>NW_025999793.1:0-2796281 GCF_019419815.1 Pyrus x bretschneideri
GAAAAAAAAAGAAAAAAAGAAAAAAGAAAAGAGAAATAAAGAAAATAGAGAAAAGAAAGAAGAGATAGAGAGAAAAATAGTGAGAGATATCTTTGTATTCTTCTTATTTTAGATACTGCAAAAAGTACTATTGTTGCTTCGAGAAAATAAGCACACTTGCCGAACCTCGTAAATATTATGTCTTATTTACTTTATATTCTATTGCACACATATTTTTAATTTCAAAACACGTTATCCGCAGTGGTATCACATGCCGCCACATAATGTTGTGTGGTCGCCATAGCAAGCGAATGCGTCCCGTAATCGCCACCACGGTTCAGCGAGTAAAGGTTGCACTCGCTGTCGTTGATGCTACACGCCGGTGCCGGAGAGAGTTAACATAGTTAATGGAATATACCTGCTGAAAGAGCATATGCTGTTAAGTCTAACGGCACTGTTGACATCGCTGTTAAGTCCAACAGAAACCGTCATTGACTGTTGCCGGCATCGTCGCCAGAATCTGCAGAAAATGCAGAAAACGTTCAGGGCCTTCCCCCGAGTTCAAATCAAAGGTTTCTCAGTTCTAAACCGACAGAAAATTACAATAAAGGCTCATGAACATACTCAAACACGTTTTAGGGGGAATGGAGGTCCAACCAAACCAACCGGTTCGGTTTCTTGGTCCATTTAGTTTAATAAACGAGACTAAACTGAAATATTGGTTTTGAATTTTACAAACCGTGAGTTAATGAACCCAAACCATTTATAATAAAATAATACATGATATAGTATTATGTAGAAAATATGGAAGAGAATGCTTTGTGGAAAATATGGAAGAGAATGCTTTTTTTCATTAATTTTTCTCTACAAAATTACAAGGATATATATACATGATACAAATGTGTAGGTAGGACAAGGTAGGACGGCTGTAGAGGACAAGGTAGCCGTCCTAGTGTGTAGGTAGGACAAGGTAGGACGGCTGTAGGACGGCTTGACGGCTGTAGGACGGCTAGTGTGTAGGTAGGACAAGGTAGGACGGCTGTAGGACGGCTTATTCTTCCAATAATAATATTATATACAATTACACAAGGACTCCAACCATATTCCTTATTTATCTAACACTCCCCCTCAAGTTGGAGAGTGGATGTCAAGAACTCCCAACTTGCGTAACATACCCGAAAACTTTTCTTTCCCAAGAGGTTTGGTAAACAAGTCTGCCAACTGTTGTGCCGTACCCACATGCTTGGTCTCTATTATGCCATCTACAATCTTATCTCGTATAAAGTGACAATCCATCTCAATGTGACGAGTTCGTTCATGAAAAACAGGATTGGCAGCTATATGTAACGCTGCTTGATTATCACAAAATAAAATGGAAGGACCATCCAAAGGAATGTTCAAATCCTTCAACAAAAAACGAAGCCAAACTATCTCGCAACAAGCACCTGCCATGGCCCTATATTCCGCCTCTGCTGAAGAGAGTGAAACGGTTTTCTGTTGTTTCATCCGCCAAGAAATCAAATAACCGCCCAAGAATACACAATACCCAGTAGTCGAACGGCGAGTGATAGGGCAACTTGTCCAATCAGAATCACAAAACGCAGTTAACTTGGTCTGGTTGTCAGAACGAAATAATAAACCTTGACCTGGAGTAGCCTTCAAATAACGAACAATACGAAGCGCAGCATCCATATGAGATATCCTTGGCTCGTGCATAAAACGGCTTAGAACATGCACAGAATAGGTGATATCCGGCCGAGTGATAGTGAGATATATTAACCGACCTACTAATCATCGATACTTTTCAGGATCCTTGAGAAGTTCTCCTTTATCAGATAATTTTGTGTCATCCATAGGAAAAGCAATGGGTCGTGCTCCCAAAAAACCATAGTCCTTAGAATCTCTAATGCATACTTGTGTTGAGAAATATAAATCCCTTGTTTGGAACGAGAAACCTCAATACCCAAAAAATATTTTAAATCACCAAGGTCTTTTATCCGAAAATGATCACGGAGAAAATACTTCAGAGAATTAATGGCACTAGCATCATTGCCTGTAATCACAATATCATCCACATAAATGAGCAAAGCTGTGAAAGAAATACCAGACTTTTTAGTGAACAATGAATAGTCAGCTTTGGATTGTTGAAAACCGGCAGAAATGATGGCACTAGTGAATTTGGCAAACCATTGGCGAGAAGCCTGCTTAAGACCATAAAGTGACTTGTGAAGGCGACACACAAGATTCTCCCCCTGTCGCCGAAGACCAGGAGGAGGAGACATATAGATTTCTTCATGTAAGTCACCATGTAAGAAAACATTATTAACATCAAGCTAATGAAGAGACCAAGACTGACTAGCAGCAAGAGCAAGAAGACAACGCACCGTAATCATCTTAGCAGTAGGAGAAAAAGTGTCATGATAATCAATACCTTCAGCCTGAGTGAAGCCTTTAGCAACCAAACGAGCTTTGTAGCGGTCAATAGAACCGTCGGAATTGTGCTTGAGTTTGTACACCCACTTACAACCAATGGGAATTTTGCCAGGGGGCAAGGAAGTTAAAGTCCAAGTACCATTAGCATGTAAAGCTTGAAGCTCCTCAGTCATAGCACGTTGCCAATTGGGGTCAGTGGCAGCCTCGGCAAAGGAGGAAGGCTCCACAGTCCGACTGACAGAGTTAATGTAAGAAAAATGCCTGGGAGAATAACTGTGATAAGAGAGAAAATTACAAAGTGGATATCGCGTACCTTGTGTAGAACCGAGTTGCGAAGTCGAAGATGGGTGGGATGGCAGAATCACCTGCGAGCAAACGTAGTCTTTTAAATAGGATGGAGGTTTATGGGCACGGGAAGAGGTGCGGGGAAGGGGAGGATTAGTAGGTAATGGGGGGGGGTAGGGATGTCCGTGGGTAAAAGGGTGAAAGGTAAGGAAGTAGCGGGGGGGGGGGGGGGGGGGGGCGGGGGGGAGAAGGAGGGGATGCCGAGAGGGCAGGGGCATGGGGAGGAACGGGTAATGAGGCAGCAAGGGAATCTATGGGAGGCGTGGAAGGGGAGGAAGGTGGTGGGTTATATGTAAAGTCCAGAGAAGGTGGGATGGGTAGGGTAGGCGAAGAGGATGGGATAGGAGGGTGAGAAACGGCATAAAGGAAAGTAGTTTCGTGAAAGATGACGTCTCGACTAGTGAAAATGCGGTGATTGTCGAGATCGTAAAGGGTATAGGCCTTTTGTCCATGAGGATAACCGAGAAAAATGCAACGATGAGCCCGAGGGGAAAATTTGGTGGTGGGAGTGATAGAGGTGGCATATGCCAGACAACCAAAGGCGCGGAAGTGGTCATAAGATGGGGTTTTCGAAAAGAGAACCTCAAATGGGGATTTATGATGGAGAAGACGGGTAGGGAGACGATTGATGAGATAAGTAGCGGTAAGAACACATTCCCCCCAAAACTTGATAGGAAGATGGGATTGAAAACGAAGGGCGCTAGCGGTTTCAAGAAGATGACGATGTTTTCTTTCAACAACGCCATTTTGTTGGGGGGTATAAACACAAAAAGTTTGTAAAAGCACCCCATGATCAGAGAAAAAACTACGAAGAGATAAAAATTCACCACCATTGTCAGTACAAATGCATTGGATGGTAGTGCGGAATTGGGTAGTGACATAAGCAAAAAAATCCTTAATTAATTGTTGAGTGTCGGATTTATGTTTCATGAGGAAGACCCACGTAAAGCGAGAAAAATCATCCACAATGGTTAAGAAATAATGAGCACCAGAAAGAGAAGATTGACGATTCGGGCCCCAAATATCACAATGAATTAAAGCAAAAGGGAAAGTTGATGAAATTGAACTCAAAAGAAAAGGTTGACGAGTTTGTTTTGCCAACGGACAAACATCACAAATATGACTAGAATCAAAAGTACAATTAAGAGAGCTAGATGCTAAAGCTTGTAAACGAGTGGAGAATGGGTGACCAAGACGCCTATGCCAGAGGGAGGAGGGGATGGTAATGATGTTGCAGAGAGGTTGACGGGTGAGGAGAGAAGAGGTAAGGGCCACAAGGTAATACAGATCGCCACGTCGCTTACCCACACCAATCATCGCCTTCGAAACCAAGTCCTGTAAAACACACCAAGAAGGAAAGAAGGTTATGGAACACGATAATCCATCTGTAAGTTTACCAACCGATAAAAGGTCCACTCGGAAATTAGGGACACATAAAACATCCTTCAAAGTAACTGATGAATTTAAAGGAAGAGTGCCGGTAAAAGTAATGGGAGCGGAAGCACCACTAGGCAAAGAAACAGGCGGCAAATGTGAAGGAGAACGATTAACCAAACATGAAGCGGAAGAAGTAATATGATCCGTAGCACCACTGTCAAGAATCCATTGACTATGACGAGAGGTGACAGGTAACAAACCTTGGGCAAAATCAGTAGTGAGAACGGCATTGGCCTGAGGAGGGGTGGTGGTGTCACGTAGAGCAGCTAGAACACGGGAGTGCTGCTCGGCAGAGAGGTCAAGCATGGCAAGCTGCAAGTCATGCAAAGTGGGCTGGGCCCCGTGCACTTGGTGGGTCGCTGGAGTAGAAGAGAAGGCGGGGGCCTGGGTGCCTTGCACGTGATGGGCCTGGGTGAAATTATAGGGCCGGGAAGTAGAAAACCGTGGCTGCCGAGGAGGACTGGAAGGTGCATGGCTGCGGGAAGAACTGGAAGCAGTGGCACGGCGCGGTGGTCGCCACGGTTGGCCATGGAGGGGATGGCCAACGGGATAGCCATAAAGTTTATGGCAGGTGTCTCGGGTATGATAATCAAAATTGCAGTAGGTGCAGTGGAGGGGAGGACGAGCAGAGGAGGGACGGGATGGGCCATGAACAGCAATGGGAACGGCAGAGAAAGCTGCCGAAAAAAAAATTAGGGCTAGGGTTATAAACCTGCTCTGTATACCATGTAGAAAATATGGAAGAGAATGCTTTTTTTCATTAATTTTTCTCTACAAGATTACAAGGATATATATACATGATACAAATGTGTAGGTAGGACAAGGTAGCCGTCCTAGTGTGTAGGTAGGACAAGGTAGGACGGCTTTAGAGGACAAGGTAGCCGTCTTAGTGTGTAGGTAGGACAAGGTAGGATGGCTGTAGGACGGCTTGACGGCAGTAGGACGGCTAGTGTGTAGGTAGGACAAGGTAGGACGGCTGTAGGACGGCTTGACGGCTGTAGGACGGCTTATTCTTCCAATAATAATATTATATACAATTACACAAGGACTCCAACCATATTCCTTATTTGTCTAACATATTAATATAAAGAACACACATATAATGTTATATATTGAGTGCTGATATCCCCATCGAGTATTTATCATTAATAGTCAAAATTTAACACTTGATTTCATAAATGTCATTTTTTATAATATCTTTCACGTATAGCAGAAATCTCACGTAAATAGACCTAAATACCCTGAAAATCCAAAACTCATTTACATAGAAAAGCCAAAACACTTGAATAGCTCTTCTTGGCATTGTTGTTCAAAGTGCGAGGCTGCTAGCGAAGTTGGTAATATCAAACTTGTGCAACTTGGACAAGTTTCTTAAAGATCAATCCAGACCGGGTTAAACTCTAAAGCAAAATTGAATTCCATAAATAGCATTTTCAATCCTAACCTGCTTAAACTCTAAAGCCCTTGTTGTTCCTCTTTCATATAGCCTTCTCAAACTTTCGTCCCTTAGACCGCACATAAGTTTTAGTGTGCCTGTGTGGCACACCAGGAGCTAGACCGAGTCACCGAAGTGCTTCATTGCTTCACGAGAATTCTTAGGACCTTTGAGGAGAATCACGTTATGGTGCTTTCAAAGCAAGCTGATCAAATGTCAAGCACTATCCTCCTGGCTTCTTAAGCCCTCGCAGTCTCTGTGAACCTCAATGTTGTAACCTTCAATTGTGATACTTCATAAATCCTAAATTTGATGACAATCCCCACAACCTTATCAATCTTGTTGTCCTTTCCCTGCATATACTTAATTAACCTCAAGAGAGAAGGTGGTGCCTTGTTGACTTTGCTCATGAACAAACGTTTAAGAATGTCTACATTCAACTTGCTTCCAGTCCTTCGGACAAGAAAGCGGTACAGCTTGACAAGAAGCTTAAGATAGATATCATCGAACTTGGGCACAGTGCTCTACGTCTTCTTGCTCTTACCTCCTGCCACGAGATCAATCTCTATTGTTGCTGCATGTGTTTATTTGGTTTTAATTTTGAGGGTATTTAAGTCTATTTAAATGGATCTTTTTGTTATTTTTAAAATATTTTATTAAAAGTGACATTTATGAAATTGAGTGTTAAATTTTGGCTATTATCAATAAAAACTCATCCCCATCGCTATGTCTTATTTCCCCACTCACTTGTTAATAAAAATTTTATTCACAAGTATACCTATTGACAAAATGACGTATAAGGACTAAGAAGCCTGAAAAAGTGCAACACTTTGATTTTTACTGTTTCAAAGAACTACGTTGCTCTCTCCAGCTCCTTTTTTCTTCCATCTTCCTCATAGTATTATCCTCCTTTTCTATTTCCCCATCCGATTTGTTTTTTTTTTTCTTTCTAATTTCTTTTTTATGCTTGTTAGTCACTCGTTAATTTCTAGATTTATGTTTCTGCTGGTTGTCGAAACAATGAGGATGATTATGGTAGGCTGGGTGATGGTTGTGGGTAGACCTGGTAATTTCTTACATGACCCGTTAACACGATACGTAAACGACACGAAAATAACGGGTTTCGGGTCAACATGATAACTAATCGGGTCATTATCGGGTCACACGATAATAACCCGTTAATAACGGGTCCTTAACAGGTTTACACGAGAGTGACACACGGGTAACCTGTTTTGACATGATAAGAAAAATGCTATTTTGATGATTTTAATTTTTTAAACTACTAAAAAAAACTTACTATAAAATGCAATAGATATAATAAATATGTATATATTGTTTATTAATTATTATTCTATATAAACTTTAAATTTTAAGTTTTATTTATTTATTTATTTTTATAGTATATTATAGGCAAAGATTAAGATTAAAAATCATAAAACACATTAAAAATAAAAATATCAAGTAATATAAAAATACCAAACACATAAAAAAATTATAATAATTAATTTCCCGCCTAATATTTCAAGAGTTTCATCCATTTCCCGCCTAATGTTTGGGAAATTTTGCAGCCTATATCCATCCATTTCCCGCCTAATATTTAACCCAAAGAAACTCTAAGTGTTAGTTAATGTATCGTTTTGATGGGATACGCATCCTATGAAACAAATTTCAATGATCCAATCGTCAAACTTGTTTATATATGCTTCGAGATCGCATACGCCAAAATTTGCAAAAAAAAAAATATTCAGAGATCAAGAAACGAGACAAAACTTTTCAACGGTTATAAATGAAAAATCACGATTTAACGGTTGTTTTAACTCTGATTTTGATGATTTTTTACAACTATACTCTTTGACCCTATATGAATATAATGAATGAATTCGATCTTCAATTTAAAATATTTACATTGGTGGATACCACAAAATCTTATGTTATACTTGATAAAAGTATAAATAAACTCTCAAGTGTTAGTGAATTTATCATTTTGATGGGATACGCATCTTACAAAACTAATTTCAACGATCCAACCGTCAAACTTGTTTATATATGCTTCGATATCGCATACACCAAAAATTGCAAAAAACAAACATTCAGAGATCAAGTAATGAGACAAAAAATTTTGACGGTTATAAACGAAAAATCACAATTTAACGGTTATTTTAACTCCGATTTTGATGATTTTTTACAGCTACACTTCTTGACCCTGTATGAATACAATGAATGAATTCGATCTTCAATTTAAAATATTTATACTAGTGGACACCACAAAATCTTATGTTATACTTAATGAAAGTATAAATAAACTCTTAAGTGTTAGTGAATCTATCGTTTTGATGGGATACTCATCCTACGAAACTAATTTCAACGATCTAACCGTCAAACTTGTTTATATATGCTTTGAGATCGCATACACCAAAAATTGCAAAAAACAAACATTTAGAGATTAAGTAACGAGACAAAACTTTTCAACGGTTATAAACGAAAAATCATGATTTAACGGTTATTTTAACTCTAATTTTGATGATTTTTTTACAGCTACACTCCTTGACCCTATATGAATACAATGAATGAATTCGATCTTCAATTTAAAATATTTACATTAGTGGATACCACAAAATCTTATATTATACTTGATGGGATACGCTTCCTACGAAACTAATGTCAACGATCAACCGTCAAACTTGTTTATATATGCTTCAAGATCGCATACACCAAAAATTGAAAAAAACAAACATTCAGAGATCAAGTAATGGGACAAAACTTTTCGACGGTTATAAATGAAAAATCACGATTTAACGGTTATTTTAACTCCGATTTTGATGATTTTTTATAGCTACACTCCTTGACCCTATATGAATACAATGAATGAATTCGATCTTCAATTTAAGATATTTAAATTAGTGGATACCACAAAATCTTATGTTATACTTGATGAAAGTATAAATAAACTCTTAAATGTTAGTGAATTTATCGTTTTGATGGGATACGCATCCTACAAAACTAATTTCAACGATCCAACCGTCAAACTTATTTATATATGCTTCGAGATCGCATACGCCAAAAATTGCAAAAAACAAACATTCAGAGATCAAGTAATGAGACAAAACTTTTCGACGGTTATAAATGAAAAAATCATGATTTAACGGTTATTTTAACTCCGATTTTGATGATTTTTTATAGCTACACTCCTTGACCCTATATGAATACAATGAATGAATTCGATCTTCAATTTAAAATATTTACATTAGTGGATACCACAAAATCTTATGTTATACTTAATGAAAATATAAATAAACTCTAAATGTTAGTTAATGTATCGTTTTGATGGGATACACATCATATGAAACTAATTTCAATGATCCAACCATCAAACGTGTTTATATATGCTTCGAGATCGCATACGCCAGAAATTGCAAAAAACAAACATTCAGAGATCAAGTAACGAGACAAAATGTTTTGACGGTTGTAAACGAAAAATCACGATTTAACGGTTATTTTAACTCTGATTTTGATGATTTTTTACAGCTACACTCCTTGATCCTATATGAATACAATGAACTAATTTGATCGTCAATTTAAAATATTTACAGAAGTGGATATATACCACAAAATCTTATGTCATGATGATCTATGAAAATTGAGGATTTTGTAAAAGGAATAACATGTAAGCTTTGAGTTCCATTGGCAAGGTTACATGGTCGTTTAGATTTTTAAAACCCTCCAAATCTCATGAACAATGTTATTTATTTTAGTGAAAAATTAATAAAATTAATAATAATTATTGTAGAAGTGTGAAAAATGTAATCACTCGTAATAAAAAGCTTTACAACTTTCATTAAGGGGTCAACTCCGAAATTTAGTATGCATATACTGATTTAGTATTATGTTTTACATTTTTTTGGGTCAAATTATGTTTTTCATTTTCATTTTTATTGATTTAAAATATATTTTTCTTAACGGGTAACGGGTCGGGTCATATTACCTGAAAATATTAACGGGTTGATTTCAGGTCGGGTCATATTACCCGTTTACTTTAACGGGTATTACACGACACGACCCGTTAAGCTATCGGGTATGACACGAAAACGACACGAACACGAGAAACACGACACGAATGCCAGGTCTAGTTGTGGGGTTGTGGATTTGAATAATGTTAAAGAGACCAAATTTTTTAAATCAAATTGCAAGCCAAATGATGTGTCACCAATAAGAAACAAGCACGTTAATCGATACTTAATTAATAATCTAATCATCTACAACCATATCATTTAGTTTGCAAATTTGGTTTAAAAAATAATTGGTCTCCTTAACTTTACTTTGTGGATTTTGTCTGTTTTGGCTAACAGTAAGAACATAGCAAGCACTCTTTTGCTGGGTTTTCCCACAAAATCTATATTTCATACAAATCTAAGCTAGTTAGCAGACCATTGGATTGGATTTATAACTTGATTTAGGATTAAGTTTAATTCTCAATTTCAATTTCAAAATAATCGCTTTCGGATATATGCACTAATTGGAAATCCTTAATTAAAGTATTGATTAGTCTTTTACTCTTTTTCCAATAGTTGTGATGTATGTCCTCATAACCCTATTCAGCTCAGATGGGGAATTGAGATGCAAATTTGAGAGAGAGAGATTGTTTGTTAGGATACAAGTCTTTCAGTTTCAAGCAATAACAACTTTGTATCAAATATGTATAATGAAGCTCAAGATTTTAGCTTAGAGTTTTTGAGGAGTTGTTGTGATACGAGGTTATTTTAGGAATAATAGTGGGTGAGGAAATAGGGTTTCAATTTTTTAACTTTTGATGGTGGTGGGGTTATTATATAGGTGGAGAAATAAGACATTAGGGTGGATCTAATAGAACTGTATATATTTTAGTAGTTTACTTAAGATCTTGGAGTAATGAGATTAGAAGTTTGAGAATTTTAATTGAGTTATGAGATTAAATATTTTTAAGTCATGGAATTGCAAATTAATTTATGAAGTTGACAGTTTCACGAAGAAATTTTATAAATTGATGGGTTTGCAATTGTTTATTTTATAATATTTACTTGTACATATCTCTACTTGACTTCAATCTTTTAATACTCTTACCGATGAGATAAGAAGAATTTCAGCGCAATATACTTTGTGAATCTCTAAGATATTGCAGTATTCTTAACGTTAAAGACATTACCTCCATGAAACGTGTCTTGTATGGGTTCGACAAACAACCCACAGTCCCACTACGTGGGTTTTTCTTTTTGTGAATCATTTTTTATTATTTATTTTCTTAAATCCCTAATGAGGGAAGGGTAATTTCAGTATTAAGAAAACTTCACTCATTTTGTCATCTCTCTTTATATATAGATAATTTTTTTAGGGAATTGCTATTGGCACTCAATGTGACATCCCACATCACCCAGGGGAGTGATCCTTATATGTATATTCTCATCTCTACCTAGCACGAGGCCTTTTGGGAGCTCACTGGCTTCGGGTTCCGTAGGAACTCCGAAGTTAAGCGAGAGGGGGGCTAGAGCACTCCCATGATGGGTGACCCACTGGGAAGTTGCTCGTGAGTTCCCAAAAACAAAACCGTGAGGGAATGGTAAGCCCAAAGCGGACAATATCGTGCTACGGTGGTGGAGCGAGCCCGGGAAGTGATCCGCTCCGGGCCGGGATGTGACAAGTTGGTATCAGAGCCTAGGTTTGGCAGTCCTGTGTCTTTGTGAGTATTCTAATGGTTTTGGTGTCTTCTGTCAGAATTATGCCGCCTCGTCGGGAACCACGTCGCTCTGATGAGTCTAGTTTCCCTGATATTGCTCAGTTAGGGGAAGCTATTGCTACCACCATTCAGTCGGCGATCCGCCCTCCCCAGAGGACTCATCTGGAGACTATGTACAATCTGAAATTGGATAAGTTCGAAGGTAATGAGGGTCATGAGGGCGCAGAGCGATGGTTAGAGCACATAGAGAAAACTTTCCGTGTGTTGCACAATCAGGGGAACCTTCCTGTTGAGAGGTGGGTCGAGACGACCTCATGGTTTCTGGGTACGGAGTCTGCAGCCTGGTGGGAGCAGGAGCTCCGTCGCCTGACTTTAGTTGAGAGGACTGATTGGGACGTTTTCAAGGAGTTGTTCAAGAGGAGATTTGTGCCCCCTAAGTACATTGATCGTAAGAAGCAGGAGTTCACCAAGCTGAGACAGCGAAAGATGACGGCTAATGAGTACTATCGCAGGTTTACTGATTTGTCTCGTTACCACCCAGACGTCGTTGGTAATCCGGCGGAGATGCTTCGTCGTTTCCGCCTAGGTACTAAGAAGAAGTGGCGTTCGATGACGACTACTACTCACTGTGAGACCTACCAGGATTTCTACAAGATATTGTTGAGGATTGAGGATTCTGAGAACATGTCGAGCGAGAGTGAGGAAGAAGAAAAAGATGGCAATCAGAAGAAAGTTGACAAGGGTAAAGGTCAAGAGTCGCTAGAGCCTCGTAGGACTCAGAACTTCAAGAGGGGTGGTGCTAGTTCGAGTTCTTCTAGTGGTGGCTTCAGTACCACTGGACAGGGTGATGACGGCAGAGGCAGAGCTCCAGTTTGCCGCAGGTGTAACAACCGGCATTTCGGCGAGTGCAGGCGTGGCAGCAATGGTTGCTTCACGTGTGGGCAGATGGGACATAGGGCTGCGAATTGTCCCTAGAGTCAGCAGCAGAAACCGCAGCAGACTTTCATGCCACCACCTGCACCGATCCAGCAGATCCAGGGTCCGAGTAGCTATGGCCAGGCAGGTCGAGGTGGTGTCTACCACTACCAGGGTGATGCTGTTCCTTATGCCCCGGGACAGTATCAGTATCCCCAGGATCCCTATTCTCAGAGTGGCTATCCTCAGTATTCTGGCGGTTATATACCGTATCCTCCAACTTCAGCCGGCGGTTCTCAGTGGCACCAAGGAGGACAGTATCAGCAGGAAGAGATTGCCACTAGTAGTGCAGGGTTTTCGAGACAGTCGGGTCAGCCCAGTCAGGGGCGTGGTGCTCAGGGGCGCGGTGTTCAGGCGAGCAAAGGTCGCGGCGGACGTCAGCAGGGCTAGGGGTGTATTCACAATATTTCGCTGCAGGATGCTCAGAACAACCCAGACTTGATTATGGGTACGTTAAACGTTCTTGGTTATTTTGCTAGAGTCTTAATTGATTACGGAGCTACACATTCTGTGATTTCTCATACATTTGCTCAAATGACGCAACCTCGCCCCACACCTCTAGGGTATGATTTAGAGTTCGCTATGCCTAGAAGAGAGAGATGCATTGTAGATCGTGTGTACCCAGGTTGTCCAGTGATAGTTGAGGACGTTGTTTTGCCAGCCGATCTTATCCCGTTAGATATTATGGACTTTGATGTGATTCTGGGCACTGATTGGTTGCATTTCTATCGTGCCAACATTGATTGTTACGGGAAAATAGTTACATTTCATCGTCCTGGACTACCTGTGGTTACTTTTATTGGTGAGCAGAGTGGGGTGAGATATGGCGTTATTTCGGCGTTGCGAGCGAAAAAGTTGTTGTCTAAACGTTGCCAGGGATACCTAGCTCATGTGGTGCTAGATGAGGCCGTTCTTAGCAGAGTTGAGGATGTGAGAATGGTCAGACACTTTCCTGATGTTTTCCCCGAGGATTTACCTGGTTTACCCCCAGATCGAGACGTGGAGTTCACTATTGAGTTGCTTCCAGGTACTAATCCTATTTCTCTGACTCCTTATCATATAGCTCCCGCGGAGTTAAGGGAATTGAAAGTTCAGTTGCAGGAGTTAGTGGATAAGGGGTTTATTCAGCCTAGTACTTCGCCTTGGGGCGCTCCAGTATTGTTTGTGAGGAAGAAAGATGGAACTTTGAGGCTGTGTATCGATTACAGGCAATTGAATCGGGTGACGATTAAAAACCGTTATCCATTGCCTCGTATTGATGATTTATTTGATCAGCTTCGAGGTGCTTATGTGTTCTCCAAGATTGACTTGAGGTCTGGTTATTATCAGCTGAAGATCAGTAGGGATGACGTCCCTAAGACGGCGTTCAGGACTCGTTACGGTCATTACGAGTTTCTGGTTATGCCATTTGGGTTGACGAATGCACCAGCTACTTTTATGGATTTAATGAACCGGGTGTTCCAGCCATATTTGGATAGGTTTGTTATTGTTTTCATCAATGACATTCTGGTGTATTCTAAGTCGAAGGCGGAGCATGTTCGACATCTTACTTTGGTGTTGAAGAGGTTGAGGGAACACCAATTGTATGCTAAGTTTAGCAAGTGCCAGTTTTGGTTAAATCAAGTTGCATTTTTGGGGCACATCATTTCTGCTCAGGGTATTTTGGTGGAGCCTCAGAAGGTTGCAGCTGTGGAGAGTTGGGAGCAACCGCAAACCGTCACTGAGGTGAGAAGTTTCCTTGGTTTGGCAGGGTATTATCGGCGTTTTGTCAAGGATTTCTCTGTGATTGCTTTACCACTGACGAGATTAACGAGGAAAGACGTTAAATTTGAGTGGGATGATAAGTGTGAGCAGAGTTTCCAGCAGTTGAAGCATTGTCTCACTCATGCACCTGTTTTGGCACTCCCGGACAATAGTGGTGATTTCGAGGTTTATAGCGATGCTTCCTTAAATGGTCTGGGATGTGTATTGATGCAGCATGGTAGGGTGATTGCTTATGCTTCACGGCAGTTGAAACCTCATGAGTTGAATTACCCTACACATGATTTAGAGTTGACCGCTATCATCTTTGCGTTGAAGTTGTGGATACACTATCTTTATGGTGAGAAATGTAGAATCTTTACAGATCACAAGAGTCTTCAGTATCTTTTTACTCAGAAGGAACTTAATCTTCATCAACGGAGGTGGATGGAGTTGCTCAGCGATTACAACTGCACGATTGATTATCACCCTGGTCGTGCAAACGTAGTGGCCAATGCACTTAGCAGGAAGTCTCAGGGCCGTATCAATGCGTTATACGCTAGTCGTATTCCTCTTTTGGCGGACTTGCATGCTACGGGAGTGAGGTTAGAAGCAGAAGATCGAGAAGTGGCGTTACTTGCTAATTTCCAAGTTAGGCCAATTCTAGTTGATCGGGTGCTTGAAGCTCAGGTAGCTGATAGGGAGACCCAAGAACTGATTCAAGCTCGAGTTCAAGGAAGGATGAGAGACCTCAGAGTTCGTGATTCGAATGGCATGTTGATGCAAGAGGGTAGAATGTTCGTGCCGAATAATGTAGATTTGAAGAAAGAAATTCTCGATGAAGCACATATTTCGGCTTACGCCATGCATCCAGGAGCTACTAAAATGTATCATACCATTCGACCATTTTATTATTGGCCGGGTATGAAAAGGGAGATAGCTGAGTATGTGAGCAGGTGTGTTGTTTGTCAGCAGGTTAAAGCAGAAAGGAAGAAGCCGTTTGGGTAGTTGCAGCCGCTTCCCGTTCCAGAGTGGAAATGGGAAAATATCACTATGGATTTTGTGTACAAGCTCCCGCGTACACATAATGGCTTTGACGGCATTTGGGTGATCGTTGATCGGCTCACTAAGTCGGCACATTTTATTCCAGTGAGAGAGAAGTATTATTTGGGCCGCTTAGCGGAGTTGTTTATCTCGAAGATTATGAAGTATCATGGTGTCCCTGTGAGTATTGTCTCGGATCGTGATCCACGATTTACATCGAAGTTTTGGGTGGCTTTTCAGGAAGCTTTGGGCACGAGATTACTTTACAGTATGGCTTATCATCCAGAGACGGACGGACAGTCAGAGAGAACTATTCAGACTTTGGAGGATAAGTTGCGAGCTTTGGTGTTACAGTTTAGGGATGCTTGGCACCAGCGGTTGGATTTGATGGAATTTGCCTACAACAATAGTTTTCATTCGAGTATCGGCATGGAGCCATTTGAGGCATTGTATGGTAGATCCTGTCGCACACCGTTGTGTTGGTCAGAGGTTAGAGAAAGAGTTTTAGTGGGTCTAGAGATTGTTGAGGAGACTACTCAGAATGTTCAGGTGATTAAGTCTAACCTGAAAGCAGCCCAGGACAGGCAGAAGAGTTTAGCAAATCGGCATGTTATGGACAGAGTGTATGAAGTCAGAGATTGGGTATTTCTGAAGCTTTCACCGTGGAGAGGAGTTGTGCGGTTTGGAAAGAAGGGGAAGTTGAGTCCCAGGTACATCAGACCCGACATGGTCACAGAGCGAGTTGGTGAGGTAGCTTACAGGTTGGAGTTGCCTCCGGAGTTGGCTAGAGTGCATAATGTATTTCATGTGTCTATGCTCCGACATTATGTTGCTGATCCGTCTCACGTGATACCTCCTCAACCGTTAGAGATTAATCCAGATTTGACTTATGACGAGGAACCAGTGACGATCATCGATTGGAAGGAAAAGGTTCTGAGGAACAAGACGATGAACTTAGTGAAAGTTTTGTGGAGGAATCATTCAGTCGAGGAAGCTACGTGGGAAACAGAAGATCGGATGAGGGATTTGTATCTTGGTTGTTCTTTGACCACTAGGGGTCATTATTTGATTGTTTTGAATTTCGGGACAAAATTCTATTAAGGTGGGTAGGTTGTGACATCCCGTCGCGAAACTATCAAAACGTGCGTGTGAAATGACACTTTTACCCCTAGTTCGCTTTCGTTACATTATTGGTTGTTTTGTGTGGTGTGGCATGTGTTGGGCCACACACACACACACTGTCACTCTCACTCTCACTGTCTCTCTGTCCTTTTCCCTGTCTTTTCCCCCCGAGAACCCCATTCCTTCTTCTTCCTTCTGAAAACGTACGGACACACACACAAGTACACGATTCACCCACAGATCGAAGGAACAAGGACCACATTCGAGTTCTTGGGGCAGAGAGGAGTGCAGCTGTACCATTTTCAGGTAAGAAAACCACCGTTTTCACGTTGATTTCGCGAGCTCCGTTTGGGGTACTATTCATGAAAATGTAGTTTTTCACGTTTTAGAAAATTTGAAGCTCATAGGTGGCTTGGTGGAGTCCCCAGGAGTCTCGGAGTACTTCGTTTGAAGGAGTTGGACGTCGGAATCGCCATTTTCGAAGTTGGCCGGTTTTGGAGTTTGGTGATAGGTGAGATTCCATGATTTTTTTAGCCCTTAAAAATGGTATATCTATGTTCTCCTAGTTCTAGGCGTTATTTTGGTACAAGAATCACGAAAAATGGTTGAAAAACGAGAGAGAAATCGAAGTTATAAGTTTTTCCAGTTTTCCGGCGACGGCACCGGAGGTTCGCCGGAGAAGGAGACGGAATATTCCGTCAAGTCTGACGGAATATTCCTGACGCTGTTAACGGAATCTGTCAAAACTGACGGAATATTCCTTACGGCGTCAGTTAACGCCGTCAGCGTGCCAAGTACGTGCCTGAGCGTGGCCGGCGCGTGGGGGCGTGTGCGGCGGTGGAAAATTTTTCTAAAAATATGGGTGTGATCCTGAGGTTGTGTAGAGCACGTTGGTATATTCATTTGTCCAATTTGAGCAATGTATGAGAAGTTATTACGAGAAGTTGGTTATGTGCTTTAAAATTGACGTTTTTATAGTTGTTTCGCATATAGGTGATACGTATCCCGAGGACGAGCGTGGTCACTCGAGGCAGGGGGGCTACGACCCTTCCACATACTAGTGAGTGGGCTTTTGGTTTTCCGTATATACCTATATACATTTATTTTCCCATAAATTGTTTAAAAGGGGTTAATTGTTTTATGCCATGCACCATATTATTATCGTTTATGCATCATTGCATGCATTAGTAGTGGCATACATATACATATGTATATTTGGTGCTGTGGACGCACAGGTAAGTGGTATTCATGTTTATATTCAGTAGTGGTTTGAGATGATTAGAGAGCTTATAACCTGCACCCCCGGTGTTAGTGCTCCCGCCCAGAGTAGGGCACAGTCCTTCACGTGATGTTCACCTCCCGCACCACACGCTCAGCTTGGATCCAAGTTAGGTGCACAGTCCTGTCGTATAGACCACTTTAGGTGGTTCCGACTCGTAGGTGACCCGCGATTATTCGCACAGCCTTCACGTGATCGTAGCACTAGAGCGTATATATGTATTACACCCAGGCCTGTCGTACAGACCACTTTAGGTGGTTCCGACTCGTGGGCAGGTTCAGTTATTGAGTTTGAGATTTGAGCTCTATATGCAGCCGTACAGGTCATGTTAGGTGACTCCGGCTGCCAGATTATATGTTATGATTACGATCTATACCTGAGCACTTGCATTTCATTATGAGATTTTGACATGGCATATTCTTGAGCATGGTTGGCATATCTATACATATGTATATATGTTTATTTTCTGGGAAGTATACAGGTTTTACGGCGAGGGGTTAGAATGTATTTTACAAAATGGTTTTAGAAAAGCTTTGTTTTTGCTCACTCACGCCTTTGTTTTGCGCCCCTCCAGGTTCTAGTTGCTTAGCAGTTTCGGTGGTTTCCCAGAGGACTTTCCTGGCATTTTTGACAGACGCTCACCAGCGTAGGGTCACCTTTGGGTGTACTGTTGTCGTATCATTTTTCTTTGGACTGCTATAGACTTATTGCTCTGAACTTAGCGTCTCACTTGCGCTAGCACATGTTTTTAGTACTTTGTATGCTAGTTTTAAATTATTCGTACTTTTTATATTACTATTTTATTAGCTTCCGCACATGCACATGGTTACGTCACCTCCGTGTGACGGCCAGCACGCCTTGATCTCGGTCGGGGTGTGTCAATTTGGTATCAGAGCCTAACCCTGGCCGTGGTGTGCCGACGAGGACGTCAGGCCCCTAAGGGGGGTGGATTGTGACATCCCACATCACCTAGGGGAGTGATCCTTATATGTATATTCCCATCTATACCTAGCACGAGGCCTTTTGGGAGCTCATTGGCTTCGGGTTTCGTAGGAACTCCGAAGTTAAGCGAGAGGGGGGCTAGAGCACTCCCATGATGGGTGACCCACTGGGAAGTTGCTCGTGAGTTCCCAAAAACAAAACCGTGAGGGAATGGTAAGCCCAAAGAGGACAATATCGTGCTACAGTGGTGGAGCGGGCCCGGGAAGTGATCCGCTCCGGGCCGGGATGTGACACTCAAAATTCTCATTTTCCACTTCAAACCTTTAAAAAGAAAAATACACCTATGAAGAGTGAAAAATAAGATTTTTAAAGTGTTGATAACTGTTTTTTTTTCTTTAATTGTATTGAATATAGTTTTACCAATAAAGGAAAACAAATTCTAGCCATCCTTATAATGTTTTTTCTTTTTTCTTTTTTTTTCTTTTTTTTTCTTTTTTTTTCTTTTTTGTTCACAATTCAAACCAGACGCTACCGTAGTGGCCAGCATTGTGCAGTGCGATATGGTTAGTTGCAGGATGAGGGTGCGGATTGGAGTTTTGATTTATTTCATAATGCAGTGCGATATAACATATGGCAAGGACTGAGGTATGAAGTCTATAACATCTATCTTCGATTTACAGTGTTTGAGTGGATGATATTATATATTGTGTGTTGGGATATGATTTTTGCTATTCTCTCAATGTGTTTCTTTGATTTGTATGATAAATGGATTTGTGGGTTTGAGTATTTCGTAGGGTTATAGTATTGGGAGGATGATTTGTATGATAATTGGTTTGCTTTTTTTTGTTAATTTTCTTTTTATTTATTTGTTATTATTTTTAGAATTTAAAACTAGGTGATTTTTTTTAATTCATGTGGGATCCACATATATGCCACATTAGCACACTAACTGAATTTTTGATGGAAATATAACAGAATGACCACATTGATTTGCGACATCCATTTTCAAAGTCTACATTAATCGATTTTCAATTTCAAGGGTCATCTTGATGATATGGATTAATTTTAGGGACCATTTGTGATTAAAACTCTTCTTCGTACTATTTTTCTATTTCATCATTGTGCTCCACAGAGAGAAATTTTGAAGTTTGGAATGACATACCACTTGTACCAAAGTTAGGATTGTGACTGCTAAAGCTATGCGAACTACAGGATTAAATGTAATCCTGTGATCAATGAGCAATTTATGGTATTTTGAATGCTTCGTCATTTTGAGGTTTTCTATATATATATATATATATATAGACTAAATACTCAAGGACGGAGCTAGTGTAGACCTATGGGGCAGATGCCCCCACTCATTAAAAAAAATGTATGGTTGCGTTCTAATTCTCAATAACCAGCCCTAAACTAGTCTACCATTTTGGATCCCAAATGCCCTAGCTAATGATAATTTAATTAACAATTAATTTAATTGTGTCTCCCCGTTTTTCTAACCCCATGTCGTTAATCCACACAAAACTCATCCCACCACATACAGCAAAGCAGTTCCAGTCCTCAACTTCTCCAGATTTTTCCTCCCCTTTCTTTCAACCAAAACTCAATTGAGTTTGGAGTGTTATAGACAGTTGGAGTTCAAGTAATCAATTATCAAAATTCAACACAAGAATTTTACTCCACAAGGTATTTTATACGACTTTACTTCATTAATTTATTTTTGGCATTTCAATTTAGAATTTAGCTTTCTAATTTAGAGATCAATGGATGAATGATAAAATGATTATTTTTATATAAAGAGATATTTAATGATATTCTTATGGCAACGCTTTCAAAACATGAAAACAATTCGAGAAATATTGTAATACGTTGTATGAAAAACTTTATGGATTAATATATTAGTATTTCATTCAATAAATTATTGAGATTTTTAATTGTGACTTTATTGTTTGAGGATGCCCTCGCTCACACAAATCTCTAGTTTCGTCCCTATAAATACTCATAAACACATGCTTTGAAGACGAGATGAGAGATGAGCAATTCAGATTCCCCCAAGTACAAGATTGTTGTGAAGGTAGGAAAAGGATCCTAGCCAGATCATTTTCCTAGGGATTCTAGGAATTCCATGATCGTGACCGTTCATCGTACATCGTGTGATCAGTTTTCATTAAGTATTATTTATATTTAACTTTAAAATTTAAATTTTAAAATGATTTCTGACCGCACGATGTATGATAAACGATCACGATCACAAGATTCTTCGAATTCTTAGGAAAAGGATCCTACGGGAAGGTACAATAATTGCCCACCAGAGCTATCTAGAGATGTTTGGTGTCTAATGGTTGCAACCGAAAGGAAGGTAAAAGTTAATTTACCTGACATGATATATAGACAAATTGAGATGATTACTGCAACATCATTTACTTATGACTTGTTTGCAGGAAAAGGATCCTTATTGGATCATTTTCCCAGGGATCCTAGAGATCCTATGATCGTGACCATTCATCGTACATTGTGCGGTATAAATAGTACTTAACGAAAATTGACCGCGCGATGTACAATGAATGGTCACAATCACAGGATCCCCAAAAAAAGGATCCAGCGAGGATCCTTTTCCTTGTTTGGACATATTATCGGTTGATTATGCTTTTTTCTTTTTGAGAATCTAAGAATGGAGAAAAACTTGTGTGAGGTTTTGCTGGTCATTGGACGTTACCGAGTGACACTATAATCCAATCAAAACTCGTCACATAGCAAATCTTTTTTTGAGCACATTGATATTTTTACACTAAAAGGAGGGAGAGTTTGGCTAAGTCACACAATGAGAAGCCTAATTATCTTAAATATAATATTTTGTATTTTTTTATATTTAAAACTTCCATAATTATTTTCCTACTAATTAATATACACTATAAAATTTAGTTAGTGGTTTTTTTTTTTCCTCTCTTCTCTCTCCTTTTAATTTCTTCCCAAATTTTCTCTATCGTCATCTTCCCTACTACTTGTTTTTTCTTCGTAAAAATATGGTCACAAGGGCAACAAAATGGAGGCAGATGTTTATGCTTGAATCATAGCACAACAGATGAGGGATTTCATTCCTGCAATAAATGTAATAATTCGATTTACTACGAAAGCATTTATACTTGAATCAAATATTATGACAGTAGCTAATTTAAGGAACATAACAGAAGACGAGCTATCAATTTCCAAATGTCTCGTTGAAATGCCTTTTGGTCAAAGTGATCGATGCTACAGTTTACGATTACATATCCATATTTTACACAAAATATCTTTTCACAACTATTTTGTTTTTTATCGTTGTAAAGCAAACTTCTAATTTAACTCCAGAATTGTGGGAACAGTATTTTACCAATTCTTGATATTGTGGGAGATTGCCTAACTATGGAGCTTCTTCATAATTGATTGCTCCAAAAGATACTTGAATTATTAGATAAAAAAAAACTCATTTACTTAGCAGAGCGTTAAAAGACATTTCAATTTAAACACTCAGACCTTGTTTTGTGACATCCCACATTGCCCAGGGGAGTGATCCTTATATGTATATTCCCATCCTTACCTAGCACGAGGCCTTTTAGGAACTCACTGGCTTCGAGTTCCGTAGGAACTCCGAAGTTAAGCGAGAAGTGGGCTAGAGCAATCCCATGATGGGTGACCCACTGGGAAGTTGCTCGTGAGTTCCCAAAAACAAAACCGTGAGGGAATGGTAAGCCCAAAGCGGACAATATCGTGCTACGATGGTGGAGCGGTCCCGGGAAGTGATCCGCCCCAGGGCGGGATGTGACAATTGGTATCAGAGCTTAACCCTGGTCGCGTGTGTGCCGAGAGGACGTCGGGCCCCTAAGGGGGGTGGATTGTGACATCCCACATCGCCCAGGGGAGTGATCCTTATATGTATATTCCCATCCTTACCTAGCACGAGACTTTTTGGGAACTCACTAGCTTCGGGTTCCGTAGGAACTCCGAAGTTAAGCGACAAGGGGGCTAGAGCAATCCCATGATGGGTGACCCCTTGGGAAGTTGCTCGTGAGTTCCCAAAAACAAAACCGTGAGGGAATGGTAAGCCCAAAGAGGACAATATCGTGCTACGATGGTGGAGCGGGCTCCGGAAGTGATCCGTCCCGGGCCGGGATGTGACACGTTTGGCTATCTGTATAAAGGATCGGATAGGATAAATAATACAGATCCGAGTGTATGGCACTGTTACGTACTAAATAGCATCCGGATTAATTATACCAGCCCCACATGATTTATACGGTACGCACCTGTTAATTTATCCTCCCTAAAACCTAAGGATTATTAGTCGAGTGGGAACAACGCTCGCTCTCCCTCTCTGTCCCTCTCTCGTCGCGTTCCTTTCTCGCATCGTTCGCAAGACTCATTGTTGTTGTCGTCGTTCAGCCGTCGTCATTCTTCTTCTACTTTTCTCTGTTCCGCCCTAAATTATTGGGGAAGTTATAGTTCCCTTCAAATTAAGTTTTAGAACTCCATAATTTCTATAAAATTCTGTGAAATTGATGAGGGTTGGACAGCTTCTTGGCTAAATTCCTACAGCTCTTGGCTCAATTTCTGCGTTTGCCGACCCACCACAATGGAAATCCAATTAATCGATTTGGTTAACAGGATCTAAAACCCAATGACCTGCAACCGCCCTTTCGCCAGAATTTGGAGCAGATCTCATCGATTCCCGGAAAACTTCAAGAGCCAAGGGCTCTGTCAATCCTCGCCAACGTGGCTGGACCGTCGTCTCCGCTCGAAGCCGCACCTTCACAGTGCCTCAATTTGTCGTGAAACACACCCTTAACTGAACCATGTTGTCTGCAGAAGATCAACCAGAAAGGGTTTTATGCAGAAGATGAACGACAAATTAAAGGCAGTGCCCTTTGCGGATTATTCCATCATTATTTTCCTTTTTCTTCATTTTATTAACAATTTTTCTCTTAAAATTAATATGGATATTTAGTAGTACTACTTATACCATGCGGTACCAAATGAGGTATTAATAGTTGATTTTTAGTCCGATAATACACCAAATGTCTGACTAATTTAATCAATACTATTCACGATTATTTATCCTATCCAACTGAAATAGTCAATACAGTCAAAGCTGCCAAATGAGATCTCAAATGCATGTCTAAGAGGAAAAAAAATTAACTATTAGATTAATCTTATGGTGTATAATAATTCGAAAAAAAAATAATTATCAGAGTTTTAAATATTAAAAAACATATAAGATTATATATAAGACTGGTCATGTGGCGAGTTCTGAGTAGGTTGTAGTGTCACTCAGCAATGTTCAGTGACAAGCAAAACCCTGCACAAGTTTTCTCCTAAGAATGGTGTTTCTTTTATATAGTTATCAATAGTCATTTGACTTTTTTTAATGTTATTTTTTTATAGAAATTTCTTTTACTGCATTTGTCCTTAGTAATGCACATTTCGAACAAAAATTTCCCCATCATGTACATACATTCTAAAAACAATTTATTATTTTCAACAAGATTTTTTATGACTAAATACTAAGTATAGTCAGAAGTAAAATATTGCCGACAAAGTTTGACTTTCAAAAATATATATTTCTGAAGACACTTGACCATTGCAAATACATATCTCGAATAAGGTGGTATATAATTTCGACAACTTCTTATTGTTGGTAGCGGTATTTACGACGACTTTGAGTTCTTGTAGATGACAATTCATTGTTGGGAAACAAATTTTCCGACACAATGTTCTTGTAAAAAAAATAAAAAATCATCGCAAAAAACATATGTCATCGTTTGGAAAGCATTTTCGATGGTTATATAAGATTTTGTGACCACTTTGACATGTCAAAAATAAATAAATTTTTCCATTTTGCAAACTCATTTCCAATGAAGAGATAACTAGTCGCGATGGGTCAGATGTGTCCGAAATGAAGTATTTCTTCAAACTTGGTCACAAGGATGGCATGGGCCAGCTAAAGTCTCCAGGCTATAAGGGTTTTTGACCATTCTGCAAGGGTGATCATGAATGGGCCATGGATACTCTAGAAGTCAGTGGTGAGTGCAAATCCGAATCCTAGCTTAAGTTGTGCATTCTGATAACATTTACTAAAGGTAAGCGAACAACTTTATTCTTTGTCTGCTTGAAATTTCTGGTGAACTGCTCTTAACTTTGGGTTGCTAAACATATTCTTTCTGATGAAGATTTAGAGTTTGGATTAACTCCAAGGACCATGACATGAAGAAAGTGCATGTCACCATGAGCATCGTAGTTGAATATCGCTAATGACACTGGCTGCTTATTCCTCTTCGCATGGAGAAAAGTGGGCTTTCTTCTAAAGAAGAGATTAAGCGAATTAATGAAGATGTGTATGCACGGCTAATGACCGTTGTCAAGCTTACTGTCAATGAGAGTGGTAGGAAGAGATCTTTGCCATCTATTGGTGAGTCATCGATTGAGAAAAAGTCAATGATTTCTTCTATTGCTCATGGGGTTTTGCTACTCCTGAGAAACTTGTCATCAATATGTCATCCACCAAGGAAAAGATAGAAATTGCTGAGTTTGAGTCTTTGAAGCCTGCTACTTCGAAGGAAGCTAAAACTCTAACTGAGAAGATTGCTCAACACAGAGCTCTGTCCTGCCCTCGATGCATAGGTCTAGAGATCAAGTGAGGTGTTCGACTTGGGCTAATTTTGGATCAGCTTCGAAGTGGCTCACTTGTATTGTTTGTTGAGAAATAGGAAAGTGGAAAGTGCTCCCAAGGGTAGTTATGAGGAATCCAAAGAGTTTGTACCTAGATATATATATATATATATACATATATATATATATATATATATTAGATCTGCTCGTTGTTCAATATTGACTTGCTCGCAGATCCAAATGCTTGCACCAAGTTCGCTGAAAACGTTGGGAAAGCAGTAGGCCTGGGTGTCATCGGGAAGCGTTTTACCGATGAATTAAGAGTTTACCTCCTTGCCACCATGCAGAAGATCTTAATCCTAACTGCTGAACCAAATGTCTTGATAAGGATTTTTGTGCTTGCTTCTTGCCTTGCTCTTGTTGTCAGACTGTGTCTTGTCCGTCCTCTTCTGAACTTTCTTTAAGTCTATTCAAGGTTGCTCAGGTGCTTTCTAGGCTCACTTGGCTTCATCCCAGAGTGTGCTTTTATTCCACAGCATAAGTATTCTCCAAGGTTAATTCTTCACCCACAATCAGTTCTCCGAATATAGGGTGCTCTGCTGGGAGTCCCTTCTTGAATGCTACATTGGCCATCATGTAATACGTCTGATAATCTTAGCCTTCTCCGCCTTGAACCTCTTCAAATACTTGCAGAGCGTCTCCATTAGGTCCTTATTGACATTGAATAGGTGGTTAGACTTCTTCTTGTTTGAGTAATACGACGAATACTCCTTGGTGAAATCTAAGGAAAGTTCATGGAAGTTCTAAATTGACCGCAGTGGTAGAGTGGAAGTAGTTTTGCACATCTCCTTGTAGGGTTTTAGTGAAATCTTGCACATTAGTGCATCATTAATTTTGTAGAGGATCATGGCGCTGCAATAATGCTTAAAATGTCTTTATGGATCCTCGTCTCCTTTGAAGAAGGTGGACCCATCCACTCGATCTCGTTCGTGAAATGTGACTTGCTCAAAGAGCCTCGTCAGTGGTTTTAATGCGGTGGAAACCAAGCACTCGCTTAGTTAAGAGCCTCTCTATGTCCTCATAGATTTTCCTCTACTAAGGTAGTGGTATCGCCGACTGCCTTGGGCGATGATCTCTAGGTTTGTGCTACTTTTTCCAACCGTCTGCTTGTTTGTGTCGCAATTGCGGGACACGTTATTCATCTTTGGCAGATGAGTGTGCAGCTTGTGGTTGGGCATGCGATTGACTGCTACTTAAACTTGGGCCGAAACGTTCTTGAGCTTCTTTTTGTTACCTCTGATGCCTTCTCTAGTGTGAGGTGTGATAGGATTTTTACCACTTGCAAAATTAGGGAACAAAACACTTAAAAATACTTGCAAGAGAACAAGGTAGTTGTAATATAAACGGCTCAAGTAAGATCGTTCTTCATAGAGATTGAATAAATAATTTGTATTTAAACCAATTCTTAATTAATTATTTGAAACAAAGTTTTGAAAAGGTTGATTTTGGGATTTAAAATAATAAAGACAAATTTTAAATAAAAACAATTCAATAGTTGGCAAAGTAAGAAAAACTAAATAAAACGTTTTAAAAATCAATTTAAGCAATAAGGTTCCACCGTCATCGCTAATAATCATATGCAATTGTACCAATTACTTCTTGGAAGTATGCCCACAAAGCCACTCATTTGATGTAATAGCTTTTGGAATACTTATTGTGTTAAACTATTATGTGTTTAATGAAGGGCAATGCTTATTGTTAATCACTATTTATTGTATTATGTGTTTAAGTAATAAGGGAATTCAAGGAATGTATTTAATCTAATAGAGAAGTGATCTAAGTAAGTTAGATTAATGAGACCTTTCTCTTATGTTCATTCCTAAAATGGTCCTAGCCATAGGATTGCCAATTGGACATTGACAATCCGCTAAGGTTAGTATGTGTTATGTTAACTCAAGCATGAGTATGACTAGTCTCAAGTCATTTAGTGTTGGACACTGAGACAAACACAAAGGTGCTCAGAAGGTAATCGAGTACACTGAACTATGTACGATCAAAAGAGAGTTCGAACATACATGTCATGTAAGAACTCGTAAGTTGCAATATGCAAAGTAGTCCTTTGACCTGAGGCATCATATATGTCTAATGGTTAGGTCATTGGCCTTTGATCATGTCAAAAGCATTCCATCGAGAGTGCCCAAGACATTGTTGGGGTCAAGCTATCTAGTCATGTAGGCATATGAATGCACAACAAGGGATCTCTAACCTTCCATGGTGGAGGGAGAATACTTTGAGATATGATTCGGGAGTCCTTGGCCAAAGCATATGAATATGACTTAGGAAGTTTGTTCCAAATCATATTCAATTGAATCATATAGAGAAGTATCACATTGAATAGTAGACATGAAACAAACTATCACTCAAACAATGTGATTAAGAGCATTGTATTAGAGAATGATCATATTGCATTGTAATTGTAACTGGATAGGTTCTCCAACCAGTTCTACTTAGCTTGGGTAGCCATGACATACTGCTAGATGTCACTCATGGTTTGTGGAAGGCCTAAAGATTAGTAAACACTAATCTTCATCAAAGGGAGAATTGAAATGTAGTTTCAACTCACAATCAATTATTAAGAGTAACAAACGCCCACTTCCTTACTAATTGGAACCTAATGGATCATACACCGAGTAAGGATGAAAGTGAAGAAATATAAATGAGATGGACAAGCAATTAAATGGTTTAATTGAAAATGGTCAAGATTAATTAATTATACGAAAGGTTCGTATTGGGCTTTCAAGTTAATTTCGGGTCTCGAGGCCTAAAAAGGGTTTTGGTCCACAAGGCCCATTATGTTTAAGTTGTATGACAACTAAAACAAAATGGGCAATTAGCCCAATAACCAAAGTCAAAACAGGCCATAGGGTGAGTGGTAGCAAACTTGGGTTAATTGCAAGTTTGTCACTCACATGTGAGTTGGTATAAAGGCATCTTTATAGCCATTCTCTCACTAGGGTTTTCTTTTGAGGCAAAAGAGCAAAACTCTTTCTCTCTTTGTCTTCCAAAGAGGCTGGCCGCACATAGTGGAAAATAGCTAGCAACCTTCCTTCCTCTAAGTCATCCATTTCATCTTCACACCTCATCCATGGTGTGGAGACCTAGAGACACCAAACTTTTGGTATTTTTGGAGTTCCTCTCCTCAAATCCTCAAGGAGCAAAGGAGAAGCAAAGAAACAACTATCCAAAGGAGTAAATGAGGTGACTTGAGCCCTCCACTTGGGTGAATCCTATGTGTAAACAAGGATGAGTTTCAAGGGTAATGAAACTCAAACTTTCTCTTCTCTTTAATTTGTTAAAGAGTCTTTTGGTTCACCATTCACTAGGCTTTGAAAGTCATGGCTTTTAGAATTGTTTTTTAATGCATGCCTACTTTAAAGTGTTATTAGTTTGCTTATGTGTTCAAATGTTCTCACATGTTCTTAGCTAGGACAAAATTTTTCCTTCATTACTTATGTATTTCCACATACATGCTTTGAAGGTTAGGTTTTCCTAATGCATATTTTCCTTGTGATGTTCAAGTGAAAACGTATATCTAACATGCAATTCGTTTATGATGTTCAGATCAAATATAAACATGCAACACTCATTAAGCTTTGTGAAAACCCTTTGAAAAACCATGCAACCCTTAAGAACGTCATGTTCGCCTTAAGTGAACTTACAATTACTAATCACAAGAAGCCATCCTCAATTTCAAGGTGATGTTCCAATAGAAATTGCATCAAATTACTTGTCTAATTACCCTAATAGTCACGAATCATTAAGACAATTAGATAGTTTAAACACGGTGAGTAATAATTCAAAGCAAGCATGCATCCATTTATAAGCAAATTAATAAAATCATGCTAAGGCTCATAGCCCCACCCTAGCAGAAGTACTAGTTACACATAAATATTATGCAAAATATTATTAAGAACATGGATCGAAAATATCTTGAAAATAAACTTAAATTGTCAAAACCTCTTTAAGTCAAAGTCTCCAAAATATTGTGTAGTAAACCCTAATGGCTAAATAGCCTTATTTATACTACTAAAAAAAAAAAAAATCAAATTCTTCCTCTAAAGGTTTTCTAAAAACTAGGAAATAGAATAATAACTTAAAATCATAATCCAAATCAAGCTAGGAAATCTGCCCAGCAGAGAATTAGCCACATTTTTTTATCTTTAGGGCTCTAAAACAAGCCTAAAACAACTCAAATTAAATATTAGGACCTCCTCTTCAAGTTTCAAGAAAAGCCCAAGTCCAAAATCATCATCTTCTAGCCCAAAAGTCGCAAATAAGCTCTGCAACCCAATTTGCCAGAACCACGAACTAGGCATAAATTAATTCACAGTGATTAGATTCTTTAGGATAAAATTATGTTGACACAACCTTCTTGATAGACTTACGAACCCGCTTCAATTGGAATCACTCAAAAATTCTACCGTTTGATTACTTTATGCTCAGAAAGGATTCGCATGTCCTACATCGAAAATACAACAAAATATCAAAATTTTACCAAAATATAACAAGATAGGGGAAAATATATAGTATAAAAGTGACTCATCAAGGTGGGGAAGAACTTCTTGTAAGTCAAGTCACGAATGGACGTTGCGCTTGGAATTAGGTCTTGAGTGCTGGTCAGAACATGGGCCCAACTTTGAGTTCACACTTGCCCACGAGACAAGTTAGAAGTGAATGCTTCTCTATGAACCAAGGTGAAAGATGTTTCCCCGAATGCCTAGGTGGGAGTGTAAACTGGTTAACCACTTGGTTTGTGGCAGGTTGAGTCGCTTTCTAAGACGCCACAAAAAATAAACATCATCATCTGCCCTCATTCTGTTTCGAGACACTTCATAAGGTGTGCGTGCATCTTGATGTACTTAAGAAGTTGACTCACAAAGGTTGTCTGCTATTTAAGGCGTTCGTCAAGTTTGCGACATGCCAAGTTAGGTGTGGATCACCATTAAAGGTGGACGAGCTCGGTTGGTAAGCACCAACATGAGTGATGGATATGTAATGGACAACAAGTGCGAAATTTAAGCCAAGACAGATGATATATGCAGAAAAATGGGGCGAGAAAACCCACAGTTCATTTGCAGGTCCGATGGTCAAGTTGGCCAGTAGGGCTTGTCTTGAGATTTTTGAGGCCTGAGGCAATACCAAAATAAGTGCCCTACTATAACTCCACGTCAGAAAAAAAAATCAATTGTTTTACTGTTCATATTTGTGCATGCCGATGTAACTTTTCTTTGATAAAACGATAGCAGGATGTGAGGGATTATGCTAAGCAACAAGATGGGTTGGCCATAATTTGGTATCTAACTTGTCATTTAAAAGACTCCTAAGATCTCTTACTTATAAGTGAAGAAAAAATAGATTTCACATCTAATCGATAATATTAGTTTGTATTTAGATAAGGGTACACAAATATTTCACAAGCAAAATCAACTAAGGTATGAAAGGTATTTTTGTATAAAACTTATAGTTGTCGGATAATTTTCTAATTTATTGTCCCTTGGGGCTTCATAAGAATTGTCATATTTTTCTCTCTCTAATTTTTATATATAATGTTATAAACAATGAATGAACCAAAAAAAAATATTGAAAAACCAAATACCACATACATGTTATTAAAAATATAACTCATTTTTCTTGGATAAGAAAGAAAAGTAACCCTAAACCCTAACATTATATTGAAACATAACATCATTGCTAAAGAAAAAGGAAAATTAATGAAAAGAGCTTGAAAACTTTGAGTTTTAATGAAATGGTAACGTAAATAGTACTAAGATTGACTTTTTAGTGTAAAAATGTGGTTTTTCGTTAAAGTGAATAGTACTGGGAGCTTTTTGTTAAAGTTATCAAAAGAAAAAGGTCCTCATTTTGAATTTGGGTGACTACTATTATTATTATTATTATTTTCCAAAGGGTGGTAATTAATTGAAAATGAATTTGTAAAAACCACTTTTGTCAAAGGCACATATAGAAATATAGCTACTTATTTAAACCAAAGATGAAATAAATGCATTAAAAAAAAAAGCATATTTGAGTTTCGAACCCGTGTTCCTTTCCATTGCAGGAAAGTAGCGAAACACCGCTGCAAAATGACATCCTATGACAAATATCCAGTTTTATATTTTTATACGCTTACTGAACAAAACATTATAATAATAGAAATTAAATTTTTTGATGCCCTCGATTTTTTGAGACCCTGTGCAGTCACCCTTGCTGCCCTAGGCTAGGGCCGGGCCTGTCGGCCAGTCCAGTCTAAGCTGGAGCCGGTTTAGCTGAGCGGGTCTTAAGGTGTGTGCTGGAGCTTGGCTACCTTTATTTCAAACTGGGCCTCCACGTGGTGGGCTGCAAGGGCAATAACTGCATCTGTTTGCGCCTGGGCCTGCTGCAACTGCTGACTCTGGACTGCTACAGTATCAGCGTTGGTGGCCTGCAAGGGTAGTACCGGCGGTCTAGCCACCGTGTTCAACTGCCAGGAGCTGCGCCGCAGGGCTGTGCCGATATCTCCGTTCTCCAGATAGTGTCCAAGTACATAGGGCGTAACATTCATTGTGGTTTCAGAGTTTCCATCCATCATATCATTTCTTCAGTGACTAATGAAAGAATTTTATCAAAAAAGTCATAGACTAGGAGCGTGTGAGGGAACCAAGGTGGGGGAAATTCCGAAAGGAAGAGAGCCTCCTTCTAGAATTATATCAGACTCTCAATGAAGAAAATCAATTTATGGTAGTTAAAATCCGCCGTCTTCTGTCTACAAAACAATGAATTTCAAAACCTAAAAGTCATACGATATCACTCAAATAATTTGGGATACAATATTGAATTTCTCTAATTTCCAATTCTGATTTGCATGCATTTCATTGACCTAAAAGGGATTGGAAATTATTTCTATTCATTTGGAAAACCAAAAAAATATAATGTAACGCAGAGGATTCTTCACCCCACAGTTTCCTTGTTAAATACGTGTTCCCAATTGTCTATAAATGGATGTGGCTACTTCTAATAATAAAGGGTTTTTTTTTTGGGGGCTAAACCCTAATAGTGTTGCAGTCCTATTGAATTAGAAATATAATTGTGTAAATCCTAATGAATTTAGGAATATCTCTTATATTCTTATTAGAAATTGATTACCTATTAAGATTTATAATCCTAAAAGGGTAAGGATTTTACCTATCCTACTACTATAAATAAAGGTACAATGGGGTGAAATAATACACAACTCACAATTACACATCTCTCTCTTTCTCTCTACTATTGCCGCACCCCTCTCTCTAAGGCCTCCATAATTGTTCAGTAAATTATGCCTACAACACGTTATTAACATGCTTTTGACGCTGCGTTAAAGAGAGTTTGATCTTCAAATAAGGGAGTATTACGTTTTAATCATTTTTTTTATGATTAAATTATTATTTTGAATTGATCTATATGATATTGATTCAATTTAATTTTGATGTGTTGAACGTGATACAACGCATTGGAGATGCAATTCCGGCTTTCTGAGAAAGATCTTCTACAAATTCAAAGGCTTTTGTAGTTTTCTGCCAATCAGGTACGCTTCAAATAAAGTAAGATATCTGAAATGACCATGAAGCATGAAAACAACCCCATGATGCATGAATCCCTTACATTTATATTTTCTTTTCGATATATATATATATTGTATATATTTCATATATTTGTCAATATATATATATATACACACACACACACGTTCATGCATTACGTAGTTTTTACTATGTAGAATATGTGAATCAAAAAATCGAAATAAATTAGAAAATTTAAAAAAAAAAAAAAAGGGAACTAACCGTGCCGACCTGCATGGGCTTTGTTGCATGTGTAAACCAGGCCCCAGGCCTAGGTTTGACTTACTGGGCCTCCTACCCTTCCAAACACATAGAGCCGACACCCTTTTCGCTGGGCTTTCTCACGATCCAGCTCGCGCCAGACTAAGCCAGCTTGTGCTGGGCTTGTCCTGCGAACTCTGTCCAACCAATCCGGCCTGGGTTTCTTCTCTCCTTTGCTGTTGGGCTGTTCCTCTCGGTCCGTGACTGCAGCAAGCCTGCAAGCTTGTTTTTTGCAGATTGTTGGGCTGCCTGCAGCAGCCTTACACGAGCCCAGCCCGCAGCTTGCAGAGCCTTACCTAAAGCAGCAGCCAACAATTTCAATGATGGGCTGCCCTTGTTTCTCGGCCCAAAGCCATTTTTTGGGCTTTTTTTTTTCAACCCGCACCCATAAATTTTTTAATTTTTGGTGCCAGATTTCACAGCGTTAACCAATTTTAAGATGTTTCTTTTGTAGGGCCTGCAACCATCTAGCCCACAAATATGGCCTGAAACCTTATATTATTTTGCTTCTACGATCAACCCTGTATGGTCCCGATCTATTGAATTAATTAAAATTGACTAATAGTCCATTAATCTGATAAGAAATCCAAAATTATTGACATAAATATCACTTTTTGGACATTAACAATTCAATATTTTAATTCTCTTCTTTGAACCGTTGACATACACTTGAGTTCCTAAAGCAACTCAAATCCACTACACTTAAATTAGCGTATTGCATTCTGTGTTCTTGCAGAAACCTCTCTTTTATGAACTAAACGTTCATAAACTATATTGAACCTGTAATTTCAAATTTAGTGCCTTTGAAACCCGTAGTTTTCATAAAACAAATACACCCATGAAAAGCATACATTTTTCATGAAAACCATGTCCTAGAACTCGAATATTCTAACTTTGATGCTTATGGATGATTCATTCCCATGGCATCAATCACAATCTTATTCCCTCAAATTCAATGGATTGTTGAACCGTCACAAGTTTGATTTTCGCTGATTTGGATGTTTCTAATATAAACCACTTTATGTGGGGTACAAGATGTGAATCCGCATTTGATTATCAAGAAACTGAGAAACCATTAAAGCCAACAATGGCATGGAAGAGCTGAATAAGCCTTCGCCTGATCTTCATTCGAAGACTTATGCCCGAAGCATTACAAACGGAAGTACCTCCCGAATGAGGATTCCATGGCTCTTTGGCTCACTCCTATGGATTGTCTAATCATGAAAGACATTGCTTGAAGCACACCATGATTACATCCATGAATGAGTACAATTTTGAAGTTTATAAATCCGATCGAATTTCGACTGGAGAATACTTTTTCTCGTCATTTCTTGTTTCTAACTCGCTCCTGAAGCAACAAGTGTAGAAAGCGAAAGTTTACCAAATTCTCAGATCTAATTACTACCACAAACATAAGAGAAAGATATAAACCTAGCTTCGGCAAGAGTCTACCGAACGGTATAGACCCAGTTTGGCTTGAGTCTACCGAATGGCTTAACCTAGTTCGGTCAAAGCCCACCGAATGGTGGTGCCCTACTTCGGCAGGGATGCACTGAACAATATTGCTCTACTTCGATAGAGGCCTACCAAACAAATCCCTCCATCTTTGGCTGAAGCCTACCGAACCCAAGTCTGGGTCTGTTTCTCTCATAATCAAATTTCGAGTTTGTTTTTACAACCTATGGTAAAATCAGGGCATGCCAATGTGTGGTATCATGCCCGAAGCACCTAAGACCTAAAACTTCAAGAATAAGTGATAATATTTCCAAACCTTAACCCTGCAGAATATACTTCCATCTCAATGGAATAGATCATTGGTTATGCACCTCTTCGTGCCATCTACCAATGTCGTTGAGGAGTACCATTCTCGTAGCCAATATGTGAGACTAATTTTGCTCCACCAAACATTGTTGGAAGAGCAAAAATTTGACTTGGATGGCCTTGTTGGCCGAATTCCCTTAGTAAACTCTATCCGTTCCAGAATCGTTGAGTTTTCTTAAGGATATTCGAGATGACAATGATCATGAATGAAACCACTAAAGAAAATAGAGTGAAATGTCTTTGCATTACCTGAAAAAATGAGCCTGAAGCTTTGATTTGGGGCCAATAGGTTGTCTCCCACCTGGGGACACACCACATGTGGTTGGCCTAGAGCCTGGTGATTGAGCAGTGTACTTCCTTTCGCACGACTATTTAGGAAACTTAGGTCAAACAATGATGCTACAACGTATCTCATTACTCGAAATAAGGATCTTGTGCCTACAAGCACACTTTGCCAAGCCTACTTATTAGGGAAATTGATTTTCTATATCATTCCTCGCAAAGATATGAAATCACCCTTTTTCATAGTGGATTCAAGGGAATATATGTGGACTAATCCAACCAAAATGCGAACCATATAAATACTTAGGGTTTTGGTTGATGAATCCTGAGTCTATGGGTTTTTCTCCCACCTTGGGTTTTACCATAGTGAGGTTTTGTGAGTTTTAACTTTTATGCATTTTTCCGTTGATCTGAAACTCACATTTGCTCATTGTGCTGACAACTTCATCAACTGTACTTACTTCATCACTGAAGACCTGATGCGCCATTTAGTTGAGTATTTACACACTCAAGGAGGAGAGTTGCAGTCCTATTGGATTAGCAATGTGATTGTGTAAATCCTAGTGAATATAGGAATATCTCTTATATTCTTATTAGGAATTGATTACCTATTAAGAGTTGTAATCCGAAAAGGTTAAGGATTTTACTTATCCTGCTACTATAAATAAAGGCACAATGAGGTGGAATAACACACACCTCACAATTACACATCTCTCTCTTTCACTCTACTATTGGCGCACCCCTCTTTCTAAGGCCTCCATAATTGTTCAGTAAATTGTGCCTATTGCTCCGGCGTTAGCCTGGTGGATAAGCCGTGGATGGCACTTATTGGACACGAATTCTAGAGCGCGAGCCACAACAATATACTCCTGAACCCATCGTTGTAAATATTTGGCTCCGCTAGTGATTTTCACCACAAAATTTGAAGATAGCATAAATGGGACTTCACAGATACAAAGATGTAGACACATGTAATGTAACAATATTGTTCAAACTTTAAGCTCAAAACTCAAAATAAGGTAAGATTGTAGCACAAAGTCACTGCCATGCACCTTCCAATCCTGCCTTAAATAACTCAACCCGATCGAGGACATCTTTTCCTACCAAAAGTTGAATCCACTATCCATCTTTGGCAACTTTTACTACCTTTCCTCCAACAAAATACCACAAAATTAAGCAAAGAATATATGCTTTAACATTAGTGCATTAGTGAACGAGATTTGATTGGATTCTAATTAATTTACATCACTAAAATACTGTCTTGATTGGAACCCAAAAATATGAACTTTGGACCTACAATGACTGCTTGCGATACCCACTCATGGTCCAACCTATGGTATAACATGTCACAAACTTTAGCCTACTACTTCACTTTTATAAGCATTACTCTCTCAACCACCCGGGCCGTTTTAGTCGGTACCACATCGATGTTTCTTTGTTTCGAGCCTTAGCCTCGGTAACGGACCGGCCAGCAAACAATTAAATATTTGCACCATAGTCTTTTTCACCTTTTATTTTAACAAAATACCCCCTCCGGCCTTTTAATTTTACAACACAAAGCACGTCCCTCCACCCTTGCTTTTATGGATGAGGATTCTCTACGAATTCTTTTTGTGAGAATTTTAAGAATTCTCATATTTTATACTTTCATTGTATATTATATGATTAGATTTTGTTAGTTAATATTTATATTTAATTTTTAATAAAATGCGGATGAGATCCGAAACCCGCTTTATTAGGAGACGCCACCTCTTCAAAAGCTCAACTGTTATGTTCCCACATTGGCATTCGTGTCCCACTCAATCCCCTCCGTGATTTCTCTGTCGCTCTTTCTAACTTTGAAAGCAAATGAATTATGAAGCCATGAAAGAGAAATCCCAAGATAATTAAAAAAGACAAAGCAAAGAGCAGTCTCTCTCTCTCTCTCTCTCTCTCTCTCTGTGTGGAAATGAAAACCACCAACAGCACCGCCACCACCACCGCCAACACAAACACAAAACTCATCCTCCTCCACCCCCAAGCAATCCACAAACCCACCACAAGCGGCGGAAGCCACCGCCTGTGGCTCCTCTTCTTCTTCACCTTCTTTACCCTCGCATTCACCCTCACTCTCATCAGCACCACCATCCCCCAAACCCTCCCCACCTCCTCCCTCACGGCCACCTCCGTACTCCCCCTCCCGCCCGCCGTCCTCGACGCACTTCTTCACTACGCCATTTCATCTTCAAACACCTCGTCAGCACCCCACATGTCCCCGCCGGAACTTACCTCCATATCCTCCGCCCTCACCCGCCTCTGCGCACCTAACTGCAATTTCCTCGTTTTCGGCCTCACCCACGAGTCCCTCTTCTACCACACGCTCAACCTCAACGGCCGCACGGCTTTCGTCGATGAGAGCGAGTTCCTCGTCTCCCGATTCGAGCAGGCCCACTCCCACCACAGCCTCGAGGCGTACGACGTGTCGTACGTGACCCAAGTCAAGGACCACAAACAATTGCTGTCAACGACCAAATCCCAGGTCAAAAACGAGTGCCGGCCGGTCCAGAACTTGTTGTTCTCGGACTGCAAGATCGGGATCAACGACTTGCCGAACCACATATATCAAGTCCCTTGGGATGTGATTCTGGTCGACGGCCCACGTGGGTATTCTCCGTCATCTCCGGGGCGGATGTCGGCTATTTTCACCGCCGGAGTTTTGGCCCGGAGCAAGAGGGGCGGTAGGGATAAAACTCATGTTTTTGTTCATGATTTTTCGAGGGAGGTTGAGAGGATTTTCAGCGACGAGTTTCTTTGCCGGGAGAACTTGGTGGAGGCTGTGGGTAGTTTGGGGCATTTTGTGGTGGAGAAAATGGAGGATCATAGCTTTGAGTTTTGCAGAAATTCACCATCATCTTCAAAAGAGGACGAAGATGATTAATTGAGCTGGGTTTTGTAAATTATTTATTTTTTGTTAATTATTTAAATAATTTTTCTTGATCTTCGTCTTTTTTTCTTTTTAATTTAAACAACAGACGTAATAAGATCATCAAAGTAATGATGAAAGGGTATGTGGAAAGTTTGGGGGGTTATGCGTTCAATTTGGTTTTGCCCTGTTTGGTTACTGAGAAAATAGAAGATCATCAAAGTAATGATGATAGGGTATGTGGAAAGTTTGGGGGGTTATGTGTTCAATTTGGTTTTGCACTGTTTGGTTACTGAGAAAATAGAAGGGGTTGGAAAAAGAATAGAAAATTTGGATTTTTCCCTTATATATTTGAATCCTTAAATGCTCAAATAGTAGAAATCATTGAAAAATAGCAGACGTTAAACGCTCCAATCCCACCACCCCCAAAAAGATGAACAACAAAATTCGAAATTAAAATTATGCATCCGTTTCCTCAATAAACTTTTTGGCAAGTTCTCCCTCGATAGAATAATTATAATTATGATTATCTAAATTATGAAAAAGAAAATTCAAAATTGAGTGTACAGCATTCAACATAACTTTTGTAAAGTTCTCCCTCGATAGAATAATTATATTTATGATTATATATTCTAAATTATGAAGAAGAAAATTCCAAATTGAGTACAAAATTCAGCATAATTTTTGTAAATTATGTCGAACAACACAAATATAGTAAGCCTTTCTTAGTAGTTATGTGACGAGAAAAACTGAGAGAAATAAATAGACTAAGAGGTTGTTTTCATTAGGGTCGTGTATCTAAATACTCATTTTTATTTCTCAAATATGTTTCATGATTTTCAAAGTCGGAACAAATAAATTAAAAAGATTGATGACAAAAAATTATCACGAGTATAGGAGATCAAAATGAATATGAGAACAACATTATTCTTTTTATTATTATTATTATTATTATTTTCTATAGCATTATTGTGTCTTTCATGTAAAATCACAAGGAAAACGAGAAAGAAAGAAAAAAAGAAAGAAAGAATAAAGAACGTGTCGGTGACCATACGACTTGCACTAGTCGTATTTATAGCAGCTCCAATTTTTTTTTGGAAAAAATAGCAGTCCCATCCCCTCTCTCTTTTGTATTTTAAGATTATATATTGTATCTAGTAGAGGCCCACGTGTTTACTTATTTATGAATAATCTAAAACTATTTTAATGAAATTTTCTTTATCTATCAAAAGAGGATGAAAAAAAATCTTTGTCTACTATTATAATAAAAAAGTTAAGAATAGAAGTGTAATTTTACAAAACAAAATTTTCCTATTTTTTTTTTTTAAACCTCAACTACATTTAAGTTTATCATCTCTAATTTAAAAAAAAAAATAACAGTCTATCTTCCTCTCTCATCACTCTCACGTTCTCTCTCACTCTATTCATCTCTCCTTCAATTTTAACAACTAAAGCAAAAAAATTCACACTTTGTGTGTGGGCATGTACTAGTGTATTTTAACTAAATAAAATTAACAATAAAATCGTTTAAATTATTAATCTTTATTTGAGAATTAATTATACAAAAAAAAACATTTAAAAATAGAGATAGTTAATTTTTTGAGACCATCACCAACTCTTGGATTAAAACCTAATATTTTTATCCCAAAAAATTTAGGTTTTAACTCAGAAACAGCTTTTCTGCTTCAACTCTTGTGAATTAAAATTTTAGCCCAGATTTTTAAGGAATCAATTTAGCCTAATTTTTTTTTCGCAAAGTAACTTTTTTTAAAGAAAAATTATGTAGACTATCATAATTTAATTTTATGAACATTTAAGCTAAACTTATTTAGATTCCGACAAATATTGAAAAATCACTAACTGACACCATGAAACTTGTGAAACACTATGAAAGAATATGAAAGACATAAAAGAACTTTGTTTTAATTACTTTAGTCGTTCGATTTAAATTTGGACCGATATATCCTTTTTTTTAACCATTAGATTTGATCATATTAGATCTGAGCCGTTGTGACACACTCCGACCGAGATCGGAGCGTGCTGGCCGTCACACGAAGGTGACGTAGCCATGTGCACGTGCGGAAGCCAATAAAGTAATAATATAAAAGTACGAATAATTAAAAACTAGCATACAAAGTACTAAACAAGTGCTAGCGTAAGTGAAAGATAATTTCAGAGCAGGTCTACAGCAGTCCAAAAGAAAGTTGCGACATAAGTACACCCAAAGGTGACCCTATGCTGGTGAGTATCTGTCAGAAAGCCGGGAGAATCCTCTGGGAATACCACCGAAACTGCTAATCGACTAGAACCTGGAGGGGCGCAAAACAAAAGCGTGAGTGGGCAAAAACAAAGCACTTTGAAAACCATTTAGCAAAATACATTCTAACCCCTCGCCGTAAAACCTGTATACTTCCTAGAAAATAAACATATATACGTATGTATAAATATGCCAAACATGCTCAAGGGTATGCCAATCATGCTCAAGATATGCCATGTCGGAAATCTCATAATACAATGCAAGTGCTCAGGTATAAAGTATGTCAATAACATGTAATCTGGCAGCCGGAGTCACCTAACGTGACCTGTACGGCTTCATATAGAGCTCAAATCTCAAACTCAACAACTGAACCTGCCCACGAGTCGGAACCACCTAAAGTGGTCTGTACGACAGGCCTGGGTGTAACATATATATACGCTCTAGTGCTACGATCACGTGAAGACTGTGCGAATAATCGCGGGTCACCTACGAGTCGGAACCACCTAAAGTGGTCTGTATGACAAGACTGTGCACCTAACTTGGATCCAAGCTGAACGTGTGGTGCGGGAGGTAAACATCACGTGAAGGACTGTGCCCTACTCAGGGCGGGAGCACTAACACCGGGGGTGCAGGTTATGAGCTCTCTAAGCATCTCAAACTACCGCTGAATGTAAACATGAATAACACTTACCTGGCACTTACCTGTGCGTCCACAGCACCCAATATGCATATGTATATGCATGCCACTACTAATGCACGCAACGATGCATAAACGATGATAATAAAGTGCATGGCATAGCATAAATAACCCTTTTTAAACAATTTATGGGAATATAAATGTATATAGGTATATACGGAAAACAAAAGCCCACTCAGTGGTATGTGGAAGGGTCGTAGCCCCCCTGCCTCGAGTGCGAACGCTCGTCCTCGGGGTATGTGTCACCTATATGCGAAATAACTATAAAAACGTTAACTTTAATGCACATAACCAACTTCTCGTAATAACTTCTCATACATTGCTCAAAATGGACAAATGAATATACCAACGTGCTCTACACAACCTCAGGATCACAACCATAATTTTAGAAAAATTTTCCTCCGCCGCACGCGCCCCCATGCGCCGGCCAAGGCACGGCCACACGCGCCGGCCACGCGCAGGCACGTGCGGCGCACACTGACGCCGTGAGGAATATTCCGTCAGTTTTGACAGATTCCGTCAACGGCGTCAGGAATATTCCGTCAACTCTGACGGAATATTCCGTCACCTTCTCCGTTCAATCTCCGGCGCCGTCGCCGGCGTCGGAAAACTGGGAAACCTGCAACTCGAGTTTTCTCACTCGTTTCTCAACCGTTTTTCATGATTTTAACGCCAAAATGAAGCCCTAAACTAGTAGAACACGTCCCAACAAGTTTTAAGGGTTCAAACTTACGCGATCTTACCTGTGCAAACAACCAAAACCGGCCAACTTCGAGCAAGACGATCCCGACGTCCAAATTCGTCCAACGAAGCACTCCGAGGCTCCTTGGGACACCACCAAGCTACCTACGAGCTTAGAAATCCCAAAAACTCAATGAATAAACTTTGCATGAATAGTACTCAAATCCGCCATTGTCGAATCGACGTGAAAACGAAGGATTTCTCACCTAAAAATGGTATGGCTGTGCTTGCCTCAACCTCATGAGTTCAATGGTGTAGTTGGTTCCCTCGATCTGTGATGATTTGGTGGGTTGTGTGTGTGTCCGTACGTACACAGTGGGAAGATAAAGGAATGGAGGTCGGGGGGGGGGAGAGAGAGACAGGGAAAGGGCAGAGAGACAGTGTCTGTGAGTGTGTGTGTGTGTGGTCCAACACCTGCCACACCAAACAAAACAACCAAAAACGTGACGAAAACGCACTAGGGGCAAAATTGTAATTTCACACGTACGTTTCGATATTTCCGGGACGGGATGTTACAACCTTCCCACCTTAATAGAATTTCGTCCCGAAATTCAAAACAACCAAGTAACCCCTAGTGGTCAAAGAACAATCGAGGGTACAAATCCCTCATCCGATCTTCTGTCTCCCACGTAGCTTCATCGACTGAATGATTTCTCCACAAAACTTTCACTAAATTCACCGTCTTGTTTCTCAGAACCTTCTCTTTCCAATCGATGATCGTCACCGGTTCCTCGTCATACGTCAAATCTGGATTAATCTCTAACGGTTGAGGAAGTATCACGTGAGCTGGATCAGCAACATAATGTCGGAGCAAAGACACGTGGAAAACATTATGCACTCTAGCCAACTTCGGAGGCAACTCCAACCTGTAAGCTACCTCACTAACTCGTTCTGTGACCATGTATGGTCCGATGTACCTGGGGCTCAACTTCCCCTTCTTTCCGAATCGCACAACACCTCTCCACGGTGAAAGCTTCAAAAATACCCAATCTCCGACCTCATACACTCTGTCCGTAGCATGCCGATCCGCTAGACTCTTTTGCCTGTCTTGAGCTGCTTTCAGGTTAGACTTAATTACCTGAACATTCTGAGTAGTCTCCTCGACAATCTCCGGACCCACTAAAACTCTCTCACCAACCTCCGACCAACACAACGGTGTGCGACAAGCTCTGCCATACAAGGCCTCAAATGGCGCCATGCCAATGCTCGAATGAAAACTGTTGTTGTAAGCGAATTCCATCAAATCTAACCGCTGGTGCCAAGCATCACCAAACTGCAACACCGAAGCTCGCAGCATATCCTCCAAAGTCTGAATAGTTCTCTCTGACTGTCCGTCTGTCTGTGGATGATACGCCGTACTGTAAAGCAATCTCATGCCCAAAGCTTCTTGAAAAGCCACCCAAAACTTAAATGTGAATCGTGGATCACGATCCGAGACAATACTCACATGATACTTCACCACCTTCGAGATAAACAACTCCGCTAAACGGCTCAAAGAATACTTCTCTCACTGGAATAAAATGTGCCGATTTAGTGAGTCGGTCAACGATCACCCAAATGCTGTCAAAGCCATTTTGTGTACGCGGCAACTTGTACACAAAATCCATAGTAATATTTTCCCATTTCCACTCTGGAACGGGAAGCGGCTGCAACAACCCAAACGACTTCTTCCTTTCTGCTTTAACCTGCTGACAAACAGCACACCTGCTCACATACTCGGCTATCTCCCTTTTCATACCCGGCCAATAATAAAATGGTCGAATGGTATGATACATTTTAGTAGCTCCTGGATGTATGGCGTAAGCCGAGACATGTGCTTCATCGAGAATCTCTTTCTTCAATTCCACATTATTAGGCACAAACATTCTATTCTCTAGCATCAACATGCCATCCGAATCACGAACTCTGAGGTCTCGCCTCCTTCCTTGCTCTCAAGCTTGAATAAGTTCTCGAATCTCCTGATCAGCTACCTGAGTTTCAAGCACCCGATCAACAAGTATCGGCCTAACTTGGAAATTAGCAAGTAACGCCATTTCTCGATCTTCGGTTTCTAACCTCACTCCCGTAGCACGCAAGTCAGCCAAAAGAGGAACACGACTAGCGTACAACGCATTAATACGACCCTGTGACTTCCTGCTAAGTGCATCAGCCACTACGTTCGCACGACCAGGATGATAATCAATCGTGCAATCGTAATCGTTGAGCAACTCCAACCACCTCCGCTGACGAAGATTAAGTTCCTTTTGAGTAAAAAGATATTGGAGACTCTTGTGATCTGTAAAGATCCTACACTTCTCACCATAAAGATAGTGTCTCCACAACTTCAACGCAAAGATGATAGCAGCCAACTCCAAATCATGTGTAGGGTAATTCAACTCATAGGGTTTCAACTGCCGCGAAGCATAAGCAATCACCCTACCATGCTGCATCAATACACATCCCAGACCATTCAAGGAAGCATCGCTATAAACCTCGAAATCACCACTATCGTCTGGGAGTGCCAAAACAGGTGCATGAGTGAGACAATGCTTCAACTGCTGGAAACTCTGTTCACACCTATCATCCCACTCAAATTTAACATCCTTCCTCGTTAATCTCGTCAATGGCAAGGTAATCACCGAAAAATCCTTAACGAATCTCCGATAATACCCCGCCAAACCAAGGAAACTTCTCACCTCGGTGACACTTCGCGGTTGCTCCCAACTCTCCACAGCTGCAACCTTTTGAGGGTCCACTAAAATACCCTGAGCAGAAATGATGTGCCCCAAGAACGCAACTTGATCTAACCAGAACTGGCACTTGCTAAATTTAGCATACAATTGGTGTTCCCTCAACCTCTTCAGCACCAAAGTAAGATGTCGAACATGCTCCGCCTTCGACTTAGAATACACCAGAATATCGTCAATGAAGACAATAACAAATCTATCCAGATAAGGCTGAAACACCCGGTTCATTAAATCCATAAAGGCAGCTGGTGCATTCGTCAACCCAAATGGCATAACCAGAAACTCGTAATGACCATAACGAGTCCTGAACGCCGTCTTAGGGACGTCATCCCTACTGATCTTCAGCTGATAGTAACCAGACCTCAAGTCTATCTTAGAGAACACACAAGCACCTCTCAGCTGATCGAACAAATCGTCAATACGAGGTAATGGATAACGGTTTTTAATCGTCACCCGATTCAATTGTCTGTAGTCGATACACAGCCTCAAAGTTCCATCCTTCTTCCTCACAAACAAAACTGGAGCGCCCCAAGGCGAAGTACTAGGCTGAATAAATCCCTTATCCACTAACTCCTGCAACTGAACTTTCAATTCCCTGAGCTCCGCGGGAGCCATACGATAAGGAGTTAAAGAAATAGGATTAGTACCTGGAAGCAATTCAATAGTGAACTCCACGTCTCGATCTGGGGGTAGACCAGGTAAATCCTCGGGGAAAACATCAGGAAAGTGTCTGACCACTCTCACATCCTCAACTCTGCTAGTAACAGCCTCATCTAGCACCACATGAGCTAGATACCCCTGACAACCCTTAGATAACAACTTTTTCGCTCGCAGCGCCGAAATAACGCCGTGTCTCACCCCACTCTGCTCACCCACGAAAGTAACCACAGGTAGTCCAGGTTGGTGAAACGTAACTACTTTCCCGTAACAATCAATGTTGGCACGATAGAAATGCAACCAATCCGTGCCCAGAATCATATCAAAGTCCACAATATCTAACGGGATAAGATCGGTTGACAAAGCAACACCCTCTACGATCACTGGACATCCTAGGTACACACAATCTACAACACATCTCTCTCCTCTAGGCATAACGAACTCTAAATCGTACCCTAGAGGTGTGGGGCGAGGTTGCGTCACTTGAGCAAATGTATGAGAAATTACGGAATGTGTAGCTCCACAATCAATTAAGACTCTAGCAAAACAACTAAGAATGTTTAACGTACCCATAATCAAGTCTGGGTTGTTCTGAGCGTCCTGCAGAGAAATATTGTGAAGTCGCCCCTGCCCCTGCTGACGTCCGCTGCGGCCTCTGCTCGCCTGAACACCATGTCCCTGAGCACCACGCCCCTGACTGGGCTGACCCGACTGTCTCGAAGACCCTGAACTGCTGGTAGCAATCTCACCATGCTGATACTGTCATCCCTGATACCACTGAGAGCCACCCACTGGAGCTGGAGGATACGGCATATAGCTGCCCGAATACTGAGGATAGCCACCCTGGGAATAGGGATCCTGGGGATACTGATACTGCCCCGGAGCATAAGGGACAGCATCACCCTGATAGTGGTAAGCACCACCTCGACCTGTCTGGCCGTAGCTACTAGGACCCTGGATCTGCTGGAGCGGTGCAGGTGGTGGCATAAAGGTCTGCTGCGGTTTCTGCTGCTGCTGACCCTGGGGACAATTCGCCGCTCTATGTCCCATCTATCCACACGTGAAGCAACCACTGCTACCACGTCTATACTCGCCGAAATTCCGGTTGTTACACCTACGGTAAACTGGGGCTCTGCCCCGACCACCATCGCCCTGCCTCTGGCCTCTAGCACCACCAGATAATCTACCTCCACGACCCTGTCCAGTGGCACTGAAGCCACCGCTCGAAGAACTAGAACTAGCTCCACCTCTCTTGAAGTTCTGAGTCTGACGGGGCCCGAGCGATGCCTGACCCTGACCCTTGTCATCCTTCTTTTGGTTGCCGTCCTTCTCTTCATTAGTGTCGCTCGACATATTCTCAGAGTCCTCGATCCTCAACAGTATCTCATAGAAGTCCTGATAAGTCTCACAGTGAGTAGTAGACGCCATCGAACGCCACAACTTCTTAGTACCTAGGCGGAAACGCCGGAGCATCTCTGCTGGATTACCAGCGACATCAGGATGATAACGAGACAGATCAGTAAACTTGCGGTAGTACTCATTCGCCGACATCTTCCGCTGTCTCAGCTCGGTAAACTCCTGCTTCTTTCTATCGATGTACTCAGGGGGCACATATCTCCTCTTGAACAAATCCGTAAAAACATTCCAATCCGTCCTCTGATCTGGAGTCAACCTACGAAGCTCCTGCTCCCACCAAGCTGCAGGCTCCGTATCCAGAAACCATGAGGTCGTCTCGACCCACCTCTCCATAGGAAGGTTCCCCTGATTATGCAGCACACGGAAAGTCTTCTCTATGTGTTCTAACCTGCGCTCTTTGCCCTCGTGGCCCTCACTACCCTTGAACTTATCTAACTTCAGATTGTACATAGTCTCCAGAGGAGTCCTCTGGGGAGGGCGCATCACTGACTGAAGGCCTGTAGCAATAATTTCCCCCAACTGAGCAACATCGGGGAAGCTAGACTCAGAAGTACGACGTGGTTCCCGACGAGGAGGCATAATTCTGACAGAAGACACCAAAACCATTAGAATACTCACAAGGACACAGGACTGCCAAACCTAGGCTCTGATACCAAACTGACACACCCCGACCGAGATCGGAGCGTCCTGGCCGTCAGACGAAGGTGACGTAGCCATGTGCACGTGCGGAAGCCAATAAAGTAATAATATAAAAGTACGAATAATTAAAAACTAGCATACAAAGTACTAAACAAGTGCTAGCGTAAGTGAAAGATAATTTCAGAGCAGGTCTACAGCAGTCCAAAAGAAAGTTGCGACATAAGTACACCCAAAGGTGACCCTACGTTGGTGAGTATCTGTCAGAAAGCCGGGAGAATCCTCTGGGAATACCACTGAAACTGCTAATCGACTAGAACCTGGAGGGGCGCAAAACAAAAGCGTGAGTGGGCAAAAACAAAGCACTTTGAAAACCATTTAGCAAAATACATTCTAACCCCTCGCCGTAAAACCTGTATACTTCCCAGAAAATAAACATATATACGTATGTATAAATATGCCAAACATGCTCAAGGGTATGCCAATCATGCTCAAGATATGCCATGTCGGAAATCTCATAATACAATGCAAGTGCTCAGGTATAAAGTATGTCAATAACATGTAATCTGGCAGCCGGAGTCACCTAACGTGACCTGTACGGCTTCATATAGAGCTCAAATCTCAAACTCAACAACTGAACCTGCCCACGAGTCGGAACCACCTAAAGTGGTCTGTACGACAGGCCTGGGTGTAACATATATATATGCTCTAGTGCTACGATCACGTGAAGACTGTGCGAATAATCGCGGGTCACCTACGAGTCGGAACCACCTAAAGTGGTCTGTACGACAAGACTGTGCACCTAACTTGGATCCAAGCTGAGCGTGTGGTGCGGGAGGTGAACATCACGTGAAGGACTGTGCCCTACTCAGGGCGGGAGCACTAACACCGGGGGTGCAGGTTATGAGCTCTCTAAGCATCTCAAACTACCGCTGAATGTAAACATGAATACCACTTACCTGGCACTTACCTGTGCGTCCACAGCACCCAATATGCATATGTATATGCATGCCACTACTAATGCACGCAACGATGCATAAACGATGATAATAAAGTGCATGGCATAACATAAATAACCCTTTTTAAACAATTTCTGGGAATATAAATGTATATAGGTATATACGGAAAACAAAAGCCCACTCACTGGTATGTGGAAGGGTCGTAGCCCCCCTGCCTCGAGTGCGAACGCTCGTCCTTGGGGTATGTGTCACCTATATGCGAAATAACTATAAAAACGTTAACTTTAATGCACATAACCAACTTCTCGTAATAACTTCTCATACATTGCTCAAAATGGACAAATGAATATACCAACGTGCTCTACACAACCTCAGGATCACAACCATAATTTTAGAAAAATTTTCCTCCGCCGTACGCGCCCCCATACACCGGCCAAGGCACAGCCACACGCGCCGGCCACGCGCAGGCACGTGCGGTGCACACTGACGGCGTCAACTGACGCCGTGAGGAATATTCCGTCAGTTTTGACAGATTCCGTCAACGGCGTGAGGAATATTCCGTCAACTCTGACGGAATATTCCGTCAACTCTGACGGAATATTCCGTCACCTTCTCCGTTCAATCTCCGGCGCCGTCGCCGGCGCCGGAAAACTAGGAAACCTGCAACTCGAGTTTTCTCACTCGTTTCTCAACCGTTTTTCATGATTTTAACGCCAAAATGAAGCCCTAAACTAGTAGAACACGTCCCAACAAGTTTTAAGGGTTCAAACTTACGCGATCTTACCTGTGCAAACAACCAAAACCGGCCAACTTCGAGCAGGACGATCCCGACGTCCAAATTCGTCCAACGAAGCACTCCGAGGCTCCTTGGGACACCACCAAGCTACCTACGAGCTTAGAAATCCCAAAAACTCAATGAATAAACTTTGCATGAATAGTACTCAAATCGGCCATTGTCGAATCGACGTGAAAACGAAGGATTTCTCACCTAAAAATGGTATGGCTGTGCTCGCCTCGACCTCACAAGTTCAATGGTGTAGTTGGTTCCCTCGATCTGTGATGATTTGGTGGGTTGTGTGTGTGTCCGTACGTACACAGTGGGAAGAGGAAGGAATGGAGCTCGGGGGGGAGGGGGAGAGAGAGAGAGAGGGAAAGGGCAGAGAGACAGTGTCTGTGAGTGTGTGTGTGTGTGGTCCAACACCTGCCACACCAAACAAAACAACCAAAAACGTGACGAAAACGCACTAGGGGCAAAATTGTAATTTCACACGTACGTTTCGATATTTCCGGGACAGGATGTTACACGTTGGATTCAATTAATTTATAAATATAAAATGAAAAAAAAGTACACATATATGGTGGGCCAGCCCCAATAACCCGGAGAATCTTGGGCTAAATTTGCACTATAAATGAGTTTTGCGTTAAAACTCATATTTGTTCCAAGGGTTAGAGCAAGTTGAGATAAGTTTAGAACATAAAATTTGAGAGTTGGTCTAAACGCATCAAATAAATGGACAATTTATTACGAATATAATACTTTGTACTTATACTATTTTTTTAGTACAAAATAATAGAAACAGAAATTGGTACTTACACTATTAATTTGTTATATACATTTGAACGATAAAAATAATTTTTAGATTAATATATATTATTTTGTAGTTTCAGAAATTAAGATGCTTGATTATGAAATTTATATTCTCAGCCCAAGGGGGAAGGAGATCATTTAATAACGAGAAATGCAAGTATTATTCTTTTAAAATTTATAAAATGCTACTTAATCTTATGTTGTCCCAGTCATACGCGATCCAACGTGTCTAGAAACGCATGCAATCATTGGGCGACGTGCGTCGGTGTAAACAAGAAGCTTCGGGAATTGGACAACGATTGTCTGTCCTTCCACTTACTGTGCCCTCCTCCTGTATCCTTCTGTTTTGTATAAGTCACGTTAATATTTTATATTATTTTTTTTTATAAAAATAAATAGTAATATAAAATATTAATGTGATTTAACCGCGAAACATAAATAGAAGAAGATGGAAGAGTACTAAAAAGATACCAGAAATGAAAGGAGAGGCAATTCTTATCCTTGAGAATTATGACGATTAGTGAAGGACGGACTAGACGACTAGCTAGAGACATGACAAGTTCGTAAGTTCTGTCTGACGTGAAGTATTTGTTTTCGGTCACGTGACTACTCGTGACTAATACTCACTTTATGGCAAAGAGATCTTTTGCGGGGAAGTGTCGGTGTGTGAGTGTGTGGTTGTGGACTGCCAAAAATAAAATATTTAGAAAACTTCCTAAATTTTATAGTTACCGATTAAAAAGAATAGGGTTAAATTCTGTTTACTATCATAAAATTTTGTAGTTTTTAACATTTAATATATTAAGTTTTTTTTCTTCTCAAATCATATTTAAAGTAATGTTAATTTTAAAACAGTCAGTGTTAAATCTGCTGTTAATTGATAACGTGATGATTACATGGACAATGACTCGCAACCCATGTCATTAAGGGAAGAAAAAAAAAAGCGTCTTCTCCCTCCCTCGTCCCCGCATCCTCTCCCTCCCTTCCCCTCCCTCCCTCATCCCCTTCACACCCTCTCCCTCCCTTCTCTCCTCCTTCCTCCCTTATCCCTCCATTCTCTCATCTGCACCAACCGACCATGTCGCGGTTCTCGATCTCACCAAGTTTCCATCTTTCAATTCTCTTCAAGCTAAAGTTTAATCATTTTTTGCACGCTACCAAGAACAAAAATTCACCAACAAATCAAACCCAACAAAAAACAAATAAAAACCAAAAAATAATTCAAGAAAAAGTAAAATAAAACCCAACCTGATCGAATCCCACCAAAGAAATCAAACCCAACCTGATCGAGTACAGCTCTGAGAAAATGGTGCGCTACAAAAGAAAAGCACATCGGGTTGGATCTGGATGCCGTCGACATCGATCTCAAGAGCAAACAAAAGAAAAGCACATGGGTCAATAAACACCCAACCTTTTCAATTACGCTACAAAAGAAACCCTTTGGAGGTACTGTGATGGCGAGAGAGAGAGGACATCAACAGGAACCACGTCGTGTTGGATCTGGATGCCGTCGACATCGATCTCAAGAGCGGCAATCTGGTGAACTCGTGGATCGAGTACGACGGGTCGAGTCAGGTCATCAATGTCTCGGTTTCGTACTCGAACCTGAAACCCAAAGACCCGGGTTGCAGAAGAGATAAGGGAGGGAGAGGGTGCGAGGGGATGATGCAGAAGAGAGAAGGGAGGGAGAGGCTGCGGGTGAGGGAGTAGACGGTTTTGTTCTTTTATTTTTTAACCCCTTCTGAAAAAAGAAAAAAAAAATCCACGTGGATCCCTTAGTGACAGTGATCCCCAATTATTGTCTATATAAACGTTATGTCATCAATTAACGACAGATTTAACAGTTTGATTAACAGATGTATAAGACTGTCTCAAAATTAACACTTTAAATATGACTCTAGGATGAAAAAAACTTAATATACTAAGTGTTGAAAACCACAAAACATGAGGGTAGTAAACAGTCTTTTGCCCAAAAAAATAACTGTAGAAATTAAATGATATGCATACTTATAAAAAAAAAGTATCCAATTTTAATTTAGAATCAATCTTGTCACTTAGTACTACGGTTTCATGGTATTCCTCTGCACTTGTAAGTGAGAGGTTTTATGTTCGAATCTCGTGGATGACGAATTCGATAACTAATTAGGTTGCTCATTATGTGGCTTAACCGAACTCTCCACCCCTATAGTGTAAAATATATCTTGTACTAAAAAAAAGAAAATTAGAATCAATCCAATTTATAGAAATTTTCTAGATAGATTCAAAGTTTGGATAGGAGGATCCTCTCCGGATCCTATTTTTGAGGATCTAAGAGATTTTCAAATCGTGTCTATTTATTATATATTGTGTGACTAGTTTCCATCAGGTACTGTTTATGTTTAATTTTAAATAAAAATATTTAAAATAATTTATGACCGCATGATGTACGATAAACAAACATAATTTGATGATCTCCAGGATTCTCATAAAGAGGATCCGAAGAGGATCCTCCTCATGCAACTATTATATATATTTGGATTACATGTAGGTGAGTCTTTAAAAAAAAAAAATCAAAATTTGGTTGTGTGAAATTACATTTATGCTTCATATTTTTTTATTCATGTTCTGTTTTAATTAAAGGGTTAAACTAGTAATTTCATAGAGTTTTAGTTGATAATGAATGTTTTATTAATTAGTAGAGATTAGATATTCTTTATAAATAAATAGTCATTATAAGAAAAACTTTATTAAAACCTATTTGTTTTATCTAGAGCTGGACATTTAAAAAAAAAAAAACTAACCGCACCGGCAACTTGGTTTGATTTGGTTTTTTTATTTTTTATTTTTTATTATTTTTTATTTTTGTTTTTGTTTTTGAATTTTTGGTGATTAAACCTAACCGCACCGACCTTAATCGGTCCCTAAAATTCTTAGGATGCGGTTAACCAAATCGATCCACACATATTTAATTTTATTTTTTAATTGTAATTAACACGTGTAGTAACATAAATGGTTAGTTATTTACGAGTTAGCGATAGGCAATTGTTATGGCGGGCGGGTAACTGCGGTTATTTACCCATAACCATTTAAGCTCTTACTTGAATAACCGTTTATTTGTTGGGTAATTGTATAAATGGTTATACCTATATTCATAACCGTTTATAAACAGTTAACCATACACATAACCGCGTATCCATTTAACCATAACCGTGTATCCGTTTTTAACTTGTTTATCATTTTTTACCCATTTACCCTTTTCTTACTCGTCTACATGTTTTTTCTAACAACTTTAAAATTAAAATAGAAAATTGTCATAATTTTCTTTTTTCTGACACTAAAACACCGTTATAGGCGCATTTAACATGCATTTCTGTATTTTAATCTTCTAAGTACAAAAAAATACTTATACATATTATTGTATCATTGATGAAAAATGTTATGATTATCGTATGCTCATGTCATGCATATCGTTCTTGTTACGAAACTTGTGTGGTTGGCAATTGATTAATATCATAAGAAGAAGAGAAAATAAAACAAATACTGAGGCATCAAAATAAGAACTAGTGGATCCATGAAAATAAATTAGGAAGCAGCTTGGGACTTTGGCCTGGATATTAGTCAACAGCACCACAAACAATTGCTTCTCCTTCCTCAATTATTTACCACATATCAGACCAATCCAAACCTCTATTCCAATTAATCCAAAATAAAAATCATTGAATTAGGAACCAACATTGCTTCTCCCTAAGTTGCTGACGACTGTTACTCCTTCCATTCTGTCCCTTCTCTTTCTTCTCTTCCCACTTCAAAGCTTGAGAATAATATGAAGCACCATACTCTGTTGGTGTCAGCCTAGGAACCAGCATCAAACATGGTTTCTCACTATTCTGTTAGACGAAGTCAACGTGAAGCTGTTATCATTGCACCTTGAGGAGTTTGATTTAGTTCAAACTCTTATCCTTTCAGCCATTCTTAGTTTATAGGATTTGTTTTTCAAACATCTGTTGTGATCTAAGCTGCGCATGTAATCTTTATAGCTTTTTGTTTGTACTTTTAAACTTTGAAATGTTCCTTGTATCTGGGGTTTTCAAATCCATGTTGTAACCTTGAGATTAATATAAATACATGCATCCCAGTATTGATGGGGTATGCAATTGAAGTGAAACCTTCAGCATACTTAAGTTTTACATGGTATTGAGCTTTATTGTCTAACGACTAGATCCAATTTTTTTTTCCACGATCTTCAATGGCTGAAAACAATGCTAACTCTTCCAATCCCACCCCCTATCACCAATCCCACGAACCCTACCACCAATCCGTTTCATCCCTTTTCCACTGTTGTGAACATCAAGCTTGACCAAACCAACTACCCACTGTGGTTGGCCTAATTCTCCCAATTCTCAAGAGTAGAGATCTGATGGGGTATGTGGATGGTACTTTGGTGTGCCCTCTTAAGAACTTGCCTGGCTTGACCACTGTGACTCTTACATACATTGCGTGGGTTCAACAGGATCAAACAATCCTCAGTTAGATAAATGGCTCCTTGATTGCCTCTATACTCTTTGTCTTGGCAAGTAAGAGTACTGCTTGAGCCACTTGGAAGCTTTGGAGTAGAGGTATGCCTCCACCTCACAAATTAGAATTTTGTTTTTGAGAAATGAGTTGCTGCAGACCAAAAAAGGTGATCTCTCTATCACAGATTATCTGGATTGCATGAATGCCATCGCCGATAACCTTGCCCTAGCGGGGCAACCAGTGAATGATGATGAACTCATGCAAATTATGTTGAACAATCTCGGACCTACCTTTGAAATGACGGTAAGTGCTGCTCAAGCTTGGGATTCACCTGTAACTTATCCCACTTTTGAGGCACTTCTATTGACTACTGAGCGCAAAATGATGGACCAAAATCCACTTGTTAACACCTTTGTTTCTGCTTGAGGCTATGGTGGAGAGCGCTTGGGTGGAATTGGGAGAGGTGCATCCCCGTCCAATTATGGACTTCCTTCCAATCAACGAGGATACAATCCTTGCAACAACAACAACCAGCATGACCAGCCAGCTAATGGTGAGAGATTTCCTTGTCCAGGTAAGTTTATTATTTGCCAAATTTGTGGCAAACCAGGTCATCCTGCTCTTGATTGCTACCAAATGATGAATGTTGTTTATAAAGGTCGGATTCCTACCAAGAGGCTCACAACAATGTCCTCATCACATATCACCTTGAATAAGCAACCGAATGGTACCTGGCTACTTGACACCGGTGCTAATGCTCATATCACTCCTGAAATTCAAAATTTGGTCAATCTCAAAGAGTACAATGGTAATGATACTATTGGAGGTGTAGGTAATGACTCTTGCATCTCTATCTCTCACGCTGGTTCAAATCAACTACATACTAAAACTTGCTCATTTGATTTACGTAATATCCTTCACTGTCCCACTGCTTCCTAAGATATAATATCTGCCCATAGGTTCACTTTAGACAACCATTGCTACCTACTAATTTTCCCTTATTTTTTCCTTGTTAAGGACCTCAAGACCCGGAAGACGCTTTTTCGAGGGAGATGTGAGACTGGGTTATACCTATTTCCAATTGGCAGTGGACAACTCAAGTATCCAATTTCAGCCTTAGTAGGGATTCAGTGTTCAGTCCAGAAATGGCATGCTCGGCTTGGTGATCCTGCCAATTCAATAATTAAGTTTTTAGTTTCAAATAAATTGGTACAAATTCATGGTACCACTGATGCAAGCTTTTGTGAGTCATGTCCCTTAGGAAATATTACTAGGTTACCTTTCAAAGTGACTCAGTCTGTTTCTCAATTTCCCTTGCAACTTTTGCACTCGGATGTGTGGTTTTGCCTAATTATTTCTAATGAAGGTTTTCATTATTATGTGTTGTTTGTGGATGATTATTCTCATTACTCTTGGATTTTTCCCATGAAAAACAAAAGTGAAGTCTTTGAAATTTTTTGTAAAATTCAAGGCTAGTGTAAAAAATAGATTTAATCTTTCAATTAAAACCCTCCAATGTGATGAAGGTGGAGGGTATAAAAGTTATGCTCTTTTAGAAGTTTCTCACTGCAAATGGAATTTCACAATGTTTTTCATGCCCTAAACATCCTGAACAAAATGGAATTGCAGAACGAAAACATCGACATATTATTGAAACAAGCGTAGTTATACTTTCTCAATCCCACATGCCTAATAAATTTTGGTTGGATGCACGTTCTACTGCAACATATTTGATAAATATGCTGCCAACTAAAATTTTATCCAATGTGTCACCTTATGAGAAATTGTTTCGACAAAAACCAAAGTATGACATGTTAAAGTTTTTTTGGATGTTGATGCTTTCCATGGTTAGTGCCCTACACACAAAATAAACTTCAATCTAAATCAAAAGCTTGTATTTTCTTAGGCTATTCACTGAATCATCAAGGCTACAAATGCTTGGACTTGTCCACGATACGAATTTACTTGTCTTGCCATGTCCTATTCGATGAGGACTCTTTCCCTTTTAAGGGACTCACATCTTCTTCAGAGAACGTCAATACCATAGGTAACTTTCACTCCCCTAAGTTGTTATTTGCATTTGATTTGCCTACTTGTCCTACCTTGCCTCAACCACATACTTTTCCACTTGCCGTGCAACCTGCCAACCAACAAACTAATAACACCTCTATTGCCACAAACCCTGCACAATTACAACCTGACCTAAACTCTACCTTCGACTTACCACATCTCAATCTTGAAACACAAATGTTGTCCTCTTCCATACAGCTTACCCTACCCTCAAATGAGCAAGTCGAAGTATCTATAGAACCTGTGCCAGTGTTGCCTGATGCTCTAGCACCTTAAGAGCATCGTATGGTCATAAGATCCAAGTTTGGAATTCAAAAACTGAACCCTAAATATGCTATAATTGTCACTATTAACAAGTCTTCTATTGAACCAACATGTTTCACTCAGGCTGTTAAGTCCCAAAAATGGAGGAACACCATGGTTCAGGAGTTTAATGCTCTGCAATGATGTGGGACTTGGAGTTTGGTTCCTTTCAATCCACAGATGAATTTACTTTCGAACAAGTGGGTGTTCAAGTTGAAGCGCCATGCAGATGGTACAATTGAGCGCTATAAGGCTCGGCTTGTGGCGAATGGGTTTCATCAGAAGGCTGGTGTGGATTACACCGAAACCTTCAGCTAAGTTGTTAAACATAGCACGATCTAGCTTGTTCTCAGTCTTGCGGTATCAAAAGGATGGCAGGTTATGCAACTTGACGTCCAAAATGCTTTTCTACATGGTTTCTTAAATGAAGAAGTGTATATGTGCCAACCTTTGGGATTTGTTGACAAACAGTTGCCCAATCATGTATGTAAGCTTCAGTGGAGTATCAAGCCTTAAACAAACATCTAGGGTCTGGTTTCAAAGATGCTTCGACTTGCTTCAACTTGGATTTCAAGAATCAACATGCGACTATAGTTTGTTTGTATTTAATCAGAAATATGTGTACTTAATACTTTTAATCTACATGGACAATATCTGAATCACTAGATATAGTTCTTAACAGATGTCCAGGTTGATATGAAGGTTGGGCATCTTATTCTTTAAGAAAGATTTAGAACCACTCAATTATTTTTTGGGTGTGGAAGTCAAGTATGATGGTACTCAGATGCACCTCAGTCAATCTAAGTATATGTTGGACATACTAACACACACCAAATTTACTGAAGCAAAGCCGATCTCCACTCTTTCAGGCAGTGCGTATGTTGGTAATCCATTTGATAAACCAGAGGTATATTGTAGTGTTGTGGGTGCCCTACAATATCTCACAATTATTCGCCTAGATTTATCATATGTGGTCAACCAAGTGTGCTAGTATATGCATGCTCCCACAACCATTCACTGGATGGCAATGAAATGAATTCTTCGTTACTTGAAGGCCATACATAATCATGGTCTTTTGTATAAGCTAGGAACTATTTAACTTTCAGCTTTCTCCGATGCTTACTATGCAGGGAATCCGGATACATGACATTCAACTGGTGGATTTTGTGTTTATCTTGGTTCGAACCTGGTGTCCTGGATTTTATGTTTATCTTAGTTCGAGTGCTGAAGCCGAGTACAGACAATTGGCTTACACGGCTGTTGAGCTTTCATGGTTAAGATCTTTAGTCAAGGATCTTCATTTACATCTTGCGCGACCACAAATATGGTGTAACAACATATCTTCGATTGCCCTAGCCTCGAATCCCGTATTTCATTCATGAACTAAACATTTGGAGGTTGATTACCATTATGTAAGGGAGAAGGTGGTTCGTTGTGAATTATTGGTTAATTATTTATGTTCACAGGATCAGCGTGCTGATATGTTTACCAAGGGTTTGTCTTCATCTAGGTTCAAGTTGTTAGTATCCAAGCTTCCAGTTGTTCCTCTACCTATTAGCTTGCGGGGGTCTGTTAGACGAAGTCAATATGAAGCTGTTATCACCGCACCTTGAGGAGTTTGATTTAGTTCAAACTCTTTTCCTTTCAGCCATTCCTAGTTTATAGGATTTGTTTTTCAAATATCTTTTGTGATCTAAGCTGGGCATGTAATCTTTATAGCTTTTTGTTTGTACTTTTAAACTTTGAAAAGTTCCTTGTATCTAGGGTTTTCAAACCCATGCTGTAACCTTGAGATTATTATAAATACATACATCCTAGTATTGATGGGGTATGCAATTGAAGTGAAACCCTCAACATACTTAAGTTTTACATATTCTCCTGTCAACACCAATTCACACTATTCTCTTTTCTGATTGATTGGACCCAAGTTTTCATAGAAACAAGAAAGAGAAAAAAACATTGATTGGATTCGCTGAAGCTTCAATTGTGTTTGGTAGAGAAAAGGAAGGGTATCTTGGTTTGCAGCATGAAAACCTCCATTCCTTTTTTTTCCCCAATGGTGGTTAAGCCACCTACAAGTTGTAAATTTCTTGAAAGCTTTATATATAGAGACAAAAACTTTCATTATATTTCAAGGAACTCCACTAGTTTTAAAACATGTCAAGGAGAGACAAAAACATAAAAACAACTAAAGCCCAGCCCAAAAACATGGAAACAAAGTTTTAAAATACCAATTATACACCCTAAGGCTTTATAAAACCCAACCTTCACAACTCCAACAAAATTAATGTGTCATAAGCTCAACTCATCATCGACTATTTCTACATAATCAGTTTTGAAACTATTTGCAGAATCAGTTTGTATCCTTTATTAGAGAATCAGTTCAACCTGTCTTTGACTATTTTTGCAAACTCAGTTTAATTCATCATCGACTATTTTTGCATAATCAGTTCAACCCGTCCTTGATCATTTTTGCAAAATTAGTTCAATCAGTCATCCACCATTTTTGCATAATCAGTTCAACCCGTCATCGACCATTTTTTGCAGAATCAGTTCAACCCGTCCTTGATCATCTTTGTAGAATCAGTTGAACCTATCTTTGATCATTTTTGCAGAATCAGTTCGACCTGTCTTCAACCATTTTTGTAAAATCAGTTCAATCTGTCATTGACCTTTTTGCAGAATCAATTCAACCCATCCTCTACCATTTTTGCAGAATCATTGCAATCTGTCCTTGACCATTTTTGCAAAATTAGTTTAGCTCATCCTCAACCATTTTTACATAATCAGTTCAATCAATCATCGACCATTGTTGCAGAATCAGTTCAATCAGTTCTCGACAATTTTTGCATAATCAATTCAACCCGTTATTGATCATTTTTGCAGAATTAGTTCAATTAGTTTCAAATATATGTGATTGATGATTTCCTTCTTCGTGCTAGAATATGTTTAGTATAATGGCACAAGTAAGGGTGTCGAATCCACAGGGACTAATTGGACCTATACAACTACTTGTTTTGCAAGAACTCTATAAGAGAAATAAAACTAATCAACTTAGGCAGATTTGTTGTTGTAACTTGAAAGCACAAGAAAATGAAGTAGACACAAATAAATGAATCAACAACTAATAAAATGAGATAGCACAAATGGAGATGAAGCTAGGGATTCGGTTTCACCATTGCTAAGCCAAGTCCATGCTTGTTGAATCAGATTATACTCATCCATCTACCTATTTCTTGGGTTTGTTTCACTTAGATATGATCAACCATATGATGTGTGGATTTGATCAAATGTTCCTAATCATGAACCTAAGTGTGATGTGCAACTTTGGTCCCTAATCAAGAACATGACACGCACAAGAAACTTTCATAAAACCAAAGGAAACACTCGGCAGGTTGTTTGCAAAGCATTCCCTTCATTCATTCACATATCCACCAAGAGTATGCATGATGTGTGCTTTACTCTTGGCTAAACAACCTGTGGTTAAATCAAATGGTGATCAAACATTAAAATCAACACACAAAGTCACAATTAAATCAGAGAATGAAACAAGAAATAGATGGATCAACTGAGCATTCTGAAATAACTACATGGCAATCTTGCAAGGCTACATCGAATCCCTAGAAAGAAATTAGTTACACTTCATGTTTACAGAATGTTTGATATAAAAATATACAACATGAATGAACATAGAATTAAGGAGAAAGAACCCTTGAAGCAAAACTGATGTCGAAATCCCTTAAGAGTTGCCTTCGGTGTTGGTGCTCCAAGTGTGTTGTAAATGAAGGTAGAGCGGCTAAGGTTGAATGGTTTCTGCGAATGGGAGAGTGTATGGAATGGAATGAAGCCGAGAAGAGATTGTGTAGAAATGGAAGGGGATTTGCGGCAAAGGGGAAGTGTTTGTGTTGTGTGTTGTATCTTGTGTATGAAAATGAGATGTCCTTTTGTGTATGAATGCATTGGTTTTTATAGGGGGAATGGGAGAATATGTGGATGATTGTTTAAGAGTGAATGTGGCTGTTATGATTGAGAGTGCATGTGGATGAAATAATGATGGAAAAACAGCTAGGTTGTTGGTGGAAAGGCAAGGGAATACACGGCAAGGTGTGTGGAAATGCATGTGAATGCTGTTTTGGTGCTGAAAATGCATGTGAGTGCATGTTTTGGTGCTGGAAATGCAAAAGAGAGCTGGAAAGGCAATGGGAGTGCACGGCATTGAGTTGTTGTTGGTGTGTGAATGCATGTGTTGAATTGGTGGTGCAATGATGAAAGAGTAAGTGCATGTGTGTGTGAATGGTGGTAGCTAGGGTGAATTATGATGAATGCATGTGGAATAAAGATGGAGAAGGTGGTGTAATGATGAAGTGGAATGGCTGAAAATGCAAGGGGGAGTGCAAGGCACGGCAATGGGTGTTTCTTGATGGTTTTGGGGTTGTGATGCATGTGAATGCATGTGGCTAAGGGTTGTTGATTGGGCTAGAGGTTTTGCATGGCTCAAAGGATTGTTTGATTGGGCTAGGCCCTTTGTTTTATGTCCAAAGTGCATACAAGGCTTTCAAATTCGTCCAACACTTTGGCTCCAAGCATATGCTATCCATTCCAAGCCCAATTTTGCTCCAAAATGCTCCAAAATGCATCTTTTTGCTTCCTTAGCCATATGAACCTAAAAACACACGAAAATGGCTTAAACTACTAAAACAACTATGAATTAACAACATAGATGCACGAAAACAAGCTAAGTAAGTTGCCTAAATATGCTCCTATCAAATTCCCCCACACTTAGCTTTTGCTAGTCCTCGAGCAAAACAAAATAATAACAAATAAACAAAACGACACTAAACAAGTAAAACACAACCTAAACCTTCCAACAACCGTCTTAGGGATTTCCAATGCACATGACAAGTTAAAAAATCATTATTCTCACAGATTTTAGCCATCTTTACACTTAAGTACATTCTTAATCATAGTCACCACATACTAGTTCACAATTAAGCAATTAAAACACATTTCAAATGTAGTAACATGCTTTAGAGAATTTACTCAATTCCTTACTAGAATGCACTCTATTTTCACACAGATTTTCTGACTACACACCCTACACTAGTTATATGTGAGAGATTGATGTAAACATGAAAGACTAGTATCTCACATATGTTATAACAAAGAAAGCATTTTCTGGATTTACGATAATGACATGAATATGATCTCATGAATGGAATGCTACTACTTACAATGAGAACCAGTGATTCCATAAGCTCATATCAAATCCACACTCCACATTATTGAACACATAATGATCAAGATAGAAGTCAAAGGGGTGTAACAGGCTAGGGTATTGGCTAACAATGAAAGGTGAAGGATAAACAAACATTCTTAAAGCAATAGTGAGCAAAGTATTGAACTAGGCACTTAGAATTCCCTTTTGAATGAAAACTCAACTTTTGAACAAAAAGGGAGATCAAGCTCTTTTTTTCTTTCTTTCTTTCTTTCTTTTCTTTTTTTTTTATTTTATTTTTTTTATATGTTTTTCACAATTTTTTTTCTTTTCTTTTGCCTCTCAAAACATACATAAACATTTAAGAACAAAACATTCTCTCCCCCACACTCATTTTCTTTCATAATGTACTCAAAAGGAATTCATTTAAGTCATGCTCACTATCATTTAAGAACAAGGGTGTGGACTGTCCTACACTAGGCTAGGTGAGGATAATGTGGGTAAACAAAGAATAAAGGCTAAACAAGGCTCAACGGGTTTAAAACTTACAACAAATACGAAATATGGGAAGTAAGGCTATTTGGCTATGGTGGCAACTACACAATTTCATCTTGATATATGTTATGCAATTCAATGTCATGCTTTGAATGAAACGGATATAAGTTCTAGCATTTAGTTCTATCATAATACAATTGCATTCTAAGTAGCAACCAAGCAAGGAATAATGAGATCATGCAACAACTTTAGAAAACAAAGAATCACAGATAATAACTCTCCAAAGAACGTTTAGGCTCAAGTCTCACAAGGTTGTAGCGTTTGTTTGAGTTCCTTGCTTCAAGCATGTTACAAAAACGAATTTTTCTTTTATGATTGCATGTGAAGTCATACATTATAACCATAACCAAGCATATACCAAGAGTAAATCAAACTTTTCTCTATGTTTATAACTCTTTTTAACCGTCATGCAATTACAAACCAAATCCTTATCATTGTGTTGGAAGGTACCCTAAGACACAAACACACAAAAACGACTCAAAACACTCTTTTTAGGCTTTTCAAAACATGTTTTTCAAATTTTTATGTGATTTTCGGAGTTATAAAAACAAAACATACTAAAACATTCTAAAACAACTTAAAAACACCTTAAAACAGCAAGGAACAACATTTGAAGTAATGGGTGATAAAATCCCACGAATTTGCATTAAAGTAATGGGTTACCCCCTCACACTTAAATCAAACATTGTCCTCAATGTTTTAAGCATAGATTCACACAAAACATAAGTAAACACACAAAAAGCACTTAAACATACTAAACATGGCAGAATGTAACTAATAAAGAGAAGAGTTTAGGGACGCAAATCTGGTTATGGAGTGTAAATTCCTTCTTCTCTTTGGTGATTGTATTGAGGCTTGATCTTGGTGATTCCACAGACTTACTCTTGAACTGGTTTCCGCCCATCGTTGATTTTCCTTTGTGCTACTCTTGAACTGGGCAACAGGATTCTTTTGGTCTTCCCCGAAGGTCTGAGCTTCCTCCTTTTATCTGTTTCTTTGTTCAATCTTCGCAGAAGTGGTCCCTTCTCTGGAAGTGTATCAACCTTTGAAGATGACTACTCGAGAGCAACGCTAGGTAAGCAATCAGGAATAGATTCCAGGCAGTTGGCTCCAGAACAGAAGACTGACTCCAAGTGCCGGCTGATTGCTTCTTTCACTTTGCCATGCGAGTAAGAACAAGGACAAAGAAAAAGACAGGGAAAGAGCATGATATGAGATACTTTTGCTTTTGACCTTGATGATATGAGATACCTTTGCTTTTGAAGAAGCGGTGAATGAATCAGCACATGCTTCAATCTGCCGTTTCCTCCTGGGTCATCTGTACTCCAGGCATCTGGTATCATTTTTGGGGAAGAAGAAAAAATTGAGTAGTTCGAAAGACTTTGCTGGGAGTGCGCCCTCAGAGGTGAGGAAAAGTTGGGCATTTTCTTCAGGTCTGCCTTGCCATAAAAGATGAAGGTCGACATATATAGAGATAATATCAAGTGGTGGTACTGTTCTTTTACCCTTGTCGACAAACGTTTTGATCTCGCAAATCCGGCTTTTTGAAATAGAATATGCCTCTTCGATTTCTGAACGACGCCCCTTCGCTTTCTGAACGACACGTAGTAGTGCGGATGCGGCTCCTTTTGACAAAGCTGCACGCGTTTTCTGAAAAGCAGAGAAAGCGTCGCTGAACTTTGTGCTTGTCGGCTAAAGATGTGTAGTTGCGATGATGGCCTCCACGTGTTTTCTGAAAAGAAGAAATCTTTTGACAAAGTTGAACGCGTCTTCAGAAAAGCCGAGAAAGCGTCGCCTAACTTACGCCGGAAATTCCGGCTTTTTGAATCGATGGACGCGTCGCCTTGGCTTTTTATAGAGGTATCAATCACCCCAACATACACACTTTGAAGATTTCCCATTCTTGAAAATCGACTTCGGCCCTTTGAGATTTAACTCCATCCACCCCTTTTCATTGAACACCTTTGAAAAATGACTAACTCATCGAACCTTAGCTTAGATTTGAGTCTCAGCAGCGATCCGGTTGCGCCCCGTCAAGGTAATGTATGGCGCCCTTCTTTTTTATCTTCTAATGGTCCTCTTTCAGGTGAAGACTCCATGATGACAGATGCAACAACAGCTACGATAGTAGCTAGGAACCTCCTTACTCCTAAGGACAGTAGGCTACTTTCAGGACGGTCCGATGAGTTGGCCGTTCAAGAGTCCCTCGCTCTCAGCGTTCAATGTGCAGGCTCTGTGTCCAACATGGGCCAACGCCTACTTGCTCGGTCCCACCAAGTGGAATCGTTGATGGCAGAGGTGGAAAGTCTTAAGCAGGAGATCAAACAGCTTAAGTACGAGAATAGAAGTTTGCATGTGCTTGCAAATAACTATTCGTCGGGCATGAAGAGGAAGCTTGATGAGCTGCAAGAATCTGAGGGTCGAATTCACAGTGACCGTCAAAGGCTTGCGGCTTATCTCCAGAGGCACCTTTTTCCTGGGTCATCCAGCGTTTGGCCAAGTATTGAGGCCTGGAATGCTCTAGCTCCGATACCTCCCGCTTCGATGCCTCCTGCTTCGATGTCTCCCGCTCCGACGCCTTCTGCTCCGACGCCTTCTGCTCCGACGCCTCGTAGTGGGGCTTCACGTAAACATCCTTTGTGAAGGCTCCATCTTTCTGCCATGTTTATTTTTATTCTTTTTTTTTTTTTTTTTAATCAAATCAAACGGCATGGAATTGATCTTTAAATGGAGGGTGATACTTGAAATGATCCGGTAATGGTTTAAATTCTAGAGTGGATGCCTGAATCATTAACAACATATTAGTATAAAAGAAAATTGAAATTCAAGGAGGCGGCTTACCTTTGTGCTCCGACATGAACTTAAAAATAACACCCCTTCGAAAGTTATGACATGTCCCGTGTCATAAAACCCTTTTTCATAGCAACCCAATAGTTTGTCTACAAACATAGCCCTCATATACATTCGTATTAGTAAGCAAAAACACACTTAACCAAAACTAACACAACTAACACAAAAAAAAAAAAAAAAAAAAACAAACCTTCCATCCTACACCCAAACCTAACCAAAGCATTGTCCTCGATGCTTAAAATTGTATGTAATGCAAGTAGGCAAAGAATATGGAATGGTGACAACATAAACACAAAATGAGAAAAGAACACAAACCACACTAGGTTGCCTCCTAGTAAGCGCTTTATTTAATGTCTAGGCAAGACATGGTAGCTTGTTCACGGTGTTGTAAACTCAAGAAAATCTACAACTTGATAAACTTGCTATTCCTCCACTTTCTCCAAATATGGTTTCAATCGCTGCCCATTGACTTTAAAAGAGGTGCCATTCTTCATGTTCTCTATCTCCACAGCTCCGTGGGGAAATGTTTGCAGCACCTTAAATGGTCCCACCCACCTAGACTTCAATTTACCTGGAAAAAGTCTCAAACGCGAGTCATACAACAGTACTTTCATACCTTGGTGAAACTCCTTCCGTAGGATGGCCTTGTCATGATAGAGCTTAGTCCGTTCCTTGTAGATTTTGGCATTCTCATATGCTTCATTTCTGAGTTCTTCCAACTCATTAAGTTGAAGTTTCCTTGCTACTCCAGCTTCCTTGTAATCAAAGTTGAACTTCTTGATGGCCCAATATGCACGGTGTTCAATCTCCATTGGCAAATGACAAGCTTTCCCAAATACAAGGCGATAAGGACTCATGCCAATGGGGGTCTTGTATGCTGTTCTATATGCCCATAGTGCATCATTCAACCTCAATGACCAATCCTTCCTTGTAGGGCTTACGGTCTTCATCAAAATGTTCTTGATCTCCCTATTGCTAATCTCCACTTGTCCTGAGGTTTGAGGATGGTACGGGGTTGCCACTTTGTGGTTGATGTTGTACTTCTTCATCAAGGATTCAAAGGGTTTGTTGCAGAAATGGCTGCCACTATTACTAATAATAGCTCTTGGGGTTCCAAACCTACAAAAAATCACATCTTTAAGAAAATTCAAAACAGCCTTATGATCATTAGTTATTGTAGCAATGGCTTCAACCCATTTGGATACATAATCTACTGCCACTAATATGTATAAGTAACCAAAAGAGGATGGAAATGGTCCCATGAAATCGATTCCCCAAACATCAATGAGCTCCACCACCAAAATGTTGTTCAATGGCATCTCATTTCTTCGGCTAATGTTCCCCATTTTCTGGCACCTATCACACTTAGAACAAAAATCAAAAGCATCTTTGAATAAAGTAGGCCAAAAGAAACCAGATTGTAAAACCTTTAGAGATGTCTTTTTGGCACCAAAATGTCCTCCACATGCCAATGTATGGCTGAACGTTAGAATGCTTTGTTGCTCACTCTCTGGGACACACCTCCTAATGATTTGGTCAGGGCAATATTTAAACAAATATGGTTCGTCCCAAACGTAGTGCTTTACCATGGCAAGGAACTTCTTTCTTTCCTGAAAAGAAAGGTCATTTCTAATTATACCACAAACAAGATAATTAACAAAATCAGCATACCATGGTTCTTTTTCTTGAATAACAAGGAGTTGTTCATCTGGAAATGATTCATTTAGAGGCAAAGGTTGTCCAACTCCATGGTTTTCATTGAGCCGTGACAAATGGTCAGCCATAACATTATCACTTCCCTTCTTATCTCGAATTTCCAAGTCAAACTCTTGTAGTAAGAGTATCCATCTAATTAAGCGTGGCTTAGCATCTTTTTTTGTCATCAAGTACCTAAGGGCTGCATGATCAGAAAACACAATAACTTTAGATCCAACAAGATATGACCGAAACTTCTCTAAGGCAAAAACAATAGCAAGCAACTCATTTTCAGTTGTGGAATAGTTAAGTTGAGCATCATTTAGAGTCCGGCTTGCATAGTAGATCACGTGTGGGAGCTTGTTCACCCTTTGCTATAAAACTGCACCAATAGCATAGTCAGAGGCATCACACATTAATTCAAAAGGTAAAGACCAATCTGGTGCCATAATAATAGGGGCCGAGGTTAATTCATGTTTCAAAGTATTGAATGCATCCATACAAGCTTTATCAAAATGAAATACAACATCTTTAGCTAACAGATTGCATAATGGACGAGTGATCATTGAAAAGTTCTTAATGAAACGACGATAAAAACCCGCATGTCCCAAAAAACTTCTTACTCCCTTCACGGTTGTGGGAGCTGCCATATTGGTGATGATGTCAATTTTGGCTTTGTCCACCTCCATTCCTTAGCTAGAGATTACATGCCCCAACATAATTCCTTGTTTCACCATAAATTGGCACTTTTCCCAATTGAGAACCAAATTTGTTACCTGACATCTTTGAAGTACTAAAGAGAGATGGTTAAGACATTCATCAAAAGAGGAACCAAACACTAAAAAGTCATCCATAAATACCTCAATGAATCTTTCTACCATGTCAGAAAAGATTGCCAACATGCATCTTTGGAATGTTGCTGGAGCATTGCAAAGTCCAAAAGGCATTCTCCTATATGCAAATGTGCCAAACGGGCAAGTAAAGGTAGTTTTCTCTTGATCCTCCGAAGCAATTGCAATTTGATTGTAACCTGAGTAACCATCAAGAAAACAATAGTGTGAGTAACCTGCCAATCTCTCAAGCATTTGATCTATGAAAGGCATAGGAAAGTAATCTTTTCTAGTGCTAGAATTCAACTTCCTGTAATCGGTGCAAACACGCCAACTAGCCGTGGGCTTTGTGGGCACAAGCTCTTTGTTTTCATTCTTCATCACCGTGATTCCCACCTTCTTAGGTACCACCTGAATAGCACTCACCCATTTGCTATCAAAAATGGGATATATGATCCCCACATCTAACAACTTCAACACTTCATTCCTCACAACTTCCTTCATGTGTGGATTGAGCCTCCTTTGTGGTTCACGGGTTGACTTTGCTCCTTCTTCGAAAAGAATCCTATGCATGCACATGGTAGGGCTTATTCCCTTGATATCTGCAATAGACCAACCAATAACTGATTTGAACTCTTTTAACACCCTAATTAGTTTATCTTCTTCATTTGGGGTGAGGTCAGAAGTTATGATAACTGGAAGAGTTTCAAATTCAGCTAGATATGCATACTTTAGATGTGGTGGAAGTGGTTTAAGTTCAAGTTTTGGTGCCTTAACAGTGGAAGGGGTTAAATGTGACCTCGATGGTTCTAAAGGCTCTAAAAGAGGTAAAATATTCAAAGGATACGGTGCCAATGCTTCCAAGGCAGCTACCTCTTCCATAAGTGCATCTTCTTCATCAAACTCATCTTGAGATTGACTCAAAACAGTTTGTAATGGTTCATTAGATTGTGCCTGCAAGAACTTAGAGAAAACAAGTGAATCAAGCACATCAATGGCATAACAATCAAGAGATGAAGAAGGATGTGAAAGAGACTCAAACACTTTGAATTGAACGGTCTCTCCTAGCACTGTCATAGTGAGGAGTCCATTTTGCACATCAATGATGGTCTTGGCCGTGGCCATAAACGGTCTCCCAAGCAAAATAGGCAATTCTCGGTCATGTATAGGAGCTTCTTCCATGTCCAACACTACAAAATCCGCAGGCAAGATTAGTTTATCAATTTGAACTAGAATATCCTCTACTATAGCTCTTGGATATTTCACGGATCTGTCCGCAAGTTGTAATGAGATGGTGGTGGCTTTCAATTCCCTCAAACCTAGTTGAAGGTACACGGAATAAGGCATTAAGTTGATGCTAACACCTAAGTCAAGCATCGCCTTCTCTACCTTCTTGTCCCCTATGGTGATGTTGATAGAAAAAGTTCCTGGATCCTTGAGCTTTGGTGGAAGTTTTCTTTGCAACACGACACTTACATTCTCGGACACCACTACTTTCTCATGTGGTCCATACTTCCTTTTGTAGTTGTTTAACTCTTTGAAGAACTTCCCATAAGCTGGCATGTTCCTAATGACATCAAGCAAAGGTAAGTTAACATTCACCTTACTTAGAATATCAAAAATCTCCTTAAATGACTTATCCTGCTTGCTCTTGGCAAGTCTTCCAGGGAATGGTATTGGTGGAGTGTAAGGTTTCTCGGCCTTGTGAAGATTTGGTGCTTCAAACGAGGGAGTAGCATGGCTTGGTTCCTCATTTGGTTTCTCATTTTCTCCTTGAGTAACCCCTGCATTCACATGATCAGATTCATTAGTAACTTCATTGCCAACTCTATTATTGATAACCTTACCACTTTTAAGTGTAGTGATTGCTTTGGCTTGCTCTTGGTTCCTTTGGAGTATCACGGGTTGGCTTGGAAACTTTCCAACCTCTCTTTGGCTCAAGGCATCTGCAATCTGCCCCAATTGTGTCTCCATTTTGGTTAGAGCCGCCGAATGTTGTCGGAGAGTGCTATTGGTGGTTTGTTGGAATTGCACGGTATTTTGGGCTAACAATTTAACCGTATCCTCAAAAGTAGGTTTTGGTTGGAAGTTTTGGAATTGATTGTTGTTCTTCCACGAAAGATTGGGATGATCTCTCCAACTTGGGTTATATGTATTGGAATACACATCATTCCTTGGCCTTTGATTGTAAGAATTCATGAGGTTCACTTGCTCTTGGACATACTCGGGGTAAGCCTCCCTAGATGGACATTGATGAGTAAGGTGGCTTGGTATGTTGCAAATGGCACACACTTCACTTGTTTTTGGCACCATGTTGAGCACGGATTCAAGCTTCTTTTCTAGGTTAGCTACCTGCAAAGAAAGATCATGATTAGAGCTTGTTTCATATACTCCAACTCTCTTACCCCTTACATCTTTGTGTTGAGCATTAGATCCCAACATCTCATAAATGTTATATGACTCTTGAGCATTCTTTTTCTTCAAAGCTCCACCTGCTGCATTATCAACAGTTGATTGACATGTTTGGGTTAGTCCATCATAGAAAATTTGCATTTGTAAGTGAAGAGGTAACCCATGGTGTGGACATTGCAACAAAAGGCCTTTAAAGCGCTCCCAACACTCATTGAAAGGTTCTCCATCATCTTGTTTGAAGTTGAAGATTTGTCCCCTTAATGTGGCTGTCTTTTGAGTGGAAAAGAACTTTTCCAAAAACTTCTTAGCCACGGCATCCCATGTGGTGAGTGAACCAGGTACTAGAGTCATCAACCAACCCTTGGCCCTATCTTTCAAGGTGTAAGGGAACACTCTCATCCTCAGATTTGCTTCACTTACTCCCTGTAAAGGTAAACCACTCACAACATTGTAAAATTCTTTAATATGAGCTAAAGGATCTTCATTAGGTAAGCCATAAAAAGAAGGAAACATATGGAAATGTGAAGATTTAAGATCATAGTTTCTAGCTTCTGTGGGCAGCAAGATGCATGAAGGTGAATTTGGTATGATTGGTTGAGCAAAATCCTCCAAAGCTCGAAGATCATCTTGGTTGCCCGCCATCTCTTCTTCTCTTTCCCAATTAAAGTGCTCAGATCCTTCACTTGTTGGACTAGACGGTTTCCCTTCCTCTTCTTCACGGACAATGGAGGAACTTGTTGGCACAAAGCTTTCCAAAGTGTTGCCCTTTAACCGTTCAATTCTTTGGCCTAATTCAGCAAGTCTATTTGACATATACTACCTGAAACAAGATAAAACAAGTTTGAATAAAAATCAGAAATCTACTTAAAATGAAAAAAACAATGTTTAATATCAAAACAAGCAATTATAAGGGACTGAAATCAGTCCCCGGCAACGGCGCCATTTTGATTGATGATTTCCTTCTTCGTGCTAGAATATGTTTAGTATAATGGCACAAGTAAGGGTGTCGAATCCACAGGGACTAATTGGACCTATACAACTACTTGTTTTGCAAGAACTCTATAAGAGAAATAAAACTAATCAACTTAGGCAGATTTGTTGTTGTAACTTGAAAGCACAAGAAAATGAAGTAGACACAAATAAATGAATCAACAACTAATAAAATGAGATAGCACAAATGGAGATGAAGCTAGGGATTCGGTTTCACCATTGCTAAGACAAGTCCATGCTTGTTGAATCAGATTATACTCATCCATCTACCTATTTCTTGGGTTTGTTTCACTTAGATATGATCAACCATATGATGTGTGGATTTGATCAAATGTTCCTAATCATGAACCTAAGTGTGATGTGCAACTTTGGTCCCTAATCAAGAACATGACACGCACAAGAAACTTTCATAAAACCAAAGGAAACACTCGGCAGGTTGTTTGCAAAGCATTCCCTTCATTCATTCACATATCCACCAAGAGTATGCATGATGTGTGCTTTACTCTTGGCTAAACAACCTGTGGTTAAATCAAATGGTGATCAAACATTAAAATCAACACACAAAGTCACAATTAAATCAGAGAATGAAACAAGAAATAGATGGATCAACTGAGCATTCTGAAATAACTACATGGCAATCTTGCAAGGCTACATCGAATCCCTAGAAAGAAATTAGTTACACTTCATGTTTACAGAATGTTTGATATAAAAATATACAACATGAATGAACATAGAATTAAGGAGAAAGAACCCTTGAAGCAAAACTGATGTCGAAATCCCTTAAGAGTTGCCTTCGGTGTTGGTGCTCCAAGTGTGTTGTAAATGAAGGTGGAGCGGCTAAGGTTGAATGGTTTCTGCGAATGGGAGAGTGTATGGAATGGAATGAAGCCGAGAAGAGATTGTGTAGAAATGGAAGGGGATTTGCGGCAAAGGGGAAGTGTTTGTGTTGTGTGTTGTATCTTGTGTATGAAAATGAGATGTCCTTTTGTGTATGAATGCATGGGTTTTTATAGGGGGAATGGGAGAATATGTGGATGATTGTTTAAGAGTGAATGTGGCTGTTATGATTGAGAGTGCATGTGGATGAAATAATGATGGAAAAACAGCTAGGTTGTTGGTGGAAAGGCAAGGGAATACACGGCAAAGTGTGTGGAAATGCATGTGAATGCTGTTTTGGTGCTGAAAATGCATGTGAGTGCATGTTTTGGTGCTGGAAATGCAAAAGGGAGCTGGAAAGGCAATGGGAGTGCACGGCATTGAGTTGTTGTTGGTGTGTGAATGCATGTGTTGAATTGGTGGTGCAATGATGAAAGAGTAAGTGCATATGTGTGTGAATGATGGTAGCTAGGGTGAATTATGATGAATGCATGTGGAATAAAGATGGAGAAGGTGGTGTAATGATGAAGTGGAATGGCTGAAAATGCAAGGGGGAGTGCAAGGCACGGCAATGGGTGTTTCTTGATGGTTTTGGGGTTGTGATGCATGTGAATGCATGTGGCTAAGGGTTGTTGATTGGGCTAGAGGTTTTGCATGGCTCAAAGGATTGTTTGATTGGGCTAGGCCCTTTGTTTTATGTCCAAAGTGCATACAAGGCTTTCAAATTCGTCCAACACTTTGGCTCCAAGCATATGCTATCCATTCCAAGCCCAATTTTGCTCCAAAATGCTCCAAAATGCATCTTTTTGCTTCCTTAGCCATATGAACCTAAAAACACACGAAAATGGCTTAAACTACTAAAACAACTATGAATTAACAACACAGATGCACGAAAACAAGCTAAGTAAGTTGCCTAAATATGCTCCTATCAATATGTAGAATCAATTTTGTATACTTGTTAGTAGAATTAATTAGTATAATTTTAGTACACTCAATTTGTATATTTTCAACACGACCTCGATCTTTTAAATTCGACTCTTTTCGAAAGAGAAACTTATAGATCTTGTAGGAGGAGGCTTAGGTAGGATAACCCGAATAACTTGTATGGATAGTGTATTTGGAAATACATCATTCCTGACAAGCTAAAATGTGATGATCCATGTAACCTTAAAAGAAAAAAAATGAAGCCATGAGTTATGGTATGTTTGCGCATCTTGGAGATGCAAATACTACACTTGTAATTACTTCATTTAGATCAATGGGGCAGTTTCTGTAAAAAAATATAAAACAAATCCTTAGTTGCAAAAATAATAATAGTGCTATATTTATGAATAAGCTACGAACCTATCATAAAATAGTAAAATATTCAATGTTAAAGGAAACACTAACAACGGACTCGAAATCTCTTGGTCATTAATACAATTATTGTCAAAGCCAATAAGACCAATTCTATCTGGAAGAATACTTTACCATACAAGACCATAATATTGAATTTAAAATCTCAAGCAAAGAAAAACCAAAAAACACAGAAATTTAGTTGAAATTAGATATGATGATCAAAGACAAACCTGAATTCTTGCAGCCCTGTCCTGGCCAGTCTCAAGCAACTGGGCCAATTCCCTCCTCATTTGATTCACTTGTTATTGAGAGTTACCAACCCGAGACAGATTATGCAATTCCAGAAATCATGGGTGCAGAATGGTTGCACGGCACCTTCTGTTTTTCTTGATAGATTATGTATAAATCTCTTTTTAGTCTTGTAGTTGGTTTCCTCCAATTAAGGAGTATGGTTGATATCTAGTGTTTGGTGTAATCTCCTTTAATTAAGGGCATAGTTGGTCTCTACGGTTTAGTCTAAGGACCATTAGATGTAACCGATCTTTTTTTTTTATTTTTTAATTTTATATATATGTGTATTCTTGCACATTACATTCATATTATCAAGAAATACAAGAAAACTTAAACCAAAACTGCAACATGGTATTAGAGCAGTGTTATCCTTGACCTGTCTCAGCCCATTTTTTTTTATTGCTGTTCATCTTCAAGCTTCAGTTATGGCTGAAGAAAGCTCAGTAGACCTTGGGGGAGAAAACTCACAAAGTTCTCTCTCTTTTATTCCAGATACTGAGATAAATACGAATCAACGTTTATGCTCAGTTTTGTTGAATGAATTCAACTATCTCCCATGGTCTAGAGTTATATCTCTTGCTCTCGGTGGAAGAGGAAAGCTAGGGTTCATTAATGGAGGAGTTGAAGCACCCGAGCCTTCTATCCAAGCATATGAAGCATGGTTGTGCAAGGACCAACTGGTCATGTCTTTGTTACTCAAAAACATGGAGAAGTATGTGGCTGAGATCTTTAGCTACTCTGAATCCTCACAAGATATATGAAAGTCTATGAAGGACATGTATGGGAACCAGAATAATTATGCTCGTGTGTTCCAGTTGAAGAAAGATATTGCAAGTATTCAACAAGAAGGAATGACCTTTGTTCAACACCTTGGTGTCCTTATAACCATGTCGAATGAGCTGGATATATATCTTCCTCATACCACCGATCCATCTATTCTTCTCAAATGTGCTAAGGAAGATAAGATATATCAGTTGCTAAGAAGCTTAAGCTCCAAGTATGAAGATCTCAGAAGTCATATTTTAATGAGCATGAAGGTGCCATATTTTCAGAATGTTTGTGCTACTGTGCAACGTGAATAAGCAAGAAGAAGGGCGATGAACTAAGAGTCACGCCACAAACTGCCTGAGGCTCGAGGGTATGTTGCAAACAACAGACAAACTGACAATAAGGTGTACAAAGGAAAGAATCCATACTTAAAAGTGCAAATACTGCAATGCTACAAGACATGTGGAAGAAAGGTGTTGGGAACTACATCCAGAGTTGAAACCTAAGTTCAATAAGAATATTAGGTCAATCATTCCCAGAGCATCACAAATAACTTCTTACAAAGCACAACATGTTGCGAATCATGCCTCGAGCTCACTCAACCATGGCTCAGTTGACTTCACTACCAACCCTTTCTCTCTTATCAATGAGTTTGCAGTGTGTCTTCAAAGCAAAGGACATGGAGAGGTTGTAGCAACTCCTAAGGTGGACAATGACAACAACACTGCACTTCTTAGCCAGTTTGTTGGGTTCCTTGCTGACCATGACCATGTTCATCTTGATAAAGCTTCAAGTATCTTTAATGCTTTCTCCACTAGACTACAAACTAGTGTTGAACTTGCTTGTTGAATAATTGACTCAGGTGCCACTGATCACATGACAAATAAAGTTTCAAACTTGCATGACTTTCATCATTTTTTAAAACCTTATCAAGTGTCCATTGCAAATGGAAAAAATGTTTCGGTGATGGGTAGAGGAAAATTAAATTTGATGTAAAAAGACATCGAGTCTAGTGCTCTATATGTTCCATCGTTTCCCTTTAAATTACTCTTCATAGGGCAACTCACTTCTACCTTAAAATGCACTACCACATTCTCACCAACTAATGTGGTATTTCAGGATTGTATCACCAAGAAGATGATTGGTGAAGGTTTCTTTCTAAATGGCCTGTATTATTTTTGCAAGAAGTTCCATCTTCCTAAAGCTCTTCAAGCAAACTCAAGTAAACCCTAGGATCAACAACTTTGGCATCAAAGCGTAGCTTATCCATCCGAAGTTGTTTTGTCAAAACTATTTCCCATGTTTTGTCACCCATCTTTTAAGTGCGATACCTGTCATTTTTCCAAATTTTCTAGGTTGCCTTTTGGCTCTTCAATGTCCAAGTCTAGTAAACCATTTGAAATGGTACATACTGATGTATGGGGTCCTACTTTTGAATCAATAGAGGGTTACAAGTATTTTGTCATATTTGTGGATGATTACACTCGAATCACTTTCCTTTATCTCATGAAATCTAAAAGTGAAGTTCCAACTATTTTTAAAGATTTTCATAACTTAGTTGTAACACAATTTCACTCAACTATGAAAACCTTGAGATCAGACAATGGCACTAAGTTCTTATCTAATATCATGACTCAATACTTGAGTTCATAAGGAATTATTCACCAAACAAGTTGTGTGGGAACCTCACAACAAAATGGGATAGCCGAGAGGAAGAATAGAGATCTACTTGAGAAGACTCGGGCACTCATGTTCCATATGAATGTACCCAAAAAGTTTTGGTCATATGCAATCCTTACAGCCACCTATTTGATCAATAGGCTTCCTAGTCGTGTTCTAGGTTTCAGATCACCATATGAAACAAAAACATACCAATAAACCTGTCACACTTGAAAGTTTTTGACTTGTTTTGTACATGTGCAAACTTAACATCGTGACAAATTGGATGCTAGGGAAGTCAAATGCGTGTTCATGGGATACTCCTCCACTTAAAATAGATATAAATGTTTTAATCCTGTCACTAACAAATGTGTTGTATCCAGAGATGTTCGCTTTGAGGAAGAGACTCCATTCTTTAAAAAAGGTTCTACTTTATGTGAGGGGGAGCTCATGTGTGACTTGTTTCCATTGCCTATAAACACAGAGCTTTTGAGTCATGATGATTCCTTAAAGGGCAATGACAAGAATTTCTCAAGCCAACTCACAAGGAAATGGTGATCTTGAGGCTACACCTCAACCTTTCACTCACCAACCTTCTCAAGATGTTACGAGGAATCCACCTTGAGAAAGGAAAGTTCCTGCCATGTTTGTAGACTACGTTACTTATGCTTCTAGACATCCCATCTCTGAAGCAATAAGTAATCATAGTTTTTCAAATTCTCATATGGCATTTCTTATTGCAGTCTCAAATCTTGTAGAGCCTACCACTTTTCAAGAAGCCAATCTTATTCCTCACTGGAGGAAAGCCATGTCTGAAGAACTTCAAGCCTTGGAGGAAAATTGTACTTGGAGTATCGTTCAATTACCTTTAGGAAAGAAGGCAGTTAGGAGTCGTTGGGTTTACAAAACTAAACTCAAGAGTGATGGCTCAATAGAAAGACACAAAGCTCGGCTTGTTGCTCGTGGTTTCACCTAAACCTTTGGGATTGATTACAAAGAAACTTTTGCTCCAGTGGCAAAAATGAACACAGTGCGTGTGCTACTTTGTTGCTATCAATTGTGGTTCGTCCTTATACTAGATGGATTTTAAAAATGCTTTCCTTCATCGAGAGCTTCAGGAGGAAGTTTACATGCAAATTCCTCCAGGTTACTTTCCAGCAAAGGATGGCATGTGTGCAAACTGCACAAGGCTATCTATGGTTTGAAGCAATCACTAAGAGCTTGGTATGCCAAGCTTAGTTCAGTGTTGGAAAGGGAAGGTTTTCTCATAAGTAATGCCGTTTCTTCCTTGTTTGTACGGAATGGAACCCGTGGGAAATTGATGGTCCTTATTTATATAGAGGATCTTATTATCACAGGTGACAATGCGTCTGAAATTGGAGCCTTGAAAGCATCTTTACATCAAACCTTTGGCATCAAGGATCTTGGGAAGTTGAAGTATTTTCTTGGCATTGAGATAGCAATCTCTCAACGGGGTTTGTTTCTCAACCAATGCAAGTATGTCATGGATCTACTCGAGGAAGCTAAGTTCATCGATTACAAGCCAGTGTCACCTCAATTGACAGTAAACTTAAGTTTACCACTGATGGCGAGACTCAAGAATGTCACCTATTATCAAAGATTGGTTGGCAAGCTTATCTATCTTACTATCACCCGTCCAGACGTTACTTTTGCTGTGAGCTTAGTAAGTCAATTCATGCATGCACCCATGGTAGAACATCTCAATATTGTTAAAAGGATCTTACGCTATCTCAAAAGGTCCATCAATAGGGGTATCCTCATGCGTAATAACCATTCCACTGAGATTCATACATACATTGACGTTGATTGGGCATGCAGTGCAATCGACAGAAAATCAACCACTGGTTATTGCACATTTTTTTGGAGGCAACATTGTCACTTGGAAGAGTGAGAAACAACAAGTCATTGTCTGCTCTATTGCTGAAGCTAAGTATTGAGCAATGGCTGCCACTGCATGTGAATTTATTTGGATTAAAAGTCTCTTGTTTGATCTACGGTTCTCGAGTACAACTCCTATATCTTTCATGTGTGATAGTTAAGTAGCCATGCATATTGTTGCAAGCCCAGTTTTTCATGAAAGGACCAAACATATTGAAGTTGACTGTCACTTCATCAGGGTTCAAGTTCAGTCTCAACTCATCCAAATGGTCTTCACTCGCAGTTATGATCAATTGGCAGACATGTTCACTAAGGCTTTCTCTTGTTTGCACATTTTCAGCATCTTCTAGGCAAGCTTGGATCGACTATACTCCTCGATCCAACTTGAGGGGGAGTATTGAGAGTTACCAACCCTAGATAGATTATGCAATTCCAGAAATCATGGGTGCAGCATGGCTGCACGACACCTTCTGTTTTTCCTGATAGATTATGTGTAAATCTCTTCTTAGTCTTGTAGTCGGTTTCTTCCAATTAAGGAGTATAGCTGATATCTAGTGTTTAGTGTAATCTCCTTTAATTAAGGAACATAGCTGGTCTCTAGGGTTTAGTCTAAGAACCATTGGATGTAACCAGTCTTTCTTTTCTTTTATATATGTGTATCCTTGTACATTCATATTATTAAGAAATACAAGAAAACTTAAACCAAAACTGCAACACTTGTGCATTCTTCTTGTTTTTCAATAGCTTTATCTGCAAAATCGCAAGCTTCAATGCCATTTTGCTGCACTAATATCCCACCAAAATCTATCAATATAATAGTAATAACTTCAATAATTACATGATTTCCAATGATAAAAACTCAAAATTTTACAGTAGCTTAGTCAACAAGTGCAAATTCATCACACAATTGTAGAACTCTATTCCAATTTCCTTTCTTTTCCCCTAGGATTCTCGGAAACAACATCTGTTGTTGAAAATTATAAAAAAAAAAAAAAAGAGAAAAAAATTACCATTTGGCAGGCTTGAAGCTCATGCGAAAAAGAAAAAGAGAAATATTTGCTGGGGCTAAAACGTAGAAGTAGCCTTACAGATGAGTAACGAGGGAAGGAAAAATAGGGCCAATATTTCTCAAAAAGAGAAAATGAGAGAAGGCATAAGAGATAGAAGCGTGAAAAGTTTTACAATTATAAAGGGTATTTTTCGTAACTCAAATTCCAAAGAAAAAAAAAAAAGCTAATGATGTCATCTTACACATGTATTAACTTTTATCTTTTTTTTTTTTTTTTTTTCTTCCAAAGAGAAGAATATCATTAGATACAAATTGAAATGTTTACATCATAAGCCAGAGCATTAAACAATCACTCCGGTTCAAAGCAATCCCATGTATGATAGGCCCCCACACAAGTGACATAATTTGCCACCAAATGCCCAGCCCCATTGCAGGCTCGAGGGGTGAAAAGAAAATCAACTGAACTCAATTGCTACTTAATATGTTGAATGTCCCATTAAACGCCTTCCATAACAACCTCCGGTTGTAATACACCATTTAGCATGTCCACCAATACCTTAGAATTAGTTTCTAGTTGAACTATCCCAAAGCCTCTCTCCACACAAGCCAACAAAGCTGCTTTCATCGCTTTTGCTTCCGCCATCAAACTAGATTCACATAACACATTCTCCACTCCTCCGGCTCCTTTAAAAATCCCCGCAAAATCTCTAGCAACCCACCCAAATCCACCCCTTCTTGTTTGCTTATGCCAAGCCCCATCACAGTTGACTTTAATTGTTCGAAATGGAGGCTTCACCCATCTCTCCTGGACCTCCCCCCTACTTGGCTTTGGCGGCATGCTTGCTACACTTGCTTCTGTCCACATTTCTCAAGCTCACTCCATTGGCGCTGCAATAACTCCAAAGCAGCTCTAGGCTCCATGATGGTCTTTTAAAAAAACCACACTGTTTTGACACTTCTAGATACGCCACAAACCACACACAACCCACTGCATAAGATTTTTTGCCTCCACCGCCTCACCATATTTCCTGCATAACCATTTCCAATATTCAACAAATCTCCACCCTCCACCGATACCACATCTAGTTGTAGTGGAGAGCCAAACCAAAAACCCGGGCAAATGGACATTTGAAAAATAAATGTACCTCCGTCTCTATACCTTCCCCACAATGTGGACAACTAGTCTCCAATCGAACACCCCAGCGTTGCAAATTTGTTTGAACAACAAGAATATTTTTACAACCTTCCAAATAAAATGACGAAGCTTGGAAGGGACCTCCAAATGCCACAATGCCACCCATATAGGATCCTTGATATGATCCCCACTTGACTGTCTTGCACCCTTTCGCCCAAGCTCTCCATTCCAGTTCATCTCCTGAGCAACCATATAACTAGACTTAATGGAATACATCCCATTCCATGTATAGTGCCAAATAATTCGATCAGCATACCCAAATGTACTAAGCGGCATACTTAAAAAAATCCAGGCTTCCTCATTATTAAAACACCTTTCAATAATGTTCTTCCTCCATTTACCTCCAGGGGCCACCAACTCCTCAACCATTTGTGGCATATCCACTGACCTCGAAATAGGGAGAAAAGTAAGCAGAGTAGGCATCCAAGGGTCTTTCACAATCCGAATGCTCCGACCATCCCTAACCTATCGGATTCCCTTTTTCAATATTTTCTACCCTTGCAGGATACCTTTACAACCCCACGAGGTACCTCGTCCCACTGGTGCATCCAAAAAAGATGAGGAAGGATAGTATTTCGCTCGAAGAACTTGAGCCAAGACAAAGTTTGGATTACAAATAATACGCCACCCAACCTTCGCAAGCATAGCTAAATTAAAGGAAATAATTTCCTTGAAACTAAGCCCTCTAATTACTTTCTCTTTTGCCACTTTAATCAAAGCCATCGAATGAACCACTTCTGCGTTTTCTGGTTCCTCCACCAAAATCGAGCAATTACTTGTTCAACTTCCTTAGCCAATTGAAAGGGAAGTTGGAAACAAGACATTTTATAATTAGGTAAACCAGCAGCTACACTTTTAAGGAGTACCTCTTTCTCAGCAACTAATAGAAATTGTTCCGCCCATCCATTAATTCTCTCTTCTAGCCTATTCTGTATATCGTCGAACACTTTCTTCTTCGAACCCCCAAAATTCGCTTGGATACCCAAGTACTTCCCAAAGTTCTCCTGATATTTAATCCTCAACACCTTCGATAACCGGGCCCTTAATGCATGCGAACAACTATAGCTAAAATATCCCGAACTTTTCTTCAAATTATTGAATTCCCAAACCCCTCAGCATATTTTTGAAGTACTCAATTAACATGTTTCGCCTTATTTTTTCTAGCTTGACAAAAGAGAACTGAGTCATCCGCAAAGAAAACATGGGAAAGGGGCTTGGCTAAATGATTGACAGTCATCCCCCGAATATGCCTAACCATATTCTCATTTTGGTTTAAGGCGGAAAAACCTTCTGCATAAATGAAAAATAGAAATGATGATAAAGGGTCCACTTGACGAAGTCCCTTACATGGTGTGATATAACCCGTGGCCTCCCCATTTATAACCACATTGTATGAAACTGTTTGCACACACTCTATCATCCATTGACAGAAAATATCATCAAATCCCAATTTGTGCAACATAGCATTCAGAAACGGCCATTCAACATGGTCATAGGCTTTAGCTATATCCAATTTTAGCACCATGAAATTGATACGTTCATCATTCCCTTGCTTCATGGAGTGTAGCAATTAATGGACCACCAGTATATTATCCAAAATTTGCCTCCCTGCCACAAACGCTAATTGATTTTGGCTAATTCATGAAATTGATACCTTCATCATTCCCTTGCTTTAACCATACCTAACATCACACCACCCACCGTTTCCCAATGATGAAAAAAATACCTGACATTAAACCCATCTGGACACGGTGATTTAGTTGGATGCATTTGGTAGATAGCATTCTCAATCTTGGCATTAGTCATCGGAGCAATCAACACATTATTATCCATCATTCCTACCCTACTCGGCACACTTGATTGAATCTCCATAAAAGTAGTGGATCTAGTTGTGGAAAATAATGACTGAAAGTACTAAACTGCTATACGTTGAAGACGCTGCCAGTCCATACACCAAGTTCCGTCTTCCTTTTCTAAGTATGAAAAAATCTTGTATTTTTATCACCTTCTTGCAACCACTGCACTCTAGACTTTGTACACCAATAAATTTTTCATTTTTTATTGCCTGTGTAAGCTCTGTTTCCATCCCCCGAATCTGTGGCCCATGAAAATCCGGGTGTTGATATGCATTTCGAAGTGCTTCCTACAACCGACAAATTTCCTTTTGTTCATTACGCCCAGCCTTTTTTCTCCACATTAGTAAACCATGTTTGACCTTTTTCAAATTATTCTCCAACCTATGGCCAAAAGACCCAACTTGATCACTGCCCCACCTGTTTCTATCGAAGTTGGCCCACCTTAGTCGAAAACATTAGCAATGCATGGTTTGACCATTCCAACACCACATGTTTAACGACATTCGGTTAACATCTCACCTAATCATTTGTAGCTAGTAACTGATCAATCCTCTCCTGAATAAAACCATCATCACGTTTATTCCACCATGTGTAAGGGCAACCTTTAAAACCTAAATCTAATAAGCGTGTGTTTATTACAAAATTCCGAAAAGATCTTGTATTTGCAACCATCCGCATATTACTTCCTTCATTTTCAGAATCAGATAATAAATCATTAAAATCTCCTATCAAAAGACATGGTTTCGGATAACTAGGCATACATTCCGTTAATATACCCAATTGTTGTGCTCTTTTGTGATCATCAATACTCGCATAGACAACCACAAGCTGCCACTTACAATGGTGAACCATATCTTCAATCAACACTTCAATAAAAAAAATCCCATATTTGACTAACACAACATCTTTTGCATCTCTCCAAAATAAACACATACCACCAGCAATTCCTCTAGGCTTAATAGTGTGCATACACAACATTCTGAGCCTTTGTTTTAAATAATGGTATCTTTTACTTTGATTCTTAGTTTCCATTAGAGCCACTACCTCGGGGGAGTAGAGCCGATTCTACTATAAGAGATCGTCAACTGTCAAGTCCCTCCCGATACCCTGATAGTTCCAACATAAGATATTCACTACGATCACGGAGACCCCTCGTAAGTGGCCTTTGTTTGGTTTATTCCAGACTTTGGGTTCTTCTTCACACGGTACAAACCTTCATCAAATATCTCTACAATCTCATCATCCTCCTCACGGCTCCTTTTGGCTCCCCCTCTCGTAATCGCCTTAATTACAGGTAGCAGGTTAAAAGGATAAGAGTCTTGGGATAATAACCTATCCCCTAAACCTGCACTCATCACCTCCAGCTTTGGTAATGTACCTAATATCCCTTCTTGCTCCACCATAATGGGAACGTTTAAATTGATATTTTGGCTAGGCTGTAAAACCTCATTGCTTACACCCACGTCTACCCCCTCTTTTGGATAATTCTCCAATACTATCAGCCTGCCTCAGACGCAATCACACCTCCTGGACCAATAAAACCAGCATCGAATGCTTTTTTGCGTTCCAACCTTTGACGTTCCTTCTCCTCCGCCTCCCTAGCTCGACATTCATGTTGATCAACACCGGCACTATCAAAATGTCGCCTTTAAGTTGATGATGAAGCTAACCCATTTCGCTCCCTTGATCTCCTATGCATGTCAGCAAACCCCAACATCAACTACTGACCTCTCCCTACAAACCAGTTCCCCTTCAAATCATACTTCGCATCAAGTCCCTTGAACGCATACATAGCTTTTATATCCGTATTCGAAGCCATCTCACCAAGTATCTTGTCCTTACACCACCTAGTAACATGCCCTATCTTGCCATAAATGAGACAATAATTAGGCAGCCCCTTATAACAGAAGTCAACCTATATCTCCCTATCATCTGGAAACTTCACATTCGCTCATCGCATAAGAGGCTCTCGGACATCGAAGGAAAGCTTCACACGTAAGAATCTACCAATACAGTCTCAACCATCATCTTTGTCCACCTTGATCGCTTTGCCAATCAAACCCCCAATTGCAGAGGCTACTACTTTCGTCATATTCATTGGGGGAGCATTGTGTAATTGCACCCACATCGAAGTGAGATAAAAAGGTTCAACCCACCTACTATGACGAGCACCATCAACAACCAGTACCAAATCATCTCGAAACAACCACGACTTCTTCGACTCTAGCACCCGACTTATGTTGCGATGGCCAACGAAACGAGCAATAAATCGAGCCCCACCTAAAGCCGTAATTGATACTCCCTTATTTCTTCTCCATAGACTCGTAAATTGATCAATAAAACCATTCTCGTTGACAGCCTTAGTCGAGAAAACCTCCACCACAACACTGTGATGGAAGCCTAGCAAAGCACCCTCAGTATCCTTCTTCTCAATATTTATCCCACCCTTCTCCAACTCTGACAATGATAGACTCGATCCAAATTTTTTTACCAAAGACTCCATATTCCGCCTCCTTCCCCTTTCCATTGCAACCCTAGTTTCATCAAAACCTTTTGATAATACTATCCTACAGTGAACAACAAAGCAGCACATGCGATCCCATTCCGACTATCTGAACTGATAAACCAGTAAGACCACGACCCTTACACGAAGCAGCGCAAAAAATGTTGCAGATCACAATAGTTTACCACACTAATCACTTCTGAAAACCCTAGCACGTAATGCACCGTCTTTTAGCCCTAACTCTTCTTGAAATGTTGAAAAAGTATTGTCTCAATATATAATTAAGTATTAAAAGTATATTTTATATGTAATTTTTCCTTCTTAAAACTCAAAATTGTCTTCACTTTATAGTTATAGGAATTGATTTTTTCTTTTCCTTTTTTTTTAAAGTAAATATGAATGAGGGAGGGGGCGATTGATTATTGCAAGTAAAATATGCAAGTATTAAAATTGAAATTAAACTAAGAGTTTTATTAACACCACATATTTTGTTGATTGCACTCACATACTTAATACACTATACATTTACTTTTTAAATTAAAACTTATCTTAACTTACCCCACATATTTTCTATTGCTACCCTCACACCTCACATTCTCATACACCGGCTCACAATGATCAATTAACCACACGCCAAACTCTTCGTCTATTTCAAACAAAAGAATAATCTACATTTTAAAGACAAGAAAGATGAATTAAATGTTGTATACAATCTCCATCCTACTGTTTGATTTATATAGACATTCAAGCACCCTTTCAAATTTTCTTAAACAATCACGTTGGATTACAAGTTATTTAATATTAATTTTTATGTGGGGTATATTTACAACATCTGGGGTGTTGATAAAAAAAAAACTTAAATTAACAATTTTTTTTTAACAAAATAAAACTAAAGATATTTTGAGATAAGTAGTAGGATTTCATTGAATAGAGAAATATGTACATAATCGAGGATAGGGTGCTAACAATAGCCTCAATGAAAACCTTGTTGGGGCTTTCAACGCGCTCGAAGGAAAAAAGAGTGACCCGCACCAATTAACTATTAAGATTATCCTCTAATAATAAATCATTAATAACATCAGGAGTTTTTGCGAACCAAGAAAGTGGATGATCATGCGTAAGACTGAATCGTGCAAGTTGATGTGCCATTTTGTTCGTCTCTCTAGGTCCGAAAGAAATCTTCCATTGCTTAAACCCCTAAAGGATCTGCCATGTATTAGCAAAGTGATGACCAAGGAGACCATGCAATGTTGTTCCAGTATTCTGAATAGCAGCTACCACCAATAGAACATCACTTTCTATTTGTACTTGTTCCTCACTCCATCTTCGAGCAAACACAGTTGCTGCTTATGCAGCAGCAGCCTCTGCATGCATTGTTGAACCAATCCCATACTCTCAGACCACCATTGCAGCTATGAAACCTCCTGTGAAATTTCGAACGACAATCCTAATACCCCTATACGAACTATTCTCCTCCAAAGTAGCATTGAAGTTACACTTTATCCAACCAAAATCTGGGGTTTTCCACTCCTGAACACGAACCGTTGCTTCGTGCGGTTGAACCTAACAACACCAAATTGAAAGCATATAAATCCTTAAATCCCAGGCCATCCTCACTTTTTGGTTTACGTAATTTTTGCCACTTCATCCAATGAATTTGACGCTTACCCACTTCTTTGCCCCACCAAAACTGAGCTACCATTTGGTTCAGCTCATCACAAAAAGACTTAGGTAACAAGAACGTCTACATCGTATACAATGGGATTGTTTGAGGTATTGTTTTTATCAAAATTTCTTTACCTGCACTACTCAACAAGGAGCCCCGCCATCTATTCAACTTTTTCCAAAGACGGTCCTTAATATATGCAAAAGTTGCTTTCTTTGACCGGCCCACAAAAATTGGTAAACCAAGATACTAGTCATGATAATCCACCTTTTCCATTCCAAGACAATCGGCAAGCAGTTGTGTGTCTATAACCGTGAAGTTTCTACTAAAGGCCACACTGTTTTTGGCAAGATTTACAGCCTATCCAGATGGCCGTTCAAAAGTTCGTAACAACTCCTTCACTTGTATGCATTCATGGAGAGAACAAGCAAAGATAAAACTATCATCTGCAAAAAGAAGATGATGAACACTTAGGGCCTCCTTACAAACCTTGATACCTTGAATTCGACCTTGTGCTTCCCATGAATCAAACAATGCTGATAGTCCATTTGCACATAAAATAAACAAAAACGGAGACAACGGATCACCCTGTCGAACGCCACATTTTAGTTGTACAAAACCCACTGTCTCTCCATTTAGCTTGAAGGAATATGATATTGTAGTAACACATATTATTATCCAATGAATCCATTCCTCTGCAAACCTTAGCCTCCTCATTATTTGCTCCAGAAAACTCCACTCAATACAATCGTACGCTTTGCTGACTTCCAATTTCAATGCCATCACCCAATTCCATCCATTGTTCTTCCTATGCATATAATAAGCGATCTTTGAAGCTACCAAATTATTATCGAATATTAGTCAACCTGGAATAAAGTCACTTTGAGACGACGAGACAACCTCCGACAATATGATTTTCAATCAGTTAGTGAGAACCTTAGAACAAATATTTTAAATCACATTACAAAGACTAATTGGCAGAACCTGAGTTATTGAAGTATGATTAATTTTCTTCGGTATCAACGTAACATGTTGTTTGGGCCCAAAATATTATTTTGGGCCAAGCTTATAGCCATTCTCGGCCCAGTAGCATTTATCTAGAATTTTCTTGTGGGTCGTCCAGTTAAGGTCTGTTGAATGCTGTTATGAGGAGAATTAGTTTAGATAAGTGTGAAGTAGTTGAATCCTAGTGCAGCAAAGAGTCTTAGAGCTGAAGATGCTTAGGATCAGGAAATGAATCTGGTTTGTTATGGAGTTTGGTTTAAAGTCCTATTATAGTTAGGATTGGCCGAAACCTAATCAAATTGGGTTAAGGAGTTCTAATCCGGGTACATTTCTAATTTGGCTATGAGGGGTTTTGCTGCTATAAATAGAGAAGAAAGTTCACCATTCAAGGCGCCCTTCAAGATGGCTTGTCACAGGCACATAATCCTCTTGTTGCTGTGACACCTGAAACCACAGGTGCAACATGCCGAGAAAAGGAAACTAATATCGGTGATCAGGCTCATGATGCAGAAATCCCCACCAAAACGACAAAAGGCATTTTGTCGAAGGATTAGTGGAAGATTGTGATGAGGACGGTGGTGAGGCCTCTGATCCACCAACTAGATCATTTCTTCAATGACGACTTGAAGAGCAATCTCGACAATTTGAGTAAATGTTCAGCTGAGAAGTAAAAAGCATACTTGAAGAAATGCGTGATAATAGCGTTATACACAATAGATTGCTCGAAGTTCTGGTTAATAAAGTTCATGACATTAGACATGCCGATTGATCTAGGCAGCCTCTTCTAAGGAATAATCCTCTGCCAATGATACAGGCCGAGACTGGGTTTGCTCTGCTCACAATGATCGACTTGGAAAAAAGAGGTGGATTAAGCAGTAGATTAGATGGATTTGATCAAGGAGCAGAAGCGGCGTCTATTGATATGGTCGAGGTCCAGAGAATGATTAATTTGGCCTTGAAAAAGGGGCTGAGGTTTGCAAAATTCATTCACCCATATCGAGCCTTTGTAGAAAGGTTCGAGTATCCTAAGGGATTCAAAATTTTGGAATTTAGCCTTTTCGATGGAGAGTCATCCCTGTCATCGTTAGAACACGTGGCTCAATTCATTGCTCAATATGAGGACATCAACACGTGGCTTAATTCAGCATTTGCATGGTATATGAACCTCCCACCCAACTTCATCCAAAGCTGGGAGGAACTAGTCGAGAAATTTCATGAGCAATTCTATTGACCAGGGATGGATGTGTTTGTATATTCATTGGCCAGGATGGCTCAAGCATCTGACGAGTCACCAATGGAATATCTTATGAGGTTTAAGTCAACCAGAAATTGGTGCTGAGTACCTTCCCTGATGTTGAGTTCATTAGGCTTGCCTTAAACGGCTTAGATGTGGAGTATAAAAAGAAATTCTTGGGGGCAAATTTCTGAGATATGTACGAACTGGCTCAAAATGTCGAGTATTATGATTACTTGCTCCGAGAAAAGAAGACCTCGAAGTCACTGACCCGATGGACAATTTATAAGAACCCAACGGTAAGTTATGCTTTGGCTGAAGGCGAGGAATCTTAATATGCCAGTATAGATGCGGCCGAGATAGTCATTGACAAACCATACATGTGCAAAGCATTAGCTCACGTCAGCTCTAATGATGTCAAAACCCGCTCGACTTCTGCGGAAGCCGCCGTCAAGACATCAAAGGTCTATACTTTCAACATCACCATGGCCGATGCTATCTTCGACCAATTATTACTCACAAAAATCGTCTAGCTTCGACCAGGGCATAATATTCCCAAAGTTAAAGATTTGAAAGGAAATATGTATTGTAAGTACCATAACTTGAACAAGCATATGACAGATAATTGTGTCGTATTTCGCGATGCTATTCAGAGTTACATCGACAATGGCAAGCTTAAGTTTCCTGAGAAACAAATGGTTGTTGACGCCGATCATTTCCTTATGGCGACGGTAAGCATGGTAGATGCTTATCTACCTAAGGATAAAGGAAAAGGGAAGCTCGAGTTCATTCCAACATAATTTGTCCTTAAGCAAAACTCTCGGCCATGATTGAAGATTAATTTATTTTCAAATGAGCCACCCAAAGACTTTTCAGGACCAGCTATTGTTGGTTCAATGTTAGACTCCATCGGAAAGGAAATTGACAGACCGATAGTGTTATGTAGTCGGTGCAAAGCAAACATCATCTTGACTGAGCCGAAGGAAGAGCCACCGCAGGTTGAAATACTGCAATAGGCATCCATATCTGCGATAACATCTTAAAAAGTGTTCGGTGCAGGCCAACATCAGAAAGTTTTCGATAAGCTCAGCCTTCAAGTACAGGGTAACAAGCCGTCTACGGGCAGAAGGTGCCTTGATTTCGATGCGCCATTTTACAATGAGGAGTATTATGTGCGCAACTCTGGCAGCTCAGGTTCATTAGTGAACCAATGCATCTTTAAGCCACCTGAACCACACGACCAGCGTTGGTACATCTACAACTCCCCTACTAGTATGTATACTGCGTTGTCCAAATCATAGAAATGTCGATGCCACAGAACCTACAATTGAAGAATCCGAGAAGCGGATCAAAGTCAGAAGGAATCTCTACCCACCTTGAGCATTTTTAGAAGGAATCCGAATGCAAACTTCCCTCGTTACCTTCACAAGAACCGTTAATTAAAGTCAAAAGGAATCACCATCCACTGTTTCTCAGTGAAACTTTGGAGAACATGCGGGAATTTCACAAGAAGCATTCGGCGAAAAGCATGCCAAGAGGCTCTTAATCTAATGCTGACTTACACTGATGCTAAACAAATTATTCAAAAGACCACGGATCTGGCAATAAAGGCTAGGTCTCAGCTTTGAGGTAGACCCATATACCGATATCGATCTTGCTGACCTCCCATTCTCCCTTAAAGACCTCCAATATTTATGGTATCATTTTGAAGTTTTCTCAGCCACTGCCCTCTTCAGCTTTACGGTCGATGAAAAAGAATGCATGGCGCGATTCGATGCTTACTCGGACATGAGAAACGCTCGCATCGTATATTAGGAATGGACTTGCAAGGCTTCATAAGAGTAAGACCAAGTCCTCATGCTGAGCAAGGCCAAGGTTGACAGTTATAATAAAATGGGTCTGATGGATGCACCACAGGAACTATTCTCGCAGGGATCGAAGAGGATCAGGTGAATAATGCCCATGAGCAAGATACTTCACCAGAAAATCCAGAAGACGAAGATCACGACCCAATGGGCCGTTCGGTCCTCGACAACATGGAAATCAACGTGGTCCATGTCCTACCTGCTGAGTTCTAGCCAACCTTATCCCAGTAAAATTTCCTAGATGGCGATGTTGCCGAGGAGGCTACGCAAGTCGATTTTGTGGCCACCGAAAAGATTGAGCAAGTAAGCAAGGAAGATAAACTTAAAGCAGCTCTTACCGAATTGCCTTCCTCATTCATCATCAGTTAATCTTCATGATTTGAAGCCGTTGTATGTTATGACTTATATTGAAGGATACCCGGTTTCCAAGATTTTTGTCGACTGTGGAGCAATGGTCAAGATCATGCCCATTTCTATAATGAAGGCATTACGCAGCTCCAACGACGAACTCATTCCATCAAGGGTGACTATGAGTAGTTTCGTTGGTGACAAATCTCAAACCAAAGGAGTGCTTCCCATAGAGGTGACGATCGCATGTCGAAATCACATGACTGCGTTCTTTATAGTGGATTCAAAAACTAAGTATAATGCATTGCTTGGTTAAGATTGGATCCACCAAACAGGTTGTATCCCTTCATCACTGCATCAAATCCTCATCTTCTAGATGGCAAGTCGAACGTGGTTCATCCAGCCGACAATCAACCGTTCGAAGTAAATATGATTCAAGCCCGCTATTACGATGATCATGTCGACTACATCACCCTGCAAGGTTTCAATGAATAAGGACGATCGACTTGAATTTCAGTTCAAAAAGCCAACAGTTAGCGTAGATTTTCATTACGGAGGCTGATATTCACAAAACTGCTTTACAAATGGGTCGTCGAGGTATATATCGATGATGTTGTGGTCAAATCGAAGCGTCATCGAACACATTTGGAAGATCTTCGGCAAGCTTTCCTTTTTTATGCACCAAAATAACCTTAAAATGGCTCAAATAAAGCTTGAGCAATCATTGATGCTCCACCCTGACTACCAATAAGCAATTACAATCATTACTTGGTAAAATCAATTTCCTTCGCCGTTTCATTTCTAATTTGGCAGGGAAGATGAAAGTTTTCTCCACGTTCTTGAAACTTAAGATTTTGACAAATTTGAATGATGCGAGGAACACCAAGGTGCTTTTAGGCAAATCAAGTTCTCCCTCATTACCCCACCTGTCCCCATGCCACCTCGGCGTGGCAAACCTTTCAAGCTATATATCTCAATGGCTGAGGAATCCATTGGTTGTCTTCTTGCGCAAGACAACGACACAAGGTGAGAGCAGGCCATTTTTTACCTTAGCCGAAATCTTAACCCCTCTGAGATAAATTATCCACCCGTCGAGAAACTCTATTTAGCTTTGTTCTTTGTTACGTTTAAGCTCAGGCATTACATGCTCCATTCTATTATGCGGGTTATAGCCCATACAGATGTTATTCGCTATATGCTCACTCGGCTAATAGTAAAAAGCTGAATTGGGAAATGGACAATGGCACTGTCCGAATTTAGTTTGCAATACATGCCCAAAAAGCCTTCAAAGGACAGGCTCTGGCCAATTTCTTAGCTCAATATCCTTCTCTATACGATTTTGGGGGCAATGACGTCGAAATTGGCATGGTGGAAACACGTGATAATTATTGGACAATGTATTTTCATGGCTCTAGTACCTCGACCTTAGCTGGCATTGAAATCATCATCCAGTCCCCTGATCACTACCAATGGTATTTTTCTTTCAAGCTGGATTTCAACTGTACAAATAATCAGGCCGAATACAAAGCCCTTATCATCGACCTTAATGTTTTTCATGACTTGAGGGCAGCCTGCGTGCTTGTCTTTGGTGATTTAGAGCTTGTGATTAACCAACTCAATTAGACTTTTCGTTGCATAAGTTGTACTCTGGAGCCCTATCACATGGTTGCCAGCTATTTAACCGAATCATTTACATGCATTACATTCAAGCACATCTCATGAGGTTGAAATACTGACGCAGAAAAATTAGCTTAAATAGCCTCTGGAGCATAACTCCTGGAGGGGTAAACTAGGCCGGGTCATACCAGTAGTGCGACGTCCACACCTGGCCTTGGTTAATCAGCAAGTTCTCCAAAACGACCACGTGATTCGTACACGAGTTATGTCTCTACCTTTGTTGTTAGAACGAGAGGATCCTATAGATATTTATACGGTTGAGACATTACCAGACGACTGGGGAAAGTCAATTATGCAATATCTTGATAATCATAGTAGCAACCACAACCAAGACAATGGTACATGCTACAAATTATGTAATGTACCAAAATGAACTATACTGAAAAAGTGAAGACGGTTTGTTGCTATTATGCCTTGGCCCAGAAGAGGTCAATCAAGCTATTACAGAGGTACACGAAGAGATGTGTGGTGCTCATCAATTCGGACGCAAAACATGGTGGTTGTTTTGCTGACACAGTTATTTTTAGCCTAGTATGTTGAAAGATTGCATTGAATACGCACGAAGTTGTGTACAATGTCAAATCCATGGGCCTGTACAAAGAGTCCCGGTCGAATTACTTCATTTGGTCACTAAACCATGGCCATTCAGAGGATGGGCCATGAATGTAATAGGAAAAATTACACCGTCTTCCAGATCAGTAAAGCATGCTTGGATACTCATTGCTATAGACTACTTCACCAAGTAGGTCGAAGTGAAGTCATGCGCCGAGTTAACTTCTAAAGAGGTCTGTAATTTTGTAGAAGAAAACACCATGACAAGATTCAGCATACCGGAAACAATTATAACGGACAACGACACAATTTTTACAACTGACATGTTTAAAAAATTCGGCTCGATCAATCCACCCCATACTACCTATAAGCAAACAGACAGGCTGAGGCAAATAATAAAGTTTTAATCGGTATCCTTGAGAAAATGATAAAAGAAAAGCTTGGTATACGGTATTTGAAGTTAAACGAGGCATTATGGGCATACCGAACTTCACTCCGATCAACAACAGGGATGACCCCATATGCATTGACTTATGAACACGATGCGATGCTAGCGGTCGAGTTAAGCATAAACTCGTTATGAGTTATCAAACAAATAAGTTTGTTCAGTGTTGAGTATAATCAAGTTATATGGCAAGAGTTGGAAGACTTATAGGGCGGCTAGATGCCTATAACCTACTAGTAACGTAGAAAAAGATTGCCGAACAAGCTTATAATAGACGAGTTAGGCAAAAGAGGTGCGGCTTTCAGTTCTAGCCACCTTACTTTGCCCATCGTAACCTTGACTTACCTTATTCTCTTGTCAAGTTGTAATTGATGTATCCGCTTCAGCGTTTCACGCCTGTTGTGTACTCTGCCAGTCGAGGTTTATTTGACTTGAAATCCTTTTCAAGCTCGGAAGCAACGACCAACCTTTGACGCTGAAGTTCAGCGATTTGATGGTCAAGATATGCTAGTCGCTCATTCTTTGTCTTTATGGCCTCAAGCTCTACTCGAATAGCTTCATGAGTGACCATTGCAGCCTTGAGGTCATCTTTTGCCTGAAGAGCCATCTCAAAGATAGTGAAATATTAATGGGTTCATTTTAGGACAGCTGATAAGTGAACGACACTCTCGTTGCTCAGAAGGTCGTCGGTTGCAAGGTCGTTCAGACATTCTCCTACATAATCGAGGCTTTTGCGTTGGAGGATTTGCGAGGCCAAGAGAGATAGAAGCTCCTGCAACATGGCAAGGGCGTTGGGCTCGGCCGTGGTTGTAGAAGACCTAGTCGCAGTTATTGAAGGCTCAGCCGTTTCATAAGTGCTGGAAATGAGGGCATCTAGCTCAACCTCCCATGAAGACTGCACAAAACGAGTTGTTAGAAATGAGAAATTGAAAGGACGGCAAATAAGGAAGTTGTGTTAGATCTGCCGAGAAGAAACTTCGACTATGTTTGCTAGTTCGTTGCTCGAACCCAGAGAGCATAATGGCTGAGCCCAGTGTTTAAGGTAGCCTTTTAATTCTTGCGGCTGATGGACATTATCTACGTTTGATGGCCACTAGGGTAGCCAGGAAATATAAAGAACGCCTTTTGGTGCATAGAATTTTCGGTGAAATGAGCGATTGGGCACCTAACATTTAATACTTTCTTGGTTTAGAATTCTAAGTTTGGAAATTAACACAAGAAAATGATTGAGCCTTACAAAAGTCAAAGTGACCTCTTGAGGAGGAATGCTGAGATTTTGGTTCTCAAGATGAACATGCATCTCTGCCGTCACTTTTGGCTTGGTTAGAGGTGGTGCCTCGACCGCCTGCTGAGGATTGGTAGTTGGTAGTTCAGCTGATCGAGGGCGCCTCACCTGAGAAGGTACTTCACTCTTGTTCTCCTAGTCATTAAAAAGATTAGTCGTTTAATAAAAAATCCAGTTAGAATAAAAGAATACTAAAGGAAATTGTTATACCTTTTATTCCAAGATGATTATTGGAGCCTTCTTTGGATGAGGGAGAGGGTTCCTCTCGGCTGCAGGTGTTGTCTTCTCCAGAGCAGCAACTGCTGGGCCAACATCAGCATGAGCAATGACCGACGTCGGGGTTGTAGGTTCCTTGACAACCAGAGCGACAACCGGTACGACCACGACAGCGGCTTACGTGGTTGGTTAGACCATGGTTCCTTGGCCTATGGTTGGGATTGAAGTGTTCCACAGTACCGTTACTGAGGCCTGGCCAGGAGAAGAGGGACACTAGGAGTGGTTGCTCTTGTGGTTTGACTTGAAATAACGTGAATTTCCCATTCTCCATTCTTTGCGTTTTTTTTTTATGTGCTTCGAGGTCGAGCAACGTTGCCAGTCATCCCGACCTTCGGGCGCGACCATTTACTTGACTTACACGACCAATATAGCAGAGGCTGCCACTGGAGTTGGTTTGGCTGAAGAATGAGCGGTGGTCATAACCTTCTTAGGATGAGGAGTGAGTTTCTTTTTTGCTGCAACCATTGCAACCACTTCGGCCTTTTTTATTAAACGACCACCTGGAAAAGCTAAACCAAAGTTAGATAGAAGGTCGAATTAAATAGGTAAACAAGAGAAGTAAAAAAGGTATATATCTTTAGCCGTCTTTTTGGATTTTGGAGTGAGAATCTTCTTCAGCCAATCGCCAAAAAGTCTTTTTGAAACTTCCTCGATTAAAGTACCAAAGAAATCTTTGACGTAGGCATCCCACCAATCGGCGAAGGTGCTGGTACAATGGGTTTCTAGGGTATTCGGTCAAAGCCAGAACTTGGTACACCGCTCCTGGAATTCCCGCTCAGCTTCGTTGCATTCCCTATCCTGGAAAGGCATTCTTGGGTCAAGAGCGAGCAAGAAGTGAGGACCGGTATAAGGTAGGCTTAGAAATAGCCTAGTTGACGAACCACGAAGTGAGGATGGTAAACCTCCCAATTGGCCCGTCGAGCATCACAACTAAAGGGAAGGTCACGAGTTAGGCCAAATGACCCTCAAGACTGTCAAAGATTGGCGTCTTCTGCCTCTTCCCATACTGATGTAGGGAGCTTGATGGAAGACGGGTATTTCTGGCGGCAGCAAACCAGAAACTCGTCGTTAGACAAGTCTTCAAGGTCGAAGAAGTACTTAAAAACGTCTTCGGCTGAATAAGTAGGAGCGGGGTGTGAGGCCAATTGAAGGCTCATAGCTTCAGAAGAATTGAAGCTTAGGATTTCCGGCTTTAGTGTGCAAAAGTAGACTTGCAACCATAATTGAAAAACCCAGAGTGGGCCATTATGGTGCGAATCAATTCTCCCGACGGAAGCCTCAGCCAAGCACCGAGAAAGGTTGGCGAGGATGGCCGAGCTGAGGGCCAGGATGTGACCGCTGGTTAGAGCTTCGACCACTGGCATCTTCTTGGCCAGGCACTTGTTCGACTTGGTACAAAAAATGAATTTATTATACCAGTGGAACAAGAAGGCTTCGTGTTCCCTCTTCTTGAGAGCTTCACCCTCCGAGCCAACGAAGTGGGTGATTAGGGTGCTATAGTTGAAAAAGTTTTTATGCAGCTTGTGCACATCTTCTTTCGACGCCTCCTAACCATTTTTAATCAAAGCTTCGACGGCGCGCTTGTCGAATACCATCTTCAAATCTATGTCAAATTGATATCGAGAAATAGCGGTATCAACTGGAAGTGCCAAGTATGGCCGTGACATCCATCATGGTTGGGCCAACGGGGCCGAGAGGAAAGACCATAGTGTTGGTAGCCAAACATCAGAAGCTCAGGGCGGCCATTAAGAGTTCTTGATCCATGTTGATCTTAATGGTCGAGAGCTTAATGGCATCAAAAATGCCTAGAGTCTTCCAGTCATCATCGAAGTATAGCTCCATCCGAGTGACCCAAGCAACCGAGGTCGTGAGGGTCGTGGGCTAAGCTCCTTAGGGTTTGCCAATTCCCACTTCGACCAATTATACCCTTGGAACAAGGGTTCTAGGTAGTGGGCCTTTAGCATCAAGGTGATGGTTTCTGAGACATCATCCTTGAAAAGTGGTCCCAAGGTCTGGTAGGAGGTGCTCAAATCATCATTGGATCAGAGGGTTTTGATGGCGTTCAGATCAATGAAGTCTCAGCACTTGTTGCATTATTCGGTGAGCTTGGTGATGAAGGTGTTGGCGGCCATTGATGAAGACTTGAAGGTTTTCTGGGTTTCAAAGTTTGGTTTCTTTTCTGGGAAAAAGCAAGAAGTTCTAGAAATGGAAAGAAATTTTGGAAATCTGAAAGCGTAAGAGATCGATTGAAGTTGGGCTGAGTATTTATAGGCAATTGGGAAGAAAATCAATAGTTTAATTTTAAAGAGATGAGGGGTAACTTTAACCAAAAGTTTTTCACAATCATAACGGATTTTTAAAAGTCCAGATGAAGAGGCCGAAAAACACAAGGGTAAAGTAGTCGGCTCTTAGTGCAGCAAGGAGTCTTAAAGCTGAAGATGCTTAGGATCAGGAAATAAATCTGGTTTATGGAGCTTGGTTTAAAGTCCTATTGGAGTTAGGACTGGCCGAAACCTAATTAGATTAGGTTGAGGAGTTCTAATCCTAATACATTTCTAGTTCGGCTATGAGGGGGTTTTGTTGCTATAAATAGAGAAGAAAATGCATCATTCAAGGCCCTCTTCAAATCAACACACAAATTACCCTGCGCAAAGCTTCTTAACAATCTTTGAGATTATATCTTCTTCCCTTTTCTTCCCACCAACACATCTTCAGTTTGTATAAACAGCATTGTGAAGGCAACTGGCAACATCTTCAGTTTGGATAAACAACCCTGGAGCCATAGAATCAGCCGATCGAGGAACAACTTCAGTTTGGATAGACAACACTACTTCGAGGCCGACTGGTTATTTATCCAAGTCTCGGTCGACAAGGATTTCCCAATCCTTGTTGGTAAAGGTCATCTCATCATCATTCTCAGCGAAGTGATGTGTTACAGGTTATTAGGCTCGGCACGTTGAAAGCCGAGTTTTGTTTTATGATTGAATATTCACAAGTATCTTTTAGAGTTCGGCATTCCAATGGTCGAACCACATTTTCCATCAAGACATTTATCTCATTCGAGTATTTGTGTCCTTATAGTTTTGTACTAGTTCGGTGTGCTTATACTCTTACGAATATAATCACCATGACCAAACTCGGCGTTGACGATCCGTGAACTTTGCAAGACTAGCAACCTTCTCTTCAGGCTTTAGAACCCAAAGGCCGAGACGTGTTCCTTCCTCGACCGCAATCACAAGATCGAGAAGTTAGCAGGGCGCCCAAACATGATATTAACATATTCTACTCCCCGGCCGAGTTCGGCCGACGAGTTGGCACGCCCTGCACATAATCGAAGAACGTAGTTAGCTTATTAGTTACTCGGCCTATGTGCCACGAAGGCTTGGTAGTTTTTAGAGTCAACACATGCATATAATTAATTTTCCGAAGCGTATTCCCAAAGGATAGAAGATACCTTACCCCATCACAAACATCGTTGATAAGTTCATATTTATATAAATTTTATATCAAATTCACTTGTCTTTTCTTAGTTAGTTCCTTATATTTTTGAGTTATTTACTTTGTTTTTGTGTTTTGTAGGATTTGTCAAGTAAAGAAAAGAAAAATAAAACAAGTGAAATTTTAAGTAACAAATTCGTCAAAACTGCCTGTGCAGGTCAGCTGACTTTGGAAGCGAGTTGCGGACAGCTCAGAATGAATTAGAGAATGATCCTTATATGCTTGGAAAGCTACGGATGTCTATTTTCTGGAGCATTTCGCGGATTGTTAATATGGCTGTTTCAACACTGAAAGGTTCCCAAGAGGCTGAGCAGTTTGTAACTGACAAGAAAACATTGAAAGCAATAAATCCAATAAATCTAGCAGCCAAAACTGATGCAATCAAGAACAAACCAGCTGACAGGAAATGGAATTAAAGATGAGGATTAAGAGGGAGTAATTGGCATAAAGGCTACCCAAGGAGTTACAATTGTTTTACATTTCCTCTCACTTATTGTCATTACTAAATGGCTATTAGTGGGTGAGTTAAGGAGAATAAAATGATGCAGCAAGAATTGGTTTAAAAGTAGTGTTAGGGAAGGAAAGAAAGAAGGGAGCCTTATTCGATTTCTTTCGGTTCTATTTTCTCAAACTCATGTCTATCTTTTGTTTTAACTTAAAGAGTGTGTAACTAAATTTTTAGTAGTTAGGGGCTGTTTGAAGCCCCGGATATGATTGCAAGTTTGTTATGACATTTCGTTTGAATTACTTTTATAATGGATGAAAATTGGTTCACTACTTGTCTCATTAATGAATTCTTTATGTGTTTTCTATGGATGCATACTTAGTAAGCATATCTAGGATTCTAATGCTATGAATATGTGTGTGCCTGCCCTTGTCGAATGAGGACCTACATATGTTCTAGAGTAGTACGTGTTAATTGCGATTAACATGTGAACCAATTTCTAGGATAAGTAAGACAACGCCAGTACTTACGATGCCTTGTGATGACTCAAACTCTTTTTGTTCTTAATGATTTCTACTTGTTAAATCTATGAACATGCCATTCTAGATTGCATGCTAGGGACTAAGTTAAGTTGAAAACGCCATTCTCTTAACATACTACATAAGAAAGAGTAATAGGTTGAGTTCTAACATTGAGCCAACTTGAGCATCTTCATCCGGAAATAGAAGGAATTTGAATGAAACATAACATGTTTGCATTATTATTTGGTGGTGGATAACAATTCCCCTAACTCGTTTTTCTTAATTTGTGAACTACTTAAAAATCTGTTTTTGTCCTGGATTTTTTCGATTTAATTTAAATAGCAAATCAACTCCAAAAATCCCAAATATTTGTGTGAGAGTAGCTCCGTGTGTCTAGTATCTACATATAAAATTTTGTAGACTTGAGATAAGTGTAAGTTGGTCTAATAATTATTTTGCGATGGCTGGTCAGTAGGGAAAGCAGCCTAGTTTTTGTGACATTTTAAGTAGTAGATAAAACAATCTTCTGTGTGAAAGACCCTTATTTTCATATGCTAAAATTGACAAATCTTATTGTTAATAAGGAAAATTAGTAGGACATTTGTGTGCTACTTTGTGGTGTGCTTTTAATCCTATCAATCGTGGCCGACTATCTCTCAGTCTTTCTAATAAAACCCAGTTGACATCCCATCAGGTCCTGGAGCCTTAGTTGGATGCATTTGGAAAAGTAGGAGGTGCCGTGTTCCCTAAGCTAAACTAAAGATATTAGGATTAGGTTTTTTTATTTGTGAGATCCATTATAAATAAATTGAGAGAGAGAGAGAGAGAGAGAGAGAGAGAGAGAGAGAGAGAGAGAGAGAGAGAGAGAGAGAGAGAGAGAGAGAGAGAGAGAGAGAGAGAGAGAGAGAGAGAGAGAGAGAGAGAGAGAGAGAGAGAGAGAGAGAGAGAGAGAGAGAGAGAGAGAGAGAGATTGTTGGGCTTGGTATTGCAGATACTTAAGGGTTTTTTCGGGCCTTGTATGCCTTAGCTGTGGCCTTTTTCTTTTAATGCTATTGTTGTATCTTCCATGGTTTTTATATAACTAATTAAATAAGATTTGGATAAGCAATCATTGTTTGGAATTGGGTTTAGAATTAATTAAACACAATTATGCAAATGAAAGCATAAAATATATGTTCAAACATGTGCTTAGCAATAGTTGGAACAACCTACTTGAAGAAGTTGAGGTTCCACCATAAAGCTAATTAGCAATATGGGAAGTAACACAACTTCTTATAAGCCCATTCAAGGTCTCTTCTCTCATCAATGTGGAATTTGACAACCTGCTCTAATATCATGAAGAAAGTTGAGGTTTCACCATAAAACCAATTGGCAATATGGGATGTAATCCAACCTCTTATAAACCCATGCAATGTCCCTTCTCCCATCATTGTGAGATTCATTCTCAAACATTACTATACCACAAAGACAGAATAATAAGTCTGCAGATTTATTATATGGAATGCACTTTTTCTTTTTGCACTGAGTGCTCAATCACATCCTTTTTAGTTGGTCATCACTTAACTTCTCATGCTCAATCCATTTCAGTTAGGCAAGTGGAGCACTATGTTTTGTTCTTCTTTGTATTACTTTTTTCTTCATAATCTAGCGGTGCACTAACATTTAATAATCCTAAACCCTGATTTGAAGTTCAAACTTCATAATACCGGCCACAACTCATACATTAGAAGAAATTAATTCACAATAACAAAATCTTTTATTCCACGTTCATGTAACGTAATAGATATTAGTATAGTGGGTATTCCTCTTTACTTGAAAGTAACAGGTTTTAGGTTCGATTCTCGTCAAAGATAAATTTGAACCACATTGCTAGCCCATTGTGCGGCTTAGTCAACTACCTCACCCCTTAATGTAGATGATATCATTTGTTAAAAAAAAAAAGGTAGATATTAGTCACATTTTTTGTTGACATGTAGAGTTTATGTAGAATCGACTTACACAAAATAGGTTTCACATTTTTAAAAATGTGGTCATAACAGTGTGACAGAGGCAGGATAACAAAGTAGACTGAGCTAGAAAGTTGGTATGTTGGACTAGAGCTCCATGGTAGCTTTACTCATACTGACCAAACTTGGTATGTCGTTTGTTTAATCACATACCATAAGACTGACGATAATTATGATACAAAACTTGCATCCCCATTTCTTGGTACTACATAAATATTTGAATCGGTATATACTTGAGTCCTTAACCATATAGCTATAAGCCAATACCAAATCCTCACAAGTCACAATCTATGCTTCAAAAAAGCCGCATTATCAGACACCAAATGCCCCTTCGATTTTGGTGGAACCTTACAAGGCAGTAAACTAAACGTCGCCAGGTGCGGGCAACTTCTAGGATTCCCGAAAAACAAGGCACACTCCTCCGCTGATCTTTGATCAGCAAGATGCTGAATACAGTTCTTCCTCAGGTCAAGAACCCCATTTTCTATCAGCTTCCTACACATAGGCCCGACCGACGTGAAATAGTTGTTGGACAGCGATAAATTGACCAAATTTCCTAGTCCGCACAACACCTCCGGCAATTTTCCGTACAGTAAGTTTCCGGCAAAATTAAGTTCCTCCATCTTGTCCAAGCATCCCAATGAACAGGGAAGTGGCCCGGTCAATAGGTTGTTTCCGGCATCAAAAAGTGTTGCATCTCTTAAAAACCCTAGTTCATAAGGGATGCAACCTGTGATCAAATTGTTCAATAATAGTACTTCTTTCAACGATGATGAAGCGCTGCCGATGCTTTTTGGGATTGGGCCGGTGAATCTGTTGTTGGCTAAAGTGAGATAAAGGGCTCGTGTAGCTCCAAGGTTGTCCGGGAGTTTTTGTATGAAATTGTTGTTATTAATGAAAAGGAACTCTAGGGTTTGCTCGAAAATTTGGGGTGGTACGGAACCAGTGAAGGAATTGTAGCGGATGTCCAAGAATAATAGACTATTCATGGTGAGAACAGCAGTAGGAAAGGGGCCAGAGAAGTTGTTGTTGCTTAAGTCAAGCTCATAGAGGTATTGGAGATTTGCAATTTTTGGAGAAACGATACCTGATCACGGTAATCAAATAAATGATAACAGAAATATTGAGAGTCTGAAAAATACGAAAAATATCAATCTCAAGAGATCATACAAAATTTTGAGTGAAATCTACAACAAGAAAATATCGAAAAAAATGTTGTACTACCTGAGAAATTATTGGAGTTAGCATGAAAAAGTGCTAGGTCAGGAAGTTGATCAATGAAGCCATCAAGAGTGGGAACACTGAGCTGGAAGCCATTGAAATCTATGGAGGCAAGTGTAGTGGCACTTTTATTGTCTGGAGGGTTGTCACAGTAGAAACCCTTGTAGTTGCATATGTCTGAGCCAACCCAGGTATTAGTGATGCCCAATGGATCAGAAATGATCATGTTCCTAAAACTCATGATTATAGGGTAAACAAGAGCAAGTCTTTGGTCTGTGAAGTTCAGAAGTTGGGGGATTAATGGAGGTAATGGGGGAAGGGGGACTAAAGGAGGTAATGGGGGAAGGGGGATTAAGGGAGGTAAGATTGATGAGCTTTCAGAGTCTGTGCAAATTATACCATCAAAGAAACAAGGAATTAGGATGATGAAGAAGGCATGAAACAGATGTTCAATGTTTAGTAAACTGAAATTTCCCATTCGACAGAAGCGTGTTTTTGAGATTGAGAGATCAGACGAAGGTAGCAAGTGGTGACTAAAAGACAATGGTGATCGCTTGGTATTTTATAGGTGTTGATCTGAGGGATAATGTGCTGCAGTCTAAATTTCATGATGGAAACGCCTCCATATGCTTAGCATTTGTGTTAGTGGATTCGAACCTATGCAAAACACTATTGTTTTCCCACTCTTTTTGGCCGGTGAAGATCTCTCTCTCTCTCTCTCTCTCTCTCTCTCTCTCTGTGGAAAAGGGTGCATATGGAAGGGGATATGAGTCATATGAATCATTAGGTACTAGCACGTTTGTTGAAATCAGTGGAGTTTTGACGTTTACACTTGGTCTGTGATATTAGAAGATGCTCTAAGACCTAATTTCTTTTCACTGCGGCATTCACGCCTGCTGAATCGCATTTATACTATCTCCAAGTGGGCAAGAAGGTCAAGAAGCATTTTACTGTGCGGAATTTGAATGCTTTTTCCTTTTTACCAAATGATAAGACTCAAACCTAAGATCAATCTAAATTTTTTTACCTACTATACACTTCAACTATAACTTATGCTTACAAAAACCCTGAAGTGTTCAAGTAAGCTGATTTTATTTGACGTTAACAATTTTAAATTCAGTTGTATCAAAAAAAGAAAGAAGACTTTATTGTATTCATTTCCATCCATTTTCTTTCCCCTTTCGTCGGTGTGACACGGGCATCATGACCACCTAAGGTCATTGCCCCGTCCCTTTGTTCTTGTTTTTTTGTCATCGGATATGTGGTGCGACCGACTTATGCCACTAAAGCTCAAGGGAAACTTTTATAAGATAACAATATGGCCAGCAATGCTTTAAGACAAAAATGTTGTGCGGTCAAACATCAACACGTGCAAAAAATGAGTGTAGCAAAGATGAGAATGCTTTATTAGATGTGTGGGCACACGACAATGGACAGGATTAAGAACGAGGATAGCCAAGGTAAAATAGGAATGGCTGCTATTGAAGATGAAATAAGAGAAAATCAGTAAAGGTGGTTTGGACATATGAATTGAAAACCTACATATGTGTTCCAGTTAGAAGATGCGATTATGAGACAGGGCTCAAAGCAAAAGGGGTAGAAGAAGACCTAGCTAGGAAGACTCGGAAAGAGAGTCTAAGGGCGAGAATGTGAGGGCTTATAAGAAGTTGGACTATTCCCCATAGGAAAGTATTATTGGCACTCCAAAAATCTCATTCTACACTTCTCACAAGTGTATTTTTCTTTCCTAATATAGAAAGTTTGAAGTGTAGAATGAGATTTTTGGAGTGCTAATAACAATTCCCTTCCCCATATCACCAACTGGTTCTATGGTGGAGCCTTAACTTAATTTTTTCATTGTATCAGAGCAAGTTGACCTACATGTGAAGCTCAATGGCAACACGTGCTCCACGTACATTGTTTGTGTTGTCCACGTGTTAGGCTTGAAAGTTCACCACATGTAAGGGGGCATGTGAGAATGTGAGGATAAAGTCCCACATTGGTGAGGGACCAAACCATTTAGCAGCTCATAAGAGGTTGTGTTACTTCCTATTTTGTCAATTGGTTTTATCGTGGAACCCAACTTTCTTCACCAAGTAGAGACATGAGTATTTGGAGCTAAGGAAAGACTTGGCGTAAAACCAAGCGCCTTGGTATTCAAGGATTCATATAGTCGACCCTACTTAATATGATAAGTCTTTGTTGTTATTGTTTTTTAGTTTAAATTTGAATTATATAAAGATATATTAACGATTTTTAATTAAAGGCATAGGGAACTCAGCATCAACCAAATCATCCACAATTTAAAGTATGAACGAGAAATTAAGTGCGCCGCCCAATAAAAATTTGAGGTGGCCGGTCTTGGTGGTTGTTAGATGGCTGGGAATGCAGGTATCTCAGGGGAATCGAAGTGTTTGGGATAATGAGGCTCATAGGCTTTGCAAACAAGGCAACATCAGGGCGATTACAGAGAACATGTGTTCTAAACCTTACAAAATTTGAAAAGATTTCAAATACATGAAATCACTCATATCATGTAGTATCTAAACCAGGCACATTAATTTCAAGAGTAAATACATCATAATTTGCCACTATACTTTGACTAGAAATTACTTTTCGTTCATGTTCATGTTCATGTGGTTTACTTTTATCAAGGTGGTTAATACCTTAGTAAGCATGATATTACGCGCGCATATGTTCATGTGGTTTACTTTTTTTTTGCGCCAAAATTATGACTTCATTGTTATAAAATCCTGACTTCACCACTGCATATGCCTTCGTCTTAGAACGAGCTGCTCTCCTCGTATGGATTTTGCGAGTTGGCTTCTCAGCTTGCTTAATACTCTCCCAAATAGTCAGTTAGGAGCAATCTGGCGAGCTCGTAATTCATTGCTTTGGGATAATAAATTTGAGGACCCTGTGTTGCTATGTCAGCGGGATGTTTCTCGCCTGCAGGATTTCTTGTTGGAAAAAAGGGTAGCAATTGAAAAACAATTGCAGGAAAGATGGATATGCGAGCATATGAAGAGTTTTGAACGGGAAAACTGAAGTTTAATTATTAACTGACTTTATTTCTTACCAATTGATTACAACATTAGGCCATTTTATTGGGTTTATAATAACATTCGGACTTTTACATAACAAGCATAACTTTTGAATTAGTTCCACGAGGAACAGGCACAACACTTCACAAATAATACTATCTTTAATTTTTATTTTATTTTGTTTTATTCCAATTAACTTAACCAACAAAAATGCATTAAGTTTAACACTCACCCTTAGTGCATTTGTCCTGCAACATTTAACTTAACTCAGAAATTGTATAACTTCTCTCTTGGAAGTGCTTTTATGAAAACTTCTGCAATCTGCTCATTATTTGTACAAAACTTCAATTTAATTTCTTTGTTTTCAACCAATTTTCTGATGAAATGATGACGAAGTTCTAGTGCTTTGACCTGCTATGAAAGACTGGGTTATTTGTCGTGACAATTGTGGACATGTTGTCACAGTATAAAACTGTTGGAGTATTTTGCTCTTAACGAAGATGTGCCAGTATTCTTTTAATCCAAACTGCTTCACAGATGCAGTTGTGGCTAAAACATACTCTACTTTGGATGTTGATAATGTAATTATACTATGCTTCTTCGACAACCATGATATAACTTTGCTTCTGAGAAAAACACATGCCCAAATGTGCTTCTTCTATCATTAATTGCACCAGCCCAATCAATGTCCATGAACCCAACTAAAAAGTTTCTTTCTTTTGTGTATACTCGATGCCATATCCTTTGGTTCCTTGAACACATTTTAGTATTCTTTTCACTTTAGCAAAATGATGATTACTCATAATCGAGATACCAAACTGACTGCATGAACTTTGTCTAACCTTGTATTAGATAAATAAATCAGCGACCCAAGAGAACTTTAACATTAAGAGTTTGTTGGGGCCCAAAAATGTCACACAACAACCCAACCAAGTCTTAAGGCCCAATTGTCATGCAAAGCCTACATTCAAGCTCAAACACATGCCAAGGCACAAGATGGACGAGGAATATATTTACAAAACATGCCATGCCACAGTGTTTAAGTTGGATATTTACGCCATGCTCATGCCTATTCATCACGTCATGCTTCCTTAGCCACAATTCATGCTAAGCCCAAGTCACATATTTAGGGCTTGCCAAGTTGATTGTGGTATGGATGGTTACGGAAGGTTATTGGGCCTACGTGGAATCGAGGTCATGGAAGACTTTGGGTTGCTTATTGGGAGCCCAAAGGTCCAAGCCCATATCCTTTGTATTTCACGCAGGCAACATAGAACTAGCTTAGTTTATTCCTTTCCCTGGGAAGCCAATCCCCTTAGTTATGATTAAACTAGATTCTTGCATTAAATGCATGTGGCAAGTCAGGCATTTAATGCTGACTTTCCCTTGCCAGCCTGCACAGATAGCCAACACGCAAAAGTTATGAAGCACGCTATGGGATTAGTGGATGTGGAAGGTCGCCCTGGGAAAGCTGCATCTCAGGAAGAAGCAATATGCAAGTCTCAACAGTGCAGCTACTACACCAAAAGGGGGATAATAGGATAGCTAAGGGAAGACCAAGCCACAAAGAGATATTTCCTTGAAACCTAAAGAAGAAGCTTTCACTTACATAATGAGGGAGATAAGCCATTAGGTAGGAGAAGGAAGATTAGAGTAACACAGAGAGAGGCAGGAGAAACGCAGGAAAAGAGAACCCCCAGGAAATAAACTCAGAGAGTTCCTGTTAGCCCAAAAGCATGCTTCAAGCCCTAAGTATCACCATCCATGAAACCTTAGTAATTTCCATAGCTTTCCATCAAACATCCCAGCCATTAGAGGCCGTACTATTACTTTAGGAAAGCCCAGATTATCAAGCAAATAATGCCATGCAACCATGCAAATCCCTTCTCTCTCTGTAAATTGATAATCTTCTAACTTCCACACCACGCTTCAGTTGAGCAAGTCATTATCTTGATCTTTCATGCTATCTTCTAGCCGTTGATGTTACCAAGGTATTTCCTAAGACAAGCTATCTCTTTTGAAATATCTTGAGACTCGTTGCGAATCCACACCAAGGGAACTATCTCTTTTGAAATATCCTGAGACTTATTGTGAATTCGCACCAAGAGGACGTTCTCAAGGCCCAAGTTCACCTCAACCTATGAGTCCCCCAACATAAATTGACGACTCTGCTAGGGACAAGTTGCAATCTTCATCCAATGGCTCCCAGATCCAGAAGAAACACTACCAAGAGTGGCAACGCCTTAGGTGCAAGTGAGGTTGCTTCTCGACTCAACGAGTCTCAATGTGAAGGCCAACACTTGGAAAGCCAAGAAAACCTGGATGAATATGTCATGCTAGACATCATCACATCCATTCATGCCTTAGGTGAAGCTCAAAAAGAAATTGCTGCATTTATGAAGGAATTGAAGAACTCAATCCCGAAACCAAACGAGAAAGCCAGTGACAAGGACTGCATACTCAGGGAAAAAGCCTCTCAGGAGGAGTCAGCTACTGCTACTAGCAAGGGTCATGAGAAAACATCATCTTTTTTTACCTAGGAAGACGTTATAGCCATGCTCGAAAAAGAGCTGTACAGAAGTTAAGATGAATGGAAATTTGTTCATGAGCCACTATATCCAACCAGTGTCTTCCACATACCATATCCTAAGGGATACAAGACTCCCAACCTTGTTCCCTTTGATGGAAAGAATGGTAGCCTTGAGGAACATATAAGCCGTTCCATTAACGATTTGGGTTCTCATGCCGGCGACTGCAATCTAAGTCTCAAGGAGTTGTCGAAAAGCCTAACTGATCATGCCTATACTTGGTACACCACCCTCACACCAGGTTTCATCCAAACCCGGAAGGGTTGGCAGGCATTTTCTGTAAAAAATACTTCTAGCATAAGGAAGGAGTCACAACAACTCAGCTCAACAATACACGCCAAAAGCACGGGGAAGATCTGGTGAATTTTGTAAAACGTTTTCAAGACCTCGCCCTTGACTACTATGACGAGAAGAACAATGAAGCTCTTATGGAGATCTGCATCAATAACATTGTAGCTGACTATAAGGTGTACTTGGAAAACATTGGTCTTAGCCAGTTCTCAAGGATTTAAGAGGCAATGAGGAAGACCAGCTTATCGGTCAAGCCTTCCTTAGGGAGATCCTGGAAAACTAACAAGAATGAAGCTCATCATGCCCTAGTCGTGGATGACATATCTGACTATAACCTACGAAAAAGGAAGGAAAATAAAAGCGATAGGGAACATATCTTCCTCTATTATGTGGCGATGAGGAATTCCAAGCCATCCTCGATACCATGCTCGCAGATGGGGCTATCAAGCTGCCCTGGCCGTACAAAACCCTTTCTAGGGAAGATGGAAAATATCCCAGGTACTGTGTTTACCATTAGTATGTGGGACATCCCTTTATTGTATGCCAAACTTTGCAAAAAATTCTCCATGCAAAAATCCACGAAGGAACACTAGAGCTGCCATGCAAGACATAAGCTATAGACATTAACTCTCTGCCAAAACGTAGAGGGAAAGAGATGTCAGCTATCATCATATACTCCGGAGATAACAATGCCTACCATCCGTTGATCAAGGACCTTAAGCCACCGAAAGCCATTTAGGAACTTTCTAGGAACATGGAAAAGGCTTACTGGTGCAAATACTCCAAGCTGTAGAGCTATGATACTCCATGGCCTCAAGTTAAAGGATGGGGAGATGAAGATGCAAATCTTATGCATTTTTCCCCAAGCCTAGGTGATGAAGTCTTCACCATTGATATGCGAGAAGAATACAACGAGGAAACCTCGGAAGCCGACATAGTTGAGCATTACCTTTCCTAACGTTATGCTGCCTAACTGTAGAGGGTCTTCCTTAAGAACAACAATGTCATCATCTTCACTAATGAAGACATGGAAGTGGCTTTCCCTAACCACCGAAGGCCCCTGTACCTGGAAGGACAAATCAAAGACGTCTTTATCAGGCAGGCTTTGGTTGACACTGGTTCCTCCATCAACATTCTTCCCTTAGAAGTGTTCATTGCAGCACACGTCCCAACGTCAAAAGTGGTAAGGTCTCAAATGTCTATCAATGGGTTTGGGAATAACAATGAGGAAACTATTAGACATATCAAGATCGACTTGAGGATTAGCCCTATTAGGTCCTGTACTAAGTTTTATATAATGGAAGTTAATGTGGCTTACCACGCTCTGGTTGGAAAGCCATAGATAAACAAGCACAGACTCGTAGCCTCCACCTATTACTAGTACATGAAGTGAAGGATTGGTCTGAGGCCTATTCGTATCCCAGGAAACTAGATGTCATTCAACCTAGACAAAGTTCATTATTTTGATGTTGAGTTCTCTAATGATTTCTTAAGTACCGGAAGTGGGATTCACAGGCCTCAAGGATACCCTTACCCTCTTGGGAATAAGTTTGAGATCTTAGTGACCAAGAATTCCTAGCCACTGTGGGAAAAGGAAAATGCATACAGCCAGAGGCCAGTGTCCTTGCATACACTCCACCTTAATGTTCTAGGGTCATGCTTCCTGACGGCTGCGTTGTCTACCGCTTAGGACAGGTTGGGGGGCCTGACCACATTTTATGGGAAAGCCCAGAGTATGGAGGCGCTACAAGCCAAGCAAGTGAAATTCCCAAGGAAACTGAAGACATGCTTGCACCTATTGTCGAGGATGAATCCACACAGAAAATCATGTATGCGCCAAAATACATGAAGGATGGATCCATTGCAGTAGTGGAAAAGCTTGAAGAAGTAAACTTAAGTGATGATTCCTCTGTGCAAAGATTGATTTCTGTTAGTGTTTACTTAATTGTTGAGGAAAAGAAAGAACTAGTCAGCTTGCTAAAAGAGTTCAATGATGTATTTTCCTGGAGCTATGAAAAGATGCCAAGCCTTGATCCAAACTTAGTATGCCACACGCTAAATACACAACCTAAGATTAAGCCTATTGTACAACAAAGGAGAAATTTCCATTCGAATATAAAGGCTAAAATCAAAGTTGAGGTAGAAAAGCTCTTAGAGGCCAAATTTATCAAGCTTATCAAGCACCGTCTTTGGCTAGGCAACATCATCTTAGTAAAAAAAAAAACAATGTTCAAATTTAGATATGCATCGACTATCGAGATCTTAATGCAGCATGCCCAAAATACGAGTTTTCGCTGCCCAAAATAGACATCATGATAAATTCAACCTCCGGGCAAAGCCTAATGTCGTTCGTGGATGGCTTCAACGGGTACAATCAAATCGAGATGTTTTCCATTTGGAAACTTTTACTATACAATCATGCCATTTGGACTAAAAAACGCCAATGCCACCTATCAACGAGCAATGATGATAATCTTTCATGATATGATGCGGAAGAAAGTGGAAGACTATGTGGACGACCTTGCCGTGAAATCCAAGACTAGGGAAGGGCACTAGAAAGTGCTGAAGAAATTGCTGAGGAGATGCTAAACATATGGGTTGAAGATGAACCCCAAGAAATGCGCATTCAGTGTTTCCTCAGGCAAGGTCCTAGGCTTCCTAGTGCATTAGCACGACATTGATGTGGATTTAGACAAGGTGCATACCATAAGAGCCCTCATGCCACAACAAATGCAAAGGACCTAAAAAGCTTAATAGGGAAGTTGTCATACATTCATTACTTCATCCCATGATTAGCAGCAGCAACATGAGCCTTCGCCCCACTACTTAAGAAAAGGAAAGAATTTGCATGGACCAAGGAATATGATGAAGCCTATCAATAGGTCCAACAACTAGTCACCAACCTTCATACCATAAAGTCACCAGTCCCAAGCATTTCACTCAAGCTTTACCTAGCAGTAACAAGCATTGTCGTAGGAGCCTAGCTTGCCTAGGACAGTTTAGCTGGGAAAGAAGCACCAATTTACTATGTCAGCCGACAGCTTAAATGTGCTGAAACTCGCTATGAGAAGATGGAACTCCCAACTTTTTGAATTCGATATTATATGTGTAACGCCCAAGGCTATCAAAGGCTAAGCTTTGGTAGACATGCTAGCATTATTCCTCGAAGAATAAAAGGCCACCGTTTCCAAATAAGTCCTTGGTGCGCTGCCAGAGGTATAATAGTAGCCCACACCAAGCCTATCAACGCAAAATTAATGCTAAGGAAGATGCTCGATGGTTCAATGCTTATGCAATATGCTAAGCCAACATACCATGCAAAACCATTGAGTCAAGCGACAAAAGCTTTTCTTAATGCTATACTTATGCAACATGCCAAAGCCTATCAATACAAAATCAATGCTAAGCAAGTTGTTCAAGGGTTCAATGCTCATGCAATATGCCAAGCTAACATGCCATACAAAACCATTGAGTCAAGTGACTAAAGCTTGTCCAAAAGCTATACTTATGCAACATGCCAAAACCTATCAATGCAAAATCAATGCTAAGCAAACTGCTCAATGGTTAATGCTCATGCAATATGTCAAGCCAACATGCCATGCAAAACTATTTAGTCAAGCAACTAAAGTTTGTCCAAAAGTTATACTTATGCAACATGCCAAAGCCTATCAATGCAAAATTAATGTCAAGCTTAACATTGCAAAGCCCAATGCTAAGCAAGGCAAGCTTTCCTGAGTTGGTCTACTTCCTTATGGAAGCTACGACATCGTTTTCATCTTTTCTCAGGGAAGCTCACTAGCAAAATGCCAAGCGACAGGATTAGCTATTTCCTCCAGGAAAGCAGGCAAAAGCTCAAACCTATGTCTTAGAAACTTTAAATAGAAGTCTACCCAGGAAATTCTCATGCAAGAAAAAGCCAATATCATGGCAAGGAAAAAAAAAAACATCACAAGCATTATGATAAAATTAACATCAACATCCAAAGCCAAAGGAAGAATTGAAAGGAAAATAAGCAAAATACAAAGCAAAGCAGCCCCATGGCTATTGTTCTAAAAGCAATAAGCTAGCTGCCTAAATGGAAATTACAAATAAAAGTAAAAGTGAAGTGAGAAAAACTAATTTATTCATGGCCCACTACTTCAACATCTCAAGGTTCATGCTTTCCCAAGAAAAAGAAGCCGGTGGTTAGAAAAATGCAAACAGTCATACAAAGCACGCAGTTGAGGGAAAGTGGGTAATTAAGCTCCGAACACCATCTTTCGGAGGAATTGCTAGAGGTATTAGCATGAAATTGATTTGCCGCAACTTGAAAACAAGTTGTTATTTCCTTGGAACTCCTACAAACCAACCTCTTCAACTTGATCTTCATAGCCTCTAGTTCCTTACGCTACAATTCAAGAGCACACTTCAGTTTGTTGACTTTGAAGAATTAATCCAGGACACCTTTCTCATTTCTAAGATAGAATCCAAACATGGTATCATGCAACTCTCCCAGCCTCTCAACTAGAGAACCCACTGGTACTCCCAAAGCAGCTACATCATTGATTATATCTCGTCAACATAATAACCTATGTTAAATGAGTTATAATGGGAAAGTATGCTCCATACTGTAAAGCAGAATCCTAAGTTCTTTACAGATCATCCCACGCATTAAAGGAGATAACCTATCAAGATCACATCTGCATCACCAACGCTCTTAAAGAACCTGCCTAACGTCTCAATTAGTCCAGAACGAACCTTCACTCACCTAAAGTCGACCTGGGAAGAGAAAGCCTCACCAGAAGGAATCAGTTCCTTAATCAAACTTAGTATCCTGGCTCCATTGGCAATACTATGCTTAAGCTTCCCGAGGGCCTAATGCCACAATGCCCACTCGTCCACCGAAACCTACTATTCAGGGGAAAGAACCTCTAGATGAGGTACGACTTCTGTTGGCTGAACATTGTTACCCATCACAACATCTTTTGTAAGCTTAGGAGTAATGCCATTGGGGGCTTCAACACTTATTGTAACCCCTATAACACTAACATTCAACTACAGGGAAACCAAAGAAAATATGCACAAGTACGGAAGAATATCAACAAGCAGAGGCATAAAGTACCCTTGCCCACAGAAGGTATCCAAGGTAGAATTCCAGCATATCTACATGCTTATACATGAGCATGCAAAAACGCGAAGAAGATACGCTAAGCGAAGTTTAGTTACTTCCTACATGCACATGCAAGCTTAAGCAACAAAAAATTTAAAGACTTAAAGAGGAAAACTGACAATAGCAAATTCACGCAAAGGCCAGTATCAATGAAAAACGGGGAAACATACCTCTGTATCTTCCACTTCCACCTGAATGTCATCATTCAAAAACTCGTCAACTTCATCGAGATCAACATTCTCTGCTGCCTTGCTGCTTAATTTTCTACCATTGTTTTCACCCTTCCTTAAGGAAGCCTAAGGATGTCCTCCACTCCCAAGGTCAGACTCGGCACTTGTATTGCTATTTTCCTCATGGACTAAGCCTTCTCCAGCTGCCTCATCGCCGTCAGTTTCCCCAATGCTCCGCTCTTCCTCACTTGCCTCAATAATATGAAGGAACTCATGAGGCTTAGAAGTGTCGAAAAAGGTGGACACTTGGGCACTCATGGTTAAATGAGTAGGGCTAGCAAGAGCTACTTCCTAGCAAGGAGTCTTGGTTGTAACAAAAGTTATAATTAGCATACAACCATAAAGCAATTGAAGTAAGAAACAGGGGGATGAGACTAATTACCAAGCTGGGACCTCCCTGAGGAATTTTCACTCTACAATTTCTTTGGGGGTGGGGGAAGCATCAAGCTTACTGCTGAGAGGATTATCCTTTACCACTCGAGGCTTGAAGTGTTACACTGCATCATCTGAGGCCCAACATATAAAGCACTAAGGAAAGACTTGGCGATGGAAGAGAAACACTTTAACCAATAAACAGCATAGCTCTTGGAGATGTCGCCTACCCGGGTTTGGTTAGGCACTTCTAAGCCTCATGAGTTCCTTGATATTGGAAAAGGCAAAAACATTTTGGAGACGCATACACATAACTCCAAAATGAATTATTGAAAGAGGCCTCAACTTTAGTAGGGAAAGACATTGGCACATCTAGGTCAAAATCTAGTTGGTGTCACACCCAGAAAGAAGAGTAAACTGCACTCCTTTCTTCGCTATCCTCCTCCTGGAAGGGAATTAAAGGAGCCAGTAAAGCCAATGATTTCGGTGACCGAAGGGAAATCGAGATTTTGGGAAAGAGGAATTGACGTCACGCTTGCATCTTCATCATAGACAACATCATTAAAAAATATCATGAAGGTAAAACCTTCAAGGACTGACACATATGTATGGAAAATAAAGCTGTTTGCGTCATCTAAAAGCTCCAAGAAGTCATGCTTCTTCGCCAAAATCTTCCCAAACCAACGATAAGCCAGTGGGAGCCTTTCAGCCAAATAAGAGGAGAAGTTAATAATGTAGCAGCGTTTTGCTGCGCTGGAAAGGTAGATGAGCCTAAAAAACAACGAAGTCAATGGAACCACATGGCCACGTATGATCGTCATGGCCTAAGAAATCACTTAGCGACTGAAGGTATACTTGCTATCACAGAAAACAAAACGGTCTGGCCACAAACACAACATAACCTCGAACCTGCAGTTCGGTTCTTGTTTCTTCTGCCAAAAGTGTTTGATCCATTTGTTGAAGCAAAAATCCTTGCTCGAAGAAGTATGAGCACCCATCTTTAAAACATCAAAAGTGTTGATGTCGATAAAAGGAATAACATAGCGGAAGGGACCTACATTACCCACAATTGGAAGATGAATAATGTTAGCAACTTCTTCCAGGATGGGGGTAAACTCTCCCCAAGCACTAATGAAGGTATGGGTCTATGTACTCCACCTCCTAACCACATGGGGAAGAAGTTCGGGCTCAAGACAAACAACTTGTTTCTTAGTCATAAAGACTGCATTTAAAACCTTGGCCCTTATTAAGGTCGCGCACTGTATAGTAAAACCAAGCTTAATATCCACCCAGTTTGCCCAACTAGTTGCCTCACCACAGGAGAACTCGAAGTGGATTGGCATGACGGGAAATAACTCATTCTCGATGTAACACTGGGAAATACACCTGGGATAAATAGAAATGATCGAATCTAAGGAAGGCTATTCATCCTTGAAAACCTTGCTCTGAGAACCAAGAGAAAGTGGCGACCTACCTTGTCGAAGATGCTCCTCAATGGTGAAGGACCTATCAATGGTAGTTAGACACTTTGGTGATTTCGCAGCCATAATGTACCTATGAAAAGCAAGCGTCTAACCACATATATTACAATCCTATGTAGCATGCAAGAAGAAATCTGCAAACATACAAAGCGAAATGTGACAAAGAATCTACCCTGGAGAGCAAGCAAGCACATCCTGGGAAAGCAAGCAAACGTGCCCCAAGAAAGCAAAAGGGTACGTGTATAAAATTCAAAGCCTTTCATGCAGAAGTCTAAGACTTTCACATGAGACTATTTTCCCTACATGCTATCACACAAAATACATGCATCTTTCCCTACACATGCCATGCTATCAAGGCCCTAAAAAATCTAGACAGGGAAAGTGTGATATATGTGTACCCATGCAAAAATAGGTTATATGTAGTCAAGTTAATCGTGCCAAGTAGATCAATGCAATTGATCAATAGATCCCACTCAAGCATGCACCAACATGCACAAAAACTAGGCTAAATGACAATTGCACAATATACATGGAAAGCAAGAGAGAAATCGTAGAGGGCAAATGCACATGATTTCAAAGCAGCAAGACTACCCAAAGAATGAAGTTCAATTTCCCGAAGGAAAGACCCACACCCTTTGTGCATCCAAGCTGAAAACCTAAAATCTTTGAAACATATAATCAAAAAGGAGGGATGCATGCTAATTTCATCATCATGGCAAACAGAGAAGACAAAAAGGAGAAGAAAATTCAAAAGAAGGTCAAGGGAAAAATTTCCTTACCTGAGCAAAGCCTTGTCGCGGATCACGAAGAAGCATGAAAAGAGAACACAACCCAACACAGAAGGTAGAAAAAAATTTAGAGAGAAAAAAATTATGAAAATTTTGAAGAAGGAAGGAGAATTAAAGGAGGAAATGAAGAGCAGGGATGAATTAAATATTTGTCATAGGGAGAAGAGCAGTTTGTAACGGTTACCAAGTGGAGGCGAGGGAATACCCAGAATTTCTCCATATGAATGGACGTGCACGGGAAACAAGGGAGCACAACGACAGGGATTTATCTTGCTGTCACACAGGAAGAAGAAGAATCCCATCAGGAAGCCCACGTTCCAAAAAAAAAAACAAAACAAAAACAAAAAGGGGAAAGAAATCCCTTGGGTCTAGGGTTGATTATTTAGTAGACTCAAGGTATCTCATAACCCAAATAATCAAGGGGGCTAATGTTGGGGCCCAAAAATGTCACACACCAACGCAACCAAGTCTCAAGGCCCAATTGTCATGCAAAGCGTATATTCAAGCCCAAACACATGACAAGGCACAGGATGGACGAGCAATATATTTACAAACATGCCATGCCACGATGCTTAAGCCGAACATTCATGTCATGCTTATGTCTATTCATCACACCATGCTTCCTTAGTCACAATTTATGCTAAGCCCAAGTCACATATTCGGGACTTGCCAAGTGGATTATGGTGTGGATGGTTACTGAAAGTTATCGAGCCTACGTGGAATTAGGGTCATGGAAGACTTTGGACTGCTTGGAGCTCAAAGATCCAAGCCCATATCCTTTATATTTCATGCAGGCAACATTGAGAGAGAACTAGCCTTGTTTATCCCTTTCCCTAGAAAGCCAATCCCCTTAGTTAGGATTAAACTAGATTCTTGCGTTAAATGCATGTTAAGCCCATCAAGTCAAGCATTTAATGCTGACTTTTCCCATCTTGCACAAGCAACCAACACGCAAAATGCATAAAGCACGCTATTGAAATTAGCGCTTGCGGAAGGCCGCCCTAGGAAACTCGCGTCTCATGAAGAAGCAATTTGTAGGCCTCAACAATGCAGCTATCTTACACCAAAAGGGGAATAATAGGATAGCTAGGGAGAAAGGAATGGAAGACCAAGCCACAAAGGGATATTCCCTTGAAACCTAGAGTAGAAGCCTTCACTTACATAAGGAGGGAGAGAAGCCGTTAGGCAGGAGGAGGGAGATTAGAGTAACACAAAGAGAGATGGGAGAAATGTAGGAAGAGAGAACCACCCAGGAAATAAGCCCAGATAGTTCCACATAGCCCAAAAGCATACTCTAAGCCCCAAGCATCACCATTCATGCAATCTTAGTAATTTCCATAGCTTTCCATCAAACATCCTAGCCATTAGAGGCTTTACTATCACCCTAAGAAAGCCTAGATTATCCAGCAAAGAATGCCATGCAACCATGTAAATCCTTTCTTTTTCATGTAAACTGATAATCTTCTAGCTTCCACACCATGCTTCACTTGAGCAAGTCATTATCTTGATCTTTCACGATATCGTCGAGTTGTTGATGTTACCAAGGTATTTCCTAAGATAAGCTATCTCTTTCGAAATATCTAGGGACTTGTTGCGAATCCACACTAAGGGAGATAAGAGGACGTTCTCAAAACCCAAATCCACCTCAACCTAAGAGTCCTCCAACATAGTCTAGACATTGTTGGAATTAATTTCCATTGGAGTATCAATTGGCTTGTTCAACATTGTTGGAATTAATGCACTTCCATATTCCCAAGAACTTTAAAATTAAGAGCATCTCCAAATGAGATGTCAAAATGTTCACATCAGTTATAATGGTAAAAAAAGACCACACTAATGTCCTCCAACCGAAATGTTAATTCCTATGTGGCACTGACATGGATTGGCCAAAAGAGGTTGCTATCAAATTTGATAGCAGCTTCAAAATTTGACATCTCATTTGAGGATGGTTTTAAGAGTCAAGATATTTCCAACAAGTTATTGTATTAGAGTTCCTAGACATTTCCACATTGTTGGAATATTAATGCACATGTTCTTTTACTTCATTTTTTTGGAATCTGTTTTTGCATGACCGTTTGTTGTATTCGTCGCGCAAGTACAACTTGTGCGACGAGATTTGGTTCGTCGAGCAAATAGTTTTTTCTACTAGTGGAGAATGACTATAGTTTTTACAGGCATTTAGACATGGGTCAAAAAAATCAACAAAGTTATAAGGTTAAGTCCAGTGTATTATCTTTTCTGCACTTTTATTTCTTTTATACTTAGTTTATATATTTTTAAAAAATATTAAAGATAAATAAAAATCTTCTGGTTTCATGCATCTTCTAATTTCAATAAATCTACTTAATATCTTCTAACAAAAAACTAATATTCTAACACAAATCCATCTGCAAAACATACGACCATAACTCAAAGTAACAAATATGTGAATGTAGATTATACCTATAAGCGAGATGTTAAACCTAATTAAAATGTACAAAAACATAATATACATACAAGCAAGACATATTAAATTTTTGTGGCGCATGTCGATTATAAAAACAAATTTGTCATATAGGCAGATAAATACCTGTGATAAAGGTTGATTATAAAAATTAAAAATAAAATGGATAAAGGGGTTTAGAGCAAGAAGATGAACAAGAATTAACCAAAAATTAAAAAAATACAAAATACAAAATAAAAAAGAAGAAGAAGAAGAAATAATTAGAAAGAAATATAATAAATCTTATTATGAATGAGATAATTATGGATAATAAATAATTGGGTAAATTACACAAAACTACCTCAATTATTGGTCTCACGACAATATCATACATCATCTTTTAAAATTGACAATGTCATACCTCATCTTTAGAATTTGGTCCAATGTTATACCTTCTGTTAACTTGGCCGTAAATTTCTCAGTTAAATGCTGATGTGACTTGATTTGAGGCCTACACCCATTTACCTTGTCCCCTTCCTTGCAACCCAACACCCATCTTCCTTGACCCCTTCCCCTTCCCTGCAATCCAAGTCCAAAACCCAGATCCCTTTTCCTCTTCCCTGCAACCCCGACCCCTTTCCCACCCATGCCAACATCTCCCCCCCCCCCCCCCGCCCCCCAGACCCTCGCATTCAGCCATGCCGATCTTGATTGCCCTAAGACCAACCCCCTCATCAACTCTGAATCCGAATTCAAAATGCTCCAGCATCAACTCCGCGGCTCGATTAAGATAATCGATGATTGCTCCTTCAAGGTCTTTGATTTCGACATGCTCTATGGCTCCGACGTTCACTGGTGGGGCGCTACCACCCCCAATTTCACTAACCTCACAGTCAGCTTTTCCGTCTCCGATTAGAAGCCCAATGAGATGTACAAAAGCACCAGTTGTATCGTGTGCTTGAAGGAAAATGTCATGTGGGAACGGATCTAGGTCCTCGCCGTGTGGGACGTCCCCACCGCTTCCTTGGAATTTGGATTGGAAGTGGACAGAGAAAGCAGTCCAACCTCACCATCCTCCAGCTCTTCCCCTCCTTTGTCAAGTCCACCCAGGCCCTCACCCACCCGCCGCCTATTCCCCTCCTTCCCTGGAAATCGGATCAGAAGTGGATAAAGAAAGGGTTGGTTTGCCGAATGTTTTGTCTGAGGTGTTTGGTTTTGGTTTGGATTTGAAGATGTTGTTTTCTTATGGGGTTTGGATAAGGTTGAAACTTAATTCCAAGTTGAAGAAAGAATCTTCTTCTTCTTCTTTAACGTCGTTTTCTTTAGCGATAGAAGGATTTAGGGGTGTGGCGGTGAAGGCATTAGGTTTCCAGAACTTGAGGAAGAAGCGGAAGAGCTGGAGGACAATGAAGTTGCATGGAAGGGTGAGGAAAGGTAGGTCTTGGGGGGGGGGGGGTAGGGAGGGGAGATGTTGGAATGGGTGGGGATGGGATCGGGGGTTGCAAGGAAGGGATCTGGGTTGCAGGGAAGAGGTTGGGGAAGATGGGTGTTTGGTTTTAATTTTTTTATTTTTTAATATTTTATTAACTTTTTTAATAGAAAGTGAGCCCGAATCAAGTCACATCAGCATTTAACTGAAAAATTTATAACCAAGCTAGCGGAAGATATAACATTGGATCAAATTCTATGACATTATCAATTTTAAAAAATAAGGTATGATATTATCATGAGACCAAATTGAGGTAGTTTTGTATAATTTATTCTAAATAATTCTAAACTTAAGGGCATGTTTGGTGGACCGGTCCGGAGAGGAGTTGATATTTCAGACTGGTTAGACTAGGATTGGATTGGATGGCTGCTCACCTGCTGTTTGGTGTAGACTCTCAAATTGAACAGGAAGGATGGGATTCAAAATGTGAAATCTTCTTTTGGTTAGAGAAAATGTGAAACAGATGAATCCCAAAAAACCAGAAAGACCAGATCGAACCCACTCCTCCGCTCACGACCCCACTACGAAGCCCAACCCGTTCAGGATGCCTTTCGCGAAGACACAGCAGCGTGGATCCTACTCGCGACAACCCATTCAAGTCTCCACTCGCAACCTGCTTATGACGCCCTCAAACCTGCACATCAGATCCGCGACATCTCGACGACGACCCACCCACCTAACAATGCTGTCGTACCCCCCACGCCCCTTGCAACCCATCACACTGCTCATGACCCGCAACCCACCCACGACGCCACGCCACTCACAGTTCGTTGCAGAATTGCTGAGATTAGATGAATCTTTGAAGATAGGAGAGGAGATGCCTTAGTAGAAGAATGTCGGATTCGTAACCTGTGGTTCAGGTTGGGTTACGTAGCCCGTCCTATTTGGGATTTGAATCCAGCACTCAAATCCTGACCGTGATACAAATTGCATCATCAAACACGGGTTGAGACTCAAATTCAAATTAATTAAGCCAGCCCACCAAACCGACTTAAGAGATTTGACTTATTTTAATAAAATGCACTATTCCTAGTAGAGAATTGTTATTGGTACTGTTCTAAAAAATCTCGTCTAATCACTAGGCGACTAGCTATCATCCCGATTAATGTCTAGGCATTTGAAAATTAAGAAATGGTGCCTATGCTTGCTGAGGCAACCACCTAAACCGCCTAGCCTGCCAAACATGTATAGGTCATGACTCACTTAGATTGAAAATAAATAACTTTCATTTTGCATTTTATTTTTTTTAATAAATTGTAAAAGACTTATTGCATACTTAAATGAACATACATTATAAGCTTGTTCCCTATGTTTTCATTATATTACAATACTTCATAATATATATGTCATTCTATTTTGTAGTTTATGATGAAATTTACACACACACATACACACACACATAGGCCCTTTAACAAGAGGGATCCCCATTTTTTTTTGAAAAATGGGGACACCCTCTTGGCCATTCGATTGACTTTAATGAAATTGTGTGGTTGAGATTAAATCACAGACCACACAATCTCAACCACACAATTTCCCACACAATTTCATTAAAACCAAATCTAACGGTCAAGAGGGTGTTCTCAATTTTTTTTTTTTTTTTTTAAATGGGGATCCCTCATGTTAAATCATCCTCTCTATATATAAAAAGTACAAGCAGACACTTATTTACGCGAAATATAATATATTTACTTAATTTCGTCTAGTACACCTAGGCGCCCGCCTAGCCGCTAGGCCCCAACCCGCCACTCGACTAGCGCCTAGCGTCTTTTAGAACCTTAATTAATGGTACTTCAAAAATCTTATTTTTCACTCCTCATAAGTGTATTTTTCTTCTTAAATATAGAAAGTTTGGAGTACAAAATGAGAATTTTAAAATGCCAATAACATTTCCCTTTCTAATATTGGATAAAAAAATGGGAGGTTTAACAAAACACTCCCGCTACTGTTCACTTTTAACGAAAAAACACATTTATACATTTCTCTGGTACTATTTATTATACCTTTAAAAAAAACTTTTCATTAAAAATGAAGTTTTTTAAAACCTTTTATTAGTTTTTTTTAAAAAAATTGGACTTATATCAAGTTTTTCCCTTTTTTATTTGGATTCTTTTTAGTTCGAGGAACCACCAAATTCAATTTACGATGCCCTTCTATTTGATTGTAGTTCTTCTTAAATGATAAATGCACTATCGTTTCTTCTAAAAAATAAAAAAAATAAAAAGAATTGGAATTTGTTCATCGCATTTAAGACAAATAAGAAGCTCATTATTCTATAGATGGCTTCTGCTTTATTAGTTTAGGACTATATAGTTTACTACATCTCTCCATAAAATTATGAAGTAGCTACAAACATTAAGAAATAAACTATATATGCATAAATGCAAGAAACCATCATGACTCATCTCCGGTGAGTCCATTTCGGGCATGAAATTAATCAAAGCCTATGTGGTACAAGAGTACCATAAGACAGTGGAGCTCGTGGCAGATGATCGGACTTCTTCTCGTTTGATCCCGAATACGGTATTTTACAAGGAATGTAAATCATTTCCTTCTCGTTGGGACACTTTATAGGCTTGGAGAAGAATGTAGCACATTCCTCGTTTATTCTCTGATTTGGTTGGTCCAAAATGCAGTTCTTACTAACATCAAGCTTCTTTCTGTCAATCAATTTCTGGCACTCTGGACCGACCTTTGTGAAATAGTTGTCTGCCAAAGACAAGTTCTCCAGGTTAGACAACTTGCACACCATCTCAGGCACTGGTCCGTAGAGCTTGTTCTTGGCCAAGTTTAGAAACTCAATCTTGGCTAAGCAAGCAAATGAGGCTGGGATTGGGCCTGTTAAGCAGTTGGAACTCGCGTCGAATACGGTGGCCTGATTTAGGTACCCAATTTCATAAGGCAGACACCCTGTAAAGCAGAATTTTAAATATCATATAAGATACAATCCGCAAGCGTTAACATGAAATTAAATGTTGTTGGCTGATACTGAGTACCAATCAACATTTGACTATAGTTACGCATCCTTGATATTTTGTAGATATTAATAATAGACATCAACGGAGTACATAGAGTACATAAGCTGGTACATGTTAATTATCTGTTTTTCTATTAAAAAAAAAATATTGTGTGAATTAAACAAACTCTGGTATTTATTTTCGGTAAGTAAACTTTTTGTTTCTTATAAATTAGGGAAAAAAGAATTACACTAATTACATATTTCAACATTATAGTAAGAGAAATATTAAACTTGGCATTCGTGTCGTGTTTTTTGTGTTTATGTCATTTCCATGACATACCCGATATCTTAACAGGTTGTGTCATGTAACACTACATATATATATAATGAAAATCTCTACAACTTTTGTGAAGAGGTCAACTGTGACACTTGCCACCATAATCCCATAAACCATATATTTAATTTTAATGGTTGATTATCATTTACATTTACACTTCATTCTTCTCACTGAATTTTGTTTTTCAATTTTTTTTTTAAAACATGATCTTTAGCGGATGTAAAAAGATCAACGGTTTGGATCATGGATATCATATTCAGATTTTTTACGGTTAATGAAAATATTGCTCGGAGTTTATAAAGTCTTTATAAACTATATGATATTGACTTCTATTTCAGTTAACCATAAACACGGAATGTGATATCAACAATCTGAAACACTCATTTTTCTATATCCGCTGAAAGATCATGTTTTCAAAAGGAAATTTTGAAAAATGAAATCTAATGCGAAGAATAGAGAGCAAACAACAATCGACGGTTAAATATAAACTATGGTTTATGGAGTACAATGTCGAATTTCAGAGTTGACCCCTTCATGAAAATTGTAAAACTTGTCAATGAATGATTGTATATTTTCTTTACATCTTCATACTTCTACATTAATTATTATTGATTTTGCACTCAAACAATAAACATTATTCATGAGGATTTTGAGGGTTTTAAAAATCTAAACGAAGATGTAACCAACGTCTAAGCATAGATGATACAATTACGAGCGTTTGTATATATATATTTTTTTTTTTCGCATTTTTCACACTTTTGCATTAATTATTATGTATTTTATTTATTTTGAACTTCCCCCTAAAACATCAGGTTTGTAGGGTTTTGAAAATTCAAATGACGATGTACTCATCGACGAAGCGTAGAGGATGCAATCACGAGCGTTTGCATTTTATTTTTCATATTTTTCGCACTTTAAAATTAATTATTATGAATTTTTCAACGTGCTTTGGTATTTTTAATGTGCTTTGAAATTTTTTAATCTCACTTATACTATGGCTATACATTGTAGTAAGGCTTTTTAGTAGTTTAAAATTATCAAACTAAATTTTTTCTTATCAGGTTGAAATGGATTACACACGGATAAATCTATTAAGAACGTGTGACCCGATAATGATCCGATTAATTAAAGTGTTGACTCGAAATCCGTTATTTCATGTCATTGTGAGTCAAGTTAATAAGTTGTTTAAGAAATTATCAGGTTTAAAAAATATCACTAAACTAAGAGATAATTCATCCGAATTTAATTTCTTCCCACTTAGTCTTTTATAAAATAAAGTGAAAATATGACTTTAGCCCTTCAAACTCAATTTTCTTCATATAAAACCCTACATAACCTCTTTATTCAAAGTAAACCCAATGCCTAGGATCCACATAAGCAAATTCATTAACTTCGTATTAATTCACACATTTTACATTTTTCACATGCCTAAAATACCCCTATTACATACTTGATGTAGACAATTAATTGTAAGGAAATAGTAAATGATTTTGCAACAAGAAAAAAAAAAGACATTAATGTTAAAAATTTATTGCATATTACTTTTTTAGAAAGGTTTTAAATTTTCATAAAACTATTCGATTCAGTTTTTTCACCCTACTCTTGAATACTTTTGAATTTATCCTTCTTTTATTAATATATTAGAACATTGTATTTCATTATCTACATGCACATTAATTTACCTATGAACAATTATACCATGGGTGTAATATAATATCGCTTTTTTACAATGATGCAAAATAATGTTTATACCAACAACAAAATGTGCCTAACATATGTGACATCCCACATCGCCAATGGGAGTGAGCCTTATATATATATTCTCATCTCTACCTAGAACGAGGCCTTTTGGGAGCTCATTGGCTTCGGGTTCTGTTGGAACTCCGAAGTTAAGTGAGTAGCGCGCAAAAGCACTCCTAGGATGGGTGACCCATCGGGAAGTTCTCGTGTGAGTTCCCAAAAAGAAAACCGTGAGGGAATGGTAAGCCCAAAGCGGACAATATCGTGTTACGGTGGTGGAGTGGGTCTGGGAAGTGATCCACCCCGGGCCGGGAAGTGACAATTTGGTATCAGAGCCTAACACTGGTCGCGTGTGTGTCGACGAGGATGTCGGGCCCCTAAAGGGGGTGGATTGTGACATCCCACATCGCCAAGGGGAGTGAGTCTTATATGTATATTCCCATCTCTACCTAGCACGAGGCCTTTTGGGAGCTCACTGGCTTCGGGTTCCGTTGGAACTCCGAAGTTAAGCGAGTAGCGCGTGAGAGCACTCCCGTGATGGGTGACGCATCAGGAAGTTCTCGTGTGAGTTCCCAAAAACAAAACCGTGAGGGAATGGTAAGTCCAAAGTGGACAATATCGTGCTACGGTGGTGGAGTGGGCCTGGGAAGTGATCCGCCCCGGGCCGAGAAGTGACAATTTGGTATCAAAGCCTAACACTGGTCGCGTGTCCCCTAAAGGGGGTGGATTGTGACATCCCACATCGCCAATGGGAGTGAGCCTTATATATATATTCTCATCTCTACATAGCACGAGGCCTTTTGGGAGCTCACTGGCTTCGGGTTCTGTTGGAACTCCGAAGTTAAGTGAGTAGCGCGCAAAAGCACTCCTAGGATGGGTGACCCATCAGGAAGTTCTCGTGTAAGTTCCCAAAAAGAAAACCGTGAGGGAATGGTAAGCCCAAAGCGGACAATATCGTGTTACGGTGGTGGAGTGGGTCTGGGAAGTGATCCACCCCGGGCCGGGAAGTGACAATTTGGTATCAGAGCCTAACACTGGTCGCGTGTGTGTCGACGAGGATGTCGGGCCCCTAAAGGGGGTGGATTGTGACATCCCACATCGCCAAGGGGAGTGAGTCTTATATGTATATTCCCATCTCTACCTAGCACGAGGCCTTTTGGGAGCTCACTGGCTTCGGGTTCCGTTGGAACTCCGAAGTTAAGCGAGTAGCGCGTGAGAGCACTCCCGTGATGGGTGACCCATCGGGAAGTTCTCGTGTGAGTTCCCAAAAACAAAACCGTGAGGGAATGGTAAGTCCAAAGTGGACAATATCGTGCTACGGTGGTGGAGTGGGCCTGGGAAGTGATCCGCCCCGGGCCGAGAAGTGACAATTTGGTATCAAAGCCTAACACTGGTCGCGTGTCCCCTAAAGGGGGTGGATTGTGACATCCCACATCGCCAAGGGGAGTGAGCCTTATATTCTCATCTCTACCTAGCACGAGGCCTTTTGGGAGCTCACTGGCTTCGGGAAGTTAAGCGAGTAGCGCGCAAGAGCACTCCCAGGATGGGTGACCCATTGGGAAGTTCTCATGTGAGTTCCCAAAAACAAAACCGTGAGAAAATGGTAAGTCCAAAGCGGACAATATCGTGCTACAGTGGTGGAGTGGGCCCGGGAAGTGATTCGCCCCGGGCCGGGATGTGACACATATTTACTAATACATGGAAAATAATTTACCTATATTAAGAAGAAATGTAGTTTGATGCATAGTATTAAAAATACTATGTTACACCCATGTTTATACAACAATAAACCGTGCCTAACATTTCTAACAATACATGAAAAATAATTTACCTACAAGTTAGAGAAATGCTATTTGGTTAGGTGTAGTATAAATTTTTTAATAATTGGAAAAATTAAATATAACTAGGTGTAGTGTAATTTTTTTTTATATAATTAGAACAAATTAATTTACCTACCTACTCTTTGAAATGTTCATTTCCAATGATGCAAAATGTTCATAACCTAACTACAAATTAATTTCCAATAATTTACCTACAACAATTATACCATGGGTGTAATGTAATATCTTTCTTTACAATGACACAAAATATTGTATGTACCAACAACAAAACTTGCCTAACATAAGTACTTGTACATGGAAAATAATTTACCTGTAACAAAAGAAATGCAGTTTGATGTATAAAATCAACAATATTATGTTCCACTCATGTTTATACAACAACAAAACGTGTCTAACACATATAAAAATACATAGAAAATAATTTACCTACAAGTTAAAAGAATGTTATTTGATTCAAAATATATAATATAGGTGTAGTATTTTTTTTTTAAATAATTGGAACAAATTAATTTACCTACCAATTAATATGGATAAAATTGCTACAAAATATATCCCAAAAAAAAAAAAAAACTAATTTTCTAGTTTGCAATAGATACGGTTAATGCAAACACTTTTTTCATTTTATTTCACTTTTTCTACTACTTTTAATTTGACATAAATTTAGAAATTTGGAAAAGGGATCATAAAGTATGAGTGGCATGAGTGTAAATAAGTTGTATTAATAGGTCAATAGTGTTCCTATATGTTTGCAAATTTTAAATTTGGGCTTAAACTGAATTTTTAAAAATAGATGAGTTTTTATCTAGAAATAATGGATTGTAAGGGTCAAAATCTAAATCTAAAGCATCCTAAAATAAACATATAATTAAAAAAGACAGCGATTTTTTTTGTTTTTTAATATTATCGAAATTTTGGACCATACCTGAAAGTTGGTTCCCAAGGAAGAGAACCTCATAAAGGGTTCTGGATGCTTGACCAATGCTTCTTGGGATCGGACCGGTGAAATTGTTGTTGGCAAAAGTGAAGTAATGGGCAGGTGAGGAGCCCAGATCGTCAGGGATCTGCTGAGTGAAACAGTTGTTGTTGAGGAATAGCACATCAACGTCTAGTTTGATGACTCGGGCTGGGACCGGACCGGCTAAGAAGTTGAACCGGAGGTCCAAAAATGTCAAATTTGTTGCTGTTAAAACATCGTACGGAAACCCTCCGGATAGCTTGTTGTTGCTGAGATCGAGCTCGTAGAAGTATCGAAGCATGGCAGTGCCAATCGGGACTGAGCCTGTGAAGTTGTTGGAGTTTGCATGGAAGAACACCAAATCTTCTAACTTGTCAAGGAAGCCATCGAGTGGAAGTTTATTGTTGTAACCACCCAACATAGCCCCGTTGATGTCTATACCGGAGACTGTTTTCTGCTTGTAGACAGGATGAATGGCGCAGACAAAGCCCTTGTATCTGCAAATATTTGGACCCTGCCATGTCTTTGCGAAGCCCTTTGGGTCGGACTTGATTTTTGCTACGAACCTTTTAACCACATTGAAGGCAACTTCAACTCGCTCGCTTTCAAAGGGGCCGGAGGAAGGTGGCGGCGGTGATTTTGGTGGCATTGGCGGTGGTGGAGACTGTAGTTTTGGAGGTGGCGGCAGTGGCAGTGATGGAGGAGGCGGCGGGCATGGAGGGGGAGGAGGGGGAGGACAATCTTCGTATTCAGGGGAGGGAGCAGGAGGGCTGGCCTCACCTCCTCCTCCACCTATGATTATCTCCAGGGCTTCAACCTTATAATGGTACAAACATAAATGCACCAAAAATGTTGAGATCAGAAGTGAAGAAAAGAAAGAGAAGGTAGTCATGTCTGGTTGTTGAAGCTCAATGAATGAAGAGTAGTTAGAAATAGTGAGGAGATACTAATATGTAATAAAATAAATTTTGTATATTAAGGAGATTAAGAAGGAAGACTTGAAGTAAGAAAGAAGAGTAAAGGGTCATGAGAAAACAGATAAACTTGCCAGCCATAAATGTTTGTCTGACGGTGAGCGTTGAGCTCTCATTATTATACATTGCTGTTTGCCATTCACTCTGATTCCTTGCATTATTTTTATATTTGCTTTATAATGTCTATTGGTGGCCTACCAAAAGTCTAGAAGTTTGGCCTTTATTACAGTATTAGAATGGAAATATACGTCCAAATGAAGATTTTGTGCTTGAAAGAGAATTGCAGAAAAAGTAGGTTTATAGTAGTAAAATTGTTACTCTTGCAGTATATTTGTACCATCTCTTAGGAAATGGGACACGCATGTGTCTGTGGGTTATACCTTTATTAAAAAGATGATACAAATGATGATACAAATATTTCATTTCTCTTGTAGACGTGATTGAAATTGGAAGAAAAATACACCACTTGACTTGTTTGATTGGGTAGAGCTGAACCATTTACTCAACATGCTGCTAGGATTAGATGGGATTATTATCTGTAAATTGCATTTAATTTATGTAAATGGTTCACCTGCTACAGGACTCTTGTAACTGTAGATCTCCTTGTGAATAAAGCCATGTAAAGGTTACGTTTTCATCAATGAGAATCAGAAAGTTCACAGGAAGCATTGATGCTTCCATCGCTTGAGGTTGCTTTCAAAGAAATAAAAAAAATAAAAAAATAAAAAATAATTTCATCTAATCCTAGCAGCTGAACCATTCATTTAACTGGTAGGAGGAGGATAACTGAAGTGCTTTTCCAAAAACAATGACTTGTCAATAATTTGTGTCCCAGTCCTTTCACACGGGCGTGCAAACCCATAAACCCTAAGCTCTCTACTTCACAATTTCCACAAGAACAAAATACACATAGATTTCCAAGTCCATGCCACAACAATAATGCAATTTCTTTTGGAGAGTACCAAAACATGACACATAAGCTTCTCGATTGTTTCAACACATGACATTGACTTCCAAGTCCATGCCACAACAATTATGCAATTTCTTTTGGAGGGTACCAAAACATGACACATAAGCTTTTGGATTGTTTCAACACATGACACCCAAGTGGGCTTAAGGGGTGAAGTTTGATTTCAATTTGGTACCCCTACTAACTAAAATATAGCATGACACAAACGTTTGGATTGTTTCAAGACATGACACCCAAGTGGGCATAACGGGGTGAAGTTTGATATTCAGTTAGGTACTCCTTTTAATTAAGAACTTGTTTGAAAGTATTTTTTAAATAATTAAAATCGTTTTTATTGAAAATGTTTTTTAAACCAATTCTTAGAGCACTTCTAGTGTATGAAAGCCGTTCTGGACAATAGGCAACTCAATCCCCTTTAATGAACAGTAACTACCCAAGTGCATCTCTATCCTTAAACTAAATAATCTAGGCAATTCGTATTAAAATATTAGTATTTTTTATTTTATAAAATAATAAAAGATAACTTTATTTTTAATTTCAGATAATAATAAAAAATTGGTTGAAAGTAGTTAAAAATATTAAAATGTAGTGTAAAGTGGAAGAATATGGTCATGTATTTATAGAAAGAAAAAAAAATTATAATTTTTTATGTTTTTATTAGTTTTTTTTTTTTTTTTTTTTTGGTAATTTTTAATAATTTAAGTTGTGGTTGACGTCATGGTGACGTCACATAGGCAGGTCGCTGGGCTAGGCGATTATTGTCTGACTTCTTCATCGGGCTCGCCTTGGATTCAATTGCCCGAGTGGATTGGGTTGCCTATCCCCAAGGCTATAGCAATGGTGGATTCTGGAAAACTACTTTCAGTGTTTTCTGTAAGAAGCACATATCCGGTGCTTCTCCCAAAAAGCACTTAAAGTGCTTTTAAAACTGAGAATTAATTTCACTAAAAGCCATTTCAACCATTTTGAAAGCTCTTCCAAATGAATTCGAAACTACTACAATAATTTAGGAAACCAAACCGACTATTCGCTAAGATATTGGACCACAAGCAAAACGCCTGTAATAGGGTAAAACAAGTAGTTTTACTAAAAACACACACTAAGAGTAATATTTCCTTCATATATAATAAACAAAGCTTATTGGGAGAAGAACATGGTGTCAGATGGCATTGTCAATTGGAATTATAATATGGATCTTAGGTACCATTATTTTGAGAATCCTCATGATTGATTGGAACTCAATTATTTCATGATATGATGGAAATCCCTAGGACTCGAATTATCTGTAATAACTCCTTGAGCTAGTTTTTGGGTTGAACCACTGTCACAACCCGGCCCAGGTGGGACCACTTCCCGAGCCCGCTCCACCACCGTAGCACGATATTGTCCACTTTAGGCTTACCATTCCCTCACGGTTTTGTTTTTGGGAACTCATGAGCAACTTCCCAGTGGGTCACCCATCATGGGATTGCTCAAGCCCCCTTCTTGCTTAACTTCGAAGTTCCAATGGAACCCGAAGCCAGTGAGCTCCCAAAAGGCCTCGTGCTAGGTAGAGATGGGAATATACATTTAAGGATCACTCCCTTGGACGATGTGGGATGTCACAATCCACCCCCTTAGGGGCCTGATGTCCTCGTCAACACACCACGTCCAGGGTTAGGCTCTGATACCAAATTGTCACATCCCGACCCAGGACGGATCATTTCCCGGGCCCGCTCCACCACCGTAGCACGATATTGTCCGCTTTGGGCCCCGACCACGCCCTCACGGTTTGTTTTTGGGAACTCACACGAGAACTTTCCGATGGGTCACCCATCCTGGGAATGCTCTCGCGCACTACTCGCTTAACTTCAGAGTTCCAATGAAACCTGAAGCCAGTGAGCTCCTAAAAGGCCTCGTGCTAGGTAGAGATGGGAATATACATTTAAGGATCACTCCCCTGGGCGATGTGGGATGTCACAACCACCCCTTTATTTTACCCAAAAAAAAAAAAAAAAACTGAAGGAGGAGCAAGAAAATTCAAATGTTGATTCTAGATGTAAGAGTAAATGTTCTTAACTACTCTAACTCCAAGAACCAACAATATATAAGATTAGCAATTAGATTTTCAACAAAAAAATTTTTGTTAGAGATAAAAAAAAAAAAAAAAAAAAATCTTCGTTATAGTTGGTGAATGTAGTTGGGAAACCCAATTGCTAAATAACATAAGAGAGCAAACCAAAGATAAAGAGTAAAATTAGATATCACATGAAATACCCTCGCTTCAAATGTAACCCAAACATTTAGGAAGTGTTTTGGCGTCTGCAAGATTGATTGTTTCTTATTAATATTTAGAGTTTTCTCATATCCTTATCAATCCAATATGGCCTCGTTTCATATAGGGGATTAGATTGGAAATTAATAAGACTCGAAATTCAAGGCATATTAAAAGTAGACGAGAATGATTTTTTGTTCTGAAGAGATTTAAAAGAGGATTATGCCTGAATGAAACTTCACCCTTCTAATCCTATCAATTTGAGGAGGATTGGAATGCATAAATTTTTATTTTGAATAATTCATCTCCTACCTCGAAGCCGATTACATTTTTTTTCATTTCTTTTGTCAACGTACCTTGAAAATGTCTCATATACATTTCAATCCAATCATCTAAACTAAATAAACCTACGCCAATTATTCAAAATAGTCTTATTCACCAATTATGATGAGGCCAAATGTAAATTAAAAGGATGCTTGCGAGCACAACTTTAGAAAAGTTTTGCTTGCATCGAATCTTGAAGTTGGAAAGGCGAAGGTTACAACGAGTCGGGAGGTGCGATCGAACCCTTGTCTTGGCCAAGTAGCTTGCACTGATTCAAAGCCGAGATGGTGAGGGTTTCAGCGGAGAGTGTGAGAAACATGACATTTTCTACAACTGCAGCCCTCATTATAAGCCAACAGGGCTAGTCTTGAGATTTTGGAGGTCCTATGTGAGACTCAAATGGAGGCTCTTCCATGGTCTAAAATTTTGGTTGCTGTATTTTCTTTTATATTTTATATTTTTTTATTGTGTGTAAATTGATATAACGCAAAAGAAAATAAATAAATACAGAAAAATGAAGCATAGTGTGGTAGTCATATACCTATCTGCATTCTCTATGTTTTTAGTTAGAATCTCCATGCTTTTTAAATACAAAAATCATGGTGATATGACTATATACCTATCATATCACTGTACAAATATCATAAGCAAAACCATTCATGCTTTTCTTATCATCTAGAGTTCATCTCAAGAAAAAATTATGTGTTAAACGAATCACTGATTAATTGTACTATAATTTTCTTTTTGATATGGATGACTCAATAGTCTTCAAATGGATTGAAAAATAGATGACTTTTAAACGGTGACCAAAAGAATAAACGATTCTAATTATGAAGTGTATTCTAATTGATATCATATAAGGAGTGGGGGCTTTTAAATATCATATCAAATTTAAGAATTTTAATTTATTATGATCTTCCTAACTACAAATTTATTAGCAAAATTATCTTGTATAATGAAAGAAATTAAACTACAAAAATCCCAAAATACTTACCCTGCACATGCCCTATGTGAAAGAAACATGGTGGAAAAATAAAAAATAAAAGATAACAAATATGAGAAAGTAAGGAGTGGAACCCGTGTACCAGCGCTTGACAAACATGCTAGGTAAACATATATAAATTATTTCCAATCTTTTTTATACATAGAATATTAAGAAGGATTTTAGAATTGGGGTGCCCCAAAAAATGGGGATCCTATGTAGTCGCACTCCTCGCAACTCCTCAAGGCCAACCCTGTAAGCCAAGTGAAAGGTCCATACCGTAACAGACATTTTGATGTGAGGAAGGATACTTCTGGAGCTCCAAGGGATAACTCAACCGGTTTCATATATCCAAAATTAGACAATATTTTGAACAAAAGTAAAAATGTTTTAGTTTCGATAACCCTAAACTCTAAAACCACCACATGTTACAGTACAAGTGGTGAGATATTTGTGTTAAAAAATTAACAATTTAACAAATAAAACTTTTCACCACTTAATATAATAACACATGGTATACCACCCATGATCTGAACAGAATGAAAAATTTATCCATTTGGAGGTCAGTGTCTTAATCTCATATATATATATATATATTTTTTTTTTTTTTTTAATTTAATTGCTCCATGTCAGTTATAGATGGTGCCTAAATTTCAGTGTTGATTCCTATGATCCCAATCTGATTCTCATCTGTTGTTCTACTTCATGATCATTAATCAGCCGGAGAGTTTACAATTTGGTTGCTTCAAAATCACTTCCCTCTTCTTCTCCAATTTTGGTTGTCGCACTTGCAACTTAGCCTGCCTGTCCATGTGCCTAAGCATATAAATTCTTATATTGATTCTCATCACAGGTCGCTTACAGTAATATATGGACCATTGAAGGTAAATCACCTAAAATATACTTTTGATAAACGATAGATATATGCAGTCCCAAGATATTTTTGTTGTTTCTTTGAGGCGCCCTTTTTTTTATGTACTCGGAATACTATCATATGACTTTATATACTTTAAAGTTATGCACACTATATTTGATTGTTACTAATATATTCTAAAGGTGGGATCAATCATGTCGTCATATCAAATAATACATTAAGGGCGCGTTTGTGTGCCCTTACTAAGTGGGACCTGATTGGACTGGACTAACTATTAGTCTAATCATGTGTTTGTTGTTGCACGAGACTAATGTTAATGAGACTAGGTGGGATTAGCCTAGACAAAGGACATCGCTAGAGGTTCTTAGCGAGAGTCCCCGGAAACCATGGGAATAGCTAAAACCCCCTCTCTGCTCTTTGTTTCAAGAGACGTCAACCACATTGTTCCCTCTCTCCCTTTTACACCACCAGACAGCCACCACCCTTTCCCCCTTGCCCTAAACCCACAATCACGAGACCTCAGATTCGCCCATCCTCGAGATGCTTTATCGTTGAGCTCGTTGTCGAGAGGCAACACTTCTCTGCTTAGTTCCTTGGCTTCATCGACTCCCAATCTTGGTCTCCCAAAACCATTTTCAAACACAGATCTAACGAACCTGCAACGCTTCGCCAGACAGCTTTTGTATTCGATCTCTCCTCATTCGATTCGTTGTGGGTATTTTGGTCCTTCACTCATAACTCCACCAATCTGCTCCTGGAAAAGAATCAGTCGCTGCCATGTTTCTGCTGGACTACTTCTACGGGTTGTGGCAAAGGGAGGCCAAGATTCTATTTCTGGGTTTGGATGGTGATTGGGATGATGTGGGACTGGGTTGCCTTGGATGGAGAAGAAAGATGGGAGGGAGAGAATAGAAAAATGGAGAATTGTTATAAAAAAAAAAAATGGAGTATACTAATAATATAAATTAAATAATATAATATTAATATATGTAGAGTAAATAATATAATATTAAGATTTGTTAATTATTATGTTTTTTAGTCCAAAACTGCATCAAACACTTTACTAAGTCAGTCCAGCTTAATCCTTGAAGCTAATCCAGTCCGACATAATCAGATATAACAAACACACCTCAAGTGACTTATGTTCCGGATTGTTATAAAATTGTTCTCCATATAAATATTGGTGTGAAAGATACTAAGAAATGAGTGCAATATCTATGGATAAAGTATTGATCACGGGATACAATGACCAAATAATTGAAACAAAACAAACCAAAAGAGACAAGTGATGGATGGATGTCTGCCATGAAGATCAAATCAAAGAAAATCATTGGTGGGTGATAAAACAACAAACCAAAAGAGTATGCATCTGACGGTCTGCAGGCTTGTCTGGGTTCCCCTCCCTTGAGGCAATGGTGTGTACTTGAATCTAATTTGATAACTCACTGGATATGTGACAACTATTTTCTTTGCAGATTCAATGGATGTTTTTTTTTTTTTTATTCAAAAAAACATCCAATGAATTTTTTTCAAAAAAAAAAAAAAAAAAAAAAATCCATTGAATCTGCAAAAAAAATAGTTGGAATAAAGATGAAGATAATCATCTCAAATCTTAAAGGTACCAAATTCTAAACTAAAAGTCTTGATAATTTACCATCTAAACTCATATTTTACTGTGACGTACCATCTCTATTACTTATTATTAAAAATTAGTCAAAACATATTGTTTGCAATGTATGTGAGATATTCTAAACGGTGTTTTATTAGATCCGGAGGGGATTCGGTTCTGTATGTGAGATATTCTAAACAGTGTTTTTGCTACCTAAAGATCCTCTCCATTGAAATTTACCATCTCACATACAGAACCGGATCAGATCCATATATATTGAGCCTGCTGAGCAGGCGATTCGAGCTGTTGAAATTTGATCAAACGGCTACAATTATTATAACTTTTAGAGGGGCCCCTATTTGTAGCCGTTGGATCAAATTTCAACGGTCTGGATCGCCTACTCAGCAGACTTAGTTTTATTGGATTCGGAGGGGATCCGGTTCCGTATGTGAGATATTATAAATAGTGTTTTTGCTACCTAAAGACCCCTATAAGACAATTTAAGAATTAAAGCTCGTGGGACATATCTTTTACCCCTTTGAAGACAAGTTGTAATCTCGGGAAAATTAACGTCAAAAACCCTCAAATACTTCCATTTAACCATCATGACATCGAATTTTTATAAATCCCAAAATACCCATAACACCAGACAAAAGCATTACCTATACTACTAGAAGGGCTCTAGGAAAATAAAGCAAAATACAGGACATGCAGCAAGTTCACGTGACCATTATCAAAATAAATGCAAAAGGAGACTGTGGATGCAAATTTTCGCCTTCTTCTTCTTGGACAAAATTGCACTTACAAAACAATTAACACCTTAGGTTAAGACCAAGAGCCTCACGCGCTCACGATGAATTGGGGGGAAGGGGGGGCTTTGGCCGAATAACCTCCGATGCCAAAGTTAGAATTTGAGGGAAAAGTATTTAGAGAAATTTGGAGAATTTAGCAAGAGCATTGAAATTAGGTTTTGGAGAAAATAAGGGGCTATATATAGGGGTGTGGCCAGCCCTATTAGGAGAATGGGGACCTGCCACATTAGGTGTTAATTACAATCAATTAATTAGCTAATTAATATAATTTGGAAGAAATAATTTGGCAGTTACCTTGTGGGGAGGATTTGATGAGGATTGATGAAATAAGTTTTGAATAAATACCTATTTTGATCACTTTTGACCTTGATTGAGTCGTGATTGTCTACTGCGTGCGCGTAGGAGTTCCGATGTGCCTTAAGGGTAATTTCGTCTTTTTAACCCATGAATCCACGTGTCGCCTCTATATTTTTCTCGATTATTTTTTGGCTCCACAAATGCCCCCACACCTGTTAGGCTGCTCGTAGAAAAGGGAGCAGGTGTAGAGATCTTCTTGCTTTAGGAAACATAGGATTGTTTCTTATTTTGATGTAGATTCCCTCTTTAATTGGAAATTAGATCCTCCTAGGAAAGGAAAATAAATTTCTCCCAAAGTTTATTTAAGTCTACCTTAAGTAGATTATTAAATCAACTTTGGAGAGCAATTTATTCTACCTTACAAGAGAGAGAAGGCTAGAGGATATTTATTCCCCTTCCTCTAGCAATCTTCTACATCTTGCCCATAAAAACGATCGTATTTCGTTGCTTACTTCGTCTGCACGCCACTTCAAGGTAAGAAAAATTAATTTTTCTTGTCTTTTTAATTTTTTTTAGAGCCTCGAGGCTTGAAATTTGGCTCGACGGGGGTCGAGAAAGTGTGAAAAGTTAGCTTGGAAGCCACGTCAAAGTTGTTGTTGTGTGTGGCTCGGCGTGACTTCGCCTCTGGTCTGGGCACTAGGGCATCATGATGTTGTGTTAGGGTTGGAGCTTGGGCTGATGGTGATGGGCTAGGGAGCCACGGGCCTTCTTTCTTTTATTTTTTTTATTTATTTTTTATTATTTTTTTTGCAAGCAACTATCTAACGAATCTTCTTCTCGTCTTTGTAGAATTTCTTCAAGCCTGTTTTCCTCGAGCCACAAGAACGATGATGGTGTGTCGCCATTGTATCGTCAAGGCGCGTCTTTGAGCAAGGTTGGCTACTTCAAGGCTGCTCATTTCAAAATTATCTCCAATGACTTATTTAGATACTTCTTGAGGCATATAGACACACTATTCTGTTGGGAGTGCGTGTGAAGCGTGTCAAGGATGGTAACAGCCATAAGCCATGTAATGGGGCTCAGAGAGCCATTAAGTTCCACCCTTACTACTTTGTGTTGGAATTTACCTTTCCCATGCCTTGTTTCTTTCAAGAAGTACTTTGCTCTATGAAGTGTGCTCCCACTCAATGCTCTCTGAATGTGATCATCGTAATGGTGGTATTCCTTAATCTAAGCCAATTCTTTGACTTAGATCTAACTGTCAACGAATTTTGGTACTTATTTGACATAGGCCACATCGAGGAAGTTAGGCATCTGTGATCTCGCCATAAGCTCTTTGATCATTCGAGCAAAGGAGATTATGACTGGGCCAAGGAGACCTTGAAGATAAGTGGAGAATGATTGTCTAATTCTTCCCCCGAGCTACGTGTTCCAATGGTTTTCATATCTGGTAAGTAAGCTGCTTAATCTTTCGGTTGCTTTGTATTTATGTTAAGCTGCTCTTTAATTTTCTGATTATTTCCCACTGCTTTTGTAGAATTGGAATTTGGCTCAACTCCTAAGATTTCTCAGGACATGAAGAAAGTGCATATCAGTCTGAGTATACCTTCCGAGTACCGTGAGTGGTGTTGGTTACTTAGTCATCTTCGTCGGGAGAAAGGTGAGCTGCCCCCAAGAGAGGAGATAAAGCGAATCAAGGCAGAGGCATTAGCTCGTTCGTTCGCCGTTGTGGAGGCCGTTATAAGTGAAGGTGGGAAGAAGAGACCTTCCTCGCTTGCTCAAGAGATGTCAGCTGAGAAAAAGCCAAAGACTTATTCCACTACTTACGAGGGTTCACCGGCTGCCCCCAAGCTTGTGATTGACTTGACTTCTCACAAGGGTGAGAATGATGAGGCTGCTAGATCCATGCCGACAATGCCTGCTATTCCAAAGGTGGCTAGTTCAAATGCTGATAGGATTGCTCAACGTAGAAGTTCCTCCGTGGCTCCAGCGCTGAAATTTGTGTCAAAACGTCTGTCTGAGGCTAAGTCTGGTTCACCTTTGAAGAGGCTTGCTACTATGAAGAATGGCAAGGTGCTTTTGCATGCTAAAGTGGAGCCAAAACCCGTTCCCTCTGCTGTGGAGACCGATTCGTCTACTGAGAAGAATGAGACTACTCATGCGGGCAGTTATGAGAAATCTACCAAGTTTGTTTCCAGGGAAGCTGCTGAGATTTGTGCATTTTTTAGACCAAATCTGCTCGAGGACATGGATGTGTGTGCCAAGTTTGTTGATGGCGTTAAAGGAGTTGTTGGCCCAAGTTCATTTGCGAAGCATACAATCGAGTCTAGGAGAACCGCTCTACTGGCTATGATGCAAAAAACGGCAATTCTAGCAGCCGAGTCTATGTTCCTTGATCAAGAGGATACAAAGGTTGCCAAGGAAGTGGTAAGAACTATGGCAGCCGAAGCTTACTCCATGGCTAAGAAAGTCAAGAAGTTGGAATCTGAGCTTATTACTTTGAAGGGGTCTAATATCTCTGCCCCCTTCTCTGCAACTTGAGACCGCTCGCCAAAAGATCATGGATTTGAAGACTAGGCTTGACGCGATCCAAGTAAAGTATGAAAGTGCAGAGAAGGAGATCAGGTGTTACATACCTCAGATTCAAGACCTTGAGCGTGTCGTCCCTGAGCTTCGCTTTGCTGCATACGCAAAAGATGAAGAAATAATCGTTGCTTACAACCAACTGATCTACTTCAAGAAGGTCATTGATATGTTTGAGCCTTAAATGTTGGAACTCCAAGGTGTTTTGAAGATTAACGACAGTTTGAAGAAGGAAATGGAGGAGCTGCAGTGGGTCCGTGCTTGTCTACTTGAGGAGAATGAACAGTTGAAGGGTGAAAAGGTTGGGTTCGAGGCTTCGCTTACTCAGAGTGAAGCTGATTTCTACAAGCTGGATTATGTAGACTATTTCTTTGGGCGGCGGTCTGACTTTAAGTTTTTTGGTTAATACGTCGAGACCTTCTCTATTTCTCTAGAAGACTTGCTCGCGTTTACTTTTGAGGCTTCTATTGGTGAAGTAGTCAAAGAGGTTGGTGCCCAGGATGGGGCAGCTGGGGGTGAAGAACTGAATGGTGCCATTGCTGAGACCGTCGTGGCTACTGAAGGTGTGGCGATTGAGTAGTCGTGGGATGTCCAAGATGCTGAAAAGTAGTCTTCTATGTAGCCTTTACGATTTTCTTTGTTTTCCTTGTTGCTTTTTGCTTTACTTGAACTCCTTTGGTCTTTGCTAGTCATTTATCAATTTTGCTAGAAAATTTAATAAACTTGCTTCCTTCGCTTTTTTTCCATCTTCGCTTATTTTGTTCATGCCCTAACCTTTAGGCTTTATAGACTAGTGGCGGGAATGCTACTTTTCTATAAACAGACAGGCCTGCGTAGCCTATGCAGCCGTAGGTGTTGGTGTAGAACTTTGCAAAGTTGTTAGCCAAAGGGTTGGCCGCCAGACGCCTTACTTACAGAAGCAGACAAGTCCGTGTAACCACTAGGTTGTTAACCTTGGCTTTCTCCAATTCCGTAGGTTACGTAGCAAGTATCACAACATTTTAGGACTTGGTGTAGATTGTTCCACGCTTTGGCAGAAATGAAGCCCATCGACTGCATAACATGTCGGCAATGGATGAAGCTTCGTATACGTGTGCTAACTTGTTTAGCCTCTTACAAAAATATGTGGTTGTATAAGTTCAGCGCTGCTTACTACTCGAAGGGTAAGCTGTAGGTGGTCTTCTGGAAACCGTAGGCTACCTTAGTGCACTCGGTTGCAGCTTTAGGGTTCCAGGGCAGCCATATATAGGGCGTACTACGTTATGTGCCCTCTTCGTCTCTAGGGCCAGGTTCGCCACAGATTAGGCCAAGAGACCCAAAATCCTTTAGTTAGCTAACCTTTGAAAATGACCATTATAGTTATTTCCCGGAATCCCGGTGCAAGCCATCGTGCATCTAGTTATACTAAGGCAGCCTGGCTCATCCACGTCTGGATATTTAAAGTGTAGAGTTTATCCTCCCGCTTTGGAGAGCAGACCCATATGGGTGTCGGGGAATTGGTTTACCTTCATGCGATAAGTCCCTAAGAAGGGTGTGGTCTTCTTTTGAAGTGCAGGAATGATCAGTTGTTATAGTTATGTAGTCAAGCCAAGTTGTAAATTACATCTAAATTCCTCATTGAAAAACGAGCGAAACGAATGAAAACTTAATTGTAAAGTAGAGACTGCATAATAACTAGATATTCCTCAGTTCGCAAAGTGGTGAGCGTTGAGTTGCTCAAAATTTTTCAAGCCTTGACGTAGTGGGAGGTCAAACATGGTGCTTCATTAGATTGTAGGCGTTCCATTATTTTTTGATCTCTTTTTGGTTCATGTTGGTAAGGGTCTAATTGCCTTTACCGTCTACTTTGCTGATCTTGTACGGACCTTCCCAGATAGGATCTATCTTTTTGGAGCCTTCTATGCAGGTAATGATGAATACCTTTCTTAGGACTAGATCTTCGGGTTGGAACTGCTGGATCTTTGCCCTTTTGTTGTAATTGGAGAGTAGATGATACAAGTAGGCTGCAATGCGAGTGATGGTTTGCTTGTACTTCTCCTCTACCAGATCTAAGCTTATGGCCATCTCCTTACTGTTCTACTCAATGCTTGGTAGTAGAGTGTTGAAACTTGGCACGATGATATTGGAATGAATGATTGCTTCTGAACCAAATGCCAAAGAGAAAGGAGTCTCACTAGTTGCTCGTCTTTTAGTGGTGCGATATGCCATGGACATCCAGGAAGTTCGTCTGGCCATTTTCCCTTTTTGTCGATGAGAGATTTCTTAATATAGTCGAGGATCATTTTGTTGGATGCTTTGAAGCCTAGAGTGGTTGCTTTCTCAAGCATTGAACCGTCTGGGGTGAAAGGACCATACTTGCTCCCGAGCCTTTGTAGTTGGATGGGCCATCGACATGCAAATGCCAGAACTTTCCTTTAGGGGTAGCAGGCACGACTAAGGTGTGTTCGACTGCTTTCGGGGTGTCGTTGGGCCACTCTGTTGCATCACCTAGGCTAGGCGTGAATTCCACTATGAAGTCCGCTAAGGCTTGGACCTTTATTGCCATGTGAGGTCGAAAAACTAAACTGTATTGGCCAAGTTCTAACGCCTATTTCATCACTTGTTGAGAAGCGTCTGGACCATGTAGGATTGATCGTAGAGGATATTGAGTCATGACGGTAACTGTATAAGCTTGAAAGTATGGTCTGAGCTTCCAAGCCCTAACAACTAGTGCCAAATTAATTTTTCGATCATTGGGTATTTAGTTTTCGCTTTGAAAAGAGCTTTAGAAGTGTAAAATACCGGCAGTTGGGCCCCTAGCTCTTCTCGTATGAGGGTAGAGCTCACGGCTACTTCGGAGACTGCCAAGTAGATGTATATGTCATCCGCTGCTTACAACTTGGATTATAAAGGAGGCGATGTGAGATACCTTTTTAGGTCTTGGAAAGCTTTTTCGCACTCATCATCCCATTTGTCTTGTTGTGTTCTCTTGATGGCCTTGAAAAAGGGTTTGCATTGATCGGTGGACCGCGAGAGAAAATAGTTGAAGGCGGCTGTTCATCCGGTCAAGCTTTGGATCTCTTTCAAGGTAGTTGAAGATTTCATCTCTAAGATCGCTCAGATTTGCTTGGGATGTGCTTCGATTCCTCCTTAGGTTACTAAGTACCCTAAGAATCTGCTTGAAGATACTCCAAATGTGCATTTGGCAAGATTGAGCTTCATCTTATACTTTCTAAGGATGTTGAAAGTTTCTGCTAGGTTGCTGATGTGGTCTGACTGCTGCTTGACCTTCACTATGATGTCATCGACATAGACTTCCATGGTTAATCTAATTTGCTTTTTGAACATCATGTTTACTAACCTTTGGTAAGTGGCTCCCGCATTCGTGAGGCCAACAGGCATGACCTTGTAGCAGTATGTGCCTTGCTTGATTATGAATGTAGTTTTCTCCTTGTCGGGCTCATACATGGCTATTTGGTTGTAGCTGAAGTATGCGTCTAAGAAACTGAGTAACTTGTTCCCAGAAGTCGGATCTACTAATAGATCGATTTGGGGGAACGGATAAGGATCATTTGGGCATGGTTTGTTGAGGTCGTTGTAATCTACTCAAACCTTCCATTTAGCCTTCTCTTTCTTCTTTACTAGCACGATGCTGGTAAGCCATGCTGAATGTGCTACCTCTTCTATGAATCTGGCCTCCAGTAGCTTGTCAATTTCCTCTTTGATGATTGTCACTTGTTCGAATGTAAAATGCCTTCTTTTTTGGATCATCGGTTTAACAGCGGGCTTGACGTGCAGCTTGTGGCAAGCTATCTCAGGATCGATCCCGAGCATGTCGGAAGGTGACCATGCAAAGACATTATAATTTTCCCTAAGGAAAGTTGTGAGTTCTTCCTTCTCGATTGTGCTTAGACATAAGCTGATTCTAGCCGTCTTTTTCGACTGCTGGGGATCAAGAATGATGTCCTCAGCATCCTCTTTGGGTTTCCATCCTATCTCGTCTGCTTGGGCACCATCTTCTTGATCCACTTGCTGTAATTGTTATTAGGTAGCTTCTTCGCCCTTTTGGACCTCGGTAGCCTCTACGGGTTTAAAGGTTTTCTTATTTGATTCTTTCAATACTTGCATAATGCATCATCGAGATGCGGATTGGTCAGATTTGATTTCTCCGACTCTTCCTCTAGGAATGCGGAATTGGATTTTTTGATACTTGATGGAAGTGACGGCATCCAGCTTTATTAGCCAAGGTCTTCCTAGAATCCCATTGTAGGGAGACGGGTTGGTTACTATTATGAACATCTGCTTTGAGATAATTGGTGGTGTTTTCACGTCAAGTGTGATACGGTCGATAATAATCGAGGTATGCCTTTTGAATTCAGTAAGTACCTTCGCTCAATGTATGATTGTGTATTCCAAGCTCATCTTTAAATTACTGAGAGTTGAAGTAGGTTGACTACACTTCCATTGTCAACTATCATTCGATCGACTATAACATGCGCTAGTTGGACAGATACTATTAGTGCGTCGTCGTGTGGAAAATCGATACATTCTGCGTCTTACTTGGTGAAGCCAATGATAGGTCCAGGATGAGTGTCGACTGCTTGGACTTGTGAAACTAGTAGGGTCTGCTGGATCTTCCTTTTCTTTAAATTTTTGGTGGCCCCCAAGTGCTCTGATTCGGTGAAGATGCCATTAATTTGAATCGTCTTGGTTAATGGCTCTTTGTCGGTGTCTACATACGTTCTAGGCTGCGCAACCGACTTGTCCAAGTATATGTCGACCTTGCCTTCTTTCACGAGCTTCTCTAGGTAGTTTTTCCTAGTATAGTAGTCGCCGATTATGTGACTTGGACCTCGATGGAATACGCAGTACTTGGTGTGATCCAACTTGGAAATATCTTCTTTTGATTTTTTTGATAACTTGAACCATGGCTCATTCTTGATGTTGCGAAGGATTTGGTGGATCGAGATTTAGAACTTAAAGTAGTTCTTGGTCGTCGAGCCTTCTTTTATTGTGGTTCTGTCCCTACGCTTAGCCTTCTGCCTGCTTTTGTTGTATTGTTTCCTATCCTCATTCCTTTAAGCCACTGTCGACTCTTTTCGAGGCTACTCAGGTGCCTTGTCTACTCGTCGAGCCTCATCCCAAAGTGCATGCCTATCTGCCAAAGCGAAAGAGTCTGCCAGAGTTAGGTTTTATTTCATGATCAATTCTCCAAACAGCGGGTGGTTTGCTGGAAGTCTTTTTCTGAAGACTGCACTTGCTATCGAGTCGTCGCATCTGACTATCTTCACCTTCTCTGCTTTGAATCTTCACGTAGTCGAGGAGCATTTTTCTTGATCGAGCGGTAGGATAAGTATTCTTTGGTGAAAACCAAAGAATGATCATCAAAACTCTGGATGGATCATGGCGGTATGCTAAACTTTGTCTCCTTTGAAAGATGTGAAATTGTGGTATGCTAAACTTGCATGGAGGCTCTGCCTGCTCGATCTCGTCCTTGAATGGTGTATTGCTCATATTGGTCATGTCCCATTGTAATGCTTCATCGACAACTTCATTGCGTTGGAAATCGTGCAATTGCTCGTTTAAGAGCCTCTCTACCTCTTCCTGAATTTGTCTTCGTTGAGGGTAGTGGAGCTCTCGGCTACCTCCAATCTTGACCTGCCAGTTTAGGCTGTTATTTTACGTGTTCGGCTCGTCTATGCTACGACGGCAGCCCATATAGTTCGTTCCTAGCAGGCGAGGGAATTCTTCACAAGTTACCGGTTAAACTTGAGCTGGATTGAGTGACTGTTTCTCTCCGTCAATCGTGCTGCCTACTCTGATATGATGTGAAAGATACTCCTTGCGAGCCTAGCCACGAATGAACACTTTACCTGGAAGGCTACTTATGTTGATTATGGGACTGTGGCCCCAACTGTGAGTGTATGCTCGTCTGTGGACCTAGTCGACAATGCACGTTCCTCCACGCGCTAACACGGGAGTATATGCTATCTCGAAGGGCCAATCGGGAGTGTATACTGCCCGAACGCTCAAGTCATGGTTGGTCAAGTGGCTGCTTGCCAAGATGCTACTGGAGGGTTCCTCGTTTGCCCTTGTCCTACTTCGAGATACCTAGTCTAAGGCATGTTAGATCTCGGCGCACTGCAAGAGTTAATTCACCAAGGTCGTCTGCTATGCAAGAACGCTTGTCAACTTTATGACTTGTATTTACAAGTGTTATTCGCCATTCGGATTGGAAGAGCTTGGAAGGAATACACCTCCTTGAGCAGTAAAAACGTGGTGAAAAGGCCCCTGGTTTAATCGTAGGCCCAAAAATTTGAAGCTGGGACGGTTGAACCGATCTTGGACCGATAGGAACTGCTTAAAAGGCCACAAGAATGGGTTGGGCCATAGGAGCATGCTAGGCCATGGGAGTAGGTTGCTCGTGTTGGGTTTGGCCAGCTCGGCTAGGGCTTGGGCCCTTGAAGCTTGAAGTGGCACAGCTTAGGCCGTGGCCTTGGCGCCATGGGTTTTGTCGAGGGTAGCCAACATGGTGGTTGCTATGGTGGTGCTTTGTGTGGTTGGTGCCGCTCCACTCATCGTTGTGTTGAGCCTTGTAGATCATCGCGGTCCTAATTCTTGAACATTGGAATGTATGTTCGTCGAGGTTTCCGAATCTCTTGCCATTGTACTTTTCTTTTATATTTTATCAAAGAATTTTTAGAAATAAAAATTCCAAGAATAAGAATGTACGAAAAATCTACAAATGAACAAGAAAACAAAAAACCTTGAATAAGAGAGTCTTCTACGAGTGTGTGACTCAAGCTCTCAATGAAAGCACCAATTTGTGGATGCAAATTTCCGCATTCTTCCTCTTGGACAAAATTGCACCTACAAAACAATTAACACCTTAGGTCAAGGCCAAGAGCCTCACGCACCCACAATGAATGAAGGGCCTTTAGCCGAAGAACCTCTGATGCTAAAGTTAGAATTTAAGGGAAAAGTGTTTATAGATATTTGGGGAATTAGCAAAAGCGTTGGAATTAGGTTTTGGAGAAAATAAGGGGCTATATATAGTGGTGTGGTCGGGCCTATTAGGAGAATGGGGACCCGCCACAATAGGTGTTTTTTGGTGTTAATTACAATCAATTAGCTAATTAATAAATTAATTGAGTGATAAATCAATTAATTAGCTAATTAATATAATTTGGAAGAAATAATTTGGGAGTTACCTTGTGGGGAGGATTTGATGAGGATTGATGATAGGTTTTGAATAAATACCTATTTTGATCACTTTTGACCTTGATTGAGTCGTGATTGTCCCATGTTTGCGCGTAGGAGTTCTGGTGTGCCTCGAGGGTAATTTTGTCTTTTTACCCAAGAATCCACGTGTCGCCTCCATATTTTTCTCGATTATTTTTAGCTCCACAAAGACAAAGAAAAAGAAGAAGAAAAATGACAAATAATTCATTCCATATTTCAAAAACAATGTCGACACTTTCAGCAGATTCAAAAACAATAACAAATCATCAAAAAAAAGTTGATAAGTACCTAAGGAAACATCCACACCATTCATTTGTAAAGACTTTTTGTACAATAATATCCTCATTCATGTGTATAACAGAGGCTTTCTTTCATTGTAAACACACGACTACAACATAAAACACTTCAACCCACAGAGCATTCGAAGCCTTCCTTTCCTTTTTGTAAACTTTCATCTTTGTAAACACTCTTTGTTATCATCTTTTGTACATCAATAAAAGAGCAAGGGTACATATTCAAGCAATTCTCCAGTCTTAAGTAAGTTTTTTTTCTTTTCTTTCTTTTAGTATGTTTGTTTAATTATACTTCCAGTCCAAAATTGAGAAACACTATTGTAGTTGTATTAATAACTTACTAAACTGACTGGCATACTTTGTTCGAGCACTCTATTATAATTGAATGTTTTCCATACAAATAACTAGACATTAACTAGGGTATCTCTGAGTTCTTCGTACCTCTAAGTTTAGCCTTGAAGGCCTTATACCTGCATTATGAGTGGTTGTCATGCTAAAACATGTTAAGTTCCATGTATGAGGTTTTATGTCTAGTTGTTATGATGGCTATCTGACCATTTAACCAAGCCTTGCTCTTTGAATTTGTTGTCAGAGCTTTAGAACAAGAGTTTGCTAGTTTTAATTTTAATTTCCATCATAGTCAGCACCATATTCATTCACTTGAAAATAGCCTCCAAATACTTTATAAAGATCATGAGGCATTGTTTAAGCAGTTTACCAAAATGAACCAAGAACTCCAATCTCTTAGAATGCAGCAAAAGGCAAGTAACGCTATAATAAATAAATAAAGAATTAAAAATAGGCATATAAATTGATCAGCTTAAGAATAAAGAAAAAGAGGTTACTGAACCCATAGAACAAGAGACTAAGGAGCTATAGAAGAGGGAGAGATTAAAATTGAAAAGATATTGAAATGGAGTAGCATCAGACAAATAAAACAACATAAGAGAGATATGAAAGATCTTATGATTATACCATTAGACTTAATAGAAGATATCTTATTAGAAAAAATTTCAAAAGAAAAATTAAGAATAATGCCACCAGATATGCAAAATGAAATCTTGAGCAGACCTTCACAGTCCATAAAAGAGATACAACTACAATTACAATTATAATGTGCTTTGTATCAATACATCTTTGATCCAAAACCAGGAATGGATATTATTACAAAGATAAATCCACCATGTCTTTGTGATATTACAGAGAATTGTATTTGTAAACCAGAAATTTGCATAACTTTAGTCAGGATTAATATGAAAGATTTTAGACCATGTCATTTTAGTTATGAGCATCAAAAGCAGCAAATGTAGTAGAGTTACCTCAGCCTTACAATTAGAGTTTTGCTATCTTGATAAAATAATTCATTAAACATAGTTCTCAATTAGAATCATTTCCTGAAAAGCTTAAGACAGTGGCAGAAGATTATTTAGAAGAATGAAAAGAAATTTGTATAAGTCTTATAAGTAGTCCTCCAGATTGGTATATGAATATGCACAAGGAGGAAGCTAGAAATATAGCCATAATTACTGAAGAGTCTTTTAGGATATCCTCTATATCACCATATAGATGGACTTCTTCATACAAAAATATTTTGAGATATCGAGGAATCTAAATGTTACTTTTAGATGAGTTTGAAGATTTTAAGTACGAGATGATATTAGTAGTAGAAGAAGAAAAGATATATATTTATAGCAAGACAAACGTTTGTCATCAACCCTACTAAAAGCCTCAAAATTTCAAAGGAAAAACATCAAATATGTATTATTGTAAACACGAAAATTCTACAACGAATGAAACGAGAACATGTGTACAAAGTAGATTTGTATGGATTTGAATTTGTAGGTTATAATCTCTGTTCACAATTTTCCTCTTATTCAATCTTCACATTTCATGTCGATGCGTAGGTTGTTGATCCAAAGGTCGCGATGACTTGATCTCAGATGAACGATTTGAACGATTGCTTCAAGTTTTAAGCTTGAAACGGTGTGTAGATGGTCTTCACCTCAAAGTTGCGACAAAGGATGATGTTGATGCAGGATTTTGTTGATTCAAGGGTCTTGGTGACTTGATCTTGAAACGAATGTCTTTACAAGTTTTGAGCTTGCAACAAAGTCTTGAAGGAATCAACACAAGTGCTTGTTGATTCTTCAAAGGACTGCTTCGGCTTTGGTCGAAAGAAAGCTTTGGCTTCGGTTGTACGTTCTTCAAAGAGAGCTTCGGCAGCGTATTAATCTTCAAAGATTTGTGCAACGGTTCTTCTCAGTGTGTATAATTTTCGACCCCTATACTTGTGAAAGGACCTTGTATTTATAGGCTTCTCAAAGCTTGCCTTTGGGTGGATTTAGCTTTGATTTGTGTCCTAATTTGTCCATGAAAGAATTTAGGCATGCTTTGTGTCTTAATTTCAACCCCCTTTACTCCGTTGGCCAAAATTTATAGGCTTTGTTGCCTATTTTGTGAGCAATCTTCAATTCTTGCTTGTTTTATGAAGATGCCTTAACTTTCTTTCCAATTTTAGGATCAATTTGGACCCTTTTGCCGAATTTACGGGAGTTTTCTCCCTTGAGCCGACTTTTGGGAATGTTTTATACTTCCCTTGCTTGATTTATGCCACATGTCATGTGAAGCTTTGTGATGCATCATTTATATGCAACGAAATCTACATATCTACAAGTACAAAGTAAAAGATTTAAGAAGATAGATAAAGAAAGGCATAATTAGAAGAGGGAGATGAATAGTATTGGAACAATTTGACAAAAGAAGAATTGCACAACATTGACAACATGATGAAAGCATGATTTGATTGCAGCAGATTAGCAAAAATTAAAACGTAGCACAATAATGCAAAGTCAAGTACAATAATTCAAACATTAGACAAAAATGTAGACATCAATGTGGACTTCACCATGATAATGAAATAATGGCATAAGAGTAAATAAAAAAATAGCTTGACCCATTATGGATTTTTCACACTAAAAATGTCCTTAGAATTAAAAGTGAATAGTGATATGGTATTTTCATTAAAACTCCCAATTTCTAACCCATATCCTCTAGAAGTCTTAGGTTGGTGAATATAAGAATATAAAATCCTCACATGAACAATATATATGAGTTTTGAAAAAAAAATTCTAACAAAAATTATAAGAGGTGTTATTATCTACACTAGGGGGTGTATTGTACATGGAGTTTGATAGACTTTACTTGACTCTCAAATCTAATTGTATTCAATATATACTTTTAAGAGTCAACAAAAGTCATTATGTGTTGAATAAAAATTTTTTATGACTTCTCAAGAGCCTATGAAAATCTTGTAGTATTCAATTGTGCTTTTTGTGAGTCTGCAAAAATTTCAGGTGTATTCAACTTTTCACTTATTTAAAAGGATTTAAAAACAAATGAACGAATTTTGATAGATTTTGAGTGATTTTATAATAAGTTTTTTTCATAGCAAATCCAACCTCTACCCCTAAGATTTTGATGGATTTGAAATTTTTTTTTTTTTTTTTTTAATTCTCTAATGATACACTCTATCACCCACTATAATGCAATGACTATTATTATCACCACTTCAACAACCATGTCAGCACCCCATCACCATGCCCCCATACATACTCCACCACCCCAACACCACTCGCCACCACAATCAGCACCCATACTATTGTCGCCGCCACAATGACATAACTTTATTACCACCATATTGTCAGCAATCATTCCATGACACTTCCACCACCATTGTTGCCACCAACACCTTAGGAGACCACTTTGTCATGGTCATGATCACCATTTCAATAATGAAAACTTAAAAATTATAATACTTATTAATGATTTGGTCATTAAAAGTCCATGACAATCCACAAAATTCTAAAAAAATTGAGTATTGAACTCTCTAGAATTGTGCAAAAATCTATTATTTAATTTTTTTTAATTTTCTGCAAAGTGGGACCACCCATGAGCACCATGTAATGACCTCCAAATGCGGATTAACCAAGCAAAGTTACCCTTATAATGTGTATGGTCTCCCATTGCAAACTAACCAAGAAAGACTGTAGCCATTAATCAAATGGTGTAATTAACCAAGTAGGACCACCCATGTACCACACTGCTACATAGTTCAGTTATATTATCACACATCACACATCCTACATCATGCATCATACATCATACATCAATTCAATATGATCACAATTGTAAGCACACAATATCGATTCCACATAACTAACCAAATATCTTGACATATAAACATACAAGTTCTACATAATACTTCTAATATGGTTACAAGCTCATCTTTTCATACTAGCAATCACACATATCATTTATATCATCTACAAGTTTAACAAACACGTAAATCATGGTAAGGTGCCACTTTAAACCGAGGTGCACATTGCCAGGATGGCCCGTTGACTAGAGTAGGTCTGCTAAACTTTATTAGGTCTCCATTAATATTAATTTCAATATTTGAGAGCAATTCAGGACATTTAATCAAAAGTTAACCCTCAGTCAACGTAGTTAACGGTATGGTCAACAACCCTAGGTAGTCCAATCCACAAGATCTGCACTTCAAACTTTCAATCCATAACTTTGTAAGATCCTCAAATATTACGGCTAACCACATATTATAATTATGTGGCAATCCAACGGTTGGATCTTCGTCAACTACGCATGTTATGTGGCGGCCCTTTACGAAACTAGGTTCTATTGGTCAAATCTCATAAAAAATCTTCAAAAATGCCGACATCGATTCGACGTCACCGATGCTCCACTGGCCTGAATTGTGGTCAAGTTTTGTTGCTGGGTTGAAGATGAGTCGATTAGTGATGGTGGATGACGTCGGCATGCATCGAGGAGGACGATCGCTATCGACAAAAATACGGAAAAGGGCTCAGCTCAGCTCGCCATGAAAAAGAGGCCTAATGGGGCAACCTGTGGTATTTCTTGTTTTTAGGGTGAGACGGTTCGAACGATGGTGGTGGCGATAGATTGTGTCATCAGAATTGGCCGGAAAAGCAGCCTGCAATTTGTCCAGAAAACGGGTCAAAACTCGGGTCAGGAAGAAGAAATCGAGGTCACATGTGGGTCCAATTCCTTCCCTTGTCCCCCCTGGGTCGCCAATATGTGCCCAAAAGACTAATTTACCATTGCCTTTACAAGCTTATAACTCATTTGTTACAACTCCGATTTGCAAATGGTCTTCCCCTACGCGTTCGTGGGGTGAAGCTCTATCAAAAAAATATTAAGAGTGACTTTGGAAGGTCAACGAACTTTTTTATGGTTATTTATGGAAATCAAACTCTATCTAAGAAACTAAAAATCCAAAATTAATGACTTCACGAAATTGCGAGGTATGATAATTGAAAAGCAAAATCCAAGGATAGGATTTCACAACGGTATTGTTTAATTTTGGTTGATTTTTTCTTCTTGTAGTGATTTGGCAAATATAAATTATTAGTATATCTAATTTACGTTATTGGGATTCATGTTACTGCTTTATTTAATTTTGAACGGTTTATTAATGGAATATAACTAAGCCTTAAATATGTTGTGTCATTGAGTATTAAAATAGAGATCTAAATTAAATTTAAAAGTCATTCAGGTTATAATTTGAAAAGGATTTTGTAGGCCCTAAAATCTAAATACAACTTATTCATTTATGTATAATTCAGTATTACGTAGTGCTGAAGAAAATTCCTATTCAATTCTAGGATGTGTATATGGTCAAACCAATGAGTTCAATTTCGGTGCTACCTAGTATTTCATACTATGACTAATTTTCTATTAATTGCACGTTGCAAAAACATAGGGTAAATTACACTTTACCATCTCAGGTTTGGGGTCGATTTCAATTTCTTACAACATCTTTAAAACATTTCAATTTCATACCTCAAGTACTATTTTATTTCAATATAATACATCCGTTACATTTTCCATTCATTGATCCATTAAGAGCTGACACAGCTACCACATTTGTGCTGACGTGGCTGCCAAATTTGTGCCACGTGGCAAAAAAAATAATTGTTTATTCATTTACAATATTATAATAATTTACCCTATTTATTTATATATTTAAAAAAAAACAAAAAAAAAAAACCATCTTCTTCCTCGATCCCTTCCCCTTCCTTGCAACCCAAACACCCCATCCCACCCCACCCCCACCTCCCCACAACCACCACCACCCACCCCCCCCCCCCCCAAACCTCCCCCGCAACCCCCCACCCGTTTCCTACCTCACCACCCCCACCCCCACTCCCATTCTCCCTCCCCAACCTTCATCTCCATGCAAAGTCTGAAAATAAACACAAACACAAATCCCCAACCCACTTTACATTATATAGCAATGTAGGCAACAATGTCACAACATCCAAAACATACTCGCACGGGTTTGGATGCTTGGCCTTGGAGGACCGGGGCACGAACTGGTTAGGCCGAAAAGGGGCATAACTGGTCGCATCGAGATCTTCGAGGTTCATCGTCAGCTACTTTGTGGTTTCTGTTTGTTTCGGTGAGCGGTGGTGGAGAGCGGAGCTATGAGAGTGGGGGTTTTCATGCGCGAAATCGAGGGTGGTTGGGATTTTAGGGTGGTGTATAGCGTCGTTCTGGGGAGGGAGGAGGAACTTGATGGAGTCGGAAGAGGAGATCTTTCCAGTGAGGTTGTCGAGGAGGGGCTTGTAGTCAGGGAAAGTGACGGAGAGGGAGAAGTTGAGGTTTTGGTGGTGAAGAGAAGGGATGAAGGTTGGGGAGGTGACGAGGGGGAGAGGGAGAAAGTTGGGGGGGGGGGGGGGAGGGGTTGCGGGGCGAAGATAGGTTCTAGGTTGGTTTTTTTTTTTTTTAAATTAATTATTTTTAAATGAATAAAAATTTATTTTTTTTGCCACGTGGCACAAATATGGCAGCCATGTGGCACAAATATGGTAGCCACTTCAGCTTTTAACGAATCAATGAATGAAAAATATAACGGATGTATTATATTGAAATAAAATAGTACTTGAGGTATGAAATTGAAATGTTTTAAAGATGTTGTAAGAACTTGAAATCAACCCCAAACCTGAGTGGTAAGGTGTAATTTACCTAAAAAAATAGTAGTTACAAGTTTATTCCATTATCTTGTTTTGTGAGATAAAACAAAATCTAATATTGGGCTATTTCTTTTCTGAGTTTTCTCTCTTTCCTTTATTATCTGCTTCTCCATTCTCATTAAGGTCATCTCCAACTAAATGAGTTAAATATAGCCTTATTCTAAACTTATATCTCTACAAGAAATTACTTTTGAATGAACAGTGTTAGACCATATTCATATATTATCTCTAATTGAATGGACTAAGCAGCACCTTAATAATTTATTAGTTTTAAGTTTATTCTTTAAATTTATTAGTTAATTTATTTAAACTACTACTTTTAGCATATTAAAATAAGGTTACGCATACATGATTTTTGAATGTTCATGTCTCTAAATGAGTAAGTCTCCAAATTTTTTATTTTTATGTAATCTCAATAATTTTTCAAATAAAATTTTTAAGTGACACGTGTCATTAAAGGGTGAAGAAGATGTGACAAATGGTGTATAAATGGTATTGGATTCTTTCAAATCTGGTTGTTGGATCCATGGAAAATTGCAATAATTGTTGTTGGGCTCCAATAAAGAGGCTGGTTATCAGACCAAGCTTGGCCAACTTGATGCCTCGTTAGCCATGTTTTGATCCAGTGGGCTTTATTGATTTTTAGCCAAGCCTTTGGTTGGAACTGGATTTTGGCTAAATCATGCCATTTGTTTGCCTTTTAGCTCAATCCATTGAAGATGGCCTAAGAAAACCAAATATCATTAGATAATTTCCAGCTCTCTCAATAGCCACCATCACCGCCAATGTATCCACTTAGGTAAAGAGAATGAGCTAGAGAAGGAATGAGAGGGAGGAGGGGGAGATTTGAGGAGTTCAAATCTTCTGCACCCATTTTGTGTATAGTCTCTGCGCGGCCTCTATCATTAATTGACATGTGTTAATAAATTTAACCATTTCCAGCAAGGGACCCTTTAATTTTGTTGTCATAAAGTTAACATGTGTCAATCAATAAAAGAGGTTAGAACGATCGCACACAAAATAGATTGAGAACATTTAATCTCAAATTTAAGATTTGATTGAGTGAGGGCTAAATAGTATTGGACTCGAATCATTGAAAATTAAAAGGAAAAGAAACTTAGGGAGGAGAGGAGAGTAGCAACTCTCATTTACCCGTTGCTGCTTCTGAAGTTCTAATTGGAGATGGATTGTCTGCCCTTCCCTTCCCATACCCTATCCATACTCTCCTGTTTTATGCGGTCATGGTTAAGCCGCGTCAATATTTACTTTTTATCTTATTATTTTTATAAAAAAATTAATATAAAATATTGACATGAGTTAACCGTGACCGTACAAAACAGGAGGACTTGGAGAGGATATGGGAAGGGTAGGGCAGACAATCCATCTTCGTTCTAATTTCATACGAAGAAGAAGAGCACATGATTTCACAATGACTATCCAGTAGAAAATCAACACGTGTCCCACAAATGAATTTAATAACATGACTACCATCTTCAAGCGCCATTTGCCTCCAAAGTAAAACTTCCACTAAAATTCCACAATGCATTTGTTCACATTTTATCTTATAAATTTTATAATAAATTCATAAAACAGAGGAAAAACATTCCGAAATTGGTTAAGAACTCATTGCGACGTTGTCTTCATGAGTGGGATGGAGGGAGATCATCCATGGTGGTTCATGGTTGGGGTCTTGGGTAGTTTTTTCCGCTGCAACGAGAAGCAAAGAGAGAGGCTTGGCATTATAGTCTTCATCCAAAGGAACCAAATTCTAAAACGATGAGCCAGTTTCGACCAATAAGCCTTGTAATTTCTCATACAATGTACTTTTGAAGATTTTAACAAATCGTCCAAAACCCTTGCATTCTAATATTATCTCTCTATGTCAAAACGCTTTTGTGGAAAGAAAACAAATTCAGGACAACATCATCATAGCCCATGAAGCTTTTCATTTTCTAAAGCTCAGCAAGGCGAAGCTTAATTATGAACTTGGAATTCAACTTGATATGAATAAGGCCTATAACTGGGTGGATGTGATTTTCTTGAGGCATTTACGATGAACTTTGACAGAAAATGGGTGAGTTTGGTGATGAATTGTGTTTCCACGGTGGAGTTCTTAGTCTTAATTGATGGGCACCCGGGAAAGAGATTTAAACCGTCTAGGGGTTTGAGGCAAGGAGAACCGTTGTCGTCCTATTTGTTCCTTATTGTCAGTGAGGTTTTATCTCTCCTAATTAAAAAAGTTGCTGATATGGGATATGTGGAAGGAATTTGGATTAGCACTAACAGACCATGCCTATCCCATCTTCTATTTGCGGATGATACTTTGATTTTCCTTAAGGCTTCAAGGAATAACTACCAAAACATTTTAAGTTTACTAAATGCCTATTGTCATGCATCCGGGCAGGAGATTAGCTTGCAAAAATCTATTGTTTATTTTAACGTTAACACACCGGCTAAGATTTGTTAGGAGCTTTGTAGAATATTGAATATGCCACAAATGGGAAGACCTGGGGAGATATTTGGGATATTACGACTGAATGGGGAAGGAAAAAAGAAAAAAAAAAGCAAAAAAGAGGCATTGGCTTATGTCAAATACCGTGTTCTAAGAAAGATACAAGGGTGGAGGCATCAATTCCTTTCTTAGGACAATTGAGAGGTATTGATCAAGGCGGTGGCTCAAGCGGTTCAGGCGTACCCCATGAATGTATTCAAATTCCTAGACACTTGATGTAAAGAGATTGATGCTGCCCTTGTTAGGTCTTTGTGGGGGCAAAGAGAAAATGAGAGAATAATTCACTGGATTAGTTGGGAAACTATGGGTTATTCAAAAAAGTGAGGGCGGAATGGGATTGGGGAACTTAAAAGAGTTTAATCTTGCTCTTCTTTCCAAGTAATGTTGGAGATTAATCCATAATCCGAATTCTCTTTGGGCCCAGGTCCTAAAGAAGTGTTATTTTCCTCATGTCTCATTTTTTGAAGCCAAGAAGGGCGGGAAAGCTTCCTAGATTTGGTCCAGGTTGCTTGAAGGAAGAGAATTGTTGTTAAAGGGCACGTATTGGCAAGCCATGAGCGAAAATCAAATTGAATTTTGGGTAGATAAATGGGTGCCAAATCTTAATCTTGGACACCCAATTCCCCTAAATGGAGTAAATGTCGATAGAGATGAGCTTGTTGCCTCAGTTATTCATCCGGTGAGTAGAAGCTAGGAGTTGGACCCAATTCATAATCTGATATCTGAAGAGGAATGTAGGTCAGTTTCTCATATTCAGGTGGGTGATCCCAAGAGTATAAGTTGGTATGACTTGCGGATAAAAAGGGGAAATACTCTGTGAGATCAGGATACATATGGCTACAAAAATATAATGAGAAAACATTGACCATGCGACCCTTCACTTCAGGGTATATCGACCCTACGGTGTGGAAAGGTGTCCCCCAAAATCAGGAATTTCTTATGGATGAATTAAAGGTAGGGGTGGGTTCGGTTTCATTCAGTTCCTTTTTTTTGCCAAAACAGAAATCGAACCAAAACTTTGGTTCGGTTCGGTTTGGTTCAATTTTCTTTCAGTTTTTCTCGGTTTGGCTTTTTTTTTTCAGTTTGGTTTTGTTCGGTTTGATTTACGGTATGATTTTGGTTTTTTTTCTTTTATTTTATAAACCTTGATCTTTTTTTAATATGGAATTTAGAAAAGAAGCTTGCATTGGTAGACTAATAATAAGAAAATGGGGAAAGTGGGAAGGTAGTTGTACATATATAAGATCATATGAACCAATCCTATTCTATCAACAACCTCAATTGCAAAGAAAAATGATCACTGCATCCATTCAAAAAGCAAACAAATAGAGAAGTTCTTTCAAGTTCCAAAGCCTTCCAAAACTTTCCTCCATAACCAATGAAATATCCTTCCTAATTAAACCAAGTATGCTCCTTGAAAAGCCCTAGGCTTAGTTTCACTTGGCAACAAAGTTTCACAAATGAAACATCACGGCCATACATTTATAAAGTGTTAAGGAATTTGGTTCAGTTTCGTTTCCGAACCTCCAAAATCGAAGCCGAACCAATAAGGTTCGGTTCGGTTCAATTTTTTCTTTTTTGGTTCCCTTTTTTTTTTTTTTTCCCTTCAAATTTTCGGTTTCGGCTCAGTGTTCGATCCCTGTTTTTTTGGTTTTTCAGTTTTTTGAAACCACCCCTAATTATAGGGGTCATCGCAATGCAGCTAAATCTTTTTAAAAGAAGATATGCTACTTCACCCCTATGTCCGAGGAACGAGTATGAGGAGTCGGTTGAACATCTATTACTTTTTTGCCCCTAGGTTGATTTGGTTTGGTTTTGAAGCCCAGTGAATTACGAAGTAGATAAGAATTCAGTTACAACTTTTTATGCTTGGCTTTTGAAAATGTTCAAGGAGAATTTTGGTGATAAGGTGGAGAGGACCAGAATCCTAACACAGTTGGCTTTCACGTGTTGGCATATCTGGTAAACTCGTTGTAAGGTTATTTTCAATCAGAAATCTCCATATCATATGCATGTTGTTCAAAACATTTCATGTGTTTATGCTTTGTTCATGAAGGCTAAGGAAGCAAGTCAAAAACCAGTGGGAAGTGAGGCCTTTAGTCTAGAGAGAGTTGCCTTGGTCTCCACCCTCATCCCAAATGGTGAAAAGTAATGCAGATGTGAGTTGGAAAGCAGGGGAATCCAAAGGTTATGTGGGTATTGTTGTGAGAAACTCAAGGAAAAGGTGTCTAAATGTTAGAAGAAATGAAGTTCTTACTTTGAGTGCAATAGTGGCTGAGGCTATAGTGGTCCTACAAGGTTGTCTTTTGGTTCAGCAGTGCAACTATTCTCAAATTATGGTGGAATCTGATTGCAAACACATTATGTCTTGCTTAAACAGAAGCTTAGAAAATTGCAACTGGGAGATTTATCCCATTCTAAGTCGCATCCTGCAAACTAGGTGTTTATTCCAAAATTGCGTGTAGTCTTAGGTACCAAGATCAGGGGATGAAAGGCTGAATTATGTCGCTAGATACAATGGAGCAAAGATGAGCGATTCTGTTTGGGTCGTTAGATCCCCATCTTCGTTGGTGAGAATCTTGAACAAAGATGGCTTGCCATGTCCTTCTTCGTAGTTGTGGCTAAAGTGGGATCGGGAAGACGTTTTTGCCTATGTTAGCTGCGTCTCTTTTGTATTCCCTTCTCTCGCTAGTCTGTGTTTGTTGGTAAGGCTCCTCTTACTTTCTTTGTATCTGGTGGCTATTGCCTTGGTTATGAATTTCTCATTTTCTAAAAATAAAAAGATAAAAATAAAATAAAATAAAATAAAGGAGAGAGAAAAGAGAGACTAGTCAAAGTGGGCCATGTTTCTGACGGGTTGGACTAAGATCCAGTTTGATATTGTTTATTTCACCAAAATTTGCTACACTTTAAAGTTAAGCATAAAAAAAGTGTTTTGTAAAAATAAAATGTCTTGCTTATTTTAAAAGCAATGACCCTTAATCAATATTTTTAATTCTTGCTGAAGGCTCATTAATTTTAAAAAATGACATTATTTATCCTTCTAGACATATTTCATCCTTAGATAATAAAGTGATCACCACCACCTACCAGTACAAATTGTAACCCTTCACCAACATTGCCACTACCAACACCAGTGTTGTTATTGCCTCCATACCATAACCACACTGCTGTCACCACCACCACCACCACAACCATACCCATCACCGATACCACCACAACCACAATTGCCACTACCATTGCTGCTGCCACCGCCACCACCACCACCAATAACACAATCGCCACCACTGCCACTACAACCATAATCACCACCTAACCGTTGTCGCTGCCTCAATCACCATTTTTACCTCTGTAGCCCAACCACCACGCTTCTTTATTGGCATCACCACCACCACCATCCCAACCATTACCCTCGCCGCCACTACCATTGTCATCGCTGACACTAACATGTCCATTTTTGCCATTATATACGCTTCTACACTACTTTTCATACTCACAAAACTTTTAAAATACAGTTTATCAAACGCCTTTATTTTTGTTGACCTTAAAAACTACCAAGCCTACGTATCGTGCATGCCGAATAACTAATGAGCTAACTACTTCTTTCGGTTGAATGCGGACGTGCCAACTTAACTACTGAGCTCAGTAGCTGAGTAAATGAATGTGGTGGTGATGGTGTCCAACTCTCTGCTGACTTCTTATCTAAGCGATTACGAATGAGGAAGGAACTCGTCTCGGCTTTTAAGTTCTAGAGCTTGAAGACAATATTACTAGTCACTTCAAATTTCACGAATCGTATGCACCAGGCTCAACTGCTTCAATTATGTTTGTGCAAATATAAGTGTTTTGAATCAGTACCAAACTGTATGGACACAAATACTCAAAACAGATAAGTGTCTTAACCATAAATATGGTTCGGCCATCGGAGTGCCGAACTCTGAAATGTACTTGTGAATATCCAATCATAAATCAGGTTTAGCTTTAAATGTGCCGAACAATGCAACTTGGTAACACCCCACTTCGCCGAAAAACTAATGAAGTGACCTCTTCCAACAAGGACTCAAAGAACCCTTGTTGATAAAGACTTAGATAGGTAGTCAACCGACCTTTGAGTAGAGCTGTTTATATAAACTGAGAGATGTTCCTCAATTGCCTAACTTTACGGCTCTAGAGCTATTTAACACAAACTGAGAGATGTCTCCATTTGTCAATCACATAGATGTTTAACATAAACTGAAAAATGTCTCCACCTATCAATCACATAGATGTTTGACACAAATTGAGAGTCATGCTTGACGAAGTTAGGGAAGTCAATTGTATTCTCAAAAGTGAGAGAGTTTCGTGTAAAGCAAAAAATTATGTAGGACAAATGTGTGTGTTGATTTGAATCTTTTGAACGTTGCATAGGGAATGCTTCAGCTTTGGCCGAAAAAAAGCCTCGGCTTTGGTTGTGCATTCTTTGAATAGAGCTTTGGTAGCATATTAGTCTTCAAAGATTTGGCAGAGGTTCTCCTTTTATGAGAATTTCAACCCTTCAGTGTAGAAATTGTCCACCCCCTATGCTTGTCTTAGGACCTTGTATTTATAGACTTCCAAAGCCATCCCTTTAGGAATGGTTTTTAGCTTCCTTTGCTTGATTTGTGCCACACGTTATTGATGACTTGTCCATTTGTAATGAGTAATATGCCATGTGGAGCTTTGTGATGCATCATTTGCATGCAACGAAATTTACATGTCTACAAATGGCCCCACTTCAGGGCGCGTTGTAGGCATGTGGTTGTCACATGTAGGAAACGTGTTTTGAAGTCCTGCAATATGAATGTTCTAACTCAAGGGTCGTTGAGACTTAATCTTGAATTAGTTTGCTTCTTCAAAGGCCGTAGAGTCGTATTTCTTGAATGGAAATGACGAATTTTGTCAAGGGCCGTTGAGGCGTATTTCTTGAATTAAACATTTCTTTAAGGGTCGTCGAGGCTTGATCTTGAATGAAAAGAAAATTTTCTTCAAAGGCTGTAGAGGCTTAATTGTGAATGAAAATTTTGAAAAATGATAAATCGGTACATACTTATTGTGCATATTGATTTTCCATAATTTGTTGACAAAATACATTTGGTGTATTTTGGGACTTGAATTTTTACCTTGTGGGTATGGGAAAAAAATGTTTTTCCTCCCTTAGGTAGGAATCTCCTTTAATTTTGGTAATGGGGTGATTTCCTTCAAGATGTTGGAAAGCACTAGTGATTTCCTTCAAGGTTTTGGAAAGATTTAATGCTTGTCCTTGAGTAAGTAAGATTTGATTTTTTTTTCCCGCTTTTCCTTTCCATTTTTTCAGCCAATGGGGTGTTTTTCCCCTTCAATTTGGGAAACTTGAAGACTTGTCCTTGCTTTGGAGGGATTTCCTTTTGTATTTTGGCAAGGAAAAATACTTTCCTTTGATGTTTTGGACATTTTGAAGCCATTTCCTTATTTATTTGTTTCCTTTTCTTTTCCTTGCTGATTTTTGGTGCAAAAAACAGCATTTTTTTCCCTTTATTGTCATGCATAAGCATTGCCTTTTTTTGCCTGGAATTTGTTTCCTTCTTGTAGCTAGAATGTGCTTCCTTCTTTTGATTTTCCTTTTGCTATTTGGTATATATCTTCCCTATAGCATTAGGAAGCAATTGACCCTTATTTATAGGACAATTAGGTGTGTGTTCTTGTCACAACACATCCTTGTCGTGCACTGCCTCCATGCTTGCCATGTGTTTGCTACTGCATAGTGTCTAGGTTTTACTGCTTGGAGCTGTGCCTTTTGCTGCTTGGTGCTTTTTGCAGTGCGTCATTTTTTACCGTGTGGTGCTGTGTAAAAGACTGCAGCGGGGTTACGCTCTGTAATGCCTTTTGGTCACAGTTTTCCCTCTATGGTGACATTGTCGTGCATTGCAAGAAAGTGCTTAAGTAATCGCTGCGAGGTTGCGTAGTGTGATTACATAGCATTTTGGTTTTCTTTGTTACTGTAGTGTGCTTTCAAAGACCGTCTTGTAACTGCCCTATTTGCCGTGTTGCTCAAGCTTTGTGGCTGATTTCTTTTCGTTGTTGTGACTTTGTCATCGCCATCCTTCAATGCTCATAAGGTTTGTCTCTCATGTCTTTTGCTTTAGTGAAGCAATTTTTTTCTTCTTGCCACCCTACTCTTATGCTTATGTTGCCTTGTTTGTTTTGTTGCAGCCATGGTATTTTTCAACTGCTTTAAGAGCAATACCATCACCATTCTTGTGAAGGAATGCGATTCGCAAGATAAGGGAACGACGTTGAAGCTTTATGCGCCATTGGCTGGCCCTAAGGAGCTTGTTTTTCTTGCAAAAGACAACTTGATGCATATTAAGTCGTGGTCTTCTGAAGTATCTTGGGAGGTGAGAGATTTTGATTGACCAAATACGAAGAAGAAGGTATATACATCAAGGATTCTTATCTTGAATCCCATGTTTGTGACAATTTGCCAGCTTCGTTTGAGCTTCTTGGTGATCGCTTCCATAACAGAACTATGACTTGGAATTGCACCTTGTCGACTAATGGAGAAGCCGTCTTTGTTGAGTTTTATTGGGAGTGGCTTGAAGATGTTTTGAGCTGATCCAAAGATGTGCTTACTAACGTGGGTCTTTATCACGCTATATACGCATCTTTGTTTAACTATGATCGTCATCCTTCCGTCATTCGTGCATTTTTCGACCATTGGTGTTCAGCGACCAACACATTTCACACAGCATAAGGGGAGATGTCGATTTCACTTTGGGATCTCCATAAGATAGGAGGCTTGCCGATCCAAGGTAAGTTTTACGACGAGGTTATTCCTAGCATGGAGGAATCATCACAATAGCTAAAGATTGCCTGCGAGTTGCCGCTATTTGTTTTGGGTGTATCACAAATTTTCTCAAAAGCCTCGAGGTACGTCAGGCATGAAGATATCTTCATGGATCCGATTTTGGTATTAGGGTTCCATGAAGTACAGGAAAGCTTCGAAGAAAAGTGGTTGCAACAAGACCACCAAGCCAAAGGGAGACTCAAATTTGTCAGGTGTTATTGGTTCAACTGGGCGCCACACCTCTACCGAATTGAAAGTGTTTGATGAACTTAGCGTAGCGTCAGAGCATGTGGAAGAATCTTACCTAGCCGTTTTCTTAGCCTGTTGGCTTTGTAAGTTTGTTTTCCCCAAAAACGACGTCAACTTTATCCGTCCCAGAGTCTTCAGTGTGGCTAGCAAGATGGCTGCAAGTGAATCTTTCAGCCTTGCTATTCCAATTTTAGCCAACATTTATGACGGCTTCAGTATTGTTTCAAACTCAATGAGCACTAAAGATCGTGTTGTGGTACTTCCTTACCACTATGTGTACAGTTAGTTGGGTGAGTACTTTGGCACTTTATTTCCTTCGTCAACTTTAGACAAGTCAAAGCCTTCTTCATCAACTTTAGTCAAGTTGGGGCCTTTGATGACGAAGTATTCTAGTGTGCTTTCTGCAAAGAGCCTTGATGATTTGTAGGCGCAAGCGTTGTTTAGAAGTTGCGAAGGTTTGAGAATGGAGCACCTGGCAAAGGTTGGCTTGGCACAGTGAGTCCTCGTAGATGATTCACACCTTCATTTCTCAGACTAGTCTTACCTTACGAGTCTTCGTTTAGGGTATGTTTCATTATGGCAAGGTGACCGATGTATCGTTCAGCCATATAATGCTCAAACCGTTTCAGCAGGCAATTTGGTTTTGTCTAACATGTGCCAGGCAAGCTAAAAGAAAATGCACAGTCGGAATCCTTGCAAGCCATGTATATGCATTGGGAGTCTTGTACCCGTGCATGCACAAATGTTTTTATCACCCTGCCGACCAGTGACAAGTTTAAGAGTAATCTAGTGACCCATGCCTATGTAGGTTGGTGGTCAAAGGTACACCATGAAGAATTGAGGACGACAAGTGGCACCAATTCTTCTCGTTCACGCAATGATGCACTGTGAGAGGGTTGTTCTGCAGTTCCTACGCAGCTAGCACATTTCGATTGTGCCAGCGCAGCTCCTTTGCAAGATGGACATACGGCCTTAGCTCTTCAATACCCGTGTTTGTCTTCCTTACATTTGGATGCTTCTGAAGAGACAGGTGAGAAAGTTGACTCGCACAAAGATTTGCTTGTTTTGCAACAACGTTAACAAGTTTTGAACAAGTGACCGCTTAAAAGTGCTCAAGATGACAGTAATGTCAATTTTTTTCATAAGAAGAAGAAAGTGTTTAGGCTTCCTCAATTTGATGGTCATGCGTAACTTGAGAAAGTTGTATGTATTTCCTTCGTTCTTGTGATTTCTTTGGCTTTCATTGGTTTAGCTTTTGTTTCTAACATCTTTCTTTTTCTTCTTTAGGTTGGGCCTTCTTGTTCTTTTGATTTGGTGAACATGGGCATTCATTCCTTTATGGAAATGCTATTTAGAAGCAATCTACCCACGGACGAGGAGATTGGAGACTCGCTCGGTGCAGAGCTTATAACAAATCTGCCAAGTTGCCCAAGTTTGTCGTGTGTAGGTGAAGGTATGCAAGAGCCCGTCATGCGTCCAACACCTTTACCAGCTAGCTCCAAGATCTCTCTTAGAGTGCCGAACCTTAGTGGCACTGAGCATCTTATCCATTGCATCAACCTTCGCGCGGCCATAGATAACAAGGGCCTTATTAAGAAAAGGATTTCAAAGTGCCCACCTCGTTCCCCACCAATGTGGACATTTTGAAGACTTTGGAAGGATTGCTTGAAGAACGTCATCGTAGTTTTAGGGACATAGCTTTCAAGTAGTGTCTTCCATTCTTTGTACTTAAAGCCTTCTTTGTTTTTTGCAATAAGGATTTGGAGCCGACTTCTTCCTTTAAAGAAATAAAGTATTCACATTTTGAATTTGCTCCTTATTCTTCAAAGTGTTTGCATTTTTTTTTTTTGTTGGTGATGTGACTGTACTTGAAATTTTGAAGTTTCAAGTTGCCTACATACCCTTGATTAACGAGGGATCAAGTCATGACATAGTTCAAAGGAATGATGGATTGTTCTTTGATGGTTTTGATGATGATTTTGATTTTTTTTTTTTTTTTTTTCTGTTTTGCCATACACAATTTATGCTCTTGGAAGCTAGGAGCGTTGGGTGTCGCCTTTTAAGCTGCGAATAAGGAGCATTAGGTGTCGCCTTTTAAGCTCGTGCGAACAAGGAGCATTGTGCCGTACAGTTTAGGATCATGCAGGTGAGGAGCTTTGTGCTATGTGCAGTTTAGGCTCATGTAGGCGATAAGCATTGTTGCCATGTGTAGTTTAGGCTCATGTAGGCGAGAAGCATTGGGTGTCATCTTTTAAGCTCGTGTGAACAGAAAACATTGGGTGTCACATTTTGAGCTCATGTGAACAAGGAGCATTGTTGTCGTATGTAGTTTAGTCTCGTGCAGGCGAGGAGCTTTGTGCCATGTGCAATTTAGACTCATGTAGGCAAAGAGCATTGAGTGTTGCCTTTTAAGCTCGTGAGAACAAGGAGCGTCAAGTGTCGCATTTTAAGCTCGTGCAAACAATGAGCGTTGTGTGTCACCTTTTAAGCTCGTGAGAACAATGAGCATTGTGTGTGTTATGTGCAGTTTAGGCTCATGCAGGCGATGAGCATTGAGTGTCGCCTTTTAAGCTCATGCGAACAAGGAGCATTGTTTGTTTGGTTTAGGGGTAGTAATGCTTCAAGAATCTGCCACTGATGGGGCCGATTTTGAAGTCGTCTTCCGCCATGATTAAGTAGGAGCCGTTGGTGTAGACCTCTTGTATTACGTAACGTCTATCCCACTTTGATGTAAACGTTCTTTTTGTCTTGTGAGTTATGATGATGGGTCTTCGTAATGCTAAGACAAGATCTCAAATTTAGAAATACCTTAGGCGAACCTTCTTATGGAATGCCTTGGATAGCCATGCTTGATAGCATTCCAAATGTTGTGAAGCTTCAAGCCTCATTTTGTCGAATGCTTCCAACTTTTGAAGTCTTAGCTTTGCGTTTTCCTCTTTAGTCAAGCCTTCTTGTATAGCCATCCTTAGTAATGGGATTTGACTTTCAAACAACAAAACAGCTTCCACACCATATACAAGAGAATAAGGCGTAGCTTAGGTAGGAGTCCATCCTATATGCCCAAAGTGCTTCGCTTATTCTTTCGTGTCAGTCTCTCTTTGTTCGACCGATTACCTTCTTCAGAAGGTTGCACATCATCTTGTTGAATGTTTCTACAAGACCGTTGGCCGAAGCATGATACATAGAAGACTTATGCTGCTTGAATTTGTATTTCTCACAAAGCTCGTCCATAAGTCGGTTGGAGAACTATTTTCCATTGTCGGTGATAACGTAGCGAGGCATAACATATCGGTGGATGATATGTTCCTTGATGAAACGGATGACAGTTTCCTTCTTAACTTCCCTTAAGGGTATGGCTTCAGCCCACTTGGAGAAGTAATATGTTGTAGCTAGGATGTAAGTTTTTCCTGCATATGACTTTGGTGTGATTGGTTCTACAACGTCTTCATCCATATAGAACTTGGCATCCACAAAGTGTGATTCGGCTTCGGTGAATGGCTTGATGTCGCCTTGTATCACCTTTACTCTTTCTCGGTAGAACTTTAAGCATTGATGAAGGATGGACGACACCACTTTATTATCATGGACCCAAGGCCTTCGTAAGAGCAAGTTGTAGGAAGTTCTTGCATCGATCATATGGAATAGCATGCTTGATTTGAGTTCGCCAATGGTCATCTCGACTCAGATCATGTCTATCGCTCTTTGTTATCTTTGGTTAAAACCTTGGATTAGGAGGCGGTTTCAGGATAGTTCATCCACCTTGATGTCGATTGTGGTTATTGTTGACTTTGGCATGATGTTTATGGCCGATCCACCATCCACAAGGATGCGGTTGACTTTGTGTTCCCTTACGTACCCAAAGATGAAGAGATGACGGTTATGAGGCTTTGATCCCAGCAGCAAGCCTTCGTTAGTGAAGTTGATTGTGTCATGGGCAGCACAACACGTGGCATACTCATGTGGCCAAAGTTTCAAGCCTTCGTCCTTGCTTTCTTGCACTTCGTGGTCCTCGGGACTCACCAAGACCTCTAATAGTGCTTTTCGTATCTCCTTGGGCAATCGTAGTGCTTCTTTGATGCTAAAGTGTGCCAGCAGGCTTTTTTTGGGCGTGAGGGTCTTCTATTCTTCAATAGTGACAGCTTTGCATTTCGAGGGCTCTTCTATCTCCACTTTAACCATATGACAGACAACGGTAGTGCAATGTTGGAAGAAGTCCTTTAGGAAGTACTCGTGCAAGGAAACGGGAATGCATAGCTCTTGCTCCATAGGTTCCTCTACTTTTATTGGCTTAACAGCTCTTACGCTCATTTTGGGTTTCCTATTGTTGCAGTGGGGGTGTTTTCTCCCTTGTTCCACATTAGGCCATATGGCTTGTGGTCTTGGCTTCCTTGTCTTTTTGTAGGTCATTAGTGTCTACCCTTCTTTATCATCGGTAAGTGCATTTTGGTCACTTACCCCTAGCGATAGATGTGCAGAAGGTGCCATGTAGCTTGAGTATAAACGAAAGTGGTCAGGCGTCACTTAGAGAGGCACAGGATCGAATGATTCAAACGCAATCGTAGTAGTATGTGTTACGGCCGTGTCTTCAAGGTCAAGCCCGATCTGCCCTTGTTGTGCTAGCTTCATGATAAACTCTTTAAGGATGAAGCACTTACCAACAGGATGACTTACGATATGATGGTATTTGCAGTACCTAGGATTAGTAACGCGATTCATTTCTTCAGGGCGCTTGCATTCGGGTAACTCAATCACCTTCTTTTCTAGCAAGTCGTCTAGCATTGCAGCCACGTCAAAGTTAAGAAAATGGTATGTCTTCTGCTCTATTTCCCTTATAGTGTTTTTGTACCTGTCTTGGGTGTGAGAAGGTTCACCTCTCTTCATCTCCTTTGTTTTGTTTTTTAAGGAGATTTTGATGAGCGCGGATGATGTCTTGATGGGGGTAGTATGGACGGCAAAAGCTTCATTGGCAGTCTTTTTTCCAGTCTTGTCTACCTTTAGGGCAAACATCTTATCCTATTTTAAGTTGGCGATTGGCTCATTCTTCCCATGATTAACAGTACTTGGCTCCATATCATGGGATCAAGTTGCCAATTCTTCAAATGTTCTCGATTTTATGCCTTTGAGGATGTAATGTAACCCCCAGTGCATGCCTTGAACACACATCTTAATGGCGAAGGTTTTAGAAAGCTGATCTTTGCAATCCAGACTTAATGAACGCCACCTATTGATATAGTCGATGAAAAGTTCATCATTCCACTGCTTCATACTTATTAGCTCTATCATGCTTACAGTGCGACGAGTGTTATAGAAACGGTTGAGGAATTCCCTTTCAAGCTGATCCCAACTGTTGATAGACTCGGGCTTTAGGTCAATGTACCAGTCAAAGGTGCTACCTTTTAACGAGCATAAGAACTGTTTGACGAGGTAGACTCCCTTTATCCCAGTAGTGTTGCAGGTTTCAATGAAATAGGCAATATGTTGCTTAAGATTGCCCTTTCCATCGAATTGCATGAATTTAGGTGGCTGATAACCCTTTGGCATCCTCAAGGTGTCAATCTTCTTGGAGTAGCGTATTAAGTACAGCACAGAATCATGTAAGCTCCATTCATACTGCTCCTTGATGGTGCTTGTAATCATCTCTTGCAACTGTTGGATAGAGAAAAATCACATATGCGTCACAGCTCAGTCCACCTTTAGCTTCTTCTCAGCTTTGTCCATCAGAGGCTCCTTCTTTTTGTCAGTTTCCTTCTTTGGTAGATCAACCTTTAAGTCAGCTTTCTCATCATGCTGCACCTCCAAACGATTGACAAGTGTAGTAATCTGCAAGTCATTTTCCTCCACGGTCCTTGTTAGTCTTCCAATTGCTTCGCTCATTTGTGATAGCTGCTCTTCAATTAAAGTCACACCAGTAGTCATGACTTGCTTGGCTACTAGATACAAGATGCTGCGTGAGTAGATATCAAAAGTCAACAACTCGGAGTACCTCATTGAGCTTTCTTCCCTTAGCGCCTTTAGAGAGGCCAGGGTGATCATGAGTTCGTGCCTCGGGTGCTCTTGCTCCTTCGGCAAAGTTGATATAGGGCTGGAAGGCACGGCAAAGAGAGCTCTTGCCTTGCTTCGGGTTGTGATGCCTAAAGTTTCACCACTTGCGACAAGGATGTTCTTATTCTTCACGTTGGTTGGGGGAATAACTTGATCATTTCTTGAAGCCATGTATGCTTTTTGCGGATTTGAAGACAAAGATAAGAGGCAGAGATGTCCCACTGGGCATGCCAAATTTGTAAACACAAAAATTCTATAACGAATGAAACGAGAACACGTGTACAAAGTAGATTTGTATTGATGAATTTGTAAAGATACAATCTCTGTTTACAATTTTTCTCTTATTCAGTTTTCAAATTTGATGTAGATGGTTGATTATTGATCCAAGGGTCACGATGACTTGATCTCGGACGAACGATTGAACGATTTCTTCAAGTTCTGAGCTTGAAACAATGCGTGGATAATCTTCACCTCAGATTTAGGGTTGGGGTAAAAGGAGTGTTGATGTAGAATTTCATTAATTCAAGGATCTTGGTGACTTGATCTTAAATCGAACGTCGTTACAAGTTTTGAGCTTGCAACAAAGTCTTGAATGAATTAGCACAAGTGCTTGTTGATTCTTCAAGGGATGCTTCGGTTTTGGTTGAAAGAAAGTTTTGACTTTGGTTATGCGTTCTTTGAAGAGAGCTTTGGCAGCGTATTAGTCTTCAAAGATTTGGCAAAGGTTCTCCTTTTGTGAGAATTTCAACCCTTCAATGTAGAAATTGTCCACCCCGTATGCTTGTCTTTGGACCTTGTATTTATAGACTTCCAAAACCATGACTTTGGGTGGATTTGACTTTGATTTGTGTCTTCATTCGTCCATATGAGAATTTAAGCATGTTTTATGTCTTGTTTTCAGCCACTTTCCCTTACTTGGCCAAAATCTATAAGGCTTGTTGCCTATTTTGTGAGCAATCTTCAATTCTTGCTTGTTTTGTGAAGATGCTTTAGCTTTCTTTCCGATTTTAGAAGCAATTTGGGCTCCTTGCCAATTTTAAGGAGATTTCTTCCCCATTGCCGAATTTTAGGAATGCTTTTGAGCTTCTTTTAATTGATTTGTGCCATATGTCATTGATGACTTGCCCATTTGTGATGAGTCATATGCCACGTGAAGATTTGTGATGCATCAACTGTATGCAACGAAATTTACATGTCTACAAGGCCAATAATTTTGAATGTCTTGTAAGATTAATGGACAGTCGATCATTTTTAATTAATTCAATAGATCGGACCATACAAGGTCGATCGTGAAAGCAAAATAATGATAGTCGGGTCTTATTAGCTTCAATTGGCGGCGGGCCAAGTGACAATTGAATTATAGCTTAATTAGCGTTAACCAAAAACGTCCCAAAAATTATATGAGTATGCTTATGAAGCGAGGATGCCAATACATGGCATCGGGTCGAAAAAAAAAATACATAAAAGGACACAACCCAGCACACTTGGGTTGGCTGCAAAGTCACAAATCAAGTCCCTGCAGCTGTTGGGCCTCGGGAGCATGGTTGTTGGTTGACACGGGACAAACCCAGCTATCGCTGGTTTCTAAAAAGCAAGCCAAATCTGGAAAAGTCCAGCAATGGTTGCTGGTTTTTAGAACAGACCACGGGTCGTGAAGCCCATGTATTAGGGACCCAAGCGCAGGCCTAGTCCAATTTTAGCACAAAGCCCAAAGGGCTGCCATGTCGCATACCCAAGCTTCAGGCTTGGTACAACACGTCGTTGGCTCGGCGTGGCTTGAAGTCGCGGCTCAACCATGCAAAAAAAAAAAAAAAAAAAAATCCCTGATTTTTTTTTTTTTTTTACTTTTTTGGCACTAGGGTTTGAAAAACCCTAATTGCTTTTAATTTATTTTGATGCTTTGACTCACAAATTCCACATAGCATAATTGTGTATTGCATGAACAAATATATATATATATATATTGACAAAATATGCAATATATATATAATTGAAAGGAAAATATAAATATAGGGATTCATGCATTATGGGGAATGTTTTCATACTTCATGGTCATTTCAAATATCTTAATTTATTTTAAAAGAACCTGATTGACAGAAAACAACTGAGCCTTAAAATTTGTAGATCTTTCTCGGAAAGCCGGAATTGCATCTTCAATGCGTTGTATCACGTTCAACAAAAAACAAAAATTAAATTGAATCAATAGCATGTGGATTAATTCAATAAATTAATCATAAAGAGAATGATTAAAATGTAATACTCCCCTGATTGAAGAATAAACTCTCTTTAGCGCAATGTCAAGAGCGTGCTGATAACGTGTTGTAAGCCTAATTTACTGAACTATAATAAGGAGAGAGAGAGGGGGTGTGGCACAGTAGAGAGAAAGAGAGCAATGTGCAATTGTGAGGTGTTCTATTCCACCCCATTATGTCTTTATTTATAATAGTAGGAAAAGTTAATTTCTTACCCTAATATGATTACAACTCTAATAGGATAATATATAGTCTAAGAGATATTGTAAAATCTCATAATGATATCCTAGATATGTTAGGATTTACAAAATCACATTCCTAATCTAGTAGGACTGCAACAATAATTGATCATTCTTAAAACACAAAAATATTTTTTTTTAAAAGCACAACAATCCTAAATTGATATGCCCCTGTTCCTTCTTTTACATTTTTTCGTGTTTTCTACAGTCGTCGTTGTCCATCCTAGCCTTCAATTTTTCATATCTATAAATTATACATAGTATTAAAAAATTGGCAAATCTATGCGCAGAAAACTTCAATTCATTACGTAGGGTGACTTAAATAAGCAATCAATCTTGATATCGAATATGTATCAAAATGAAACAATTTTCAATAGTCAATTAATTTTGATATTTATAGCTTCTATCCTATATAAAAACTGAAGTGGCAGATTGCTATTGCATAAGCTTTTAATGTAAACCAAATGCCTTAAAGAGGGACAGGCATCAGAATTTACAGAAGTACCGATGCAAATTGCAATAGATGTTTTTACCAATGGAAGTCAACAAAAAACCCATGAAAGTCAACAAATAATACCAAATAAGCGTCGTATATTACTATAAACCGAGGTACTGGGTTGTTATTGGCAACGGAGAAAAACCGACGCTTTTTCTCTGTAGGGAACGCAGCAGAGTTTCACCATTCCTAAAGGCCATTTTTAGTGTACTATTTTTTAGTTTAGTGATAAATCTCTTTTTTCAATGGTTGAAGAGATTTCAATTGAAAAAACAATAGTTGCATCAAGACCTAAACAACAAACTTACCAGCTTTCTCTCTCTAGTGAGAGTCTGTCTCTCTTTTTGGGAATTTTTCTCACCCGTTCGGGTCTAGCCTCCAAATTTGAGCAGAACCAGTGACGTTGACCCTAGCTTTGGCCAAGGTCAGTCACCGTCCTCTCCTCTCTTTCCTTCTTGTCTTTTTTTTTTCTTACTTTTACTATTTTTTCGCCTTAGTTGTTATACTAATATGTCTTATTTCTCCTTCCCGGACAGTATCTATCCTCTGTGTTCCTCCATATTCCGATTTTCAGCTATACAACCCACTGAAATTGTGTGTAGAACTCCGGTGGTTTCACCGGCTCAGGTGGCCTTTATCGGCAGTGTCGTTCGTGGATCTCCACATACTTCATCTCAATAGTTAGCTTCTCTCGTTTGGTTTTCGGTTATCCTTACTTTATGGCTGTGCTCAGGAAGCAAATTGGAGTTGGATGTGGCATTTGGTGAGGTATTGCTTGGTTGTAAAAGAGGAATTGGACGGCTTGGGGCGATCTCTGGCGGCGAAAGAGACGGTAGAAGTTTCTAGGTTCCGTATTCGTGTTTACAGTTTGGGCCTAATTGTATCTTAGCTCTTGTAGTGTGTCGTTCTGCTGTGAATCGATTTTTTGATGTTAATATGTTTAGCTTGGGCCTTGTCAGTTTGTAAAAATTTTTATTTTGTAAGATAAAGTACTTTTGACCTAAAAATGAAAAAAATGAAAAAGAGATTTCAATTGCAAATCCTCCTTCATGCTTATAAAAAAAACTGTCTCAAATTCAATTTCGCATTAATCACAAAAAGATAATTTCATCATAAATTTTAGTTGTCAAATCTTCAACTTATTACGATCATGAGGACAACAATGCACGCATTCTACAATCTGTACGTGACCAATATTATCTTTTGCGTCCTTTTCAATTTGCCAACATCTTTCATTCCCATGTTTCCTCAATCAACCATGTGCTGCAAATTTTTTTTACTTGTTAACAAATCCACAAGTATCTAAATTCTGCCTAATTTGCCATCGTGAAACCTTGCTGCCTAAACTCTCAAACTATCACAGAGTCGTCATATAATGTGTTGTGACAACAAAGCTAGGCAAATAGAGTTGTTTAATTGCCATTGCAATTTGGTTTTTTTTTTGGAATTGGTGTTGTTTGTTTCTCGGGAAACTTAGCTGGCTCATTGTTTGAAGCATGTGGGAATTTGGAGACGTTTTGTCTACCGACTATGTTGAGTACAAAGAAAAACATCAACTTCAAATAATTGAGCAATTTCAACCTCACTTCTTTTTTAATATAGGAAGTATCATACCACATATCTTTGAATGCATCCGTGGGAGTAACATATTTTGGTCGCCGTATCATGTGATGCAGCAACGTATTTTTGGTCACTGTATCAAACAGTATATCAAAATAGAGCTAGTAGGTCCAATAAATGTATCCGTGGGAGTTCAAACTCAAGTTGGGGTCCCAAACCTTTGATTACTTTCTACTAGACCAACCCCTTAGGTTAATTTTAACTTGGTTTGAAAAACAAATACTTGTCAATTATCTTCAAATGTGCGTCATCAAAAATTACTTTTGAAAGGCTGCTTAGATAATGAAATTTTGATTAGGTATTCTACATATTTATAAAACCTTGATCTCAATTGCTCGGAAAAACGAACGTACATTCTAATGCTTTCTAATGATATGTTTACTTCCCGAGAATGAAAATGCAAAAAATGTAGCATGTATGAGATAAATGCTTTGCTTACTAATGCACTGCGACTGATCAAACAAGGGTTTCTCAAGTTGAAACCATTCACAATTTTGACAACGTATCATTTTTTTATAGAAGTGATAGAATTTCATTACCACAAATAACTAATTACAGACCAATTACAAGGATGTCAGATGGGTACATATGCTTCAATGATCAATTTCTTGATCTGGAGGAAATTAGCACAAAATGAAAATAATTTAAAATTCCTAATGGCCACCCCCACAAACCACACCAAGAAATTAATGGTTCTTATTATAAAATTTATACGATTAAAATACGTTATTTATAAATGGAAGAATGAGCTCAACAATTTTCTTTACATCACCTAATAACAAAGATTAGATAAGACAAGGGTCAGACTCAAAAACATAAAAAAATAAAAAATAAAAAGATAACTATTGATTAAATGCCCACTTCACATGCATCAATGGTCAAAAACCGTCCAAGAATCAAGATCGCTTAGGCTCCTGAGCGGTGCATGTTTGGGTTTGCTTGTGCAAGGGTTAAAAAGTGCTTTTTGACAGTCAAAACACTACTAATTGTGTTTGGCAAATTTATAGTGTTTTTGGTTCTTGTAAGCGTTTTTTGAAAATACATATGTCAAATGTTTTTTCAAGAGCAATTGAATTTTCAACAAAAATTCACACATTTAAAACAATTATCTTTTAACAAAAAACGCTTATAAATAAAATTTTCTTTTAAAATATACCCACTTCGCTTGATAAGTGGGTTTTTAAAATTTGAAACCGTGAACAGACTAATTTATTTCTGACACCTCAATGTAAATATATCATCGTATTAGAATAAAAAAATAAAAATTTATAGAGGTGGTGACCACCAGGTCCCCAACCGATCGTGCCACAGCAGGACTCTCTAATATTCCTATTTCAACGCAATTCCGGTATTCTTTTCCAAATTCAATTCGCTGTCATTCTCTTCTGCTTCATCCAGCCTATCAAAATCCCCCCTCCCCCTCCCCTCTTTTGTCCTATATAATACCCACCAACCCCAATTCTACCCATCACATTCCCTCTCAGACCTTTCGTCAACAATGAAACGACAATCCTCAAGATCTTCTGGGGCCATGGCCTCATTGCCCTGCATGGTCCTTCTCCTTCTCCTCCCCCTTGCCGCCGCCATGGACATGTCCATCGTCGACTACAACGAGAAGCATGGCATGCCCGCCTCGTCGGACCCAACCGAGACGGAGGTCAAGGCCCTCTACGAATCCTGGCTCGTCAAGCACGCCAAAAACTACAACGCCTTGGGGGAGAAGGAGCGGAGGTTCGACATTTTTAAGGATAATCTCAGGTTCATTGACGAGCACAATAAGCAGAGCCGGACTTACAAGGTGGGTCTGAACCGGTTCGCCGATCTGACCAACGAGGAGTACCGGTCTGTTTACTTGGGTGCCAAGGTGGACCGGCGCCGGCGGTCCGGGCTTTCTGGGTCGAGGAAGAGCGACCGGTACGCGTTCCGGGCCGGCGATAAGTTGCCGGAGTCGGTCGATTGGAGAGCCGAGGGCGCTGTTCCTGCCGTGAAGGATCAGGGCCAATGCGGTGAGCTTTTGATTTTCGTTTAGTTGTTTTTATGTTGTGCATTTATTCGTTTTTTTCGTTTTTTTGTTGGCGCTGTTTCTTTGGAGGTATTTTGTTTTCCGGGAAATATCAACATTGTTTTCCTGGAAAATATCAATATGTTGGCCAAAGATCCTTAATTTATTTATTTTCTTCTGGATTTATGATATGTGTGAGGCTGGTTTATGTTTGTTCTTCTGGAAGAAAAAGTTGGAAAGTGCTTTCTCCAAAAGATGGTTTTGTTATATAAGTGATTGTAGCATGTTGAGTGTTGATATCTGAATTATTTGTCATGCATTGCGAATGTATTATCCGAGAGTTAGTTTTTCGTTTAGATATCTGTCTCCGCCATCCTTGTTTCATCTCCGGCTAGAAAATGTGTGAACGTGAATTTTGTCATGCCCTGCATACATATACTATTAGAGAGTTAAATGATCGGTCAATTTTTCATTTAGATATCTGCCTCGGACATTTTGTTCAATCCCCAGCTATAAATATGCTGCTGCTGCTGCTGCATTTTGTTTCTTACTAAAAATTTTATGTGCTTCGGATTGAAGGGAGTTGCTGGGCGTTCTCAACGGTTGGCGCGGTGGAAGGCATAAACAAGATTGTGACCGGTGAGCTGATCTCTTTATCAGAGCAAGAACTAGTGGATTGTGACAGATCATACAACCAGGGATGCAATGGAGGTCTGATGGACTATGCCTTCCAATTCATCATCACCAATGGCGGTATTGATACTGACGCAGATTACCCTTACCATGCTCGAGATGGTTCATGTGATCCTAACAGAGTATGCATCCAAGTCAACCTCTACTGGCTATCGAGTATGAGTGACATTTTATATCATTGTGATAATGTTTCTTTTTCTCTTTTGCAGAAAAATGCTCGGGTTGTGTCCATTGATGGGTATGAAGATGTTCCAGAAAATGATGAGAAGTCGTTGAAGAAGGCTGTGGCACACCAACCAGTTAGTGTTGCCATTGAAGCTGGTGGCAGGGAATTCCAACTCTACCAATCGGTAATGCTTCTATCTTATTCCATATCATCTACATTATATTTTGTAACTGTATGCATGTGTGGGAAATTGATAGAGTTCTCTTGCTAGACGGTTTGGCATGCTCTGTTGTTGAGCTGTGAATATTAATCATTTGATTTCAGAATCATGTTCGTCCTAATTTATAGTCTGACAACGTTGAAATTATCTGTCCATTCAGGGTGTCTTCACTGGACGTTGTGGAACAGATCTAGACCATGGTGTGGTTACTGTTGGTTATGGCACCGAAAATGGTGTAGACTACTGGATCGTGAGGAACTCATGGGGTCCCAACTGGGGCGAGGCTGGTTACATCAAGTTGGAACGTAATGTGGCTAGCATCAATACCGGCAAATGTGGTATTGCCATTGAGGCCTCATACCCTACTAAAAAGGGTCAGAACCCCCCAAGACCTCCCCCATCACCACCATCTCCTCCTGTGAAGCCCCCTACCGTGTGCGATGAGTACTACTCATGCCCCATGGGAACTACATGCTGCTGCGCCTATGAGTATGGCAACTACTGCTTTGGATGGGGATGCTGCCCTCTAGAGTCTGCAACCTGCTGTGATGACCATTACAGCTGCTGCCCTCACGAGTACCCCGTATGCGACCTTGATGCGGGAACTTGCCGATTGGTAATGAATCATACTCCCATCTCTCTTTCCACGTTAATTTTTCTACGTTGATCCTTTTCGTCTTTGCTGACAACGTGTTCATTGAAACAGAGCAAGGACAATCCATTGAGCGTGAAAGCGCTAAAGCGAACTCCTGCTAGAAGCAGCCGGCGTTTCCGCTTCCCAAGTGCTTGAGGATCCAAACGGTCAAATTGGGTGTTCAAGGAAGAAAGTGAACCGAGTTTGCTCCCAAGAAAATATGCATATGTCGCCAAGGAAGAAATGGTTTCCTGTTCATTGTAATAGATTTATATATATTTTTACTTGGAATTCAATTCTTTTTTTCAGTACTTTGGATGATTGTTGTATATAAATTATGGAACCAAGTCAAAACAAATGGGAATCTAAGCTCTTATTTAATCTCAGAACGAGTCGGTTGCTTGTTTCTTGTTGCTTGTTGCTGCTCTCTATAATCCATTAATTTCACTAGTTTGGGATTGTTGTGTTTTTTTTAATAAATTGCTTCTGCCGTGCTTTGAGAATAATCAGTAGCAAAATAAAGCAGTTGAGTGTTTTTATATTTAAAAGTGTTGTGAGTATGAAAAGAAGTGTAAAAACATTGTCTGGAGTGATAAATAATGTCATTATTTAAAATTAATGAGATTATAACAAAAATTAAAAATATTTTCAAAGGCGCAATTCAACTTTTTATTAAAGTAGTTTTTAAAAGCAACCTCCAAACTATTGTTAATTTGGAGGCTTTTGCTTTTAAAATAAACAGTATATTTTATTTTTATCAAACACTTTTTAAATGTTTAATTTTAAATTGAAGCGCGTTGAGCAATAGCCTTAACTCTTTTTTTTTTTTTTGGAAGAACAATAGCCTTAACTCTTAAGTATGGCTTTTGAGTGGGCTGTTATCGTAGGGATTTTGAATGGGAGGACAAGGTTGAAGCTAGAAAACCCCTAATATAAAAGCATTTCATCCACCTTTTTGTAATTAACAATTTGATAGGAGCATATTTATGCAAATTTGTTAGCTTGTTTCTTTGTATTTAGTAAGTTAGTTTCTATTTATTATAGTGTTTTAAGCTATTTTCGTGTGTTTGTAGGTTTAAATGACAAAGTTGGCAAGAAAGTGCAATTTGGTGCTATTTGGAGCAGTTTTGGGCTTGGAATGGATTGCACATGCATGGAGCAAGATGGATGGACGAATTTGAAGATCAAGGGAGGCTAGGAATGTGATTAACATTTGAAAGAATTAAATTGAAGACTTGAAAGATAAGGAATCAGCTACAAAGAAGAAATATTATCCAAATTACCTTATCTTATCCAAACCTTATCTTATCTTATCATATCCTAATCTTTTCCTACCTTAATTCCAGCTTCAAAGAGGACTCATTTTCACATTAAATCAACTAAATATCAGGTTCTAGAAGCCCTATTTTCGTGCCCTAAGTTTATGTCACATGTAACATTTCTAGAAGTTCTACAATCTGCCACAAGGACCATTCGTTGTCCTCCTTGGAATCTGATTGAAAGTGTCATTGTTCTTTAGTGATTTGGAGTCCTAATTCCTCTCATTTTCAGCCCAATTTCGTGTCTTCCCTTCACCGTATAAATACATGATGCCGCAACACTCATAAACCACCACCCTCTACCACAATTTCACACCACACCTCAAGAGCCTAAATTCACACAAATCCCCATTGTGCGCAGCGAGGAAGGAAGGAGGAGCCACCTGGAGTGTTTTTAGGTGTATTCTATCTTTTGTTTTTAATGTTTAAGTTTAATTATCTTTGTTTTGCGAACATGAGGAGCCAAATTTGTTTGAGCTAGAGGAGACTTTGAAACCATGATTATATTTGCAATATGAATTGATTACTTTCAGTTGTAATTTCATAAATCGTGAATACAATTTACTTAACTGTTTGATTAAGAACTTATTCTTGTGTGTTGATTAAGAGGGCCCGCTTAGTTTGCATGCATGAATTTGATGCTAGAATATAAGGGAGTTTCACCTAATCATTATGAACTTATATTCATAAGTAGTGGAGGTTGCTAGTCACAATCGTGTTAAGTAAATTCCTGGCAGGAGTATCATGTTGTTCATAGTTACGAATGCCTTGTCAATGCTTATGATTTTCACAAAGCTTAATGATCTTTGATTGTATCTCTATTATGTTGTTCATGTAGGGAACTATTGAAGAATAATTTGGTTGACGATGCGTATTCCATCCAATTCAATGACTTAAGGAAAATATGAGAGTTAATTAATGCTGTTCACGGTTAAGCTGGGGTGTTAAGGTTCATGGTTTATTGGAAAAGCAACTGGAAATCAATTTGTATGCAAGTGTGTCATGTGTGGAGAAGGACCCTTTAGCTAGCTTATCACCCATAGTTTTCCCTAATTTCGTCTAAAGTTATTTAAGTCTTTAAATCTGTTTGTTGTTACCTTAATTTCATCCAAAATCCAATCCCCCTTTACTTGGTTGTGTCTTTTAGTTAGAATCTATCCAAATTTATGTTTTTAAGTGTTTTGAGTCAAAGTTAAGTTAGAATTCGTCCAAATCACCCTTTAGAGTCTAGTTTGAGTCTATTTGTTGTTTGTGCTGTTTTGAGTCTTTTTAGTTTGTTTTGAGTCATATAAGTCTAGTTAAGTGTTTTTAAGTTTTGTTTTGTGTTTTTAAGTCAGTTTAGAGTAGATTAGCATCTCTTCTAATCCCTGGCCTAAAATGATCCCTACTTTCATATACTATAATCATAGGGTTTTAATTTGAGTGTTAGAATATTTCACATCACAATTAACCTACAAAGATTTCAAAGGGCATTTGTTTTATGGCCAACGCTCATACATATAATTACCAACTAGCTATAGTGCATAGTCGGAGATTCGAATTTGGGACTTCTTTCAATATTGGACAAAGAAGTGCCTACTAATGCATAGACGACAATACACAAAAAGGGAAAATACGAATAGTTCATGCTACATACAAAGTGTTGTACGGAAAACTTGGTATAATTAAAATACGTGAGCCTAAAAAAAGATACCATTTTTCAACAATACTTGTGCGTATCTTATTGGCATTTGTATCCACTGATCGATAACATTTGGCTCCTTACATGAAAATAGCTATTCTTCAACATCATATTTTGATTGTTAAGGCTGCGGTGCTTCGAACTTCAAAGACGTACTTGTTGAAGGAGACTAGAAGCCTATCATCAATATTATCAATGGTTGGTGTTCTCTTTCCTAGAGGTTGAAGACTATAATTGGAGACACAATATTTTTGGCTCGAAGATATAATTCAATTTATTGCCAACATGTCTACGTATAGACAAACTTCCTCGTAGATGTTATTACTGATTTAGGACATTCTATTAATGGGCTTCACTTATGCAACCAGTCTATTCTCCCCTCTCTTTTTCTTCCAAAGATAAGAATTTCATTATATTCGAATTGAAAGGTTTACATCAGAAGCCAAAGTATTGAACAACCACTTTAACTCAAAACAATCCCAAACATAAAGGTCCCCCTCACATAAGGCGAAAGAGGCCCCTAGATGTGCTACTGTATTATAGATACAAGGAACAAAAATAAAATCCACTGACCTTAGCCACTGCTTCACATATTGGATATCAAGAAGAAGAGCTTTAATTGCAACATTTGGTTGAACCTTGCCATTAATCATATCCACAAGATCCTTTAGAATTTAATTCAATATGAACTACATCAAATTCCATATCAACCTAAGCCAACAACAGCACCCTCACTGCTTTCGCCTCCGCTGTAACATCTCACATTGCCCAGGGGTGAGGATCCTGTAAGCCTTATATGTATATTCTCATTTCTACCTAGCACGAGGCCTTTTGGGAGCTCACTAGCTTCGGGTTCCATCGGAACTCCGAAGTTAAGTGAGTTCTCGTGAGAGCAATCCCATGATGGGTGACCTACTGGGAAGTTCTCGTGTGAGTTTCTAGAAACAAAACCGTGAGGGCATGGTCAGGGCCCAAAGCGGAAATATCGTGCTACAGTGGAGTCGAACTCTGAATGTGATGGGGGCTCGGGCTGGGATGTGAAATCCACCATTAAACTAAAAGCACATGGGAAATTAATATGCTTTTATATTTGATGTATTTGGTGTTATAATTGGGTATTTAGACTCTGATGTTCCTCCCCTATTTTATTCTTATTTAAAAAAAAAAAACAACGTGACATCTCACCGGACAAAAGTCATAATTAGAACCCATTGCCATGATGCATAGTTAATTTGTGATTTATACGAATGACTAAACGGTATCCAAATTAGATAGATTTTTCTAAAAATAATCGTTAGCTGATAATAAAGAGAACGAACGATTTTTGTTATAAAATTTGTACAATAAAAATAACATGCTTTCATCGAAGAATGAATAGATCATTGCATATAAGAAGTCAAAAACCATGATCAGAATAAAAAAGAGAAATTGAATTCTGATTACAGAGTACTCCAATGTTTACTAAATATTGGGAAATAAAATAAAAATTAGTGGAACCCATACAAATTTTGGAATTCAATTCCTCATCTGGGAGAAATTGAACTTCGTAGATATAGATGGTACTGGAAAAGCTGCCCCCGCTTTACTATGGGTTTTGAAACCGCAATCCACAACAGATATGATTCATTTCTACAAAAAGATGCACAAAATCTGGATAACAACACCTAGCAATGAATCATACTTAAAAGGCAACAGCAACACAATCGCATTATCAATTACATCAATCTAGAAAATACACTTTTTACTTTTGCAAATCCCACAAAACCACAAATCAACATAGCTATCTCCAAATAATTCAAAAACTAAATAGGTAGTTGAACCGACATGGTAAAATAAGTATTTCAGTTTGCATTTACATTCTATTTACTTTATATCAACAATCCGTGTGCAACCAAAAGGACGGATTTCAAAGTTTCAGTTAATGAAAATTGTGATCTCAAAATATAATGTCTTTGCATAAGAAACATAAATAGCATGCAATTTACATATATTTTATGTGTGCATGCAACATGACAAAATAGACGACTTGCAAGCTCTACTATCGCCTCAAGGATTGCAATAAAAAAACAACCTAAACAATTTAACAGGTTCTTATGGTGCCTGCAATAGGTGACTTTAAAAGTGGAATGCCAAGAAAAAATACACGTATCTAATACTCTTCACCGAACAAACTCTTAAATGCTGAAACGTTTGTCCCAAGGCGAAAAAAGCTAAACGGAGTTGAACTTTTTCAGATCTTCTTCTTCATTGTCCGATTAACCATACCTATAATTAAAGTGTTCTTGTTTGCCTGGGATTTGTGATTAAAATCGGCAAAGCACCTCTTTATTATTTTTTTTGGTGTAAAACCAAGAAAATAAAAGCTAACAAATCAAGAGACAAAGCCATTCCAATTCCAAAAGAAACCTACAATACAGACAAGATGGAGGAGGAGAAACAACCAGAGTTGGGTAGGAAGCATCACCGGAGATAATCATAAATTTCCTGCAGATCTTTCTAGAAAATAAGAGGGATCGAGACTCGAGTATATCCGTACAACGAAGGAGAGACCATTGAATGTCCCAAACAACTATACGATACTCAAATGAAACAGATCAGCTTTTCCCCCTCTTTTTTTCAGTGACAAAGAAGACGTTCATCGGAAAGCAAAGTAGATGGCTGACTTGACAACATACGGAACTGAAAGGTTATTCACAAACGTGTTAACTCTATTTATTTTTACGTTTTCGGAGTGACGTTTCAGCATTTAAGAGAATGAAGTAAATAAAAAATAAAAATAAATAAATTCAGTTGTCAAATAACCATTGGCTCGGAACACCAACTGGCAGAGTCCATCCAAAAGAAAAAGAAAATGCTGGTGCACACCTCCTTTCATTGGGACAGGGCTAGTGTCATGATTAAAATCCCATGAGAGAATTACAAGTCACAGAAATAATCCTGGACATCCATGAGTTTGTTTATGAACTAAATAGGTTTTAAAATTAAATTTTAATTACCCAACCTAGAAAATTTAAAACGCGAAAGCCACATCTTTTACTTGACAATCTAGGCAATGTACGTCATACATCATACATCATGCACAAAAAGAAACAATAACGTAGATATGCCCAATTGCTAGGCCTTCATAAGTAGTACTCCAATAAATTGGTGAGAACTCTTAGCTTTGAGATATTTAGGCATCACATATAGGGGTGGGCATGGTTCGATCCGACCCAGCTCCACCCTCGAATTGGAATCAGAACTGGAAAATACTAACAGTTCCGTTTGGTGTGGTTCCGCTTAAATTTACTACCAAAATCGTATGGTTCAGTTTACACTAGTTTCGGTTCGGTTTATGCCAGTTTATAGTTCTAACCAAAATTATATATATATTTTTTTTAATCTTCTACTTCCAATACCAAACACATATTTGAACCACAAATTTAAGCAAATTTGAGTTTCCACTACTAGATTTACGATATTTGTGATAGAAAGTTAGAAAGTTTATATATAAATATAAATCAAAAGATAGAAAACCTCAAATCAAGACCAAAGTGCACATCCTAAAACGAAATTAAAGAGTATATAATGCATAAAGATAAATGAGGAAAGAAGAGAGGAGAGAGAGGGATAAAAATTGCAATGTGAATCCACGGCCATAGTTAAATGGATGAGGTGAGGTAATTACCAAGGGTTTGACTTTTGGGCTTGAGAATTTTTTATATAGATGTTTAGTTTGGGCTTAGAATTTTTTATAAACCCCAGTGAGAAAAAGCTAGAAAGATAACTTTATACTACCTCACATGTGAGTGGCAAACTTGCAATTAATATAAGTTTGCTCCCACTCACCCTTATGACCGGCCTTGACTTTGTTATTGGGCTAATTGCCCTTTTTTTTTAGTTGTCATACAACTTAAATATAATGGGTCTTGTGGACCAAAAACACTTTTGGGCCCCCGAGACCCGAAACTAAATTGAAAGCCCAATACGAACCTTTCATGTAATTAATTAACTAATTAATTAATCTTGACGATCAATTGTGAATTGAAACTACATTTCAATTCTCCCTTTGATGAAGATTAGTGTTTGCTGATCTTCAGGGCTTCCACAAACCATGAGTGACACCTAGCAATATGTCATGGCTACCTAAGCTAAGTAGAAGTGGTTGGAGAACCTATCTAGTGACAATTACAATGTAATAGGGTCCTTCTCTAATACAATACTCTTAATAACATTGTTTGAGTGATAGTTTGTTTCATGTTTACTATCCAATGTGATACCCAAGCTAAGTAGAAGTGGTTGGAGAACTTATCCAGTTACAATTACAATGTAATAGGGTCCTTCTCTAATACAATACTCTTAATAACATTGTTTGAGTGATAGTTTGTTTCATGTTTACTATCCAATGTGATGCTACTCTATATGATTCTATTGAATATGATTTGGAACAAACTTCCTAAGTCATATTCATATGCTTTGGCCAAAGACTCCTGAATCATATCTCAGAGTATTCTCCTTCTACCATGGAAGGTTAGAGATCCCTTGTTGTGCATTCATATGCCTACATGACTAGATAGCTTGACCCCAACAATGTCGTGGACACTCTCGATGGAATGCCTTTGACATGATTAAAGATCAAAGACCTAACCATTAGACATCTATGATGTATCAGATCAAATGACTACTTTGCATATTGTAACTTACGAGTTCTTACATGACATGTATATTTGAACTCTCTTTGATTGTAGTCTAGTGTACTCGATTACCCTTTGAGCATCTATGCGTTTGTCTTAGTGTCCAACACTAAATGACTTGAGACTAGTCATACTCACGCTTGAGTTAACATAACACATACTAACCTTAGCGGATTGTCAATGCCCAATTGGCAATCATATGGCTAGGAACGTTTTAGGAATGAACATAAGAGAAAGGTCTCATTAATCTAACTTACTTAGATCACTTCTCTCTTAGATTAAATACATTCCTTGGATTCCCTTATTGCTTAAACACATAATAAAATAAATAGTGATTAACAATAAGTATACCAAAAGCTATTACATCAAATGAGTGGCTTTGTGGGCATACTTCCAACAATCTCCCACTTGCACTTAAAGCCACCTTCCCATGTATCTAATACCCATCTTTTCCATATGGCGGTCAAGTTGGAATTGAGACATTGGCTTCATCAGTGGATCTACTACTTTATCGACTGAGGCAACCTTGAGGATGTTGACTTTCCCTTCGGCAGCAGATCTTCTAATGATATTGAAACATCCGTCAAAATGCTTGTTCTTTTGATGAGCCCTAGGTTCCTTGGATTGAGTTATCACCCCATTATTATCACATTTCAAAGTTACTGGTGATGTAATGGTTGGAACCACTCCAAGTTCAGTAATGTGCTTCTTCATCCAAAATGATTCTTTGTTGGCTTCAGTTACAGCGACATATTCAGCCTCCATCGTGGAATCAGCAATTTCATCTTGTTTCTTGCTTTTCCAGCTGACAGCCCCACCATTTAGAGTGAACACATATCTGGAGTTGGTCATCGACGTCAGATTGGAAATCTGCATTTGTATAGGCTTCCACTCGCAACTTTGTCGCTTCTCCATAAACAAGGAACATGTCCTTAGTTCTTCTTAAGTACTTAAGGATCGTCTTGACAGCTGCCCAGTGTTCTAATCCTGGGTTAAATTGATATCGACTAGTAATGCTCACATCATATGTGATATCAGGCCTTGTGCATATCATGTCATACATGAGACTTCCTATGACAAAAGCATAAGGAATCCTACTCATCTGCCATATCTCTTCAAGAGCTTTCAGTCCCATGCATTTAGAAAGGTGAATTCCATGTCTCACAGGAAGAAGACATTTCTTTGATTGTTTCATTTGGAACCTACTTAGCACATTATCTCTGTTCACAAATTGGGATAATCCAATTAATTTTCTAGATCTATCACGATACAGCTTTATCCCCAATACATAAGATGCATCTTCCAAATCTTTCATACGGAAGGTTTTGGACAACCATACTTTTACAAAAGAAAGTACTACAGTGTTATTCCTGAATAGTAATATGTCATCTACATATAACACTAGGAATACAACAGCATCCCTAACGAACTTTTGATAAACACAATTGTCGTCTTCGTTTTGAGTAAAACCAAACGATTTGATTTGAGTCTCAAAATGAATATTCCAGCTCCTAGAGGCTTGCTTAAGTCCATAAATGGACCTCTTAAGCTTGCATACCTTAGTCTTTTCAGACTTGGACATGAAACCTTTGGGTTGAGTCATATTGAGCTCTTCCTCTAGGTAGCCATTCAGAAAGGTTGTCTTCACGTCCATTAAATCACTAGATGATAATCTCAGGGATATTCAAACACTAATCTTCATCAAAAGGAATCATTAACATCCAGTGAATCATTATCACCAGTGATTGAATATCCCTGACAGGAAGATTAGTGTTTCAATTCATGGGTAAATTGAAACACTAATCATTAACATCCTATCGAGTGAATCATTATCATCGGTGATTGAATATTCTTGAGATTATTGTTGTAACAAGTTGCTGTGAAAGTTGGAATGGGGAAAAAGTTTTGAGTTCCCGTCCATCAAATTACTTTAAACTACCACCCGAGTCGAGTCCGCACTCAACCATCTCAACTTGCCACCACAAAATCAAGTTAGGTACTTACATGTATTCTTGCATCTAGGCTACGCATTCACTCCAATTATATTATACTTTAGATTTGTTGGACTTGTTTTGACCCTTAACTTCATGGATGTTCACTTAGCCTTCTTGGCATAGCTGTTCGCTAAATCCAAGATAAATTTTCAATGAATCAACTTGCTTAGGTGTTATGAATCACATTGTTCTGGCTCTCAGTGTATCATCACTTTTGTACCTCATCGTGATGCGTGTTTCACTTCTAAGTTTTGTGAAGTTTTCATGAAGGTCTTGAGTACTAAGTTGGTTGTCTTGTATCGCATTGTTTTTTATTTGTAGACTGTTGGACAGTCTTGAACGAACTATCTAGATCTTGAATGACGTATTGCGTTCTTTTGATTTATGGTTTTTGAATGATTAGATTTTGCATCGATCTCTTTTATAGTAGTTACGACAATAGTTTAATTTTCAGTTTGTGTATGGCACTATTTGATACTTGGTATGATAGATCCTATTAGTAGCACTGGTTAGACAGTAGAGTTTTATGATTTAGTCTTCGAATGTTTGATTTCATGATTTGAGAAACTGTGTGCTTATGTTATTGTTGACTTGGGATTGGAAATTGGTATGTTTGCACCCTTAGGAAATTACTACTTGCTTATCGAGACAACAATGTGTTGTCAATATCGCGGGCGGCCGACCGTAATATCGATGACTTATTCGTTGGGTTTGTTAAGCAAGTGGGCAAGTAGACTCGTCTACGATAATTGTTACTATTTAGTTATTGTTGGGGCTCAACCTAAAGACACATCTGTTCTCGAAGTACGTGACGTTTCAAATACTTGGGCAAGACCCACTTCCATTTTCGATTTTAATTCTCAGTACAAGTGTAAACACGAAAAATTCCTGAAACAAGAAACAAGAATACGTGCACAAAATATATTTTGTGTTTAATGATTTTTGGGGTTACAATCTCTTTGTAATTTGATCCTCTGATTCTATCTTCGTAGGGTGTAGGTTTGTGGATGAGTTGTTGATCCAAAGGGCCGTCGGGGCTTGATCTAAGGATGAACAGTTGATGAACGGATCTTCGAGGGCTTTTGGGCTTGATCTTGAAGGTTGATGGATGAGCGGATCTTCAAGGGCTTTTGGGCCTAATCTTAAAGACTGGGTGTATGGATTTCTTCAAGTTGCCGTCAGGGCTTGATCTTGAGGGTTGATGGATGAGCGGATCTTCAAGGGCTTTTGGGCCTAATCTTGAAGACTGATTGGATGTGTGGATTTGTTGAGGTTGTTGATCCAAAGGGCCGTTGGGGCTTGATCTTAGGACGAACGGATGATGAACACTTTCTTCAAGGGGCCATCGGGGCTTGATCTTGAGTCGGCGGAAGTTCTTCAAGGGCCGTTGGGGCTTGATCTTGAAGGAGGATTTAACGAAGAACGAAGAGTGTTTTCTTGATCCTTCGGGATTTGCTTGAGAGCTTTAGAGTTTCAAGGCTTCAAGGTTTTGGTGTGATGTAAATTCCCTTCTTTCTTTCTTTTCTTCCTTTCTTTTTCCTCCAAAATGAATGCCTTGGCTTCCTATTTATAGAATTCCAAAACTTAATTTTTGGATTTAAATAATCAGATGAAATAAATCATTTCTGCCAGGTAATGACATGTGTCCTATTTGATGACTTTTCCAATTTATTTCGATTTTTCGTTGAGTCACACGCTACATGTAAAATTTATGTGACACGTGAGTGTTGAAATTTTAATTATTGGTCAACATTCATTTCACCGAAATTTCGATGTCCACAAATGCCCCCACTTCAAGGCGCGTCGTAGACATGTGTTTGTCACGTGTAGAAGATGCGTTTTGAAGTCCCTTAATGTAGATGTCAACCCAAGGGTCGTCGAGGCTTGATCTTGAGTTCGACTGGAAATTTCTTCAAGGGCCATCGAGGCTTGATCTTGAGTTCGACTGGAAGATTTTCTGGTTTCCTCCAATCGTTGATTTTCCACAAGCTTAATCTTGAACTGGGCTGGAGATTCTTTTGGTCTCCTCCGAAGGTCTGAACTTACTCCTTTTATCTGGAGTTGAATTTGATTCAAGGGTGGTGAACACTTGATTTTGAATCGGACTTGTGATTTCTTCAAGGGCCATTGAGGCTTGATCTTGAACTGGGCTGGAGGATTCTTTTGGTCTCCTCCGAAGGTCTGAACTTACTCCTTTTATCTGGAGTTGAATTTGATTCAAGGGTGGTGAACACTTGATTTTGAATCGGACTTGTGATTTCTTCAAGGGCCATTGAGGCTTGATCTTGAACTGGGCTGGAGGATTCTTCTGGTCTCCTCCGCTCGTTGATTTTCCTTTGTGCTACTCTTGAACTGGGCAGCAGGATTCTTTTGGTCTCCCCCCGAAGGTCTACGAGCTGTTTCAGGATATGGCAGGCAAGTACGAGGTGGAGGTGCTGACCTGTTTCTTTGTTCAATCTTTCCAATTCGTATTGAATACGAATCGGAAATATTGAAGTTTCCTTGTCCCTTCTCTGGCAGTGTATCAACCGTTGAAGATGACTACTCGAGAGCAATACTAGGTAAGCAATCAGGAATAGATTCCAGGTAGTCTGTTCCAGATCGGAAGACTGAATCCAAGTGCCGGCTGATTGCTTCTTTCACTTTGCCATGCGAGTAAGAACAAGGACAAAGGAAAAGACAGGGAAAAAGCATGATATGAGATACCTTTGCTTTCGAAGAAGCAGTGAATGAATCAACACATATATTTGTTGTGCTTGTCTCCACATGCTTCGATGTATCATTTTCACTTGCCTTACTTGCTCCCCTTTGCAGAAGTGGTATTTCCTTATGCAGGTTTAGCATCTTCTCTTGTAGTATTTGTCCTCCGATGCAGGAGTTGAATGCAACCTTTGCATTTAAATGGTGTTTCACTTCTTGGTGGCAACTGGTTTGAGTGGAGGTTCCGACATATTGCTTTCTCTGTCCTTGTCTTGGCAGGTGAGAACAAGGGCAAAGGAAAAGATAGGGAAAAAGCATGATATGAGATACCTTTGCTTTCGCCCTTGATGATATGAGATACCTTTGCTTTTGAAGAAGCGGTGAATGAATCAGCACATGCTTCAATCTATCGTTTCCTCCTGGGTCATCTGTACTCCAGGCATCTGGTATCTTCAAAGGTTGAATAGGTTTTCTCAAAGGAAGAAGAAGAATTGTGTATTTCGAGAGGCTTTGCTGGGAGTGCGCCCTCAGAGGTGAGGAAGAGTTGGGCATTTTCTTCAGGTCTGCCTTGCCATAAGAGACGAAGGTCGACACATATAGGGATTTCTTAATAGCAAGTGGTGGTACCGTTCTTTTACCCTTGTCGACAAACGTCTCTTCGATATCTGAACGACGCCTCTTCGATTTCTGAACGAGCGCCACTTTTGACAAAGTTGCACGCGTTTTCTGAAAAGCAGAGAAAGCGTCGCCGAACTTTGCGCTTGTCGGCTAAAGACGTGTAGTTGCGATGATGGCCTCCACGTGTTCTCAACTTTGTCAGATATCTTTTGACAAAGTTGAACGCGTTTTCTGAAAAGCCGAGAGAGCGTCGCCGAACTTCACGCAGGAAAATCCGGTTTTTTGAATCGGTGGTCGTGTCGCATTGGCTTTTTATAGAGGTATCGATCACCTCCAACATGCACACTTTGAAGATCGCCCGTTTGTGAAAATCGTCTCCGGCCTTTTGAAATTTAACTCCATCCACCCTTTCTCTTTGAACACTTTTGAAAAATGGCAAACCCATCGAACCTTAGCTTAGACTTGAGTCTCAGCAGTGATACGGGCGCGCCGCGTCAAGGTAACGTATGGCGCCCTTCTTTCTTATCTTCTAACGGTCCTCTTACATGTGAAGACTCCGTGATGCAGGACGCCACAACAGCTACGATAGTAGCTAGGAACCTCCTCATTCCAAAAGATAGTAGGCTGCTGTCAGGACGGTCCGATGAGTTGGCCGTTCAAAAGTCCCTCGCTCTTAGTGTTCAGTGTGCGAGCTCTGTGTCCAACATGGGCCAACGCCTGCTTGCTCGGTCCCGTCAGGTGGAATCATTGACGACAGAGGTGGAAAATCTCAAGCAAGAGATCAACCAGCTGAAGTATGAGAATAGAAGTTTGCACGTGCTTGCAAACAACTATTCGACGGGCATGAAGAGAAAGCTTGATGAGCTGCAAGAGTCTGAAGGTCGGATTCAAAGTGGCCGTCAAAGGTTTTCGTCTTTCCTCCAGAGGCACATTTTTCCTGGGTCTTCCAGCGTTTGGCCAAGTATTGAGGCCTCGAATGATCTAGCTTCGATGCCTTCCGCTCCGAGAGTTTTGCCAAATAATGGGGCTTCACGTGAACAACCTTTGTGAAAGCTCCATCTTTCTCTCTTTTTTTTTTTTTTTTTTTTTTTTTGTGTACGCACTTGTAATTTCTTGGAGATCAATGGACATGCTTTATTTTATTCAGTGTATTGTGCTAAATACAAATAAAACATATACATCACCGTCCATCATCATTCCTTTTTATTTTAATTAATTTATTTTTTTTATTCTTTTCTTTGCTTTCGGTGGCACTGATCCACCATTCATTTATATATATATATATATATATTTCAGATGGTGCCAGAAGCACCATCATTGTTTTTATTATATTTTTTTTTTCTTTGCTTTCGGTGGTGCTGATCCACCAAGATAGATTTTTTTTTTTTAATAATATTTTTTTATATATATATTCCCCACATGGTGCAGGGAGGAAATGCAGAGGAGCTTGGAGTAATAGGAGGTAAGAGACGGAGAAAGTCTTTGGGTGTGAGTTGCCAAACTTTGGTTTTGTCAATCACATTCAAAGGCAGCAGCAGAGGCAAGCAGATGTGAGTTGACAAACTTTGTTTTTGTTAATCACATTCAAAGGCGGCAGCCATGGCGGAGGTGCAGAAACAGCCAGAGCTTGAGGCAGAGTGTAAGGCGTCGAGTTTGAAGACCGGCTAGTCGTTTGACAGCGGTCAATGAAGCTCTTCGTTGATTTTGATCATGGTGGCCAGGGTGACGAGCTCGAGGTGGTTAGTGGATGCTGTTGCTGCGTTTTGGTGAGATCTCCGTTGTGTTTTTTTTTTTTTTTTTTTTTTTTTTTTAGTGCTGCAAATGCCTCCATCAGTGGAGATGAAGAAGGAACACTCCGCGGGAGGAGTTGACAGCGGCAAAGACGGCAAGGATGGTTGCTGCTGCAATCGGTGGAGGCGTTGACGGGCAGCGAACAAGCTACTGTTGGAGTTTGAGCTCCATTTGCTCCTCCCTGGAATTAACAGCTTCTGAACTGCCGTTTCCTTCCATTGCACGAGCATCCATAACTGAGCTGTTGTTGGCGAGAGGAGAAGGTGACTTGAGAAGCGAAAGGTGACGGGATCCATGCTGTGGACAATGAAGGACTTGAAGTAGATGTCGAAGATGCTGAGCATGTAAACGGCATAGAGAACTACGTCAAGCACTACCAGCCATTTCTCTTTCCTCTTTAACCCTGTCCGTCGTCCTCTCTGCTTTCCTCAAATTCTCGGCTTTCTTCGGTCTCTTCTAGCTTTGTGCGACACTGCATCACCAAATCCATCTCCTTCAAGTCACCGAGTGCATGGGCTCTTTCTGCATGACAACCGGAGACGACGGCTGGAGACATGGCACGGCTTCTACCTCCGTTTGGGCTTCTGTCTGACGTCGGCGATTGTTGCAGCAATATGAGAGGAAGGAAGGGCTGCAGTGTGCGTTGAAGAAGAGTCCAAGAGAAGTAGAGAGAGAACTGTGGTCTCCGAATGTCACCATTTTGCTACTGCCTTTCCGTTGTTATTGGCCGAGACGAGGGTGCACGTTGTGGTCTCTGGGCTCACGGATGGCAGTCTCGCTGGTCAGAGAGGAACAAGAAGCAGCCGTCTGGACCTTGGGTTGTCGACAGCGGCAGGGAGCGGAGAGCGTCTCTCTTTCTTCTCTGCGTTTTCCTTCTCTGCTGATGCAAAATATATTAAGCACACAAATTAAACCCTCTTCTGACAATTGTAGCAAAGTATGTAAGTAGGGATCGTTCAAAACCGGGGATTAGGAGGGATTGCTAAACTCTTGAAAACTGACCTAAGAAGTCCAAAACAAAGTTAAAAACACTAATTTGGACTCAAAGAATGAAAAACCAAAGTTAAAACACTAAAACAAAACAAAAACTCAAAACAGCAACTAGAAGACTCAAAACTGCCTAAAAACCACTTTCTGGGCAGTTTTGAGCACCTACACTAACTTGGACGAAATTGGTTGAAAACATGACTCAAAACACTTAAAAACATGAACCAAAACAATTTCTAACTAAATTGAGACTTCAAAGTAAAGGGGGATTTGATTTGGACGAAATTAAAGTTGAGAAAACAGATTGCAAAGTAAAACTGATCTTGAAACGTTTTTGGGGTTTTTAATGGATGATGGACTAGTTAGGGGTTCTTTCTCCACACATGACAAGTATGCAAATGACTCGATTTCCAGTTATTCCTTCATAGAATTATGAATGACAATGCCCCAAATTAACCGTGACATCACTAGTTAATTCTCAAGTTTTCCTTGTGTTATTGAATTGGATGACATCATACGACAACCCAAAGCATTCTTCAAAAGTTCCTTACATGACATCATAATAAAGATACAATCAAAGATCATTACGTTCAATGAAAACTATAAGCATTAACAAAGCACTTGTGACTATGACATCATGACACTTATGCTAGGAATTGAACTTAACGCGATTGTGACTAGCAATCTTCACTACTTGTGCATATAAGTGTGTGACAATTATGTGAAACAAACTTATATTCTAGCATCATATTCATGCAAGCCAATTAAGTGTCGACCCCTAATTAACAAACACAAATACGTTATTACTCGCACAGTTAAGCCAATTGCATTCACGATTCAAGAACTCATAACTGGAATTTATCAAATCAACTTGCACACATAGTTATGGCTTCGAAATCACCCCTAACCAATAGGGGTTTAGCCACTCATGTTCATAGCAAAATGAAAGGAAAATAAATTAAACATTGAAATCATAAAACGAATTACACCTAGAATGCACCAACGACGAAGCTTGAGCATCCAAGAGTCCTTCCTTCTTTCTCCTTGCTACGGCACAAAGGTGGATGGGATGGTTGGGATGTGTTTTAGGATCAGGGATTATGGAATTGGATGGAGGATAGGCACGGCAAGGTGTAGTGTTTGGTTGGAATTGTGTTTCTAGGATTTTAGGATGTGGAGAGTGGTGTGGCTAGATGAATGGACGAAAATTGGGTGAATGAGTGATTCCCCTAGTGCCTTGCTGCAAACCCTTATTTATAGGGCTAGGAAAGGTTTTGAAACACTTAAAGGATATATGTGTGTAGCTTGGACAAGGTAGGACGGCTAGTGACAAGCTAGGAAGGCTAGGAGACAAGGTAGGACGGCTAGGAGACAAGCTAGGACGGCTAGTGACAAGCTAGGACGGCTAGTGACAAGCTAGGACGACTAGGAGACAAGCTAGGACGGCTAGTGACAAGCTAGGACGGCTAGGAGACAAGCTAGGACGGCTAGGAGACAAGCTAGGACGGCTAGTGACAAGCTAGGACGGCTAGGAGACAAGCTAGGACGGCTAGGAGACAAGCTAGGACGGCTAGTGACAAGCTAGGACGGCTAGTGACAAGCTAGGACGGCTAGGAGACAAGCTAGGACGGCTAGGAGACAAGCTAGGACGGCTAGTGACAAGCTAGGACGGCTTGTTCTTCCAATACAGAAATTAGGCACCATGTGTGAATAGATAAAGCCTTCTAGAAATAAGGTTTTTAGGCCCCCTTGCAGCTCCCTAACTGAATTCAAGCCTTCAAATTCGTCCATCCTCATGCCTCCATGCTTGCACTATCCAATCTTGGCCCAAAAATGCTCTAGAATGCTCCAAATTGCTTCTTTTTGCATACTTTGACACTAAAACCTGAAATTGCACGAAAATGACTTTAAACACTAAACTAACTAAGGAAAAACAACATAAATGCATGAGAACAAGCCAATTAAGTCACATAAAAATGCTCCTATCAAATTCCCCCACACTTAGCTTTTGCTAGTCCTCGACCAAAACAAAGAAATAAAACAAGACAAAACAAACAAACATAATCTAAACCTTCCAACGTTTGCCTCAGGGATTTCCAATGCACATGACATGTTAAAGATTATCATTCCCACAGATTTGAGTCAATTTAACACTTAAGCACATGCTTAATCATAGTCACTACTTACTAGTTCACAATTAACCAATTAAAACAATGTTTTGAATGTAGTAACATGCCTTAGAGAATTCCCTCAATCCTTAATAGATTTGCACTCTATTTTCACTCAGATTTTCTAACTACACACCCTATACTAGTTATATGTGAGAGAATTGATGTAGATATAAAAACGAATGCTCACATATATGTATCACAAAGAACGCAATTTCCGGACTTAATAGGCATGTTTAGATATGATCTCATGAATGGAATGCTACTACTTAGATGCGAGAACCAGTGACACCATATGCTCATACCAAATTCAAACTCAACAAATTGAAACACATAACACTCAAGATAGAAGTTTAAGGGTTGCAACGGGGCTTGGGGTATTGGTTAACAAAGAAAGGATAGGGAAAACAAACGTTCTTCAAGCATTAGTAAGCAAAGTAATGAAGTTAAGACTTAGAATTCACTTAGTTTGCAGAAATTAACTTAAAAATACAAGGGGAAGACTTTAAACAACTTCTTGGGGCCGAATTCAACTTTTTGGACCCTTTCTTCAACAAACAACACCTTGGAACTTTTTTTCTCATATTGTTCAACTCTTTTCATACTTTATTTATTTTTTTTTTTTTTCACGAATTTTTCTTTTCTTTTCTTTCTACCCGTGCTTATGGCACATAATTCTCAAAATAAAAACTTCCCCCACACTTGGTTTCTGTCATAAAGGAATTCCATTTGAATCATGCTTACTATACTTTAAGAACGAGGGTATGGATAGTCCTAATCTAGGCTAGGTGAGGGTAATGCGGGTTAACAAAGAAAAGGCTAAACAAGGCTCAATGGGGTTAACACCTAAACATATAATGGAGTAGGGCACACGGCTTTTTGGCTAAAGTGGTGGTCACTACACAACTTCATCTTGAATATGTGTTATGCTAATCAATACCATGCTTTGAATGAAATGGGCATGACTTCTAGTGTTTGGAACTAAATGATGAAACGCCTTCTAAGTAGCAACCAAGCAAAGAATAATGAGATCATGCAACGATTTTAGAAAACAAAGAATGCACAGATTTGAACTCTCCAAATAAACGTTTAGGTTCAAGTCTCACAAGGTTGTAGCGTTAATTTGAGTTCCTTCCTTCAAGCATGTTACAAAAACTGATTTTTTATTTTTATTTTTATTTTTATTTTTTATGATTGCATGTGAATTCATAAGTTATAACCACAACCAAGCATAAACATAGAGTAAATCAAACTTTCATCCATGTTAATCACTCTCTTTAACAGCCATGTATTTAAAAACCAAATCCTCATCATTGTGTTGGAAGGTACCCTAAGACACAAACAAACACACAAAAACAACTCTTTTTTGGGTTTTTTGAAACAAATTTTTCAAATTTTTCTTTGATTTTCGGATTTTTACTTCAAAACATACTAAAACACACCAAAACTGCTTAAAAACACTTAAAAACAGCAAGGAACAAGTTTTGAAATAATGGGTGATAAAATCCCACGAATTTGAATGAAAAACACTTAGTTACCCCCCCACACTTAAATCAAACATTGTCCTCAATGTTTTAAGCATAGAATCACACAAAGAAACACACAAACAGCAAGTAAAACAACTAAATAGGCAGATTAGAAGGAATCAACAAAGAGAAGGGTTTAGGAACGCAAATCTGGAATTGGAGTGCTTTCTAGGTCTTCCTTTGTTGAATGGCATGGGTTGCCTCCCAAGTAGCGCTTTCTTTAACGTCTTGCAGCCGGACGAAGAACACGTTCAGGCACCATTGGTGCCCACGGCATGGAGTGAGATCTCCTCCACAACCTGCCCCATGGCATTCTCATAGTATGGCTTCAATCTATGTCCGTTGACCTTGAATTCCACCCCATTCCTTAAGCTTTGGACTTGAACTGCACCATGTGGGAAAACATTAGTAACAACAAAAGGTCCAATCCATTTAGAACATAACTTTCCGGGAAATAAACGTAAACGAGAATTAAAAAGTAAAACTTTCTGCCCAATTGTGAAGGTTTTGCCCCTAATCATCTTGTCATGAAACGCCTTCGTCTTTTCCTTGTAAATGCGGGCATTCTCGTAGGCTTCATTCCTTAGTTCCTCAAGCTCATTCAATTGGAGCTTCCGATGCATTCCAGCAGCATCTAAGTCCAAATTGAACGTTTTGATGGCCCAATGTGCCTTATGCTCTAGCTCCACGGGTAAGTGACAAGGTTTTCCATAAACTAGCCGAAATGGAGACATCCCTAGGGGTGTTTTGTAGGCAGTGCGATATGCCCATAGTGCATCGTCTAAACGCATGCTCCAATCCTTCCGGTTAGGCCCCACGGTCTTCTCCAAGATTTGCTTGACCTCTCTATTTGATACTTCGGCTTGGCCACTTGTTTGTGGGTGATAAGGTGTTGAAACCTTATGCTTGACATTGTACTTCTTGAAGAGTGCCTCAATGGTCCTATTGCAGAAATGTGAACCTCCATCACTTATAAATACCCGCGGCATCCCAAATCTAGAGAAAATGTTAGTCTTGATGAAATCTGAAACCACTCTAGAATCGTTAGTACGGGTAGCTTTTGCTTCTACCCATTTAGAAACATAATCAACCGCAAGCAAAATATAAGTGAAACCAAATGAAGAAGGAAAAGGACCCATGAAATCAATACCCCAAACATCAAAGATTTCAACATTGAAGATGGGTGTTTGCGGCATTTGGTCTTTTGCACCAATAGAACCTGTTCTTTGACATCTATCACATGTTAAGCAAAACATTCTAGCATCTTTGAACAATGTAGGCCAATAAAAACCAGATTCTAACACTTTACGAGCTGTCCTTTGGGTACCAAAATGGCCTCCACATGCATAAGAATGACAAAATGCTAGAATTGAGTTAAAATCAGAAGTTGGCACACATCTTCTAATAATCTGATCTGGGCAATATTTCCATAGATATGGATCATCCCACACATAAAATCTTGCATCATGTATCAATTTATCACGTTGGACCTTGCTTAGGGTGTTAGGAACTTGCTTAGTCACCAAGAAATTGACCAAATCGGCATACCAAGGGGTACTTACCTCAATGGACAGAAGTTGTTCATCCGGAAACATCTCAGAAATGGGGAGGGACTCTTCTTCACGCACCAATCTACTCAAGTGGTCAGCCACCACGTTTTCACAACCTTTCTTGTCCCTAATTTCAATATCGAACTCTTGAAGTAGGAGCATCCAACGAATGAGCCTTGGTTTGGCCTCCTTTTTGGTGAAAAGATACTTCAAGGCTGCATGGTCAGTGAAAACAATTACTTTAGTGCCAATAAGATATGATCTAAACTTATCTAAAGAAAATACAACCGCCAAGAGTTCTTTTTCGGTTGTAGAATAATTCAATTGAGCATCATTTAAAGTGCGGGAAGCATAATAAATAACATGTGACTGTTTATTTTTCCTTTGACCCAAAACAGCCCCAAGTGCATAATCCGAGGCATCACACATCAATTCAAATGGAATGGACCAATCCGGGGGAGTTATGATGGGTGCCGTGGTTAGGAGCTCTTTGAGATGCTTGAATGACTTCTCGCATGCCTCGTTGAACTCAAAAGACACATCTTTTTGGAGGAGGCGGCATAGGGGTTGTGCAATCTTGGAAAAGTCCTTGATAAATCGTCTATAGAATCCTGCATGACCAAGAAAAGAACGAACCTCTCTAACCGAAGTAGGAGAGGGTAAGTAGCGTACAAGATCTACTTTAGACTTATCAACTTCAATTCCTTTTTCAGAGATTATATGACCCAAAACAATACCTTGTTTAACCATAAAATGGCATTTTTCCCAATTTAAAACAAGGTTTGTTTCAACACAACGTTTCAAGATTAACGTGAGATTATCCAAGCATTTATCAAAAGAATCACCAAAAACACTAAAGTCATCCATGAATATTTCAATAATCCTTTCAACATAATCAGAAAATATGCTTACCATACACCTTTGAAACGTGGCAGGGGCATTGCACAAACCAAATGGCATGCGTCGATATGCAAATGTTCCAAAGGGACAAGTAAAAGTGGTCTTTTCTTGATCATCCGGGGCAATGACAATTTGATTATAACCTGAATATCCATCAAGAAAGCAATAAAAAGAATGACCCGCTAACCTTTCCAACATTTGATCTAGGAACGGCAATGGGAAGTGGTCCTTCCTTGTGGTGGCATTTATCTTCCTATAATCGATGCATACACGCCAACCGGTTTGGATTCTCATGGGTACAAGCTCATTCTCGGCATTCTCCACAACCGTCACTCCGGATTTCTTAGGCACACATTGGATAGGTGAAACCCAACGACTATCGGAGATAGGATAAATGACTCCACAATCAAGAAGTTTGATTATCTCTTTTTTCACAACTTCCATCATTGGAGGGTTAAGACGGCGTTGAGCCTCTCTAGTTGGTTTGGTCCCCTCCTCAAGAAATATGTGATGCATACAAGTTGTGGGGCTTATACCTTTGATATCGGCCAATGTCCATCCTAGGGCAGATTTGTACTCCTTCAACACATGCATGAGTTTTTCCTCCTCTTGTGCCGTGAGGGATGATGATATGATGGCAGGCAGTGTCTCATTTTTTCCCAAGAAAATGTACTTCAAATGGCTTGGCAAAGGTTTGAGTTCAAGGATAGGTGCCTGAATTATGGATGGAAGCAACTTGTTAGTCGAAATGGGAATGGACTCTTTGTTAGGAAACTTACCATCATGTATTGGTGATGACTCAAGGGCAGCAACTACTTCAAGAAAATCCTCACTAGGAGGCACGGCATAGGATAGTGTATTTGTGCCGTGGGGTTGCATGGATGTTGCTCCCTTGGTTTTGACTTCTACACCACTTGTAATGACTTTTTCAAGCATATCATCATTCAAATCTTCAAGGTATCCCTGCGCCAAAGAGTCAACAGTATCAATAGAGAAACATGAATGATCTTCACTAGGATACTTAATAGAATCGGAAAGATTGAAATTAACAACTTCCCCATCAAATTCCATGGACAAAGTTCCATTAAACACGTCAATCTTAGTCCGGGCCGTTTTCATGAATGGCCTTCCAAGTAGAATGGGCAGCGAGGTTGCATGATCCGATTCATCCATCTCAAGGACATAGAAATCCGCCGGAAAGATCAAATGATTAACCTGCACCAAAACATCTTCCAAAACTCCCTTTGGATAGGCATTAGATCTATCGGCCAATTGTATGATAACACCATCCTTTTTCAATGCTCCTAGGTTCATAGATGCATATATGGAATATGGCATAACATTTATAGAAGCACCTAAGTCAAGCATGGCAGATTCAAATCTAGTGTTACCTATGACACAAGGAATGGTGAAACTACCCGGATCTTTGCATTTGGGAGGTAGTTTGCGTTGCAAGATGGCGGACACATTCTCACCTACTTTTACCACTTCCTTGGTCGACATCCTCTTCCTAGTGGTGCACAACTCCTTCAAAAACTTGGCGTATCTAGGGACTTGCTTGATTGCATCCAACAAGGGTATGTTCACTTGAACTTTCCTAAATGTCTCAAGGATGTCCTTTTCAGCTTCTTCCTTCCTTGTTTGCATAAACCTACTAGGAAAAGGAGCATTCGAAGGAAAAGCATTAGTAGAAACTGAATTTGACACATTCTTACCCTTTTTGGCCGAATTAGACAGTTTTGGGGCACTAGGAACTTGCGGCAAAGACTCTCCCACCTTTGCCGTGGGTTTGCTTGATTCTTCCTCTTCAATTTGCAAGTTTTCATCACCTTTGGGACCTGATTGTGATGGTGTAGGATCTGCCCCAATCTCTTCTCCACTTCTCAAGGTTATGGCCTTTGCACTTTCGAAGCTTCCCTTTGGATTTGGAACGGTGGAACTAGGGAGCTTTCCTTGTTCACGAAACTGCCCCATAAACTCGGCAATTTGCCCCATTTGTTTCTCCAATTGATCCACCCTTTTGTCTTGGTTTTGCATAGCCTTAGCTTGATCGTCCTGCCCATTAGACAACTTAGTTAGTATCTTAAGAAGTGCATCATTGTCAAGGGACGTACCTGAGGCACTTGGGCCGGATTGGGCTTGATTTTGGGGTGGGCCGTAGATTTTGGGAAAGAACCCAGGGGGTTGTTGCCTAAAGCCTCCTTGGTTTTGAGATTGTTGGGGCTCCCTCCATTTGAAATTTGGGTGGTCTCTCCAACCGGGATTATATGTGTTGGAATAAGGATCGTTCCTTGGTTGGTTTTGGCCTTGAAACCCAATTGCATTGGCGCTTTCCCATCCACCATTTTCAATCAACTGTGGACATTTTTCAGAGGCATGTCCATGCATAGAACATACGCCACATACAATTGGTCCTTGCATCTTCATGCCCTCGGCCAACTGAGACACAATAGAAGTAAGATTAACCAATTGTGAATTAATGTCAGAAGTAGAACTTACCTCATGAACATGTTGCCGTGGGGGTCCTCTTTGGCCTACACCTTCGTATTGTTGATCGTTCAACGCTCGATTAGAAATCAAGGTCTTGGCAGCCATAGGTGTTTTGTCCACTAATGCTCCACCTGCCGAGGCATCGAGCATTTGACGTTCTAATGGTAGGAGGCCCTCGTAGAAGTATTGCAAAAGTAGCTCCTCCTTCATCTGATGTTGTGGACAAGAAGCAACAAGTGATTTAAAACGTTCATAGTATGCAGGAAAAGACTCACCTTCATCTTGTTGAATTCCACTTATTTTTTTACGAAGAAGAATGATGCGAGAAGTTGGGAAAAACTTCTCCAAAAACGCTCTTTTCATACTCTCCCATGAAGTGACAGTGCCAGGAGCCAACTCGTATAACCAATCCTTAGCTTTATCCATTAAAGAGAACGGAAAAGCTTTCATCTTCAAAATACTTCCGTCAACATTGACGGGAGTCATGCTTGAACAAACTACTTCAAACTCTTTAAGATGCTTGTTTGGATCTTCCATGGAAAGCCCATGGTATTTAGGAATGTGGTGCAACAAGCTTGACTTCAACTCGAATTCATCGGTCTTGCCTTGGGCAGCCGCGGGGTATTGAATGCATAATGGTGCGGCATTGGCCAACCCTGAGGCCGAAAGCTCTTTAATGGTCCGATTGTCCGCTGCCATAACTTCTTCTTCCACTTCTTCAAACTCAGATTCGGCCTCTGAACTTGAACTAGGTTCACTATGTTTGGGATGCCTCCTCTTTCTTCTCAAATCACGTTCAAAATCGTCGTTAAAGTCTAAGATATGTGCATGCACAGTTTGAGAACTCCGCGTCATGCACTAGTACCTAAAAAAAAACAAGAAACAAAAATAGGTCAGAAACTAAAACAAAATCAGAAACAAAGTGAAATAAATGAAACAAAAACAATCCAAGGGATTTAGCAAAGTTGCTAATCCCCGGCAACGGCGCCAAAAATTTGATGCAAAATATATTAAGCACACAAATTAAACCCTCTTCTGACAATTGTAGCAAAGTATGTAAGTAGGGATCGTTCAAAACCGGGGATTAGGAGGGATTGCTAAACTCTTGAAAACTGACCTAAGAAGTCCAAAACAAAGTTAAAAACACTAATTTGGACTCAAAGAATGAAAAACCAAAGTTAAAACACTAAAACAAAACAAAAACTCAAAACAGCAACTAGAAGACTCAAAACTGCCTAAAAACCACTTTCTGGGCAGTTTTGAGCACCTACACTAACTTGGACGAAATTGGTTGAAAACATGACTCAAAACACTTAAAAACATGAACCAAAACAATTTCTAACTAAATTGAGACTTCAAAGTAAAGGGGGATTTGATTTGGACGAAATTAAAGTTGAGAAAACAGATTGCAAAGTAAAACTGATCTTGAAACGTTTTTGGGGTTTTTAATGGATGATGGACTAGTTAGGGGTTCTTTCTCCACACATGACAAGTATGCAAATGACTCGATTTCCAGTTATTCCTTCATAGAATTATGAATGACAATGCCCCAAATTAACCGTGACATCACTAGTTAATTCTCAAGTTTTCCTTGTGTTATTGAATTGGATGACATCATACGACAACCCAAAGCATTCTTCAAAAGTTCCTTACATGACATCATAATAAAGATACAATCAAAGATCATTACGTTCAATGAAAACTATAAGCATTAACAAAGCACTTGTGACTATGACATCATGACACTTATGCTAGGAATTGAACTTAACGCGATTGTGACTAGCAATCTTCACTACTTGTGCATATAAGTGTGTGACAATTATGTGAAACAAACTTATATTCTAGCATCATATTCATGCAAGCCAATTAAGTGTCGACCCCTAATTAACAAACACAAATACGTTATTACTCGCACAGTTAAGCCAATTGCATTCACGATTCAAGAACTCATAACTGGAATTTATCAAATCAACTTGCACACATAGTTATGGCTTCGAAATCACCCCTAACCAATAGGGGTTTAGCCACTCATGTTCATAGCAAAATGAAAGGAAAATAAATTAAACATTGAAATCATAAAACGAATTACACCTAGAATGCACCAACGACGAAGCTTGAGCATCCAAGAGTCCTTCCTTCTTTCTCCTTGCTACGGCACAAAGGTGGATGGGATGGTTGGGATGTGTTTTAGGATCAGGGATTATGGAATTGGATGGAGGATAGGCACGGCAAGGTGTAGTGTTTGGTTGGAATTGTGTTTCTAGGATTTTAGGATGTGGAGAGTGGTGTGGCTAGATGAATGGACGAAAATTGGGTGAATGAGTGATTCCCCTAGTGCCTTGCTGCAAACCCTTATTTATAGGGCTAGGAAAGGTTTTGAAACACTTAAAGGATATATGTGTGTAGCTTGGACAAGGTAGGACGGCTAGTGACAAGCTAGGAAGGCTAGGAGACAAGGTAGGACGGCTAGGAGACAAGCTAGGACGGCTAGTGACAAGCTAGGACGGCTAGTGACAAGCTAGGACGACTAGGAGACAAGCTAGGACGGCTAGTGACAAGCTAGGACGGCTAGGAGACAAGCTAGGACGGCTAGGAGACAAGCTAGGACGGCTAGTGACAAGCTAGGACGGCTAGGAGACAAGCTAGGACGGCTAGGAGACAAGCTAGGACGGCTAGTGACAAGCTAGGACGGCTAGTGACAAGCTAGGACGGCTAGGAGACAAGCTAGGACGGCTAGGAGACAAGCTAGGACGGCTAGTGACAAGCTAGGACGGCTTGTTCTTCCAATACAGAAATTAGGCACCATGTGTGAATAGATAAAGCCTTCTAGAAATAAGGTTTTTAGGCCCCCTTGCAGCTCCCTAACTGAATTCAAGCCTTCAAATTCGTCCATCCTCATGCCTCCATGCTTGCACTATCCAATCTTGGCCCAAAAATGCTCTAGAATGCTCCAAATTGCTTCTTTTTGCATACTTTGACACTAAAACCTGAAATTGCACGAAAATGACTTTAAACACTAAACTAACTAAGGAAAAACAACATAAATGCATGAGAACAAGCCAATTAAGTCACATAAAAATGCTCCTATCATCTGCTCGCCAACCGCACCTTTGGCTTCGTGTTCCGCTGCCTTCTCCCCTTCTGCAACTGTTTCTTTGGCATCGTCTTCGTTGTTCCTTACTGCATGCTTGATACCCCATGTTGCTTCGCCGCGATTGCAAGAATTGCTGTGGGGACGGTTGCAATTGTGCCGCCTGCTGCTGCACGTTCCCGATGATAGACAGCTGCGACGACGTCGGCGCGAAAGCAAAGCAAAACGTCCCCGCCGAGTCCACTGGAATCAAGTAGTTCTTCGCGGGAAGGCTCAACGACTTCCCGCTGGAAAATTGAAACGACACCGTTGGGACCTGCACCTTGGTCCGCGACAACAGGTTGTAACACGTGTCGAACAGCGAGAAACTGTTCGCAGTCGGCAGGTCCCGAGTAAGCCTTTTGAATGCGTCGCGGAGCGCGTTGTAAGCCTGAGTCTGCAGCCGAGTTATGGCTGTCCCCGAGTCGACGATGATCCCTCCGTTTCCGGAATCGTCCACAGCGAAGAGCGACGGCGAGACTGAGACCGGTTGGCCGCCGACGCTGAATCCGGTGAGAAGTACTCGCCGCTACCCTTGCTGACGCCGGCTACGACGGGGGTGGAGAGGTCCTGGGATTGGATCTCGGTGTGCATGGGCTCGAGATCCACTCTTTTTATCCCCTGGAGGGCCAGCTGGAGCTTGGTGTGGAGATGGTGACTGGTGGTGGAGAGGTTGCTGGGCATGGGTGCGAGGAAGAAGAAGGACGCCATTGGGCTGATGCCAATAGGCTCACGGTTTTGGACTTTTATCCTCAACAATCCAGCCCACGGTTTGGGCTTTTATTCTCAACAATCCAGCCCAATCACCATTATTATTATTTGTAATACATTATAACATATGTATTTTTTTTATATTTTTTTTTTTGTAGAGAATATATATATTATTTTTTTTCTAATACATAGTAACATATGTATTTTTTTTTTCTTTTGTAATAAAATTGACTTTCTTTAATGAAACATTTATTTATTTATTTTGATGTGACTGTACTTGAAGTTTTGAAGTTTCAAGTTGCCTACGTACTCTTCCAAAGAAGAGATCAAGTCATAACGTAGTTCAAATGAGTGATGGGTTTTGATGATGATTTTACCGTACACAGTTTATGCTCTTGCGGGCCAGGAGCGTTTGGTGCCGTCTGCAGTTTCAGCTCATGCAGACAAGGAGCTTTTGGTTGCCGTTTGCAGTTTCAGCTCATGCAGGCAAGGAGCGTTGGTTGTCACCTTTTAGGCTCGTGCGAACGAGGAGCTTTGGTTGTCGCCTTTTAGGCTCGTGCGAACGAGAAGCGTTTGATGTGGATTTGTCAAGCGGTCTGGGAGAGGCATTCCTTGCAATCTTCATAGCAAGGAGTCTTGACTGAGTGATTGAAGAAGTCTTTGGGGAAGAAATCGCGCATCGTGATGGCAACGGACGATCTTTGTGTTATAACTTCATCATCCTCAACACTTTCATGTAGCTTTGAAGGTTGACGGTAGCTGCTTTGCCCCCTTTCCGATTGGTGAACTTGTGGAGGAGACCTATGTTTCTTGTGCATTTTCTTTGGAGTAACATAAGTCCATCCTTCAACTTCACTTGACTTGACTGACATGGTTTTGGAGCATGCCCCCAGCGGTTGAGGTGAAGATTTTGAGTTCAAAGAGCCAGAAGTGACGGAGGTATAGTTTGATTTCACCACATCATTAAGATCTAGCTCGATGATCCCTTTCTGAGCCAACTTCATGATGAGATCTTTTAGCACAAAGCACTTTTCCGTCGGATGACCAATGAAGCGGTGGAATTTACAGTACCTTGGACTGTCAGTACGATTCATCTCTTCCGGCCGTTTACACTCAGGTAGGTCGATCACCTTTTTTTCCAGCAAGTCATCTAACATGGCAACCACGTCAGAGTCGGGGAATGGATAAGTCTTCTCCTCAAGCTCCTTCAAAGTGCGTCTACGTATCTCTTGATCACGAAAAGCTTCGGTTTGAATCACCTTGCCTCGTGTATGGATTTTGACTGGAGTTGTGTTGACCGTCATTGCTTCCTTGGTGGGTTTCCACGCAGCCTTATCCACCTTTGGCCCCAAAACTTTGTCATTCTTGTAGTCGGCGATCTGTTCTTTCTTCCCATGACGGGTGATGCTTAACTCCATATCATGGGCGCGGGTGGCTAACTCCTCAAATGTTCGTGGTTTGATGCCTTGAAGGATGTAGTGTAGTCCCCACTGCATGCCTTGAACGCACATCTCAATGGCAGACGTTTCAGAAAGCCGGTCTTTGCAATCCAGACTTAAGGAGCGCCATCTATTTATGTAGTCGACGACAGGTTCATCTCTCCACTGTTTCGTACTGGTCAGCTCTAGCATGCTTACAGTACGACGAGTGCTGTAGAAACGGTTGAGGAATTCCCTTTCTAGCTGGTCCCAACTGTTGATAGACTCAGGTTCGAGGTCAGTGTACCAGTCAAAAGCGTTACTTTTCAGCGAACGCACGAACTGTTTGGCGAGGTAGTCTCCCTCTGTCCCAGCATTGTTGCAAGTTTCAATGAAATGGGCGACATGTTGCTTCGGGTTGCCTTTTCCATCGAACTGCATGAATTTTGGGGGCTGATAACCCCTTGGCATCTTCAAAGCATCAATCTTCTTGGAGTAAGGCTTTGAGTACAGTACGGAGTCATGCGAGCTTCCTTCGTACTATGTCTTGATAGTGTTTGCGATCATCTCCTGTAGCTGCTGGATAGAGAGAGATCCCATGAATGTCGTTGCTTGGTCTAGCTTCGACTTCTCTTCATCTTTTTCCGCTGGTGGCTCCTCTTCTTCGTCGCCTTCTTTCTTCAATAGGCCAATATTTGGGTCGACTTTCACGTCGAGCAGCGCATCTAGTTGGTTGACAAGTGCGGCAATCTGCAAGTCCTTCTCTTCCACAGTCCGCGTGAGCTTTGAGATTGCTTCATTCATCTGAGCTAGCTGCTCCTCGATTGAAGTTGCTCCAGTGGTCATGACTTGCATGGTTGTACTGCCGCTCGAATCAGGGTCGGAGAGTAGGGACTCTGAGTATTTCCTCGGGCTTTCGTCTTCTTTACCTTCTTGAACCGTGATGTAGAAAACATCTTGGATCTCCTCTTCAGTGCCGTTTTCTTAGGTTTGTTGGCATGAAGATTTGCCAGTGTGGACAATGATGCGCCTCCTTACCTTCAGTGGTCCTTTTGTGTCGACCTCTAGGATTGCTTGGCGCTCCATCCTTGAAGGAATCAAGCTTCGAGCGTCGTCTTTTTCTCCTAACCCATCGAGCTTTTCTTCCTTTGGTGTTGTCTTCCTCTTTCCAAATCTTTCTGAAGCTGATCGTTGCGGAGGAGAGATAGCTGTGTTGCTTTGTTTCTTAGGCTTTAACAACCTTTCAAAAACAGAGCTTTGGGATGTCGGCGCGTTAAGCCTCTTGAAGACAGAGGTTCGGTCTTGACCACCAATGCGATTAAGCACTGAAGTTCTGGAGCTTGAATGGCTCATCCTATCGAAGACCGACGTCCGAGGGGAGGGTTTAGGCTCTTCTTGGTCTTGTTCAATGCTCACGCTGATGTGTTGAGCGCTAGCTTTCTTCACTTTGCTTGAAATCTTCACGGGTGCATTTAGTGTGAAGCCAAGTCCAGCCTTGTTGTTGTCAACTCCATGATCATGCTCCTTCAACTTCTTTTGAGTTTCGGTGAGGTCGCGATCTTTGTCGTTGACGGTGTTTGAAACCTTCTTTCCAAGATTTGAAGAGGAAGCAAAGTCATGTCTAGCCTTTGACATGAGTTCGTAGGCATTTGGGTTGAAGCCTTCTTCGGTCCTTTTAGTTGGAAGAGAGCTTGGTTTCACTTTGACGCCATGCTGTGCCTCCAGACGGTTGATGAGTCCGGCGGTTTGCAAGTTTTTCTCCTCTGCAGTCTTTATCAGCCTTGCAATTGTTTCCTTCATCTGAACCAGCTGTCTTTCAATGGAGGTAGTGCCGATAGTCATGACTTGTTCTTTGTTTGAAGCCATGGACTGTGCTTGAATATCTTGAACGGAGACAGAGATGAGAGGTAGAGATGGTCCCACTGGGCGTGCCAAATTTGTAAACACGAAAAATTCCTGAAACAAGAAACAAGAATACGTGCACAAAATATATTTTGTGTTTAATGATTTTTGGGGTTACAATCTCTTTGTAATTTGATCCTCTGATTCTATCTTCGTAGGGTGTAGGTTTGTGGATGAGCTGTTGATCCAAAGGGCCGTCGGGGCTTGATCTAGGGATGAACAGTTGATGAACGGATCTTCGAGGGCTTTTGGGCTTGATCTTGAAGGTTGATGGATGAGCGGATCTTCAAGGGCTTTTGGGCCTAATCTTGAAGACTGGGTGTATGGATTTCTTCAAGGGGCCGTCGGGGCTTGATCTTGAGGGTTGATGGATGAGCGGATCTTCAAGGGCTTTTGGGCCTAATCTTGAAGACTGATTGGATGTGTGGATTTGTTGAGGTTGTTGATCCAAAGGGCCGTTGGGGCTTGATCTTAGGACGAACGGATGATGAACACTTTCTTCAAGGGGCCGTCGGGGCTTGATCTTGAGTCGGCGGAAGTTCTTCAAGGGCCGTTGGGGCTTGATCTTGAAGGAGGATTTGACGAAGAATGAAGAGTGTTTTCTTGATCCTTCAGGATTTGCTTGAGAGCTTTAGAGTTTCAAGGCTTCAAGGTTTTGGTGTGATGTAAATTCCCTTCTTTCTTTCTTTTCTTCCTTTCTTTTTCCTCCAAAATGAATGCCTTGGCTTCCTATTTATAGAATTCCAAAACTTGATTTTTGGATTTAAATAATCAGATGAAATAAATCATTTCTGCCAGGTAATGACATGTGTCCTATTTGATGACTTTTCCAATTTATTTCGATTTTTCGTTGAGTCACACGCTACATGTAAAATTTATGTGACACGTGAGTGTTGAAATTTTAATTATTGGTCAACATTCATTTCACCGAAATTTCGATGTCCACAACGAGTATTTTGTTTTACCTTATATTAGTTATATATATTGTCTTTTTTGACGTTACAAATGTTCGGTTGAGTCTTTGCCACTTTCAGTTTTAAGTTCAGTACTAATTTTCGATAACTATGTTAAAACATATATATTTTGACGTTATCTTACTACGTACATATTTTTTACCATACATTATTATACAATTTCGACTTTATATCTTTATAAAGTGTATTTTTACTATTATGCTGATAGGGGAAGAAAGTAAGAGCTTGGAGGCATTAAAAAGGATTTTGCAACCTGCTTGTGACGGTGTGACATATTCTCTTTGATGCAACCACTTTGACTTGATTTCTTCTTTATACATATATTCTTTCCTATCTTCGATTATTTATGTATAGTACGTTATTCCAATTTTCTGGACGAAATTTTTTTAATGAGGGTAGATTGTAACAACCCGTCCCGGTTTTGGCTAATCGAAGGGGTAATTTGGTAATTTTACTTAGGTTGTGGAATATTTGTTTGAATTATTACTTTTTGGTCTGAAATAGTGTGCCCAAGAGGGCCCACCCTTGATTTTGTCCCCTGGCCCAAATCCCTTACCTCCCTTATTTTTCTTTCTTCCCTCCCTTCCCCATTAAGAACTCTCGGACCTCTCTCTCTATTCTCTGTGCGCTCTCCCTCTCCTCTCTGAAAACAACATACATATATACACACCCATACATACTTACATGAATGCACCAAGTCTCCATCTCCACGGAGGAAGGAAAATCCTCAACAGATACCAGCCTTTGAACCCATAACCTTCTGGAACAACGACTTCCTCCTTCGGCGAACCCTCGATCATGGTAAGCTCCTAGAACCTCTTTGATCATGTTTATGAGTGATTTTGAGACGCCTTTGACTGGTGTTTTGTGGTTTTTGGATGAAGAACACCTCGGGAAGACCTTCCCTAGTTTTCAGCAGGAATATATGGGTTTCAGAGTGTTTTTTGGCCAACTTCGGCCACCTTACATCTTGAAATTGGTACAAATCTCTTCCTTGTTCCTTGGGCTTCAATTTGCTATATTGCATAACTTGTTTTAGTTAGGTTTAGGGGGTTAAATGGAGCTTGGAAAGCTCTGATTTCCTTCGTCGTCAAGCTTGGGCAACACGGCCTGAAAACGAGTCAAAACTCGATCCACAACCTTTGTTTGGCCCAAATCGTTGGGCCATGGAACCGGCCCAACTATCCAGCCCAACCCAGAAATAACCCAAGCCCAAAACCCAACTGGGAACCAGGGCCAGTTGCCCAGGCCCAACCATGTGGCCCAAAACCCTCGGCCCAACCCGAATTCAGCCCTGACCCAATCGGATCCTAAACCCTGGCCAGCGTGTTAGTGGCGCATGGGCGCCTGTCTTGGCCGGTGCGTGGAGAACACGTGCCTCCACCGGAGGTATTGTGTTCTCTGCCGTCATCCACGGCGACGTCATCGACTTTTCTGGTGACCCAAAATAGAGCGTGGTGGCGTGTGGTTGTTGGGGCTGCCACCCCGTGGCGGCGCGTGGGGGTACCCAAGGTCTCCCCTCTTGTTTTTCAACGTCTTGAATTCATTTATGACGTATGTTTCCCGAAATTCAATCGTTATGATATAGTTTTATTAATTGGTACCTTTATGTGCTTAGGTGCAATTGTTTATGGCGTTTCCATCCTATCTAGTTTGCATGGCTCTTCAACAGCGAAGTATCTGTGAGTAGACCCATTCTAAAATGCATATTTTACTATTAGAAATGCATACATGAAAAGCATGATTCAATGGTTACGTTTTATGAAACGTTTATGAGTAAATTAGATTTACACTTTATGAGATAGCATACTTTACTGAGAATATTTTGGAATACCATACTTTATCGACTTTACGTTCCTTGTGGTATATATGATTGATGAATATATACACACTTGTGAATGTGGTTTTCCGATATGACGTTTTAGCTACTAAACTCTGATTAAGATAGTTATATATATATATATTAGAAATATTATGTTTATGTTTATGTACTTATTTAGTAGGTTTTCAAATGATATCTATATATGGCTTCGGTGGGTGATGTTGGGGCCTACAGGTCGATTGATATTTATATTGGCTTTGGCGGGGCATTTGGTTGATGCCTACAGGCGAGAGATATAAGATTGGCTTCGGCTGGGTGTTTGGTTGGTGCCTACGGGCGAAAGATATTTATATTGGTTTCGGCTGGGCATTTGTAAATAGCTTCGGTCGAGAGATGTTGTACCTTTAGGCAAATGAAGACATATGTGTGTGTATATATATGTGTGTGTATATATATATATATATATAAATATATATGCCTTTTGCTACTATTGGCTTCGACTGGGCATTTGTAGATAGTTTTGGCCGGAAGATATTTATATTGGCTTCGGTCGGGAGATGTTGTGCCTTTAGGAGAATGAAGATATATGTTTATATATATATATATATATATGCCTTTTGCTACTACTACTAAGCACATTATATACGATATATGTTTTCGGCCGGAAGATTAACTGTTTTATTACTACTTATATATCAACTTGGTCCGCTCATATTTTGTTTTGCGCCCCCTCAGGACTTAGATTCGAGGCGTACAATCTCGGCGTCAATGCACTCTCGCATCGGCATCTTCGAGTCCTCTCGGTGTAGGACCCATCTCTTTGTTCATTCAATTTTATATTATTCATTTTTAGTGCTTAAGATTAGTTGTATGCTCTGAAAACGTTCCATAATTGCATAATCATTTTATTTAAATTTATAAGTATTGTCTATATTTATTATTTCTCATGCATCCTAATATGGCTTAGTCACATTCGGGTATAGGCCAGCACGTGTCTGCCTTGATGTTTGGAGAATATCAGGATTGGACGTGTCAAAAATGGCCCATATATGTCAATTTCCCTTATATAATTAGTATTTTTGTACAAGGTATTTCAGTAATCATATTAATTCTCATTCTAATTCAAGTGAATTAGTAACCAACTTATATAGAATTTTTACTATTTCTACTCCAAATTCAAAAATTTTAGATAAACAACTTTAACAATAATCTGATTTTGTCTCTTTCTCAATTCAACTCTCCCTCAATTCAATTATTTTCATTTTAATTACGAATTTAAAACAAGAGAAACAATGAAAATACAAAAACGCAACGCTCATCCTACCGTTTAATTCCCTTAGAGATGACGATCTAACCGAAGATCCTCATCCATATCAGACAGTCAAACCCAGATCACCACCGTCGATCACGTTGACCCAAACCCAAAGCACGTGAAAATGATACAACGCAAAGACCTTGCAAACCCTCCTGATTACCAACATACTCTCCCTCCCTGTCTCTCGCTCCCTCCCTCCCAAACCCTAGACAGGCTATGAGTTCACTGGTGTGAGATCCTCGACGCTTCTAAATTCTCGGGGCTGTTCATCTCGGTGAGATTGGATCCTATTCGTCGATCTCAGTTTCCTTTAATTTCTCAATTATCTCCCGTTTTCTTGTTCTTAGTTAGTATTTTCAATTTATTTCATTTTTTTTGCGATTCAGTTTGTCTCTCTGTATTTTTGTTGCCGAGTTTGTGATCTTTCAGTTTTAATTATCCGAAAGAATCTGATTGTTTGGTAATTTAAATATACGAAATAATCTGAAATTGCAATAAATTTAGGAATTTCTGTGCTTGAATTGACAACATTGTCTATGAGGGATGATAAGCTGAAGTTTATTTTGATTCGGTTTAAGTTTTCGAAGGGCGATGGTGTTAGACTGTGGTTGTACCAAGCAATGAAGCAATGGTTCTTATTTGAAGAATAATAGGCTTGGGTTTTGGCGGTTGGTTTGGGGAGGGCAATAACTCTTGGAAATGTAGCAGCTATGAAGCGGTTGTTTAAATTTGGGGAGAACCCTGTAAGATTTGATATTTGTTATGTTTTTTTTGTTTTTTTTTTCTTCTAATTGCAATCCCTTTTTGTTTCTGACATAGATTTATTTTATAGTTAAGATATTTTTACATCTTCAGAGCAACTTGGGTCGTGTCTTTTTTCTTCTTGTGGTCTTTCTTGTCATATGAATTTGTGGAGTGATAGTTGAATGGTGGATCATCAGTACGATGGTATTACATAGTAGCGGTTCAACTTTATGCTGCTGTAACTGATTGACAATCCATTTTGCTTTTTCTCCTGTTTGTATCCCATGGACAGAATAGGAATGACTAGAAATTGAGGACAGAAAACACAAAATCATTAGCATGTGCTGGTTTTTTCATATATATAATTGGTTGAAAGAAAAGTTCCATGCTTTATATTCATTCTTTTGTCTTTTAATAATTCTTATGTCTGTATTTGAAGTTGTTATTGCAATTTCAGCTACAGAAGGTATCTTGTATGTTGGGTTTGTGAACTATTTTCAATCTCCCATTCTCCATCACGACCTCTGGGGTAATAGGATGGATGCAGAACCTGCTGACTCCTCACCTGCACCTCCAGTTAAAGCTCCCGAATCACAACCTCCTCCTGCCACAGACTCTGGATCAGATTCTCATGATGCACCAACCAAGCAATCTTCTGGCTTGTCATCATGGGCCAAAAATCTGAAACTTCCTCAGCCATTGGCACCAACGCAGGACAGCTCTCAGTCTGGGAATGGTGGACAATCGAGTTTTTCACGCTTTACTAGTGGGTTAGGATTGCGTTTGTCTCCAAAAGCTCCACCGTCAGATGATATTTCAAATGAAAGTCCAACAACTCTGCAACCTGGTTTTATTGGAACAATTACGAAGGGGATAGTTGACTCTTCTAAGAGTGCAGTGAAAGCTGTTCAGGTTAAGGCCAGGCATGTTGTCTCTCAAAACAAACGTAGATACCAGGTTGGTCTCCTGTGTTGTTGATTTCTTGCTGCTGTCGTCTTCTTTAATTATATCTTCTTACAGTCAAGTGGAGGGGTCATACACTGCTTTACTTTTGCTTCCTCTCCCTGTGGTTTCTATCATTCCTAAACAGGACATCTCCACTTGATATGGTTTTTTTAATCATTTGTAGAACCTCAAGTTTCTGCGTTTTATACAGGAAGGAGGATTTGATCTGGACATGACTTATATTACAGAGAATATAATTGCCATGGGATTCCCTGCTGGTGATATGAGCTCTGGTTTTTTCGGATATGTTGAGGTTAGCAAGTTATATACCTTAACGTATCCTATTTCTTTGTATCACGAAAACTCAGTTTAGTTAATTATGTAATGCAGGGGTTCTACAGAAATCATATGGAAGAAGTGATTAAGTTCTTTGAAACTCATCATAAGGTAATAATAGATTTTGATTGATGGTATATACATTTTTATTTGGATAGCATTATTAAAATCCTCTTAATGGTTAATGTTCGTTGAGTATTCCACTTATTGCTTCATGGCGATCCCATGATAACATTTCTAAGTATATTTGGGCACTTAATAAATCTGTCTCACTCTCTCTCTCTCTCTCTCTCTCTCTCTCTCTCCCCCCATCTCCTGCTCTCCCTCCCTCCTTTCTTAAAGGGCTCTTCATCTGCCTACCTCGAAGTGGGTGCTTCTCTTGAGCATTTAGTATCCTTTTACTAAGGATAATCACGCAGTCTCCAATTAGTATTGTTTTTTTATTTATATGGATTACCTACCTGAAAATTTTGAGAGATGGAGATATATTTTTGGTGTGTAAAACAGTTTTGAGCTAAACTCACCTTTTGTTTTACTTACTTTTTCCAATGAGAATCTCATGATCTTGTTGCTTCGTGGTAATATAAATTTTAATCACTCAACACTTAGGCAGACACGCACAGCCAAATCATAGTGTGTTATTACTGACTGGAACTGCTTTGAGTTATTTCATATGGTTTAAACAGACGTTAGATACTCTTTCCATAACTTTCTCATGGAGTGGCTGCATTGCACCCTTTCTTGATTTACTTTGTTGTTTAAAGAAATGTTCGAGTATCTTACCCTGGAATATGTGCAGGACAAGTACAAAGTATATAACCTTTGTTCTGAAAGGCTTTATGACGCGTCATTATTTGAAGGAAAGGTGAGTCATGATTTGTCACTTATGGTTGTGTTAATGACGTTTATTTAAACCATTCTAATTAGTGATCTGAACTGTGACAGCCCGGACTTTCAAGCATGGCTAGTTCATTATTGTGCTTGAAAAATCATTGCATGTAACTAGAACTCTCCCCAGTACCCTGTCGTTGAGAAAACGTTTACACTTCCCTTTTGGTAGATCCTCCATAGGAAAAACAATTTAACAACAATTCAGTTTGAATTAATGATTTTACTATACAATCAATCTATTTTCCAATTTGTTGAGAGAATGAAATCATTTATTCAGAGGTTAATCATAGGAAACAGTATCTTTTCCTGGGCTGCTCGAGATATTTTACATCTGATATACAATGTACTATTTGGATCTTAGCGCATAATCATATTAATAATAAATGTATTGTGCTGAGGGAAATAAATTTTGATGGTATTGGAATATTGAGAACATAGGCTAGGTTTGTAGAATCCCTATAAAGTTACCTTGATTTTTGATGAATCCATTTTGTTCACAAGATTCAAGAACAAAACCATAGGTTAAGTTCTATGGAGGCTAGAAAAAACAGAAGTGACCGGTCCTTTATGGTTAGGTTACAACTCAATGTTCTTATGGAACTCCACATTTATGTTATAGTCTTACAGATCTGTTATAGAAGTTTTAAAGTTTTTGGCATCAACTTTGCCTACTTTTTTTGCAATAAAACGCAAGGAATGTTGCGTTGTTACTTCATCGAATATAACCTTTCCATTGAAATAAAATAAAATTAAAGGCTAAACTAAACTAATTGCATGGGCTGTTTCGGCAATTGTAATCGTCCTTATAGTGGTTTTCCTACAGTTTTCTATATTTGATTTATCATTTTGTCTGCAGGTGGCTAGTTTCCCATTTGATGACCATAATTGTCCGCCAATTCATCTAATAACATTATTTTGTCGAAGTGCTTATGCATGGCTGAAAGAGGATATTGAGAATGTTGTGGTTGTGCATTGCAAGGCCGGAATGGCAAGAACAGGACTGATGATTTCCAGTCTTCTCCTATACTTAAAAGTAAGTTTCTTCATAGTAATTTTTTTGGAAGATGTGAAGACGAATCTCATGCAAAAATGAGTTAGCGTATCAGTATCTTATTGTATGTTGCTTAGTTCTTATTTTAGACTTATTCTCCGTCTCTCCAGTTCTTTCCGACCGCTGAGGAGTCTATTGACTACTACAACCAGAAACGATGCTTTGATGGAAAAGGGCTTGTTCTGCCGAGTCAGATTGTTAGTAGTATTTGCTATATTGTCTTCGAGTACTACATATTCTTGGCATCTCACTCGTCTTTCTAACATCATCCTGTTTGGCTAATTCTTTTTATTTTTATTTTTTTCCAGAGGTACGTTAAATATTTTGAACGTATCTTAACATACTTCAACGGTGAAAACCCACCTGGCCGCAGGTATACTTCTGTCTCTATATCCCTGTTGTAGTATATTTTATATTACTCATTGACACTGAGAATTTTTTTGCATCATATGCAGGTGCATGCTTAGGGGATTTCGGCTTCATAGGTGCCCATACTGGATCAGGCCCACCATTACTGTATCTGATCATACTGGTGTGTTGGAGCATCCTTGCTCTTGTCTGTTTCCAACCTTCACTTTCCTATGCTGTCCAAGGATGATTCTTTCCACACCCAAAATACATCTGTTATAATCACCTTTGTCTGCTTAGGGTTATCTGCTATAGAAATCTCTCGCTGCACTAGTTCTTTATTTGCAATTGTTGAATCTTAAAAGATGTCTTAACTCAACACCATCAGATTCTTAACCTTTTTTTCCTTACTAAATAGTAAATAATATACCTCAAAACTCTGAAAATTTTATTATATGAATGTTGGATGTTTGAGAAAAAAAAAGAAAAAAGAAAAAGAGAGTAAAAGAACCAAATAATCTATGAGCTCATAGCCCTATTCAGAGCTGGCTTGGAGCTGAGCTCAACGTTTATCTATGATGCAAATTGGAAGCATGTGTATCCATTTTGATTGTGTTGAACTATGTCGTACTGATGCCTGCAGAAACTCATAAAAGCTTGAAAAGCATGTTAAATAGAGTTTTAAGTCTGCATAGTTTGAATATCGTGCTTATTGTCTTATTATCATGCTGATAGTTTTGCTTTGATACTTCCTCAGGTGTTCTCTTCTCCACAAAAGAACATCCTAGAACAAAAGGTCTTTCGGTAGGTTTTTCTCTTGATAACTGTTAGATACAAGTTTCATCCATGGTTCTGTCTTAATTCCGTTTGTTATTTTCAGCTTTCTTCTGTCATTTTTCTAATTTGGGTTTTGGATATACATTATATCTACAGCCAGAAGATTATTGGTTTTCTGCTCCAAAGAAGGGTGTAATGGTCTTTGCCCTGCCAGGGGAACTTGGTTTGACAGAGTTAGCTGGGGACTTCAAAGTCCATTTTCATGATCGTCAAGGAGATTTTTACTGGTTTGGAATCTTCCTTCCCATTCGTTTATGCTTTGTGACTTGGAACTGATTCTTTTATGTTTTAATATTGTTATTGTTATTTTTACTTCCAGCTGGCTGAACACAACAATGACGGAAAATAGAAAAGTTTTAACCAACAATGATCTCGATGGGTTTGACAAGGTATATCTTTTGTTACTATGCAATTTTGTTTCCATGTAATTCTTTGCACTTACAAAATGCAAAACCTTGGAAACTCATCATTGTTGGCCCAGAACTTGGTTTGAACTCAGGATCATTGAACATATATGCATTGTATTTGCTTTACAATATGCCTCAGAACCTGGATAAACTAATAGATGCCGGGGTGGGTTTTAAGGTTGGTTTAGATCAGAAGTTTTGATGTTAAAAAAGTGCCTTGGGGAAGTTTTTCTATTCATTATATATTGAAGATAAACAAGATCTATTGGCTGAACAAAAGTTATTATACATTAAGAATGGTGTACACTCGTTTTATTGTTTCTGTACTTTTGGCGCTTATCATCTCACTCGTGATGGATTGCGAGAAATAGCTGGGAGCTTTCAAATAGTCGAGATGATATCTCTAAGTGACTTATAGGACTCAGTCTGCTTGTCCTTATTCTTTGAAAAATTCCATTTTCTATGCTTGGTACAGAGGCACATGTATCATCACCCGCATTCTCTCATAAATTATTATTTACTAAAAACCACTGGTTAACTTATCCTTTTTTATTTTTTATTATCAATATTTGGTTAACTTGTCTGTAATGGTGGGCTTCTGCAGAGAAAACTTCCTTCCCCAGGGTTTCAGGTTGAGGTGGTTTTAGTGGATTATAGCGGCAATGTTCCTACAACACCTAATACTGAAACTTCTGCTAAGAAACCAGATGAAAGCTCAGGTACCAAACCTTCCTCGGATGAGGGGGGTGCAGCTGCTGCTCCACAAGAAAGTAAAAGCCCCGGAAGTCAAGACAAGGATGATGTGTTCTCAGATAGTGAGGCAGAGGAAGGTGGCTCTGCTAAGAGCCGGCAAGCAGAAGCAACTTCTCCACCCGCAGGTGTACCCGTGGCCAGTACCAGCACCAGTTCCGAGTCTGATACCAAACCAGATCAAATTTCAAGTTTAACAAATGCGACTAAGCAAGTTTCTATTGGAAACACGGACTCCAAACAGGCGGCTGCTGCTAGTGAGCCTAAAAGTTCTGTTAGTGGTGGAAATGCGTCAGGCCTTGAGGCTTCGAGCACAGAAAGTGAATTTAAGGCAATGGCTGCTGATGCCTCCGTTTTCTCGTTTGGAGATGACGAGGACTCTGAAAGTGAGTAAACAAGGGGGGTGCGCCTCGGGCTGGGAAAATCTGTACATAATATGGTTTGCAAGCATTTTTAAGTGCACCAGTTGCTGATACTAGGTTATGTTCCGTTCCGTTTGTAGTTGAAAGTACGTTTCTGTTAAGTGGATTAAGAAAGAAAAAGGTTTCTTTGAAGATGCGAATAATTGACATCGAACTGTGATGGGGATTTGTTGGAATTCATTTTATTGTTTGTAAAGGAAGAGATAAGAAAACCTGTAAAATATCATTTCGTGCTTTCTGGCGTATACTTTCGGTTTCAATGTTTTACCAATCCATTTGATATATATTCAGGCCTGGTTTAGGAACAAGGGTTGGATTATCTTTAGTAAACTAACTAGTAGGATAATTTACACTAAATTCATCTAAACTATGAGGAGGGGATTTAAACACGGGACATCAGATGCAAAGGCAAATATTCTTAACTAATTGAGTTACAGTTGACTTGCGCTATTATTGGATTATTCACTGAATTCCAATTATGTCGAAGGTTGAAATGGATGCTATTTTTTCGATTTTGTTCAAGTTGAATGTGAATTAGTTGTGAAGATTTTTCCCTTTCAATCTGTACGCAATTGATAGGAATAGAAGGATAGGTTGGCCGAATCACTATTTCTTCTATTCACTTGGACAAAATTGTCATTTATTACTACAGTTTAGTGATATTCTTCTTTACTTGTAAGTGAGAGGTCTTAGGTTCGATTCTTGCCAAAGACAAATTTGAACCATATTATTGCTAACTCATTATGAGACTTAGCCTACTCCCTATCCCCTTTAGTGTAGATAATATTTTTTGTTCAAAAAAAAAAACTTGGACAAAATAAAAAATTGGGCATTCATTTCTATCTACTTTTTTTTCTTTCTTTTTTTTTTTTGGAGAATCTTGGCGGTATAAAGGAATTTTATTTACATGAAAAAAAACCTAATCAAGAGGGACATAAACCTTACCCCTCTGGAAAAAGAAAAATACAAGAAAAAGAGAGGGAGGAACATAAGACCAAACCCTCTAAAATGAAACCTAAAAGGTAACAATGTGCAAGACAAGTTGCAAAACAAAACAAGAAAATCCAAAAGGATTAGGTAAAAAAAAATCACACACCAAGAAAGGGAGACAAACCTGTATGTCGGCATGCTAAAGAAACCTCTGAATGCAGAAAAGAAGAATCTCCATATGAGGTGTGGCATCCTATACAAGTGAAGATGAGAGAAACCCTTAATTGGTTAATTTGCTAGAATTGTAATTCCTTCTTGAAATGTACGAGAACAACAGAAAATCATGTGCTGCAATCGAGAAATAAGTTTTTTCAAGGAGTCTAGAGCGACCAACGATGAGAAAAGGAACCATAAGCAAAACAAGATATCCCACTAGAAGAGTCACTTTCAAGCCATCAATTTTGCCAACCCTATGCATGAGCCAACTCCACAACAAGGATGACAGCATGAAGCTTCGAATAGAAAGATGTATGATGACCCAAGCGTGGGAGAAACCACTAAGAAAATAACCCACAAAATCTTAAAAAAAATCCCATAAGCCGCAGGACTCAAATTGCCTTTAGCAAGGCTATTCGTATTCACTTTGACCCAAGGAAATGGAGGAGGATGCAAAAGAACAAGAACGGAGAGCATTACAGGACTTAGCCGAGATTCCAAGAGAGACTGAAAGTTGCTTATCCAACATACTACGTACATGACCAGGAGTGAAAATTCTGCCTAATCCAAGCTAATGTAGAATGACAAAGGCGAGAAAAGGAAAGAGGCTTACTATCAAACTTTACTTTATTACACATCTTCCAAATAGCCATAAATAAGAAACTCTAATGCAAGCTAGACATTGCGGATACTGAGAGTATGAATCCAACATTAAGAAAAGAAGGGATCTTGCATGTGCTTATAAATAATTAGGCTACTCCCTATTTGCCAATTAGTTTTGTGGTGGAACTTCAACTTCTTCATGGTATAAGAGTAGGTTATCCCATGTGTGAACCCCAGCAACCACATGTGCTCCATGTCACTCGATTTCTGTTGTCCACGTGTTCAGCTTGAAAATTTGCCATACATTCAGGAATGAGAGTATGAATCATACATTGGGAAAAGAATGGACTTTGCAGGTGCTTATAAGTAATTGGGATGCTCCCCATGTTGCCAATTGGTTTTATGGTGGAACATCAACTTTCTTCAGCACAATTGTGGAGAAAACAGCTATGACACAAAAACAAGCCATAATTTCGAGAAGGAACTCGTAAACGGAAGAATAGTGCTAAATTGAGATGCCTTTTCCAATTGATGAGGAAAAGGATGTGTCAACTTTAGAAGCTTCTACATTTGGAATTTCGTTTTTTGATGGCTATGAAATTGTTTATTGTCGGTTTCTTGTTAAAAGTTGGGCTTCCATTATTTGGCATCCTTTTATTCCACCACGCTACTATATTTTTAGTTTGGAGGATTTTTTCGATAAGCTCCCAATAGAAAATCAACTTTAACAAGGCATTTCTCTGGTTTCAATTTGCCAACTATGTTGTAACTAGCATTCAAATGTTTGTTCCACAAACATTAAAGTGAATTATTCAATTTTAAAAACCAAACAAGGTATAAGGTTTACTTTCAGGCGATGTGTAACTTACATATAACAGTGTATTATGACGTGTACGCTGAATCCTCTTAATTTGTATGTTTCTTGTAAATACAAAAAGGAAAAAGTATGTGTTTGTGTGAAAGACATGGGCAGGTATGCCACTAGTTGGTTTTATCGTCCACGTTTATGACCTGAAAATAGCCATTGTTGTGCTTTTACTAGATATAAAAATGTTTTTTTTTTTGTATAATTATATTTTTTTAAGTATAAGAAAAAAAACACTTATTTATATAATATAAAAAAATTTATATAAACTTGCCTAGTCTACTTAGGCTTCAGCCTTGGAGCTAGGCCACAACCTGCCTCCCGATTAGCACCTAATGTCTTTTAGAACCATAAGTGAGAGAAATATTAAGGATGAAGATTGGTTTCCAGATAAAGGTTGGATCAATCGCATAATTAATTTAGGTTCCAAGTCTTAGTCGAATATGGCGAGACTTGGCGGCGAAAGAGTTTCGGCCGAGAATATTCTTAGTATATTAAGAGAATAGGCCGAAGATTTGGAATATTATCATAATTTTACAACTCAGCAAGATTAGTCATCATGAAATCTGTCCCTATAAATAGAAGTAGTTTTGCAATGTTGAGAGCCTCTTCAACTAAACACACAAACTCAAATGCTCTACCCAAAATCTTCTCAAATGCTCTATGCCGCATAATCAGGCGATCAAGGAGTATCTTCAATTTCGATTAACAACACTGCATCTCTTTCGGTTGGTTATTTATTCAAGTCTCCGAGTCTCGACGAAGTGCGGTGTTACTCAGGTTACTCAGTGTTCGATACATTGAAAGCCAAAGCTTTATTGAACTTCACAGTAAAGGCAATTTTCAGGTTTCTAGATCTAGGTCAAGAGGTGTTCCTTCCTCGGCCATAGCCGATCAGTGCAGAAGTCAGCAGGGCGCTTCACCACCATAGCATCATTATCATCTTACTTGACTGACCGAGCCCAGTCGCAAGTTGGCATATTTGCATCAACAAGAAGGAAGTAGTTAGCTCAATAATTACTTAAACTATGTATCACACAAGTCTTGTAATTTTTAAGGTCAACATTTTGACATGCTCGGTGGTGCCTAATGCTAAAACTATGAAGTTCATATGATATATCTAAATTCCAGTCCGGCTCAATTCAGCCAATTGTACGCGATCGAAGATCAACTGGAGAAATACAGTTAAAAGTGTGAGGAGTCTACAAGAGCATGGGAAGGGAAAAAAAAATTCTTGATGCCCATGAAGAGATGCAAAAATCCTTCGTCCACATGTTGAAAATGAAAGCTCCAAGTACCCTACAAGAGAAATGGGTAAAATAAGATAGAGCTCGCTTTGATACGTGGCTAGATGAGAAAGACTTCCATTATGTTTTTGTATACAAGAGCAATGGATAAAATACAGGCTAGGAGGCATTTTTCGCTTCGGCCTCAATCAGGCCGCCTAAGAGGATTGTCAATTTGGCCAAGGAAAAAGTTAGGCCACCTGTTATTTTGTTTGAAATCGAAAATTGGTTGGCTATAATATCAAATTGAAGTTTCTTAGCCAAATACAAAAATTGATTCAACTAGTGATTTATCAAATAAATGTTTCAATGACGACCAAGGCCAAAACACGGCCTCATACGAAAACCATGTCAATCGATATGGTTGTTGGAGGCAACGCCAATATGGTGGAATCTTGTTCGGCGCAATTATCCGAGTTACAAGGTCAAATTGGTGAAGTGATTATACACGAGGGAATAATAATTGGCCTACTTTGCAGCCAAGGATCAAGAATATTTGAAGAAACTCTTTTTATTTCATGTCAAGGCTTGAAGCAAAATCCGACCGAAGACGATGACACACAAAAATCTCGTTTCAAAATAAAGCATCATTAACCTCATCCTCATCATAATTAGGTCACTTTTGGTTTTTGTTTGCTAAAAAAATAATTTTTATTTTCTTAACTATTCGGTTGTTTAGGCCAATACTTAAGAAAATAAAAGGGCAACAAGCGGTTGTATGTAAAAAAAAAGTGCAATTTTAATGGTCATCCACTTTAGTTGGTAGGCATTCAGGTGTACCAGGTGATTAATTCGGCGAAAGGGTTCATATTATTGTTTCGCCAAGCATCAATAAATTACATTCGACTGCACAAGCCGATACTCCAAAAAATAAAAGTGCTACGTTCGATGATCTGCTAGAGAAGATTAATTTCCTTAACCATTCAATGTGCATGTCGAAGCTCAAGAAAATTGGGGGCAATGTTTTGACCGGATTTTGCACGAGAGAAATATTGATGATGAGGATTGGTTTTCGGATAAAGGTTTGTAGAAACCAAATTCGCGCACCACCATGAAGGGTGGAGATGCAAAAACTCGTTAACTTGTAACATAGCAAGCAACCATAAGCATCCAGGGTCCAAGGGTGGCCAAAGGCTCTCCAATGGTCAAGATAGTAAGCAATATTATAAGACTTTAGTAGTAGGCAAGAGAATAAGTGTGTGATAACTGCGCTACCAGAGATGAACCTTAGAATGATGTATTTATACTAGTTGAGATATAGCCCTTTTAAGATATGGAACCCGTATTAAACCTGGAGAATCCAAAATGATATTTAGGAACAGATATTCCATCCTCTTAGAAATTGAATTATTTACGACACATGCCAATCCCTAGATTGTAATATGGAAAACTTGGCTGATTCCTTACTAAATCAGGTTTCCATGTCTTGCAGAACATGCATGGTCAATCTCAGTGAAGTTGTCGGACTCCGATCACTGCTCCAAAACAAGATGATGGTGACATCGCTTAGGCATCTATGCAACTCCATTGTGGAAGTTGTTGAGTATATGACTAGCCTTCTGAGGTATTTGTATTATGATCCACCTTACTCTGTCCCTAAAAAATCATGGTCCCACAAGGTTGAATCAATCGCATAATCAATCTAGGTTTAGAGTCCTAATCAAATACAACGAGACTTGGAGGCGATAAAGTTTTGACCGAGGATAATTCTAAGTATCTTCGAAGAATATACCAAGAAATTGGAATATTATCAAGCTTTTACAACTCGGCAAGCTTGGTCATCAAGAAATCTAACCCTATAAATTGAAGTGGTTTGGCAACGTAGAGAGTCTCTTTAACTCAAATGTTGTATGTGAAACCTTTTCATACCCTGAGAAAAACACTAATTATCCTAACAACACTTTGGTAGCCACCAACGGCACGTTCAGTTTGGATTAACATCACGAGCTATAGAATTAGGCGATCAAGGAGCATATTAAGTTTGGATTAATAGCATTATTCCCGTTTCTTGGTTAACTATCCAAGTTGCTATTGGCGAGAAATTACTTCATTACCTTTCTTGGCGAAGTGAGATGTTAATCAAATTACTCAATGTTTGACACATTGAAAACCGAACCTTTATTGACTTAAAAGTAATGGCAACCTTGTCTTCATGTTTCTATAACCCTAGGCCGAGAGGCGTTCCTTCCTCGACCGTTGTCCCTCGGTGCATAAGTCAATAGCGTATTTCATTGCCACACCATCACTATCATCTTACTCGTCCAACCGAGCTCGGTCATGAGTTGGCGTGCCCATCAACAAGAAGGACGTAGTTATGTAATTATCAGCCTATGCACCATGTAAGTCTTGTAATTTTTAGAATCAACACCTGCATATATCATTTGGCTTGCTATTAAATTATTTTTCTTTAACAAATGGATTCTCCAAGTTGGCAAGTTCCAAACATGATGAACGGGTGGAGAAATGACTCCAAATCTCTAAGCACAAGGTCAGCTCGATCATTTCTTGCACATTCCATTTTTATCTTATGATTCTTATATCCCCCTTTATAATGCTAAGTCAATTCCAAGTGGATGCGAAGTGGGGCCCAACCTAACCTAAACAAGTATTTTTTGTTTTTGCCTAAATCAGAAAGGGTGGAAAACAATTTATATGAAACCAGTTTTTGTGACCGTATCGTTTTAGTTTAATAATATATTATTATGTAAAAAAGTTACACATATCAATACATTAATTGATCAAAACGCTACGTGACGGTGCTCATCCAGCACTACAAGAAAAATGGGCTAAGAACACAATTGATTTGTGCCCTTCTCATTTTCATTGAGCACAAATATATATTTGTGCTTTTTAAATTCTATTGAGCACCAAAATACCTCAAATGTGCCATCTAACATAAAAGCACATTAGTTTGTGTCGGGTATTTGTGCCTATTAAAATTTGAACACAAAACATTGTGTCCAGCTTACATGTCAGAGATGGAATTTTTTTTTATTAATTTACACAGACACAATAAAGGCTTTTGTGCCCTCTATTTTAATATATTTAAATTAAAAAAAATGTTTTTGTGTTCTTTACATTTACCTTTTCCCAACTATTTTTCCCTATTCACAATTTGTGAAAATATCTAGTTGCAATCAACTTGAATTATTAGTGAGGCATTTAGATTGAGATGTCTCATTTTACTATTTCTTTTATAAAACATTTGTGTGTTTTAGACTTTGATCAAACTAGCTCCTTAAAATGTGGCACCAATTAGATTATCATAAGCCCTTTTTTTATAAAATTACGTTAGGTGCCATTGCATTTAAATAAATGGACCACAATTCTTGAAAAACAGTGATTGATATTTCTATATTTCTGGAAATTAACTGTTTAAGTCATCGATATTTTCGAACATCGTGTTTGGTTTTGTACATACATGTTAATAGTTGTCACATATTGTTCATGCAATTTTCTCTCTCTTTTTTTTTTTCAATTTTATTCTCACATCCTACCATATAAATCAATGTACAAATGTCAACAAAATTATGAAAATCTACACATAGTACCTATAAAAAAATGTACGCAATTTATTTGTAATACCTTACGTATTTTTAGATGTATGATTTAGTTATTCATTTTTGTATGATTATGTGGAACTTGTTGGAAAACAAATAAGATGGTGGGTAATTTCATCTTTTGTGAGACCTTCGAGTTCAAGACACTTGGTGATAAATAATATTTAACTTAATGAACGCGTGGTCACAAACGAATGTGCATTCGGAGTTAGAACGAGTAAGTTACGAATTTTTAAAGTTAGAAGACAAATTGGTAATTTTGGGAGGGAGTATTCTAGAAGCCAAGGGCTTCTCCCATGTTACTTTCCCAGTAAGCTGATGCAGTAAGGTCTTCACCCTTTCCACCTGGTCATGTATATATAATTATTTGTTCTTTCGTCTCCTTCCTAATTATGTATATAATTAATTCATAAATTTTCTGATGGGTTTTTGTGTACCGTGGGACCCACCCACGTGGGTCTTCACCCTTACCTGTGCTTCTATTCCTTTCTACACGTCATCACTCTTCCGTCTCCCTCATTCATGCAATCCTCTCTCTACTTCTTCACATTTTTCTCTGTCATCTCCCTCACCATCTCTATGCTCACTGCACAGAAAACCGCATCAACCATCTCCATCTAACTAGCCACTCCGGCGAACCTTGCCACCACCCAAACACTACACTGCCACCTCACTCTCTCACAATCTTTTTGTCTCTCCCTCTCGGCTTCTTCCTTGACACAGGGAAACACATAAGCAATGATGGCGGCGGAGCTGGTGATCTTCGACGAGGCAACCACCAATGTCACCTTCCTTTCCTCACTGGAGACTCCCCATTACATTTTGCTTTCTGGAAATCAAAACTGACGCAACAAAATGACAAGCTTCGTCGCCGCTTGACTCCCCGGCGAGATTTTCCGTCGAATCCAGTATGAGTGAGTCTCAAAAACACCTTAGTTAGGTTCTTTAAGTTGTTTAGAGACGTTTTGCACTGCATTCCTGATTTGGTTAAGTTTGGATGTAGTTTCAACTCAGGGGACAAATTCCCTAGATTTCCAGCGAGGGCTATGATTTTCAGGCTGATTTTAAGATATCACCGGCCACCTAATGGCCCTGAAGAAGGTAAAATTCGAATACTTACCTTTGTAGCTTTGTTTTAGCTTTTGAATTGTTGAAAATGGTTGAGATTTGGACCAAAACAGACTCTAAAACCCCTGGCATGGCTGCAGGTTGCACTGTCGCTGCGTGTGGGCACTATTGTGGATGGCACATGGAGCATAGGCGCCTTCATCGGAAAGATGACTGCCTGAAAGGATGAATATACGTTTTCAAGGATGATTATACGTTTTCAAATTTTTGTTTCAGATTGTAGGGTATTTCGAATTTGTTATTTTTATTTTTATTTTATATTTAATTGATAGGGCTCAATTACAAAAATTGTGCTAACATGAATCTGAAATGGCATTTGACAAAGGTATCAGAATAGGGCACAATATAAACCTTATTTGTGCTCAACTTTTCGAGCACACATGGGCGTATCGTGCCCTCTAATCAAAGGTGACACCCATAGAGGGCACATATACAAATATAGTTGCTATTGGTCTATGGGCACAATTGTTGGTGCTTTTTGACCTCAAAGGCACTGATAATTTATTGTGCGCAGTGGCCATTTTTGTTGTAGTGCATGTAAGTCTTTCTCAAAGGAGACAAGACAATAACCAAGTCAAGTGGCATAACTCAGTGTGCGAAATGAGTGGGAATAACTTGAAAATTATAATATATCGGCAAATTGAGATTAAGTAGCAATTTGAAGAAAACAAATAAATAAAAATTTTGGTGTTGATTTCTTTAAATTTGTACAATGATACAATAACAATAAGAAAGATCGAAAATCACTTGGTATTGTTTTTTTGTTAGAAAAGTCAGTAAATTAAATACTACCTGATTTTTTTATGTGTAAAAACAAGATACTAACTTCATCAATAACGACTCAAGTTTGTAATAGCATTAGCAGTCCATTAGAAACACACGTGCAAAATATAGTACTTAAACTTTGAAAATGTTAGACATATCAAATTTTTAGATCATCTTTTATAGATTACACGACGTGGCGGTTGAGAAGGAGTCCAACCATCAATCGCCACATCACGTAGCCTACAAAAAATAGTCTAAAAATTTAGTCTCTAGGATCACCTTGAAACTTTTAGCTAAGAAATGGATGTCCTGAATGTGACTAAAATTTCGTTATCGTGTATTGCTCTAAGAAATCGTTTTGTCAATAAGAATATTACATTTATGTTTTTCATCTATTTTTTCTTCGTTAAACAATTATTACCCGTGAGATTGACCTAAAGACCTACTTCAACAACCGCCGTTCATATTTTCCATGTTCAGTTGATGACGTAAAGGAAAATTTCAGTTGGGTTGTTTTTGCTAAAGTAATTCCATTATGAACTAAAACGTGTTCCAATTTGATAATGAACTTGTATTTCTTTAAACACGTTGTCATTTTATCATTAGACCTGCTCCTTTGGCCCTTTGTAATGCCACGTGACCGGAACAACTCCACCCATATGAAAAATTCTTCGGGACTAAGTCTCAAATATAAACCTTGTCCTAATGAAAACGAGTAATCACCCATAACGATAATAAATTCCTTTGTCCTATATCCTAAATTCGTAATTAGAAGGAATTAGCCATGCAAGGAAAACCAATCATGAAAAACTGAGACTTAATCCCGATTGGTTTGGAACAAAATCTATTTAAGTCTTGCTAATTCCACGCGCTTTCCGTCGCGTGTGAAACTGAGATATCATCCATTTACGGCGCCGTCTCTTGTTCCCTTCCTCGAAGTCACAGAAACTAGAAAACGAAATACCACAGAAACCTCCTGGAACCACCATTAACCGTGTCTATTAATTTTAGGCAACCAAGAAACGTGCTTACAATTTTAATAAAAACTCAAAAAATAAAGTACGCGGATTAGGATTTGTATAAAAAAGGACGAGACCATTTAGAACGAGATAGATGCCAAGATTTCAACTTTCATCTTCCTATTCGTCTGCACCTTACTACTCATCGTTTCCTCCCGACTGTTCCTCCATGTCGATTTCTGGAATTCAAGGCCAGCTTCTTGAAGTCACTGGTATGGTTTCAAGTTCCCATTATTTTTTGTGTCAAAATACGCAATTTTTTTTTTATTATAAAAATTCAAGAAAACCCATCAAAATCTTGTTCTTTATCTTCTGTTTCTGTTTTTGTTATTCAAATTCTGAGTTTTTGTGATGTGGGTTTTGATTATCTGTTGGTGCTGCAGTTATTGGTTGTAACAAATTGAGAGATACGGAATGGATTTCACGGCAGGACCCATATGTCTGTCTTGAATATGCCAACACCAAGCACCGCACCAGAACATGCAAAGGTAATTTCGGATTTAGGCCCTGTTTACTTGGTTAAGTTGGCCTAAATTTCAGTTTTTGTTGTTCTTGCAATCTGGAGATTTGGATCTAATTTTGTACTCATACCCATGTTGTAATTATTGGTATAGACGGCGGTAAACATCCCACATTCCAAGAGAAGTTCGTGTTTCCGCTGGTTGAAGGTCTTAGGGAAATCAATGTTATGGTCTGGAACAGCAATACTGTCACATCGGATGACTTCATTGGCGGGGGAAAGTATGAAATTCTCAACCCATATGCGTCAACATCTCCATTTTGGCTTTCTTTTAGACCATTTTGGTTATTCTGAATTTTTGAGTTTGCTGATTTGGGTTATTTGGTGTGTCATGACTTTTAGGGTTCAACTTCAGAAGGTTCTTACTCAGGGTTATGATGACAGCGCATGGCCGCTTCAGACTAAACATGGCCGGTAACTACAATAAATTTGATCTCATTGCTTTTTATTTGTTCTAATGCTACTATAATGTGAATGGTTGGATTGTAAGGCATACTAATCAGGTTGCATATAGGTGTTATTTTAAAAATGTGACTTTATTTTAAGCCTGCCGCTCAAGTTGGATGTTCATATTCGAGAATTCTTAATATATCCAAACTCCTATGTCTCTGTTAGCAAATTGTTGTTGCACCTTGTTCCATCTCTAATTAATTCAAATTATCCGAAAAGGAGGTGGTTGTGTGTACTATGCATGCTCAAGTCAATGATCTTCATGCATGAGTTTCCTTTTTCTTCCCATCTGGATTGTTCGTGTTAACCATGTATAACTTCACCAATATTACATCCCTTGATTTGGTCCTTCATATTTATTTTTCATGATGAGATAATTTAATTTTGGGTTTGCATTGTATTAGGCAAAGAAACAGCTATTCATTGTGTGATTATGAATAGATCATGCTAGTCCATGAGTTGTTTTAGGAGCAAACATTGCGTGAATTATGTGCAAGCACTCGTGTTTATGCTGCAACATTAGTGAGCAACAAGTGGCCTAAATGAGAATCGCCCCAAGTAGATTGATGTTCCTAATTGACGATGCTATTTCTGTGTCATCTGTTCGCGGAGTCTCCACTCAATATTCACTCAAATTACTTTTACGTGGTTTTGTGTTCATCTATCAATTCTCAGACAGCTCAAACACGGGCTGTGCAATCATCCACCATGTTATTTTTTATATTCTGTAAAATAAAAGGGCGAACAAAAAAAGAGGGAATTAATTTGCAATATATCCCTCGTATTAAGTATAGTAATTTACAATTTGGGCTAAAGAAGAGAAAAGGGCTGGGAATTTGATAGAATATCTTGCGGTACATTTCATCCTTTTTGAGTACCAGTTTTGATTTTCCTTTCTTACAAACGCATGGAATTGGTTTTTGCATCTAGAAGGTTCATTAAACAAACCGTCCTATAATTAGATGTATTCTGCTGTGTTTTGAAATTGTTTGACTTCTAACACGAATTCTTTTTCATAGTAGATATGCAGGAGAAGTGCGGCTCATAATGCATTATTCGAAGACCAATGTAAATTGCACCCTCTCTCAATATAACCGGTGACTTTTGAACAGTCTTGTATGGTCATGTTAATTATCTGTCGAGCTGATTTACTGTGTTTGGGTTACTGCAGAAACCGACATCAAGCTATGCTCCGTCTGCACCACCATATGGAGCACCACATGCATCACAAGCTCATCTATATTCAGCACCCCCACCTGCAGGTCATTATGCACCACCAGCGCCTGGACCTTACCCACCAGTGCCAGCAGGCTATGCAGCTCCATCTCCCTATCCTTCATACTCGCCTAATTCAGCAGGGTATCCACCATCTCCATATGGTCCCAATCCATCAGCGTATGGCCATACTCCATCTTCCTATCCTCCCGCACCATACCCACCAACTTCAACATATCCCCCACCCCCACAATCCTCACCCTATCCTCCAAGTAAGTTCTTTCTTCGTTTTTATTTCCTTTTCTGTGTCTTACTTCTGGCTGCTAGTGTGATTCATCAAATACTAATTTTCTGTTGTACACTTTTCAATCAGATCCTTTTCCTGGACTTTATCCTCCATCACCGTACTAAGATAGAGCTCCTCCAGTTGTACCTGAAAAAGAGAGAGATCTCCCCGAGACCCCAAATGAAGATGCGATTGATAAGATGTGGTACTAATTGTGTATAGTCTAATACTCGTAGTTTGGTAGTTGTCTTACCGCATAGACGGATGTTCCAAATTCAAATTTGCACATTCGTTCTCCCCACTGTTTATAAAACGAAGAGTTTCTGAACCAGAATTTTGGTAACCTGTATGATTCTGTTATTCTTTGGCCTTTTTCATTAGTTCACGAGGCAGTTACGTGTTGTTTTATGCTAGATTTGAACTTGTTCGAATTAGTTGTATATGTTGGTGGATAGTTGTTCGAAATCCTGAAGTTATGAAAGGAATTTGTAATCTGAATTTTCATCTGAAAGGCAAAACAAGGATACTTTATAATCGGCGCAGGTCAAATGCAGTCTATTGCTATACCTTGGAGCCAACAGAATAAAATTTCGTTCTGCAGACTCGCAGTCACTTTCAAGGAGTTTCAATCTACAATGAAGCAGAAAAAAGTGTTCCTCAAGTAAATCTCCAGTTCTAGGCAACGCGCCTCTCACAATAACTGATCATGTGACCAGCATGCGATTCACGTTGTATGCATCCGTCGTTTACAAACTTCTGTCTAGAATCGATGTATGACTTATAATGATTCAGGCCTTGTATATGCATCCGTTCCGGTCGTATACTATAACTTCTCCCTGAACCCTAAAGCTAAAGGCAACAGAATAAAATCGACCTGTTTTGATTTTTTTCACCTTGAGGGTACGAGGAGCAACATTATTGCTTGTCCGTGCACTGATGATCTATCCCACTCGATCGTATGAATGCTTTCATAAGTGAAAATCAATAATGTTATAAATAAAAAATTTGATAGGATTAAAAGCACACCACAAAGTAGCACACAAATGTCCTATTGATTTTCCTTATTGACACTAAGATTTGTCAATTGTAGCATATGAAAATAAGGGTCTTTCCCGTAGAAGATTGTTTTATCTAACTACTTAAAATGTCACAAAAACTGGACTGTTGTCCCTACTGGCCATCCACCAAAAAATAATTATTAGACCAACTTACACTTATCTAAAGTCTACCAAATTTTATATGAAAATACTAGACACACAGAGCTACACTCACAAATTTTTGGGATTTTTGGAGTTGATTTGCTATTTAAATTAAATCGAACAAAAACAGAACAGAAACAGATTTTAAGTAGTTCACAAATTAAGAAAAACGAGTTAGGGGAATTGCTATCCACTACCAAATAATCATACAAACATGTTATGTTTCATTCAAATTCCTTCTATTTCCGGATGAAGATGCTCAAGTTGGCTCAATATTAGAACTCAACCCATTACTCTTTCTTATGTAGTATGTTAAGAGAATGGCGTTTTCAACTTAACTTAGTCTCTAACATGCAAAATCTAGAATGGCGTGTTTATAGATTTAACAAGTAGAAATCATTTAGAACAAAAAGTGTTTGAGTCATCACAAGGCATCGTAAGTATTAGTGTTGTCTTACTTATCCTAGAAATTGGTTCACATGTTAATCGCAATTAACAAGTACTACTCTAGAACATATGTAGGTCCTCATTTGACAAGGGCAGGCACACACATATTCATAGCATTAGAATCCTAGATATGCTTACTAAGTATGCATCCATAGAAAACATATAAAGAATTCATCAAGGAGACAAGTAGTGAACCAATTTTCATCCATTATAAAAGTAATTCACACGAAATGTCATAACAAACTTGCAATCATATTCGGGGCTTCAGACAGCCCTTAATTACTAAAAATTTAGTACACAATCCTTAAGTTAAAATAAAAGATAGACATGAGTTTGAGAAAATAGAACCGAAAGAAATCGACTAAGGCTCCTCTTTCCTTCCTTCCCCAATGCTACTTTTAAACCAATTCTTGCTGCATCATTTTCTTCTCCTTAACTCACCCACTAATAGACATTTAGTGATGACAATAAGTGAGAGGAAATGTAAAACAATTGTAACTCCTTGGGTAGCCTTTATGCCAATTACTCCCTCTTAATCCTCATCTTTAATTCCATTTCCTCTGATATTTGAATAGGTGTCAGCTGGTTTGTTCTTGATTGCATCAGTTTTGGCTACTAGATTTATTGGATTTATTGCTTTCAATGCTTTCTTGTCAGTTACAAACTGCTTGGCCTCTTGGAAACTTTTCAGTGTTAAAACGGCCATAACTTCTTCTAGAAAAATGATATTAACAATCCGCGAAATGCTTCAGAAAATAGACATCCGTAGCTTTCCAAACTTATCTAATTCATTCTGAGCTGTCCGCAACTTGCTTCCAAAGTCAGCTGACCTACACAGGCAGTTTTGACGAATTTGTTACTTAAAATTCCACTTGTGTTATTTTTCTTTTCTTTACTTGACAAATCCTACAATACACAAAAACAAAGTAAATAACTCAAAAATATAAGAAACTAACTAAGAAAAGACAAGTGAATTTGATATAAAATATATATAAATATAAGCTTATCAGTAGTCCATTGTGAAAGGCGATGATGAAATTTTTTTCGAACATAAAGAGCATTTCCACCAGTTTTAGGAGGGAAAGGGCAATTGCAATGGAAGTACCCTTACTTTGTGAAAGTTTACCGGTTTGGAAAGCGGAAGGACAAGGGCAATTACTATTCACAACTATATTTTTAGCTTTTTAGTCAAAATGATCTTTGAGATTTGCATAACTCCTCACTTTGATCCCTAAGATTTGAAATCAATAGAAATAGTCCTTGAGATTGTCCATTATCAATCATTTTGGTCATTTCGTGAAAAATTATGTTAATTAAGGATCAAAATGACAAAAATATCCTCAATTTAACGAACAATAGGCCAAAATGATTTGACAAAAAATTGAGGGTATTTTTGTCATTTTATTTTTATTTAATGGAGATTTTTCAAGAAAATACCAAAATGATTGATGATGGACAATCTCAGGGATCACTTCTATTGGTTTTAAATCTCATGACCAAAGTGAGGAGATTATGCAAATCTTAGGGATCATTTTTGCTAAAAAACCTATATTTTTAATATGTTTTATGCCTTGTAAATGTGTACTTAATAAGTTTGTTCTTAAAAAATAAAACTTCATATTTCATTTTGATAATTTAATTTTAAATACAAAACAAAGTATAATATTACAAACAAGCATAATTAATAATAGTATATAATAGGATTAAGTACCTAAAATCTCCTAACCTTTTAGTGTCATTGTAAATTGGTCTCAATCTTTTTAAACATTTCAAAAAAGTACCTAAACTATTGAAAATGTCACATTTATTAAGCTCCAATTAAATTTCTATTAAATTAACTAAGCTTACTTTATCTCCAAAATCAATAGAAGGTCATGGAAGCATGGTTACCACATAATAACAGTCACCACCACCCCATCAAACCATCACCTCCAAACCCAACGCATAACCACCGACTCCACCCTACGACTCAAGCCTCCAACATCAAGACGAAGGTGATGGAGGTTGCTAACATGGTACGGACTGCCATTATGTAGTTGGTGGGTTTTGAATATAAAGGTTGGAATGAGGTTTCAGTGGTCGTAATTTGAGCTTGGAGGTGGTGCAGGCTTATAATTTCCCATCTTCATTTTTGTTTTCCATTTTATTTTGTGAATTTGTTTATTTATATTTATTTTTCATCTTCATGTTTTTTTAACATTATTTTTATTATTATTTTAGTATCTATATAAGCTAAAAAGTGGGATCAATTGTTGTCGCATGTACATTAACAAAAAAATAAATTAGGGCTTAACGGATGTAACATTTTCAATAGGTTGGGTACTTGTTCGAAATGTTTAAAAAGGTTGAGAACAATTTAGAATGACACTAAAAGGTTGGGAGGGGGTTAGGTATTTAATCCTAAATAATAATTAAAGTAATTAACTATGCTAGAAATTAATAGTAAACGATATAAATAAGGCATAATAGATGATGATGGGCAAGAATGGTAGCAATGACTAATGAGCATAATTAAGGAGTGGTGTTATACCCATCCCATAGATGATGATGGGCAAGAATGGTAGCAATGACTAATGAGCATAATTAAGGAGTGGTGTTATACCCATCCCAGTGTCTTATTTCCCCACCCACCTTATATTCACATCCACCATAAAAAGACAAAACACACATAAACTCTTTCCCCACCCACCATTATTCCCAAAATAATCCTATATATTTCTTCTTCCAATTTTCCTTGCTTTAAAATTTTTATTATAATTTAACAAAAATGAAAATTATCATTAAACAAATATGCCTAACAACTCCAACTCCAAATATCACAGTAGTCCCCTCCCAAAAAAACTCCTAGAACCGTCACTATCAAAACACCCAAACCTTAGCCCAACCCCCTTCCCGCCCCCCTCCCCCCCCCCCCTAAACGAAAAAAAAAAAAAAAAACACTCAGCGCCCCTCCTAGCCTAAAATGCTCGGTCGGCCTCAATGTCGTGTTTTGGGAATTGGGAGATGGTTATCGAGTCCCCATTTAATCGAGTCTTTGGAGGACCGCAGAGGAGATTAGTGGACGAGATGCGCTTGCTATTCGAGCACAGCCTCGACGAATTTGGCGAAGGTCTCAGCCATGGCGAGTGAGACGATCGGTGAGAAAGCTAGTGCATAAGAGAGAGGGAGGAGAAAGAGAGGGAAGGAGGAAGAAGCAGTAAACAGTGAGGTAGGAAATTAAAATAGGGTGAAGTTGTGGAGGCTGAGGTCGGGGAGGGTGGTGGTTATGGGGTTCTTCAAATTTTTTTTTTGGTTTTTTTTTTTTTGGAGGTGAAAGGGCTTGTGGCAAGATATGATTGTTTGGTTTTTAAGTCTTTGAAGGTCATTTTATACAAGAATAAATTTGTCAATTAAGTATTATTTTAAAGTGGGTGAAGTGTTAAGATACTAGGGTGGGCTTAGTAGCACTCTAATTAAATCAACTACATTTGTGTGGGTGGCCTTTTTAATTAATTCACCAGCATCTGGGTGGAGTCCAAGCTTTACGCTGATGTCAGCGAGCAAAACCCACAGGCGCAAACCCATTCATGAATAGGCAGGGCATAAGCCTAGCCCAATTGCCTCCCCAATTTTGCACCGGTGGACCACTTTTTTTGGGGCAAAGGCAATTCATCCCAATTACCCTATCAATTGAGCAATGGGTGGATGATGTGACATTTCACATGGATTTTGCAAGGCCCATTTTGTCTTGTCATGAGATAGTTCATACTTCATATTGGTTTGTAGCCTAAGGGTGTGTTTGTTTGAGCTTCTTAGGTGGGACTGGACTGGACTAGACTAGACTAGACTAGACTAATTGCTAGTGTAGCCTCATGTTTGGTCAAGGATTAGGTTTAATGGGATTAGATAGGACTCGCTCGGATCAATGACTTCGCTAGGAGTTCTTAGCCAAGAACCCCAAATTCGGCCGGACTCGTAAGACCTTCTGCAAAAGAGAACCTCGCTCATCCTACGAAAGAGAGTCGTCGCACATCGCTCCCTCTTTGCCCTACTCCCTTATCTCTGCATCCTGCTTACCCTCATTTGCTCTTCTTATCTGGTAAACTTGGAATCTTCAATTTGTTCGCAGATCGTGATATTACTGAGCTTTATTTGATTTAGTTGTTTCGGACTCGAGAAATTTTCAATAAATAGACCTCTGCACTCGAACAAATTAGGGTTTTGATTTTTAGGGTCAAATTGAGATTAAAATTTGGGGTTTTCACATTTCAACTTTTTTGCTTTTGATCATCTTAACAGAAAATATAAACGTGAAGAGCAGCAACAACTGCAGCAGTGACAAGGAGAAGAAGCTCATCCACCTTCTTCTCAGGTGACCTCTCAGGAACCCTCCACCCAAACTGCCCCTCCTCCTCCCCCGTTCTATCCCAGTCGAAGTAACCCTCTTTCTCTGGTTCTTTTGAATTTGCGACTAACGTTTTTAAGATGCCTTTTTATGTATTTGAATTTTTTTCCATTTGTTTTTTTATTTATGGGTAAATTACACAGAATTACCTCAACTATTAGGTCATTAATAGTTTCATACGTCGTCTTTAAAAAGTTTCAATGTCGTACCGTATCTTTGAATTTGTTGCAATGTCATACATTCCGTCAGTTGTCTGTCAATTCCTCTATTAAATGCTGACGTGGCACACTTTCTATTAAAAAACTAAAAAAATATTATTAAAAACTAAAAAAAAAATCATTTAATATTTTTAAAATATTAAAATAATAATTCATTAAAGAATTTTTTTTTTTTTTTTTAACCCCAAGTTCGTCTTCCCCCCACCCCTTGCAACCCAGAAAGAAAGAAAAAGAAGAATAAGAAAGAAATAAAAATAAAATAAAAAATAAAAAACCATCTTCATCTTCCTCGACCCCCCCTTCCCTGCAACTCACCTCTTTCTTCCCCATCACATCTTCCCCTTCCCTCTTCCTCCGCACCCACCCTCACACCCACCCTTGCACCCACCCTCTACACCCACTCTCTTCCCTCCTCTACACATCCCACTCCTTAAATCCACACCCATTCCACCCCCCCCCCCCAATTTTCTCCGCGCCCAATTTCTCCATCCGCGAAATCGGCGGAAGACGGATCTGGGTTGTAGGGAAAGAGGGTGGGAAAGATGAAGTTTTTTTGTTTTTTTTTTGTTCTGGGTTGCAGGTAGTGGGTGTAGAGGAGGAGGGAAGGGGAAGGCGGGAGGAGGAAGAAAGGGGTGGGTTGCAAGGAAGGGGGGTCGGGGAAGATGAAGATTGTTCTTTTTTTTTTTTTTTTTTTTTTCTGGGTTGCAAGGGGTGGGATAGGGGGAAGATGAACTTGGGGTTTTTTTTTTTTTTTTTTTCCTTCCTTCTTTCTTCCTGGGTTGCAGGGGGTGGGGGGGGAAGACGAACTTGGGTTTTTTTTTTAATTTTTTTATAAATAACTTTTCTTTAATTAATTATTATTTTAATATTTAAAAAATATTAAATGATTTTTTTAGTTTTGAATAATATTTTATTAATTTTTTAGTAGAAAGCGTGCCACGTCAGCATTTAACAGAGGAAATGACAGACAACTGACGGAAGGTATGACATTGCAACAAATTCAAAGATATGGTATATGACATTGCAACAATTCAAAGACGAGGTATGAAACTGTTAATGACTAATAGTTGAGGTAGTTCTATGTAATTTACCCTTTATTTATTTATGGAATCTGGGTTTATTGAAAGGTGTTGAATTTCAGAATCTAAGTTGAATTTTTGCAGGTTGTATAATGCGATTTAGTTAAGGTTTACGTGTTAGAGTTTTTCAATCTGTTAACTTTTATGTCGGGCAAGTTCTTGTTATATTTGAAATATCGGGTCAGTGATTGCGATTTCTTTTGTAACTACATCTGTGTTAAAAGTAATTTATTTCCCTATAGGATGTAGGAACAAAGATGAATCCTTGTTCTTATGTTGATTCCGTTTGAACCTTTTCAAATAGTTTTCATAATTCGAGATCTCTACCGTTGGTTGGTTTTGCTTTATGATGAAGCCTTAGAGGTTAGCTATAATGTAAACAAAAAACAGTTATCGACGGATCGAGGGTGCGTACAAGATCATTTATATGTCGAAATCCTTGGGGATGCATGCCGTATAATGTTTGTAACTTATGCTTATTTCTTTATTACGGTTGTTCTGGACGGATGAGAATTATATGCTGCCATTAAGAAAATCAACGTCAAATTGAGATTGGACAGTTTGGAATCAGTTGCTGTCTAATTTTAAGATCTCAAATTTAGTTAAAATCAGTTTTGACCATTAAATATAGGTTGGACAGCTTGGAAGCAACATTTAGAGGTTGAGTTGGTTGAATTTGACCTGACTCACGGGCAACCTTGAAAGTGTTCGTCCAAAAGCTTTTAAGCGACAAAGCAAGCGGATGATTATATTATGTGGTGCCTTTTGACATGGATGTATTTTGTTAATCGTACAACCTTAGGTTATGGCTTATAAGTTAGCCTTGCACTGTGAAATATTTTGGCTAATTTTAACTAGCATTTTGTAAATTATGGGGTTCTACTTTGGAACGGTATATTATAGTTAACTAGCATTTGTAAAATATCATGGAGGAAAGTTAGTGAATGATGTTTTACAAAGTCAGTCAATGGCAAGGATTGACTTGTGCAATGAAATGATGAAGTAATTGCTCCTCTCTTTCTTTTGCATATTGTTAAGGGGTGTGCTATCCACACATCCCATTTTACTTCTCACACACCCCTTGATAATTTCTATCCGTTGATCTTCTTCAATTCATCTAATCCGACGGATGAAAATTAAAAAGGTGTGTGAGAAGTAAAATGGGATGTGTGGATATCACACCCCATTGTTAATAGAGAGTACAATCTCACCCATTTTACCTTAGCTGGCTTAGTGTCATCCTAAATACATCACTGTTACAATTTACAAAGTTGATTTCAATAAAGACTTAACAATTGGGGACATCTTAGAGTGAGTAATGCTTTTCGACCGACTACTAATTTTCACGTGCAGATGCAGGCACCACTAGCTCTTGCCATTGCACAAGTAGTTGAACATCAAATCCACAACCTCATATCATGATGAGCAACAGATAGTACTAGTAAAATTCTTTGTCAAAAGCATAGATTACAAGCTTCAGAAAATTGTCATGGTATGGACTGAAAGTTTCATAATTCTCCAAGTTGTAGGAGCACCTGCAATTCGTGAAGAAGAAGAGGGCTATGCCCTTTTATTTTTCCATATATTTATTTTGATATTGTTAATAGAAAATAAATTAAAATATAATAATAATAGTTTATTGTTAGTCCAGCTTTTTAGTTCAACACTGCACCAAACGCTTCACTAAGCTAGTCTAGTTTAGTCTAGTCTAAGGCCATCTCCAACCGAGGGCTAGCCAGAAGGCTCGTTTTAGCCATTTGGCCCTCCAAGATATTAATAGTTTAATGAACAGTACAGGGATATATTTGCCTCCATCTCCAACCGAGGGCCATAGGGCTCGTTTTAGCCATGTCACAAAAAACAGTCTCCAACAAAGGGCCAAAAGGTCATAGGGCAAAACATAATTTATTATTTAAATTTAAAAACTACAATAACTTAAATTTAAAAACAACAACTTAAATTTAAAAACTAAAACTTATATTTAAAAACTACAACTTAAATTTAAAAACTACAAATTAAATTTAAAACTACAAAATATGAGAATTGAAATGGTGTAGGAATGGTGAATGAATGATTTAGGTATTTATACGAAAAAAAATTTGGCCCAAAGAACCAAAAAAAAAAAAAAAAAAAAAAAAAAGAAGGCCCATAAATTTGAATCCAACGGTAATTGGTGTCAGCTAGTCGTTGGATTAAATTTTTTGTTTAAGCATTCCTATCAGTTATATCCGACAGGATTGTTGGAATTTTTGGCCAGCCTCGAGCTGGCTGCATGCGGCCAACCCTTTGACCCTTTCAGATTCTGTGGGGCCCATGAGCCCTCCGGCCTAGCCCTCAGTTGGAGACGGTTTTCGAGCTATTTTTGGCCCTTTGGCTCTCTGGACCTTTCGGTTGGAGATGGCCTAAGCCAGTCCAGCTTAGTCCCTGAAGCTAGTACAGTCCAAGACAGTCTGGTGCAACAAACGCACCCTAAAAGTCTTGAGGATGATTATGGGCATAATAGTCATTGTATGGTAAAAATTACGTGGATGTGAAAGCTCTACCACTCTGGCAAAAAAAAAATATATATATATATATTTGGACACAAAATAAAGATGAGGATGGGTGAAGACCTAGGCATAATAGAGGAATTGTAAACGTGAAATTTCTGCGACAAATCAAGTAAGAATACGTGTACAAAGTAATTGTATTTGTATTAATGAAAATTTAGGGTTTACAATCTTTGATAAAAAAGGTCAATTCTCTTATTGGATTGTCGGGGTTGCAAACTTTATATGTATGATTGTTGATCCTATGGTCACGATGACTTGATCTTGGATGAACCGATGTTGCAAGGTTTTGGCTTGTGGCTATGAAAGAATCGGCACGTATGGTGGTGCTTGATGATTCTTCAAGGGTTTGGTGAAGAACGCAGAGAGTTTTATGAGCCTTCTGAGTATTTGGAAAATTGGGAGAAAGCCTCAACGTCTGGATGTTAGAATGATTTTCTGGCCCCTTTCTTTGTTTTGGAGCCTCGTATTTATAGTCTCTCCAAGCTTGGCCTACAGATGGATTTAGTCTTGATTGTGGCTTGTTTAATTGATGAAAGAACTAGGACTTGATTTGCGACTTGGTTCATGATTTGACTCCATCAATTAATATTTGATTAAATCAAATTAAAATCAAATAATTCATTTCCGCCAAGTGTTGACATGTGTACTTCTTGATAACTTGTTTGATTTTGATGAGTCACATTTATGTGTACGATTTTTGAGACACATGGAGTATGCCACGTAAGCCCTGACATGTCAAAACTTTAATGTGTTGGTGAATATTTACTTCACTGAAATTTCAATGTCTACATCTGCCCCTACTTCAACCGCGACATATGCATGTGCTCGCAGGGCCGGCCCTGGCCCAGTGCTAGCTAGGCGACCGTCTGGGGCCTCAAAAAATCTAGGCACAAAAATTATTATCGGGGAATATTCATATATGTTTTTATAAGACTATAAATTCTAAAAATTTGATTAAACCATCAATAAATTTAACTAGAAATGACGGTTTCATTGCCTACCATTAACCTGAAGGTTTCAGGTTCGAAATCCAATACCCTTTTTTTTCTTACCAATTTTTGTTTGGGAGGAATAGGCACCTTTCCTAACACACCCCAACCCGGAATGTCCACTAGGATTCTGAATCGAGTTGAGTTGGCCAACACCTGGAAGGTGACGAAGCCATAAAGTATAATGATGTGGACAATGTGAATAAATTTAAACATGAAAGTGCCTAAGGACTAGAATGCACTGCGAGCGGGAACGAGCCCGTTTCACACGCAACGTTAGAGCATAAGTAAAGTACAGTAGTGTGGGTAAGGATACTCTCAGAGGTAGCCACCTATACTAAGGTTCGACACAAATCCTCGTCTATACGAACATCCAACAGTTACAACCTGGAGGGGCGCAAAAACAAGGGTGAGTGGGCCTGAAAGTAAAGTTTTTAATAAAAAATCCTTTTGAAAACATTATAACCCTTCACTGTAAAACCCGTATAATTTCCCAGAAAGTAATAATACATACGTATATAGAAATCATGCTCGAGAGTAATGAAAACCAAGTATATGCCATGTCAAGTATCTCAGCAATGAAATAAGTAAGCCAGTTGAAATAAATCAATGTAAAATGATATGCCAGCCAGAATCACCAAACGTGACCTGTACGACTCTAAACCTGCACACGAGTTGGAACCACCTAATGTGGTATGTACGACAGGCTTGGTGTAAATAAATACGCTCAAGTGCTACGATCACGTGAAAGCTGTGCGAAGTATCGCAAGTCATCTACGAGTCGAAACCACCTAATGTGGTCTATACGACAGGCTGGCACCTGCCTTAGATCCAAGGTGAGTGTACAGTGCGAGAGGTGAACGATCACGTGAAGGCTGGCCCTGACCTCGGGCGAAGCACTAACACCAGGATGCAGGATAATAAGTACCAAACACATCCAGGCATAACCATATACATCACAACCACTAACATCATAATGTACTCATCTGTAGCTTACCTAGGCTTCGCAACATCATGCAACATTATACATGACTACACCAATGCATATACTAAAATATAACGCAAGTATGACGTGGCATTTCAATCACATTTCATTTAAAATAATTTCTGGGAAAAATGTATACATACGTATATATATAGAAAATCAAAAGCTCACTCACCAGGAGTCTGTGCTACAACTCCTATCATAAACATCAAGGCGTCACGAACGATCGGCGCCTAGAACAATTATCAAATCATGTCTTAGAATTCTTATCAATATAATATATAACTTACATGTCCTCATTGGGAAGATCTGCACGTTGGATTCCCGATCCGTAAGTTTCTAATATCCTCAAATATTACGCGTTATAATGTATCAAAGTTTGGTGACGATCCAACGGTAGGATCGTCGATTGCTATAATAATCAAGCGACGGACCTTAATGGAACTACGTTCAAATGACGGAAATTCATCTATTGATCTTCACCAATGGAATCAGGGTACTCAAATTTAGCCTAGGAATGTCAAGGAATGTCTCGGCCCACGCGTCGCCGCAGGTGGTGGTCGGTCGCTCCGACTCGCAGTAAAATTCAACTATTTTTAAAAATTCTCAAATTTTACAAGGATGAAGATCTCAATGAGTAGAACAAGTTTCATACCTGTGACTAAGGCCAATTTGGCCAGAAAAAGCCTCAATTTCATGAAAACCCGCGGGAAACCCTTAAAATTGGGTAGTTGTTGATTCGCCACCAAAACGAACTCCGATGCCTCCACCAAAGCTTGGGCCTTGTTCCTGGGGTTGAAAGAAGTCTTTTGGTGGTGATCATCGACGGTGAAACTGGCCAAAGTCACCGGAAAAAGGTTAAAACCACCAGATGCCCCCGTGGGTTTGTGGCTTCGATTTGTGAATTTGGGTAAGAAATTTGGAAATCTAACACTCCAGAGATGTAGGGCTTGTCAAGGGCTTTCCATGACCACCAAGATAACCCAAAACGGAGCTTGTATGAAGGAGATATGAATGGGTCAACTTGGCGGGTCGGGTGGAGAAACCGGGTTTGGCCGGTTCTCTCCTTCTCCCTTCCCTCATTTCCCTCCTTTCTCTCTTCTCTGATTGGTCACCCTCTCATCTCTCCTTTTCTAATTAGTTCGGTTCCTCCCTCATTTCTCTCCTTTATACTCTATCTGCACCGACCATCCTTTGTTCTTTTTAATCTGGGCCACACACGTGGCATCCCAGATTTTGCTCCAAAAATCTGGAATTTTCTAGATATTAACTAATTTACTAAAATGCCCCCAACTTTAAAGTTAATAACTCCTTCGCTATAACTCTGAATTACGTTCCGTTTGCGCCCACGCGTCTGTAGCGACGAGTCTTATGAGGATATGCTAAGAAAATGAATCTTACGTGACACTACATGACAGTCAACTAGAGTCAACACTTTGCCTCGAAGGGCATTTTTGTAAATTCACTTATTAAAATTATAAAAATCATAATTTTTAGGGACGGGTCATTACATTTCCCATTTGCTATTTCCTTCATGTATTTCCCACTCACCAAACAGTTAAAGCTATGAAAATACATAATTTTATGGACCATATATAACCTCATGAAAGTACAAATAATTAATAAAACAATAAATTATAAATCTAGTCCCCAACACCTATCTATGTTATTCCTCAACCCTTTTGTTGACTCTAACTTTCGCCTGGGCAGCGACCATAAGCCATGCCTCTCAATCAATCACATATGACTGTAGTTCAGAGAAAATTGCAAACTATGTCTCACAAAAATAATTTGTGGCAGAGCAGCATATCCGATAGCTCATGAAGACAATAAAGTGTTAATGAAGCGGAGGCATCATTGCAACTTTATCAAGACAAAGAGGTAGAATTGGCGAAGGATTTTGATGCCAAATTTACCCAACTCATGAAAATCAAAAAAATTTCGAAAAAAATTTCATTAGGTCCACAAGTTTAGGTGTTAAAATGTGAATGATGAGAGGTTCTATATGGAGAGGCATGGTTGCTGCTACCCATGAAGGAAGTGAAAGAGATAGCACTAAGGTTTGGGAAGAACAAAGATAGGTGGTGGCACCCAAAATTCTAATCATCTTTAACTTTGTGCTCATGACCCAGAATTCTAATTATCTTTAACTTTCTGCTCATTCATTGCTTATACATATCAATTAAAGACTAAAAAATATGATTATTTTTCAATCGCATATTGACAAGGTTAGTAAATAAGAAAAAATATCTCATGATTTATATAAAGAACTTCAAAATTTCAGATAGAGGGGAAACAAAATTCATCATTTATCTACTTGTACACTGAGATTTTTTGGTTTCCTTCTCTCAATACAAAATAAATTGTTTTTTTTTTGTCTAAATTATTGCGTTTGAAGTGCTTTTCTAGCTGTAATTTTTCTCAGTCTTACGTTTGAAAACAATATTTTTTTATAAGGAACTAAGGCATATTTTTTGGCATTGTCCTGGACCTCAAAAATCTTAGGATTTGCCCTATGTGCTCATCACGTGTAGAAGGTGCGTTTTAAAGTCCCTCACATAGTGAATGTATTTTGGCCACTACGCTTTGAAGTTCCTATACATAGATGTCGATTTAAGGGCCGTCGAGGCTTGATCTTGAATTGGGCTGGAAGTTTCTTGAAGGACCGTAGAAGCTTGGTCTTGAATTGGGCAAGAAGTTTCTTCAAGAATCGTCGAGGTTTGGTCTTGAACGAAACGGGACCTTGATAGGAGCATATTTATGCGACTTAATTGGCTTGTTCTCGTGCATTTATGTTGTGTTTCCTTAGTTATTTTAGTGTTTAAAGTCACTTTTGTGTGTTTTCAGATTATAAAGCCAAAGTGTGCAAGAAGATGCAAATTGGAGCTTTTTGGAGCAAAAGAGGAATGAATGAGTTGAAGACTTGAAGAAATATGAATTCCTAATTGAAGATGGATTCCTACTCACATGAGGATTCCTAGAAGAACAAGGATTCCTAATTGAAGTAGGAAAGTTAAGCCAAGGTTTCCCATTTTGGTAACCTTTCCTAATCTTAAAAGTCCTTATTTTCCAGCCACTTTGAAGGCCTCGTATGCACTTTAGGACACAAAACAAAGGCCCTAGACCCCTTAGGGACCTTTGCCGCACCTTTCCCTTTCTCTCCATCCCTTGCCGTGCGAGGGACCCCTTTTCCCTTCAGTTTTAGGACACTTCACCTTTCCTAAAGCATTAAGCTGCACCTCTTAACCTTTCCTTTTCCCTTGCCGTGCAAGGGGGGTCCTTATTTCCTATTTTCTGCACTTAAACACATTCCCCTTTCAAATAAAACCCTAGCCGCATATTTTAGCCAATTTCCTTTTAGTTTCTGATTTGATTTCCTAATTCTAGAAGCCTTTGACTTAATTTTAGTTAACCAAAATAAGTTAGGGTTTTAATTTCTGAAAACCCTTTTAATACTTGGACTTAAGCCGCACCCTAGGAGGATTTCTTGGATCATTCCATACATTGCCGCAGCCACCATCATTCTTCCACCTTCAATCCGCAACCTTCCATCCATTCCAGCCACCATACTACACCTCCATACACTTACACACCATTGCAACCACCTTCCACCTCTCTGCCGCAACCCTTTATCATCCTAAATCCCTTCCTAAACCAAAATCACATCCAAAATCACCCTAAGACCTCTATGCCGCAGCAAGGAGAAGAAGAAAGAGGAGCTTGAACGTGCAGAAATTCAAAGTGGAATCGTTGGGCGTTCTAGGTGTAATCAATCTTTTGTTCTCTATGTTTAATTTCAATTTTGTTTCTCTTTCTGTGAACATGAGAGGCTAAACCCCTAGTTAGCTAGGGGGTGATGCAAAACCATGTATATGCTTGCAATATAAATTGATTACCTTCAGTTGGAATTTCATGAGTTGTGGATTCAATTTGTTTAACTGCTTGATTGATAACTTATTCGTGTATGTTTATTGAGAGTGCACGCTTAGTTTTCATGCATGAATATGATGCTAGAATATAAGGGAGTTTCACCTAATAGTTACAAACTTATATTCACAAGTAGTGGAGGTCGCTTATAAACAATCGCGTTAAATGAATTCTTGGCACTAGTTTCATGCTCATCATAGTAACGAATGCCTCGTCAACACTTATAGTTTTCATGTTGCTTAATGATCTTTGATTGTATCTTTATTGTGCTTTTCACGTAAAGGACTTTTGGAGAATGTTTTGAATTGTTGTATGCGCTTTCCCATCCAATTCATTAACTTAAGGAGAACTTGAAGGTTAATTTAAGCGAACCTAATTAACCCGGGGTGTTGAGTTTCATGATTCATCGAAAGACCAACTGAAAATCATCTTGTATGCAAGTGTGACATGTGTGGAGAAGAACCTTCTAGCTAGCATTCCATCCATATTTTTCATCAAATTCGTTTTTACAATCTGTTTTCATTACAATCTGTTTTCTTTGTTTTAATTTCGTCAAAACTAAATCCCCCTTTACTTTAGTGTTTCAATTTAGTTAGAAAGTGTCTTAGTTTGTGTTTCTAAGTGTTTTGATTCAAGTTATAACCCAAATTCGTCCAAATTAGTGTTAGGTGTTCAAAACTGCCCAGATTGTGTTTTTAAGGCTGTTTTGAGTGTTTTGTTGCTGTTTTGAGTCTTTTGGTTTGTTTTAGTGTTTTAGTGTTTAGTTTTGCATTCTTTGAGTCTAGTTTAGTGTTTTAACCTTTGTTTTACGTTTTTGAGTCAGTTTTCAAGTGATTTAGCAATCCCTCATAATCCCGGGTTTAGAACGATCCCTACTTATACATATACTACAATTGTCAAAAGAGGGTTTTAATTTGTGTGCATATATATTTCGCATCAGACCTTGTGGAGTTTCATGTAGCTGGTGATCTTTAGCTCTGGTAGTGGATGAGTGGAAGTGGAGGATTACTAATTCACTATTGTGGACATTGAAATTTCGAGAAAATAAATGTGTACCAACAAATACAATTTTGACTCATTAGGACTTATGTGGCACACCATGGCTCTCGCCAAATTGCACACATTGCATGTGACTTATCAAAATTTGATAAGTAATCAAAAGTGACACTTGTCGATATCTGAGACCTCTGTTAAACAAATCAGATCAAGTTAAAGAAGAACAAATTAACCTAATTGATCAAATTGCCCAATTATGGTTTAATTACTTAACTATTGATTCTGATTTAATTACTAACTAAATTAAATCAATTAGTCTACATTAAATCAAATCAAATACAAAAGGCGATTGGGGGTCCATGATTTTCCAGAGCCAGATTAAGGTAGATCAAAATACGCTTATCTCAGAAGTCTTGTCATGGACTCAACAACCACTGTAGCAAAGCTGAATAAACGAAACAGCGATGTCACCATCATCCTATTCCGGATCAGTAGGCCAAGTCCAACGACTTTGCTGAGATTGATCATGCTTGTTCTGCAAGATACGAAAACCTAATCCAACAAGGAATCAACAGATTTCTTATAATCTTGGAGTCTTTACAATCTAAAGATTAATGTGTGCCGCAAGTAATCACATTCCTAGAGGATACAATATCTACTTCCTAGATATCTTCTAGGATTTTCCGATTTAATATTCTACTATCCTAAAAGGTCATCTCCTCGACTGGTATAAATACACCTTTCTAGGATTCATCTCTAGTAATGCCATTCTCGCATACTTATTACTTTGCCCACCAGTTAAGTCACATATTGCTTACTAATTTGACCATCAGAGAGCCTTTAACCGACACACCCTCTTCTTCCAGTATTTGACTTGATTACGACTATTTGTTGTTTTACAAGTAACTTGGGTTTGTGCATCCCCACCTTATAGTGGTGCGCGAATTTAGTTTGAACATGGACAAATTAACTCTAATTTGATCAAATATATCATTAAGTGTTTAATTTCCTAAATTAAAGGTTCTGATTTAATTAAGCCCTAAATTAAATAATTAGCTCAAATTAAAAAAATCAGAAAATCAAGCCCACAAATTACGCGATTCAGATTAGGGATTCTAAACTTACACTCAGTCACTCACCTATAAATGCTAGGCTCATTTTTAAGAAATGTGACTTGAGAGGAAGGAAGCAAGCTCAAGTATTTGAAGAAATCAGAAAGCTTTCTAGCCAAAGCAAACACCAAACACTCGTGTTCTTCATCAAGCTCGTGGAGAATCAACAAGCACAACAATTACATGTGCTTGTTCATCCACACCAAAGCTGAAGATTACCCACCTCATGAAACTACTCGTGATCCCGTTTCGTTAAAAATCAAGTTTCGATGGCCTTAAAGAAATTGCAAGCCTGGTTCAAAATTTAGTGGTCACCACCCTTGAATCAAATTTTACTTTTGAGATCAAATTAGAGGAATATTCTTGTAAAATATGAGAAAAAAGTGACCCAACTCCTATCTAAGCTACACTCATGAATGTAGGCATGAACATGATTACTTTCACCACAAAGCGCGACTTAGCTGGCATCATCTCTCGAAGCAAGAGAAAGTATGCCTCTCAACCTGACACACCCCTCCAACGACATTTCCACTTAAATCACATGAAGTTTGCCACAAGAATCAACCATCCATCAAATCCATCACTCAGAGTGAGTTGAAAGCTTCTGCCCATCACACTGATGTCATGTTGTCTCCATCCAAGTTGTACAGTAGAACAAGTAATTACCTCGCTTACTTAAGGGGCAGATAAGCTTTTATTTTGAAGCAATGAAAGGTGCTCGCCAAAATTAGAGAATTGAACGAAGCGGTTACCCTTGCATGTTTCTAATGTTGGCTCAAAAGCAAGCCTATGCTTAGGTTCAATGGCGAGTGATCAAAAGAAAAAGGCCACAACATTGCACTCGAAGTCCTCTGACTCATCCGATTCCACGTCAATGCAGGTAATGATAGTGGGAAATGCTTCCATTAATGAACAAGTGGCTCAGATAGCCCAAGCGATCAAAAAACTGCCAAAGACCATTGAATAGAAAGAAATACCAATCACATTGCTCATGAGCAAGCTAGATGAAAAGCACAACGATGAGTCAAGAAAAGGTTCACCTTATCCGGAAAAAAAAAAAAAAGGCGCATCAAGAATTCACTTCTAACAAGAATGAGCAATCAAAGCTCGATTCCATTTCGATAGTCCCTTTATCAATCCAATAGCTCCAAGACATGATTACTAGCACCATCAAAGCATAATATAGAGGTTCTTCTCGGGATTCAATCATATACTCCAAGATGTACACGAATAGGCTTGATAATATCTGAATGCCGATAGGGTACTAATCTTGTAATCTCTTGCAGTTACATGGAAAATGCAACCTTAAATAACACATTGCTCACTCTATTAAGACATCCAATAGTGTTGACACAGATGGGGACTATCTTGTGAAGCAGTTTGTTTGCTCACTTTGACGTGTTGCATTCGATTGGTACATGACAGGATTAAAAGCACACCACAAAGTAGCACACAAATGTCCTATTGATTTTCCTTATTAACACTAAGATTTGTCAATTGTAGCATATGAAAATAAGGGTCTTTCCCGCAGAAGATTGTTTTATCTAACTTCTTAAAATGTCACAAAAATTGGGTTACTGTCCCTACTGGCCAGCCACCGAAAACTAATTATTAGACTGACTTACACTTATCTAAAGTCTACGAAATTTTATATGCAAACACGAGACACACAGAACTATACTCACACAAATGTTTGGGATTTTTGGAGTTAGATTTGCTATTTAAATTAAATCAAACAAACACAGTACAAAAACATATTTTAAGTAGTTCGCAAATTAAGAAAAATGAGTTAGGGGAATTGCTATCCACCACCAAATAATCATGCAAACATGTTATGTTTCATTCAAATTTCTTCTATTTCCGAATGAAGATGCTCAAGTTGGCTCAATGTTAGAACTCAACCTATTACTCTTTCTTATGTAGTATGTTAAAAGAATGGCGTTTTCAACTTAATTTAGTCCCTAACATGCAATCTAGAATGGCGTGTTCATAGATTTAACGAGTAGAAATCATTAAGAACAAAAAGAGTTTGAGTCATCATAAGGCATCGTAAGTACTGGCGTTGTCTTACTTATCCTAGAAATTGGTTCACATGCTAATCGCAATTAACAAGTACTACTCTAGAACATATGTAGCTCCTCATTCTACAAGGGCAGGCACACACATATTCATAGCATTAGAATCCTAGATATGCTTACTAAGTATGCATCCATAGAAAACACATAAATAATTCATCAATGAGACAAGTAGTGAACCAATTTTCATTCATTCATAAAAGTAATTCAAACGAAATGTCATAACAAACTTGCAATCATATTCGGGGCTTCAAACAGCCCCTAACTACTAAAAATTTAGTTACACAATCCTTAAATAAAACCAAAAGAAAGACATGAGTTTGAGAAGATAAAACTGAAAGAAAAGAATGCCAAGATTTCCTCCTTCCTTTTCTTCCTTCCCCAACGCAGCTGCCTTGTCTTTTTTTTCCTTGCTTTCCTTCCCTTTTTTTTTTCTATCTTTTTTCTCTATCTTTTCCCCCCCCCCTTTGTCGCTGCAACCTACATCCTTTTTCTTCTTGCTTGCTGGCCCAGTTTCCTCTCCATAACTCACCCCACTAACAGTCATTTAGTGATGACAATAGGTGAGAGGAAATGGTAAAACAATTGTAACTCCTTGGGTAGCCTTTATGCCAATTACTCCCTCTTAATCCTCATCTTTAATTCCATTTCCTCTGATATTTGAATATGTGTCAGCTGGTTTGTTATTGATTGCATCAGTTTTGGCTGCTAGATTTATTGGATTTATTCCTTTCAATGCTTTCTTGTCAGTTACAAACTGCTCAGCCTCTTGGGAACCTTTCAGTGTTAAAACGGCCAAAACTTCTTCTAGAAAAATGATATTAACAATCCTCGAAATACTCCAGAAAATAGACATCCGTAGCTTTCCAAGCATATAAGGTTCATTCTCTAATTTATTCTGAGTTGTCCGTAACTTGCTTCTAAAATCAGCTGACCTGCACAGGCAGTTTTGACGAATTTGTTACTTAAAATCTCAATTGTGCTATTTTTCTTTCCTTTGCTTGACAAATCCTACAAAACACAAAAACAAAGTAAATAGCTCAAAAATATAAGGAACTAACTAAGAAAAGACAAGTGAATTTGATGAAATATATATATATATATATATATATATATATATGAGCTTATCAATACATAAACTTGGAACTATAGTCAATTGATAGTTGGGAACAGATAGAGAAAGAAAGAATTCTTCAACCGCTTTTTCAACACACGTCACATGGTAAACATGATGGGGCTCACCAACACAAAGCAACGAAGGGATGAGCCAATGTTTAACTACATCAACAGTAGTCATGCATTAAGCCTTGATTGCAAAGATAGATTCTCATAGTTGTCTTCTGTCAAGATGTGCATACAAGGCATGCACTGGGCTTGCAATACATCCTCTAAAGGATGAAACCTCACATCTTTGAAGAACTAGCAACTCAAGCCCAAGATATGGAGCTGAGCATTGCAAACTATGGTGGAAAGAAATATTTTATTGGTGACAAGGCGGACCCTTTAAAGAAACCTAACATGGAATCTATAGTGGTTAGTGCTGCTCCATTTAAAGCCTCAACATGTGATAGAAAAGGTTCAAGGAAGGCTAAGTCAGGTCAAGTCCAAGAAAAGCCACTACACACATTTAAAGAAATGGATGAGAATAAGTATCATTTTCCCAACTTGGACATCGATGCTATGTTAGACAGATAGAAGACTTGCTTCAAAAAAAAAAAAATTGAATTACCAGAGTGCAAGCGGCTTGAACAGATGAATAACATGGACAACCCAAGATACTACAAGTACCACGGTGTCATCAGTCACCTGGTTGAAAAGTGCTTCGTGCAAAAAGATTTCTTCATGAAGTTGGTTGAAGAAGGAAACATTGATTTCTTCCTGAAGTTGGCTGAAGAAGGAAACACCGAGCGAGATCTTAATGATGTGATAGAGTCAAACCATGCCACCATCATTTTAAGCTCTTTTGATACACCACATCCACTTTCACTTTGATCACTAGGGGCATGCTCCAAGACCTTGGAAGTCAAACCAAGTAAGGTTGATGAAGAATTGTATACAAGTCTTTATGATTCAAGCAACAACTTTGACTGTGGCTCATATATTGATGCCAATTGATAGGAGCATATTTATGCGACTTAAATGGCTTGTTCTCGTACATTTACGTTATGTTTCTTTAGTTATTTTAGTTCTTTATGCTTCTTTTGTGTGTTTTCAGGTTCTAAGGGCAAAGTATGCAAAAGGATGCATTTTGGAGCCTTTTGGAGCAAATTAGAGATTGGAATGGATATCATATGCTTGGAGCCAAAATGATGGACGAAATTGAAGACTTGAAGTAGGAAAGTTAAATCCTAAAAAGACCTCATGTTTGAGCATCATTGAAAACTCCTACGCATTTTAGAACACAAAAACAACATTCCTAGCAACCTTAGGACATTGTCGTGTGTTTCCTTGTGTCTCCCTTCCTTGCCATGCAAGGAAGGGCTTTGTTCCCTATTTTAAATACTTAAACACTACCACTTATCATTCACCACATATCATTCACCACTTATCATATCATACATTTATTTATCACTTATCATAATCATTCACTTATCACTTAACATATCATACACTTATCACTTATCACTCATAATCATCTACACATTTCAACCATTTAAACACATGTACTCCACCTACTTCACCTACAACATCCACTTACTTCACCTACAACATCCACCTACTTCACCTACAACCTCCACTTACTTCACCAACCTCACACACTTACTTCACCTACAAATGACATAGCCATATGTTCCCTCCACTACTCCTATAAATACCCTTGCATTCATTCATTCATTCATGGACATCTCATTTCATACACAACACACCATTTTTCCATTTCCCTTGTAATCCAAACACCATTTTTCCATTTCCCTATTAATCCAAACACCACTCCCCAAACCATTCACACCATCAAACTATCCTTAGACCTTGTGCTACAACAACGAGGAAGAGAAGAGTGCCTAAACGTTCATACAATTCAAGTTTGAGTTGTTGGAATGTTTAGGTGTTTCTTTGATTTCAATGTTTAAATTCAATTCTCTTTGTTTGTACGTATGAGGAATGGAAGAGAAGAGTGCCTAAACGTTCATACAATTCAAGTTTGAGTTGTTGGAATGTTTAGGTATTTCTTTGATTTCAAAGTTATAATAAACTAAACCCCCTTTAGCTAGGGGGTGATTCGAAATATATGTTTATGCTTGCATTTTGATTTGATTACTTCTAATTGCATTTCATAAGTTGTTGATTCAATTTGTTTAACCGTTTGATTGATAACTTATTTATGTATGTTTATTAAGAATGCGCGCTTAATTTTCATGCATGAATATGACGCTAGAATATAAGTGATTTTCACCTAATCGTTATGAACTTATATTCACAAGTAGTGGAGGTTGCTTATAAACAATCGCGTTAAATGAATTCTTGGCACGAGTTTCATGCTCATCATAGTAACGAATGCCTCGTCAACACTTATAGTTTTCATAATGCTTAATGATCTTTGATTGTATCTTTATTGTGCTGTTCACGTAAAGGACTTTTGGAGAATGTTGTGAATTGCGTTGCGCTAACCCATCCAATTCATTAACTTAAGGAAAACTTGACGGTTAATTTAAGCGGACCTAATTAACCCGGGGTGATGAGTTTCATAATTTATCGAAAGATCAACTGGAAATCTTTTTATTATGCAAGTGTAACATATGTGGAGATGACCCCCTTAGCTATTCTATCATCCATTCATTCCATTTCATCAATTTCATATTTACATTCTGTCTAGTTTATTTAACTTGTTTCGTTATTTCAATTTTCGTATAAACTTAAATCCCCCTTTACTTTAATGTCAATTTAGTTAGAAATCATTTTAGTTTGTGTTTTTAAAAGCATTTTGAGTCTTTGGTTTGTCTTAGTGTTTTAAAGTTTTGTTTTACATTCTTTGAGTCTAGTTTAGTGTTTTATATTGTGTTTTTACGTTTTTGAGTCAGTTTCCAAGAGATTTGCAATCCCTCCTAATCCCCGGTCCAGAACGATCCCTACTTATACTTATACTACAATTGTCAAAAAGAGGGTTTAATTTGTGCGCGTATAAATCCCGCATCACCAATGAAGGATGGACTCTAGTCAGTCTAAAGAAGTTGCATAAGAATCATGCGTCGTGTCAACAAGTCAACCAATCAAAGAGGAGGCGAAGAAGCTCTCGTTAAACTTTTAAATGATATAGAATTGTTGAGGATGATGAAATTTTGAAGCAATGATCGTCCATCCCCATCACGCTGCTTGAGTTTTTCCCTCAAAGACTTTTTCAAGATTGCGTTGAGTCAGACTCCTTGCTATGAAGCTTGTTGGGAACACTTCTCCAAGATCACTTGAAAAAAAAAAATCCAATTACACGTTCGTTGCCTACACGAGCTGAAATTGCACAAGGCATCAAACGCTCCTTGCTTGCATGAGCTGGAATTGCACACAACATCAAATGCTCCGCGCTCCCACGACCCTAAAATGAGACATAAAATGGTACTTGCCAGCATGAACTGAAACTGAACATGACATCAAATGCTTCTCACTCGCACAAGCTTAAAAGGCAACACCAAATGCCCCTCGTCTACATGAGTATAAAATGCGACATTAAGTGTTTCTCGTCTGCACAAGTCAAAATTGTAAATGACATCAAATCTGCACCAAATATCCCTATCCTCACAAGCATAAAATGGGACACCAAATGCTCATTTCAACACCAACCAAAACTGCAAATGACATTAAGTCCTCCAAGGCTCCTGGCTACATGAGCATAAACTGCGTACAGCAAAAAAAAAAGCTTTAACTCCTTATGACTTGATCTCTTCTTAAGAAGGTTATGTAGGCATCTCGAAAACTAAATTCGAGTTCAGTCACATCAAAAGCAAACATGTTGTTCCCCATAGAGTTTGATGTGCTCCCTTCTAGTCGAGCGTTATTGAGTATGTTGAAAGCATACTCAATTTGCCAGGTTGACACCACTATGTTGAAAGCATCTTGAAAGCCAAGTTTAAGTATGTTGCTTTAGCTTTCTTTCTTCAACACCATTTGCCACACTTCTTGTAGTTGTAGATGAGCACAGACCCCAAGTTCTCACAGCAGGTCTCGCATCAAATGCTATGGAATGTCGCAGGCTTCGAATAAGAGAAGTTCACTTGTCTCCGCACAATGTCTCTTCTATACGTGATTGTAGTAGCAGTCATCTTCAAAGCCCCTAAAAAAACAACTAAAGAGATGGCGTCCACTCAGGCAATGCAGGGAAATATTGGATTTCCTAGTCAAAGAAATAAGGTGGTCAAGAAAATTCAAGAAGGTGCGAATCATTTAATTTAGTTTGTTCAAGAAAAGATACTTGACAACAACCATGGTTAGGGAAGTGAGCAAGAACTTCAAGTCACACCTCCTAAATATGACTATGTTGTCGCTTGAAAGAGGAAATTTGTAGACATCAAAATTTTGGTGAAAAAAATATTCACCAACAAATAAATTTTGACTTGTTAGGGATTATGTGGCACACATCATGGGTCTCGCCAAATTGCACACATTGCATGTGACTCATCAAAGCTAGACGAGTCATCAAGAGTGACACATGTCGACATCCGAAATCTCCGTCAAACAAATTAAATCAATTAAAATAGCAAATTAACCTAATGAAAAAAATTAAATCAAATAAAAAGGGACAAACTAACTCTAAGCTGATCAAATTATATCAATTAGGGTTTAATTTCTTAAATTAAAATTTTTGATTTAATTAAGAGCGAAATTAAATAATTGAGCTACCTGAATGCAAGCGTCCTGAAGAAATGAATCGCACAAACGATCCTAGGTACTGCAAGTACCATCGTATTGTGAGCCATCCTGTTGGCAAGTGCTTCGTTCTTAAAGAACTCATCATGAAGCTAGCACAACAAGGGCAAATTGAGCTCGACCTTGAGGACACGGCCGCAACGCATACCACTACAATTGCGTTTGGATCGTTTAATCCTGTGCCTCTCCAAACGACACCTGACCATTCCCGTGAATGCTCAAGTTGCACGGCACCTCCTACACAACCATCACTGGAGAGAAGCGACCAAGATGCACATGCTGATGATGAAGAAGGATGGATACTGGTAACCTACAAAAAGACAAGGAAACCAAGACCACGAGTCATACAGCCAAAGGTGGAACAAAGAAGAAATCACCACGGTCGCAACAATGCGAAGCCTAAAAGAAACATAAAGCATGATAAGACAACATATGCTGGGGAACCTACGGAGCAGGAGCCACGCATTCCCGTTTCCTTGCATGAATACTTCCCGAATGACTTTTTCCAACAGTGCACTACTGTGGCCTGTCACATGGTTGAAGTAGAAATAGAAAAGCCCTCAAAAGGCAAAGTTATCGCCACTGAGGTAGAAAAGACCCTCACACCCGAAGAAGGTCTGCCAACACACTTTAGCATCGAGGAAGCGCTACCATTGCCAAAAAAGATACGAAGAGCACTAGCAGCAGTCCTAGCAGGTCCCGGCGACCACGAAGTGCGAGAAAGTAACGACGAAGGCTCGAAGCTTCAGCCACATGAATGTGCCACATGTTATGCCACCCATGACGCAATTAACTTCACTGACAAAGACCTACTGCTAGGATCAAAGCCTCACAACCGTCCTCTCTTCGTCTCAGGGTACGTAAGGGAATACAAAGTCAACCGCATGCTTGTGGATAGTGGGTCGGCCATAAACATCATGCCAAAATCAATAATGACCATAATCGGCATCAAGGTGAATGAACTATCCCTGAGCCGTCTGCTGATCCAGGGTTTTAACCAAGGAGGACAAAGGGCGATGGGCATGATCCGAGTAGAGATGACCATTGGTGAGCTCAAATCAAGCACGATATTCCACGTGATTGATGCAAGAACTTCCTACAGCTGGCTCTTAGGAAGACCTTGGATCCACGCAAATGGGGTAGTGCCGTCCACCCTTCACCAATGCCTAAAATTATACCGAGAATGAGTGAAGGTGATCCAAGGTGACACCAAACCATTCATCGAAGCTGAATCACACTTTGCAGACGCCAAATTCTACATGGACGAAGACATGGTACCCGAAGCTCTTCTGGAAGAGATCAAATCCACGGGCAAAGCAGCACCTAAAAAGCAGGAGTGGCAAGCCATTCCTAAAAAGCAAAAAGAGCAGGCCGTGCCATCTTCAAGCAAAGACGGTGACAAGTTTGCTAAACCTGCAACAACCAAAGGGAGTAGGATGCCGTCAGAAGGACCGAACGCACCCATATTCCGGTATATCCCGATGTCAAGAAGAAAGAATGGTCAATCTCCATTCGAAACTGGAACAAGAAAAGCCGACACACAGTGGCACACGGATAATGTAAAGTTGCTCAAGACGAATGCAGTTTTGCCTCTGACACAGCTAGGGGGTGCTAAGGCCGCAAGACTACCACAAGGCTTCATAAAAGCTCTACCAAAGAAGGTGGAATCAAGCTTTCTTCCAACCAAGAGGACCGAGGAAGGTTTCGACCCAAACGCCTACAAACTCATGTCAAAGGCCGGGTACGACTTCGCTTCTTCTGAGGCGGCTGGAAAGAAGGTTTCAAATAGTGTCAATGACAAAGAACGTAACCTCACCAAAACTCAAAAGAAGTTGAAGGAGCATGGTTACGGAGTTGACAACAACAAAGCCGGACTTGGCTTCACACCAAATGCACCCGTGAAGATTTCAAGCAAAGTGAAGAAAGCTAGCGCTCAACACATCAGCGTGAGCATTGAACAAGACCAAAAAGAGCCTAAACCCGCCCCTCGGACGTCGGTCTTCGATAGGATGAGCCATTCAAGCTCCAGAATTTCAGTGCTTAATTGCATTGGTAGTCAAGACCGAACTTCTGTCTTCAAGAGGCTTAACGCGCCAACATCCCAAAGCTCTGTTTTTGAAATGTTGTTAAAGCCTAAGAAACAAAGCAACACAGATATCTCTCCTCTGCGACGATCAGCTTCGGAAAGATTTGAAGATAATGAGAAGCCTTTTGGAAAGAGGAAGACAACACCAAAGGAAGAAAAGTTCGATGGGTTAGCAGAAAAAGGCGACGTTCGAAGCTTGATTCCTTCAAGGATGAAGCGCCAAGCAATCCTAGAGGTCGACACAAAAGGACCACTGAAGGTAAGGAGGCGCATCATCGTCCACACTGGCAAATCTTCATGCCAACAAACCCAAGAGAACGGCACTGAAGATGAAATCCCTAAGAAAGATGTCACTTCTGGCTCTTTCGACTCAAAGTCTTCACCTCGACTGTTGGGGGCATGCTCCAAGTCAAGTGAAATTGAAGGATGGACTCATGTCACTCCGAAGAAACTGCACGAGAAACATATGTCTTCTCCACAAGTGCACCAATCAGAAATGAGGGAAAGCAGCTTTCGCCAACCTCCAAAGCAATGTGAAAATGTTGAAGATAAGAAAATTTCAACACAAAGATCGTTCATGCGGGATCTTTTCTTCCTCGAAGACTTATTCAATTTCTCGATCAAGGCTCCTTGCTATGAAGATTGTGAGGAATGCATTTCGAAGATCGCTTCGAAGAAATTGGACAAGCAGCAACCATCTTGTCCACAAGTTTATCAGTCGAAAAGGGGGCAAAACAGCTCTTGTCAACCTCCAGAACAATGTGAAAGTGTTGGAAATAATGAAATTTCGACACAAAGATCGTCCATCCCCATCACAATGTGCGACCTCTTCCCTTGAAAACACCTATTCAACCAAGTCTTCGAGAGCAAACGTATCCCATATCATTAGGGTCGAAAGCAAGAGTATCTCATAGCATGCCTTTCCCTCATCCTTTCCTTTGTTCTTGTTCTTCCCTGAAAGACAAAGAGAGAGAGAGAGATCAGTCGACACTTGGAATCAAGCTTCCCGTTTGGAGTCGACTGCCTGGAATCCCTTCCCTGATTGCTTATCCAGCCCTGCTCTCAAGTACTCATCTTCAACTATTGATGTACCCCCAAAAAAGATACCAGATGCCTGGAGTACAGATGAGGCAGGAGGAAACGGTAGATCGAAGCATGTGGAGACAAGCACAACAAATATATGTGCTGATTCATTCGCTGCTTCTTCAAAAGCAAAAGTATCTCATATCATCAAGGGCGAAAGCAAAGGTATCTCATATCATGTTTTTTCCCTGTCTTTTCCTTTGCCCTTGTTCTTGCCTCCAAGACAAGGAGAAAGAAAACAATCAGTCGGAACCCGAAATCAAACTTCCGATCTGGAACTGATTGCACAGAACCTTTGCCTGGTTGCTTACCTAGCGTTGCTCTCGAGTGCTCGTCTTCAACTGTTGGTGAGTCTTGAATTCCCTCAGCGCAGACTTCAGGACAGGCGACGAAGTGTCGGCTCTTTACACTGAAGCTGCCAAGCATAGATGAATTGCTGAGAAGTGATGCCTTGAAAAACCATTTAAAGGCAAAGGGTTGCGCACCACCTCGACTATGTAAAAGAAACAAGCAGAGAAGAATGCGGTACAAGGAGCTGGAATAAACTGCTGGAGCACGACGCCTTCCCCTGCAGCACCATCCAGACAGAAGAGTTTAAGTCAAATCCAAGCTCGACATCATTGTTCTAATCAAAGAGTTCGAGAAGCCTCAACAACCCTCCGCTGGCGCCGTCACCAAAGAGCAAAGCCTCGCCGCGCGACGCCGTTAAATCGTCAACACTTCTTCAAAAAACAAAAGTATCTCATATCATGTTTTCTCCATGTCCTTCCCTTTGTCCTTGTTCTTACTCGCAGGGCAAAGAGAAAGAGAGCAATCAGCCGGCACTTGGAGTCAGTCTTCCGATCTGGAACCGACTACCTGGAATCTATTCCCTGGTTGTTTACCTAGCGTTGCTCTCGAGTAGTCATCTTCAACGGTTGATACACTTCCAGAGAATGGACCACATCTACTTGGAGAACAGCTAAGACGAGTGACAATGAAACATCAATCTTGTGGATCGTCAGCAAACGCAACAACTGCATATGCTGAGTCATCCTCTAACCCTCTTCAAATATGAATTGGAAAGATTGAACAAAGAAACAGGTCATCACCTCCACCTCGTGCTTGCCTGCCATGTGTCTGAATCCTGAAACCGCTCATGGTCCTATTTTCACTCAAGATCAAGCCTCGATGGCCCTTAAAGAAATCACAAGTCCGATTCAAAATCAAGTGTTCACCACCCTTGAATCAAATTCAACTCCAGATAAAAGGAGTAAGTTCAGACCTTCGGGGGAGACCAAAAGAATCCTCCAGCCCAGTTCAAGATTAAGCCTGTGGAAAATCAACGATTGGAGGAAACCAGAAAATCTTCCAGTCGAACTCAAGATCAAGCCTCGATGGCCCTTGAAGAAATCACAAGTCCGATTCAAAATCAAGTGTTCACCACCCCTGAATCAAATTCAACTCCAGATAAAAGGAGTAAGTTCAGACCTTCGGGGGAGACCAAAAGAATCCTCCAGCCTAGTTCAAGATTAAGCCTGTGGAAAATCAACGATTGGAGGAAACCAGAAAATCTTCCAGTCGAACTCAAGATCAAGCCTCGATGGCCCTTGAAGAAATCACAAGTCCGATTCAAAATCAAGTGTTCACCACCCTTGAATCAAATTCAACTCCAGATAAAAGGAGTAAGTTCAGACCTTCGGGGGAGACCAAAAGAATCCTCCAGCCCAGTTCAAGATTAAGCCTGTGGAAAATCAACGATTGGAGGAAACCAGAAAATCTTCCAGTCGAACTCAAGATCAAGCCTCGATGGCCCTTAAAGAAATCACTAGTCCGATTCAAAATCAAGTGTTCACCACCCCTGAATCAAATTCAACTCTAGATAAAAGGAGTAAGTTCAGACCTTCGGGGGAGACCAAAAGAATCCTCCAGCCCAGTTCAAGATTAAGCCTGTGGAAAAGCAACGATTGGAGGAAACCAGAAAATCTTCCAGTCGAACTCAAGATCAAGCCTCGATGGCCCTTGAAGAAATCACAAGTCCGATTCAAAATCAAGTGTTCACCACCCTTAAATCAAATTCAACTCCAGATAAAAGGAGTAAGTTCAGACCTTTGGGGGAGACCAAAAGAATCCTCCAGCCCAGTTCAAGATTAAGCTTGTGGAAAATCAACGATTGGAGGAAACCAGAAAATCTTCCAGTCGAACTCAAGATCAAGCCTCGATGGCCCTTGAAGAAATTTCCAGCCCAATTCAAGATCAAGCCTCGACGGCCCTTGGGTTGACATCTACATTAAGGGACTTCAAAACGCATCTTCTACACGTGACAAGTACATGTCTACGACGCGCCTTGAAGTGGGGGCATTTGTAGACATCGAAATTTCAGTAAAATAAATGTTAACCAATGTATTAAAATTACAACATTTATTTACTTCACCAACCTCACACACTTACTTCACCTACAACATCCACTTACTTCACCTACAACCTCCACTTACTTCACCTACAACCTCCACTCACTTCGCCAAAAAAATGAATGGTGGTGATTCACTCTCAAAGACTATAAATAGGCTTCTCCATCAAGAGGAATGGGAAACCAATTCACAAATACATTTCTCTACTCCCAAAATGGAAGAGAATACTCCCCAAGGGGGGGGGACCAAAACCTTGAAGCCTTAAAGTTCTAAAGCTCTCAAGAAAATCCCGAAGGATCAAGAAAGCACTCTTCGTTCTTCGTCAAATCCTCCTTCAAGATCAAGCCCCAACGGCCCTTGAAGAACTCCCACCAACTCAAGACCAAGCCCCGACGGCCCCTTGAAGCAAGTGTTCATCATTCATCATCCGTTCATCCTAATATCAAGCCCCAACGGCCCTTTGGATCAACAACCTCAACAAATCCACACATCCAATCGTTCTTCAAGACTAAGCCCAAAAGCCCTTGAAGATCTGCTCATCCATCAACCTTCAAGATCAAGCCCAAAAGCCCTTGAAGAAATCCATACACCCATTCTTCAAGATCAAGCCCAACGCCCCTTGAAGATCCATTCATCAACTGTTCATCCTAAGATCAAGCCCCAACGGCCCTTTGGATCAACAACCTCAACAAACCCATACACCCATTCTTCAAGATCAAGCCCAACGCCCCTTGAAGATCCGTTCATCAACTGTTCATCCTTAGATCAAGCCCCGACGGCCCTTTGGATCAACAACTCATCCACAAACCTACACCCTACGAAGATAGAATCAGAGGACCAAATTTGAGAGAGATCGTAACCCCAAAATCATTAAACACAAAAATATTATTTTGTACGCGTATTCTTGTTTCTTGTTTCAGGAATTTTTCGTGTTCACAAATATACTTCCTCTGTGACAAGAAAATTCCAGAACTGCTTCTCGATACCTCAATCCGTAGAAAATATTCTAGGGATCCAATATCTTTTATCTCAAATTCCATATACAAGTATCTTTGCAAGGCCACACGTTCTTCCGGATCATTCCATATTACCACCATATCATCTACATACACAATAAGGCCCTGTTTGGTAGATCGGATAAAGGATCGGATATGATTAGTTATACGGACTCGGGTGTTTGGCGTTCACTCGTACTAAATAAGTGCCAGATTAATTTAACCGGTCAGATAGGATAACACGATATACACCTGCTTAATAAAATCAACCAAAACGCCCGGATTATTTAGTCGGGGAAGAAGAATATGGGAGAGTAAGGGAGGGAGTTTGGGGGGTGTGGCGGAGAGAGCTGGGGAACAATTATTTGGGATTCTTCTGCAGTCGGGGAAGAAGAAGGGAGAGAGAGGGAGGGTGTTTGGGGGTGCGGAGAGATCTAGGAACAAAAAAATGATTTCACTTTTTTTTTTAAAAAAAAAAATTTAAGTTTTATTCCTCCTATCTAGTATAATACCAAACACAGTATAAATAATACGGTCACTAGTCCGATACTGCACCAAACACCTGACTAATTTAGTTAGTACTATCCGGTGGCTATTCATCCTATCCGACAGAAATAGTCAGTACAGTCCGAACTGCCAAACGAGGCCTAAGTGCAGTTAACTTTCCATTTCTTTTTTTTAGAAATAGAGTACGGTCAAAGTTACTTTGCTTGTAACCAAATGCTCTCAAAGATTTTGTGAATCTTCCAAACCATGCTCGCGGGGACTGCTTCAAACCATACAAGGATTTCTTCAACCTGCAACATTTCTTTTGTATTTATCTGGAGTGTAAGATCCTAGTGGAAGATCCATATAAATCTCTTTTGTCAAATCTCCATGCAAGAAGTTATTCTTCACATCGAACTGATATAAGGGCCAATTAAGATTTGCAGCAAAAGACAACAAAACACAAGCCGTGTTGATTTTGGCCACAAGAGCAAAAGTATCCATTTAATCGATTCCATATTTCTGAGTGTACCATTTTGCTACCAGTCTTAACTTGAAGCGATCCACCGTCCCATCGGCTTTATACTTCACAGTATAAACTCATTTGCAGCCCATAGGTTTCTTGCCAGCTGGCAAGTCTGTGATCTCCCAGGTAACATTCTTCTTCAAAGACTTTAATTCTTCATTCATTGCTGCTTGCCAACGTGGATCAGCTAAAGCCTTCTGCACACTGTTAGGAATAGATACAATAGATAATTGATGCACAAATGACTTGTTTGATTCTTACAGGTAACTAGTAGACACATAATTGCTTAACAAGTATAACACATTAAGGTCAGGGTTGGGTTTATTCACTAAATAGCTAGTATTGCATTTAGGGTTAACTTCATAAGTAAGTTTAGGAATATCTCAGGTGACAAGGTTAGGGAGATGACGTGGTGATGGTGCATCCGAGATCGAAGATGATTGGTTATGGTCATTAGGGCTCAAGAGTGGAGAGATTGACTGTGAGATAGTATGTGGCACTGGATTGTCAGGTGGTGAGGAAGGCAATGAGTTGTCTAGTCGCGTCAGTTCGTCCCTTGCAAGGCTTTCAGCATCGTTTTCATGTGAATGATTACCACTTGTCTCCAAGACATTACCACTTAATTCCACGTCATTCACATCACTATTTTCTTGTGAATGATCACCACTTAAATCTAAATCATTCATAATATCTGTATCCGGAATTATATAATCAAGAGTTTGAACTTTTATCTGATTCTCTCCCTGAAGTGAAGACTCGGGATTGGCAAAGTATATCTCATGCTCATGAAATGCAACATCCATAGTAATAAACAGCTTTTTTGTTGAAGGGTGATAACATTGATATCCTTTTTTTACTAGAGGCATAGCCTACAAACACACACTGTAAGGCTCAAGGTTCAAGCTTACTCCTCTGCTGTTTGTGGAGATTAACGAAGGCCACACAACCAAACACGTGAGGTAGAAGATTGGGGATTGTAGGAGCATCAACATGTGAAAGAGAGCTTGAAGTGGTGTCTAAAAATCAATTGATCAAGATGGAACACGATTAATAAGATACGCAGCTGAAATGAGAGCTTCTCCCCAATAGGATAACGGGAGACACGCCTCAAGCAAGGAAGCACGAACAACATGCAGAAGTTTACGGTTATTGCATTCTACAACTCCATTTTGTTGTGGAGTATATGGGCATGTAGTTTGATGAACAATACCATGATGATCAAGAAAGGCATGAAGTTTAGAGTTCACATACTCACCAGCATTATCACTCATGAGAACCTGTATTATGACTTATACTGTACTTGCACCATTTTGGGAAATCGTTGAAACAAAGAAGAACTTCACTTTTGGACTTCATTAAATAAACTCAAGTTATACGTGTGCAATCATCAATAAAAGTAGCGAACCAATGAGCACAACCAAATGTAGCAGTTTTAGAGGGCCCCTACATATCAGAATGAATTATCATAAATGGAACTGAACTTTTACTCAAACTGGACGGAAACGAAGTATGATGACTTTTAACCAATTCACAAACACACATTTAAACTAGAAACATCGTTATGAACAAATAAACTAGGAAACAACGTTTGTAGATAACCGAAAGAAGCATGTCCAAGTCGACGATGCCACAACCAAACCTCCGAAGTTTTATTCTTCTCCCCTTGAGATCCTTCCACAACAAGAGCTTGAGTCAACATTCGGGTACTATTCAATGTCAATTCCAAGTAGTAGAGCTTCCCCTTCCTAATACCATAACCAATCGTCTTGCGAGTCCAAATGTCCTTAAAAACACAAAAGGAAGGTCAAAAAATCACAAGGCAATGTAGGGCAACAGTTATCTAAGCAACAGATAATAAATTATAGTCAAGAGAAGGAACAACAAGTACAAAATTAAGATTAAGGGTATCAGAAAAAGAGATAACACATTCCCCAATAATGGGGGCAACATTACCATTAGCAACATTCATGTTAGTTTTGGTGGATAGGTTTAGTGCTCGTACCTATCTAGAATCACAAGTCATATGTTCAGTAGCACCAGAATCAATTATCCATATATTATTCAAAACAGATGTAGAAACCTTTAAAGCCTTACCATCGTTACTTGTATGATCATATAATCTACCTTAACTTCGGCAACCAATGCACACAACTCGTTACAGCGGGGATGACGAGTCTAACATGTCATTGCTCTGCGTGAGTTGAGTGCAACGTCTAAGGTGATTGATAGGGCTAATATTCCAAACTAACTAGGTTAAACAATGTGAGACCCCTAGAAAAACAAACAATAGCCCAAAAAAAGACAAACTATTTTTTCTCTTTTCCTTATTCCTTTTTTTCCTTTTTCTTTTTTCTTTTTTCTTTTTTTTTTATTTTTTATTTTCCTTACTCCTGGGGACTTCTTTTGAAGCACAGCAAAGGAAGAAAATTGCAAATCACAAAAAATTATTTTGCAGAACACGGGTTGGGCTACAGATTGATACGTGTACACACGCATTTATGATTCTAGTGTGAGTTTCAGGCATCAATGATGTTTATTTGATACAGACAAGTGTCACTATAACAGATCAGGTGTGGGTGCAGAAGTGATATGTTCAAGGTGGTCAGTAGCCGTTTCTCGAGTTTTGTCTCTTGTGCAGACAGAATTGCAGACACAGGTGGTGGTTCTTAATCGGGATTTGCAGCGATAATTTCTGGGTTTTAGACCTCGATTTGTGGTCACTTGATGCAACAACAGGTAGTGGTGGGTGGCTGCAACGATCAGCTCAGTGAACTCGGGTCAGCAACGGTGGCGTCGCTTGCTAGTCTGGGTGGATGCGAGAATTGGCTCGATGAACTCGGGTCAACAACGACGGCGTCGCTTGCTGGTTTGACGGTGTGCTGCACAATTGGCTATGTAGTTGGTGGTTCTCGGTTCTATGCACAACGTGCAACTTCTATATTTTTTTTTTCTAACCTAGGCTCTGGTGCCAAGAAGAAAATGCTTTTGGAATAGTGTTATGTGTCTATTCATCTCTCAATGAGGAATTTACAGGATGTTACAATCATATCAATAAGGAAAAAAATAACTACATGAAATCATACTTTGCTAAAAATCCCAATGTTACAGGAATATACACAAAAGTCAACAAGTAATGCTTGAAATTGTTTGTTGTTTTTTCATTGACTTATATTTAAAGAGGAACAAGCATGGGGAAGAGCCAGATCCCATGGATTTTTTTCGAGCAACCCATACCCAAAAGGATTAAACTTGAATTGACGAAACATCACAGTAGAGAGGGGGGGTATACGATAACTTTATTTATAGGGAATTGTTATTAGCACTCCAAAAATCTCATTCTACACTCCAAACTTTCTATATTGGAAAAGAAAAATACACTTGTGAGGAGTGTAGAATGAAATTTTTAGAGTGCTAATAACACTTCCCTATTTATATTATAACTATTTATATTTCATTGTTATTTATTCAATTTTATTTATTTGTCTTATGACTATCAATCTTTTATTATTATTTTTAAATGTTATATTGTAAGGCATCAATGGAGAGTCACGTTCAGGCAAGGGTCGATTCAGTAGAAGAAGACACCCCTGAACTGAGAACACAGGTTTATGTTGAGGCAACGGGTCCTGAGACTAGAAAGAGAGTTCGAGGTTATGGTCATGGGGTGACACCTGAGATGGTGTCATATGCAAGTTCTTCAACTGCTCGTTCTTCCAGGAAATCATCCACGGGTGCATTAGCCAAGTTGCTATCTGAAAATAATGAATTGGGAGGAGAGAGGAAAAAGCTGCTAAACAGTTGGCAGAGGTACAAGCTCAGCTTCAGCAATCACAGACCTTGCAACAGCAGATAAACCAGCAACATCAACAGATGAACCAGCAGATGATGATGCAACAACAAAAATTATTGATGATGCTGATGATACATTTGCAGCAGCCACCACGAAGCCCTCAGGCAACACAGCATTTGGCCCCCAGTCAGCCACCCCCTTCTCTATATCCTATCCATCAGATGCCTTTGCAGCAGCCCATGTCTTACATGCAGCAGCCACCATTTCAAATGCCGGTATATCGACCATAGATGCCATCTCCCGGTGACTCACATATTTCCCTAGGTGTTCCCACTGGTGGGTATACTGGATTGTTGTCGGGTAGTTTATTTGATGTGGATATGATGGGGGATTTTGGACCACAGGGACGATCACCAACACATTCATACTCGAGTTCTATTAAATAGTTATTTAGTTGGTTTTCCTTACGGCTATGTATGACACTTTGCTTAGTACGTGTTAGATCGGCCTCTTTATTTTTGTGTACTTTATGTATTATGGTAGATTCATAAGACATTATTGTAGGTTAATTTTTATATTTGAATGTATATTATGTTTGTTATGAAGGATAATTATAAGCTTTGGTTTTTTTATTCATTCATTCCAAAAAAAAAAAAACTGACATTTCGGTGTTTAATTTTTATTTATTATTAATATTTTTCCGTCGGTTGTGGAAGATGGAAAGTAGTTGGTTATTCTATTTATTGATAAAAGAAATTTACGATTTATATTTTTAAGGGAATCTTAATGAAACATTTCCAGTGCTGTTCACTTTTAACGAAAATGACATTTTTACCTTGAAAAGTCACTCCTAGTACTATTCACTTACATCCTTATTTTTTCATTTTCGTTAAAACTTAAGTTTTTGAGAACTTTTCGTTAGTTTTCCTTATTTTTTAATTGGCAGTGTCGAGTATAGATGACAGAAAGATTTATTTATCCGTCGGAACTTATTAAAAAATTTACTTCAAGTCGGTTAGGTAGTTGCTTTATTCAACGGTATTATTTATTTTCTGGCAGTTGAGAGCGACATAGATGTGCATTTAACCAACAAGAGTCATCAGCATTTATTGTCGCCTATATCCGATAGGCTTATTAATGTCAGTTGTAATCGACACTATTTACTTTTTTCTTTTTTAATTTAAAACGCTTTCTTTTTTTCTGGCGGTTTTAGAGCCCTAACCAACATAATAAGCATTTTCCTAACGATGACAATTCTGTCGCTTCCTCTATCCGTCATTGCATTCATTTTTCGTCGGAGTTTATTAATATTCGACAGGAATATACTTCTCTTGTCGACTTTAATAACGCCATTAATGAGTAATTTCGTAGGAGTGTTATGGACACGATCGAGTCAAAGGCGATCACTTCATCTTTGCCAGTTGGGAATGAACTGAAGGGGTTATGGTCAAGGCTCCATGAGCTATCATTTGGGAGTTTGAAATGCTTTTACGTTCAGTGGATGACATGATCACCCACCCAAAAATTAAAGGATCCACTTAGCACAAATCATTCTGGTCTTTAAAAAGTTGGTAGTTAGAACTTTGAAATTTTTGCACCTTTTGTTAGTTATGTCATTGACTTGTAGTTGATTAAGTACAAAAGAGATGATGATATATACATATATGTCTCCGTTGTTACCCATAATTTGATTGTAAAATGATGCTTAGACTTATTAATTTATTATTAGTTAAACAAATCGGATTCAGTAAGAACTTGTAGTTCAAGTGGTTGGAACATAATTTACATTTGAGACATTGTACGTGTTTAAACAAACATGATTCATTGAAGGATAATGCAAGAGATATCAAATTTGCAAACTAAATGATGTGGTTATTGATGATTGAATTATTATTTACGCGTTGATTAATGTGCTTATTTTCTATTGGTGAGGGAGGGTTCACCAATTGATCTTTGATGCCTAAGTCAGTTTCTTTGAAAAAAAACAAAATTTAGAACTTAATTGCATAGCAAAAGCCAATGGGGTCTTTATAGGAGCTAGATTAGTCACTTGTGTAAGGTTTGCCTTGACATATGTTGACATCCAATTGGTCAAGATGAGTCATCCTTAGGATGGAGAATTATCCCCCAGAGATATTATTTAATAAATAATATCTTGGGATTACTTTGTAATATACTTGATTGGATACGACCGTGATTTCTTGCTTGATTGAGTTGATCCTCAATTAGGAGAGCATAAAGATAGGATTTAGTAATTAATCATATCTTTAATACCTTTGACTTTTCTCCTTGTCATGGGCAGGAAAGTTTGATGAAGTTGTAGTCAACTGCTTAGATCTTCAGATGTTGAACTGTGCGTGAATTAAATGTGGGTCTCGCCAAATTAATAAGCCCATTTTTATCTTCTTTGAGTAAAAATTCATGTATTAGCTTCAGAATCTTTCGGATTATTTTTTGCTCCACAACATATAAACTCTCTTCATCCATAATCCACAAAATTTTCAAACACCAACTAGTACTGATCTCAAGTCTATTAGATGGAACCCCAAAACTAGTAACTACTAATTATATATTGCAAAATCTCTGATTGGGTATAATGATTTTACCATTTAACCCTGTTCAATATTGCCATATGTAGCCAAATTGCTCCAAGATCTATCGATATATGTAGCTGCTGGGCTCACATTCACAGATCATTACAATGTGTTGTTTGTCCACTCATGGACACCTCCAGATTCATTGAAAAAGGGTCCCCTTTGAGCAGCACAGATTGTATAAGTTGAAGAAATTCATTTGTCATTCCAGTAAAAGTCAATTTGATCGGGTTTGAACTCTAGTCAGTATCTTCGACCAAAAAGGTTAAAAGGTAGGGTTCTGTGACGACCATGGACAAAGAATATTTAATCTTAATTAATTAATTTACCCATTGGGGTGTTTAAATTTGGTTAATTGCTATGTTATTATATATTTGTATATATTCTGATGATATATAATATATTTGCCATAGGAATTGATTGTACAGAGTTACTGTAATGTAGTCACTATCTACCAATTCTTGTTTAGTTGTGTTTGGCATTGTTTCGTCGGCTGGTTGCCATAATAACCACCCCGATTGTTTTCTCTTTCTTTTACCTACAGTAAAGCTAGAGCTCCCTCTCAACTCTCATGGATCTTTCAATTGTTGTTAGCACAGCTCATATGTCTGGAATAATTAAGTTGTGATGATGAGAATGAGTAAATCGTTGGTAGGGTTGTCCTATTAAGATATTTTTCGTAGGACACATGTGAAGTCGAAAAAAATTAAAACACATGAGGTTTCATCTTTTGATAAAAATGCCTTATAAATGGCATGCTGTATCAATAATTATGAACTAAGAATTATACTTGTATAGCGGCAAATTTAAAGAACAATAACGGATGAGACTCAAAAAATTTCAAATTATGTGAACTTAACAAAAGAAAAAGAAAAAGAAAAATCAATAATAAAGCAAAACAACTATGGGGTGGTCTAGTGATTGGGGACGAATTTTAAGCTCGTATTTCACACGACACAAATTAGTTTCAATTCTTTGTGCTGGTTAATCACACGATGGTGACCATTGTTATAGCTAAAATGCTTCTATGAGTCTTTTCAACTCTCAGAAAGGTGGAGTGAATTGCCTTGCGAAGCCACCAGTTGGTGTCATTTTTAAAAAGATAATAATAAAGCATCCACAAAGAAAATATACAAGTGAAACCTCCATATGTTACTAAGTGCTTCTCTTAACAGTAGCTCGTTAGTTTTATTTAAGGGAACTTTAACGAAAAACTCTCGATACTGTTCATTTTAACAAAAAATCACATTTTTACACTAAAAAGTCAATCCTGGTAGTATTCATTTTATCCTTTATTTTATCCTTATCGTTAAAACTCAAAGTTTGCAAACTATTTTCATTAGTTTTCCTTTTATTTAATTGATTTTTCTTTGACAAACATAGAAATAGGATAATTACACAATTAATTTAAATAACAAGAAGGGAGTTCGAACTTAAGTGTAGATAATGAAGCATACTATTCTAGACAACTAGACTAAACTCAAGTCTGAATTATTATTTTAATATTAAATTTTCATTGACAAGCTAAGAATATAAAAGATTGAATAAAAGAAAATCTTAAGTGGGGGTTAAAGCCCTTCAAGTCACTAGTTGAGCTGGCAAGTGGTGGTCGAGACATCTATATCCAAAAAGATTTTGTTATGAAGAAACCAATTCCAAGCACGCTACTTTAACTAACTCAGTTAAACTTAAATCTAAAATTTTGTTTTAATATGACATACTAAGATGTGTATAAACTAAATAGAAATTAAGTGGGGTTAAAACCCTTACAAGTTACAAGTCATTAGCTGAGTTGGGAAGTAGTGGTCGAGCTTCCCCATACATGCAAGTTTTCTTTTCCCTTTGTGAAGAAACGAATTTTAAGCATGTTACTCTAAGTAACTTGATTAAGCTCAAATATGTATTTTTATTTTAATATTAAATTTCATTGACAAGCTAAGATGCATATAAAAGATTGAATAAAAGGAAAAAATTTTATATCATTCTGGCTTGTCTTTTTTATTTGAAGAGATTTTTTAATGTGATTGGTACACGAGATGATACACCATATGTTATTATACAAATGATGGCATATGTATGCTAAAAAGTTAATAATTTAAAAAATAAAATTTCTCACCACTTTTGTTAAAATACGTGGTGTGCCGCTTGTGTTCCCGTCATAATTAAAATTTCTCATTATTTGCTAAACCTTGTAATAAACATCTTATAAATTAAAGAGCTACTAGGATATCTACTTTTGAAGGAGAGTTCAAAGTTGATTACTGATTGAATAATGAGAAAAGACTAATACTTGGCTACTCAACAATGCGTAGAAATTTCTACTTAAAATATTTTTGTGGCCGATTCATAGAATTTTGTGTCTAAATAGAAAATGGTCATATTATAATTTATTCTATAAAAATCAATCAACTGTACCAAATAGACTAACTTATCGTTTAATCAATCAACTTTAATATTTAGAACCGTCTATTAATTTATTTTAATTAATTAACAAAATGACCTTAATACCCAAGTATTATTCATGAGGAAATGGCCACCATCCTGGATATTGAAGGTAAATGTAAATTAGACGCTTTAGGTTCTATTCTTATCAAAAATGAATTTGAATTATATTATTATTAGCATATTATAAAGCTAAACTCGTTCTTTAAATAATATAAATAATATAGTTTGTTTCAAAAAAAAAAAAAAAACAAAAAGATAAGATAAAAAAAAGTTGGGGTGTTGCGCGCCAAAAGATGAGTGGCAGAGTGGTGGTGGGCAGTGGGCACTCGTAGGCTTATCAGAGCATGTCAAAGCAAAAGGCGTTCGACTACGCCTCCTGTCTCAGCCATTTGCCATACCCCTTCTCTCTCCTCTCTCTCTCTCTCTCTCTCTCTCTCTCTCTAGACTGTAACGTGTAAGGTAATGAAACTGCGTCGGACAAACAAGACAGAATAATCTCCAATTTTCTAATGAGTAACACACACATCCATAGAGAGAGCAAGTCAGCCTTGCTCTCGCCATCACTCTCTCTCGTCGGACGAGTTCAAGACGCGCCTGTCTGTCTTTGTCCTTTCCTTTGTCTCTGTCCATCGTAAAAGAAGAGAGAGAAGCTTGTTTGTTGGAGAGAATTCGCTGTTTTGCACGTCCATTTTTTTTTTCTGTAAATCTTGTTTTGTTTTGTTCTTCCGTGGATTGCTGTTAAATGCTTTAAACGACTCGTGATTTGATTTTGGTTCATTTTTCATTCTTTTATTTTATTTTATGTTTTTGGGTGGAAAAGGCGCTAAATGCTAATAGTCGAAATGGTTTTTTAAATATATTTTCTTAAAACTTTTATTACGAAAATCTACTTAAAACATTCAATAAAATTCAAATTTAAAAATAAACTGCCAAGTAGAAAAGTAGTTAAACAATTATTACAAAATAATTACAACTTGTGCTATAATATTCAAATCAAATCAATAAATATTATTACTCACCTTAATTATAATGAACAAACAATTATCGCACATATTACTATTATTATATACCCGTTCAAAAGAATATAGATTTTTTTTTCTTTATTTATATATTTTGACACACACATATGTAATGGAAAAATGCTTGATATATGTAAAAATTCATGCAAAATAATTTACCTACAAAAAATTAATTTTATTTGATTCAAATAGTGCACCTACCATTAAAAATTTTAAATGTTAGATAGCTAAGAAAAAGCAACATAATTTACCCAATATGTGTAAAATACATGTGAACTAATTTACCTACATAATAAAGCAAACCCAATATATGCAAAATACATGCAAAAATATAAGTTTTTAATTCAAAGTTAATCCTCAAGAACAAAATTAACTGAACAAGACATAAGATATCAAAGTAAAAATTGCCTAATTAAGATTATAGGTCGGTCAAGTATCTGCCACAAATTTTTTCTCTATAGACATGTTGAATTTGCATTGCCAAAATATTGAAAGCAACTCTTGACAGGCCAAACTAGGGGACCCAAATACTGATTATTGCCAGTAGCTTACAAAACCAAATGAACTATGAGTGTAGAACCTAATTCAACCAAAAATTTATCAATCAATAATCTACATGCCAATTGGAAGCCCAAATAAAGCATATATATATATATATATATATATATATCAGCAGTGGGAATCTCAATTGAGCCCAATTTGGCACATTACCCAAAAATCCATTTACCATCAGAATAGCTTAAAACACTGCTCAAATAGAATTATTATTTCTCTTCTTACAACCAACAACATTAAGCTTAAATCAACATGAAGGGGGAGCTTCTCAATGAAGCAAAGGGGTTTATCAGTCTATTGAGTATTATCCTTCAACCATTCACGAAGATAAGTTCAAATAGTAACTGTAGACTCATCAGTCATTGTAAAATTATGCTAAAAAAATATAAATTTATTTCGCCAATACCAAATAAACCAACACACAATTGAAAAAACTAACTTCCACCCTTCCCCAGCGATATGACTGATTTAGTGGTAGATCAAAATTAAGTTAATCATGAAAATTAATGTGGCCTGATTGTTGATTGTACATTTCCAACGCTCTATCAAGCTGACAATCTTTAAGCACATGAGTCACAGATTCAAAGCGACAAGTACATCTTTGACACCTAGGGTTATCAGTTGTACCCCTTTTTAGCCTTTGATCATTAGTTAGGAGCTTATCAAGAGAGAGCAACCATAAGGAACTCTAAACTTTTGGATGAATATATAATTTTCAAAAGAGATTCCATCGCTAATTAGGAAAACCATTAGAACTGAAGGCCAACATATAAGCAGATTTAATAGAAAAATTACCATCACTTGTTCCACTCTAAATACACTTATCAAAAACCAACTGAAATGCTAAGAATTTGTAATGTTTATGCCCATTATGCCCCTAAAATAAATTAAAAGAATAATTGATACATCTCAACTAGAATGTCCACGTGTCCATCTAGACCATGATGTGCTAGCCAACATCTTGAGAGTGACGAAGCCATAAAGTATGGTTGATATGTAAAAGTGAGAATAAATTTGAACTTTAAATAAATAAATCAGCGTGCACAATGTGATTGGGTGGTAAAACTTATTACAAAACGTGAATTTTAGAGTATAGTGCATAAAGATAAAAGTAGTCTTATCCGTAAATGATGATTATTTAATATCACAAGAAACCTATTTTGATCGAAGACAGTTCGCTAAATCCATTGAATCCTCGTACTCCCACGAGCTCAATCTCTACGATCTGGAGGGGCAAAAAATAAGGATGAGTGGTTCTTTTGATTTTATATACACATATATATGTGATTTTTTGCATAAATGTTTCTTTACTAAATTAATGTGACATGTCATGTTTATCTTCTTATTAGATTTTCTACACCTTATATTTTTATTAAATGCGGTATAAAATGTGGCATGACATCTTTATTTGTTATATTTATTCATTGTCACATATTTGCACAGTGTTTATTAGTTAGTTGTACTTTCCTGGGCCAAGAACTAGCTTCACGTGTATGTTCACATGCACTGTTTACATTCGCTTTGGATCCAGAGTTAGGTGTCAGCCTATCCCTAGGTTTGTTGTTTGGACTCGTATGTGATGTGCGTTGAGCTAGCTTCATGTGATGTAGTACTAGAACGTAAAACTTACACTCAGCTAGCTACTTCTATATGACTTCAGTGCCTACATAGATAATGAGCAATGATTTTCATATCAGTAATTTTCATAGCATTGATTTTCATAACTGTGATTTTATGATAGCGATTTGAGTTTTGACAATGAGATATTTCGTAGTAGCATCCTATATCCTTTAACTCATTTGTGCTGCAAGGTTCCCTACTACGTATTATTATATTATTACTTTGGAAATCATATACTTGTTTTACAGCGAGGGATTATACTTTTTCAAAATGGTTTCAGAAAACTTAAATCCCTGGTTTATGCATTTACTTGCTTTGTAACCATAAGCACCTTCAATCACCCTAATACACATCTGTCAAATTTATAAGCATATACATAATACAATTATCTACCTACGATTAAAAGATTAATTTTTATCTACCTATAAAAGACATAAAAAAAAATAATTTATATTTGTATGACAGAGATGAAAACTATTGTTTACCTATGGAAAAGATTTCCATCATTATCTACCTATAGCAATTATATATAAACACAACTTTGTACCTATTGCAATGAAAGAAAATTAGAATTGGGTACCTAATAAATAGGTTGCATGTAGAAATATAAGACGAAGACTTGATATGTATGTTGATAGAAGATAAGCCCCGCCATCATTTGAACCAAGTCAGAAAAGAGGTAAATACGAGGAAAATTACTCCTTAATATCTATTGTCGAGGTAAATACCGTAGTAGTAGGAGAGAAAAAAGAAGAAGAAGCGTCTCAAATGCATATATAAATCAAGTTAAAAAGGAAAATAAAAATGATATGTATAGGACTAATATAGAGCTTGACCTGGCCAATTTGCTTGGATTACTCAAGGGTATAATAGGAAGTTAATTGAGTGAGAAATATGGTCAATGGATTTGTATTGAAATACAAGGCCTCGATTGGCAGTTTGTATAAGTGATCGGATAGAACTAATAGTGCGGAGCCAGATGTTTGGCGCCCTTCCGTATTAAATAAGCACTAAACTAATTTAACCGGTCAACTTATTTTATCTGGTATACACTTGACTAATAAAACCATCCAAAATGAATGTGTTATTAATACGGTCAATATCTGATACTGCACCAAACGCTTGACTAATTTAGTCAATATTATACGATGACTATTTATCCTATCCGACTGTAATAATCAGTATAGTCTGAATTGCCAAACGTGGTCAAGTTTTTTCCTGAACTATGCTTGTGAAATGGGTTGGTATAAAATTTTTTATTTTTAAAATAAATAGATATGGATGTTGATTACCATCAAAGAAGAATTATTGTTTAGAATGAGGCAAAGAAAGATATAAAGCAAGTCTGACATGTACGTGTCAACAACCATATTAAATTTGAGATTGGAAATGGGATTTGTTTCAACTCCAAAATACAAAAACAAAGACTCACAAAAGTGGGATTTGTTAAGACTGTTATGTCAAACACTAAGGCCCAAAGCAAAGACTTGTTAGATCAGATCTAGTGGTGGGTTTATGACTTAATGCCATTGTCATTGCAAAAATTATATTCTTATACCTAATACTTTTATATTTTGATCCAAATCTAGTGGTGGGTGTAAGTTTTCTTGTTTTATCCTCCAATGTATGTACTTATCAAATGCCAAAATTTAGTTTTATTATTTTGGACATTTGCATTGGAGGAGAAAACTTTGAAGTAAAAACACGATTTTAAATTTTAACAATTTATGTATGTGCATTGAAGATGATTCGATCGAAAACTATAATGTTATTTTACTTGTTCGAATGGTACCATTGTTTGACTTAGATATTTTCTTAAAAGCCTAATATAACTTTTTAATTTGACTAAAAACTTATATACGAGTTTTAACTTTTTGATGAAAAGATTTGAGTCGAAGAATGCTGGTGAAAGTCATCTTATATGCATATATTCATTACAATATAGTATTTATACACTCTTTAATACATACGGATCTTACATACGCATACAATTATACGTCTCTATCCATCAACTTTGTACAAGTATAAAGCATTATTATATGTAATTTGTCAATCGTCTGGGGTAATCAATGCATTATAAATTTGTTGGGTGCAAAATCTAAAACCCAGCAGAATCAAAGAGTCCAAGACACATCAATGCTTTTGCAAGTAAGAACCCAAAAAGCCTAATAACTATACAACCCTACTACTTACTCATACTCCGTCCTACTACCAATAGACAAGACTCTCTCTCTCTCTCTCTCTCTCTCTCTCTCTCTCTCTAGAGAGAGAAAGTCCTTGAGAAATGAGCAGAGTGAGTCTTTATTTTATGCCTTGTATATGAGGTTGTTTTCATGGGGGTCCAGCTTGATGTGTGTGCCGGTTACATTTCTCCCCGCCAACGAAACGAAACAACACACCGAAAGCACAAAACAAAAGAAGGAAAAAAAAAAAAAAAAAAACGATAAAAAGAAAGAAGAAAAGAATTCCCAAAATCCAATATATATATATAAAGGACAAGCGTGAAACCCACTCTGCTCTATACATCCACAGTCCAGACCCTTTCTTTTTCCTCTCTCTCTCTATAGCTATACAGTACTATTTTCTCCCTCTCTCTCTCCCTCCCTCTCCCCTGCTGCACCACCACACCACAACCCAAAGCAAAAAATAGAGAGAGAGAGAGAGAGAGAGAGAGAGAGATGGGTGTGAGAGTGATGAGCTTTTCTTTCGTATAATGAGCAGAGGACCAAAACCTCTTCTTCTCAGAAGAAGATGGCAATGAATCACGACCAACACCAAAACCCACAAAGCCATTCACTTTTGCTGGATGCTTTGCTCTGTGAGGAGGACAAGTGGGAGGAGGACGATGGAGAGGTGGTGGAACAAGAAGTGAGTAGTGGTGAGAACTACAACAATGGCGTCAGTGGGAAAAACCCAAACTTCCCTTCTCTGTTTCCCATGCTCCTGTTGGAACAAGATCTGTTCTGGGAGGATGATGAGCTTGTTTCTCTCTTTTCCAAGGAGGAGCAGCAACAGACGCATTTCGTCAAACACATGGAGGGCATGGGAACAGAGGACTCTTTGATCTCCGCGGCTCGCCGTGATGCCGTGCTGTGGATGCTCAAAGTGAACGCCCATTACGGGTTCACAGCCCTCACTGCAATCCTAGCCGTTAACTACTTCGATCGGTTCATCTCAAGCCACCATTTCCAGAGAGACAAGCCGTGGATGGTCCAGCTTGTGGCTGTCACTTGCCTCTCTCTGGCTGCCAAAGTGGAAGAAACCGAAGTTCCTCTGCTTTTAGACCTTCAAGTAAATAATCATTTTTGTGCTTAAAGCATCGATTTTTCTTCTAAATTTTCGATTAATCTCCCAAATATAAAACATGGCTTTCGTTCTTCATCAGGTGGAGGACACGAAGTACTTTTTCGAGGCGAAAACGATTCAGAGAATGGAGATTTTGGTGCTCTCAGCTCTCCACTGGCGGATGCATCCAGTGACGCCACTTTCGTTCCTCGACCACATCATAAGAAGGCTCGGATTGAAAACCCACCTCCATTGGGAGTTCCTCAAGCGCTGCGAGCGTCTCCTTCTCTCCGTAGTCTTCGGTAAGCAGAAACCGTAACGCTTCCATTAGCACAAAAAAGCTTAAACTTTTCGATAAGAACAAGGAAACAGAGCAAGATTTAATACAATTTTTAAGTCTTTCTCGACAACTTGTTTACTTTTTCGTGTTGGGTTTTTCTCAGATTCGAGATTTGTCCGTTATTTGCCTTCTGTTTTGGCCACTGCAACAATGATGCGCGTTATAGACCAGGTCGAGCCTTGGAATGCCATTGAATACCAGAACCAGCTTCTTGGTGTTCTCAAAATAAGCAAGGTTGGTCTTTTTACGTTTTGTTTTTTTTTTTTTTCCGTTTCGAAAGACGGTATTCTAAATTAATTTACGTAAATAAAAAAAAGAGTAAAAAATAGACTCGAACTTGGGATAGACATAATGCAATGCCAACGTTATGTTTCTGTTTCATTTAATTTCATGATTTTGATCAGTTTCAAGCTACTTCAAAGTTCAAACAGAAGATCAATTAATGCACATTCTTAAGGTGTATGATTTGTTTAATGCTGGTTAGTTATTGTTTAATTAAGTGATGCTGCATTGCGAAACAGGAAAAAGTGAACGACTGTTACAGTCTGATAATCGACTATGATTACGCCTGCAGCAACAACAAAAACAGCACCAACAAACGCAAGCATGATCAAATCCCGGGCAGCCCAAGTGCGGTGATTGATGCATATTTCAGCTATGAAAGCTCAAATGATTCGTGGCCAGTGGGATCATCAGTTTCTTCATCCCCACAAGCACTTTTCAAGAGGACCAGAAAAGCAGAAGCAGAAGAGAAAGAGAAGAAATTGGCCTCACTCAGCAGGCTCTTTGTGGGCATTGTTGGTAGCCCACCTTAATTAATCTCATTATTTAATTTCTCTTCCAATCTAAAAACCCAAAAAAAAAAAAAAAAAAAGATTTTAAATCCATGCTTATCATGGTAATTTCCCTTTTGGTGAAAATCTGAAGTGCTGAGCTGCTGCCATAGAAATGCATTTCTCTGGTTTAATTTTGAAGGACAATGGCCACAGTTTTACAGTCATGTCCCGGGGACTAGGAGATGATGGAGCTGTGGGGATTATTTACTATTACTTGATGGCAATTTACAGCAAAGAGGAGGGGCAGGATTGGTAATTTAACATAGAATACTCTTCGGTCTGCTTCTCTCTAAAATTTTATGGGGCACTCATATCGTATATGTTCCTCTTTGTTTAAGTCTCTATTGGAACCATTTGGACATATTATATTTAATAAATAAATTTAAACACCAGTTTTGTTCATTTGTGTAAGAATATTTATTTGATCACTTCCCATTAGCTCGAATGATGCAGAAAATTGGTGTCAGATTTGTCAGCTGTCAAAGTCTCTGTTCATTATTTTTATATGCTCTGTTTTTTATTTGGTCATTGAATATGGGTTTTACTTGATCTTTGATATAGATTTGTGATTTTCAACTTATTAATTCAGTACATGATGAGAGTTTTCTAGTATACTTGGGGATTTAGCTTATTAGATCTTTGGTTAAGAATGCTACGATCTAATTTTATGGCCAAAGTTTTGGGTGGATTAGATTCACTATGAGATGATAAAATTTTGGACAATGACAAGACAATATCTAGACTAGGAGATTTGTTTATATGTATTTTTTTATTTTCTCAAATATTAATTGTTGAAATGATTAGTTTCTTAAGATGTTGTCGATATTGATGTCTTCAATCTTTCAACGATATGTTCATATTTAATTTTGATCAGCTCGACAATTGAAGTTTGATATGTGATCATTTTCGTCAATTGTCAAGTTTTTAAGAATTTTTGCATTACATGTTAGTCCAATAGCATCTAATTTTCATTTAGTTGGATGAAGTTTTAAAATCGACATCACAAATGCGGTTTATTCCTCATGAGTTTAATATTAATTTGTTCATAGAATTCATATTTTACATAAAAAGAAAAAAACCGTATACGAATACAATTAAGATTAAGGTCACGAACTAAGTGGGGTTGCATGTGAAGAGATGAAAGAAAATGTCGGGGGGAGTGGATTTAGTTGAAGGTGAGACTTTTTGATTGGGGAGTTTGACCTCGTATGAAGAGCCAACTTTCTTATTTTTATGGCAATATTTCTAACGTGGGCCCCATTATAGTGCTGGTGATATCTGACCTTCTAAAATCCTTCTCCCTACCCAACCTAATCTCCTTACCGGATAACACAGTTAAAATACAAAATGTCGTAATTTAAGTAGTTGAAAATATTTTTTTTTATTTTAATATCTAAGCATTTTAATTATGATATTTAATCAACTGAATCGTGTTTGACACATTAAAAATTTTATCATGTGACTTACTATAAATTAACAAGTAATAGTTTGTCTTAATAATGAAATATAAATTCAAAAACACCAAATCGAGTGGTTGCTTAGATCTTCTACACCTTTTTGGCTTTAAGCGTAGATTGGTCATGTAATGCAGTTGTCGTATCCTATTCCTTGCGTGCCCGCTGGGAAGCGTCTGCTCAGTTGCAAGGCAGTGCGATTTGAGGGTTATTTACATCATAAGGGAATTAGAGATCGTTTATTTTGAGATCAACTATACATAAAATTGTGTGAGTTAGAGATCGTTTAGTTGTTTGGGCATGTTGACTTACGTCAAAAGGAAATTAGAATCATTTTGATTATTGAGTTTCATTCATTTGCTAAAATATGAGTAAGATAATCTTTCATTCCTTAAATATTTCATGCGTTTACTTATACGTGAGGAATTGGAAAAATGGAAGTTTTTCTTTAAAAAATTTGTAATCAAATACCCAAAAAAATAAGGAATCAGATGGACAAGGGAGTATTAGTTGTTCTGATTTTCTTTCAATACATTTCCTATTTTTAGGCGTTCCGATTCATTCATTGTCCCATTTCTGTTTAGCAAACATGTCCTAAATGTAAGAAATAAATAGAGGGTTCATTATAAAAATGTTATTTAGTATCCACACTTTTGAGTTCTATACATATAGATTCATAAAGGATATCCGATTTGATCAAATTTTTTTTTCCAGAATGATCTTCAAATGAAAGATTAAGCAAATTGAATTATTGATTTTATATACAGGGTCAACTATTTTCATTCCCTGTAGAGGGACGCAAGTATTATCTGGGATTTTGAATGGCAGTTCCTAGTTTGTATGGTTTTTGTTTAATTTCACCGTTAAGAGAAAAAGGAGTAGGGCTTAAAGGAAATGATTATGATTAATGTTTGTGGGGTTATATAATGTGTGTTTGATGATGGAGTGAGTGAGAGTACCGACTTCCAACAAGGGTGGATTTTTTTTATTTTTTTATTTTTTTGCAGAACTCCCAGTAAAAAAAAAATCTGAAAAAGAAAAGAAAAGAAAAGGAAAGAATTTTCATGCGCTGAGTATTTTTATTGGAATTTCAAGTTTATGATCAAAATTGTTAGTCTTTAAACTATATTAATAGATGAACATATTTGGTAAAAGTATTATGAATGGTCTAACTATTTGCTACAGTTGATAGACTAATCGACTTCAATTTTAGTTGATTTTTTTTGTACAGATTATTTTAGGCCTTCCACAGCAAGTCGAAAAAAGTGAGTATGATACTAATATATTGAACTTATGTAGAAATCACACTCCTACTGAGTGTAATACCAATATATTGAACTCACGCACTAGTGCAGCAGTAGTATTATAAGTATCAAAATCAGGTTGCCTGATTCTTAAATATAGGTATCACACTTACTCAAACTATTGTGAAATATCTTATAGAATAATTTATAAATATAAACAGTTTCGATCATAAACATGAAATTCGTCGAATCAGCCACGAAGTAAATTGAAGAACTCCTCTTCAATCTTAAGGAAGCAAGCAATTAAGGAAGCAAGCATTCCTCCTTTTTAATTAAAACCATGGTCATTTGGTTGGTGACTGTTTGCAAAAATTGTCAGGTGCAAAGCTTAATTTGTTAATATAATTAAGAAATGATAGTGAATTAAACGCGCGCCCATACAATACAATACGATCTAGACTCTGGTGGAGAAAATCTTAATCTATGATTTTAATTGTATACAAGTATGATTAAGGAAGAATATATTGGCAGTCAAAGCAGTGGTGAAACTGTGAAAGTGATGCATGCATGCCTTTTGTCTGTGTTCTTCTGGCTTAAGTATATTAGGTGTGTGCATGTGCCTTTATAAAAGATGTTATGTAGACAAATCGTATTTGGACTAATATAAACATCGATCAGTTGTAGGGATTCTGTCTCTTTCTATTTGTTTCTATTGCCTATCATCATGTCCGTTCTTGTTTGATGTGGTTGTCCTACCTCCTAAGTCCTAATCCACGTAGAAAATGGCCAAGTACAAGATTATTTTTTAGCCTTTCTATTGACAAACATATAAGTTCAAATAGTTCTGTACAAAACTTTAGCAAACATATAAGTGCTCCTTTAATATTTTGTGATTAATCTTATACCCCAACCCCTTCAATTATTTTAACCATATTAAACTATAAAAGTTCACAATTTTGACTATCTAAGCCATTCTTGGATCCACATAACCCTCATGCAAAATGATGAGCAAAAACGGGTCAATGGAGAAATGGAGATGATCGACTAAATCTAGGGTATTTTTAGGTCTAAAGTGACCCAAATAATCACCATAGATCAAAATAGATAAAATGGTGATCACAATGGGCATTTCGTGCAAAACACCCTAACCTTACTGGTGGTTATCTCCTTGTTATTGCAGTATCAAATCCGTGTTCACATCTTCTTTTACGCAATTCATTACTATTAGTTTCTCGCCACTTAGTACTATGGTCTAGTGGTATTACTCTTCACTTGTAAGTAAGAGGTCTTAAGTTAGACTCTCGCTAAAAGCAAACTTGTACCACATTATCACTAACTTATTGTGAAGCTAAGTTCACCTCCCCTCTCCTTAGTGTAGATAATATCGTCTATTAAAAAAAATTAGTATTAGTTTCTCTAAAAACAGAAGACACATGACAAATGTAGATAAAGTTCGGAAAATGTTCCTTGACAACTCAGGCTTTAACCTAACATACCATAAAGAATGAATAAGTTGAATGATTTTCATTTATATGGTTAACTTTTATATGTACGTCACAAGCTTTGGACTTGAAGTATTAGAATTCTTTAGAGAACAAAGGATATGCCTAATTAGGATGGTATTCTATGATGTAGTTCTCCCTTTTTTTTTCTCCCCTAGCATCAAGATCGAATAAACTAAACGATAACAAATGGACAACAACGTGGGATTGTGCAAATTATTACCTTATAGTTTTGTTTCTGCTAATGTGTATAGTTAGAGTAGAGTAAAATATTTATTAGAATATTCAAACTCAAGTGGAGAGAAGAAACACCTCAATAAGAAAAAATTGAGTTAATTAAGTTTGAAATAATATCGATGCTGGATCGAATTTAGTAACGAGTCAACATTGTTCAGTGAGGCAACATGCATAACCACTTAGCATGCTAAGAATGTATTGTCACTCCTGAATTATGTTCGTCTTCACTCCATCCTCAGTTTTACTATCTCTTTTTTGTTTCTGTTGAGTAAGCCCTAGCTATAGTTGCCTTGATTACGATGGTTTGAATATTGCCCGCTGCCCTTTAATTATGATTTTATACCTAGCTTTAGGCCTCCGGTGACATGCATATATATTCCCATAGCTACCTCCACATTGTTAATAAATGTGTGTATAATATGTGTACATTACATACATATGTACGCTTTTTTTTATAAAAACTTTCGTTAATTTTCTGTACACATATTAATGATTCGTTAAATTGCATGTTTTCTAAAACTCCAACGTACTATACATGTAATGTACACATATGTACGTACTTTTCACCTTTAAAATACATTACTATCATTTCTCAACAATACATATAATATTCATGCATTTTACATATATTTTTTAACATATTATTGGAATAAATAAATATATATATATGTATTTTAATAAAATAAAGATTATAATTTAAAAAATAGCCGAATTTTAAAGCATTATTTTAACCAATTTGTTGAATAATACAGGTACATATTTTTCACGTACTACACCCGTTATATTTTACCAACTATACTCTCATTTAATCCAATCTTTATCGATCGAGTGCACAGTGTTTAGCCCCATTTTCTTTTCATGATAACGTAATATGAATGAGGATCCTCTTTGAGTCCTCTTTATGAAGATCTTAGGGATTCTCAAATCGTATATATTCATTGTACATCGTGTGACCGTAAATTGTTTTAAATATAAATAGTACCTGACGAAACTTAATCGCACAATATACGATGAATGAATACGTTTTGAGAATCCCTAGTATCCTCACAAAAAAGAAATATTTTTCAGTGTGACAGGTACACGGAACAGTACATCACGTGTCACTATAAAAATGGTGGGATGTGTGTGCTAAAATGTTAAATAACTTAAAAAGTAAAATTTCTCACTTCTATTAAAACAAGTGATGTACGATTTGTGTTTCCGTCGCAATGAAAATTTTATCTACAAAAAAGATCCCCAGAGAATCCTCATTAAAGTAATATGTCCATGAAAGTTTCGGGATACCATTACCACTTAAAGTTTACATTCCCTTGACCATCCATCCGTCTTTGCGTGGAGATTCAGGATGCTTCATTTTTAGTGGATTCTTAATAGTGCATGCCTCAACCTTTTGCTTGTTCTCTATGCTTTTATTTTATTTTATCTTTTCCATGGTAATAACTGTAAAAAGAAAAGTTCATTTTGCTTTTTTCACGTGTTATATAGGGTGGTAATATTTTATTTATTTTGATGAAATCGATGAGTCTAGTAGTGCATGCAAGCAATGCATAAATAATTTTCCCACAATTTGAAATATAAAAAATAAAAAAAATTCCCCACAACAGATACACATAAAAAAAAACATAAATAATTTTCTACAATAAGTTGATAAGTTTCTATAGTCGAATGGACTGTAGTGTATTTTTAGTCTGTACAGATTTCACACTATAATTAATTAACAATATGAAAGCAACTTAATTACTTATAAGTACATGTAATATCACTTGTTTTTTTCATGTGAACTTTATACTCTCAAAATACTCCTCACATGTGGTGAATTTTCAAAAGCCGAACATGTAGACAGCATAAACAAGGTGACGTGGAGGATGTGTGACCGTTGAGCTTTACACAAGGGACTAATAACATAATATCTAGGTGGCAATGATAGATTGGATCGGATGAGATCAAGTTGTTAGGTTGTAATAAGACTAGTTCTATAGTATTGCCACTTAAGCAAGTTAGTTAGTACTGTATAACAATAAATATTGCTGCAATTCCTACTAACAAATTCACTCAATACATTCACAAAGCTTTCACATTCCGCTCATTCGATTCTCTCTGCTTCTTTTGTTCTTGATTTCATTTCTACTTACTTGTATGGTTCAATTCAATATTGTTATGATGGTATCAAGCCAACGACTTTTTTTTTTAGGATACAATTGAAGATCGAAGAAGTTTTGGGTTTTCCTTTATTTGGGCGATTTTTCTTCTTGAAGTTTTGGGTTTCTTCATCATGTTTCCTGCGATCTATGTTGCGTTTTTGTCAATTTCAACAACAGTGGTTGTCATCATACTTTATGAAACGAAGGTGGATTCCAATGAAATCTCATGTTCTATGTTTGAGGTGTTTTTGGGTTAAAGTAGTTAATCCTAGAAGAAAATTTTGAATTGTTGAAGGTTGTATACAATTGTGAAGGCCAATGCCATTTTAGAGTGATTTAAATCTTGAATTTTTACTGAGTAGTTGAAGTACAGACCAATGCCATATGCTCAGTAGTTGATTGAATCCAAAGGACAAAGCCAGTGATTCGTGAAGATGGTACATTCAGTAATTGAAGATTGTATTGTGTTGGTTGTTGATTTCTTGAATTCAATTTGTTGGTTCAGTTTCTTGTTCATTCGAAATCTGCATAAAATATTGTTTATGGGGTCTTCATCTGTGAAGATTGAAAGTTTGTTGGGGATGTTAATAATTAAACTTAGTGATCATAATTAGGGACATTTCAATTCAAGCCTGTGCTAAAAGGATATAAGTTTTTTGATCATTTTGATGGATCTGCTACTTCTTCACCAAAGTTTGTACTTAGTGCTGAGTCTAGGGTTACAAAAGAAGTCACAGTGGCTTTCCAAGAATGGGAAACAAGAGATATGGCTTTGCTAAGTCTACTAATTGCTACATTGACTGATGATGCTATTGAACATGTGATTGGTTGTAAGAATGCAGTAGAGGCTTGATCTAATCTTGAAGAGAGGTATGCTTCAGTTTCTAAAACAGGGATCACTTACAAACTGAACTTCATACAATACAAAGGGAGGAGATTCAATGGATAAATATCTCCTAAGGATTAAGTCCATAAGGGATCAGTTAACTGCTGCTGGAGAGTACATTTTAGACAATGATATGATGATTGCTGCTTTAGCAGGACTTCCCAAAGAGTATGCCACTATTAGGACTATAATTCTTGCAAGAGAATCAACAGTTTCAATGAAGGAGTTTCGAGCACTTTTATTAGGTGCTGAGAGGGAAAATGATCTGGTTTTAAAAACTTTGACTCAGAATTTATTAGCTTCGTACATACAAGACTGATCTAGATGTGCGAGTACTTCTCAGTTTAATAATGGAGCCTCAAGTTCTAATTCATCTAAAATAGAATCATCTATGGGAGGTAGAATTCAGCAAGTACCATATGGTAGTTAGCAAATGCCTGGTTTTCCACAAGCACAAATGGGATAATCTTTATTTGGTCCTAACAATGGTCTTGGTGGTACTATGGAGCAGTTTACTGAGTCTTTGCCTAGACAACAAGCACCGCCAAACTATAATGGGGGACAACAAAGGTTCAATAATGGAGGCAAGAGAGGAAATAAAGGTTATAGGTCAAATTACAAAAGGAGATGTTCAGATAATTTCAGGCAGAACAATGGTTGGACAGGGAATACTAAGTCAAGGACAACATCCTGAGTGTCAAAAGTGTCAAAGAAGAGGACATACATCCCTTAGTTGTTTCTATAGAAGTTCACAAGGTCTACCTCAGGGTTACAATATTGAATGTCAAATATGTGGGAAAATAGGCCATATAACTTTTGAATGCTATCACAGGGGTAATTACTCCTATCAACCTCCAAGTCCTCCAGCTTTAATGGTTAAATCTCTTACACCAACCTATGTTGTTCAACCTTAAGCTTAATATTCCTATCAAATCCCACCTCTTGTAGCATATATAATTCAATCCACTATACCAGTACCTGAGATGCAGTATCAAGTTTAATCCTCAATGAATGACATGGCTACGTAAGCTTCACCTTCATATTCAAATCCTACTACATGGATCATAGATACATGAGCTTCACACCATATGACCTCTGATATTGCAAGTCTTAATCAAGTCACTCCATTTGAAGGTTCAGAGAAAATTAAATAGGCAATGGCTAAGGTTTTCCTATAAAAAACATTGGTTCATTAATTGTTAAAACTCATTCTCACTCTATTATATTGAAGAATGTATTACAAGTACCATCAATTGTTGTGAATCTCATGTCTGTGAAGCAATTATGTAAAGATAACATGTGTTGGTTTATCTGTGATGACACCTATTTCTTTGTGCAAGACGAAATGACAAGGGAGATTTTGTACAACGGAAAGACTAGACCATAAGAGTTGTTTCAGATTCCTGTTACACCATTTTAGATTCCAAATGCTTTTGTTGAACAGTTAGTAAAGTTATCATTGTGGCATCAAAGGTACCTTACAAATGAAGTATTGGCGATTATGTTAGCTGAGTCTTAGATTCCTTTCTTTTCTAATAGTAAACATGCAATGTGTACTGATTATATCCATGGAAAGATTACTAAGAAACCTTTCTTTAGTGAATCATCTAGGTGTATTTTACCCTTTGATAAGATTCACACAGATGTATGGGGACCTACCTCTGTAAAGTCAATAGAAGGGTATAGGTATTATGTTGCTTTTGTTGATGATTGTACTAGATATGTGTGGATTTTCCCACTCTTTAATAAATCAGAAGTCTTTTAGTTTTTGTCCAATTCTACAAGTATTTTGAAGTGCAATTTGGTATCTATATTAAGTCATTACAATTAGATGGTGGAGGTGAATTTACCAGTAATTATTTCAAAATATTTTTATAGTTAAAAGGAATGACACATAAGATCTCTTGTCCTAACACTCCTCAATAGAATGGTCTGGTAGAAAGGAGACATCGCCATATAGTTGAGACAACAATTACTTTGATGAATGCAGTTGGTTTATCTCAAGAATTTTGGTATCACTCAAGTGCTCATGCTATGTATTTGATATATAGGATGGGATGCAAGGCTTTACAAATGAATTCTCCATTCTTTGTTTTATTTGACAAATATCCATCTTTACAAGATTTAAAAATCTTTGGGAATGCAGTATATCCACACTTAAGGCATTACAATTCTAGTAAATTCCAACCAAGGACCTTAATGTGTATATTTTTGGGATATGCTTCTAGATATAAAGGAGCTTTGTGTTATAACTTGCAGTCTAAGAAACTTATTTTGTCAAGGCATGTTGTTCATAATGAATCATTGTTTCCTGCAAAATCTATCAATGGATCTGGTATCACTCAAGCACAACAATCTGTTACATCAGCCCAATAGTTGTTCAACTGTAAATACCTACTATAGGTTCCAGGGTTGATAACACCAATGAAATTTTTGTCACTCATGGTTTATCATTGCAAGGGAGTCATAGTACTGAGACTGTTTTTGCATCTCCTATACAGGCAACAATGCAAGAAAAAGAATCTGAATCAATTGGGTCTCTAAACTCTACTCTGGTACAAAATCAACATCAACCCTTGCCGCCTATCCTGGATCCTACACATCTTGAGGTACTACTTCCAATTTCACTCTCTGATAATGATGAGTTTATACAGTCTTCGATCCTTGATATACCTCGAACACATAACATGCAAACAAGGTTGCAATATGGAACAATTGATAGAAAAGACTATTCTACCTATTATTATTCAGTTCCTGAGTTATAGTCTCTCAAGATTGAAGATGGAACTATGTGTTAGGCTAGTTTTTCGTGATTGTGAAGAACCTAAGACCTTCAGAGTTGCTGCAAAGGATTCAAATTGGCAAAATGCCATGCATGAGGAGTTTGATGCCTTAATATGTGATTGGGAGTAAATGGGTTTATAATTGAAGAAAATCCTGATGGGAGTATATCAAGGTTCAAAGCTAGGTTGGTTGCTTAGGGATATACTAAAAAACATGGCTTGGATTATTTAGAGACCTTTAGTTCTATAGTAAGACATACTACAATAAGATTGATCCTTGCACTAGCTACATGTCACAAATGGAACTTAGTCAATTGGATATCAAAAATGCATTCTTGCATAGGGGTGGGCACTTGAACCCGAAAACCGAAACCGAAACGCGAACCAAATCGAATTGCACTGAACAGTTTGGTTTTACGGTTTCAAAACAGTTTTGGTTTGCAATTGAACCGAATGAAGTTAAAACGGTTTGGTTTTGGTTCCAGAACCCTGAAACCGAACCGAAACCGAAACCGCATAACTTTATTAAATGTTAAATTCTAATTGGTTATTTCCTTTTCTACATATGTGTGTGTGTGTGTGTTAAGTATTTGTGATGTCCACATTTTAGTAACTGTGCATATGTCTCAAGTGTATTACTGTGTTTTCTCTGGTGTGTGGTGTGTGCTCTGTGTGTGTCCTTTCCTTTTGTGTTATTTTATTTTTTGCTCTACTGCCTGCGGATTCAACACTTCAACAACGACATATCTCACTGCCAAAGGTATTATCTGACTGCTTATTTCCATTGATATGCATCTGTTACTATATTAACTCCAGTCACATAGAAGACCTGTAATTATTATGCACCATTAGTTTGCCTCATGCTCAATTTACTTCAAATTAATGTGGGTTTAATCGTATTTGTAGTCCAATTATCTAATTAGGGCTTAATATTATAGATTGATATAATCCAATATAACTAGGTACATGAGTTTTGGTAGACATGCATTATAATGTTTTATGTCAGTTCGCTGAATTATGTTATTCAAACTGCTTCACTTGATTCCAAGGTAAAGGGAGTTTATGTAACCTTAATTGTATATAGGAAAATGCTAGGAAGACCGACTATTTTGACTAAAGTTCATAAACCATATGATGTGGTTGTAATTGAAGCCATGCTTGATTGAATTATATTATTATATGCACGCTTGAACAATGCAGTAATAGAAGACATGAAAATGAAAAACAAACAGTAAATGTTGCTCTTAGAAAAGAATTGAAGTGTATATCAAAGGAAAATGAAATGAAATACAACTAGGTAACCATAATAGCTTTTTCAAACAATGAAACCAAGCCAAAACCGTTTAAAACCAAACCAAACCGAACCAAATGATTTGGTTTCATTTCGGTTTTAGCCTCAAAACCGCACCGAACCAAACCGCAAAAACTTGCAGTTTTGGTTTTGGTTTCACTCAAAACCGCACCAAACCGAACCACGCCCACCCCTATTCTTGCATGGTGAATTACAAGAAGAAATTTACATGAAGCAACCACAGGGCTTTATTGGTTCAAAGTGTCCAAATCATGTGTGTAAGCTAGTTAAGTCTCTATATGGACTTAAACAAGCCCCAAAGCCTTGGAATTCAAAGTTCACAAATGTACTTCCTTATTTGGGATTTGTTGCTTCTCAGTCAAATACAAGTCTCCTTGTTAAGATTGATGGTCAGGATATTATCATTCTACTTTTATATGTAGATGATATCATATTGATAGGTTCTAACACTAGTAAAGTGCAAGTTATTGTTACTTAACTTGGAGAAATCTTTGATTTGAAGGATATGGGCAAGTTGACTTATTTTTTGGGGGTTACAGATTCAATACAAAAGTAGTGGAGATCTGTTTTTTAGTCAAGCTAAGTATGCTAAAGAACTTATCAAGAAAGCAGGGATGGAAGCTTGTAAGCTTTCACCAACTCCATCTAAACCAAACACTTAACTACTAGTATATGAAGGTGAGCCATTGTTTGATCCTAGTGTTTATCATAGTATTGTAGAAGCTTTACAATATTTAACCTTTACAAGACCGGATATAGCTTACTCAGTCAATGTTGTGTGTTAATACATGACCAATCCAACAGAAGCTCATATGTTCTTAGTCAAAAGGATATTAAGATACTTTCAAGGAACAACTGAGTGCGGTATTACATTTTATGCAGATTCTAGAAATCATATATTAGTTTATTTAGATGCAGATTGGGCTATTGGCATAAACACTAGAAGATCAATCATAGCTTATGTTGTGTTTCTAGGTTCAAATTCTATTTCGTGGCAATCTAAAAAGCAATCATCAGTTTCTAGAAGTTCCACAGAAGCTAAGTATAAAGCCTTAGCTAATTGTACAGCTGATGTGTGCTGGATAAGGTTAGTATTGAAGGATCTGCATGCATACTTAAACTCTCATCCATCTCTACATGGTGACAATCTATCAACTCATGCCTTCAATACTAATCCAGTTTTCTATTCACGAATCAAGCATCTGGACACCGATTATCATTTCATTCGGGAAAGAGTGCAGAAGAAAGATATAAGTGTGCATTATGTCTTAACAGATGATTAAGTAGCTGCTGTTCTTACAAAAAGGTTGCACAATCTTGTTTTTGTAAAGCATTGTAGCAATCTCAGTCTAGGACATCCCAACTGAGATTGAGGAAGAGTGATAACAGAATATCCAGGTGGCAATATTAGATTGGATAGAATGAGATTGGGTTGTTATGTTGTAATAAGATTGGTTGTATAGGATTGCCACATAAGCAAGTTAGTTAGTACTACGTAACAATAAATACTGTTTCAATTCCTGCTAACAGATTCATTCAACACATTCACAAAGCTTTTCACATTCTTCTGCTTATTCGATTATCTATGATTCTTTTGTTATTGATTTCATTTCTGCATACTTGTATGGTTCAATTCACTTTATGAGGGACAACCTGCTCTGATACCATGAAGAAGGATGAGGTTACCATAAAATCAATAGGCAATATGGGGAGTAGCCTAATTACTTATAAACACATGCAATGCCCTTTGTTTGCCTGATGTGGGATTCATACTCTCAACACTCCTAGGTGACGTAGAACACGGGTTGCCATTGAGTTTCACATGAGAGACAACATGCTTTGATGTCATGAAGAAAGTTGAGGTTCCACCATAAAATCATTTGGCAATATGAAGCAATATGAGGAGTAGCCCAATCACTTATAAGCACAAGCAATGTCCATTGTTTCCTCGACATAAAATTCATACTGTTAATAGTAGTTGCATAAGTAATTTTTATGGACATACATATTAATGAATACATACACCTAAGACATAATATAAATAGATAAGTAACATCATCCGAAAAAAATTATTCAATTTATAGCATCTAAGATATATGATGATAAAGCAGGGACTAACTACAATACTTATATACAGTTAATATGATCACCAAACGGTCATATATAATTCATGGGAATATATATATGATCACCAGATAGTTATATATAATTCATAGGAATATATATTTTATACAATCACCATCTGACCATCAAGATAATGATTGTATTAAATATATGTACATAATTGTAGCCAAATATGATAAAGCAATGTTATTTTCTTAAAACATTAAACAATGAATGTTCTAATCTTTTTTTGCCCCTTCTAATGAAGGATTTACACACAACATTTAGCCTTTGCAAATGTGGTTAACAGCTGGATGAAAAAACAAATAATTTTGTTAAAACTTGTACTTTGAATATAATGCCTATCACTATCCTTCATAATTTACGTTATGAAGCGTCATATTCTCCATAAACCCTCCTATAAGCAATGACAATGTGGCCTTAATCTACCCAAAAAAGGATAAGTCCTCCCACTATATATAGAAAGTAATTAACTTCGTTCCTCATTTGTTGAGGTAGAGTTCCTCTTCAATTTACTTCGTGGTACACGAAACTTTCGGCTTATGATTGGATTCGTTAATATTATAAATGTAAAGTTCATCTTGCAAAAAAAATAATAAAATATGAGACCTTTAGGCCATCTCCAACCGAAGGCTAGCCAGAGGGCTCGTTTTAGCCCTTTGGCCCTCCAAGATATTAATATTTTAATGAATAGTACATGGCTATATTTACCTCCATCTCCAACCGAGGGCCAAAGGGCCATAGGGCTCGTTTTAGCTTTGTCACAAAAAACCGTCTCCAACCGAGGCCCAAAAGGCCAAACATAATTTATTATTTAAATTTAAAAACTACAACAATTTAAACTTAAAAACAACAACTTAAATTTAAAAACTACAACTTAAATTTAAAAACTACAAATTAAATTTAAAAACAACATTAACTTAAATTTAAAAAATACAACAACTTAAATTTAATATCCATAATCAACATCATCTTCAAGTATAGTCAAAGGTAAACAACTGCCGCCGGGTCATAATATCTTTCTTTTTTCCTATCAAAATAGGCCTTACTCATTAGAGTGTAATTCGAAGTGTTCCTTTCCATATTCTTATCATCCATCTCTTCTTGTATTTGTTTGGCCCGTTCTTCACGCCTACGATTCCTTTCTTCCCCGTCAATGGCATTTTGCTCCGCCATTAATCGCAATGAGGCCGCCACTTCTTGTTAAGAGGCGTAATCATCATTTGCCTTGCCCTTTTCCTTCAACCTTGAAGCCTTGTTTCGTCCCATAACCCTAGGTATGGAACATTCACCCGAAGACGAATTTTCTACCCTTGTTTGTTGAATGGTAGGAGATCCATCTTCATCCATATCTACAGCTGAGGATGAAGTTCTGAACACCAGCATAGGACCTACTCTATGTTGAGGTGGATCTTCAAATAACACCCACCCTTTACAAAATTTCCAACAATTGTGAAACTAAAAGGGTTTCGAGTTGCCCTCCATATACAATTCCTCCGCTTGGCGTACCTAGAAAATATAATTACAAAAATTAAAGGAAATTAATTTATGAAATTAAATGTAATATGACTAAATATTTAAAATAAATTGTGAAAATAATTATTTCGTCGTAGTAGTTAGCGTCGCTTCATGTCTACTTGCGACTGCTAACAGTGCTTGATGCCATTGGTTCAAACTTGGCTGAAGATGTTTCTTCCATCTTGAAGAACAACTCTCATGGTTTCAGATATTCGATGAAGTGGTGCCTTCGTAGAACTCTAAGTATTTTTTGGACACACGAGTCCAAACACCTTCACTTGTTTGAGAACTCCCCTCACACTATCTTCCGACACCCATCTATAAGCCTTGCAAAGAGCTTCATCTTCTTTTCGGGTCCAAGCCTTACCTTTTATTGCAAATGAGGCCATTTGAAAATTATTGAAAAAATTGAAGGAAAGATTATTGGAAGATGTAAGAAAGTATAATGTGAAGAATTGAAATAGAATGAAGTGAGATAGTATGGAATGGTGAAAATTATGTGAGAAATGGTATAGGAATGACTTAGGTATTTATAGGAAAAAAAAAAGGGAATTTTTAAATTCATACAAAAAAAGAAAAAATTGACCTCACAAAAAAGTAAAAAAAAAAAAAAAAAAAAAAAAATTAAACAAAAATTGAATCCAACGGTAACTGACGTTAGCTAGTCGTTGTATTTCAAAATTTGGCCTACAATTCCTGTCGAATATAACTGACAAGAATAAGTACATTGCTATCAGCTATAACCGACAGGAATAATGAAATTTTGGCCCAGTCCCGGGCTAGTTGGCTGGTTTGCGCCAGTCGGTTGGCTCTTTGGCCCTTTTTTGTCTAGTGGGGCCCACGAGCCCTTTGGCCTAGCCCTTGGTTAGAGACGATTTTCGGGCTATTTTCGGCCCTCTGGACCCTTCGGTTGGAGATGGCCTTAGTCATCAAATTATACAAAAACAAATGGATGGATTGGATAAAAATATTATGAACCGTGTTTTTATCTACTACCATTGATTGACTAAACGACCTTATTAGTTTAAATTAATTTTTTTTGTAAAGATGATCTTTTACCAAGTGATTTGTAATATAAATGGTTTCGATTATAAATTTGATATTATGTGAATCGAACACGAAATAAATTGAGAAGGAACTCTTCCTCAATCTAAGGTCATCTCTAATCGAAGGCTGGCCAGAGGGCTCATTTTAGCCCTCTGGCCCTCCAAGAAATTAATATTTTAATGAACAGTGCAGGGCCATATTTATTACCATCTCCAATCAAGGGCCAAAGGGCTTGTTTTAGCTCTGTCACAAAAAATCATCTCCAACGAAGGGCCAAACATATTATTTAAATTTAAAAACTACAACTTAAATTAAATGCACATTTACCATGTATAAATGCACATTTGCCATCTCTCATACAAAGCTTATATTTGGGGCACCCATTATATTTGTGCCACATCGGGAGAGAATTGAGCAAGCAAAAGCTTACATGTGTGGCACCCATTATATTTGGCTTACATTGGCTGTGGGAGAGGTTTGAGCAATCAAACATGCTTATAAAAGCAACATCCCCACATAGAACCAATCACCTTTCTGGGCCATAATTAAATATTCTTTTTAAAGTTTTCGCCAAAAAAAAAAAACAAAACTGCTAGCTGACATCAGCTAGCTGTTGAGATTCAAATTTTTTAGCCCGACCCGGGACCGGCTGGCTAGCTCATTTGGGCCGCTTGGTTGGCCCCTTTTTGTCCAGTGGAGCCCACGAGTCCTTTGACCTGACCCTTGGTTGGAGACAATTTTAGGGCTATTTTTGACCTTCTTGACCCTTCGATTGAAGATGACCTAAGCAGCAAGCTCCTCTTAGAAAGGGGCTGAGAGATATTTTTGGTGTTGGAGAGAGAGAGAGAGAGAGAGAGAGAGAGAGAGATTAATTGCGTCTCATGGTTTGGGTAGTAATTTGTCAAATTTGATGGAGCTAGCACTCACTCAATTTATAAAAGGCAAAAAGACAAAAGGTGGGGTATTTTTTGAATTTAGGAGACAAAATCTTTGATTTTGTGGGAAGATTGTCTTTGTTTGGTCCTTTCTTTTATTTGGTTTCTACTTTAAGGTTGGTAGAATGTATATGTATTAGATGCATGCTGGTGATCATGAGAGAGAGAGAGAGAGAGAGAGAGAGAGAGAGAATTGTGTTTTGTTTTTTGGAAGGGAAACAGCTTGCTCCCAAGGAATAGTGAAGATCATGAGGTCAGTTTGTCCCCACATCAATAATTGTAGAATAATATGATAGCTTGGATTAGGGTCTTTTTAGCTTGGTGATCTTTAAAACTTTCTTTTTTGACCTGGCCATTAAGAATATTATGATTGCTCCGATTGTAAGTTTTTATTTTTACTTGATTATGTTACAGGGCTTCGAAGTTGTGACCTATTCTCATTTCAACCATTTCTTTTTTGTGTTTGTCATAAAATCGCATCAGACCCATACAGATTGGGAATTACATTTCTTGTTAGTTAAGCTAATTTTATGACACAACGTAACAATAAGAAGAAAATCAAATGATAACCTTTGAGATTATAGGAAATTGGAGTCTATCAGAAGCAGGAGAAAACTCTTTAAAAGATAACATCTATAACATCATCTCAACCCTAAACTTCATATGAATCATAATTAGAAGGACAATACGACAATATCCTCAAAACTTAAATTCCCGTTCAATAACACTGGATTTTGACTTAACAACCTCATAGATCTCTGCAAAGTGGTTTGATTAGTAATGTCATTCTATTCAAAATGGCATTATTATATATGAGCCCCAAATCGACACTTGATGCCTAATCTACAATGTTTGGACTTTGTTGTTAATTTTGCACTTTTCAAACTGCTCTTCGAGCCAGTTTCACCATATGTTCTACATCACCCTAAGAACATTATTGATTATTGTTTCCATCAAACAAAGTCACATGAATTCGATTGGAACCAAAACTGAAAATCTCCTTTGGCTGGCTTTGAGTAAATTTTCATTCTTTCTTTCGTTCTCTTTTCTTGCCCACAGCTGTAAAGTTTAAAAGACAAAGAAAGGAGAGGACCATTGAGGACTGTGGGGCTCAGTATTTGCGACACACACATGCATGACACACATAGCTAGCTCGATGTCACAGCCAGAGGCTGCCTTTATTCTTTGTAGAAGATGGAAACAATTTCTATTTCCATTGGCTCACTGTACCATTAAAACATGCAAGTGCTGCTTTATATGGCCACTGCCATCTTCACCTCTTGCATAATTAAATGATCCTTTTTGACTGAAATACTCTCCCCAAAAAGAAAAAAAAAAAAAAAAGTACGTATGATCCTCAACCCTCAATTATATCTCCATCGAGTATGAACTTTGACATTGGAGAACCACATTTCAATGAGGCTTCATGTAATCAAGGAACTAATGAGTCCAGAAGAATTGGTGATCCCTACAGTACTATAATCTAAAATATTCACATAATCTGTATCTTTATTAGTGCTCGACACATCACAAGTGTGATGCGTGCACAATTGTTAATGAATGTACACATAATAGAGAGAGAAAAAGCAGAATATATAAGAAAGAAAATGGATACGCAAATTGAAAGTGGTGGTAATATGGGAGTACTATCTTAATTTTGAAGTCATTATTCAAAATGATTATATGCAATAGTCACATTGACATTTGTAACTTAGATATTAGATATTGACAAATTAATATTCTTTTAGAGATTTAGTCTCCATGCTCGCTATTAGAAGGAAGTTGTGAGTTTAAATCTCATGAATAATGACTTGTTGTGTCGTTAATAAAAGAAGAATAGTATACATAAAAGAACATGTTTCTAAATGAGATCCAATTGTTTTTGATTAAAAAATTCATCGTTATTAGCACCAAAAATAAGTTTACGCAATTATCTTCTTCAGAAAGAGAAATATAAAATGTATATATTTCAAGAGTTCTTATAAGTATTTCAATTTCAAACATCATTATATGAAAATGCTATTATACTAAGGGTCATACTTGAATTTACATGCACCAATGATTCAATTTCCAAATTTTTTCATCAAAACCCTAACTCTTCAATCATTTAAGTGAAGCCAAATGATGCAGGACATTTTTGCTGGTTGTAAAGAAATAATTTTCTAAAATTGGCACAACAGTTGGTAACCCTAGCAAGAATTAATGTTACTATACAAAAACTTTATAGTCAAATATTTTTACGATAGTTAAGCTAATCCTTATATTATAGACTACAGGATCTTAAAATAAAACTCAACCTGTGCAATTTCATGCAAACCTAATTATTCACAGTTAACTATATATACATGTTCTTTCTTAAACCTTTCGACAAACAATAATTCATGAAAAACCCTAGCTAGTATTACACATACGTAATCACAACCACAAAAGATTACTAGGTCTCGAAAACATTGAGCAAACTTATTATAAAATTTGTTTCACACATTCATTCACGAGATAAGATCAAGAATCAGTGACCTACATCCATACATATACAAGGTTCGTTTTTCACTGCCCAAAATGCCAAAGGAGATGAGGAAGCTGATCGATTCAGCGTAACCAATGGCCTCTTGAGATCAGAAATGGAGGCCCCAAAAACCACTGTCAACCCGCAGCAGCATGCATATATAGCACATCCAATGCGTGACCCAAATTATTGTGCCAATGTCCTACCCTCCCTCCTTCACATCTCTCTCTCTCTTCTGTTAAACAGTTAATATTAACGCTGCAAATATCGGCATCCGATGTCCTTGTCTTCACCTGCATTATTCAAAGTGGCCACACCACCAAAATCTCATCAAATGTTGCCAAAAACACAAACCAATTCAACGGTCATAAAATATTTTTCAGTCTTTTTGTTTTTTTTGTTTTTCTTGTTTATGACCACATAATTGAATAAATCAACGGTAAATCAAAAAATAGAAACAAGCAAGAGAGAGCAGTAGAAGCAAAACGCTATGAAGATCATTTTCCGTGATTTAAAATTGGAAAAAAAAATGGAAAATATAAAGTCATGATGACTTTTGTACAATAGTATTCTTGAAAATGTGAAGACATGATCCAAATGTACATCTTTGCTTTCATGCTATACCTAACACGTTGTTGGTTCTACCAAGTTAATTCAGTGAGAAAGGCTATAATTTACGAGCAGAGCTAGCTAGCTCAGATATACGTACTAATTGAAGTGAAGGAGCTTCCAAGCTGTTCATGGCCACTTGCTTTGTTACTATATTTAATGAGTTTCATGTTCTTCGATTCAATAAGTAGTGGAAGTTTGGTGAAACATTACACACCAAAATCTTCTAAGTGGGACCTTTATGTAATTATGCAAATCTTCTTCAAATGGACCCCAAATGGCTATGCCAAGTGTCGTTCACATACTTCACATTTATATATATACAGAGAGAGAGAGGAAATTGACATGCAGCATTCTTGACATATAAGAAACATTTAGATATGCATGGTTCATGGACCATGCATGGTTGAATTTTTATTTTCAATGAAAATGGTTACTGTACTAGGATTTATTTACCAACCCTATGTACATATTGAAATTGGTTTTTGACCACAAGTACATATATAACCATAAAAACTAGTGCATTCTTACATATTGTTGAGAAAGGCTATTCAGGTCAAGTACTTATTACTAAATCATAATTTAAATAACTTGTAAAAAACAAGAATAACTTTTTTAAAAAGAAATTTGTATTATTAAGAAGAGTGGAGAGTTCGAAACTGTTACAATAATTTAGGAGAGGGAGAGTTTTAAACCCCGGACGCATGAGTGGAAACTCAACACCTTATCTACTAAGATATTTGATCACAAGTTGGAAGAGAAAACAAGAATAACTTAATTTGTGATCCTTTTTCTTTTTTTTTTAATCCTATACGTGCACTTAAGTATGAAAATTGAGCTGTACATTTAAATATACGTCAACACAAGTTACACAGAACACTAAAACGGATATATATATTTCTACACAAAGACATTAGACATGAGTTGGTAACTTGGTATCAATATGAAACAACTACTTTAAAATAGGCAAAGATAGTTTCACTGATTCTACACAAGCTTGTTTTCATCCATGACACGGCAAACAAAGGTTTCCCCAGCAACTAGAATTTTTTTATGTTACTACGCGCTATTCCTTTCATCACATGATTTTTATATTTAGTACTCTCTTTCCATATAAAATTTTATTATCTTCTAGTGTATGACATACATCATATGATTATAGATGTGCTACTAAGGATCTAATAACTAAAAATCAAAGTGTATACTGTATAGTAGAAAAATCTCATTTTCAATTGAGTTAAATGAGGGCAAATTCTATGCTTAGCTCTGCGAATGTATAACATGTATCAGAGCAATCGAAAGCTAAAATTTACAGCTTCAGATTCAACGGCCAAAGATCTCAAGATATACTTTACACCGCTGCATAGCAGAAACTCGTCTTTCATTTGAGTTAAGTGTGGGTAAAGACCAATGGTCCCAACTTGTTCTTGTGCACAGGAGGTGAGATTTATTATAAAGTCAAAATCGGGTACCTTTTGGGGCCCCAGAGTCCCTTTAGAGAGTCAGAAGAAAAGGACAATAGAAATTTAGAGGTTTGGAGGGCATGTCCCATATCTGTGAAACTTGGCTGCCAACCTGCAAGCATGTATGGTTTCTCAGACAAAGATTTGGGTATCTTTTGACAGGCTAAAGAGTTTACCACACCCTATCAACAAATGTTTCAAAGGGTATTGGACTTCGGAAATTCTAGGTTATTGGGTCTTTGTGGTAAAAGGTGTTAGGTGAGTACTTCTAATGCCCTATCGCATACAAGGCCCACTAGTTTTTTATATTACATTTTTATTGGGTCCACATGGATTAAATTGACAACTATTTTCTTGTATACCTTCATTAATTTTACTCCCAACTTATTTATAAGACATTACAAAAAGTTCAAACCAGCATTAACGTTTAAAAAAAGATAGCAACTATGTTTTCTAACTGAAATATCAACTCCGATTTGGCATGATCTAGATTGATAGCTATCACCTTTACTGTAAAAAATGACCAATAATTCTTTAACAATACAAAATTTTAGCATTCACTGGTTATTTAACATGTTATCATGACTCTGATACTTGTTATAATTTACCCTAAACCTTATGATAAAAACTTACATGGTACATTTATAAGAGCGCAAACTCTAATGATGTAATACTAGTTCATGGGCATTACCAATTCCGTTATTTCTACAACAAAATGGATTTTACATTATTAAGGTGAGGGAAGGACTCCAAGGACCACATAGAGACCATGCGTTTACTTCAAATAGCAGTGCCCAATTGGGATCTTGTTATCAAGATCATATGGGGTGACAATGTGATATAGACAACAAGATTGTAATGTTTGTATTTTGTAATGTTGATAGACAGTTGGATCTCAGATGCATGTAAACTTTTAACAGCGTAAAAACCATCTATATGTAATACGTTATGTGTATCATACATATCTATGTTATCGTATGTATGTATGTATGTATGTATGTATGTATGTATGTATGTGTTGGAATGACTCTTCTTTTCAGACTTTAGTTCATCACTATCTCAGGGAAGCAAAGAGCTCATACTCACACCCTGCAGCTCCAAAACGATATAAATTATCTGGCCCACTTTTTTTTTTTTTTTTCCCAACAAAAACAGAAGCCCGTGACTATTGTCATAGATTTTATAGTACGCCAATCAAAGTTGGTGCGCAATTATTTCCTTTGAATCCTTCTCCTTTGAAAGGACAAATAGAAAAAGAAAACTAAATAACATTATAGGAGTACATTATAGAACGAGTTTCAATCATTAATGATATGTTATACTTGAAGGGGAGGAAGTCGTGAATCGAGAAAGTCATGAATACGAAAGAGACTAAATGTGAATGAGATCACTAGGTCTCCCTTAATCAATCTAATTCCTCATTTTTCAAGAACCTGAGTTAACCTTTTTGTGTGAGGGCCACATATTTTGACCTGCAGCGAAAAAAAATCAGACACTAAAATAATTACAATAACTATGTATTCGTTAACACATGAGAATTCATGAATCAGAAATTCTTCCACACTCATTTCAAGTATCACGAGACAGCAAAGGAAAATGACTTACAACCTACAACTCTGATGATAAAACATTTCATATCTACATGCATGACAAGAGCTCTAATTTAGGCCACTAGTAAAGCCATTGATGACTCACAAATATGAAGCTTTCTTTTCTCATTTCTAAATAATTGTGGTAAAACTACTACCAGAATGTGAGCTTTCAACCAAAGCCACTCAATCTAGTTATTTTCTGACTAATATGATACTTTCATTCCCTATGCTAAATATTAGTATTATTGTAGCATGTAACTACGAGAATGTGAGGATCCAACTCAAAACCTATTGACAACGAGTAGAGAGGCGTAAGATCACTTAAGCATTTATGTAAGGCTTGTCCAGAAGTGTTTTTAACTAACTAAAAAAACTTTTAAATTACTAAAAATGCTTTTGACAAGTTTGTTAGGGAAAAAAAAAATTAAAATTGTTCATATGTTAAAAAAAAAGCACTTGAAGTGCTTTCAAGTAGAAGCAAGTGCTATGTGCTTCTTTAGGAAGCACTATCAAATGAGCCCATACGATGCCACGGGTTTTAAACTATGCTATATGTGTGGACTATATTAAAATTAATTTACATCCTTATGTTCAATAAGGAACAAAATATGGGCGGGCTTCTTGGAGGACATTAGTTGGATGCATGTCTTCAGAGGGACCCATTTTCTGGCAGATGCTCTCATGAGTGTTGGTTTCTGAGTAAATGATTTCCATGTTTGGGATAGAACTATTTCGATGGCTGCTCGTCCAGTCTTTCTATTTAATTGTACTCAAACAGGTTGTCCTAGGGGCTTTTCTCTTTAACATATTGTTTCATTTCCTATCAATATATATATCTAGGCGTCGCATAATACATTACATAGCAAACTTTGAGGATTACGTTGTTCATATAGATATAACCTCCATATCAAAATCTATGTACATCTATGTTTAATAAGGAATATAGAGCTCCTGATTCACAATACGAATCTGTTCGTCCCTTAATACCAAAACACCATCAATCAAATAATCAATTTCGTGAAAAAAAATTCTGGAGCCATAGCAAAAAAATAAAAATATAAACACGAAAGTAAAGGAGCAAAGAACAAACCTGAGCAAACTGTAAATCATGACTCAAAATTTCCAAAATCAGTGTAAATGAAGTGGGCGAGTTTAATCTGCACCAGAAAATTCCACCATCTTTAACAAACAATTATTTCAAGAAAACAAAGCAATTACCATTAAAAAAGTACGTATAGCGGGCGAGTTCATCATTCGAATTGCATAAGCATTTTTATTTTTTAATTACAAACCCAAAAATTTCAAACTTTAATATAAATATGCAATGAGTAAAAACAATTAAAAAGTAAAGATTGTCCATTATACCTGTCAACTTCCATTTGATTGTTCTAATATTCCCCAAGAATATTGATATTCCACTGCTGAAAACCCAACTCAAATAAGTAGTGTAGGCTGTAGCTAGTCCTCTAATTACAAAAATACACGCCACTGAATACTACAGACTAATAGTATTCATTTTCACTTGTAAGTTAGAGGTCTTAGATTCGATTCTCATCAAATGCGAATTTGAACCACATTATTGATAGCTCATTGTGCGGCTAAACCCACTTTCTCCCCTTTAGTGTAGATAATATCATTTGTTCAAATAAAATAAAATTACAAAAATACACACTTTTGTTTATATAGAATTTTTCTTCATCAACCTTATACAAATATTTAGCTAAAAAATGAAAAACTAATGTATTTGTTATTTTTACAGTTTTTGACATACTGAAGTAAAGAGATTGATGAAGTCCAACAAAAAACACATGCATGATGATGAATCTATCCAAAAATTAATTAGTAAAACAAAATCCAACACTTACTCTTCCATCTCGAAATGATTGCTATTATGCTACCTGAGAAAAAAAAAAAAAAAAAAAAAAACCACAAAAACAAAAAGAACTCAAGTGTCATGCGCTGTTGTGTAGTTTTCTCTGTTTGGCAAGCAAGAAAATGAGAGAAAAATTGATCGAACTTAGAAGAAGAAACTCCATTTTGTTACTTCAATTTTCTCGGCAACCAAACATTAATCAAAACATTGAGTTTTTGTTAAAGTGATTTGATATTTTGGAATTTATATCAGAAAGATAATGAAATGAAAGTCTAATTGGCATAATATTTTTCAGAAAGTTGCTTTCTAAGAACCAGTATGTAGAATATGTTTCAGTGCCATGGTCACTGAGTTCTTTTCTTCTTTAAGCAATAAGTAATTACTGTCTACGTGAACATTCTAATACAAACTCAAACCAGAACGTGGTTATAAGCTTAGGCGAACGACGATTCATCGCATCTATCCTGAACATAAATTTCTGATGGCGGATCCAAACTGGTCCTTCGGGATTTCTCTTTTGAACAACCGTGTATGGAGCTCCCCTGATCCTTCTGTGGATGATTTTATAACACTTTCAGGGGGAGCTCCATACACAGTCGTGATTGTAAAAAACTTGTCTCCTTTTTGCATTGTAAATTTCATCAAGTGAATCTTTTTATTTCCTTTTTTTTCACACCGGCTGCCACCGTCCACCAAATTACAGACTTTCTCACGAATTACAGCAATATTCAAGCTTGTCTCCTCCTTCTTCTCAATAAAATTTACATACTGTTCACATGCAAACCAATTTTCTGCCTCTTTTGTTTCAATGGAGCCTACTGAAACATCTCTAACGAAAGAGAAACAATGACTCCAAAAATATTGACGACTTGAAAAAGATCTTATATTATTCCAAGTGACATATTTGATTATCTTCCGAATCTACTATATATCCTATTACAAATATGAAAACTTCCTCTATAATCTAGGCTAAGTATTTAGACTCACTGCATTTTTCTATGAAACTCAAATTTCATAGGCTAAATCCAAGTCCAAAATAGTCAAACTTAAACAAAACTGAAGGCTAAATTACAAAAAAAAAAAAAAAAGAAAAAAAAAAAAGAAAAAGAACTCTGAGAGCTTGAGTAAGGGGAACGACGACTTAGGTCAATAGCTCTGGTTTTTCCGCTTCAGATGTTTGCTGTCACAAAGAGAGGATGACAACTCAAAAAACACAATACCAGATGACCACACGTGCCCTACAGGGCCAAATTCGTCATTTTAATGTGTGGAGCTGGAAAAAATAAAGGACGGGAGCAGTTAAAATGGGGGCCAAATTATCATTTCACTGTTGGTGGACGGTGTTTTCAGAATTGCTTTTCGTATGGAAGAATTTTAAGTGCTTTCTGAACAAGTATTGTACTTTTATCACATTTTTGGATGTACTCTCGTGGATGCACTCGTAACTTCTAAGCTGTACTTTTTGCTAAAACATTTCCAAAGGAACACAATCAAGTCATTTTTTCCCCGATTGAAAGGCCTTTTCTACGCCCAAACCCACAAATAGTTGGGGTTTTCTTTACACCATTACCCTTCCATGCAGCTTCCATTTCTCTCGAGTCTAAACTATACAATTCACTTCGAAGAAGAAAATGAAAAACGATTAGCTGTTCTGGCAATCTTCACCAAGGTTCGACGTTCTACGAAATTCAAGACATCAAAACACTCGGCACAACGAGCTTTCATCCCACCACCCAAAGATGATATGTACGCAGCAATTTTGCAAAAACAAAACTTGGTTCAACCTTGACGACTGCAACAAAAGCTAATATAGATAGCAAGCTCCACTAGAGTTCAAGTATCCGCTACACGTTTTGCTTCAAAATGCGCGGATAACTCCCACAACAAAAACGGATGCTATATCTCCTAAGGACAGCATAGCAGAAAATAAATTAGCATCCACGGTATCGGGAGGGATTAGTATTGGCAGTAAGCCCAGCAAATAAACATGTCCCACAAAGTAAACTTAAGTCAATTATCCCGCTGAAATCTTTGGAAGATCGATTTCAGAGCTCAGTTTACCCAATTGGATCATCCTCCTCGCATATGCGCACCTAATTCCCCAAACTGGTCATCCGCTTCTACAGTATCCTCAGAAAGGCGCACTGCGTCCAGCTTCTGTTTCAGGACTTCTATGGCATTGAGGAGTAGCTGTGCAGCTTTAATCGCACCGGTAGATTCCACTGTGAATATAAAGCTATCTTCCCTGGCACTGATATCCACAAGCCCAGACTTCCCCATAGCTTCTGCTTTCTTGATCACTTCATCGTCATAGGTGTATGCTTCAGGATCAACAACCACGACCTTTCAAAAGGAAAAGTTCAAAAAGAAAAATGAATTTTAGAAAGGCCACAAGTTAGCTGATGATACATAATTGACGCAGTGATAACACAATGGCATCAGGCAAACTTTTATTTACTACTATGTGTTTTTGTTCATTTTATTGGAAATGCATAATTAAGCCTGAGAGAGTTTGTACGGCTATAATACAACTCAAATGAATTAATCAATGCAGCTGGAATCCGAATCTACTAACATCATCCTTCCATTATATTTGCACCCAGCTATCTGGATATACATAAAAATGTTGCAAACGCACACCAAATAATTGGGCAGGAGCATCAACCAGTTAAATTCAACCTCAACCATAAAATGCACCGAAAATTAAACTGAATCATTCTATGCTAGGTAGTCAGTCAGTTTGAGATCAAGTGCCCCATTATGTGATGTTGGTTTCATGCTAAAATTCTGTTTCATGACATAATTTCAATATGGCTCCATTCAAGATGATATATCCCAAATAAAACAGCCTTATCCTCTCCGCTCTCTGATTCCAGCTACACTTTGTATAAACCCACAAAACCTATGATGCAGGATAGAGTTGGGCAGTGGAAATTCGATAGTTTAGCGGATGCAAAAACAAAGAAAACTTAAATTAAACAACAATCAAGGATAGGTAGAGTCGCTCCAGGGGCATCGCATCTGTTCTTGGCCTCTCACCAAGAATTTTGGCATCTCACCAAAATAATCCCATCATAGGATAAGAATTCCAATCTCTGGAAAAAGAAACTTTTGCATTCATAAACTCTTCATTCCTTGATGTGAATTACCAAGGGGGTTTTGATAAAGGTTTAAACCTAAAGGAAATAAAAATTATATCTATTGTAGGAAATAAATCTTAATCAAACTGAAAAGAATCATAATCCTCATAAAAGTAGGAAATCAAACGACTAAAACCCTAGATATTAAAATACTAAAACCCTAGAGAATAAAAGACTAAAACACCCAATTTAGGGAAAGCCTTCACTTGCATTCCACATTAACCTAGCAACATGAACTAGAACTTCAAAACTAGGAGGGTTCCTCAAATCCAATAACCACCAGTATCTTCATCCAAGAAATCACATGTTTCTGGAAACAGAATATTCGAGTTCCTGGAAGCTACCATTTTAAAGGCAACCTACCACTCATCCCATGATGTAACAACTGACCCGGAATGTCTGCAACCTACTTTAAGAAAAAAAGACTGGAGATGGGCTCATCCTTTGAGCAATCTCCTCGTCTCATGAATTAAACAGCAACAATATGAGATACAATAACAGATTTCAGCAAATAAACAGTTGATAGCCAGTAATTACTTAGTTAAATATCAAATCCAAATGGTGCAAAAGTGAACTAGATTACTCCTGAGAAAGGAAAAAAATGCTATAAAACGGCGTACTATTAAAAGACGTACCAATTAAAAACAGACATGCAGAATACAACAATTCAATCTTATGGAAACTCTTTACCCTCAATTTAATTGCTTAAATATGGTTAAACCCCCCTAAATACAATTGAATAATTGTCCATCATGTCCTTCTATCTATCCTGATATATATTTCTTCAGGGGAAAACAAAACATAACTTCTTAAGCTCCCTTGATTACACCTTATAGAGGTTCCCCATCATTTCAATGCAGTACAGCCTATTGAATGATTTTGTTAAACTTTAACAGGATATCACGTTTAGTTTCATAAGGTAGAACAGCCAGTCATACATATTATAGGCGTCTATGACTCATCAAGAGCAAACAATTCGCATTTAGCGCCAGATAATGCACTTACAAAAATGAAAAACCATATATTAAAATTCTGCTTCCATCTTCCATTTCGCTTAAAAAGCACCAAAAGTTCTCTGACTAATTAAGTAATACTTCATTATATGTGTACTTATAAATAGCACAGCTGGGACAACAAAGAAGCAACTAAATGATGCTTATAAAATAAAAACTACCAATTCGACGAATCAGATAACCAGCAGCATCCCAAATGCTTTAAACCAACAGTCACAAATTCTAACATGCACTGAAACTATCATGTTCATAAAAAAAAAAATCACGGGTGATAGAATAGCAACCAACCTTGTCGGTTTTAGGATCAATGTCAAAGACTTTGGTAGGACTACTATCAACCCAAGCCTTCTTCTCCTCAAGAGTCAAAGTATCCATCAGCTCCTCATTGATTCGAATGTCGGGTTCATACATGAAAGTGACAGTGGCCGCCGGTGACCACTTAGCATGATCTTTGCCAATCCCCTTTCTGGCAATGGCCCTCAGCCTCAGTTCCTGCCCCCTTCGCAACTTCACAATGATAATTCCCCTAAAATCGCAAAAGCAAAGCAACCCAATTTCAGGTGCACTCAAAAATCAACACACAAATTTCAATTCATTCCAAACAAGAACAAGTTTGCGAAACCCAAAAATTGAAAGAGAGAGGGAATGTGCATACTTTTGTTCGGACGATTCCAAGCCGGAGGAATCAGAGAAATCAACGGGGACGACGGTGTGGTCGGAGCTGAGGAGGTCCTTGCTGGTGACATCTAGGGTTTGGTCGGAGTGGCACTTGGCGCGGAGATGGAACTCGACGGAGCAGAACTCGCACTGGCCGTCGCCGTCGCAGGCGTCGCAGTCACGTGAGAAACGCATGCTCATGGCGCGGTCGGAGGTGAGGGGGATGAGGCCAAGTCGGTGGGCGATGAACTCGTCGTTGAGGACGGAGGAGTTAATCTCGATCTCGACGAGGTCGATGGCGACGGTGGGGACCTCGGCGATCATGACGCGCCGGAGCGCGTTGGCGACGCTGGCGTCAGTATCGCGGAGCTCAAACTTCAAGTAGTCGTCACGCATTTCGCGGATTTTGACGCGCGGGAGCCTCTGGTACGATTTGCCTTCCATTCTCACTCGTCTCACAGTCCGAGGGAGAGAGAGAAGAGAGAGGGGTTTTGGTGGAGAAGACGGAATGAGCCTAGAGGGTTTCGGCAATTTATATGTGGATATTTCGGGAAATTTGAAAAAAAGAGTCAAAATTTTGGTTATCAGTTTAAAATACGTTAGGCGCTAGTCGAGAGATCTAGCGGTTAAGCGTATTAGGCGGATTTAATTAAATTTATTATATTTTGTGTAAATAAGTATCTGTTTATACTTAAAATATATATGATTACATCATAAACTACAAAATAAAATATATATATATATATATATATATATATAGGTAATGTAAGAATTTTAAGTACATAATTTGAAAAAAAAAAAAGAAGAAGATAATAATATATAATATATTTGTTTAATAGTGAAGTAGGTAAGTTTTTTTGGGAATTGTTATTAGCACTTCAAAAATCTCATTCTACTCTCCAAACTTTCTATATTAAGAAAAACAAAATACACTTGTGAGGAATGCAGAATGAGATTTTTGGAATACCAATAACACTTCCCTTTTTTTAATATAGTTAATAAGCTTAGGAAATCGCAAGGCCTTGGAAATAGATAATAATATATAATATATTTGTTTAATAATGATGGAAATCCATCTGAAAAAGCGGAGTCATTATTATCGTTCTCAGGAGTGGCTTTTGAAGCCTTGGAAATCGGCAAGGCCTAGGAAATAGATAATAATATATAATATATTTGTTTAATAATGGTGGAAATCCATCTGATAGAGGGGAGTCATTATTTTCTAGACAAGGATTGTCTGCCCTCCCACTTCCGGTTCCCTCTTATTTTTGTGGTCACAGTTAAGTCACGTCAATATTTTATATTGTTTTTTTTATAGAGATAATCAGACAAAAATGAATAGTAATATAAAATGTTGACGTGGCTTAACCGTGACCACACAAACAGGAAAGCATAAGAGGGCACCGGAAGTGGGAGGGTGGACAATCCTTGTCCTTATTTTCTTCCCTAGGAGTGGTTGAAGCCTTGGAAATCGACAAGGCCTTTATTTCGGGGTTTCTCGTTTCCTCTCCCTTCCATTCTTCTTTGATTGCTCTGCTTGATTTCCCATCTTCTCCGTCTAATTTCTATCTTCTTGCTCTGTATAATTTTCCAAAAAACTAATCATGAGTCTAGTCAAATTCCTCAAGCACAGCGAAGAAATCTTCTCCGGCAAAGAAATCTGAAGCTTCCAAGTCAAAGTTCTCGTTTTTTTTCTTCTGCAATTGCACTGTTATTCTGATTCCTTCTACAGATCTCTCTCATGCTTACTTTTCCCTCACGCTATCTAGGTTGTTGTTTTCAAATTTTATGTCGTCACCCTCGCGGTGTAGTGAAACGGTGAAAGTATAATATTAACAGAACCACCGCGGAGGCCACTTAGCCCGATGCCTAGCACCGCCTAATACCCTTGCTGATTTACTGAACGTTTTTGAATAATTGCGGCGGTGGCCCGACGCCCAGCGCCTAGGTGGCCGCCTATACCGTGTTTTAGAACACTGGTCATCACACCCCCATATCAATTGTCTTCTTTAGTCTATTGCATAATTACCTTAAATACAAGATGAAATTAACAATAAAATTAAAATTTATTAATAAATCTGTGATTAAACTCTACCATCACTATTGTTTATTCTAAGTTCATTCCGGCTAAAATCCTAATAACTCTTATATAGAAAAACAAGTATTTTTATCGATGGACGGTGATTTTAAAATTTTAAATCCTCAAACTAAAGTATGAGTCGATTTATACAAAAAAAATTTCGTTTAATTTAAATTTTTTTTTAGAGTTTAGAAGATGAGTATTTGGATTTTAATTTAATTTAATTTTTTTTTGTCAATTCCAAGCTGAGCTTGTCCATGAGGAAATCTTTTAGCAGCATGGGCCTCTGCAAGGTTGGGTTTTCGAAAATACATTCGGAAATTTGACACTTCACGAAAAAGATCAAATAAAGATGCATTGAAGCAATTGATTGAAAAATTCAAAGGAAAAATAAAACAAAAAGCTCTGTTTCTAAAGAGCTAAAAATTCAAAGAAATTTAAAACCATTTTCATTACTTAGTGATCTGATATGGTACCAGTGAAATGAAAGAGATGGCCATGATTGACCACTTTTTTTTTATATTATATATATATATATATATGGACATGATTGAACATGTTGAATAATTAAAGCTTGCAATTAGCTACAACTCCAAGTTAGTAAGTCTAATGCACTTTTTTAGTAGTATACCGTAAACTTTTCAAACGAACACGACATGTTTTTTAACTAGCCAAAACTTAGGGATTTGTACTAAAGGGAAGTAAAGAACTTGTGAAAAAGAGGTCAAAAGTCCGAAATAACCCATAGCACAAGTCATGTGTGAGGCACGCGGTTTATGTTCAAGGTTATTTTGGGCATTTCAACGCTGCATTACTCCGTTAAGTTCATAGTTAATTTGTCATATCACCCTAACTTCGTTAAGTTCTCCCTAAAAATCGTAGAATTTGAAGGAAATCTGTTGAAAATGTTTTAACTTTAAGTAATATTTTCTCATTATTAATGCTTTAATTTTGAACATGATCAGGCTATGGACTAAAAATTTTGATATGATACCAATGAAATGAAAGAGATGACCATGATTGACCAAATTTTTTATATGGACATGATTGACCATGTTGAATAACCAAAGCTTGCAATTAGCCACCACTCCATGTTAGTGAGTTTAATGTACTTTTTTTAGTAATTCACTGTAAGCATTTCAAACGAACACGACATGTTTTTTAACTAGCCAAACTTTAGGGATTTGTCCTAAAGAGAAGTAAAGAACTAGTGAAAAGGAGTTCAAAAGTTCAAAATAACTTAGAGCGCAAGTCATGTGTGAGGCATATGACTTATTTTGGATGAAAAACTTAACGATGTTGGATTGAGATGGCAAATTAATGTTTTCGGAAAGTTGATATGACAAATTGCACTTTAGTTCATTTGACAAATTGAAAAACATGTATAGTTCATATGACATTTCAATTTTTTTATTTATTTTTATAGTATTAGTAATTGAAGTGTTCCTAGACTAGATCAAATGATTATTAATACAATTGACAAACAGTTGGAAGAGTTTGCCATTTATTACTCCGAATTAAATTCAAATTGACACGTTCCATTGGAGTGCCTTTTTCTGAATCTTCAAGTATAAGCAATTGTTATTTGTCCCATGAACTTTATTTCCATGACACAGATAAAATGATTGTCTATCTCTTGCACACAACTCCTCGACCATCCATCCCGCTTGCACAGCTCATGCTTGGCAACTCCAAATCCTCCAAAGAATTAGCTTCGCTTTCAGAGCCAACATTGCCACCATTAAACCTTGCAGCTGCACAATCTGCGGCGAGAAGGCTTGAAGTTTCAAACTCCTTGTCCCCTCCCATCACAGGCATGCTTGCGCCGATATTGACCCGGCTGATGTAGTCAGGCCTATATGTTTGTCCCAACACTCCACTCACTTGGTTGCTCAAAGAGAAGAACTTAAACCCAAGATCAAGATGTGCAAATGTATCATCTTTGGTAATTCCATAGTTGTGAACCCTTGAGTCTTGTTCAGTTATAGGCACAACCTTGGCTGTGATCCTGAAGTTTCCTTCAACTTCAACCATTACATTGTTGGTCCCACTCACCCTTCCAAGGGATACAGTTGGAACACTTATGGATTGCCACCTGGCACCTTCAGATTCGGGAAGGGTGATGGGCGCGCCATCAAAGGACAGGGCAAGGCGGTCAGTGGCATCGTCCCATATAGCGGTCTTTTGGGCACCGATGAAGAGTTGGTGTTTGCCAAAAAGGATGGCAATGGACTGGACCCAAGTGAAGTCCCTCTTCATGTTGTGGTTGCGCCTGCCAATGAAGTGAGCGTTGATGTGGAGGTTGGAGTCGGACAAGAGGCAGAAGTCATGGTCTTTCTTGCCGTGGAAGTAAAAGGTGATGCCATCTCCACCTATAAAACGGGGGTCTTGGCATACTGCTCCTGGCTGATCACATTCTGCACCATTTGTAAAACGAGAAAGGAAAGTATTTTCAGAACTATATTAAAATTTGTTTCTGGCTACGTAGTTGATCATGCAAAATAAGAAGTGTTATTTTGAAAGCTTAGTGACCACATTAGATGATCATAATACGCGACAGTGGTCACATTACTACAATAAATAATCATGTTATGTAGTTAGTGTATCCATATATTAACAGCCGACGATAACAAATGATCGATGTAAAGTGGACTGCACTTGTCACATAATTTGATGATCTTTAATTTAGTCGAAAAATGTTCTCTACTAGCAATATGAAGATAAGTGTGAGAGGAAACTTACTGCAGACTGGCTTGCAAGTGACACAGTCAACCTCACATCCACCAGAGCAAGCCGTAGGGCATACGTGTTGAATGTTGTAACATTGAGGGTAGTTCATTTTCTTGCACTTGGCCTTCTTTGGTGAAGTAGGAGTTGATGGAGGAGGAGAAGAGGATGTAGGTGGAGATGGCGTTGGGGGTGAAGGAGAGGAAGGAGGATTAGATGATGGTGGTGAAGGAGGTGACGGCGAAGATGGGGTAAGGGTAGGAGGAGGGTAATTTGGTGTCGTTTGTGGTGGTGAAGGTGAAGGAGGTGTTGCTTGAGGTGTTGGAGTGGTGGATGAAGGTGTGGGAGTTGTAGTTGGTGGTGAAGGAGGTGTTGCTTGAGGTGTTGGAGTGGTGGATGGAGGTGTGGGAGTTGTAGTTGGTGGTGTAGGAGTTGTAGTTGGGGGTGTTGGGGTTGTTGGAGTAGGAGGAGATAGTGGTGGAGTTGGGTTAGTTTTCGGTGGAGGAGGCGAAGATGTTGGTGGTGTGGGAGTTTTAGTTGGTGGTGTAGGAGTTGTAGTTGGGGGTGTTGGGGTTGATGGAGTAGGAGGAGATAGTGGTGGAGTTGTGTTAGTTTTTGGTGTAGGAGGCGAATAATATGTTGGTGGTGTGGGAGTTATAGTTGGGGTAGTTGGAGTAGGAGGAGATAACGGTGGAGTTGGGCTAGTTGTCAGAGGAGGAGGCGAATAATATGTTGGTGGTGTGGGAGTTTTAGTTGGAGGTGTAGGTGAAGGTGTGGGAGGGGTGGGAGAGGCTGGTGGAGGGCTTGAGCTCCCAGAACAGATGGGCTTACAAGAGACACACTCCACTGTGCATTGATCTGGGCAAAACTTGGGGCATACATGCACCAAATTGTAACAATGCTTATACTTTTTTATCAAACACCTTGCATTGCTTGGATTCTTGGCAATTCCTGGAGGGGTTTTCGCCTCTGTCACTGCCGTAATCATCAGCAGGAGAATCGGAACAAGAACTTGCATTTTGTAGTGAGCCATATTGAAGCAAAACCCTGGAATTTGTTTCGAGTATTCGAAGGCTTTGGTGCGTTTGAGTGAGAAACCCCGTGCCTGAAGGCCCTATTTATAGGAACAAGAGGACCTTATGCTGTTGCCTAATCTTTCGGATCATAGACTTTTGGTGTAGTCAATGTTCATTGACAAGGCACTTTCACATGGCATCTTAAAAGGTCAAATCCTATTGACTTTAATTCAACAACATGTTTATAATCCTTTTCTGTTGCTTTGCAACTGTAAATGGCATCAAATCTTTTTATTTAAAACAACGATCTATATTTAAAATAGTATTGAACTCGATATTTACGAGATTTAAACTAGAAAATTAAACAAAAAGAATACATATAGACCGTAATACTAAATAAGTAAAATGGCATCACTCAGATATGAAGGAAAGAGGCAACACTTTAAAACATATGCAATCCATATAAGGAATGCAGAAATTTAGGGAGAGAGACACTTGGATGTTCATCTGTAAAGCTATCCATTAACCTTTATAACCATGCATTTGTGGTTTATGAGCATCTGCATTGCCATGTTCGGTATTCACTTCTATTTTAAGCAATTAGATGACCGACCCATACACAATAATTCAGCGTTGAGTAATAATATGATGGTTTTTAAGTTAAGGAAATTTCAAAGTTATATATTAGGAAAAGAAATGAAACTAATGGACATTAATTACTTTGTGAAATGTTAATTACTTTGAAAAATGTGTTCAAACTTCAAATACATGCATGCATACACGCTTTTAGTTGTACAGGTACTTCTTAGAAAACAGTAATAGTGAAACTGATAGAAGGCTAGAAGAATTGCAGGCAGTGGTTGAATAGTTTTATGTATTCATCAACAACAAAGAAACCAAAATATATACAAATACATCAATCCAATCATGCCTTCTTCTACGGCATAGAAAACGTGATCCCCCTAAAAAGTGGAATTTGACCTAACTAATATAAGAAAGTATATATTTTACAGTAATGATAATATATTACAAGGATTCCACACTCCCTGCCTGTTTTTGTCTCTTTATTCACTATTAAATATTTATTTAATTTTGTGGCTAGAAACAAGATAGAGAGTGCAAGAGGGTAAAAAGAGAGATTGAAAATCATTTCTGTTATACATGACAGAGCCATGCATATATTATGTATTGCCTGAAGGTTCTTTAATTTGCATACAAATAATACGTAAACATGTGTATGTATGTACGTGTGCGCGTGTATCAAATATCATCGATCTGCTTGTTCTTATGGAACTTTTTTAATGCGCTAACAATTTGATCCTTACAGATCCATCATCCTTTTAAAAAGAACTAGTTTTCAGCAGTACAAAATAGTTAACATCCGCTCCTTATTCCTCTTGATGCCTTATACTAGGGCCAAGGCATCTCTATATACTAACAACAAGACTAAGGGGAATTGATATTGCATAACATGTTCCATTTCTTTATTCCCTTTAACACCTCTGGATTCTCTTCTCTCTGCTCCTGCAAGCAAGTTTCTAAAAGCAGATATATACATCATGATTTAATATTTTAAAAGGAAAAATGTAGCCCTAGTGCATTAGCTGAAACATATTTTGTGATTAATCTAGGAGCTTGGTTGATAACCACTTCGTTTTTAGTTCTTACTTTTTATTGTGTCTTGATATAGATATGAGGAATGTACATGGAGAAATTTAATGGAGGAGAACGTAGGAAAAAGAATCGAGAAACGAAGACTTCCATTTTGGTTTTCATTTTGTGTGATCTTTCATGTTTATGTGTTCTACTTCCTTCCCACCACCGTTCTTGCACCTTTGTTCATCCCTTTTTTCTCCATTGTATTTCTCGTCTATTTCTAATAAAAACTCTTGAAACTAAAAACGAAATATATGGTTATTATTTGAACCCTTAGATGTTGAGATTGGCGATAAACTATAGAAGAAAATTGCCAATATCTTGGCTTAAAGTAAGCTATGGATGTAGTGCATTAGCAGCTAAGTATACACTTACAAGGATAAACATCTCATTTTATGAGGATGCGTCTTGTTGGTGCTCCGTCAGCACCAAGCAACCTTAGAGGTAAGCAGTGCACAGAGTAGTTTCCCGGTTGGATGCCATCGAGCTTTAGGCCTTGGACAGGAATGATTTCCTTAATCATATATTCCAGCATTTTAATTTGAGTAAATTGTAGCAATGATCCCTCAACTCATCAAAATGTGTAGCTATGGTCATTTTTGTCAACTTCGTTAGAATTTTGTCAAAATAAGTTATGTTGAAAGGACCAGTGCTACAATTGGTGTTTTTCAACTCATTAAAACGTGTAGCTATGGTCATTTTCGTCAACTTCGTCAGAATTTTGTCAAAATAAGTTATGTTGGAAGGACCATTGCTACAATTGAGTTAAAGTTGAAGGACCATTTCTCTAGTTGTATTAAAGTTGAGGGACCATAGTTGTACGTTTTGATAAGTTGAGGGACCAATGGCTATAGATTTTTCGTTGAGGGACTATTGCTTCAATTGAGCTAAAATTAAAGGATCATTGCTACAATTTACTATTTTAATTTTAATTTTGAAGGTTGGTACTAAGTACTATCCAACGCATTCAGATTTTTTTTATGAAGATATATCAAATCAAAATTATCACATACCTTGCCTTTGAGAAAAACAACGTGCTGAGCTGGAATAGCTTCGTCCTAAGTAGCAATAGAAAAGTAGTCAGTTCCTACATTTCATATAGATAGCAATTTTATGCAAGCACAATAATCATTTGTTTTCGAAAAGGATATAGAATCTTTATTTGTTTTATACAGAAGGGGATTAAATGTACGCTCAACTAAACAAAAGAAAATGGGACTGATTTCGGAATTCAATCAATTAGTGTCTTACCGACAAGTTTGATGCCTGTGTTCTCTACTACCCATTTTGCTCCATCCTCTGTGAATCCCACAAAGCTCGAGTCAAATTCCTTTTTGTGCATAAGCCCCTTAATTAATCATTAATGGAGTAAAAAATGTAAGCTCTATGGCCTGCCTTCTTTGCATTGTTAACTTTGATCAGATTCAGCCTTACTGGTTAAATCTCAAGTACCAGATTTAAAATCCGGCACGCTTACTCCTTAAATCTAAAAGGTCTCTTTGAACATAAGCGCAATGCAGCACGAAAGAAACTACCTGTCAGTGTTTAATGTTTTAAACAGGACACAACGTGTACCCTTGGGAATATTTAGGGACTTCATAACCTCAGCTGCAAAAGGTGGACAGAAGAATTGAGGATAAATCACATCTTAAAAATCAAGAACATCGGTCCCAATAAATAAAAATGTCAAATGAAATAAAAATTTCTAGTAGTTTCACTTTCACATAGCTGATCCGACACTCTACTTACGCATATAGTACATTGAGACACAAGATGGTATAACCAAGTATTGAAATGCAATCAAATTGGTACCGAGTATTTAAAAATATTGGTACTAAAAACCAGGATTATATAAAATTGCCAGAAGTACAATTCGAGGCAAGTGTAGAAGTTAGGGCACAAAGATCGTACAGAAATATTACTTCAAATGATCCTAAAGAAGTTGTTCGGGCAGGAATTCTGCTGGGGAGGATCCTTGGCTCGAGCACACAACTCCCCAAAGAGTTGGCACTTTGGTTGATTGTCGGGCTCCTGCTTGTTGAGAGGCTGCAAGAGGAGGATATGGTTAGTTCTGAAAGGTGCCTTTATGGGGCCTTAGATGTAGGCATTGAGGCTCGCAATCAAAACTAACTAAGTGCTTAGGCATGCCATTGCCATCTTAGTATGGTAGATGTAAAACAAGTGTGTTTAAATCGATTACTTGCGCCCCAAGTTATTCTAACTTCTTGTTATCAAAGGATTGTCGTAGATGTGTTAAGTTTACATTAAGTTCTTTTTTGTGCCTTGAGATTAAGGACTTTTAGTTCATTATCTTGTATGCTTTAAAGGGCGGAAATCCAGATCTGATTAAGTCATTAGTTCGATCGTCATTTTGGCTTTTATGATAGTAAAACTACTAAGTAAACCAGATCTGAGTATCAATGGAACTTTTAATTATCAAATGACTGGAAATAACTTGAATCTATACTCGGGAGTACATCATAATGCTAGATCTACTAATTGAAAGACGAAACAAAGAGAGTCAGGTAAGATTTCATTGTCGGGTAAGGTCGAACATCTTGTAGTCTCTTCTCTTTGTGATTATAGAGGTTTGTGTTTAAAAGAGATGGATGGTAAACTAGTTTGCATGAGAGAATCGATACTATGCCACTAAGGGTGATAACATAGCTTTAAACTAGACAAAAGATGGCTTTTGTAGGGAATGATCCTGAAAATGATTGAGATCTGGGCTGATTACAGCTTTTAGATGCAAATCTGGCTTAAGAGCAGAGTTTGTATGTTTGTTTGTTTGATTGGTTGAGTGTCCTTGTCTCTGGGGCCTCTTCCCCTTTTTATAGACACTTTATCTTGGCTGTTGCAAGCTTTGCCCTAAAGTACTTCAGTGAGTCATCATCTTTTTTACATGTTCTGCCATTAGAAAGTGCTTTTGGGCTGTGAGTAGGTTGATTTCCATCGGTTGTCACCTCTCTTGTAAGCACATAACCTTTTCATTAAATGAGGAGTCGCCATATCGTCTTGAGATAGGTGGCTAGGCTTGATGCTAGGCCTCGGGCAAGTCTCTTCACTTTTAGCTATTTTGGGCTTTCATTCCTTTAAGTCCAAAGTTCAAATATTAACCCAAACAGAAATATTACTTCAAAGGATCCTATAGAAATTTACAAAATATTACCTTAAAAGATCCTACAGAAAGTTACAAAATAGTGCTGAAATCCAAGTTAGAAATGCATACCAATAATGTTGGTATCCCTGGGAACATCGACCACAATTGCATGACCTATTGAAAAGAATAAACTAACATAAAATCATCAAGGAGTAGAAAACCCTACTATATTTTTGTACAAAAATACATTATTGCCCTTATCAGGTTCTACGATTAGCATGCATGCATGCATAATCATCGTTGAGGATATCCAAGTCAAGTTGATCACAATCAAATCCTACATAAAAGTAGTCATAAAAAACATGGCAAGGGCCATCAAAGTCCCGATGTGCACAGGCAGCTTGAACTCTGAGTTGTTGGTAAGAGAACTGTTCTTCATGTTGAGTTGGCGCCACAGGAAGTGCCTGATCCCATCCTTGGAGCCCTAGGCAGGAAGGTCCGGGATTGTTGAATTATAAGTTGTGAGCTAATAGAATTAGAATAAGTTTTGTGATTTAAATGGTGTATTCACTTGTGCAAAGAATGCCAAGTGTAAAGTCCTGATTTGTAAAGGCCATGATGCCATGTGGATTTTCTGTTTTCTTACTACTAGTTAGATGAGTGGCTATGATCTAAGCTAAGAGAGAGAAGGGATCCAACAGTCTCTAAAGGTAATATTCATCCTCTCACTACTTGTGTGACAGTGAGTGAGCATATTAGAATCCAATGAGAATTACAGTAACTCCTTTGTGACTTGCACAGAGAGAGAGAAAAGTAACTATTTCTATTTTTTTTCTCTATGCATTTTATCATCCTTCTTTGAATTCATTCAAGTAAAATAATCAGATCTCAATTCAATCTAACATGGTATTAGAGCTAGGTTGCGATTAGAATTGGGCATGCACTGTGAATTCAAACATCACCGACGTTGGTTTTCTGGGTCAGGTGAAGTTTACCAAAGTTTGTTTGTGATCTAAGAACTACGTGTTTCTGGGTACACACAAGCTCGCGATGGCTAGATCTGGGAGTGCTGAAGTTAGGACTCCGATCTTTTCCAGTGAGAATTACGAGTTCTGGAGAATCAACTTGGTCATCGTTTTCAAGTCACATGGATTATGATTCTGATTCCTAATTCAAAGAAGAAGAAGAAGACGAAGACAGATGAAAACACAGATGCTGATGGTGAAGACGATAAGAAAATGGTTGCAATCTTCATAAAAGATGCAAAAGCCTTTGGCATCATTTAAAGCATAGTTTCCGATCAGATCTTCCCTCGAATCGCAAATGCAGACTCAGCAAAAGAGGCATGGGATCAGTTATACGGAGAATACCAAGGTGAGGATCAAGTAAGGTTCGTGAAACTTCAAAATCTTAGACGATAATTTGAATACACTAGAATGCGTGATGATGAATCCTTGTTTGCGTACCTTACTTGTTTAAATGATCTGATTAATCAAATGAAGACATTTGGAGAATCTCTTTTAAATGAGATATTAGTTCATAAGGTGTTAATTAGTCTCACTAAGATGTATGATCCTATATGCTTAGTGATAAAATACCAAGAGTCTGGAATCTGTTGAATTGCAAGATGTACTAGCTATATTGAAAAGTCAAAAGCAGAGGTTTGATTTGCATTCCTTTGATGCAACTGAAAGAGCGTTTTCTTCTCTTATTATTAATCTAAAAGGACAGAGTCGAGGTTATGCTTAGTCTAGTACATTTAAGCCACAGAGAAATTGGAATCAAAAGGGTAAGAAGTGGGACTCAAAACCCAAGTTTCAGCAAAAGCCATTTACTAATGCTACACATAATGGCACTTCTTCTCAAATCATGAATCAAGAGGGTGCAAAACCTCAGTGCAAAGTGTGTTCCAAATTCCATTATGGTGAATGTAGGCACAAAGGGAAACCTAAGTAATGTACTGTTGGAAAAGTTGTTCAGAAAACAAACTGTGCAAATCAAATGGAGGTGACTGGAAACTTATTTTATGCAAATTGTGTTGTTGCTGAAACAAAAGTTAATGGGGAATGGTATATAGACAGTGGTTGCAGCAATCATATGACAAAGAATGTTAATCTCCCTGTTGATGTGAAGACCAATGTTGCAGGGAAAGTTCAAATGCCAACATGTGTGTTAGTGAATGTGGTAGGAATGAAATCACTCGCAATTGAAACTAACAGAGGGAGAAAATACATCAGAGAAGTTATGTACTTACCTGGTTTAAAGGAGAATTTGCTCAGTGTTGGACAAATGGATGAGCATAGGTATTATCTTGTGTTTGGTGGAAGAATGTGCAATGTTTTTTATGGTCCTTCTCTTGATTGTCAAATTTTCAGTGTGAATGAAAGGAAATCGATGCTATCCCCTATCTTTAATGCCTGAGAAATAGCTTGTGTTGAAGACTAGTTTTGCTCACTGTACTTAGACTTGGCACAGAAGATTAGGCTACCTAAACTTTGGTGGAATTGAATAGTTGAAGGATAAAGACATGGTTCATGGTCTACCATATCTAGAAGAGTACGATGGAGTCTGTGAAGGCTGTTGATATGGCAAACAACACAGAGAAAGTTTTCCAAGTGGTGAAGCACAAAGGGCTAGTGCTCTACTCGAATTGGTTCATGTTGACTTGTGTGGGCCAATGAGAAATGAATCTATAGGAGGAAACAAGTATTTTATGCTGTTTGTAGATGATGCAACTAGAATGATATGGGTATACTTCCTTAGATATAAGTATGATGCTTTCAGTTACTTCAAGAAATTCAAAGCAATGACTGAGTTACATAATAGATTAAAGGTGAAATATTTGAGGAGTGATAGAAGAGGTGAGTTCTTATCTACTGAATTTAACCAATTATGTGACATAGAAGGCATTCAAAGGCAACTTCTCTTGCATACACTCCACAGCAAAATAGAGTGGTAGAGAGGAAAAATAGAATAGTGGTTGAAATGGCTAAGTCTATGCTGCATGATAAAAGGACGCCTTACTATATGTGGGTAGAAGCTGTGCCTACTGTAGTCTATATACTGAATCAATACCCCACCAAATCTCTTGACAACATGACTCATTTTAAAGCCTACAGTAGAAGGAAACCAGGTATTGCCTATTTGAAGGTTTTTGGCTCAGTTTGTTATGTTTACACATCATCTGAGCTAAGACACAAACTATAAGCTAAGAGTATCAAGAGAGTCTTTGTTGGATATGCAAAGTGTAAGAAAGGGTATAGAGTCTTTGATCCAATTTCTAAAAGGTTGATCCTGTTAAGAGATGATGTGTTTGATGAAAACTCAACTTAGGATTGGCAAGGAAGTAGAAAAAATTATATGTCATTGCCCACTTGTGAATGGAAGTCTATTAATACATGAAGAAGTGAAGTCACATGAGATGAAACCCAAGCTTCAAGTAGCTTGTCACCTGTCTCATTAAGTAAAACTCCATGTGGTCTTGAAGATACACAGATCATTCCACAGTCATTATCATGTGAATCCTCTAACAGATCATGTGAAAATGTGAGAGACACTTAAGCTTTTGACCATACTCCTTTAAAATGGAGGAAGTTGGATGATGTACTTGCTCAATACAATTTATGCATTATGGAACCCGAGAAGTACGAAGATGTTGCTGAGGATAAGTCTTGGATGAAAGCCATGAATGATCAGCTCTCCATGATTAAGAAGAATACAACCTGGGAATTGGTAGACAGACCAACTAACAAGCCTATAATTGGAGTTAAATGGGTGTTTAAGACCAAACTCAACCTTGATGGAATTGTGCAAAAGAATAAGGCAAGGCTTGTTGCAAAGGGATATGCCCAGAAACCAAGAATAAACTATAATGAGACCTTTGCCCCAGTTGCTAGATTGGATACAATCAGAACTCTTATTGCTTCGGCTGCACAAAAGAGTTCGAAACTCTATCAATTTGATGTTAAATCTGCCCTTCTAAATGGTGTTTTGGAAGAAGAGGTTTATGTAGAGCAACCTGATGAATTTTTTATTAAAGGAAAGGAGGACAAAGTGTATAAGGTTTACAAAGCTCTCCATGGTCTCAAATAGGCACCTAGAGTCTGGTATGGAGAAATTGACACCTATGTTGCACAATGTGGGTTTATGAAAAGCCAAAGTGAAGCTACTTTCTACATCAAAGCAAGGGGAGAAGAAATTCTAATTGTTTCAATCTATGTGGATGACATAGTGTATATTAGGAATAGTAATGAATTGTTGAAGGAATTCAAGGAGGTATGATGGTCAAGTATGAAATGACTGATTTGGGTTTTCTTCACCATTTCCTTGGCATGGGAATTATTCAAACTCACTCAAGTATTTTTATTCATCAAAGAAAGTATGTTGCTTCCTTGTTGAATAAATTTGGCTTAAGTGAGTGCAAATTCGTGTTAACACCTCTTGTTCCATCAGATAAGCTATGCAAGGATAATGGTAGTGGACCAGTAAGTGAGGAATAATATAGAAGAATTGTGGGAAGTTTGCAATATCTTACTACCACTCGACCAGATATAATGTATGCTGCCAATCTTCTTGCTCGGTTCATGCACAATCCAAAAAATAAGCATTTTGGAACGGCTAAAAGAGCGCTAAGATACATTAAAGGCACTTTGGATTATGGCTTGGAGTATGTGAAAGGGAAGAATGCAATGCTAGTCGGGTTCTGTGACAGTGATTGGGGAGGATCAATTGATGACAGTAAAAGCACTTTTGGTTATTCCTTTTCTTTTGGTAATGGGGTATTTTCATGGGCTTCAGTGAAACAAAATTGTGTAGCTCTTTCCACTACAGAAGTAGAGTATATCAGTGATTTTGAGGCAACTGCATAAGCCATTTGGCTTAGATTCGTATTTGAAGACTTTGGTGAGTTACAAACTGAAGCAACTCCAGTGCACTGTGACAATACAGCTGCAATTGCAATCACTAAAAATCCAGTGTTTGACCAGAAAACTAAGCACATTGACAGAAGATACCTTTTCATCAATGATGCACTGCAAGAAAGGATAATTGACTTAGTGTACTGTCCAACTAATGAGCAAGTGGCAGATATTTTCACTAAGGCTCTAACCAAGGATCGGTTCAACTATCTCAGAGACATGCTTGGTGTGAAATCAGCTCAAAACTTAAAAGGGAGTGTTGAATTATAAGTTGTGAGCTAATAGAATTAGAATAATTTTTGTGATTTAAATGGTGTATTCACTTGTGCAAAGAATGCCAAGTGTAAAGTCTTAATTTGTAAAGGCTATGAGTGCCATGTGGATTTTTTGTTTTCTTACTACTAGTTATATGAGTGGTTGTGATCTAAGCTAAGAGAGAGAAGGGATCTAACAGCCTCTAACGGTAATATTCCTCCTCTCACTACTTGTGTGAGAGTGAGTGAGCATATCAGAATCCAATGAGAATTACAGTAGCTCATTTGTGACTTGCAGAGAAAGGAGTAACCATTTCTATTTTATTTCTCTATGCATTTTATCATCCTTCTTTGAATTCATTCAAGTAAAATAATCAGATCTCAATTCAATCTAACAGGGATGTACCTGTGGCTGATGTCAAAGATTCTACCATTGCCGTACACTTATCTCTGTACATGTGTGTCGCTTCCGAAACGGTAGACAGAGGAGGAAGCAATGAAAAAAACAGCAAATTGTGAGAAGATGGGGAAGAAGATGGGGTTGGTAGTACTTCATGGTTTTGGGCATGGGGGAATGAGAAGGTTATATAAGAGGGGTTAATTATAGAAGAAGATGTGGTGGTTCAACATATTATGCAAATTTTGCATTCTAATTAAGATGAATAGGTACCCAAAATTTTTTTTTATCTTTATGCAAGAAAACAGTCCATTAATGAGTTTAGGTGAACCTATGCGGTTTGGTTAGACGTCATTTATTTCAGGATGAGAAAGAGGTGCAAGAAATGTTTACTCATCATCTATGAGAATAAGAATAACTTAAATGTTAAAACGGTCTCTGTGTTTTATTTTATTGGTCAATTTAGTCCTCGTATGTAAATTAGGCCGATTTTATCCTTGTGTTTTGCTCCATTAGCCGATGTGGTTAATTCCTTTAATTTACCATCAAATAGTCATTTGACATAAATAAAAAAATTATATTTATTCAAGAAATATAAAAAACTCAATTTAAAAATATTTAAAAAATTATAATAAAAGTTCATAATTTAAAAAATAATAAAGATCCCTCGACCACAAGGGCGGGCAAGAAAATAGTGATCAATGCAGGAAAAAGCCTGCAGTGCTGATCGATGTGATGAAGTGGTGCATGGGTCTATAGATGACACAGATGGGGCTGGATGATTGATGAAAGTGTTGTTAGAATATATAGTTTTAGGTGTTTGGTTTGATTTCAATCACAGAACTCAATTAGAGATTGAAGAATTTGTTGCTCCAATTCCTTGTAGCCGCTGCAACCCCATTCACTCAGCTTACATATCACGTGATGAAGAAAGTTGAAGTTTCACCATAAACCAATTGATAATATGGGAAGTGGTCTAACTTACTTATAAGCCTATGCAATGTTCCTCCTTTCATTAATGGGAATTGGCCTAACTTACTTATAAGCCTATGTAATGCCTCTCCTCCCATCATTGTGAGATTCATTCTTAACGCGTACCTCAAATATGGAAAATTTTGAAGCCTAACATGTAGAAAACACAACGGGGTGACGTGAAGTACGTGTGGCCGTTTAGCTTCACACGTAGGACAACTTGCTATGATGCCATGAAAAAAGTTGAGGTTCCATCATATTGGCAATATGGGGAATGACCCAACTTACATATAAGCCCATGCAAGATCCATCCTCCCATCAATATGAGATTCAATCTCAACACATGACTTATTTAAAATCCTATCTGATATAATAGATGTCATTCATTTAGCAATCTAATCACAGTCGTTCATTTGCAACTTAAGAATAGAAATGGAAAACTTGCAGAATGATCAAACTCCTCTTCTCCAATCCTCAGTAGTAATGCTTACAGTCCAACAAGTGTGAATGAAGGGGTGGGTTATCTAGGATAGATACTAGTGTGAAGAAGGGGTGGGTTATCTAGGATAGATACGGGGTGACGTGAAGTACGTGTGGCTGTTTAGCTTCACACGTAGCCACACGTAGGACAACTTGCTATGATGCCATGAAAAAAGTTAAGGTTCCATCATATTGGCAATATGAGGAATGACCCAACTTACATATAAGCCCATGCAAGATCCATCCTCCCATCAATATGAGATTCAATCTCAACACATGACTTATTTAAAATCCTATCTGATATGATAGATGTCATTCATTTAGCAAGTTAGCTAATTCTAATCACAGTCGTTCATTTGCAACTTAAGAATAGAAATGGAAAACTTGCAGAATGATCAAACTCCTATTCTCCAATCCTCAGTAGTAATGCTTACAGTCCAACAAGTGTGAATGAAGGGGTGGGTTATCTAGGATAGATACTAGTGTGAAGAAGCAGTGGAGATCTATGATATGTCACCGTATAGCTGGAAAAATGAGCGAATTGAAGCTAGGCGATGACCCAAGGGTGAATGTGACAGCCCGTCCCGGATTTTTCATACCGTAAAGGTAAAATGATGGTTTTGCCCCTAGTGGTTTTGTTTCGTTGTGTGATTATTTTGGGGTTTTGGTTGGTTGCTTTTGGACCACACACACACACATCCACACTCATTCGCATCCTTTCCCTGTCTCGTATCCCTGTCTCTCTCTCCCTTTCCTTTCTTCTTTGTACGGACAAGATCAAATCCTTCAAAAACATGGTAGATCGTGGTGGAGACTTATACCTTTGTGTTCGTGAGCTTCATACAAGTTCAACCATACCCATTTCAGGTAAGGACACCTTCGTTTTCACGTCGAACCCAAGATGTTCAATTCGGGGTACTGTTCATGCACATGTAAAATCATGTGTTTTTGGGAATTTCAGGGTTGTAGGAAGCTTGGTGAGGTCCTTAGGAAGCTCGGGGTGGTTCGTTTGAAGGTTTTGGACGTCGGGATCGTGAGTTGCAGGTTTGGCCGGATTTGGTGAAGTTTTTCTTGCGATATTTTGTTGGTTTTAGTGCTTGAAAGTGGTAAGGTTTTGTTCTTCTAGTTGTAAACTTCATTTTGGTACCAATTTCGTGAAATTTGGGTGAAAAACGAGTGAGAAATTAAGTTTAGAAAATTTCCCTGTTTTCCGACGACGGTGACGTCGCCAGAGGTTGGCAGGAGAAGACGACGGAATATTTCGTCAGTTTGGACGGAATATTCCTAACGGCATTAGGTTAACTTTAACAGAATCTGTCAGATATAACAGAATATTCCTGACGGCGTTAACTGACGCCATCAGTGTGCCAGACACGTGCCTACGCGTGGGCGGCGCGTGTGGCCGTGCCTTGGCCGGCGCGTGGGGGCGCGTGCAGCGTCGGAAAATTATTTTAAAATATGGGGATGTTCGTGAGGTTGAGTAGATCACATTGGTGTATTCATACACCCCATTTGAGTATTGTATGAGAAGTTATTACCTAGTTTGGGTTATGTGCTTTAAATTAACATTTTTATAGTTGTTTCGCATATAGGTGAGACCTATCCCGAGGACGAGCGCAGTCACTCGAGGCAAGGGGGTTGCGACCCTTCTACATACCAGTGAGTGGGCTTTTGGTTTTCCGTATATACCTATATACTTATGATTTTCCCAGAAAATGAAATGAAACGTTTATATGTTTTAAATGCCATGCATCGTGTTTGCCTATTTAATTATGCATTAGTAGTGGTATATATATATATATATGTTTGGTGCTGCGGACGCACAGGTAAATGCCAGGTAAGTTATGGTTTATGTTTGTGATTAGTAGTGATATGAGATGCATAGAGAGCTCATAACCTGCACCCTCGGGGTTAATGCTCCCGCCCAGAGTAGAGCACAGTCCTTCACGTGATGTTCACCTCCCGCACCACACGCTCATCTTAGATCCAAGTTAGGTGCACAGTCCTGTCGTACAGACCACTTTAGGTGGTTCCGACTCGTAGGTGACCCGCGATTATTCGCCCAGTCTTCACTTGGTCGTAGCACTTGAGCGTATTTATTTTACACCCAGTCCTGTCGTACAGACCACTATAGGTGGTTCCGACTCGTTTGCAGGTATAGTTAGTGAGTTGGGGATTTGAGCTCTAGATTCAGCCGTACAGGTCACGTTAGGAGACTATGGCTAACAGATTACATGGCATTGATTGATATTACCTGAGTACTTACATTTTATATAGAGGCATTCGACATGGCATACTTCTGAGCATGTTTTATATATATGTGCATATTTTATTTTCTGTGGAAACTATACAGGTTTTACAGTAAGGGGTTAGAACTTTTGATATTGAAATGATCCCACTCACGCTTTCTATTTTGTGCCCCTCCAGGTTCTAGTTGGATTACTCTTTTGGTGGCTCTCGAGGGATTCTCGGCATATCTGACAGATTATCACCAGTGTAAGATCACCTCTGGGTGTGTTTCATTAGTGTTTGTTCCTCTGGACTGCACTAGATCTTTTATGCTCTGAATATCATTTATCACACTTACGCTTGCACATGTATGCTATTTACTCAGTGTATAGCTTGATTTTTATTTATTCGTACTTTATTATTATTCTTAGCTTCCGCACTGTGCACATGGTTACATCATTCTCACGTGACGGCCAGCATGCCCTGACTTCGGTCAGGATGTGTCAGTGAAGATTTAAGAGAGAGAGAGAGAGAGAGAGAGAGAGAGAGAGAGAGAGAGATTTGTTATTTTTTTAATTTTATAAATTTGCAAACATATTTACGTTTTTTGAATGGTAGTTGGATGGAAAGGATCACAGATTAGGAGAGTAAAACACAAAGATTAAACCGGCCAAATTAAAAATACAGAGACTAAATTTCCTATGAAATAAAACACAGGGACCGTTTTAACATTTAAGCCAATGAGAATAAACGGGTAGGAAAATGCTAAGGAGACAATATTTTTAAATCATATTTTTGTAGACCAATGATATATGACAGTTGATGGTTGGATAAGAAGGAATCAAAGTATTAACCGCCACATCATATAGTCTACAACATATATTATAAGTACATAATCTCTCTATCATAACTCATCTCAATAATGCAATGCCTATAAAATAAAGGCATCCCATACCTAATCCTTCACATCCTCGTTACTTTTTAATCCCTCATCCTTCTTATCCTCATGCCATATAAGTAATTAAACATGCCCCCGAAAAAGTAAATGTGTGGCTGTGTGCATATTCTACTTTGGGGTAATTTGTTTGGGGTCACAAAAAGATTTCAAAACTAAGATTGGGTGAGTTAATTAATATTTTGTATTTGTAATGAGAGGTAATGAAAGATAAATTTCAGTAAGTAGTATTGATCTTAATTGGAGATGAAATTTGATTTTATTAAACTTATAGATGGAGAGAGACTATTGTGTTGGACATTGGACCATAATCCAACAACTAATAGGTCTATACAGTTAATTTAAGGATTGCTTGGAATATAAATAAGATTAGAATTTAGTTAATAACTATAGCTTGTACCCCAAGTAAAGTTAATATATTCTGGATTTCCTTGGGGAATAAAGGCTCCTAATTCTATCCTATTTGGAAAAAGATTTGATGTATCAATTATTGTAACGACCCGTTCCCAAAAAATTTAGTCTTTATAATTTTTAAATGTGAATTTTGATGCCCTTCGAGGCAAAGACGTTTTGACTTTTGTTGACCATCTTGCCATGTCAAGTAAGGTTCGTTTTCTTGGCGTATCCTTGTAGTACTTCGCTACGAACGCTTGGGCGCAAATGAAACGTAATTTGGAGTTATAACAAAGGAGTTATTAACAAATGAAGTCGAGGGCAAAATTGTAAATTTATTATTTTTTGGAATGCTCCAGATTTTTGGAGTAAAATTTGGAAAACCACATGTGTGGCCTAAAATAAAGGGAAGAAATGTTGGGCGGTGGAGATGAAACATAAAGCAGAGGAAGGAGGATGGGCACTGCCTAATCAGGAGAAGAGGGAGAAGTGAGTGACAATGAGAAAGAGAAGAAAGGAAGAAAAAGGAGAAAGTGAGGAAGTACCGAATCACCCTTGACCCCGTTCTTCCCTGCCGACCCAACCCGTTCCGTAGCCATTCTGATGGTTTTCCGTCAATTTTTCTGCCAAATTGCAGCCATTCACCACCTGGAACTTCTCACCAGCCCTTCTTCTTCAATTTCCACTCATGATTGATGGGTTTTTTACCCTAGTTTCACAAGAACACCCGCGTCGGCTCCAAGGGGTACACGACGGCAAATCCACCATTCCTGCAATGATTTCTTTCAATTGTCACCACCAATAGCCCTCCCTTGAGCTCAGGATCAATGCCCAATCATTGGTTGGAGCGTCGGAGTTGAGTTGAGGACAAATCAAGAACACCCAAATTCTAGGGTTTCGGTGGGTTCGTGGCGATTTGAAGCTTTTCCCGGCCAAATTGGACTTGGCCACAGGTATAACACTAGCTCTACTCGTTAAGATCTTCATTTATGTGACGTTTGAAAATTTTTAGAAATAGTTGATTTTTCCGGCGAGTCAGGGCGGTCGACCATCGTGTACGGTGGCGCATGGGCTGAGGCATCCCTTGACCTTCCTAGGCTAAATTTGATTCTCCAATTCCGTATGTGAAATCTAATTGATGAATTTCTGTCGTTTGAACCTAGTTCCTTTAAGGTCTGCCACTTGATTATTATAGTAATTGACGATCCGACCATTGGATCGTTATCAGGCTTTGATACGTTATAGTACATAATATTTGAGGATATTAGAAACTGACGGATCAGGAATCCGACATACAGATCTTTCCAAATAGGATATGTAAGTTACATGTTCTATTGATAAGAATTCTAAGACGTGATTTGATAATTGTTCTAGGCGCCGATCGTTCATGACCCCTTGATATTTGTGCTAAGGAGTTGTAGCGCGGATCTCAGGTGAGTGGGTCTTTTTCCTTTTTATAATGTGTGTGTGTGTGTGTGTGTGTGTGTGTGTGTGTGTGTGTGTGTGTGTGTGTTGTGTGTGTGTGTGTGTGTGTGTGTGTGTGTGTGTGTGTGTGTGTGTACACCTTACGGTTTTCCAGAAATGTTTTAAATTGATTATGCATAGCATGCCATGATGTAAATCTGTTATATTTAAATATTGCATTGTGATGAGATTTGTGGTTATGCCAAATGATCCTACAGAGGTGCAAGTAAGTTCAGGTGAGTTATTATGTGATTGAAATGGTTGAATTATATGAGCATGCATATATTCATTTAGAGCTCATCATTGCTGCACCCTGGTGTTAGCACTCCCGCCCCGGGCTAAGGCACAACCTTCAAGTGATTGTGCACCTCCCACACCGCACACTCGCCTTGGATCTAAATTAGGTGCTAGCCTATCGTACAGGTCGCATTAGGGACTCCGACTCGTAGGTGACCCGCCCATAGCGCTAGCTTTCATGTGATCGTAGCACTAGAGCGTACATATTTACATCCAGCATGTCGGACAAGTCACACTAGGTGACTTCGACTCGTGTGCTAGTATAGATTGATGAGCAATAGGTCCAGTCGTACAGGTCACATCAAGTGACTCTGACTAGCATGTTAGTTTAGACTGATCTCACACCTAGCTTACATTTATTATTGCTGAGATATTGTGGCATGGCATGCTTTTGTTTTTACTGCACCTATGCATTCATTTTTCGTACCTACGTAGTATTATTTTCTGGAAACTATATGGGTTTTACGGCAAGGGGTTATAACGCTTTCAAAAAGTTTTTGTTAAAACTTTATTTTCAGGCCTACACATCCTTGTTTTTCGCCCCTCCAGGTTCTAGTAGCAGAGTTTTCGTATTGACAAGGATTATCGGCAAATCTTAGGGTAGACGATGACCATCGATGGTATAATTCTCACCCTATTTTACTGTACTGTACTTATACTCTATCATCATGTGTGAAATGGGTTCATACCCGATCACCGCGCACTCTTGTACTTAGACACTTTTAAGTTTAAATTTATTCACATCTTCCACATCAATATACTTTATGGCTTTGTCACATTCCAGGTGTCGCCCAACAAAACTCGATTTGGAGTCCAAGTGGACATCCTGGGTCGGGGTGTGTCAATTATCCTTGGACTGCAAGGAATCCTAATGACATTATTATGGGAAGATTCATTAAGGTTAAGTCTATGTAAATACAAGGCTAAGGTCCCTGCTCACAACACGTAGAAACTTATATGAACGCCCTATTAGTTCGAGTATAAAGGAGTGTTGAGTGTGCAGAAGAAGTGTTGAGTGTGTAGAAGACTTTGGTCAACTAACATATTATTCTGGTCAACTAACATATTATTCCATAGGATTCCAATACGATTCCCACCAAAGGAGAAGTCTATGGTTGAGCCTATTCCGCAATGTTCTATCAAAGATGGTTCATCTTTTGTACATGCCATGTTGACTTCGAGTACTTTGTCAATTAAGCATAATTTATGGATTCTTTCAGGTTAATGTTTTTAATTGTTTATGAAATATATAAAGTTTAACAGTTGGTATCAGAGCAGGTCATAATACAATTAAAGACCTACTCGGTAAACCCTAAAAATTGATGTCTTGAATCGATGACATGTTTTAAGTTTCGCTCAATTTCCATACTCATGTTTCGTGGCAAAAAAAAAATTGGTTTTCTATGTGAAATGTGTTTTAACCTAAATTTCATATTGAAATTTGAGATAGCTATATATTAAAACTTGTCCTTTGACTTGAAGGAATATTACAGACTATTAATTGATATTGCATCCTATTTCGATTTCATTGTCCTATTGGGTTTATGCATGTTTATTAGCTTTATCATGACTACGTTAATTAAGTCTCCTATGTGGTTGTGCACATATAATTTGGGATGTTAAGATTAAAAATTTCTGAAAAAGGCATTAAGTATATATAATTCTCATGAACTAGAACTTCTTGAGGCTGTCATATGTGTGTGTGTGTGTGTATATATATATATATATATATATATATATATATATAGCATGATGACAAATCCTTTTTTGCCACATACATATTTCGGATAAAGGGGTAAACATGGTTCTTAACCTATTAATTTTCCTTTTTTAATTTTGTTGACGTGGAGAATTTCGGGAATGTAAATAGGCATATATATATATATATATATATATGTGTGTGTGTGTGTGTGTGTGTATGTGTGTGTGTGTGTGTTTCAATTTTGACTTTCAGTTCTTAGTTTGAATGTTGATAAATTTCTTGGGAATGGCATATGGCATAGTCGCATAAATATCACATAATATGATGGACTAACATTTATTTTATCATGCTTGTATTCCCGAAAAAAGGAAAAGTACACGGCCTTATTAGTTTTATCATTATTCAAGGTTATTGCATAAGTTTTTAGCAACATGGAGAATTTAAGGATGTTAATAAGCATTAAGAATATATGTGGCAACCCACAATTTGCTTTAACATATGGTTTTGACTTGGTTTCCTTGTTCAAGTTTTTGATAAATTACTTTCTAGAGATTCTCGGTGCTACTAATGTATATTGTGTTTCAGGTTCTTGGTTAGTGCATATACATTGTGAGTCTTGATATGTGTATAAATGTACAAAAAATATGATAGCATGAAAGTGGTATTTTAAAATAAGTTTGATTACCTTTATAAAAATTCGTTAAGCTTACATATGCTATCCATGGTGCATGCGGCTTAACAATTCATATGCACATATTAAATTTTCATGTTTGCTTTCAGTGATATACATTATTTTAATCCATGTCTATTTCAATGGATTTTAATTTAAAAGTCTTATCCACGTATATGCAATCACTTAATTTTTAGCTTCGACTATTGATATTTTATGACCTTGAATATATATTGCTTATGTTAAAGCCCATGTTTTGGTACTATGAGTTAATTAACTATTGTTACAATAGTGTGCAGACTATATTATTGATCTAATATCATGGATATGTATTGCCGTTGAAATTGGCTAAAAGAGGGAAAAACCTTGTTATGAAAATTAGAGGACACCTCTGATCATGAAGCCTACAAAATTCTGTATATCACATATGTGATGGTGTTGAAGCAGTGTCTGAGACAACTATTGTTGCAAAGCATGTGAAATCATAAGTTTTAGATGTAAGTACATCCCTACAACGTGTCTAAATCACTTTTGTTTCATGTATATCTATAACTGTTGTATTAACATGCTAGTTGAAACATATGACTAAATGCATGTTAAAAGCTAACTTACACAATCAAGGGATATATTGTTTCAACTCGTAAGTTATATCTGAAATAAGACATATATCAGGATTGAATATGTCTTCAAACCCACTACTACCCAGCTTTTATTTGCAATTTTGTTTTATAAAAATTAGTATCTTTCTTCAATATGTTAATATGCTACTGCATACTCAATCTCTATTAGGACTGGTTAACGTTTTCAATTTAATATATATGATCAAACCGAAAATAATTGATATGAATAACAAAAACTGGAAAAACCATTCTTACATATCAATATTTTTGTTGCCTAATATTTTGCTTAAAGCATGTTAGAATTGCTTTCAGTTTTTCAATTCTATAGCAGCTATTTTTCTTATCATGCATATGCAACTAATGCATGGTTAAGATTATGGAGAAAATTCAAAGTTTAGTAGATTGAATTGCATTAGTAGTCATAACAATATGACTATATTCCCAAACAAAGGTGTGACTAGTCTTATTGGTTCGATTACTAGCGGCTTAGTGTAAAGTATAGATTATGTGAAGCTTGTGATAACTGATTGACAAACAAAGGTGGATAGTTTTCATGTTTATATTTTGCTCACATGATTTATATTTTAATGCTAAAAATTGATTAAGCTTCAACCAAACAAAGCTGCGATTTGTTTCAGTTGTAAAAGTCTATGGGGTATTTGTTCATTTGTGAATATAAAGTCATGGTAGTTCTATGTTTTAAAGTTATGAATGTTTTTCATATGAACCCCCTTAAATCCCATATTGGGATCAATAAAGCATAACATAGAATTTGTTTGGTCTTAAGGCTTCTCGACCAAATGTAACCTCATTGGTTTAAATTAATTTTTGGATTGAGATACACTTTTGATTAAATTTGCTTTATTTCAGTTCGAAAGTGGCATATTACATTGTATTCAGAAATGATGGTATGTTTATCTTGTTAAAAGTTTTGGATCTCTTCAAGATTGGCTATGTGATTTAATGTTCGTTATGTGTGGTCTTCTCTTCTCAAAATTAAATGCAGCATATGTTGTTGAACACATGAAGGATAATCACAATTGCCTAAGGTACACGTTGTAATCTGCTGCTATGTTGTTTATTTGCATATCTTTATGGTTCAAGATTTATTCATGATAAAGCTATATGTTGAAGTAGACTTCTTAAAGCTTCTTTAGACACTAAAATTACAAAAATACATGAAGAATTGAATTTTTGGTGGTTTTATCAATTTGACATAGATGCACAGAATTTTTCTGCTGGAATACGTATTTGGAAATTAACAAACGACACAGCTATTGTGGAAAAAAGATGTGTGACTTAGATTCAATGAGTGTGACTTAGATTTGTAAATTAACAAACGACATAAGAATAATTCATACAAAAATAAGAATAATTCAAACAGTATTCTTATGTTCCGAACTCTTATGCTAATATACGTTTGTAAAAGTTTTGAGTATGAAACTTATTTTTGCATGTTTCTCCATAGAATTTTAAAGTCGAGTTTGTGGAAAAAAGATGCATGTATGACAGTATTCTCATGTTTTAACACTCATGCCATACATGATTAACTACTATTTGGTTAAGTTCTTGTAAAGACAGTTGCCTTTTAAGTTGTTTGGTACATACTATTTGGAAGTAATGACTGAAAGAATTGACATGAAGTTATACTTGCTAAACGAATTTGGCTAAACATAATCATTGTTGTATAATATGATTAAGTGTAAGGTGCAATAACATGTTTTTTGATGAATATGTGCATTTGGTTATGGGACTTGTTTCTCGCATTCAATATTAGTTATAAGTGATTAGTGGGAGGAACAATTTAAATGTGTAGCTTATGCCACGAAGGATGTTTAGCTAATTATATGTGCCTCACTTGATTGGTTTTTATGTCTATATGTGAAAGTCTTTTAAGATATTATGAATGTGGATTTAAATTTCAGGATCCATATTGGTATTACACATTCATTTAAGGCTATCTTCATTTACTAAGCTGTGAAACTTTTATGCAATTGCTAGTTAGTTTAATTTGTGATTCACGACCATAAGGAAGCAACAAAATTTACAAGCTGCATTAAGGTATGGATTTGAGTTTTTAGTTATGTTGTGAATTCCATAAAGCAGTTAAGGTGTATTTTTTCAGTTGCGTTCTAAGTTCTAGCAAGATTGAGTTTTGTACTTCGATATTGTGGTTCACAACACATGAAGTAGCAACGAACGTCTTAAACTGCGAAAGAGTTGTGTCATCCATTTTTGTTAGACACAAAAGTAAGCTGGTTCTGTAGTTTATGAGCTTCATAGGAAACATAAGGCAATCTTATCAAGATTCATAAGGAGGACCAATAAGTGAATGAATTGATGCTTTCAATTCAGGTTTTGATTCATTAACTACCAAATTTGTGACGTATGTTTCATGTGAATGGAGAGCTTATTTCAGTGATTATAAGAGCTCATGGATGCTACCAAGTTCATAGTCTCCGATAGTTCTAGATAAGTAAACTCCATTTGACAAAACATGTAGGAAGCTTATTAGATGACTAAATTCATTGGCCAATAAAGTAATCTTGCTTATAAATCCATTAAAGATCTTTTCTGAATTAACTGTTTGACCTAGTGGGAGAATGTTGGATGTTGGACCATTATCCAACGACAAATAGGTCTACACAGTTAATTTAAGGATTGCTTGGAATATAAATAAGATTAGGATTTAGTTAATAGCTATAGCTTGTACCCCAAGTAAAGTTAATATATTTCGGATTTCCTTAGGGAATAAGGGCTCATAATTCTATCCTATTTGGAATGAGATTTGGTATATCAATTATCCTTGGACTGCAAGGAATCCTAATGACATTATTATGGGAAGATTCATTAGGGTTAAGTCCATATAAATACAAGGCTAAGGTCCCTACTTACAACACACATAAATTCATATGAACACCCCATTAGTTCGAGTATAAAGGAGTGTTGAGTGTGCAGAAGACTTTGGTCAACTAACATATTATTTTGCAGGATTCCAATACGATTTCCACCAAAGGAGAAGTCCATGGTTAAGCCTATTCCGCATGGTTCTATCAAAGCTGGTTCATCTTTCATACATGCCATGTTGACTTCGAGTACTTTATCAATTGAGCATAATTTATAGATTCTTTCAGGTTAATATTTTTTTGTTGTTTATGAAATATATAAAGTTTAACATATTGATCTATGTCGATATATAAAATTATTTATTAACGTTAACCAAATTTTGCTATTTTATTTTTGTTTATCTTCTTTAATCAATTAGGAAAAGTAGCGAGCCACCTAACCCAAATATGAAATTCTTACTAGTTATCAATAGACATTCCATATTCTTCCATACAACAATATCGTGCATTTGTTCTAATTTAAATGTACGTGCACATATGTATTGATATTTTTTTTTCTTCCATTAAAAATGGGACAACTGGTGGCAAGTCACAGTTATCTACCCTTTTAGGGTCTAGAGAAGCTATGAGGAATTTCACCTTGCCCATGGCCGTAGTCAAGCAGACTCACCAGCTCGAGCATCAAACCCGGAACCTCCCACTGTTTTTTCGTCTATTGAGGAACCGCAGTCTGCACCCTTACTACTAGGCCGCTTTGTTGTGGTTACCTATGTATTGATATTGAACTAATATGACATTCTTACTAGCTAGTTATTTGTTTAGTGGTTCTTACTAAAAGAAATATTAGGTTCGAATTGTAGAATAGAAACTCGAAAAGTAAGTTTGTGTGCTACAAGCATGCAAAAGCATAAAAGAAAGAAAAATGTTAGGGAGATTAAATTTTTAGACCTTTTTTGTAGACCACATGATGAAACGGTTAATAATTAGTTCTCCTCTTTACTGATTTAAAGAAGTCTAACCATCAATCGCCATAGTCTACAAAAAATGTTTTAAAAATTTGTTTTCTTTAACATCACATGAATATTGTAAACACAAAAATTCTGTAACGAATGAAACGAAAACACGTGTACAAAGTAGATTTGTATTGATTTGAATTTGTAGGTTACAATCTCTGTTTACAACTATCCTCTGATTCAGTCTTCAAATTTGATTTAGATGCGTAGGTTGTTAATCCAAGGGTCGTGATGACTTGATCTCAGGAGAACGATTGAACGATTGCTTCAAATTTTGGGCTTGAAATAATGTGTGGATGGTCTTCACCTCAGGTTTAGGGCTACGGCAAAGATGATGTTGATGCGAGATTTCGTTGATTCAAGGGTCTTGGCGACTTGATCTTGAAATGAACGTCGTTACAAGTTTGAGCTTGCAACAAGGTCTTGAAGGAATCGGCACAAGTGCTTGTTGATTCTTCAAGGGAGTACTTCGATTTTGGTCGAAAGAAAGCTTCGGCTTTGGTTGTATGTTCTTCGAAGAGAGCTTTGGCAGCATATTAGTCTTCAAAGATTTGTTCAGAGGTTCTTCTCAATGTGCAATTTTTGACCCATATGCTTGTGGGAGGACCTTGTATTTATAGGCTTCTCAAAGCTTGCATTTGGGTGGATTTGGCTTTTATTTGTGTCCTAATTTGTCCATGGGAGAATTTAGGCATGTTTTGTGTTTTGATTTCAGCCACTTTACTCCTTTAGCCGAAATTATGAGGCCTTGTTGCCTATTTTGTGAGCAATCTTCAATTCTTGCTTGTTTTATGAGGATGCCTTAACTTTCTTTCCAGTTTTGAGAGCATTTTGAGCCCTTACCGAATTTAAGAGGAATTCTCCCTTGTTAGCCGAGTTTTTGGGGAAGTTTTCTACTTCCTTTGCTTGATTTGTGCCACATGTCATTGATGACTTGTTCATTTGTGATGAGTCATATTCCACGTGGAGCTTTGTGATGCATCATTTGTATGCAACGAAATTTACATGTCTACAATTATATAATAATATGATAATAATAATAATAATAATAATAATAATTATTATTATTATTATTATATGATTATATAATTACATAATGTTGGAGCAATATTAGAAAATATGAGAAACAACAATATAACTCCAATGACAATAATCATAAAGAAATTCATAACATCAATTATATATGAGATTAATCTAAACAACTAAAGAGAAAGTTAGAAAAACTGACAAACTTGGAGATTGAGGCTTATATAAATGCAATGTCCTAAAGACATAATTTTGCCCCTACTCTTGTGCTTATAGTTCAGTAGGCGTCTATCTCTTAGGATTCAACAATTTATAATCCAAAAGTCAATGCACTTCAATTTTCAGATTCTGGCGAACTTTATATATTCCGTACTCTCAAGATGCAACTCATAATTTGACAAATGAAGAATGAGAGAAACAAAGTGGGGAAACCCTATTTCTCAAGAGTAAAAATCAACTCTAATTTTCTATCATATGATACCAAATGGTTTCACGGGTTTATATAGAACCCAATTACTACTTATTAAAGAGATGTAACTTATCATCTATAAGTTTACATCATTTAGTAAGGGAATGCACCTAAATAACATAACCTTTCTAAAAAATACGGTTAACACTCTTTTTCATTCAATTATTAAAATTATATATTACAATATTTCACATTATAATATATAATTTCCAACACATAATGTACCGATTGATGGCTGGTCTCCTTGGCATTTTCCAATATGAGCTAATTACATTCTTCTTATGAATGCGGGGGTGCCAACTCGCAATCGAGCTCGGTCGGGTGAGTAGAATAGAGGCGGTGATGGTGGTGTTGAATATGTTGTTGACTTCTGCACCAAAGCGTTTATAGCTAAGAAGGAACATGTCTCGGCCTTGGGTTCTAGAACCTAAAGGCAAAGTTACTAGATCACTGCAAAGTTCAATAATTAGTTTAGCTTTCGTTGTGCCGAACAATTTGTCCCTGGAAACACTTCATTTCGTCGATATTGATGAGATAACCTCTTGAGACGAAAGAATGGAGAATTCTTCGTCCATCTAGACGTGGATAGATAATCAACCAATCAATTCACTGTTGTTAGTCTAAACTAAAAGTGCAAATATTTGCATACTAATCCATTCCTCACCAATCCGTGCCATGCAATTGCATGATCTACATAACCACCTTTTTTGGATAAATAATCCACAAGGATCAGCATATTCGCACAGAACAATCTTTCTGGACTTGGTTCTCTAAAGTCTTATCCCATATGCAGTGTAATTCCAATCTCTATCCTTTTGCCAAGAGTCCCCATCTGTGCTAATCATCCCAATATTCAAGCCATCCTTATCAAATTAGCAATTGTTGCACGACAGAGTCTCATATAATTTGTCCATCTTATCTAGACCTGACAATTTCGATCCGTTAACACGATACAAAAATAACGAGTTTTTGGTTAACACGATAACTAATTGGATCGTTATCGGGTTACCCGTTAAGAACCATAATAACATATCCTTAACGAATTTACACGTGGATAACCCGTTTTGACCCGTTAAGAAAAATATTATTTTGATGATTTTAAAGTTAAACTACTTAAAAAATTATTATACAATACAATAGCTATAGTGTATATGTTGTATATTAAATATTTAATGTTGTAACCTATTTTATCTGACAAGGGAAGGGGGCTGGCCGCAGAGAGAGAGATGTGTTTGTAGGGTTGTGTATAAGAATATGTAGAGGATGTGTATACACAATCACACTTAAACTAGAAAGTTTATTACACTTCCCCTTGAGTGTGTAAATACTCAAGTAGATTCGGCATCATTAGAGTTTGAAGAAGTCGACTCGTCGACACTGATTATGGGAACACGTTATTCTCAATAAGGTAGGAACTTGCATAAGGAAGTAAGTCTCACTAAAACACCCTATGGCTATGGTAAAAACCCAAGTAAGGACAAAGCCCATAGTCTAAGGAAAAATGCATGAGAAATGCAAAGTCAAATGAAACGTATACATGATGTCATCAGGGATATGATCAACCCAAGGTGGGTGCCTCATTAAAACCTAGTTAGGTAGCAAAAACCTAGTGGGAAAAATGCTCCCAATCGTAGGGAAATAGAATACATTAAGAACAAGCATGTACACTTCAGGATATTCCCCCTGAGTTTGACACAATTCCAAAGAGAACTAGCAATGTTACAACTCAAAAAGTTTACGCATACCAAGTCCTTGAACAAGCTTCTAAAACATTGCATTCAGTAATGATTTGGTGAAGAGGTCGACCAAATTTTCTTGTGAACGGATTTGCATGACTTCAATCTTCTAATGCTCTTGTTGTTGATCTGAGAAGAAGAATTTCGGCGCAATGTGCTTGGTGTTGTCTCCTTTGATGTAACTTTTCTTGAGCGATGCATGTTGCGTTGTCTTCATAGATAGTCATCGGGACATCAACGACGGGGTAAAGATCACAGAAGCTCCGAATATGGCCCACAATTGCTCTCAACCAAAAGCATTCCCGAGTTGCTTCATGCAAGGTGAGAATTTCATCATGGTTAGACGAAGTGGCAACTAAGGTTTGTTTAGTTGACCTCCAAGAAATTGTGGTGCCTCCAACGGTAAAGACATAATGTGTTTGATAACACGCCTTGTGCAAATTAAAAAGCACCTATCGCACTTAGATAAGGAACTTCAGGCTCCAAAATCTCTTCATCATCCTCATTCGGACGGAAGGGATCTCGTTTGGTATCTAGTGATTGAATGACCATTGGAGTACTCGAAGGCTTTGATTTATCTTCATCAAAGTGGCGCAACACCTTCTGGGTGTAGTTCGTTTGATGTACTAAGATTCCATCCGAACGGTGCTCTATCTCGAGACCAAGACATTATCGAGTTTTTCCTATATCTGTCATCTCAAATTTCGACTTCAGGTGCGCGGTAGTTCTCGTGAGCTTTTTAGAAGTTCCGATGAGGTTCATGTCATCGACATATACTGCAACTATCACAAAATCAGAATGTAACTTCTTAATGAACACACAAGGGCATAGTTTGTTGTTCACATATCCCTGACTAGTCAAATACTCACTCAGACGGTTATACCACATTCTTCCGAATTGCTTCAAACAATAGAGTGAATGCCTCAGCCAAATTGAGAGCATGTTCCTAGATTTGGAAATATTTGATCTAGTCAATGTAAGTCTTTTAGGAACTTTCGTATAAATTTATGTATCAAGATCCCCGTAGAGATACGGAGTTACTACGTCCATCAGCTGCATACTCATTTTTTTGGAAACTACTAAACTGATAAGGTAGCGAAAAGTAATCACATCCATAATGGGTGAATAAGTTTCGTCATAGTCAATCCCGGGGCGTTATGAGAAGCCTTGAGTAATAAGACGAGCGTTGTGTTGCATAATTTCATTCTTCTCATTACTCTTCCGAACGAAACCCATTTGTAACCAATAGGCTTTGCATATGGAAGAGTAGGAACTACATGTCCAAACACCTTATGTTTCATAAGGGGATCAAGTTCGACTTGGATTGCTTGTTTCCAGTTTGACCAATCGGTTCTACGTCGACATTCATCAACGGAACGGGGTTCAATGTCATCGCTCAACATGATTTCAGTAGCTACTACATATGCTAATGCATCGTCGACGATCATCTCATTTCTATACCACACACCATCTAAGCTAGCATAATAGATCGAAATCTCACGATTCTCGGGAGGTGGATTCATTTCTTCAAGGACGCTTCTGTAATCTAGAATTTTCTCATGAGTTGGATAGAATGAGTAAGCAGCAGTCAGATTTATGGTAGGCTCTTCAGGGGCCTGTGCCATGGGTTTTCTCTTCCAAGGGTGTGAATCCTTTAAACCAAGAGGTTTGCCATAATTATGTGTAGGGGCAAATGATTGGCTAGCAACTAATTTACGTGGATCACCAAAGTTGTCTGGATTACGTGATCTTGTCACTCACGCTAGATCGATGAAAGCATCTAGCATGCTCTGAGCTATGCTTTGGAGATCTAATATACGATGCACTTCAATTTCAGACTGAGCAGTATCTAAATGAGACAAAGTGGGAGTAGTCCACAATAATATGTGTCGTTCTTCAGGAACATTGACGTTCTTATCTCCCCTAACGACGAGAGGACTGTCTCATAGAAGTGACAATCCGCGAAACGAGCGGTAAACAGATCTCCTGTCAAAGGTTCTAAGTAACGAATAATTGAAGGAGACTCATATCCGACATAGATTCTCATCTTTTACTAAGGCCTCATTTTTATATGTAAGGGCAGTGAAATCAAAACATAGACCACATAACCAAAAACGTGCAGATGAATGCCGCTGCCAGGCCGTTCTAGGTGGAACATGTACAGGATGTTCAACTTCAACCCCAATTGACATGCAATAGTCATCAAAAGTTTTAGATGTGAATTCTCTAACATTATCCAATCAAATATATTTAATCGGATAATCAGGGTGGTGAGCCCTGAGCTTGATAACCTGAGCTAACAATTTGGAGAATGCAGCGTTCCTTGTGGACAACAAGCACACGTGTGACCAACGTGTGAAAACGTCAACCAAAACTATAAAATATCTAAATGGTCAGCATGGAGGGTGAATCGGTCCACAAATGTCCCCCTGAATCCTTTGTAGAAAATAGGAAGATTCGAACGAATCTTGTCATAAGAAGGCTTAATAATAAGCTTTCCCATAGAACAAGTTTGACATGCGATTCCTTGAATCGAACCTAAACTTCGGGTTAACGGATGCTCATGTGTAGAAGAATATGTAGAGGATGTGTTATTCTCCCTACGTAGTACCTTTATTTATAATAATAAGGGAGAGAATAAATCATTTATCCCCAAGGAATACAAGTCCATATAGGAAAAAATAACAAGAATCAAATCTAATGTAGGATTTACACAATCACACTTAAACTAGAAAGTTTATAACAATATTATTGTATTATTATTCTTTATAAAGAAAAATTAAGTTTTATTTATTTTTATTATGAGAGTTTCTTATTATCATTACCAGAATAAATTTTAATTGATTTGTCGTCCAAAATTCAAATCAACTAGTATAATATTAGTAGAGTCAACACCTAACAAAGTTTTTTACACTCTCTCATACAATCATACTCACAAAGGTTTTATTATCTTAAAAGTAAAGATTAAACCATAAAACACATTAGAAGATAAAAAATATCATAGTAATTTAAAAATACCAAACACATTAAAAAAGTATAATAATTAATGTACAAATGTGAAAAATGTGAAAGAATAATAGACGCTCATGATTGCATCCTCCACGCTTAGATGATGGTTACATTGTCGTTTAGATTTTTAAAACTCTTCAAACCCTCTTGAATAATGTTTTTTATTTGATTGAAAAATTAATAAATTCTTTTTAAATAATGCAATGTAATTTAATTAATTCTTTCAAGGAAATATTAATATAAACAAAACTTTTTATCAACAACCCGTAAAAACTTCATGTTATAAAGAGAGATTAAACCACCAAATTATACAGTGAGAATACGGCAATGACATTACATTTGAGTTTCACAAAAACTATCAACATAAACATTCCAGAGGACATTCATATTCAGAACCCTGCTGTCCTGAAACTTGGGTCTCAGCGTCTTATTCCATGCTGTTTCTCCTTGGGGGATCATCATTTCCTGCAGCAAATAGGAGTAGGTAAAAACCCAAACGTAGGCTGAAACACTCAAACTAATAAAAGGATTAACCGTGAGCTGATGTACGCTCGCATCAAAACCAAACATCGATGCACAACTTACAAAGATAAAAGCGTAACCGAGATGCATCACTTGATAAGAATGCATCTTATCGGTGACCCTTCTGCACCCGGCAACCTCAAAGGTAAGCAGTGGACAGAATATATTCCTGGTTCGACGTCATCCAGTTTTAAGGCTTCAACAAGAATGATTTCCTGGAACATGAAAGCAGTGTTAGTGTCTGAGTCTTGAAACAGAATTTCTGGTTAAATCAGAGAACCATGTGAGACAACTCGGTTGCCTCGTTTTTTTGGTGCTGCATTTACCACTGTTCAACAATCTACCAAGTACCAAATGGAACGCATCCAACTAAAATGATCATGAACTAAAGAAAAAACCCTTTCATGTCTTATCAAATAACGATTTCTTACCCTGCCTTCTAGAAAAACAAGGTGGGATGGAATCAAATCATCATATGCAGCAACGGATAAGTAATCAATTCCTATAACAAAAGACCAACAAGTCAGCTTCAATAGAAAGAACAGAAATGATCACATGAACAGTAGTATAATCAGTAATATCTCACTGAGAAGAACTCAGTATAAGATTATATTACCGTAATTATGTATGCAGACTGTTAAAAAACTATGTGTCATAAAATAAGAACGGATGTGTGAATAGAGGAATATATATCTCACCGACAAGTTTAATGTCAGTGTTCTCCACCAACCACTGTGCTCCATCCCTCATAAATCCCACATAGCTGCTGTCAAACTCCTTTTGGAACATAAGCCGTCTAAAAGTGAAGTAAGCTCTAGTTAGTATAATGTTTCTTTGAATTGAATTTTTTGTTAATATTCTGCAATATTTTAAGATTTCTGAATCAAATTGAATTAGTACAAACATCAGTAGTCCAACCATTGACAAATAAAAGGTGGTTGGAAGGAATGATTAAACAGAGGAAAGGTCACCTCAGGCATAAATTTCCCTTGTTTTTTTTTTCCAAAGAAAGGTCTAGTAAAACAAATAAGGCATTTTATTTGCGGGAATTGTCATGAGTACTAGGAGCTAAGGAACAATGTATCAAATTATAAACTATCTAAAAATTTCAACAGCGAAAAGAAAAGAAGCTTTACAACAATACAACGTAACTGGTACATGCCCAGGTGCACGTGTGTGTGTGGGCGCATATTGCCAATAGTACCTGTCTGTGTTTAATGTTCTGAACAGCACACGATGTACCCCCTTGGGAATATGTAAGGACTTCATAACCTCAGCTGTAATAAGCATGTAGGACAGTCAAAAACCTTAAAAAAAAAAAAAAAAAAGAAGCAAATAGACTACATGGCATGTTATGTTCAATTGTTTCTATGTAGTGTTTGTTTAGCAACCAAAAGGTTACTTATCTGGCCTTTCAGTTGCTACTTGGCACTAGACATGATTTACATTTTGTATGCATATTGAAACAAAGGATAAGGTCATAAAGCTCTGCTTTCATCCTCATAGAAAATAGGAGTTTGAAAGGAAAATACATACCGGTTATGTTCTTCTCCCTCGGAACGTCAACTAGCAATGCAGGACCTTTTGACACAAAGACGTATAATAATCACAAAAATATCAGTGATACAACCAACACAAGCAATGAGCTTTTTCCCCTATTGCTATGTTACATTGTGAAAACAGGGTCAAATGCTAATCAACATGAAAGGCACAAATTGCAAAACATCAAACAGAATACAGAACAGAAAACCCAAATTCTGAAAAAAAAAAATGAAAAGAAAGCTTGATAATACCTCAAGATGCCCAAAACAGGAAATCCGGAAAAGGTGAAAGCCACTTTTCCTATTAGAATGTGAGGATGTAACCCAATACCAATTGACATTGAGTAGAGAGGCCCAAGATCATTTAAACTATTATATAAGATTCTAAAAGACACTAGGCGTTAGTGGGACCGTATGATAAAGTCTAGCACCTAAGCAACTAAGTGGACTAGGCAAATTTAAGTAAATTTGTTATATATTGTATAAATATATGCGTATTTATACTTTAATAAATACCTAATTGTACAGGATACATAAAGTGCAAAATAAAATGAATATATAGATTATAAAACATTAGAACATATTGAAAACATAAGAAACAAGCACATAATGTGTATTACATTTTATTGAAAAAGATTAAAATGCAATATAAAAGTTATTGATTTTCTGTCTAAGTAAGAATCACAATCTAGACACATTTTCTTAATTTTCAAATACCTAATGATTAATTAAAACAATGACCAACCGTCTAGCGCTAGACGAAAATTTTTAGAACAGTACTATTACGCAAGCATTTAATTCCTCGGAATTCACACTCTTAACATTTCATCTTCAACTTTGAAGCACCTAACCGCTAATATCCCACTTGCCCCAAACAACTCCAAATCCCCATAGAAATATATTACCTCGGGTAATTTCGTCGAACAGTTGGTATGCACTCACCCAACCGCATTAAACACTCAAAACCCTAAATGATTAAAATCAAAGAAACAGTGAAGAATCAATAACTGAATTACCATTAAGCACATCCAAGTCAAGGGTATCGACATCGAAGCCGGCATCGAAGTAGTGATCGAAGACGTGGCCCGGGGCATCGACGTGGGTACCAGTGTGAGTGGGCAGCTTCATCTCAGAGTTGTTGGCGATGGAGCCGTTCTTCATGCTGTTGGGGAGCCAAAGGAACTGGCCGACACCGTCGTTGGTTTCAAAGGCAGGCATGGTGGTGCTGTACCGGTGGCTGATGTCGAAGATTCGTCCATTGCCGTAAACTTCACGGCGAGGAGGGATCAGGGTGTCGGTTTCGGCGGCGTATTCGACGGAGGTGGTGCCCGGAATAGAAGGATAGGCTGTGGTGGCGACGGAGTAGGAGAGGGAGGAGAGTAGGAGGAGGAGAAGTATTGGCTTCATGGTGGTGCGTGTGGCAGTGGGAGGAGGTTGGATGACAAGTGGGCCGGTGATCTTTACGACTAGAAGACACAGCTTCGTCAATGATATAAACGGACGCGTTTTTTTTAGCTAAAATGTTGATTTGCCAAATTCATTATTTGATCTTTGAAATTTGAAATCAATAGAAGTAATCATTGAAATTGAATGAGGATTTTCTCTGAATTCTCTTTGTGAGGATCTTATCCTCAAATCGTATTATTTCATCGTATATCGTGCCATTAGTTTTCGTCAAGTACTATTCATATTTAATTTTAAATAAAAATATTTAAAATAATTTATGATCGCACGATATACGAAGAATAGACACGATTTGAGGATCTCTAGGATCCTCACAAAGATGATCCAAAGAGAATTCTCATTCCTTGATATTGTCCATTATCAATTATTTTGATCATTTGATGAAAAATTGTGTTAAATAAGGATCAAAATGATAAAATTACCCTCAATATAATAAATAATAGGCCAAAATAATTTGACAAAAATTGAGGGTATTTTTGTCATTTTATCCTTATTTATGGAAATTTTTCACAAAATGACCAAGATGTTGATTGTGGACAAACTTAGGGACCAATTCTATCTATTTCAAATCTCAGGGACCAAAGTGAGGAATTATGCAAATCTCAGAGATCATTTTGCCTAAAAACCTTAAAAAGAACTAGAAAGCCCTCGAATCTAAAATGTTGCACTACTAATTTAGTAAGGAATATGATTCTCTGTTTTATTTCAGTTGTATTACTTGAAAAAAGAAGAATTCTCCCTTTCTTAAAGCCATTTTAATGAGGGGCTCTATATATGAAGTTGTGAGATGTTTTAGGTTTAAATTTCGTAAGAAAAAAATGACAGATGTAACTCATTTTAAAACTCCGAAGAATCTTTAAGACTCCAAAACACAATCACTCCAACTGAGGAGATATATGCCTTTAGGGCTTTATGTGGGAATATATATATATTTATTTGTGTAGTTAATTGACTGCACGGTAAATTTAATTTTTGCCTTAACTTTTCTTAAATTGATTTTCAGATGTGTCATTTCAAATTTGTTTTATGAACTTTTCAACTTAAAAAATTTCAAATTCTAACAAAGTTAGATTTCATCACTTATGAACCGTTGAATTAGGTTTTTTTTTATCTCAATCTCATATGTTGGTTTGTTTCTTTGAAATCAGACAAGATAAGATTTCATTTATAACAATCATTGCATAGTATTATCTTATCTCAATCTCATCCTTGATTTATTTCTCTGATTGGTACATTCTTTAAAATCAAACAAGATAAAATTTTAGATTGGATTATCTTATCTCAATCTCATCTGTTATTTTATTTATGTGATTAGGCCATTGAGGGTGAGTCCCTCCCAAATCTCTCTAGGATACTCCTATAGATAAATGAAAGCTTGGAGAAAGTGAATTGGAGAAAGCTTAGAGGAAGAGAATTTCAACTTGACGTGTGTTTCGTCTAGCCTTTCTATATACTAGCCTTCATCACACGCATGCAGAAGGCATTTTTTGTGAAATCCCGTTCTTGGATTTCATTATTGTAATTTACATATTTCGTACTCACAGTATTTTATAATATTTTCGTGAATTTAAATTAATTTTAGATTTTAATTAATTAAGTACAAACTTTGAACTTTTGAAAAATAATTTTTTAAAATTCGTAGACCTTCGAGTGTCACTCATAATGTTTTTGAATTGAGCTTGATACCACGAGCACATAGGCGAAGGCCATTTGTGAATCGGGACGAGAAAAGAGAAGTTACAAATGTTAGAAGTTCCTTAAATAAAATAGGGATTTAATATTTTAAGGGGTTCCTATTAATTTGGGAAGGGACCAATAAGAAAAGAAAAAAAAAATTAGAAACTGCCAAATGGCAGTAAGGAGGGGGAGGATGAGAGTTGCGAGAGAGAAAATGAGGAGGAGGAAGGACCAATGAAAAGAGGAGAGAAGTAGAGAAAGGAGAGGGGAGGAAATAGAGGGGATCCAACCAAAAACCCAGCTGAATCGGGTCACCCGTGACCCACAGCCTAACAGGCGGGAATGATAGCAACTTAATTCTAGCAATTGGCATGATCCGACCATTGGATCGTTCCAAAATTTTAGAATATTGTTCTAGAAGATAAATGAGACCCTTGGGAAGTTACAGATCAGAAAGCCATAGGCGGATGGTCCAGATTGACTTGTATAGGGTTATGGGCCCACTTTTGACAGAGACTTGACTTTTGGTTAATAGGCTACGAAATGATCTTAAATATTAAAATTTGTATTACTAGAGACTATGTAGGGATTAGTGGGCCTGTATTGGTTAGTGAGTTATCTCATATTATATATACATCGGTTTACGTGTATAGGACGTCATATTGTGATATATATGTGTTTATTTATCTTCTTAATAATGTGAATGATAAGTATGATGAATGTTATAACAATGTGATCCTAGAATCATATTAGAAGTATTCTGTAGAACTTATATGCTTGTGTGACATATTAGTTAGTGGCCATGAGAAGTTGATGGTGTAGGTGACTACATTGTAACTCATAGGGGTTAAAGGTATGGGTAGGTTGTGTGTTGGATTTACTGCACCATGTAGCAGTGGTACATGGATGGTCATGCTTGGTATATCTGCATTGGGGGACCATACATATTTCAGGGGTGATCATGCTTGCTATATTTACGTTGGGTGATCACCGCCTGTACGATTAGACTATTCTTATGGTTCTGCTTGGTATATCTGCATTGGGGGACCGTATGTATTCTAGAAGTGATCATGCTTGGTATATCCACGTTGGGTGATCACTAACTAGAGCTATAGGATACAGTGCTGCTTGGTATATCCCCGTTGGGTGATCACTAACTAAAGTTATAGGATACAGTGCTGCTTAGTATATCCCCGTTGGGGGACTGTTAAGGGTGATCATGCTTGGTATATCCGCGATGGGTGATCACTGCTTATGTTATTATATTATGCATATGATTCTTCTTGGTATATCCGCGTTAGGGGACTATACGCATTCTAGGGGTGATCATGCTTGGTATATCCACGTTAGGTGATCACTACCTAGAGTTAGGATGCGGTCTTGCTTAGTATATCTGCGTTGGGTGACCATAAGTATTCAGGGGTGATCATGCTTGGTATATCCACAATGGGTGATCATTGCCTACACGCCGAGTTTATGCCTATAGTTCTGCTTTGTATGTTCGTGATGGGGAACCATACAATGTACTTGGTACATTTGAAATAGGCGACCATTGTTTAATTGGATTCTGTTGAGTGATCTAGAATCCCTACTCTTGCTCACTTCCATAAAGTTAGTCTGGCTCCTAGATTTGAGTGAATGTGAATTGTTCACAGTAGACATTGTGCTTCGTTAACTGTTCTGTGAGATGTTGCATACCATAAAGTGCAATATTATGTGAAACATAGTTCTTTATATGATGGATGAATTGGAAAGCATATGTGTGGGAATGGCATACATGCGTGCATGACAAGATGATAATTGTTGTTTGGCTTATGGTTGATGTGTAATGTGGTACTCTATGTTTTCTGCTAGAAGTATTTTACAAAAAGATTAGAGTTCGACAATTGACGAACTACGAATGGCTTAATCTCCGTTTAGGGTATGTAGGCAGTCTAACGAGGACGTTAGGTGCAACCATAAAGTATACGAAAATTACTACGCAACTTGAATCTTAAATTATGCTTTGTACATATCCCGAAGGCAAGGTCTGTTGGATTTACAAATACTTGGTGACGTCACGTGTTGATCCTGGACGTATGTCGGGATCGGGACGTAACATTTTTTGAATCACGGCATACTATGCGCGACATACACATTTTAAATGTATTATTATGCGCGTGCAAAAGACCTTTTTCATAACCGGTGAGCGCATGCAGAAGGTATTTTTTGAATCATAGAGTGCTACGTGCGACTTACACATTTTAAATGTATTATGATGCACGTGCAAAAGACCTTTCTTATAACCGGTGAGCACATGCAGAAGGCATTTTTTGAATCACAGTGTGCTACACGCGACTTAGACGTTTTAAATATATTATTATACGCATGCGAAATACCTCTTTTATAACCGGCACTGTATGCCTCTTAAGATATTTTGAACGCGTTTAAAAATAGAGAAAATAATAGTTAATAAACAACTGATTGAATTACATTATTGTTAGCCTATTGTGAGGTAGTAATTTAAAAAAGTAAAAAAAAAAAAAAAAAACACTGTACAAAAAGAATTAATTATTAAAAAGTACTGTTTATATGATGAAAATACCCCTGCATTATTTGGTGCATTATTTTGGATTGCTTTTATACCTTTTTATTTGGGAGGCATTTTTGTCCTAAAATTTTTGGTGAAGCTAGTGACCCCAAAAGGGCCTCCTAGTTTTATATATTAAGATATATGCAGATTACATCCGTTGATTTGCATACCCAAATAAGACAAGTAAATAAATGCAATAAATTTACAACAACAAATATCAACTAATACAATGAGAGGGATTTTTAGGTTTGAAGTTGATTGAGCAATAGTTGTTAAGAGAGTAGTTATACTCTTGTCAACTCCTCCTATGCCAGTTGGGGGTGATAGACCCCTTCAAAGCTTAAATGGTGTGCAGTTCTTTCTTCGAGGACCACATTTTATTACTATCTTATCCACTATGTCCTAGTCGGAGTCTCAATCTTTGAAGTTTCCATCATCATAAGCTTAAACTCTTATTTGTTGTCACAACTCTCTTTGTAAGCAATGAAAGAGCTAGCCAAAAGCTTTGCTTCTTCGCTAAGATCACGCACAATACCTTTTTCTTTTTGTGTTTTAGCTTTTCTGTTTCCAATAGGCCTTGACGTAGAGTTGAAGTTTGCGCAATATTTTGAGTTTCTGGAATTGACTCCATAAGATTCTCATTGTTGACAGAAAAAATTATTCACCATTGGAGATAACTCATTAATGGAGAGTGTTTCACTCCTGAAGTTGTAAACACTCCCAACATTTCATGAAATGGAAAGATTTGCCTTCTTTTTGATAATATGAGAACTATGCATCTTCTGTCTATGGATGTGTGGATTAATGTTTTAATTTAGTAAAAGAAATAATATACTAAAATGCAAAATAAATTACCTAAACAAGTAAAATCAATAAAAACTCACATTGTTCTCTTTGCAACTACCATTCTTGGACATATGGTTTATTTGAATGATGTGTTCGGCGAACTGGCTACACTCACTATGGATGACCCCCACCTATTTTTGAACCCCTTCGGGTTTCTTGGACTAGTGTTACTTTCTCAGAACTGTAACCACTGGTCCACTGATGCTGAATACGTGTAATTTGTGCCCTTTTGTGAATTTTCCATCATTGGTGGAAAAAGGATAGAAGAAAATTGAGAAAAAAATTATTGCAAATAACAAATTTGGCAAATGAAACGAAAATTGAGAAGTTTGTGAATGATATAAAGTTTTTAAGAAAAATAAAAGGGTATTTATAGCAAAAATATGAACTGAAAAAGAAGAACAAGAAAAAAAAAATCTAGCCGTTGAAGAAAAATAGATGTTGAAAACAAAAACGACAACAAAAAATAACCGTTGAAACATGTATTTGAAATTAGAAATGGGTCCACCCATTTCTGAACTAAAAAAAACAACTATGCCTTTAAATTGGTGCGGGTCCCACTGTTTTTTAGGCTGGATGTAGCCTAATTTTTTGCTCTCGATGAAGGAAAATGCTAGCCCTTGTGGTGGAAGTAGCCAATTTTCAGGCCCATTGAGGATGAAATTTCTTACCAGGGCTTCAAATATAGTAACCTTAAGGAGGATAAAGCCCCATTAGAGATCCTCTTACTACTATAAATAAAGGCATAAGGGGTGAGATAATGCATACATCAACATTCACCTATTCTCTTCTCTCTCTTGCTGTCACATCTACTCTCTCCCTCTACAATTCTTCAATTAAATAGGCCTAGAACCTGTTATCAACGTATTCTTGTTGACACTAAGGAATATAAGGTTCTAAGGAGGTTCTTCTATAACTAACATTCAAAGGCTTTATTTCGTTTCCAGCAAATCAAGTTCTTCTACAACATAGAATTGATATTTTATGAACCCCTGATAGCATGAAATCGTTCATTATGATGCATAACCCCCAATCTATTATTACATAGTTCTACTATTACATATTGTATATTGTTCAATATATATGTTGGAATTAAATTTGGGCATATCCTTAGATGAAGGCGAAATCTAGTCAGAGTTTCCCATGATTCCGGTGAGGGGTGTGGTTGATTCTGAATTGGTCTGACTACATATCTCTGAGAAGAAGAATCAAACCATATGTGTAATTCTAAAAAAAAGGGTGTGATGTGCAATACATCCTGAACCACCTTGATGAATAGCCTATGGCAGGGCGTTAAGGTGATGAGTTCTCCATAGACGTATCTATGTTCAGATGGCGGTGTATATGGAACATGAGTCTTTGTTAGGCATAGAGAGTACGTGTATATTGGAGAAGATGAAGAATCTTAAGAAGGTCCTTCAGGTGTAATTATTCCTCTTGAATCAGAGAGAAATCCCCCTAATAAATTGCGAGACTATCTAAGAGACAATATAGGATAAGATATCTCATTTTCCTAGTATTATGATTACATTGCCTAAATCCCCAAGATATCCTAATTTGACTTGAATTAGGGTTTCCTTACTTAGGAGACAAGTAATATCTTCAATGGGCTTAAACCTAGCATGTCGAACTAAAGCTGTCAGACTACGCTTCATGGGCCATGGGCATTCCGATTCTTTTTTCCACCCAAGGTACCACATGTCAGGGTCTTAGAGAATCATGGTCCCACAATAGGCAATTAATATTTTGATTATGCAAATTATGTTATATTATGATAAACTACTATGTGAATTAAGTGAATCAAAGACAAACAAGAAAATACAAGCACGAACTAGGGTTTTGAAAACCCTAAAACCAAGAAAAGAAGAAGAATAGAATTCTATGACTGAATCGCGCCTAGCCTAAAGCCAAGTGCGCTATTGCACCTGAGCCGTGCCAAGAGCTGAGCATGTAGCTCTGGCTTTGCCCAATAATGACATTGTTTAGTGTCTGGGTGATGTAGACCAAGTTGAGCTTGCCAACGCACGCGAGTCTAAAGCCCAATTCGCTGGGCTTTTTTCTGCCAAAGTTTGTAGCTTGGTGCACATTGGGTTTGCTCCCGTCCTCAGGCTTGCTCCAGCTTCTTGAGGGCTTCCTGATAATGTAGCATGCATTAGTCCATGATAGGCCACCTCTTTTCAGCCTATCTCAAGCCCAAGCCAACAACTTAATGTTATTAGCCCTTTTTCTCTACTGGGATGCCACTGTTCTCGGCCCAAAAGCCAGTTTTGGCTTATGTTTTGCTTCTAGCCAGACCCAACCATGTATGGATGGCCATAGCTAAGCCGAAAATTGGGCTTTATTTTCTTAATTGCTTAGCCCGAAGCCATCGAAAATCAGTATGAATTAATTTTCAATATTTTCTTGCTTCCATAGCTAACCCTGTATGGTCCAATTCTATTGAATTAATTTAGTGACCCTACATTAATTTGACAAAAAAAACAAATTAATGGCCAACAACCCACTTTTGTAAATTGACGATTCAATATTTTTTTTTTTTGGAACTGTTGACATCCTTTCGTAGTCCCGAAACTACTCACACTTAAGTTCCTGAAGCAACCCTAAATTCACTACACTTGAATTGTATATTGTATTCTGTGCTCTTGCTGATACCCCTTTTATGAACTTGAAGTTCATCTAAAATCGAATTTGTAGTTTCCAAATTAGTGTCTTTGAAACCCTAAGGCCATCTCCAACCGATCCGACCAGAGGGTCATAAGGTCAAAAATAGCCCGAAATGACATGAAAACCATCTCCAACCGATCCGACCAGAGGGTCATAAGGTCAAAAATAGTCCGAAATGACATGAAAACCATCTCCAACCGAGGGCTAGGCCAAAGGGCTCGTGGGCCCCATCGGGCCAAAAAAGGAGAAAAGGGCCAACCGGCTGGCCCATCCCAGCCAACCAGCCAGCCTGAGGCCTGGCCAAATGTTTGAAACCAACGGCTAATTGCTGATGTCAGCTAGCCGTTATATTTGAATTTTTTTTTTACAAGTCTTTTTTTTTTTTTTTATACAGTTTTTTTTTTCAAAAGTTTAAATTTTTTTTTTTTAATTCTATTTTTTTCCTATAACTTCCTAAACCATAAAACAACATTAAATAACATTAAGTAACATGAAACAACAATAAACAATATTAAAAACATTAAGTAACATTAAACAACATAAAAAGTTACTTACACATTGACACGTGACACTCAAAATCTGAGACGTAAAATTATTGAGGTAATTTAAGTTAAGTAACCATATTAATTCAATTAAAATAATAAATTATGTTTGGCCCTATGACCTTTTGGCCTCCTCGTTTAGAGATGGCTTTTTGTCATAGAGCTATAGAAAGGGAATGTTCTACTTTTGTTTATATCCTAGCCATATACAATTAAACTGTTTAACTACTCTTACTCAACTTCGTTGTATTCTTCAATCGTTACCTTGCACAGCATGTCATCCATTAGGTTCTTTAGCGAGCTATTGGCTATTTATAGTTGATAGTGAATTGAAACTTGCTTTTCAATTCTTCCTAATCATCAGGGCTTCCACAAACCATGAGTAATATCTAGCAGTATGCCATGACTCTCAAACTAAGTAGAAGAGGTTGGAGAATCTATTCAATTTGAGATTACAATGCAATATGGTCTTTCTCTAAAACAATACTCATGATCACATTATTTGGTGATAGTTTATTAGCTTGACCAAGGTAATAAGAAAGTTAAGGCTAGACGACAAAAAAGACTCAAATTTTTATACATGTTTACTATCCAATGTGATTCTATTGTCTATATGATTACCTTAACTGTGATTTGGAAAGTACTTCCTAAACCTGATTCAGACTGAGGCCAGAGATTCTTAATCATATCATACAGTATTCTCCCTAAACAGTTTAAAGGTTAAAGATCTCTTGTTGTACATTCACGTGACCCCATGATGAAGTAGCCTAACCTTAACTATGTCGTGGACACCCTCTAATAAATTGCCTTTGACATAGTCAAAGATTAAGGACCTAACCACAAGACAACTATGATGCCTCATGGAAAATGACAACTTTGCATTATTCTAACTAGTGAGTTTTCATTTGACAAGAGTATGAGAACTCCTGGTTGATCCATTCAGCAGGCTCTCTCTAATGAGCACCTACATACTTGTCTTGGTGTCATTAACACCAATGAACGAGACCAGTCACTCTCTAGGGAAAACACATAGTATACATTGATCTATCCAATTCGTCAACGCCCATTTGGTAATTCTATGATCAAGAACATTTAGGATATGTAAATGAAAGAGAAATGTCTCATGAATCTAACTTTTTAGATCACATTTTTTTAATCACATATTTCTTGGACTTATAGTTTAAGCGTATGACATTTAATGAGATGACTTTAGACAATAATCTTTGCCTTTGTATAAAGTAGATTAGTTTAATATGTGAAATTTCGTAAAGCATCATCTCATGATTGGCTTTAGGACACATTTTCAACAGTGCATTCATGTGCCTAATGGTTAAGTAGCTTAACTCCAACTATGTTGTGGACACCATATAATGGAATGCCTTTAACATAGTCAATGATTAAGGACCTGACCACAAGACAACTATGATGCCTCATGTCAAAAGACTACTTTGTATTATCTCAACTAGTGAGTTCTCATATGACATGAGTATCGGTGGACTCACTCTCTATTGAACACCTACAATTTTGACTTGCTGTCATTCACACCAATAACTCGAAAGTAAACCATAATCTTTGCCCTTACAATAACCTAAATTAGTTTAACATGTGAAATGTTCATAAAATATCATCTTATGATTGACTTTAGGGCATATTTCAAACATAGATTTCCTTTGTTCTTGGTTATTCTCATACGTAAGAATCAACAAGAATTAAGAAATTATTGTGTTCTAGAGTTTGCTTCATGGTTTTTATGTTATCCATTGAATCAACTACTCTCCACATTTCCAATTGGTTCTATAGTAGAACGTCAACTTCCTTCATAGTATCAAAGCAAGTTGCCCCATGTATGAAACCCCATAGCCACACGTGCTCCACGTCACCCCATTTGTGTTGTTCACGTGTTAGGCTTGAAAATTCATCACACACGAAGGGGCTTGTTAAAAATGAATCTCACATTGACGGGAGAAAAAACCTTGCATGAGCATATAAGTAAGTTACGCTACTCCTTATATTATCAATTGGTTTTATGGTGAAACATTCCTTTAGTTTCAACATTGAAAAAGTTGTGTTTTTATAAACTGGAATCGCTCCACAATCAACATAACTTGTTTCAGCATTGAGGAAGTTCGTTATTGCTGATTGATCAAAACAGTCTCAATGTAGGAATCCCATTTGTCGTGTTTCGTCGAAGAGATCACCTTGCTAGTATCTCGGCAAGTAAGGTGTCCTTTAAAATTTGTTATTCCCAATTCACGTTCTGAAGAACGGCCATACTTCCTTCATTTTTAAAACCAGAATAACCTTCAAGTATCTTTGTCCAATAAGCTAGTGTTTGAGTAGGCGAACTTACTTCTTTAATTTGCCCATATCATATCCGATAATGAATCCGATGCTCATGATCTAGTAGACATTCACAATGATTTTGCATGGCTTCAGGTCGTAGAATTTAAGGCCACAATGTTCCTTCTTCAGTCCTAGTCGCTTATCATAAGTTCACTGCAGAGCACACCCTCACCGCATGTATTGGCACGCCCGTACCAGTTCAAAGCTCTCGAAGAACATAATTAGGTCTTAAATTTATAGCCACATAAGATTTAACTTTGTGTATGACACTTCATTTTGGTAAGAACCGAACTTATAACCTCTCATTTACAAATAAAGAGAAATATCACCAATTGCAAAGCTACAGAGAAGCAAGGAGGGGCAGCCGCCCCTCTCCTAATCGGAAATCAAGCCTAAGAATGGTGATTCTGACCCTCTGGTTCCTTTGGAAGTGATGGCTTCTCTCTAGTTTTCTGGGTTGCTCCTGCTGCACTGCGCAGCAATGATCCCTTCTTTTTTTTTTTTTTTTGAAAAACCCTTGAGTAAGACACTATGTAACTTAGTGATTAAAAAAATTAAAATGTTCCTTAATTAAAACGACGCTGGTCCTTAAAAAAAAAAAAAAAAAAAAAAAAAATCCCCGTTACGGCTGCCTCACACCATGTTCAGTCCCCTTCCCTTTTGGAAACCAGAGTGCTCCCAGCCTTCAAGCCAGCCGCCATCAGCTAGCCGTGTCTGCTCTGATCGACTTGTTTGGCCAGACATCCCACAAACATGTTTGTTCCGTCTCTTTACTCAAACATGTAATTCTTTAACTTTTTCGGTGGTTTGAAGATTTCTGTTTTTCTAATCTGCGTGTAAAGAAAAACTAAATTCTGGGTTGTTTTAGGCGTGTTGGACTTCTGTTTCTCAAAACTCTAATTTTATTTAATTGATAATTGAATATGAATAGGAAAGGTTGTATTTTGTTTACTGAATGAATAATAACATAAGGACTTTTTTTGGATGGGGACAAATGTTAATGTTGAAGAAGAGATTGAAAAACATAAAACACCAATATGAAGTCCTTACATAGGAATTGGATTAGCTGAATTTGGAATTCCGCAGCGATTAGTATAATGGTTGTTTTGTACATGTGTTTTTGTTTTTGTTTTTTTTTTTTTTTTTTCTCTTGCAAGACTGTTGCTTGTATTTTATTAGTTTTGACAATGTAGGTATTGTGGATCTGAAAGTGCTATTGGAACTCTTCTCGATGTACCGTGAGTGGCAGGAGGATAATGTTCAGAAGATGAGCAAAAGACAGGTTTGGTTTCACAAGATTACTACTGTCTTTGTTCAGTAATTTGAGATGGTTTGAAGAAATAACTCAAGTTTTTAGGGTTTACAAGTGCAATGATTGTCCCTTTTTTTTTATTGTCGGAGAGTTACTTCGTATAATCTTGAAGTTCAGAGACAATTTTTTACTTTAAAATCTGAGGAGAAAATAGAACTTGAGACTAAGGATTTAGGGAAATCTTCTTCAATTTCCTTGTGCATCTTGTAGTGTGTCATCATCCACTTGGTTTTTTGGGTCTCTTGTTGGTAAAACGAAACCACTAAATTAGTGGAACATAGTTAAATCTAATTCTATGAATTCAGTTAAACAACTTCAAGAAAATAACCAGTTTAAGGATGTCTCATTGAAATTCAATTATCTATTTAAGTGATCACTCTTTACGCTTTTACATTTCGCCATTTTTCCCGCCAATTCATGACTTCGTCACTGAATATCACTAAACCGTAATACTAAGTGGCAATCGTCAAGCATTTTTAGTAAGTATATTTTGTTGTCATTTCTTTTGCATGGACATCATTCGTCATGCACATTTGTGAGTTTTTGTGTTTTTATCCCCCACGAAGAACCATGCAACTTCCAAATTACTGAATTAAGAACCCCTCCCCTTTTCACGCTGCAATTAGAAAACAAGCATGCCAGCAGGCAGCAAGCAGATTTCTCAATGCTCAGAATCTCAAACAAAAACAGATTTTTACCTTGCGGCTTTTGAGCCGAACAAAGTTCTAATAAGGAAATTAAAAATTGCAACATGTCAACAACTACTGGACGTGTGTGAACTGTGATGCAGGTCAGAAAATTCACCTCCATAAATCATAAACAAATCACTAAATATCTTAACTCAAATCTTTATAACATTTTCTGTCTTACTTCGCATTGGCATTTGGTATTACTTGTTTGTTTTTTGTCAGAAACTAGTTTATTTATGTTTAAACATGTAAATTTGTTTGCTAGTAGTCTAACATTTTAATCTAATATTTTAATTACATAATATATGAATCATGTCATTCGTTGATATTATAACAAGTGAATTAGGTCGTTTAATGATTTTATTTTGTTGGATACAATGATTTATATTTATTTCGAGAGAGTCGAATAATAAATTGGTATGAAACTCGTTATTTTTAATATGCGAACTTATAACTTCTTACTTACCGTGAATATGAGTATTATTAAACCATTATTAAATGACAATACATAGGGGTGGAAAAAATTCCCAAAAATCCCGAACCGAACCGAAAAAATCCCAATCCCAAACCAAAAATTTCCCAAACTGAAATTCCCGAAATTTTCGGGATGCTATCCCGAATCGATCCCAAAATTTCGGTATGGGATTCGGAATTGGCTTCTCAATATCTCGGGAATCCCATACCGAACCGAAAATATATAATGTTAATTATTATATATATATTTATACATACATATATATATATATTATTCTTTTATAATTGATGCTAGTAGTTTCTAATTCATGCTCGGCAACCTGGAATGCCCTACACCTTGCATATTTTTCATGTTCTGTTTGATATTCATGTGGATTTTATTATTGCTGCTGCCATGGCTGATGATTTCAGAAGACTTGATTCTTTTGTCTCTCAACAGATTGCAAAAATGGTTTAATTAATTTGAATTTTGACTATGATAAAAACAGTCAGACATGCCAGTGTTCAATTAAATGGTAGTGTGAATGAAATGAAATTCCTAGTTCATGAATGTGTTCTTGAATTATATATTTGAAGAACAATTCATAATTTCATATTTCAATTTGGGATTCCCGATTTGTCCCAAAATCCCAAAAATATTTCAGGATTCCCGAAATTTGGGATTCCCGAAAATTTGGTTTGGGATTGGTCTTCAAATTCCCGTCCCAAAAAATTTTGGTTTGGAATTCGGGATACTAGTTTCGGTATGGTATCCATACCGAACCACCCCTAACAGTACATATGTTAATTATTAACATGTAAATTAGCAACTCAGATGATTGACAAACTAAAAGTCTTCCAATGTCTTAGTGCTCTCCAACTGGATAGCTAAACTCACTCACCACTAACTAGCCAGTACCCCACTACGCATTCACATTACATCGTTCGTAATTCTCCATCCATAAAAATGCTCAAAAGTCACTCATTCACTCCTTCAAACACAAACCACCAAGTAGCTATGCCTCTGCCTAACCTCAACCTCCACCACCGCCTCCTCCTCCTCCTTCACATTTCCCTTCTAATCTCCACCAATCACATTTCTCCAATCCAAGCCCTCACTTCCCCCTCAGACATCTCCGCCCTCAAGGCATTCAAATCCGCCGTCAAACCCTCCTCCATTCCGCCGTGGTCTTGCCTCGCCTCCTGGGACTTCACCACCGACCCTTGCGCCATCCCCCGCCGAACCCACTTCACGTGCGGCGTCACCTGCTCACCCGACTCGACCCGGGTCACCCAAATCACCCTTGACCCCGCCGCCTACTCCGGGACGCTCACCCCGCTAATTTCTCAGCTCACCAACCTCACCACTCTCGACCTCGCCGACAACTACTTCTCCGGCGCCATCCCAACCTCCATTTCCTCTCTCTCCAACCTCCAAACCTTAACTCTCCAATCCAACTCGTTCTCCGGCTCGCTCCCTCCCGCCATTTCCAACCTTAAATCCCTCGAATCCTTAGACATTTCCCACAATTTACTATCTGGGTTTCTCCCAAACACATTGAACTCGCTACCCAATTTACGACGGCTCGATCTGAGCTTCAACAAGCTCGCCGGCACAATCCCCAAACTGCCCCCGAACCTCCTTGAACTCGCTCTGAAGCACAATTTGTTATCCGGGTCGATTCCGGAATCGGCCTTCGCCGGCTTGACTCAGTTGGAAGTGATAGAACTCAGCGAGAACTCGTTTTCCGGGGCTCTACAGTCGTGGTTCTTTCTCCTCCCGTCGCTCCAGCAAGTAGATTTGGCCAATAACAGCCTGACAGGTGTCGAGATCCCGCCCAATGGCGGTGGCGATCTCGTGGCCCTTGATTTGGGTTCTAACAGAATCGAAGGTTACGTGCCGGTAAATTTCGGGAGCTATCCTATGCTGTCGTCGCTGTCACTTCGGTACAACCGGCTACGTGGCAGGATCCCAGTGGAGTACGGGCGGAAAAAGTCGTTAAAGAGGTTGTACTTGGACGGGAACTTTTTGATTGGGCAGCCGCCGGCGGGACTGGTGACCGGAGGTAATGGAGTGTCCGGAAGCTTGGGGGATAATTGTCTGCAGGCGTGCCCAGCGTCTTCGAATCTGTGCATACCTCCGCAGAAACCTAACGCCATTTGCAAGCAAGCGTATGGTGGTGGGAGAGGAAAACCGAGGTCTTGATTCTTGAAGACCTGAAATTGAAGCGTCAAAATATGGTTTGTCGGCCAAAGTATTAACTATTCTTTAACTATTTTTAACGTTGAATAAGCTAAATTGGATATTGCTTTTTTCTATTGCAATTTGTACAATATACATAATAATTAAAAGATCGAGATTAGGAGAAATTCTTGTGTCCATTACTCGTTTTTATCAATGTATTGTAATGGTGTCTGGTTAATTGTGTGAGAATATGTAAATGTACGAATCACTTGATCTTTGTATTGATGCAAAATATCTCTTTAAATACGGTGTTCTCTCATAATGTATTACCATAATCTAAAGCATTTTTCTAGGGTTACATACTTTGCATCTCAAATAGTACGTTCTCATAATAATGTGGTCCATTATGTTATTGCCGACGGGACAAGCTTAACAAGTTTTGTTTCCTTTCTCACTTTAAATTATTTATGTAGTTTGGTGTATTCAAAATGTATTCAACCACAAATGTCGTCTTAGCTCAGCTAGTAGAGACTAGAGCGCACAGCTTTTGACCACATCGTGTGGTTGTGGTTCGATTACCATTTTTCTTTCATTGTTTTACCGTTCAGAAGTCCGTCTAAAAGTGAATGAAATAATGCTTTTATGCTTGTTTTTTTAAGGCTTGTTTCTCACTATGATGCTTGGAATTACAATTAATCTCACTTTGTTTTCTAAAACTCTACATGTACCACTTTATCATCGGAATTTCTAATCTTTGCACCAAATTATTTTAATTATTTTAATCTAGGTAAGCTGATTCGATGTTGAAAGCTTTTTTAAAGAGACAACAAAATCAAAACAAATGTGGAGAATATACCACGGCAGCAATGGGTAGTTGGTTGCCCGACAAACTAAATCAAATAAAGCATACATGAAAATGATAAACAATTGACCTTAAACCTAACATGTATTATTAGTTTCTCTAAACACTAATCCTAATAGCAATCGGTCTCCATATTACTTTTTCACAAAGATGAAAGAATCAACACGTGTCATCATGTATTATTAGTTTCTCTAAACACTAATCCTAATAGCAATCGTTCTCCATATTACCTTTTCACAAAGATGAAAGAATCAACACGTGTCATCAATCGTTTGTTCAAAAATAAAAAAAAAGCATGTCTCATCAAACACACGCTTATCTGAAAAGATAGAGGAGCTTGCATAAGGTGGAAGTGTATGAAATCATTATACTACACTTTGTATTATACTGTAGAGGTTTCAAACGACATTGAAAATGGGACAAAGTGGCCCATATATATTATGTATTTTTGTGTTTATCATGCATTTTAAATGAAAGCAACTTGCATGTAATTAATTTATTTTTATATAGTGTTTTAATTTAATAATATAATGTCGTGAGAAAAAAAATATATAGTAACATTTGCTAAACAAGAACACCGTAGCGACGATAGACTCGTTCCAACTCATTTTCGTTTGAAAGCTAAAGCTGATGCAGTTGAAAATTGAAATTCAATGAGCGTTGGAGCCTTCATCGCAGAAACTGCAAAACTGACTGTTGTGGTCGTTGGCTATCTTGTTGATGAATAATCCCAGGCGCTTACGTAATACTTAACCACTTTGTACAATTTAATTCACTTTTCCCGAAAAATTAAAAAAGGTGTTTCTGTATGGACTCAAATCCAAGGTGAGTTGTACCGCAAGAAAAGTCGTCAAAAGTTGGTTTTACCCTTTACATCGAAATCCAACGATTCTCCTTTAAACTACACAAAAGTGTTGAATAGTTTGAATAACAACTTAGATATGTGTGATCTAATTAATTGTGAAACTAATCTCATTTTTTTATTTTAATATAAATAATATCATTTGTGCAGAAAAAAAAAAACATATCGTTGCATGCACCGAAAATTAGAATTTGTTGGATAGGGTTCAAATCTTCTACATCGAAAATCATATGTGACATTTTTTGGTTTGTCTCAGAATTTAACGCATGTCCACCGCTAACTCAACTTTTAAACATTGTTAACTCTTTGAAAAAGATTAAAAATGAAAGTTAAAACGTGAAACTCAGAAGCCCGAACGTTCCCCCTCCCACATGCCCACAACCGTCCCTTTTCTCCTCACTGAGAATCTCGTCATCCTGACATATCCAGATCCAGATCCTTGAACCCCAACGACAACCTTATAGTGAGATTCGTGATCGTAAATTTCTTTTTCTTTTATTATTGTGTGGATGCTTTTACGATTGCAGTACATCTGTTTATGGGATTCTTCTTTTTTTTCTTTTTTTTTTTTCAAGATTTTTGTGCTTGCCGTGTTTATGGGATTTTTCTGCGTTTGTGGTGGTCGACGTTGAGCGGGAGGGGGTACAGTTGGGTTTTTGAGTTTCAGGTTTTATTTTTGTTTTTTTTTAATCCTTTTCAGAGAGTTAACCGTGTTTAGAAGTGGTGTTAATGGTACACATATGTCAAATTCTGAGATGGATAATGCTAGAGAGATCAAATTTATAAATAAAATTTGCAAACTAAATAATATTTCATCAATAGGAATTAGCACGTTTATCAACGCTTAAGTAATAATCTAATTATTAATTTCTATGTCATTTATTTTTCAAAATTTTATTGATAAATTTAATTTCCGTAGTATTATGTCACATCCCGGCCTGGGCGGGATCACTTCCCAGGCCCGACTCCACCACCGTAGCACGATATTGTCCGCTTTGGGCTTCCTATTCCCTCACGGTTTTGTTTTTGAGAACTCACGAGCAACTTCCCAGTGGGTCACCCATCATGTGATTGCTCTAGCTCCCTTCTCGCTTAACTTCGGAGTTCCTACGGAACCCGAAGCCAATGAGCTCTCAAAATGCCTCATGCTAGGTAGAGATGTGAATATACATATAAGGATCACTCCCCTGGGCGATGTGGGATGTCACAATCCACCCCCCTTAGGGGCCCGACGTCCTTGTCGGCACACACGCGGCCAGGGTTAGGCTCTGATACCAAATCGTCACATCCCGGCCCGAGACGGATCACTTCCCAGGCCCGCTCCACCACCGTAGCACGATATTGTCCGTTTTGGGCTTACCATTCCCTCACGGTTTTGTTTTTGGGAACTCACGAGCAACTTCCCAGTGGGTCACCCATCATGGGATTGCTCTAGCCCCCTTCTCGCTTAACTTCGGAGTTCCTACGGAACCCGAAGCCAGTGAGCTCCCAAAAGGCCTCGTGCTAGGTAGAGATGTGAATATACATATAAGGATCACTCCCCTGAACGATGTGGGATGTCACAATTACCTATTCTGGATAGGCCACAAAAGGTTTTGTGGCTAGTAGGACTAGTGGTGAGATCCTCTATCACCTGGCTACTTTCTACCACTTTTCCTCAATTTGGACTTTAGATGATTGGATAGGTTATTTTTAAGTGAAAGTTTTACAATTTTTTAAGAATTTTTACAGATTTACATGTATTTTTATTATAGATTTATATGCAAATGACTTCTTTTAGTGTACAATCTGAAGATATTTCTTTCATTGCATAATTTTTTAGTGGACAATTTTAAAAACAGTTATACATTGATATGAATTTTTATTAGTTGACTCCGACAACATAAAACAAATTTATTTCAGTGTCCAGTCTGATATACCAATTGGCATCCTCAATGTTCCCATGTTTTTCAAAATAATTAGCAAAGGCCATTACAGTGTTATCCGATGGTCTCCAATGACAATCTTGTGACATACTAAACCCATTTTTCATCGCTTCAATGGACTTGTATATGTTCTCGCTTGTCAACCTTTCTTCGATAAGGATCTCCTATGTCTTATAATTTGGTTGACTGCCCCTCTCCCATGTCAAATCCATTCCACGTATCTGCACCAAGAAGGACATTTGAGACTCGAACATCATACCTAAAGCAATTGGATTCCCATTTCATAAAATATAAGAAAAACTAATGAAAAATATTTCAGAACTTTTAATTTTAATAAATAAAAAAACTTGTGCTAACTTTATCTAATGATTAGGATAAATCCCAACTCAAAACCAATCTAATTAAAATGGTTCAAAAATTGAGTTTTCAATTTTGCTCCTGACAGCAACACAACATGTCGTTCCTCCCTACTACCTCTGCTGCATTTCCTCCATTCATATAAAAAGGACAAAAGGTTTTTTTTTTTTTTTTTTTTTTTCTTCCATTCATATAAAAATGACAAAAGTTGATTTTTTTGTTAAGCTTTACATTTCATGGTTACACATGGTGGACTTGAAGCCGCGGTCTCAGCGAAGAGAGAGATCAAGAGAAGATGAGATAGAGGATGTGCTTCCCCCGGAGAGAGAGATCGAGAGAAGATGAGATAGAGGATGCGCTCCCCGCGGAGAGAGAGACCAAGAAAAGATGACATAGAACCCTCGCTGCCCGCTACAATTTCTGAAATTGCAATGAAAGTTTGATGGACGTCATCTCTCTCCTTGGAGAAGAAGGTGGGTGGGTCGGTCCCTTATAACTTTTAATTTAGTTTTATTTTTAAAATGGTTTTTTAATATTTAATTAATTTTTCTTGCCACATCATAAACACATGTAAATTTTGTATTTATCACGTTATCATTTAATGATCAAATTAAGGTTTTGACTAACGAATGTGTGATATGCATTTTACTTAAATTTTGAGAGAGAGAGAGAGAGAGAGAGAGAGAGAGAGAGAGAGAGAGAGAGAGAGAGAGAGAGAGAGAGAGAGAGAGAGAGAGAGAGAGAGAGAGAGAGAGAGAGAGAGAGAGAGAGAGAGAGAGAGAGAGAGCAGGAGAGCCGAAAATGTCATAATTTACGGTCGTCATCGTCATCATGCTGTCGAAGACAGAGAGAGAGCAGGAGAGCCGAAAATGTCATAATTTACGGTCGTCATCGTCATCATGCTGTCAAAGACACTACTACTAGAATTTGAAGTCAACATTTCAAGTGGGGTTCTCATGTCTTTGCTCCAACTTAAAATAAAAAATGAAAAACGTTAAAATTAAAAATGAATCTTTATAAAGTATTTGTGGTGAACATAAGTCCAAAAGTATGATTATATATTCTATTCGTTTTTGTTATTTGGTGGAGTAATCTTGTATTATTTATAGAACTTCTGAGAACTAAACCAAAATAATTTATATTATTTTTGAAATTGAGCCAAATTAATCTACATTATTTCTGGAATTACTACGAAATAACTCACCTAATTTCTGGAACTACTGCAAAATAACATACATTATTTTTAAAACTACAGCAAAATAACTCACATTATTTCTGAAATGAAACAAAATAAACAGTATTTCTGAAACTATAGCAAAATAGCAAACACTACTTCTAAAACTGAACCAAAATAATCCACATTATTTGTGGAACTACAATAAAATTACACACTATTTCTGAAAATGAACCGAAATAACTCACGTTATTTCTAGAACTACAACAAAATAACTCACACTATTTATGAAACCACACCAAAATAACTCATACTATTTGTGGATCTACAACATAATAAACCACAATATTTATGAAAGTGAGCAAAAATAACTATTTTTGGAACTACAACATAATAACCCACACTTTTTTTGAAAGTGAACAAAAATAACCCACACAATTTCTGGGACTATAGAATAACAACCCATATTATTCTGAGAGTGAACCAAAATAACTCACACTATTTCTGGAACTATAACATAATAAGCCACACTATTTCTGAAAGTTGTCCAAAATCACTCACACTATTTATGAAAGGTAATAAAATAAACACTATTTCTGGAATTAGAACAAAATAATCCACACTAATTATGAAATTAAACAAAAAAGTAACGCACAATATTTCTAGAACTATCACAAAATTATACATTATTTAATTAAAAAACTAAAGAACACTCACTGTTTCTCATGGTTCTAAAAGACGTTAGGTGCTAATCAGGTGGAAGACTAGACAGATGTAAGTAAATTTATTATTTATTTTTAGTACTTTGGTGAATTTGATAAAATGAAATGAAAATTTAAATAATTACAACTCCATAGTACTTTAAGAAGTATTTTATAGAAATCATATGAATTTATTGTAAATTAAAAAAAAATAAAAGTCTAAAACATAATTTGTAAAATGCATTGAACAACAATTTAATTAAAAAAAAAAAAAAAGGGAGAGAGCTAAGGGATGTGACGCATAAAAGGTAGGAGATGGGGCATCACATAATTTCTTAAAACATGTTGGGATGCTAGCTGTTCCAATTTCATTGGAAAGCAATTTAATAAAAAACCAGAGAGGGTGTATTCAATTGAGATTTTGAGAGAGTTTCAAGGAATTAATAATTCTAATAGTATTCAATTAGGAATTTAAATAACTTCATAAAAGTTTAGGTGTATTCAATTGAGAATTATAAACACTTTTTAAAAGTCTCTAGAAATATAGGTGTATTCAATTGAGATTTCTAGAGACTTTCTAAAAATTCCTATAAATGTAGGTGTATTCAATTGTAATTTTTTCAAAGTCTCTAAAAATTTAGGTGTATTGGAAAACGAATTGAATTTGAAGGAATTTGTGAATTGGTGGATTTTGGAGGATTTCAAGGTGAAACCTATAAATACCAAAGAGCCTGTGAAATCTCACCTCACCCCTAGAAATTTTGAGCGACTTTGTGTGCTGCTCTCTTGTGACATCCCACTTCGCCTAGGGGAGTGATCCTTAAATGTATATTCTCATCTCTACCTAGCATGAGGCCTTTTAGGAGCTCACTGACTTCGGGTTCCGTAGGAACTCCGAAGTTAAGCGAGAAGGGGGCTAGAGCAATCCCATAATGGGTGACCCACTGGGAAGTTGCTCGTGAGTTCCCAAAAACAAAACCGTGAGGGAATGGTAAGCCCAAAGCGGACAATATCGTGCTACGGTTAGGGGTGGAAAAAATTCCCAAAAATCCCGAACCGAACCGAAAAAATCCCGATCCCAAACCAAAAATTTCCCAAACCGAAATTCCCAAAATTTTCGGGATGCTATCCCGAACCGATCCCAAAATTTCGGTATGGGATTTGGGATTGGCTTCTCGATATTTTGGGAATCCCATACCGAACCGAAAATATATAATATTAATTATTATATATATTATTCTTTTATAATTGATGCTAGTAGTTTCTAATTCATGCTCTGCAACCTGGAATGCCCTACACTTTGCATATTTTTCATGTTTTGTTTGATATTCATGTGGATTTTATTATTGCTACTGTCATGGCTGATGATTTTAGAAGGCTTGATTCTTTTGTCACTCAACATATTGCAAAAAGGGTTTAATTAATTTGAATTTTGACTATGATAAAAACAGTCAGGCATGCCAGTGTTCAATTAAATGGTAGTGTGAATGAAATGAAATTCCTAGTTCATGAATGTGTTCTTGAATTATATATTTGAAGAACAATTCATAATTTCATATTTCAATTTGGGATTCCCGATTTGTCCCAAAATCCCGAAAATATTTCGGGATTCCCGAAAATATTTCGGGATTCCCGAAATTTGGGATTCCCGAAAATTTGGTTTGGGATTGGTCTTCAAATTCCCGTCCCGAAAAATTTTGGTTTGGGATTCGGGATACTAGTTTCGGTATGGTATCCCATACCGAACCACCCCTAGCTACGGTGATGGAGCGGGCCCGGGAAGTGATCCGTCCCGGGCCAGGATGTGACATCTCTTCTCCAGAGACGGCGTCTTCTGCTCCAAAAACAAAGTAACTTGAAGGTAAAACTTTTCACCTTGTACATGTTTTCTTCGGATTTTTCTTGTTTGGATATTGTTATCTTGTTCTAGGGTTAGGGTTTTCTAGTATAGGATTTATTAGGATTTGAAACCCTATTGTTGACTATGCATGTAGGCCTGGCAAACGGGTCGTGTCTGTCGTGTTCGTGTCGTTTTTGTGTAACACCTGTTATCTTAACGGGTCGTGTCGTGTCACACCCGTTATCTTAACGGGTCCTTAACAGGTCGTGTCACTTTACCCAACGGGTAAAGTGACCCGACCCGTTAGACCCGTTATGACCTGTTAAGAAAAAAATATATTTTTTTAAAATTTGCACATACCACACATTGCGACATAAATATTACTTGAAAACATTAAAACATTTTTCGTTCAAGTACTATATCTACACTCGAAAATGAAAGCCTAATAAAAATAATAATACATACACTACTAATCTATTACAAATATTAAATGTGCAAGGATAAAGAGTTTTTGTTTTTAAGATTGTCTCGTTACTTGATCTCTGAATGTTTTTTTTTGTGATTTTTTGCTGATGTGATCTCCAAGCATATACAAACAATTTTGACGGTTTGGATCGTTGAAATTAGTTTTGGAGAATTCGTAAAACGATAGATTGACTAACACTTAGAGTTTATTTATACTTTCATTAAGTATAACATAAGATTTTGTGGTATCCACTTGTGTAAATATTTTAAATTGAAGATCGAATTCATTCATTGTATTCATATAGGGTCAAGGAGTGTAGTTATAAAAAATCATCAAAATCGGAGTTAAAATAACCGTTAAATCGTGATTTTTCGTTTATAACCGTTGAAAAGCTTTGTCCCGTTACTTGATCTCTGAATGTTTTTTTTTTTGTGATTTTTTGCTGATGTGATCTCCAAGCATATACAAACAATTTTGACAGTTTGGATCGTTGAAATTAGTTTTGGAGAATTCGTAAAACGATAGATTGACTAACACTTAGAGTTTATTTATACTTTTATTAAGTATAACATAAGATTTTGTGGTATCCACTTGTGTAAATATTTTAAATTGAAGATCGAATTCATTCATTGTATTCATATAGGGTCAAGGAGTGTAGTTATAAAAAAATCATCAAAATTGGAGTTAAAATAACCGTTAAATCGTGATTTTTCGTTTATAACCGTTGAAAAGCTTTGTCCCGTTACTTGATCTTTGAATATTTTTTTTTTGTGATTTTTTGCTGATGTGATCTCCAAGCATATACAAACAATTTTGACGGTTTGGATCGTTGAAATTAGTTTTGGAGAATTCGTAAAACGATAGATTGACTAACACTTAGAGTTTATTTATACTTTTATTAAGTATAACATAAGATTTTGTGGTATCCACTTGTGTAAATATTTTAAATTGAAGATCGAATTCATTCATTGTATTCATATAGGATCAAGGAGTGTAGTTATAAAAAATCATCAAAATCGGAGTTAAAATAACCGTTAAATCGTGATTTTTCGTTTATAACCGTTGAAAAGCTTTGTCCCGTTACTTGATCTCTGAATGTTTTTTTTTTTGTGATTTTTTGCTGATGTGATCTCCAAGTATATACAAACAATTTTGACAGTTTGGATCGTTGAAATTAGTTTTGGAGAATTCGTAAAACGATAGATTGACTAACACTTAGAGTTTATTTATACTTTCATTAAGTATAACATAAGATTTTATGGTATCCACTTGTGTAAATATTTTAAATTGAAGATCGAATTCATTCATTGTATTCATATAGGGTCAAGGAGTGTAGTTATAAAAAATCATCAAAATCAGAGTTAAAATAACCATTAAATCGTGATTTTTTGTTTATAACCGTTGAAAAGCTTTGTCCCGTTACTTGATCTTTGAATGTTTTTTTTTTGTGATTTTTTGCTGATGTGATCTCCAAGCATATACAAACAATTTTGACGGTTTGGATCGTTGAAATTAGTTTTGGAGAATTCGTAAAACGATAGATTGACTAACACTTAGAGTTTATTTATACTTTTATTAAGTATAACATAAGATTTTGTGGTATCCACTTGTGTAAATATTTTAAATTGAAGATCGAATTCATTCATTATATTCATATAGGGTCAAGGAGTGTAGTTATTAAAAATCATCAAAATCGGAGTTAAAATAACCGTTAAATCGTGAATTTTCGTTTATAACCGTTGAAAAGCTTTGTCCCGTTACTTGATCTCTGAATGTTTTTTTTTTTTGTGATTTTTTGCTGATGTGATCTCCAAGCATATACAAACAATTTTGACGGTTTGGATCGTTGAAATTAGTTTTGGAGAATTCGTAAAACGATAGATTGACTAACACTTAGAGTTTATTTATACTTTCATTAAGTATAACAAAAGATTTTGTGGTATCCACTTGTGTAAATATTTTAAATTGAAGATCGAATTCATTCATTGTATTCATATAGGGTCAAGGAGTGTAGTTATAAAAAATCATCAAAATCAGAGTTAAAATAATCGTTAAATCGTGATTTTTCGTTTATAACCGTTGAAAAGCTTTGTCCCGTTACTTGATCTCTGAATGTTTATTTTTTATGATTTTTTGTTGATGTGATCTCAAAGCATATACAAACAAGTTTGACGGTTGGGATCGTTGAAATTAGTTTTGGAGAATTCGTATGCCATTAATCAAGTTCCGTGTGTGTGTGTGTATATATATATTTATTAAGTAGATTTAAATCTATTTATTTTGTACGTACAAATTATAATTGACTGGTACACGGAATAGTACATACATCACGTGTCACGTGTGTCATTATAAAAATAGTGAGATATGTCATGACAATCATGTGTGTGATAAAAAGTTAATAACTTAAAAAAAAAAAAAAATTCACCACTTCTATTAATTTTCATTTTTCCCTCTCTTTTTTGTTTCCTTTTCAACTTTTTCTTATCATTTTCACTTTTCCCTCCAACATCTTTCCCTAATTCCCTCACTTTTTTGTTTTATTTTCAACTTTTCTTAACATTTTCATTTTCCCTCCATTTTTTTTTCAAAAAGGGCGGCAAGTTGGCAAATGGCAATGGCAAGAAATTGATTATTGAAATTTGAGAATGGAAACAAATCACATCTGAGTCCTGACGCATCAAATTTCAATGGATGCAAAATCATGCAAATATGCAATGCATGATCATGCATATTAAATTATTAATTAATAATTATTATAGTTTTTATAAAATTTAATATATATATATATATATATATATAAAATTAGTATAGATAGACTTAATATTTTGGGAGTATAATTATTATAGTATATATAATTATTATAATTATTATAAATTTTATAGTTAATTTAATATATAAATATATATATATATATATATTATAATTTTTAGGGGTATAAAATTGTAAAATTAATGTATATAATTATTACAGTATTTTTTTAGGGTTATAAAATTATAAAAATAATATTCTGCTTATCGTGTATCGTGTTTACCCACGTGTATACCCGACCCAACCCGTTATCTTAACAGGTGCTTATCGGGTTACCCGATAAGACCCGATTCGTTATCGTGTCGACCCAAACACCTGTTAATTTCGTGTCGTGTCGTGTCGGGTTATCGGGTCGTGTCAGAAATTGCCAGGCCTATATGCATGTCGGTTTATGGTTTGGTGTTTTGTTGAATATGCGTGTGGGTTTATGGCTTGCTGTTGGATGTCGAATTGATGTTTTCTAGGGTTAGGGTTTTCTAGTCTAGGATTTATCTGAATTCATATTGTTCAATTATATTGTATTTTATCTGTTGGATGTCGAAATCTATAAAAAAAAATATATATCTGTTGGATGTCGAATTGATTTTTTTAACAAGTTTACATGAATTGTCGAATTGATTTTTTCACCTTGTATATGCTTTTCATTGTAAAAAAGATCAACTGGAATCCACAAAGATGGTTTTGGGGTCCATTAATTGTAGGGTTCATTATGTGTTTGGTTATCATGCTTTTAGCATCCGTTGATTTTATATCAAATAAGGGTGAGATTTTAGCATTCGGTCAAAATGTCAATGTAACTAGCGTGATACTTGACTGGTCTGTTGTTCAATTTGTCTTCTTTGCAATCCTATGCATGTAGTTCAGTCTTTATTGTGTGCATTGATTCGTTGTATAATTATGATGTATCATCTAAAAGATCATAAATGGGAGATTCACATCAAGAAAATGGAAAAGGAAACTACAATCAATGGTTTGTGGAAGAGAGCAACATGATGTTGCAACTACTTGTTGAGGCCGTAAAAAATGGATGGCGTGATGCTAATGGCATGATAAGCAAGCAGACTATAGAAGCCAAAATTGTTCCTGTGCTCAATGAAAAACTTGGGTGTCAAAAAACTCAAGATCATGTTAAGAACTGTGTGAAAACGTTGAGGGGTCGATATCAATCAATATGTCAGCTTTTTAGGCGTAGTTCTGGATTTGGTTGGGACCCCGTCACAAAGAAGTTCACGGCTAGTGATGAAGTATGGGAGGGCTTCCTAAGGGTGAGTTCTTTTTCTTATCGAATATATTATTTACATGATGATCTTTCATTTTTATTGATTTTGGATTTGCCAATCGTCACCAATTTTTAGCTCAATTTCGAGGTGTTCAGTATCATCTCCAAGATTTTGCTGGTAATAATCATGACCCCGTAAATGCGAATGAGTTGTTCAATCTTCGACATGCTTCCTTGAGAAATGTAGTGGAAAGGATATTTGGTGTATTTAAATCTTGATTCACAATTTTTAAGTCAGCACCTCCATTTCCAATTAAAACACAAGTAGAGTTAGTGTTAGCTTATGCAGGATTGCACAACTTTCTTCGCAAGGAGTGTCGTTCTGATGAATTTCCAATTGAATCAGAAGACGATGAATTTGAAGATGAAGAAAATGATGATGAACCAGGTAATCAAACCAAATAGCAACAATGATAGATTGCTAATGCATGGAAAGCTAGCATAGCTACAAATATGTGGACAGATGCTATGAATGATAGGATTCAAAGATGAGAAATTGAGGGGATTATTTGATTTTACGGGGTTTTTTTTTTTTAAATTTCTATTCTTGATCCCTCGGATTTTAGGATGGTGGTAGAATAAAAGGCTTGAGGACCATTGGCATATGTTGAATTTGAAAAATGTTTCCTTTTCATGTTCAAAAGAACTGTTTGGTAAATTCTATTAGTGTTTTTATTGATTGAGTTCAGCAAAATTTGCAGGTTGGTCTCTGTTTCTTACATGTAAGTCAATTAGGAATGACTGCAAATGTGGCCTAAAACCGGGAGAGTCATTCAAAGTAACCTTCAGCCAACCACCTTATTCTATGCACTTCGCAAAATTCTGTGAGACTTGAAAATGTTTATGCGCCAGACGACGAATCCAGTCCAAAAGCAAGAATGCATTTTCACTGGGAGCAGTTACAATCGGACTTTAAGGAATGTCCGTAGTTACAATCGGACTTTAAGGAACCCTAAGAGGTTCTCCTGTATTGTACAGTTACCAGCAAAACAAGGCAGCCATATAATCTTTTCCTAACTCAACGTAGCCTTCTTTCCCCCACAAATTAGAATCAGTCAGTGTTGCCCATTTGCTTCCATTGGTAGGCACAATAACCCTCTTCCTGTTTTCAATGATGTTCCCATACTTATCCACAATCACCTTCTTCCTAGCTCTAATGATTTTCCCATACTTATTCACTAGAGGCATATCTCCACATAATTCATTAACTTTCTTAGTTGAGATATAAAGTCTACACTAGGAAAAATACATGAAGTGGGCAAATGCAATCACAAGCTTCCGCTTATTAAGTGAATTGTCAAGGAGATCCTTTGCATATTTATTTACACTCAAAAAAGGAACCTTAACTTGATCTAAGATTCGGTTCCATAACCTGAACATTTTATTAGTGGTACTTTCTTGATGTTGGTCTGGAAAATTTTCTCCTTGATATAGTTGCCTATAAATGGATTGGTCAAAATTCAAGAAGTACATCGAATTTTTTCTTTTGCCTTCTGGGACAACCCAATTTTACCAATCAATTTGGCTTTTCTTGAAATAAAATAATCACTGTGATTTCATGGGAATTCACACAAATCTCTTGAAATTCAGGAATAAACTCTCTGAATTTCTCTGAGCCCATGCAAAGAATTCTCTCACAATTCATGTGAATTCTATGAAACTTTAACTCAAAATCCCATTTTTTTTTCTTCTCAAATTCCATGGAATTAGATTCTCTGAAACTCTCTGAAAATTCAAATTGAATACACCCTCCTAAATATGAAAGGGTGGGACCATGTAAGGTGGGAGTGAAGAGAGAGAAACTTTTCTCCTTCTCTATTTCTGTTAAGGCAATTATGGAAAGTTACATTTGAGCGTGTTGGGCATTGTAATTCAGTTTGTGTATAATTTAGGGCTTTTGTCCTTATGGTTAAATTTGAAGAGTTTTTTTGTTAAACAATATTTTAGGCTGGTTTTTTGTTAAAATAATCTTCATCCAAGCCCCTTTGATTAAAGCTCCCTAAAATATATTCCATGTGGCCTCCATCAAGGCTTGCAAACACGAGGTCCATCTTCTCATGCCTACGAAGATTTAACGGCCAACCATGGAAGTCCAAGGCGGCTAAGTTCACAGCAAGTCCTCTCAAATGGAGAAGGCTGTTCCTTTGGCATGAAAAGAAATCTGACGGGTGAGGATTGGATTCTTGATGACATTTGGTATTTATACCCACAGACCCTCAAATCCATAAAAATCCTAGCAAATCCTTGGTATTTTCACTACACCTAGACATCTGGAAACTCATTTACAAATCCTAATCGACCATGCTTGGATTTTGATGGATTTTTAAAATCCTCTAAAATCTTAATTTGACTATGCCATGATTTCAAGATCTTTTAAAATGCAATACACCCAGATTTCAAAATCCATTAAAATGCTATCAAAACCTAATTTGACTACTCCCCCTTAAATTCATTTTGTCAAGAAACAAAAGCAACCTGCAAATGAGATTGCTTTAGGATCCCTAGAATCTTCCTATCATACATAATTTTTAGATTAATTATTAAAGGGAAATTCAAGAACCTAAAAACTGAATTGGTTATCAAACGTATCATATAGTTTAGCTCATTAAAGAGCATTAACACTTACACACAAGTTCTTGAGTTTGATTCCTCTCTCCACTAATATCGCTTGCATCAAAAAAGAAAAATTCTCGAGCAAATTAAGATAAAATTTTTGGAAACAAATCTCTCATTTTGAGAAGAAAAACAAAGTGCCTTCACACGCAAGTAAGGAAATAAGAACTAAGCACATAGAGATTGTCCCAAAAAGCCGAATATAAAACATGGCTTTGGACCCAAAGAAAAAGGGCTAAGAATCCAAGGAATTTGAAAAGGGAAGGGACAACCTAGATATGCCTAAAATCGAGCGCTGCCAAAACGGCTAAGAACAATATACACATGCTTAAAATGGTTTGTTCTTACTCCATTAGAGCCAGTATAAATCCTCCCTTAACGAACAAACCAAGGTACAAAATACCAGCAACAAAAAAGGTCCATAATACCTTGAGCTCTAAGCCGACAACTGGTTTGAATTTTAGAAGTTTACTGGCTCGACCGTGGGAGAGTTCCTTGAGCCACACCGGTGACCCCCTTCTTCTGAACTAGGGAAGTTTGCTCATAAATTTCGTCATACGTTAGAGGAGTGGAATAATATTTCAAGAAGCAAACTCAGACATGGGTGAAAATTCAGGTAAAGAAACCCTTGCCTCGAGTACAAAGAAGGGTTTTTTGAAGGTAAGAATCTAATTTTTCGTGGTGATCATGGTTGGTAATTTTTTTAAGCATGATTGTTTGTTTGTGAATTTGCAACTGGAAATTATGATGTATTTGACATTTGCTACGGGGAGGGGAAATTTGGACTCGGATGCAAGGGGAGGGCACATTGCCTTGGACAACTGGTCTTCACCCAGGTCTTCGAAAAATAGAGATATTTCAGTTTTCAAGTGAGTCTGATTTTGAGTCGATTCCCCCTCCTTGTGCTAGCAAGACTTTGACAAGGCATATTGTTTGTTGCAGTAACATGATTAGGTTTTTGGCATTCTTCAGATTTCTCCATTGCTTTACTTTTGAATAAAATCCATCATGTATGCTAATGAGTGAATTTCACTTGTACCAGAAGAAGAAATTTCATATCCGACGGAAGAAACTGAATGCATATGATATCTCTTCCCTCTCAGAGTTTCTGCCTGAGTTGAAGGATTCACTAGAACTAACTCCTGCTGCAAAGTTCAAGCTAATGTAAGTTTTCCAATTTTTTTATTCTAAAATTTTTATTCTCAGTAGATCACGGAAATTCGAGGGGAATAATAGACTGATATTGTTACGTTTTCATCAGATTGAAGGAAGGAAAGCGTCTGAGTGCACTTGTTAATCATCCTGCTTTCCAGATGGATCCGCTAGGTGCAATTTATCAAGACATAATAAGCACACTGCCTGTGGTCGATGAGAAACCGAATGAAAGGAACAAATTTGGAAGCAAGAAGAGGAATCAGAAGAAATCTGAGGCTCCAGCCGGGCTCCAATCTATGGATTTTCATCTATCGACCTTGAACTGTGGAATTTCATCCATCCACCTTTCATGACTCTGTTGATTATATAGGTGCAACCAGGAAGCGAAATTTGAGCATAAAATCTTTTGTCATTCTGGATTGGAACAATTTTTAATCGCAATTGTATCTTTGCCTCTTATTCCGAAAGATTAGATATTTTTCTTGGTCAGGCAACTTGAAATTAAGAGTAAAGTCGAATCTGATGTCAACATGCTTCAAATCGAAACCAAAAGGAGCAGACCAAAAATAACCTATCAACATTTATTCTGAGATTGTATTAATGAATACTGGTTACTTCATCAATACAGTAGTGAGTAGTGCTAACTGGGATTCTATACCTCCCCAAGACAGGAAGACAGGCTTGAATTTCCGTCACTTCGCAAACCGACAGGTTCTACTGAAGCTCCATTCAAACCAAATATGCAGGGTTTTGCAAAGAAATGACGTGTTCACTTTCCATTGTTAACCAATTTGATTCCACTAAAATGTATCGAGTACGAATGTGAATGGTCTGAATTTTGTAGAAGCCCCCTTGCATCATGCCTTGTTATTGACAATATTATCAGATAGCCAATCAAGACCTTCATAGAGTCCTTGGCCGGTGGTGGCAGAAGTACTTTGGATGTACCTATGCAATAAAACTCATTAAAATTCCATTGAAAACTCAGAATCAATACGCGATCAGATTGTAACACGTTTGAGTCGCGTTACGTTGGCTTTTGTTTCAAGTTTCAGTAGCAGGTTTTTTAAATTAAGCAATCCCTTTTCTTCTAGCTACTTATGTACAGTAGAGAAGTTGTACGCATACCAGAAACGATTCCCGAGTAAGTGCAGGGCAAGTTTATCAGCAACCTCAGAAGAACTCATAGCATGTGGAAGGTCTTGCTTATTAGCAAAGACAAGAAGTGTTGCATTGCTTAGTTCACTCTGCAAAAAGAGACAACAATTATAAACCTCTTTCTTTCCTTTTCTTCAACACAGTTTTAATCCTTTTTGTAACAGGTATCGAATTCCTCACATATAAACCTCACAGACCTCACTTAAAATACGATGAAGCTCGTTGCGGGCTTCTGAGATTCTTTCCCTGTCAATGCTGTCCACAACAAATACAATGCCTTGAGTATTCTGAAAGTAGTGCCTCCACAAAGGCCGTATCTGGTGAGCAGCCAGGAGATGATGAACAGATTAGTTAGCGATCACAATACGAAGCTCCATAGAGTTTAATTGATCCATATTTAAACGCTTAATTGAATCAAAACCATTTCCAACTACGTCCAGAAAAGTATAAATCAGTCATCCTTGTGCGGACGGATAGAAGAGCGAAAGAGCTTGGTACCTTGTCTTGTCCACCAACATCCCAAATAGTGAAGGTAATATTTTTGTACTCTATTGTCTCCACATTGAAACCTGCTCCATAAAAGTAAAGGAAGTGTCATACTCTTATGTAAACTGATACATTTCAACACTACCAATACGCGTTAGTTCTTTAATAAAACAACGAACGTCCTGCACGGAGAATTTTTGATCAAAATATAGTGGCTCAAGTGTGAAAACCAAAGATAATTGAACTGCAACAGAATCATAAACCAAATGCTTCATCCAGGATGGATTTTAAGGATAAATACCGATGGTGGGTATGGTGTTAACGATGTCTCCAAGCTTCAGCTTGTAGAGGATGGTTGTCTTTCCTGAAGCATCAAGACCCACCATTAGAATCCTCACTCCATTCTTTGGGAAGAACCTCTTTGCAATTCGCGAAACCGCTCCTCCCATTCCAAAAACACAAGGTCAACAAAGTTATTAGCAGTGAGTTTAAACAAGATTTAGAATTTGAGAAGGAAAATACATCAAGGGTTGCAATCAGTTTATTCATAAGCACAGGGAAAGAGATTTCTTGAGTTGAAAGCAAAGCCCAGATGGGGACAATATTAGTGGTGGTTGATGCAAAAGGTGAAGAGAATATATTCTAAATTAGAAAAGAGGGAAAAGAAATTAATTATCTTAATTTTACCTGCAACAGGAATTGTTGGCATCATAAGGGAACATTGATGCAACATAAGTGGGCAGGGCCAATATTCTGTTGGCCTGTTTCCTGGAAATTACAAAGATAATATTTCAACTTCTGAAAAAAGCTTATATCCACTCATTTGTGTCTGCATCTAATTAAATTTTTTTTAAGATCCTTCTCACAAAGCATTACAACTGATGTTCCTTCTAGGTGAAAATATTTCTTTTCCAAGTCAATTTCTAATTAATAGGAATCTGACAACGCGATATTCTAATCAGTGTTTCAAAAAGCACGCCTGCCTTTGGAGGCGGGGCTTCAACATTTTCGCTTCTGTTTTGTGGGAGTTGGCGAAATACTTGCCTAGGTTTTGTGGGGCACGCCTAGGCGGTTGAGGCTCGCTTGAGGTGCATCTGAGATGTCCCTTTTTCATTTTTAAGTTGCAAAAATATGGAATTCTTTGAGTTGCAGAGTCTGCCTAGTGAACAAGATGAAGAAGCTACGATTTTTTTTTTTTTCCTCCTGATTTATCATTTTTCCAAACTTTTTATTTCCCACTTTGTACATTTATTACCCTTCTTTGCTGATATTTATTACCCCACTGTCTTCTTTTCTCTTCACCTTTGGTTTTTCTATACTTTTTATTACCCCGCTTTCCTAACATTTATTACCCCAATGTGCTGATATACATTACCCCACCATCTTCCTTTCTATTCACTTTTTAGTTAAGAGTTTTTGCAAAGTATTATATTTTTTAAATATTATGAATAATATACATTAAAAAATTTAGGTCTCACACCTCAAGGCGTTTGCCTAGGCAAGGCTATCCATGAAACACCTCACTCACACCTTCGCCTTTAAAACATTGATTCTAATACACTCTAATTAATGGTAAAGAGATTCAAACTTGGGTGCTAGGTGTGGGCACGCCGTCGGCCTACCACACATTTGCTTGTCGATGACAAAATGCTTTGTTGCTATCCAGTCCAAACAGTTCACAAGCATTTCCACTATGAGAAAGTTAATTTTGCTTTAGGGAGCATGTCATCATTGAGATGGATCAATTATAATACATCCTTAACCTCAAGTATCGCCGAAAGTGTTGGCACTCTGACAAAATTACAGTGATGAACTAGTGTTGAATTTGGAATACATGTCAGTATTACAAACCATACAACCACTTCCAAGCAACCGAAACTGTGTTCACTTTTCTGAGCCGGACTGGAAGATGAAAACTGCTGTCAAAACTCCCACCAATGCTGTAACACCCAAGGCAGCTGTAGGTTGGGGGCTTGTAAGCCCAAAGTTCTGCACAATCACAACGGGAACTTACTATAAATTGTACTTGTTGAGATTCGAGAATGATAACTCACAAAGAAGACGAGGAACAATGTCAAATAAAGCTCGATCTCATTGAGTTACATGGTAAAATGGGAAGCTTCTTTGTTTATTATCAGTTAAATAAGAGGTTATTTCATTTCAAGTACAACATTCTAAGGGATGGAACAGGGAGAACTTAGTCAGGAATGATTAAGCTTTGAAGTGATTAACCGAGACATCAACAACAATTCCCATGGAAGTCTGCCAGCACCAAAAATAACTAGACCGAACAGAAGCTGGACATCTGAGAAATTTAACTAAAAATTCTTCAAAACTCGTGTGTTAGACAGTCATTGGCAGCAAAAGTTTGCATAAGCAGTGGCGTACCCCAATCAAAAAAGTTGGAAAAAAAAATCATCAGGAGACAGCTTTAGACGTGAAGGTTTCATCACTTTAAGAACATAAAAGGTATGTCAGCTGAATTCCTCGATGACTTGAGGATTGATTCTCGTTCATTATTTAGGTTTATAAAGCCTTGATTTACAAGTATACTTTCTATCTACTCAAGAAATACATAAAAGGAAGGCTAATCTAAGAGATTTGATTTATACAGGAAAATCAAGCAAAGATCACAATAAATCAGGAATCATAATTATCATCTATCAGGTAGGAGTTAACAAAAGGTCATAAACAAGGAAGCAAAAGGCTCATTTGGTCAAGGAGCACAGCTGCAATGGATGGTCATTGTAACGCTGAGGCTTGGTGTACATAGGAAGAACCCACTCAAATCGACAAGATTTTAATTGAGTTTGAATCCAAGTCTCTCGAGTATTAGAAAGTTTATTCTAACAATAATCTATAGATGGTAATTCCAATTGGAATTTCAGTAAGTTTCCTACCCTAGTAAACAGCACTTAAAGCAAACATGAAGGATAACTTTTAGGACAATGCAAGATGCTAATTTCTAGGCCTTTCAATATCTTTTATATACTTGTTAAATCATCAATGGCACAAGTAAGCCAACGGTTCAACGAACGGAAACCAACACTAATTCCCATAAACACGGATGCAACTGAAAGTAAATTGGAAATCTTGGTTTGGATGTTAAAAGCCATAGCTTGTGTCATACCTCCAGAAGTCCCTTTCCGGTTGATACCTCAACGCCAATAGCCACAGCAAAGCCAATCATGGCGAGCCGGCCAAGCCATACATCCAAACCTCCCTCCTTGGTGCTTTGCTCACACCTTATGGAAATTGGCATCGATTTACATGCAGCATTCCTATGTTGGTATGCTCTTTTAATAACTGAAAACAAAATCAAACATCAACTCTTAAGCAACTAAATACAGCAAACAAAAACCCAATAGTCCTAATACTTTCGAAGTCGAGCAACCCTAGAGTATAAGCTTATGTGTCAATTAAACTGTTACTCATACAAGAATCTGTAAACTTTGAGTTGTGTCAATTGGGCTACATTACTCTTATTCCAAAAACTAAAAATAATTCCTGGTTCTTGAACTCCTTCCAGCGATGATAGATTTCAGGGTCCGTTCGATAACCATTTCGAATTTAATTTACATTTAAGAAAAGAAAACTGAACTTAAGCTGTAAGTCAGTAACTGTATTTCTTTGGTTTTTTTTTTTTTTTTTTTTTTTGAGTACATCGATATTTTATACTAAAGGAGGGGAGTTCAGTTAAACTACATAATGAACAATATAATTTAGTATCATCCATAAAATTCGAACCTAAGAAGAACGTAGTAAAAAAAAAAAAAAAATGAAAACATCCCTTAAAAGTAACTAAAAAATGAAAACATCCCTTAAAAGTAACTAAAAAATGAAAACATCCCTTAAAAGTAACTAAGGAGAAAGAAGAGTCAAGGGCTTACTGAGTGGAGAACCAGAAGCAAAGGTCGTCCCAATTCTACCGGAATTAAAATGGGGAAGCCGAGCAGGACCTGCTGCTGAGCTAATTCCACTTGCATCTGTCGAATTTATCAAACAAATTATAAATTTTGAAATTTCAATATTTTTACAAAAGCAAATTCAATATTCAGTGATGGAGAGAGAGAGAGAGAGAGAGAGAGAGAGAGAGAGAGTACCTCTGATTGAAAGGGAGAGTGAGGCGCAGATTTGAGCTACAGCCATTTTTGCAGGAGGGGAAAGAGAGCTAAATTTGTGGAAATCGCAAAGCGGGTAGTGGAAGTTGTCACCATACTTTTAGAAGGGTAATGTGACACGTGTCGCCCAGGGAGACCGAACAATTCCGAAGCGGATAGAGTTTTGCTGATGTAAGAAAATTGAAATGATAAAAACACATCCCCGGTTTAATCTTGACTTGTTTGATTTTTTTTAATAAGATAAAAAAAAAATTAGCAGAAATATATAAGAAATAAAAAATAGCATGTGAAAGTCATCTCTTTACAAAATTACACAGGTTACTTAGGTGTTCTTGTTGAAAATATTTGTGGGTTAATGAATGCCCACATAGTAATATTAACTAGGGAAATGAATGAGGATTGTATTTTTAAAAAGTGTGTGCTGTAAATTTCAAGGTGTAATTATTACGCTTGTTTGGAATTGTTCTATAAATAGAGCACTCCGTGTGCTATCAAAACAGACTAAGAAGAAGAAAAGATCAATAACATCAGTATATATCTTTCCCTCTTTTATTTGTCATTCCCTTGTGTTATAGTTACAGTGTGATATTTTACATCTGATTCACTTGTGTCACTAGTAAATGTTATCTCTCTAATTTTTGCATATTTATAACATGTTATCAGCACGACTCTCTAACCATTTCTCATTTCTCTTCGTCGAAAGAAAAAAAAAAAGGTTTCCTCTAAGGATTTTATTGTTCTTCTTCTTCCTCTTCCTCACCTGCTGGATATACTCTTGTGGAGAACTGTTTGCACCATGCCTGCTTCTAGTTCTCAACCTAACAGTTACTTATATCTTTGATTTCTTGTTTGGTGTAGCTCATGACTACTAACCCAGTGTTTATTTATGTTAATTTTACTGCAATCCAATATGGTGCGATACAATCGCCCATCTTGGATTGCAATTTAATCTTATTACAATCCAAGATGGTGCGATATCATCGCCTATCTTGAACTACAGATCTAATTTTATTGCAAATTTTAGGTGGAGCGGTATAATCGCCCACCCTACCCTGCATATTTAAATTTGCCTGTTGTTTACTTTTATTGCAATTTTAGGTGGTGCAGTATAATCGTCCACCCTGCTCTGCATATTTAAATTTTCCTGCTACTTAAATGGTGTGGAATAATCGCACATCCTATGTTATGAGAATGGTGCGGTACAATCGCCCTGCTCATTCATCATGTAAATCTCGAGCCAGAAGTTTCGAGTGCTTATCATTTTGGCCTGAAGATCAAAATGAAAAATTTGTAAGAACCATAAGTTCTAACATTACATACCTCCAGAATACATATTATTGCAAGTTCTTATACATCTCAGTTTTCTTTCAGAAAAGAAAATGGCGAACTTGGCAAAGCTTGATTTTGTTGCCCTGGACATTACTGGGAAGAACTACCTTACCTGGATAGTGGATACCAAGATCCATTTGGAGGTAGGGAATCTTGGATAAACAATCAATGAGGAGAACAGTGCATCTGCTCAAGATTGGGCAAAGGCCATGATCTTTATCCATCGCCACTTTAGTGAAGGACTAAAGAGCGAGTACCTAACGGTTGAAGATCTATTAGCTCTCTAGAAGGCATTGAGAAGCAAATACAATCACCATAAAACGGTGATTCTTCCAAAAGCTCATTATGAGTGGACTCACTAAGGATACATGATTTCAAGACAGTGGCTAAGTACAATTCTGCAATGTTCAGAATTAGTTCCCAGATGAAACTCTATGAGGAAACCATCACTAAGGAAGATATATTGGAAAAAACTTTCAGCACCTTTCATGCCTCTAATGTGCTCATACAACAACAGTATAGAAAGCGAGGTTTCATTGAATACAACCAGCTGATATCTGTGCTCCTGGTAGCTGAATAAAACAATGAGCTCCTGATGAAAAATCATCGGTGCCGACCTACTAGATCTGCACCATTCCTAAAAGTGAATGTTGTTTCCCTCGAAGTGAATGCCACACCCTCTGATGGCAATAATCATAAATGAGGACGTGGTCACAGGCGAGGACGGTGGAATGGGAAAGGCAATAATCATGGTGTCCAGTTTCACAACCAAGTTCCAAGGTATAATTCAGGCCCGAGCTTCAAAAATGTATATCGCCAAAAAGGAAGATCTCATATGAATAATGCTCCCAGAAACTTTGAAGGAGCCTGCCATAAGTGTGGTGGCAATGGGCACTGGGCGCGTACTTGTCGTACCCCAAAACATCTGGTGGATCTATATCAAGCCTCCATCAAGGAGAAGGGTGTTGAGACCAATTTTCTCAACCAGGCTAAACCAATAGATATACCCGATCTAGTGTGCGACTTATCAGGGCAATTGAACACAACCCACCTAGATGTCTCAAACTTCACTATGGAAAGGGGGAATGAAGTGTACTGGTCCTACTGAATCATTTATGTTTGATATGCTGAACTTGTAGTTTAAAACTAGCATTTCAAATTCAATAAAAGTGGCATTTAAATTTCTTATTATAAATTGTTTTTAACCGTGATCCCCTTTACTCAGAAAGCATGGATAAAAACTATGGTCATTCTTAAAACATGAGAAATGGTAGAGATATTTGTCTTGCAGACAGCGCAACCACGCATATAATATTTCTAGATCGAAAGTATTTCTCAAGATTGATGCTTACAAAAGTAAGGGTAACAACAATATCAGGCCAATCAAATGTGATTGAAGGCTCAGGGAAAGCCCAGATTATGTTACCAAATGGAACAATATTGTCCATACAGAATGCGTTGTACGCTACTCAATCTACTCGAAATTTGTTGAGTTTCAAAGACATACGTTTAAATGGATACCACTTTGAAACGAAAAGTGCAGAAAATGTGGAGTATCTATGCATTACCTCCAATGATACCCAGATATGTATATTGGAGAAGTTGCATGGTTTGACAAGTGGATTGTATTATACACACATAAAGACAGTTGAATCACATACTGTCATGAACCAGAAGTTCATTGATTAAAAAATTTACATGTTTTGGCATGACCGTCTAGGTCACCCAAGATCTACCATGATGCGTAGAATCATTGCCAACTCTAATGGATATCCATTATTGAACAGACACATTGCTATCTCAAATGATAACCCTTGCAAGGCTTGTTCTCAAGGAAAGTTGGTAATTAGACCATCACAACTGAAGGTTAATGCTGAATCCCCATCATTTCTGCAAAGAATTCAAGGGGATATTTGTGGGCCTATTCAACCATCCTATGGACCATTCCGATATTTTATGGCCACCCTAGGAAGGTTTTACTAGCATCTAAATCTTCCTAGGTCACTCATCTCCTTATCAAAGCTCTCCTTGGTGTGGAAAAATTAGAGGTTCTCTACTTTGGGAACTTGGAGAATCCTTTCAACCATCCTCCTCCAAGAAATCCTTGAAGCTAGGAAGCAAGGAATGAAGGCCCTCTCCTTGGGTGATTAGCCTTTGCTTATGCAAAGAGGAATCAACAAAGGTATAAGATTTCTCAACTCACTTTGTTCTTGAGTTGAGTCTTGGTTCACCCAACTACTAGGCTTTGAATTTCATGAGTAAAGTTTTGTTTTTGAGTGCATACAAGCATGATTCCGCCTTTAATTGTTTATTGCATGTATAGATGTTGCTCAAATCAACTAGTTTTCACAAATATTTCCTTCAAGTGGTATTAGAGCCTAGGTCTAGTAGTTGGTGAATCCTTTTGTTAGAAAATTTACCATCTCAAATGTTGTAGAAGTAGTTCATATGAGCATAAATTTTAGAGCTAAAATTTGGTGCCATGTTTTTGGGGAAATTTGCCCTAATCCAAAGGGTAGATTTTTGGGTTCATGTTTGTCATGTTAAAAGTGTTTTAAAATGACTTTTGGAACCACTAAGTACCCTAGGATGTTAACCCCCTTTTGAGTAGTAAAATTTTGAATTTTATTGAGTGAAAACATTCATGGAGCTCTTATGAGTTTTCATGTGTGTTCTTCAATGTTCTTGCTTTGTTCATACCAAGAACAAAAAGTTTGGTATTTTGTTTCAAAGTTTGGTTGATTACATAAAGTCTTTGTTTGGTGTTAGTTGGTGAGACTTTTCAATCACAAGACATTTTTTTAAAGTGTGATTGAAAGTGGAAAATGTATTTGATTTTTTTTGTACATGATTGGTACTTCTCTTACACACCCATACCTATTTTTTCAACATCATACCCATCACCTTTTCAACATGCTTGACTTTAAGACTTTGTTTTTCATCAAAAACCACTCCCTCACACTACCATGACCGGCCACTCCTTCAAAGCGAGTACTTTTGGGGTTTTTATGCAATTACATAAAGTTTTGATACTTTTGTGTATTTGTACTTTGCCCCGAAAGTTTACGTTTTTACATAAATGCCCAAAATCACTAAAGGACAAATTGTTTTGCTCCTTTAATGAAGTTTTTGTATTTGTAGAAATTTTTGAGTTCTAGTTATAATTACATGAAGTAGTGGACTTTTATTTTTCTACAAAGTGGCCTCAAAAGTTTGTATTTTGCAATATAGCCCAATGGTTGAGGTTATTGCTTTTTGGCCCAAATTAGTTGAGAACAAAATAGTTTTGTATCTTTAAATGAGAATTGGATTTTCATTTCTTTTAGCTCCATCTAAATCAATTCTATGGATACAAAAACCGAATGACAATGTTGCATTCAAGTTTAATTAGTTAAAGCGTTAATTAATTAAACAAAGGGTGATTATGAACCTAAGCCTACAATAATTGAGCTATGTGAATGGCCATCTTTCAAATTTGTTTGAACCATGGGAATGTGTAGATTAGATTTTGGTTGTAATTTGATATGATCAAATGTTGTAAAAGAGCATAAGCTCTTCTTTACTTTAAAGTAATTTGTTTTGATCAAGTGTTGTAAAAGAGCATAAGCTCATCTTTACTTTGAAGTACTCTTTTCTTGTTTTATTTGATATGCATGAAATTGGAGTAGAGGGTCCAATGACCAATAAGAAAACAAGCCTTAATGTGATTAAACACGTAAATAAAATCAATCACCATTCCTAGACTGAGATCCAACACTAGGCTCGTCTTGGATCTAACCAAAGGTTCATGGTCATCCTAAGGCCCTTAGGCAACTATATAGTCCATCAATGAATGCAAACCTTATGTTAGTAGTACCATATATTCTTGCTTTAAAAACCGTTTTACAAGCATAGTGGGAGTATCATATACTACTAAATCAATCATATGGACCAATAGTTGTAATAGGACCAAATTGTTTTAATGTGATTAAAATGAATGACAATATGTGATGAGACCTAAAACCCTCAACCAAACCATTATTAAGTTGACAAGTGTGAGAGTGCTTTGAACACTCTTTCGTGGCCTTCCACCGTGGTAGGCTCCGATCGTTTATGACTCGTACACCGACTTCACCCTATCATGGGAGAGTACAAAGTGCGTGCTTACACTCAGGAGGAGTTCTATATACATACATGATGAAGTGAGGTAGGCAACAAGTTTAGCCAACATGATATCATTTTGAGGCATCATTCTCTAGAGGCGAAATAAGATGGGTACTTGCAAGAGATGCAAATGAGTAAGTGTACACTCTCTCATTATTATTAATGCTAGCCGACATCATATCATTGTGAGGTGGGCTTGGTAATAGTGAACCTCCCATACCCTACTAAGAGTTTCCTCCAAAACTCTCGAATTCCGACGAGGGATATGGAATTTACCAAAAATAGTTGTGGTGCTATTTGACTTAAAGACTTGGATCCAATGGCTTAAAATCAATCAATTTATATTCGTTATGTATTAGTTTACCGATATATTTGCAAACACTATCCAAAACTTGACAAAGAAAAGCCAAATTCTTTAGTTTCCGAACTTGGTACCACAATCCCGTAGATTGTCTTGAATGGATTGTATATGTACCTAAGTAGTCTCATCCTCAAAACTTACTATTGATAATGTATCATTGGAAGAACATGCTAGATAAGTTTATCATAAAGAGGACAACACAAACAACCAGTGCTTATTCCTTTATTGTATGAACAAAGGAACTTATGAAGATTAGCATAAAGAAATGGACACTTTTAGTGTCATAGTTCTTCACTTACAAATCGTTGTATGAAGAAATAAGAGTTGCTTTGAACAACTCTTAGTTAATGCAAACACTAGTGCTTGTTTCTTTGTTAAATGAACAAGGAACTTGAGAAGTAAGCACAAGGGCATGGACACTTTATGTGCCATGATTCTTCATTTACAAATTGTTGTATGAAGAAATGAGAGTTGCCTTGAACAACTCTTGAAAGTTTGTAAATATGTTTAGAACATAATGGTTGGTTGATAAAAATAGTCCATCAACATGGACTTATGATGATTTTGAATCATTGAGTGTTGAAGTGTTAAACCACTTCTAGAGACGGAAACTAGGCAAAGACTTCACCTTTTGTGTCTCTATCCAAATGGTTCACTAAGTTTATTGTAAACTATATTGTGAACAATAACTGCGCGCTCTCCAAATCGTTTGATGTGTATAACACAATTGAAATAGGTTTCAAGAGAGATAGTGGGAGCTTAGGGACCATGACTATTGTAGTCAATGGAGAAGTCAAAGGAAGAAGACAAAATAACTCCAAGGGAACAAACTTTATTTATGAAATGATGGACATTGGAAGGGGTATTTGTAAGAAATGTCTTGCAAGTGTCAAGAACACACCTTTCAAAGGTGTTGTAAATTGTTCTTGAATAGTTCAAAACAGTTGGTTCTTCTACTTGAATGCTTGATTCCGTATTAGTAACTATGTTTTACAATCATTGTAAAAGTGTGGCTAATAAGAAGTAAAAGATTAATGAGAGAAGAAAAACGTACTTCACATTTGGAACGTGAATCAAATATGGATCTCTGCGAAAGTAGATAGTGCTTACTTCCTCATATGAACTACCAAAGAAAATGGAAAACAAAGATTGTCTTTACATTTCAATTTGAATAAAGGAACTTAATAGTTTTAAGAGATGGATATATTTTTTTGTTTAACAAAACATTGTTCTTTATTAATGAATGATTGGATTATAGTAATCCGATTAATTGTCTCTATACTATAGATAATGTGGTAGTATTAACTGTTTAGAATACAATGATGCTTAAAACCCAAAAGGTTACAAGGTAGTGACTAACCCTACTGAGTTGTGACACCTCTAAAACATGAATTACAAGTTGGTCATAGATGGATGCTTTGGATCGTTAGATCCGGATCCAATGCCTTCTTGTTAAAATTGTATAGGGGCCAAATGTTCGAATCTTTATTCTTTTTGGAAAGAAGAAAGAATCACAAAGTTGTTGAGGTTGATTCACTTAGATGTTAGTGGAACTTGTCCACAACATTATATTACTCATGTTGTATAACATTCACCGAAGATTGATCTCGATAGGATTATCGTCTATTTTGAATAAACACAAGTCCGAATACTTTGCTAAAGGTTTCAAAGAAGTCAAGAATGTAAGTTGATGAGTAAGACGTTTAAAGTATTTATCTCCTTAGATTTGATCCAAGGAAAAGTAGCACTTTAGACGAGTTTCCTTGAAAGATATCAAGGAAAATAGCATCATAAGGTCATGGATCTCTCCATTAGGAGAAGAACGAACTCGAATAAGACTTAGTTCATTGGATGTTATCAATTACCCATATATAGGATATATACTTCTAAAACAATATGATTGTCAATTAGAAGATCTTCCAAAATTTTCATAACTCCATAGGAAGTAATTGGAAAGAAAAACAAGTCTTAATCATCTTAAGATTTGGGGTTGTATGCTAATAAGCAATATTTGTTTGAGAACAATCTTGTGGGATATCCTTAAATTAACCTTTGGATATCACTTCTATAAATCAACTAACAAATGTTGTTTGTTGGGTAGTTCATTGTAATCCTACATTGGGATTTGCCTAAGATAGAGCGAATGAACAAGAGATAGAACTCAAAGAATGGGTTCTTTGAGAGACAAGATGATGATCAACAAATATAACAACCAAGTTCCTACACCACAAGCTTCAAGGTAGTTGAGAAGGATTTATAGACCATCTCAGTTTAATGTTTTGAACTTTATGACTATGTCATAGAGTTGAATGGTTTGAACTTTATGACTATGTCATGGATTTATGGACCATCTCAGTTGAATGAAAATCCTTATGACTACATTGAGTGTATATATGAGATATACTCAATGAAATGGTATAGTACCATTTGACCCGAAATAATGAAACCTACATAGCTAAATGGTAGCTTAAGGTGACTACAATCTGATGTGATATAAACTAACACACAAATTAAACCCTCTTTTTGATAGTTGTAGTATTTGATAGTAGGGATCGTTCTAGGCCGGGGATTAGAAGGGATGCTAATCAACACTAATTAGACTTAAAAACTAAAAACTAGACTAAACTAACATAAAACAATGAAGGGGAAGGTTTTTGGACGAATTCTGACTTAAAACAAGTAAATTGAAGAAACAAATTAAGTTTGGTACGAAAATTGGGTGAATTAAAGGGTAAAAGGCTAGCTAGAGGATTCTTCTTCACACATAAACCATATGCATACAAATCGATTTCTAGTTATTATTCCTATAAGCCATGAATGACAATGCCCCAAATAAATTGTGAACTGCACTAATTAACTCTCAGATTTTCCTAATTTCATTGAATTGGACTCAGCGATACAATCAAATTATTCTTATTAAGTTCCCTATATGAACTGCATGATAGAAATACATATCAAAGATCATTAAGTTCTATGAAAATCATAAGCATTGATAAGGCATTCATAACTATGAACTGCATGATACTCCTGCCATGGATTTACTTAACATAATCATGACTAGTGACTTCCACTACTTATAAATATAAGTTCATAACTATTAGGAGAAATTCCCTTATATTTTAGCATCAAATTCATGCATGCAAACTAAGTATGCATCCTTAATCAACATACAAGAAACAAATAAGTAATGCTACAAGAAACACATAAGTATATCGCATTCATGTTTTACAAAACAATAACTGGATGAAATCAATTCATATCACATATATGTTCATGGCTTCGAATTCACCTCTAGCTAAAAAGAAATTAGTTCCACTTGTTCGCAATTAAACAAAACCAATCTAATTTAAACTTTGATCTAAAACTAAGGATAGAAAGAACCCAGAAACACTCCAGCACTCCAATGGTCTTGGATTACAGGTCACGGCACAAACTCTTCTTCTCCTTCCTTCCTTGCAAAGCTGCGGCATATGTGTTTATTTTTCTGAATTTCTCTCTAAGCTCTCTCTACTTTTTTTGTGTGGCATAAAGTATGTATATATATGCTAGGGTTCACGGCACCAATCCTTGGAGGACAAGGATTGAGCACGGCACAAGTCCAGAAGGAAAAGGACTAGGATGCTTCGGCAAAAACTAGGGCTTTTAGAAAGATAAGGTGCGGCATAGATTTAGGCTTCTAGAATTCTGATGTTAGATGTTCTAATGTGAAACTGATTCCTCTTTGCAGCTAGAATTAAGGTAGGAAAAGATTAGGATAGGATAAGGTAAGATTAGATAAGGTTTGGATAAGGTTTAGATAAGATAAGGTAGTTTGGATCATGTTTCCTTCTTCTTAGCTGATTCCTTATCTTCCAAGTGTTGAATTAATTTCTCTATATGTTAAGCACATTCCTAGCCTCTTTTGATCTTCAAAAACGTCCATCCACCATGTTCCATGCATGTGCTATCCATTCCAAGCCCAAAACTGCTCTATAATGCTCCAAATTGCCTTTTCTTGCCACTTTTGCCATTTGGACCTACAAACATACGAAAATAGCTTAAACCACTATAATAAATAGAAACTAACTCACTAAATGCAAGGAAATAGGCTAACAAAGTCGCATAAATATGCTCCTATCACAATCAATGAGATTGGTTGACTTGGATGAAACCATCTTTGATGTAGTCTTGGTTTCAATTAATTCGAAGATTGCTAGCTACAACTAAACGGTGATTCAATGTTTGGACATAATATGGGTTTCCAAAATCTTTATCAAGATAGTCTTGATAATATATGTCTAAAATTTGGAATCACAAGATGTGTAAGTTGTAGAGATCCATCCATAATGAATCTTAGCAAGCTAGTGGGAGCCATAAGTGTCTTATGAGAGAAAGATAAAATCATTTGATTTCTCATAAAGATGTAAATGAATCTTTTGTTTACTAGGTTTACAAAAGATTAGTGGGAGTTAATCGTATTCCTAAATTTGAACATATATATGATATATTAATTTTAGGAATTCTTCTTCGTTAAAGTTATGGCTTTAAACATTCTATAACGATAGAGTGTATATGGGAGACATAGTCTATATACATGGGATGGAAATCTATAATGATAGATTTCAGAATATAATTGGATTATATCAAGCCCTAATAATAGACAAAATATGCTAGGAAGTTTCTCATATGATGATAAACTTCAATCAGAATGACAACTCTAGTGAGACTAGGAAGTTGCTCTTCTCAAAGGGAACGTACCCTTTGACTCCCAAAGAAATAATGCGTAAATAGAATCCTTTATGCATATGCAGAAAGGTGATTTACATATTTCATATTGTATGAAAAACGTTGATATGAGTTGTACCTAGAATGGTACAAGACGATATCAGCGCAAGCCCAGGATCAGAACCATGGCAACTGTCAAGTGAGTCCTTAAGTATTTAAGAAATACTAAAGGATAGATTCCTCAAGAATGAGGAAGAATTAAAGTAACGCAATGGAAGTGTAAATGTATTAGATTATGAATCTAATATTGTATCCATCATTGGATGTATCTTCATTTTGAATAAATAGATAATTGGATATCTCTTTATTATGACTAAAGAGATATTTGGGTGGCAACATTAAAAGTAATGACTTTAGTATGTTCCATCGTGCATGCAAAATATATCGCCATATACAAGCTTACAACAATGTTGTTTGGATGGGAAAGTTCATTTATGAACTCTCTATTCGGTTCCAACCAGAAAGTGTCTCTAGTGTACCGACATTATGACACTAATGGGGTGACAACTCAAGCCAGGGAATCAAGGTCTCATCAAGACCCGAACTCAAATGAGAGACTAAACCACATGATTGAGAATCATGTATAATGGTGACGTCATTATTCTCAAGGTTGCTTATATGGATAACATATAGATATCCATTGTCTAGGCCTACAACTCAGCCATTTTTGAAATGACTACAAAAGAGGTATCATCACTGATGACCAAGTTGATTAGCTCTAGTGCAAGTGGGAGATTGTTCGAAATGTGCCCTAAAACCAATCATATGATGATATTTTACGGACATTTCACATGTTAAAGAAATATACTTTAATATAAAGGGCAAAGATCATTGTTTTAAGCCATCTCATATAAATGTTATATGCTTAAATAATAAGTCCAAGGAATATGCAACTGCAACTGGGAGAATGTGATCTAAAGAAGTTAGATACATGAGACCATTTTCTTTCGTATACATATCCTAAACGTTTTTAATCATAGGATTGCCAATTGGGCATTGACAATTCGTTAAGATTAGTACGTGCTATGTCTTCTCTTAGGGAGAGTGACTGGTTTTGAGTCATTGGTGTGACTAACACCAAGACAAGCATGTAGGTGCTCAATAGAGCATAAGTCCACTGAACACGATCAATAAGGAGTTCTTATACTCGTAATCTGATCTCGGTTAATTTTCAAGTTAAGAGCACCACCAAACCAAACCAATTATACCCAATGACATAAGATGAACAGGTGCTCCACTGACTCCTCGTGAGTATTACAAAATGGGCATACATGTGATTGCGCCGATCTCCTCTTGAATAAATTATCCATGGTTGCAATGGGCGAGTGAAGGGATTTCCACATAAAACACCGAATTTTTGGTGTTGTTTGCAATTTCCAGATAACCTTCCAAAAAGAACTAGGAATGGAAGTAGAAGATGACGGCCCAGGGCTTCCACGAGTTGGTCTTTTCATAATAGCCCAATGGTATCCCAATTTGACAAAAAAAAAAATCTATTTTTTTTCAAATAGCCACACCAACATGTCCTGGACTTCTAGGTCACCTATAGAAACCTTGAGCATCGCACCATAATCCTCTTCCGATACAATCATTTGTAAGAAGTCATGGTTAATCTCTACGCTGTTAACCATAATAAATCTCTTTCCTTGAAGAAATCAAGTACAATATTAAATTTGGGTTGTTTTATGGCTACATCTAAATGTCTCGTTAGACTGTCTATGTAAAGGGATCAAGCCATTCGTAGTTCACAAATTCAATTTCTAACTCATTTCCAAAATCATTCAAGTGACTAACAATCACTAGCTAAGTTCAAACAAGCAATTCACACCAATTGCATATCAAATATAGATTAAGAATATCGAAATTAGCTTAGAAAGGCAGCGTCGGTTCACTGTCCATGCGCCGCCGCTCGTGGTGGTTTCCGGCGAACGAAAACTTCAAATTCTGACGAACTCTAAAAATTACCAAATTTTACAGGGTTGTAAAGTTCAATGAGAGGAACAACTTTCATACCTGGGCCAAAGTCCAATTTGGCTGGGAAGTGGCCGGAAAATCCCTCGAACCCCCAGAACCCTCAATTTAGGTAGTTGTCGATTCATCACCAAAACGAACTCCAACGCCTCATCCAAGACTTGGGCCTTGTCCCTAAGGTTGAGGGGAGTCTTTTGGTAGTGGTCATCGACAACAATCATTGTCGGATTCACCGAAAAAAGTATAAAACCACCAGGACACTCGTGGGTTTGTGGCTTCGATTTGTGAATTTGGGTTAGAAATCCAGAAATCTAACACCACAGAGACGTTGGGTTCGACGAGAGCTTTCCATAGACACCTGAACCATCTCGAACGAAGGTCGGACGAAGAAGATAAAATCGAGTCATGGAATCGAGTCAAATTGATTACACGGATCCAAAATGATCTGGTGCTCCCTCACCTTCCTCTTTTCTCTCCCTTCTTCCTCTACCCATTGGTCCTCTCCCTTCCTCCGTTTCTCTCCCAGATCCCTCATTTCCCTTCTCTCTTGCTGCCACCTGGCAGCTTCCAATCTCATCCACATATGTCAAGAAATATGATAAAATATACGAGGATAAAATACGTCCTCGTAAAATTATGTTTAATCAACGAGGGGCATTTTCCACTTATCAATAAATTTTCTACGTTTTCATATATTTTAAATTTTCTAGGGTATTACTTCGTGAATGAGCAAATTTGGAGCCGGGTTGACGATTAAAGAGAATGGCAAAGTTCACCGATGATATACATCCCATAATGAGATTTCTCCATCTATTATCAAAACCCATTTTTTCCATCACGGCCATTAAGAAATCCCACTCAACACGGTCATAAGCTTTATGCATATACAACTTGATTCCAAGTTCAATCTTCTTTTTTGTTTTCCCCAGCTTGAGAAAGTGGAAGATCTCATGCGCGAAACCAATGTTTTCTTGAATTTGTCTTCCTGCTACAAATGCATTTTGCATTGTGGAGATCAAGGTCGGCAAAAGTGGCTTTAGCCAGTTTTCCATCACCTTTGAAAGAACCTTGAATAAGTAGTTACACAAGCTAGTAGGGCGGAATTGATTTACATTTTCTGGGTTTTGCACCTTGGGGATCAACGTTGCATGAGTAACATTCAGGCGGTTGGGGTTCTATCTACGATTCATCAAGTCTTCAATTAACTCGTTCACATCCTTCACAATGATATCCCAGTAAGAGTGCTAGAATATACCTTGAAAACCATCGTGACCCGGGGCCTTCAAAGCCCCTATCTGTAAATCTGCATCCTTAATTTCCTTCACCAAAACCTGCGTTGTGAGGGTCTCATTCATCTTCTCTATGACTTTGGGGGTAACGCAATCCAAAAATGAACCCCACTCCCTTTGTCCCATCGAAGTAAACAGGTTGATGAAATGGCTATCAATGATGCTCCAAACCATTCGTGGGTTGTCAACTCATTCCGTACTACCATCATTTAGAGAAACTACTATGTTCCGCCTTTATCTTTGCCTAGTGGATTGATGGAAGAATGAAATATTGGCATCCCCATCTTATAGCCATTTTATTCTCGACCTTTGTTTCTAGAAACTTTCCTCTTGACTCCACAACTGGTCCACCCTTTTCATAAGCATTTCAATCTCGTGAGCATTGCCTCTCCAATCCTCTTGAAGGGACCCAAGTTTCCTCATCATCTCCTCAATTTGTCTACCCCTTTGTTTGAATTTTCCTCTACTTCATCTTAACAACTTATCACGGCAATCGTTGATCTTCTGATTCCAGCTATCCATACTATCTTCATTCCGCCTCACTTCCTTTTCACCTCATTCGGTTCATAATGGACCAAAACAGGGTAATGGTCAGATGCCAGGACCGTGCCATGAGTGGCAATGATGTTTGGCCATAATGACTGCCACGTCTATTAACTAACCCCTGATCAAGTCAAGCTTCTACCAATTGAAGCCCAAATCCACAAATTCCACTTTACTAATGAAATCTTCTAAGTACCGAGTTTTATTATATCCCACTTCTGCTCCACCCGACTTTTCCCAATCCCATAAGAATTTGTTAAAATCACCTCCACATATCCAAGGGATATTTTCTAGGCTAAATTTCTGAATCATCTTTCTCCAAAACTCATTTTTTTCCGCTCGGTAAAAAGTTCCATAAACTTCTGTGACTCGAAAAACACCATAGGAGTCGCTGAAACTACATCTAGCATCAAGAAAGTGTTTCAAGGATTCCATTACTTCCACTCTGATTGAATCGTCCCACCATAAACTCAAGCCACTCACTCTCCCTACTAGAGCTACATTGAAACCATTCAAATACCCATACACCCCCTCACACCTACGATTCTATGATCTTTCATTTTTGTTTTCGATAGAAAGATCATAGATGGCCTATATTTCCTAATGAGCCCATGTAGGGCCCAAACTACCGTGTCATACCTAAGACCACGGCAGTTCCAAAATAGATGTATCATGGCGAACATGCGGCTGTTGAAGGCCAACCGCCACTGCCTCGAGATTGACTTCCTACTTCCTTTTCTACCAAGGACTTCTTCCTCGCTGTAGAAATATTCTCCATGTAGTCCCATATATCTTGATACTCTATCAGGATTTCCTACAACTCCGCCTTTGCATAGATTGCTCTCTCCATCATCAAGCATCTCTCCCTTATGTTCATCATTCTCAGCTTCTTTGTAACTCTCTCTTTTCTCTTCTTTGTGCTCCTGTTAATCTTCTCACCTTTGGCTTTCTTCTATGGGGAGTGCATCATCTCTTGCTCTTCAATAGCTACCTCTCTTCTAGAGCTACTTCCACTCCCTATCTCATGGCAACCCACATAGCTCTCCTTAAAGGTCCACTCCATAACTTGCTCCACCCTCCGTTTTGCAAGTTGTGTGTGAGTTCCCATCGAGGGAGCCGTCACCCCTCTCTACCCAAATTCGTATTCTTCTCTTGTAATTCTTCAATTGTAACGGTTGGCTTTTTTTCAATGCCATCTTTTTCCTTTTCCTTTTTCATTCATAACCACCATCGATTCTTGAGTTTCACTGTCCTTAGTCCGCTCCAAGTTGTCATTCCCGTGTGCATTTTCCTCCCTTTGTTACTGATTAGACTGGGGTCCTGCCCTTGCACCTGCCCATCATCTTTCTCCCGATGTAATTGCCAAGGGTTTAGGTGTCTCCGCATACTCACGAATTGGAGGCGCTTTTGTCCAGTCATCGTACCCAATTGCACCTCATTTCGTTGGTTCAAATGAACGCTCGTTGTGCGAATGTCCAATCCTTCCACACCTATAACAAAAATCCTGTAGCTTTTCGTTGCGAAACTCAATCCAGGTATCATTATGATTTTCTCTTGGAAGGCAACACCCATTAGTGAAAAGGTTTGCCGTGTTAACTATTACCTTCACCCTGAGGAACCCTCTAGCCTTTTCCAGATCTTCTATCTCCTCGACCTTCCTAATTTTTTCAGCCAACCTTCTAACATTCTTCACCGAGCTAAGGTATAGTAGGACACCTCTTATTTGGACCCAAAATGGCACCAACTCCGTCTGAACTTCCTCCAGTGCTAGCTCATGTGGCCATTTTTTGACATAGAAGCTCTGTTTCATTACTACCCATGGAACCTAGTTCTCATCTCCACTTCCACCTTCCTCGAGATTGATCAATTCTTCATGTTGTGCCAACAATCTTTTATGTTGCTCCTCAAATTGTTTATGCACTCTCCTTGAAGAAGACATTGTAAAAAAAAATCAAGATTTGAAAACGATGAAGAATGATTCTGAGCTAAAAATAAGGATTGAGTTTGGTGTGAGGATGGATGTAGAAATGTAGGGTTTATATGGACAAAAAAAATAAAGGATAAGGTTATGGACAATGCCACGTGGCACTACGTAATTGGTTGAAAATCTTATCGAAATCTTGGCTATATTATTGCAAACTGGAAGTGACACGTGGCGCGTCGGGATTGGTTGAAAATCTTATCGGAAATCTATCCACAAATAGTACGTTCGGATAATGACACGTGGCGTAATAAGATTGGTTGAAAATCTTATTGTAATCTTGGCTAAATTATTGTAAACAGATAGTGACACGTGACACGTCGGGATTGGTTGCAAATCTTAGCGGAAATCTATTCACAAAATAGTACATTCAGATAATGACACATGGCATGACGAGATTGGTTAAAAATCTTATCCGAAATTAAAACTATTTTATTTATTTATTCTTTTATAAAACACTTTAAAATATTTTAAATGGGTTGGATGCTAGCGCATTTTGTAGGGGTGGAGATTGTTTGCGCCAGCGCATTTTTTAGGGGTGGAGATGCATTTGGCCTATTACTATTCATTAGGGTCTATCACTTTTCACTGAGTGGATAAATGCGCTGGGTGCTAGCGCATTTGTGTTAGGGGTAGGACTGCTCTAATGTTGTGTCCCCCCAACCCTAATGGCTAAATATCTTGATTTATACTACTTCAAATTAAAACCCTACCTAGAAAAGATCTTAGAATAATACTAGGAAACCAAATAAATTAGAAACATAATCCTAATCAAATACGGAAACCTGCCCAGCCACAAATCAGCCACTTTTTAGGACATCCTCTTCAAGTTCCAAGAAGAGCCCAAATCCAAAATCCATCATCTTCTAGCCCAAAAGTCGCAAATAAGCTATGTAGCTCAATCTGCCAACACTGTGTGCTGGGCATAAATTAATTCACCATGATCAGATGCTTCAAGATAAAATTATGAAATTTTGATACAATCGTCTTGACAGATCCACGAACCTGGTCCAATTGGAATCACTAAAAAATCCCACCATTTGATTACTTTATGATCAGAACAAGTTCACATGTCCTACATTAAAAACACATAGCAAATCATCAAAATCTCACCAAAATATAATCAAAATATATCAAGAATAAGGAATAATATATAGTATAAAATCGACTCATCAGTCCTAAACCACCAATTCCTCCACCTCAGCACCAGCCATTTGTCTCTTTGTGTGGGTTCCAACACTAGTGCCTTTCCCAGCCGTATACCAAGCGGATTTAGTGTAAAGTTTCCCAGGATCATTGCTCAGTTTCCTTTCTTGTCTTCTTCTTACCCAGTGGATTTATTGTAAAGTTTCCTAGGATCTTTTGTTCACTTTCCTTTCTTGTCTTCTTGTTACCCAGTGAATTTAGTGTAAAGTTTTCTAGGTTCTTTTGTTCAGTTTCCTTTCTTGTCTTCTTGTTACCTAGTGGATTTAGTGTAAAGTTTCCCAGGATCTTTGCTCAGTTTCCTTTCTTGCTTTCTTCTTACCGCACACTTCTCATAAACCAGTTGAACGTACAGAAGGACCCCCAAGACAAATGTATTTCGAAATTTGCTAATAATTCCAAATCTAAAGCAAAATATACCGTTAATGCCCATATTCCAGTTAGTTGATAAAGTAAATTTACCTCTGAGAAGTTGGGTGGTTGTGAGTTATTAACTCTCTCCCTTGTGCTATGTTCTTGTTGGGGGTATTTATTGATATTCCTTTTGCGTTTACTTTCCATTCTGCACCTCACTCTGTTGTTCTCTTTAATTCCATCTGCCAGTGCCACCACGACCTTAAATTCCCACAGCAGATCTGGGGAAGGAAGACAAGACACAAGTAAATGCCACTCACACGTAGGGGATAAGCACTCTCACAGCGGAGAGAAGATACTCACGGAGGAGATAAGCACTCTCACGTCGAAGAGAAGACCCGTATTTTTCTTTTACATATGGTAAACCCACATCTTGAAATAATAAATGTTGACTAACAAATTCTTTTCTCTCCAATAGTATTTTAACCAATAAAAACATGGATAAATATTAACAGAAATTATAAAAATGGAATATGAAGAATCAATAAAAATACGAAAATTTATTTTTTATGTCGACCGTTGGATGAGAGCGACGGCCCAGATCGTTTTTTATGGCGGAAAATTTTCAGAGATTTATGCTCCGTTTGGATACAGTAAAATAAAACAGAATTTCACTTAAACTAGGGAATTAGGATGGGAAAGCAGTTTTCCCACGTTTGGGAACCTTCCTGCGAGAGAAACGGCAATTTCTACGGGAAAAAAAAGGGGAAATTGGGGATGAAGATTACCGAGTTTAATTTCCATCTAAATAGGTGGAATTTCACAATTCCAACAACAGAGAGAATCCCAAATCCATCGGGGGGAAATCTTGCAGGCGCCAAATTTTGCAGATTAGGGCGCCAAACTGGGAGTAACCGCCAAAGTTCACAGTAAAAAGGGCTCTCACCAATCTTCGAAGGGATTCTCGCTCGTGCTTCATCTTCTTCCTTCGTTCTAGGTCAGCCTCTTCCCTCTTCTCTCTTCTGTCTTGAATTATTTTAAGCTTTTTGGGTATACTCTTTATAGCAATTGTGAATTTTGGTGATAGTCATATGCTTGGTGTGCTTATGAATTTTTTTTATCCGATTGACAACATCTTTAGTTCCTGCTACATATCTTCTGCGTTTAGGGTTCGTAGGAATTTATCCACTTCTATTTTCAAGCCGTGGTCTAGGTTTTGCAGACCTGTTTTTCCCCAAAACTGATGATTTTTGTATGAATTGAAGGAGGTTGGGTTTCAGTTATATCTGATTGACTTGCTTTTCCCGAAAACTTATGATATTTGTATGAATTGGAAAATTTGTAGCTTAGAATTACACTGTGTTTGGATGGACAACATATAACTTTGAGGGACAATTAAATGAATGAAATTATACATGGATGTTTGGTGTCATATTCATGGGGTCAGAATCTTGAGGCGGTTGGTATACTACAATCTGCATGTTTTCGGGGTTTCCACGGTCTGTATTCTCTGACCACCTCGCCTTCAAATCTGCTGTTTTTGCCTGTGTAAACTGAAAATGTTCCAACAATTACCGTATAGTCAAATTCAAGTTAAACCAAGAGTACTTTTTAATTAGAGGTGAGGGGCCAAATTAGCCAAGAGGCAGGGACTTACAGAAATCAACAGGGGCCTGTATCTCATGTATAGTACTACTCGAGCCCTCCATAGGACTAATAATACCTTTTGGATCAACAGGGGCCGGTATTTCATGGTTTTCAAAGGGTAGGACTCCTCGAAATACCATTTGAGGTGTGGAGGATGGTGAAACAAAAAAGTTTTGAACATCATTTGAGGTTAAATTCAAAAGATCTTCAAAAGGTATCCTGACGGCATACTATCACATGAGAAAGACATTTTGGAGAGGAGATTTAGGGAGAGATAGAACTACTTTGTGAAAGGAATAGAAGCAAGAGTACAAGGACCGATGGAGAGACTGTATAAAGATGTAGGGAACAAATGCTAGTTCTAAATTTATAACGAAGAAGGAATCTGCATAGAAGGCAGGCACATTAGGCACGAAGATGTTTTGGAAAAAAAAAAAAAAAAAAAATTATTGCGGGCCTTCATTTGGATAAAAGATTGCCAATTAGGAAAGTTGACGGGCCAATAAAATGCTTAGAGAGGGGGAGGGGGGGAATTATCTACACACCGTGTCCAACTGCTTGGCAAACCACTGATTTAGCTCCTTGATACAAGATGAATCTCCAATTAAGTATGGATGAAAGTCTGCGTAAGCTAAATAGATGCCATCCCCTGCAAGTTAAGTAGGGCTAAAAGCTCATAAATATGAAAAGGCAGAAATAGTGAGCTTGAATGTGGAATTCCTAAGCAGAAAAGTGAACATGCATTCCTCCTTCAGTTGTGCACAAATCACATAATTATTCTCATGTCTCTAATGCACAGTTCCAGAGGTCTTAATAATTAATACATTGATCATGTCTCTAATGCAGTTCATGGATGATGCTGCTCCTAGTCCAAATATCTTTAATTTGAATGTGACTTGTATTGCTACTCTTTTGGTTAAAGCAGAAAGTTGCATATCCCATAACTGTTGTTGCATGTCACATTATATCTTTGTTCATATATTCAAACAGGTATGGAAAATACTGATGTTGTAGACATGGTAACGAGGTTAAAGCGAAAGCGTGCTATAAATGAAGAGGAAAATTATTGTCGGTACGATTATATATGTTATTGTCATTATCATGCATTGGTATAGTAAGAGTGTTCTTCTCAAAGAACCTTCAAATGATTGGGATCAAGAAAGACAATCTTTCCTCGGCCGATTGTTTAATGGAAAAGATTCAACTTGCATTGAACAATTACGAGTTAGCAAGAGTGCATTTAAACGGTTATGTGAAATTTTACAAGGGATTGGTGGATTAGTTCGCACTAGACATGTGTCCATTGAAGAATCTGTTGCAATTTTTTTGCATATACTTGCCCACAACTTGAAGTTTAGAGTCGTCGGTTTTCACTATTATCGTTCCAAGGAAATAATTAGTCGGCAATTTCACAATGTGTTGCATGCAATGATGAAAATAAGTCAAGAATATGTGAAATATCAACCATGCATTATTGGTAATTCTGAAAGAGAGAAGTGGCGGTGGTTTGAGGTAATTCTGAAATGCATTAGTTGTTTGTTTGATATCTTCACTGGCTTTTTAGACTTTAATCTTTTTTTCATTGTATGAAATTTTTATTTAGAATTGTCTTGGAGCACTTGATGGAACTCTCGTTCCGGTAACAATAACGGCTGAGGAAAGACCAAGATATCGAGATAGAAAGGGTGATATATCCACTAATATGTTAGGAGTTTGTGGTCCAGATTTAAGATTTTTTTATGTGTTACCTGGATGGGAAGGCTCTGCATCTGATGCTCGTGTTTTGCGTGATGCTTTACATAGGAGTAACCGGTTTCATGTTCCAAATGGTAATGTGTGATACCAATTAGTTCTATGTTAGAAAAACAAAACTTTAAAATGTATCTAAATTTGTTCTCTAAATTTTTATTGTAGATAAGTATTTTCTTGTGGACACTGGCTATACTAATGGACCGGGGTTTTTAGCACCTTACCGTGGAACTAGATATCACTTGGAAGAGTGGGTTGGAAACCGTCGACCTGAAAACTACAAAGAATTATATAATTTGCGTCATTCAAGGGCAAGGAATGTTATTGAGAGGGCATTTGGATTGTTAAAAAAACGATGGAGCATATTGCGCACACCATCCTTTTTTGATATTAAAACACAAGTTAGGATTATAAATGCATGTTGTATCTTGCATAATTTTATTAGAACTGAGCAAGCAGCTGATCCAGTTCTAGAAGCTCAAGATTTACAATTTTTAGCATCTGTGGACTCAGAGTTGTTAAATCGTTCAACAAGAGAGGAAAATGAAAATAACTCTGATGGGATTACATCTGTTCAAGCTACTGCCGAATGGACAGCATTTCGTGATACATTGGCATTGCATATGTTCCATGATTACCAAGCTAAGATAGTTGCCAATACTTCTTAATCGAATATTAGTTGTTTTTCTTAGCATGTTATCTTTAACGTCTCAGTTAATAATTTTGTCAATGACATTATTGCTACGAAATGCATTAAGTTTTTAAATTTTATGGAATGCCCCGGTTTTCAGATTTTGGTTTGATTATATTGTCTTAATGAATGCTAATACTCTGATTCTTGATATGCATGCTATGAAATGCATTAGTTTTTATATTTTATGGAATGCCCTGGTTTTCAGATTTTAGTTTGATTATATTGTCTTAGTGAATGTTAATACTCTGATTCTTGATATGCATGCTATGAAATGCATTAGTTTTTATATTTTATGGAATGCCCCGGTTTTCAGATTTTGGTTTGATTATATTGTCTTAATGAATGCTAATACTCTGATTCTTGATATGCATGCTATGAAATGCATTAGTTTTTATATTTTATGGAATGCCCTGGTTTTCAGATTTTCTTATTAGATTTAGTTTCCTGAATTGAGTATTTACATCATGATGTTGCCTTCTGGAGTGTTATAATTTACTTACTCAGTATAATAATCATCCAGTAAGCTGGATTTACCATCAAATTGTTTCAGTTATGAGTTCCAAAGTTAGTTCATAGTTTTTCTAGGGGAACAAATCATTTGTAATGGGATAGTCGTGTGATGGTGGAGATACAAGTGTCACGGAAGGAAAGCAAACGATTGTAACCTAAATGCATTGTCACAGACCTACATTGCCATCTTTAAAAAGTAAAACCATGTGCATATTTAAACAAGCTGGTAATTTCATGAACATGCCTGGGTGCGCTGGCTCCAAAATATGTCTTCAACATGTTGCTGCCAAACCGTGTCTTCAGTGCACATTGCAGAACGATTTCAATGTGCTGAATCATCATGAATGGCAAGAATGCTTTGATGCTTCATTCCAGGCACATAATGTTGTACTTGATTGCGTGCCCGAGCACATTTATCCGTTGTCTGTTGGTATATTGCTGTTGTTTTCTTGTTAATAGAATAAAATGATCCAAACAATTGTATGACTCAAATCCATCCCTCTTTTTCAGGTAGTTGGCAACAAGTATATTGCTTAGTGAATGTTAATACTCTGATTCTTGATATGCATGGGTTTACGAATGACTTAAAATTTCAATTAATATTTGTTTAATGTTAGGAGCAATGGAAGGATCTGATAGAAAACCAGTATGCAAACAAAAACCAAGGAGAAAGAAAGAGAACCAAGAAATTGAAAATGAAGGAGATGAAAATAATTATTTTAGATGGAATGTAGATATGGAACGTGCTTTGGCTGACATACTTCGTGAAGAACGAAGATTGGGTAACAAAGGAGATGGTGGTTGGAAGACAGCTGCTTATAATTCTGCTGCATCTATATTATCTGCTCAATTTGATATTCATGTAACTGCTGATAACATTCGAAATCGTGTGAAGTCTTGGAAAAAGTTCTATGCAATTGTGAGTGATATACTAAGTCAAAGTGGATTTAGTTGGGATGCAACCAAGAAGATGATAAGTGTAGATGAAGATCATGTCTGGCAAGAGTACGTGAAGGTATGACAAATTCATTATTTTTCTTTTGTGTGTGATATTATTTTAACTCTTCTTATACTTACGGTTTGCTTTTTTGATTTTTATGTTTTGATTGGTAGTCACATAGTGGCGCTAAAAGTTTTCGTTGGAAGGTCATTCCAAATTGGGATGATATAGTGGATTTGTGTGGCAAAGATAGAGCCACGGGTGAGGGTGCTGAAACAGGTGTGGAAGCTGTTGAGATTATGACTCCTCCGCATAATGAAACTAATCATATTGATTTGGATGGTGATACGCAAGGTTTAGAAGATATTGAAATTATTAATGATATATCACCTACTTCAGCCAATGTTCAGAAGACTCAAAGTAAGAGAAAACCAACAAATTTTGTTGATGTGCCTCATACAAAGAAAAAACCAACCACCCCAAAAGATATGATTGCAGATTCACTTGCCAAGATGGCTTCATCCTTTCAAGAATATATTTGTGCAGACACAAAGAAGCTTGATCCAACAGAGGTATATGATGAAGTAAATGCAATACCAGATCTCAGTGAAGAAGAACAAATCAAAGCATGTGCTTGGTTGATCGAAAATGACAAGCAATTTCTCATGTTGAAGACACTCCCAGTCGAGAAGAAAAAGAATATGGTATTATTGTTTACTTCACGAGGCGCATAGGATTATTTTCATTATATTTCCCATTTTAGTTTTCCAGTAAGATTTTAGTTAGAATAAAAGCCTTGATGAGATTACGTTGGTTGGTCTCATTTCGGCTTCTGCACAATTAGGTGCGTCTAAGTATGCTAATTGGGTTCGAGACATTAACCTTGATGATTTTTTCAGGGAGTGAGGGAAAGAAACGTATTTTCTCATAGCTCAATGATTTTTGTTTCATGACATTAACCTTGATGATTTATAACCAGTTTAACATTTTTATTCAAATTTGTATTCCTCTATTTAATACAAATTCTAGAGAATATCCAAACAATGAAATTTGGAATTCCCTTCATTTTGTAATTTCTATGTATCCAACATCCAAACGATGAAATTTCAATTAACGGGAATTTAATTACTGTCAATTGTAATTCCCATCATTTAAAATTCTGTAATAATTTAGAAATTCTTCATCCAAACACAGTGTTAGAGAGACGATCGAGTGAGTGGTTCCATACTTTTCCAGTTTCCGGTAATAATAATATGACAAATCCACCAAGAAACTCTACTTCCACTCCCATTTCCACTCCCTCCACACCTCTGTAAATCCCTTTCAATTTCCATGCAACTGGCCAAATACTCACAAACAAGAACCACTGCAGACTACTACCAGCATCCCCTTCAGCAGCCCTAGCTCGCTGTCCTTTCTCTCTCAGGCCCACAACTTATCTCCTTCTCTGCCTTGCTTTGGCTCGTCTCTGCGGGGGATTCGAGGCTCGAGGTTGCTTGGCAATGGCGTGCTGGCCAGAGCTGAGGACGAAGCACGAGATTCGAAGTCTTCTTCTTCTCCTCCGTCGGTTCAGCAGTAGAAAGTTAAATCCAGCTCCGACAGAGAGTTGCAGGTTCTTCTTTGGCGAAAGTTTCGTATTTTAACTGTACCCAGTTGTTAGTTTTCCTGGTTTTGAAATTTGGTTGGTTAATCTTGAGTCTTGACAAAGTATGTATAAATTTGAATTGGTTAAGTCCTGAAAAGTTTAATATAATCGGATAAATTTGTGAGAATTAGCAACTTTGAAAGCCCGTTGGATTAATTTGTTGATATTAGTATTTGAAATGCATCAGTTGCACCTGCACAGAATTTTAGTAATTAGTTCATGGGAATGGAATTGCCTAATAGGATAAGACATGGGTTTCTCTTGGATTGCCTATTGGTTGCTGTTTGGAAACTAAATTATCGAAACTCGAAAGTTTTGAATCACCTTTTAGCATATTATCAGGAGTTGAACCCAAGTTCTGGATCATGTGATCCTCTATGTTCGGTTGACGAAACAGGCTCGGAAGAATTTAAGGCCAAGTACAGGCCAAAGACTGATTTGCTGAAAGCTATTGCAGTATTTGCAGCAGCTGGAACAGGGGCAGTGGCAATGTACCACTCCTGGGTTGTTGCCAAGCAGAAGTGTTCCAGCAATAATAGGGTTTGCTCATAATGGAACGCGTATTTTGTGAAAGCAAGGACACCCTTTATATAGTGATTAGGGTTCCTCCAATTCCGCCTATTATAGTAATTAGAGGAATACACCAAATCACCATTTATTCTTAATGTTGCCCCACCAAGGCATGTACAATATGTCTTACTTAATTAGGGTTTCAATTAGTCAACTAAATATATCTTGGTTCCATGATTCTCGCTAACCAATATTCAATCACGTTAAAAGCCAAATATTTTGAAGATCAAGTTATTTGTCTTTCAAGTAATTCGATTCATAATAATTGACAACTCAACATGAGTCTTACATTCTCCCACTTTAAGTGTCAATACCAACAGTTTGATTGCAACAAGAATCACAGTGATCACTGAACCAAAGATACAAAAGTTTTCCCTCAAAAGACAACTATTACTCAAACTAAATGTAGAACTATAGAAATCCAAATGCATATCTTTCTGCATTTGTGCTCTATAATCACATGCACATCAATCCAAGCATACAGTTGTAGACTATGCCATGGTGTCTGAAACTAATGAACCAAATATCTATTTCACTAAACAAAATAAACTCTAGCATGAGTTCCTTGCACGAATTTTTGTCAATTTAAACAATCTGATATAATAACAAAATTAGGATTTCTCATTAAAACTTATGACCAAAAGTTTAAACAAGATTACTCTTAAATATCAACCACTCACACTTCATTATTTCAAAACAAAAGGCAAGCTTTTACTCCCACTAACCAAAATAGTCAAATACTTCAATTTTTTCAAAAAATAAAAAGGTAAACTTTTACTCCCACTGATTAAGAGAGTAAAAAACAAAAACTTTGTAAATGTCTACAAAATGAAACAGATACCTTTCAAATACTCCCATTAGCAAAACATTAGTTATGGGATTTAAAACATAAAATTTGTGAGCTCAACATCTTTACTCTAGATATCTGTAGGGAAGTGACTCTTGTGACTGAAAAACTATACAAAATCATTTGTTCAGTTTTGTTCATCTAACATTTGACAGAAATAGAAAACTTTAACTAAATGTTTTCTTACTACATCAAAAGCATATAATTCTAGAATCATCTTTGGACATAAACTAATTATATTAGGTTTGCATAGCTAAAACATAAAATACAAGGGCAAACGTATATAGCTTCAACACTTTTGAGCAGATGAAGTATATACAATCTTGTCAATTCCATGTTTCACTATACATTGATTTATAGTTGTACTGAATAAGAAAACACTTTTGAGCAAATTAATTATCCATCAATAACATATAAATCACAAGTCCAATTTCTTGAACAACAAACAAGAATTAATAAGCAAAACACTTTTGAGCAGAATATGCTCATTAACCCTTCTTAAATTTCTTGCAAGATTAGTTGCATATATAAAATATAAAGTAGTATGATGATGTGCATTTTCTCTACCAAAACTATGGCCATTAAAAGCATGCAAATTTGATGAGTGTGAAGCCCATAATACATTATTTCTCCCACTTGGGCAAACAGTCAAAATTGCAAGATTAAACACTGGAGAAAGTGGTTTTCATATACCAAAATATAGGCTAGTTGAATCAATAAAGATAAAATACATAATTTTTTTTTTTAAAGTAGGTTAGAATTAAAAAGTTCATAAATAAAAACTTATGCAATGACTACAAATTTTATTTTATTTTAGTGTATGAGAGAAGACTCACATATGTGTTAAAGATTAGGTCATAAATTAAAATGAAACCTAATAAGAGAATCCAAACTCAAAATTTATGTTTTAATTCTAAAACAAAGTTGATTAAAATAAACACTTAGATATCTTAATAACATCAATTTTTCAACAATAATTTTAATCCAATTTAGAACTTAGAGAAAATTAAGGCAAAAGATTGGCAAAATTACCTACTCATTCTCGATTATGCAAGATTCATCATGGAAGTAGTCGAGTTGTGGAGGATCGAACCAATTGCAAATTGCATGATTGTTACACCTTTAGGCAGAAACTAATCATGCAAAGAAAATACCTGTATAGCTAGTCAAAACATAAAATACACAAAATACATATAGCTTCAACAGCTTTGGCCAGATGAAAATATGTTAGAAGTACTTTATGATTTTCTATAATACTAATTTATAATTGGTGAGTGATTTCCTGAAATTCCTATTGGGACAAAAGTATTCACCATATAAATTAGAATTCTGATTTTTCAAAATAATCCTTAAGAACATTATTAAATAACCGTTTTGTTGGATATTCAATGATTCTCAAAAGATTCAACCAGATACAAAAGTACGTCGTTGTTGACATTGAACAATAGACTTCTCGAAAGAGGAAACATGGTTATTCAGTTATTTGACAGGGACCAAAATGATCAATTAGTAAACTGATGTCACTTTCCAATTTTCTCTCAAAAAACAATTATCATCATAATCAGAATTGATGACCAAAAAAAAAAACATTGGTTTAAGCAAAACAAACCAATACATCTTTAAATCAAAATTTCATCAGTGTTGTCTATAAAAGTCGTTAGTATTGAGAATTTGCATAAAATGAGGACATATTGGAACCATAAACTTGTATAATAATCGGTGCCAATAGATGTGGACAAATTAGTGAAACAATATCACATAACAAAACTAGTTTTGAAGTACCAAAATTCAGCAGTACTACTTTAGTTTGCAAATTCACTAAAAACTCAATTCTCTTTAGATTGTCATGAAAATTTTTAGGTATGCACTAGACATATATGGCTACTATTTGGAAAAAATTCATGATTTTTTAAAAATTTTAAACGAGCCAAAAAATGAATTCGAAAAGAGAGGTGCTTTAGAAACTGCAGAAAATGTTCAGTACAAACCTGAGATTACAAATTCACCAAATATTCATTGTTCATCCGATATGCATGAAACTTTTCAGACATAAAGTAAACATACAAATCTGTTAATTCCAAAAAGTTCATAATTTTTGAGACTTTACAAGTGTACTAAAAGAAAATTAGAAATGGGATGTGCTGCAGAAACGGCAAAAATTCTGCCATACATACCGGAGACTAAATAATTCACCAAAAATTTAATTTTTCTCCAATATGCATCAAAATTTTCAGAATTTAAGTAGACATATAAATTTACTGTCAGCCAAAGTTCCATAATTTTTACAATCTTTAAAGTGGGCTAAAAATAAAATCGAAATGGAATGTGCTGCAGAAGCTGAGTAAATTCTGCAGTATAGTCCTGAGGTTAAAAATTCACCAATAAGTCATTTTCAAACCAATGTGAGTGAAAATTTCCAGATTTAAAATAAACATATCAATGTGTATCATACTTAAATTTAATAAATTTAGGAGTTGCATAGGTATATCAAAATAATATTTCAAACAGATTATGCTGCAAAATTCCAGCAACATAGTATCACACTTAAAAAATTAACCATAAATCCATTTCTTCTACAAAAAAATGAATTTTTTTTTTTCTGTGTATACAATCCATTATATAATATAACATGGCAAATTTTCACAAAGTTAGGTTAGGAAAATCTATCAAAATCGTAATCAAATAGGACACGTTGCAAGGTATGCAATACTCCATCAATATTTCCCAAGCGCTACCAAAATTTTCAGATTTATTCATAATTTAAATAAAACCAATTTACAATCTTTAATATGCTCAAAACACTAAAATTTCTTAAGTAAATTAAAGGTTCATTTCATTAGATAAATAACCTTTAAAATGCCCAAAACATTAAAAGTTCTCAAACAAATTTGTTGAGTCACAAAATTGTTGGTTTGGGCAAAATAAACCAATCTATATGTATCAAAATTAGGCTTATATAAGGAACAATATCTCAACATTATTAATCGATCTCAACCATCAGTCATAAAATCCAAAAGAATTCACAAGCTTTGTGAGTGCATGCATGATACATATCCAAATTTAAAATATGGAAACATGATATCCAAAATACGTAACTCCTTAATTCTAAAAGATTCTTTATAAGAGACTTTATTAGTAAAAGAAATGAGTTAATTCAAATAATCAAATACAATACAGGTAATTTAATTGTAATTTCAATCTAGCTTAAATTCCCATAATAGTTGTATTGTGATTCACAACCCAAAATTCAAGGAGATTACTAATTTCCCCTTTAAGAAAACGTATTAAAATAATTTCTCTTTATATGGGCAATATCAATAATTATGAAAATACTTTTAATCTCACGATAAAACAATTAGTGGAATATATTTTAAATTTAGAATCTCCTCCAATTTAGATGATAATTATCAATTAATTTTAAAATCAATTCCATAAGGAAATCTACATACAACACCAAAATAAATTAGTCAACATTAAATTAAATTGATTAGGAGATTACTAACATAATTAGAAAATTGCAACATGTCTAATGCAACTCTTCCCTTCAATAGGAGAAAAACTTGTGTGGTGCTTTACTTGCCACTGGATTTTGCTGAGTGGCACTAAAATCCAATCAAAACTTGCCACGTGGCAAGTCTTAAATATTATCTTTTATTTTTTTCTTTAATATTTAAAACTTTCATAATTATATTTCCTATTAATTGATATAAGATTAATTCAAGGTTTCATTTTTCCTCTGATCTCCTCTATCTTCTTTTCTTCTCAAATTTTCTCTCTGTCGGCTTCTTCCCCACTCTGTGCATTTCCTTCCTTCATAAGAATATGGGGCAAAAACAAAGTCATCTTCTCCAACTATCATGAAATGAAAAAAAAAACTAAGAAAAAAAAAAGGAAAATCCAAACCTATACTTCTTTTTTCCTTTATTTTTATTTATTTATTTATTTTTACAAAAGCTGTTTATTAATTTTTTTTTTTTCAATTATAAGCACAATTTCATTGCCCAACAGCTCATCCTGTTTTATATATCTCTGAGTTGTAATTTGCGTGTTTATGTTTCTCCTATAAAGGATTAGAATATTTTGTAGCAAACTCTAAATACAATATTGCAGACTCACTCCATACTATCAAGTTGATTGTTTCACAATTTCGTGGTTATCCTTCACTTTATTTTGGTTGAAGTACAACTATTTTGGTTGATTATCCATCTTTAACATGATGGTGGAAGTGGGAGAGAGAGAAGAAACTGAAGACTTCCACGGCAAAATATAAAAGTACCAAAGGGAAAATTTGGGAAGAAAAAGAGGGAGGGGGAGAAGAAAAATATACATCAAATTAATCTCATGATGTATATTAATTAGTAGGAAAAATAATTATGAGAATTTTAAATATAAAAGAATGATAAAAGATAATATTTAAGACTTGCCATGTGGCAAGTTTTGATTGGATTGTAGTACCACTCAGCAAAATCCAGTGACAAGCAAAGCCCCACACAAGTTTTTCTCCTTCAATAGAATATAATTAGGATTACTGATATTAATTAAGAATAAGAGTACGTAAGCAGAAGCATGAAATCCCAGAAACTAATACCAAAATCCATATTAATTCGTAGGAAAATTTGTATTCGAAAAAAATTATAATTTACGGTTCCTTCTCCCAAACCTAATTTTGATACTTCTGTAGGCTCCTTCAACTGATATAGCTGTTTCGGAGTTACAACATGCATTTGCTGAAGTCAGTGAAATAGTGTTTTTCTTGCTTGGTGCAATGACCATTGTCGAGATAGTTCATTCACATCAAGGATTTAAGCTGGTTACTGACAATATAACCACTCGAAAGCCAAGGACGCTTCTTTGGGTGGTGAGTTCTTTGCTTCTGCTGTCATGCAAATAATCTTTTCTACTGCACATTTGGAATATTCAATCAACTTCTTGGAACATACCATATTTCGCTGTATTTTCTGTGGTATTAGAGATTTTTTTGTCCTCTAAAATTCAAACAGATAAGAGAGTTCAATAGAAACCACAGGGAAATTCCAAATTAAACTTTTTGTGACAAGCTTGTTCTTTTACTGCTTACATTACTTTATGTATCAAGTATCAAGCAATAACAAGTTATTGTTGAATTTTTTCAGGTGGGTTTTTTCACCTTTCTCCTTAGTTCAATTCTTGACAACTTGACGTCTACCATTTTCATGGTTTCTTTGTTGCGAAAATTAGTTCCTCAGTCAGAATTTCGCAAGTATGTTCTAACCATCTACTATATATCTTTTGTATGTAAGAATCTTTTTTAAGATCTCTGAAAGAACAAAGGAAGATTGAAAGAATTTCTTTAGCATTTCCCTCTTAAAGAACTAAAGAAGATTACAACTAAAACTGAAAATCGACTTTTTGTGGTACTCATAATATTGTTTCTTTAAGCACCACTTTAGCATGTTCATAGTTCCTAGCCGATTCGGTCATTTATGAAGTTGTACTATATTTTCTGTACAGTAATGGAGCTCAAATAGATGCGTGATTTTCTGCGTTGTTTTCTGAATTGTATTTTATTGACAGGCTTTTAGGAGCTGTTGTTGTCATAGCAGCAAATGCCGGTGGTGCATGGACTCCTATTGGTGATGTTACCACTACTATGCTCTGGATTCATGGTCAGATATCCACATTGGAGACAATGAAGGTCTTTTTCTTCGTTCCAACTAACTTCTTTTTTTCGCATTGTCTTATTATCTGTTGACTAGGGATTTCTGCTATATGATCTACTGGTTTGGTTTGAGGTGATTTTATAAAAAGTGGATATAAAAAAAAAAATTAAGTTTAAAAAGGTGTTTGATAAACACTTAAAAACAGCTTATTTTCACAATTTTGGGTGAAAAAAATGTGAAAACGTGAAACAGCAAAAATGAGCTTTGAAAGAAAGCTGAAAACGTGAAGCAGCATAAATGTTGGATTATATGTTGAATGTTGGATTATGATTTCTTGTTAAATGTTGGATTATGATTTCTTGTTAAACGTTAGATTATATGTTTAAGATAAAGTTTATAAATATTTTTCTTTTAAAAATAAAGTATATTTAGTAATTCACCTTTATTTGTTAAGAAAATTAAATTAATGGCAAATCTAGAATTATACATTTTTTGGTCATTTCACACAATCATAGCTGTTTTACATAAAAGTTTAGCAAACACTATAATACTGTTTTTTTTCCAAAAGCACTTTTACAAAAAAGTTTACAAAACACTTTGCTGCTTTATTTCACAGCTGCTTATTCTCACAACATAGTAAAAGCATTTTTTTTTTTCAAAGCAGAGCAATACCAAACCAGCTTGATGTATGTTGGTTGAACTGCAAATCTGTTACAATTGGATGATAGGTTTATTGGTTTTTTATCTTCCGCCGATCTTTTGTATGTTTTAAAAGGCTCGCCACCAATCTTCTGTATGTTTTAAAAGGCTCGCCTCAGGGTGCGCCTAGGCATCTTCTAAGGCTGGGCCTGAGGGTTGTCGCCTCTGTTTTGACGGAGTGGGCAGACGGTGTCGCCGGAGTTGCCTAGGCAAGCCTCAGGGATGTGTTTTTTTTTTTTTTTTTTTTTTTTTTTTTTTTTTTTTTTTTTTTTGTTTACTCCCAAACCCAAATTTGGGGTAGGTTTTAACTACCTCATACCTCTTCCTTGCACTATCGTCTCTCTGCCTTTTTCTTCTGATTTTTATTTTTTTATATAATGGATGTGTGTGATGTCTACGTGCATTGTTATGTGTGTACTCATTGTGTTTTTCATCCTCTATTATATATATATATATATATATATAATATGTATATATATGTGTGTATATATATTTATAATATATGTATATATGTGTGCTAAGGGTGATTATTGATTAATAATTTTTTTTAATATAATATATGTGTACGCTCAATGTATATATTAAAAAATTTAGGTCATGTGAGGTTTTGCCTCATACCTAGGCCGGGTTATCCCTCGGACGCCTCGCCCACGCCTCACGCTTTTAATGCATATACAATTGATTTTGTTATTATTTTTGTTGACATGATTGCTTTAGAGGTATGTGAAAAAGTTTTGTAAACACGTGAAATTGATCTTTCCATTTAGAGTTTCTGGTCATATCTGCCAAGTTGGATGTCTAGATATTCGACACTTCGTCTATGTAAAATAATCCTCAAAAGGAATAATTTTTTTCAATATTCTGACATAAAATGAACTTGTTTTTCTTACTTGCAGACCTTGTTTATACCTTCCGCCGTCTCTGTTGCTGTTCCACTGGCGCTTATGTCCCTGACTAGGTACTTGTTTTTCATTTTCAAACCCAAGTCAAGGAATTGAGACGCGAAAGTTAGTATTAAACTTGGAAATCATAGATGAATGATATGATTTGTTCTTCCATTCAGTGGAGTAAGTGGGGAAGGACCAGACACGTCCGATGTTATGGCATCTGAACGGATGGCACCTCGGGGACAGCTTGTTTTCTCTGTAGGCATTGGAGCTTTGGTTTTTGTTCCAGTGTTCAAGGCCCTAACTGGTTCGCCTCCGCACATGGGTATGTTGCTGGGAATCGGAGTACTTTGGATTCTGACTGATGCTATTCATCACGGTGAATCGGAAAGACACAAGTTAAAAGTACCGCAGGCCTTGTCCGGGATTGACACTCAAGGAGCACTCTTCTTCCTTGGCATCCTATTGTCTGTTAGCAGGTGAATCGTAAACTTGTTTTACTTGCAATTGCAAAAATCGATATTAAATAATTAAGCAGTCAATAAGTTTCAAGTCGATCACGGCTTAGCATCCTATATTTTTCTTTCTACGTAGACTATGCAAAAGTTATCCGCTGCTTGTAAAAAGTGGCTTCGAGAGTTATAAGTTTCACTTTCTGCATTTTAACTTTTCTTGTACCCTAGCCTGGAGGCGGCAGGAATTCTTCGAGAATTAGCAAATTACCTGGATGCTCACATTCCCAATGTTGAGCTGATTGCAATCTCAATAGGAGTTGTATCAGCGATTGTAGACAATGTTCCACTGGTTGCCACCACTATGGGGATGTACGATCTCACTACTTTTCCCCAGGATTCTGAGTTTTGGTAGCTGGTCGCATACTGTGCTAGTACTGGTGGATCCATGCTAGTTATTGGTTCTGCAGCTGGAGTCGCTTTTATGGGGATGGAAAAGGTGGACTTCTTCTGGTACTTGCGGAAGGTATCAACTGTTTTCGTAAACTGTTTACGGTATCATCTTTGAAGTTTAGTCTTCCTTTGGGTGTTGATGAAAAAATTCACTGTCCCTTGTGCATTGTGCAGGTGAGTGGTTTTGCTCTTGCTGGTTATGCTGCTGGTTTCGCTGCCTATTTAGCAGTTCAAAACCTCCACTTCTCCCTACCGACGACAGTAGCTCAGGTTCCTTTCATTTATGGTTCATGAATTAAAGAGCCTCAAGCTTTGGAATCTCTGGCATCGAATGAATGTCGGAAAAATGATTCTCGCGCATATAATATATAGAAAGTTTCAGAAGTTATGGAAATAAGATCCGTTCAACGACAAATGTAAGTGCTTTTAAGAAATGCAGAAGTGCTTTTAGTTCCTGCAGGGTAAAGGACACATTCTCTTATTGCGACGAAAGCAATTCATATAGTAAATTATATTTCACTTTTGAAACTGCAGAACAATTTATAGCATTCCAAAGAAAACAGAGCACACAGCATGGTGATTTCATCTCAATAGGGCAAAACTAAAATGGAACTAGAAATTTGGGGACAATAAAAGCTAAAATAAAGTACATCCTCGTTGTCGCAAACCGAATTATTCATCCTTCTCACCTAAATCTACCACAAAATCATACGGATTTCCAAAATCGGGCAGGTAACATGTAGCAATGCCACCAAAAGTGAAGCAAACCATAAGGCAGGCAGAGTCTACAACTTGAGGAAAACAAACTCTTCAATGGCTGGAACATCCCCAATCCTTTTCAAAGACTGCTTGCTGGGTTGGTCATCCACTCCAATTGCCATCACAGCCTGCTTTCGCGGGGCAATCCTTCCAACGCTCATGAAACTGACATTCACATTCTCCTCTCCTAAAATGCTTCCGACCAGTCCTATCATACCCGGCTGATCAACCTGTCTGCAGAGGATTATGCTACCTTCCAAACTCACATCAACTTCGAATGATCCAACCTTTGTCAAGTGAGGAACCCCATCCTTAACCCGACCCTCCACCGTGATCTCTCCGCTCTCTGATATCGCACTGGCAAATTTGGATTCCACGTTGGCAATCTGCACTTGGATGGAATCAAGTGGACTTTCAGGCGAACCATCGAGCATTGTTCGCTCTTCTGTTATCCTGAGTCCTCTCTGTTTAGCAGTGAAATCTGCATTAACCAGATTCACGAAAACGCTGGATATGGGCTCAATGAGACCCTTGGTAATCATGGCTCGGAGCAACCTAGTGTCAAGGTCATCAGGAGCCCTAGCTGACGCATATGAGACCTTGACATTTTTCACACCGCTTCCTCCTGCCACTAACTGGACAGCCAGTCTTCCAAGCTTCTCAGCAAGCACAACATACGGCTTCAGTTCCGTCAAAACCTACAATCAAGAATGGCAAGAGAAATTGTAAATTGTAAATTGTAAATTGTCGCAAGAGCCTGAAGCATTTAATCTAAATATTACATCGGTAAGAATAACAATTGAAGTTTTAAGTAGCGGGTATCAAAAGCGCATCCCCACATCCCATTTTTTGCCATACACTAACGCAATACAAACATTTTAGATTTCGGATGTGAATCTTGAAAAATTCATACTCAGAAACATAACAAGTAGCTCTGCAGATCAAGAACCACATTTCCATTAATCAATTCAATTGTAACATTTCGAGAGCAGACAGTAAATAAACTACCCAGGTACTTCTTAGAACCCTGCAGGGAAACGCACAAGACAAACCACTCGAAATGCAAGAGAAACAATATTGGGCAATTGAGATGATACCTCAGCGGGAACCATTGGTGCATTGACTGCAGTGGCGGCAAGCTCCCCTTTCAAGGCTCCAACGACAGCTTCAGCAATTTCAACGGCCACACCTTCCTGCACATCAAATTCAAAAATCATAAGATACCAGGTGAAACAAAAACTAGGCATTAAGATATAGATGCAAACCAGCAAAGGCTACCTGTGCTTCCATGGTACTGGCACCAAGGTGAGGAGTAGCGGTAACTCTCTCATGCAACACCAACTTGTTGCCCTGCGGCGGTGGCTCCACCGTGAACACATCAAGAGCAGCCTACAAACGAAAAAAATAAATGACCTTTTTAGCTTTCCTGCACAATATTGAAATGCATATGGCATTTGAATATGTAAAGGGTAAGAACCAAACCTGAGCAACAATTCCGGCATCGAGTGCCCTGAGGAGTGCATCCTCATCAATGACGCCACCACGAGCGACGTTCACGATTCGAACTCCCTTCTTCATCTTAGCAAAAGTGTCATCATTGAGAACCTTCTTGGTCGCTGGAGTGAGAGGCATGTGCAAAGATATGAAATCGGCGGTGGCCAAAGCCTCATCGAAGCTCACAAGCTCCACACCAATGGCACGAGCACGATCTGCAGGGGCGTACGGGTCGTGGGAAATCACGTGCATACCGAGCCCCTTGGCACGCCGAGCCACTTCAGATCCAACTTTCCCGAACCCCATCACGGCTAAGGTCTTCCCAACAAGGGAAACACCTACATACTTGTTCCTCTCCCATTTCCCTGCAACACAACGAAATTGAATCACAACTGTTCGACGAAATACCTCAACGACCTTTCATTTCCCAAAACAGAGGAATGATTGCAATTACTCACCGGCTTTCACAGACGCGTCGGCCTGAGCGACGTTGCGAGCCATGGCTGTCAAGAGAGCAATCCCGTGCTCGGCGGCCGCAACGGTGTTGGCCGTGGGGGCGTTCACCACCAAGCACCCGAACTCAGTCGCCGCAGCCAGATCCACGTTGTCGATACCGACGCCAGCTCTTCCCACAACCTTCAACCTCCCGCCGGAGGATTCGAACACCTCGCGGGTGACCTTGGTCCCGCTACGCACGATCAACGCGTCGCAGAGCGAGATCTTGGTGCAGAGCTCCTCGGGGCTGAGATTGTAGGAGCAGTCGACATTAGCGAACTGCTTGAGGAGGTTGATTCCGGGTTCTCCGAGCTTCTCTGAGACGAGGACGGTGGGCTTGGCGTCGAGGTTCGCAGCAGACAGCACCACGACCAGCCGCGGAAGAGCCCGGCGGCGCGAGGCGGGAGTTACTGAGAAAGCGGAGAGGGAGGGCTTGGAGGAGAGAGAGAGGGCGGGGTTTCGGGAAAATGGGGAGCGGATTTGGAACGCTGATGCGGCCATAGTCGGGTCGGGCCGGCGGTGATGCTAGAGGTGGCGGCGACGGCGGTATTATTGTATGTATAGGTGTGTGTCAAGTGTATACATTGCTAGGTGTAATTTATATATAGCTGGGTGTGGGGGTTGGTGGGTTTGGTGGGTGGGAGGAGAGAGAGCGAGATTGAGATCCGAGAGAGAGAGAGAGAGAGCGAGGTCAGCCCACGGAATCAGGGACTCGGAGCGTTGTCGTTTGAGACAGGCGGGTACTTTCACGCGCTGGTTTATCGAGCGGGGAAAGTGGTAGGGAGCGAGAGTGGGGAGGGTGTTTCGGGATTGGACTTTTCCCCAATAAGTTTTCTTTTTTTGGTCAATTGTCTCCAATAAATTTGGTTTTTGGTAAAAACACCAACCCCCGGCCACGTCATGTTTGGAGGCTGTTTGTGCCTTTTATTTCTTTTGCTTACTAGATTTCTTTCTCATTCAGCTTTAATAAATTTCTTTTTTTGATAAAAAAATTAATTTCACATGAACTTGATTTCATTTCCATAAATATTTTTAAAAATTAATTTACACTACAATAGTTAAGTGTGTCATCTGGGGTTTAAACAAATCAAATGAGGTGAATCTTACTGTTAAGTGGCATTTGATTTGAACAATAATGTATTGTCATATTATAAGATTTAAGATATTGGCTTAAATAAAGGACTTTAAATCAATATGCACGACTAGTGATACAAGAGTAGATATGAGCACTGTTTTAAAAATCTTCACCTAGAACTGTATAGGCCTTTTTAGGCGCTAAGCGGTTAACCATTACTTCGATTAATGTTTAAATGTTTGAAAATTAATAAAGAGCACCTAGACTTGATGAGGCGCCTGCCTAGACCGCTTAGACCCGCCTAGGCACCCACCTAGGTTGCAACTCATTTAGACAGAAAATAGATAACGTTTCATTTTGCATTTTTTTTTTCAACAAATTGTAAGACTTAATGCATACTTAAATGAACACACTTATATCATTGTTTCCCATGTTTTCATTATGTTCCAATACTTCATAATATGCATATCATTCTATTTTATAGTTTATCATGAAATTATATATATATATATATATATATATATATATATTAAGTATAAGCAGATACTTATTTAAATGAAATATAATAGATTTCCTTAAATCTGACTACGCGCCCACCTAAGCCCCGCCTAGGCGCCTAGGCGCTAAACCCCAGCCCGTCGCTCAACTAACGTCTAGCGTCTTTTAAAACCTTCGGTATGAGACGTTTTGTTATGTGTGTGTGTGTGTGTGTGTGTGTTTTTTTTTTTTTTTTTTCCTTACACTTTTGTTCAAGGGTGATGCATGAATGACTAAAACTCTCACAAGTACCAAAATTTTGAATTGATTACCGGAGATGTGTATTTTTATGTGATTATTAGCCTATTCAACATTGTAAAATACAAAATATCATATTTCACAACCTTCCAGCTAAAGTTAGTAAAATTGAACCAAACCAATTTAATCAAATATTCTAGGGTTTTTATCACAAATGATCTTTAGAATTGGCCCATCCCATCAATATGGTCCCTAAAATTGAAAATCAATCAATGTCGTGTCTAAATATTGGTGTTGCAAATCAATGTAGTACTTCAACTAGTATTCTGTCAAATAATATGTTAGTGTGTTGATGTGGCACATTTATAAACCCATGTACCCTATTAAATAGCAACACATGGATTATATCAAGTTATTATTTTTAAGAATGATCAAAATTCTGAAAACAATAAACCTGAGTAAATGGAAAGAAATAAACAAAAGTTTCGTCGTTCTGGCTTTTAGGATCTCTCAACTCTCTGGTTCCTTCCACTGCTTTTGATCTTTTAGATCGTAATCGATTCGCCCTCAGACTTAGTCTCATCTTCTCTCGGTTTTGAGAATTCTAACGGAATGACTACATTGATTTGCGGCACCCATATTCAGGGATGACTTCAATTTCATGGACCATGTTTGTCACGCCCCGAACCCAGGTTGGTAATAAAAACTCAAATCCGAATCCGAAACATGAGTTTAAAGCTAAATAAATAAGAGGGAAATTGACACAGGTTGGAAAATGAACTCCTCTTATAACAATAACTCCAAAATCCTTCCAAGGTGTACAATAACTCGAACTTCATTTGCTTGAATCAGTACGACTTTGATGCCCGTTTAGATGTTCGGAAATTTGAGATTGAAACAGAGTTGAATTTCTAGGAGATTTGAAGAGAGATGGATCCATTTCTTAGGAATTCTAGAGATTCCGTGATCGTGATTGCTCATCGTATATCGTGCAATCAGTTTTCGTTACGTACTATTTATATTTAATTTTAAACTTTAAATTTTAAAATAATTTATGATCGTAAAATATACGATAAACGGTCATGATTACGAAATTCCTATGATCCCTAGAAAAAAAATTATCGCCGAATTCTTCTCCCAAATCAGGGGTCTTGAGCTCAAATCAGGGACAGGGTTGGTGTATTAATGAAAACGAAATAAATATAAACATATCAGGATATGCTCTCTCAGATCCGGAATGAGAATCATAGGTGGGGACCACATATGTTACATTATTTCTGAGTTGGTTGCTGTGTTGGTGAGTGAGTGTTTGAATAAAAATTCGTTTTCGCTTCGATTAAAAGAAATCAATGTACTTTTATATGAAACTTTGAAGATGCAGGAACCAAGTTGAAGGTGTGCCCTCCACTTTTATTATTATTATTATAAATGAAGTGTCGATTTAGTACCTTGATTATCATTTCAATGAAAATTAAGTTTTTAAATTACTTTTTTGGTAAAACAAAATTTTAAATTTATTAAAGATTGCTAATTTCATTCATACTATTATATTCAAAACTATTTTATCAAATTTTTCATCATCTTAAGTTACTTGACACACTTTAAAGTGTAATACCCTTTTTTTCTCGCCTATAAGCTCATAACATTTTATATAAGTTATGAAACTAACATTTTATTTACCCTCCAAAGTTAACTTTATACACTATTTCTTTATAAAATTACCAATTTACCCTTCAATATGTATCTAATGCAAATAAATTGACTTAAATTAACAGAAAATTGAATATAATAGCTTCGAATCTAATATTAGAGATGTAATTGATAAATTTTTATAATTCAATGACTGATTTTCTAAAAAATAATTTTAAAACCTAATTTTTACTCAAATAATAATTCAAGAATTAAATTGACAATTCATCCCATTTTTCTTATTATTCTCTGTCAAAACTTTACATTGTAATTTAATCGCAAAGCAGCATGGATTTAGCGAAAGCAAAAAAGGGTTACAAACTTTTAAGTGGATGTGAGCTCATGAGCTCTCAACGAGACACTTTTCTATCACCCATTCCCCAGGTGGACAAAGTGCTCATTAGATAAGTGGCTTACATGAACATTTACTAAAATTTCATTCGAAAAAGATCAATGTGTTATTTTAGGAGTGACTTTTGCAATAACTTAACACTACAGTTTAACGATATTCTTTTTTATTTGTAAGTGAAAATCTAAATTTAATTATCGCCAAAACTGAATTTGAGCCACATTATTACTAGTCTATTTTAAAACTAAGTCCATCCTTAATATATATATATATATATATATATATATATATATATATAGATAGATAGATAGATAATATCATTTGTTAAAAAATTAAAAAAAAAGATAGATGTACATTACTGCTTGTAGTAAGTTAAACGACCCATGGGACAGGTGAAGGTAACAGCTCAACATCTGTTGCACGAATAGCGTCACTAAAGCTATATCTTAGTACCTTTTGTTCATATTCCATTCGTTATTTCTTTTCTTGCAAATTATATGTAAATAGCCTTTATTACATTACATGAAAATCAGAAATAAGATGGCAACACACGAAAATCTGTTGTAGTATGGTGTAACCTAAGTTATCTAACCCTATGTTGTCTAATTATAAATTAAGAGGTAAATCATATACGATTCTGTGATCTTGATTAGCAACTTAACATAAATAATATACTATAATACTCTATCGCAAGTGACCATTTACTACAGTGGTGAAAAAGTGTTGAGTCATTATATGACAGCATGAGATCGAACCCCATCAATGGCTAGGGGTGGGCAGGATTTGGTTTTGTGTGGTTTTGAGTGGAACCGGAACCGAAACCGAAATCGAAATTTTTTGCAGTTTGGTTTGGTGTGGTTTTGAAGCCAAAACCGAAATGAAACCAAACCGTTTGGTTCGGTTCAGTGCGGTTTCAAACGGTTTCAGTTTGGTTTTTAAGAAAAAATGTACAATTTGCGATTTAACATATCAATAAGCATTTCCCAATAGCAATAGGAAAAAGACATTTGTTATGTAAACAATTAGCATGTTGCATGCAGTTGTGATGTTAAAACATGTTTGTGCAACAAAAGGGTGTCCCTAACAATGTTTATCATAAAACAAGTTGAATAAATTTGAATTCATTAAACATGAGCGAAACTTTCATACTAGAATATGTGATATCATACTTCAAATGAGTGGACTTCATTAGATCATTGTTCGACTCTTGATAATAAGATTAGTCCACGCTTGTACATATATGTGTGTGTGATGGTATAAAATAACAAAGGTCTTTCAAGTTAATGAACGAAAGAAAGTGATGAATGATGATATTCTAGTGTGGTTGAGTCTATACTAAGTATATAGATTCTAGCAAACAACCAATTAAAACATGAAATCTAATATGGACATTTAATTAAATATTTATTAATATTTGCGGTGCGGTTTTCAGAATCCAAAACCTAGACCAAACCATTTTCTATGTTGCGGTTCGGTTTCAAAACCGCAAAACCAAACCGTTTGGTGCTGTTCGATTTCGTTCGTATTTCAGTTTCGGTTTTCTGTTCTAAGTGCCCACCCCTATCAATGGCTAATCTAATATCTAATTTAACAAAATCTATCGTTTGACCCAAAGAAAAAAAATTAATTTTCTATGTAGACTTCATGAGAGGAATCAAAACTTCAAAGTTAGACAATAAAATTACTTAGAATTGACTACTCCATAATTTTCAAATTAACTTAATGAACAGTACTATATTATTTATGAAATGAACGATACTATACTATTTATGAAACTGAACGGTACTATATATTTATGAAATTGAATGGTATTACACTATTTATTCGTCCAGATTCATAAGTAATGTCTAGTTCTTGATTCACTTTCCAAGTTATTGGAATGGTACTACATTATTTATTGGTCCAGATTTATAAGTAATGTCTAGTTCTTGATTCATTTTCATAAATAGTGCTTAGTTATTGGGTCCTATTTCATAAATAGTGTAGAGTAATTGGTACAGTTTTATAAATAGTGTGTTTCATAAATAACGTCTAGTTCTTAGTCTATTTTCATTTATAGTGCCTAGTTCTTAGTCATGTTTCATAAATAGTATCTAGGCCTTGGTCTAGTTTCATAAATAGTGTATAGTAGTTGGTACAGTTTCATAAATAGTGCATATTTCTTAGTCCAGTTTCACAAATAGTATATCTTTCTTGGTCTAGTTTCATAAATAATGCATCTTTCTTAGTCCAGTTTCACAAATAGTATATATTTCTTGGTCCAGTTTTTTACATTGAACTCTTTCAATTTTTTTTTTTTTTACATTTTCTAATCAAATAAAGAACCAATTAGAACTGGAGGGGATTGAAAATTCATATGGTTCACAGCTCAAAGTGTATTTTTCTTAGCATATTCCCATACAAATCAAACAAAAGATACTAGGAATTATACATCAAACCTGGAATTCATAAGAAAAAATAAAAATCAAGCTCATAGTTTACTCAAATAATTGAGAATCCTAGATGATAAGAAGGTTTAGATTCAAAACTCAATTTTCCCAAAAATTTTCCTACATTTTCGTGAGCCAAACAGAACTCTTGTGTATGAAAGCATGTAGAGCTGAGATCGAACCTAGAGAATATGTCATCCAAATATAAGAAGTAGGCAAAAAATGGAATCTAACAAGCTCAATTAAGAGGAAACTTTATTAAACAGTGAAAATTAATGATGCAAAACTTGGACATTTCTGCAAATCATTTTCATGCATTTTCTCAAGAACCAAACAACACTTTGCGATTGAAAGTCCAAAGAATTAATAGCCGATGCTTGAGTGAGGAGGAAGGACCGGGATGGAGCTGAAATCACACACCTTGTTAATCTCCAACTTCATTTGCTTGAATCAGTATGACTTTGAGGCCCGTTTGGATGTTTGGAAATTCGAGAATGAAACATAGTTGAATTTCTAGGAGATTTGAAGAGAGACGAATCCTTTTCCTGGGGATTGTAGAGATCTCGTGATGATGACCTTTCATCGTACATAATGCGATCAGTTTTCGTCAAGTACTATTTATATTTAATTTTAAATTTTAAATTTTAAAATGATTTCTAACTGTATAATATACGATTAACGGTCACTATCACAAAATTTTTAAGATCCGTAGAAAAATGATCCGTCGATGATTCTTTTCCCAAATCAGGGGTCTTGAGCTCAAATCAGGGATAGGGTTGGTGTATTAATGAAAACGAAATAAATATAAACATATCAGGATAGATCCGGAATGAGAATCATAGGTGGGGACCACATATGTTACATGATTTCTGAGTTGGTTGCTGTGTTGGTGAAGTGAGTGTTTGAATAAAAATTCGTTTTCGCTTCGATTAAAAGAAATCAATGTACTTTGATATGAAACTTTGAAGATGCAGGAACCAAGTTGAAGGTGTGCCCTCCACTTTTTTTATTATTATTATTATTATAAATGAAGTGTCTATTTAGTACCTTGATTATCATTTCAATGAAAATTAAGTTTTTCAATTACTTTTTTGGTAAATCAAAATTTTAAATTCATTAAAAATTTTTAATTTCATTCATACTATTATATTCAAAACTATTTTGTCAAATTTTTCATCATCTTAAGTCACTTGACACACTTTAAAGTGTAATACCTTTTTTTTCTCGCCTATAAGCCCATAACATTTTATATAAGTTATGAATCTAACATTTTATTTACCCTCCAAAGTTAACTTTATACACTATTTCTTTATAAAATTACCAATTTACCCTTCAATATGTATCTAATGCAAATAAATTGACTTAAATTAACAGAAAATTGAATATAATAGCTTCGAATCTAATATTAGAGATGTAATTGATAAATTTTTATAATTTAATAATTAATTTTCTAAAAAATAATTTAAAAACCTAATTTTTACTCAAGTAATAATTCAAAAATTAAATTGACAATTCACCCAATTTTTCTTATTATTCTCTGTCAAAACTTTACATTGTAATTTAATCGCAAAGCAGCATGGATTCAGCGAAAGGAAAAAAGGGTTACAAACTTTTAAGTGGATGTGAGCTCATGAGCTCTCAACGAGACACTTTTCTATCACCCATTCCCCAAGTGGACAAAGTGCTCATTAGATAAGTGGTTTACATGAACATTTACTAAAATTTCTTTCGAAAAAGATCAACGTGTTATTTTAGGAGTGACTTTTTAATACTACAATTTAGGGATATTTCTTTTAATTTATAAGTGAAATATCTAAATTTGATTCTCTAAAATGACGAATTTGAGCCACATTATTATTAGTTTATTTTGAAACTAAGTCCACCCTTAATATATGTAGATAATATCATTTGTTAAAAAAATAAAAAAAGACTTTTGCAAGATAGATGTACATTACTGATTGTAGTAAGTTAAACGACCCATGGGACAGGTAAAGGTAATAGCTCAACATTTGTTGCACGAATAACGTCACTAAAGCTATATCTTAGTACCTTGTGTTCATATTCCATTCGTTATTTCTTTTCTTGCAAATTATATGTAAATAGCCTTTATTACATTACATGAAAATCAGAAATAAGATGGCAACACACGAAAATCTGTTGTAGTATGGTGTAACCTAAGTTATCTAACCCTATGTTGTCTAATTATAAATTAAGAGGTAAATCATATACGATTATGTGATCTTGATTAGCAACTTAACATAAATAATATACTGTAATACTCTATCGCAAGTGGTCCTTTACTACAGTGGTGAAAAAGTGTTGAGTCATTGCATGACAACATGAGATCGAACCCCATCAATGGCTAGGGGTGGGCAGGATTTGATTTGGTGCGGTTTTGAGTGAAACCGAAACCTAAACCAAAATTTTTTGCAGTTTGGTTCAGTGTGGTTTTGAAACCATAACCGAAATGAAACCAAACTGTTTGGTTCGGTTCGGTGCGGTTTCAAACGGTTTCGGTTTGGTTTTTAAGAAATATTGTACAATTTGCAATTTAACATATCAATAAGCATTTCCCAATAGCAATAGGAAAAAGACATTTGTTATGTAAACAATTAGCATGTTGCATGTAGTTGTGACGTTAAAACATGTTTGTGCAAAAAAGAGTGTCCCTAACAATGTTTATCATAAAACAAGTTGAATAAATTTGAATTCATTAAACGTGAGTGAAACTTTCATACTATAATATGTGATATCATGCTTCAAATGAGTGGACTTCATTAGATCATTGTTTGACTCTTGATAATAAGATTAGTCCACGCTTGTACATATATGTGTGTGTGATGGTATAAAATAACAAAGGTCTTTCAAGTTAATGAACGAAAGAAAGTGATGAATGATGATATTCTAGTGTGGTTGAGTCTATACTAAGTGTATAGATTCTAGCAAACAACCAATTAAAACATGAAATCTAATATGGACATTTAATTAAATATTTATTAATATTTGTGGTGCGGTTTTCAAAATCCAAAACCGAAACCAAACCATTTTCTATGTTGCGGTTTGGTTTCAAAACCGCAAAACCAAACCGTTTGGTGCTATTCGATTTGGTTCATATTTCGGTTTCGATTTTCGGTTCTAAGTGCCCACCCTTATCAATGGCTAATCTAATATCTAATTTAACAAAATCTATCGTTTGACCCAAAGAAAAAAAATTAATTTTCTATGTAGACTTCATGAGAGGAATCAAAACTTCAAAGTTAGACAATAAAATTACTTAGAATTGACTAATCCATAATTTTCAAATTAACTTAATGAACAGTACTATACTATTTATGAAATGAACGATACTATATTATTTATGAAATTGAACGGTACTATATATTTATGAAGTTGAATGGTACTACACTATTTCTTCGTCTAGATTCATAAATAATGTCTAGTTCTTGATTCATTTTTATAAATAGTGCTTAGTTATTGGAATGGTACTACACTATTTATTGGTCCAGATTCATAAGTAATGTCTAGTTCTTGATTCATTTTCATAAATAGTGCATAGTTATTGGATCTTGTTTCATAAATAGTGTATAGTAATTAGTACAGTTTCATAAATAGTGTGTTTCATAAATAGCGTCTAGTTCTTAGTCTATTTTCATTTATAGTGCCTAGTTCTTAGTCATGTTTCATAAATAGTGTGTAGGTCTTGGTTTAGTTGCATAAATAGTGTATAGTAGTTGGTACATTTTCATAAATAATGCATCTTTCTTAGTCCAGTTTCACAAATAGTATATCTTTCTTGGTCCAGTTTCATAAATAGTGCATCTTTCTTAGTCCAGTTTCACAAATAGTATATCTTTTTTGGTCCAGTTTTTTACATTGAACTCTTTTAACTTTTTTTTTTTTTCTTTTTTACATTTTCTAATCAAACAAAGAACCAATTAGAACTGGAGGTGATTGAAAATTCATATGGTTCACATCTCAAAGTGTATTTTTCTTAGCATATTCCCATACAAATCAAACAAAAGATACTGGGAATTATAAATCAAACTTGGAATTCATAAGAAAAAAATAAAAATCAAGCTCATAGTTTACTCAAATAATTGAGAATCCTAGATGATAAGAAGGTTTAGATTCAAAACTCAATTTTCCCAACAATTTTCCTACTGTTTCGTGAGCCAAACAGAACTCTTGTACATGAAAGCATGTAGAGCTGAGATCGAACCTAAGAGAATATGTCATCCAAATATAAGTAGGCAAAAAATCGAATCTAACGAGCTCAATTAAGTGGAAACTTTATTAAACAGTGAAAATTAAAGATGAAAAACTTGGACATTTCCGCAAATCATTTTCATGCATTTTCTCGAGAACCAATCAACACTTTGCGATTGAAATTCCAAAGAATTAACAGCCGATCCTTGAGTGTGGAGGAAGGACCGGGATGGAGCTGAAATCACATACCTTGTTAATCTCCAACTTCATTTGCTTGAATCAATATGACTTTGAGGCCCGTTTGGATGTTTGGAAATTCGAGAATGAAACATAGTTGAATTTCTAGGAGATTTGAAGAGAGACGGATCCGTTTCCTGGGAATTCTAGAGATTCCGTGACCATGACATTTCATCGTACATCGTGCGATCAGTTTTCATTAAGTACTATTTATATTTAATTTTAAAATTTAAAATAATTTCTAACCGTATGATATACGATTAACGATCACTATCACAAAATTCTTAGGATCCGTAGAAAAATGACCCGCCGATGATTCTTTTCCCAAATCAGGGGTCTTGAGCTCAAATCAGGGATAGGGTTGGTGTATTAATGAAAACGAAATAAATATAAAAATAATAGAAAAACATATCAGGATATGCTCTCTCAGATCAAGAATGAGAATCATAGGTGCGGACCAGATATGTTGCATGATTTCTGAGTTGACTGGTGTGTTGGTGAGTGAGTGTTTGAATAAAAAATTCGTTTTTGCTTCGATTAAAAGAAATCAACGTACTTTTATATTAAACTTTGCGGAAGCAGAAACCAAGTTGAAACTATGCCCTCCACTTTATCATTATTACTATTATTGTTATTATTATTATTATAAATGAAATATCGATTTAGTACCTGAATTATTATGTCAGTAAAAATTAAGTTTTTAAATTACTTTTTTGGTAAAATAAATCTCTAAATTCATTAAAAATTTCTAATTTTATCTCTACTATTATATTCAAAACTATTTTATCTAATTTTTTGTCAACTTAAGTCACTTGACACATTTTAAAGTGTAATACCGATCTTTTCTCTCGCCTATAAGCCCTTAACATTTTATATAATTAACATTTTATATAAGTTGTAAATCTAACATTTTATGTACCCTTCAAAGTTAACTTTATACACTATTTCTTTATGAAAATTATTAATTTACCCTCCAATGTGTATCTAATGCAAGTAACGTGACTTAAATTAACAAAAAAATGAATATAATAACTTCGAATCTAATATTAGAGATGTAATTGATAAATTTTTATAATTCAAAGACTAATTCTCTAAAAAATAATTTAAAGACTTAATTTTTACTCAAGTAATAATTCAAGAATTAAATTGACAATTCGTCCTATTCTTCTTATTATTCTCTGTCAAAACTTTATATTGTAATTTAATCGCAAATCAGCATGGCTTTAGCGAAATAAAAAAAAGGTTACAAACTTCTATGTGGGTGGAAGCTCATGAGTTCTCAACGAGACACTTTTCTATCACCCATTCCCCACCTGGACAAAGTGCTCATTAGATAAGTGGTTTACATGAACATTTACTAAAATTTCTTTCGAAAAAGATCAACGTGTTATTTTAGGAGTGACTTTTGCAATCACTTAATACTACAATTTAGTGATATTTATTTTTATTTATAAGTGAAAGATCTAATTTTGATTTTTGCCAAAGGCGAATTTGAGCCATATTGTCACATCCCGGCCTGAGTGGGACCACTTCCCGGGCCCGACTCCACTACCGTAGCACGATATTGTCCGCTTTGGGCTTACCATTCCCTCACGGTTTTGTTTTTGGGAACTCACGAGCAACTTCCCAGTGGGTCACCCATCATGGGATTGCTCTAGCCCCCTTCTCGCTTAACTTCGGAGTTCATACGGAACCCAAAGCCAGTGAGTTCCCAAAAGGCCTCGTGCTAGGTAGGGATTGAAATATACATTTAAGGATCACTCCCCTATGCTATGTGGGATGTCACAATCCACCCCCCTTAGGGGCCCGACGTCCTCGTCGGCACATCACGGCCAGGGTTAGGTTCTGATACCAAATTGTCACATCCCGGCCCGGGTGGGACCACTTCCCAGGCCCGACTTCACTACCGCAGCACGATATTGTCCGCTTTGGGCTTACCATTCCCTCACGGTTTTGTTTTTGGGAACTCACGAGCAACTTCCCAGTGGGTCACCCATCATTTGATTGCTCTAGCCTCCTTCTTGCTTAACTTCGGAGTTCCTATAGAACCAAAAGCCAGTGAGCTCCCAAAAGGCCTCGTGCTAGGTAGGGATTGGAATATACATTTAAGGATCACTCCCCTGGGCGATGTGGGATGTCACACATATTATTACTAGTCTATTTTAAAGCTAAATCCACCCTTAATATAGATAATATCATTTGTTAAAAAATTTTAAAAAAAAAACTTTTGCAAGATAGATGTACATTAATGATTGTAGTAAGTTAAACGACCCATGGGACAGGTAAAGGTAACAGCTCAACATCTGTTGCACGAATAGCGTCACTAAAGCTATATCTTAGTACCTTTTGTTCATATTCCATTCATTATTTATTTTCCTGCAAATTATATGTAAATAGCCTTTATTACATTACATGAAAGTCAGGGATAAGATGGCAACACACGAAAATCTGCTGTAGTATGGTGTAACCTAAGTTATCTAACCCTATGTTGTCTAATTATAAATTAAGAGGTAAATCATATACGATTTTGTGATCTTGATTAGCAACTTAACATAAATAATATACTATAATACTCTACCGGAAGTGGCCATTTACCACAGTGGTGGAAACGTGTTGAGTCCTTGCATAACGGCATGAGATCGAACTCTATCAATGACTAACCTAATACATAATTTAACAAAATTTATCATTTAACCCAAAAAAAAAGTACTTATTTAATTTTCTAAGTAGACTTCATGAGAGGAATCAAAACTTCAAAGTCAGACAATAAAATTACTTAGAATTGACTGCTCCTCCATAATTTTCAAGTTAACTTAATAAGCGGAATCAATTACGTGAAAAGAAATTACCCTACATCAATTTTAATCATGTGAAAAGAGAAATAAAAAATTAACACATCCATAAGGGTTTATTTTTTCATCAACAGAAAGATGTATCGGTTAGTGCGAGGCCTATTGGGCCCATTGGCTTAAATCCCAAAAGCTGCATTGAATTCACTCTGAGGCCTCACCAAAACCAGACGACCAGATGACAAACACAATCCCAACAGTCATAGCATCAATAATTAGGTTCAAAGTTCTTGCCCAAATGCACCTTAAAATAAGTAACATCGTAATATTAGCGTATTTACTTCAAATGGCAGCATGAGAATCGGGTTCTGAGGGTCCAAAACGCTGGAGGTATGCATCAGCCAACATGCGCCCCAACTGAACCTGGGACTTGGAGGTGAGGTGCAGATGATCATCTTTGAGCTCCAATTCCTTAGCATCAACACACACAACATTTGGGATTTCCATTCCCAATTGGGCCTCCCTCACTTTCTCCATATACTTGTTGTCTTCGGACAAAATAGCTACCTGTAACCAAAGTATTTAATCAACACAATCGAGAGTTTAAAATGAAAAAATTATCGACAACGTACCATAAGTTACCATGTGAGGTTGTAATGTGCGAGTCCAAAGTTGTAATTTACCACTTGTTACAATTCAAGGACAATAGCTTAATTCCAACAACCTTTTCAGCAAAATCACCGTGCGGGTTAATTTCGTTTAAAATTATTGACAAAATCGAACTATATATTGCGTTTGAAATGCAATTTTTGCTAAATTATGTGCTTATAATTTACTAAAAATGTGTTACACGATGTGGAAGTGATGAAATACCTAAAATACCCCTCAAAGCAAACGCTCGCCATAATGCATCAAGCTGCGTAGACGTGTCGCTCTCGCCTTGGTACCATAACAACCCTTTGATCTCACCCCCGCCTTCAACGCTCGCCCACGCCCTAGATCATATTCTCGTACAAGTGCTGCCCACGCGCCCACTCCTTGATTGCCGTTCTGCTCAGGGCGCACGGAACTAGCCCCACCTCTCCCGCGTACTCCCTCACCCTGTTCGCAAACGCAATCCCCGGCCCCACGCCGCAAACCTTGTTGGAGTCGATGTCGGCATGCAGCGGCTCACACCCTGGCACCCACCGGAGATGCGCGTCGAGGCGGTGTATGGAAGGGTGGGGCTCGCATTCCGGGGGAACGACGCCGTCCCAGAGCTGGCGGTTGTAGTGGTGGCGGTCTCTGAACACGCTGTCGCAGCCGGCCATTTTGGTCTGGCCGGATAAGATGAAGATCTGTTTGGCGTCGGGAGATTGAGATTCCATCGTGGCTGGGTCAGTGTTTGGCTGCGAGGATAGGGAGGTCTTGATGCTCTTCCTGGGTTTGAATGGGGCGCCAGATTCTTGCAAATTGATTGAAGTCTCTCTTTCCAGAGATTATATCCTACCACCAAAATGCCTTTGTCCCAAGATGGAGAAAAAGGGAGGCAAACTTGAATTGGGGCTAAAACTCGACATGAACAAAGCTTATGACCAGGTCAAATGGGATTTCTTGGAGGAGACCATGAGGAGGATGGGGTTTGATGAGAGATGGGTTCGCTTAATAATGGGATGTGGAGAGAATCCTCAATCGCATTGAGAGTTGGAAGTCAAAGTCTTTGCTTCAAATTTCCCAAGGTGACGTGCAACTCTATCAATGATGCCTTGAGTAATTTTTGGTGGGGAGAAACAAGTTGCATTGGAAATCCTAGAAGAATCTTTGTGAATCCAAAGACAAGGGAGGCATGGGCTTTCGGGATCTGGAAATGTTTAACATGGCCCTCCTAGCAAAACAAGTTCGGAGGATGGTGGATAATTCGGATGCTTTGTGGGTGCGTGTTTTTAAAGGCACGATGCTTTCCGCGATGCGATATATTCACTGCTACTAGAGGTTCTCGTCCGTCATTGGCATGGACCAGCCTCCTTTCGATCAATGGTTATAGACTATGGATCAGAGGCAATATGCTACATCTTCACAGTAGACATGCTTACTGGTACAAATTGGAGTTATTTGTTGGGAGATTTGGAAAGAGAGGTGCCATGCTTGCTTCAACCACACCCGTCCAAATCCTATTAGTGTGATTACCAAAAGCAAGCTTTTGTTTGGTGATATTTCTGCAAGTGTGTCTTTCCTACGCCATGCCTCCTCATTTGAATCACCACAACCTTCCCTCAATTGGTCCTCTCCCGCATCTCCTTTTTATAAAGTGAATGTGGACGGGGCTTGGACCACTTCTTTCCATGCTGGGATTGGAATTATTATTCGTGATTCAATGGGTGGTGGGAGGAGAAGCAAAGTTTTTATTACGTTCTACCGTCTAAGAGATTGAAGCATAGGATGTTTTGGCAGGAATGTTGTTGGCTCGGGAACATCAACTACAACAAGTCATTATTGAGAGCGACTCAAAATCAGTTATCAATGTTATCATTAATCGTCATTACAAAGGATCATGGCGCATTTTCCTGATAATTGCCGCCATCCACCGCTTAGCTACTCACTTCTCCAATATTCGATGGAGATGGACTTCACGGTCCTCAAATCAAACAGCGCATTTTGTTGCTAAACTGGCCAACTCGAGGGTGAGCACTTGTAGATGGTCAGCAACGCCCCCTCCCTCACTACTACGAAACCATTTATTAGTGTCGTTATGATAACCGACAAGAAACGTATATTACTGTTAGATTTTAAGCAAAATCCGACAAACAATGGATGTAGTGGTGGGTATAATAAGCGACAGAATTGCCTGTGTCAGGAAATGAATTTTCTGACAAAAAATACTCTAAAACCGATAAAAATTGTGTCGGATATAACCGACAGAGAATATTAATAATGAATAAATAAGAGAATTTCTGTCGGCTAAAACCGACAGAACTTGTCGGATATAACTGACAAAGAATTTATTAATAAGAATAAATAAAGGCATTCTTGTTGGATAAAATCGACAGAAAATATATTAATAATAAAAAAATATAAACCACTTTCTTCCTTTTCCATATTCACTGCACTTTTGTGCATTTTCCATATCCCCTGCATTCATTGCATTTTCCATATTCAACCTATGTTTCAAATCCTTCCTCTCGGATGACAACATGTTTGACAGGGGAAGAATTTGTATGGGCACACCAAAACAATCACGGTTACTAGAATTCAAACTAATAGATTTCCTCGTCGGAGCACTTGAATCCTCCGAGCCAGTAACTTTTGCATCGATTCTTCCTGAGCTACCGGAGCATTCACCAGCCTGCCTAATACCCAAAATTTCAACCAAAGACTGCTGAAGTTTCGACAACAAAGTGGAAGGATATCCTTTCCACACTAGATTCTGTGTTGGTACCACCAAGGTCAAAATATTGGCTGATATCTCAGTACCGCAGCCAATCTATTGAGATTGGATCAAAATAGAAAAACATTAAATCAGTCAAAGTAGAAGAAAAATCAACAAAAAGGTTTTATGGGCGGAATCTCATTATTAAGAAAAATAAGCAACTATTTAGTATCTAAGACTCTAAGCAAAGCTTTCTAACATTTTCACAAGTCATGGATGGAGCAAACTAAAAATAAGCAGTAACAATTTCCATGATGTTATAAAACTATAGGAGGATAAACAACCTGGAATGTTTCTCCGTTGTGAACAATTTCTTGAGCTATAGGGTCATTGATGTACTCGTGTAATGGCATCACAACTTCCTCCATGTTGTACAGGCCATTGCTCTGAATATCATCTGAACCTCTCTGCTCTTGACCATCTCTCTGTCCCGAAAAATTCAATACAATTGCAAATAATGTGCAAAGGAGAAATACAGCACTTTAACAGAAATACACCAAAAGTGCATGAGAGCCGCGGAACCAAAAAGGTCAACTAGGTCCAAGCAGTACAGAACCAAAATAACATACCCGGGCGAAAAGGTCTTCCCTCATCCATGGAACCAAATATTTCCATGGCCAAATATCCAGCGTGCTTACTCCTTTAGTCTTTGAATGTATACGTCTTGCCATTTGTGTCGCCATTTGTCCTTTTCCAAAGGGTCTCAGTTGCAAGTGTTGAACTGGAAGTAAATGAGGAGAGAAGAGAAGGAGAAGGAAAGGAGGAAAGGAGAAAAGGGGAAGGGAGAAGGCACCGACATAAGGAAGAGATGGAGAAGTTTTATTCTGGAAAATTTCGTTACTGTCTGTTAAAACTGACACAAACATTTTTTAAAATATAAACCAACAGAAAATTTTCATTAGAAAAAAAAATGGCGGCAAAATTCCCTCCCAAAATTTTAATTCCCCCCCCCCCCAAAAAAAAAAAAATTCTTACAATTTAAAAAAATAAAATAATAATTGTTTGGTTTAATAAATAAATAAATAAAATGTATTTAAATAGAATACGTTTTAAAAAATTAAATAAATAATTGTTTGGTTTAATAGATAATAACCCATGTAAAATATGCAATAAAGAAACAAAAAGATAATTGTACAATGAAAATGTCATCACACAAACTAAATATTGTCTAATCAATACTTGAAAAACATAAATAAAAATTTAGCACGAATTACTTTTCCCACTTAAAATTTAGGCAAATTTAACGAAGATATGCATTCTACGAAACTAGTTTCAATAATCTAACCGTCAAACTTGTTTGTCGATACTACAAGATCGCATACGTAAAAAAGCGCAAAAAAAAAAAAATTCAGAGATTAGGTAACGGAACAAAAGTTTTCGATCGTTATAAACGAAAAATCACAATTTAATGGTTATTTTAGCTCCGGTTTTGATGATTTTTTTACAGCTACACTCTTCGACCCTATAAGAATGCAATGAACGAATTCGATCTTCAATTTAAAATATTTACACTAGTGGATACCACAAAATCTTATTTTATACTTGATGGAAGTATAATATTAACTCTAAGTGTTTGTTTAATCTACCGTTTTGACGAGATATGTATTCTACGAAACTTTTTTCAACGATCCAACCGTCAAACTTATTTGTACACACTTCGAGATTGCATATGTAAAAACTTGTAAAAAAACAAACATCCAGAGATTATGTAACGGAACCAAAAGTTTTCGACGATTATAAACGAAAAATCACAATTTAACTATTATTTTAGCTCTGATTTTAATGATTTTTCACAGCTACACTCCTCGACCCTATAAGAATGCAATGAATAAATTTGACCTTCAATTTAAAATATTTACACTAGTGGATACCACAAAATCTTATTTTATACTTGATGGAAGTATAATATTAACTCCAAGTGTTTGTTTAATCTACCGTTTTGACGCGATATGCATTCTACGAAAAACATTTCAATGATGTCAAACTTATTTGTACACACTCCGAGATTGCATACGTAAAAAATTGTAAAAATTAAACATTCAGAGATTACGTAACAAAACAAAAGTTTTCGACAGTTATAAACAAAAAATCACAATTTAAAGGTTATTTTAAATCCGATTTTGATAATTTTTTACAGCTACACTCTATGACTTTATAAGAATGCATTGAACGAATTCGATCTTCAATTTAAAATATTTACACTAGATACCACAAAATCTTATTTTATACTTGATGAAAGTATAATATTAACTCTAAGTGTTTGTTTAATCTAGACCATAAGAATTGTACAAACTGTAAGTTCTCTGATTTAGTGAGTAATAAAGTAAAATTATACGAAAGATTTACACAGAAAAATATTTTGGAGACTTGTATACTTTCATGTTTGGATTACACATTGAAATGGAGATTGAAAAGAAAACAACTTGTGAAAATGCGTTTATTTAAGATAAATTTAAGAAAAATATTTTATACTTTACCTATCAAATTGTGTATGATCTTCAATTCGATATGTCTCAATGTTGTTTAATTTATATGATGTATAAAAAATATATCAAGATCGGCAACATTGATCTTGAGTTTGTATAGTAGTTTAGGAAATTGGAAGGTTTGGGGATGTAAATGAGAAATGGTCAGGAAGGAGAAGCCAATCAAGAACAAAAAGAAAAAAGCGAAAACCGTGTATGTATGATTATCGTTTGAAGGGAAATGACGGAAAGGACTATATGTCCTGCAAATCAATATCCCATAGGTCCATGAGTGAAAAAAAAATATTTAAACCATGTGTTTATTTATTTATTTTTAATCAATATAACATTTTAATAATAAAATAGTCAATTTCTGTAATCGGCAGAATACTAAAATAATAACCGCAAAAAAAAAAAATAAAATAGTCAATTTCTGTCGGTTATAACAGCTACCATTAACTTAAAAACTGCCGGAATATGTTAAAAAAATTTAAAAAAAAAAGAATTCAAAATTACTGGCGGTTATAATAATTTTATGGTGGTTGCATCCGACATTAAATATCCGTCAGGAATTTATGTTGGATATAACCGAAAGTATTTCATTGTTATCCGACATTAACTGAATGATGTGTCAGATATCTTTTATCCGACATAATGGCTTATTAAACCACCACCATCATCCGACACCTAAAACTAATATTGTAGTAGTGCCTGTTTGGTGATGGTTCTTTCACATGACGGTTTACCTTGCCCTCCTATTACGGATGATTGAGGCCGATGAAGATCCTCCACCCTCCTCTCCTTTTGGTTGCCTTTTATGGCTTTTGGTTACCTTGCCCTACTATTTTCCTACATATTGATTTTCGTTTATTACATGCTTGGTTTCCTAAATGATTTCTCCACGGCACCCCCGAAACAAAAAACCATAAAGCCAAGATCTCTATAAAGCGAGGGAAAGAATACAGATGTACAGTAGAGAAGGAAGAAAGATGAATGATATGAGAGCTTAGATGGAATATGAACGAAGGATTGAAGCATCTGACTAGACTCGGGAAATAAATACCGAAAGAGCTTACCAGATGCACCATCGACCTCAGACAACTCGGTTAAGAAAATCCTGAATATGTTGACCTGAGTGCAATAAACGAACTTATATACTCTTTCCTCCCCTCTATTCCCCTTACATAAAAGGTGAGTAACAAAACCACTAACATTTGAGGGACGTACGAAACGTATACTGTCTCAAACGAATCTCTCTCTTAACATAACACCATTGGCTTTATTTCTGTCTGACTCGCAGAAAGAAAAAGTACACTAACTAGCGCGCTAGAACTAGCATCGCCTCAAACAACCACCCCGTCCTTTTTTGGTGGCTCTGCAGCCTGTGCCTGCCTCCATGAGCTCCAATTGCTTACAAAGCAACACCTAAAAACAATTAATATTTTTCTCACACCCAATGCTAAGAAACACATGGTCTAATTGGATTATCAGTCTCTGTGCTGATAGGGTGTTGGAAGATAGCTCATATGGTTAAAAAATTATGATTTAAGCCTATGTGATGAAATCTATTAGGATTTAGACCCAAAATTGAAAATTTTGTCACCTCTCCGTTAATTATTATATCTTCCGACTACCCTATCATCACGGGAACTAATAATCCAATTAAGCCAGAAAACATTGATATTCGAAGTCTCATGCAAGAAGTTCATTTTTATTTGGCGGGAAATTATGGTTAAAATTGTTAACAATCGTTCTTTATAAATGTGGAGCACATGTACTAAAGTTGTGAACATTTCCTAAAAACTTAATTTTACTGGGTTTGAAAATATTAAGTATTGGATTTTCAAATAATGATCCTCTCCCTGTGAGAGACTTTCTCACTGTTTGAGAGGTGTTCTCATCGATTGTGTGAGTTTTGCGTTCCTTTAGCCACCGGCCCTCGGTGTGGCCAAGGTCGGTGGTAGCAAACTTTCTTTTTCTCTTGCCTATCTTCTCTCTTCTATACGCTTGGCTCTTTTCTTGTTCTCTGACCCTTTTTTCTCTGTAATCCAACCCATATTGCTTCTGATCCAACTGTTCTTAGGCCTCAATTGGAAAGGCCTAATTCATACCTTCTTTTTTCCCTTTCTCCCTTCAGTTTTTTTCCATCCATGCCTTGACTCAATCTGTTTTCTACCTATCTCCAGTTCCAACCTCCCTCTATCTTATAATTTTTTAGATCTGTGATCAATTCTTTTCACCATGTTTCGTGGCCTTGTCGGAAGTTGTGTAGAGCTCTAGCTCCTGCTTGGTGCTCGGGTGGTCACACCACCACCTTCCATTTGTGTGTTATTGGCACTGTTGACGGTGGGAAGTATTTTCCATATTTTCCTTGCTCATTGCGGATTTGGGGTTTGTGGGGCTTGGTGGTGGAGGGTGGAACATTCTTCTTTTCCAATTTAGAGGCTTTGGTTAGACCTCTGGTGGCCACATATGGTGATGGTTCGTGGTCAACGACGGTAGAGTTACTGGCGTTTTTGGTTTATGTTTTGTCTACTTTGGGCTTAAACTTTCGGTTGGGCTCTTTTTTGGTGGTGCTTTGGGGTAAATTTTTAAGTTTTGTATTTTCATTGTAACTGGACATCAACCTGTGCATTTTTATTTTTAGGAGTTTCAACGAAAAAATCACGATGTTGTTCACTTTAACGAAAAATCATATTTTTACATTAAAAAGTCAATCTTAGTACTATTCACTTCATCCTTTATTTTGTCTTTATCATTAAAACTCAAAGTTTTCTAGCCCTTTTCATTAATTTTTTTTTTTAAATGAAATTTACCTTTGACAAAAAAAAACAAAAAGAATGACAACACTTGGAACCTGATTATTAAAATATTTAATGACTCCTAAGATTAATTTTTTGTAGCCAAACGACCAATTATCATTTTCATTCATGACATTTCCAATTCAACTAAGCAAATATATCGTAGGCTTATAAATGGTCGGTAGTGATGTTGCACTCCCAATTTATAAATGGTCGGTAGTGATGTTGCACTCCCAATTTAAGTTTTGACCGTTCAAATAGGACATTTTTATAATTTTTTTTTATGCTCACAAAAACAATTTTAAAAGTAAGAACGAAAATTTGATAATCATTAATTCAAACCACTGTTTTAAAAATCTTTGCCTAGAGCCATCTATGTCTCGTTAGGTGTTAGGTGGTTGGTCACCGCCCCAATTAGTCCCTACACATTTGAAAATTAAGAAAGTGTATCTAGATCCGCTTAGGCGCCCGCTTAGCCTGCCTAAACACGCCTAGGCACCCGACTGGGTAGTAACTCTCACTTAAATCGAAAATCGATTTATTTCATTTTGCATTTTATTTTTTCAATAAAATGTAAATTGAGTACTTGGAAAAACACTCACTATATGTTTGTTCCCCATGTTTTCATTATGTTCTAATATTTTATAATCTATAGGTCACTTTATTTTGTAATTTGTATACCATTGTGTGTTTTTTAAGTATAAATAGGCACTTATTTACACAACATACAATAAATTTACTTAAATTTGCCTAGTCCACCTAGGCCCCTACCTAAGCCCCGCCTAGCCACCTAGGTGTTAAGCCCCAGTCCGCCACCCGACTAGCGCCTAGCATCATTTAGAACCTTGATTTAAACTACCTATTAACAAAAAAATTCTATCACGAAATAAACTCATGGACAGTAATATAATTTTGCACAAGCTAAATTTTGTTTTTTTTTGTTTTTAACATCACCCATGTAACGTAGTGTGTGTGCTTCGTCTAGTATCAATTATGAAAGTCAGAACAATGAAGTATAATTTATGGGCTTTAGCTCTACTTTGGCTCAAAATGTGATCCATCCAAAACGATAGAACTTACTGGCAAAGACCATAACCTAACGTAGTGGCGAAGCCAGGATTTGCCAAGGGAAGGGGTGAAATTCAAAAGAGTGTAAGGTTCAATCGAAGCGATTACTTTCACATTGGAGAGTGCAAAGTTTTGAGTCAATATTCATAATAGAAAACAGTTTGTCCACCAAAACAGTTGTAAGCGGTAATATCAAAGCCATGTAAGAAGCTTAAATTGGTTAAGATTAGATTCTAAAAAAATGTTAGGCACTAGTCAGACAACGGATTAGGGCCTAGCAACTAGGCGCCTAGGCGAGATTTAGGCAGAAGCCTAGATGGATTTAAATGAATTTCTTTTATCGTAAAATAAGCATTAAACAATATTTACATTATTTTTTAAAAATTAATACAATATTTATAGATAATGTGAGAGTTTAAGATAAATACGCTGGGGGTCTTAAAAAGAGGGAAAAATACAAAAAAAGAAAAAGAAAAAGAAAAGAGAGAAATGGGTTAACAAGCCACAAAAAAGTGGGCTCTAAAGAGGAAAAAAGAGGTGGGAGGCGGGGAATGGGTAAACAAAGTGGGGCAGAAGGATCGGAAGAGAAGTGGTGGGTCAATATAGTCAGTTTTTAAGAGAGATAAAAGTAAACAAACGGTCAGCATTGCCAAACGACACCGTTTGGTATAGGGAATATCAAACTGATAAGCCTTCATCTTCTTCACAAGTTTTGCCGATCTGCAACTACTTTTTTTGTTTTTTGTTTTTTTTTTTTCAAATTTTGTTCTCCAAAATCTTAAAAAAAAAAAAATCCATCTCAACCAAATCACCGGAGCTGGAATTCTCATTTTCGACGAGAGCGGATGGATTGAACTAGCGCTCCTAGGCATGTTTTCTGGCGAAGGGAGGGGCGGCCGCCACTCCTCGCCCTCACGTAGCTTCGCCACTGACCTAACGTGTTGTTTCCTCTCCATTCACGATAGGCTATTTAGTACCACGGTCTAGGAGTATTCCTCTTCATTTGTAAATGAGAGGTCTTAAACTCTTATGTTTGATTCTCGCCAAATGTGAATTTGAACCATATTATTGCTAGCCCATTGTGTGGCTAAACCCACCGTCTTCCCTTTAGTGTAAGATAACATTGTTTGTTCAAAAAAGAAAAGAAATTGACCACCTTAAAAAGAGAGGAACAACAAAATTGAACAAGATGAAAAAGACATCTCTTGATTGCTGCTTGCTACTTACTGAGGAGAATGAACAATTGTACAAGTATTCAAAATTTATTTTTTTCCTGGAAACTTCTACAAGTATTCAATTTGACAAGCAAACAAGAATTCCGTCATCATCGTAGAACAAAGAACAAAACGTTAAACGATTTCAAATTACATTTATAAATTACATTGTGAATTACAATACTAGAAGAAATTTCGACGGAAACTTGGTACTTATTAAACTATCAACAATATTTCTAATGCTTTTCGTGCAACGTTCAACTCAACGGAAACAAACTAAAAGCAAAACGCATGCTTTAACATAACCAAAGCCACTTTTGTAGGACTCGATACATCATTAGTTTGAAGATGTGGAACAAGGACGAGTAGTTTTGTCTAGGGTTTGGAAGGCTTCTTTCATGGTTGGTCTTTTTAGTGGACTAAAACTAGCACAACTAAACCCTAATTTCAAACAAGCCAGCAAGGCATCTTCTCTCCCCTCCACCTCAGCCCTAATCGCCACGTCAACCATTACTAAAATCTGAATTTTCTCTTCCGTCAGCGAACCGGGTGTCCATTGGGCAATCAACTCTCGTTCTGAAGGTATCCTTCCCATGAGAAGCTCAAGCAAGACTATACCAAATGAATACACATCCCACTTGGGGTTTGGCTTCAAGTTCTTTAGGGACTCCGGCGCTTTATAAGGCGAAGATGCATTCCCCGCGGATGGCATTGCCACGGGGCTGCTGCCTATTGGGAGCGCGTCATGCCTACCTTCACAAGTGGCCGTGGATTTTAGGCTTCCAAAGTACCCCCGAGCTGACCCGCTAGCTTTATGACCAATCATGTTGCCTAACATCAGCTTATCAAGGCCGAAATCACTAATTATGGGCTCCATATCAGGATTTAAAAGAATGTTGCTGGGTTTGATGTTTCCATGCACAAGTTTCTTCTCATGGATGTAAGCAAGCCCCTTCGCAACCCCTCTTGCGATCTTCATCCGAGTTTCGACAGGTAGATGACACGGCGACAACCCTGCTCTTCCTACAAAATTTTCAAACATGTTTGAGATCAATGACACTTATATAAGAATTGACACACCGAAAACACAAGGCATAAGTAACACTAATTAAGCAAAGTTCCACACCGGAAACATATAACAATTGTACTATTGACTACATATACATAAATTTTTCAGTGTGACCATAAGACGTGAGTAATTGCTGCATTATCCACCTTGTATATAGTATGGTCCCTCTGGGCTCTACTAGTTCAACACTTTGTAGCAGGATTTCCATGAATCTTTGTATATCATGGTTCACTAATTTGGAAGTTGGAACTTGTGATTAAACAGAGTGTATGGTGATTAAGAAACTGATAACAGAGATTGATACAATTTTTTTTACTTTATTTTAATGAAATATTAGCTAATAAAGCTAGAAAATGGACATTGGATTTACATAAAACACCACAAAACAAGTTGATTAGTTTAGGAAAACAGAGGTACAACACAACAAAGAATCATGACAATTTATTTATATAAAATTGTTCTTATAAAACATTAAGTTGTGGCTTAATTTTCAATTAAACTTGGAAGGCAACTTGCTAGCTCCTAGCAAAACAATATATAATTTAACTAACATACGCCAAAAAACAGAGAGGAAACAGAGCTTACTGTTGGTGGTAGTGGCAAGGCTGCCATTGGAGACATAGTCATAGATAACAAGCTTCTCATCGTCACCCCAGTAAAACCCACGAACCCTAACCACATTCGGATGTCTCACCTTCGCAATGGCACGCACTTGGCTCTCGAAATCCCTCATCTTCAAAACCCTGCACTTTCCTATCCTCCTCACTGCAAGCTCAGTCTTGTTCTCCAGCACTGCCTTGTACACAATGCTTGGGCCGCTGGCTCCCAATATATAAGCTGATGCTTTCAGCAGTGTCTCGAGTTCCAGCTCCGGTTGGTCCCCGCCTTCTATGGTCACTAAGATGCCACTTTTCTGAGACTCCCCGTTCTGATTCTGCAGACAACCCATTTGTTCATTTTTATCATCATGGTCACTGTCTGAGCTTGTTGCCTCTGATGTTTCTTCCCCTTTGATTGTTAGGCATGACCATGCTGCGGATTTTGCTGCATTGTGTCAAACGTATTATGTAGCGGTGTTCACAGAACTATCGAGAGTTCGAAAATACAGAACTACACACAATATTGATTTGGAGAAAAATTAAAGGAAAATTTTGTGTAAAATGTACTAGATTGTATCCAAAATCGTATATTTCCATGTCAACAGAAATATCGACTATTTGAAGGGTTATGATATTCATATTATGTTTTTGTAACACATTTTCATATCATCTAAGGTGGCATTTGATGTGGACAACCACATCATTTAAATTAATCAGATTTTTAAACTTAGTTTATTATTTAATAAACTAATAATTAAGAAAAATTAGTTAATTAAATGATGATTGTGCTATACGATGAGTCTTTCTCCTTCATTTTCCTTAGGTTTTGCAAATTTTTCAAATGACGTGACTGTCTATTTCAGATGCCTCCTAAGATAGTATAAAAATGTGATATAAAAATATAATATCCTGTCTGAAAATACAAAAATGCGCAAAATATTGAAATGCACCAAATTATATCTAATATCGTAAATATTGATGTGAGGGGAAGGGAAGTGATTTTCGCACTGCTTTTTCTGCTCATGGTTTTTTTTTTTTTATCCTAGGCTTAATTTTCATAAATTAAAGGAGAAACCAAGAGTGTGACAATCACTACGCCTAACAAAAATATACAATATATCAAATATTGAGAGAAATCATATGAGAATATTGAGTAAAATGTACTAAATTAAATTGTATCTATCTAATATCAATTCCAAAACTGAAAGTGCATACCTTTTTCATCTGGGTCTAGTTTTGTGACAATTTCTGGCTTCTTTTCCAGGTCTTTGGCACTACCATCTTTTGACTTGAGACTTTTTCTCTTCCTGACTTGGTAGACATAGAGAATCACCAATCCTAGTACAGCTATTCCGGCCAAGTCTCCGACGGCAATGCCGGCGATCGTGCCAGGTTTCAACCCGCTCTGCGACTGATTCCGATTCCCATCTGCTCCCCCAGAAGTGTTCGTTTCCGGGCCGGTATCAAACGTTCTGGGAATGGCAGCAATCGCCGGAGAAGAACTGGTACTAGTTGTCATATTCGGCGGTGTGGACAGAGTAGAAGGAATGGGACAGAGGGTCTTCAATGGCTTCCCACAAAGCTCACTGTTTCCTGCAAACTGCTCTGTTTTCTGACTGAGCAGAGCCCGCGAGTCCGGTATCGGTCCGGTCAAATTGTTGAAGGAGAGATCAATAGTGGAGTTCTCCGAAACCCTTTTCGCGAAACCAACTGGAAATTTCCCAGAGATTTTGTTGTAGGAGAGGTTCAAGTAGCGCAAGTTTTCACCGCCGAAGTCGAGAGGTAGAGTCCCGTTGAGGAGGTTGGAGGAGAGATCCAAAACCTCAACGGACTTAAAACCAGTGGGTAGATTCCCAGAAAAGTAGTTACTCCTCAGAGAAATTACAGTGAGGTTTTGTAAAGAAGTGAGTGTTTCTGGGATTCTTCCGGCCAATGCATTGTCGGAGACGTTGAGAAACTGGAGGCCTTTGAGGCCGGAGACCAACTGATCCGGCAGGTCGCCGGAGATCACATTGCTGGAGAGAGAGAGGACCTGAAGCTCCGAGGCATTGAAGAAGGCGACAGGCAGAGACCCATTGAAGAAATTGTTGGAAAGATCGAGTCTTTGAAGGTGTTGGAGTGAACCCAGCTCGGGTGAGATTGAACCCAGCAGGTGGCTGTTGGGGAGGACTAAGCTGGTGACTCTGAACATGTCTGGGGTACCTGGGCTTCCCAGCTGGGTGCACGTGACGCCAGTCCAGGAACATGGGGTTTCGTCTTCGTAGTTCCAGGAGTCGAGGACTGAGAGCGGATCGCTGAGGATTGAGTATTTGAAGGAAAGCAGAAGAACCCCATCTGAGTTGAGAGCAAATGTTGCAGGAAGAAGAAGAAGAAGAAGAAGAAACTCGAAGGCAACCCTCCACCAGGTCATGATTGATTCTTGAGCTGGGTGAAGACGAGATGCTGGGTTTACAGGTTCATGGGGTAGAAAAAGGTTTAGAGAGAGAGAGAGAGATGGTGACCAACTACAGATTGTTGTTTTGGTGAACAAATCTAAAGGGAGTAATTAAGGAAGCTCAGAAGTTGGGTGTTTGAGAAGAAGAGACGGTTGCTTTCTGCCAACTCTGACTGAGGAGTTTAGGTGGAGTTCATGAAAATTGGAAATAATTAGGAAGGGAAAGGAGGGAGGGGGAATATTGTTTCTGGTAATTATGGGAGTGTGTAGGGCAGAGGACAAGGAAGTGAGTTGGAGCCCATAACGTGTTTTGCAGAGGCGTTAATTTCTACCATCCTGTTTGGGCATTCACATGGAAATTTGATCCGTCTGTACTGGCTTCCCACTTTTTAACTGAGAGAGGGATATCGAGAATAACTTATACGAAACGAGAATATTAAAGTGTTGTATTGTATTCACAACCAATCAGGTAAGTATTTTTTTTAAGAAATTTAAATTACATAATATCGTGTTATCAGTACAAAATGTCATGATGTTATCATAGTGCCGTCTAGTAAAGGAAAACGATAGCTACATCTGTTTAATTATGTCCATTGTTCTATTTAATTGTTTCAATACCAAAAATAAAAAAATTACGTCCGATGAGGAGAAAAATTGTGTGCGGTTATCATATCCGGTTAATAAATCCTTTTTGTGGGAAACTGATTTTATTGGGATTTCTTTTTTTTTTTTTTCTCTCTTTCTTGACCCTTTTTCTTTGTCTAGTTGTATTATTTTTGCAGTGTAGACTACTCTTGCAGTCTGGCTTGTCTGGTGACTTACCAAAAGCTTGTTGCACAATTTACGCACACTACATAAAAATCCATGAGTGACCACAGGGTACAACTTTAATATGACAGATGCTCAATGAATTATAAACTGTACTATTGAGGTCCGGTGTAGAACGAGAGAAAATCAGTTCTATCACCATATGTAACATTCATAAATCTCATCACATGATGAGAGAGATAAACTTATGAACATACACATTAGCGTATACAACGTGTAACATCAAATAATCTCTGGCAAAATTGACAAGAGGACAATTATTCACTATGAGAATGGACCCATATCACTGTTTTTTTTTAATTGGAGGGGATTGGTAGTAGCTAAGCTTTAAAAATGAGACTTGAGCCACTGCAACAAACCTTTGTTCTCACCAGAGATGTAGCATCCCAATCCCAATAGCTAATCCACTGCTCCCAACTTTTCCCTTTATTGACTGATCTACTCCTCTCATTCTCCAAGTTCCCTTTTAATAATAGGCTCACCTCACCTCATGTTTCCCCATTATTCTAATTATACATTGTTATTGGAAAAAGGTATATTTTTCGTACTTAATTCTAAATTAAACATAACAATGTACTTAATCCTAAAAAATCAGGCCAGACTGATCTGGTTTGTTGCTTTGTTGGGTCATATGACCTTGAAGCAAATCCTCTCCGGATCTATACGTTCGGAGTCTAATGATCAAATAATTATGATCTTAAAAATTTGATCTCACGGTCAAAAGTAGAGAATTTACTAAAAATTTTTGAAAGCTAGAATAATTTTTTACCATAACATTAAATTTTAAGGGCTAGAATTATTTGATCCTTGGGGTTCAGATGTTACTCATATGAGTCTGATATGACCTCTAAACTTATGTTACTCATATGCTCTTTTCATATACGCTTATATTAATTAAATAAATTATGAGGAAAGGCAGAAGAGACTCAATGTATTTATTTATTAATTAAAGAGTTTCTTATAGGGATGTTGTTTAAGAGGGAATAGTTAGTCAAACAAGGTCAGAAGGTGGCTCCTGCAAGTGTTTATGAAGTATTTTAGTTTCTCAAACAAAAAAAAAAAACAGTTTCATGTCACGCGTTAGAATAAGAGCATTCAATCTAAAATTAATTGATAATAGTAGAATATATGCTTAACATGATGCATGAGCTTCAATAGAGGATTGTAAACGAACCGAGTATAAAAAAAGTACACATAATTCTCTAAAAGAAAAATTTCAAACATGAATTTTCATTTCAAGCGAATAGAATCTAATTAGAGTTGTCTCGTGAAAAAATACCAACATGCAAGATTGGTTGTTTCTTTCATGAACCCTAACCCAACTGAACACAAGTTTTAATTGTTTTGAGCCGACTTACAATCCTGGGTTTTTGTTTTATATATACAAAAAATAGGCAAGCCGGGGATGCACCACTAAATGCATAGAGCGTTATAGTATAAGTGTTGAAGCGACTTAAGGAGCATACTCTATCAACCTAACAGAAAAACAAATATTCTCATAACTGTGAAAGCGCTTTCTAAATTTAGAACCACTAAACGCATTAGAGGCTAGAGATAACAAACATGGAACACAACGCGTTGGATGGTAATAGGGTTGTGAGATGATTGAATGGTCTTAGTTTTATAAACAATCTCAGTTGGCAACATATCATAACTGAAATAATAGATTGTTTATGCTTGTGCTGGCCCCAAACTTGTAGGACTCGCCGCACCACTCAGAGGCAGTTGTCCTTCCTTCTCCCTGTCAGCGTCAGATCCATGCATTGATCAATACACCATATGTAATGTTCAAAAGTTAGTTGGACTATTGGAAGTTGATTGATCAAACTCATGAGAGGTACACAAGAATATATGGGGCCATTGCAAATACTCTCAGGAGGGGACCCTAAACTTCAATTGTAATGCTTCCAGGAGCCAAAACAAGATACGTTCAAGGTAGTGTCAAATTTGATCCACCCAAACTGCTACTTGTTTCCCATTTTTGTTGTTTGCCTATTTATCTTGGGAATTTTAACCAAACACTCCCGATACTGTTCATTTTTAACGAAAATGACATTTTTACTCTAAAAAGTCATTCCTGGTACTATTCACTTACAACACATTTTTGTCATTTTGATTAAAACTCAAAGTTTTTAAACATTTTTCATTAGTTTTCCTATTTATTTATCTTAATAGTTTTTTACTCACTATTCCATATCAATCCACGCGTACATAACTTTGAAGACCTTGCAGAATAAGCCATCCATCCTTAAAATCATTCAGATTGATTACGAAAATAAAATTTATACGCATATGTCCGTCTGCAAGAAAGATAACTCGTTACATATGTGAGGAAGTATTTTCGAGAAAGAACTCAGAACCCCTCACCAGAAAAAGAGATGAAAAGAAAATGTCTAATAAAATGCTGATTGCCATTGCACTTTGTATTCCTTTTCCTCATATATCTTCTTTGTCAAAAGAATGGTCAGAGAGAAGTTGTAGAGTGAATCTACCTTTATACTATGAGAGTTCCACCTTATTCTCATTCGCGTTTCTCTTTAATTAAGCAAGCTTTCCTTTTGATTTACTTTATGAGTTCTGATGTTGATACCTTTGACAGATCCAACAAATAGGGGAAACTTATAACAAGACCATCAAGTTAATTAACCTGGTTTAGCTTAATTCAGTCTCATGTTTGGTATTGATCTCACCATAATCCCATGACCATGTGCCTTTTTTATTTCTAGTAAGAAAAAGTTGAGATACTTAATCCTACACATGGTGGAATCAACGTAGAGTTGAGTAAGACTAGAATACATGATGTTTCATGTTGTTGTAAAATTTTACAAATAGCATGATTGAACATCCTTACTCAAGTTTTCCCCTCATTCTCAAGATATGGTTGCTGAGAATAAAAACATGGTAGATTAGGTTTCAAGATTTCGAGATTATGATAGATTGAAAAAAAAGTTACATATGGAATTAAGCTCTACTCAGAAAAGCTGCACAGAGAATGCCATGCAATCCCTTTCAACCATGCGGGTAAGCATTAATCACTACTGTTCTGCGTGGGTGGGAGACTAAGGGTAAAACGGGCCCTCAACTCGCCGGTCGGGGCAAGTTCATGCACTAAGGGGCGGGTACATGGTGGGTCTAAAAATTCTAAACACAAAATGGGACGAGCGGGGCGGGTCCACTAAAATAGCGAGGCAGGGCAGTTCCAAAAATATGCGGACCATTTTCACCGTTGATTTAGTCTCACCTCCACATTTGAATCCCACTTGTATCACGCACTCTTTGTCCCTCTCTCTCTCTTAGTCTCAGACTCGCATCACATTTGCAGCGATGTAGCCAACTTCGTGTTCGTGACTTCATCAATCATTTCTCTCGCTCTGAAGTCCCAACTCAATCGAGCTACTTCCTTCATCTCCGTCTCTCCCAATCCCAAATAGATGTCTCTCTCTCGACTCCGACCACCACCATCTCCTCTCAATTCGAGGTCCCTCCCACCATCTTTGTCTCTATCCCAACTTAAGGTAATTTACTAACTTTTAAGGTATGCTAAACAGTCCATCTTCAGTTTTAGGGATTTATGAATGAAGAAAAAAAATTAGGGGTTTCTTTAGAGCAGTTCCACCGGAGGTGGACCTGCCCAGCACCAAGTCTAAAAAACAGGCCGGCACCCTGTCCAAAACCTCCAGCCCGCAAAACAGCCTAGCACCCAGCCCAAGCCAGGCAGCAGGCCAGCCCATTTCGGACAGACCCAGAAGCCGGTCCAAAAGGCTGGCGCGTGCACAACACTCGCGACTGGGCGCGAGTAGGCGACAGTGTTGCAGGCGGTGGGGACCGCGTTCAGGCCAACTTGCCTTCGAACAGCTAAGGGCTACGTGGCCCTCCTCAGAGTCGTTAGATTTCCAACGGCTAGTTTTTGTAGGCCGTTGGATTTCCAACGGTAAAAAAAATTTAAATTTGACTTTTAAATTGGATCGTCCGATCACAGATCAACGGTCCACGTTTTTTTCACCAAAAATAAAATTAAAAAAAAAAAAGGCCCAATGGTCAGAAATTTAACCGTTGGCTACATGGCAGCTGGTTGGCTGTTGGATTTGATTATTTTTCAAATCCAACGGTTCAGATTAATTACAACATTAAAATTTATTAAAAATTAATTAAAAATTGTGAAAATTTTTAAAAAAATACAGAAAAATTTTAAAAAATTAATTTTTTTTTCCTATAAATACCTAACCCTCATCTTCCACCTTACACCACATTTCAATATTTTCTGCACTTTCTACACTTTCTACATTTGAATATTTTGTACACTTTGAGAGAAAAAAAATGACTTCGTGGAAGCTCATTGAAGATGTTACGTTGTGTGAATATTGGGTTCGCACTACTCACCAAATAAACATTTAAAAAAAAAACACCAAATAAAATTACATAACCTCACCATTTAAACTTAAAAAAAAAAAAAAAAAACACTACATAAGATTACTTAAAAAACAATACACTTTATTCTTCAACCACAAGCCTTATTTTAATTATCTTCGCCTTCGTGCAATCTCCACTGATGGTCAATCAAGTCATTCTGGCGGGTTATGTGCTAGTATGGCTCTTGCAATGAAGTGTACCGTTGAACGATCAATTCATTGTAACGTCCATCCCGTTCCAACGACTCGTGTTGCACGGGATCTTCGGTCCGGTCATGAGCATAGTAGATTTGTGTTTTTGAGTTGTTCATCGGATTCGGCTCGTATTCATTGACGACATCATAATCATACTCGTCTTCAACAATCATGTTATGGAGAATAATACATGTCATCATGATGGATCGAAGAGCCTCGACATCAAACATTCTAGTTGCAGCCTTGACAATGGCCCAACGAGCTTGCAGGATACCAAAACAACGCTCGACATCCTTCCTACACCCTTCTTGACACTTTGCGAAGTGTTTCTCTTTTTCACTCTGCGGATGTGGCACTGTTTTGACAAATGTTGACCACTTTGGGTAAATACCATCTGCAAGGTAGTATGGTCCCTCGTATTTATTACCATTAACCCAATATGTGCATCTCGGCCCATTTCCTTGTAGCAGTTCGTCAAACACTGGAGATTGGGCAAAGACATTTAGGTCATTCTGAGCTCCTAGAACACCAAAAAAAGCATGCCAAATCCATGTATCAAAAGAAGCCACCGCTTCCAAAATGATGTTTTTGGCTTCTTTTCTGTCGCCATAAGCTCATTGCCACGCACTTGGACAGTTTTTCCATGTCCAGTGCATGCAGTCGATGCTTCCAATCATGCCAGGGAAGCCTCGCATCTCACCCTTCCTCAGAAGCCTTCGCATGTCCTTTGGCGTGGGTTGCCGAAAGTACTCATTGGTGTAGAGGGCTTTAATTGCAGAGCAAAACCGCATCAGGGACTCCAGAACTGTTGTTTTTCCCATCCTTGCGATCTCATCCACTTGATCTGCAGATGCTCCATATGCAAGCATTCGCAAGGCAGCCGTAATTTTTTGCTCAGGAAGAAGACCTAGAACATGAAAAACATCTTCTTTTTGCACAAAATATGGATCATGGTTGCAAACATCACTCATGATTTTATCGAACAAACTTCGTTGCATTCTAAAACGACGTCTAAAAACATGATCAGGGAAAACGCTGTTGGGAATAAAATAATATTCCAAGAGATCTTTACCTCGTCTTTCCCTTCTTCTATCGATGTTTGCCGCACGTTTGGGTTTGGCTATCTGACCCATAGCTTCCATGATACGGCGGGAATGTGAGGCCCTCCGCCTTCTATGGTGATAATCTTCATCCTCCTCCATTGCGAATGCCTCATCTCCACCTCCACCTTGGTCAAGATTGACCAATTCTTCCTGTTGTGCCAACAACCTTTTCTGCTTCTCTTGCAACTGTTTATACGCTCTACTTGAAGAAGACATTGTAAGAACTCAAGATTTGAAAATGATAAAGAAGAATTCTGAGCTAAAAAAAGGATTGAGTTTAGTGTGAGGATGAATGTAGGGATCTAGGGTTTATATGGACAAAAAATGAGAAGATGAGGTTCTGGACAATGCCACGTGGCACTACGTGATTGGTTGAAAATCTTATCGAAATCTTGGCTAAATTATTGTAAACAGGAAGTGACACGTGGGTTGTCGGGATTGGTTGAAAATCTTAGTGGAAATCTATTCAAAAAATAGTACGTTCGGATAATGACACGTGGCGTGACGAGATTGGTAAAAAATCCTATCCGAAATTAAAACTATTTTTTTTATTTATTATTTTATAAAAAAATTATTTAATATTTTAAATGGACTGGGTGCCAGCGCATTTTGTAGGGGTGGAGATCGTTTGTGCCAGCGCATTTTTAGACTGGGTGCCATCACATTTTTTTTGGGGTGGAGATGCTTTGGCCTATTACTGTTCATTAGGGTCTATTACTGTTCACTGAAGTGGATAAATGGGCTGGGTGCTGACGCAAAGTCTTTAGGGATGGAGTTGCTCTTAGGGATTAAGTTTTTTTTAGATTTAGATATTTATGGCGCGTTTACGTAATCGTAATCAAAATAGAGAAATTGGATTGAGGAGGAATTAAATTGTGGAGGAATTGGATTGAGAATGAGTTAGAATTGGATTCCTGTTGAAGCTGTTTACTTAAATGTTTTGGAATCGAAGTAAAAATGAAATGAAATTCATATCAGTTGTTTACTAATTCACCTGAATCGGAATAGAAATCAATATAATTACTAAAATGCCCTTAGTGCTTTATTTTTATTTCATCTATATTTATTTTTAATCACATTTTCATTAGTTACTTTAAAATGGACTCAGATCCAACGGCCAAATTATTTTCACCTCTTTCTCTCTCTCTCTCTCCCCGCTCAACTTTTCTCTTTCTCCCTCACTTGGAAGCACCCACCACCGCCTTCTCAATCTTCTTCAACCTCAGCCCACCCCAATTCAATTCCTTGTTTATTTTGTATTTCTTATCTTCGAATCTTTAATTTTTGTTGTATGTTTAGTGATATTTTTGTAGGTCCTTTGAATTGGGACTTTATTCAACACGAAGAGGAAGAATTTGCAGCATGGAAGGTTGGGGTGGGAGAGAGCCGAAAAAGGGTTGCTGGGTTGTGTAAGACGTGGAACTACAGTGGGAGGATGTCCAGAAAAAGATTTTGAAGTATTTATACATCTATTGGAGATTAACTTTAGAATTGGCTAAAATGGCTATTTCTTTAAGGGCTTGTAGAAGGATCCAACACTCGGTGGAAGACCATAGTCACGATCAGAATAAAAATGGAAGTTTTCTGGGGAAGTCTGGGATGCTAGTTCAAATTCATCTTCCCAGTTCCAACACTCGACGGTGCTGCGTCTGTCGAAGCATCTGCAAAGCCTCTTGATAAGAGGGCATAATAGGAAAGAAGAAATGCATTCCCATTCCTTCACCATCTCGGAATCCAAATACCTCACCCATGGAGGGAGTCCAATTCCTCCAATTTCAGGAATTGAATTCCATTTTATGTGTGGGTCCCACACACTGTTGATTCCTCTAAATTGTAGTAAACACAAGAGTTATCTGTAATCGGAATCAGATTCCTTATTTTCATTTCTATTACGGGTGCATAAACACACGCTTAGTGAATTTCTAGGAACCTTATTTTTCATTTCCGTCTTTTTTCTCTCATTTCCTTGTTTCTCGACTCCAGCGATCTTCAATCATTTATGACGATCTCTCCAAATAAGCACAAGTGTATCATGTCTCTCCTATTACAGAGACTCCTGGGCCTCGGAGCTTATCCGAGAGATGTTTTCTATTTACATTCACACCTTTTGGAAAAAGCCGCTAAATCAAGTTCTTGTTTAGGTGAAGGAAGTATGACTGCTTTACCAATAGTTAAGACCCAGTCAGAAAATGTTTCAGCTTATATTTCTACTAATATAATTTCCATTACAAATGGACAAATATTCTTATCTGCCGATTTATTCAATTTTGGAATCAGATCGGCCATCAATGTGGGTATTTCGGTTTGAAGAGTAGGATCCGCAGCTTCAATTAAAGCCATAAACCAAGTAGTTGGCAAATGGATTTTGGACAGCGAGACCTTCTCGATGCCCTGAACCTATATCTAAGGTTCGTTTGTTGAAACTCGATGCGATGATTTTGTTATTTAATTTTTAAGATAATTATACTGCCACTCATTTTTTGTAATTAAAAACAATCTGACCGTTGGATCCTTGTGCACTTTTGTTTGCGTGATAGTTATTGATTGTCGGACCTTTGAGAGCTTGTGGAGCGAAAAACTTCATTTGTATCTTCCGAATTGAAGAATCTAGTGTTGTTGACCTTAGTGGGGCTACTTTGACTGACGGTTGATTTTTTAGTCAACGTGCCTCGAATTGTTCTGGTGTCTCATAATTTATTGGATTCTAAAATACGACTTGTGTATTTTCATAGGTGTTGATCATGTCTAAGTACTTCGATCTTTGTGCTAGTTCATAGTAGTCTGGAAGGGCTAGTATGTATGTAAAGTTTGCAAATTGAAAGAAGCTCTTGTTGGATCCAATCCAGAAGAAATGGGTATGGATTTTGATCTCGATCTGGTCTACTGGTGCAATATTCACTTAGTCAACTCATGGTAGTGCTACTGATGTCGGTGTTGGACCCGGAATAGCTGCTAAACCAAGTTAATCGACAGGATCTACCCCTTCCAAATGGAATTGGTAGGAATGCTCGTTCCAACGGAATCGGAACAGTGACTCGCTTCAACTAGGACAACTAGTAGAGGACCATTACGTTGGAATACTTCTTTCTCGTTTCATGTGTAGATATGAATTTCTTTGAGTACTTCCTTTCTTTTTTATTCCATGGAGTGAGTCTAGAATCCTACTTCCTATATTTCTGTATCATTTCTATCTAATTCCATGATTGCGTCTAGAATGCAGAACATTGTACTTTGTGTTAGCCTACTAGCTATACTATTTTATTATATATGAAAGAGATGATTAAATGCATGTGTGGATTCAATTAAGTTTTGTGATTCAGGTTCTCTTTTATATGCAAAGGATTTGTGAAATGTTTTATAGATGAGATGGACTGACTTTATTAAATCACATATGTCGTATTATTGTCTCTCACGAGCTTCGCATCTTCTTTGGGTTTTTGTTTTGCTCAGTGCAACATTCTCTCGGTGTGGGACAATTTCTTGCATAGTACAGTTAGCGGTTAGAGAAGAGGATTTCAAGTGATTTAGCTGGTGTGGGCAGTACACTCAAGAGAGTAGGGTTGCCTACTTTTATTGTAATATTATTTCCACTGAACGTCTGAGCTATATTATGTATGATTGGAACGTTGACACATGTCAATTTTAGGTGTATCTAGGGCTCAGGGTGTGACAGGAGAATTTGGAGGGCACCATATTTCTTTACAGGAGAAGAAAAGTGATTAGGTGTGGTTACTTTGATTAATGGAGTCGACCCTCTCATTAATATTATGCTGTGGAAAGTACTTGGTACTAAACCAAATTATAATCATGGGTAAAGTACAAAAAACTACCTCAACTTTTGGTGTCACGACACTTTCATACCTCATCTTTTTAAATTGACAATGTCATACCTCATCTTTAGAATTTGTGCCAATGTTATACATTCTGTTAGCTTGGCCGTTTATTTTTCAGTTAAATACTGACGTGGCTTGATTCGGAGCCCACTTTCTATTAAAAAAATTAATAAAAATTTATTAAAAACTAAAAAAAAAATTATTTAATATTTTTTAAATATTAAAACAAAAGTTAAAAAAAAAAAAAAAAAAAAAAGCCCTCACTTTGTCCCTTCCCCTCCTCTCTCTCTCTCTCTCTCTCTCCTCTCTCTCTCTCTCTCTCTCTTCCTTCTCCCCCATCTTCATCTTCCTGCTTAATCTTCAACAAAAAAAAAAAAAAAAAATTGAAAACCCATCAACACCCCCCCCCCCCACCCGAAGAAGAAGAAGAAGAAAAGAAGGAAAAAAAAAATACGCAACCCAAAAAGAAGAAGAATAGGAAGAAGGAAAAAAAAAATCCCAAACCAAACACAGTTCGTCCCCCCCCCCCATCCCCAACAAACCCAACCCCTTGCAACCTAGAAAGAAGGAGGAAGAAGAAGGAAGGAAGAAAAAAAAAAAAAAAAAAAACCCAAACCAAACCCCTTGGCCGTTTATTGTTAACCAAATAATATTATATGGGTAATTGTACAGTTAACCATTTTTGTTTCTGCTAATAAATTGTTATAAAAACAGCCATTATTCGTCGGGACTTGTTTGTCCTGAATATGTTGGGAGAGATTAAAAAGAATCAAGTTTTTCATAGGACCAAAAATTAGACTCAAGTCAGTGGGAGCATTTTGTTTTGAAGTGACACGAGAGTTTGGACATTTCTTATGAGGACAAAACTTCTTTTGAGTGAATAAAAAGGTCGGCATTTCAAGTGCGGATTTGATTATTGGGGTTGCATGTGTGTCATGCGTCTTGTCCAAATAAAACTTTCCCGTGATTCAGTTACTGGAGCTGACTTGATTTGATTTTATTTTATAGTTTAAGCGATATTAGAGGACGAGGAAATTAAAAGCATAAGTAAATTCTTAATTACTTAAGCTCTTTTTTTTTTTTTGAACGCCTAATTACTTAAGTTCTTTGATAATTACTTGGCCACAAAATCTCGAGTTATTAAAAAATGAACTAACAATATATATCAAGCTAACATGTTGCCCAATCTTGAACGTAAAGAGACACGTTTAAAGTGCAACGGATTAAGTTCAGTTCTACCTTGTGTAAAATACCTGAAAGTATGTGAGGATGAGCATTTTGACCACATGATATCTTTGAATCAAAGACTCTGATAACATATTAATAAGATAAACACTAAATATTAAAAACTTAACACATGTTAGAGAGAGAATTACCTATCACACAAGTATATTTTCATGCCTATCTCACTCCTCCCTCGACGAGTGAAGCGCGCGCGCACACATTTATGCGAGGATATTTGCAGATGGAGTTTTTCCCTTTCCTTTAAGCGAACCCCCAATAAATCAATCACATTTGGTACACAGTTAGAAACTCATGATTGCTAGAAATCCATGCTCAACCTGCAGGCTCCTTAAATCTTAATATTATATATGCTCATGTTTCCTCCTGGTTCACAACATATATACACTTTAAAACGATCATTACAACTCCAGCGTTGTCTTTTATTATCATTCATGGCCACTTTTGTTATAATGCAAACTTCATTTTCATTTTACTTCACAGGATAATGTAAGAAATTTACAAGGGTAAGGTGGATCGTATATATATAACTATCTTATATTTCGGGTACATATGACGTATCAAGTGAATATCTACATTTCATTTGTTTAGTTTGGTTTGATTCTTTGAACCAAATAAAGTCTGTTTAGAACACAAAACCAAAGTGTTATGATGGACGAAAACCTTGTTTACCTGAGTTTACTTTTCCCTAAACCAATGTGTTTGTTCTTTAAACAGACCTTGTTTTAGCTTGATTTTCTTCAGCTTTGATTTGATTTATTGACATGATTGATTGCTTTAGGGTGTAAAATCATCATTTAGAACTTAATGTTTATTATCCTGGTCTCAAATTGGTTAATGAAGCTCTAAAGGGATATATGTACTCTAAATATTCAGTCAAGTCAATAAACATGATCAAAGTCGAACAAATTAATTATAAGTGAAATTTTCTTAAACGCTTGTCCTTCAACAACAAATATCGAAAGTCTGTGGAGCATCGTATATATTGAGGAGTAGAGTGCATGAGTTGCTAACTAAAGTACACTTTACCAAAAACTCTGGATAAATAACCACGATTACATGTCCGTCTTAACCGGAGGCCATAGCCTTCAACATAATTTCTTGTCTAATTATTGAGCTGAGCAATCCATCAACCTTGTTCAACATTTTCAACTTTTGGGCTCTTCTGCCCAAAGTTTTCGAAATTAGGATGTCAAATATTTATGGCCCAACACATGCCCCTTCAAGCCCAACAGAAAAGCCCATGACCATTAGTAGCCTCACTAGCAAGTAGCTCCCCAAACCAAAAGCTACCAGGTCACCAACGGAGCAAAAGTCACTTCCTCTCCCACTCTTTCTACTAACTGTTTAATTATGCAAACTTTACTATCGCCTGCGGCTCGCGCCGGCTACTTCACGGCGGCGCCACCTCCAGCTGTCACGACTCGGCCCCTAGCTTATCACCTTCCTCTTCGGTCAATCTCCGACCGCCACGTGCCCAGCCTCCCTCTTTCTTCTTCTTCTTCTTCGTTTTCTTCTCCGTCTCTTTCCTCTTACGCTGCTCCCACCCACAGAGGATCAAAGCTCTCCTTCAGCACCATAAGGGCTTCTTCCACTCCAATTTCTCAGACCTTCACCTCCCCAAACGACGACACCGAAAAGGCCAAGCTCCTTCAGGTTCTCCTTCAACTTTGCCCAATTTATTCTATTTTCTGTTTGGTTACCGAGAAAATGTAGGAAAATGTAAGAGCATGAATTGAAATTACAGCAATTGTTACTAAATTGACCCCAATTTGAATCCATTGATTTTGAAATTTCGAATTTTGCATTGCATTGTTGATGATTTGATTGAAAAGTGAAGTGCTTTGGGTGGTTTGTGCTGTGTAGGTAGCCAAAAGGTTAGAGAGCACAGCGAGGTATTTCAAGAGGTTGGGTAGTTTAGGCTTTTGGGGGCAGCTGGTGAGCACTGTTGTGGCGGCAGTGATTCTTTCGTTTTCTGTTGTTATCACCGGCAAGGTTTCGTCACCGCCTACTTTTTATGCCACTGCCGGTGGTATTGTGGCGGGTTTCGTCTCCGTGTTTTGGTCATTTGGGTACATTCGCCTCTCGGATAAGCTTCGAAGAACTGCAAGTGACCCTGCAAAGGTATTGTGAAATTTTGAATTTTGGAAAAGCTAATGTGTTTGTGATTGAATTGTACGTGCTTCTTGAAATTGATTCCATATAAGCGATTTTACTGTCTTCGGACAAATGATGTTGCCTGGACTTTGTGCTCGATGTGAAGTTCCATGGGATGTTGATATGCTCAACTTTTAACACAATGCTTGACTGATTCCAATGAGTGTTTTCGTCTTTCCCATTATCCCGTATCAAATCAATTATCTACACTTTGATAGTAAATTACGAGGAAAAGTCAGGCGCAACTTATTTCAAATGTTGTATTAAGTGTTTCCTTCACCAGGATAAGATAACAATGCAGTTGCCTGCCAGTCACCCAAAGAAATTGTACTTCCAGTCGCATTTCAATGAATTGGAATCCTTGTAACTATAATTGCCTGTGAGCACTTAATCTGTTTTCATTTTCCTTATCTTCTTCCGTCATTAGCATCCCGTTGTGGGGCATCTTATTGAAATTAGCTTAGATTCTACTCGAATGCTTTGAAAGATGTGTTCGCATCTGATAATTGTCTGCGATTCTCCTCCGATGGCACCTTTTATTTTACCTATAACATCTGTGTTTCACTGCTTATAATAAACAGGCTCCTCCGCGCGCTGATGTTATAAAAAGCTTAAAGAATGGCATCATTCTGAACCTTTTGGGTATGGGTGCTGCTGTTCTTGGCATGCAAGCAACGGTGGGACTGTTGGTTGCTAAGGCTCTTACTACCTCTGCGAATCCATATCAGGGTCTCACTCCTGGTTACAGTCCTGTTCTTGCCTTGGATGTATTCTTGGTTCAGGTATGTTCATATATCTCGCTTTAGTTCTCATTCTATTCTGGAACTCTCTAGATTACTGTTTTCTAGAAAAGAATCTGTAATTCAGAGAAAACTGACGTTTCGCGTTTCTGTTGCAGGCATCGGCGAACACTATCCTTTCTCACTTCTTGGGACTTGTTTTCTCGCTAGAGCTGTTGCGCTCAGTAACATTGCCACCTTCAGAAGGCATTCCCAGATTCGCATAAGTTTCATCTCTACCGTTGGTGTATCTTGTTGAAGACGCTTTGAAGCCGCAGTTTTGCAAGTGTTTTTCTCATCTCCGGGATGTTATAGGACAAACGCGTTTCTGTATTATTTTCGTAGGTTTTGCTGCCTCTTTCCAAATGCGTGTTTGCGTACAAGAATTATGGTAGGGCATCGGGTGTTAGCACTGAATACAAATAAAATGATATCGCACGGTCAACATTCAGTCCAGAGCATCGACTGTAGCAAGTGCCACAAGTTTTGGATTTGGATCCTTGCCGGATCCCCTCCTTGGAGATTCTAAGAATCAACAAACATGAACCGTTGATAAAAAATCGTGCGATCTCAATTAAATGCTTTTTATATTTTTAAAAGTAAAGCACCATTGTTTTGTGGGAAAAATATAAAAAAGGAAAAAATTGTGACCGCACGATTTTTGATTAACCGTTTATGTTCTTTGATCCCTAGGATCCCTAGGAAGGGGATCCGGCAAGGATCCAAATCCACAAGTTTTGCAATTTCCGCAACGAAAATAATGAAAAGAAATTTCACGCACCAACAATGAAACATATAGGTTGGCAAGGCAGGCAAAAACATTCTATATTTCATTATAAGGATTAAGTTTCTCTCTTTCATCCCACAGATATGAACGCGTAAAGTTTTAACCACCAAGATCCACCCAACAATATTATAAGGTCCAGAGCCAAAAACAATGTAGACACTCACAGGATCCACCCAAATCTTGTCAACTATGCCGGTTCACTGTCAATACGTATAGCCGCAGCATGTCAACAAAAATATAACCCAAGCACGGGAATGTTCGAAACCCATCTATAAAAGGCTGTTATCACACTTTTCGTCGCTCCATAATACCCTGCATCGTATATACATGTGTTCTAGTAAAAATCAGCAGCAACTAATAGAATCGAACGCAGGTAACATCTGGATTCAGATGATTTGAGTAAAGCGCAAAAATCAACCAAAACTACACCAATTTGGATTCCAGTGTACACAGATAGACAGTGAAGAAAATGAACGGGTAATCCATTCAAAGAGAAACCAGAAAACTTTAGAGAGAGGAATAATGCCATACGAAATCAGACTGATCGGCATAAGAAAAGCTAAGCTGTTTAGACCCTGGTATATATTAGATAATGCAATATGTAAGAAATTACATTCATTAAATTTAAATGAACTGATTTTGTTGCCACCAAATACATTTTAAAGGCAATATCCTATGAATGAATAACACAGATTTCGTTATAGGTATCCAGAGACTATCAAACCAAAATTTATGGTTAAAGTATTTCATACGCAGATGCATGTCATACAATCAATACCACAGCTAAAAAATCATCTCAGTTTTCTCGAACAATAGAGATTTCGTGCTTTCTAAATCAATACCATAGGTAAGAAGCTTTCTCATACAACGGAGATTTCATACTTCAAAATGAGTTTCACTTTATTCATCAAAGTGAAAACAAACTAAAACAATAATACTCTGTTTGAAATACGTACAGTTTACTAATTACCCAAAACTAATCCAAGTGAAAGCATGGTATCTAAAATAATTCTTTTGTGCGAGATAGTCTTCTTCTTTTTTAGATAGACAGGTGCAATTTTTTATTTTAGAAAGATTTACAAAAGGATAGAGAGCCAGAATGACAATGAGAGAAAAGGAAGTATTATTTAATCTTCACCGGAAAAAAAAGGGCTAATTTAAATGTCTTAAAGGTGTAAATAAATGTCAGAAATTATTATGGAGTAAAGGTTTCCCCAGGCAATGGCCCAAGAAATGTCTGGGTTCGGCCTTTGTGTCTATTCAGACTTTCATTAGACAAAATTTTCAATCAAAACAATACAGTTTCTAAAAACAGATGCCACAACATAAGACACGTATTCGTTCAATCATCGCATCTAAATAAGACACCCATTCATTCGACACAAGCCCATACCCAGAAATCAATTATACATGCTCCACCCATTTTAAAGATTATCCTCCATTCCTCTCTAGCCACTTAAAGTTCTGTCCTTCCCAATTGGGAGGAACATCAAAAGAGTCAAGGCAGAGAGCACACTACTACACTCCTTTTCTTTACTAGTATGTTTCGCTTATAATTTCCTACCAAAGACCATAACAGTAAACTTGGTTACGCAATATTATAGCTTCATTTCTGAATACAAATAATGAACATCCTAAAGCATAATGAAGCAAGAGATTTTCACACTTCAATAGTTCACAAGATATTTAACTGAAAACACTAATCACATCCTTCAAATCCACTGTGCACATAGATTCAGCAAAACAGCATAAATAACAAATATGGCCTGAATTAATTCCACCAATGCCTTGATACTCTAGCTGTTAGGGATGGGGAAGAAGAAATAATATGAATAGATAAACAGAAGTATATTGTAGGCGAAAATCGTCACACTTACCTACTGTAGCTTCTTCTCCTTGTTTGATTGCAAAGGAATTTTCTTTAGGATGCTATCATCAATTTTCCTGTACTGTGCTTGTATTACCCTGTTTGCTACATGCAGCTTATCATCAATGTGGTCCTGATACTTATCATACAACACAGGCACTGAAAGACTTAGGAGAACCCCTGCATTAGAGTTAAAGAAATGTCCATGCATAAATATCGTAAATCTTTCAAGAACATGCACCCAAACATAAATAGATACAATGTGCAGTAAAGAGCTTACCAATGTAGACAAGAGTACGAAAGTTGAAGAAACTTCCGATGTAAGAAGCTAGCCACAAGCAGAAAGCGACCTGCAGAAGCAGATCAAAACTTCCAATTAGTAATATTAATAAAGTCCTGTTCTATGTATTCTACAAAACCTATTCACCTCATTCAAACCATAAACCTAGAATGAAGCAACTACATATTACCTGAAGAAAGAGTTTCCAATTTCTCCCAATAGCAATGTCTCGTGCAATAAACAGTCCACGATTAATCCCAGCATGCAGTGCATCAGCAGCCTTCACTACATTGGCCTCTGAGATTTCCATATCAGGGAGAGGAGGCAAAGGTCTGAATGACCGCATACGCCGTTTTTCATTAGAATCACCTCAAAACTAAAACCAATGTGCCAAACTGTATAACCATCACCAATCTTTCCCAGAAACATCAATTCTATTCTCCCAACCGATCTTGTGTTCTTACTTCTTAGTTACTTTGTTTGGAACGCATTTGGGAAAAAAAAAGTTCACTGATCAAATATAATATTTTCCAAGTAAATGTACTTCTAATCGAAGCTAAAAGAACCCGGATATTCTTGCTGGGATAACAAGATCAGTAAAAAGTATACAAGAAACGCAGCGAAAAATTGCCAAGAATTAGAGGGTTACCTGTTGAGAAGAGAAGCCGATTTGGCCCAGAGGAAGAGGATGACTACAAGTAGCAGTAGAACATTAGCCACAAAGGACAAGAGATTGTAGCCAGCTCGCTCAAACAGCAACCAAGACGCCGTCGTAGAGCTCAGCAGTAAAACTCCTCCACTCCATTTCTTCCACAGCAGCACATCGGCAACTACCATTAAATCCCAAAATTAACATAATTAATTACAAAATTAAGATCAAGAACAATGTAGTGATTATTCCATAATTCAAATCTACCGAATGTTAAAAACGAGATTATTGTTTAGCCGTCGACAATGGAAGTAGAATCGATCCATACCACATCGGAATCGCAAATAATTCTATGGAATTATAAATCAATCTGTGTTAAGTATGTGTGTGCATGCGTGTGTGTGTGTGTGTGTGTGTATGAGAGAGAGAGAGAGAGAGAGAGTACCATGGCCACCTCCGAGAGCTTGATGAACGGAAATGCGACGAGGAGGCATAGATTCTCCCATGGAGATTTAGGGTTTCAGAGAGAAGAGAGATGGAATTTGATAGGGAGGGAGATGGGAATTACAAAATGAAATGAAATATTAACAATAAGAGGAAATGGCAATGACTCCCTTAATTTTTTTTGTACTGTAATTAACTCGTACTAAGACAAAAGCCCAAAATTGCTAATCTGGGTCTATCTTTGTATTTTATTACCTGCCCTCCCATAAAATAATGCACTTTAATTTAAGGCTCATTTTTTCGTATGAATCCGAATCCTTTTTGTGAGGATCCTAGAGATTCGTAAATTATATTCGTTTATCGTATATCATCCGGTCAGAAATCATTTAATATATTTTTATTTAAAATTAAATACAAACAGTACTTGACAAAAACTGATTGCATAATGAACGATGAACATACACGATTTACAAACTCCAGGATCCTCACCAAAATGATTCGGAGGATCCTGTTGGTTTTCGTATGCACCTAGAACTTGAATTTATTTTTATTTTTTAAATAAAATACTGTCATTTTGTACTTAAAACTCAATATTCACTCTACTTTGCTAATATTCTTGAAAAAAATGCTAAAGTGGAAGGAATTTTGCTAGTGTCATTGTTCACCTGTCATAAGGGAGGGAGAAGGGTATAATGATCAAATCAGTAAGTTGCCTTCCTTCTTGTAAGGACTCACGTACATGAAAACAAGAGTAAATTGTACCAATAGTCCCTCAATTTTAATCAAATTAGAGCAATGGTCACTCAACTAAAAACTCATTATCATTACTCCCTCAACTTATAAAAGCATGTAATTATGATCTTTTTTGTCAACTTCGTCAGAATTTTGTCAATATGAGTTAAGTTGGAATGACCATTGCTACAATTGAGTTAAAGTTGAGGGACCATTGTTTCAATTGGGTTAAAGTTAAGGGACTATTTTTCTAGTTGGATTAAAGTTGAGGGACCATTGATATAATTTTTCTTATCTAATTTCCATATTTGCTCCTTGATTTAGCGTCATGTGCATGACACATGACTCATTTTGACTGAAGTTCTAACGAAGTTGACGAAAAGAACCATAGCTGCACGTTTTGATGAGTTGAGGGACCAATGATAATAGATTTTTAGTTGAGGGACCATTGCTCCAATTGAACTAAAGTTAAGGGGCCATTGCTCTAATTGAGTTAAAGTTGAGGGACCACTGCTACAATTTACTCTGAAAACAAAATACCAATACCATTGAATTAGACATCTCTGCCCTTAGTCGACAATTAGGTTCATACAAGGACTAAAGAAGAACTAAAGCCTCGTTTGGTGGGCTGGATATGATAAGTTGTGATCAATCAAAATGGACTTGAGTCTAATCCTTTTTTTGTGTCAAAATGTGAGATGTGTATGACTAGATATAATAGGTTATGAATTCAAAATAAAGTAGGTTATCTAACATATCCTTACAAGTCATGTCGTATAAGTCTTTGCCAATCCAATTCTATCTCTAAGGCTCAATCCCATTCAGCCCACAAAATGTTACCTTGAAAGATTATAGCTTAAAGGATTTAGGAACTTTGTGTTCAAAGGGTCTAATTTCGACTCCAACACAAAAAGAAGTGGAATCTGTTAAGTATTGAGTTTCATGGTGCAAAATGACACATCTTTGTTCCAGAAGAGAAAGTGGAATTAAGTTCAAGTTTTAGGATATACCAAAAACTAAGCCTTAATTCAATTGTCCTTTACAAGTAAATAATTATCCTCCTCCTAACCAATTTTGTTGAGGGCGACATGTGGTCTTAACTCTCAACTCTAATCTTACCTACTTATCATAAAGAGGGGTTTCCAAATAAGTTGGATAAGTTCAATACGCTATTGATCATGATTTTTTTCTTTCTTTTTTTAGAAGCAACTATTTTGAAATTGTTTTCTATTTTTTGTAGTTTTTCATTTCATTCACCATGTCATAAGCATTTCTTGCGCATCTCTTTGGCTATTGTTGGAGAATGAATTCCACAATGATGAAAATGACTTTGCATGGGTTTATAATAGAACCTCAACTTTTTTCATCTATTGTTCTGACGCCATTTGTTAATACCCTCCGACCCTATATTTCATTGCTCAATCCCCCTTAAATTTAACTACAAAAACAAAAAATTAAAAACGAAATGAATAACTCTAGAAAATGATGTTGACTATACAATCTTGCGGTTTATGTTTCCACTAGGATCTATGGCTTTGCAGTGCATTAGTTGAAACTTGAAATTCACAGGGTTATGTGATGTGGATCAACTGCCAAATTATCATACGTGGATTTTTTGGTGCAGTGCGTAGCCAACCCATTCACAAGCATGATGCAATTGCAAGCAAGCAAACAAATGCTACATGCCACTCTAGAGGAGAACAGAGCACCCGATCACGACGCATACTACATCGTTCTTGTTCAACATTGCATTTTTATATCAAGAAAATAGTTGAACTAAATCAAAATTTAATTTGTTCTAATCCCTTGGGTGGTTACATCTCGGATTATATACAATCGAACTTAGGTCGCAAACATGACAAAGTCTAGAATTCAAAAAAATAAAATCCCAATTAAGTTGGTCCATACTTGCTCCTTGACTTTGCAATGCCCATGGATACCAGGCTTTGAGCCGATGCATCAAGAATTAAAACTTGGTACAAGCCTGTTCAGTTTGATCATCAGAGTTCCCCTCATCGTCCGAGGGCTCTTCTTTCTGTTTTTCTTCGCCACCTGAATTTGTTTTCATCTTCTTCTCATTTTTCCTCTGCTTTTTCTTTTGACGTTTCAAACGCTTCTTTGCTGTCTTTTCTTCAGCCTGTCTCAGTCTTTCCTCCCTCCTCATATTGAACTCGGCCTCTTCTTTCCTTCTTTGATAGTCCACGTCCATCCTAGCAATCCTGTCTTGCTCTTTCCGTCTCATTTGCCGATACTGTGGATGTACAACTTGGGGTGAGAAAAAAGTTTACATGAAATTTAGCGGCCAGCTTAATGAGTCCAACAAATCATAACCAATCAAATATTCCAATGTCACTAAAGCAGGCGTAAGAAAAGGAAATTATATTTTTTAACATGTTCAGAACTTCAGATACTTATCTAATTGGTATTAACTATTTATCATTTAAGATTGATCCAAAATCAAACTCAAACTCAAGATCATAGAGAAAATAGCAGTTTCAGCTTGCACCTGGCTACACTGTATTGCAGTACGTAAAAATCCAGGAACTTTTTGTTTTTGTTGAGAAAGAGGCTATTTTATTGCAGCAAGAAAAACAAGACAATTCCAGGCATCTCTTGTCCCAAAGTTTAAACTTGAAGAGTGACAGCACTGCATTCTATTACATTGCTCAAGATCGAAGGTTTCTCTATCCTTATGCATATAATAAGCTACAGTTTTTCAAAGAATACTACATTGTTTAATCATAAATGAACCCCAAGTTCAAGCAGAAAACACTAATCCATGCAGAGAAAAGGACAGAGATTCATCCATAAGAGAACCAATTCTGTTAACTGAAGGATTAGTCAGTCAATATCTATTAAGTTCTGCTGTCCACATAATCTGTATAAAAGAGTTAACCATACTCCATATCCATTCGGCCAACATGGGTACCAAAATGTTCCCACCAATTCCAAAATAACACTAAATAAGAAAAATCGCTTTACGTCCTTGCAAAATCTCTCAAACCAAAAAGACGGGAACAACTCAGTTATAGTGCTTGACTCTTATTAACACATTCTTCTACTTTATGGTGCACAGTTGGACCTAACGTAGGCATACACAAATCGACTAACCCCCTCAACATTCTAGCAATCTAGCATTGAGTCTGACTAACAAAAGAAAAGACTTGTTCAACCCCAAACTTGAATATCCCTAATCCCCGGCAAGCTCATATACCACCTTATCGAAATGAATTCCTTTTTTTTTTTTCCAGCTAATTGTAAGTTATCGTTCTCTTGCTATGGGCATAGGTAAGTGTTTTAGTATTGGAATTATATGCCCAACAAGTAAATTCAAATTTAATAATTCATGTTCTTGTCGATCGAAACCAAGGGCCCCTAACTACTGTACTACTCATGTTCTACCCTCAGCTGTCTAAGTTCTGAATACCCTAATTTCTATAGACACCCTAAGATAATCAACCCTATATGGCTATATCCTCACTCAATCTACTCCAATTTATCCCGTAATTTACTCAAATACGCATCATTATCCAATAACTACAATCCCAAGAAAATCAGAGTCACCATTGTGATACTGCATCCAAATATAATACCTGATGGAAGTCGCCAGAGCCCGAACCGGCGGAGCTACCGGAGGTGTTACTGACGCGAACCGGTACATTTTCGAGAATCCTCCGGAGCTTGATTTCGAGGTCCTCTTCCTCCTCCTTGAACACCGGCGGCGTATACTCCACAAGCGCCGTCGAGCCGGCTGCCGTCGGTGGCCTTGGCGGTAGCATTAGTTTCCTGTCAGGCGGCTGGGCTAGTTTCCTCTCCGGCGCCGCCACCAGTTGCATGTCCCCGTCCTTGGGTCTTCCCGACGACATTTCGTGCAAGAGAAGCCCTAATTTCGGATTCGGAGGTATGAAGTGTGGTATCGGAATTTGTAGATTTGAGATTCGGAAAACCCTAATGGCGGAAACAGTGTTGAGATTTGGGGGTTTATTTTGCCCCAGTCGCAGATTCGAGGAGGATTTTATATTTCCTTCTACGAATAGTAAGATTTGGGCTGGGGCTTGGGCTCTACGGACAGTTTTTCACTTTTCTCTTTTGAGATTTAACCATGATCGTTCTGTTCCAAATGTGCAATTCTCTTATGCAATAGAGAAATCCTTCAACATAATTTTTTTTTTTTTTTTTTTTTTTTTTATAGATTTGAATACTTCTCGCTTATAAGTGAAAGTGAAATACTATTAAATCGTAAAATTGCTTTGAATTTTTTTTTATTGACAGAAGTGATAGAGTGTTTCATTACAATAATAATAAGTAAAAGAGGTGTCGAATGAGTATATATTTTCTAGTGACTAATTTCATGATCTGAAGATGATTTGCACAAAATGCCAATAATTTTAACCCCTATAAGGCTACCACAAAAGACCACTAGAACTAAGAGTATCCCGAAACAAATTTATCACAAAAGACGATAAACACAATAAACCTAGCATTGAGACTTTTATAAAAATCATTGTAAACATTAAGGCCACAACAGATCGCCTAGGCGACACAATCCCGACTTAGGCGGTACAAACACGAAACATAGAAACTAAACTAAATTAAAAAGCTAAAGCCGATGGCGGTTCCATGGAGGAGACCATGGGTATGTATTTGTGGAGGAGACCACCGGTGCAGAGGTGGCAGGAGGTGTGAGTAGCAGGGGAACGTGGGTTGTCAATTTTAACAAGAACAACGCACAGAGAGGTGGGTGGTAGGGGAAACCTAAGCTTGAGTCACCGCCATCGACCTAAATACAACGCTACCACCATGAACCATTAAGGCCTACCTAAAATTAAATTCTGTTGCACCATAAGCCATCGAGAGTTTTTGTTGGCTGATGTGGTTCGCATTTGTAGCAAGGATAAGAACAGTGGCATGCATGGTAGAGGGGTTGCCAAGCCAAAGCCGTTGACGATGTTGTATTGCTGTTGTCTGCCACCACTACGAACCCATAAGCAAAAGACTTAATGATAGCTTCCAAGGGGAAGCCCCATGGTAGCCCAAGCCGCTGAGAGGAAGTTTCGACATCAAATTGTTATGACCCTGATTAGCCTAATCATAGTTAGGCATTGAATTAGTTAGTCAAATGAGACTATTTCAAGTAATTAGGAAAGTTTGTTATATTTTGCTAGCCGGCAGTGGGTTTGGGAGTACTATAAATAGTCCAATGTGTAATGGCTTTGCCCAGTGGTTAATTTGATAAAAAGAAATATAAACAAAAAGACATTTCAGAGCTCTTCTCTCTTTCCTCCATCCTTTTCCCTCTCTATCCTCTGTGTTACTTGCAGGTTGATTAAGGGCTTAAAGATTTGGATCTTATCAATGGTATCATCCTTCTCGAATCCTGGTTTCCCTCCTGTGCACACCCACGCACCTACGTTTTCTGCCATGGTTGCTGCGAATAAGGATTCGCTTCGCAAGACCTTGGATGCTCTATTCGCACCCTTCCTTACTAAGATCCACCGTGCCCGTAAGTTGGCTCTCAGCGAGGTAGACTCCACTTCAACCCCTATGTTTGCTATTAGCGATGAGGGATTTTCGGATCCAGCCCCGATGATTTCCGACGACACTGAATCAATCGATCTTAGTTATCTCGGACTTCAAGGAGACGACAATCCGCCGAGGCTTCCATTGCCAATCGAAGTCCATTTTGGTCCGCCATTGTTTTCATCATCATCATTGTTGCGCGAAATCGTAGCTCTATCCCTTAAGCCACAGTCGAAATCGAACGCTTCAATGGTAGCCCACTTCAACAATAGCAAACCATTTTTGAGCAACCAGGAAGCTTCAACAAGTGTGTAGGGTCTGGGTTTTACTCCAATCCCGATGTCTGCTATCAATGCTACGGGCGACGAGGAAGGCAGCCCACCGTGAATTCAATGTCCGCAATGGATTGAATTCCCTTGATTCTCTATCGATGATGATTCGTTTTCCTGGATCTCCAGGGCGGAGCAATTTTTTGCCCACTTCAACACTCCTGCATCTCAGAAGGTCGAAATTGCCTCATCTCATCTAGACAATGAAGCTTTGCAGAGGTTTTGTTGGCGTAATCGCATTCACACTACATCACGTTGGGAGGAATTTACAAGAGCTTTTTGTCGAGATTTTGGCCCCTCCAAAAGTGAAAACAGTGATGAAGCTTTGTTTCAGTTACCCCAAACTAGGGATATTCTTGCAGCTACAACGGATGGTTTGGCGCCTGGGGCAGTTCATTCCTGCGAGCCACACTCGATCACCCAAGTCCATTATGTTCCACCGTTGCTTTCTTCTTCACCATTGTTGCAAGCAATGGCAATTCCTCTTGTCAAGGCACATTTGAACTATTCGTTGGCATCGACAATTCACACCAGCGTGCAGGGTTTTGTTTCTCCTCTGAGGAACACAAGAACCACCAAAATTGCAGTCCCCTTTCCACTTGCAGACCAACACGTCAGTGATTCCATCAACCTTGAGGAGTATAGAGATTACGTGAGCACCCAAGTCCATTATGTTCCACCGATGTTCTATTCTTCACCATTGTTGAGAGCAATGACAAATTTTCCCAGCCAACCATTACACTCAAATGATTTTGTAGCATGAACAATTCATTTGCGGAATGTTGAGAAAACCGGGCCCGTTGCGATGGTGACCATAATGCCGCCGCTATTTTCGATTTCAGCAACCTTTAGGACTGATTCATCCTACGCTCGCAGTCATAAACCTGTTTTGAGCACCAAGGAAGCTACAACAATGGCGCATGTTTTGGGTTTCCCTCTCAGGAACGCAGGAGTTACTAAATCTGTAGGTCTCTCTCATACGAACACCACGAAACGTCGACATGAGTTATTGAGATCCTTGATTTACACATCCAAAATTGGGAAAGCCAAATGGCAAGTTGGGGATGAATGATGTTTATCTGAATGAGATTAATGGGTGGGTCAGCATGTAAGAGGTTGGTAAATTGGTGATGGTTTTGAATGCAGAGAAAGTGTTTGAGGAAATAGCTAAGAGACAAAGCGAGGATGCTACAGGAAACCCCTTCGATCGAATGACCCCTCTTTTTCATAATATGGTTGCATGCTCTCAGTTTTGCATAACTATAGGTGAATTCTGGAATTGATGGGTTCCGGGAGGGGGATTAGCTAAAATTCTAGGTGTGTTGCTCTGTTCCAAGCACTAGGAAAACTGTTGTGACAAGTACCCTCAATTTTTTATCCAAAAGCTACACTTCATTAAGCATACAATGTATTTTACTTGTCTACTACAAGTGATGCAATGTGAGGAAGCTACTGCTACATGTGAAGGTGTTTTTGATATTTCAGGTGATCGCATGCCCTTTATTGATGCCGGCAAGACTGAGGAACTATTTCTACCATCAAGGGATGATGAAAAATTGTGTACCAATATATGTGTTAGCAAGAGAAGCTTTGGTATGGATGCAGCTTGTGTTGTTGCACCAATCTTGTTGTTTATCAAAGGTCTATTGCAAGAAATCAACCTTTCAGATTTTACTGCAGGAAGGTCAGAAGAAGAGGCTCTTGAAGTCATGCACGTATTCTCTTCGTTCTTGGACGGATGTGTTTTGAGGTATCTTAACCTTTTAGACAACGCCATGGGCGATAATGGTGTCAATGCATTTGGGTCAATTCTTAGTTCACAAAAAAAAATTGGAAGAGCTTTATTTGATGAATATGGCAAGGCTCAATAAGTGTCATAACACAAAGGAGTGGCATTGCGATGTGATTAGGAAGATCAAACGGCTGAATGAGAAAGAGATTTCTATTATGATCATTACCGAAGGACAAGCAAACTATGAAGATTTTTCTGATTATGTCAAAAATGGTGATGAGCTAACGTTTGAGTTGTTGCTCTACTTCAAAGCTATCAAGGCAGAGTGGCTTAACAGGGTTACAAAAATAACCAAGTTTGGTAGTTTTATGGTACAATTGGATAGAAGTGTTGAAGCTTTGAATAAAGGCAAAAAGCAAAAAGCTGGAGAGGGTGGATATAGTGATGCGATGAAGAGTTTGCATGAATTAAGCGTGAACAAGGCTGTGGATATGGCGACTGGGTTCGAAAGAGCATTGGCAGGACATGTTGTTAACAATATAATTTGTAGTACCATTGTAAGATTGGAGAGACTTCACTCAGAGGGGATTCATAGATTGCCAGAAGGGTGGTGTTCTGCGATATATCAGCTGCTGATGATTGGTAAATCCATCATATTTAGTTCAAACAAAACTCAGGAAGCAAATGGGATGTCGTTTTGGGAGCTGGTGATCTGAGTTTACTAGTTGAGAACACTTCAGTTGAGCGGCTTGGTGTGGTTATAAGGGTGACAATCTTTAAGGACTCCACTACTATTATTGGTGATGCATCATCAAAAGATGGGTTGCAAGTCTATGGTGGGTCTCCAATTGACATTATGGGCAGAAATCTTTTATGGGAGAAACAACTACAAAGGCGGCAAATAGGAGCATGCTACGCAGAAGCAAGCAATTGAGAAGTATAACCAGTTCTTCATTTTAACCTTGAGGACAAGGTTGTTCTTAAGGGGTAGGCAATGTTATGACCCTGATTAGCCTAATCATAGTTAGGCATTGAATTAGTTAGTCAAATGGGACTATTACAAGTAATTAGGAAAGCTTGTTAGATTCTGTTAGCTTCCAGTGGGTTTGGGAGTACTATAAATAGTCCCAAGTGTAATGGCTTTGCCCAGTGGTTAATTTGATAAAAAGAAAAATAAACAAAAAACATTTCAGAGCTCTTCTCTCTCTCCTCCTTCCCTCTCCCTCTCTATCCTCTGTGTTACTTGCAGGTTGATTAAGGGCTTAAAGATTTGGATCTTATTACAAATATGCACATCAAACCACCTCGAGCACCCAATCGAACCATCAATGGGAAAACCCCATGGCAACACCTTCGATAGTTTAGGAGCAACAAAAATTAGCCCATTATCATTAAGAATGATGATGACTAGACTCAGCTAAAGAAAAGTGTTTGAGACACCTGTAGACCGGGGAAAGAGAAAATGGGTAGTGAGGGAGTGGCGGCAAGAAAGCTGAAAGGGGATAGAGGAAACAGAAGGGGTGGAGCAATGGAGGGGAGGACAAAAGGAGACTAGGAGGAAGGTGGGAAGGGCAACCATTGGCCCCAAGCTGAAGCAAGGGATCGATGGTTGTGAAATTTCTGAGGAGGGTGTAGTCAAATTAGGATTTGATAGGACTTGATAGTATTTTAAAGGAGTTTAAAATATGGGTGTAGTCAATTAGATTTTAAAAGATTTTGAAATCATGGTATAGTCAAATTATGATTTTAAAAAATACATCCAAATCTATGGGTAGTCGATTAGGATTTTAAAAAGTCCACAAGAATCTAAGTGTAGTGAAAATATTAAAGATTTTCTAGGATTTTCTTGAACTAGGGATTTTGATGGATTTGAGGGTGGGTGATATAAATACCAAACACCTTAAACAATCCAACCTCCACCCCTAGGATTTCTTTTCTTCTCTAGAAAGGAAGACGAACCATCTCTCAAAGAAAAAAAGAGGACGAACCATCTCTCAAGAAAAGAAGATAGACATACAAAGTTCCTTTATTTGTTAAAAATATATCCACCAATCCGAAATGTCACCACAAATTCAACCCCCACAAAATCTCCATTCCCTATTCTGCTATGTGTATATTACTTCTCTACCTTTTTTTTGTTGCTATTTGTTTAGTTGTGTGTTTTAACTCTGTTTGGTAGCCTAGAATATGTCGGAAACTATGGGAAAATGGAGGGGTTGGAGGGATTGGAGTATGGGATGTTGGGGTTTTGAGTAAATTGGGTGCTGAAGTGAAAAAATGGTTTTCAGGAAGTAGACAGGGGCTTAGAGGTGTGGCTTTGAAGATTAACGAGGGCCCAAATGTGTTCTTGAAAATTATCCTTACCCATGCATTGTCACGCCCCGAACCCAAGGTCGGTGAAAAAAGGACCTAGTGCCCAGTGAGCCAGTAAAAATAAAAATAAATATGAAAAATCAAACTTCTCTTATAAAAATAACTCGAAAATCTTTAAAGGTGTACAAAAATAAATAAAAACTCTTAAAATCCCTCGTCTAACACAACCTCAGCTCTTCTACCCTTCGTTAATCTCGTACCAAACTTAGTCTAAAATGTACAGGGTGAGCGAAACCATAGCTTAGTAGGGACATAAATCTTATCAAAGATAATTGTCAAGACTAAACCAACTGTCATGCCACATGTAGTCCATTGTAATATGTTATCATTAATCACTATTTAATTGATAAGCCGTGAATGCAACTTAACTTCAATTACCCTAACCCGTTAATCTATATAATAAAACACCCGGATTTGCACGTTCCATACCATGCATCTTACCACTGTAGCAGTGGTCCAAACAACGATGGTGTGAATGCTCTATTATACAAACTAACCCTCGTAACTCAATCACCCCAATTCCCATTTTGTTGGTCATCTTGTTCTTCTCACGGTCGCAAAGTCTCCACTACTTCGTACCATTCCTATAATTTCACTTTTGTCATCCTTGCTGGTCCTTACAAGAGTCGAACTCAACCATACAAAAGATAGTTCCATTTCCATATCCCAATCTCAAATAAACCAACAGAATCCTTTGACTTCAGTATACAATGATATATGCATATAATCATCATTGTCACAATATCCACATTATCAAAAATAACAATAATATATATATCATTTCCAAAATAGACAATTATATCAATTCTAGAGATATATATCAAGTATAACACATATTTCACAAAGTTCAAATATTCTAAGGGTGACGAGTTCCAAAGAAACCCCCTGCCTCAAATCCGAACCTAGAATCTTCGTATTCCAACCCAAATTCCAAGCTATATGAAGTTGATCACAACCAGCACTACGTATAATTCCACTCTTATTTTTTCTTTATCAATAAACATATATAAGTCCACTCTTATTTTTACTACACACACACACACACACACTACGTGAGCTCCAAAGAGCATGCACTGCATGCTAGCTCATGTTGGTTACTACACACACACACACACACACACACACACACTACGTGAGCTCCAAAGAGCACTACGTGAGCTCCAAAGAGCATGCACTGCATGCTAGCTCATGTTGGTTACTACACACACACACACACACACTACGTGAGCTCCAAAGAGCATGCACTGCATGCTAGCTCATGTTGGAAACTAAATGGAGCTTAGCTCCTATTTATAGGGACATAAAGCAGGCATAACTAGTGTTTTAAGTCAGCTAATATGAGATGAGAATGCATTTGATGAGTGATATGTTGACAAATGGCTTCCAGGTGTCATTGTGCATGAGATAAATAACTTGGGTTTAATAAGTGGCTTTGTAAACGATGGTGGAAGGTGTAGGTGTCAACTTATAGAGTTAAGGGACTAATAACATGACAGCTGAATTGGTGATAATGCATATAGTTAAGCTTGAGGTATCATAATATTAGGAAATAGTGGTAGCAAGGATCTCTTCTAATAGTGATCATGCAAAAATACTTTTATAATAAATGTATTAATAAATCTAGCTAGAAGTAGTATAAATATTAATATACTAAACAAAGCTTAAGCTGATATGTAGATAAGATTAAAATACGGGTTCTCACATGCATGGACGAGCCTTCTACATGGGTCTCAATTTTCCTTTCACATTTTCCACATCACTACACTCTATGGCTTCGTCACCTTCCAAGTGTCACCCAGCACATCCCGGTTCAGGTGTCTACGTTGATACTCTGGATCGGGGTGTGTCAAGGATAATTTTCAAGATCGTACTATGAAATAAAAAAAAAGAAGTCATTTTCATCAAAGACATAGAAAAGATTAAAATATCATTAATAACCTCATTCTCTTATTATATTCTTTTATTTTTAACTTAAATTTTCATGTTGAATAATAAGAAATAGGATAAAAGAGTATTTTTATTGTATAGAAAACATGGAGACTTTGGATGCGGTCTTTAACCACTAATACTCATTAATTAAAACCTTTGTAGTTTTTAATTTTTGATCAAAGTTCTTTGACTTAATTTGTACACCTCAACATATGAATATTAATATATTTCCATGTCAACAATAAAACTTGAGATTTTATGCTATTTAAAATCTCACATCTAATGAGCTATAATAAAAAACGGCCAACAAAAAATATGGAAATCTTTTCAAAATTTTTATTGAATAAAAAATCAATATATTTCTCTTTGAAAATGTATATTAATAGATGTCATGACACACCCCGACCCGGAAGGTCCATTTGGACTCCAAATCGAGTTATACTAGCCGACACTTGGAGGGTGACGAAGCCAGAAAGTGTAGTGTAGTGGAAAAAGGATGTGAATAAATTTAAACCTAAAAGTACTTAATCAAAAGAGTGCGCGGGATTGAACCCATTTCACATGTGATGTCAGAGTATAAAATAGTATAGTAAATAGGATGAGGGTTATACCACTAAAGATAACCATCTCTTGAGATTTGCCAGAATCCTCGTTTACACGAATGCACAACTACTAAACCTAGAGGGGCGAAAAACAAAGTTAGTGGGTTAGCAAAACAACGTTTGTAAGAAAACCTTTATTTTTGAACATAGTAACCCCTCGTTGTAAAACAAGTATAGTTTCTGTAAAACATACTACATAAGTATGTAACAAAAGTACAACAGCAATATAACCAGAAGTATGCCAAGTCATGATATATCAAATGTCGCAGTAATATAATCATGTGATAATCAAGTATAACTAAGTGCTTATCCATCTAAACTGACACATAAGTTCGTACAGATAATTTCTAACACGAACAGGACTGGGTGTAATCAGTGCACTCTAGTACTACGATTACGTGAAGGTTGGTGCGGAAGCACGGCCATATACGAGTTGCAATTGCCTAATGCAGTCTGAACGACAGGACTGGCACCTAACTTGGATCCAAAGCAAGCGAACGGTGCAAATGTGAACACACACGTGAAAGACTGGCCCTGGCCTTGGGGCGAGTACTAACACCGGGGTGCAACAAGATAAGCATGTACAAATATGTATGAATATCATAACAGTAATATCTCAACCATATAGCAGCATTTATGACAATTAATATCACAATAACGATACTTGGCAATATAAGCGTAAAAATGAAGTAAATACGCATTTATGAAAACTATAACTATATATAGGTATAAAAACAAATTGACCACTCACAGATACGCAGTCAAAACGAAGCCTCTGAGCCTTGTCTAGCCTCGTACGTCCTCGGGATACGTTTCCCCTAAATGTGAAATTACTAATTTAATTAGATTAATAACACATAAACGGAAACTTAAATAAAACCCCCCATAGTTTGCTCGAACCTAGGGTTTAAATATATGAAATCGATCTACTCGAGATCACGAACCTACACAAATTTTCAGAAAAAATTTTGGACGTTGGACTGGCCGGCAATGGCACGGCCACAAGCATAGGCAAAGCTGACGGAGGCCTAACGGCTGTTAGGAATATTCCGTTAAATCCTTAACAGAAGTTAACAGCGTTACCTGATGCTGTTAGAATATTCCGTCAACTTCGACGAAATATTCTGTCATCTTCTGTGGTCTTCGCTAGTCGCCGCCGTCTGGTTCACCGGAGTCTGGAAAAATGTCATCGGAAACTGGGTAATTTTTCAAACCTTCATATCTTTTTCATTTCTGAACCATTTTTTCACAAAATTTATATAGAAATGAAGCTTATGAAGTGTAGAATCACGTTATACCTTTCAAGGGTCCAAAAAGTGGACGGAGGTGGCCCAAAGATGAAAGGTACGGTCAAACTGGAACTTCTCGAACCTTTGTGTTTTTGACGTCAACTCTCCACCAAAACTAGTCTAGGATCTTTAAGGAGTTGAGTAGTAGCTTCGCCGAGTCCTAAACGCCGTGATTGTGAAGCCAAAAATAATCAAGAGGCGACACATGGATTTTTGGGCAAAAAGGACAAAATTATCCTTGAGGAGCACTGGAATTCCTACGTGCGAGCAGTGGACAAACATCCCACAATCAAGTCAAAAGTGCCCAAATAGGTATTTATTTTTAAACCTATTTCATCCATCCTCATCAAATCCTCTCCACAAGGTAACCTTCAAAACATTTCTTTCAAATTATGTTAATTGGCTAATTAATAGATTTATTACCTACTTAATTTATTAATAGCCAATTAAACCACCAATTATACCCAAAAAATACATAAAAGGCCAGTCACTTTCTCTCCCAAAGGGACCAGCCATGCATTATATATTCAACCTCATTTCCTCTAAAAACCTAGGTCTTGACTCTTGCTAAACACTCAAAAATTCCCTAAATACTTTTCTCTCAAAATTCTAACTTTGGCATCGGAGGTTCTTTGGCCAAAGCCGGGGCCTAAATTTATCGTGGGCACGTGAGGCTCTTGGCCTTTACCAAATGTGTTATTTGTTTTGTAGGTGCAATTTTGTCCAAGATCAAGGAGGAAGAAATTTACATCTACAAATTGGTGCTTTCATTGAGAGTTGAGTTCCACACTCGTAGAAGACTCTCGCATCCAAGGTTTTCTATTTTCTTGTCCAATTGTAGATTTTTCATACGTTCTTATTTTTAGAATTTTTTATTTGCAAAAATTCTTTGATAAAATGTAAAAGAGAAGTACAATGGCTAGAAATTTAGAAAATTCAACAAATGAAAATTCCAATATTTAAGAGATGGGACCACGGCGATCTACAAGGCTAAATATGACAATAAGTGGAGTGGCATCACCACCATGAGTTTCCGCCATAGGAACCACCGCGATGGCCACCATGGTAGTCACCCGCGACGAGGCCTATGGTGTCACCACCACGACCTAAGCCATGCCATCCAAGGCTCACAGCACCAAGGCCATGTCACTCCAATCCCAATGCGAGCCCAACGCATTGCTAGGCCGAGCCCAAGCCTCACACCCACGTGTGCCACACACTGAGTAGCCTACTCCCGCCGAGCAGCCCACTTTTGTGGCCCAGCCTGCTCCTGTGGCCAAGCCTGCTTCCGCAGCCTAGCCCGCTTCCGCAGCCCAGTCTGCTCCCGTGGCCTTCCAACAACCTAAATCGATCCAAGATTAGTTCAATCATCCCGACTCCAAATTTCTGGATCGACAATAGAACTAGGAGCATTTTCACCACATTTTTCTGCGGATTTGACATTTCCTAACTAAAATCTCGCGCCCGAAGTCTACCATACTTCCACTGCTCAAGGAGACGCATTCCTTCCAAGCTATTCCAACCCAGATGGAGAACAACACTTGTCTCGACAAGTCATAAAGTTGATGAGTGCCCTCGCACAGCAGACGACCTTGGTGAACCAACTCTTGCAGCGTATCGAGATGCAACGTGCCCCAGATGAGGTGTCTCGAAGTAGGACAAGGGCAGACAAAGAACCTCTCTAGCAGCGTCCCGGCAATCAGCCACTCAACCAACCACGAATCGAGCAATCGGGCAATGTACATTCCTAATTGGGCCCCCGAGATAACGTATACTCTTATCTTAGCATGTAGAGGAGCGTGCACTCTCGATTAGGCCCACGGACTAGCGTACATTCACAGTTAGGGTCACACTTTGATAGTCAACATGGGCAACCTTCCAAGCGAAGTGTTCATTCGCCGCTAAGCCCGCAAGGAGCATCTTCCTCCTCACATAAGAGTAGGCAACACAACGGACGGAGAGAAGAAGTAACTCAATCCGGCTCAAGTTCAACCAGCAGTTTGTGAAGAACTCGCTTGCCTGCTAGGAACGCACCACACGCATCACATCCGCGGCATAGATAAGCCAAACACATGGAAGAGCAACCTAGACTAGCAAGTCACGGCTAGGGGTAGCCGATAGCTCCGCTACCCCAACAAAAGAAAATTCAGGAAGAAGTAGAGAGACTTTTGACTAAACGATTGCGTAATTTCCAACGTAATAAGGTCGCCAACGAGCCACTACGACGGAACATAACCAACATAAGCAGGTCACCCTTCACAGACGAGATCGAGCAGGCAGAGCCTCTACGCGAGTTTAGCATACCACATTTCACATCTTTTAAAGGGGATGAAGACCCGGAAATACACTTAAAGCACTACCAAAATGCAATGATGCTCTATTAAAACAACGACGATCTCATGTGTAAGATATTCGCCACCACTTTACAAGGCGAGGCGCAAGATTGGTTCTACACCCTGCTGTCACAATCTATCCGGAGTTTCGACGAACTTTCTTTGGTTTTCACCAAAGAATATTCATCCTATCACCCGATCAAAAAGAAGTCTGACCATTTGTTCAACGTCAAGAAGAACCCCAAATAATTGTTTCGTGACTATGTGAAAAGGTTCAAAGTAGAGAAGGTAAGGATAATCGGATGCAACGACTCGATAGCTAAAGCAGCCTTCCAAAAATGACTTCCAGCAAACCACCCGCTATTCAAAAAATTGATCATGAAAAAAAATCTAACTTTAGCAGACTCTTTCACTCTAGCAGAGAAGCATGGACTTTAGGACGAGGCTCACTAATGCACATTCAAGAACTTGAAGAAGTACCCGACATCACCTCCATAATATCCAAACCGGAAGTAATGGATGACTTATTCACATGTTTGACGGTATTTGAAGCAACAATAAGCTTTATCATTATACGAGAAGAGCTGGGGGCTCGACTACCTGTATTCCACAGTTCAAAAGCTCTCATCGATGCTACCAGAAATTCAAAAGCTAACTTTGGTGATAGTTGTTGCAACCCAGAAGCTCAAGTTTTACCTTCAGACTCACGCAGTCATCCTTATGATGCACTATTTTGCCCAATATAGACACACGACAATTCAAAATTTTCTAACGAACGCAATAACTTGACCCAAAAGAAATGCCAAGGGGAAACGAACACTGGAGGGACACACTCAGAAGCAAGTTTTGTCCTCGTCGCCCCAAAAAATTCTACATAAGAGCAACATGTACCGGCAGTTGAGCATCTCCTGATACGTGTAGCATGGCCCTAGCTCCACAATTCTCTACCACGCATTCATAATGCAACATAGTGGCCTAATGATGCCCCGGAGGTAGCCGAGCACTCCCTAGCCTGCCTGCTCCACCCGATAGAGACTTCTGGCATTTACATGTCGACGGTGCATCCAACTACAAAGGTTTGAGAGTATGCGCAGTCCTTGTCACCCTAGATGATTTGATACCCGAATAGGCAATCACTTTAGGATTCAAAGCATCTAACAATGAAGCAGAGAACGAGACCCTACAAGTAAGCTTCCTAATGGAAAAAGACTTAACAGTGAAAAAGCTTGCAATTCATTTTGATTCCTAGCTAATCACTAGCCAACCTAGGCTCCGCCTTCGACCACCAACTCAAACGCTCTATTCCGGTGGAGTATCTAGACGAGCCAAACATAGAGGCGAAACCAGCAGCCGAGGTGTCACAGATTAGTACAACTCAAAATTGACAAGATTCCATTGTAGACTATATGGTCAATGACACATTCCCCAAGGAAAGATTGGAGTCTAGGAAGCTCCAAATCAAGGCAGCACGCTACTACATGTGGAACGACATTCTCATCCGAAAATCCTACACCTGACCACATCTCCGCTGCCTAACGTATTCCGATGACTTGAAGGTTCTAAGCTCAATCCACAAAGGCGTTTGTGGAAATCACTCCGGAGGTCGATCATTAGCACAGAAGGCTTTTAACGTAGGCTACTGCTGGCCTACCATGCACCGAGATGCTAAGGAGTTAGTACAAAAGGATGACTATTGCTAACACTACAAGCCAGTACCAACATTGCTTGTTAGCGAGCTAGACCTGCAAAAAAATCCTTTGTCTTTCATGCAGTTAGCAATCGACGTGGTAAGACCTATGTCATCTGCTATTGAGGGCAGAAGTATGATGATCGTGGCAACCGACTACTTCACCAAATGGGTAGAAGCAGAGCCCAAGACGACAACGACTTAGACGGACATATAGCAATTCATATGGAGGAACATCATTCGCCAATTTGGCATCCCTTAGTCCATTGTCACCAACAACGGTCTGCAATTTGTGGGCAAAGATGTGGCGAAGTTCTTTTAAAAGTATGGCATTAAGCAGCACATGTCCGCGCCGAGATATCTTCAAGGTAATAGGCGGGCCGAAGCATCCAACAAGATGATCCTCGACTGCCTCAAGAAATCCCTCACCAACAAGAAGGGAAAATGGCCAGACAAACTCCCCAGATGTCTATAGGCATATCGTATCACCAAAAAACGAGCAACCGGTGAAACTTCTTTCTCTTTGGCATTTGGCTCAGAAGTTATCATTAATCTCAATGTCATCAAGCTAAGTATCATCGCTTTACTACCAAGCATTAAGCATAACAGTAAGGAGATGGCCACAAGCTTAGATATGGTGGAGGAGAAGCACGACAGACCATCATTCGCATCGCAGCCTACCAGCAGCAGCTCATCTCCAGCTACAACAAAAAGGCCCAAGATCCAGCAGTTCCAGCCCAAAGATTTAGTCCTAAGAAAAGCCTTCATCATTGTCCGCAGAAAATGCTCCAAAAAGATGGATCCCATCTGGGAATGTCGGTACAAGATTAGCAGAGTAGGCGGCAAGAGTAATTACACCCTCACCACCATGAAACGAAAAAAAGATCAAAAAGTAGTGGAGTGCCTATAATCTGAGGAAGTACCATGCGTGACCTCTCACTACATTAAAGCCCGAAGACTCAAGTAGCTTGACGTGCACCACATCACAAGCCGATGACTATCCAATTGTTATGCAGTTCCTACCTTACAGCTAAGTTCTTGTTCATTTCACTTGTCTTTTATTAAGGAATTCAGAAATAATCACAACTTAGCTTGACTGCATGATTACAACAACTGATCACTTATGCACTTCAAAAAAAAGACTGCGCCATTCTTAGGGACTCATCGCAGGAATTGCGCCCCTTGAGGGACCAACCATGTTCTCTAGTGCGAGAGGGTAAACCAATTCCTCGACACCCACATGGGTTAGCTCTCTAAGACAGGAGGATAAACTCTACACTCTGAATATCTAGACGTGGATGAGCCTAGCTGCCCTAGTATAACTAGATGCACGATGGCTTGCTTTAGAAGTAGCCACAATGGTCTTTTTCAAGGCTTAGCTAACTGAAGGATTTTGGGTCTCTTGGCCTAATCTGTGAGGAATCGGGCCCTAGAGATAGAGGGTGCACATTACGCAGTACATCTGATGGACGACTGCCCTGGAACCCTAAAGCTGCTACCGAGTGCACTAAGGTAGCCTACGGTTTCCAGAAGATTACCTACGGTTTGCCTTTCGAGCAGTAAAGCCACACTAGACTTATAGAACCGCACATTCTTATGAAGGTTAAACAAGCTAGCTATACGAAGCTTTATCTACTGATGAAATGATATGTAGTCAATAAGCTTCACCTTTGCCAAGCACGGAACAACTTACACTAAGTCCTAAAGTGTTGTGATACTTGCTATACAACCTACGAAATTGGAGAAAGCCAAGGCTAATAGCCTAGTGGTTACGCAGACTTGTCTGCTTCTTTATGTAAGGCATTCGGCTGTCAACCCTATGGCTAACAACTTTGCAAAGTTCTACACCAATACATACGGCTGCATTCTACGCGGGCATGTCTGCTTATAGAAAAGTAGCATGTCTGCTGCTGGTCTATAAAGTCTAAAGGTTAGGGTATGAACAAAAGAAGTGAAGACGAAGAAAAACGAAGGAAGCATGTTTATAAACAACTAGCAAAGGCCGAAGGAGTTCAAGAAAAACAAAAGTTACAAGAAAAAACAAAGAAAATCCTAAAGGCTACCTAGAAGACTACACTTCAGCAGCTTGGACATTCCACGACTACTCGATCGCCATACCTTCAACAGCTGCGACGCCGTTAGCAGTAGCATCATCCAGCGTTTCACCCCTCGGCTGCCCTAGCCTGGGCACCAACTTCTTCAACTACTTCACCAATGGAATCCTCAAAAGCAAAAGCAACCAAGTCTTCCGGAGAAAGAAATAAGGTCTCGAAACCTCGAGCCCATCCTTTTCACCCTTCAGCTGCTCATTCTCTTCGAGCAGCTCAACACGGACACGTTGCAGGCCATCCACTTCATTCTTCAGACTTTCGTTGATCTTTAGTACACCTTGAAGTTCCAACACTTGGGATTCAAGCCTATCAACGATTCTTTTGAAGTGGTCACTTGATTATAAGTAGCAATCAACTCTTCATCCTTTGCATAAGCAACGAAACAAAGCTCAGAAACTGCAAACTCAAGATCTTGAATCTGAGGTATGTAATATCCAATCTCCTTCTCTGCACTTTTATACTTAACTTGGATTGCGTCAAGCCTAGTCTTCAAGTCAACAATCTCTTGGTGAACGGTCTTAAGCTGCAGAGAAGTGAGGTAGAAATATTAGACCCATTCAAAGCAACGAGCTTAGAATCCAACCTCTTGATCCCCTCGGCCGAGGAATAAGTTTTAGCTACCATAGTCTTCGCCACCTCCTTGGCAGCCTTGCTATATCTACATCATAACAAGCAAAGTAATCTTTCTATATTGGGTCGTATGCTTCGCAAAGGAACTTGGGCAAGCGTCCATGTCTTTAACAAACTTGGCAAAGGAACTTGGGCAAGCGTCCATGTCTTTAACAAACTTGGCAAAGGAACTTGGGCAAGCGTCCATTAACAAACTTGGCACAAGCGTCCATGTCTTTAAGTAGATCTGGTTTCAAGAGCACACAGATCTCAACAGCCTCTGCAGAAGCAGGCTTAGTGAATTTCTCACAACTGCCCACACGAGCAGTTTTCTTCTTCCCAGTAAGCGAATCAGTCTCAGCAGCAGAGGGAGTGGGCCTTAGCGCCTTTATCCTCTTTAACTTCTCACTTGGGAGCAATCCACAATTCTCCTTGTAAAGAGAATTAAGCAGCCAACACTATTCACAGTACTCATCAGATGAACTTAACCCATACTGGTTTTTTCCTCATTTTTTTTCTCTCAAAACAATAGGCAAAAGGCTTGCATGCCCAACATTCCAGCAGCCCATGAGGCCCGCTACTTCCTCATCTTGCTAAATCGTCAGCCTGGCCCCCATCAGGTCCAAGAGCCCAAAGGACATAAACCTTGCCTAACACTGTGCCCCAGTGCCTCAATCCGCGGCCCCAATCGCGAAAGCTGCCCTTGGCTCTAGCCAAGCCGAGCAACCCAAGCAGTGGTCCCTGCCACAACACATCCTCGGTCCATGCCGAGCTGACTCCTGGCCCCTGCCAACCGACGTGCTGCACCACCTCGATAGCTCCTTTATGACAACACTATCCAAGAAGAAGACAAGGAAATATAATTTTTCTTACCTCGGTGCGACACGGAGAAGACGAAGAAAGCAACGAAAGGCGATTCTTTGCACGGGAAAGATGTAAAAGATTGCTAGAAGAAGGGGAACAAATATCCTCTAAGCTCTTTCTCTTGTAGGGTAGAATAAATCGTTCTCCAAAGTTGATTTAATAACCCACTTAAGGTGGACTTAAATAGGCTTTGAGATAAATTTATTTCCCTTTTCTAGAATGATCTAATTTCTTATTAAAGAGGGATTCAACATCAAAATAGGAAACAATCATACGTTTCTTAAAGCAAGAAAATCTCTACACCTATTGCTTTCCTACAAGCAGCCCAACATGTGTAGGGGCATTTGTGGAGCCAAAAATAATCAAGAGGTGACACGTGGATTTTTGGGCAAAAGGATAAAATTACCCTTGAGGAGCATCGGAATTCCTATGCGCGAGCAGTGGACAAACATCCCACAATCAAGTCAAAAGTGCCTAAATAGGTATTTATTTTTAAACCTATTTCATCCATCCTCATCAAATCCTCTCCACAAGGTAACCCCCAAAACATTTCTTTTTAAATTATGTTAATTGGCTAATTAATGGATTTATTACCTAATTAATCTATTAATGGCCAAGTAAACCACCAATTACACCCAAAAAATACACAAAAGGCTGGTCACCTTCTCTCCCAAAAGGACCGGCCATGCACTATATATTCAACCTCATTTCCTCTAAAAACCTAGGTCTTGACTCTTGCTAAACACTGAAAATTTCCCTAAACACTTTTCTCTCAAAATTCTAACTTTGGCATCAAAGGTTCTTCGGCCAAAGACCCCCCTTCATCGTGGGCGCGTGAGGCTTTTGGCCTTGACCAAAGGTGTTATTTGCTTTGTAGGTGCAATTTTGTCTAAGATCAAGGAGGAAGAAATTTGCATCCACAGTGACTCAGTCTGAAAATCGTCAATCCAGAACTCACCAAGTCGGAGCTTCCGAGTTGGTGAGTCAAGCCTCAACCAAATCGAGATCTGGCTACATAGTTGTGCTCATAGGGTTGATGGGAGTTCAAAGTGTAGGTTACAAGTCACGTTTGGGTGGTTTGGACATAGATTAAGAGAGTTGCAGAGAGAGAGAGTTTTCGGGGAAATGGAGAAGAGAGAGAGTGTGTGTGAGGTTGGGTGTTTTGATTGGTGATTGAGTCTGTGGAGGGTGCTCACTGATTGGGTGCAAAGTTCAGGGAAATGACTTGATTGGTAGAGAGGATTTTGGGGAAAGTTAATTGGTGGTTTGGGTGAAGAAATGGGGACAAGAATCCACCAATCAAGGAATGGGTGGATGAATTTTGTACAATTTTTTAAATGTACAAAATCTATCCTTTTGATAGTGTTCCGACTAGAGGTGGGCAAACGGGCCCTGGGCCTGAGAGTAGGGGTGGGTCCATATTGTTTTATATACAAAACGGGGCGGGGTGGGTCAAGTCCAAGTAAACAGCAGGGCAAGGCGGATCCAGTATTCTGAAAACACGAGCCCTTGGCCCGAACCGTAGCCAATAAACAAGCCCAGCCCAGTGCCATGCCACTTTAATCTCACACACACTCTCAAATCTCACACTCAAATCTAACCCTGTCACTTTCTCGAATACTCTCCCAGACTCTCCTCAGTCCTCCATTTCGATTTCTCTCTCCTATAGTCTTCCCTCTCGATCTCTCTCTCCCATTCTTAGTCTCTCAGTCTCTCTCTCTGTCAAACTTTTATCCCTCTCGATTCTTAGTCTCTCAATCTTTTTCTCTATCGAACTTGAGGGGATGAACAACGAAGTCGAACAACTCGAACTGATGAATCAGTCATCTCCTTCGTCTAACTCAGATTTGCATGGAAGCCGAGCTCTGCTGACGGTCGCACGGCCAAGATGATCAAGAAGGACAAAGACAACACCACCTCCCTCGACGGCATCATGGAGAATGAGATCGGCATCTTCCATTGGTGTTATCTCTCTAGTTTATTTCTTGATTTCAAGCTGTTTATGGGAGATTCTAAGTAATTAAAAAAAAGGGATCCGGAGAAGGAATTTGTTATTTTGTCTAATGCATGCAATCACTGCTTGCAGCCAAAGCTGTGGTAAATTGTCGAATTTTGGATTTTGATCAAATGGGTTATATTGTAATGCAATCATAGGAAATTAGTCATCTGGGATTCTGGGTTGTCTAAAATTCTTTTTTTTTTTTTAATTAAAGTTTGTTGCTTTGAAGGTTTTTCCCGAGGAGATCAACTGGGTGTGTAAACTATGATTGAATTTTGAGATTTTTGGTGAATGGTTGTACTGGGAAATTTGATAGGGAAGGAATTGGAAATGTACCCATGAGGTCCTGAGGAATTGGCCCGTTTCAAACTGGCCGGATTAGGTCCGGTTCCTATTTCAATTTTGCAGGATCCGCCTTGCCCAGCCCCGTTGTATTTTCAAGCAGGTCTGGTCCGGTCCCTTCAATTTTGGGCCCGGCCCATGCCCACCCCTAGTTCCAACACTGTAAATTTGTACGCCCGTGTACAAAAATACCCGTAATTAACGTACTTTAACGGAGAGCAATTTTTTCGTTACAGATCCGATTTGAGTCTAACATGCGCTCACCCTTTCGTAGTGACGAGTACTAATTTAGTACGAAACCAGGAAAATGAAACTGAAGGCCGAAAACCACGTCCACGTCAGATCCCACTTTTGTCCAAAAAGGGGTAAAATTGTCAACTCACACCAACGGAAAAGAAATTACAGTGAAATATAGGGACGGGTCGTCACATGTCAAGTACATGTACGCATATATATGTATCAATCAATTGGAAACAATGTTAACAAAAGTGCCAAAAGAATGTATCCCACATTGTTAAGAATTTGACCAAAAGAAAACATTGTTATGAATGACAAAATAGTTGTCACATGTCAATAAAATGTATATGTACATTTACCATATATAATTAGCTATGGGGTACAATTTCAAAATTGTTCCAAAAATTAAATGTTTTAATATGTAACCCATAAAAATGTTTAAAAAGAATGTACCCGTATAATTATCTGAGTACAATGGTGCACGTAATATAAATTTAAAAAATGTGGGTACATTTTATACAAAAAATGGATAAGTTTTATATAAAAAAATGCGTACATTATATAGAAAACACTGTACATTTTATATGAACATCAATGGATACATTTTAGATTAAAAAAAAATAAATAGATTTTAAATTAAAAAATGGGTACATTTTACATATAGCAAGTGGTGCATTTTTAACAAAACATGGGTACATTATAATAAATTATGGGTACAAATAAAAGGGGAAAAATTATGAGTACAATAAAAATTTTAAAAATATGGGAATAAAAAAAAAAAATATATGGGTACATATTAAAATTGTAAAGAAAATTGGTACAAATTAAAAAAAGGTTGTCAAATTAAAAATGGGTACAAACTAAAAGTAGAAATATATGATACAAAGTTTAGTCATATATATAAATATACCAAATGTAACGTTTCTAACACTAAATGAATATATTTAGTAATAAAATTTAATTATCTTGACACGTAAATGTTTATTATTGAAATAATGGCATTCATTAAAACCTAAGGACCTTGATCAAAAGTTGAAAATGAATATGGTTTTAATCAATGGAGTAGGAAAAAAAAGAATGAGAACCTAATTTCTCCAAAACTTAAACTACCATTACACAAAAGTATAAATAATAAGTTATATTAAGTCAGGTCATATTATTATCAAATCGGATCAACCTCAACACATATCTGGATCTATTTATAATCGGATTATCGGAGTAAGATCTTCTTCGGATAATCGGATTGAAAGTCATGATCCGTATCCTGTTAGTTACACCAGATCCGGGTCAAAATTCAATCCATCAACAGGTCTATTGCACGCGCGCACGCGTGCACACACACACTCTCTCTCTCTCTCTCTCTCTCTCTCTCTCTCTCTCTCTCTCTCTCTCTCTCTCTCTCTCTCTCTCTCTCTCTCTCTCTCTCTCTCTCTCTCTCTCTCTCTCATGTTTATCTCTATACGATAATTCCTTCTTGCTTTAAATTTATTATGCCAAAATGCCAAAATGAATAGGGTGTCCATGAGGAAAAAATGAAACTAGTGGGAAAATCATCTCTCATTTTCGTGCAAATATGCACCTGTTAATAAACGACCTAAAAACAAAGTGAAGAATGCAAATGTACAAAACAAGAGTGTGAAAGCAACGATTCGAAAAAGGAGAAAACATAGCACAATTCAAAACTATTTGCATTAAGTTATCAAAAGAAGGAGAATATTGTGCAGACCATTTTCAGATGGGGGTTGGATCTATCAGCTAGTTGAACATTAAAATAATGCAGCAAAAACCCTTTTTTAAAATATTTTCTCGCATATCAATGGAATATTAGGTCATAAATTAACTAAAAACTTTGGCTAAATATTTAAGCATTATTTTGTCCCTTTGGAGGTGCAGACTGCAGAGCATATTAAAGGAAACATCCTGGAGTCTTCCAACCACGTGCAAATCGTTGTTGAAATATAAAATAACACATGCTTAAATGCAAAGTTGCAAACCCATAATAATCCAAAGCTAATATAAAAATCATGAAAAATTATACCTAATTAACATGTTTTCTGCCAAAGGATATGGTCTGGTCTGCTGGTTCAGACCTTATAGCCCATTAAAAAAAAAGGGCAGAGTTTGATTTTGATTTTGATTTTCGTTACTCTTTCTCTTAGTCATCTGCATATCAAACATTTATTATTACTTGATATTAAGTTTAATATTCTGGTTTTTTTTTTTCTTTTCATTATGGTGAACATTATGATTTACTTGTCAATAGTAGTAATCAAGAATTTCTTCACTGCTAAAAATGAGAGACCATGTATTCGTTAATCATCTGATGACTAGGCAAACATAATTAAATATATTAAATGAAAATACGGCAAGTAAAGGAAATTGGTGGTGATCATGCATTGTGTTGGATAATCAAGGCAATCATGTGCAATGCCTGGGAAAAGCAGCATTCATTTCACTGTTCATGATGCACTTACCTCAGACGAAACATCCTCGATTGCCCACAAAGATTTCAAACCACATGTACCGATCTTGGACATCAACTTTCCCTTTATTAAATTCTATTTACTTTGCCTTCCCTTAATTTATATAAATGATCATTTAAAGGTGGTTAAATATCAAAAGATCTGATCTATCAACTTGTGTGTCGGACAATCTTTGGCCGGTACAGTGGTACTACTCATGCTTAAAGCTGACTATTAATTTACAAGTTATTCCATCAAAGTAATATTCATGTACCGTAGGTTTTATGTTCAAATATCAAAAGGTTCATCTTTGTTAAAATTGTAAAAATAAAACTGAACAATGTCACCTATTCGACTTGATTTGGTTTGTTTTGATTGTTTCTATTTGATTTTTTTTAGGCTTGTCTCATCAATCACTTGCAGCCCAAGCTTAAATCCAACCCCTCTTGCAGGAATTCATCAACGAATCAAAGAGAAATATTAAGAAGATAATGATGGAAAAAAATAAATGAAAAAAGGACCATATTAATCAAGTTGAAATACATCATTTTAGTCACCGTCATCAACCTCAATGTACTTATAAAAATTCTAATTACTTTATATAATTCAGACTTACTTTGCCTTCCTTTTAGTGTATTTATATAAATGATCACTTCAAGGTGGGCAAATATCAAAATATCTAATCTATCAGCTCGAGCGTCGGACAGTCTTTAACTAGTACCTCTCATGCTTAAAGCTAATTATTAACTCACAAGTTGTTTCAACGAGTAATATTCATATATCATAAGTTCTATGTTCAAATATCAAAATGTTCGTTTTTGTTGAAATTGAAATATAAAGCCGAACAATGTCACTGGTTCGACTTGATTTGATTCATTTTGATTTTTTAGGCTTGTCTCATCAATCACTTGAAGCCCAAAGCTTAAATCCAAACCCTCTTGCACGAATTCATCAACGAATTCAAACAGAAATATTAAGAAGATAATGATGGAAAAAAAAAATTGAAAAAAGGACCAAATTAATCAAGTTGAAATACTTATTCTCTTTTTAGTCAAAGCCATATATATACTTGTTTCCATTTTTCTTCAACATTAAACTATTATTTTTATACACAAGATCAACCAAACTTCAACATATAGTTTATCATAATGATTTCCCCATTTTTTGGCAACAAGTATTTTATTTTGAATATGCTAAATTATTTTAATTTAACATTAATGTAGATAGACACACATAAACCGAATGATTCTTTTCTTAAACAATTTAAGAAATGAGAAAGCGAGTGTGTAATAAGCTTGCATCTAGGGGTGGACATAAAACGATAAAATAAACTGTAAAAAACTGTGTTGACAAAAAAATCAATTTAGGTTCAAGAACTGGACCTAATCGTTTATATCGATTCCGATTACGGTTTTCATCTTGAAAGAACTGCCAGAATAGGATCAAACCGTTTTTTTATTTTTTAAAAATCTAATTCACTTATCCCATTTTTTATATTTTCCCAAAATTAGAATTTATTTTATTTAAGAGCGTTGCAAGAAGTAGTGTCACATCCCGGCTCAGGGCGGATCATTTCCCCCGCCCGCTCTACCACCGTAGCACGATATTGTCCGTTTTGGGCTTACCATTCCCTCACGGTTTTGTTTTTGAGAACTCACGAGCAACTTCTCAGTGGGTCACCCATCATGGGATTGCTCTCGCGCGCTACTCGCTTTACTTCAGAGTTCCGATGGAACCCGAAGCTAGTAAGCTCCCAAAAGGTCTCGTGCTAGGTAGAAATAAGAATATACATATAAGGATCACTCCCTGGACGATGTGGGATCTTACAAGTAGTATTGTTAGATATTAATTGAATTTATATTTCTTTCTAGCACATATTTATGTATTTATGGCATGCTCTAGCTCAGTATTGGGGTGGAGTAAAATTAAATAGGGGTGGGCATAAAATATGGAGAAATAGAAGATTTGTCTAAATATATATAATTTTGGTTGAAACTGTAAACTAACATGAATTGAACCAGAATCATCGTGAATCGAATTGTATGATTTTATCAATAAATTTGAGCAGACTGCACTTATTTGAACGGTTAATATTTTACGATTCCAATTCTTATTTGAAAGGGGATTGAACTGAACTGGATCGTGCCCTCTCCAAACCACATTCGGTAGGCAGCTGTATCAACTCAAATCTGGTACTAATCCCTTCATGCTTATCATCTTTTAACTACTTAACCCATTAATTAATTAATTAATTAATTAAATTCCCCATATTTGCACGCCCCCAACCCAATTCAAATTTTAAACGCAGAAAAACGCCATGGCGTGGACTGTTAGAATTTAAACCATGACCGCCTGGTGTCGGTCGACAGTGAAGGCCGTTGGCGTCTCACAGTCTCATCCCAGCGCCAGGTATACAGCTGGACTGACAGCTTGTCAGTCACGACCCGATTTCCCATTTCGCGACCGCTCTTGTCGTTTTCTCCACATCAGCGGTTTCGTGCGCCCCAAAAGAACAATAAAAACAAAATAAAATAATAAAGTTTACGAAACCGAACCAAAAATCTTAAAATCTTTCTCACGTAAATGCTCTCCAGCCTGGCTCAGTCAAACTTATCCTCAACTGACACTCCAAAATCTCCCCAATTTGTCGCGATATTATGATAAATTTGTTTGTTTTTCCTTTAAGTAACTTAAGCCAAAACGGGAAACGAGGTCCTAACGCTGTCACTGGAGAAATATCGTGGCGCCGATATTTTAGGGGAGGAGGATTCTCAGCAATCCAGAGGGGCCGACGTGGCAACGCGTGGTGGTTATACAGCTGTAGAGTGATGTAACGGGTAACGGGTAACGCAGCAGTACCGGTTGCCATAACGCCTTTTACCCGATTCGGTTACCCTAGGCCCCTCCTTTATAAACCCCTCCTACTCGTCTCTGCCTCTCTCACAACTCTCCGAGCCTCCACGGCCGAGACTCTCTCTCCCTTTCTCTCTCCTCCAATTTTGTAGATTATTTATCCCCTTTCAAATTTTGATTTCGTTTTTATCTAGGGTTAGGGTTTTTCATTTATTCATGGATCAACAAGAGTCGGCAGCAATGGAGTCTTCTGCGATGGTGCAGAGAGAACTGGATCGGGTTAAAGGTCCCTGGAGCCCCGACGAGGATGAGAAGCTACGGCAAATCGTTCAGCGTTACGGCGCTCGCAACTGGTCAGTGATAAGCAAGTCGGTGCCGGGACGATCGGGCAAGTCCTGCCGGCTGCGGTGGTGCAATCAGCTATCGCCCGAGGTGGAGCACCGGGCGTTCACTCCCGAGGAGGATGAGATCATCGCCGGGGCCCACGCCAAGTACGGAAATAAGTGGGCCACCATCGCTAGACTCCTGAACGGCCGTACGGACAATGCGATCAAGAACCACTGGAACTCGACGTTGAAGCGGAAATTCTCGGCTCTCTCGCCGAACGAAGACGGCATGGCGATCGACGAAGGTTTACTTCGTCCGGATAAGAAAACTGCGACGGCGGCGGTGTCGTTTCCTGGTCTCTGTTACAGTCCGGGGAGCCCGTCCGGATCCGACGTCAGCGAGTCTGACGTTCCCGCCACCTCATCCTCTCAAATATTCCGGCCCGTGGCAAGAACCGCCGCTATCGTAACTCGGGAGTCGCCTCCGAGTCAGACTGAGTGGTGCGAGCCGTCGACTCTGCTGACTCTGTCATTACCGGGAGCGGAGGCGGCGATGCACGAGTTGCCAACCGATGAATCGGCCCCTCGCCGAGGACAGAGAACGGCGTCCTTGCAGCCGGAGAAGGAGACGAATGTCAATAACAGCAATACGATGTCGTTTGGGCCGGAGTTTATTTCAGTGATGCAGGAGATGATTAGAAAGGAAGTGAGGAGTTACATGGATGGAGTAGTGTGCTCACAGAGTGAGGGCGTGAGGAATGCTGGGGTTAAGCGCATTGGGATTAGCAGGCTCGATTAAAAGTCTAAAACCAGAAACGAAAACAGGGGATTAGGAAGTTAAGTAATCAGGATTAGGGAGTTGATGAGAAGACGACCCAGAAGAAAATTTTTAATTTTCCCTTTTTCCTTGGAAAAAAAAATAATTTTGAGAATGTACAGAAGGCTATCTATTACTTTTTAGAATGTACAGAAGGCTGTAGAAATTTGAATTTTCTTTCGATTTGTTGGACCCAAATTTCGGTTGTTGATTTGATTATGGCACTGTTTCGAAATCTCGAAATGAAGTAGCTCACTGTTGTTTTAATCCTATCCCATCGCTTCCACCCCTTTCTCCATTCCACCGCACTTTGCCATCTCAATTGAATCCAAAATTCAATTGTGGAGGAGAACGGGCTTCCGATCTTCACGACGGAACTTCTCTGGAGCCTTCATTCTTTTCTCCACGTCCACTAAGCTCATGCAGTTATCCGTGCATAAAGCAGTATAGGCTTGCTGGAACTTGTCAACAGTAGAGTTGATCTTCAACATAGTATCTCATACATGTTCCATAGTATGGGGGGCCTATTAGCATGAACATCGTCACTCTCTGGGGTGGTTGCGGCCTTAGGAGTTTGATAGCTCACTCTCGGACTGGCGGTAACAGTGTCGCTGGTGTGGTTACTGCTGACCTGCGCAACAGAGGTATATGCAGCTGAGCCGCCATCATGTGTTTTGTCAATGCCAGCGTTGACAAGCTTTCTTCAAGGTTCATCTTTAAGGGGTAAAGTGATCTGGTCGAGAGGTTCTTGAGTTCAACTCTCAATGAAAGCGTCAATTGTTGGAACCAAATCCCTGCACCACCATGAGTAACAAAGATGCTCGAATCCATTTACTTGTAAAAGAACACACAACCGTAAGTAAGCCTAGAACGGGGGGATGGGGGTTGTGGTGGTCAAAAGCTGTCTGACGGTCAAGTTAGTAAGCAATATTATGATTCAAGCAATGGGTAAGAGAATAACTATGTAATACATTGCCAGAGATGAACACTAGAAGGATGTATCTATACTAGTCGAGGAAAAGACCTTTTAGGATATTAGAATCCATATTAAACCGAGAGAATCTATAAGGATATCTAAGAAATAAATATTGCATCCTCTTAGGAGTGTGATTACTTGCGGTGCACGCCAATCCTTATACAATAAGGACTCCAAGATTATAGGAAACATGTTGATTTCTTGTTGGATTAGGTTCTCGAATCTTGCGGAACAAGAATGGTCTCTCTTAACAAAGTCGGCGGACTTCGCCCATTGATTCCGGAACAAGATGATGGTGGCATCAATGACCAATTTAGTGAACAGGATGATGGTGGCATCAATGACCAATTTAGTTAACTCCATTATACAAGTTGTTTAGTCCATGACCAGACTTTAAGGTATGACCATAGAAAATCATGGTGTCCACAAGGTGGGAACCTCTTGTGATAGGGTCGGACGGCTGATGTAGTAGAGAATTCTTATGTTAAGTCGAGCACTATTTATAGTCTTGAAATCAATACAATCTGAGTGACACAGTGGATGTAGCCTAGTTATATCTTAAGTCCATCCCACTTTAGTTTCTAGCCGCAGCTTACCAAGGGCTTGTTGTTTTAATTTGTTAACTAGCAAGTTTTGAGCATTAACATTCTCTTCTGTTTTGAAAACTAAAGCGTTTGAGATGCGACGTCATCATCCTGCCGATTTGTCGCCATTTTTCTAACAGTTGTGATTAGTTGATCAGGGATATATAAACTAAGCTTCAGAAGTTCTTCTTTATTTTCCTCTTCTTTTGAACCGAAACTCTGCCAAATTTTCTTCTGCATTTTTCTTTGATTATGAAGAACTTGTGCCTACAAATCTCCAACATTCTTTATCAATTTTCTTTAGGTTTATCCCACAAAATGGTATTTTTCTTAGCCACTATATAATGTAAATCAGTCGTGACTTTAAATTGTTCTCTTGAATTTTGCCTTGCTGGTTGTCATCGGCGAGGATCACCATCGTTAAACCTTCATAAGATCGAGTCTGGGTAGATTGCCCAATAGACCAACTAGAATTATGACCTTCTCAATCGTGCACCTATCAGCCCTAACACTTAGGAATTTGTAATTTTGAATAGACTACCTTCATATTTCTCTTTTCTTTTCTAAAGTTAAAACTATTTGTAGATACCGAGCACACACAATGTTGACCATTCCAGACTTTAAGAATTGTTAATGGTGGGCCCATTTAGGCCCACCGACAAGCATAAGCCCAAGGAAAGGTTAAAGAGCGTAAAGCCCAAAGAGTTTAGAGATGGCCGACCCAAGTGCTCAGGTTAATTGAGATGAAAAAAGTCCTACTCGACTGAGAAGAACACGTGGGTGTGCCGACAACTTTATGGCACAAGTCTCCAAGAACAGAACTACTCAAGTACTATTTAGACTACTCAACAACGTGTAGACAGTAGTAGAGGCCTAGGATGGGACATAAGAGCAGTCAGGGCAGTGCTCGCCAAGGCAATTCAGAGTAACTAAGTTTCGAGCGGGACGCTCGGGCCACCTCAGCCTTAAAAGACATGCAATCTGACTACTAGAACGTCACTTCGTCAACAAATGCTAGGGTAAGTAGGTGAAAAGCTGTTAGTAAGCTAGCAAAGGTGGTTGACACATTAAATGCTGGTTTAAGAGGCCTTAAGAGGGAAATACCTATATAAAGGGGTACATAACTTCATTATGGAGGTCAGATGAATCAAAGAGGATAGACTGAATATATTAGCCGAGTGCTATTTAGATTTGAAATCAATATCTTGAGAGCAACATAGTGGGTGTAGCCCAGTTTTGAAGGGTGAACCATTTCTATCTTTGATACCATCTTATGTCATTTAATTAAGTTTTTTAACCTTACAATTTTGATCGTTAACAAGAATGATGGCTGAGAGGCCCAAGATTACGAGCACTTAGTTGGGAGTTAATGCATTGACTTTGAAGCCATAACGGACCTCACTAAAGCACTCAAGGATGATTTACCGTAGAAGACCTGAGTTGCTGACTTCAACTTCTCCAAGTTCCTCCGCTCATGGCAAGGAGCAAGGAGAAAAGTCAAAGGATTTAAAGACAAGATTAATAACTAATCCCTATTTTAAGCTTTCCTTATTTAAGACGAACTCAATTAAGGAATCACAATCAAATCCAATCAAGGATACTACGAGATAATCCCAAGATATTATTATTATTATTTATTAAAAAAAATGCCAATATATTATTAACTAGACAATATCTTCAGATTAATTCTCTACTCTATTTAGCAGACAACACACCTTGGCCAATTGGATGTCGACACGACATGAAAAACCTTGCAAATGTGGTCGGCCCTATGCTATATAAATACCCCATTATAATTAATTTATGGTAAGTTTTTACTATGCAACCTAAACTCTCTTAGAAAAAGGGGATAAATTTGTATGTAAATCTTCATTGATACCAAACTCACATCTATGGAAGCATTTCGACTTTGTCAAGAATTAGATTCAATGATAATAAATAGGGTATATATATTACAAATGGTTCCTAAAATTGACCCACACCATCAAGATGATCCCTGAAATTGAAAATCCTAAAAATCACAAATCAACGTGGCCCTTCCATCATAATTCTGTCAAAAATTCTGTTATGTATTGATGTGGCTAGGGGTGGGCACGGGTCGGGTTGGGTCCAAATTTGGAGGGATGAGACCAGACCCGTTTTAAAATGTAACAGGCCGAGTATAAGAAATCTGAACTTTAGAACCGAACCTAACCCGCCCCGAAAAAAGTGGTCGGTTCGGGGCAGATCCACGGGTCTTTTTTTTTTTTTTTTTTTTACAAAGTTTCGTTTCCATAAATAGCTATATATAAGTATATTTACAGCCATCTTCCCTTACATATATCGTTGCCCAGAAAAAAACCAAACTTATTGATTGACGTTTATGATCTTTAAACGAATTCATGATATGGACTGAGATTAATCACCAATTGATTCATGTAAACATCTGAAAAGAGATGCCAAACAAAGAAGACAACATGAGGAAGGACTGGGAAGAGAAACCATATAGCATTTTAGAAATTCAAAACTTTGAGCCTTGTAAACCGAGTCTTTGAATTATAGTCTCACAAATAGTTTCCACTATCAATAAAATACTCAATTTACTTTCAAGCTTGTAGATTCAAAGCAGAGATTGCACATTGCACAGGTTGCTGAACACTTAAAGATCGTAGCAAGGTGTTGTACATTTGTAGATTTGGACAATAAATAAATTCCCATTCAGTGCTATACAACAAGTCTGCAAGTTTGAACAATACATTAATTCCCAATTCAAATTTCAAACATTATGGAATGCCCAGTAGGTACGATATGAACATTTGAACACTAAATCCCTAAATTCCAAAATCCCAATTTCTACGAAGGAAAATTTATGGATTGTGTTTGGGGTATGAAGAACTACCCAATAGACTGAGAGATTGTAGAAAACCCTAACTCTCAAATCTAAAAATTGATCAGAGAGAATTAGAGATTGCAGATAACCATAAATCCCTAAGTTCAAAAAATTAACTAGAGAGTTAAAAATTAAGAGTTCAGAAATTATATTACCTTAATTTGTAAGGAGATGAGATGACGATGGTGGTCTCAATTCGGAAAGATGATGGTGTTGGTGGTTGTTGGGTTACCACCACTGACATTTGAGGGAGACGAAGATGGAGTTGAGGGTTGTGGAGTCTAAGATGTCAAGGACTCATCTCGAGCCCAGTCTCATGTTCTTCACTTTTCCCTCTTTCTGTCGAGAAAAGTAGCAGCGGCTGCGAGTCCAAGGTCAAGGACATGTCCTAGGCCGACTTAGGCCGCCTCGAGATCGAGCTTGCTGAGGTCGAAATGCCTGGCCTCGTCTCATGCCGCACCGAATTTGTCTATTGTTGTTGCTACTTTGATGGATGGCTGCTATCGAAGACTCGACTCGAGCTCAAATCGTGAATAAATGGAGAATGGGAGACTAAATGACTTAATCTGTGAGATGAAAATATTGCAATTAATGGTGAAAAGTAGGACCCAAACTGCAGGTACCCGCCCCGACTTGTGGGTACAGAACCCGTTTACCCACTCCTAGATGTGGCACATAAATAAGGTCCACAAGATGCAAGAGTTTTTATCACAAATGGTCCTTAAAATTAATCCACAAGATCAAGATGGTATCTGAAATTAAAAATTGATCAACGTAGTACCTGAAATAGGTGTCGTAAATCAATATGGTCATTCTGTCACAATTCTGTAAAAAAAAAATCTGTTATGCACTGATATGGGTTTAATAATTAATTAAAAAAGTTGTCAAAACACCTTTTTCAATAGTTAGATTATCTCAAGGCAGAGCTTGCCGTTCTTCGCGTCACCAAGATCCAGGGAAGCACCCAACAAACTCTCCAAGGTTAAGGTTGTGAAGTTGTCAATCGTCCTAATTTTGATGATGAAGTTACAAAAGTCGTCACCAGTCCAAGCTGTCACCAAAGGTAGTCTCGATTCTGGTTCAATTTGACAAATGATCTCAACGGGTGTCAAGGTAAGTGTCTTAAGAATTTTCTTTTTCAGAGACAAGACGATGAAGGCTACCATAAATAGAGGTAGAAGAGTATGGGTTTGGATTAGAGGTGATTGTGGAACCAAATTTTTGGATTGACAATTTTTCTAATTAATTATTAAATTATGAGTTTTTATCACAAATGGTCCTTGAAATTTACCCACCCCATCAATATGGTCCTGAAATTAAAAATCAATCAATATCATCCCTGAAAATGAGTCGTGGAAATCAATGTCGTCTTTCCGTTTAAATCCGTTAAAAAAATCTGTTAATGTGCTGACGTAACACATTATGAACCTCTCACTTTAATATTATAATGACATGTGGATTAAAAAAAATTAATTTTTTAATTTGGCCTTTGCATTAATTAAATAGAAAATAAAAAAGGAAAAAAAGGGGAAACAAAACGACTCTATTACAATGAATTGTTTAGTTTAACCTTTGAATTCCTCCATTTCCTCCTCTTCTCATTTTCGTCTTTTCATCAACAATGCTCAGAAATCAACAATATCCATCCCAGTAACAATAATAATAATAAAAGCCATCATACATAAAAGAAATCTTTATACATCCATAACCACCAGCTACTAAAACAACATTTGCTTCTAAAAAAACGAACGCGAACTCAAACCGTGAATGCAGATCTGAAGGCCAGAGTGGCAACAAAGGCAGAGAAGAATGAGGAGGAGATGGATGCCGTGGGGGAGACTAGGCTAGGAGTCGGAGTCTCCTAGGCGGCGTCGATAGCCGAGAGGACGAGGAAGAGGACTACCATGAGGGTGACGACTGAGGATGCCTTTGAGACTACCATTGTTGATAGGGTTTGGACCTCTGTGTGCTTTTAGGAATCAGGGGTTTTTTTAAGATGCAGAGAGACTGAAAGCACATGTATATGAGTTGAGGTGAGAGGTCGAATCAATTACCCAAAATAATGAATAACGATTAGGAAAAAGAAGACTGGTTAAGGTTGCGGAAGAAAGGTTGCTAGAGTAGCTGCAATCTCTAGTCCTCGTTTCATTTTTTTTATTTAAAAATAAACTTTATTTTCGTAAAACAAAGGTGAATTAAAAATAAACTTTCCACTAATCCATGTGGTATCATAATTTAGAGTGAGGGCCCACAATGTGCCACGTCAGCACATTAACAGATTTTAAACAGAATTTAAATGGAAGGACGACATTGATTTACACGACCCATTTTCAGGGACGACATTGATCGATTTTCATTTTGAGGGACCATGTTAATGTGGTGAGTCAATTTCAGAGACCATTTGTGATAAAAACCCTTAAATTATTAGACATATTTCTAATTCAATTTTTATTTAGTTAGACTTGTAAGTCCATTTTGCCACATTAACACATAACAAAATTTTTGATAAAATTAAGATGGAATGACCACATTGATTTGAGACATATATTTTAGGACTACATTGATCGATTTTCAATTTCAAGAACCATCTTGATGGGGTTCAATTTCAGGGACCATTTTTAATAAAAATGATGACTTGTTGGACCCATTTATGTGCCACATCAACACATAACAAAATTTGATAGAATTATGACGGAAGGATCACATTGATTTGCGACACCTATTTTCACGGACTAGATTGATTGATTTTCAATTTCAAGGACCATCTTAATGGTGTAGGTCAATTGCAGGGATCATTTGTGATATCCCTTAATAAATATATAGAGTAGTGCTATCCACACACCTATTTTTATTTCTCACATGCACTTCTCTATCTCCGGCCATTGGAAAGAATGAATGGAAGAAGATCAATAACCAAAAATTAATAAGGGTACGTGGAAGCTAAAAATGAGTGTGTGAAAAGCATTATCCTAAATATAAATTCTCCTCACCACCTTCCCTTTTATCTGAAATCACTTTCAGGAAATGATGTATACAAACATTTTTTTAACCTCACACTCCCATGTTTAATTTTGTTTGTTGTTTCCGTATGACGTATTTAAACAGATAACTAAAAATAAAGAGGTGTGTGAGAACCTAAAAACAATGTGTTAAAATAAATCATTGCCTCAACAAATGGTTTGGAATAGAATGCAAATTTTATAAGCTACGCTATTGTTCGAATTTTCTCATTAATGAAAGCAGGCACATGACCCTAAGAGCGTTTCTACCCCTAAAAGCCCTATTGAGTTGTAGGCAACTCAATCCTCCAAATGAATTGTAAGTGTCTGTAGTAAACAGTAACAACCTAAGTGCATCTCTACCCCTAAACTGAATAACTTAGACAATTTGTATTAAAATATATATATTTTATATAAAATAATTTATTTTTAATTTCGAATAGGATTTTCAACCAGTCTTGTCATACCACGTGTTATTATCCTAAAGTACAATATTTATGGATAAATTTTGAAGGAGTTTTTTAACCAATTTCGTAGCACCACGAGTCATGATGTTGTAAGAATTTTGTGGATAGATTTCCGATAAGATTTTTAACCAATCCCGTCGTGCTATATGTCACTATCTATTTATAATCTTTAAGAATAGATTTCAATAAGATTTTTAACTAATCACGGTGTGCCACGTGACATTATCTACAGCCTCATCCTTTTTTTTTCTCCTCCATATAAACCTTACATCCATCCTAAAGTCATACACGAAAATCAAAATTTCTTAGATCCTTCTTCATAGTTTATAAATATTGAGTTCTTACAATGTCTTCTTCAAGGAGATTGTTAGAAATCGATGAGTAAGATAAAGAATTGTTTAAGTAAGATGAAGATTGTTCAATCTCAAGGAGGGAGAAATGAGGTGTTTGAAATGGAAGAGGAAGAGGATGAAGAATGTAGAATGAGAGATGACGAAGCAAGAAGCGAGAAAGCCTCACATTCCCATCATGTCATGCAAGCTGTGGGTGAGATCTTTAGACCCAGGTGTTATGCAAACCTCAATAGAAAGAGGGAACAACAAGGTAAAGATCTCTTGAACGATTATTTTGTCCCGAACAATGTATACCCTAATTGCTGTTTGCAACCATGATCTATATTTTGTGCAAAAGAAGAATGCTTTTAATGCTAGAGGTCACATTCCCGAGCAAAAAAAATTACTGCTGCCTTGCAAATGCTTGCATATGGAGCCTCTGCAAATTAAGTGATGAGATAGCGAGGATAAGGAAATCAACCATTCTAGAGTCCCTGATGAGGTTTTGCTTCGCAATCGAAGTTATTTACACCAAAGAGTACCTCCGGAGACTCATGACAATGGACCTGCAAAGGCTTCTAAACAAGGGGTGAGATGCACGATTTTCCTGACATGATTGGAAGCACTGACTGTATGTAATGGACCTAGAAAAATTGCCTAAGTGAGTGGCAAAGAGCTTATGGAGACAGAAAATAAGCCAAAAGTATCATTTTGGAGGCGATGGCATCATTTGATACATAGATTTGACATTTTTTTTTCAGTGTTCCAAGAGCTCAAAATAACCTCAATGTCCTTACCCAATCCCTAGTGTTCAATGATGTGCTGCAACGAAGAGCTCCTCAAGTCACATATACAATAAGTGGAACCGTATACTCGAGAGTATCTAGTAGACGACATTTACTCAATGTGGATATCATTTATCAAAACAATGTCACACCCACAAAGTGAAAAGAAAAAACACATAGCAAGATGTCAAGATGGGTGTAGGAAAGATGTGGAACGTTGTTTTGGTATCCTCCATGCTCGTTAGGTGATTGTCAGGGGTGCTGCCTGATTGTTTGATGTAGAGGTGCTTCGAACCATCATGATGATGTGTATCATTCTCCATAATATGATTGTTAAAGATGAGTATGATTATGATGCCATTGATGAATTTGAACCAGACACGATGAACAATTCTATGACACAAATATATTAAGCTTATGATGCCACCGAAGGCCCCGTGCAACCTGAAAACATTGGAAAGGGATGGACATTACAATCAAAGACTCATTGAACGGAATACTTCAATGAAATCTCCATACATTCACAAAAGCCGCCAAAGTGACTTGATTGAGCAATTGTGGGGATTGAAATAAGCTCAAGAAACTTACAACAAGCTTGTGGTGGAAGAAAATGCTCTTAGTTTATCTAGTGTATTTCTGTAATTTTATTTGGTGTGTTTTTTTTTTTTTTCTTTTTTTCTTAAGCTTATTTGGTGTGTTTTTATAATTTTATTTGGTGTGTTTTTATGATTTTATTTCATGTGTTTTGTAATTTTATTTGGTATTTTATGTTGTTTGAATAAAGATGCTCTTAGTTTAAATAAACTACTAAATTAAATAAAGTACCAAATTAAAAAAATACGAAATTACATAAAGTACTAAATTAAATAAATACAAAATTTCAACTCAAGGTGCATGGAAATTTATGGGCTTCGATTTTACAACAAATTCTCTACAAATCACCAAACCAATTCATGGTGCTAGGACCATCTCCATTTGTTCCCTCGTCTCTTGCATGCCTCCTTCACACCACGCTTGCTTTTTCCGATCTCAAAAGATATTTAGAATTCAATGATATTCTTTCTAGAGGCCTGTTCATAATTTCACGATCTTGTTGAGCCCTCCTTTCTTCTCTAAGCATCTCCCTTTCTTGCCTAAGTAGCTCTCTTTGTCTATCATTATCCGCATCATGTCTTTCAGTAGCAGCATCGCGTCTCTTAGTAGTCGCAGCTCTAGCCTCATCTCAAGCCTTCTCAGCCTCAATTCTAGCCACGTCCCGCACCAAACTCATTTCACCTAGGGGGGCAAGTTCTTCCATGTACTTTGTATAATCATTCTTGGAAGAACTCACTTTTTTCTTTGCAGCCTTCTTACCTTGAGGTCTAAGTGAATGATGAGTTGGTTGCGGCATTTTTTCAATTGTCGTTCTCGACACTTCAAATGCGTCGCCTTCCTGAACATGTGAGTCGTCTTATGGCGTAGAGTGTAGGGTTGGAAAATTTTCTCAAAAATCCCAAACCAAACCAAAATAATCCCGGTCCCATATTGAAAAATTCTCAAACCGATAATACCGTAATTTTTGGGACCCATACCGAATTGGTCCCGAACCTTTTGGTACAGGAATTAGGATTACATATTCAATGGTTCGGGAATCCCGAACCGAACTGAAATATATATATATATGTATGTATGTATGTATGTATGCATATTATTTTGATTACATGCATGTTGAATGTTGAATGTTGAATGTTGAATGTTGAATTTAAGTAATTTGAGAGTAGACTATATTAGAAATAGAAGTGTGAAATTAAGTAGTTTGGAACTATGGAACGTTAATTTTGACTTTGTAAGAATGATTTGGTATTTCAATTGTTAAGAAATTTCAAAGTCAAAGACCCAAATTTCAATTGATATGACATTGGGTAACAAAATTTTAAGCTGAAGACCCAAATTTTAGCCCACAATCCAAAAATCTCAAATTTATGCCCAAAAGCCCAAAACCCAAAACACAATCCCGAAATACCAAAATCATTTCGGGAATCCCGAAAATTAGGAATACCAAAATTTCGGTTCGGGATTAGTCTTCAAATTCTCGTCCCGCAAATTTTTGGTTTGGGATTCGGGATCCCATTTTCAGTTTGGGATCCCATATCGAACTACCCCTAGTAGATTGTGAAGGGATGTTGTTCATGACAACTTCCGGACCGACTGGCACAATTCTTTATTTGGACAATCTTTGACAACATTTGAACATTTCCAGCAGTATAATGAACTAATTAATGTCAATTTAGGTGTAATACAAATAAATAAATAAAATATTGTCAGCTGATTCGCTAAATTTTAGCCATTTCGAAGATTAGAACTAGATAACAGGAGGGTGTCTCTCCAACAAGTAAGTGATTGGCTGAGTATTCTCCAACAACTTTGAAGAGATTGATCTATTCTTCTGGTGCCAAGCTTCTCGCAAAACAAGGTACGAACCGTCTTCCAAAGTTCTCGTAAGTGCATCTCATTACCCGTAATCGGGCCATGAGTAGCTTGAACCCAATATTCACACAACGTAACATCTTCAATGATCAACCAATTCAAACCTGCATCATTAACCTTTTTTAAAAACAAAAGTATATGAGAACTATGAGACAAAGATTGGTTGAAAGTATTTGAAATATTGAAATGTGGTGTAAGGTGGAAGACAATGGTTAGGTATTTAAAAAATTATAATTTTTGAGTTTTTAATTAATTTTTTTATTAACTTAATTAATCTGGACCATTGGATTATAAAAAATGGAAATCCAACAATCCAGATTAAGACATGTAGCCAATGGTAACATTTCTGAATTTTTTTTTAAGTAAAAAAATCTGGATCATTGATTGAGAAATCAAATGGTCCAGATTGTGCTACGTTATCTAGCCGTTGGGTTAGATTTCAAATTTTTTTTTTACCTTTGGAAATCCAATGGCTTGGAATCAGCACGTTGTCCATGTACAACGGTAACATGAGTGCGCTACACGTGAGCCCCATCCTCTGTAAACCTGTTGGAGATGCGCCCCTACTCGCTCGTGTTTTCCATTGCCCGGCGCAAAAAAAAAATTGTAATGTGGTTGACATCAACTATGCAGTTACATGGCCTCAGACGCTAAACCCGTGGATTAACTCATGATTGAGAAGTTGGGTTCGCCTGGAGCCCAATGCCCTAGAGTGGGCTGGAAGGGCCTATCCTCTAGGGCATTTGTAAGGCATGGAGCTTAGGGGTGGGCAAACGGGTACATGAACCACGGGTCGGGAAGGGTAAACAAGGTTCGAGGCGGGTATGGGCCGGTTCCTAATTTTATAAAAACAGAACGGGGCGAGGCGAGCCTTTGAAGTTTTCGGTTCGGGTCGGTTCCAAAAGTATAGGAACCGCGGGTACCCGGACCGGCCCGTTTGTTATTACAATGGATGGACGAGATTTAAGATATCATCTTTCCATCCAATCTCAACCATTGCTTTCAACCCTAGCCAATTCCACCTGCCGAGTTCCAGAATTCACCCTCAGTCTCTTACACTCTCATACTCTCCCTCCCTCGACTCCCTCCTTGTCTCTCCCTTCGACTCCAACTCTCAGACTCTCACTCACAGTGTTCACCGCCGTCGGGACCAACACAACAACACCACCTCCTCCGTCGCGACCACTATCACCCCATCACCACCATCGAGCTCCAACTCTTAGACTCTCACAGCGCCGTCGCGACCAACACAACGACACCACCTCTGTCGTTGTGACCACCATCATCCCATCACCACCGTCGAGAACATCAGTGGTCCAATACCACTACCAACCATTATCCCTCTAAAATTTAGGTAATTTTGAATTAGGTTCTATTATTAATGTGAAATTGTGAATATCTGGGGTAGGGATTTTAGGAGTTTTAAGTTAGAATTTGTAGACTGATGATTTAATCATGTTGCTACCATTTACGGTTTTCTTAAAATTTGAATTGCATTTGTAGAGTGATGATTGATATGTTGCCGCCATTTAGGGTTCTTCTCTTCGCATCTACCAATTTTTTCCACTGTAATACTGATAACAAAGTTTGGGTTTTTTTTTGGCTTGGCATATTTTAGATCTAAAGTCTGAGCGAAAAGTTTTTCTGGAACAGCCATCAGCCATGTCTCTGGTGAGTTTTAGTTTGTTTATTCTAATGTTCCAATCTCATTTGTCATCCCTGATTCATTGTAGTCCAATTCTTCTTAGTTCTTATCGTTCACAGTTGTCAATTTGTGTTTCGATTGCATCTCAAAAAGTTCGTAATTCGGTGATTGTATGCGTTTGGTTTCACCAATGGCCAGCGTAGATTTGGTTGATGATGATACAATTCAATTTTCAATGTTCTTATATTGATCTGTTTTTGAAATTAGATTTGATTTTGGTTGATGATTATATTAGAATGTCGCCGCCGCTGCAATCTCATATTTTCTTCTCGTTTATGGTTAACCAAATTGTCGATTCGATCAGTTGATTTCTTGAATTTGAATTTGGGTTTTCTCTTTCTCTCTCTCTCTCTCTCTCTCGCTCTCTATGATTCATTGAGTTTGGAAATAAGGTGCAACTTTGAAGCTCTGGTTGTCTAAAGAAAAGGGAAACATATTTGGATGAATTATGATCTGGTTGGGAAGGTGGGAAGGCTTGAGTTTGGAACTAGAAATATCATCACCAATATAGTTTCTTACAAGTGATTTTTGTACGTCAATTTGTGCTCACATACGGCGTGGATAATTATGATATTTGAATTGAATAAATTAAAGTAGAATTAAGGGGCAGAAATAAACAGGAATGTGCATAAAAAGAAAATGGTTGTGGAAATTATTCTATTTATGATTTTTTAACCTTAACCACGTTAAGTTTTTGAGTGTGTACAATTAGTATTACTAATCCAATGTGCATTACAATCCATAAAAAGAAAATCGTTGTGGAAATTATTCTGTTTATGATTTTTTAACCTTAACCACATTAAGTTTTTTAGTGTGTACAATTAGTATTACTAATCCAATGTGCATTACAATCCATGAGAACCCCTCCAACTGGCACAAATACTGCTGCCAAAACGCATCAAAATTGTCCGATCAGAAGGAAGAGGTTTGCTGCAGGCCCAAAAAAACCTGATCTTTTGTTTCTCTCTTATGCCCTTATCTATTCACTCAGTAACTTCCATATGCACCACACACCCACGCACAGATCAGAATGAGCAGCTATCCTGTTAGCTTGAACATTGACACAACCTTAGCTAGTTTTCTCATACTGTATGAATTTGAAGGGTGAAACTCACACACCCCCGCACAGATTAATTAACTTAATGTGTAGCAGATGAACTGCACATTGACAGGTTTGCTACTGCGGATTGTTACTTGTGCTCGGGAGTCAGACTCTTGACGAGTCGCAGCCACAAGCTTGACTTGATATTTGTACATTTTCAAACCTTGTCTATAGGATTGCAAATATATTACCTATGTCCTTCAGTTACGTGATAAATTTGTCTTAAAGAGTTTGAGTTTTCACTCATAATTGAAGTAAGGGGATCTTCTTCATTGTAGGAATAAGGAAATCTTCTTCATTGCAATTGATGTAAACAAGCCATTTTCAGATCAAGGACCTTTTGATGTTGTTTTGCATAAGGTGAGTGCTCATATGTTCTTTTAGATGCATAACAGCCTCTGATTTGGTTTCTGTCTTCTCAGACAAATTTAGCATGGTTTCTGTAGCATACGGGAATGTGTGTAAACTTATAGTTTGCTTCTCTCCTTATTCCTAATTATTCCTAATCATTCTGCAGGTAAGTGAACTAGAAAAGTGGGGCTACTCTGTTGATTAGAAGAAAGTACTAGTCTTCTTCTTTGGAACCCAACAGATCACAGATGTAATTACTTAATAGTTAATAGATCTGCATGTTTTTCTTTAAACTAGTTTTCCTTTAAAATATTGCTAATGTAAGACAAATTTAGCATGATTCGAAATTGCACTCTTCCACTTTTTAGCATATAGTTTCTTTCTCCTATTTTCATTTGGTTTCATATCGAGTATTAATGGGGATGGATTTATTTAGCATGTCTTTCATTTGGTTTCTCTTTGTTTTCATTTAGCACGTCCTTCTCTTGTTTTCATTTGGTTTCTTTCTCTTGATGGGGATGGATTTAGTAGTTGGTTTTATTCATGATCTGAACTCTGAAGTTTTAATGGATTCTTGAGATTATTTATATTGTGTGGTAATTTCATGAAATTGGTGTGCATATTTCGAAATATCTTTATTTGATTAATGAATATACTTCCATTATTTAATTTTTACAAATTTTTACATAATGTCTCAATCTCAAAGTCAAAGTACCCCTAGTACTAATGTAGCATCATCTGCGGCTACATCACCATGTCTTCCACAACCAACACAAGCACAACCCACACAGTCAAAATCATCAATGCCTCCCTTAAACCCCTCCTCCTCCAGAAAAAGAAAAGCCCCACTTATTCCAAAGACAAAACAACCAACTATAATAGCTTCACTAGAGAGATCTTGGGTTTGGGATCATGTCACTAAGTGTACCGTCTCGGAAATACAAGAAGTAGAAAAGGATGGAAAGAAAGAGATGGCGGAGGTATAAGTATTGAAGGCTAAGTGTAACCATTGTAACGCCCTTTTTGCATGTGATACTAGTGGGGGTGGAACTAGTACTTACATTAAACATATCAATAAACATTGCAAGTCATATAAACCAATTGATGAGTTGCAAAAGGTTCTAGGCAGTTCTGGACCTTCTGGGGATGTCAAAAACATGCTTGTTGCTAAAGGGTGGAGCCAAGAAGAAAGTGTGGAAGGTATTATTGAGTATATTGTGATCGATGAGGTACCTTTTAGTGTTGTGGAGAGTGAAGGGTTTAGGCGGATGATGTGCAAAGTCCAGCCTAGATTGCATGTTTCATCTCGAAGAACTATCGTGAGGGAGTTATTCAATATTTATGATACCATGAAAGATCAGTTAAAAAGAGAGATACACAATCATAGAGTGAGCTTGACTACTGATACATGGACAAGTGTGCAAAATTTGAACTACATGGTGCTAACTGCTCATTTTGTGGATGATGAATGGAATATGCACAAAAGGATTCTAAACTTTTGTTTGATTTCAAGTCATGAAGGCAAAGAAATAGGGAAGATGATTGAGCAATGTTTGGTTGAGTGGGAGATTAAAAAGGTAATGTGTATCTCAGTTGACAATGCATCGGCTAATAAGGTGGCAATTGAGTATGTTGTTCGTATAATGCATAAATGGCCTAATAGTAAAATTATTATGAATGACAAGTTTATGCATATGAGGTGCTTAGCTCATATTATCAACTTGGTAGTAAAAGATGTATTGAAAAGATTAGATACAAGTGTGGATGTTCTTAGAAATGCCGTGCGGTTTGTGAGATCAAGTTCTCGAAGGTTTAGTTATTTCAAGAAATGTGTGGAGAATGAGAAGTTGGATAGTAGGGGTCTAGTTGTTATGGATGTGCCTAATAGGTGGAATAACACATACATAATGCTAGAATCTTGCTTGAAGTTAAAAAAAAACATTTGAAAGGATGTCCGAAGATGATGAAGCTAATATATACTCCACCTATTTCAAGGAAAAGGTGCTTAATGATGAAGGAGAAGAAGTGGTGAGTAAAGGGAGGGTTGGACCATCTAAGGAGGAAGATTGGGATGGTGTAGAAGTGTTTGTAGAATTTTTGAAGGTCTTCTATCTTATAACTTTGAAAGTTAGTGCAAGTAAGTATCCCACATCTAATACAGCTGTTCATGATGTCATTGCTGTGGAAAACGAGATTGAAAAGCTTTTTTTGCCTAAATATATGCAAATTGGAGGAAGTGTAGAGTTGGTGCTACGTGATATGGCATTTAGCATGCGAGCCAAATATCGAAAGTATTTTGGTTCAATTGAGTCCCTTAATCAAATATTTGTAGTTGCCCTTGTCTTAGACCCAAGGTTCAAATTGAGGCACTACATGCACTTGTGTAGAAAGCAATTACAGCTTCCTAAAGAAGAGATTCAACAAAAAAGTAATGAAGTGAAGACATTGTTGAATGGCGATGTGTGATGAATATGCTTACCAAGCTTTCAGTTCACAAACACAACAAAAGGATAGAGAAGATTTAGTTGTTGACACTACTTGTTCAAGGGTAAAACAATCATTTTCTAGTGTGCCAATAGAAAATCCAATGATATTTAGTCAAATCATGAATGATTGGGAGAATGAACTAGAAGACACCGAGGATATTGCAGCTTGCACATGAGGTGGATAGGTATCTCCTTGACACTGTAGAGAAAGTACCACATGGTTCACAATTTGACGTTTTGAAATGGTGGAAGTTGAAAGGAAGAGCACATATCCCACGCTTGCTTTGATAGCGAAAGATGTTTTACCAATTCAAGTGTCAACAGTTGCCAGTGAGAGTGCATTTAGAGGAAGAAAAAGAGTAATTGACCCTTTTAGATCGTCTCTCCTTCCTCAGACAGTGGAGTCATTGATATGCCTCCAAAATTGGTTAAGCTGCAATTAGCAACATTAAGTATGAAGCAAGTCCTGGCGGAGCTTGAATTTTATTAAGAGTGTGAAGAAGGTAATTATTTTGTTTTGTATAGTTTGATTTATAACTTTATATTAATTGGTTTACAATTAACGTTTGTTCTTTGTTGTAGAATATAAAAGAAGAAGAGCAAATACTATATCTACAAGTTCAACCATCTCACCAAGTGTTTCTGAAATTGAAGCTCCTCAAACAACTCGAACAAATAAAGGAAAAGGAATTGCGGTAATATTTTAAACTCAAATGAATAAACTTTAAATTTCAATGATTCAATGAGGATAAGATGATGTTGGACGTTAAAAATGTCATGTTTATATTCTATTTTTGCTTACGGATTCAATAAGGATTGTTGTTGGAACTTGGACGTTGGATGTGGTTTTGGATGTGAATTTGGAATTTATTGCGGATGTCTTGGACTTTCGGATATTTTGTATGTTGATTGATTTTTAGATGTTGGACGATGTAATATTGTTATTTTGGATGTATTGTTAATTTGTGAACTTCAATGTTGGACTTTGTATTTAGAATTTTAGATTGGATGTGAATAATGGTGAATTTGTGCAAAATTTGCATAAATGCAGTTTGTGACTCTGTGCAGTTTGCAATCTGTGCAAATTTTATCATTATTTTTTTCAAAAAAAAAAAAAAGGGACCCGTGGACCCGGCCCAAACCACCTTGTTTCAACCGGGCCGGTTAAGGTCCGGTTCCTATATTAGAAAATGTAATCCCCGCCCTGCCCCAACCTGTTTTCTTTAAACCTAGGTTCGGTCCGGTCCTTTCAAAATTGGGCCCGGCCCAGCCCGTGCCCAACCCGTGCCCACCCCTAATGGAGCTGATCTACATATGACCCGTTAAGAAAGCGGGTCTTGCCACCTTAGTTTGTGGATTGGATAGAGGGAACCAAGTAGTCGTCATTTCTAACAAGCTCCCTTGGCCGAAGCCCAACTCATATTTGAAAAGCAGGTCTGGCCCAATTACACAATTGATCGAAACTTGGGCCGTAAGCATAGAGGGAACCAAGTAGTCGTCATTTCTACGTTTTACTTCCTGCCATCTGAAAATTCTCAACTCGTTCAAGAGGAAGGGAGAGACGGAGAGAGCTGGTGGAAATTCTAGAGATCTTGTAGATCAGCCAAGAGGAGGTGCATAGAGGGTTTAGGCGAAGAAGCACAGAGAATTCGAGAGAGAGAGAGAGAGAGAGGAGAGAGAGATGTTGCCCACAACGTCGAGAGGGCGGTCGTCGTCCTCTGCATCTCGGACGAACCCCATGTTCATTCAGTACCTTCGGCGAATAATCAAGGTGCTTTCTTCTTCTTCTGTAATTATCTGGCTTTGTGCCTTTTCGATCTGATCTGCGTACTAATTTGTTGCATTTTGTATGATTAAGCATTTTATAATTTGTGGATTGGATCTAATTCGACGATTAATTTTGTAAAAACTCTGAATTCTGGCAGATTTAGTGCTTTTGATTGCTCTGGAATTTGGATGTGTAACCGAAATTTCGGTTCTTTTTTGGTTTTCAAGTGGGTTCGGGGTTGGTTGCTTAGAGTTAGTTAGGCAGGTGCTTATATGGATTTAATCCTCATTTGTGTCTTTTAATCAATTTTTTGAGGGGCTGGTAAGGTTTGTGGACCTCGTTCTTCGAAGACCTTGGGAATTCTTTGACTCAGTGGAAGTTGGAGAACATCACATTTTTACATGGGGAAGGTATTATAGGGAAATGTGGTGCATTTGAGCTACTTTTTTTACGTAGAGAAGTAGCCCTAGGTTCAAATAGTATGACCATGGTGTTTTTTAAGAGATATTGGAGTGAAGTCGGTGTGATGTTTGAGAATTATGTATCGTTTAGTTGAATAGTTTGGATGCTTATTTTGATTAAAAAAAAGAAGGGAGCTAAGAGCTTAAGATTTGGACTTGTTAGCCTGGTGGGCAAGTTTGAAAGTTCTTGCAATGTTAAGATTTTTGATTCAGTGTCTTAGGCTAATGTGTGGCTTTGTTGGGGTTTCTATTGTTCCTACGCTGGTGGATTTAAGTTGGCGTATCTTGGGTTGTACCCCCGAAAATCATCCGTAGCTATACTGTACAAAACTAGTGACGTTAAAAGAGAAAACTTATACATGAAATGGATTTAGAGTTGAGAAGGAAGCTCAACAGATGACAGAAAATCTAGATGGGTTCTGGAATTCAGAACCCAGCAGTTAAGTGTTCCACCATTGTGGGTTCAGAGCAACAATATATAGTTTACATTGATATCGCGACATGGATTTAGAGTGGAGAAGAAAGTATGAGAAAGGAATCTGACACCATGATGGGTCCAGAACAATAATATAGAGATCTAGGAGCTTCTGTACTGATTTGAATCAGGAGTTGGCAACTTAGTATCTTTAGATAAAAGGGGTTGATAGACTAGAGAAATGATTTTATATTTTGTTAAGGGGAAGGGGTTGAAGATATTATGGGCTCTCGTGTCTATCCCCCTAAGTCAATCATGCTTTTAGCCTTGCACTTTGATGTGACCCACACTGCTTGATGTCAATTTTTAGTCTTACTTGGAATCCCTGTTTTGCAGTGGCTTACATATTAATTGAGACCATGCTACATTTATATTAGTCTGCATGTTATGAGGACATCCTGATTTGCTAAATAAAGGGTTGTGTACTGCGCAATTCACAAGCTAAATATCAATTTCAGCAACAAGAAATATTCTTGGATGTTATACAAATCGAACATTGATAGGATATATAATCACGTAATTTTCAATTTTAGTCCCATCTATTCCATAACCAAATGTTGGGTATAGGTCTTAAATCTGGATTCTTTTTCAGCACATCCATTTCTGTTTTGTTGTCTTTTACCTAAACCTTTGAAGTCTCTTTTAACTTTGGTTCTGGAAGTTAGAACATTTTCATCAGCAGCAAGTTAGTATGCTACTTTTATTATTTTGATTTCGTGGGCATGCTTTTATCAATGATTTTTCTTTTGATTTTGTTGGTTTTTAACCTTTTAGTGGCAACAAATGGATATTGAATATACATTTTGGCAAATGCTTCACCTATGCAGCTCACCGAAAGTTGTGTAAGTATTCACCTTTCAAGATCATCAGCATTGTCATTACTGTTTTTTTTTTGTTGCTCCTGATTTCCTTAATAATGGGTTTTGTATCTTGCATGTGTAACTGTACGACTAATGCAGCTATCAGCACACTAAGTATCACAAGCGTAAGTCCTCGTTCCATAAAGTATAAGAAGCAGATGTTCATTAAGTTTCTTTCCCTTTCCTTTTCATTTCAAAATTACTTTACAAAGTTAGCATCTCTAAATTCTATGATTTACTTGCGTGCATGTGGAGTGATTACATGTCAAGATTGTCAAATATTTCTGCTACATCTGATGCAATTGAAAATTTATTTACTTTCCTTTTGGTCTCAGAAACTAAGAATCAATGGGCACGTGACGACCCTGCTTTTGTTGTAATCTGCAGCCTTCTACTTGCTGTTGCAACTCTGGCATATTGTGCGGCGTAAGTTTACTGTTCACTTAATCATACACTCTACAAGTAAAACGGTTGCATTTTGGATTTTGTAGTTTCACTGAATTTTATGTTGCTTTGCCTCAAAAGTTCTAGCCTAATTGAGCTGTTATATTCTTTATTTATCTGTATATCTTTAGACTCTGGCAAGAGTTCTGTGAGGAATCCTTTTTTTTGACTTCATAATTGTGCTTATTTCAGGTACGACCATAGTGCTGCACATGCTGTTTTTGTAGTTATTTCTGTTTTGCTTTTTCATTTTTTGTTCCTCGGGATGCTTCTGGCTACATTTTGTTGGTAAGAACTGGTGCTTTCTAATAATAATGTGAACTTTTATTATCTTATTCTGAAATATGTCAGTGACTTCTTGCATCTTATTCAGGCTCAAATATTTCATGAAAAATTTTAAGGAACAAATAAATTCTGTGGAACCAAATTTTCTGTGTTTTCTTACTCAGTTTCTTAGATAAAGGAAGCTATTTTCCATAGAAGTAGGGAAACATGTTTATTTGATATCATCTAGTGATGCCAAGCCAGCTTGAGTTTGCTGAGTCATTTCAACATCCAGTAAAAGGCTTCTATATAAAGAAAAAGCGACTACGAAACAGTCTATCTAAAGAAAAAGAACATGTTAGTTGCATGAACATAGAGAGTGAAATGTTTGCTGATCTCATATGTTTTCGTGTGCATGCGAATATGGGTTTTTTATAAATAGCTAGTTGCTGGTGACAACATGTTAATTTCTCAAAAGTCTATGAAGGAAACACATATTTGAGAATTCGTTAGTCTAAATAATTTTAGTTCCGAGTCTCTTCCATAACTGTTACAGCTTTTAGTCTCCCTATTTATAGAGTTCTCAATCTTCATTCATAACTGAAACCTTAGTGTGAAGTATTGATCATCGTCTAATGGCACACTTCTCAATGCTCATGCAGGTTTTTAACTAATTCTTACCTTCGTGAAGAGGCTCCGAATAGCCATGTTGTTGAGCAGCGTGTTGAATGGTGAGTCCATTATCCTTTATTTCCACTTTATTAGTAATATGATTCTTACTGAACAATTAAACTTAGCCTTTTTCCCCATCCTATATCATCAACGTGTACGTTCATGTGATGTTATATGTGTGAATATAATTTTAGATTGATTGAATGTCGAATCAGTCAAACGTTTATTTTTTTTCCTGCTTGATTACCTACTGAGCAATGATTTTGTTGTGATTTTGGTCATTTGAAGGCTGTACGCATTTGATGTGCACTGCAACTCTTTCTTCCCGATGTTTGTTCTGCTTTATGGTAATTAATACAAAACATTGTTTTCCTTATCGTATTGTTAATCTCAAATGTGTGAAATAATGCTTCTGATCTCTTGGTTCTGCAGTGATCCATTATTTTCTATCACCAATTTTGGTAGCTCATGGCTTCATTCCAGTATTGCTATCAAATTTGATATTCATGGTGGCCACTTCATACTATCATTATCTCAACTTCTTAGGTTATGATGGTAAGCTAAAGATTTTGTTATGAGCTCAAGAGTTTTCATTCAAATGTTTAGGTTCAGATGGTGTGATGGGTTCATAGTTCATACCCATGCTGTTTATGGTGGATAGCATCTTTTAGGAGTCACCACAACCATGTTATATATTATATAGTTGCGGTTTTGGATGTGGATACAAAGTAATGTTGGTTAAAGGCCAAGGTTTATGAATTCAATCAGCTATTTTAATGAGCGAAAATGTGCAATTGATTTGTCAAACAAGGACTGGTAATCAGCTAAACGGTTCACCTCATCATTTATGCATAGTCCTTTCACCGCTTATGCAGTGGAGAGAGGTGGCCAGCATTACAGATCCCTACATGTCAATTCTAGCATTCTCCTCTATAGTCAGTAATGTTGAATTCTCTTCAAGTTCTGCTTTTCTGTTTTTTGGAGTTCTATTGCAATTAAGTTGGCTCATCAGCTTGTAATGTAACGCAATGACTTTAGAGTGGAATACAACTATGTTGAGTTGTTCAGTTGGTTTTTTATTTCCATCTACGATAAGAATTCTATGAAACAAACTTGTCAATGATATAATAATATGTTAGGGACTTGTGGTAGAGCGAAGTGATGGGTGATTTATTTTGAGAAAATATCAGTGCTAGTATGCGTTCATGCGTCATACTGATTACATGTCCTATTTTTCACAGTACTGCCCTTTCTGGAGAGGACCACTTTCTTCCTATATCCAATCAGTGTTGTCATTGTCCTCTCTCCGATCTGTAAGTGTTGCATGAACGTTTTCCTTTGATTTTACTTTGCTTTCCAGTACACATTATGTTGAAATTCTTTGTTTCCCCTTGTCTGCAGTGATTTTGAGTGGCTTCAATCCTTCAAGATATTTTATGAACATGTACTTTAGTCAACGAGTATGGATTTAATTGAGGCAAACATTTAAGACAGCACATATGTTAAGCATGGGGTACTAATTCAGAGGCCACAACTCGAGAAGTCATTGGCGGATTCTTGATTGCTTATATATGATATGATTATCAGCAGCAGGTCACATAGGAAAAAGCTTGTGTGGCTTCCTTTGTAGGCATTTTACCACTGTGAATGGAAATCGGAACCAACAAAGATAGGGCATCAAGTGTGTTTTTAGAGATTTTAGGTTATGAATATTGATCCAGAGATGTATCGAACGCTACGATTTGTCTGCATGTCAAATCTATGCCTTGCATTTACATAAATTTTTGAAAAATTTCAGTCGACATCTATTGCAGGTACTGTACCAGTTGTACCAACATATGCATTGGAGTCAATTGAATCGTTCCGATTCAGTGTACGTGTTCGGTTGGTAATCTTTCCTTTCGTCATGCCGAGTGTTGTATTTTACATGTATGATGGATTAGCAACTAGAGAGAGTTGAAACCAATTGTGGCAGGCTCGGTAAATATTTTCAACATTTGTTCAAGATTTAGCTCTCTGCTAACATTGAGTATGTTATTGCTTTTCATTGGAAATTACCATTTAAGCCGTTTGTTCCTTTATTGTTTTTGTTCTGTATATACATTGTACTGCATATTCTTCGATAAGATGGAATTTTGTGATTCTCATTTTATTGGTCAAGATTGCTACTGGCTGCGTCGACGATGAACCTGTACCTAATGTTGGTTCTCTCCGCCCCTTCGAAGGCTGTGTTGATATAATCCATGTTAACCACTTCGATCATCGTTGTCAATCCTTTCTCTTTGCAGAATTCAAGCACCTCCTCTGTCCCTTCATGCTCCCCTCAAAGCTCCCTGTGCTTGTCTTCCTCCCTATACGTAATTGCACAGCATGGAAAGTGTAACACTATATCAGTTACTAGTCTTAGAAACCTTAAGAGGTTGGGGAATGAAATAACAACAGGTTTCTCGCTTAGGGTTTAAGTTTACCACTTCCGATTTCTATAAGACCAAAATTTTCGACTTGAAACCTAAAATCTAAGTTCGTAAGATTATTCTACTCCTTAAAAATAAGCAAACATGCTGAGGAAGGGATTAAAAAGAGAGACAATTTTCGCACATCTTTCAATAAGGGCCAAAATTAAGAGCGGTGCAGAAAGTGGAAGATCAGACTCACTAAGGTCTTGTTTGGTACTGAGGTGATTCTGAAAAAAGCTGATATAAAAAAAGTTGGGAGCTGTTTTTGTGTTTGGTAAACATTCAGCTTCAGTTTTTTTTCCACAGTTTTGGATGAAAAAAAGCCAAAAACAAGAAGTTGCAAAACCCAGCTTTGAAAAACCGTTTTTTTTTTCACATCTGTTTTACATAAAAGTTTACCAAACACTATAATACTGTTTTTTTTTTCTTTTCAAAAGCACTATTACAAAAAAGTTTACCAAACACTCTGCTACTTTATTTCATTGCTACTTATTCTCAAAGCACAGTAGAAGCAGCTTTTTTTCAAAGCACAGCAATACCAAACCAACCCTAAGCATGAGCGTGGGGGATAAAAAATTGACTATACTTAACAATTTCCCACCTAGATCTTTGTTCTTTCTAATATATTTGGCAATGGACTAAACGTAGTAAAATAGAGAATAACTATAAACACACGAGATTTACATTAGTTCAACAAAATTTTCACCTACGTCTTCTTTGAATTAATAATAAATAAACAATGTTTTAGTAAACCGTAGAACTACTTCTTCTCTTCCACTCGGTAGAACTACTTCCTCTCTTTCACTCGGTTGTTTCTCTGTTCTCTCATGTTTTTGCCCCTTGCAGCACCCTATTTATATATATAGGATGCGGTTTACATTCTTATTTTCTGATTAAGTCTCTTAATCTATTTGGGATAGGAAAGCACACTTCACTTCTGTTATGTTTCTGCTTTTAAGATTCATAATCTACTTGTAAATAAAACTTATTTTTCTTAATCCTTATATGACAAGAATCTGTGCACATTTAGCTTGCCTTGTACAATCTTAAACAAAATAGGACACCATCATTGACGAGCCAATTCCTAACAGCAAGACCCATCATTGAAGGATAGTCCAGACGGCAAATTGGTGATGGTCTTAATGTTAATATTTGTAAGGATAAATACCTTCTCTCGGATGTAGGAGAGATGCATGCCACCAAAGAACGTAGTTAACTCTTTAGTTAACCCCTAAGCATGTTGATTGTGGCTTCGAACTAATAAATGATCTGATTGTGGCAGGCCAAAAAATCTGGGATTTACAGCTGCTGCAAAATACCTTCTCTCGGATGTAGGAGAGATGCGATTCTCTCTTCCCATTGAGCTTCTGAAACGTGGAGGACCGATTAATCTAATGACTTTTTAGGATAAAAACTCTAGAACAGTGTATTTATAGCATTCGGGAGAGAGACTTTTTAGGATAAAATTCTTATTTTAAGGCGGGAGAATCCTAGAAGATATCTAAAAGTAGATATTGCATCCTCTTTAGGAGTGTGATTACTTGTGGCGGATGTGAATTCTTGGATTGTAAGAACTCCAAGACATATAGGGGATCTGGTTGATTTCATACCGGATCAGATCCTCGTGTCTTGCGGGACAAGCATGGTTATTTTCAGCGAAGTTGCTCGGATTTTGCTCACTGCTTCTGAGCAGAATGATGGTGGCACCACTGATCCGTTAATCGAGCTTTGCTTGAAGCTGTTGAGTCCATAATCGGACGTTTGATGTAACTGCATTTTGATCCACTTACTTTGGCCCTAGAAAATCATGGTCCCACAATAGTAATTTGCATAACCTTATCTTCAAGTTATAAAACCCAAGATCGACGGTGTTCCATCCTCGGTCGAAATCGATCACTTCAAGAGTTAGAAGCGCATTTTACCGAGTTTGATAGCTAGTTGACATGCCCGCATCAGCAATCAATCACCAAAGAACGTAGTTAACTCCTTAGTTAATTCGACATGCATGCCACATAGGCTGTGTGATTTTTAGAGTCAGCACTTAATTATAATGGTGTTTAGCATTCCATTATCATTCAGACATATATGTCATCTTGAGTTTTTTGCTTTTAGAAGGAGCTTATGTGCTCAGGACATGAGTGATTGATATAAAAATAATTGTGAGACTTAGCTAAAACAAAATATCTGAAAGTGACCAGCCATGTGTTTGGTATATTTCTCTCGCACCTAGGTTTGGTATATTTCAGAGTCATCATCCACACCAAACAAGATAAGCCCATCACCTCAATCAATTCACCAAAGCATCTTGATTCAAAGTAAATTGAAAAACAACACAAACATCCAATTATATTAAAACAAAACACTATTTCATCTCTCTCTCTCTCTCTCTCTCTCTCTCTCTCTCTCTCTTTTTCTTCGTTATTATTTGTCAATAAAACAAAACAGCAGATAACTCTTTGTAGAAAAGTCAGGATTCTGTGTTTTTTTTTTCTTTTTTCTCTTTATTCAATAAGGTTGCTGCCGGCCACATCCACAACGAACCTATACCTAACATCGTTCTTCTCCAACCTCTCAAAGGCTGTGTTGATGTAATCCATCTTAACCACTTCAATCATTGATGTTAATCCTTTCTCTTTGCAAAACTCAAGCATCTCCTCAGTTTCCTTCATGCTCCCCACGAAGCTCCCTGTGATTGTCTTTCTCCCTACAAAATTAAGTAACCAACATGATCAGAAACAATAATACAAGCTTCTTCTAACCAATCCACTAACACAGTAAAAGATTATTTCAGCGCAAATTTCAAAGGGGAGTGCTTTTTGTGCTTCGTTATTCTTTCGAGCCATTAAATTGAATAATTGAGAGGAAAATCAACAGACAGATTTAAGGAGATTCGATATTGATGGAAGTGAGTGGAGTGGAATTACCAAGCATGACCATTGGGGAGACAAATTGTAATGGGGTGTTAATTACACCCATCAAGATCAATTTCCCATCAAGCTTCAACAAAGAGAGGTAAGGCTCAAGTGGGTGGCCCACAGGAACTGTGTCAATGATGTAGTCCAATGAGTCAGCAGCTTCTTGCATTTTGGTGCCATCAGTGCTAACCAAGAACTCATCAGCCCCAATATGCTCCAAAGCCTCCTCTCTTTTCCTATCCGATGAGCTTATCACAGTCACATGGTGCCCCATGGCCTTTGCTATCTTCACCCCCATGTGTCCCACACCTCCAAGCCCCAATATTCCTCCTCTTAACCCACTCACATTCAGGCCAAAGTGCTTCAGCGGGCTGTACACCGTCACCCCGGCGCACAGCAGCGGCGCTGCCTGTTCGGGTACCATGCCCTCCGGTATCTTCACCACAAATCTTAACCGAACAAATAAAAGTCAGTAAAAACCGTTGATTTACCAGGTAATCTAAAACCACAAATGACCATATATATGGTTGTATGGCGATATCTAATCTTCATTTTGTCGGATGAAGTTCTGAGGTCAAATCTCATGTATGATTAATCACAGTTGTTGAATAAGATTTGGCCAAGAAAGTGAACAAAGTTTTGTGTTGGTGAATTTTATGCGAGAAAAGTTATTTAGGGTTTGGTGATTACTTTTGATCAGCGACGAGGGCCCCAGCAAAGCCGCCTTGGGTGGTTTTGCCGTCGGTGTAAGTATCATTGTAAGACCAGATTTTCTTGTTGCAGTACTGCTCGTTGTCCGTTTTGCACGGGTAGCAGTTTCTGCAGCATCCAACGAGGAGGCCAACTCCAACCACATCTCCTGCTCTGAACTTGGTCACATCTGATCCCACCTCCACCACCTCACCAACCACCTCATGCCTGGTTCATATTGCAGATTTTGTAAAATATTAATTACAAAGATATAAGGAAATGAAATTAAGAAAATAATTGGCGGGTAAGATATGGAAATCTTATTTATTTATTATATATACCCGGGAACCATGGGATAATTTGACATGCCAAGGTCATTTTTGATCTGGTGAAGATCCGAGTGGCAAACTCCACAGCAGAGAACCTTGACGTAAACATCTTCTGGCCCTGTGTTCCTGCAATTTTTAATTTTTAAATGTTGGATTGAAAAATCACTAGACAAAGGAATCATCACATATAAAATATAGGACCGTTGCACTAAGCCTAATTTATTTACCAAATGAGGTAACAATATTTCTGACTTAGATCATTTGGTGAATAAGTTTAGAACACGATCAAAATATTCGAGATAAAAGGTTTTGGTTTACCTGAGATTGTAGGTGTAGGGTGAGAGAATTCCAGATGAGTCTCTTGCTGCCCATCCTCTAGTCGTTCTCTCCGCTTCAAGGCTGCCCATTTTTACTTCCGAATGTGTTTCGGGGAGAGAAGGAGAGAGAAGGAGAGAGAGAGAGAGAGAGTGAGTGTATTGGAAAAGTGAGTTTTGGCTTTGAGAGAAGGGGATAGAGAGAGAGCGAGAGAGAGAGAGAGAGAGAGACTGAGTGTATTGATAAAGTGGGCTTTGGCTTTTGGGGAATCAGAAACGCAAATGAAGCATATAAATAAATATACAGGAAGGAGAAACAAAGCCATCTTGTGGTAGGTGAACCTCCCGCCCTTTGGTACAAATAATTTAATAATACACCAGAGCCACATATCCTCTTAATAATGGGTCCCATGATTGAAATCTTTGTGACCTTTTCTTTTGGTGCAAAAATGTTCTGTGACCATTTGTTGCGTCATTTGTACGTATGGAGGAGTTGGTGGACGACAAGACAGTTTTTTAAGAAACTCTGGAATAACGGATGTCGTGGGTTTATTTTTAATTTTTTTTTAATTTTTTAACGGTTCAACTATTCAGGTTCAAAAACATAGATTATTTTTGAAAATGAGTTTAATTACCTAATTATATGTATTTATTTTTTTAATGCTCATTTTATATTTTCTAAAAATATTAAAAATCAATTAAAATCTTCTAATATTATAAATTTTCAACCCCAAAAAATATAATTAATATCTTATAACAAAAAAAATAATGATATATTGACATAAATCTATTTGCAAATCATTCTACCCTAACTCAAGTAACAAATATATGAATGTATATCATATCTATAAGTAAGATATGAAACTTAACTAAAAGATAGGAAAAAAAACATAATATATCTCCAAGCAAGACACATGAATCTTACTTGATTATAAAAAAGAATCTATCATATAGGTAGATAAATATAATTAACTTGTGATATATGTTGATTATAAAAATAAAAAATAAAATCTATAAACAGGGTTTAAAACGGGATAAAGAACAAGAAAGAACAAAAAAAAAAAAATAATCAAAGAGATAATTAGGAAGAAATTTGATTTTTATAACAAAGCTTATCATTTAAGAGATAATTATTGATAATAAAACAATAAGATTTAAGGAATTAGACTTATTTTAATAAATTGGATTATTCCTAATATTGGCTAAAAAAATTGGACTATATCAAGTTTCCCTTAAAATAAAAAACTAATTTTTTTTTTCATAGTTTTTTTAATAAGATAATATTAGAGAGATTAAAATTTGAAATTAAACTTGTAAGTCAAATGATATGGTTGTGGATGGTTGAATTATTACTCAACTGTTAATTAACGTGTTTATTTTCTATTAATGACATATTATTTAATTTTAAATTTGATTTCAAAATTTGGTCTTCATACATTTACTCTTTTTTAGTAAGATAATGTTAGGGACCTCCTTTTTATGACTTTTCGTTTTTAGGGAAATGCTACGGAGATCAAATATTTAAACCAAATTGATAAACCAAATGATGTGTCACTAATAAGAAAAAAATATATTAATCGACACTTAATTAATAATCCAATCATTTACAACCACATCATTTTGTTTGCAAATTTGGTTTCCCTAGCATTACCCTTTTAATATTCTCATTCCTGTCCCAATAAAGAAAAACAATTTTGCATATCTAAATTGGGGGAATCGATCCGTCGGCCTTATATTTAATTGTAAATTCCCATCGACATCCAAAAAGTTTTTTTACCCTTGGGCAACTCCATTATTTTCCAAGTATTATTTTTATGCAATGCCAACGTTTCTTCATCCATCGCTTTTGCCCACTTTGGATCCTTTAGAGCTTCCTCCAATCAGGTTGGAACTTCAATGGATGTGGTTATGCGTATTTTAGCATATTTGAAATTTGCTCTAGGGAAAGGAATTTTGTATGAGAACCACGGGCGTATGTGGATTAAGGGATTTACTAATGCAGATTAGGCTGGTGATGTAATTGATAAGCATCCTACTTTCGGGTATTTTACTTTTATTGGAAGGAATTTGGTTACATGGCGAAGCAAGAAATAGAAAGTGGTGTTACGGTCTTCAGCTGAAGCTGAATATAGAGGCATGTTTCAAGGGATTTGCGAGATTCTTTGGTTACGGAAGCTCCTTTGGTGTCTTAGTTTCAAGCAAATGGAGGCTATGACATTGTATTGTGATAACATGTTAGCAAGGGATATATCAGAGAATCTACTACAGCATGACAGGACAAAACATGTGGAGGTTGATCGACATTTTATTAAAGAGAAGCTTGAGAGGAAAATTGTGGCTATACTGTTTGTACATTCAGAAGAACAACTTGCAGATGCTCTTACTCATGCCGTGTGTAGTAGAAGATTTCGTGACTCACTTATCAAGTTGGGCATGTGTGATATCTATGCACCAACTTGAGGGGGAGTATTGACATGAGTCAATCTAAAAGGAGTATGCAAATATTGTGTAAATATTAGGTATCCTTTATTAGGAAGGATTGTTTTATGTTCTTTATTGTTTCCTTACTAGACAAGGATTGTGTATGTGTGTGTGTATTCCTAATTATGAAATACAATATAAATTAAGCCGTATAATTCTATTTATTGATGTGAGTCAATCTAAAAGGAGTATGTAAATATTAGATGTCCTTTATTAGGAAGGATTGTTTTATGTCCTTTATTGTTTCCTTATTGGACAAGGATTGTATGTGTATATATTCTTAATTATGAAATACAATACAAATTCAACCGTGTAATTCTATATGGTATTAGAGTCAAAGAGCAGGTCTGTACTGTACTACCACGTGATGGATGGGTCCTTTTGGCCTCGCTCTATGATGGTGTGTCTCTAGGCCTCGCGTGTAGGGTGTCTCATTGGCTTCACGTGGTTGTCGATGTGTGGATTTCCCACATGTGACCCATTAATTGAGTCCCATGTGAGGGGGCATATTGAGTCCCACATTGGCCATAGAAAAAGAGAAATAATAGTTTAAACATTCTAACCCCATCCAATTAATACCAATGCCTTTTGTGATAAAGCCCCACACCTAACGGATTGTGTAGGTGATAATTACCAAGTTGGGGACAATATCGATGTTGTTGGAAGAGGGTCTTTGGCCCGTCTTTCTGATAATTCTACAGGTAGAGATTGCTATTTAAACACTCTTATTAATTTTTTAACATTGATTCTTCTTCAATTCATTCGATCTGACGACCAAAAATTAAAAGATGTGTGATAAGTAAAAATGAGTGAGTGAATAACATTACCTGTTATCACACATGTTAATCAACCTTACCAATAGGTTTTTATGTCAATACATCTTTTTTGTAGATGTAATCCACACTCTGTGTTTGAAAATTGAGATATGTTTTTCATGTGCAGGTTATAAATCATCGGATGTATCCATTTTCTTCGAATTCAAAAAAGAAAGCAAAGAATAATCTAAACAAAAAACACCCCGCCGTCCCCCCCGGCCGCCCTCCCCACCACCCACCCACCCCAAAAAGAAAAAACAAAATAAGAAAAAAAAAATCCTGAAAAAAAAAAGCTTTTTATATTAACACCCACAAAATGTTGAATGCACCTCTCATTAAAATTTAAAATTAATGACTTATTTATCCTACTATGCAATGACAATTTTGACCTTATTAGGTTTAAAAAAAACAAAAATTTTCTAAATACACCTGAAATCACTTTTAATGTATTACTTATCTTTTTCCACCCTCCATTAGTGAATAAAACCCTAACCAATGAAACTACAAACATGTTGATTGAGAACAATTATTTTTGACGAATAGAATACAAAATCGGTGTTTTGAAAGCTTCACATGAGGTAAGACCTTATATTTTTCATTGTTTTTGTGACAGCCCATCCCGAGAATTTTAAAAACGTACGCGTGAAAAGATGATTTTGCCCCTAGCTAGATTTTTCGTTGTGTGGTTGTTCTTTTGATTGGTGTGGCCAGTTGTGGACCACACACACACTCCCAAATCCCCCACACCCTTTCCCCCTATCCCTGCACCCTGTCCTGAGTCCCTTTCCCTTCCCATTTTCCTTATAACGTACGGACACACTCCAAAACCACCCAAATCTCCACAGATCGAAGGAACAAAATACATATCCATGCTCGTGAGGCTCGTGGGAGTCCAACTATACCTATTTCAGGTAAGGTTACCTTCGTTTTCACGTTGAACTCGTGATGTCCGATTTGAGTTACTGTTCATGCACACGTGATTTCTCACTTTTTAGGGAATTTCAAGCTTGTAGGGAGTTTGGTGAGGTCCCTAGGAGGCTCGGGGTGGTTCGTTTGAAGGTTTTAGACGTCGGGATCACGAGTTTCGAGGTTGGCCGGAGTTGGGGTGATTTTTCAGGGGAGATTTTGTGGATTTTAGCACTTGAAAGTGGTATGATTGTGTTCTTCTCATTGTAAACTTCATTTTGGTACCAATTTTGTGAAATTTGGGTGAGAAACGAAGAAGTTACAAAGGTTTGAAATTTTCCTGATTTTCTGGCGCTGGCGACGGCGCCGGAGGCTAGTCGGAGAAGACGACAGAATATTCCGTCAAATCTGACGGAATATTCCTGACACCGTTGACGGAAACTGTTATAGATAACGGAATATTCCTGATGGCGTCAGTTGATGCCGTCAGCGTGCCAGGCATGTGCCTGCGCGTAGCCGGCGCGTGGGGGCGCGTGTGACGGTGAAAAATTATTTTAAAAATATGGGGATGTTCCTGAGGTTGAGTAGATCACGTTGGTGTATTCATACACCCCATTTGAGCAATGTATGAGAAGTTATTTCTAAAGGTTGGTTATGTGCTTTAAAATTAACGTTTTTATAGTTGTTTCGCATATAGGTCAGACGTATCCCGAGGACGAGCGTGGTCACTCGAGGCAGGGGGGTTACAACCCTTCCACTTACCAGTGAGTGGGCTTTTGGTTTTCCGTATATACCTATATACTTATACTTTTTCCCAGAAATTGATTTTGAATCGTTTATTCGTTGTATGCCATGCATTACATTGCCATTTGTTATGCATTATTAGTTATATATATATATATATATATGCATGTGTATTGGTGCCGCGGACGCACAGGTAAGTGCCAGGTGAGTATGACTTTATGTTTACATCTATTAGTGATTTAGAGACTTAGTGAGCTCGTAACCTGCACCTCTGGTGTTAGTGCTCCCGCCCAGAGTAGGGCACAGTTCTTCACGTGATGTTCACCTCCCGCACCACACGCTCATCTTGGATCCAAGTTAGGTGCACAATCCTGTCGTACAGACCACTTTAGGTGGTTTCGACTCGTAGGTGACCCGCTATTATTCGCCCAGCCTTCACGTGATCGTAGCCCTAGAGCATACTTATATTACACCTAGGCCTGTCGTACAGACCACTTTAGGTGGTTCCGACTCGTAGGTTACCCGCGATTATTCGCCTAGCCTTCACGTGATCGTAGCACTAGAGCGTACTTATATTACACCCAGGCTTGTCGTACAGACCACTTTAGGTGGTTCCGACTCGTGTGCAGGTATAGTTAGTGAGATGGAGATTCGAGCTCTAGATTCAGCCGTACAGGTCACGTTAGGTGACTCCGGCTGACAGTTACTTGTTATTGATTGATGTTCCCTGAGCATTTGCATAATGCTTCGAGGCATATTGCATGGCACGCTTTTCGAGCATGATATATATATACATATTCTATTTTCTGGGAAGTATACAGGTTTTACGGCGAGGGGTTAGAACTTATTTATTGGATTGGTTTTCGAAAAGCTTTGTTTTTGCCCACTCACACTTTTGTTTTGCGCCCCTCCAGGTTCTAGTTGGCTAGCGCGTTTGGTGGATTCCCTGAGGACTCTCCCGACATATCTGATAGACCACCACCAGTGTAGGACCACCTTCGGGTGTGCTTTTGTTGTCATTGTTTTCTTTGGGACTGCATTAGGCTTTATGCTCTGAACTTAGTGTCGCACTTACGCTTGCACTTGTTTTATTACTTGGTGTAACGCTAGTTTTTATTTATTCGTACTATTTACATTATTTTATTAGCTTCCGCACTGTGCACATGGTTACGTCACTTCCACGTGACGGCCAGCATGCCCTGATCTCGATCGGGGTGTGTCAATTTGGTATCAGAGCCTAGGTTTGGCAGTCCTGTACTTTTGTGAGTATTCTAATGGTTTTGGTGTCTTCTGTCAGAACTAAGCCACCTCGTCAGGAACCACGTCGCTCTGCTGAGCCTAGTTTCCCCGATATTGTTCAGCTTGGGGAAGTTATTGCTACAACTATTCATTCGGCGATTCGCCCTCCCCAGAGGACTCCTCTGGAGACTATGTATAATTTGAAGTTGGATAAGTTTGAAGGTAATGAGGGTCATGAGGGTGCAGAGTGGTGGCTAGAGCATATTGAGAAGACTTTTCGTGTTTTGAATAGTCAGGGGAATCTTCCTGTCGAGAAGTGGGTAGAGACGACCTCGTGGTTTTTAGGTAAGGATTCTGCCTCCTGGTGGGAACAGGAACTTCGTCGTTTGACTCCAGCTGAGAAGACTGATTGGGATGTTTTCAGTGAGTTGTTCAAGAGAAGGTTTGTGCCCCCTGAGTACATTGACCGTAAGAAGCAGGAATTTACTGAGTTAAGGCAGAGGAAGCTGACAGCGAATGAGTACTATCGGAAGTTCACTGATTTGTCTCGCTATCATCATGAGATTGCTGGTAATCCGGCGGAGATGCTTCGTCGTTTTCGTTTAGGCACTAAGAAGAAATGGCGTTCGATGGCGACCACTACTCATTGTGATACTTACCAGGATTTTTATGAGATTCTGCTGAGGATTGAGGATTCAAAAAATATGTCAAACGAGAGTGATGAGGAAGAAAAAGATGGTAATCAGAAGAAAGATGATAAGGGTAAAGGTCAAGCGTCGCTCGGGCCTCGTCAGACTCAGAATTTCAAGAGGGGTGGTACTAGTTCTAGCTCTTCTAGCGATGGTTTCAGCGCCACTGGTCAGGGACGTGGAGGTAGATTTGCTGGTGGTGCTAGAGGCCAGAGACAGGGTGATGGTGGTAGAGGTAGGGCCCCACTTTGCCGCAGGTGTAATAATCGGCACTTTGGTGAGTGTAGGCGTGGCAGCAGTGGTTGTTTTACTTGTGGGGAGATGGGACATTGGGCTGCGAATTGTCCCCAGAGTCAGCAGCAGAAGCCGCAGCAGACTTTCTCACCGCCACCTGTACCAATCCAGCAGATTCCTGGCCCTGGTAGTTATGGGCAGACTGGTCGAGGTGGCCTTCTACTATCAGGGCGATGCTGTTCCTTATGCCCCGGGATAGTACTAGTATCCCCAGGACCCATATTCTCAGGGTGGTTATCCTCCGTATTCTGGCGGCTATATGCCGTATCCTCCAGCTCCAGCAAACGGTTCTTAGTGGTTTCAGGGAGGACAGATTCAGCAGGGAGAGATTGCTTCGAGTAGTGCAGGGTCTTCGAGGCAGTCTAGTCAGCCCAGTTAGGGGCGTGGCACTCAGAGTCATGGTGGTCAGACGAGCAGAGGTCGAGGTGGACGACAGCAGACTTAGGGACGTATTCACAACATTTCTTTGCAGGACGCTCAGAACAATCTGGATTTGATCATGGGTACATTAAATATCCTTGGTTATTTTGCTAGAGTATTAATTGATTGTGGTGCTACACATTCCGTGATTTCTCATACATTTGCTCAAATGACGCAACCTCGCCCCACGCCTCTAGGGTATGATTTAGAGTTGGCTATGCCTAGAGGGGAGAGATGTATCGTAGATTATGTGTTCCCAAGGTGTCCAGTGATAGTGGAGGATGTGGTTATGCCAGCTGATTTTATCTCGTTAGATATTGTTGACTTTGATGTGATTCTGGGCACAGATTGGTTGCATTTTTATCGTGCCAATATTGATTGTTACGGGAAAATAGTGACGTTCCATCGTCCTGGACTACCTGTGGTTACTTTCATGGGTGAGCAGAGTGGGGTGAGACATGGCGTTGTTTCTGCTGTACGAGCGAAAAGATTGTTATCTAAAGGTTGCCAGGGGTACGTAGCTCATATGGTGTTGGATGAGGCTGCTCCTAGTAGAGTTGAGGATGTGAGGGTAGTCAGACACTTTCCCGATGTTTTTCCTGAAGATTTACCTGGCTTGCCGCCTGATCGAGACATGGAGTTCACTATTGAGTTGCTTCCAGGTACTAATCCTATTTCCTTGACTCCTTATTGTATGGAACCCGCTGAGTTAAGGGAATTGAAAGTTCAGTTGCAGGAATTAGTAGATAAGGGTTTTATTCAGCCTAGTACTTCACCTTGGGGAGCTCCAGTGTTGTTTGTGAGGAAGAAAGATGGAACTTTGAGGCTATGTATTGACTATAGGCAATTGAATCGGGTGACGATTAAAAACCGTTATCCATTGCCGCGTATTGATGATTTGTTTGATCAGCTTCGAGGCGCTTGTGTATTCTCCAAGATTGACTTGAGGTCTGGATATTATCAGTTGAAGATTTGTAGGGATGACGTTCCTAAGACGGTGTTCAGGACTCGTTATGGTCATTACGAGTTTCTGGTTATGCCATTTGGTTTGACGAATGCACCAGCTGCTTTTATGGATTTGATGAACCGGGTATTCCAGCCATATTTGGATAGGTTTATTATTGTTTTCATCGACGATATTCTAGTGTACTCTAAGTCTAAAGCGGAGCATGTTCGACATCTTACCTTGGTGTTGAAGAGGTTGAGGGAACACCAATTGTATGCTAAGTTTAGCAAGTGCCAGTTTTGGTTAGACCAAGTTACGTTTTTGGGGCACGTCATTTCAGCTCAATGTATCTTGGTGGATCCTCAAAAGGTGGCAGCTGTGGAGAAATGGGAACAACCGCGAACCGTCACTGAGGTGAGGAGTTTCCTTGGTTTAGCAGGTTATTATCGACAGTTTGTTAAGGATTTTTCGGTGATTGCTTTACCACTGACGAGATTAATGAGGAAGGATGTTAAATTCAAGATGGATGATAGGTTTGAGTAGAGTTTCCAGCAGTTGATGTATTGTCTCACTCATGCACCTGTTTTGGCGCTCCCGGACGATAGTGGTGACTTTGAGGTCTATATACTTCTTTGAATGGTTTAGGATGTGTATTGATGCAGCATGGTAGGGTGATTGCTTATGCTTCACGACAGTTGAAACCTCATGAGTTGAATTACCCTACACATGATTTGGAGTTGGCCGCTATTATCTTTGCGTTGAAATTATGGAGACACTACCTTTATGGAGAGAAATGTAAGATCTTTACAGATCACAAGAGTCTTCAGTATCTTTTTACGCAGAAGGAACTTAATCTTCGTCAGCGGAGGTGGATGGAGCTGCTTAGTGATTATGACTGCACGATTGATTATCACCCTGGTCGTGCAAATGTTGTGGTTGATGCACTTAGCAGGAAGTCTCAGGGCCGTATCAATGTGTTGTACACTAGTCGTATTCCTCTTCTGGCAGACTTGCGATCCACGGGAGTGAGGTTAGATGCAGAAGATCGAGAGGTAGCTTTACTTGCTAATTTTCAAGTTAGACCAATTTTAGTCGATTGGGTGCTTGAAGCTCAGGTAGCTGATAGGGAGACTCAAGAATTGATTCAAGCTCGAGATCGAGGGAGGAGGAGAGACCTTAGAGTTCGTGATTCGGATGGCATGCTGATGCAGGAAGGTAGGATGTTTGTGCCTAATAATTTGGATTTAAAGAAAGCAATTCTCGATGAAGCGCATATCTCGGCTTATGCGTTGCATCCAGGAGCTACTAAAATGTATCATACCATTCGACCATTTTATTATTGGCCGGGTATGAAGAGGGAGATAGCTGACTATGTGAGTAGGTGTGTTGTTTGTCAGCAAGTTAAGGCGGAAAGGAAGAAACCGTTTGGGTTGTTGCAGCCGCTTCCCGTTCCAGAGTGGAAATGGGAAAATATTACATTTTGTGTACAAGCTTCCGCGTACACATAATGGCTTCGACGACATTTGGGTGATTGTTGATCGGCTTACTAAGTCAGCACATTTTATTCCAGTAAGGGAAAAGTATTCTTTGGGCTGATTAGCGGAGTTGTTCATCTCGAAGATTGTGAAGTACCATGGTGTCCCTATGAGTATTGTCTCGGATCGTGATCCACGATTTACATCTAAGTTTTGGGTGGCGTTTCAAGAAGCTTTGGGTACGAGACTACTTTATAGCACGGCGTATCATCCTCAAACAGACGGACAGTTGAAGAGAACCATTTAGACTTTGGAGGATATATTGCGAACTTCAGTGTTACAGTTTGGTGATGCTTGGCACACACGGTTGGATTTAATGGAGTTTGCCTACAACAACAGCTTTCATTCGAGTATCGGCATGACACCATTTGAGGCATTGTATGGTAAATCTTGTCGCACGCCTTTATGTTGGTCAGAGGTCGGAGAAAGAGTCTTAGTGGGTCCGGAGATCGTTGAGGAGACTACTCGAAACGTTCAGGTAATTAAGTCTAATCTGAAGGCAGCCCAGGACAGACAAAAGAGTTTAGCAGATCGTCATGCTACTGATAGAGTGTATGAGGTTGGCGATTGGGTATTTCTGAAGCTTTCACCGTGGAGAGGTGTTGTACGGTTTGGAAAGAAAGACAAGTTGAGTCCCAGGTACATTGGACCATACATGGTCACTGAACGGGTTGGTGAGGTAGCTTACAGGTTGGAGTTGCCTCCAGAGTTGGCTAGAGTACATAACGTTTTCCACGTGTCTATGCTTAGACATTATGTTGCTGATTCGTCTCATGTGATACCTCCTCAACCTTTGGAAATCAATCCAGATTTGACTTATGACGAGGAACCAGTGACGATTCTAGATTGGAAGCAAAAGGTTCTGAGGAACAAGACAGTGAACTTGGTGAAAGTTTTGTGGAGAAATCATTCCGTGGAGGAAGCTACGTGGGAAACAAAAGACCGGATGAGAGATTTGTATCCTCGCTTGTTCTTTGATCACTAGGGGTTGTTATATGGTTGTTTTGAATTTCGGGACGAAATTCTTGTAAGGTAGGTAGGTTGTGACAGCCCGTCCCGGGAATTTTAAAAACGTACGCGTGAAAAGATGATTTTGCCCCTAGCGAGATTTTTCGTTGTGTAGTTGTTCTTTTGATTGGTGTGGCCAGTTGTGGACCACACATACACTCCCAAATCCCCCACACCCTGTCCCCCTATCCCTGCACCCTGTCCCGAGTCCCTTTCCCTTCCCATTTTCCCTATAACGTATGGACACACTCCAAAACCACCCAAATCTCCACAGATTGAAGGAACAAAATACATATCCATGCTCGTGAGGCTCGTGGGAGTCCAACCATACCCATTTCAGGTAAGGTTACCTTCGTTTTCACGTCGAACTCGTGATGTCCGATTTGAGGTACTGTTCATGCACACGTGATTTCTCACTTTTTAGGGAATTTCAAGCTTGTAGGGAGCTTGGTGAGGTCCCTAGGAGGCTCGGGGTGGTTCGTTTGAAGGTTTTGGATGTCAGGATCACGAGTTTCGAGGTTGGCCGGAGTTGGGGTGATTTTTTAGGTGCTCTGTTCTCATCCTATTACCCATTTTTTACTTTGTGATTGTTTTTTTTTTCTCTTTTCCTAACTGCTTTGAAAATGTTCAAATTTTATCTTCCGGTTCATGATAATGCCACACAAGCATGCCTCAACAAAACACCCCCCACACCACCCCACCCCCCCCCCCCCCCCCCCCCCCCCCCCCACAACCACAAAACAACAACAAAAAAGAAAATTCCAATTCTACCTACTCTTTCTTTAATTTAAAATATAGCTCAGATTACACTATGGCATTTGAAATTCATGATAGTTAAGAATATTTTATTTGAGTTATTTTGTTATGGTCCTTGTTAGACTGAAATCTTATTTATTCAAATATTTTGATCAAAGTTCAATATTTAAATGTTGCATTTTTTTTTTTTTCAAAAAAAGAGACAAGTTGGTGGCTTCTCCACCCTTCCAGGGGCTGAGAAGACTTACATAAGCATTTCAGCTCTCTTTAGCCACCATCGTATGATTAACTCCTGCATTTATGGATTTCATAACCTTCAAGTTTTGAAGTTAAACAAATTCAATAGTATTTTTGAAATATTTTGTTAAAAAAAAAAAATTCTTGAAATATAATAATTACTTTTTTTTTTTTTTTGAACAAATGATATTTTCTACATTAAGGAGAAAGGGGTGGACTTAGCCTCACATTGTGCTAGCAATAATCAGTGTTCTAAAAAAAGGCATAGGCGGCCACCTAGGCGTTGGACAGTGGTGACCCGATGCGTTTTCTTGCAAATCGGTTGGGCTCTTTATGTGGTTTTAAATTGTGAACTTATTGTACATGTGTCATCCTACAATACTCCTCACTATGGTTATATGACATATACGCTTAATGTGTTTTTAAATTTTGGACTTGTTGGATACTCTTTTTGCAAGTGTAATTTCATACAAGTATAATTTTTTGTAAGTGTCAATATGCATTTATTTACAAGATATACAAGAAATTTATCTAAATCCACCTAGGCTGCCTAGACCCCACCTAACCTCCTAGGTGCTAGGTGGTAGCCCACCACCTGACTAGTGCCTAGCGTTTTTTAGAAACTTGGCAATAATATAGTAATATTGTTCTTCACATAATTTTAGCTAACAAATAATATACCCACTGTTATGAACAATATTAGGACATGTATAATTGTGTAAATCCTTTTAATCAATTCATGTAATCCACGTTCTTCTAAAACACGGTCTTAGTTGTCGATATTATTCATCCTTGAATGCATAAACCTTCACCATTATGCATGAACCTAACATTTATGTGTTTCGAATTATAGATTCTGCTTAAATTGTGTTTTCATTACTTTCCGAATATATTATTTAATATATTGCGAAGAAAAAATAAAAAGCAAATTTAGGGTTTTCTTTTTCAAACACATGCGAGCCGCAGCTTCGAGCTACGCCACCAAACCCGCACACCTGTGCAGTTGAGCAGTGAGCCACACTTAGGTCGCGTTTAGTATGCGGGACGGGACAGAACAGAGTGGGACGAGGCGTTCCGTCCCACGTTTGGTGTGCCTAAAATGAGTGGAACGCGCTGTTCCACGGAACAACTTTTGGATGATTTTTTGTTCCACACCCCCACCCTGGAATGGGTTGTTCCATGTCTGTGGGACAGAAATTTCCAAAATTTTAAGACAAAAATGCCCCTTGTCTTTTTCAAAATTTACATAAAAAATCATATAACAAACCCTAGAAACTATCCCTCTTCTTCTCAGCCGTCGTGCTCCTCCCTCTGCATCTTCCCTTTCCTCCTCGTCTTCTTCCCTGTAGCCTCTTCACCTCTACATCTTCCGTGTAGCAGCTCTACGAATCTTCCTCCTCATCCTCTTCCGTAGCATCTTCAGCTCTGCATCTCCTTCCAGGTTCAATCTGTTTTTGTGTAGCTCTCGGTCTCTCTTTCTTCGATTGTTCAAATGTTTTTTATTTGTTCTCTGTTTATGTGTTTGACATTTCCACTACCCAGTCATCTTCTTCTTATAATGAAAGTTAGAAAACTAGATATATACTCGAGCAGCAAGACTCTTGCCTGTAACATACGAATACGAATGTTAACTGCCTATTAAGGGGACAATTTCCTTGTATACATAGCTCACTTACCTGAATAGATCTATGCTCATGATAGATAGTACCGAGGCCTAGGGTCCTGGGGTCACTATTGCAATTTGAAATTTTATTCAAAAAGGTTCATACATAATTACTTCTATGAATCTGATTACTAGTTTACCTGTTTACACAGTTCAGCTACTTGTCTTTGAACTTGCTGAAAGGTTTCAGATTCTTTATTAGGACCTTATTAGAGTATCAATTGCTACTTCTGTTGGTGTGGTTACGCCTTGCTCAATGTCCTGCGGCGTGTTACAAAGTTCTATTAGATTTCTAAAGGTTTATTAGCACGTTGTGTGACTTCTTGTTTCCAAAGAGATTTTCTTACCTGCTCAAAATCTTTGTTTATGGTCTTAAGGAAGTGATCCGATGCATTTTAGAGACTTGGGCATGGGAAACCAGTTAAAGTGAAAAACTGCAACCAATTAAGAACATTAGTACATAGTTAACAATATATTTAAATAACTCTTATTATTGTCTATGTATATGAGGAAGCTATAAAAGAAGAAGGCTTCATAATCAATTCATAAATTTTATGGAAATACCACTAACTTGGTTATAAAGCCTAATATTTAGTTTTGAATTCTAACCATAAAACTAAGGGGTTGTAACATTCTATAAGAACCATATCTGACTCATTACAAATGAGGTCTCAGGGAAACATGAACTTTCATTTGGAAATTTTATCCTTATTTTTAGGTTGGCGCTTTTCCAAATCAAGCTTCCCTCATTGCTTTACCGCACTTTTAAAAAAAAAATCCTTAGAGATCCACTCTGTTTACCTAAACAAACCACTAACCCTAGCTATATGCTTTGCCTTCAAGGCATTAATTTAATTTATAGCTTTGCATGTAAGATGGAAGACTACATAGTGTCATCTTTTGTTGATTTTTGACTGCATTTCATTGGTGACCACCTTAGTTTAAGGCTTATCCAAATTGATTGAAGAACATAGAAAGTCCTTGCTTGATTATACCCTATAATTCAAACTTTATATCCATGAAATCACAAGGAAACTTTCTGAAATATGATAAGGGCATATGCCACTATCATTTCCATATTGGCTCCAATGCCAATGGCATAAAGAAACACTTGGTCCATCTATAATAATTGTCTTCAATAGACTTGTCTTTAATATATTAGTCGCTTACACATCCGTAAATAATTGTCGCTTATTTGTAGTGCATTGACAACTTACAGTCTTGCAATCGTTACAACTACATGAATGATTGACACTAGTATTGCTTAAAGTAATATCAAACTTCTAATGATATGCACTAGCTAGTGTTGTGATTAAAGAGGATGATGTAAAAGGCTAGGTTGTGTAGACTTAGCAACACCATTTTTAAAAAAATAATAATAATTATTCATAGTTCTAGTTCCTCAATACGTGAAAGCATGTCAAATTCCTATGGACGAGGACCTATCAAATAAGAAGAGCCAAGTCTCTAGAAGGATATTAAACGGTCTAATCACGTACCTCATAGTGAAAATGGTTGAATAAAAAAATTAGACCTTCCATTACACATATTCACTGTAACAATTCTATTGGGTAACCTATTTAAATATGTGGCCCCAAATAATCTTGCATCTAATTTCATCTTTGATTTTATAATTGGTCATGTTCAATTAAAAAATAAATTGTATTGTTATTGGTCTTGGGAAGATTAGTCTAACCTTACTACTGAAGTGCTCAGTTGCATCAACTATACTATTGATGAAATATCATATTTACATGTCATTTTATACTGATGAATATTAAACGGTCTAATCACGTACCACATTTTGTACGTGTGCATTCGAATTGATTAATCGTTTCATGTTTGCGTCGACATGATTTAACATGTTACTGTGTTTTGATTTACTATTTTAACAAACTTTATAAATCAGGGCCATATCCTAAAACATGATTTCTCATAAACAATAGCTTTAAGTAATGTAAAAACATAACTTAGCTAGATATGTGAATATAAATCTCATGTCAACTTTTTTGTTATGCAATCAATATCTTATTTGTTCTAAAAAACTTAAGGTTTGTTATCTATAATAGGCTTATCAAGAGTCAACCAAAGAAAAGCAGCGTGCTCAAATTGCTCAAGGTTTCACTCCATCTCCCTTCTTTTTTCTTCCTTTACATATGATCATCGGTTCTATGTGTTCATAATTCTTTAGATGGATGGAAAAGTGAATATAAATTGAAGTTAGAGAAAAATTGATATGTTGTTGAGTAGACCATTACCCTTGCAAAAAGTGTGGGATCTTGTTGTCATATTTTTCGTGTTGAAGCTCTTGTACGTGTTTGCTTAATTTTACCAAGTCCAAGTATCTAAAATGAATTTAGCGTATGTTGATGCTCCACTCATTCATGTGTTATTTTTTTGCATGTGAAGGTATGGATGAATATGAGACTCAATTCTTTGTTCTTTTGAACGTTTGGATTATAATGGCACAAGTTTTTACTATGAATGCACAATTGTTGAGGTATAGACAACAACAAAGGAGACAGCGGGAAATAGCTAGTTTAGAGCAGAGGACATTTGTTAGACTTCATGTTAGGAGAGAGGAAATAAATCGTATCACGCGATTGAGTGATACTAACTGTTTGTGGGAGTTACGAATGGATAGGAATGCATTTGCAGTTTTATGTGATTTACTACAAACTCGTGGTGGATTGGTAGATGATGGTCATGTTACAATAGAGGAGCAAGTAGCTACTTTTGTTAACATATTAGCCCACCACAATAAAAATAGGTCAATGCAAGTTAGATTCTTTAGGTCTGGTGAAACTATCAGTCGGTATGTCCGTAGAGTATTGCGTGCGTTGCTCAGTTTGCAAGATGTGTTGTTTGCAAAACCAACCCCTATCCCAGAGGATTGCACGGAATCGAGATGGAAATGCTTCAAGGTAATAATCATAGCAAAATCATTAATAACATAATTATTTGTAGTTGCTAATTAATATAAGTTTTTCTTTTGTCTAGGGTTGCTTAGGAGCACTAGATGGAACATACATAGGGGTCACTGTGCCTGATGTCGATAGACCAAGATATAGAACAAGGAAAGGTCATATAGCAACTAATGTGTTAGGCGTATGCACACACGACCTCAAATTCGTATATGTGTTATCTGGTTAGGAGGGATCAGCTACTGATTCGAGAGTTCTTGGTGACGCTGTTACTAGAGCTAATGACCTCAAGGTCCCAACTGGTAAGATAGACAAGCATCTAGTATTTTTCCTTACCTTTGTTGGCCAACAACTAAAATTTATTATCAACTAATATAGGTACATACTATTTGGTTGATTCCGGATATACGAATGGTGAGGGTTTTCTGGCACCGTATAGAGGCACTAGATACCATTTGCAAGAGTGGGAAGACAATTCACGTGCACCTAGGAATCATGAAGAATATTTTAATATGAAACACTCACGTGCTAGGAATGTCATTGAGAGATGTTTTGGCCTCCTCAAACGACGTTGGGCTATCTTACGAAGTCCTTCCCACTATCCAATCAAGATTTAGGGACGAATGATCACCGCATGCAGTTTACTTCATAATTTTATCAGAATGTATATGGCAGTTGATCCTGAGGAAAATGCAAGGCTTGCATTTGATGAATTACCTATAGGGGAAGATTTACCAGAAGTATTAGCCTACATTGAAACCGTTGAGTCAAGCCAGATATGGACTCAATGGAGAGATGATCTTGCAAGAGAAATTTATGATGAGTGGAGAGGAAGGAGGGCTTGAAAATTGGTTGACATGGTAGTTGTTGTAATTGTCTTTTATTGAGATGTGGACTCAATTTAGTTGTAATTGGCTTGAAAATTCGTAACATCAAGACTATTGAGATGTTTGTTATTGTAATGTGGTAATTGGGAGTTATATGGATGTTATGGCTTCTTTGATATGTTTATTTGTGTTACTAAATTTTAATAAATTTTAAAATTAGGGTGTAGTTAGTACAACTAATATAAATTTAGTCATTGTCATTTGATTGTGTTTCTAATTTAAAGATTTCAATGGAAACAACAACACATGAATGTGGTTTTCTATTCATTATATCTATGTTTATTTGTGTTACTTATGTAATATATGGCTTCTTTGATAGATTATATGGCCACCTCACGTAATTGGATTGATCATGAGGAGGATGTACTACTTACCATCCTCGAGGAGATGGTTGCTGATGGTGTTAGGTGTGAGACCAACAGTTTTAAGGCTGGTACTTTTGTAACGGTTGCCTCCAAGATGAGGGAACAGATTCCTGGCATTAATATAGAGCCGAAACATATACAAAACGAATTGAAGCGTCTGAAAGAAAAGTATTCGTCTGCATATGACATGATGAATACATCTGGATTTGGTTGGGATGATGAGAAAAAATGTGTTATTGTAGATAGTGATGAAATACTACAGGAGTGGGTGAAGGTAATTTTTTTTTTTCTTATTCTTTATCAATTAGTTGATTTGAAGGTTTTAACCTTGATTTTTTTGGGTTATTGTAGAAACATCCTAATGCATCTTGCAAACCAAATAAGCCATTCCCGTTGTATCCACGATTATGTACGGTGTCTGGGAGAGATCGAGCCATGGGTAGTATGGCTGAATCAGCAGTAGATGCAATCGAAAATATGGGTTTGGAAAGTGAGGATTGTGAGACTTCCGAGATGCCTCCACTTTCACCCACCTCATCTCCTTCTGTTGCTACATCTAGTGCTTCTCAACCTGTTAGGAAGAGGAAAAGGAGTAGGAATGATGGTGATGCAAATATTGTATCTGTTATCAGTGAAGGTTGGAATAAAGCTGTTACTGAAATGAAGAAATTAGGTGAAAGTTTTACTTTTAGAGAAGCGAAAGCTAGACTACCTTCTGAGCTTCAGGCCATGGGTCTTCCATACAATCAGGTGCTAAGAATTTCAATGAAGTTAGTGAAAGATACCGATCTGATGGGTATTTGGACCACCTTGGATGACTCACAGAAGCCAGATTTCATTAAAGTGTTTATGGAGAGCCTTTGAGCATTTGGAGTTTTAGTATGAGGAACTTTATCAACTTCTAGTGTTTTCATTATTGCTTTAGCACGACATTATTTGTTTTTTAAGTCAAGACAAATGTTTGATTTCGGATATTTCATGTTTAAGTTATGCATATTTCATTTTCTTTGGTTAAGTTCTAAATGTTTAAACCCTAAAACGTTTACGATATGCATGATCATTAAACTTATATATTTTTCAACATTTCTCATGTGCTCTTGTGTGGTTTGCCTTGTTCCTGCAATGGGGAATATTTAGAGGGGTGTCCTTCTAAACAAGGCCAATTCTAATGTTTGTAGAACCTAAACTTCCTAAACAACAACAACCCACAATTGAAAAGACCAAAATTAGGGACTAAAAATTGAATTGGGGTGTGGGTTTTGCAATTTGCATAATAAAATTTGATGGGTTTGTGCTGAAAATTTGAATGGAGGTGTAGAAAACGGGAAAAATTACAAATTTTAAAGGGATTTGCATGTGGAACACAACATATACCTATTAAAATTTGGACCAAGAAAAACAAATAATGGATAATAGTGTTCAAATTTGAACAACTTACAAAAAATAAAAAAAATGAATCTTGTCCCGTTCCGCACATAAAATTGTACCAAACAACAGACGAAACATGGGTATTTTAGTCATTTTAATCTTTTGATTCCGTTCCATCCATGTGTTACCAAACGCGGGACGGAACAACCGTCCTGTTCCGTCTTCCGCGTACCAAACATAACACAGAACATCCGTTCCGTCCCGTCCAGTCCCGTCCCGTCCCGTCCCGTCCACATACCAAACGCTACCTTATGGAACCAAAATGATGCCTTCTTGCGTCGTCCCCAAACCTAAAATTTTGGCTCACTTGAAGCCCAGGCCACCACCATGGGCTCGTCATTTTTTTTGGCGACACCACATTCGACGACGAATTGTAGTCATCAAAGACGTTTTTTTCACTATCCTGAAGGTACGACATATTTGAGCTTATCCCAACGCATCCCCGAGGGATATGTCCTCATGATCCTTAAAATGATGCATGACTTGTTTGTTATGCTGATACTGGTTACTTATCAAACTCACACAAGGCATACCCCCAAATAATTATATCTTTACTTTTAGGGATATTGCAATATCTTAGACAGCTACGAAGTAAACCTTAGTTGCGAAATCTTCGAATCGTTCCAAGACTCACCCTCACTACGCCATGCATGAGACATGGTTGAGAGCTGTTGAGCATATTTGAAGTACGTATGGTTTTCATCCATCGTTGAGTCCCAACAACGATCCATGAAGACTATGCCGCATGTATTGACTAGATCAAGACATGATACATCAATGACATCAACGGCAAGACATATTGCGTCTCCATCACATTAGCAAAGCATCAGGAGATTGAAGTCGATCAATCCGATCCCACACAACCTTGCTGACTTCTTCACGATGTCACTGCCGAAGACTACCTTCCAAAATCTTGTTCTAGGAATTGGCATGCATAACTATTCATATGCAATGCTTGTAGTTCTCATTTGGAAGTTTTGTCAAACTCAGGGAGAGTATCTAGAAGTATACTCGCTTAACCTTAATGTAGTTTTCCCCTACGATTAGGAGCATTTTTCCAACTAGATTTTTGCTACCTAACTAGGTTTTAATGAGGTACCCATCTTGGACTGGTCATACCCTTGTGAGCTTGCTACTTGCATCCATAAGATGTACAGTTTTGACTTAAAACAACTTCTCACATTTCTCCTTAGTCAATGAGTTTTTATCCTACCTTGGTTTTACCATAGTGAGGTTTTGTGAGTTTTATCTTTTATGCATTCTTCCGTTTATTTGAGACTTGCATTTACTCATTGTGCCAATGACTTCATTAACTGAACTTAATTCATTGTTGAAGACGTGACGCACCATTTACTTGAGTAGTTACACACTTAAGGGAGACTTGCAGTCCTAATTAACTTAGGAATGAGATTGTTTAAATTCTAGAAAATCCTTGTGGGATTCTACCATCTCTTATACTTTAGATATTATCTTATTAGAGTTGTAATCCTATTAGGATAAATAAATCTTCCTTACCACTATAAATAAAGGCACAATGAGCTAAGAATACACACCTTGGAATTCAACCAATTCTCTCTATACTTGCCGCACCCTATATATCTCTCAAGCTCTCTATAATTTTTCAGGCAAATAAGCTTACAACACTTTATATTTTTATAAAAAAAATTGATTTTAATCCAAAAGTGCTAACGTTAAAGAAAACAAAAAAAATTATTCATCTTTGGATTAAATTCTTTGACCAACAGTCCACGTAAGCAAACTTTTCTGTTTTTAATGTGATAAATCAGATTATATTGGGGAAAGACAAAGTTTGAACTGATTTTTCATTTTTAATTAACCCTCCAACGGTTGTAGCTTATATTTTGCTCATTAGTTATTGTATGTATTTAATTTTCTGTGTTAATGGTTATTTATATTCTTCTTTCATAACTTTGGCGTTGGTAGTATCTATTTCACTTTCGTTTGATTATTGGAATGTTGTTCCGATTAAAATGATAGCTCTATATGTACAATGCATTTGCATTCTAGGGTCTTCTCATAACCTTTCAGAATATGTGTTAAAGCTATGAATTTGAGACGAAGGAGAGAGGTGGGAAGAGAGAGATTTGAGGGGGAGAGAGAGAAATTGTAAACTTTGCATAGTTCACGTTAATGTCAAATGACTAATACACTGGTTTATAGAAACCATTGTTACAACAGCAATGAATATATTTCCCTCTAAATGGTTTATAGAAACCATTGTCATCATCTTAGTGTAGCTATTACTCCCCCCTCAAACTTAGCTAGGAGTTCCTAAGCTAGCCCTTTTGTAAGAACATCTACCAGTTGTTCACCTATTGGAATGTACTGCATTGTTAAGTCACCCTTTTGAACCTTTTTCAGACAAAATGATAATCAGTGTCTAAGTGCTTTATCCGAGAATGGAAAACATGATTTGAAGTTAGAGCTAGTGCAAAGAGGTTATCACAATGCAAACATGGAGGTACTGATATAGTTTCATGAATATCTTTGAGTAATGACTTTACCTAATACACATCTATAGCACAATGTGCAAAAACTTTGTACTCTGCCTCTATTGAACTCCTTGAGACTATGGATTGCTTCTTTGACTGGCACGAAATATGATTAAAATCTAAGAATACCACATAACCAATTATTGATCTTTTGGTGTTTGTATTAGCAGCCTAGTCTAAGTCTGAGTACTGCTGAGATATTGAACTCATGTAACTTGGTATATCTCAGACCACATGTCAAAGTTCTTTGCAAATACCTCAGAATTCTTTTAACTAAAGGGAAATGCAGTTTTGTAGGATTAGTCATAAACTGACACACCATATTGACTGAGTGTGCTATGTCTAGTCTAGTGAAAATAAGGTATTGTAGGGCTCCTATAATGCTTCTATAGTGAGTTGGAAATGCAACATATGCGTCTTCATTGAGAAGTAATTGAGTATGTGGCTTTCATGGTGTTGAAGTGGGTTTACAACTCTCCATTCCTACTTTCTTCAATAGTTCTTAGACATATTTAGATTGATTAATAAACAAAGATCCATCTTTCTCATACTGAATTTGTAATCCCAAGAAATATGTGAGTTGCCCCATATCCTTAAGATCAAATACCTCACCAAGACTTGAGATTACACATTAAACTTTGGCAGAATTAGACCCAGTTAGGATGATATCATCCATATATAAGTAATATGATATCACCATTGTCAACTTTAATGCATAAACTAGAACCAGATATTGAAGTAGTAAACCAATTGGTAGACAAAAAACTTGTGAACTTGGAATTCCAAGCTCTGGGAGCTTGTTTAAGCCCATATAGAGATTTAACAAGCTTGCAAACATAATCTGGGTACTGTGAATCTAGAAAACCTTGTGGTTGCTTCAGATAAACTTCCTCTTCAAGGTAACCATTTGGAATGCATTTTTAACATCTAATTGTCTTATTTTCCATCCATATTGTGCTGCTAGAGCCAAAATTAACCTTACAGTTTTATGTCTCACCACAGAACTAAAGGCTTCTAAAAAATCTAATCCTTGTTCTTGATTGAATCCTTGAGTAATTAGTCTTGCTTTGTATCTTGACATAGTACCATCAGGGTTCTTCTTTACCTTATACACCAACTTACTGCCAATCACAGCCCTATCACAAGGTGGAGGAACTAGTTTCCACGTTTCTTGTGCTTTCAGAGAATCAAACTCATCTTGCATAACACTTTGCCACAATGTGATAGATGAAAGAACTCTATAATTCTTTGGTTCCTCAATCTCATGTACATCAACCAAGAATGAAAAACCATTGTAATTGTATTCATTATCTGTATCATCAATTGAGTCCACTAATTGTAAAGAAATCAACTCAGGTAATGTAGCAATATATGTGTAAACATGAATTTTCCTGAAGCAAGAATACGTGTACAAAATATATTTTGTATTAATGATTTTGGGGTTACAATCCCTTTGTAATTTGATCCTCTGATTCTATCTTCATAAGGTGTAGGTTTGTGGATGAGCTGTTGATCCAAAGGACCGTCGGGGCTTGATCTTAGGATGAACAAGTGATGAACGATGAACACTTTCTTCAAGGGCCGTCATGGCTTGATCTTGAAGGTTGAGGGAAGTGTCTTCAAGGGCCGTCGGGGCTTGATCTCAAAGGTTAAGGGAAGTTTCTTCAAGGGCCGTCGGGGCTTGATCTTGAAGGAGGATTTGACGAAGAATGAAGAGGGTTTTACTGATCATTCGGGATTTGCTTGAGAGCTTCAGAGTTTCAAAGCTTCAAGGTTTTGGTGTGATGTAAATTCCTCATTTTTCTCTTGATGGAGAAGCCTATTTATAGGCTTTGAGAGTGAATCACCACCATCCATTTTTTTGGTGAAGTGAGTGGATGTGGTAGGTGAAATAAATGGAGTTGGTAGGTGAAGTAAGTGTGTGATGTAGGTGAAATGAATGAAGTTTGTAGGTGAAATGAATGTGTGATATAGGTGAAATGAGTGTGTAATGTAGGTGAAATGAATAAAGGTTGTAATTTTAATGCATTGGTCAATGTTTGTTTTCCTGAAATTTCGATGTCTACAAATGCCCTCACTTCAAGGCGCGTCGTATACATGTGCTTGTCATATGTAGAGGATGCATTTTTGAAGTCCCTTAATGTAGATGTTGATCTAAGGGCTGTTGAGGCTTGATCTTGAATTGGGCTCAAAATTTCTTCAAGGGCCGTCGGGGCTTGATCTTGAATTCGACTGGAAGATTTTCTGGTTTCCTTCAATCGTTGATTTTCCACAGGCTTAATCTTGAATTGGGCAGGAGGGTTTTTGGTCTCCTTCGAAGGTTTGAACTTACTCATTTTATTTGGAGTTGAATTTCATTCAAGTGTTGTGAACACTTGATTTTGAATCGGACCTATGATTTCTTCAAGGGCCATCGAGGCTTGATCTTGAATGAGATTAGGACCATGAGCGGTTTCACGATTCAGACACATGGCAGCCAAGCACAAGGTGGAGGTGATGGCCTGTTTCTTTGTTCAATCTTTTTAATTCATATTGAAGATGGTTAGGGGATGAATCAGCATGTGCAGTGTTGTGTTTGCTGACGATCCACACGATTGATGTTTCATTGTCCCTCATCTTGTCTGTTCTCTAGGCGAATGTGGTATCTTCTCTAGAAGTGTATCAACCATTAAAGACGACTACTAGAAAGTAACGCTAGGTAAGCAACCAGGGAATAAGTTCCAGGCAATTGGTTCTAGATCGGAAAGCTGATTCCAAGTGCCAGCTGATTGCTTTCTTTCTCCTTGCCCTGCAGGTAAGAACAAGGACAAAGGAAAGGACATGAAGAAAGCATGATATGAGATACTCTTGCTTTTAACCTTGATGATATGAGATACTTTTGCCGTAGAATCAACCGTCTTCGAAGCACCTTTAGTTTGGATAAACAGCACTGCATCGAGACCGATTGGTTACCTATCCAAGCCTTGGTCAAGAAGGGTTTTCGAATCCTTATTGGTAGAGGTCATCTTATTAGTCTTCTCGGCGAAGTAGGGTGTTACGAGTTACAACATTCGGCACATTGGACGCCAAGTGGTTTTATGATTGGATACTCCCAAGTGAGTTTCAGAGTTCGACATTCTGAGGGCCAAACCAAATTTACCATTAAGACAGACATTACCTTTGAATACTTGTGTCCATATAGTTTGGTGTCGATTCGACGTGCTTATACTCTCACGAATATAATCACCGTGACCAAATCTGAAACCGACGATTCGTGAACTTCGCAGAACTAGCAACATTGTCTTCAGGCTCAAGAATCCAAAGGCTGAGATTTGTTGCTTTCTCGGCAGCAATCGCAAGATAAAGAAGTCAGCAACGCGCTCAACGCGACATCAACAAATTTTACTCCTCGGCCAAGCTTGGCCGATGAGTGGGCTCGCCCCGCATTCAACTGAAGGACGTAGTTAGCTTATTAGTTACTCGGCATGTGAGCCACGTAGGCTTTGTAATTTTTAGGGTCAACAATATTATTGGGCCAAAATCAAAATGTGAGTATATAGGGTGCTTACTAATAAGTACCTAAGTATTATCCATTGTAAAATACATATTAAATGTGGATCTTGAATATTGGTATAATAATTTATAACTTTTAACCTTGGTTTTCTTCTTGAGGTTGGTGTGCAGAAGATCATAGACATCGTTTTGGCGAGAATATTTATTTTAATTAATTGAGAGCCAATTTAATTTTGGAAATGAATACGTTTGGCTGAAACTTAGGTTACCACTTTGGATGAAATTTTGAGGGAGTCAGATTCTCTACCCTCCCACTTTCTGTGCTTTCTTATTTTGTGTGATCACTGTTAAGTCATGTCAACATTTTATATTGGTTTGTTTATAGAGATAATAAGACAAAAAGGAATAGTCATATAAAATATTGACGTGGCTTAACCGTGATCACACAAACAGGAAGGTAGAGAATTTGCCTCCAATTTTGAGAGGTCTTGTGTATTGGCAATATTTGTAATTTGATTAAAAAATGTTACTAAACTATTTGTCTATGTGGATTGTATTTACTAGCTAGTGTAGATTGCAGTGTTTTTTTTATTCGAGAATATATATGTATGGTTCACTGGCATTAATAAAAGAAAATACTCGTGTTATATGTTGAAGATTAATATATTAGAAGTTTGCATAAGTATTGCCTGCAATGACATTAATAAAAAATACGTTTTCCATGAAGAAATTAAATAGCACAAAAAGTTCAATCAATCAGTTAGGTATTTAGAAACAGTACCTACCTGGAAAGAAAATATCTATATATCGGTTTTGCTTCCAAGATTTCTTTCGATTTAATTTCCCACTTGATTTTGACAAATTCGTAAAGAATAGGGTTTCATTAATCTCAGACCAAGGACAACCAACCACCTCTCATTTTAGAAGAATAATCCAATTTTTCTATACATGTACGACTTGCCATAGATGCAAACTTGCAAAATACGTTCTCTGCTTGTTCTGTATGACTTGTGGACCAGTTCCCTGTCGAAGTCTAACGCGTAATAAGGTAAAACAGCACATCACACCCACCTACCGAGTTTATGAATTAGATGATGACGGATGATAAGCTTGCACGCAATCACATAACAAGTGCGTAGAAGAAAAAAGTACGAAGAGTTGTATTCTTTTTAAATTAGCGTTCGTTTGATCGATAATCTAATCTATCTGTAACGGATCTTAAAGTTCCTTTTACACCATAAATAAATAAAAATGGATAGTAATAACTTAATTTTAACATTGAAGTATGACAAAATTTATTGAAGAAAAGTTTGAAGGTTGAAATAGTCGAGAGATGCTGCATGACAAAATTTATTGAAGAAAAGTTTGAAGGTTGAAATAGTCGAGAGATGCTGCATGCTGTATTCACATGTATTTTTATTCTGATGAAGCCAAATCCTTGACTAGCAGACACAATCAGAAAAAAAAATAGATGTAATCACCGCCATGAGCCAAATGCCAGTGGTTTATTTGACTAATTGATAAAATTGGGTTTTCCTGTAAAATTAATTGGTAATATGAAGAGTGTTTAAGATTGTATAAGTCCTTATCTAACCTTGTTTCTCACTCATGTGGGACAAACTGTCCACACATATTCAACTCTCAACATGCCTCCGTACGTGTGGTCAACTTTCAAGCTTATAAGTGGATAACAAGTGGGTGATGTGTGGGCACGTGTGTCCTTTGGACTTTCACAGGAGGAGCACGAGGGATAAGCCGCTCTGATCTATGATGAAATTATAGTTTTATCATAAAATCAATTGAAAATATAGAAAATAACCTAAAATCATATAAACCCTTAACTAGCCTTGTCCCTTATCGATGTGGGACAAACTATCCACACATATTCAACTCTCAACACTAATTAAGACTAAACTTCATTTCGAAGGTCATAATTTGTGGATTATAATCATCATTAATTTAGACCAAGTTGGTATTTTGTTAATTTGGAGCAAGTTGGCACCAGAACCCCAATGTTTAAACTTTATTTTTATTATTTTTATTATTTTTTTGGTAGAAATCCAAATGATGGCTTCGTGATCTTTGGTATTGGAATCTCTCCTTTTATATTTCTTCGGCTTCAAGAGACCGTCGGTCAGAAGTTGTTTTGGATTTAGTGTTTAGGTGAGGTGGGTCCAAGAAACACTCCAAACGTGATTAAGAGTAATCAAATAAAATTAAAAGAGAAAATAAGGTCCTGATGTCGGTGAGACTTTTGGGCTCTATTTAAGGAAAGAGGATTCTCGTGGGATCCTCTTTGTGAAAATTTCAAAGATCTTTTAATCACATCGTTTATTGTACGTCGTGCGATCAATTTTTGTCACGTACTGTTTATATTTAATGTTAAATAAAAAAAATTTACAATGATTTCTGATCGCACAATGTACGATGAACGGATGTGATTGGAGGATTATACTATTTGGACTCAGGCGATCATTAGATGTGGTACTAAGAGGAGGGGGTTGTACTATGTTGATGATATTGCACAAGGCCAGGTTCATCAAGTTCATGGTCAAGACAGTGGAAATTTGAAGATTGTTCAATTGTAGCATCGTCGTCTTGGTCATGCCTCCTTTGGTTATTTACGAAAATTACTTCTGTCATTGTTTAGTAATATTTCAGATGCTTCTCTATAGTCTAATGTTAGCACATTAGCGAAAAGCCATCGAGCTTCGTATCCTCCAAGTCATAACAAACAAACAGGTCCTTTTGAGTTAATTCATTCTGATGTGTGGGGGCCGTCTCCGGTTACTACTCAGTATGGTGTACGTTGGTTTGTAACATTTGTTGGCGACTGGACTAGAATGATTTGGTTATACCTCATGAAAAATAAAAGCGATGTGGGTGACATCTTCAAAAAGTTCTATCACATGGTCTATACTCAATATTCACTCACTGTTAAAGTGCTTCGATTAAACAACGGTGGTGAGTATCTTAATCAGGATCTTTCTCAGCTTTTTTTATGAAAAAGGGCATTCTTCATGAGACTACTTGTCTTCAAACGCACACCAAAATGGAGTTGTCGAACGAAAAAATCGGCACATACTTGAGATTACCCGTGATCTTATTGGTAGTTATGCACCCAAGACATACTAGGCTAATGTAGTCACATATGCTATTTATCCCATCAACCGAATGCCATCACGTGTCCTTTCTTTTAGAACACCTTTAGCCATACTTGCCGATCATGCTTTACTACCCTCTGCTCTTCATCTTGAAACTTGGGTTTTCGGTTGTGTGGCATATGTCTATCTTCACAAAAATCAAAGAAGCAAGCTTGATTCATGTGCGGTGAGGCGTGTGTTCCTTGGCTTTAGTCCCTAACAAAAGGGTTATAGATGTTATCATCCATCCACTTGGTATACGTACGTTACCATGGATGTTACAATCTCAGAAGACAAGCTATTTTTTCCTCCCAGGCATACTCCTCAGGGGGAGACAACCTTAATTGATGATTATGGTGGGTTTCGACTTATTTGATGCACAACCTGCAGACCATTACCGTGCGACCCCAAATAACACAGCAACCCAACTTGCAATTGGGTGCACAGAAACTGAAGAAACTGAACCCGAACCTGCAATTACTGCTCCAGAACCTATAATTGGACTGTGTGCAGCAATTGGACCGTGTGCGTCAGAACTTACAATTGGGTCGTGTGCTACTCCAGAACTTGCATGTGTTAACAGCCCACGTAATCATTCTGCTACAGCCAGCCCAAGAGGTCCTAATAATCAAGAATATGGTACCAACCAAGTGGGCTAAATTCAGTTGTCAATAATGCTGGCCTGAGTGGGCCTAGTTCAGTATTTTTTTATGAAGGCCCGAGTGGGCTTACAAAATTGTTTAAACAATGCAATAGCTCCAGAGAAGCAAAACACGACAACTCTCCTCATTTTCCTCAAGTACATATCCATGACCAAACAAATATCTCTAAGGTAAGTGCTCACTCAAATATTAATAAACCATCTTATGTGTTACCTTATCGAAAAAATCGAGGAAAACCACCAAACAGATACTTTCTAGAAGGAAATATGCGATACTCCATTGCAAACTACGTCTCTACTCAGCAACTCTCACCAAAATACTATGCATTGGTTTAACAGATGGAAACTATAAAAATACCCACCATAGTGGAAGAAGCTTTAGAAGATTCGAAATGAACAGAGGCAATGCAAGTTGAAATGGAAGCATTACAAAAGAATAATACTTGGAGTGTGGTTGCACTTCCTAAAGGAAAGAAATCAGTGAGATGTAATTGGGTGTTCACCATCAAACATAAGGTAGATGGAACAATTAATAGGTACAAGGCAAGGCTAGTGGCAAAAGGGTTTATGTAGACCTTTGGAGTTGATTATCACGAAATGTCTGCTCTGGTTGCAAAAATGAATACCCTTAGAGTTTTATTGTCTTTTGCTGCTAACCTTGACTGGCCTATGAGACAGTTTGACATAAAAAATGCTTTTTTGCACAAAGATTTAGAGGAAGAGATATGCATGGATATTCCACCAGTGAATGGCACCACGAACTCTAGTGGCAAAGTATGTAGACTTCGGAAGGCATTGTATGGTCTTAAACAGTCACCTAGAGAGCGGTTTGGGCGGTTTACCCAAGCAACGAAGAAGTATGGGTATCGACAGGGTAACTCAGACCATACTTTATTCATCAAACGCAAGGATGACAAGGTAACCTTACTTATCGTATATGTAGATGATATGATTATCACAGGTGATAATACAATAGAAATTGAATGATTGCAGGGTTATTTGTCTTTTGAGTTTGAGATAAAAGATCTTGGGGGACTTAAATACTTCCTGGGGATTGAAGTGGCTAGATCTCGGAAAGGAATATACTTATCTCAGCAAAGGAATATACATCTATTGTGCAGAACCATCATTTGGCGATATATTAGGATCAAGTTTTAGTGAATAGGGAGTGGTATCAAAGGTTGGCAAGGCGGTTGATTTATTTGTCACTTACAAGGCCATATATTGCTTATGCCATAAGTATGGTAAGTCAGTTTATGCATGCTTCTAGCGAGGATCATATGGCAGCAGTAATGCGAATTATGAGTTACTTAAAAAGAGCTTCAGGAAAAGGTTTAATGTATAGAAATCATGGACATATGGAGGTGAAAGGGTATACCAATGCATATTGGGCTGGAAATATTACTGATCGGCTGTCTACATCAGGATACTTTACATTTGTAGTTGGTAATCTTATGACCTGGAGAAGTAAGAAGCAAAATGTGGTGGCAAGTTCTTCGGCCGAGGCTAAGTACAGAGGAATGACGCATGGTATTTGTGAGTTTCTATGGATTCGAATTCTACTTACTGAGATAGGGTTTAAACCAAAATGGCTATATGCTGTTATATTGTGATAATCAAGCAACACGGGAGATAGTTAACAATCTGGTGCAGCATGATAGAACCAAGCAAGTTAAGGTAGGTAGATATTTCATAAAAGAAACGATGGATGTTAAGTTGGTTGATATTCTGTTCGTGAAGACAAAAGATCAGTTGGTAGATATTCTAACTCATGCAGTTTCTGCTAGAAGATTTCAAGACTCACTTGACAAGTTGGGTTTAGGAGATATCTATGCACCAACTTGAGAGGGAGTGGTGGCATGAGTCAACAATAGAATAGGAATGTGATTGTATTTCCTAGTTTGGGTAGAACTCTCCTAGTTTAGTGTCTTTAATATTCCTTGTGGTACAAGGATTGAAGTTGTATCATATATATATTGCCTCCAAAAGGGAGAAGAATAATATCAATAATTATGCCTTAAACACTATAATTTTATTTGATGGATTGCAAAAAGTTTCACTTGTTTGTGTCTTTCCCATCACTAGGATACCACTATCTCTGTCAAGCCTATGTACCAAAGAAACACAAACTTCTTAACCAAGAAAAGGGAAGGAAAGAGACAAACAATAACACACAAAGCCTATTCATGGAACATAGATAATCCATACATCGAATCCAGATTGTTTGGAAAATCGAAGAGACCATGAAAGCACACATTTCAACAATGATTGAAATTTAAAATACTATTATGAACTTTCCTAGTTTAAGTGTGATTGTGTAAATCCTAGATTAGATTTGATTCTAGTTATTCTTTCCTATATGAACTTGTATTCCTTGGGGATGAAGGATTTCTTATCCCTCTTATTACTATAAATAAAGGCACTACATAGGGAGGAATAACACACACACATTCCCCTACATTCTACAAGAACATCTCTCATTTCTCTCTTCCCTTGCCGTCGGCCCCTTCCCTTTAGTCAGATAAAATAGGTTATAACACGTTATCAGCACGCTCCTACCGCTGTGCTTAGGAATCCGACGAGGAAATTTTCTGCATTAAACTAGTTCATCCATATGATCATGCAATCAGGTTCTTCCAAAACAATGGTTTTTATCTCGATATTTTTGCGGCCCTGATAACATGAACATTCACCAAAATGCAGGACCCAAATTTAGGTTTTTCGAATTTTAGATCTACATAAATTGTGTATGCATTATATTCATAATTGTTGAATAATGTGAATTTGATATTTGCCATGAATTGCATCAAATATATGTACATCCATTAAATTGTTAAATTGTATATGCATACAATTGAATTTTATAATCTAAAAAAATAAATAAATAAATTGAAAACGCCATTTGGGTTCTTTGAACTCGTGACCCTGAGCAAACATGGAGCATTAGGCTCCTTGAAACTTGACGCCTATGACGTCCAACCTAGAAAACCCAACTCGCCTATAGCGAGACCACAACCTTGCCGTGCAATTTTCTAGCAAAATCTGACATGGTGTTGTGATTTTTGAACCAATATCATTGAAATTCCAGAAGAATTCCATCAACTTTGGGTGAAATTCCAATTTGAATTTCATAGGTTTCCCTTTTCTTTCCCCCCGATGTCGAGGTACTCCCTCTATCCCTAGGAATTTGCTTATGGCCCTGCAGCGAGAACCATCTTCCAAAACATGGCCGCCTGTAATGGCAGCACCAACCTTTGTCCCTAGTGACTGCACCTAGCTCTAGCTGGGTGTTTTTGGCTGAAACCCTAAGCCCAAATCAGGGTTGGCCTTCTCGGCCTACAAAGAAAAAAAAAGGTTTTTTTTTCTTAAACGGGCTTGCATGATATGGCCCAATTCTTGGGCTCGGCCTAACACCAACTTGTAGAGCTATGGTGCCCCTGCATTTGTATGTCGCACTGGATCTCAGCTCCGTTGTAGTATCCATATTCCCCCTGTGTCGCGTCACACACGATCGGCCCCCAGTTTGGGCCTCTGCTTTGGGCCCGGCTCCTTTTGTAGCCTACTATGTTATTTGGGCCTAATCCCCACGAGCCTATCCCAACCTATTCTTAGGCCTAGGCTGAATGGTTCCAATTTGCACAGCCTACCAATGGGCTTTGTGTCACATCCCGGCTCGGGCCTCCACCACATCTCGGGCATAACTCCACCGTAGCACGATATTGTCCGCTTTGGGCCTCGACCATGCCTTCACGTTTTGTTTTTGGGAACTCACACGAGAACTTCCTAGTGGGTCAGCCATCTTGGGATTTCTCTTGCACGCTACTCGTTTAACTTCGGAGTTCCGATGGAACATGAAGCCAGTGAGCTCCTAAAAGGCCTCGTGCTAGGTAGAGATAAGAATATACATATAAGGTTTACATGATCCACTCTCCTGGGCGATGTGGGATGTTACAATCCTCCCTCCTTAGGGGCCCGACGTCCTCGTTGGCACACATCCGGCCAGGGATTAACTCTGATGCCAATGTCACATCCCGACCCAGGCCCCCACCATATCACAACTCCACCATAGCATAATATTGTCCACTTTAGGCCTCGACCACGCCTTCACGGTTTTGTTTCTGGGAACACACACAAGAACTTCCCAGTGGGTCACCCATCCTGGGATTGCTCTCATGTGCTATTCGCTTAACTTCGAAGTTTCGATGGAACCCGAAGCCAGTGAGTTCCCCAAAGGCCTATGCTAGGTAGAGATGACAATATACATATATGGTTTACAGGTTCCACTCCTCTAAGCGATGTGGGATGTTACACTTTGGCCTATGTTTTTGGGCCCTGAGTTTCAATTGTTTATTATTTTTAGACAATTTGGGTTTTATATTTTTCACCCACACTTTTAATTTAGCTTGAAGTCCTAATAATTGATTCAATTATAATTATAGACCTGAAGTTCTATTTGCATATTTTCTTGTTGCATATTTTTGTATATATATTTGCGTTTGTCAGCAGGAACATATGAACCTGAAGTTCATAATTATTTCGAAACTTCAAGTTTCTAAAAACATGCCTTGTTTGAAAACCTGAAGTTTTACTTGAAAACATTAAGCATGAAAGCCCAAAGCTTTTTAATGTGAATTTTAACCAATACATGTCTATTAGAACTTGGATGTTCTATTCCTATGTGAATGGATTGATATTTTTCTCCATTACACTAACCACATCTTGTCCACCTATTTTGTGATAAGAACATGCCGAATTTGAACAAACTCGACTTCACCGCTTTGGAGGTGTCTGGAAGGAACTACCTCAAGTGGGTCGAAGATGTTAAGCTTAACCTCATTGCAAAGAATTTGTGTGCCGCCATTGAAGATGAGACGGACAACCTTGTTAGGCCATCTCCAACCGAGGGTTGGTCAGAAGGCTCGTTTTAGCCTTCTGGCCCTTCAAGATATTAATATTTTAATGAACAGTACATGGCCATATTTGCCTCCGTCTTCAACCGAGAGCCAAAGGGCCATAGGGCTCGTTCTAGCCCTGTTACAAAAAACCTTCTCCAACCGAGGGCCAAAGGGCCAAACATAATTTATTATTTAAATTCAAAAACTATAACAACTTAAATTCAAATCCAACAAAAACTTAAATTTAAAAACGACGAATTAAATTTAAAAACTACAAATTAAATTTAAAAACAACATTAACTTGAATTTAAAAATAAGAACAACTTAAATTTAATATCCATAATCAACATCATCTTCATCATCTACCACTGTAGGAGTATAGTCAGAGGTAAAGAACTGGGTCATAATTTCTTTTCTTTTTTTTTTCCTATCAAAATAGGTCTTACTCATTGGAGTGTAATTCGAAGTTTTCCTTTCCATATTCTTATCATCCTTCTCTTCTTGTATTTGTTTGGCCCGTTCTTCATGCCTAATTTTCCCTTCTTCCACCTCAAGGGCATTTTGCTCCGCCATTAATCACAAGGAGGCCGCCACTACATGTTGACAGACGTAATCATCATTTACCTTGCCCTTTTCCTTCAACCTTCGCGCCTTGTTTCATCCCATAGCCCTAGGTATGGAACCTTCACCCGATGGATTTTTTACCCTTGTTTGTTGAATGGTAGGAGATCCATCTTCATTGATATCTACAGTTGAGGATGCAATTCCAAACACCGGTGTAGGAGCTCTATGTGGTGAATCTTCAAATAACACCCACCATTTACAAATTTCCCAACAACTGCGAAACTGAAAGGGTTTCGAGCTGTTTTCCATATACAATTCCTCTGCTTGGCGTACCTAAAAAAAAATTAAAGGAAATTAATTTATGAAATTAAATGTAATATAATTAAATATTTAAAATAAATTGTGAAAACACTTACTTCGTTGTAGTAATTAGCGCCGCTTTCAAGTCTACTTGCGGTTGCTAACAATGCTTGATGCCATTTATTCAAACTTGGCTAAAGATGTTTCTTCCATCTTGAAGAAAAACTCTCGTGGTTTCGGATATTCACTGGAGTAGTGCCTTCATAGAACTCTAAGTATTTTTTGGACACACGAGTCCAAATACCGTCATTTGTTTGACAATTCCTCCTCGCACTATCTTCGGACACCCATCTATAAACCTTGCAAAGAGCTTCATCTTTTTTTTGGGTCCAAGCCCTACCTTTCATTGCAGACAAGGCCATTTGAAAATTATTGAAAAAATTGAAGGATATATTTTTGAAAGAGGAAAGAAAATATAAGAATTGAAATGGTGTAGGAATGGTGAAAATTTTATGAGGAATGGTGAATGAATGGTTTAGGTATTTATAGGAAAACAATTAGAATTTTTGAGATTTTTTTTTTAAAAAAAAAAAAAAAAAGGCCCAAAAATATATATATATTTTTTGAATCCAACGGTAACACAACGGCTAGTTGACGTCAGCTGGCCGTTGGATTCAAATTTCTTTTTAAGCATTCCTGTCGATTGTAACCGACATGATTAATGTTTTTTCTGGCCAGCCTCGGGCAGCCAACCTTCTAGCCTTTTAGCCTTTTAAGATTCTATGGGGCCCCTCTAAGATTCCATGAGCCCTCTGGCTTAGCCCTCGATTGAAGACAGTTTTTGGGCTATTTTCGGCCCTTTGGCCCTCTAGACCCTTCGGTTGGAGATAGCTTTAGCAAAGCTAAGAAAGCCACTGCCATGATCTTCATTCGAAGACATATTCATGACACACTGCAAACTAAGTATCTTGCTGAAGAGGATCTGCGAGCACTATGGGTTGCTTTGGCTGATCTCTTTGATCACCAAAAGGACATCTTCTTGCTTAAAGCAAGACATATTCGACATTTTCTGCTACTAAAATGACATCTTCTTACGGTTCCAAGATTTTAAGTTTGTGAATGAATATAATTCTGAAGTTTGTCGAATTCGATCACTTCTCAAGTTTTGTAACGAGACTTTGACTGAAGAGGATCTCTTGGAGAAGACCTATTTGACCTTTTCTACCACTAATATTGTCCTGTAGCAACAATATAGAGCTTAGAAGTTCACTAATTTCTCATATTTGATCTCTGTTTTACTTATCGCTGAAAAGTAGAATCAACTATTGATGAAAAATCATCAAGCTCAACCTACTAGGGTGACTGTTGTGCCTGAAGCACATTATAGCACAAACCAACACCAAAAGAGGCGTGGTAGGGGTGGCCAAAAGCCACCCCATCAAGGTCAACAAAGCTAAGGCCCATCTAAGGGAGGAAACAAAGGCCAAAAGCGCTTTAACCTTGCTCCCAAGGCTCCAAACTTCAAGAATAAGGCCAAAGCACCTTAAACCATAGATGCAGATATGTGCTATCATTATGATTTAAAGGGCCATTTGTCCCGTGTTTGCCGAGCTCCCTAGAAGGTTGTAGCTGAACATCATTCTCGTCGTAAGAATTTGAATCAAACTTTATGCAAGTGGACGAATCAGAGAGTACCAAGATGGAGGCTTCTGACTTTCAAGAGGCCGTTACCCTTATGGAAGATTAGAATCTTAGAGATAAACTATTTTTTTTAGGGGAAATAAGACAATGGGGCCGAATTCCACAGTAGTGGCCGAACCCTGCTTATGTTTTTTTGGTTAATTTTGAACAAATTTCCTTTATGTTTGGATTATGTGTTGGTGATTTGTTTTTTGGATATTAAGTTTTAATTAATTTCCGTGCTTGAATACCTAAAATTATTTTGAATGGATTTTTTTTTAAGAACTTTTATGCATGTGACCGATTCAAATTAATTTTTCATTCTAGGTATGACTAGTGGAAAAGTTAGTTGTCTGGCAGATAGTGCAACCACACATACCATTTTGTGTGAACGCATCTATTTGACTAACTTTATACCTAAGAATGCACCTTTGACAACCCTTTTAGGCCCATCCAACCTTATCGAAGGATACGGTAAGGTACGTATAATGTTGTCCAATGGTACAATTTTGACCATTGATAAGGCACTTTATTCTCCGCGTTCTGGAAGAACATTGTTAAGTTTTAAGGACATTAGAGATAATAATTACCATGCAGAAACCCAAGTAGAAAACAGAGTTGAATTTCTGTGCATAACTTCCTACGAATATGGCCAGAGGTGTATTCTAGAGAAGATGGAGCGTATCTCAAGTGGTCTATATACTACGTCCATGCGCCCTATAGAGAGCCACTATGTGGCCGGCCCTACCTCTGGGACCACACACAAAATTATACTTTGGCATGATTGTTTAAGACACCTTGGACGAATAACTATACGTCGTATCCTCAAATCATCACATGTGTGCTTGTTGTCCACAAGGAATGTTGCATTCTTTAAATTGTTAGCTTAGGTTATCAAGCTCAAGGCTCACCACCCTGATTATCAGATCAAATCTATTCGATTGGATAATGTTGGAGAATTAACACCTAAAACTTTTGATGACTATTGCATGTCACTTGGGGTTGAAGTTGAACATCTAGCATGTTCACACCCCGAACGGCCTAGAAGAGGCATTCATTAAGCGCTTACAAATCATTGCTCGATCGTTGGTCATACATACCATTGCTCGATCGTCGATCATTGCTCAATCTATTAGTTAAGACTTTGGAACAAATTTTGTATATAACATTACACAGACTAATTGGATGGAGTTGGGTCATAAACGTGGGATCCTTGTTCTTCAGAATAAGAGTGACATGAGTATAATTAATCTTTTGCAACATGCCACCCGTAGAGAGAAGAGACCGAACTCCATCATATATATCCTACCCCACAATCTCCCAGTGCTTCTGATAAAATCCAGGCAACATACCGTCCGGCCTCGATGCCTTCGTAGGGTGCATTTGGAAAAGTGCATACTTTATCTCTTCATTTGTAAAAGGCAACAATAATTCAGAATTCATGGCTGTTGTGACTTTGGGTGTTACATGTTCGAGTACCATTGGCGCGTCTTGCTGTCCTTGCGAGTCAAATAGGTTCACAAAATATTGAACAATAACATTTTCCATACCTTGTTTATCCTCATGCTAGCCACCCCTATCATTAAACAACCCATATAAACCATTCTTTCTTTGCCTTCGATTAGTTTCTGGTGAAAAAATCTCTTATTTTGATCCCCCAACCTCAACCAATTCTCCCTGGATCTTTGTCACCAATATGTTTCCTCTTGGGCTAGTAACGAGTGCAAACGATTATAAAGATCCTGTCTTTGAGCAATGGTAGTCTCAGTAAAAGGCTGACCAAAAAAAGAATTTAATTTATCTTCCATCTCTGCAATTGCCCATGGATTTGTTTTTTCCGTGCATTTTCCCTACTTTAACAACTGACACCTTGTGGCTTTAATTTTTTCTGTCACCTGGAACATGGGAGAACCCTTGAAAGTTGACTCCCAGCCAACCTTTATTGCATCAGCATAACCTTCTTGAACCGTCCACCTATCTTCATACCTAAAACTTCTCTGGGCTCGTATTCTTCTTTTAATCTCCCATTCCATCAAAATAGGAATATGATCAGATCACGTGGGTTTCAAATGGGTCACCCGAAACTGTGGAAACAAATCAATCCAACTTTGATTAGCTATAGCCCGGTCTAGTTGAACCTTAATTCTCCCATTTTGTGTAGTTTCCCATGTGTATTTGTTTTTGATAAACCCCAAGTCTTGGAGTTGGCGGCTTGATAATGCATGTCGGAAACCCACTATCTATCTTTCACTGTGTAAGTCTCCACCTTCCTGTTCGTCTGCTTGTAAGACTTTATTAAAGTCCCTTATACAACACCATGGCAAGGACGAGTTGGCATGTAATTGCTCTAATAAAGTCCAAGACTTATGATGGTCGATCTGTGCTGGGTAACAATAGAAAAAAGCAACCTTCTAATGTTGTGTATCAACCAAACATCCTACCTCAAAATCCATGTGATTATTAGAATATGTTTTGAGTGAAAGATTTGCCTCTTCCTTCCACATTGCACACAAACCACCTGATCTTCCTTGAATGGGTACCGTAAAAATAAAGTCAAATTGTAATTGTGATTTTAAGTTCTCCATATGCTCTCTCGAGCTCTTCGTTTCACACAAAAAAATCACAATGGGGGCTTTTAAAAGAACTAGTCTCTTTAGGGCCCGAATTGCATGGAGGTTCCCAAGCCCCTGGCAATTCCAACTAATGCAACTCATTACTCTTGGCGGGGCTGATCCTCGTCAGCTGCCGTCGTTGAAAATTTCATAGACTCCATCACCATCGCCCTTCTCTTCACTACATTTTCACTTTTCCCACCCTCTTGCTCACGTGTATATCTCTTACCAAGTTCAGGTAGCTTTGTATACACCCCTTTAGTTCACTTTCTCCCTCTGCCTCTAACCTCCATCTTCCTTTGACCCCTTCCTTGCATGGGACCACTAGGCCTAAAGATAAAGAGATCTAAGTTAAATGGGTCTGATCCCATTACCCAATCAATGTCTACCCTTCTTGCATTACACTGCATTAATGATTATTCCCGAATTGGGGTGGGTGCATTTAGTTGTCCCACATTAATAGGGTATGCCACCTGCAGCTCACCTGAACGAGCTAATGGCATAAGCCGAGCGTTATTCTCTCCCTGCACCCCCTCAAGATCATTCTTCATCCCCTGTTGATCCATAATAACATCATTGTTCTCCACAAATGGTATAATTGCCATTGATGTGTCAATCATCTCGTCATCATAGGCAATCTCATTAAGATTTGAAATGCTGCTCATTAATACATGTTCATCAATCACTCCTAGAGATTGCCCTAACTTACCAAATGAATCCATGGGAACCCCAATGATTTAGCTCCCATCTCCATCTTTTAGCTATGCCATATTTCGGTCCGTTCTGCCATTCTCTGTCCCGACATCGACTTCCCTCATGCATTCATCACCATCCTCAAAATCTGGCACATTCATGGACCACCTAGCCTCCGAATCCAGATCAAACTTCTTACCTTGTGGGTTCCTATAGTCTTTACCTGAGACATCATCTTGAAACCACCTCCCATATGGTTTTACACGATCATCATCTTTCTGTCCATTAAATTTGTCACATTGTTCCTCTACGTGGTCCATCATACGACATAGAAAACATGTAAGAGAAAACTTCTCATACCGAACATCCACCTGCACCACCTTCCCATCCAATTGGATCGACACCCAACGACGCAACAGTTTCCGAACATCAAATCGAACTCTAATTCTAAGAATGCTTTTGAACTAGAACTCTTTCCTACTTTGATCCGATAAGGCATATTCACCCAAGATATTTCCGATAAGTTTACTCATTTGCCTTGTCATGTAGCAAATCGGGAGCATTTGAACTCAGAATTCTTGAAAAGATAGTTGTAGCCTAGCAAGATGAGTTTAATCATCAGCCTCCTCAAGGACCAACAAAGACTGCTTATTGTATAGCCACGAGCCACCCCTTTGGATCATAGTCCGTTCTTGCTTGGTATTAAAGCCAAACGTGAATTTGTCAGCCTACAATTCAAATATTAGCACATTGGCCTTAGGTCTCCATAAGCTTCTCATCTGGGGCCTGAATTTTCTTTATTTAGTGGTTTTCTTGTCAACACCTCCCCCACTAAGAACACTTTAGACAACTTAAGAGACATTGCCTCCCCTCTATCAACCACAACAATCGTCTGTTCATCTTCTGTTATTGCAAATTTTCTAGAGAACTTAGAAACCATGTCCTCCATCGTTGCAAAGGCCATACCTAACAACTCCCAACCCTGCACACAGAACTACATGCACCAAGTCGAAAGATGGAATAACCTTCCCCACACCATGAAAGATGACCTCCTTGGAGTCAGTTATCGTCGCCCCTAAAGGTCTGTCATAGCGGTGTCTGGAATACCAAGAATTCCGTTAAGGTTTTCGATGCTCTTGTAAACACGGAAAATTTCCTGAAACAAGAGACAAGAATACGTGTACAAAATAATATTTTTGTTGTTTAATGATTTTGGGGTTACGATCTCTTTGTAATTTGATCCTCTGATTCTATCTTCGTAGGGTGTAGGTTTGTGGATGAGTTGTTAATCCAAAGGGCCGTTGGGGCTTGATCTAAGGATGAACAGTTGATGAATGGATCTTCAAGGGGCGTTGGGCTTGATCTTGAAGAATGATGGATGAGCGGATCTTCAAGAGCTTTTGGGCTTGATCTTGAAGAACGGTTGGATGTGTGGATTTGTTGATGTTGTTGATCCAAAGGGCCGTTGGGGCTTGATCTTAGGATGAACGGATGATGAACAATGAACACTTTCTTCAAGGGCCGTCGGGGCTTGATCTTGAGTTGGTGGACGTTCTTCAAGGGCCGTTGGGGCTTGATCTTGAAGGAGGTTTTGACGAAGAACGAAGAGTGCTTTCTTGATCCTTCGGGATTTTCTTGAGAGCTTTAGAACTTTAAGGCTTCAAGGTTTTGGTGTGTGTCCCTTCCTCTTGATGGAGAAGCCTATTTATAGGCTTTGAGAGTGAATCACCACCACAAAATTTTCCCACCCAAGCACTATTACCTAATTTTCCCACTTAATGCAATATTGAAATTGAAGTGGTCTAACAAATGGCCTAATTTTCCACTTAATGCAATATTGAAATTGAAGTGGTCTTATTTATGGCCTAATTTCCCACTTAATACAATATTGAAATTTAAGTGGTCTAACAAATGGCCTAATTTTCCACTTAATACAATATTGAAATTGAAGTGGTCTTATTTATGGCCTAATTTCCCACTTAATACAATTTTAAACTTGAAATGTGCTTGCTTTGTCATTGCCCAAATAAGAAAAACTTGCTTTGATCCGTAATGGATTGAAATGTGCTTACCTTGTCATTGCCCAAGTTGAGAAGAAAAACTTGTTTAATCATCCAAGGGTATTTCTTCCTATTTTGTTGAGTCACATGCCATGTGTACAATTTGTACGACACGTGACGTATGCCATGTATGCCCTGACACATCAAAACTTTAATACGTTGGTGAACATTTGTTTCACCGAAATTTCGATGTCTACAAATGCCCCCACTTCAAGGCTCGTCGTAGACATGTGCTTGTCACGTGTAGAAGATGCGTTTTGAAGTCCCTTAATGTAGATGTCAACCCAAGGGCCGTCGAGGCTTGATCTTGAATTGGGCTGGAAATTTCTTCAAGGGCCATCGAGGCTTGATCTTGAGTTCAACTGGAAGATTTTCTAGTTTCCTCCAATCGTTGATTTTCCAAAGGCTTAGTCTTGAACTGGGTTGGAGGATTCTTTTGGTCTCCCCCGAAGGTCTGAACTTACTCCTTTTATCTGGAGTTGAATTTGATTCAAGGGTGGTGAACACTTGATTTTGAATCGGACTTGTGATTTCTTCAAGGGCCATCGAGGCTTAATCTTGAGTGAAAATAGGACCATGAGGAGCTTCATGTGACAAGTGATCTTAGACTTTGTCGGGGATAAACTGACATGTGTTTGTTGTGCTTGTTTCCACATGCTTCAATGTATCATTTTCACTTGCCTTACTTGCTCCCCTTGCAGAAGTGGTATTTCCTTATGCAGGTTTGGCATCTTCTCTTGTAGTATTTGTCCTCTGATACAGGAGTGGAATGCAAACCTTGCATTTGAATGGACCATCACTTCTTGGTGGCAGCGCAAGGTTGAGTGGAGGTTCCGACATATTGCTTTCTCTGTCTTTGTCTTGGCAGGTAAGAACAAGGACAAAGGGAAGGATAGGGAGATTACATGATATGAGATACTCTTGCTCTCGTCCCTGATGATATGAGATACTCTTGCTCTGGAAGACTTGGTTGAATAGGTGTTCTCAAGGGAAGAAGAAAACTGAGCATGTTGAGAGGTTTGGTTGCAGCTACATTCTCGGCCGAGAAAAAGAGTCATGCATTTTTGGATGTATGCCTTGCCATGAATGTTGACATATATAGGAATTTTAATGGCAAGCAGTAATGCGGATGCGGCTTTGTCACCCACGCTTGTCGGCAAAAGTGTGGTAGTTGGGATAATGACCTCCACGCGTTTTCAACTTTGTCAGAGATCTTTGACAAAGTTGCACGCGTTATCTGAAAAGCCGAGATTTTATCTGAAAAGCCGAGATTGTGTCTGAAGAGTGTTGACGAACTTTACGCAGGAAAATCCAGCTTTTAAGATTTGAAGAGTGGTGTCTCTTCAATTTTTTTTTGAATCGGTGGTTGTGTCGCCTCTCCTTTTATAGAGGTATCGATCACCTCCAACATGCACACTTTGAAGATTGCCCATTCGTGAAAATCGTCTCCGGTGTATTTTGTCTTAACGGCCCTTTGAGATTTTACTCCATCCAACCCTTCTCTTTTAACATCTTTGAAAATGGCTAACCCATCTAACATTTGCTTAGATTTGAGTCTCAGCAGTGATATGGGTGCGCCGCGTCAGGGTAATATATGGTGCCCGTCTTTCTTATCTTCTAATGGCCCTCTTACAGGTGAAGACTTCGTGATGAAAGATGCAACAACAGCTACGATAGTAGCTAGGAACCTCCTCACTCCTAGAGATAGTAGGCTGCTTTCAGGACGGTCCGATGAGTTGGCCGTTCAAGAGTCCCTAGCTCTCAGTGTTCAGTGTGCGGGCTCTGTGTCCAACATGGGCCAACGCCTACTTGCTCGATCCCGTCAAGTTGAATCATTGATGGCGAAGGTGGAAAATCTTAAACAAGAGATCAAACAGCTTAAGCACGAGAATAGAGGTTTGCACGTGCTTGTAAATAATTATTCGACGAACATGAAGAGGAAGCTTGATCAGCTGCAAGAATCTGAAGGTCGAATTCAAAGTGACCGTCAAAGGCTTGCGGCTTTCTTCCAGAGGCACCTTTTTCCTTCGTCATCTAGCGTTCAACCAAGTATTGAGGCCTCGAATGATCCATCTTCGATGCCCCCCGCTCCTGGAGTTTTGCCAAGTAGTGGGGCTTCACGTGAACAACCTTTGTGAAAGCTCCATCTTTTTCTTTTTTTTTTTTTGTTCGCACTTATAATTTCTCGGAGATCAATGGACATACTTTATTTTATTCAGTGTATTGTGCTAAATACAGATAAAACATATATATCACCAAGATGTGTTATTTCCTTTCTTTCTTTCTTTTTTTTTTTTTTCTTTTTTTTCTTTTTTTTTCTTTTTTTCTTTTTTTCTTTTTTTTTTTCTTTTTTTTCTTTTTTTTTTTTTCACTTTTGCAAGTGGTGCCGTGCACCTTCCTTCCCTTATTTTCTTCTTTGCAATAATTTTGTTGCCCTCTTTTTTTTTTTTTTTTTTTTTTTTTTTTTTTTTTTTTTTTTTTGGTGATTTTGATGATGATTTTGCCGTACACAGTTTATGCTCTTGCGGGCCAGGAGCGTTTGGTGCCATTTGCAGTTTCAACTCGTGTAGGCAAGGAGCGTTTGGTGCCGTTTGCAGTTTCAGCTCGTGCAGGCAAGAAGTGTGGTTGTCACCTTTTAGGCTCGTGCGAACGAGGAGCTTTGGTTGTTGTTGTGGATTTGTCAAGTGATCTGGGAGAGTCGTTCCTCGCAATCTTCATAGGAAGGAGCCTTGACCGAGTAATTGAAGAAGTCTTCTGGGAAGAGGTCGCACATTGTGATGGGGATGGACGATCTTTGTGTCAAAATTTCATTATCTCCAACACTTTCACATTGTTCTGGAGGTTGACAAGAGCTGTTTTGCCCCCTTTTCGACTGATAAACTTGTGGACAAGATGGTTGCTGCTTGTCCAATTTCTTCGAAGCGATCTTCGAAAGGCATTCCTCACAATCTTCATAACAAGGAGCCTTGATCGAGAAATTGAATAAGTCTTCGAGGAAGAAAAGATCCCGCATGAACGATCTTTGTGTTGAAATTTTCTTATCTTCAACATTTTCACATTGCTTTGGAGGTTGGCGAAAGCTGCTTTCCCTCCTTTCTGATTGGTACACTTGTGGAGAAGACATATATTTCTCGTGCAGTTTCTTCGGAGTGACATGAGTCCATCCTTCAATTTCACTTGACTTGGAGCATGCCCCCAACAGTCGAGGTGAAGACTTTGAGTCGAAAGAGCCAGAAGTGACATCTTTCTTAGGGATTTCATCTTCAGTGCCGTCCTCTTGGGTTTGTTGGCATGAAGATTTACCAGTGTGGACGATGATGCGCCTCCTTACCTTCAGTGGTCCTTTTGTGTCAACCTCTAGGATTGCTTGGCGCTTCATCCTTGAAGGAATCAAGCTTCGAACGTCGCCTTTTTCTGCTAACCCATCGAACTTTTCTTCCTTTGGTGTTGTCTTCCTCTTTCCAAAAGGCTTCTCATTATCTTCAAATCTTTCCGAAGCTGATCGTCGCAGAGGAGAGATAGCTGTGTTGCTTTGTTTCTTAGGCTTTAACAACCTTTCAAAAACAGAGCTTTGGGATGTTGGTGCGTTAAGCCTCTTGAAGACAGAGGTTCGATCTTGACTACCAATGCGATTAAGCACTGAAATTCTGGAGCTTGAATGGCTCATCCTATCGAAGACCGACGTCCGAGGGGCGGGTTTAGGCTCTTTTTGGTCTTGTTCAATGCTCACGCTGATGTGTTGAGCGCTAGCTTTCTTCACTTTGCTTGAAATCTTCACGGGTGCATTTGGTGTGAAGCCAAGTCCGGCTTTGTTGTTGTCAACTCCGTAACCATGCTCCTTCAACTTCTTTTGAGTTTTGGTGAGGTTACGTTCTTTGTCATTGACAGTGTTTGAAACTTTCTTTCTAGCCGCCTCAGAAGAAGCGAAGTCGTACCCGGCTTTTGACATGAGTTTGTAGGCGTTTAGGTCGAAACCTTCCTCGGTCCTCTTGGTTGGAAGAAAGCTTGATTCCACCTTCTTTGGTAGAGCTTTTATAAAGCCTTGTGGTAGTCTTGCGGCCTTAGCACCCCCTAGCTGTGTCAGAGGCAAAACTGCATTCGTCTTGAGCAACTTCACATTATCCATGTGCCACTGTGTGTCGGTTTTTCTTGTTCCAGTTTCGAATGGAGATTGACCATTCTTTCTTCTTGACATCGGGATATACTGGAATATGGGTGCGTTCGGTCCTTCTGACGGCATCCTACTCCCTTTGGTTGTTGCAGGTTTAGCAAACTCGTCACCGTCTTTGCTTGAAGATAGCATGGCCTGCTCTTTTTGCTTTTTAGGCATGGCTTGCCACTCCTGCTTTTTAGGTGCTGCTTTGCCCGTGGATTTGATCTCTTCCGGAAGAGCTTCGGGTACCATGTCTTCGTCCATGTAGAACTTGGCGTCTGCAAAGTGTGATTCGGCTTCGGTGAATGGCTTGGTGTCACCTTGGATCACCTTCACTCCTTCTCGGTAAAATTTTAGGCATTGGTGAAGGGTGGATGGCACTACCCCATTTGTATGGATCCAAGGTCTTCCTAAGAGCAAGCTGTAGGAAGTTCTTGCATCAATCACGTGGAATATCGTGCTTGATTTGAGCTCACCAATGGTCATCTCTACTCGGATCATGCCCATCGCCCTTTGTCCTCCTAGGTTAAAACCCTGGACCAGCAGACAGCTCAGGGATAGTTCATTCACCTTGATGCCGATTGTGGTCATTGTTGATTTTGGCATGATGTTTATGGCCGACCCACCATCCACAAGCATGCGGTTGACTTTGTATTCCTTTACGTACCCTGAGACGAAGAGAGGACGGTTGTGAGGCTTTGATCCCAGCAGTAGGTCTTCCTCAGTGAAGTTAATTACGTCATGGGTGGCATAACATGTGGCAAATTCATGTGGCTGAAGCTTCGAGCCTTCGTCGTTACTTTCTTGCACTTCGTGGTCGCCGGGACTTGCCAGGACTGCTGCTAGTGCTCTTCGTATCTTTTTTGGCAATGGTAGCGCTTCCTCGATGCTAAAGTGTGTTGGCAGACCTTCTTCAGGTGTGAGGGTCTTTTCTACCTCAGTGGCGATAGCTTTGCCTTTTGAGGGCTCTTCTATTTCTACTTCAACCATGTGACAGGCCACAGTAGTGCACTGTTGGAAAATGTCATTCGGGAAGTACTCATGCAAGGAAACGGGAATGCGTGGCTCCTGCTCCATAGGTTCCCCAGCATATGTTGTCTTATCATGCTTTATGTTTCTTTTAGGCTTCGCATTGTTGCGGCTATGATGATTTCTTCTTTGTTCCATCTTGGCTGTATGACTCGTGGTCTTGGTTTCCTTGTCTTTTTGTAGGTTACCAATATCCATCCTTCTTCATCATCAGCATGTGCATCTTGGTCGCTTCCCTATAGTGAGGGTTGTGTAGGAGGTGCCGTGTAACTTGAGCATTCACAAGAATGGTCAGGTGTCGTTTGGAGAGGCACAGGATTAAACGATCCAAACGCAATTGTAGTGGTATGCGTTGCGGCCGTGTCCTCAAGGTCGAGCTCAATTTGCCCTTGTTGTGCTAGCTTCATGATGAGTTCTTTAAGAACGAAGCACTTGCCAACAGGATGGCTCACAATACGATAGTACTTGCAGTACCTAGGATTGTTTGTGCGATTCATTTCTTCAGGACGCTTACATTCGGGTAGCTCAATCACCTTTTTTTTCAGCAAGTCATCTAACATGGCAGCCATATCAGAGTCAGGAAAAGGGTACGTTTTCTGTTCCAACTCTCTCAAGGTGCTCTTGTATCTGTCTTGGGTGCGAGAAGGCTCACTTGTCTTTATCTCCTTCGCTTTCTTCTTGGAGGAGATCTTGATGGGCGCTGAGGAGGTCTTGATGGGGGTAGTGTTGACGGTGAAAGCTTCCTTAGCGGGCTTCTTTCCGGTCTTGTCTACATTTGGGGCGAATACTTTATCCTTCTTGAAGTTAGTAATCGGCTCCTTTTCCCCGTGATTAGCGATACTCAGCTCCATGTCGTGGGAACGAGTTGCTAGCTCTTCGAATGTTCTTGGTTTTATGCCTTGGAGGATGTAATGTAACCCCCAGTGCATGCCTTGAACGCATATCTCAATGGCAGAGGTTTCAGAAAGCCGATCTTTGCAATCCAGACTTAAGGAGCGTCATCTATTTATGTAGTCGACGACAGGTTCATCTCTCTACTGTTTCGTACTGGTTAGCTCTAGCATGCTTACAGTACGACGAGTGTTGTAGAAGCGGTTGAGGAATTCCCTTTCTAGCTGGTCCCAACTGTTGATAGACTCGGGTTCGAGGTCAGTGTACCAATCAAAAGCATTACTTTTCAGCGAACGCACGAACTGTTTGACGAGGTAGTCCCCCTCTGTCCCAACATTGTTGCAAGTTTCAATGAAATGGGCGACATGTTGCTTTGGGGTGCCTTTTCCATCGAACTGCATGAATTTTGGGGGCTGATAACCTCTTGGCATCTTCAAAGCATCAATCTTCTTGGAGTAAGGCTTTGAGTACAATACAGACTCATGTGAGCTTCCTTCGTACTGTGTCTTAATAATGCTTGCAATCATCTCCTGTAGTTGCTGGATAGAGAGAGATCCCATGAAAGCCGTTGCTTGGTCTAGCTTTGGCTTCTCTTCAACTTTCTCCGCTTGTGGCTCTTCTTTTTCGTCGACTTTTTTCTTTAATAGCCCAACATTTGGGTCGACTTTCACGTCGGGCAGCGCATCTAGTTGGTTGACAAGTGCGGCAATCTGCAAGTCCTTCTCTTCCACAGTCCGTGTGAGCTTTGCGATTGCTTCATTCATCTGAGCTAGCTGCTCCTTGATTGAAGTTGCTCCAGTGGTCATGACTTGCATGGTTGTACTGCCGCTAGAATCAGCGTCGGAGAGTAGGGACTCTGAGTATTTCGTCGGGCTTTCTCTTCTTGACGCCTTTAGCGAGGATAGGGTGATCACAGGCTCGTGCCTCAGGTGCTCTTGTTCCTTTGACAGAGTTAATGCAGGGGCGGAAGTCGCAGCAAAAAGAGCTCTTGCCTTACTTCGGGTTATGATGCCCGAAATATCACCACTTGCGGCGATGATGTTCTTGTTCTTTGCTTTGATTGCAGGAACAGCTTGATCCTTTCTTGATGCCATTTACGTTTTTTGATGATTTGAGGATAGAGATGAGAGGTAAAGATGTCCCACTGGGCGTGCCAAATTTGTAAACACGGAAAATTTCCTGAAACAAGAGACAAGAATACGTGTACAAAATAATATTTTTGTTGTTTAATGATTTTGGGGTTACGATCTCTTTGTAATTTGATCCTCTGATTCTATCTTCGTAGGGTGTAGGTTTGTGGATGAGTTGTTGATCCAAAGGGCTGTCGGGGCTTGATCTAAGGATGAACAGTTGATGAATGGATCTTCAAGGGGCGTTGGGCTTGATCTTGAAGAATGATGGATGAGCGGATCTTCAAGAGCTTTTGGGCTTGATCTTGAAGAACGGTTGGATGTGTGGATTTGTTGATGTTGTTGTTCCAAAGGGTTGTTGGGGCTTGATCTTAGGATGAACGGATGATGAACAATGAACACTTTCTTCAAGGGCCGTCGGGGCTTGATCTTGAGTTGGTGGAAGTTCTTCAAGGGCCGTTGGGGCTTGATCTTGAAGGAGGTTTTGACGAAGAACGAAGAGTGCTTTCTTGATCCTTCGGGATTTTCTTGAGAGCTTTAGAACTTTAAGGCTTCAAGGTTTTGGTGTGTGTCCCTTCCTCTTGATGGAGAAGCCTATTTATAGGCTTTGAGAGTGAATCACCACCACAAAATTTTCCCACCCAAGCACTATTACCTAATTTTCCCACTTAATGCAATATTGAAATTGAAGTGGTCTAACAAATGGCCTAATTTTCCACTTAATGCAATATTGAAATTGAAGTGGTCTTATTTATGACCTAATTTCCCACTTAATACAATATTGAAATTGAAGTGGTCTAACAAATGGCCTAATTTTCCACTTAATACAATATTGAAATTGAAGTGGTCTTATTTATGGCCTAATTTCCCACTTAATACAATTTTAAACTTGAAATGTGCTTGCTTTGTCATTGCCCAAATGAGAAAAACTTGCTTTGATCCGTAATGGATTGAAATGTGCTTACCTTGTCATTGCCCAAGTTGAGAAGAAAAACTTGTTTAATCATCCAAGGGTATTTCTTCCTATTTTGTTGAGTCACATGCCATGTGTACAATTTGTACGACATGTGGCGTATGCAATGTATGCCCTGACACGTCAAAACTTTAATATGTTGGTGAACATTTGTTTCACCGAAATTTCGATGTCTACAACTCTCCTAGGGTTTCCTAGAGAGCCTTTTACTGGGAATCACATTTAACAATCAAGAATGAAAAAATGGCAAATCTATGATTAAAACTAACACAAACTTTAAAACTAAAACTCATGTTCAATTGAGAAACAATCAAGTCAAATTCATAATAGTAGTAAAAACAGAAGTTGAAATGTTAGCATTTCAATCTAAGTAGTTTAGTAATCTTATTTATTTGGGAATTTAGGTAAGAGCAGTATAATGGGTTAGGGACTTATAAATAATCCAATATTTTTTGGCTTATTCTATTAACACTTAATACACCCACATTTTCTTTTTCAATTAAAAATTATCTTAATACACCCCACGTACTTTTTCATAGGGCCCTTACACCCACATTCTCATACACCTAATATTTTCCCATTCACCCCACATTCTTCAAATCTTATAATACTCATTTAAATTAAATTGACTGAGGATTAAAACCCTAACATTCTCTAAAAAAAGAAGTCCACAATCTGTAATCAACGTGTTTATATTTTCAATAGTTAGAATTTTATTCAACAATTAATGGAGTAGAGGGTGAGAGGGGTTTTGATAGTTGAAGAAGATAAATAATATGTTAAAACCAATTTGGGGTGTATTTAGAAATTTCTTATTTTTTTTAAACCTCATAAGGTTGGAATTGTCATTGCATAGTAGGTTACATAAGCCACTTAATATTAAATTTTAATGTGGGGTGCTAATAAAAAAGCCTTTTTTTTTTTTAATTTTTTTTTAATTTTACTATTAGGCTTTTTTTTATTAAAGAAATTGTACATTATACAATATATTTGGGATGAAAAAACATCTTAAACCTGTTCAATTAAGGCCCTCTACAATGGCTTCCCCCTCAAAGCCAGCACTGCCAGTTATCGTTTTAAGTGGGCGCTCATGTGCTTCAACAGCTTGATCAAAACACGATTATCTTTGAACCTGTAATAGCAATCAAGCAACAACTTTGCAATCAACTTCAATAACCCACTTCCTATTTGCAATCAAATTTCAAAAATTCAAAAAATTTCAATATGGGTGTGAGTCTGGCGAATAACCCGTTTACCCATTGTGGGTTGTGGGGGTGGTGGTTACAATTGTGGTAGAGGCAGTATTCGTGGTTGTACCTCTACCACCTGTTGGAACGATTGCCATAAAGCTTTTCACCCAAAGCGGTGCCCTTTCCGGTGGCAGTGAACGGAGGTAAAGTGAACCATTTTTGGCCGCGCTTTTCTTTGTCTTTGTTAAGTGTTTCAGAGGTGGCATAAGATCGGCAGTTGTGGAAGGTTAAGAAGCAAAGTTTCACACTATCAAACTCTGTGGATGAACGTGGTGGATGGAGGAAGAGTTTGTTTGGACCCAAATTGAACATTGGACTTGCATCGTGGCCCAAACCTGCGTAGAAACTCATGAAGCTTATGGAGTCTTAATTTCAAGAAGTGTGGTAGTAGCTCAGCCCATGATATAAATATTAATATGATGTGGCAGCTATGGGTGGCAAACCTACAATAATAATCAGACTAGGGGGTGTTACAGATGGATGTTTAGAAGATAAAGCAATTTTCAGGTGAAAAAAACTTGTAATTTCAAAGGGATCAATTGTGAATTCACCCTTTGCTACTAGTCACATCAACTACTTGGCAAGAGAAGATATGGCCCCAAGAGTTAAAAGCTTAATTCACTGACAAGTAAGCTCTATAAAAGTGGCAGTAGAACCATATGACAGCGACACCCAAATCAACTCTCAGAAACGACTCCCAAAAGCTCTGCCACTTTCTTTACCTTCTTTTTGCAAACTAGTTGTCTTCCTTTTTTTAGTTTTAGCTATGCTGCATTCCTTTTATAGTATCGATTTTCATTGTTGTTGTTTTTAAGGATTTTACGTTGTAAACTAGAGAATGTGTGCCCAATAAGCAACTAACAGTGCTAAAAGAGGTTAAAATATGCCTGAACCTTTAATATTTATTCTTTGTTGTATTAATTTCTGCCTTTAAATACCTTGCACTTTCATTACAAGTTATTTAGTATTTACGTACCAATATTTTAGTTTCCAAGTTATTACCTAACGTCCTTTACGTTTACGGTACTTTACTTCTTCTTAATAACTTTAACAAATCGATTATTTCTTTTGTTCCTAATACATGTTAGAATGGCATATGACACTAACCAAAAGTCCTTGATCCCTAGGCAAAGAAAAGAACTTTTAATGGACTTAACCCCTCTATAAACAATCATTTGATCGAAGAAGTCGGGCAAAACTTGGGGCGTAAGTAACTGATTTATCCACGCCCAAATGACTTTCAATCGGCTAGTCTCAGCTAACAGTGGTACACTCAACATTTTTCTTAGCTTGTTAGAAAACTTGAGAGCCTAACAAGGGCTCCATAGAGGCATCTTTCAACTAATCCAGGAATTCACCATGCTCGCAGAGGAGTTGTGTGAAACGCATTCCAACCCAAACATAATTTTGGCACAACCAGTGAGACTTACTATGTTACATACCAAGGCACAAAAAGAGAATAAAGACTCTAAAGGGTGGTTCAGGGCAGCCAGATCTCACTTACACTAGTGGGTTAGAATAGCAGACCAGCTAGGAGATCCTAACATCCCAGAGAGTCTAGTGGTGACCAAAACTCTTATTCATTCTGAGACATCGGTTGACATCGTTAAAAATGAAGAGCTATATTCTACTATGATCCAGGTGTTGAGAAGCATGGATAAAATGTCGTTGGAAACAAGAAAAGATGTTAGTAGATTGTGCTCTTTCACATGAAAGTTCCGAAGGAAGTTAGAGGTTGACATTTTTATCTCCTCCCACAAAAGACAGTGCGCTGGCTAAAAGGGGTCCATAAGGGGACCTTGAGAAAGAAGGTACAACACCAATTTTCATTCCGTTATCTAAGGAGCAAAAGAAAAAGGGAAAAACAAAGCAAGAAATAATGGTTATCCCAAGCCTAAAGAAGGGGCTTACTAAGGCAGGCATGCCTGTGATATTTCTAGCTATAACCTTAGGAGGAATTGTCATCGGGCAATTCAGGACGGATGTGGCGTTTAGCTCCAATGCAGGGATAAGTAAGGAATGCATACCAGCCATAGTTATTAAGCTGCTCCTTTATAGGCCACCTTCATGGTCAATAAAAGAGGGGTATGACTCAGCTAGAGATAGCCTAAAGCAGCACCAGAAATGCCTGCCTACTTTAAGAACAACCTAAGGAAAAGGGTATCCTACTTTTGCCAAACAATTTGGCAAACCAACAACTCAAGGACGAGATAGTTAACTTCAGGAGGCTGATATTGCAGAATGCTCAGCCCTAGGCACAACCAATGTTCAAGGCAACTTACCAAAACCTTACCTTGCTTATATCGATGAACACAATCATTTTCTGATCAACTTCAACATGCCATCTTTTCCCACCATCAGTGGAGAAGACAGTAGTGTGTCTTTGAGAGATCATATCTTCAAAAAATTCTCAAATCACTGTGTGGCATTTGAAGATAATCCCAACTACAAGTTGACGTTGTTTGGAAATTCTTTGGTCGGGCTAGCTTTTCAATGGTATTCTCTGTTACCCCTTACCTTCATTGCCAATCAAGGGCAAATGGAAACTTCTTGCTAGGAACAATTCTACAGGTAGAGCTCGAAGTGACAATAAATAACTTGATAGAGGTGAAGTAATTTGAGCATGAATCCACTAAAGACTTCGTAACGAGGTTTAGGAAAACCAAGATGAGGTATCAGTTCCCTATCAACCATACACAACTCATAGCTATTGTCCTAAAAGCTTTGAGGTTGCCCTTATGGAAAAAGTTTTATGATGTATAATTTAATGAGTTGCATGAATTAGTGATTATAGCTACCAAATATGAAAGATTGTTAGCCAAAGAGCAACAAATGAAGCATTTTTCGAAGCTACCTTTTTTTACAAAAACAAAGTTCCAATACATCAGTTGGAGTTTGAGGGGGTAGAGCCTAAAGGGAAGAATGAATGTGAGTGCTGTAGAGATGATACCTCATTTCAAACCTTTGACTGTGAAAGGTTTAGTGTAACCTATTAAGGACCAAAAGATAGTGATGAACGATGGTTGGTTTGTACCAATGAAGCCTCCAAAGTACAAGTTATACACTTTTTACCTCACAAAGGCAGCAAAAATCTATGTAAAGTTGGTAAGGGCTAGAGTAATCTTGCCCGACAACACTAAAAAGATGCCTAAGTCCAAAGAGCTTAAAAGGAAGAAATGCTGTAAGATCCACTACACTTCCAACTACTTTATTACCAACTGCGTTTAGTTCAAGGATTGGATCCCAGATATGATTGTCAAGGGAATACTATTGTTGAAAAAACCACAGGCTGCTATGATGATTGATACATATCCTTTCCCAGAAGCACCAATCAACATGATGAATCTCAACTGATCAAAGATGGGGAAATTAACTCTGGATATATGAAGTGAGAAAAAAAAAAGGAAGTAAGAAAAGATGAGGGCATTATGAGGTTACCCAAGAGACCTAAGCCGCAATAATCAAGGGAGTTGTATTATGCAGTTTATGTCAGTGTGAATGTGAGCTTGAAATACCAGCCCTTGGAACCATGATTGATCAGGAATTGGTAAAAGAATGAGAGAAAAAGAAAGATGAGGTAATGAAGGATGCCTACAAGGCACTCACCCAAGCTTTTGGGCCAAGTAGGCCTAAAAAGATGACTAGCAGGAATGTATTTCAAAGGTTGGGAAGAGATTTTGAGCCCAAAAACTTGTCTGAAGTATATGGTTAAGAGAGTTTATAGGCAACACATGGCAGATTCGGGATGGATCTTGATTATATTGCCTAATCTCTAAGATATCCTAATCTAACTTTAATTAGGGTTTCATGACTTGGGAGACAAGTAATATCTTTCAAACGCCTAAGCCTAGCTTGTCAAACTACGCTCTATGGGCTTCAAGTATTTCCATCATTTTTGCCACCAATCATGGGCCCAGAAATCATGGTCCCACAATTATAATGCTTTTATTTATTTATTTTGAACTCCCTTAAAAATGCTATTCACGAGGGTTTGTAGGATTTTAAAAATTCAAAGTAGAATGTACCCATCTCAAAACATAAAAGATGCGATCATAATAGTTTGCATGTTTTTTCACATTTTTTGCACTTGTAAATTAATTATTATAATTTTTTTAGGGAATTGTTATTAGCACTCCAAAAATCTCATTCTATACTCTAAACTTTCTATATTAGGAAAGAAAAATACACTTGTGAGGAGCGTTGAATGAGATTTTTGGAGTGTCAATAACACTTCCTTTTTTTTTAATGTGTTTGGTATTTTTAAATTACTTTGATATTTTTAATTTTTTTTAATGTGTTTTATAATGTTGCCACTTAGTACTACAATTTAGTGGTATTTCTATTCATTTGTAAGTGAGAGGTCTTAGGTTCGATTCTCGCCGAAGCGATTTTGAACTACATTATTGCTAGCCCATTGTGAGGCTAAGCCCAACCATCTCCCCTTAGAGCAACTCCAGCGTTGGAGCCCTCCCCCCTGGCAATACACTATTCAATCCACCTAATGAACAGTAATTACCCTTAATGAACAGTAAGTAGCCATGGCAATAGAATTTGCATCTCCACCGTTACACTTCAATAGCCCTGGCAATAGGCAATAAAATATTAGTATTTTTTTTATTTATAAAATAATACAAAATAATTTTAATTGTAATATCGGATAAGATTTTTAATCGTTCTCGTTGCGCCACGTGTCATTATCTGAAGTATTATTAAATAATACAAAATAATACAATTATTGGTGATGGATTTCTGATAAGATTATTAACCAATCACATCGCGCCATGTGTCATAATCTGTTCACAATCTTTGAGGATAGATTTCCATCAGATTTTTAACGAATGATGGCATGCCACGTGTCATAATCTGTTCACAATCTTTGAGGATAGATTTCCATCAGATTTTTAACGAATGACGGCATGCCACGTGGCATTATGCACAACCTAATCCTTTCTGAATCCTTTATATAATCCACCATCCATCCTCACAAATCTCACACCAAAATTCTCAACATCTCTAGCATTATTCATAGTTTCTGCTTCCTTATTCACAAAAATCTGTATCATTATTCATAGTTTATGTTTCTTTCTTTCCATGTCTTCTTCTTCTTCCTCAAGGATGATGTGGGAATTCAATCAGGAAGAGGAAAAATTGTTTAACAAATCAAAAGCAATGTTCAATCACCAGGGGGTAAGAAATGAGATGGAAGAGGATGAGGAGCGTCAAATGAGAGATGACGAAGTAAGAAAGGGTAGAGCCTCACATTCCCGTCGAGTCATCCAAGCTGCGGCTCAGATCTGCAGGCCCAGCCGTTCCGGAAACCTTGATAGAAGCAGGCAACGACGAGGTATGGAACTCTTGGATGATTATTTTGTTCCTAATAGTGCATTCCCTGATACGTACTTTAGACGTCGTTTTAGAATGGAACGACATTTGTTCAATAAAATCATGATTGCTGTTTGCAACCATGATTCTTATTTTGTGCAAAAAAAAGATCCTTTTGGTGCTATGGGTCTACTGCCTGAGCAAAAAATTACTGCTGCCTTGCGGATGCTTGCATATGGAGCATCTGCAGACCAAGTGGATGAGATAACGAGGATGGGGCAATCAACCATTCTTGAGTCCCTGATGAGGTTTTGCGGAGCAATCGAATCTATCTACACCGCTGAGTACCTCCGTAAACCTACACACATAGACTTGGAGCGGCTGTTGAAGAAGGCGGAGATGCGTGGATTTTCTGGGATGATTGGAAGCATTGATTGTATGCACTGGACGTGGAAAAACTGTCCAAGTGCATGGCAAGGTGCTTACGATGATAGAAAAGGAGCAAAAAGTATCATTCTGGAGGCGGTGGCATCGTTTGATACATGGATTTGGCACGCCTTTTTCGGGGTCCCGGGAGCTCAAAATGACATCAACGTCCTTACCCAATCCCCAGTGTTCAACGATGTCCTGCAAGGAAAGGCACCAAAAGTTACGTATGAGGTCAACGGACGTATGTATGACGGGCCATACTACCTAACTGACGGCATATACCCGCGCTTTTCAACATTTGTCAAAACAGTGCCACGTCCGCGGAGTGCAAAGGAAAAACACTTTGCAAGCTGTCAAGAGGGGTGCAGGAAGGATGTGGAGCGTTGTTTCGGTATCCTCCAAGCTCGCTGGGCGATCGTCAGGGGTGCTGCCAGATTGTTTGATATGGAGTCGCTTCGATCCATCATGATGACGTGCATCATTCTTCACAACATGATTGTGTAAGATGAGTACGATTATGAAGCTGTTGATGAATATGAGCCAGACCCGATGAACAATTCAAGAACACGTATATATTGTGCTCATGAAGCCACCGATGAGCCTGTGCAACATGAGCCATTACAAAGGGATGGACGTTACAATGAAAGGCTCATTCAATGATATACTGCATTTCAAAGGCCAGACATGCACAATGCCCGACAAATTGACTTGATAGAGCACCAGTGGGCATTGAAACAAGCTGAAGATAATTATTAAGTTCATTTAGTGTGTTTTTTTTTTAATTTGGTATGTTTATGTTATTTTATTTGGTGTGTTTTATTATTTGGTATGTTTATGTACTTTTTTTATGTTTATGTTTATGTAATTCTTAGTATATGTAATTCTTAGTATGTCTATGTTCACATATGTACATATTTTGCTTTGGTTAATACATTAAAGCATATCATCATTAAAGAGAATGGCACCATCATACAAGTAGACTTTATGTTTTTTTCTTCAAAATAAAAAAAAGTAGACTTTATGTTTTTGCATGTATATATTGTTCATCTTTTGTTTTGGATTAATGTATCAAAAATCATACCATTATGTAATTCTTAGTATATCTAATTCTTAGTATGTTTATGTTTATGTTTATGTAATTTTTTTATGTTTATGTTTATTTAGTATATGTAATTTTTTTATGTTTATGTTTATACAAGGACTTTTAATTATAACGATGGACTTTTAATTATTTTATACAAGGACTTTTAATTATTTTATACAAGGACTTTTAATTAGAACGATGGTCATGGTCATGGACTTTTAACAACATAAATAACTTACCAAATTAAATAACTTACCAAATTAATTTGAATAAATATTCAAGAAATTGGAAACAACGTAAATAATAAATTACAACCCAAAGTGATTGGAAAATTATGGGCTCCGATTACAAAAAGTACTCTATTCATCATCACTTAACCAATTTGTGGTGCTAGGATGATCTTCTCTTGCTGTGCTAGAACCACCTTGGCTTGCTATTGTTTCTCTTGCACGCCTCCTTCGCACCACGTCCGCTTTCTCTGACTTCCAAAAAAATTTAGAATTTGGAGACTTCCCTTCTAAAGACATGTTCATAATCTCACGATCTTGTTGAGCCCGTCTTTCTTCTCTAACATGTTCCCTTTCTTGCCTAAGTAGCTCTCTTTCTCTCTCATTAGCATAAAATTCTCTCTCAACAGCTGCTGCTTTTTATGCCTCTCTAGCCTTATCAGCCTCATCTTTCGCCAGTTCCCTCGCCAAAGTCAATTCACCTTGACGAGTAAGTTCTTCCATGAACTTTGCATAATCGTTCTTCGAAGCACTCCCTTTTCTCTTTGAAGCCTTCTTACCTTGAGGCCTAATTGGAAAACGGGTCGAACCCGACGCTTATTCAGGGAGGGGCGTTTCAGGCACTTCTTCTGCATCATCTTCATGAACATGATAGGGTGTAGAGTGTAGAGGGGTGCTGTTCATGTGCACTTCTGGACCGACTGGCACAACTCTAAATTTAGGACAATCTTTGACAATATTCCAACATTCCCACCGGTTGAATGATTTATTTTTGCTTTTGGTTTTGGCAGCGTACCAAGCTTGTGCTTGAAGTTCCTACACAATAAAAATAAGTAACAAATAAATAATTATAATGAAAATAAGTAACAAATAGGGGCATTACAATTCATAAGTTAAAAATGGGATTACAAGATGATTTTAAAAAGAAACATTCAGTTCCATCAATCAACCCAAGTTTAAGTTTCATGCAAATGTATACCTAGCAAATATATATATATATATATATATATATATATATGTCATGTTAATCATAACATGGGGCTATAGTTCCAAGTTTAGTAAATAATTTTAACCTTAAATATACACATTTTTTTTCTTAATGTAAGTGATATTATACATTAATTTTAATGAAAATAAGTAACAAATAAATAATACAAACAACATAATTATAATGCAAATAAATAATTATAATGAAAATAAGTAACAAATAAATAATACAAACAACATAATTATAATGTAACAAATAAATGTAACAAATAAGTAACAATAACATAATTATAATGTAACAAATAAGTAACAATAAATAATAAATTTTGTACGTAACAAATAAATAATACAAACAATAAATAATAAATTATGTAGATAACAAATAAATAATACAAACAAATAATTATAATGTAAATTTGGGTATCAATTAAATAATATCTTGTTACCTGATCCGAGTAATTTTCCCTACTTCGAATATTACTACTAGCTTGTGTCAAAGCGTCTCTCCACGTACTAAACGATTGGCTAAGTAATTTCCAATGACTGGACATCGATTCTTTGGTTCTTTTCCCACCAATTTTCTCAAGAAAATTGGTATGAATAAGACTCCACATTTCTCGCAACTGCATCTCATTACCCGTAAGCGAACTATGAGTAACTTCAACCCAGCTAGTACACAACGCAACATCTTCAATAAGCGACCAATTCGTACCTGCACCAGTGGTCATTTTGTTGAAAAAAAATGGATTCAAACTTTGAGACAAAGAAAGGAATGTGATTGAAAGTAGTTGAGAAAATATGAAATTGTTGTGTAAGGTAGATGATAATGAAAAGGTATTTATAGAAAAGTAAAAACAATTTTTTTACAATTTTTTTCAGATTTTTCAGATATTTTTTTGAATTTTTTTGAATTTTTTACAATTTTTTTTTAATTTTTATTCAATTAATTAATCTCTGCCATTGGATATAAAAAAATTTGAATTCCAACACTCCAGATTGTGCCACGTATCACAACGGTAACTTTTCAGATTTTTAAAACTATTTTTTCATTTATTTTTTAATTTATAAAGCATTTTAATATCCACCGTTGATCTCAGATCGAACGGTGGATATTAAATCTGACTTAATTTTTTTTTTTTTACCGTTGAGATCGAACGGTCCACTTTAAGTGACCGTTAGGATATAACGCACCGTGGGAAGCCACGTGGCTTCCCAACGGTAACTGACGGCTTCTGTTTTTTTTTATTTTTGTGTCGGCGACGCGCCCCCATGCGCGGGTGGGGTGCACGCGCCTGACACAAAAAAATTTAAATAATGCGCTGACGTCACCCTGACGTTAGCCTTACGTCACCCCCACCTCGGGCTCAAGGCCTGGCAATCCCCCACGAGCCTGGAGCTCGAGCCTCCCCCTTCCATCGGGCTGGGCTACGCTGGACCACATCACCTGGCCCTCGGGCCCCTTGTTTCTCCCCTGTCCCCCGAGCAATACCCAACGCTGGGATTGCTCTTAGTGTAAATAATATCAATTGTTCAAAAAAAAAAAAAGTGTTTTAGAATGTTTTAATCTCACTTTTAGGAGGATAAAATATTTATGAGTATGACTGTATGAGAGAGTAAAAATCTTTGTTAGGTTGTTGACTCTAAAATTGAAAGTCTGTGCTTTTGCCTATACTAATACTATACTACTTGATTTGAATTTTGGACAACGGGTCAAGTAAAATTTATCCCAGCCATTATAATAAAAATAAGGGTAAATTACACAAAATTATATCAACTATGGGACACATCACAATTTCATACCTCATGTTTTAAACATTGCAATGTCATACTTCAACTTACAAATTCGTTGCAATATTAGACCTCCATTAATTCATTCGTAAAATTAGACATTAAGTGAGGAAGTGACAAATGCAGGGTTCAAATTTTTCTGAAGTGACAAACCATGTAGATAAAATAAATAAATAAAATAAATCAATTAAAAATAACTAAAGAGGAATGGGGCCCACCCTAATACCTCACCATTCTTCCCCTTCCGTATTCTCTCCCTTCCTCCTTTTCGAGCTGCAACAACAGCCAAGGCACAACCCTTCGGCAACGACAGTGCCACTTCATTCAACCACCAACAACCCCATAACTGCTATCCTAGAATCTTCTCTTCATATCCAGTCCAAATCTCTAACTTGTTTCATCAAATTCAAAGTTGACAGGTTTGAACTTCAAATTTATGTCGCAAAAGTTCGTGGGTTTTCTGGTAGATTTGCTCTGGTTAAAGGTGGCCAATTCTATGTTTTTGTGGGAATTGTGGGATTTGCCGACAGTCCAAATGGGAAAATGGGGTTGTTACCAGAACCTAGTTAAGATTTTGTCAGAAATCTGGATCGGATCTGTGTTGTGTTAAGAGGGATTAGATCAGGTTTGGGCTGGGATGGTGGGGCTATAGGTGGGGCAGCGGCGTTGAAGGATTTGGGAAGGGATGGTGCTGGGGTTTTGGGGAAGAACGGAGCATGCCGCTACTGTTGCAACTTGAAAGGGAGGAAGGGGAGAACACATGAGAGGGAAGTTAGGTGAGGTGTAGGGGTGGGCCCACTTCTCTTTAAAATAATTTTTTAATTGATTTATTTTGTAGTTTTATTTTTTTTCTCTACATGATCTTCGACGTCAAAAAATATGGTCTAACATTTGTCACGTCATAATTTAACGGTGAATTTAACAGATTAATTAACGGAGGCCTGACATTGCAATAAATTTATAAATTAGACTATGAGATTTTGATTCGACTTGTAGTTGAGATAATTTTATACAATTTACTATAAAAATAAATAAATAAATAAAACTCTATATGTTTTTTTTTAACTTATATTAAATAATATACAATAATACATATTTAATTTACTATATATACACTATGACTATTGTATTTTATAGTAAATTATTTTAATAGGTTAACTTTATAATCATCAAAATAATTTTTTTTTTCCTTAACGGGTCGAAATGGGTTACTCACGAGTTACTTGTGTATAAACCCGTTAAGGATCCTTTATTAACGAGTTCTTAATGGATGACCATGTAATGACTCGATTAATTATCATGTTGATCTAAAACCCGTTATTTTCATGTTATGTTATCGGGTTGTGTGAGAGATTGCTAATTATTATGTAACAAATGATAAAATATTGTGGAAATAAAGGATAAATAATTAGTCTTATGTGATATCCACAATAATGATCAAATGAATGACACAAAAACATTACGATAGAATTAGATTGCAGTAACCAAACATAAAACAAATATCTAATTACATCAAATTAGAGACATGTAACTGTGATGTCTACAATTTTATGAATCACATATAAAATTATTGTTGAAATCAACGATATACAATATATAAATAATCCATTAAAATGGGGATTCATAATGATTTTATTTTCACAACCCCTTCATTTTCTCTTCAAATTCGGGACAACAGCTTAATGGGTGGAAGGGTAGAAGCTTCACAAGTTCGGTTGTCCATTACAATCAGTCTTGCTTCATATTTCGAATCACATAGTTGATTGCAATGAGCCATCTGCAAGCAATAGATCATGTGTTATTATATTAAAAAAGAAAAAAGAAAAAGAAAAAAAAAACATGGACGGTAATAAAATATACAAGATCTTTAAAAATAAAAAATAAAAGTAAAACATAAGAGTCTAATGTAATCATGGACTTCAAATGAGAGAAGATTATGATTCCCAAAACATGTATAATTATGTTCGTGTGCTATCCATGCCATTCTCTTATCTCTTTATTTAAAAATTAAAATTAAGAGCGTCATCGTGTTGATAATGTGATGGGAATAAAATATAAAGAAAGAAATAAGAGAAATTGGGAAGAGAAATCGAAGTGTGTCATTTCATTATCTTTAGACCCCATTATATAGGAAAGGGTAACCTAGAGGAGAAGCCCAATTGTCTCTAATCTATATCAATGATCAAAAGGATTAAGTAACAATTTGAATTATGGTTTAGTGGTATTCCTTGTTACTTGTAAGTGTGAGGTCTTAGGTTCGATTTTCTTTAAAAGTGAATTTGAACAACGTTATTGTTAGTCCATTATGAGGCTTTAGCTCCCCCCACCCTCTTAATGATATTGGTGAATTTGAACAACATTATTGGTAACCCATTATGAGGCTTTAGCTTCCCCCACCCTCTTAATGATATTGGTGAATTTGAACAACAGTATTGCTAACTCATTATGAGGCTTTAGCTTCCCCCCTCCAATGTAGATAATATCATTTTTTTCAAAAAGAAAAAACGATAAGGAATAAGTAACAATTGGTTATGAATATGGACAGCCACATAGATATAAATATTTACTATAATATATTATTATATTAATTAAAAGTTATTAGTCATTGTTAACATAACACATGACAATATCTAAAGATGGTAGTAATATTCACCACCTAAAGATTAAACTTTAGAACTTGGGGGTGCTTAATAGCGGGGTTTTGTTTCCTCCATGGCTTGGCACCAAAGCAACAAGTAAATTATCAGGCTTATTACGAAATGAAAATCTAAATGTGCTTAAGGATGCACCATTGTTGTTTCCTTCATGACTTGGCGATGAAACTTTAGGTGGACTCTTAGGCAAATTGCCAAATGAAAATTTGGATGTGCTTAACGATGGACCATTGTTGTTTCCTCTCCATGGCTTGATACTGAATTTTTAGGTGGATTGATCTTGGGCTTAATTCCATAAACAATGGACCGTCGTTGTTTCCTCCATGGCTTCGCGATGATTCTTTAGGTGGATTCTTAGGCAGAATTCCATATTAAATTTTGGAGGTGCTTAACGACGGATCATTGTTATTCCCTCCATGGCTTGGCGATGAATCTTTAGGTGGATTCTTGGGCAGAATTCCATATAAAATTTTGGAGGTGCTTAACGATGGACCATTGTTGTTTCATCCATGGCTTGGCAACGAATCTTTAGGTGGATTCTTAGGCAGAATTCCATATGAAAATTTTAAGGTGCTTAATAATGGACCGTTGTTGTTTCCTCCATGGCTGGGTGATGAATCTTTAGGTAGATTCTTAGGCTTAATTCAATATGAAAATTCGGAGGTGCTTAAGGGTCGGGCTTCGATTTCAAGAAGGATTAAACTCAAAAGGAGAAAAAGAAATTGAGTACCATAGCTTTGAGAACTTGGGACTACTCTTGCCATTTTGGTAGTGAGTTACAAATTAAGTAATTATTGTTCCATTTCTAATGTCTTTTCATAGTGGCATCTCCTCATCCTTTTAGGCTCATGTTATTAAAAAATGAAATCCAATGATCAGCTTTCATAGTATTAAATCAGCTATAATCAGTAGAAAATCTCACACCTCTAGCATCACCTACCAAGAAGGTATCAGAAGGGAAATATTCATGTGCAAATTAGGTAAGAAAAATCTTTTCAGTAGCTTCTTTGGAAGGTTAATATATTTTCATTACAAAAGATGAACAAAACTGAATAGTAAAGTGAGGTACTAATTAATTTTTTCTTTAATTAGTGAGCACCTAGTTATCTACTGCCTTCACTACTCAACGTTAGCTGAGGCCTTTTAACCTCAGAACTCTCCGATTGGGAACTTAGCCCTTAAGAGAGAAATTTTTCTAAATGTCTAGTACTCAGATGGATATTCCAGTAACTCCATGTGTAAGAGCATAAGTCGAGAGACACGAAAAAATATATAATTTTTCTACTTATATTTTATTATGTGGATACCGCTTGAATACCTGGTAATCTCTGAACTCAAAAACTATTTCCTTTGGGTTGAAGTTTTTAGAAAGACATTAATGTCATGTGTGTGTCATTATTTATCTGTATGTCGAAAACGACATATCTCAGTCATAGGTTTGAATGATTGACCAAAAATATCCCTAGCTCCACTCAATTGAGTTGTTTTCTAAGAAATTTATTTATGAAAATGAGTTTGTTTACTAAACTATCCGAAATCATAATATAATTGAAGTTGATTTCAAACAAATCGTTTACTTATTCACCTCAACGGAATCAAATTTAATTTGATTACTAAATTATCCTTATTCTAGATAAATAATTTTTTCATCTTGATATTAGTAAAGTTTTAATTTATTTAACATATATTAATCCAATTTGTCTTTATAAAATAGGGGAAGAAGATTTTTTCTTTTTAGGGAATTGTTATTAGCACTCCAAAAATCTCATTCTACACTCCTCACATGTGTAATTTTCTTTTTAATTATAGAAAGTTTGGAGTGCAAAATGAGATTTTTGAAGTGCTAATAACAATTCCCTTTTTTTATCGACAATAATTGAAAATGGTTTTTTTTTTAACGTAAAAGTAGAAGTAAAAATAAATGGAAAAAACCATAACAATAAACAAAGGTGTTGAATATAAGTCCCACATTAGGTAATTGGGAAAATAAAATATAAGATACAAGTGTATGGCTTCACTCCGAATAGCATTGAGGCCTTTTGTGGTAAAACACAACACCTAGCAATATAGGTGGTTGAGTTGTGACAATATCAGTGTGGTTAGAAGTGCGCCAATTGCCCGTCTCTTTGAATATTTGACAAGGTATCAGAGCATGTTTGTTGTGGGTCCCGTGGGTCCATGTCGTGCTCGAGTTACCGAGTTTAATGTAACACCATGATTTCACATTTAATGTCCGAGGTGGGATTGGTTGCAGCAGGGGCCAACTATGTGGTGGCCCCATGTAAGGGGGCGTGTTAAATATAAGTTCTACATTGGATCCTAATAGTACCGATGCATTTTGTGATAAAACACAACATCTAGTAATAGATGGTTAAGTTTAGACTATATCAATAAGGTTTGAAATGAGCCAATGACCCATCTCCCAGAGTATTTGACAAAAAAATAAAATAAAATATAATGTTTCCTCGATCAACCTCATCCCCTCCCTTTCACTAGCCACCATAGCCTTCCCTTTCCCTCATAACTCCACGCCCCCACTTTCTTCCTCAATATTTTTTTTCCCCGATGAAGTTTTGTACTACTGTATACTGAAATTGTAAGGCCATTTGAAATTAGCAAAAAAAATAAGAGGGCAACCATAGAACAAAAATTGGATTCCTAATATACTCTAACCGTAGGAATTCAAATATCCCCTTCCATTCAAGAATTCAACTCCAGCAATATCAGGAGTCTGATTCCTACTATGGGGTGGGATCTAACCGAATTTTGATTCCTACATCATCAATAAACACTAGAATTGATTGGAATCTGTGCAATTCCAGCTCCGTCCATTCTATTCCTCCTTAGTAAATGGGCCATGAATTTATCAGGAACATATTCATATCTAAGAGCACCTGATGCTTTTATTCTATTTTAATTTATTTTTATAGTTATTGGCCAATTAGTGTATCAGCATTAAGCAAAAACTACTTATATGGGGTTCAAAGCTCTTCATTTCTTTCAGTTCATCCATCATTATTGATGAACTCAAACTTCACAGGTTAATGAAGAAATACATAGTAACAAGCAAAATAAGATGAAAGCTTCAAGTATTTGGATGCACATTTCATATACGTAAACACTTAAAGATTGCGGGAAGAAAGTTCAAACTGATATGTGGTTGTCCTAAAGGTGGTTGGGCTTGCTGTTATTTTAGTGCTAGCCTATTGTGAGGCTTAATATATCCTCTCTCCTTAGTGTAGATAATATTAAGCAATTGACACTTGTTAGTTGTCCATTGGTTATAATTTCCATCACTCAATTAGTTAAGATTGTTAGAGAGTTAGTTATAAAGGGCATTACTATAATAATCCATGTATTTGGATACTATATAACACAGTGTAAAGGCTTGTAATAATTCATAGTGTGACATACAAAGTCTTCTGAAATTTCTTCATTTCTAAGCTTTCATTCTTCTATCTCTCCATTGCTTTGTAACTCAATCTCTTAGTGTTATGATGGTATCATTGCCGGAAAGGCTTGTCAACGCTCCGATCCCTGGTGTCTTTTTTGCTGCTCTATAAAATTGTCGCTGTTCTGATCTTTGGTGGTGCTTTTTCGCTACTCTGTAAGTCCGTGTGCGAGTCTTCAGATTCTGGAAAGTTGTTGAAGAAGTCTGCATTCTCTGATTGTTGAAATCGATTCAAGTGACATCTTTCTTTTGATTTTGGAAGATATTTTGATCATGGGTTATTGTATTTGTGAGATTCTTGAAGAAATTGTATTGGCTAAGATCTGAGAAATTTGCTGTACTTCGATTGTATAGTGTAATGTTCATGAATTGCTGATGAAGAAATAATAGTGAAATTGGCATGTTCAAGAAAGTGTTATTCTTTCTTGGTGATTTTGGAAAGTGTCAATCTTTCTTGGTGATTGAGGAAAGTTTCAATCTTTCTTGGTAAAGAGTTTCAATCTCTTCAAACTTTGTAGTTTTTTTTCAAGTGAAAAGAGTGTCAATCTCTTCCTATTCATCACATATTGATATTTCTGTATCTGTCTTCTAATTCAAGATGACTACTCTGACTGTTAAAGTAGAAAATTTGTTGGGGATGCTTACTATAAAATTGAAAGATGATAATTTCGTCAAATGAGCATTTCAGTTTAAAGTTGTGTTGAAGGGTTACAAACTATTTGGTCATTTTGATGGCACTGATGTATGTCCACCAAATTTTGTCATAACTACTAATCTTGGAGTTACTCAAGCTTACATTGATAGGGAATCAATTGATATGGCTTTATTAAGTCTTTTGCTTGCAACACTATCTGATGAAGCGATAGAATATGTTATGGGGTGCAAGAATGCTCATGAGGCTTGGGTGAATCTTGTAGATAGGTTTGCTTCTGCCTCAAAATCAAGAGTGAATCACCTAAAGATTGAGTTGCATACTATTCAAAAAGGCACTGATTCGATTGATACGTATCTGCTGAGCTTGAAAAATATTAGAGAGCAATTAAGTGCTGCATGAAAGTATATCTCAGATAATGATGTTATAATTGCTGGTCTGGCTAGGCTACCAAAAGAATATACGATAATAAGAACTGTCAATCTTGCTAGGGAGTCATCAATTACTCTCAAAGAGTTCAGAGCACAACTTCTGGGTGCTGAAAAGTAAGTTGAAGTAGAAGTCAGTATGCTGTCTCAGAGTTTGTCAACTTTGTATGTGAAAGGGACTGGTAGTAATCTTAGATCTTCAATGGTCACTAGATCTTCTTCTAATCCGCAAAATCATAGTCATATCACTGTTACTACTGGTGGTGTTTTGTCACAAGTCCCTTATACTGGTTCATCTCAACATCAATCTTCACCACAATTTCAACCTGATATGCAGTCTTCCCAATTCTATTCTCCACCACAACCACCAGCTACCTTTTATCCTCTGGCAACATATGGCTTTGTCTTCTTTGGGAATTTTGGATCCAATTCAGATACAAGAAATCAAAATTCAAATTCTGGCTTCATATCATTCAATGGCTCTATCTCTAATAGTCAAAACAACTACAAGTCCAATAATGGATATAAGGGGAGGAATTTCAATTTTGGAGGGTACAAGCAGAATTCAAATAACAAGGGTTGGTCTGGAAACACAGAATAAGGATAAATATGCTTATTGAATGCCAAATCTGCAGCAAAAGAGGACATACATCAGCAAATTGCTTTCACAGAAACACCAACACTTTTTCTAATTGTTTTATGATCGAGTGCCAAATTTGTGGGAAGAGAGGTCATGTTGCCCTTAACTGTTATCGAATAAGCAACTACGCATATCAAAATCAACCTCCTCCATCTTCAATAACTGCCATGAATGCACAACAATCTTCACAATCCATGCCTATTGATTTATGGATAGTGGATTCTGGTGCTTCTCACCACATGACAGCTGATGTCAATACCTTGGCACAAGTGCTCCATATGAAGGAAATGAGAAGATTACTATTGGTAATGGCTCGAGTATATCAATAAAAAACATTGGTTCCACTACTATTCATACAAAGGACCACTCATTATTACTTAATCATGTTTTACACGTACCAAAGATTGCTAGAAGTTTGTTGTCTGTTAAACAAATGTGTGCTGATAACAACAGTTGGTTTATATGTGATGAATCAAACTTTTTTTTATAGGACAAGAAGACAAAGGAGATTATGTATCAAGGAAAGAGTAGGCCCACAGAGTTGTTGTAGTTCCCAATGTTTCACAATGTTAAAGGTGTGCAGTCTACAGTTCCTACTCCAACAGCTTTGCTAGGTCAATTGGTGAAGTCAAATGTGTGGCATCAAAGGTTGGGTCACCTTACAAATAAAATACTTTCTAGTATGCTAAAGCAATGTAGTATACCATGTAATACAGATAATAAGCAAAGTGTTTGTACATCATGTATTCAGGGTAAAATGTCTAGATTGCCATTTCCAAAAAGAGTTCAAAAATGTTTGTCTCCATTTGATAAAGTTCATACTGATGTCTGAGGACTTTCTCCTTTAAAGTCTATAGATGGCTATAGGTATTATGTATTGTTTGTTGATGAATACAAGATACACTTGGGTATTTCTAATGTGCAATAAATCTGATGTCTTCTCTATTTTTGTAAAGTTTTATCAATTTGTGATAAACCAGTTTGGAGTATCTATCAAGTGTTTACAAACTGATGGGAGATGAGAGTACATTAGTAAGGCTTTTACATAGTTCTGAAGTGATAAAGGAATTGCTCAGATGCTATCATGTCCATATACCCCTTAGTAAAATGGAATTGTTGAGAGGAAACACAGGCATATAATTGAAACTTCAATTACATTTCTCACTAATGCTGGTTTACCATTGGAATTTTGGTATTTTTCTTGTGCACACTTGGTATTTCTTATCAATCGAATGTCATGCAAGTCTTTATCTATGGTATCTACTTATACTCTACTTTACAAGAAACTTCCAAATTTAAAGTCTTTCAAGATATTTGGTACTGCTGTGTTTCCTCGGCTTAGGCCTTACAATTCTAATAACCTTCAAACAAGATCAGTGTTAAGTACTTTTCTTGGATATTCTCCAAGTTATAAAGCTGTTATATGTTATGACTTAGAGTCCAAGAAATGCATTATTTCTCGACATGTCATACATGATGAGATGATTTTTCCTGGTGAACAAAGATCACATAATCAAGTCAATGAAGCAAAAGTAACCAACATGTTGCACAGTCCCTAATTTTGGTTCCTATACTTGTTACTTAGATTCCTAATAATCATGAAGTTACTCAGACATCTAGTGAAAATGGTGAAGCTACATCTTCTTCAATGAGTCACTCTAAGAGGTTAAGTTCTAGTTTAGGATCGAGTTTAATAGGGAACCCTCAAAGTCAAGATAATGTAATGCAGGGTACATTAGGCAATACTCTTTCCACAACAAATGATACAACTCTTTTGCTTCCTGTCTTCAATCCAAAGCAACTTCAAGTGATACTTCCATTCACTCCACCTTCATCTCCATCTATTACTGAACATACAAACATATATGGTTATGTGCATCATGATAGGAGCATATTTTTGCAACTTTATTATGTTATTTCTTTGCATTTACTTAGTTAATTTCCATTTATTATAGTGATTTAGTTTATTTTCGTATTATTGTAGGTTCAATTGGTAAAGATGACAATAAATGGCCAAAAGGAGCAATTTGGAGCAATTTTGGACTTGGATTGGATAGCATGCGTGGGGAGCACTTGGGATGGACATTTTTGGTGGTCAAATGAGGCTAGGAATGTGCTACAATCTGGAAGAATTAGGATTGAGGCTTGGAAGACAAGGAATTAGAAATTAAAGGGAAACCTTATCCAATCTTATCTTATCCAACCTTATCCTTAACAAACCTTATCTTATCCTATCCTAATCCTACTTTACCTTATCTTCAGCTGTAAGGGGGATTCCTTATCACATTAAACCACTTCCTATCTAATTTAAGGAGTCCTAAAACAATGCAAACAACCTAATCTTTTTCCTCCACAAATTAGGTTGTGCCCCCTGCCTATAAATACTACCTATTGCCGCAACTTTCAAGGGGGGAGAGAGGAGAAAAATACAGAGAGTGTTGTAAGTTTCTAAGAGGAAAAGAATGATTTGTGCTTGCAAGGAAGGAGAGGAGTAGGAGTGCCATGCACTTGCACCTAAGGATTGTGCCAAATCTGCTATTGGAGTGCTAGGGAATTCCAGGGTTCTTTCTATCCTTATTTTAGTTTTGATGTTTATTTTAGATTGTTTTTCAGTTATGTTGAACATGCGTAACTAAATTTGTTTTAAGCTAGAGGTGAATTCGAAGCCATGATCATATGTTTTATATGAATTGATTACATCCAGTTATTGTTTCATAAAACATGAATGCGATTTACTTATCTGCTTTATAGAGAACTTATTCTTGTATGTTTATTAAGGGTGCACACTTAGTTTGCATGTAGGGATTTGATGCTAGAATATCAGGGAATTTCACCTAATCATTATGAACTTATATTTGCAAGTAGTAAAGGTCACTAGTCATGATTGTGTTAAGTATATTTCTGGCAAGAGTATCATGAAGTTCATAGTTACGAATGCCTTGTCAATGCTTATGATTTTCACAAAACTTAATGATCTTAGATATGTATCTCTATCATGTTGTTCATATAGGGAACTTGATAAGAATAATTTGATTGCATCGCTGAATCCAATTCAATGAAATTAGGAAAATATGAGAGTTAATTAGTCCTGTTCACGATTAATTTAGGGCATTGTCATTCATGGTTTATATGAATAATAACTGCATATGGTTCATGTGTGGAGAAGAATCCTCTAGCTAGCCTTTCACCCAATTTTTGTCCAAATTCACTTTGTTTCTGCAATTTAGTTGTTTCAGTGAAAAATTCATCCAAAAACCCCCTTAGTGTTAGTTTCGTCTAGTTTACAGTTTTTAAGTCCAGTTTGTGTTGATTAGCATCCCTTCTAATCCCACGCTTAGAACGAGCCATACTTACTCATACTACAATTGTCTAAAAAGCGTTTAATTTGTGTGTTAGTTTTTAACACATCACATCACAGTTTTGGGATTCAAACAAGGTTACCAATAGGTGCAATTTCAAGAAAAAATTATGCAGGCTATTTAACAACTTGTCCTGAGATTGTTTCTTTGGATATTTTGGATGATTTTTTAGAGTGGTTTCTCATTCTTACCTGATGTCACTGATATAGAAGAGCCTAAGAATTTTAAAGCTGCTAATGTCAAGATAGAATGGCAAAAAGCCATGCAAGATGAGTTTAGTTCATCCTCCTGTTGATAGAAGAGTTATTGGAAGCAAATGAGTATACAAGATCAAGAAGAACCCTGATGGATCAATTTCCAGGTATAAAGCAAGGATAATTGCACAAGGGTATAGCCAAGAGCAAGGCTTGGACTACTCTGAAACGTTTAGTCCTGTGGTGAGACACACTACTGTGACAATGATTCTTACTTTGGCAGTTCAATTTGGCTAGAATTTGAGGTAATTACACATTACAAATGCCTTCTTACATGGAGATTTAGAAGAGGAAGTTTATATGAAGCAGCCTCAGGGGTTCATTGATTCATGACTTCCAAACTATGTCTGCAAGTTAATCAAGTCTCTTTATGGCTTGAAACAAGCACCAAGACCCTGGAATTCAAAGTTCACTAGTTACCTACCTACTTTGGGATTTGTTACATCATTATTAGATACAAGTCTATTTGTAAACGAAAATCATAGGGATGTTATTATACTCCTATTATATGTTGATGATATAATTGTGACTGGTTCCAATGCTTCAAAGATTTAATTAGTGATTACAAGCCTTGCTGTAGTTTTTGATCTTAAAGATATGGGACAACCCACCTATTTTATTGGTCTACATATCCAATATAACCACAATGGGTCTATTTTCATCAATCACTCTAAGTATGCATGGGATTTGTTGAAAAAAGCTGGCATGGAGCATTGCAAACCCACATCTACACCTTCCAAACCTCATATTTGGTTGCTTGCGTCTGAAGGCAAACCAATGACAGACCCTACTCTCTATAGAAGCTTGGTAGGTGCTTTATAGTACTTAACATTTTCTAGGCTTGATATAGCATACTCAATGAATATGGTGTGTCAGTTCATGAACAATCCAACAAACTTGCACTTTCATCTAGTCAAGCAAATTCTAAGGTACTTACAAGGTACTATTACTTGTGGTCTGAAATACACAAAGGGTGAAGAAATATCAATAACAGCCTATTCAGATTTAGACTGGGTAGCAAACATCAATACAATGAGGTCTATAATTGGATATGTGGTATACTTAGGTTCCAATCCTATTTCATGGCGATCCAAGAAGCAGTCCACTGTCTCAAGAAGCTCGACAGAGGCAGAATATAAGGCAATAAATCATTGTGCAGCTGATATCTTTTGGATCAGATCATTGCTCAGAGATATGCATTAGTTTCTTGCCTCACCTCCTTATCTTCACTGCGACAACTTGTCCGCTTTAGCTATTCAAATCCTGTTTCATTCTAAGATCAAACATCTGGCACTGATTATCATTTTGTAAGGGAGAAAGTACAAAAAAATGATCTGCGTGTTCAATATATTCATACAGAAGAGCAAGTTGCTGATGTTCTAACTAAAGGACTACATAGTCCTGTATTTGTAAAGCATTGTCACAACTTGAACTTGGGTTCACAATCTGCAAATTCCAATACTGAAGTTCAGGGTTGTTCATTTGTAGAATCACATTAAGTGGTTGTGTGTGTTAGTTCCAAACTCTGCTGGTAGTATCCTAGCTCAGTTTGAGGGGGGAGTATTAACCAATTGACACTTGTCAGTTGTCTATTGGTTTTAATTACCATCACTCAATTAGTTAAGATTGTTAGAGAGTTAGTTAAAAAGGGCATTACTGTAATAATCCATGTATTTGGATACTATATAACACAATGTAAAGGCTTGTAATAATTCGTAGTGTGAAATAAAAAATCTCCTAAAATTCCTTCATCTCTAAGTTTTCATTCTTCTCTCTCCATTTCTTCATAACTCAATCTCTTAGTATTATGAGATAATATCATTTGTTAAAAAAAAAAAAAAAAAGTGCAGAACCTAGTAGGTTGAAAAGAATGTCATATCCAAGGGCAATACACACTTGCATAAATAATAATAATAATAATAATAATTAACGACTTTAACATATATGATTCTGATTCCCTATTCCAACTCCTCTTGATCAATTCCTCCATACTTCAGTTTCCCTCGTTCTATTTATGGATTAGTAGACGCGTTATCAGTGCAATTAAATATATAAGTAAACGTGATATTGTAGAATGCTTTTCATTATTATGCCGAAGGCTAGGGTTACAATATATATACGAAAGACACAACCCTAATCCTAAACTAATGCCTAGATACAAGGAAGTCAAACCTTATCAGGTAAGTAAAGGCTAAGTACAGATTTACAAGATTCACTATACTAATCCAAGATATCTTCTTTAACACTCCCCCTCAAGTTGGAGTGTATGTTAATAACACCCAACTTGCTGAGCAATGTTTCAAACTGTGTAGAATTCAACGGTTTGGTGAAGATGTCTGCTGGTTGATCACTTGTTCGTATGTATGCCGTACGAATCATACCTTCTTGAATCTTCTCTCTTACCAAATGACAATCAATCTCTATGTGCTTTGTCCTTTCATGAAATACCAGGTTTGAAGCAATGTATATGGCTGCTTGGTTATCACAGAATAACATGACTGGTTGTGAATGACTCACCTTTAAATCTCTCAAAATGTTCTTTAACCACGTGACCTCACAACATGTGGCTGCCATGGAACGGTACTCGGCTTCAGCACTGGAACGAGAGACAGTAGTTTGCTTCTTTGTTTTCCAAGATATCGGTGCTTGACCCAGTTGAATGTAATAACCTGTTATTGATCTTCTTGTGTCCTTGCACCTGGCCCAATCAGCGTCACAGAATGCACTTAACTGCAAGGATCCCTTGGATGGCAGCAATATACCTTGTCCCGGTGAACTCTTGATGTATCTGAGAACTTTGTGTGCTGCCTCAAGGTGTGGTTGCCTAGGCTTGTCCATAAACTGGCTTAACATGTGCACAGCATAAGCTAAGTCCGGCCTGGTTATGGTTAGGTAGATCAACCTACCCACAAGTCTTCTATATGATGAAGCATCAATAAGAAGTTCTCCTTCCATCTGTGTAAGAGAAACATTTGATTCTACAGGAAACCGTGAAGGTTTAGCACCCAAAAATCCTGCATCATCTAAGATATCCAATGCATATTTGCGTTGACATAAGGTGATGCCATTTGTAGACCGTGCAACCTCTAACCCCAAGAAATACTTGAGTTGTCCCAAATCCTTTAATTTGAATTGTTGTGAAAGGGACTGCTTCGTGGCTTCAATTTCTTGTAGATTATTTCCTGCTAAAATTACATCATCAACATATACCAATAAAGCAATGAAGTTACCGTGCTGACTTCGGACGAACAATGAATAGTCAGAACACGATTGATGAAATCCAGCAGCCTTGAGAGCAGTGGAAAGTTTAATGAACCATTGTCTTGAGGCTTGTTTTAAACCATATAAGGATTTGTGTAGCTTGCAAACACGAGTATCCCCCTTTCGTCCAAAGCCAGGAGGTAAATTCATGTACACTTCCTCATCCAGATCGCCATGCAAGAAGGCGTTGTTGACATCGAGTTGATGTAAATGCCAATGACGTACAGCAGCAACACTAAGGAGTACACGAACAGTGGTTAACTTGGCAACTGGAGCAAAGGTTTCACGATAGTCGACCCCTTCGATTTGACTATAGCCCTTGGCAACCAACCGAGCTTTGTAACGCTCGATGGTCCCATCAGGTTTAAGCTTAACCTTGTACACCCATTTGCAGCCAATCGGCTTTTTGTGAGGAGGAAGTGGAACAAGGGACCAAGTATGGTTGGCCTGAAGGGCAGCAAGTTCATGGTGCATGGCATCACGCCATTGTGGATGTTGGACAGCCTGCAGGAAGGTAGTGGGTTCTCGAATGGTGGTGACGTTAGTAACAAAATGCTTATGCATAGGGGAGAGGCGATTGTAAGATAAGTAATGAGATAGAGGGTGAGCAGTACCTGATACCGGAACCATATTCGAGGAAGGAGCAAGTCGGGACGGGAGAGAGGTCTCAACATGGAAATCCTGCAAGAAAGAAGATGGTTTGGTAGGACGTGTGCCACGTCGGGGTGGCGGTGGTGCAGCAGGAGAGGAAGACGGAGGGGATGTGGGTGGAGAAAGTAAGGAAGGGGAAGTAGGCTCAACAGGGAGAGCGATGTCAGGGGGGGAAGCGATGGGAGGTTCTATGGGAAATATAGGGACTGGATCAAAGGATGGCGAGTAGGGTGCTACGGGAAGGGAAGGAGGAGTGGGAGGGGAAGCAGCGGAAGGGTGGGGTAAGTTGTAGGGAAAATGGTCTTCGAAAAAGAGGACATCCCGTGACACAAATACCTTGTTAAGTGTAAGGTCAAACAAGCGGTAACCTTTCTGGCCATAAGGATACCCAACAAAAATGCACCGTCGTGCACGGGGATCAAATTTAGAGGGTTTTTGTGCATGGGTGGATGCAAAACATAAGCATCCAAAGACACGTAAATGCATGTAATGAGGTGCCTTGTGAAACAACTTGTGGTATGGTGTTTGCCCTTGGAGAAGTGGTGTGGGTGTACGATTGATAAGATAGGCCGAAGTGAGAATAGCATCCCCCCAAAAATGTTTAGGAAGGTTGGCTTGAAAAAGGAGGGCTCGAGCAACATTTAACAGGTGACGGTGTTTGCGTTCAGCAACACCATTTTGTTGTGGTGTGTTGACACAACTGGTTTGATGCAGGATCCCTTTGAGTTGATAAAAGGTGACAAGTTTGAACTCGGGACCGTTATCACTTCGAATCACCTTAACTGTTGTATTGAATTGATTCTCAACCATGTGTATAAATTGAACAAGAATATCTTGTGTGTCAGATTTTTGTTTCATCAAATAAACCCAGGTGCACCGTGTGTAATCATCAACAATGGTAAGAAAATATTTGGCACCTGAGAGGGAAGGAACTTGATAACCCCCCCAAATGTCAATATGTATTAATTCAAAACATGAACGAGTAGATATAGAACTCAAGGGAAAAGATAATCTGGTTTGTTTAGCCAATGGGCAAATTAAACATGTATTGGAATCACATGACTTATTGTGCATAAAGGGAAGTAACGAGGACACTTTAGGTGATGGATGCCCAAGGCGTTGGTGCCAAAAAGGAGAACTCATAGTGGTGGTGGTGTTGCAGGATCCCTTCCTTGGTGGGTCGAGATGGTAGAGTCCCTCCCGTTCAATTCCCGTCCCAATCATCTTCCCCGAACGTAGGTCCTGTATGACACAAGATTGTTTGAGAAAAATGGTGATGTAAAGGGAATCGTAAGCTAACTTGCTAATAGATATGAGATTTATCCTAAACAATGGTACGCATAAAACATTGTCAAGGATAAAGTTGGGAGAGAAAACCACTTGGCCGACATGGGTTACATTAGCAAGGGAACCATTTGGTAATTCAACATTATGATTTTCAACACGTTTTGAGGACGTGAGAAACTCAGGACTGCATACGATGTGGTCGGTGGCGCCACTGTCCAAAATCCAAATAACTTGCCTTCCATTACGCATGAAAGAAAAAGCTTTACCTGAGAGTTCTTCATGATTCGAAGAGTTACCCACTTGATTAGCAAAGGAGGATTTGCTTTTGTTCAAAAGTTGAAGAATCTGCTTGCAGTCCTCTGGAGAAAAAGGAAAATTGGGCATTGCATCCTTCTTGTCACGACCCGTGACTTGGTTGCCCTTGAAAGGGCGATTTTGTTCAGTCTCAGCCGCTGCTTTTCTTTTGCGGCAAGAGTCAAAAGTGTGTCCTTTCCAACCGCAAAACGTGCACTTGAGATGAGCACGACAATTCTTGGTGCTATGATTGGTCTTGTTGCATTTGGCGCATCGCTGACTACCATCTTCTGTCTCGGGTTCTCGACCAGCGCCCCTCACTGCAAACACAGCAGCTTCAGGCTGCACGGTGCTGCCCTTTCCGTTTGATACTTCAACTTGTTTCTCATGACGAAGAACAAGTGCATATGCTTTGTTAACAGTTGGCAATGGATCCAGCAAGAGGGTGTTGCTACGAACTGTAGCATATGAGTCACGTAAGCCCATAAGGAATTTCATTGTTTTCTGAGTCTCAACATATGATGTTATCTCGTTCCTTGCTTCACAATGGCATGTCGGGATTGAACATAAGGTATCACGTTCATCCCAAAGACTCTTGAGTTTTGTGAAGTAAGAACTCACCGTCATGTTGCTTTGCACACAATTATGGATTTCGTTTTCTATGTGAAACAGTTGAACGATGTTCACATGAGAAAACCTTTCTTGCAGGTCAAGCCACATCTGCCGCGCATCCTTGCAGTGTATGACACTTCCTGAGATTTCTTTTGACATGGAGCCGAGCAACCATGTTTTCACCAGATTATTGCACCGGTTCCATTGCTGTAACTCTTCAACCTGTGCATCAGTTGGCTTCGTGATTGTTCCATCAACCAGCCCTAACTTGTTTTTAACCATCAAGGCCATGGTCATGGATTGCGCCCATGTGCCATAGTTGTCTTCCACGAGTGGCTGCGGTACAAGAATGGCGCCAGGCTGATCTGAGTGATGAAGATAAAGTGGATGATTAGGGTGTTCCCACTTCTGATGCAAAGTCATGCCTAAGGAGGTTGACTGTTCTGGTTTTTCACCCATGGCTATGGTTGCTAGGGTTTAATATCTGTCGAGGTTTTGCTAGATCGTTGGCTCTTTGATACCATATAAGTAAACGTGATATTGTAGAATGCTTTTCATTATTATGCCGAAGGCTAGGGTTACAATATATATACGAAAGACACAACCCTAATCCTAAACTAATGCCTAGATACAAGGAAGTCAAACCTTATCAGGTAAGTAAAGGCTAAGTACAGATTTACAAGATTCACTATACTAATCCAAGATATCTTCTTTAACAAAATACATTATATGTAATCCAAATTCTTGTCCTTGTACTTAACAACATATATATTGTTCTTGACTCAAAAACTGTTGTCCATAAGATTTGAATGGAGAACTTTTTCCAACAATTATTAACAGTACACTAATCCATCACACAAGTATTACATCTTGTACCAATATCAAATATGATAAAATGACAAGCATATCCAACAAAAGTAAAATGAAAATAGGTGAGCTAGTGGTGCATGCTATTGGCACCAGAATAATGATGGCCAACTCCTGGACTGGGACCAGAGTTGTCTTTGATTTGATTTGGAATAATCCGAGCATGCAACCTCCCTCTGTGTCCTCCACCACCCTTGCTTGGTCCTGAATACTTCATCATCCCAACTGACAAACGAACCGTTATCCCTGTATGATCAGTTAATCGCCGAGCTTCCATTAATCCAAGAAGATTAAAACTCAACAGGAGAAGGAGAACTATAACACCAAAATTTTGAGACTCTCTCTTTCCAGCCATATGTAATTCGAGTACTTCAAAATTTGCATGAAAATTTCAGAATGTTGGTTGGTGGGTAGGCTTCGCAAGATTGTAACAACTAACTCTAAGTGGTCCTTTTATAGTTTTATTGGAACTCATACAATTGTAAGTCTATGGGTTTAATTAGTAATATGGGTTATTTTTGTTATTAAGTTATTGGTATATATGTACCTTTCACGTACATTGACTCCATATCAAGTCTTTTCCATGGAAAACAAAAAGAAACAGTGGATTTAGGAGGAAGTGCATTATGAAATAGAAAAAATAAAATAAATAAATAATAAAGGCACTACAATTTGCAATTTTCTTATTCATGCATGTAGAGATACACTTCGATAATTTGATAAAGACACCACAATTTTCAATTTCAAGGATTGATATGTCTTGTAGAAATAAACTTCGATAATTTGTTTGACATGGTGCATGCAATCAAATATTTTAATTAATAGAATGTTGAATTTCTACCTATACATTTTAAATTCAAAGCTCTCAATTTTTTAAACTGTTGTAATAATTTTGAATCTTTTTGCCCCTTAATAGTAATAATTATAATTTTAAAAACATAAAAATAAAAAAGCAACATGGTCAATTTTTATGCTTATTATTAATATTTTTAATTATATTAGAGTGTTTTGGAATCTTCCACCAAACCTGCTTCTTCGTTATTCCGTTTAATCTTCACCGCTAGACTAACCCTAGTAACCTGATCAATATTTTTCTTCGCCGCAGAGAGAATTTTAATTAAAAGCATTGTTATTTACCATCATAAATTATGATGTATATTCATTATACAAATCATCATTTATCACGTGGTTTTTTATTGAACTCTGATTAATTTTTTTTTCTAAATTTAAAAAATAAACATTTAATATGAAAAAGTGAGAAAAATGCGCCCACATTATTTTTATTGACTTGCGCAAGCCCCGAAGCCCCTTGGGATTACCACGTGGTCTTATGACTCCATTGACATTTGCACATGATAAAATCAGCAAATGCGGTTTTGCTCGACCCACGAGATGCTCCTTTTGCGCATTATGACCCCCCAAATGGTAACTTTTTCTTCTCCCTCACGACATGCAAAAAAATACATCATGATCGATATTCCTTTGTGATTTGAAATGCATCATACGCGAAAGATTAACTAGAGAGCAAGGAAGAAACTATCAAATGGTACAAGTCAAATTGGGTAGCCGTAGCGAGGATAAACCTCCATGTACGACTAGTTAGCTTTTTATATTTTACACTTACTTACAAACTACGTATTATGTAATTCTAGTTACTGTTCTAAAAATCGTCACCTAGTGCCTAGGTCACCACCCAGATTAATTTTTAAGCATTTGAAAATTAACAAATGGTATCTAGACCTACTTAGGTGTCTGCTTAGCCCGTCTAGATTTGTCTAGACACCCACCTAAGTCACGACTCTCATTTAAATAGACAATAGATAAGTTTTATTTTGTATTTTATTTTTTTTCACTAAATTGTAAGAGACTTGTTGAATAATTGGATGAACACTCATTATATGATTGTTCCTCATGTTTTCAATATGTTCTAATACTTTATAATTTATCTGTCATTCTACTTTTCAATTTATATATGTCAATATAATTATGTATTTTTTTAAGTATAAATAGACATTTATTTATACGATATATAATAAATTTACTTAAATATGTCTAGCCCGCCTAGCCGCCTAGGTGCTAGACCCTAGCCCCCCATCCGATTAGCGCTTAGCGTCTTTTAAAACCTTAACTCTAGTTCTAATTGATGTTATATTCGCGCGATTTCAAACTATTAAAGTTTAGCTGTTTAGGTTCGAATATCAAATATAAAACCAAATGATATTAGTTAGAAAGGGTACGACTAGTTAAGTGAATTATACTCTCCCCATGCTCTTTTTATGTCTCTAACCTACATCAACTCCAAGTCATTTTGATACGCACGTAAATATACAGAACTTTCGAAGTGTCATGAAATAGTAATCGTTCCAGAGCTTATAACTCTTACAACATTAATTTGACTCTAAAGATTTGGTCAGCACAGTATAAAGCGTCTTCCAAGCAATCTTTCAAAGTGCAGTTACATGAGTATTTTTGCTTACCACCATAAATTATAGGTGTATGTTTATCATTATAAATTATGGTGTATGATCATCATACACTTAATCATTTGTCACGTGTCATTTTACTTAACCTTGTTTAATTTTTTTAAATGTAAAAAGTAATATTTAATGTAAAAGTTAACTAGAGTTAAGTGAAATGACACATGACAGATTATTAGGTGTATGGTGAGCATACATCTTAACTATAGTGGTAAGCAAAAATGCTCCCAGCAATGGCTTCATGCGAAAGATTTCGTTGAGATTTTATTGAGACTCAAAGTCATTTTCCACGATTCCAAATCCAATTGATGATAATGTACTTGGTCATTTTCGAACTCCTCGTGCCCATGGAAAGATTTCGTCCATTAATTTCTATATATCTTCTCTAACAACAATGGACTCTTACCAGATTAAATACACTATAAGGTAGGCCTCCATACCTCCACCTTGAAGGTCTACACTTATAACTCCATAAAGAGCTCGAAGTTGATGGGATGCTCCTGTATTTGGTGATGTATGACGACGTACAGCATTCATTTATAGGTAGCCCCGAGTTCAAGCTATGAAGAAAGTTCATATATGATAGATTGTTACGTTAATAAACATTGTATACCCGTCTATCTATATGACTGTCACATTCCAATATAGTTTTACAAATGGACTCTTATTATAACTCATCATCTATTTATAACATTAATCTCTAAGTCTATGAAATATCAACCTGTTAAGTCATTCATGGGATTGTAATTGCAACACCATATGAGTGTAAGTTGGGGGTGACCCTTCACCCGCAATATAATCCGAAAAAGCATTTTTCTTTTTAGGAGATTCGGAGGATGACCAGTGAATAGTAGCATACTGTAATTATGTTGTTTGCTAATTAAGTTACATAACCGAGCTAGGTTCAAAACATTTTAAATATTGTCACACCAAATCATATGACAAGTAACATGAGAGTATATTATCTGTTGGTTAAAAGTAACTACATGCATGTTCAGAAATCAGAATAAACTCATGCATATGATGATATATAGAACAAATAGAAAGCTATCACATAAGTTGTCTGTACATTGCTAATATTTTATACCATCCTGAATAGTTTTCTCGGAGAGAATTAATCTCTTTCTTTGTTCTTGTTATTTCTTTGAATTAATATCACCAGTAATGTTAGGAAGATTAATTTTTTTTAAATTTACAAATCAAATAACGTGATTATAGATGATTGAATTATTAACTAAGTATTAATTAACATGTTTATTTTTATTTTTAAAGTGTCAATAACAATTCCCCGACTCTATTAGTTATAATAATCTGCCGTAGGACCGTAGCCATGCAAATAAAATGGAGGGAGCTTGGCTGACACACCCCGACCCAGAAAGTCCACTTGGACCCTGAATCGAGCTGTGCAGGCCGACACCTGGAAGGTGACGAAGCCATAAAATGTGATAGTGTATAAAAAGTGAATGAATTTGAATCCAAAAGTGTCTAAAATACCAGAGTGCACTACGAGTGGGAGCGAGCTCATTTCACACGCGATGTCAGAGCATAAGTAAGGTGCAGTAATGTGGGTAAGAATCATACCCTCAAAAAAATATTCATCAATACTAAGATTCGCCATAGATTCTTGTCGATACAAACTCAGCAGCTAAAACCTGGAGGGCACCAAACAGAAGGTGTGAGTAAGCAATAAAACCAAGCTTCCCAAAGCTACTACCTCTCAAAAAGTAATGCCCCTAAATGTAAAACCCGTATCGTTTTCCATAAGACAATACAACATATATACATATATCCAAACCATACTCGGAAATGACCAAAACCACGGTTTGCCATCACATCCACCATACATTAATAAGTAGGCCAAATGAACTAAATCAATACAAAGTGATATATCAGTCATAGTCAGCTAAAATGACATGTACAACTTATCCGTATCTCATCAATCATGGCTAGTATATAAGTCGGAGTCACCTATAGTGACCTGTACGACTTATCCATATCTCGTCAATCTTGGCTAGCATATAAGTCGGAGTCACCTATAGTGACCTGTACGACTTATCCATATCTCATCAATTCTGGCTAGCATATAAGTCGGAGTCACTTATAGTGACCTGTACGACTTATCCATATCTCATTAATTCTGGCTAGCATATAAGTCGGAGTCACCTATAGTGACCTGTACGACTTATCCATATCTCGTCAATCTTGGCTAGCATATAAGTCGGAGTCACCTATAGTGACCTGTACGACTTATCCATATCTCATCAATTCTGGCTAGCATATAAGTCGGAGTCACTTATAGTGACCTGTACGACTTATCCATATCTCATTAATTCTGGCTAGCATATAAGTCGGAGTCACCTATAGTGACCTGTACGACTTATCCATATCTCATCAATCCTGGCTAGCCAATAGCTCAATAAGTATACCAGCACATGAGTCGGAACCACCTAAAGTGGTCTGTACGACAGGACTGTGCACCTACCTTGACTCCAAGGTGAGCGTAAGGTGTGGGAGGTGAACATCACGTGAAGGACTGTGCCCTGGCCACGGGCGGGAGCACTAACACCGAGGTGCAGGTTTATGAGCTCTCAATGCATCTCAATATAACATGTGCAACTCATGGCAACCAGTACGACCGTATCGAAGTTGCCTAACTCATAACTGTAGTCATGCTATAACGCAATCGATTCAACTAATACCATAAACTCACCTAAACTTACCTGGATGTCCTGAGTTCACCTTTGCACTTGAAAACATTCCCAATAATTATATGCAAGTAATATACATATGGATATATCATGATGCAATCTACTACTCAACCATGTCGTAGCATTTTCAATTATAAACAATATAGTGTGAAGTGTACAATCAATAACGCCCTACTCCCAAACTACTTATTTTCAAGGATAATTATTCATGACAACCCACTTAACACTAATTTAACTAACTAATTCATAAAACTAAAACTTGCCTTAACCAATTTCCTTCGCATTACTCAATTTCCCAAGCAAGGCTTTTGTCTCAAATATTTTATGGCTGCATCTAACGTCTCGTTAGACTGCCTACGTACCCTAAACAGGGATCAAGCCATTCGTAGTTCACATAGTACTTCAAGCATTCACAATAATTATATATGAAAGTAATATGCCTAATCAATTTAAAGGTGTCGATAGAACTCTCAATAATATGTACGATAAAAAGGAAAAGATGCACTCACCTAGAGTCCACGCTATGATTCTCTAGCGCACGCATCGAGGCGTCCTGAATGATTGGTCCCTGTGACCAATTATCAAATCACATCTCAGAACTCTTATCCGTAGAATATGTAATTCACATAAAACACAACCTCAACGACATTCTGAAATAGCTTGAGACCCATTGACCACAAGTCAACCGTCGATCAAAGATCGACGGTAGGGTTTACAACCCTGTATAACTTGACCCGGAAGATCCGCATATCAGATTTTCAATCCGTAACTCCCAACGATCCACAATATGTTTCTAGAATAACATATTAAAATTTCATTACGATCCAACGGTCAGATCTCCGCCAATTGCCTAAAACAAGTGGCCGTGAACATTTATTTTACTAACTTACAAATCCAATTCAGGAAGATCCGTAAGTCAGATTCCCGATCCGTAAATTCCAATGATCTTTAAATATTACGTATTATAATGTATCCAATTTTGGTGACGATCCAACGGTCGGATCATCGATTCACATTTTTATCAAGTAACGTATCATAACGAATTTAGGTTCCAACGATCAACCTACGTCATTCAAATGACAAAACTGAATTCAAAACATTCGACATAGCCTAAAAATAGCATTGGCGGCTCACTGGCCACGCGCCGCCGCGGGTGGCGGTCGGCCGCCCCGGCTTGCCGGAAAATCCAACTATTTCCAAAAATTCTCAAACTTCACAGAAATGAAGATCTCAGTGAGGGGAGCAACTTTCATACCTGCCATGAAGTCCAAAAGTGGACGGAAGATGGTCAATTTTGCCCACGAAGCCGGCGGGTGCCTAAAACTTCCCGACGTCGATTCGTCGTCTACGGTGGTCCAACGGGGTCAAGGTTGGTTGGGTTTTGCTCCTGGGATGATGGGCTACAAAGCCTAAGTGGTGGTATCGGCCATCGCTTTGCCGATTTGCCGGAAAATCGAAAAGGGTGGTCGAAGCACCATTGATTTTCGTCAACTTTCGTGGCCTCAAACCTCCACATCCCGTGGTTAATCAAGGTGGTTCTTGGGTGGGTTTTGTAGAGGGAAATGAGAGCTTCAAGATGGTGGTGGTGGCATCGAAAAACTCTACCGGAGTTGGCCGGAATCGGCCTTGAAAGATGGGTAGTCGGAGAGGTGTACGGACGGAACCCACGGGAGCTTTTCCTCCCTTTTTTTTTTTTTTTTTTTTTTTTTCTTTCTTTTCCTTTTCTTCTTTCTTTCTGATTGGGCTTCCCATTAAATACACACTAACCTTGAATAACCGATTTCGAACATCCGTAACTATACCGTTATAATCCGGACTCGCAAACGGCTTTCGCCTATACGTTCGTACCAATGAGTACTACGAGGATATGCTAAAAGAATAAGTCTCACATCTTTCAAGTCGATGGTCAACGGAAGTCAAAGTCCTTGCCTCTAGGGCAATTTCGTAAATTCACGCTTTTAAAATAAAATAAAAACGTAAAATTTGGAACGGGTTGTTACATTGGCTTCTTAAAATTGAAGAGTTCTTTAACAATTTAATTCATATTCAATTTAAAGGTTTTGTGTTTATAATTAAAAACCATTTGTATTATAAATTATTTTGTAAATATTACTTCTACAAAAAATTTGATCATAAGTCGGAAATTCCATGAATCGGCGGAATGACTTTTTTTGGCATATATGATCTTTATGGAGTGTATATATTATTAACAATTATGATTATAAGTGCAAAATTCTGTGAATCGGTCATAAAGTAAATTGGGAAAAAACTCCTCAACCATCAAGGAGTCAAGTTAATACCACAAAAATATGAAAGGGTTTAACCGTTTAAGTTTCATCGGTGCTACAAGATCTCATTTAATTAGTGCCACAAGGTTGTCTGGAATTATAGGCAACTAGCCACTTGGTGTAAAAATATCTATATTGGTACGTTTGCTCATCACTAGTCTTTATTAGACTAGACTAAGGGTTAGTGTAGTTCTGGAGATGGGCTTACAAATTATGAATGACATCCATCCTTTCATATGTAGAAATCACTCTGGGGGAGATGGGCTTACAAATAATGAGTGACATCCATTATGTCATGTGCGGAAATCACACTTCATTAAATACATCGATGTTTCATAACATTTCAAATCACATTTCATAAAAGTAGATCGATGGCTAAATATAAAACCAATTTAATAGAAAACACATCTTATAAAACCATGTATATCCACCAAGGATACTAACATGAGGATTTTCATGGTAATAACTGCTACCACAAATATTAAGTCACTAACCTGGAGTCCGCACTAAGCCACCTTGGCATAAAGATCGAGTCATCGTCATAATGATCGTCACCTAGAAAAAATCACAATCTTGTCTACCGATAAAACACATAATTTTAAGTCATACACGTCCTCTAGGACAATCTAGATGGATTCAGCATGCGTTGACCAAAAATAACCCTTAGTCAATGGGTCAACGACCCAACGTAACTCGATCCAAAAGATCCGCACTTGGATTTCCAATCCATAACTTCCTAAAGGTCTCATTATTCTTCTACAACAATATGTTAAAATTCTGTGACGAATCAGGCCATTGAAACTACATTAAGTGGCGGATCTCCACCAATCGCAATCTTAAGTGGCGGCTAACAATGAAACAACGTTAAAATAGTTGAATATCGCTAAACAGGTACCAAAAATGGAATCAGGCCATTGAAAGTAGCTTGGGATAACATTTTGGATTTTTCGTCCCCAAGCTGCCACCACGTGTCACCTCACCCATGGGCATGAGCTCAGCGGAATATTTTACACTAACAAAATATTCCTCTGTCTTTTACCTCTCTCCGATCGCTGGCACCATCACCATATGCTGTCTATTGCCTTGAATCTCACCAGATTCTATAGAAATTTGGCCAGAAATTGGGATTTTTTTTTTAAATCTTTATAACTTTTCCGATTCTCATACAAATTTGATGATCCAAACGTGAAAATTTATGTACTTAACATGAGGAATGAATCTAGGGTGGTTAGAACTCTTACTTTGGCGGGAGTCAACGAGTGATCCGTTTAAAGCTTCTAAAACGTCAATCTGACATCGTTTTCTCGTGATTCAAAGCACAACTTTGCAGTTGTACAAAGACGAAGGCCTCGGTGACGTTGGTTTAGTGATTAATTCGACAAGATTTGGGTTCCAAATTTCTGAGAATGGGCCCCACGTGGCTCAAACCCTAAGGCAAGAAAAATGAAATATGTGTCCAATTAATTGTAAATGACCAAAATGCCCTTGGTGATCCAAGCTTCATAAAATCTTCGTTCTAGCTTTGAATTCTATTATGCTTGCACCAATACGTTTGTATCGGTATGTACTATCCAAATATGTTAAGAAATTTGGAAAACATGAAAGTACCACATATGTCCACCTAAAATTTTGTTTAGCCTATTCAGGGCATTTTTGTCATTTTAACAAATTTTGAAAAAATGCTATGCTGTAAATATAAAAGCGTCGGAACTACGATATATGAATTACAAATTTAAACAGTGAAATATGAGGATGAGATTTCACACGAGCTGTACTAAGCACAATTACGATTGGGGGACTACATACATGGGGACAAGGCCCTATGATATGGAAGTTCAAATGACCACCCAACTTCTAGAAAGATTATGCAACCGAAAAGTTGTGGCTTAAAAGATTCAAACCAGGGCTCCAACCATTCGAGAGAATAATCAAAAGGACGATCTAGAAATCATCCGAGTGGTGGCTTTAAACTCTAACCTCTAGTGCAATTACTTCTATCATGGACAATCGTACCAAGTCAAGTACGTTTTGCAGCCATTGTGCCTTAGTAGGTCCAGATGAGGCATGTAGACTAGGAAATACTCAAGAGGAATTTCATTCTAGTGGAGTCTGATATGCAAATATACCTTAGCTAAGTCAGCTAAGTGTAGACCGATCGAAAACGCTCAAGCCCAACACAAATAGTTTAACAAAAGGATTTCAGAGGTGTTTTTGATCCACATGCAAGTGACCAAGTCCCTAACAAAGTTTCATTTAAGATTCACTACAAATGAACATGCAATTTGAACTAACAAGGAAGCCCATTCTCAATGACATGTTGCGACTATTAAAATCTTTAGACACCCAGAATGGGGCAAGGTGAATGAACAAATGGACACAAAGTCATGCTTAAGGGAGGGGTGTCTCACAGACAATTAGATTAATCTTTTGTAAGTGGTAGCAAACTCTTACATGTCGGACTAACATTTAGACTCAGAGATCATTCCAGACATAACAAGTCACTTTCTCAATCATGAATCTGATCAATGCATCGCAATGGAAATCTTTATGAATAGTAATTTTGGGAGGTAACATTTTTCTTAATCAATGTTATTGAACGGGGCTTAAAGCTCTATGTCAGGCCAACAAGCTTATTCGAGTTTGATTTCGTTACTTATTACTCCAATGTTGGTTTATTTTGGGAAGATTAACAAATTAAACTATTCCGTGACAAGGAAGCCAATGATGAAAAGTTTTATGTACTTTAACATGATAAAAAAACTTGAGTAAATAACACTTACCAAAATGCATGAACATATGTTTATTGCATGGAATAATCAAAGTCCCATGATAGGCCAAGATGAGTACAATTTTAGGAAGACATGCCCTCATCCCTAATGCAAAATTTCTAAGGAGAATGGACCTTTTCTTTTCTAATGAAGATGCTTGTCATTCTAGCTTGATCACTTCAGGAAGATGCCGAGTCGACTTCAATGAAGAAAAACCTACTCAAGAAGCTCGACAGTGCTCAAATTGAACCCGCATACGAAAACTATAGAGGAAGATGTTGCTTTAGGCTATGGATTATAGTGTGAAGACTAAGAAACCCAATAAGGGAAAGGAATTTACTTTTGAAGGTTACTCATCCTTATTCCATTTGACAATTCCATATAACAACGAAGGAAGAATTGAAAATTTCTTCGCAACATATCTTGACCAGCAGAGACTCAAAGTGAGAAATGGGTTTAATAGGTGAAGCTTGAAAAATAATGAGGAAAGTCATGTTTTGGTAAAAATTACTCTAAAGAAGAGTTAGAGGAAAGGGAAGAAAAAATACCACAATTCATGTGTCTAAAGGCCGAAGCCACTCAGTAACACAAAGAGTTGTCTCTTGTTTGTTGTGCACACGCAACATGAAACCTCTCATTATAATTGTCTTCATTCCACAACTTTCAAAGCGGTATGCCTGAATCTAAAACATCTCAATTATCTAGCAACAATCATGAAACCAGTTTGTCATGTATCATAAGAATTTAAAGCGTTATGTATTCTAATTTACTATAAAAGGTATGGTTTATAGGTAATTATCCATCCTCAAGTAGAACAATCATTTCAGATACATACTTAGAAGCAATTGTGGGACCATAATTTTCCAGGGCCGGAGTAAGACGAATTAGAATACTCATACTTGAGAAGTTCGATCATAGACTCAATAGCTCTGGACTTATCAAGCTACATAGTCGAATCAATGATGCCACCATCATCCTCTTTTGGATAAGTGGGCGAAGTCCATCAACTTTGTTGAGATTGACCAGTCTTATTCCACAAGATACAAAAACCTGATCCGGCATGGAATCAGCCAGGTTTTCTATATTCTTAGAGATTCCTACAATCTAGGGATTTGGCACACAAACAATCAAATTTCTAAGAGGATGCATATTTACTCCTAGATATATTATAGGATTCTTTCTATTTAATACGAATTCTATATCCTAAAAGACTCTCTCTTGATTGGTATAAATACACGCTTCCATGGTTCATAACTAGTAACGCAATTATCACATAGTTTATTTTCTTGCCCACTACTTGAGTCTTCAATTGCTTACAAACTTGACCATCGGAAAGTCTTTAGCTAGCACCCCACCGGTGCCAAGGTTGCCTTATGGTTATTTGTTGTTTTGCAAGTAGTCGAGTTTGTACATCTCATCCACACATGGTGGTGTGCGAATTTGGTTTCAAAATAAATGGTACAACTGGGAGTTATAACGTTCATTTAGTATCTAAAGGCTTTAACAAGAAGAGGGAATTGATTATGGTGAGACTTTTAGTCCAATAGTTAAGCCAACTACCATGAGATTAGTTTTTGCTTTGGCTGCACATTATGGTAGATCACTAAGGCAACTAGATGTGAAGAAAGCTTTTCTTCATGGTGTTTTACAAGAAGAAGTATACATGGCTCAACTACCAGGGTTTATAGATGCTTAACATTTTGACTACATTTGTAAACTCCATAAGTCCTTGTATGGTTTACAACAAAGCCCAAGGGCTTGGAATGACATATTCACATGCTTTCTATCTTCATAGGTTTTCGTACAACTTATGATGACTTTCTTTCTGTTTGTTAAACAAGTTGGCGTCTCTATTGTGAATTTTTTATTGTATGTTGATGATATAATGTCATAGGCAATGCAAATGATGCTATATATGAGATTATTACTACTCTCACTAAGGAATTTGACATAAAAGATTTGAGACCATGACATTATTTTCTGTGTATTCAGATTATTCGTAAACATGATGGTTTTTTTCCATCACAGGACAAGTATGTCATTAATTTGCTCACTATATCTGATATGCTATTATCAAAACCTTGACCCACTCATTTTTTACATTACAACAGGTTGGAATGATGGTAAACCTTTAACAATCCAGAAATGTACAGAAGCCTAGTGGGAGCCCTCCAATATCTTACATTCACAAGACTTGACATTGTTTTTGCAGTTCATTAGGTATGCTAGTTTATTCATTGTCTAATGGTGTCATATTTCATATCAGTAAAAAAGACTCTTAGATATGTGAAAGCCATAAAAGACTGTGATATTCACTATGTTAAAGGAGAACTGGATTTGAGAGCATTTAGTGATGTAGATTGAGCAGGTAACCCAAATGATAGAAGGTTTACACAGGCATAGTTGTATTTCTGGGTTCGAATCCTATTTCATGGTCCTCCAAGAAGCAGAAAACTGCCTCCAAGTCACCCACTGAAGTAGAATATATGACTCTTTCTACAACTACAAATGAAATTGATTGGATCAAAAAGTTGGTAACATTTATTCAGGTTCCATTTTTTTGCAAATCAATTATTTTCTGTGATAATTTATGGCGATACCACTTACTTGCAATCCAGTTATGCACCAAATAACTAAATATGTTGAAATTGATGTCCATTTTGTGAGAGAAAGAGTTGCCAATCAATTGCTACAAGTTTAGTTTGTTTAATCCTATGAACAACTTGCTTACATTTTGATAAAAGGTCTCTATGCTCCTTTGTTCCAAACTCATTGTGTCAATCTTAAGCTTAGTTTCTCTACTCCTAAGCTTGAGAGGGAGTGTTATAAGTAAAGATCCAATGGTTGTAAAATTGTTAAATCTATAAAGTGTCATTAGATTAGGCATTCTATTATTGTGGTTGTCATAGTTCTTGTAAGCATTACTTAAGTTGTAAGTATTAATAGGGAATTATATATATATAGCTGAACAATGTACATCAAGAATCATTAATCAAGATCCTCAATTTCTTCCTTTCTCAATTCCTCTCTGATCTTCTTGTTCTTCTTTGCACCCTTTCTTCTATGGTTAACACTAACCATAGCATTAATTGGATGTGGAACAATACTACTGGGAATGAAAATTAAGCAAGCAATGACAACTCATATATACATATACACACATGTGCAGTTTTTTAGTTGAGATCATGTTTTATTGTAGCAAAAATGCGATAGGGATACAGTGATCCTTACAAGGCCTATAGTCCTATTTTTGTTACAGTAAAACGGAATCCTTGCTAAGAAAAGGCTCCTATATACATATATGCCATTATTTTGCCACTCAGGTTAATGTAGTTAAATTTAACGATAACCATCTTGACCACCACATGTGAAATATTGTAAGGTTGAACAAGTTTTAATATGTTGAAAACATTGGCATTGTTATGAATGCCCACAGACACATTCTCAATACTCTTGCAAATTGAAATAGACTTTGGAAACAAAATGATTGTTTTTCAAAACATGCGATGTAAATTTCAAACTGTAAGAACTTGTTTGTATGAAGCTGCTCTATAAATAGAGCGATCCGACTGCAATTAAATGACATAGAGAGAATATAGAGAAGAAAGAAAGATTAATAACTTTAGTATCTATTCCTCCCTCTTTTATTTGTCATCCTATTGTGCTATAGTTTCAGTGTGATATTTTACACCTGTTTCACTCCTATCACCAGTAAAGGTTATCTCTCTAACGTTCACATATTTATAACACGTTATCAGCACGACTCTCTAAAATCTAATCATTCTCTCATTTCTCTTCGCCAAACGGAAAAAAAAAAAGTTTCCTCTAAGGTTTTTACTGTTCATCTTCTTCGTCTGCCTCAATTATGCGATATACCCTAGCGACAAACTGTTTGCTCCATGCCTGCTTCTAGTTCTCAACCTAATAGTTACATATATCTTTGATTTCTTGTTTGGTGTAGATCTTGATTACTAACCCAATATTTATTTATGTTAATTTTACTGCAATCCAAGATAGTGCGGTACAATTGCTTATCTTGAACAGCAAATTTAATCTTACTGCGATCCAAGATGGTGTGGTATCATCACCTATCTTGGACTGCATATCTAATTTCATTGTAATTTTAGGTGGTGCAGTATAATTACCCACCCTGCTCTTCGTATTTAAATTTTTTCTGCTACTTGAGTAATGCGGAATAATCACCCATTCTTTGTTACATTATTTCAATGAGAATGGTGCTGTACAATCGGCCTCCTCATTCACCCTGAAAATCTCGAGTTAGAAGTTTCGAGTGCTTATCATTTTGGCCTGAAGATCAAAATGAAAAATTTGTAAGAACTAGAGGTTCTAACACTATATTCCTCCAGGAATACATATTATTGCAAGTTCTTTCACATCTTATTTTCTTTCAGAAAAGAAAATGGCAAACTTGACGAAGCTTGATTTTGCTGCCTTGGACATTACTGGGAAGAATTACCTTACCTTGGTACTAGATACCAAGATCCATCTAGAAGCAGGGAATCTTAGAGATACCATCAGGGAAGAGAACAACTCGTCCTTTCAAGATTGGGCAAAGGCCTTGATCTTTATTCGTCGCCATCTTGATGAGGGACTAAAGAGCAAGTACTTAACGATTGAAGATCCGTTAGCTCTCTGGAAGGCCTTGAGAAACAGATACAATCACTAGATAATGGTGATTCTTCCAAGAGCTCGCTATAAGTGGACTCACCTAAGGATCCAGGATTTCAAGTCAGTGGCAGAGTACAATTCTGCGTTGTTCAGAATTACCTCTCAGATGAAGCTCTGTTGGGATACTATTACTGAGGAAGATTTGTTGGAAAATACTTTCAGCATATTTTATGCCTCTAACATGCTCCTGCAACAGTAGTATAAAGCGCGAGACTTCACTGAATACAACTAGCTAATATCTGTGCTTTTGGTAGTTGAACAAAAACATGAGCTCTTGATGAAAAATCATTAGTCCCAACCTAATGGATCTGCACCATTCCCAGAAGTGAATGCTGCTTCTCTCGAGGTGAACGCCACATTTGTCTGATGGCGATAATCATAAACAAGGACGTGGCCACAAGCGAGGTTGGTGGAATAGGAAAGGCGAGAACCATGGTGGTCAGTTTCATAACCAGGTTCCAAGGCATAATTCAGGCTAAAGCTTTAATAAATGTGAATCGCCACAATGGCAAAGCTCATATGAACAATGCTCCCAGGAACTCTTAAAGAACCTGCCATAAATGTGGTGGCAATGGGCATTGGGCACGTATTTGTCATACCCCAAAACATCTGGTGGATCTGTATCACGCCTCCCTCAAGGAGAAGGGTGTTGAGACCAATTTTCTCGACCAGGCTAAACTAGTGGATATACCTGATCCAGTGTGTGACTTATCAGGGCAGTTCAACACAACCCACCTAAATGTTTGATACTTTATTGTGGAAAGGGGAAATGAAGTATACCAGTCCGACTGAATAGTTTATGTTTGATGTACTTTTATTATGCTGAACTTGTAGTTTAAAACTAGCATTTCAGATTCAATAAAAGTGGAATGTAAATTTCCTGTTACAACTTGCTTTTAACTCTGATTCCCTTACTCAGAGCATGGATAAAAACTATGGTCATTCTCAAAACATGAGAAATGGCAAAGATATTTGTCTTGTAGACTGCACAACTACGCATACAATACTTCGAGATTGAAAGTATTTCTCAAGATTGATGCTTACAAAAGTAAGGGTAACAACAATATCAGGACCTTCAAATACAATTGAAGGCTCAGGGAAAGCCTAGATTATGTTACCAAATGGAACAATATTGTCCACATAGAATGCGTTGTACGTTACTCGATTTACTCAAAATTTGTTGAGTTTCAAAGACATACGTTTAAATGGATACCACATTGGAACGAAAAGTGTAGAAAATGTGGAGTATCTATGCATTACCTCCAATGATACCCAGAAATGTATATTGGAGAAGTTGCATGGTTTGTCGAGTGGATTATATTATACATACATAAAGACAGTTAAATCACATACTGTCATGAACCAGAAGTTCATTGATTCAAAAGTTTACATGTTTTGGCATGACCGTCTGAGTTATCCAGGATGTACCATGATGCATAGGATCATTACCAACTCTAATGGACATCCATTATTGAGCAGATGCATTGCTATCTCAAATGATAACCCTTGCAAGGCTTGTTCTCAAGGGAAGTTGATAATTAAACCATCACAACTAAAGGTTGATGTTAAATCCCCATCATTTTTTGCAAAGAATTCAAGGGGATATATGTGGGACTATTCAACCATCTTGTGGACCATTTCGATATTTTATGGTTTTGATTAATGCATCTACTCGATGGTCACATGTTTATCTCTTATCTACTCGGAATGTAGCTTTTGCGAGACTTTTTGCTTAGATAATTAAATTACGAGCACAGTTCCCAGATTACCCTATTAAGTCAATCCAACTTGATAACACTAGTGAATTTACGTCTCAAACTTTTAATGACTACTGCATGACATTGGGCATTGATGTTGAACACTCTGTTCCTCATGTCCATACTCAAAATGGTTTAGCAGAAGCATTGATTAAGTGGCTTCAGTTAATAGCTCACATTCTGCTCATGAAAACAAAATTGCTAGTTTCTGCATGGGGACATGCCATCTTACATGCTACATCATTAGTTCGATTGAGACCTATAGCCAACCACCAATACTCCTTAGTACAACTCATGTTTGGACATCAGCCAAACATTTCGCATTTACGAGTTTTTGGTTGTGCCATTTATGTTCCTATTGCACCGCTGCAACGCACTAAAATCGGACCTCAACGTAGACTGGGAATTTATGTGGGTTTTTATTGACCATTTATCATTAGATATTTGGAACCCTTGACAGGTGATATGTTTACAACTCATTTTGCTGATTGTCACTTTGATGAGATAATCTTCCCGTCATTAGGGGGAGAAAAGGCTATTCCAAAAGAGCAGAAAGAGCTGACATGGGTTGTTCCCACCTTGTCTCATTTTGATCCTGGAAGCATTCAATGTGAAAATGAAGTAAAAAGGATTGTTCAACTTCAAAGTATTGCCAATCAAATGCCAGATGCATTTAATGATGTTATGAAAGTGACAAAATCACATATACCAGCTGCAAATACACCGGCAAGAATTAATGTCCCTATTGGACAAAATAAAGTGGTAGCGAATGATTCATTTGGTGCACGCCTGAAGCGCGGTAGACCCCTAGGTTCAAAAGATTCAGCTCCTCGAAAGAGAAAGACAAAGGCACAACTAAATCCAAATGAAATCATTCAAGAAGAGAAAATGAATGACAAATCCACAATTCATGATTCTGTACTTTCAAAAAAAGAAATTGTCCTTGATGAGAAACATGTCCCTGAAGAAACAGAGGTTCACGACAGAAAAGAAATCTCCATAAGTTATACTTGTTTTAATGAATTGTGGGATCAACATGAAATAATTATCGATGACATGTTTGCATTCGCAGTAGCCATTGAAATCATATTAAGTGATGATATTAAGCCCCGCTCTATTGATGAATGCAAACAGAGACAAGATTGGCCTTAACGGAAAGATGCAATCCAGGTAGAATTAAATTTCTTGGAAAGGCGAAATGTTTTTGGACCACTAGTCCAAACCCCACCTAGTGTAAACCTTGTGGGTTACAAATGGGTATTCACATGGAAACACAATGAGAAAAACGAGATTGCAAGATATAAACCACAACTCATTGCACAAGGCTTTTCGCAAAGACTTGGAATTGATTATGAGGATACATACTCTCCTGTAATGGATGCAATTACGTTCCGTTACTTAATAAGTTTAGTGGTTTCAGAAAAACTTGACATACGACTTATAAATGTCATCACTACATATCTATATGGAGAATTAAATGCTAACATATACATGAAAGTCCCAGAAGGACTTAAGTTGCTTGAAACAACTAACAAACCACGAGGTATGCTCTTAATCAAATTAAGGCAATCATTGTATGGGCTGAAACAATCTGGACGATTGTGGTATAATCGTCTCAGTGAGTATTTGATCAAAGAAGGGTATATCAACAATATCATTTGCCCTTGTGTGTTCATTAAGAAATCCAACTCTGGATTTGCTATAGTGGCAGTATATATCGATGATATGAACCTAGTTGGAACTCCTGAAGAGCTCAATAAAACTGCCGAATATCTGAAAAGCGAATTTGAAATGAAAGACATTCGAAAAATAAAATATTGTCTCGGCCTGCAAATCGAGCATTGTGCTAATGGAATTTTGGTCCACCAATCAGCTTATATTGCAAAAAATCCGGAAGCGATTTGGTATAGACAAGGCTTATCCACTCAGCACGCTAATGGTTGTTCGTTCTTTGGACATTAAGAAAGATCCATTGCATCCAAAAGAAGATGATGAAATGGTCTTTAGTCCAGAAGTACCATATATGAGTGCAATATGTGCTTTGTTGTATTTAGCGCAATGTACTAGATAAGATATAGCTTTTTCAGTTAACTTGTTAGCGAGGTATAGCTCTGCTTCAACAATTCGTCATTGGAAGGGTATCAAAGATGTATTGCGATACCTTCGTGGGACAACAGACATGGGTCTCCTCTACTCAAAGAACTCCACAAATGACCAGGTCCTTGTTGGATATATAGATACTGGTTTTCTCTCTGATCCACATAAAGCCCACTCACAAATTGGATATGTGTTCAAGAATAGAGATACAGCAATCTCATGGCGCTCAACAAAGCAAACAATAGTTGCTACATCTTCAAATCATTCAGAAATACTTGCTTTACATGAAGCAAGTTGTGAATGTTCTTGGTTAAGATCAATGATCCATCATATTTGGAATTCATATGGTCTAACTTCGAAGATAGACAATCTAACTGTCATTCATGAAGATAATGCAACCTGTGTTGCCCAAATGAAGGAAGGATTCATCAAGGGCGATAAAACTAAACATTATTTCCAAAGTTTTTTAGTGCACATGAGCTTCAGAAGGCTAAAGTTATTGAAGTCAGGCAAATCCGTTCTAATGAAAATCTTGCAGATTTATTCACAAAATCTTTACCAAAATGCACATTTCAGAAGTTAGTGCAAATTATCGGATTACGTCGACTTACCAAACAGCTAAATTTGGAGAATGTGGAATCAAAGGGAGATATATATATATTAGGGGGAGCATCCATGATACATGCCTATTGTACTCTTTTTCCTTTGATATGGATATTTCCCACTGGGTTTTTCCTATCAAGGTTTTAACGAGGCAACATAAGCATATTTAACACTATATCAACAATCTAAGAAAAGTTGTACTCTTTTTTCTTCGCTATGGTTTTTTCCCATTGGGTTTTTCCAAGCAAGGTTTTAACAAGGCAACTTATGTTCATATGTGGGCATGCAAGGTGGAGTGTTGAAAACATTGGCATTGTTATGAATGCCCACATACACATTGTCAATGCTCTTGAAAATTGAAATAGACTTTGGAAACAAAAGGATTGTTTTTCAAAACATGCGATGTAAATTTCAAACTGTGAGAACCTGTTTGTATGGGGCCATTCTATAAATAGAACGCTCCGACTGCAGTTAAATGATATAGAGAGAATACAGAGAAGAAAGAAAGATTAATAACTTCAGTATCTATTCCTCCCTCTTTTATTTGTCATCCTCTTGTGCTATAGTTTCAGTGTGATATTTTACATCTGCTTCACTCCTGTCACTAGTAAAGGTTATCTCTCTAACTTTTACATATTTATAACAAAATATTATCAACTTATAACATGACAACGTATCCACAATTTTATAAAATAGTAAATTGTAGCAATGGTCCCTTAACTTTAACTCAATTGGAGCAAATGGTCCCTCAATTAAGAATCTATTATCATTAATCCCTCAACTCATCAAAACGCGCAGCTATGATCCCTCAACTAAAAATTCATTACATTGGTCCTCAACTTTAATTCAACTAGAGAAATGGTCCCTCAACTTTAACCCAATTGGAGCAATGGTCCCTCAAACTTGAACCCAATTGTAGCAATGGTCCTTCCAACATAACTCATTTTAACAAAACTCTGACAAAGTTGACAAAAATGACCATAGCTACACGTTTTGATGTGTTGAGGGACTCCAATTGTAGCAATGGTCATTCCAACATAGCTTATTTTAACAAAATTTTGATGAAGTTGACGAAATAGACCATAGCTACACATTTTGATGAGTTGATCGACCAATGGTAGTAGATTTTTAGTTGAAGGATCATTGCTCCAATTTGATTAAAGTTGAGAAATCATTGCTACAATCTACTCTTTATAAAATGCAGTTAAGCTTAAATACATACGTAATAAATGAAATCACTCATTAAGTGATGGTCTGATGTTTTGCAATATTGTCATGTCTTTGTGCCGTCTAAAGGGCTACAAAAGATCTCATGATTTCCACAAGTAAAAATGCATTATAATATGCACTAGCTAGATATACTTACGTATCACGTAAAATGAAAGAATACTACGTACATGGATCTTCCAATACTCGGGCAGTAATATAATATGAATACGTCATTTGACTTTGCTTCATGGTGGTGTCTCTTTTACAAACCGAACTTGTACATTGCCAAATTTTCTGAAGGAGCCGCCTCTCCCAGGTTCCTGGCGTTTGGGGTGAACCAAAGCAAACGCCACACCAACAGATATGACTTCATTTGTCACATCGCATTCTCATGATGAGCAGGGTACGTGCATTTTTATCAAACTATCTGACCATAAATACATGTTTCTGAAAAATAATAATTCATGTAATTGAAATAATCATATGGAAGGAATTTTAAGTTTTTCACCATAAATGAAGTGATAGTATGAGAAGTGTGGTCCAATATGTGATAAAATGCCTGAAAGAACTGAGATAGGCATTTTCGTTGTACCAATATTGAAATGCCTTCACGAAAAAAAGTTCATGAATTTGCCAGTATCGACTGTATCCTCTCCTACTGTTCTTGAAGCCTTTCGACCTAACTGGAGAGCAGTTTTTCCATGCCACATGTAGAATTACTCAAAAACCCCCTCTTTTATAATAGCACTATAAATTAGACCCCAACCTTGCCACTCTTTTCATAATCTTCATAACTAGGACGTAAAACTTGAGCCCTGGTGACTAAAAATGGCTGTGGGATTCAAGTCTATTGCCTTGTTCTTTATTCTTCTTATTGCTTCTGTCTTCTTAAGCTCCATGTTTGCTCTGGTAGAAGCTCGACCACTTAGCAGTTCATCAAGGCCATCACGCTATGGTGTCACTAGAGAGATTGACGGCTTATTCTTCAAGGCAGTGAATACTTCAGGACCAAGCCCTGGTCCCGGAGGACACAGATTTGTAAACCTTACAACTCCTCTAGCAATTAAGGTCAAGAATACTGGCCCTAGCCCGCCTGGTGAAGGACATCAATGAAATTGAAAGACACTAAGTCCATGGCATAAACCAATGATCGGCCCCTTTGTCGATGGTTCCCTTAAAAGCGTGAACAAGATCATACGTAACTTAAATAATTAATTAGTAATCAAGTTACAAGTATTTACCTTTTTGCAACCTATTAATATGCGCAATTCAGGTGTTTATAACTTGCAAGTATTTGCCTTTTTGTTATATATGATTATTGCCTGAATACAAGAACAGTGTAGCTAGCTAGTACTATTGGAATTTGTCTCTTGTATAACCATTTCGTTTTCAATTAATTATATACTTACAAAAAGGCAAATAAAGAACAGTCCGCCGATAACCATGTCGTTTTCAATTAATTAGTTTTTGTTTTCACTTTTCATATTCTTTATAAAAAAAAAATTAATTGTTTAGTAATTGTTTTCAGTACTCAGTTTTCACAAAAAAAAAAAAAAAAAAAAAAAAAAAAAAAAAAAAACTAAACCAACAACTAGAAAAGTTTTCTTAAAAAAACTAACTGAAAAATTGTTATCAAACAACATACAACTCTCTTCCATGTACTTGAGGTTTTAATTTTGAATCCTCGTCCTATAATATTTTCTTGTATGATGAAAAAATGAATTTCTCCACCAAACAAGATGGGTAATGATTTCAACACACCCCTTTTGATCTTGTGCACACTCTTTGTCAATCTTGACCTTAATTTTACTTTATTTGATCAATCTAACGGCTATAGAACTAGCAACTCCACCCCAAGCAAATTGCTTGGGCTATTAGGCCATCCAATCTCCCATCCTGCCCAAAACTACTCAGTCTTGCCCAATAAGTTAGGTTAGAAGGGGGAGGGGGGTGTTGGGCGGACCAAGCACACAGGCTATCATAGCCCAGCGTTGTGACTAAGGTGATCTAACGCTAGGTTGACGTCAGCCATGTGAAGTATTTTTATTTCAGGCACGCGCAAATACTGGTGAGTGAGCCGACACAAATGCAAAGTTGGGGCTCGCTCTCCAGGCGTACTCAGCTGAGCTGGGGGGGGGGGGGGATGAGGGCGACGTGGTTATGTCTAGGCCATTGGATTTTCAATGGCTATATTTTTGGGCCATTAAATTTCCAACGATTGAAAATTTTTAAATTTGAAAATAACGGCTAGTATATGTGGTCAATTCTAGGCCATTAGATATTCTGATCAACGGTACTGATTTTTCAAGCTTAACAATTTTGAAAAGGAAAAATCAAAAGAAAAAAAAAATCTTATTATTACCGTTGGGATTACGTATCAAAATCTGGGCTTTTGGATTAATCATACAATGTAATCCAACGGTCCATATTAATTAGGTAGATGAAAATTAAAAAAAAATTATTAAAAAATACATAAAAAGAATTTTAATTTTTTAAATACCTAACCATGCTCTTCCACCTTACACCACACTTCAATACTTTCAACTAATCTTTCTCTCAAAGTTTCATATACTTTTGTTTGCAAAAAATGGCTAATGATGCACGTTTGAATTGGTCGATTATTAAAGTTGTTATGTTGTGTGAATACTAAGTTCAAACAAATGGACACAAAGTCATGCTTAAAGGAGAGGTGTCTCGCAAACAATTAGATTAATCCTTTGTAATTGTTGGCAAACTCTTACATGTCGAACTAACGTTTAGACTCAGAGATCATTCCCGACACAACTCATCACTTTCTCAATCCTGAATCTGATCAATGCATCGCATTGGAAATCTTTATGAACAGTAATTTTGAGAGGTAACATTTTTCTTAATCAATGTTATTGAAGGGGGCTTAAAGCTCTATGTCAGGCCAACAAGCTTATTCGAGTTTGATTCCGTTACTTATTACTCCAATGTTGGTTTATTTTGGGAAGATTAACAGATTAAACTATTCCGTGACAAGGAAGCAAAAGATGAAAAGTTCTATATACTTTAACATGATAAAAAACTTGAGTAAATAACACTTACCAAAATGCATGAACACATGTTTATTGCACGGAATAATCAAAGTCCCATGATAGGCCAAGATGAGTACAATTTTAGGAAGACATGCCCTCATCCCTAATGCAAAATTTCTAACGTGAATGGACCTTTTCTTTTCTAATGAAGATGCTTGTCATTCTAGCTTGATCACTTCAAGAAGATGCCAAGTCGACTTCAATGAAGAAAAACCCACTCAAGAAGCTCAACACTGCTCAAATTGAACCCGCATACGAAAACTATAGAGGAAGATGTTGCTTTAGGCTATGGATTATAGTGTGAAGACTAAGAAACTCAATAGGGAAAGGAATTTACTTTTGAAGGTTACTCATCCTTATTCCATTTGAGAATTCCATATAACAACAAAGGAAGAATTGAAAATTTCTTCGCAACATATCTTGACCAGCAGAGACTCAAAGTGAGAAATGGGTTCAATAGGTGAAGCTTGAAAAATAATGATGGAAGCCATGTTTTGGTAAAAATTACTCTAAAGAAGAGTTAGAGGAAAGGGAAGAAAAAATACCACAATTCATGTGTCCAAAGGCCGAAGCCTATCTGTAACACAAATAGTTGTCTCTTGTTTGTTGTGCACATGCAACATGAAACCTCTCATTATAATTGTCTTCATTCCACAACTTTCGAAGCCCTATGCCTGAATATGAAACGTCTCAATTATCTAGCAACGATCATGAAACCAGTTTGTCATGTATCATAAGAATTTAAAGCGGTATATATTCTGATTTACTGTGAAAGGTATGGTCTTTAGGTAATTATCCATCCTCAAGCAGAACAATCATTTCAGATACATAGTTAGAAGCAATTGTGGGACCATGATTTTCCAGGGCCAGAGTAAGACGAATTAGAATACTCATACTTGAGAAGTTCGATCATAGACTCAACAGCTTTGGACTTATCAAACTACATCGTCGGATCAATGATGCCACCATCATCCTCTTTTGGATAAGTGGGCAAAGTCCATCGACTTTGCTGAGATTGACCAGTCTCATTCCACAAGATACGAAAACCTGATCCGGCATGGAATCAGCCAAGTTTTCTATATTCTTAGAGATTCTTACAATCTAGGGATTTGGCACACAAACAATCACATTTCTAAGAGGATGCATATTTGCTCTAGATATCTTATGGGATTCTCTCTATACCATACGAATTCTATATCCTAAAAGACTCTCTCTTGATTGGTATAAATACACACTTCCATGGTTCATAACTAGTAAGGCAATTATCACATAGTTTATTTTCTTGCCCACTACTTGAGTCTTCAATTGCTTACAAACTTGACCGTCGGAAAGTCTTTAACTGGCGCCCCACCTGTCCTAAGGTTGCCTTATGGTTATTTGTTGTTTTACAGGTAGTCGAGTTTGTACATCTCATCCACACATGGTGGTGTGTGAATTTGGTTTCAAAATAAATTGTACAACTGGGAGTTATAACGCTCATTTAGTACCTAAAGGCTTTAACAAGATGAAGGAATTGATTATGGTGAGACTTTTAGTCCAATAGTTAAGCCAACTACCATGAGATTAGTTCTTGCTTTGGCTGCACATTATGGTTGGTCACTAAGGCAACTAGATGTGAAGAAAGCTTTTCTTCATGGTGTTTTACAAGAAGAAGTATACATGGCTCAACTACCAGGGTTTGTAGATACTTAACATTTTGACTACATTTGTAAACTCCATAAGTCCTTGTATGGTTTACAACAAAGCCCAAGGGCTTTGAATGACATATTCACATGCTTTCTATCTTCACAGGTTTTCGTACAACTTATGATGACTTTCTTTCTGTTTGTTAAACAAGTTGGCATCTCTATTGTGATTTTATTATTGTATGTTGATGATATAATGTCACAGGCAACGCAATTGATGCTATATATGAGATTATTACTATTCTCACTAAGGAATTTGACATAAAAGATTTGAGACCATGACATTATTTTCTTTGTATTCAGATTGTTCGTAAACATGATGGTTTTTTTCCATCACAGGACAAGTATGTCATTGATTTGCTCACTATATATGATATGCTATTATCAAAACCTTGACCCACTCCTTTTTTACATTACAACAGGTTGGAATGATGGTAAACCTTTTAACAATCCAGAATTGTACAGAAGCCTAGTGGGAGCCCTCCAATATCTTACATTCACAAGACTTGACATTGTTTTTGCTGTTCATTAGGTATGCTAGTTTATGCATTGTCCAATGGTGTCATATTTCATATCAGTAAAAAAGACTCTTAGATATGTGAAAGCCATAAAAGACTGTGATATTCACTATGTTAAAGGATAACTGGATTTAAGAGCATTTAGTGATGTAGATTAAGCAGGTAACCTAAATGATAGAAGGTTTACAGTGGCATAGTTGTATTTCTGGGTTCGAATCCTATTTCATGGTCCTCCAAGAAGCAGAAAACTGCCTCCAAGTCATCCACTGAAGTAGAATATATGACCCTTTCTACAACTGCAAATGAAATTAATTGGATATGTTGAAATTGATGTCCATTTTATGAGAGAAAGAGTTGCCAATCAATTGCTACAAGTTTAGTTTGTTTAATCCTATGAACAACTTGCTGACATTTTGATAAAATGTCTCTATGCTCCTTTGTTCCAAACTCATTGTGTCAATCTCAGGCTTAGTTTCTTTGTTCCTAAGCTTGAGAGGGAGTGTTATAAGTAGAGATCCAATGATTGTAAAATTGTTAAATCTATTAAGTGTCATTAGATTAGGCATTCTGTTATTAAGGTTGTCATAGTTCTTGTAAGCATTACTTAACTTCAAAGTATTAACAGGGAATTATATATATATATATATATATATATATATATATATATACCTAAACAATATACATCAAGAATCATTAATCAAGATCCTCAATTTCTTCCTTTCTAGAATTCTCTCAATTCCTCTCTGATCTTCTTGTTCTTCTCTGTACCCTCTCTTCTATGGTTAACACTAACCATAACATTAATTGGATGTGGAACAATACTACTGGGAATGAAAATTAAGCAAGCAATGACAACTCATATATATATATACACACACATGTGCAGTTTTTTAGTTGAGATCATGTTTTATTGTAGTAAAAATGCGATAGGGATACGGTGATCCTTACAAGGCCTATAGTCCTATATTTGTTACAGTAAAACGGAATCCTTGCTAAGAAAAGGCTCCTATATACATATATACCATTATTTTGCCACTAAGGTTAATGTAGTTAAATTTAACGATAACCATCATGACCACCACATGTGAAATATTGTAAGGTTGAACAAGTTTTAATATGTTGAAAACATTAGCATTGTTATGAATGCCCACACACACATTGTCAGTGCTCTTGCAAATTGAAATAGACTTTGGAAACAAAAGGATTGTTTTTCAAAACATGCGATGTAAATTTCAAACTATAAGAACTTGTTTGTATAGAGCCGCTCTATAAATAGAGTGCTCCGACTGCAGTTAAATGATATAGAGAGAATACAGAGAAGAAAGAAAGATTAATAACTTTAGTATCTATTCCTTCCTCTTTTATTTGTCATCCTATTGTGCTATAGTTTCAGTGTGATATTTTACACCTGCTTCACTCCTATCACCAGTAAAGGTTATCTCTCTAACTTTCACATATTTATAACACGTTATCAGCACGACTCTCTAAAATCTAAGCATTCTCTCATTTCTCTTCGCCGAACGAAAAAAAAATGTTTCCTCTAAGGTTTTTACTGTTCATCTTTTTCCTCTGCCTCAATTGTGCGATATACCCTCGCGACAAACTGTTTGCTCCATGCCTGCTTCTAGTTCTCAACCTAACAGTCACATATATCTTTGATTTCTTGTCTGGTGTAGATCTTGATTACTAACCCAATATTTATTTATGTTAATTTTACTGCAATCCAAGATGGTGCGGTACAATCGCTTATCTTGAACTGCAAATTTAATCTTACTGCGATCCAAGATGGTGCGGTATCATCTTCTATCTTGGATTGTGGATCGAATTTCATTGTAATTTTAGGTGGTGCACTATAATCGCCCACCCTGCTCTGCGTATTTAAATTTTTTCTGCTACTTGAATGGTGCGGAATAATCGCCCATTCTATGTTACATTATTTCAATGAGAATGGTGCAGTACAATCGGCCTCCTCATTGACCCTGAAAATCTCGAGCTAGAAGTTTCGAGTGCTTATCATTTTGGCTTGAAGATAAAAATGAAAAATTTGTAAGAACCAAATGTTCTAACACTATATTCCTCTAGGAATACATATTATTGCAAGTTCTTCCACATCTTATTTTCTTTCAAAAAGGAAAATGGCGAACTTGACGAAGCTTGATTTTGCTGCTTTGGACATTACTGGGAAGAATTACCTTACCTTGGTACTGGATACCAAGATCCATCTAGAAGCAGGGAATCTTAGAGATACCATCAGGGAAGAGAACAACTCATCCTTTCAAGATCGGGCAAAGGCCTTGATCTTTATTCGTCGCCATCTTGATGAGGGAATAAAGAGCAAGTACTTAACGGTTGAAGATCCATTAGCTTTCTGGAAGGCCTTGAGAAACAGATACAATCACTAGACAACGGTGATTCTTCCAAGAGCTCGCTATGAGTGAACTCACCTAAGGATCCAGAATTTCAAGTCAGTGGCAGAGTACAATTCTACGTTGTTCAGAATTACCTCTCAGATGAAGCTCTGTGGGGATACTATTACTGAAGAAGATTTGTTGGAAAAGACTTTCAGCATATTTTATGCCTCTAACATGCTCCTGTAGCAGCAGTATAAAGCGTGAGACTTCACTAAATACAACTAGCTAATATCTGTGCTTTTTGTAGCTGAACAAAAACATGAGCTCTTGATGAAAAATCATTAGTCCCAACCTATTAGATCTGCACCATTCCCAAAATTGAATGCTGCTTCCCTCGAGGTGAACGCCACATCCTCTGATGGGGATAATCATAAACGAGGACATGGCCACAAGCGAGGTCGATGGAATAGGAAAGGCGAGAACCATGGTGGTCAGTTTCATAACGAGGTTCCAAGGCATAATTCAGGCCAGAGCTTCAACAAATGTGAATCGCCACAATGGCAAAACTCATATGAACAATGCTCCCAAGAACTCTTAAGGAACCTGCCATACATGTGGTGGCAATGGGCATTGGGCAAGTACTTGTCGTACCCCAAAACATCTGGTGGATCTGTATCAAGCCTCTCTCGAGGAGAAAGGTATCGAGACCAATTTTCTCGACCAGGCTAAACCAGTGGATATACCTGATCCAAAGTGCGACTTATCAGGGAAGTTGAACACAACCCACCTAAATGTTTCAGACTTTATTGTGGAAAGGGGAAATGAAGTATACCGGTTCGACTGAATAGTTTATGCTTGATGTACTTTTATTATGCTGAACTTGTAGTTTAAAACTAGCATTTCAGATTCAATAAAAGTGGCATGTAAATTTCCTATTATAACTTGCTTTTAACTCTAATTCCCTTACTCAGAGCATGGATAAAAACTATGGTCATTCTCAAAACAGGAGAAATGGCGAAGATATTTGTCTTGCAAACTGCATAACTACGCATACAATACTTCGTGATTAAAAGTATTTCTCAAGATTGATGCTTACAAAAGTAAGGGTAACAACAATATCAGGACCTTCAAATGTAATTGAAGGCTTAAGGAAAGCCCAGATTATGTTACCAAATGGAACAATATTGTCCACACAGAATGCGTTATACGTTACTCGATCTACTCAAAATTTGTTGAGTTTCAAAGACATACGTTTAAATGGATACCACATTGAAACGAAAAGTGCAGAAAATGTGGAGTATCTATGCATTACCTCCAATGATACCCAGAAGTGTATATTGGAGAAGTTGCATGGTTTGTCGAGTGGATTATATTATACATACATAAAGACAGTTAAATCACATACTGTCATGAACCAAAAGTTCATTGATTCAAAAGTTTACATGTTCTGGCATGACCGTCTGGGTTATCCAGGTTGTACCATGATGCATAGGATCATTACCAACTCTAATGGACATCCATTATTAAGCAAACGCATTGCTATCTCAAATGATAACCCTTGCAAGGCTTGTTCTCAAGGGAAATTGATAATTAGACCGTCACAACTAAAGGTTGATGTTGAATCCCCATCATTTTTGCAAAGAATTCAAGGGGATATATGTGGGCCTATTTAACCATCATGTGGACCATTTCGATATTTTATGGTTTTGATTAATGCATCTACCCGATGGTCACATGTTTATCTCTTATCTACTCGGAATGTAGCTTTTGCGAGACTTTTTGCCCAGATAATTAAATTACGAGCACAGTTCCCAGATTACCCCATTAACTCAATCCAACTTGATAACACTAGTGAATTTACGTCTCAAACTTTTGATGATTACTGCATGACATTGGGCATTGATGCTAAACATCTTGTTCCTCATGTCCATACTCAAAATGGTTTAGCAGAAGCATTGATTAAGTGGCTTCAGTTAATAGTTCGCATTCTGATCATGAAAACAAAATTGCTAGTTTCTACACGGGGACATGCCATCTTACATGCTACATCATTGGTTCGATGAGACCTATAGCCAACCACCAATACTCCTTAGTATAACTCGTGTTTGGACATCAGCCAAACATTTCACATTTACGAGTTTTTGGTTGTGCCATTTATAAGCCTATTGCACCGCTGCAACGCACTAAAATGGGACCTCAGCGTAGACTGGGAATTTATGTGGGTTTTGATTCACCATCTATCATTAGATATTTGGAACCCTTGAGAGGTGTTATGTTTACAACTCGTTTTGCTGATTGTCACTTTGATGAGATAGTCTTCCCGTCGTTAGGGAGAGAAAAGACCGTTCCAAAAGAACGGAAAGAGCTGACATGGGTTGTTCCCACCTTGTCTCATTTTGATCCTCGAAGCATTCAATGTGAAAATGAAGTAAAAAGGATTGTTCATCTTCAAAGTACTGCCAATCAAATGCTAGATGCATTTAATGATGCTATGAAAGTGACAAAATCACATATACCAGCTGTAAATACACCTGCAAGAATTAATGTCCTATTGGACAAAATAAAGTTGTAGTGAATGATTCATCTGGTGCACACCTGAAGCACGGTGGACCCTCAGGTTCAAAAGATTCAGCCCCTCGAAAGAGAAAGACAAGGGCACAATTGAATCTAAATTAAATCATTCAAGAAGAGAAAATGAAAGACAAATCCACAATTCATGATTCTCTACTTTCAGAAAAAGAAATTATCCTTGATGAGACACATGTCCATGAAGAAACAGAGGTTCATGAAAGAAAAGAAATCTCCATAAATTATGCTTGTTTTAATGAATTGTGAGATCGAAATGAAATAATTATCGATGACATATTCGCATTCGCAGTAGCCATTGAAATCATATTAAGTGATGACATTGAGCCCCGTTTTATTGATGAATGCAAACAGAGACAGGATTGGCCTAAGTGGAAAGATGCAATCCAGGCAGAATTAAATTCCTTGGAAAGGCGAAATGTTTTTAGACCACTAGTCCAAACCCCACCTAGTGTAAACCCTGTGGGTTACAAATGGGTATTCACATGGAAACACAATGAGAAAAATGAGATTGCAAGATATAAAGCACGACTCGTTGCACGAGGCTTTTTGCAAAGACCTGGAATTGATTATGAGGATACATACTCTGCTATAATGGATGCAATTACGTTCCGTTACTTAATAAGTTTAGTGGTTTCAGAAAAACTTGACATGCGACTTATAAATGTCATCACTGCGTATCTATATGGAGAATTAAATGGTAACATGTACATGAAAGTCCCAGAAGGACTTAAGTTGCCTGAAACAACTAACAAACCACGAGGTATGCTCTCAATCAAATTAAGGCGATCATTCTATGGGCTGAAACAATCTGGACGAATATGGTATAATCGTCTCAGTGAGCATTTGATCAAAGAAGGGTATATCAACAATCTCATTTGCCCTTGTGTGTTCTATAAGAAATCCAACTCTGGATTTGCTATAGTGGCAGTATATGTCGATGATATGAACCTAGTTGGAACTCCTGAAGATCTTAATAAAACTGCTGAATATCTGAAAAGCGAATTTGAAATGAAAGACATTGGAAAAATAAAATATTGTCTCGGCCTGCAAATCGAGCATTGTGCTAATGGAATTTTGGTCTACCAATCAGCTTATATTGAAAAATTTCTGAAGCGATTTGGTATGGACAAGGCTTATCCACTCAGCACGCCAATGGTCGTTTGTTCTTTGGACATTAAGAAAGATCCATTCCGTCCAAAAGAAGATGTTGAAATGGTCCTTGGTCCAGAAATACCATATCTGAGTGCAATAGGTACTTTGTTGTATTTAGCACAATGTACTAGACAAGATATAACTTTTTTCAGTTAACTTGTTAGCAAGGTATAGCTCTGCTTCAACAATTCGTCATTGGAAGGGTATCAAAGATGTATTGCGATACCTTTGTGGGACAACAGACATGAGTCTTTTCTACTCAAAGAACTTCACAAATGACCAGGTCCTTGTTGGATATGTAAATGCTGGTTTTCTCTCTGATCCACATAAAGCCCACTCACAAATTGGATATGTGTTCAAGAATAGAGATATAGCAATCTCATGGCGCTCAACAAAGCAAACATTAGTTGCTACATCTTCAAATCATTCAGAAATACTTGCTTTACATGAAGCAAGTTGTGAATGTTCTTGGTTAAGATCAATGATCCATCATATCTGGAATTCATATGGTCTAACTTCGAAGATAGACAATCTAACTGTCATTCATGATGATAATGCAACCTGTGTTGCCCAAATGAAGGAAGGATTCATCAAGGGCGATAAAACTAAACACTATCTCTCAAGTCTTTTAGTGCACATGAGCTTCAGAAAGCTAAAGTTATTGAAGTCAGGAAAATCTGTTCTAATGAACATCTTGCAGATTTGTTCACCAAATCTTTAACGAAATGCACATTTCAAAAGTTAGTGCAAAGTATCGGATTACGTCGACTTACCAAACAGCTAAATTTGGAGAATGTGGAATCAAGGGGAGATATATATTAGGGGGAGCATCCATCATACATGCCTATTGTACTCTTTTTCCTTCGATTAGGATTTTTCCCACTGGGTTTTTCCTATCAAGGTTTTAATGAGGCAACATAAGCATATTTAACACTACATCAACAATCCAGGAAAAGTTGTACTCTTTTTTCTTCGCTATGGTTTTTTTCCCATTGGGTTTTTCCAAGCAAAGTTTTAACAAGGCAACTTATGTTGATATGTGGGCATACAAGGGGGAGTATTTAAAACATTGGCATTGTTATGAATGCCCACATACACATTGTCAATGCTCTTGCAAATTGAAATAGACTTTGGAAACAAAATGATTGTTTTTCAAAACATGCGATGTAAATTTCAAACTGTGAGAACCTGTTTGTATGGAGCCGTTCTATAAATAGAACGCTCTAATTGCAGTTAAATGATATAGAGATAATACAGAGAAGAAAGAAATATTAATAACTTCAGTATCTATTCCTCCCTCTTTTATTTGTCATCCTCTTGTGCTATAGTTTCAGTGTGATATTTTACACCTGCTTCACTCCTGTCACCAGTAAAGGTTATCTCTCTAACTTTTACATATTTATAACAAAATATTATCAACTTATAACATGACAACATATCCACAATTTTATAAAATTGTAAATTGTAATAATGGTCCCTTAACTTTAACTCAATTGGAGCAAATGGTCCCTCAATTAAGAATCCATTATCATTAATCCCTCAACTCATCAAAATGTGCAGCTATGATCCCTCAACTAAAAATTCATTACATTGGTCCTTCAACTTTAATTCAACTGGAGAAATGGTCCCTCAACTTTAACCCAATTGGAGCAATGGTCCCTCAAACTTGAACCTAATTGTAGCAATGGTCCTTCCAACATAACTCATTTTAACAAAATTTTGACAAAGTTGACAAAAATTATCATAGCTACACGTTTTGATGAGTTGAGGAACCCCAATTGTAGCAATGGTCATTCCAATATAGCTTATTTTAACAAAATTCGGATGAAGTTGACAAAATAGACCATAGCTACACATTTTGATAAGTTGATCGACCAATGGTAATAGATTTTTAGTTGAGTGATCATTGCTCCAATTTGATTAAAGTTGAGAAATCATTGCTACAATCTACTCTTTATAAAATGCAGTTAAGCTTAAATACATACATAATCAATGAAATCACTCATTAAGTGATGGTCTGATGTTTTGCAATATTGTCATGTCTTTGTGCCGTCTAAAGGGCTACAAAAGATCTCATGATTTCCACAAGTAAAAAATGCATTATAATATGCACTAGCTAGATATACTTATGTATCACGTAAAATCAAAGAATACTACGAACATGGATCTTCCAATACTCGGGCAGTAATATAATATGAATACGTCATTTGACTTTGCTTCATGGTGGTGTCTCTTTTACAAACCGAACTTGTACTTTGCCAAATTTTCTGAAGGAGCCGCCTCTCCCAGGTTCCTGGCCTTTGGGGTGAACCAAAGCAAACGCCACACCAACATATATGACTTCATTTGTCACATCGCATTCTCATGATGAGCAGGGTACGTGCATTTTTATCAAACTATCTGACCATAAATACATGTTTCTGAAAATAATAATTCATGTAATTGAAATAATCATATGGAAGGAATTTTAACTTTTTCACCATAAATGAATTGATGGTATGAGAAGTGTGGTCCAATATGTGATAAAATGCCTGAAAGAACTGAGATAGGCGTTTTCGTTGTACCAATATTGAAATGCCTTCACGAAAAAAAAGTTCATGAATTTGCCAGTATCGACTGTATCCTCTCCTACTGTTCTTGAAGCCTTTCGACCTAACTGGTGAGCAGTTTTTCCATGCCACATGTAGAATTACTCAAAACCCCCCTCTTCTATAATAGCACTATAAATTACACCCCAACCTTGCCACTCTTTTCATAATCATCATAACTAGAACGTAAAACTTGAGCCCTGGTGACTAAAAATGGCTGTGGGATTCAAGTCTATTGCCTTGTTCTTTATTCTTCTTATTGCTTCTGTCTTCTTAAGCTCCATGTTTGCTCTGGTAGAAGCTCGACCACTTAGCAGTTCATCAAGGCCATCACGCTATGGTGTCACTAGAGAGATTGAGGGCTTATTCTTCAAGGCAGTGAATACTTCAGGACCGAGCCCTGGTACCGGAGGACACAGATTTGTTAACCTTACAACTCCTCTAGCAATTAATGTCAAGAATACTGGCCCTAGCCCGCCTGGTCAAGGACATCATTGAAATTGAAAGACACTAAGTCCATGGCATAAACCAATGATCGGCCCCTTTGTCGATGGTTCCCTAAAAAGCGTGAACAAGATCATACGTAACTTAAATAATTAATTAGTAATCAAGTTACAAGTATTTACCTTTTTGCAACCTATTAATATGCGCAATTCAGGTGTTTATAACTTGCAAGTATTTGCCTTTTTGTAATATATGATTATTGCCTGAATACAAGAACAGTGTAGCTAGCTACTACTATTGGGATTTGTCTCTTGTATAACCATTTCGTTTTCAATTAATTATATATTTACAAAAAGGCAAATAAAGAACAGTCCGCTGATAACCATTTCGTTTTCAATTAATTATATATTTACAAAAAGGCAAATAAAGAACAGTCCACCGATAACCATTTCGTTTTCAATTAATTAGTTTTTGTTTTCACTTTTAATATTCTTTATAAAAAAAAATTAATTGTTTAGTAATTGTTTTCAGTACTCAGTTTTCACAAAAAGAAAAAAAAAAAAAAAAAAAAAAACTAAACCAACAACTAGAAAAGTTTTCTTAAAAAAATAACTGAAAAATTGTTATCAAACAACATACAACTCTCTTCCATGTACTTGAGGTTTTAATTTTGAATCCTCGTCCTATAATATTTTCTTGTATGAGGAAAAAATGAATTTCTCCACTAAACAAGATGGGTAATGATTTCAACACACCCCTTTTGATCAATCTAACGGCTATAGAACTAGCAACTCCACCCCAAGCAAATTGCTTGGGCTATTAGGCCATCCAATCTCCCATCCTCCCCAAAACTACTCAGTCTTGCCCAATAAGTTAGGTTAGGAGGGGGAGGGGGGGTGTTGGGCGAACCAAGCACACGGGCTATCATAGCCTAGTGTTATGACTAAGGTGATCTGACGTCAGGTTGACGTCAGCCATGTGAAGTATTTTATTTTCAGGCACACGCAAATACTAGTGAGTGAGCCGACACAAATGCAAAGTTGGGGCCCACTCTCCAGGCGTACTCAGCTGAGCTAGGGGGGGGGACGAGGGCGGCGTGGTTATGTCTAGGCCATTGGATTTTCAATGGCTATATTTTTGGGCCATTAAATTTCCAACGATTGAAAATTTTTAAATTTGAAAATAACGGCTAGTACATGTGGTCAATTCTAGGCCGTTAGATATTCTGATCAACAGTACTGATTTTTCAAGCTTAAAAAATTTGAAAAGGAAAAATCAAAAGAAAAAAAATCTTATTATTACCATTGGGATTACATATCAAAATCTGGGCTTTTGGATTAATCATACAATGTAATCCAACGGTCCATATTAATTATGTAGATGAAAATTATTAAAAAATACATAAAAAGAATTTTAATTTTTTAAATACCTAACCATGCTCTTCCACCTTACACCACACTTCAATACTTTCAACTAATCTTTCTCTCAAAGTGTCATATACTTTTGTTTGCAAAAAATGGCTAATGATGCAGGTTCGAATTGGTCGATTATTGAAGATGTTATGTTGTGTGAATACTGAGTTCAAATTTCTCATGACCCGATTATGGGTAATGAGCAGAAGTTGCGAGAATTTTGGAAAATTGTTCATAGCTTTTTTTGCAAGAAGCTTGACACCAAAAGAACGGATCAAGCTCTTCAAAGTCAGAGAAAAATAGTCAACCAATTGTTTACTGGTTGGAGAAATGCCATCGCTAAACTAGTTGTAATCTTTAGAGTGGCAAAAATTTATTATTTAATTTTGTTACACCCAATTGACATTAATGAGTTTGAATACAATTTTTTCCTCACGTTTTTTATAGGCTCTTCAAGTACAAACTTGGTACAGAAAGGCCAACAAGAACAAATCATTCAACCGCTTTGAATGTTGGAATGTTGTCTCCCAATATAAAATTGTGCCAATCAAACTAGAGGTTGTCATGAACGACACCCCTCTACACTTTACGCCAAAAGAAGTCTCACCTGTCCAGGAAGGTGATGCATTTCAAGTGGCAGAACCCATTCATCATTAAGTACCTGAACCCATAAGTCATTCACTTAAGCCTCAAGGTAAGAAAACTGCAAAGAAAAACTGGAGTTCGTCCAAGAGTGATTATACAAAATATGTGGAAGAAATGATTCACCAAGGTGAATTGAGTTTGGCACAGGACATGGTTAAAATTGAGGCTGACAAGGTTAGAAATGAGGCTAGAGCTGTGGCTAATGAGAGAGGTGTGGCTACTAAGAGACAAAGAGAGGTACTTAGGCAAAAAGGGAGATTCTTAAAGGAGAAATGAGGGCTGAGAAATATCGTGAAACTATCACTACTACAAAATAGATGCAGTGGCGTATATAATAAGCGACAGAATTACCAACGTCAGGAAATGAATTTTCTGACAGAAAATACTCTAAAACCGACAAAACTTGTGTTGATTATAATCGACAGAGAATTTATTAATAAGAATAAATAAAAACATTTTATGTCGGATAAAATTGACAGAAAGTATATTAATAAAAAAAATATATAAACCACTTTCTGCATCACAAGAACGCCTCGAAGAACATTGGAGAGGGAGAGAGACGATAGATTCGGAACAGCCCCTCTTCCAAAAGCCATAGATTTCTTCTGCAGTCTAGACAGCCCTATTTCAAAAGCCATCTACCAGTAAGTGAAACTTCACACTCAAACTTTTTTTTTTCCGCCATTTGTGTAATAATTTTGAGCTTCATTTTCCATATCAACACAAAGTTTGGTATTCACTTTGGAGCTGATTCGGCCTAATCTCAACTACGGGCGTGCAATTAACATTTATTCACCCTAGCACATTCATCATCCATTCCTCTACATTAATGGGATTTGGCAGTGCCGATGCGGAAAAAAAAAAGACATAGTTCAGAAATACTCACAAAGAGGGCAACTGAGAAGCTTCTGTGCCACTTAGATCCATTCATCAAATTCCTAATACATGCATTCTACTTTTCGGGGATCTAAGTAGCACAAAGGACACGGCTCATCAAGGCAGAATACTGATTCAGTTATGCACATGCTTGGCTCGAGAATGTATTGGTGGGTACATGCAAGCAAACAAGAACAGATTCATGAGCATATTGAACAACATGTTTGATTTATGCATGCATGCACAAACCAAGATATTGCCATTATTCCACATATATAACTCGAGATATGGTATGCACAAGATCGAGCGTGAGTTTGGGGAAGGAGGCCTTATACCTTTTCTTGCAGATCTAGAACCTCGATTTTTTCGCTTGTATCAGGTGGATTTGAAATTCTACAGTCGCTCTATTCATGTTCTTAACCCTCTTCATTGATTGTTGAACCTGCAATGAAGCACACATCCATGAGGGCTTCGTCTATTTTCTAATAAAAAAAGGAAACTGGAAACGGATATGTCTAAGAAATGGGGGTGTGGGATGTTTTGGTTTTGGGTTGCAGGGCGAAAAGATTAAAGATGAGGGATGACATATGAGGCTGAAGATTATAGAAAGAAATGAAGAGAGAAGAAGAGAGCTCTCATGGCTCTGGCTCGAGGCTAGAGAAAAGAGGGGATAAGAGCTCAACGGTAGAAATGGGAAATGAAGGAATGGGGAAGGGGGAAGGGAGAAGGCACCGACGCAAGGAAGAGATGGAGGGGTTTTATTTTGAAATTTTTCACTCCTGAATAGAATGGTTTAGCTGAGAGAAAGAATAGGTATCTTGTTGAAACTACTATTACATTGCTTCAAAAAGCTTTCCTTTCACCTAAGTTTTTGTTCCATGCTTGTGCTACAGCTACCTACCTTATTAATAGAATGCCTACTTATGTGTTAAAGATGCAGTCTCCATTTGAGATGTTGTATAAATCTCCACCTCGCCTTGAGCATTTAAGGATTTTTGGCTGTGTTTATTACCCTTCCTTGAAACTTTATAGACATCATAAACTAGAACCTAAGACAACACAATGCATCTTCTTAGGGTATGATGCTCAATAAAAGGGCTATATATGCTATGCTATAAGGGATAACAAGCTTATTGTGTCTAGGCATGTCTTGTTTGATCAAACTGTTTTTCCTAGGGCACATGGGTTATCCACTTCTTTTCTCAAGTTTGATCTATCCACTAAGCCATTCCTAGTTTCGATTAGTCACTCTAACACTTTTCATCATCCTCCAATCATACTAATACCATTCCCACATATATCACCCTCTCCTCAAATCCTAGTTACTTAGTACTACTCTCAAACACATGGTGATCTTGTCTCTATTGGAGCTTCCACTGCTTCAGAATCTACATCTTCAATTGTGTCATCTGAAAACCATCCTGATGTGACTACCTCTTAAGTTCCAGATTTGCAACAAGTTTTTATGGTCAATATTAACACATATCCAATGCAAACAAGGTCCGAGTCTGGGATCTCTAAAAAGCAGGCTTTTTTTGCTACCTTTCCAGTTGATTCTTCTCTGAATAAGGAACCCCAGTCCTTTAGTGCTACTTCAAAGTTTTCTTAGTGGAAACAAGCAATGAATGAGGAGATGGAGGCTCTTATTAAACAGAAAACATGGACATTAGTTCCTCTTCCACCTCACAAGAACTTAGTGGGTTGTAAGTGGATCTATAAGGTGAAAAGACATCCTTATGGCTTTGTTGCAAGGTATAAGGCTCGTTTAGTGGCCAAGGGGTTCTCTCAGGAAGCTGGCCTTGATTATTATGAGACTTTTAGCCCTTTAGTTAAGCCTACTGCAGTTAGATTGATGTTATCATTGGTTGCAACAAAAGGTTGGAAACTTAAACAATTAAATGCCAAAAATGTTTTTCTACATGGATTTCTAGATGAAAAAGTATATATGTCTCAACTAAAAGGGTTTATTGACAATGATCATCCAGAGTTTGTGTGCAAACTAGAAAGGTCTTTGTATGGTCTTAAACAGGCTCTCCGAGCATGGAATGAAAGGTTTTCCAGATTCCTTATTAGTTTAGGTTTCAAGGCATCCTATGCTGATTCATCTTTATATGTAAAAAATGATAGTCATTCAATTGTTGTATTGCTACTATATGTTGATGACATTATTGTCAGTGGAGATGATGATTCCCATGTTCAATATGTGATTAATCAGTTAACCAGGGAGTTTGATATAAAGGATTTAGGAATTCTACACTATTTCCTTGGTCTGCAAATTAAGTACCAATCTCAGGGATTACTTGATCATCAGTCCAAATATATCAAGGACTTGCTGCACAAGACAAATATGATAGACAGTAAGCCTTCTACAACTCCTTGTCATCCTCATCAAAAGCTTTTAAATCATGGTAGTCCTCCAATTCATGATCCAGGTATTTACAAAAGTATAGTTGGGGCCTTACAATTTGACTTTTACTAGACCTGATATAGCTTATTCAATTAATCAAGTCTGTTAATTCATGCATTCTCCACTTGAAAGTCATTTTTTTGTTGTCAAGAGAATCTTGAGGTATCTCAAAGGGTCTATGCATCTTGGATTGTGTTTTAAACTTGGTAATCTGGATATTAGAGCTTACACAGATGTTGATTGGGCTGGGGATCTCAATTACAGAAGATCAACAACTGGTTTCATTGTGTTTTTAGGTAGCAATCCAATTTCTTAGAGTTCGAAGAAACAATATACTGTTAGTCGTTCTTCTACTGAGGCAGAGTATAGAGCAATGGCAACTACAACTACTGAGGTGGTATAGCTTCAACAATTACTCAAGGACTTGTCTCTTTCTTCTTCAGTTACACCATTAGTTCATTGTGACAATATATCTGCCATGGTCTAGCAACTAATCCCATTTTGCATTCTAAAGCTAAACACATCGAAATAGACTGTCATTTTGTGTGTAAAAGAGCTCAGCAAGGCACAATTTTGTTGCAGTTTGCTGCTTCATCAAAATAGTCTGCTGATATCCTTACAAAGGTTTTGTTTTTTCCATTGTTTAGCTCTCATTGTTCCAATCTTATGCTTGGAAGTGTCCAGCATAAGATTGAGGGGGAATGTTAGAGTAAAAGATAGTGTTGTTAGATACTGCCATGTGTCACAATTGTATTGGTGACTCCAGAAGTTAGTTATGTGTGGTTGTATTTATAAAAGAAAAATAATGTAATGGTTGAGATATATGAAAATACACAGTTTCTCTCACTACTCTCTCTCTCTCTTGCTTTCTCTGTATTTCACCGTAGCTAAATCTCAGAGTTATCAGACACAAGTATTTCATCTTGTACCAATATCTATTATGATAAACTGACAAGCATATCCAACAAAAGTAAAATGAAAATAGGTGAGCTAGTGCATGCTATTGGCACCAGGATAATGGTGGCCAACTCCTGGACTGGGACCAGAGTCGTATTTGATTTGATTCAGAATAATCCGAGCGTGCAACCTCCCTCTGTGTCCTCCACCACGTTTGCTTGGTCCTGAATAGTTCATCATCCCAACTGACAAACCATCCGTCATCCCTGTATGATCAGTTAATCGCCGAGCTTTCATTGATCCAAGAAGATTAAAACTCAACAGCAAAAGGAGGACTATTAAACCAAAATCTTGAGACCCTCTCTTTCCAGCCATATGTAATTCGAGTACTTCGAAATTTGCATGAAAATTTCAGAATGTTGGTTGGTGGGTAGGCTTCACAAGATTGTAACAACTAAGTACGTCCTTTTATAGTTTTATTGGAACTCATGCAATTGTGAGTCTATGGGTTTAATAAGCAATAAGGGTTATTTTTGTTATTAAGTTATTGGCATACATGTACCTTTCACGTACAACAGTGGATTTAGGAGGAAATGCATTATGAAATAGCAAAAAAAATAATAATAAAGGCACTAGAATTTTCAATTTTCTTATTCATGCATGTAGAAATAGACTTCGATAATTTGATAAAGACACCACAATTTTCAAATTCAAGTATTGTTATGTCTTGTAGAAATAGACTTAGGTAATTCAATTGATATGGTGCATGTGGTATAATATTCTAGTGGACAGAGTATTAAGTTCTACCTAAACATTCTGGATTCGAAACTTCGTATTTTTTAAATTGTTGTAATAGTTTCGAATCCTTTCATTCTCATAATAATGATAATTATAATTTTAAAAAATAAAAAGGCAACATAGTCAGTTTTTATGTTTATTATTAATTTTTAGTTATATTAGAGAGTTTTGAATCTTCCACCAAACCTACTTCTTCATTTTTCTGTCTAATCTTCACGGCTAGACTAACCCTAGTAACTTGATCAGTATTTTTCTTTGCCACAGAGAATTTTAATTGGGAGCATTGTAACTTACTATCATAAAGTATGGTGTATATTTACTATACACTTCATCAGCTGTCATCGTCTTTTCACCTAATTCTGATTAATTTTTTTTTCAAATTTAAAAAAGAAACATTTCATATGAAAGTTAACTAAAATTAAGTGAACGAACACGTGACAGATAATAAAATGTATTATAAGCATATATCATGGGTCATACCGGTGAGCAAAAATGCTGCCATTTTATTTCTATTGACTTGCTCAAGCCCCGAAATCCCTTGGGATTACCACGAGTTCCATTGACATCTGCACATGATAAAAAGCAGCAAATGCGGTTTTGCTCGACCCACGAGTTGCTCCTTTTGCACATTATGACCCCCAAATGGTAACATTTTCTTCTCCCTCACGACATGCAAAGAAATACATCCTGATTGTTATTCCTTGGTGATTTGAACTGCATCATACCCCAAAGATTAACTAGGGAGCAATGAAGAAACTCTCAAATGGTGCAAGTCAAATTGGGTAGCTGTAGCAAGGATAAACCTCCATGGACTTACAATCATTTACAAACTACGTACATGTATTATGTAATCCTAGGTTTTTTTTTTTTTTTTTTTAATGAAAAGGCGATAGATTATCATTCCAAAAGAGTAGCCAATTACATGACAGACTTCAAACGAAAGATCAAATCAGATCCGGGAGGACCCGATCCCAGTTACAATTTGAGCTTGATAGAAAAGCGAAACATGCAACGCGGTGAGCAGCCCCATTTGCTTGACAACGAACATGGGTTGGAATAACTCCAGTGATTGAAGAAATGAGAGCCTTTCAATAATTTGCCCGATACTAGACAAATTGGGAAGAGGATGCTTGAGCGCTTTTACAATCTGGAGTGAGTCAGATTCTAGGATAAAGTTTTGAAAACCCCTTTGTGTCGCGTGCATGAGGCCCTCACGGATGGCCAAAGCTTCAATCAATAATGTTAATCCTAGTTCTAATTGATGTTATATTCGCGCGATTTCAAACTATTAAAGTTTAACTCTTTAAGTTCAAGTATCAAATATAAAACCAAATGATAATAGTTAAAAAGGGTACGACTAGTTAAGTGAAATAATAGTAGTTATTTCTCCAACCTACGTCAACTCCATGTCATTTTGATATACACGTAAAAATGCAGAACTTTTGATGTGACACGAAATAATAGTAGTTCTAGTCTTATAACTCTTAATTTGACTCTAAAGATTTGGTCAGCACAGTATAAAGCCTCTTCCAAGCAATCTTTCAAAGTGTAGTTACATAAGCATTTAAAATGGCTTCAGGCAAAAGATTTCGTTGAGATTTCATTGAGACTCAAAGTGACTTTCAACGATTCCAAATCCAATTGATGATAATGTACTTGGTCATTTTCGAACTCCTCGTGCCCATGGAAAGATTTCGTCCATTAATTTCCATATCTTTTCTCTAACAACAATGGACTCTTACCAGATTAAATACACTATAAGGTAGGTCTCCGTACTTCCAATTTGAAGGTCTACACTTAAAAACTTCATAAAGAGCTCGAAGTTGATGGGGTGTTCCTATATTTGGTGATGTATGACAACGTACAGGATTCATTTATAGGTAGCCCCAAGTTCAAGCTATGAAGAAAGTTCATATACAATAGATTTTTACATTAGTAAACATTGTACATGCGATTATCTATATGACTGTCACACCACCATATAATGTTACAAATATACTCTTATTATAACTTATCATCTATTTATGACATTATTCTCGAGGTCCATGAAATATTAACCTGTTTAGTCATTCACGACATTGTAATTGTAACACCATCTGAGTGTAGGTTGAGGGTGACCTTCACCCACAAAATAATCCGAAAGATAGAGCATTTTCCTTTTTGGGAGATTCGGAGGATGAGCAGTTAGTAGTACTGTAATTATATTGTTTGATAATTAAGTTACATACCCTAGCTAGAATCAAAACATTTTAAAAATTGTCACACCAAATCATATGACAAGTAACATGAGAGTATATTATCTGTTGGTTAAAAGTAACTACATGCATGTTCAGAAATAGGAATGAACTCATGCATATGATGATATATAGAACAAATAGAAAGCTATCGCATAAGTCGTCTGTACTTTCTTGGTTCTTGTTATTTCTTGAAATTAATCTCACACATGGTGTTTTGTTTGCAAGTTCATTTGGGTTTCCCAAAATCAAAATATATGTTGTGTGCTTTGAATTTCGGGTTACAAAAGTTATTACTCTATGCCATAATTAATGTTTTCGATGCTTGAATTATGCCTTGACGATCAGTACTTGAAGTTGAAGACTTGAATGTGCCAGAGATTTTCCATTTACGGTTGCCCACACAAATTTAGGATGATCTCCCAACTTTATTAGTTATAATAATCGGCAGTAAGCCCGTAGCCATCCAAATAAAATAGAGGGAGCTTGGCTTCTTCAAATTGAAGAGGAGTTCTTCAACAATTTATTTCATGTTCGATTCACAGATTTTTATGTTTATAATCAAAATCGTTTATATTATAAATTACTTTATAAATATGACTCAATAAAAAATCAATTGAAATTAAAGTCATTTAGTCAATCAACAGTAGCAAATAAATAAACGGTTCAATAGCGGTAGAATCTGCCAAGCGTTATTAGACTATAAATTCTGCTGTAGAGCACTGTACATCAAGAATCATTAATCAAGAACTCAGTTTCTTCTTCCTCTCTAGAATTCTCTCTATTCCTATCTGATCTTCTTCCTCTCTCTACTCTCCCTGCTATGGTTGTTAACAAGGTATCTTCACTGGAACAAGCTTGAAGGTTGACGGTTCTCCGATCGTGGATCTTTTGCTTCCGCTTCATTTTTGCTCTCTCTGAAATTTCTTCAATTTCTTCGATCCAATTCTGATCTTAGGATTACTTCCCAATTATGTAATTTCTTCTCGTGATATTCACCCACACTAGGTGTTTGATATATTGTCTCGGTCAAGATTTTTTTACAATTTCGATCTCTGATTGTAGCAATGGTGACGGTTGCTCTGTTTCAAATCTTGTAATAACCTTTAACTATTCTATCAGTGTCACCTTTACGACCAGTTCCCAATCAAAATAACATTTTAATGCTTCTAAATTCGAATGTTTCCACTCCTATTACTTCTGATCCCGTTCAGCCACTATCACATTCCGGTATGATACTTGGTGTGCGAATTTGGTTCCAACAATTGGTGCTTCCATTGACAGTGAACTCATATTCACCCGACCAAATCATTCTACCACAATCATGACTGTCTCAGCTCATCGCCCTTGTGATTTTGTCACTCCAGAACACGCTGATGCCTCTATTGGCGAGGCCACCTATACTACGGACTAAATCGAAAACCCTGATGAAGATCAAAGCTTTTGTCTTGAAGGTTATAAAGGCCTCGAAGGCCCTTTTGGGCGAAGGAACCGTCAAAGCTATTGAGCCCTAAAGATGCTGTCTTTGCCATTGAGGAGCCACCGCTTATGGCATCGCCTGTTCAGACCCCACTGAAAACTACTGATATGAACTCCCTTGTGAAGCATCATCGCCTTACTCGCAAACCCTCACACAAAACACCCAGAAGAAACCAGAAATCATTCGAAAATTGAGACCCGACGAATAAGCCAATCCTCAATGTTAATTGTATATCCGGGTAGCAAGAGCATCTGGTTAATACCAGAAAAGAAAGGAAGGTGGTGTGCAAGAAGTCAAGGATCAATATCCTGATGTTCTCCCGTTGAAATTTGGAAGACGTGCATTCCCCTCCCCCCCACCACCACAAAGATGCCTTGGTCATCAAGGTCCAGATTCTACTCTCATTGTGCCAATCTCATGCATAGTTTCTCTGCTCCTGAGCTAGAGGAGGAATGTTATGAGTAGAAATCCAGTGGTTGTGAACTTGTAAGATCTACCAAGTGTCATTAGATTAGACATTCTGTTATAGAGGTTATCATAGTTGTTGTAAGAATTACTTAACTTCTAAGTATTCATAGCAGAGTACAAATATCTTTACAACATAACAATGTACATCAAGAATCATTAATCAAGATCTCAGTGTCTTCTTCCTTTCTAGAATTCTCTCTCTGATCTTCTTCTCTCTACTTTCTCTAGTTAACACTGACCAATGACATTAATTGGATGTGATACAATAGTACTACTGGGAATGAAAATTAAACAAATAAAGACAACTCATATATACATATACACACGTGCAGTGTTTTAGTTGAGATCATGTTTTATTGTAGCAAAAATGAGATAGGGATACGGTGATCCTTACAAGGCCTATAGTTTTGTTTACAGTAAAACGGAATCCTTGCTAAGAAATGACCACCGCATATGAAATATTGCGAGGTTGAACAAGTTTGAATATTATCAACTGATAACATGACAACTTATCTCCAATTTTATAAAATGCATTATTGTCATGTTTTTCTGCCGTCGAAAGGGGTACAAAAGATACCATTTTTTTCCAATTTTGAACTCCTGAAATTGGGAAGTTAAAAGGGAGTTTTAATGAAACACTTTTGGTACTATTCACTTTAAAGAAGAATGACATTTTTACTCTAAAAAGTCACTTCTCGTACCATTCACTTACAACACATTTTTGTCATTTTGATTAAAACTCAAAGTTTTCAAATTCTTTTCATTAGTTTTCTTAAGTTAAAATACATGATAATATACACTAGCTAGATATACTTACGTGTCACTTAAAATGAAAGAATACTACGTAAATGGATCTTTCCAATACTCGGGTAGCAATATAATATGAATACATCATTTGACTTTGCGTCATGGTGGTGTCTCTTTTACAAACCAAACTTGTACTTTGCCAAATTCTCAATTTCTAAAGGAGCCGCATCTCCCAGGTTCCTAGCTTTTGGGGTGAACCAAAGCAAACGCCACATCAACATATATGACTTCATTTGTCACATCGCATTCTCATGATGAGCAGGGTACGTGCATTTTTATCAAACTATCTGACCATAACTACATTGTTTCAGAAAATAATAATTCATGTGAATGAAATAATCATGTGGAAGGAATTAGAGGTTTATCACCATAAATGAATTGATAATAAGAGGAGTGTGGTCCAATATGTGAAGAAATGCCTGAAAACCGAGATAGGCATTTTCGTTGTACCAATATTGAAATGCCTTCATGAAAAAAAAGTTCATGAATTTTCCAGTATCGACTGTATCCTTTCATACTGTTCTTGAAGCCTTTCAACCTAACTGGTGAGCAGTTTTTCCATGCCATATGTAGAATTACTCAAAACCCCCCTCTTCTAATAGCACTATAAATTAGACCCCAACCTTGCCGCTCATAAGCATCATAACTAGGAGGTAAAACTTGAGCCCTGGTGACTAAAAATGGCTGTGGGACTCAAGTCTATTGCCTTATTCTGTATTCTTCTTCTTATTGCTTCTCTCTTCTTAAGCTCCATCTTTGCTCTGGTAGAAGCTCGACCACTTAGCAGTTCATCAAGGCCATCACGCTATGGTGTCACTAGAGAGATTGAGGACTTATTCTTCAAGGCAGTGAATACTTCAGGACCGAGCCCTCGTACCGGAGGACACAGATTTGTAAACCTTACAACTCCTCTAGCAATTAATGTCAAAAAATATGGCCCTAGCCGGCCTGGTCAAGGACATCATTGAAATTGAAAGACATAAGTCCATGGCATAAACCAGTGATCGGGCCCTTTGTCGATGGTTCCCTAAAAAGCGTGAACAAGATCATACATAACTTAAATAATTAATTAGTAATCAAGTTACAAGTACTTACCTTTTTGTAACCTATGAATATCCACGTAAGGTGTTTATAACTTGCAAGTATTTGCCTTTTTGTAATATAATATTATTGCCTGAATACAAGAACAGTGTATCTAGTACTACAGCATGCATGATTTACCTGTAAATTGGGATTTGTCTCCTGTATAATTAAGTTACATTACAAATATATAATAACAATGTTAGGGGTCCACCGATAACCATTTCATTTTCAATTAATTAGTTTTTGTTTTGGGAGCTTTTATATAAAGACAAAAACTTTCACTATATTTCAAAGAATTCCACTAGTTTTTAAGCATGTCAAAGAGAGACAAAAATATAAACATAGCTAAAGCCCAGCCCAAAAACATGGAAACAATGTTTTAAAATACCAGTCATACCCCTAAAGCTTTAGGGCTATTAATAGAACTCAACCCTCATAACTCCAACAAAGTTAATATGTGTCATAAGCTCAACCCATCATCGACTGTTTCTGTAGAATCAATTTTGAAACTTTATGTAGAATCAGTGCAACTCGTCATCAACCATTTTTGCAGAATCAGTTCAACCTATTTTCGACCATTTTTGCAGAATCAATTTAACTTGTCATCGACCATTTTTGCAAAATTAGTTCAACCTGTCTTTGACTATTTTTGCAGAATCAATTCAATCAGCCCTCGACCTTTTTTACAGAATTAGTTCAATCCGTTCTCAACCATTTTTGCAGAATCAGTTCAATCAGTCATCGACCATTTTTGCATAATCAATTCAACCCGTCTTCGATTATTTTTGCAAAATCAGTTCAATCAGTCCTCAACCATTTTTTAAGAATCAGTGAAATCAGTCATCGACCATTTTTACATAATTGGTTCAACCCGTTCTCAACCATTTTTGGAATCTAAGTAATAATGCCAATTAGCATAGTCTTGATGCTTCCTTATACATCTTTGATTTTTTTTTTTTTTAATTTTTATAATTTCAATTAGAGCAACAAAGATGCTCAAGTTTATCTAGTGGATTGATGCTTGCATAATTAGTGCTTAGTTAAGTTTACTTTGTTGCCTAGTTGGTCCTTGGATATGTTGGTCTTTGTTTTTAGTACTAGCTTGGTTCGTTTTATTTCTAGACATCTTAATTTGATCTGAGTTGTACTCAATTTATGCACGTGTTGGCGATTATTAAGTAAAATCGATTTTCTTTCACAATATGCGTATTAAGGGCTTAACAAACTACACTAGTAAGCTCAAACTTTTAAGCAGTGCAAGATTCATCGTATTTTTCATAAAATATATCTCATTTCATTACACAAAACTCAAATTCATAATACTTACACACAATTAAAGAATTCGATTCAAAACTGAAATTTGCCTAGAGTCACCATTCAATAAGATAACCTCCAACTGAACATGAGGAGAGGCGGGTGACGAACATTTTGCTACCTTTGGCACACTGAAATGCTTGAAGCCTTGGTTGGCTCCCATATGTCAAATATGGTTGATATTGCCACTGATACGATTAAAAATTAAATGTGGGTCTGATCTTAATCACTTCAAGTACCATCTTATTATTGTAAATATAAAAACTATTAAAAAAAGGCTTGGATGTCAGACAAAAGGAGATATAGCTCCTGATAGAAAATGGTAAAAAACCTCCCTCAACCATTCCTTTTCGAGGGGCATCAATAGCCAAAACACAAGCACAGTTTCACTCTTCGTGGGTTCATGATATCTCAACACTTATCCAATTTGTTTTTCGAATGACAGTCGGTTTATTTACATATTGATTTCTATGTTTTTAAAATTTAAAAGAAAGGGTTATTAGATATAAAGGGTATTTTTGTAACTTACACTCCATAAAAGAAAGTCCATGAGGTCATGCTCTATATGTATTAATTTTTGTCTCTCCTTGAAATGTTTAAAAAGTATTGTCTCAACATATAATTAAGTATTAAAAGTAGAGATCTTTTGATATAGGCGTCCCAGTTTTGAATTTTCTGGATCAAACATCCATGCCTTTTAGTGATTTAATTGAACTTTTTTTTTTGTCATAATTTTGGTGCTATATGCACAGTATATCGTAACAAATTTCCTATAATCCAGCATTTTGATTACACTCTACTTCGTTAGGGATAATTGTAAAAAAAAAGGTTGGTTAGATTCAATTTATTTTCACAATAATGCTACAATTTAGCAATAATTATCTACAATTTAAGATATTTTCTTTCCAAAATAGTTTAAAATATTTTTAAATCCCACAAAATCAAACATACCGAAATAAGTTTTTCTTTTATTACGTCAAGAGAAAATAGGATTGAGAATAATAGAAATGTATCAATACACAATGTGTACAAAATAAAATGTACCAAAATAAAATAATGTACCAATATTAACAATATGTATCAAATCAAACGTACCAAAATTGCAAATAAATGTACCAATTAATGATTTTTGTAAATTCAAACGTACCCACAAATAATATATATGTAATGTATTGTACCTAATAATAATTCATCAACAACTATACTTAAAAAAAAAAAAAGCAAAAAAAATATAATTTCACAAAAAAAATTGAAAAAATTATGACACGGAGCTTTTATGTTGATCACCAACTATTTGAAAAAAAAAAAAAAAAGAACCATATGGAAAAAGAAATAATATTAAATATTTGCATAACCCAAAATAAAAAAAAAAAAACCATGATCGAAAAAACATATTTGGAAGAAGAGAAAATATAGTTTAATTATTAACATCTCCACTAAATATGTGACATCCCGTCCCGGAGTTATCGGAACCGTACGCGTGAAATTACCATTTTACCCCTAGTTACTTTGTTATGTTGTTTGGTTGTTTGTGTGGTGTTGGCAAACTTGGGCCACACACACACACACACACACACATTGTCTCACTCACCCTCACCCTCTGTCTCTGTCTCTGTCACTCTCTCCCTCCCGTGTCTCTCTCTCCCCCTTCTTCTCCACCTTATATGTACGGACACACACACACACACCCTAAAACGTCACAGATCGAGGGATCCAAGGCTACCATTGAACTCGTGGAGCTGAGAGGAGTCTAGTGGTGCCATTTTCAGGTAAGAATCTCGACGTTTTCACGTCGATTTCACAAGGTCCGTTTTGGGTTACTATTCATGCAAACCTAATCTAGGATGTTTTTGGACTTTTTAAGCTTGTAGTTGTGTTAGTGAGGCCTCAAGGAGCTTGGGAATGCTTCGTTGGGTGAATTTGGACGTCGGGAAAGCTTAGTTTCAAAGTTGGCCGAACTTGGATCGTTGTTGCAGGTGAGATTCTTTGATTTTCAGGCCTTAAAAGTAGTCTAACGTGATTCTACTAGTCCTAAGCTTCATTTTGGTATAAAGAACGTGAAAAATGGTTGAAAAACGAGTGAGAAAACGAAGTTTGAAAAATTTCCAATTTTCCGGCGACGGCGCCGGCGCAGGCGGCGGCGGCTCGCCGGAGAGGACAGGGGAATATTCCGTTAAGTTTTAACGGAATATTCCTACAGGACTAACGGCGTCAGTTAGGGAATATTCCGTCAGTCAAATGGCACGTGGCCGCGCGTGGGGGCGCGTGGACCCGTGCCATTCCAGGCGCGTGGGGGCGCGTGACGTGTCCAAAATTTTTTTTTAAAAATATGGTTGTGATCGTGAGGTTGTGTAGGTCACGTTGGTATATTCATTTGTCCATTTTGAGCAATGTATGAGAAGTTATTTTGAATGGACGGTTATGTGCTCTAAAGTTAACGTTTTTATAGTTAATTCGCATATAGGTGACACGTATCCCGAGGACGAGCGTGCACATTCGAGGCAGGGGGGCTACGACCCTTCTACATACCAGTGAGTGGGCTTTTGTTTTCCGTATATACCTATATACATGTCTTTTCCCAGAAATTAATATAAATGCCTCGTTTTACGCTATAAATTTTCATATGATTTATGGTTATGCATGATTAGTGGCATATGAGTTGATTTATATATTTATTCTTACGTCGTTTACATATATGTTGGTGCTGTGGCGGCTTAGGTAAGTGTCAGGTAAGTTTTGTGTACATTCGCATTAAATAGTGATTCGAAGTGATTAGAGAGCTCATGACCTGCACCCCCGGTGTTAGTGCTCCCGCCCAGAGTAGGGCACAGTCCTTCACGTGTTGTTCACCTCCCGCACCACACGCTCAGCTTGAATCCAAGTTAGGTGCACAGTCCTGTCGTACAGACCACTATAGGTGGTTTCGACTCGTAGGTGACCCGCGATTATTCGCACAGCCTTCACGTGATCGTAGCACTAGAGCGTTTATATGTATTGCACCTAGGCTTGTCGTACAGACCACCATAGGTGGTTCCGACTCGTGGGCAGGTTTAGGGATTGAGTTGTGATCTGAGCTCTAGATTCAGCCGTACAGGTCACTTAGGGGACTCCGGCTGCTAGTTTATTATGCTATTGATGTGATATACATACCCGAGCACTTGCATGTTATTATGAGGCGTTGAGCATGACGGCATACATTTGAGCATGTTGGCATACCTTGAGTATACTTGACATATTTATACCTACGTTTATATGTTTATTTTCTGGGAAGTATACAGGTTTTACGGCGAGGGGTTATTATATGTTTTATGAAATGGTTTTCTAAGAGATTTATTTTGCCCACTCACGCTTTTGTTTTTGCGCCCCTCCAGGTTCTAGTAGCTTAGCGGATTCGGTGGTTTTCCCAGGGACGTCCCGGCATTCTGACAGACCTTCACCTATGTAGGGTCGCCTACGGGCGCACTATTGTCATAACATTTATATTTGGGCTGCTGTATGTCTTAGGCTCTGAATTCAGTGTTTTAATTGCACTAGCACATATCCTACTACTTTTTAGTTGCTAGTTTTAAATTATTCGTACTTTTCTATTACTGTTTCTAGCTTCCGCACTGTGCACATGGCTACGTCACTTCCACGTGGCGGCCAGCATACCCCGATCTCGGTTGGGGTGTGTCAAAATAAGAAAAAGTGCATCATGCTGATAAAAGGATAAATTCAAAAATTATTTTAATTTAAAAAAAATATAATAATGACATGTAATTTAGCTTAAGATGGCTATTGATCAAAGCACTTTAAGCAAATTTTAAAAAGGTACAGATGTTTAATCTGAATAATATAGAAAAATTGTAGGGGATTCTAATTTATACACTATGTGTAATTTTTTCACTAATAAATGCTTTTCAAATTTGTATTATTTTTTTTCACTTTTAATATTCTTTAAAAAAAACTAATTGTTCAGTAACTGTTTTCGATATTTAGTTTTCAAAAGATAAAAATTAAAAAAAAATAAAAACTAAGCCAATAACTAGAAAAGTTTTCTAAAAAAATAACTGAAAAATTGTTATCAAACAGCATACAACTCTCTTCCATGCACTGGAGGTATTAATTTTGAATCCTTTGTTGGAGCAATATTAGGAAATATGAAAATAACACAAGAATTTCAATGATAAAATCATAAAGAAAATCACAACATCAATAGATACAAGATTAATATAAAGAACTAGAGAGAAAGTTAGAAAAACTAACAAACTTAGAGATTGAGGCTTGCATAAATGCAATGGCCTAAAGATAAAGAGATAATTTTGCCCTTACCCTTATGCTTTTAGTTCTGTAGGAGTCTGTCTCCCAAATTCAACAATCTATAATACAAAGTCAAACCACTTCAATCTTCAGACCGTGGCGAACGTCATATATTCCGCACTCTCTAGATACGACTCGAAATTGGACTAACGAAGAATAAAAGATCTTGGAGAAAACTCTACTCTTAATTATTTAGACTAGTGGGATGGTTGAGTTTATATAGAACTCAAGCTTTCCCTTTTGAAACATTGTGATTGTTGCCTAAAGTTCCAACGAACAAATGCAACTTATGAATTTGAATTCAATTATAACACTTAACTCTTATTTTTCATTTGCACAAAAATTAAATATTATAAATTAATATTATAATATATAATTTCCAACAATCCCCCACATGAATGAAAAATTAGGAAGAATTTGAAAGTACATACGGACAAGAGATGCATTGGGAGAGGAATCTTTTGGACTTGAACCTACCTTAGTGAATACTTATCGAATTTTCTTAGTGATGCAGTGGATATGGAAGATTTTGAACTGTTCATCGCAACAGTAAACCGAGACAATAAGCAACACACATCACTAATCCTAATATATTGTGGTTTATATGGTTGTGTTCATTTTGGTCCTGAACAATTCCCAAATTCATGAGAGTTTTAAAGAATTTAGCCATCTTATTCTCATAGAAGTGACCCACTTCTACTCTCACATAGGTGACCACTAATTAAGAATACTTTGCAATATTCCTCTTATTTATAAGATATCACTGTCATTAAGTATAAATATACATCATAAAACTTCTGCAAACAACACATTTCTTCCATCGTAAGAATAAGGTATATAGTGTGTTAACTTGTTTGAATCACGCCCAACTAGTTTGCCTATTGAACTCATACCATAAGATCTCCAATCAACTAAGTTAGATTTCTACCCTGCTAATTCATTACTTATGTTGGCTTTAGCCTCATTCCCCTTGATGATCAACTTACCCTCTAGTCAAACCTTCAACAGTCTTTCTTTTTTTTTTTTTTTTTTTCTTCTAACGTTAAGTCTTCCAAACATATTAGGACTTAATTACTAAGTAATTTACTAACACTTGGGTAAACTCCCCCACATTTAAGGTACTTTCCAAAAGGTCTCTAACCTTTCAATGCCTTAAAATACCATTGTAAGAGATATCTTTATCTCTTTCTATAAGCAAATTAATTTGTCATTCTTCTTAAGTTGACATATTATCCAAAGATAACTATGTCACTCCCCCACAATTTACTCACATTGTGTTCCCTCACTAGCCCTTCTCCTGTAGAACCTTTAAAGTTCTTATGGCTAGTGCCTTTCTATAGGATGCTTTATCCCTACAATGTAAGCCTTGACGCCCACAATTCAATTATCAACGTTTCAAGTCAAACCCTATGATTTGACAAAGAACCACTTTTTCTGTTATACAACCTAAGTCAAATTCATTTGATTACTAACATAGACTAGGACTCTTCAATCTATGGGCATTGCATTTTTATATCAGAAAGTATAAATAACCATATTTCCGTCAGTTGAATATGAATGCGTTACTGCAATGTTGTGCAATTACTTGCACCATCTTAGAAAGCAACGTACTCGGGATTTATGCAACCCTTGATATCTACATACTAGTTTCCCTCCCAACAGAGTTGAAATTCTTTGCACTTTCTGGAACAGCTCCCATGTAGTGGCTTGATCACACCACTCTTCCAAATGGCACCATCTTTGTGATGGAATGGTTACACTACGGAAATAGCGCCAAGATCCATACAAAGTGATCATGTCTTTTCGTTAAATCATTATTTAACCACCACTTCTTGATACTTTCAGTTACGTGAGTATCAAAGAATCTATGCATTTGCACGTGCACTTTGGAACATACACGACTGTTCCACACAAACTAAATCCAAAAGTTTATGCGTCTGCTTATGACAAAAAAAACTTTTCTAGAAAACTGAAATTTTCAGAAATCGGTGCAGGTTTCCGAACCACACTTATGTAGCTGAGATAATTATAAATTCTAAAGCAGTATATCAAACTAATTTCACAAGCCATGTTGGCATGCCTTCCAAGGGACAGATCTTTCCAAAGAAAGAGTTCCAATAACCGTATCCAGTGTCCCACCAACCATCCCATGCTTTTCATGTTGATATTAAATCACACAATAACAAACTCAAAGATATATAGAGTTAATTATATTGATCACAATAGAATAGATGAAAACTGCATCTCACTACAGCAGATGTTGTACATGCAGATCAATCATCAATCCATTTGATTGGTATAAAAATTTTGTTTTCTGAACTTGCCACTACAAGCACAATACTGCTTCGCAATAGATATACTCCTTCAAATGGAGAGCCACGTATAGTTTCGATCAACCACGAAACCTCACCAATCAGAACGGATTGTGTTGGTTAAAGAGACTGAATCCCATTTCATTTTATTTTTCAGTAAAAATTTAACATAAGCCCAACATTAGCCTTGAATATGAAGCCCATATATGGCTTCGTCGAAATATATACAGTGTTTTGCATCTCCCAATCAAAACATGCCTTTCCTGATCATAAAGCAACTCCATCTTCCATTTTTAAATAAATGGGATATATCGTACTAATAAACTAATAAAATACTGCATATCAATTTGATTCTGTTAGAGGAATCACTTCATAACAACATGGTTAAGAAAACATATTTTAATAGCCGCAATGGTTAGCGAGACTAGAACCCAAGTCCACATCATCAAAATCAAACAATCATACAAATTAAGAATGATGTGATATATTCTAACACACAAATTAAACCCTATAATTGTAGTATATGAAAGTAGGGATCGTTTTAGGCCGAGGATTAGAAGGGATGCTAATCTACTCAAATTAAACTCTAAAACACTAAACTACACTCAAAAATAGAAAACTAGATCTAACAACTCAAAACAAACTAAAAAGACTCAAAACAGCACAAAATAATCAAATAGACTTAAACTAGACACTAAAGGATGATTTGGACGAAAATTACTTTTAACTTGACTCAAAATACTTAAAAACTCAAGTTTGGACAAATTCTACCTAAAAGACACAACCAAGTAAAGGGGGATTGGATTTTGGACGAAATTAAGGTAAAAACAAACAGATTTAAAGACTTAAATAACTTTGGACGAAATTAGGGAAAAATATGGGTGATAAGCTAGTTAGAGGGTCCTTCTCCACACATGACACATTTGCATACAAATTGATTTCCAGTTGCTTTTCCAATAAACCATAAACCTCAACACCCCAGATTAACCATGAACAACACTAATTAACTCTTAGATTTTCCTTAAGTCATTGAATTGGATGGAATACGCATCGGCAACCAAATTATTCTTCAATAGTTCCCTACATGAACAACATAATAGAGATACAATCAAAGATCATTAAGCTTTGTGAAAATCATAAGCATTGACAAGGCATTCGTAACTATGAACAACATGATACTCCTGCCAAGAATTTACTTAACATGATTTTGACTAGCAACCTCCACTACTTATGAATATAAGTTCATAACGATTAGGTGAAACTCCCTTATATTCTAGTATCATTCATGCATGCAAACTAAGCGGGCCCTCTTAATCAACACACAAGAATAAGTTCTTAGTCAAACAGTTAAGTAAATTGTATTCACGATTTATGAAATCACAACTGAAAATAATCAATTCATATTGCAAATATAATCACGGTTTCAAAGTCTCCTCTAGCTTAAACAAGTTTAGCTCCTCATGTTTGCAAAACAAAGATAATTAAACTTAAACATTAAAAACAAAGATAGAATACACCTAGAAACACTCTAGGTGGCTCCTCTTTCCTTCCTTGTTGCGCACAATGGGGATTTGTGTGAATTTAGGCTCTTGAGGTGTGGTAGAGGGTGGTGGTTTATGAGTGTTGCGGCATCATGTATTTATTGGGTGTGATGCGAAAATTATACGCACACAAATTAAACCCTCTTTTTATCAATTGTAGTAAGTACGTAAGTAGGGATCGTTCTGGACCGGGGATTAGGAGGGATTGTTAATCACTTGGATTTTTGACTCAAAAACGTAAAAACAATATAAAACACTAAACTAGACTCAAAGAATGTGAAACTAAACGTTAAATCATTAAGACAAACCAAAAGACTCAAAATTCTATAAAAACACAAACTAAATTGATTTCTAACTAATTTGACAATAAAGTAAAGGGGGGGTTGTGTTTGGACAATATTAAATTAAATGGACAAATTGTAATTAAAGGCAAAACGTAAATATGAATGAGATGAAAATATGGATGATGGAATAGCCAAGGGGTTCATCTCCACACATGTTATACTTGCATACAAAATTGATTCTCAGTTGGTCTTTCGATAAATTATGAAACTCAACACTCCGGATTAATTAGGTCCGCTTAAATTAACCGTCAAGTTTTCCTTAAGTTAATGAATTGGATGGGTTTGCGCAACGCAATTCACAACATTCTCCAAAAGTCCTTTACGTGAACAGCACAATAAAGATACAATCAAAGATCATTAAGCATTATGAAAACTATAAGTGTTGACGAGGCATTCGTTACTATGATGAGCATGAAACTCGTGCCAAGAATTCATTTAACGCGATTGTTTATAAGCAACCTCCACTACTTGTGAATATAAGTTCATAACGATTAGGTGAAAATCACTTATATTCTAGCGTCATATTTATGCATGAAAATTAAGCGCGCATTCTTAATAAACATTCATAAATAAGTTATCAATCAAACGGTTAAACAAATTGAAACCAAAACTTATGAAATTCCAATGAAAGTTAATCAATTCATATTGCAAATATAAACATAGTTTCGAATCACCCCCTAGCTAAAGGGGGTTTAGTTCCTCATAACTTTGAAATCAAAGAAACACCTAAACATTCCAACAACTCAAAACTTGAATTGTATGAACGTTTAAGCACTCTTCTCTTCCATTCCTTATACGTACAAAACAAAGAGAATTAAAATGAAACTTTGAAATCAAAGAAACACCTAAACATTCCAACAACTCAAACTTGAATTGTATGAACGTTTAGGCACTCTTCTCTTCCTCGTTGTTGTAGCACAAGGTTTAAGGATAGATTGGTTGGGGGGATGGAAGTGTGGAATGGAGTGGAAATGGAGAAGATGGAGAAGGGGAAGTGTTTGTGTATTACAATGGAAAATGAGATGATTTGGTGAATGGAATGAATGGGTATTTATAGGAAGAGAATGGGTGTTAATGGATGTTTGTTTAAGGTATTTGGTGGATGGGAAAAGGTGTGGATGGTGGGAATTATGGTGGATGGATGGTTTAGTGGATGTAATTTAGGGTTTATTTAGGTGAATGTGGATGCATGGTTTAGTGGATGTAAAGGATAATGGGATGGTGTGGAATTAAAAGCTAAAAAAAATGGGATAATGGGCATTTAAGTGTGAATGGAATGGTGGGATGCACTAATGGAAATTATGGAATGGAATGGTGGGATGCACTAATGGAAATTATGGAATGGAATGGTGGGATGCACTAATTAGGAGGAAGAATTAGGGTGAAGGGCTTAATGCATGGATTTGGGCCAATTAGGGTGAAGGGCTTAATGCATGGATTTGGGCCTAAAATGCCCCCCCTTGCATGGCAAGGGAAAGGACTTGGGCTAAAGCCCACGGCAATGGCTCTAAAATGGGCTAAGGTTAGGGTTTAGGTCATCTAAAAGCCCAAAGCCAAGAATAGAAACTCATGACAATGGAAACCTCCAAGAATAGAAACTTCCAACTTTAGAAACTTTGGTTACCAATTCCGACTTCCTTGCTCTTCACTTTCATTTCTTCATTTCTTAAGCTCCTTTGACCTTCAACCTCGTTCATTCCTCGTGCTCCATTTGCATACACCACATTCCAGCTCAGTTTTGCTCCAAAAGCTCCCAATTGCATCATTTCATGTAATATGTCCTTTAAACCTGAAAACACATGAAAGTAGCTTAAAAGACTACTTTAAGGAAGAAAACATAACAAAAATGCATAAGAACTAGCTAACTAAGGCGCATAAATATGCTCCTATCAAATTCCCCCACACTTAACTTTTGCTAGTCCTCGAGCAAAACAAAACAACTAAAGTAAACAAAACGAAACAAAACAAAGAAAACATAACCTAAACCTTCCAACGTTTGCCTCAGGGATTTCCAATGAAACATGACATGTCAAAAATCATTACTCACATAGCTTTTAGTCTTACTTCCCCTTAAGCACATACTTAATCATAGTCACCATTCACTAGTTCGCATTTAATCAATTAAAACATATTTTGAATGTAGTAACATGCCTTAGAGAATTCCCTTAATTCCTCACTCGTTATGCACTCAATTTTTACTCAAATTTTCTGACTACACACCCTACACTAGTTATATGTGAGAAGATTGATGTAAACATGAAAGACTAGTACTCACATACGTTATACAAAGAAAGCAATTTCGAGAGTAATTAAACGTGTATGGATATGATCTCATGAATGGGATGCTACTACTTAGATGCGAGAACCAGTGACACCATATGCTCATACCAAATTCAAACTCCACAATTGAAATGCACAACACTCAAGATAGAAGTCAAGGGTTGTAACGGGGCTTGAGGTGTTGGCTAACAAGGAAAGGTAGGGATAAACAAAAGTTCTTTAAGCAATAGCAAGTAAAGCAATGAAATTATGACCTAGAATTCCCTTAGGATGCAGAAATCAACTTTTAGACAAACAGGGGAGATTCAAACAACTCTTAGGGCCTAATTCATTGTTTTGGGCCCTTACTTCAACAACCAATACTTTGGAACTCTTTTTCATTTTTTTTTTTTTTTTTTTTAACCGTGCCTATGGCACAAAAACTCACATGAATACAAATTCCCCCACACTTATTTTCTGCACACATTAATCAAAGGGAATTCATTCATGCTTACTATGCTTCAAGAACAAAGGTACAGATGGTCCTAATCTAGGCTAGGTGAAGATAATGTGGGTTAACAAAGAAAGTAGGTTACATAAGGCTCAAAGGGGGTTAAACTTAAACACAAAATGAGTGAAGGGCACATGGCTGTTTGGCTTTGATGGTGGTCACTACACAACTTCATCTTGAATATGTGGTATGCAAATCAATGACATGCTTTGAATGAAATGGGCATGAGTTCTAGCATTTGGAACTAAGTGATGAAACGCCTTCTAAGTAGTAACCAAGCAAAGAATAATGAGATCATGCAACGACTTTAGAAAACAATGACGCACAGATTATTACTCTCCAAATAACGTTTAGGCTCAAGTCTCACAGGGATGTATCGTTTGTTTAAGTTCATTCCTTCAAGCATGTTACAAAAACTAATTTTTATCATTTGTGATTACATGTGAATTCGTAAACTATAACGACAACCAAGCATAAACCAAAGAGTATATCAAATGTCCTTCCATGTTTGTAACTTTCTTTAACCATCATGCAATTAAAAACCAAATCCTCATCATTGCGTTGGAAGGTACCCTACGACACAAACACACAAAAACAACTTTAAAACAACTCTTTTTTGGGTTTTTCAAAACAATTTTTCAAAATTTTATGGGATTTTCGAATTTTTAAGTCAAAACACACTAAAACAGTTTAAAAACATTTTAAAACAGCAAGGATCAATACTTGAAGTTATGGGTGATAAAATCCAACAAATTTGCATCAACATACTTAGTTACCCCCCCACACTTAAATCAAACATTGTCCTCAATGTTTTAAGCTTAAAACACACCAAACAAAAGAAACATATAAAACAACAACTAAACATACTAAACATACTAAACATGGCAGAATGTATCTATCAAAGAGAAGAGTTTTAGAGATGCAAATCTGGTTGTGGAGTGTAAATTCCATCTTCTCCTTGGTGATTGCAGTGAGGCTTCATCTTGAGTGATTCCACAGGCTTACTCTTGAAATGCGCTGCTCCCATCGTTGATTTTCCTTTGTGCTACTCGTGAACTGGGTAGCAGGCTTCCTTTGGTCTCCCCCGAAGGTCTGAGCTTCCTCCTTTTATCTGTTTCTTTGTTCAATCTCTCCAATTCGTATTGAAGAGGGTTAGAGGATAGCTCAGCAAAGCTAGGTAAGCAACCAGGGAATAGAGTCCAGATAGACTCCAAGTGCCGGCTGATTGCTTCTTTCACTTTGCCATGCAAGTAATATCAAGGACAAAGGAAAAGACAGGGAAAGAGCATGATATGAGATACCTTTGCTTTTGCCCTTGATGATATGAGATACCTTTGCTTTTGAAGAAGCGGTGAATGAATCAGCACATGTATTTGTGGTGCTGTTTCCTCCTGGGTCATCTGTACTCCAGGCATCTAGTATCATCTTTGGGGAAGAAGAAAAAATTGAGTATTTTGAAAGGCTTTGCTGGGAGTGCGCCCTCAGAGGTGAGAAAGAGTTGGGCATTTTCTTCAGTTCTGCTTTGCCAAAAAATGAAGGTCGACATATATAGGGAATTCAATAGCAAGTGGTGGTACTGTTCTTTTACCGTTGTCGACAAACGTTTTGATCCCGCAAATCCGGCTTTTTGAAATAGTGACGACTCTTCGATCTTTGAATTTGCCTCTTCGATTTCTGAGCAGTCGCCCCTTCGATTTCTGAACGATGCCCTTCGCTTTCTGAACGACACGTAGTAGCGCGGATACGGCTCTGTCTGAGATCTTTTGACAAGTGGCACGCGTTTTCTGCAAAGCCGGGAGTTTTTGACAAATATGCACACGCTTTCTGGAAAGCCGGGAGCTTTCGGCTTTGTCTCCCACATTTGTCGGCTAAAGTGTGCAGCTGATTTCTCGCCTTCCACGCGTCTTCTAAAAAGCTGGGATTGCGTCTGACGAGTTGGCGATCTTTACGCCGGAAATTCCGGTTTTGAAGAGTGGTGTCTCTTCATTCTGAATTGGTGAACGTCTCTCCTTTAATAGAGGTGATTGATCACCTCTAGCATGCACACTTGAAAATTGCCCAGAAATCATCTCCGGCCCGTTTGAAAATCTACTCCGTCCACCCCTTCTCTTTTAACTTCGTGAACAATGGCTAGCTCATCCAACCCATCGAACCTTTGCTTAGATTTGAGTCTAAGCAGTGATCCGGTCGCGTCTCGTTAGGGTAAGGTATGGTGCCCGTCTTTCTTATCTTCCCATGGCCCTCTTACAGATGAGGACTCTGTGATGACGGATCCCACAACGGCTACGATAGTGGCTCGGAACCTCCTCACTCCCAAAGACAGTCAGCTACTTTCTGGACGGTCCGATGAGTTGGCCGTTCAAGAGTCCTTGGCTCTTAGCGTTCAGTGCGCTGGCTCTGTGTCCAACATGGGCCAACGCCTTCTTGCTCGCTCCCGTCAGGTTGAATCCTTGATGGCGGAGGTCGAAAGTCTTAAGCAGGAGATCAAACAGCTTAAGTACGAGAACCGAAGTTTGCACGTGCTTGCCAACAATTATTCGTCAGGCATGAAGAGGAAGCTTGATGAGCTTGATGACCGTCAAAAGCTTGCGGCTTTCTTCCAGAGGCACCTCTTTCCTGGGTCATCCAGCGTTCCACCAAGGTTTGAGGCCTTGAATGATCTATCTTTGGTACCTCCCGCTCCGATGCCTTCCGCTCCGATGCCTCTTGCTCCGATACCTTCTGCTCCGAGACCTCCTGCTCCGAGAGTATTGCCATGTAGTGGGGCCTCACGTACACAACCCTTGTGAAGACTCCATCTTTCTGCCATGTTTAGATACAATTGTAATTTCTCAAAAATAAATGAACAAGTTTTTATTTTTTTTTTTTTTTTTTTTTTTTTTTTATAATTACAATCACTCGGAAATCAATAAACAAGCTTTATTCACTGTATTGGGTTGCCTCCCAAGTAGCGCTTGCTTTAACGTCGTACAGCCGGACGATGAACCCAATCACTCCAGGATATGTTCACGAATCGGATGAGAACTCCGAGTCATGAACTAGTACCTAAAACAAGAAACAAAACAAATTTAAGAATCTGGAAAAATAAAAACAAACGAAAATAAAACAATCCAAGGGATTAGCAAAGTTGCTAATCCCCGGCAACGGCGCCAAAATTTGATGCGAAAATTATACGCACACAAATTAAACCCTCTTTTTATCAATTGTAGTAAGTACGTAAGTAGGGATCGTTCTGGACCGGGGATTAGGAGGGATTGTTAATCACTTGGATTTTTGACTCAAAAACGTAAAAACAATATAAAACACTAAACTAGACTCAAAGAATGTGAAACTAAACGTTAAATCATTAAGACAAACCAAAAGACTCAAAATTCTATAAAAACACAAACTAAATTGATTTCTAACTAATTTGACAATAAAGTAAAGGGGGGGTTGTGTTTGGACAATATTAAATTAAATGGACAAATTGTAATTAAAGGCAAAACGTAAATATGAATGAGATGAAAATATGGATGATGGAATAGCCAAGGGGTTCATCTCCACACATGTTATACTTGCATACAAAATTGATTCTCAGTTGGTCTTTCGATAAATTATGAAACTCAACACTCCGGATTAATTAGGTCCGCTTAAATTAACCGTCAAGTTTTCCTTAAGTTAATGAATTGGATGGGTTTGCGCAACGCAATTCACAACATTCTCCAAAAGTCCTTTACGTGAACAGCACAATAAAGATACAATCAAAGATCATTAAGCATTATGAAAACTATAAGTGTTGACGAGGCATTCGTTACTATGATGAGCATGAAACTCGTGCCAAGAATTCATTTAACGCGATTGTTTATAAGCAACCTCCACTACTTGTGAATATAAGTTCATAACGATTAGGTGAAAATCACTTATATTCTAGCGTCATATTTATGCATGAAAATTAAGCGCGCATTCTTAATAAACATTCATAAATAAGTTATCAATCAAACGGTTAAACAAATTGAAACCAAAACTTATGAAATTCCAATGAAAGTTAATCAATTCATATTGCAAATATAAACATAGTTTCGAATCACCCCCTAGCTAAAGGGGGTTTAGTTCCTCATAACTTTGAAATCAAAGAAACACCTAAACATTCCAACAACTCAAAACTTGAATTGTATGAACGTTTAAGCACTCTTCTCTTCCATTCCTTATACGTACAAAACAAAGAGAATTAAAATGAAACTTTGAAATCAAAGAAACACCTAAACATTCCAACAACTCAAACTTGAATTGTATGAACGTTTAGGCACTCTTCTCTTCCTCGTTGTTGTAGCACAAGGTTTAAGGATAGATTGGTTGGGGGGATGGAAGTGTGGAATGGAGTGGAAATGGAGAAGATGGAGAAGGGGAAGTGTTTGTGTATTACAATGGAAAATGAGATGATTTGGTGAATGGAATGAATGGGTATTTATAGGAAGAGAATGGGTGTTAATGGATGTTTGTTTAAGGTATTTGGTGGATGGGAAAAGGTGTGGATGGTGGGAATTATGGTGGATGGATGGTTTAGTGGATGTAATTTAGGGTTTATTTAGGTGAATGTGGATGCATGGTTTAGTGGATGTAAAGGATAATGGGATGGTGTGGAATTAAAAGCTAAAAAAAATGGGATAATGGGCATTTAAGTGTGAATGGAATGGTGGGATGCACTAATGGAAATTATGGAATGGAATGGTGGGATGCACTAATGGAAATTATGGAATGGAATGGTGGGATGCACTAATTAGGAGGAAGAATTAGGGTGAAGGGCTTAATGCATGGATTTGGGCCAATTAGGGTGAAGGGCTTAATGCATGGATTTGGGCCTAAAATGCCCCCCCTTGCATGGCAAGGGAAAGGACTTGGGCTAAAGCCCACGGCAATGGCTCTAAAATGGGCTAAGGTTAGGGTTTAGGTCATCTAAAAGCCCAAAGCCAAGAATAGAAACTCATGACAATGGAAACCTCCAAGAATAGAAACTTCCAACTTTAGAAACTTTGGTTACCAATTCCGACTTCCTTGCTCTTCACTTTCATTTCTTCATTTCTTAAGCTCCTTTGACCTTCAACCTCGTTCATTCCTCGTGCTCCATTTGCATACACCACATTCCAGCTCAGTTTTGCTCCAAAAGCTCCCAATTGCATCATTTCATGTAATATGTCCTTTAAACCTGAAAACACATGAAAGTAGCTTAAAAGACTACTTTAAGGAAGAAAACATAACAAAAATGCATAAGAACTAGCTAACTAAGGCGCATAAATATGCTCCTATCAGGGTGCAGGGAAGGCACGAAATTGGGCTGAAATGGAGAGGAATTAGAACTCCAAATCACCAAAGAATAAGGATACTTTCAATCAGATTCCAAGGAGGACAAGGAATGGTCCTTGTGGCAGATTCTACAACTTCTAAAAGGGTTACATGTAGCATAAACTTAAGGCACGAAAATAGGGCTTCTAGAACTTGATATTTAGGTGATTTAATGTGAAAAGGAGTCCTCTTTGAAGCTGGAATTAAGGTAGGAAAAGATTAGGATAGGATAAGATAAGATAAGGTTGGATAAAGTTTGGATAAGATAAGGAAATTTGGATAATATTCCTTCTTTGTAGCTGATTCTTTATCTTCCAAGTCTTCAATTTAATTCTTCCTAATATCTCTCAGATTTATGAACTGAAAGTGAAGTCATTTCAACTTTGCCAAGAAAGGCAGTCTATTGGTGTATACTATGCCGATCTTAAAGCTGTCTAGCAAGAACTCGATTAGAGAAGACCAATCAAGATGTAATGTGCTCTTAACTTAAAGACACTTTGGGAAGAAGTTCAACTAGACCGTGTGTATGCTGTTTTAGTGGGCCTCGATGATGTGTTTGACAAGGTCCGTAGTGATATTCTGAGAACTCAGCCTCTACCATTCGTGGAGGAAGTGCTTTCACTAGTTAAGTGGGAAGCTCAATGCCATGCTACTATGATGGGAGGTAGTGCTGCCGGGAACCAAGGAGGAACCCTTCTCGTGGCTATGGTGTCACGGCCTCCTTTTTCTAGCAGACCCTATAGTCCATCTTCATCAACCGATTCTCGCCCTTTCACTTGAGAAAATAAGGATGATTTGAAGTGTACTTTTTGTGGCCAATACGGAAGATACATGTTTTCAAAAACATAGAGTACTTGAACGGTTTCTAGAATTGAAGAAGAAATTGCATGCTAAAAAGCGTGTTTATAGTGGAGCTAGTGGAAGACGTCCACCTATGGCTGCCGTAACAACTGGAAACAAAGTTGCCATGCCTATTCAGGGGGATCCAAGTCAAGTCTTGTTAACCCTATTCAATCCCATTGAGTCTTCATCCAATATAGATATTGATGGGCGCGTTCTTTTAGCCTTTGGTACTGAACACCATACATGTTAGATTATGGACTCTGGAGCAACTGATCATATGACGTTTGATAGAAGGTTATTTAAGTATATGACAATGACACATTTAAAATGTGTTGCCACGGCAAATGGCACCATCGCCGTGGTGACTGGGGCTGGCACAGTGGACCTCATGCCATCTTGTTCTCTCCATCACTGTTTGCTTGTTCTGTCGTTGTCTCACCATTTATTATAAATTCCCCAAGTTACTAAGCAATTGGATTGTGTTGTACTTATGTATTCATTTTTTTTGTTTGCTTCAGGATATTCAGACCAAGGAGATAATTGGGCATGACACTAAGAGAGAAGGGTTGTACTATATGGATGACGTTGTTCCTGGTAAAGCTAATGCAGTCCGAGCATCCCGTACTAGTAATTTGCAAGAAGTTTGGTTGTTACATCGTCGATTAGGACATGTTTCTTTTGGTTATTTAAGGCGTATGTTGCCTAGTATGTTTCATGGAATCAGACTTACATTGTGAAGTATGTATTCTTGCTAAGAGCCATCATGCTTCGTTTCCTTCTAGTATGAATAAAAGATTGCTTCCGTTTGAGCTTGTGCATTCAGATGTTTGGGAGTATTCACCTGTTAATACAGTTTCAAGAGTTAAGCGGTTTGTTACGTTTGTTGATGATTGCACTCATATGACGTGGGTGTATTTGTTGAAACATAAAAGTGATGTAAGTGCAATTATTCGGTCTTTCTCTCAGATGTTGGCTGTTCAATATTCCTCCATTATTAAAGTTCTTCGTACTGATAATGGGGGAGAATACGTTAACTCTGAGCTATCTAATTTTTTCTGTGATCAAGGAATTTTCCATAAGACAACTTGCTCGTATATCCCACAACAAAACGAGGTTGTTGAGAGGTAAAACCGTCATATTTTGGAAACTGCTCATACACTGCTTATTGGTGGGTCTATTCCCAAGAGTTTTTGGCCATACGCCATCACCTATGCCGTGTATGTTATCAATCACATGCCAAATCGGGTTGTAGAATTTTGTACTTCACTTTAAGTGTTGACGGAGCATGTTCCGGTTGTTTCTACCAATACACTCACTCCTCGAGTGTTTGGATGCGTGGCTTATGTTCATATTCACAAGATTCATCGTAGTAAATTAGATCCCTGTGCTTTTCGGTGTGTCTTTGTGGGTTTTGCATCCCACCAGAAAGGTTATAAGTGTTACCACCCTACCACTCGCCATCTATATATCACCATGGATGTGACATTTTCTGAGTCTGAATATTTTTATACTCCTATATCACCACATTTCAATCATAAGGGGGAGAGTTCTAATTGTGATCTTGATGGTGTTCTCGAATGGTTGGATGTACAAGAGGAAACATCTTTAGGGGGAGTGCACGATGTGCTAAGTGATGCAGGTGATGATGCTCAGTCTCTTCCTGCCGAACCTACTGTTGTGAGTAGACAACAAGGTCTCACCGAACCTATTCCAAGTATTACATAGCTTCTCATCGAAGAATCCCATAGCCAATTATGTGTCATGTGAAAGTCTTTCATTCGAATGTCAAGCATGGGTGAGTAATGTGGATTCGATTCAGGTACCAACTTGGGTAAAAAACGCTTTGAAGAGTCAAGAATGGGCCGATGCAATGGATGAAGAGATGAGGGCAATGCAGAAAAATAATACTTGGGAAGTAGTTAAGTTGCCAAAAGGCAAGAAACCAGTTGGGTGCCGATGGGTTTTTACTGTGAAATACAAGGCTGATGGATCACTTGACAGGTATAAAGCAAGGTTGGTGGCGAAAAGGTATACTCAAACATATGGAGTTGATTACCAAGAAACTTTCTCTCCCGTGGCTAAGATGAATGCGGTACGAGTCCTTATCTCACTAACGACAAATTTGAACTAGCCATTGAAATAGTTTGACGTAAAAAATGCATTTCTTCATGGACATCTAGAGGAAGAAGTGTATATGGACTTCCTTCTACGGTATAGCAACGAAAGAAAAATAGGGGTGTGCCGATTATGGAAGTCTTTTTATGGGCTTGAGCAGTCACCACGTGCATGGTTTGGGAGGTTTACTCAAGCTATGAGAAAGAATGGGTATTATCAGAGTCATTCTGATCATACTTTATTTGTGAAGCGGAGAAACATTAAAGTAACAGCCTTGATTATTTATGTAGATGATATGATAATAACAGGTGATGATTCAAATGAAATTGTCAAACTGGAGAAGAATCTTTCTATCGAGTTTGAGATGAAGAGTTTAGTTGACTTGAAGTATTTCCTTGATGTGGAAGTTGCTCGTTCGTCCAAAGGTATTTTCTTGTCTCAACGGAAATATGTTCTGGATTTATTGAAGGAAACAGGGATGCTTGGGTGTAAACCCGTGGATACTCCCATTGTGGAGAAACGTTACTTGGGAATTTACCCGAATCAAGAACCAATGGATAAAGGCAGATATCAGAGACTGGTAGGAAGACTAATTTACTTAGCTCATACCCATCCAGATATAGCCTACACAGTAAGTGTGGTGAGTCAGTTTATGCACTCGCCAAGTGTGGATCACATGGCAGTTGTTAAGTGAATTTTAGCTTATTTGAAGTCAGCTCTAGGAAAAGGAATTTTGTATAAAAATTCCGGTCATCTGAGGATTGAAGGATTTACTGAATCTGATTGGGCACGTGATGTAACTGATAGACGCTCTACTTCTGGGTACTTTACGTTTGTTGATGGAAATCTAGTTACTTGGAGGAGCAAGAAGCAAAAGTGGTGTCAAGATCGTGAGCTGAAGCCGAATTCAGAGGTATGGCACATGGAATAAGTGAAGTCCTTTGGTTACGTAAGTTACATGGTGGTCTAGGTTTCAAAGCAAATGAGGTGACAAGTTTGTATTGTGATAATAAATCTGCACGGGAGATTGCAAAGAACCCGGTACAACATGACAAAACAAAGCATGTGGAGGTTGATCGTCATTTTATTAAGGAAAAGCTAGAGAAGAAAATTGTTTCAATACTGTTTATGAACTCGGAAGAGCAACTTGCGGATATCCTCACTCATGCCATGTGTAATAGATCTTTTGGTGACTCACTTGTTAAGTTGGGCATGTGTGATATCTATGCTCGAACTTGAGGGGGAGTGTTGCCGTCAATGGTATTAAAAAGGGCATGTAAATATATTGTAAATATTTAAATCCCTTATTAGGAAGGATATATGTGTGTCCTTTATTGTTTTCCTTATAGAATAAGGATTGTATCTTGTATATATTGTCTATTATGCAATACAATGAAAATTAAGCCGTAAATTCAATTATCACAACATCAATAGTATACAAGATTAATATAAACAACTAGAAAGAAAGTTAGAAGAACTGACAAACTTAGAAATTGAGGCATGCATAAATGCAAAGTCCTAAAGACAAAATCTCACCCCTACTCTTATGCTTGTAGTTAGATAGGAGTTTGTCTCCCAGGATTCAACAATCTACAATACAAAGTCAAAGCACTTCAATCTTCGGACTCTGTCGAATCATATATTCCGCACTCTCAAGAAACGACTCGAAATTTAACTAACAAAGAATAAAATACCTTGGAGAAACTCTACTATTAATTATTTAAATGAATGGATGGTTGAGTTTATATAGAACTCAAGCACTAGTACAAATAACAGTTTGCGCAATGAAGAATAGTTCGTAGCACAAAGACAAAAAACATCGCCTGAGAATTAGCCCAACGAAAACTTTGTTGTGTTGGGCTCGTGAAAGTAGGGTTTGCGTGACGACAAGGTAATCTACTTTGCGCCACGACAACAATCTGCGTCACGCGAAAGATTTTGCGCGATGCATCTTGCTTTCGTTGTCGCGCAAAGATAAGTTTGCAACGTAAGTTTCTGTCGTCTTGCAAAAGCCTTTGCACAGGTTATTGTCGTCGTTACGCAAACTCTTCTTATTCTTTTTTTTCTTTTTTTCTTTTTGACAAAATATTTTTTATTTAATTTTTATAAATATTTTAATCAAATTATAAATAATAATTAAAAACCAAGAAAAGTATTTTATTATAAAATATATGAAATTGTACGTACAATCTATATGAACAGAAAAGAAAAAACTACAACAAATAGTCGTCCAGGTTTGATGCATCATGCTACTGGGTATCGGATGGGTGAAGTCGCTAGAAGGTTGAAGGTGGAGCCGGATCAGGTGCTGGCATTGAGATTTGGAGGCCGGACATCTTGAAGGCCCGTAAGATCATCTTCATCTTCTTGTCCTGGGCCGCAATCTGGGCTGCAATCTAATTTTTCCGGGTATCCTGGGCAGCAATCTGGGCTTCCTAGGCCATAATTTTATCCTTTATGGTTGCCACTTCCTCTGTTACGACGACGACCTATCCTATGGTTGGTTTGGAAGAGAAAGCACTCGTCTCATGAACCCTCACCTTCTCCATACCTCAAACAACCTTGCCATGACGACAACCGAGCGTCTGATCCAAGGTCTTAGTCAAGATCTGAAGACCTGCATCCTCGATCAAGGTCTTCGGGGGAAGCTGCGACGTTGCTTCTTCGAGAAGAGCACTGCTCTTCTCCACTATAGCAACTTGTAATAGTAAGAAAAAAAAAATTTAATATTTAATAAAAAATGTAATTAATATTTTAACGATTCATAAATATAAGAATAATAATAATTACATATACTTACATGGAGCTACTTAGTGGTCTTATCGCCAGGTCGAACGTAAATGTTGAACATGTCAAGCTCTGAGAACTTAGAACCCTCCAAAAGAAAAAAAAAACATAAAGAAAATGTTATTAATCAATAATAAAAAATTAGTTGTATAAAATTTAAAAATTAATATACTTTTACCTGACGTCACACCTCAACCCTATAGGAGAAGGGCATCAAATTGGAATGGTGGAGAAGTGTCTTTGACTCCCGAGCTTTCTTGCCAGCAACAAATTTGTTCTGTTAAACACACAATATACATGTTAGTGCGACTATTTGAAAGAAATTTAAAAAGTTTTAAAAAATAACTCAAATAGTAATAAATTATTATTAAAATATTATGCACATACTTACCACAAATTTTGTGTCTGTAAAATGTTTGTAGAGCCACTCCTACTCCAACGGCCACTCCAACTCCGTTGGGCAACCTTCTAGGCAAGCAATCTCTAGATCATCCCATTTCTTAAAATGCGAGTGGAGTTCGCACTTTCAATGTTTGTACCAGGATGCTAAGTTCTCCTCTAAGTAGGCGGTGGCCTTAGGGGATATGTCCTTAAGATTATAATTGAACTATAAATATGAAAATAAATAGTAAAAATTTTAATAATATTAAGATAATATAATTTGGTTTATAATAATTATAAACAAAATTAAAAAATGAAAAAGTCTAAAAATGAAAATACTAACTAACAATTCATTCCACACTAGTTTCTTCGTTTCCTCGGGAATTTTTGCCCAAGTTTCCCACTGCATAGGACAATGCCGTTGAATAACAAAACCACAGCTATTAGTGATGCTTCTATGCTGCTGTGAGGTAGCCGCTCCACGATGTCATGAGTCATACGCAATCTTGATCAATTCGTTGGACACATGTATGTTATGCTCTGGCCATTCGATTAGGCCCATAGTGCTTTTTTAGTTGCCCAAAAAAACTTAAATGGTTAAAAACCCTAATCTTAAATTTCTACTGAAAATTCGGAAAAACCTCCCCTAATAGTATGTCATTTCCCAAAACCTGAAAAAATAAAATAAAATAACAGTAATTCACATCCACAACACATTTTACAATCCAGCAAATTTTCACAATCATAAAAATAATAGTTTTAAAACGAAAAAAAAAAAACAACGTAGTGAGAATTAGAAAAGACTACCTGGTTGGAAGCCCTCACCCTTGACTGTGGATTAGGCCTGGCAAACGGGTCGTGTCTATCGTGTTCGTATCGTTTTCGTGTAACACCTGTTATCTTAACGGGTCGTGTCGTGTCACACCCGTTATCTTAACGGGTCCTTAACAGGTCGTGTCACTTTACCCAACGGGTAAAGTGACCCGACCCGTTATGACCCGTTAAGAAAAAAATATATTTTTTTTTAATTTGCACATACCACACATTGCCATGTAAATATTACTTCAAAACATTAAAACATTTCTCGTTCAAGTACTATATCTACACTCAAAAATAAAAGCCTAATAAAAAAATAATACATACACTACTAATCTATTATAAATATTAAATGTGCAAGGATAAAGAGTTTTTGTTTTTAAGATAAGATTTTGTGGTATTCACTTGTGTAAATATTTTAAATTGAAGATCGAATTCATTCATTGTATTCATATAGGGTCAAGGAGTGTAGTTATAAAAAATCATCAAAATCGGAGTTAAAATAACCGTTAAATCGTGATTTTTCGTTTATAACCGTTGAAAAGCTTTGTCCCGTTACTTGATCTCTGAATGTTTTTTTTTTGTGATTTTTTGCTGATATGATCTCCAAGCATATACAAACAATTTTGACGGTTTGGATCGTTGAAATTAGTTTTGGAGAATTCGTAAAACGATAGATTGACTAACACTTAGAGTTTATTTATACTTTCATTAAGTATAAAATAACATTTTGTGGTATCCACTTGTGTAAATATTTTAAATTGAAGATCGAATTCATTCATTGTATTCATATAAGGTCAATGAGTGTAGTTATGAAAAATCATCAAAATCGGAGTTAAAATAACCGTTAAATCGTGATTTTTCGTTTATAACCGTTGAAAAGCTTTGTCCCGTTACTTGATCTCTGAATGTTTTTTTTTGTGATTTTTTGCTGATGTGATCTCCAAGCATATACAAACAATTTTGATGGTTTGGATCGTTGAAATTAGTTTTGGAGAATTCGTAAAACGATAGATTGACTAACACTTAGAGTTTATTTATACTTTCATTAAGTATAACATAAGATTTTGTGGTATCCACTTGTGTAAATATTTTAAATTGAAGATCGAATTCATTCATTGTATTCATATAGGGTCAAGGAGTGTAGTTATAAAAAATCATCAAAATCGGAGTTAAAATAGCCGTTAAATAGTGAGATATGTCATGACAGTCATGTGTGTGATAAAAAGTTAATAACTTAAAAAAAAAAAAAAAATTTCTCACCACTTCTATTAATTTTCATTTTTCCCTCTCTTTTTTGTTACCTTTTCAACTTTTTCTTATCATTTTCACTTTTCCCTCCAACATCTTTCCCTAATTCCCTCACTTTTTTGTTTTATTTTCAACTTTTCTTAACATTTTCATTTTCCCTCCATTTTTTTTTTCTTCAAAAAGGGCGGCAAGTTGGCAAATGGCAATGGCAAAAAATTGATTATTGAAATTTGAATGGAAAGAAATCACATCTGACGCATCAAATTTCAATAGATGCAAAATCATGCAAATATGCAATGCATGATCATGCATATTAAATTATTAATTATTAATTATTATAGTTTTTATAAAATTTAATATATATATATAATTATTATAGATAGACTTAATATTTTGGGGTATAATTATTATAGTATATATAATTATTATAATTATTATAAATTTTATAGTTAATTTAATATATATATATATATATTTATTATAATTTTTAGGGGTATAAAATTGTGAAATTAATGTATATAATTATTACAGTATTTTTTTAGGGTTATAAAATTATAAAAATAATATTCTGATTATCGTGTATCGTGTTACCCACGTGTATGCCCGAACCAACCCGTTATCTTAACAGGTGCTTATCGGGTTACCCGATAAGACCCGATTCGTTATCGTGTCGACCCAAACACCTGTTAATTTCGTGTTGTGTCGTGTCGGGTTATCGGGTCGTGTCAGAAATTGCCAGGCCTACTGTGGATGCCAAGAAAGTGTGATCAGAAGGCTCCAGATGGCGATGGCACCGGTGAGGCCGCCGTGCGCTAAGCGGCTGAACCAACACTGATGACATCAATGATGCAAGTAAAGACCATTTACTTAACGTGATTAGTCCGTCGAGTAATTTTCTGGCACCAAACCAAGATTTTACTGCCTTTTTTTTCCAAACATTGCGCGATGAAGGTACACCTTTGTCACTCTAAACAGTTTTGTGTAACTGAAAGCTTCGTCACGCAATGTCCCATTGCACAAAACGTCATTGCATGACGTTTGTTTGTCAACGTTGCACTATACATTTATGTGCAACGTAATGTGCTATGTCGCACAACTAGGGGTGGGTTAAAAAAAGGGAAAACCATAAAAAAAAGGGAAAATCAAACCAAACTGAAACTGATCAAATCGAACTAAAAAACTAAACCGAATTGAAAAAGCTGAACCGAACCAAATTCTTTTGTTTTGGTTTCGGTTTTAGTGGTCTAGAAATCGAACCAAACCGAATTAATTAAATTAATATTTTTTAATTTTATTTATTCAATTATCTATTTTGGGTATTATTTTTTAAGCCCAATTTGTAAGTCCAAATGTGCAACGTGTTGTCAAACTTTAAACCCATAATATTAAAAAAAGCCTTTACGTTACGATTCTAGTTGAACTTTAAATGTTTATTTTCATTGTCTTTGATTCAAGTTGGAATGTTTACGTTATGATTGTGTTTGAGATGTTAAAATTTAAGATTTCAATTTTTTCATATTTTGACCTAAAATACATAGTATTTGAGCATATAATGGTCATTAGCTACTTACTAGTTTGACCTAAAATACATACTTTTTCTTAGTTTTATATGTTAAATGTGGCATTAGAATTTAGTTGCAATGTGGTAAATTAATTAATCTATTGATTTCTTTTTCATAATCTGCTTCCCTCTAAATCTGGATCCCTATTATTTAGTTACGGCAAAGGGTGAAAAAGAAACACACAAAATCTTGACTGACTCTCAGATTGCATAGGGGCTGCTCGCTTTAAAGTTTCAATGTTCTTTTTTTTTTTTTTTTTTTTTTTTTTTAGCATCCAAGTTCCTTTTAATGAAAAGTGATAATGTAATACTATCACTTTGACAAAATTTAAGATTTCCATTTCTTTCATTTTTTGAAAAAAAAAAAAATCGAAACCGAACCCAAAAAAAAATGAACTGAACCAAACTGAACCAAAATTTCAGTTCGGTTTTGGTTTTGGCAAAAAACCGAACCTAGCCCTACACACAACTGTGTTTTTGTACTAGTGAAGCCACCTCTTTTGAAACATTGTGACTGTTGCGTAAAGTTCCAACGAACAAATGCAACTCATGAATTTGAATTCAACTATAACACTTGACTCTTATTTTTCATTCACGCAAAAATTAGATATTATAATATATAATTTCCAACATCCTCGTCCTCTAATATTTTCTTGTATTAGGAAAAAAAAATGAATTTGTCCACTAAACAAGATGAGTAATGATTTCAACACACCCCTTTTTACCTTGTGCACACTCTTTGTCAATCTAGACCTTAATTTTACTTTATTTGATCAATCTAATGGCTATAGAAGCTTGAGTTATTAGGAATCTCCCATCCTCCCCAAAACTACTCATCCCCGCCCAATAAGCTTGGTTGGGGGGTGGGTGGGGGCGAAGCAAGCACACGGGCTATCATAGCGTAGCCTTGTGGCTAAGGTGATCTGATGTTAGCCATGTGAAGTATTTTGTTTTCAGGCAAGCACAAATACCAATGAGTGAGTTAACACAAATACAAAGTTAGGGGCCCGTGCTGCAGGCGTACTTAACTGGTTTGGGGGGCGATGTGGTTATGTCTTGGCCATTGAATTTTCAATGGCTATATTTTTGGGCCGTAGAATTTTCAATGATTAAAAAATTTTGAATTTGAAAATAACGGTTAGTACACGTGGTAAAATTTGTTGATGTTGCGTTGAGTATGCTGCCGACTTCTTTATCTTGCAACTACGACTGACGAAGGAACAAATCTCGGCCTTTGGATTCTTGAGCTTGAAGATAAGGCTGCTAGTTCTGCGAAGTTCACAAATCGTCGGCGCCGGATTCGATCACAGTAATTATATTCGTAAGAGTATAAGCACGTCGAATCGACACCAGACTGTACGGACATAAGTATTCAAAGGTGATGTATGTCTTGATGGTGAATGTGGTTCAGCCGTCAGAATGCCGAATTCTGAAACTCACTTGTGAGTATCCAATCATAAAATCACTCGGCGTTCAATACGCCGAATGTCGTAACTTGTAACACCTTACTTCGCCGAGAAGGCTAATAAGATGACCTCTGCCAATAAGGATTTGAAAACCCTTCTTGACCGAGACTTGGATAAGTAATTAGTCGGCCTCGACGCAGTGCTGTTTATCCAAACTGAAGGTGCTCCTTGGTCGCTTGATTCTACGGCAACAGTGCTGTTTATCCAAAATAAAGGTGTTCGCCGGTTGCCTTCACAGTGTTATTTATCTAAACTGAAGATGTGTCGACGGAAAAAGGAAAATAAAAAATCCCAAGATGTTTGAGAGGTTTTGCGCAGGGCAGTTGTGTGTTGAATTGGAGGTCTCTCAATTGTTGCCTGATGTCTTGTATTTATAGGGACGAGTACACGCTGGTTGATAAGCTAATAAAGACTCCCAAGCTATTAAAACTCTTCCACTGACTTAATCCTCGGATAAGCCTTACTACACCTAGGACTCTGAACTTAGTCAAAAATGCAACCAATCCTTGTATTTAGTCTTATACATCAAATCCCAAAATAATCTGCAGGCACGGATTTGAACAAATAACGTTCATCTAAACAACCACCAATTATATATATATATATATATATATATATATATATATATATATAGTTTGCCTTTCACTATTTCTCATGGCATGCAGACTTATACGGCAACCACCAATTATCTATATATATATATATATATATATATATATATATATATAATTCATAGCCTTTCACACGGCATGCAGGCCAAGTCCATCATCAATCCAATTCATCTGACAACATCCATAAACAACCTAGCCTACTTAGGTCTCCTATCTCACCATTATCCAAGCCTTGCAAATCCCATGCTATGCCACGTGATCAGAATCCAAGCCGAGTTGCTCTAATCCACACAGTACACTGTTAACAAATCCAAATTAAATTGGATTGTTCTGCCTACTTCATTATTTGACGCCGTGCATATCCCAATAGTCCACCATCATTCAAATTAATTGGGATTTAGACAAATATGAGGTTTAAATAATTTAATATATTACTAAGAGATAATATCATGATTAAAATCACAATATTATTTCTTCAATAATAATTAAAAATTATTTCAACCATTTTGTCCTTCAATGGTCTAAACAGTCATATAAATTTTAAATTTAAGAAATTTTAAATCATTTGATATTTTTATTCTAAAGGGAAAGACGCATATAATGAAAAATTAAATAAAGGGCAATGCTAGTGAGACAAAATTTGTAGATAAAATTTACAAACCAAATTATATGTCACCAATAGGAATAAGTACGTTAATCAACGTTTAAGTAATAATTCAATCATCAACTTCTATATTATTTAGTTTATAAAATTTTGTTTACAAATTTAATCTTCCTATTTGCATTACTCTTAAAATAAAATTGGATTTAATTTGAAAACAACTGAATTTTTTAGACTTGAATCAAAGTGCCCCTTAAAAAAATATGCAAGTTGATTAGACCTAAATATCAGTTTGTGTACGACACATTTGAGATGAGTCATTATTGGGGGTGGACGCATTTTACTTTTAAGGAAGCAATAACTTTGAGATAAGTTATTATTAGGTGAGGACACATTTGACTTTTACGGAATCGATAAGTTAGAGGAGGACACATTTGACTTTTACAGATAAGTTATTATTAGAGGAGGACACATATGACTTTTATAGAAGCAATAGTTTTGAGATAAGTTATTATTACAGGAGGAAAAATGCTTATTAGAGGAGGACACATTTGACTTTTATGGAAGCAATAATTTTGAGATAAGTTATTATTAGAGGAGGACACATTTGACTTTTACAGAAGCAATAGGCACGAAACTAGGGGAAATAAGCCGTTTAGTACTATATTTAGTAATATTTATTTTCATTTATAAGTAAAAAATTTTAAGTTTAATTATCATTAAAAATGAATTTAAATCATATTATTGTTAGTTTGCTGTAAAGCTTAGTCTACTCATTAATCCTCTTAATATAGAAAATATTGTTTGTTTAAAAAAAAAAAAAACAAAAAAAAAACATACGAATAACGTGTCTTATTCGTCACTACACACACTCCATTAACCAGGGATCCTATCCATGTCCTATCCATTAATCTGTTTGACAAAAACATCTTTTTTCATGGGAGATCATGGGATCCTAGTGTAAAAGCTTCAAAATATTTCTGTTGACGCGGTGCGCCGGCAACTGGTGGTGGTGGTCAGGAACAAGAATGGGGGTTTGATTTAGGGAATGGGAGGGGGGTCCATGAAGCGTTAAAGGCTTGGATCTGTAGTATTAGAACTTTTTTTTCAAAGGCTTGGTTCAAAACGACTTTGTTTTGGCTAGTTCATTAAAACGAAGAAAAAGAAAACAACTTGACAACAGTTCAAGCAAGCTGTTGAGAATTGCTACTGAATTCTACAGATCCCCTGGTAGGCGTTTCAGGGTCCCTAAACAAACGGTCATAGGATCCTTTGGGAAACCTTCCAACCATTTTTGCGGCTTCCCTAGGGTTTCGGGACCTAGTAGTTTATGAATTATTATTGCATCAAATTTCAAAAAAATAAAAAATTAATAGTCTAGTAACATATACAATATACAATCAATACTATCATACAAATTAATTGGAACACCATTTTATTATGATCAAATAGATTAATACAACATTTTTATTTACTTACATCGGTCCTTGGCCTGCATGAGGCTACAGAAGCACTACATTAATTCATCTTCCTCCATACTTGGCCTTGTACTCACTCCAAAGCTGATCAACATTCTTCCCCAGAATATCAACAAAATAATTAGCATTATAACCACTTCTCATTTTCTTATTCATTTCAGCTACAAACCCATTTTTCAAACTATTCAAATAGTCTAAAAACCAAGCAGTGACCTCATACCCCCGATCCCACCTATCCCCTTGCCCCGGCTGAACCCAATGACTTGGCGCGTACCCTGCCTTCAACCTCACATAATCAGCAATTCCCTCAATCAACCCCCCTGGGGCTTGACCGTTCCCATTCCATTGCCACACGTGCGTTGACTCATGGTAAAGCACACCGGTGATCTCCTTCTTAACATCGCCAGAGTAACCAGCTATGTAGCTAGCGCTGACGTGGATCTCATTGTTGACGGCGTAAGCCACCCCAGTGATGTTTTCAACAATTAAGGTTACCTTGGAGACGCTCTTTCTGTCCGCGGCTGTGTTTTGCTGGAACAAGCGCCATATGAAGTTGGTGGAGGAGACTAGGGTTTGCCTGCTATAGTCTGCTCCGATTTTGTTGTTGAAGCGAATTCCGCCGGGGGTTCCCCCTGCGGTGTTGGTGACTTTATAGTAGACTGCATGGGTGCCCGGGAAGAGGCCTGCTGCTAGTGTTATTATGAGAAAGGAGAGGAAACGGATGTGGTGAAATTGAACCATAGTTTGGGACTTATGAATTGTTTCATGCTTTTGGGTTTTGCATGCACAATTGTGCTATTCGTGTATGGGTTATATAGAGGGAGAGAGAGAGAGAGAGAGAGAGAGAGAGAGAGAGAGAGAGAGAGTCGTGCACCACTAGTTAATGTCAATATGGTTTTTTTTTTTTTATGCCATCTTATATATAACGCACTCACTACTGACTACTCCACTCCTAATATATTGTCCTCGCACTCGAATTAACATGGTCCTTGTGGTTCTTGTTCAGTAAGAGACTTATTTTCTCTAATATTCAACACAATTGTCCAATTTTATAAGGCCGATATATATGTCCATTTTGATTGAAAATAGTTCTTTTGGGGCAACCAAAAAGTCCTGTGCCTATTTGGTAGGTTGAATGAGATTTGATCTTAGGAATAGGATTGAATTGGTAGGGATGGGTTACATAACCCATGTGTGTGGTTAGGCTACATAACCTATCATATTTTCTCTTATTTTGGATTTGTAGCCAATCCAGTCTGTATTACAATTTTTCTCATAAAAAATAACTTATCTCATCCTGCCCACCAAACGAGGCTGTTTGGAGTGCTTTAATTCAGCATTTCTTTGTAAAAGTTTATAATAAATTTATCTACAATTTAAATGCATCTTACCTATCACCACCAAATTAAGTGATTCATAAAGAAACTAGCAGGTGCTATACCAAGAAGCACTAAAATATGCTATCCACACAATAAGAAAATAAAAAATAAAAAGAAAAAAATAAGTGCGAGGGAGCTTGCTACGCACCATTGACTTGACTTGGACTCGGGCTTTTATAATTGCCGAGTTGAAACCCAGCTGGTATAATGCTGATGGGTCATGGTCATTTTATTTTAATATTTTATATATTTTCCTTGTTCCCGGCTTATATTATAATATTTTATATCCAGTTTGGACAATTGCCCTGGCCATTTTTTATTTTATAATTTGCTAGCTAGTCATATGGTTACTTAATTAAAATTGAATAATAGGTGACAAGAAAACAAAAACCTGATATAAAAATAAATATAAAAACCAACACCAAAAAGACACAAAATTGTATATGACCAAAAAAATAGACACAAAACAGACATCCAAAAAGTGTACAGTGAATGAGGCAATTTTTTTGGGGTCTTGTGGAGGAAATCACTTGCAGTCTTGCTCAACCCGGCTAATAAATTTTCTACGCGGAAAAGTACAGTCAATGATACCAGGTCACATTTTTGTTTTGGAGAAATTTCCACAAATACCATCTGGATTTTCAAGGGTGTATTCATATTCCACCCAAAGAAACAATTTTTTAAATTACCCACCTAGACTTTAACTTTGGTGCTAATTTAACCTTCATTTGTTTTTGTTAACATTCTGTTAAAAATGTATCACTTTTCAATTTTTTTAAATATTTTGAAAAAATATGTAAACAAAAGTAACAATAAAATAAAGGGTGATTTTGTATAAAATAAATAAAAAGTTACAATATTAACAATATATCAACAATATTTAAGCTAATTATGAATAAGTCAATCATGTATTGTAATACTCAAATGCATTGAAGATAACCAAAAATTACGAAATATGCTATTATAGCTAGCACCCACTTCAAATGACACCTCATTTTTCTTATATTTTTACATTTTGGAATAGGTCAATATGAATTCAGACACTGCAACGCAGCGTTAATTTTTTTATTATGATTTTATTGGATTCAGACGTTGCATTGCAGTGCCCGTTTCCTAGTTTTGTTTTTATTTTTTATTTTATTTTATTTTTATTATTATTACTCACACACCTCCTAGCTTCACACATCGCACGACTCCTGATTTTTGCATTTGGATTTAAACAATGCAATACAGTGTCCGCTTACTGGTTTTGTTTTTTTACATTATTTTTACGTTTAGATTCAGTATTGTAGTGTCCGCTCATTGGATTTTTTTTTTTTAAACATTATTGTTACATATTCAGACATTGCAATGCACTGTACGTTTTTTGGTTTTTTTTTTTTTTTTTTTTTTTTAATTTTTTTTTATAGCATTTTGATTTAGACACTGTGTTGCAGTGTCCGTTTCATAGTTCTGTTTTTTTCATCACTCACAAGCTTTCTACACTTTACACTTTTCACGATTCCTTTTACATTTAGATTCAAACACTACGAGAATGATCTGTTCATGGTCCAAACTACATAAGTTGGTGTTTACATGGGCAATTGTTCCTTTAGCCTGATTGTTCATAGGTTAACATTGACGTCGTCTTTAGCCTTCTGAACATCAAGAGTAGAAGTGTATCTAGTATTTTTATTTTATATTTGTTTTTCGTGCTCCTTTTTTTGTATAATTTGGAGTCCAAAATAATCCCAAAAATCCTAGACGCTGCACATGGACTTTTGCTCAAAAAAGATAAGATTGCCCTCATTAAATTGGAAGACTTCTCAAATACTCACACCCACAGCTTAGCACCCTTGAAGGTCCAAGCAGCTGAACACGACCGCCACAGCTCACCTACCCTTGGCAAGAAAAATTCAAAGCATTAAAGATAATGATTAATTACGCAAATCCTATCTTTAATACATTCCCAGTTAAAGATTGACTTCATTCAAGTAAGTAATCCCTATTTAAATCAATTAGGGATATTTACTATTTTATCTCAAGATATTATTTCCTATTTAATATCCTGAGAATATTTCTCCATAAACCTTGGCCAATAGGATGCCTCCATGTGTAGGGTAAAACCCTAACACCATGGCCGGCCACTCTCCTATAAGTACCTCCATCTCTACCAAATTTCAGGAAGCTTGAGCTACCCCTAAAAGCCCTAAACACTTACTCTTTTTCAGAGAGACTAACTTAGGCATCAGAGATCCATTGCCCTAACCCCCCTCTTCTCCCTCCCCTCCCCTCTCCCAAAACCTCGTGGACACATGAGGCTTTGGTCTTTGATCAAAGCTGTTGATTGTTTTGTAGGTGTATTTTCATCAAGATTGAAGATGGCATAAATTTGCATCAACATATAAGCCTCTCAATGTTGGTGTTCAACATGAATTTTGATTTAATGTATAAGCTTGAGTCCTTGTATTTTGACCGGGTTTTCAATTCTTTGTTGATGACTTGGGAGGTTTCTCTCCTCTAGCTGTGGATGTTCCGGAGAGTATTGCATATTAATAAACAAATGCTCTAGTGTTGCTCTATGCTGTGCATCGTCCAGGTTCTTCCATGGACCCCAGAAGCCAAAAGCAGAGAATAAGCTTCAAGATGCAGTTTCATTTTCAAAGCTATCATCCTTATGCACACTGATTGTTCCAGTCAGGTTACCCTCATTGAGTACAAGCAAGAAATCTTGCACTTGTTGAATGTATTATTTATACCATAGTTACTTTCTAACTAGTTTAAACTTTTTTTTTTTTTTTTTAAGAGAGGAGGATATAACGAATGAATAAAGTGAAGAGAGAAGGGTATAATAGTTATTTTATAACTAGTTTAAACCCATATGACATGCTTCATTAACGTATGCATAATTGTTATCAATATTTTATAATTATGTCCAAAAAAAAAATTAGTCATTGATATATGGCTAATTAGTAAAAATTTTATTGACCTTTGGCTAAATATCCTTAAAATTAAATACTAAAACTTACATGAAAAACACATCAAATCTAAAAAGAAAACCTACCATAGGCTCCTTTCCGACTTCCCTCACCCCTGATTAGGGATGGGCAAAATACCCATGGGTTGGGTAACCACAGTTACTCGTCCATTTAAAGCTCACAGTTACGGTTATAGGTAACCGTTTAGACAAACAAACAGTTATGAATATAACCGTTTATCCGTGAAATTTAAATGGACGGTTATGGGCATTACCCGTGATTATAACGGGTATCCATCGGTTATGGGTATTACTTGCGGTTATAACAGGTATCCATTTACCCATTTAATTTAATACATGTAAAATTAAAAATAAAAAAAATAAATAACCTTTTGTGATCACCTACGTTTGTTTGATTCATGCTAATTGGTTTCTTCTCTTGTCCTTGGAGAGCTCCTCTCTCCCTCTCTATCTCTCGAATAGATTTGTCCAGCATCCTCTTGTTTTTCCGCAAAAGTTCTAAAATCACAAATTCAGACCCAAGTATACAATTTCAGCTTATAAACCAGTAATTCTCACAAAACAATAATACGAATACAAAATAGTGTTACGTACCCGAAGACAAGAATCAAGACATAAATCAAGTCTACTTCAGATGGACAACATCATACAAAAATGTACACGAACTTTAAGAAGCAAACAACCGAATTACCAATTGGGCAATCAAACTCAGAAATCAATATGCAAATAGCAGCGTATAGTGTACAAACGAAAGGTTCGCAATTGTATAGATATCCTTCTACTTCAAATAGTTAGATTTTCTTCATTTTGTATTTGCATAATCCAACTGAAAATTACACATCACACCACTACGGGTTCAACTCCGGATATTGGGTGAAATTTCTAGTCTAAACCTTAACGATGTCCCATACGCATACACATATATTGCAAAACAAAGAATTGGCGAAAAGCATTGACAAATATTGAATTTTCTGACAACTAAGTGTACAATGTAAACATTCTATGATCACTTACTTTTGTTGGATTCATGCTAATTGGTGTTGGTGTTCCTAAATGGGATACTAATTCAATTTATACATTTCTTTTGTAGGCCTCTTTTGATGAGAACGAGTCGATGAGATTTTGTGATTGAACGTGCTAAAGCATTAGTGTTCGAAAGTGTTTAGTTTCGGAATATTTTGGAGCTTTGAATCATCAAGTATTCAAGATAATTACTACTTTTTGATTTTAGAAGCTTTACTTTGTAATCATATGGATTATAATTAAAGACTTGCTTAGGTGTAGTAGAAAAATATCGTTCGTAAACTATTATTTCAATTATTGGAATTGTATGAGGACTTAAATGATTAAAATAGGAAAATGCATGCTAAAATGTACCTATAACGGTATTTAATTGTCAGAAAACGAAAATTATGACAAAATTTTCTTTTGTAATTTTCAAGTAATTAAAAAAAACATGTAGACTGGTGAAAAAAGAGATAAATGGGTAAAAAAAAAAGAAGGATAAATGGGTTCAAAAATGGGTAAATGGTTATAGTTAAATGGGTAAACGGTTATGGTTAAATGGGTACATGATTATAGGTATAGTTAACCGTTTATAAACGGTTATGGGTATGAGTATAACTATTTATGCAATTAACCAATGAGTAAACGGTTATGTGGGTATGAACATAAACGATTATAGGTAAATAACCGCGGTTACCCGCCCGTCATAACCGTTGCCCATCCCTACCCTAATTCCCCTTCCTGATCATCCCAAGCTCGGCCAAATCAATTCCCCCTATGCGATTGGCTTTCAGCCCTCTCAAGTTTGATCTCATTCAGATTTTCGTTATAGAGAATCCGGACCCCTCTCAAGTCTGATCTTCCTCAAAATTCCAACACTACTGAACATTATAGATAAACAACAAACATGGATAAGGATCTCGCATGCGTTCCTCCGTCTCCATTGCACTTTCCTGAGCTGAGTGGTTTCTCCATAAGACTTTCACCAATCAAATAGTTTTGTTTCTGAGAACTTTTTCTTTCCAATCAAGAATCGTCACTAGAACATCATCATAAGTCAAGTCTGGGTTAATCTTTAACGACTGAGGATGAATCACATGTGACGGATCAGAGATGTATCTCCATAGCATGGACATGTGGAATACATTATGCACTTTTAACAATTCTAGCAGTAGATCAAGTTGGTAGGAAACGTCACCAACTTACTCTATAATCTGATACGACCTGATATAACGAGGACTTAGCTTTCATTTCTTCCCAAAACATACAACACCTTTCCATGGTGACAACTTTAAGAATACCCAATCTCCAACCGCAGATACCCTGTTTGTTGAATGTTTGTCTGTGAAACTCTTTTGTTGATCCTGTGCTGCATTCAGGTTGTCTTTTATCACTTGAATATTTTGTGTCGTCTTATTTACAATTCCAGGACCCACCAAAACTTTTTCGCCGACCTCTAACCAGCACAATGGTGTATGACAAGGTTTCTCATACAACGCCTCAAATGGTGACATACCAATGTTAGAGTGAAAGTTGTTGTTGCAGGTGAATTCTATCAAAGGTAAGCGTTTGGGCCATTTGTCTCCAAACTAAAGGACTGAAGATCTCAGTATGTCTTTTAGCGTTTGAATAGTTTTCTCCGGTTGTCCATTGGTTTGAGGATGATAGGCGGTGTTGTAGAGTAATTTCGAACCTAGAGCTTCTTGGAAAGCCGCCTAAAATTTTGAAGTAAATTTGGGGTTCCAATTAGAAATAATACTAACAAGAACACCATAATAATTGACGATTTTAGCAACAAAAAGTTCGCCCAACTAACTTAGCGGGTAGTTTTCACGAACAGGTACGAAATGCGCTGACTTGGCAAGTCGATCTACAATCACCCAGATACCATTATAGCCATTACGCGTGTGAGACAACTTGTACACGAAATCCATAATGATATCCTCCCATTTCCATTAAGGTATATGAAGTGGTTGTAGCAGCCCAAATGGTTTCTTTGTTTACACTTTGACCTCCTAATAGGCCGAACAATGACTCACGTACTCAACAATTTGTCTTTTCATTCCTGGCCAATTATTGAAAGGTTCGATAGTATGATACATTTTAGTACTCCCGGGACGCATTGCATAAGCCAAGATATGTACCTCATCGAGAATTTCTTTCTTCAGTTTTTCCACATTTGGTATATACATTTGATCACCTTGCATAAGCATGGCAGGTCTTCAAATTTTGTGATCTCTTTTATTGCCGTTCAACACTGCTTACTTTAATTCCTAAGATTCTGAGTCATTCATCTGAGCCTCAAGAACACGATCCAATAAAACTAGTTTGACTTGAAAGTTGGCTAGTAGGGCCCTCTGGTGATCCATTCCCAAAACGGCTCCAGTAGAAGAGGAACACGACATGCATAAAGAGCATTGAGTTGATCGTGAGATTTCTTGCCGGGAGCATCTGCTACAGTATTTGCACGACCTGGGTGATATTCAATAGTGCAGTCATAGTCGCTGATGAATTTCATCCATCTACGATGTCGGAGATTAAATTCTTTTTGAGTGAAGATAGATTTGAGGTTTTTGTGGTCAGTGAAGATTCGACACGTTTCGCCATAGATTGTGCCGCTAAATTTTTAGAGTGAAAACAATAGCTGCCAATTCAAGATCATAAGTAGGCTCATTCATTTCATGGGGGTTTAATTGTCATCAAGTATACATGATCACCCTTCCATGCTGCATTAACATACAACCTAAACCATTTAAAGATGCATCACTATAGGTCTCGAAATTCCTTCTACCATTGGGAAGTGCTAGAACAGGTGCTTGAGTGAGACAATACTTCAATTGTTGATAATGGCCAGAACAGGTGCAATCATCATTCCATTCGAATTCGACTCATTTCCTGGTTAACCTTGTGAGAGGTAATGCTATGGTAGAGAAATCTTTCATAAAACGTCCATAATGGTCGACAAGACGAAGAAAACTCCGTGCTTCAGTGATAGTTTGAGGTTGCTCCCAATTTTCCACTACTGCTACTTTCTGAGGATCCACGAGAATACCCTAAGCTGCTATCATGTGTCCCAAGAAAGACACCTAATCCAGCCAGAACTAGCATTTAATGAATTTAGCGTACAATTGATTCTCCGTTAGCTTTTTTAAAACCAAACGTAAATGTCTAGCATGGTTAGCCTCGCTCTTGGAATACACCATAATGTCATCGATGAAGAAAATTATGAACCTATCAAGATACGAACGAAATACCTGATTCATGAGGTCCATAAAAGCTGCTGAAGCATTTGTTAACCCGAATGGCATCACAAGAAACTCGTAATGACCATATCGAGTTAGAAAGGCTATTTTTGGAACATCATCGCTTATAATTTTTAACTGATAATAACGGGACCTTAGATCGATTTTCAAGAAAAAGCAAGCAGCACGGAGCTGATAAAAAAGATAGCTAATATGAGGTAACGGATAACGGTTTTTAATTGTCACCTAATTCAACTGTCTGTAATCAATACATAGCCTTAATATTTCGTCTTTCTTCCTCATGAACAAGGCTGGAGCTCGACAGGTTGAACCACTTAGTACAAATCCCTTGCTTCTGGACATAGGTAAAGGTGTCGCATCCCCTCTAAGTGATCTCTAACCGGCAGTCGAGGAGGCTGGCCAGGTCGACCTTTAAGTGGCCGAGGTAACGATAGAGATGCCGGTTTATCCCTAGGACCAGAACCTTGGCATTCCTCCTCTGGAGGTCAATTTGACGTTTGTAAGACTCATCATCATTTTCTTTTATTAATTTCTTGCCTTACAACTCTAAACCAAGAAAACGTTAAATGTCAGGTGCCCAATCGTCATTTCACTGAAAATTCTATGCGCCGAAGGGCGTTATTGATATTTCCTGGCCACCCTAGTTGGCATCAAATGTAGACTACGTTCATCGGTCGCATGAATTGAAAAGCTACCTTAAACACTGAGCTCAGCCATTAAGCTCTCTCAGTTACGAACCAGCAGGCATGGCTGAAGTTTCTTCTCGGCAGGTTTAACACTGCTTCTTTCTCTGCCATCCTTTTGAATTCTTTTTTCTTTAATAAATCTTTTTTGTGCAGCCTTCATTGGAAGTTGACCTTGACACCTTTCTCTCCAGAACTTTGGGGATGGCTAGGCCTTCTATAACCACGGCCGAGTTCAGCGTCTTCGCCAAGCTGCAGGAATTTCTTTCTTTCTTAGCCTCACAAATCCTCCAATGTAAAGGTCTTAGACTATGTGGAAGAGTGCTTAAACGACCTTACAGCTAACGGCTTACTAAGGAATGAGAGTGTTGTTTATCTGTCAACTGTCCTGGAAAGAACTCGACAATATTTTAATGCTTTTGAAAAGGCTTTTCGGACAGAGGACGCCCTCAAGGCTGCAATGGTCACTCATGAAGCTATCTGACTAGAGGCAATAAAGGAAAAAAAGTAGAGACTAGCTGACCTTGACCGTCAAATCACTGAACTTCATCGTTAGAGGTCGGTCGTTGCTTCTGAGCTTGAAAAGGATTTTGAGTCGAACAAACCTCGACTGGCAGAGTACGCGGCTGGCAGGAGATGGATATAGCAACTAAAGGCTGACAAAAGAACACGACAGGCCTAGGTCACGATAGGCAAAGTGAAGTGGCTAGAACAGAAAGCCACCCTTGAAGCTTTTCTTCCTTCGACTTCTTAGGATTTTTGTGTTCTTGCTTGTAAGCTGGTCAATTTCTTTTTGTAATTTTACGTGTATGCCTTTTGAAAATTAATGAAATCAATTCTTTATTCTTGCATCTCCCTAGTGACCAAATAATATTTCTTTAGGAATTTCCCATTGATCGGTAATTTATGAATTAAACCAGTTCGATCCTTGAGGTGGTATACCCCATTGCCGAGAATTTTGTGGACGAGGAATGGGCTTCCCAATTCAGCGACCATTTCCCGAATCTGGGATCCTAAATCCCTAATGGTCATTAGTTCACCTTCACCGAACATTTTTTGCCTAACTCGTCGATTATAAGCTCGTTCGACAATCTTTTTCAGTGCCACTAATAAGTTATACGCATCGAGATGATCTTCCTCCAAATCCTCCAACTCTTGCGTCATGGCCTGATTATACTCAGCACTGAACAAGCTGCTTTGTTCAATAACTCGTAACGAGTTTATGCTTAGCTCGACTGGTAGTATTATGTCGTGTCCATAAGTTAATGCATATGGGGTTGTCCCTGTTGCTGATCGAAGTGAAGTTTGATATGCCATAATGCCTCGTTTAACTTCAAATGCTACATACCAGGCTTTTCTTTTATCATTTTCTTAAGGATACCGATTAGAACTTTATTACTTGCTTCGACCTATCCGTTTTCCTGTGGGTAATACGACTTGGACTGTTCGAGTTGAATTTTCAAACTTGCTGTGTATTCTTTAAACTTGTCGGTCGTAAAAATTGTGTCGTTGTCCGTTATAATTATTTCTGGTACCCTGAATCTCATCAGAATGTTTTCTTCTACAAAATTGCAAACTTTTTTAGATGTTAACTTGACGTATGATTTTGCTTCGACCCACTTGGTGAAGTAGTTCGTCACTACAAGTATCCATGCATGCTTTGCTCATCCAGAAGATGGTGTAATCTTGCGAATTACATCCATGGCTCATCCTCTGAACGACCATGGTTTGGTGACCATGTGAAATAACTCGGCTGGGACGCTCTATATGAGCCCATGGATTTGACATTGTAGACAACCTTGCATGTATTCAATGCAATCTTTTAACATACTCAGCCAAAACCATGTCAGCGGAGCAACAAACGTGTTTTGCATCTGAATTGATGAGCCCCGCATATTCCTTCGTGTACCTCTACAATAGCTTAGGCGGCCTCATCTGGGCCGAGGCACAATAACAAAAGATTGTCTTCACCTTTTTGGTATAGTTCATTCTGGTGCATTATGTAATTTGTGGCATGTACTCTTGTTTTGCGGTCGTGTTTGTCATTGGCAATATCAAGATACTGCATGATTAATCTTTTCAAGTCATCTGGTAATGTCTCAATCACATAGTTTCTAGAGGATCCTCTCATTCCAACAATGAAGGTAGGGACATAACTCGTATACTGATTACGTGGTCGTGTTAGAGAACTTGTTGATTAACCAAGGTCGGGTGTAGACGTCGCACTACTGGTATGACCCGGCCCAGTTTATCCCCCAGAAGTTGTGCTTTAGAGGCTATTTGAGCTAAATCATTTGCATCAATATTTCGAACTCATGAAATGTGCTTTAATATAATGCCTGCAAATGATTTAGCTAAATATCTGGCAACCATATAATAGGGTGCCAGAGTACAACTCATGCAATGAAAAGTCCCATTGAGTTGGTTAATCACAAGTTTTGAATCATCGAGGATGAGCACGCAGGCTGCCTTCATGTTGTGAATGAGGCTAATGATGGGAGCCTCATATTCGGCCTAATTGTTTGTACTGTCAAAATCCAACTTGGGAGAAAAATACCATCGGTAGTGATAAAGGGATTGGAAGACGATTCCAATACCAGTCGAGGTCGAGGTACTAGAGCCGTCAAAATACATCATCCAGTAGTTATCACATGTTTCCACCATGCTAATTTCGACATCATTACCCCCAAAACCGTATGTTGAAGGATGTTGAGCTAATAAATTGGCTAGTGCTTATCCTTTGACTTCTTTTTGGGGCACATATTGCAAACTAAATTCGGACAGCACCATTGTCCATTTCCCAACTCAGCCTTTTACTATGGGTCGAGTGAGCATATAGTGAATAACATCTATCTGGTTAATGACCTGAGTAACAGAAGGGAGCATGTCATGCCTGATTTAGACATAGCAAAGAAGAAAGCCAAACAGAGTTTCTCAACAGCTGAGTTAATATTTTGGCTAAGATAAAAAATGGCCTGCTCCTGCCCAATGTCGTTGTCTTGCGCAAAAAGACAGCCAATGGATTCCTCGGCAGCCAAGATATACAACTTAAGAGGTTTACTGCGCCAAGGTGGCATGAGGATAAGTGGGGTGGTAAGAACGACCCTGATTTGCGTTAAAGCGTCTTGATGTTTTTCATGCCATTCAAATTTGTCAGAATCCTTAAGTTTCAACAGTGTGGAAAAAGCCTTCATTTTCCCTGCCGAGTTAGAAATGAAATGACAGATGAAATTGATTTTGCCGAGCAAGGATTGTAATTGCTTCTTGGTTGTTAGTGGTGAAGCATCAACAATTACTTGAGCTCTATTCTCATCTACCTCAATGCCACAATGATGTATAGGGAAACCCAAGAAGTTGCATGCTGATACACCAAAGGCATATTTGGAAGGGTTGATTTTAAGGTTATGTTGGTGCATACAAAGAAAAGCTCGCCGAAGATCATCTAAATGTGTTCTGCAGTGCTTTGATTTGACCACAACATCATTAATATAGACCTCAATGACTGTGCCAATCAAGTCATGAAAAATGGTATTCATAGTGCATTGATATGTGGCACCGACGTTCTTAAGTCTTAAGGCATGACGACCCATTCGTAGGTCCCGAATACCTTGGGCCAACGAAAAACAGTTTTGTGGACATTGGCCATAGCAATGAAAATCTGGTTGTACCCAACATGGCCGTCCATAAAAGATAACATCTCGTGGTTTGCTGCAGCATTGATTATCAAGTTTGAAATTGGCATAGGATATTCTTTTTTAGGGGTTGCCAAGTTCATTACAAAAATCAATGAAAATAGGTAGAGCACCACTTTTCTTTAAAACCGGGACAAAATTTGCCAACCATTCGACGTATCAAGTTGTCAAAATAAAACAGGCTTTTAAAAGTCGAACGAGTTCATCTTTTATGCCAAATTGAACTTTGATAAAAAATCGTCGGGAGGGGGGTTGGCGGAAAGGTTTACATCTAGGTTTGATTCGTATTTCGTGCTCGACGAGTGTTCGATCCAGGCCAGGCATCTCATGGTAACTCAAAGCGAAACACCCTTTAAATTCTTCGAGTAGTTTACAAATAAAGGCCGAGGGTTATCGGCCCTTCCAACGTTTACTTCATCCAATGGATCTTTGACTTGGGGCTGACTATCTTCGAGCTCGGTTGGGGCAGCTTGGACTTTATCAAGTGATAGGACTGGACGGTTGTCTCATTCGGCGAGGAACTCTGCTAAGTTCACACCAAAATTCGGTTGCTTGGAAATAGTATACCAATGGGCTAGCAGACGTTCTATAGTGGATGAAACCGTGGTCCAGTGTCTATCATGTTTAGTATTAGGCATCAGGATTGTCAATTAGGTTAACCAACCCGAGTCTCACCAAATCTGCTCATTGGTTTTGGGCCAACCTCGATGGCTTTCTGAAATGAGATCCGAGTCGGCCATTCTTTGTCATTGAAACCTTGCAGGGTGATGTAGCTGACATGATCATTGTAATTGTGAGCTTGAATCATATTAGCTTTGAATGACTGATTGTCGACAAGATGTATTATAACCGATTTGTCATCCCAGAAGATGAGGACTTGATATAATGACGATAGGATACAACCAGTTAGTCATGACCAAGTAATGCATTATACTTAGTTTTTGAATCGACTCTAAAAAACGCGGTCATGTGATTTGGACCTGCGATAGTCACTTCTAAAGGAAGCATTCCTTTAGTCTGAGATTTGTCGTTGACAAAATTGTCTATGGTTACCCATGATGGAATGAGTTCGTCATTGGAGCGATGAAGTGCTTTCATGACAGAAACAGGCACGATGTTGACTGTTGCTCCACAGTCGACAAAAATTTTGGAAATCGGGTATTTTTCAATATGGGTCGTGACATATAACGACTTCAAGTGATGAAGATTAATGGATGAAAAATGGGGAAATAGTTCGGCGAGAGCTGCTTTAAGTTTTTCCTCTTTGCTTAGTTGCTCAATTTCTTTGGTGGCCATAAAATCGTGGCCTCCTCCGCAATCACATCACCGTCCAGGACATTTGGTAGAGATGTGGTTGGCCGGAATTCTGCGGGTAAGACATGGACCATGCTGATTTCTATGTTGTCGAGGATTGAAAGTCGCATCAGGTCATGATCTTCGTCCTTTGGATTTTTAGGTAAGGTGTCTTGCTCATGGGCATCACTCGTTTGGCTATCTTCGGCTACAGTGAAAATATGTTCATGGGACATGTTTATCGGAGCTGTTTTGTTTTGAATTTCGACCACTGGCTCACTCAACATTAGGACTTGGTCTTGTGCTTGTAAAGCCTTGTGGGTCTGCTTCTGATATGCAATGCGGGCGTCTCTTGTGTCTAGGTAAGCATCTAAACTCGTCACATGCTATTTTTCATCGATCTTAAGGCCAAAGAGAGAAACAGTTAAGAAAACTTCAAAATGGTTCCGCAGATATTGGAGGTCCTCGAGAGAGAAAGGAACATCAACAGTATCATATCAGTATATGGTTTTACCTCAATGCTAAGAACTCGGGCCTCGCATATATGTTGGAACCTAGCCTTCATTCCCAGATTTGACCACTTTTGGATGATTTGTTTGGCATCGAGGTAAGTTAACGCCAAATCAAAAGACTCTTAGCATACTTTTGGTAAGCCGTACAAGTCATTAGCTAAATACTTCTTGTGAAACTCCCGCATGTATTCCAACGCTTCGTCGAGAAACGGCAGGTGGCGATTTCGTTTAACTTTAATTAATGGCTCTTGTGGAGTTAACGAAGGAAGTTTGCTTTCGGCTTCCTTCTGGAAGTACTTGAGGCGAGCTTTCATCCTTTCGAAAGTACTTGTAGTGGCCCGTCAGTTTCCCTTGTGCTAGAGTTTGACATTAACTTAGCATAAGCTAAGTTTGAAATGTATCTAGATGGCTCGTCCGAGGATAGATCAACTTTCAATGATGGCTGAAAATTCTGCTTAGGGACGTACTACGTCGGGATGAATTTGACTTTTCCCTTTCTCTTATCCTTGGGTAGATGAGCATCTACCATGCTTACTGTCGCCAAAGGGAAATGATCGACGTCAACAACAATTGGAGATTTCTTAGGAAACTTGAGTTTGCCATTATCGATCCATCTTTGGATGGTGTTGCGAAATATGACATAATTATTTATTGTATGCTTGTTTGAGTTATGGTATTTGCAATATGTCTTTCCTTTCAAATCTTCAGCATTAGCAATATTATGCCATAGCCGAAGCTTGACAATTTTTGCAAGTAACACTTGGTCAAAGTTGGCATTGGCCTTGGTGATGTCGAAAATGTAAACCTTTGATGTTTCGACAACGGCTTCCATAGAGGCCAAGCTAGTTTTGATGTCTTTCGAATTAACGTGGGCCTTGCATACGTATGGTTTGTCAATCACTATCTTGGCCACATCTATACTGGCATATTGGGAGTCTTCGTCTTCGACCGATGCATAACTTATCGTTGGGTTTTAGTAGAACGTCCATCCGGTTGGAGATTTCAAGATTTTGTTTTCTCGGAGCAAATAATCATATTGCTCGACATATTGAGCTAGTTCGTACATATCTTGGAAGTTTGGCCCAAAGTATTTCTTTTTGTATTTCATGTCCAGGCCATTTAAGGCAAACCTAACAAATTCAACTTCAGGAAAGGGTACTCGACACTAGTTTCTAGCCGATTTGAACCTTGTAAGATATTCCATTGGTGACTCATCAGATGATGTAGCCATCTTGGCTAGAGAAGAAACTGACATTTCCATCCCTAGTCAATAGAATTGCTCATGAAATTTCTTGACCAATTCCTCCCTACTTTGGAGGTAGTTGGGTGGGAGGTTGAAGTACCATACGAATGCTGAGTCGGTTAACGAGAAATTGAACAGTCGTAGTTTATGAAAATCATGGTTAACATCTCTACATTGAGTAGCGAATCGAGCCACGTGTTCTAACGAGGACAAAGATGATTCTCCAACGAAAAGGCTAAAGTCTAGAATCTTGAATCTCTTAGGATACTCGAACCTTTCTACAAAGGTTGAATATGGGTGAATGAATTTTGGAAACGTCAACCCTTTTTTTAAGGCCGAATCAACCATTCTTTAGACTTCGACCATGTCAAAAAGCATCGCTTCTTCTTTTCGGTCGATTCTGAATGATCTGCTGTTTGGTTCACCATTTTTTTCCAAGTCAATAATTTTGAGCCAAGCAAATCCTGTCTCGACCTATATCACTGGCAATGGATTATTTTTTAGAAGTGGAGGCTGCCTGGGTCGATCGGCGGGTCCAATACCATGGACTTTATTAACCAAAACTTCGAGCAATCTGTTGTGCACATCGCTATTATCACGTATCTCTTCAAGTATGCTTTTTACCTCTCGGTTGAACATTTGCTCAAACAGTTGGGATTATTCTTCAAATCGCCACCGAAGAAAAAAATTAGGTGGTGGATCAGAGGTCTCATCATCGTCGTTGTCACAACCCTCCATCAATCATTTAACAAAAACGTTTTTTTGTCATTTTGGTGGGGATTTCTGCATCACGGTCTGATCGCCGAGATTAGCTTCCTTTTCTCGGAATGTTATACTTGTGGCTTCAGGTGTTATGGCAGCTGGAGGAAATCTTTGTCGACTGTAGATGAAAGATTAGTTGTTGACTTACCCAAAACTGTTTTCTTTTTTATTGACCGTGTTTTAATGGTCATGAACTTCGTAGTTTTAGCATTGGGTCCCACCGGGCGTGCCAAAATGTTAACCCTAAAAACTACCAAGCCTACATGGCATACAGGCCGATGAGATGACCTCTACCAATAAGGACTTGGAAATCCTTGTCGACCGAGACTTGGATAATAACCAGTCTGTCTCGAAGCAAATATGTTTATCCAAACTAAAGGTGCTCCTCGGTCGGCTGATTCTATGGCTCCAGTATTGTTTATCCAAACTAAAGATGTGTTGTCGAGAAGAAAATGGGAGAGGAAAAAATCTCAGGGTTGTTGAGAAGCTTTGCTCATGGCAATTTGTGTGTTGATTTGAATGGGCCTTGAATGATGCACTCCCTTCTCTATTTATAGCAGCAAACCCCCTTTATGGCTAAACTAGAAATGTACTTGGATTAGAACTCCTCAACCCAATCTGATCAGGTTTTAGCCAATCCTAACCCCTATAGGACTTTGAACCAAGCTCCTTAACGAACCAGATTCATTTCCTAATTCTAAGCATCTTCAGCTTTAGGACTCCTTTTTGCACTAGGGTTCGACTACCTCACCCTTATCTAAATCAATCCTCCTAGCAACAGGATTTGGCCCACCTTGACTGGATAGCTCATGACAAGATTCTAGATGAATGTTACTGTGCCGAGAACAACTCTAAGCTCGGCCCAAAATATTATTTTGGGCCCACACACATAAATAAAAGGGTTTATTTTCTCAATCGCACCTCCTCCCTTCTCCTTCCCACCAACCCACTCCCATCATTAAATCAATCCATACCCAAACATATACATTAAACACAACAGTAAAAGATATAGAAAACATAGCTGCTGAAGCCTCATATGCTTGAATAATTTATGGACGTAGATAACACATTCAATATCACTGTATAGTCGGCAAGGCCACTGAGGCTATTATAACGAGAAACCGAAACACAAATCATCACAGTCCAGTCAGATTCAAATGACGAATCAATGTTGCCATAGGAAACATGAGATAGTTGAGAAATCAAATAACAAATCAAGAAGTAAACAATATAACCACTGTTGATTTTGTAAGGATACAGTATTTATTAATCTTAAAATAATAGAACAAACAAATCAGAGCATTTAGGAATAAGGATAATACACTAATCGCAATAAGTACCATGATATTGTTGGGGGTTTCATAAAATGTGGGATAGTCGCAAGAGGTGGGCGGGCAGTGCACAATCAATAATTCGACAAGAAGCCGAAAACCTGGCTGCAGCTTCTCGCCACTTTCATCCCACGATAAGGAATTTCTCAATGGACTGGGTATGGTGGACCGGGGGTAGGGCTTGTGTTTTATGTTTTCATTTTTCACTTGTAAATAATTTTTTAGGTTCTATGTTAAGGATAATTCTTATGTTAATATTCTGAAACTCTTAAATATTATTACATTTAATATTTTAACAAATGACAAGTTTTGAATGGGTGGTAATGCCACTTAGCATAGTTCAATGGTAAAATGAGCCTCATACAAGTTTTTCTTCTGAAAAGCAAGACTTTTGTGGGATCCTATCCGCTCAACTGTTTCTATGAACCCTAATTTACTTCGTCAATAGCCTTAGGTAGTGGGGCATGGCAAATTTAAAGTGATAACCACCAAAAGAAAAAATAGATTTTGAATACGTTTACGCTGTACACATATTACTCTCTCTATATAAATCATAGAGGAATAGCACACCTTAACATAACACAAAACAATTGTAGATATCTAAATTTCGTTGCATACAAATGGACAAGTCATCAATAACATGTGGCACAAATCAAGCAAAGGAAGGACAAAACTTCCCCAAAATTCGGCAAAAGGGGGGAATTTCTCCTTAAAATCGGCAAGAGGTCCAAATTGCTCCTAAAACCAAAAAGAAAGCTAAGGCATCTTCATAAAACAAGCAAGAATTAAAGATTCCTCACAAAATAGGTAACAAGCCCTACAATTCGGCCAAGCAAGGGAAAGTGACTGAAATTGAGACACAAAACATGCCTAAATTCTCCCATAGATGAATCCAAACACAAATCAAAGCCAAGTCCATCCAAAGGCAAGCTTTGAGAAGTCTATAAATAAAAGGTCCCAAGACAAGCATAAGGTCGACAATTTCTACATTAAAGGTGGACAATTTCTACATTCAAGGGCCAAAATTCTCACAAAAGGAGAACTTCTGCCAAATCTTTGAAGACTAATATGCTGCCAAAGCTCTCTTCGAAGAACTTACAACGAAAGAAAAAGCTTTCTTTTGACCAAAGCCGAAGCATTCCCTTGAAGAATCAACAAGCACTTGTGCTAATTCCTTCAAGACTTTGTTGCAAGTTTAAAACTTGTAACAACGTTCGATTCAAGATCAAGTTGCCAAGACCCTTGAATCAACAAAATCCTACATCAACCCTACCTTTGTCATAGCTTTAAGGTCAAAACCATCCACGCATTGTTTCAAGCTCAAAACTTGAAGCAATCGTTCAATTGTTGATCCAAGATCGAGTCATCGTGACCCTTGGATTAACAACCTACGCATCAACGACTGTTTTCTGTTGCTGGAAAAAACTTCATATAAACTTGGTAGCAGAGATTAGGGTTTGCCTACTATACTCGGATTTGATATTGTTATTCAAGCGGACTCCGCCAGAGCTGGTTTCGGCATTGTTTGTGACGACGTAGTCAGCTACATGGGCAGTGCCATGAAGGCTTGCTAGTGTTATGAGCAAGAAGAAATACAAATGGTGAACCATAGCTAGGAAATTTAAGGATAAGTAAAGAAAGTTGAGGTTCCACCATAAAACAATTGGCAATATGAGGAGTAAACCAACTACTTATAAGCCCATGCAGGGTCCCTCCTCCTATTAATGTAGGGCTGATTCTCAACACGCCCCCTCACTTGTGGCTAATTTTCAAGCTTAACACGTGGACAACACAATGGGATGACGTGGAACATGTGTGGCCGTTTAGCTTCACACATGGGGCAACCTTGCTCTGATATCATGAAAAGATAAGGTTCCACCATAAAACCAATTGCCAATATTGGGAGTAGCCCAACTACTTCTAAGCTCATACAAGGTTCCTTCTCCCATCATGTGAGACTCATTCTCAACAATAAGATTTGGGCTTTTTCCTTGCGTTTTTGTAATATGTAAATATATGCTATTCCACTATGGTTTATATAGAGTAATATATACAGTGTAAACCTATCCAAAGTTCCTTTGGTGTATGCCATGCCAAATTAGCTAAGGTAAATATGTATTTATAGAAAAGTTGAGCAGATAGTATCCCACCACCTTCTATACAAGTACGTGAAAGACATGCAAACGGCTAATAAACGTAACTTATAACGTATCATTGATAGGAGCATATTTAGGCGACTTACTTAGCTTGTTTTCGTGCATCTATGTTGTTAATTCATAGTTATTTTAGTCATTTATGCTTCTTTTGTGTGTTTTCAGGTTCTAAGGGCTTAGGGAGCAAGAAAGTGCATTTTGAGGCTATTTGGGGCACCTTTGGGCATGGATTGGATAGCTTAATCATGGAGCAAAGAGGATGGACGAAATTGAAGCCTTGTATACTCTTTGGGGACATCAAACAAAGGGCCTAGCCCAATCAAACAAATCCTTTGAGCCATGGAAAACCTCTAGCCCAATCAAACATATTATGCCATGCAAACCAACCTATTTTAGGCCCATTCTATGTACTTAAACCCTAGCCCTTTAAACTAGCCTTATTATCACTTACATTCACTTATCACTCATCACATATCATTCATTTATCACTTAACATATCATTCATTCATCTCCTTATCATAACCATACACTCATCTACTTATCATAACCATACACCTATCACTTATCACTTATCACAACAACAACCTAGCACATGCACTCCCATTCTTTAACCCAATTCCTTTCCAACATCTCACATGCATTTCCACCTTCCTACTTCATCATTTCATCACATTCTCCCTCTTTAATTCCACATGCATTCACTTCATCATTACACCACCATTCATTCTTTATTCCACATACACTCATCATCACACAACCTAGCTAACCCTACATGCATTATTTATTAACTCTTCATCATGCATAAACATTTTAAATCATAAAAAAAACCAACCAAAACCGTGCATTACTACCATCACTTTCCAACATTTCTCATTTCATTATTCATTCACTTTGCATTCATTCAAGTCTTCCACATGCACTTATTCTTTCATCATTGCACCACCAATTCAACACATGCATTCACACATCAACAACATCACCCTTGTGCCATGTTTCCCCCTTTGTTCCCACCCATCACATGCATTTCCACCTTGGTCATGCTTTCCCATTTCATTATTCATTCACTTTGCATTCATTCAATTCCACCCCACATGCACCCTTTATTCTTTCATCATTCACAACACAACACAACACCACAAACACCTTAAACAAATAGCCATATACATCTCCACTCCTCCTATAAATACCCTTGCATTCATTCATTCACATATCATCTCATTCACAACACAACAACACACCACAAACACATTCCTTTCTCCCTTAGAATCCAAAAACCATCTTCCATTTCCACCAATCCTCATCCATTTCCATAATTCCCCAACACTTCCATCCCCCCAACCAACCTATCCTTAAACCTTGTGCTACAACAACGAGGAAGAGAAGAGTGCCTAAACGTTCATACAATTCAAGTTTTGAGTTGTTGGAATGTTTAGGTGTTTCTTTGATTTCAAAGTTTCATTTTAATTCTCTTTGTTTTGTACGTATGAGAAATGGAAGAAAAGAGTGCTTAAACGCTCATACAATTCAAAGTTTTGAGTTGTTGGAATGTTTAGGTGTTTCTTTGATTTCAAAGTTATGAGGAACTAAACCCCCTTTAGCTAGGGGGTGATTCGAAATATATGTTTATGCTTGCAATATGATTTGAGTACTTCTAATTACGTTTCATAAGTTGTGAATTCAATTTGTTTAACTATTTGATTGATAACCTATTTATGTATGTTTATTGAGAGTCGACGCTTAATTTTCATGCATGAATTTGACGCTAGAATATAAGTGAGTTTCACGTAATAGTTATGAACTTATATTCACAAGTAGTGGAGGTTGCTTATAAACAATCGCGTTAAACAAATTCTTGGCATAAGTTTCATGCAATCATAGTAACGAATGCCTCGTCAACACTTATAGTTTTCATGATGCTTAATGATTCTTGCTTGTATCTCTATTATGCAATTCATGTAGGGAACTTGTGAGGAATGCTTTGGGTTGTCGTATGCAATCATCCAATTCATTAACTTAAGGAAAACTTGACGGTTAATTTAAGCGGACCTAATTAACCCGGGGCGTTGAGAATTCATGGTTTATTGAAAAGCAATTAGACATCGTTTTGTATGCAAGTATAACATATGTGGAGATGAACCCCTTAGCTAGCTTCCCATCCATTCATTTCCGTCAAATCCATATTTACAATTTGTTTTGTTTCCAAGTTTCCATTTTTAGTTTAAAGTCGTCCAAAACTCAATCCCCCTTTACTTTATTGTTCAATTTAGTTAGAAATCATTTTAGTTTGTGTTTTTAAAGCATTTTGAGTCTTTTGGTTTGTTTTAGTGTTTTAACGTTTAGTTTCACATTCTTTGAGTCTAGTTTAGTGTTTTATATTGTTTTTATGTTTTTGAGTCAGTTTCCAAGAGATTAACAATCCCTCCTAATCCCCGGTCCAGAACGATCCCTACTTATACTTATACTACAATTGTCAAAAAGAGGGTTTAATTTGTGCGCGTATAATTCTCGCATCAAATTTTGGCGCCGTTGCCGGGGATTAGCAACTTTGCTAATCCCTTGGATTGTTTTATTTTCGTTTGTTTTTATTTTTCCAGATTCTTAAATTTGTTTTGTTTCTTGTTTTAGGTACTAGTTCATGACTCGGAGTTCTCATCCGATTCGTGAACATATCCTGGAGTGATTGGGTTCTTCGTCCGGCTGTACGACGTTAAAGCAAGCGCTACTTGGGAGGCAACCCAATACAGTAAATAAAACTTTTGCTTGGTCATTGATTTTTTTTCGATAAATTACAATTGTGTCTAAACATGGCAGAAAGATGGAGCCTTTACAAAGGTTGTGTACGTGAGGCCCCACTACGTGGCAACACTCTCGGAGCAAGAGGCATCGGAGCAGGAGGCATCGGAGCAGGAGGCATAGGAGCAGGAGGCACCGAAGATAGATCATTCAAGGCCCCAAACCTTGGTGGAACGCTGGATGACCCAGGAAAGAGGTGCCTCTGGAAGAAAGCTGCAAACCGTTGACGGTCATCAAGCTCATCAAGCTTCCTCTTCATGCCTGTCGAATAATTATTGGCAAGCACGTGCAAACTTCGGTTTTCGTACTTAAGCTGTTTGATCTCCTGCTTAAGACTCTCCACCTCCGCCATCAAGGATTCAACCTGACGGGAGCGAGCAAGAAGGCGTTGGCCCATGTTGGACACAGAGCCAGCGCATTGAACACTCAGAGCCAGGGATTCTTGAACGGCCAACTCATCGGACCGTCCTGAAAGCAGTTGACTGTCTTTGGGAGTGAGGAGGTTCCGAGCCACTATCGTAGCCGTTGTGGGATCCGTCATCACAGAGTCCTCATCTGTAAGAGGGCCATGGGAAGATAAGAAAGACGGGCACCATACCTTACCCTGACGAGGCGCGACCGGGTCACTGCTTAGACTCAAATCTAAGCAAATGTTCGATGGGTTGGATGAGCTAGCCATTGTTCAAGAAGTTAAAAGAAAAGGGTTGGATGGAGGAAAATCTCGACGAGCCGAAGATGATTTTTGGGAAGTCTTCAAAGTGTGCAGATAGAGGTGATCGATCACCTCTATTAAAGGATAGGCGACAGAATCACCAATTCAGCATTGAAGAGACACTGCTCTTCAAAAAAAAAAAAAACCGGATTTTCTGGCGTAAAGATCGCCAGCTCTTCAGACGCAATCCAAGCTTTTCAGAAAGCGTGTGCAAATTTGTCAAAAGCTCCCAGCTTTTCAGAAGACGCGTGGAAGGCGAGAAATCAGCTGCACACTTTAGCCGACAAACGTGGGTGACAAAGCCGAAAGCTCCCGGCTTTCCAAAAAGCGAGTGCAAATTTGTCAAAAGCTCCCGGCTTTTCAGAAGACGCGTGCCACTTTGTCAAAAGCTCCCGGCTTTTCAGAAGACGCGTGGAGGACATTGCCGCATCCGCACTGCCATTTGCCATTACAATTCCTATATACATCAACCTTCATGGCAAGGCATACACCCACAAATGCATAATTTTCCTTCTCGGTCGAAAAATGTAAGCTGCAACCAACCCTCTCAAACATGCTCAGATTTCTCCTTCTCTTGAGATCACACTTTCAAACATGGATGTATCCCCCAAAGAAGATACCAAATGCCTGCAGTACGAATGAGGAAGAGGAAACGGTGGATCGAAGCATGTGGATTCATTTGCTGCCTCTTCGAAAGCAAAGGTATCTCATATCATCAAGGGCAAAAGCAAAGGTATCTCATATCATGCTCTTTCCCTGTCTTTTCCTTTGTCCTTGATATTACTTGCATGGCAAAGTTAAAGAAGCAATCAGCCGGCACTTGGAGTCTATCTGGACTCTATTCCCTGGTTGCTTACCTAGCTTTGCTGAGCTATCCTCTAACCCTCTTCAATACGAATTGGAGAGATTGAACAAAGAAACAGATAAGAGGAGGAAGCTCAGACCTTCGGGGGAAACCAAAGGAAGCCTGCTGCCCAGTTCAAGAGTAGCACAAAGGAAAATCAACGATGGGATCAGCGCAGTTCAAGAGTAAGCCTGTGGAATCACAAAGATCCAAGCCTCACTGCAATCACCAAGGAGAAGATGGAACGAACACTCCACAACCAGATTTGCATCTCTAAACTCTTCTCTTTGTTAGATACATTCTGCCATGTTTAGTATGTTTAATTGCTGTTTATATGTTTGTTTGTGTTTAGTGTGGTTTTTAACATTGAGGACAATGTTTGATTTAAGTGTGGGGGAGATACTAAAGTGTTTTGATGCAAATTCGTAGGGTTTTATCCACCATAACTTCAAATGTTGTTTCTTGCTGTTTTTAAGTGTGTTTAGTGTGTTTTGACTTAAAAATTCGAAAATCACATAAAAATTTGAAAAACATGTTTTGAAAAGCCTAAAAAGAGTGTTTTGAGTCGTTTTTGTGTCGTAGGTACCTTCCAACACAATGATAAGGATTTGGTTTGTAAGTGCATGACTGTTAAAAAGAGTTATAAACATAGAGAAAAGTTTGATTTACTCTTGGTATATGCTTGGTTAGGTTATAATGTATGACTTCACATGCAATCATAAAAGAAAAATTCGTTTTTGTAACATGCTTGAAGGAAGGAACTCAAACAAACGCTACAACCCTGAGAGACTTGAGCCTATAACGTTCTTTGGAGAGTATAATCTGTGATTTCTTGTTTTCTAAAGTCGTTGCATGATCTCATTATTCTTTGCTTGGTTACTACTTAGAAGGCGTTTCATCATATAGTTCCAAATGCTAGAACTCATGCCCATTTCATTCAAAGCATATTATTGATTTGCATAACACATATTCAAGATGAAGTTGTGTAGTGACCACCATCAAAGCCAAAAAGCCATGTGCCCTTAACTCATTTTGTGTTTAAGTTTAACCCCATTGAGCCGTGTTAGCCCATGTTCTTTGTTAACCCACTTTATCCTCACCTAACCTAGAATATGACCGTCCTTACCCTTGTTCTTGAAGCATAGTAAGCAATGAATTCCTTTTGATTAAGGTATTGCAAGAAAATGAGTGTGGGGGAAGGAATGCTTGTTCTTACGTTTATATGTATGTTTTGAGATTCAAAAGAAAAAAAAAAAAAAAAAAAGTGAAAATAAGTAAGAATGAACTCACGAGCGTTGATGGTTGAAGAAAGGGTCCAAAAAGTGAATATGGCCCTAAAGTTTTGTGTGACTTTCCCTTGGGTGTTCAAAGTTGACTTCTGCGTTCTTAAGGGAATTCTAAGTGCCTGATTCAATACTTTGCTCACTATTGCTTTAAGAATGTTTGTTTACCCTTCACCTTTCATTGTTAGCCAATACCCTAGCCCCGTTACAACCCTTTGACTTCTATCTTAAGTGTTATGTATTTCAATTGTGGAGTTTGAATTTGGTATGAGCATATGGTGTCACTGGTTCTCGCGTCTAAGTAGTAGCATTCCATTCATGAGATCATATCTAAACATGCTTATTAACTCCAGAAATTGCGATACATATATGTGAGTGTTCGTTTTCATGTTTACATCAATCTTCTCACATATGACTAGATTAGGGTGTGTAGTTAGAAATTCTGAGTGAAAATCGAGTGCATATCTTGTAAGGAATTGAGCAAATTCTCTAAGGCATGTTACTACATTCAAAACATGGTTTTAAATGCTTAATTGTGAACTAGTATATGGTGACTATGATTAAGAATGTACTTAAGTGTGAAGATGACTAAAATCTATGAGAATGATGATTTTTAACATGTCATGTGCATTGGAAATCCCTAAGACGGTTGTTGGAAGGTTTAGGTTGTGTTTTACGTGTTTAGTGTTGTTTTGTTTATTTGTTTTTATTTCTGTTTTGCTCGAGGACTAGCAAAAGTTAAGTGTGGGGGAGTTTGATAGGAGCATATTTAGGCGACTTACTTAGCTTGTTTTCGTGCATCTATGTTGTTAATTCATAGTTATTTTAGTCATTTATGCTTCTTTTGTGTGTTTTCAGGTTCTAAGGGCTTAGGGAGCAAGAAAGTGCATTTTGAGGCTATTTGGGGCACCTTTGGGCATGGATTGGATAGCTTAATCATGGAGCAAAGAGGATGGACGAAATTGAAGCCTTGTATACTCTTTGGGGACATCAAACAAAGGGCCTAGCCCAATCAAACAAATCCTTTGAGCCATGGAAAACCTCTAGCCCAATCAAACATATTATGCCATGCAAACCAACCTATTTTAGGCCCATTCTATGTACTTAAACCCTAGCCCTTTAAACTAGCCTTATTATCACTTACATTCACTTATCACTCATCACATATCATTCATTTATCACTTAACATATCATTCATTCATCTCCTTATCATAACCATACACTCATCTACTTATCATAACCATACACCTATCACTTATCACTTATCACAACAACAACCTAGCACATGCACTCCCATTCTTTAACCCAATTCCTTTCCAACATCTCACATGCATTTCCACCTTCCTACTTCATCATTTCATCACATTCTCCCTCTTTAATTCCACATGCATTCACTTCATCATTACACCACCATTCATTCTTTATTCCACATACACTCATCATCACACAACCTAGCTAACCCTACATGCATTATTTATTAACTCTTCATCATGCATAAACATTTTAAATCATAAAAAAAACCAACCAAAACCGTGCATTACTACCATCACTTTCCAACATTTCTCATTTCATTATTCATTCACTTTGCATTCATTCAAGTCTTCCACATGCACTTATTCTTTCATCATTGCACCACCAATTCAACACATGCATTCACACATCAACAACATCACCCTTGTGCCATGTTTCCCCCTTTGTTCCCACCCATCACATGCATTTCCACCTTGGTCATGCTTTCCCATTTCATTATTCATTCACTTTGCATTCATTCAATTCCACCCCACATGCACCCTTTATTCTTTCATCATTCACAACACAACACAACACCACAAACACCTTAAACAAATAGCCATATACATCTCCACTCCTCCTATAAATACCCTTGCATTCATTCATTCACATATCATCTCATTCACAACACAACAACACACCACAAACACATTCCTTTCTCCCTTAGAATCCAAAAACCATCTTCCATTTCCACCAATCCTCATCCATTTCCATAATTCCCCAACACTTCCATCCCCCCAACCAACCTATCCTTAAACCTTGTGCTACAACAACGAGGAAGAGAAGAGTGCCTAAACGTTCATACAATTCAAGTTTTGAGTTGTTGGAATGTTTAGGTGTTTCTTTGATTTCAAAGTTTCATTTTAATTCTCTTTGTTTTGTACGTATGAGAAATGGAAGAAAAGAGTGCTTAAACGCTCATACAATTCAAAGTTTTGAGTTGTTGGAATGTTTAGGTGTTTCTTTGATTTCAAAGTTATGAGGAACTAAACCCCCTTTAGCTAGGGGGTGATTCGAAATATATGTTTATGCTTGCAATATGATTTGAGTACTTCTAATTACGTTTCATAAGTTGTGAATTCAATTTGTTTAACTATTTGATTGATAACCTATTTATGTATGTTTATTGAGAGTCGACGCTTAATTTTCATGCATGAATTTGACGCTAGAATATAAGTGAGTTTCACGTAATAGTTATGAACTTATATTCACAAGTAGTGGAGGTTGCTTATAAACAATCGCGTTAAACAAATTCTTGGCATAAGTTTCATGCAATCATAGTAACGAATGCCTCGTCAACACTTATAGTTTTCATGATGCTTAATGATTCTTGCTTGTATCTCTATTATGCAATTCATGTAGGGAACTTGTGAGGAATGCTTTGGGTTGTCGTATGCAATCATCCAATTCATTAACTTAAGGAAAACTTGACGGTTAATTTAAGCGGACCTAATTAACCCGGGGCGTTGAGAATTCATGGTTTATTGAAAAGCAATTAGACATCGTTTTGTATGCAAGTATAACATATGTGGAGATGAACCCCTTAGCTAGCTTCCCATCCATTCATTTCCGTCAAATCCATATTTACAATTTGTTTTGTTTCCAAGTTTCCATTTTTAGTTTAAAGTCGTCCAAAACTCAATCCCCCTTTACTTTATTGTTCAATTTAGTTAGAAATCATTTTAGTTTGTGTTTTTAAAGCATTTTGAGTCTTTTGGTTTGTTTTAGTGTTTTAACGTTTAGTTTCACATTCTTTGAGTCTAGTTTAGTGTTTTATATTGTTTTTATGTTTTTGAGTCAGTTTCCAAGAGATTAACAATCCCTCCTAATCCCCGGTCCAGAACGATCCCTACTTATACTTATACTACAATTGTCAAAAAGAGGGTTTAATTTGTGCGCGTATAATTCTCGCATCAATCATCTCAAAGTCTTCCCTTCCAGATTTCTTTGTAAAACATAGATACACAATTATACACAACCAGAGATATATAAAACATATTATCTCATTTTATTTCCCAATTAAACTAAGGGCAGCTTACTATATTTACCATTGACCTTGACTTAATGTACTTGCAGCTGGTCATAGATAAAGTTTGATTGTAACGGTCACATTTATAATTACTGAATCATTCCCTTCCCTTGTTCTATATTTGAATCACACAATGAAAACAATGAAACAGAATTAAGGCTTGCCTAACTGCCTAGATTAATTAGTAATCACAAACGGCCATAGCTTCTAATTAAGCTTAGAACTGCACTATGCGGGGATAAACAAGTCAAGCTTTGGTAATAGAAAGTTGTTTTGTCCAAAATGGTATTGAGATTGGCATAACTCCTCATTTTGATCTCTGAGATTTAAAATCGATAAAAGTGATCCCTGAGATTATTGACCATTAATCATTTTGGTCATTAAGTGAGAAACTCCATCGAATTGAGGGTATTTAGCCAAAACAACCCATCCCTTTGAATTAGTGGTTTCTTCAATTTAATAGATATTTTTCACATAAGGACCAAAAATTTTAACGGTGGACAATTAGAGGGATCACTTCTATCGATTTTTAATCTCAAGGACCAAAGTGAGAAGTTATGACAATCTCATAGACCATTTTGGCTAAAAACCTAAAAAGTTTAGAGACAGAGGAAAGAATACTTCAGAGCTAGGGGCATATACCATAAGCCTCTTTGAGGAGTGACTCCTTTTCAATTTGTATATACATCAAATAATGACTTTTCTTTGGACAATCATCATTTTTTTCATCTAGATTGGATCATACTACAATGAAATATTTTGACTTTCGATAAAATATATTAGATTTCAAGGTACAAGACTCGTAGGTAGACTTAGCAATTTTTTACACGACCCGTTAACACAACACGTAAATGACATGAAAATAACGGATTTCGAGTCAATACAATAACTAATCGGGTTATTATCGGGTCACACGATAAGAACATGTCAATAACGGGTTCTTAACAGGTTTACAAGAGGGTGACACGTAGGCAACCCGTTTCGACATGATAATAAAAAAGTTATTTTGATGATTTTAATTATTTAAATTACTAAAAAACTTACTCTAAAATACAATAGCCGTGTGTATATGTATATATTGTATATATATTAAAATGTATTATTGTATTATTATTCTATATAAATTTAAAAAATTAAAGTTTATTTATTTAAATATTTTTAAAGCATACCATGGTCAAATAGTGAGAATAAAAAAATCTAAAACACTTAAAAAAAATCAAGTAATTTAAAAATACCGAACACATTAAAAAAAATTAATAATTAATTTACAAGTGCGAAAAAATGTGAAGAAATATGCAAATGCTTGTGATCGCATCCTCTACGTTTTGAAGGTGGGTACATCGTAGTTTGAATTTTTAAAACCATACAAACTCTCATGAAATGCAACTCCCTTCATTTTGCATATTCTTGAACATTTGGTATTTTGTAGTAATGTACTAATGTTTTTGGGAATTGTTATTAGCACTCCAAAAATCTCATTCTACACTCCTCATAAGTGTATTTTTCTTTTCAAATATAGAAAGTTTGGAGTGTAGAATGAGATTTTTGGAGTGCCAATAACAATTCCCATTTTTTTCATTAAGCTTTAGTGGAAGCAAATTTGCGCTGTCTTCTTCTTTGACGAAAATGCACCTACAAACTAGTAACACCTAAGCTTAAGTCCAAAAAACTCACATGCCCAAAGTTAGAATTCGAAAAAGAATATGCTTAGGAGTTTGTGGGTAGCAAATGGCTTAGCTTTTTAGTGGAAGAATAGGGCTATTTATAGGGAAGTGGCCGGCCCTATTTGGAGAATAGGAACCAGCCATATATGGTGGAATTATGAGTGTAATTGCATGATATTATGTGAAATAATATCTTGCAATTAACTTGGCAAGTAATCCTAAATTGAACAAGAAAATTGGGAGTTACCTTTTGAGTGAGGATTTGATGAGGAGTGATGAGAGGGATTTGAATAAATACCATTTTGATCACCTTTGACTCTTCCTTGATTGAGTTGTTATTGTCCATTGCATACGCGTGGGAATCCCAATGTGCCTCGAGGGTAATTTTGTTCTTTTAACCCAAAAGTCTACGTATCACCTCCATAATTTTCTTGATTATTTTTGGCTCCACAAGTGCCCCCATACCTTTTGGGCTACTCGTAGGAAATGGCAACAAGTGTAGAGATCTTCCTTTACTTTAGGAACATAAGATTGTTTCCCCTTTAGATGTAGATTCCCACATTAATTGGAAATTAGATTCTTCTAGGAAAAGGAAATACATCACTTCCAAAGTCTATTTAAGTCTACCTTAAGTAGATGATTAAATCAACTTTAGAGAGAAATTTATTCTACTCTACAAGAGAGAGAAAGCTAGAGGATATTTGTTCCCCTTCCCTTAGCAATCTTCTACACTTGCCCATGCAAAGGACCATCTTTTGTTGCTTTCTTCATCTTCACGCCGTACCAAGGTAAGAAAAATTTAATTTTCCTTGCCTTCTTAATTTTTTGGAGCCTTGTGGCTTGAAATTTGGCTTGACGATGGTCGATAATGAGTCAAAAAGTGGCATGGAGGGGCCATGGCATTATTGCCATGGTTAGCTTGGTGTGGCAGCGGCTCAGTGTGGGCTGCATGGCCTGGCATGTTATGCCTTCTTGTGCACTGGGCCACCTGTTGTGTTAGGTCAAGTGGGAAAGATGGGAACCAGTGCAGGTTGCTGTCATTGGGCCACGAGGCCTGATGCATTTTTTTTTTTTTGCAGCCATCTAACGATTCTTCGTTGCATCTTTGTAAAATTTCTTCAAGCATGTTTTCTTCAACCCACAAGGGTGATGATGGTGTACCGCCATTGTATCGGCAAGGTAGATCGTTGGGTAAAGTGGGCTACTTCAAGGGTGCTCACTTTAAAATTAGTTCCGATGACTCGTTCAAGGATTTTTCTTGAAGCATATAGGCATGCTATTCCGTCTCGGGTGCGTGTGAAACGTGTTAAGAAGGGTAACAGCCGTGAGCCATGTAGTGGGATTCGAAGAGCCATCAAGTTTCACCCTTACTACTTTATGTTGTGATTTAATTTTCCCAAGCTGTATTTCTTCCAAGAAGTGCTTTGCTTCCAAGAAGTTCTTTGACTTGGATCTAACCGTTAACGAATTTTCGTATTTCTTTGACATAGGCGACATTGATGGAGTTGGGCATCTGTGATCAAGAATAGGCTATTTGATCATTCGAGCAAGGAAGATTATGACTTGGCCCAGGAAACTTTGGAGATAAGTGGAGAGTGGGAGTCTAATTCTTCCCCTGAGCTACTCGTTCCGACAATTTTCATCATCAGTAAGTAGACTGCTTAGTCTATAGGCTATTTTGTGTTTTTGTTAAGCTGATCTCTGATTTGTTGATTGTCCTCATTTGCTTATGTAGATTCAGAATTTGGCTCAACTCCCAAGATTTCTCCATATATGAAAAATGTGGGCCATCCCCAAAAGATGAGATAAAGTGGATCCCGGTAGATGCATTAGCTCGTCCGCTCGTTGTCGTGGAGCCTGTTGTGAATAAAAGTGGAAAGAAGGGATATTCCCAGCCTGCTCAAGAGATGTCGGCTGAGAAAAAGTCAAAGACTTCCTCCGCTGCTCATAAAGGTTCGTTTGCTGCCGATAAGCTTACAATTGACTTGACTTATTTCAAGAAGAAGAAACATGGGGCTGCTAGATCCGAGCCAATAATGCCTGCCATGATAAAAATGGCTAGTACGATTTCTGATAGGATTGCTCAACGTAGAGGTTCCGTCATGCCCCCAATGCATAACAAAGTGGGAAAAACTATGGCAGCTGAAGCTTATTTCTCTACCAAGAAGATCAATAAGTTGGAGTCTGAGCTAGTCACGTTGAAGGGTCTAATATTTCTGCCCCCACTTCTCTGTAGCTTGAGACCGCTTGCTAAGAAATCGTTGACTTGAAGACTAGGCTTGACGCGATCCAAGTTAAGTATGAAAGTGCAAAGAAGAAGATTGGATGCTACATACCTCAGATTCAAGATCTTGAGCGTACAGTTTCTAAGCTTCATTCATTTGCTTACGCAAAGGATAAAGAGTTGATTGTTGCTCATAATCAAGTGATCCACTTCAAGGAGATCATCGATAGGCTTGAACCCTAAGTGTTAGAACTCCAAGGTTTACTAAAGATCAACGAAAGTCTGAAGAATGAAGTGGATAAGCTGCAACAAATCAGTTTTAGTTTACTTGGGGAGGACAAACAACTGAATGGTGAGAAGGCTAGGCGCGAGACTTCACTTGTTCAGAGGCAGGTCAATTTCTACAAGTTAGGTTATGTAGATCATCTCCTTGGTAGGCCGTCTGACTTTGACTTTGCTGGGAAAAACTTCGAGACCTTCTCTATTTCTTCGGAAAACTTGCTTGCCTTGACTTTTAAGGTTTCTATTGGTGAAGTAGTCAGAGAAGTTGGTGCCCAGGTTGGGGCAGCTGAGGGTGAAGCACTAAATGATGTTGTTGCCGATGTTACGGCTAACGAAGGTGTGGTGGCCGAGTAATCATGGAATTTCCAAGTTGCTGAAAGGTAGTCTTCTAGGCAGCCTTTAGAATTTTCTTTATTTTCCTTGTTGCTTTTGTTTTGCTTGAGTTCCTTCGGCCTTTGCATCTTTGCTTCTTTTGTTTACGCTTAACCCTTAACCTTTAGACCAGCTGTAAGCATGCTGCTTTTCTATAAGTAAACAGGCCTGTGTAGCCTATGCAACCATAGGTGTTGGTGTAGAACTTTTGCAAAGTTGTTAGCCATAGGGTCGGCAGCCGGACACTTTGCTTACAGAATAAGACAAGTTCATGTAACCACTTGGTTGTTAACCTTGGCTTTCTTAAATCCTTTGAGCTATGTGGCTTGCATCACAACATACTAAAGATTTTGGGTCATGAAATTTGTAGCCTTTCATATCAAAAGTACCCAGTTGTATAGAATTTTGTAAGCAAAGGTCTGAGAGAATTCCTTGATCTTTAGGTAATCAATTTCATGGGTTGTGTAGCAAGTATCACAACACTTTAGGAATTAGTGTAAATCTAAACGATCATTCTGCGCTTGGTAGAGGTAAAGCTTATCAACTGCATAACATGTCGGCAGTGGATAGAGCTTCGTATATGCATGCTAACTGTTCAACCTTCCACAAAAAAAATGTGCGGTTGTATAAGTTTAGCGCAACTTACTACTCGAAGGGCAAGTCGTAAGCAGTTTTTTGGAAACCATAAGCTACCTTAGTGCATTATGTAGCAGCTTTGGGGTTCCAGGGCAGCTGTCCATAACGCGTACTGCGTAATGTGCCTCATCTGTCTCTGAAGCCTAGTTCCCCACGGATTAGGCCAAGAGACCCAAATTCTTTTAGTTAGATAAGCATTGAAAAAGATAATTGTGGCTATTTCTAGGAATCTTGACACAAGCCATCGTGCACCTAGTTACACCAGGGCAACCTAACTCATCCATGTCTGGATATTTGGAATGTATAGTTCATCATCCCACATCAGAGAGAAAACCTATATGGGTGTTAAGGAATTGGTTTACCCTTTCGCACTAGAGAGCATGGTTGGTCCCTAAGGGGTGTAATTCCTGGAATGAGTCCCCAAGAAGGGTGCGGTCTTCTTTTGAAGTGCAACCAAACAAAGTTGTAAATTACTTTTGAAATCCTCATTGAAAAATGAGTGAAACAAACGAAAACTTAGCTGTAAGGTAGGAAATGCATAACAATTGGATAGTCCTCGACGTGCGAGGTGGTGCACGTCAAGCTGCTTAAGTCTTCAGGCTTTAATGTAGTGGGTGGTCGTGCATGGTACTTCCTTAGATTGCAGGCGTTCCACTATTTTTTTATCTCAAGGCTGTAACTACCCTTGCTGCCTACTCTGCTGATCTTGTATGGACCTTTCCAGATGGGATCCAACTATTTAGAGCTTTCTCTGCAAGCAATGATGAAGTTTTTCTTAGGACTAGATTTTTGGGCTGGAACTATCGAATTTGGGCTCTTTTGTTGTAGCTGGAGATGAGCTATTGCTAGTAGGCTGCAATGTGGGTGATGACCTTCTCGCATTTCTCATTTACGATCTAAGTTTGTGACCATCTTCTTTCTATTCTACTCGATGCTTGGCAGTAGAGTGTTAACACTTGGTAAGATGACATTGGGAGGAATGATTGCTTCTGAACTAAATGCCAAAGAGAAATGAGTCTCACCGGTTGCTCGTTGTTTGGTTGTGCGATATGCCCATAGACATCTGGGAAGTTCGTTTAGCCATTTTCCCTTCTTGTTAGTGAGGGATTTCTTAAGGCAGTCAAGAATCATCTTATTGGATTTGGCCTGCCCATTGCCTTAGAGATACCTTGGCATGGGCATGTGCTGCTTAATGCCATATTTCTATAAGAATTTCGCCAAATCTTTTCCTACAAATTGCGGGCCGTTGTCTATGATGATGGATTGAAGGATGCCAAATAGACAAATGATGTTCCTCCATATGAAGCACTTTATGTCTGTTTGAGTTATGGTTGTCATGGGCACTACTTTCAGCCATTTGGTGAAAGAGTCAATTGCCACGATCATCATGCCTCTACCCCTAGTAGCAAGCGACATTGGCCCTACCAGTCGATTGGCCACTACATGAACGACCATGGACTTGTCTATGGGTGTAGTTCGCTAATAGTCAGTACTGGTACCGGCTTGTAACGTTGGCAGCGGTCGTACTTTTATACTAATTTGTTAGCGTCTTGATGCAGGCTAGTGGTAGCCTGCGTTAAGGGCCTTATGTGCTAAGGATCAGCCTTCGGAGTGATTTCCACAAACGCCTTCGTGGATTGAACTTAGAACCTTTAGATCATTAGGAAGTGCTAAGTAGCGAAGATGTGGTCAGGTGTAGGATCTTCGGACTAAAATGTCGTTCTACATGTAGTAACATGCTACATTTGTTTGGAGCTTTCTTAACTCCAATCTTTCTATGGGGAATGTGTTATTGACCTGGCAGTCTATAATGAAATCCTGCTAGTTTGGAGTCATACTACCCTCTGACACCTTGGCTACTGGCTCCACCTCTGTGCTTGCTTTGTCCAATCACTCCACCGGAATAGAGCATTTAAGTTGGTGGTCGAGGGCTGAGCCTAGGCTGGCTAACGCGTCCGCGTGGGGGTTGTCTGCCCGTGGAACTTGAGTGAGGGTGTAAGTTTGGAATGCTTCAAGTTGCTTTGGTACCTTCTCTAGGTATTGCGCCGTGTACTCTCTAGTAGTCTGGCTAGTGATTAGCTGAGAATCAGAGTGAATTGAAAGCTTTTTCATCGCCAAGTCTTTTTCCATTTGGAGGCCTGCTTGTAGGGCTTCATACGCTGCTTCATTGTTGGATGCTTTGAAGCTTAGAGTGATTAGTTACTCGAGCATCGAACTGTCTAGGATGACAAAGACCACACCCACTCCCAAGCCCTTGTATTGGATGTGTCGTCGATATGCAAATGCTAGAAGTCTCTATCTAGTGAAGCAAGTGTGGTTAGGGCGTGCTCAGTTTCTTTTGGGGCGTCATTATGTTGCTCTGTTGCGTCGCCTAGGCTAGGTGTGAATTCTGCTATAAAGTTCTCCAAGGCATGGACCTTTATCACTGTGCGGGATCGAAAAACTAAGCCGTATTGGCCAAGTTCCAATGCCCATTTAGGATTGATCGTAGAAGATACTGAGCCATGATGATGAATGTATGAGCTTGAAAATATGGTCTGAGCTTTCGAACCACAACAACTAGTGCCAAAATTAATTTCTTAATCTTTGGATATCTAGTTTGGACCCCCAGCTCTTTTCGTATGATGGTAAAACTTACTGATACTTGTGAGACTGCCAATTAGATGTATAAGTCCTCTGATGCTTCCGGCTTGGATAGTAAGGGAGGTGATGAGAGATACTTCTTCAGGTTTAGGAAAGCTTTTTCGCACTCATCATCCCATTCGTCTTGTTGTGCCCTCTTGATTGCTTTGAAAAAGGGCTTACATTGATCGGTGAACCACAAAAGGAAGTGGTTGAGCATGGCTACTTATCTGGTTAAGGTTTGGATAGCCTTCAAAGAAGTTGGAGACTTCATCTCTAAGATTGCTCGAATCTGCTTGGGATGTGCTTCGATTCCTCGTTGGGTAATTAGCTACCTTAAGAACCTGGCTGAAGATACTTTGAATGTGCATTTGGCGGGATTGAGTTTCATCTTCTACTTTCTAAGGATGTCAAAAGTTTCCGCCAAATTACCAATGTGGTTTGATTGCTGCTTGCCCTTCACCATGATGTCATCAACGTAGACCTCCATGGTTACTCCAATTTGCTCTTTGAACATTATGTTTACCAGTAGTTGGTAAGTGGCTTTCACGTTTTTTAGGCCAAAAAGCATAACTTTGTAGCAGTAGGTGCCTCGCTCGATCACGTATGCAGTTTTCTCCTTGTCGGCCTCGTGCATGGCTATTTGGTTGTAGCTGAAGTATACGTCCAAGAAACTAAGCAGTTAGATCTCGGAAGTTAAATCTACAAGTAGATCAATTCGAGGAACTGGATAAGGATCTTTCAAGCATGCTTTCTTGAGGTTTGTGTAGTCTACGCAAACCCTCCATTTGCCCTTCTCTTTCTTCGTTACTAGCATTAAGCCATGCCGAGTGTGCTACCTCTTCTATGAATCCAGCCTTCAATAGCTTGTCGATTTCCGCTTCGATAATCGTCACTTGTTCGGGTGTGAAATATCTTTTTTTTTTGGATCACCAGCTTGGCAGGAGGGTCGACGTGCAGCTTGTGGCAAGCTATCTTGGGGTCGACGCCAGACATGTTGGAAAGTGACCACGCGAAGATGTCATAATTTTCCCTAAAGAAAGCCGTGAGTTTCTCATTTTTTTTTCCTTCGAGCTCAGATGTGAGTCGATTCTAGCAGTTTTCTCTAGCTACTGGAGATCAAGAATGATGTGCTCAACTTCCCCTTCAGGTTTCCATCCTATCTCGTCTACTGGCGCGTTGACTTAGACACCATCTTCTTGATCCGTCTACTGTAATTGTTATTTGGTAGCTTTGAAGTCACGGAGGATTTGGTGGATCAGGATCGAGAACTTAGAGTAGTTTTTGGGTATTGGGCCTTCTTTAGTCAGGTATCGGTCTTTGCGCTTGGCCTTCTGCCTACTTTTCTTGTTGTACTGCTTCCCGTCCTTCCTCTTTTGAGCTACTGTTGATTCATTTCGAGGCTGCTCGATGCCTTATCTGCTAGTCGAGCCTCGTCCCAAAGTGCATATTTCTCTGCCAGAGCAAAAGAGTCTACTAGAGTTAGGTCTTCTTTCATGATCAATTCTCTGAACAACGGGTATTCTACTAGGAGTCTTTTTGGAATGTTACACTTTCTATCAAGTTGTTGCATCCAGCTATCTTTGTTTTACTTTAAACCTCTCCACATAGTTGCAGAGCAACTCCTTTGGGTTCTTCTTCACGTTGAACAAGTGGTCGGACTTCTACTCAATCGAGCGATATAATGACTACTCCTTGGTGAAAACCAAAGAAAGCACATCGAAACTCCGGATGGATTATGGCGGCAAGGTATGGAACCGATCTTATGCCTTACCTTGTAGAGTGGTGGTGAATATCTTACACATGAGAATATCGTTGTTCCGATAAAGGATCATTATGCTTTGGTAGTGCTTTAGGTATCTCTCCGGGTGTCCATCCCCTTTGAAGAATGTGAAATATAACATGTTGAACTTGCGTGGGGGTTCTGCCTAATCGATCTCGTCCGTGAAGGGTGACCTGTTTATTTTTGTCATGTCCCGTCGTAATGCCTCATCAGTTACCTCGTTGCATTGGAAATCATGAAATCACTAGGTTATGTGTTTTTCTACTTCTTCCTAAATTTACCTTTGTTAGGGGTAGCAGAGCTATCAGCTACCCCTGGTCATGACCTATTGGATTAGGCTGCTCTTCTATGTGTTTGGCTCATTTATGTCACCACTGCCATGCATGTGGTACGTTCCTAGCAGGTGAGCGAGTTCTTCGCAGACTGCCGGTTGAACTTGAGCCGAATTGAGTGACTGTTTTTCTCTGTCTGTTGTGCTATCTACACTGATGTGAGATGGATGATGCTCTTTATAGACCTAGCCGTGAATTAACACTTCGCTTAAAAGGTTACTCATGTTGATTTTTAGAGTATGGCCCTAACCGTGAATGTATACTTGTCCATGGGCCTAACCGAGAGTGCACGCTCCTCTGCGCATTAAAATGAGAGTATATCTTAGGGACCCGGTTAGGAATGTACACTGCTAGAACGCTTAATTCGTGACTGGTCGAGTGACTGCTTACCGGGACGTTGCTGAAGAGGTTTGTCATTTACCCTTATCCTATTTTGGGACACTTGATCTGGGGCACGTTGCATCTCAGTACGCTGCAAGAGCTGATTCACCAAGGTTGTCTGCTGCAGAAGGGCGCTTGTAAACTCTATGACCTGTTGAGATAAGTATTGTTTGCCATTTGGGTTGAAAAAGCTTGATTGATATGTGTCTGATTGAGTAATGGAAGTGTAATGGACTCCGAGCACAAGATTTAAGTTGGGATATGTTAAATTTATGGAGAAATAGGGTGAAAATACCCCCGGTTCAATTGTCGGTCCAGAAATATGAAGCCGAGACAGTTGAACCGATCTTGGGATGATTATGATCACTTGGAGGGCCACAGAAATAGGTTGAACCTCGAGTTAGACCTCGGAAGCGGGTCGGGTCGCAATCACAGGTCGAACCATGGGCTCGGGCTTGGCCGCTGAAGCGCATGGGTAATAGGTTCCCCTCGACGCAACTTAGGCCTATGGATCTTGGGCTCGACTTCGGAGCGCAATAAGCTAGCGTTGGCCTTAGGCCCTCGAGTGCTAGGTCGCACCAATTGCTGCAGCTGCTTGGGTGTCAGCTGTGATTACAACGCCGTGCGCCTATTGAATGTAGGCTGCTTTGCGCTGAGCCGGCTGTCTTGTGGTAACGGCCTGAGCCTGCTATTGGGAGGTGCTCACCGTGGGTAATGGGCTCGCCAAGGGTCACTGCCGTGGTAAGGAGTGATGAGACGGATTTGAATAAATACCATTTGATCACCTTTGACTATTCCTTAATTAAGCAGTTATTGTCCATTGCATGCGCGTGAGAATCCCGGTGTGCCTCAAGGGTAATTTCGTCCTTTTTACCCAAAGTCCATGTGTCACCTCCATAATTTTCTTGATTATTTTTTGCTACACAGCTTTTATTTTGGGTGTATATAATACTTGAAAGACAAATATTTTTTCATGTTTCGAAGTAATATTTATGTGATAATATGGTATGCATTTATTAATTTAGTATTAAGTTTTCATATTTTTGGGTCAAATTATACTTTTACTTTTTATTATTTATTGATTTAAAAAAAAATTAACAGTTAAAAGGTTAGGACATGGACACACCCCGACCCAGAATGTCCACCTGGATACCCGAATTACGATGTGCTGGCTGACACCTAGAAGGTGACAAAGCCATAGAGTGTAGTGTTATGGAAAATGTGAATAAATTAAAACCTAAAAGTGACTAATTTAGAGTGCGCATGTAAGTGGGATTGAACCCATATCACACAAGTGATGTTAGAGCATAGATAAAGCAGTAAAAGAACAGTAAGGACATTTATACCGGAAAGAGAAGTCTCCTACATGACAGCTTTTGCCAGCAATCCTAGTTGTCACGAAACCTGTGGCACTAAAATCCTGGAGGGACGTAAAACAAGGATGAGTGGGCCTGAAAATAAAGTTTTGTAAAACCGTTTCAAAAAGTGTAACCCTTCGCTATAAAACAAGTATATGGTTTCCCAAGAATATTATAACAATAGTATGTAATAGGTACCTACAACACAAGTGAGCTAAAGGATGTAGGCACAACAACAAGGTATCTCAACATCAAATCTCAATTTGTTATTATGAGAAATCAATTCTCATTAATTTATGTAGGCACACAAGTCCATTAAATAGATATTCAAACAATGGAACAAGCTGGATGTAAGTTTTACATTCTAGTACTACATCACATGAGCTACGCTAGTCGTATCACATACGACTCCAAAACATCACACAAAAGAACAGGCTAGCACCTAACTCTGGTTCCAAAGCGAATGTAAACGGTGCATGTGAACTACACATGAAGTTAGTCATTGCCCCAGGACAATACAAATAACTAAGAGACACCATGCAAACATGTAATAATGGGCAGATAAATCGTAAAGATGTCATGCCACAAGTTTATGCTCACAAATAATATTAAAAACATAAAGTGTACGAAAAGTCTATTTGTAAAGCTAAACATGGCATGTCACATTATAATATATAAAAGTAATTGTTGGGAAAATCACATATACATATATATACGTAAACACAAAAGACCCACTCACAAGTACCTGCGATGTCACATCTTTCCGAGCTAAGAAAAATTGGAGTCTCTAAGAGTAATCCCACCTATGCATAATATTGGGTCCCATCAGTAAAACTCAACTAAAAGATTAAATTTGGAGAAACGAATGGCAGATTCTGAATCGGCACGTCAAAATACGCTAAGAAGGGTCCCAAGCGAATTTTGTAAAATGTCAACAAAAAATTCAACGATTAACCCTAAAAGTCAACCAAGACGTCCCGGTGGTCAACTATCTTAAAACTTCAGAATTTTCTTAAGTGGATGTCAAAAATGGACTCGAGATGTCGAAATTAGCTTATAAGGGTTTTCAAGAAAATTTCAAAAAAGTCAACAGCCAACCTTAATGGAATATTCCTTCCTCATAAGGAGTATTCTGTTAAAGTTAACTGGAAGTTAATGGAATATTCCAAGGGAATATTCCCTCTAATTTCAAAAATGGGCCTGGGCTGGAACAAAGGCCCAAAGGTTTGGGCTTTAGGTTCAGGCCAGGTTTGGGCTTAGCACCTTTTTTTCTTTTTTTTTTTTTTGAAAAGAATCTGGGCCGGTTCGCGGATCCGGGTCGGATTCGAGTTAAGATAAAGGGGTCATGGGTTTTTCACCAGTTCGTGGATCGAGTTTTAGACTTTTTCTTTTTCTTTTTCTTTCTTTTCTGCAGATTTTTATCAGAAAATCTGGGGAGGATTCAAACCCTCCGCTCGGGGCCGTTTCACAACCAAAATTTGCCCATAATAAATCAAAACGAAGCTGAGGATGAAAAGAATAAGATTATACCTATTTCAAGGCCAAAAGTTGGTCGGAGGTCGTTAGAAAATGGCCTGAAAGTGATGGCCCGAGTTCGAATTCTCCGTTTTCATCGGTTTCGAAGTGAATTTGGGCATGCAAGGTTAAACCCATGGCCTAGGGGTAGTGGGAAGTCATCCTACACCTTCAACCTCAACCACAACAACAAGGTTTTGTTAGGCTTAGCTTGGAAGAGCCTACAACTTGCCGGAAAATATGGTGGTTTAGGAACCATACTTTGAAACGCATGAAAACTTGCATGCATGCTCGTAAACTACACATAAAAACTCAAGAACATAAAGATAATGATAGAAACATAATGATAGAAACATCACCCGAGTTCGAGATTTCAAGATCTCAGCTTCAATCGTCATGGTTGGGTTTAGAAACATCACTGATGCCGCATGCAAAGTCATGGTTGGGTTCCTTGAGCTCCAGGGATTCTAAAAATAATATTTTTGAGCTTTATTTGTTGAAGGTTTGAAGAGGAATGAAAGGGAGAGGTCACGGGAGAGAGCTGGAAGATAGAGAGAGGGAGAGCAAGAAAATAGAGGAAAAGAGAGAGAGCAAGAGAGAGAGAGAGAGAAAGAGAAAGAGAAGGTTTCAAAAAGGAAAAAAAATAAGGGAGAGAGAGAAGGGGAATTGGTTTAAAAAAAGAAAATGATGGCGATGTGTGAGTGATGATGAGAATTGATGATTAAGTGTGTGGGTATAGAGAGAGAGAGAGAGAGAGAAAGAGAGAGAGAGAGAAAGTGTGAGGGGATTGGCCAAACAAGAAAGAAAAAAAAAGATGGTGATGTGTATGTGTGATGGAACAAGTTTTTGGAAAGGGATCCTCTCCGGATCCCTTCCACCAAATCCACCTAATCAACAAATATGGGCCCTTGAAATTTGATCCAACGGCTAAAAACAAAGGACCTGTTTAAAAGTTATAATAACTTTAGCCGTAGGATCAAATTTCAAGGGCATGGATTGGGTGATTGGGTGGATTTGGTGGAAGGGATCTGAAGAGGATCCCCGAATTGGGTGATTGGTTAGATTTGGTGGAAGGGATCAAAAAGGATCCCTTTCTCAAGTTTTGGGTTTTTGAAATCCAAAATAATATTTGTTTAAAGCAACTTGTATACCATCCCTCAGCATTAAGCCTCTTTGAAGGTTGATTTATGCTTCCCACGCCAGACCAAGGCAGTGGTGCACACTACACGAGGTTGGTTTTTAGGATTTGAATTTATCTCAGGTAAATTTACATTGTTTCGAACATAACTTCTTCGTTATAACTCTGAATTGACTTCCGTCTACAGCCACGTGTCCGTAAAAATGAGTACTATTTGAAAATAATAATATGACTAGAAAGGTGAAAGGAAAATTGAAGTTCACGTGGAAGGCCTACGTGGCATTGCAGGGGTATTTTGATAACTTCACCACTACTGAGAATAAAATATAATAAATCTCGGGACGGGATGTCACAATCATATTACCTAGTTATAATAATATGAGTCGATTTCGAGTCGGGTCATATTACCCGTTTACTTTAACGAGTGTTACATGAGACGACTTGTTAAGATATTAGGTATGTTACAAAAACAACACAAACACAGAAAACATGACACGAATGTCATGTCTACTCATAAGCACGTACGTAGGATAAACTTAAGTTTCGTGTGGAATAATACAGACAAGCAATGAAATTTTAGGTCATCTATTAAAAATTCAGTTAATTAGTCATATATAAAGAGAGGGAAATTGATCGATTTAATTAGGAGAACTTTAACAAAAAACTCTTGGTACTATTCACTTTAATGAAAAATTATATTTTTACACTAAAAAGTCAATTCTGGTACTATTCACTTGACCCTTTATTTTGTCCTTATATTCTTTTTTTTTAACAAACGATAATATCTACGTTGAGAAGGGGGTAGGCTTAACCTCATAATGGATTAGTAATAATGTGATTCAAATGAATAATATATACTTGAGTACTAAAAATATGTAATATGTCTTTTCCTTCATTTTTAAAGAACAATAGTTAAATTTTTGTTAAAATATCAGTGAACCACATCAACGACTACTTACGCGATGGAGGAAATTGAAAATTTCACGTATGCGTGCATGTTTTTACACCGTGATCGTAATTAAAGTTACATTTCTTGTATGGTCAATCCATGTTTGGGTTTCAATTAAAACCTTACCCAACAAAGAAATTAAAGATTTGTTAGAATTTAAAATATTTATTGGTCCACATCTTAACAACCTAAGCTTGTCCATCCTTGAACTATTTGACACGCAATGTAATTTGAGGTCATCCATTGTGACGATGATTCAGTTATTCATAACGTACCCTACTTGCTTCAGCCAGTCAAGTCGTGTTTCATTTATGGCCACATGTTCCGGTTTTGGAATTATCATTATTCTTGACTTTTCGATTTTTTATGTGTTCTGGAAGAAAAAATTGTGTAGGGCCGTGCTAGTCATTGAACTTTATTGAGTTGCATTACAATTCAATTAAAATTCGTCACATGGTAAATCTTAAATATAATTTATTCTTCTTATTGTTCTATGGAAGTTTTAAGTTTGTTTGAATGTATTTTTCATAGATTGATTGAATGTACAAAAGGGGATATATAATAAGGAGAAGGATACAAGCAACCCTACCTTGGCAAATCCTACTAACTCGGTAAACCCCTAAAGCTGTCACTCCTTAAATTAAGGAAGTGCAGCAAGTAGCTAGTACACAACTATCAACAAGTCATCTAGATGTCAATCTTCCTCAAATTATGGGATTAGGCTTAATAGAGAATCCCATGGAAAGACGAAACATAAAATATGGCAACATGGCAGCATGGGATGGCAGTCACCCCATATCCCATATCATCTAATACTCCCCCTCAAGCTGGATTGAGGAGATTGATCAAGCCAAGCTTGTCAAGGAGATGCTAAAAAAGAACTGAAGGAAGTGCTTTTGTGAACATATCTGCCAGTTGATCATGACTGCAATTATAGCGGTATGCATGGCTGCTTGATTATCACACATGAGTGATATTGGAGTAGAACTAGAGAACCCTAATTCTAAAAGTAACCTTTTGAGCCAAATTAACTCACATGTTGTCGATGCCATTGCACGATATTCAGCCTCCGCATTATAACATGCAATAACTTGTTTTTTGCTTTTCCATGTGACAATGTTTCCTCCAACAAGCATACAATAGTCAGTGGTCAACTTCCTATCAATTGCATTTTTGGCCCAATCTGCATCGGTCTAACCACTGATTTGAGTGGATTGGTTGTTCTTTATAAGAATACCTCTACCAATAGAGCCCTTAAGGTAGTGTAGAATTCTTTTAACAGTGAGAAGATGTTTCACAGATGGTGCATGCATGAATTGGCTAACCAGGCTCACAGCATAAGTGGCATCAGGTCTGGTTATGGTAAGGTATGTAAACTTTCCAACTAACCTTTGGTGGCTACTCACATCGGCGAGAGGTTCTCCATCCATATCAAGCTTTAGCTTATTATCAAGAGAAGTGATAGCAGGCTTGAAATCAAGTAATTTAGCCTAAATGAGAAGATCCACAACATACTTGCACTGATTTAAAAACAAACCCTTTTGAGATGTTGCCATTTCAATGCCAATGAAGTATTTTAGTCCCCCCAGGTCCTTTATGGCAAATGTGTGATTGAGAGATTTCTTGAGAGTTTCAATTTCAACTTCATTTTCACCTGTGATGATGAGATCGTCCATATAGATGAGAACCACTAATATAGCAGCTGATCCTTTACGAGTGAACAAGGATGAGTCCGTATTACTTCGAACAAAACCAATAGCTTCCAACACTAAACTCAACTTGGCATACCATGCACGTGGAGATTGTTTCAAACCATAGATTGCTTTGTGCAATCGACACACCATATCATTTTTATCTTGAGAAGAACCTGGTGGTAGTTGCATAAATACTTCCTCTTTTAAATCCCCATGAAGGAACACATTTTTCACATCCATTTGATATAATGGTAGCCACAATTTACAACCACTGAAGAAAAAAAACCCTAACCGAGTTCATTTTGGCTACTGGAGCAAATGTTTCCTTGTAGTCTACCCCAAACATTTGAGTGAAACCACGTGCAACCAATCTACCATTGTGACATTCAATTGATCCATCAGCCTTGAACTTTGTCTTATAGATCCATCTACTCTCAACAGCCTTCTTCCCTAGTGGTAACTTTACAATGCTCCATGTTTGATTGTTCTCCAAGGCATGAAGTTCATCCTTCATCACATTTCTCCACTCAGGAATTAGTTGAGCCTCTTGAAAAGTTTATGGTTCAATGTGATGAGAGATTTCAGCCATGAATGTGGCATAATTGGGGTGAACATGACTATAACTCAGCACCTCAGTGATGGGGTGTTTGGAAGCAAAGGTGACATAGTCTCGGAGCCTTGCTAGAGGTTGTCAAGTACGCATAAGATTGCGCCTTGTAGGAGGTAAAGTGGGAGCCTCTTCATGACTTTCATCTTGAGTAAACTCAGTATCATCCTCCAAGTTTCTTGGTTAAGAAGACACATGAGTAGTTTCACTCACAATCTCTGCTTGTTCATGATTGCTAGTGGCTTCTGGATCCAAGTGCACTGAGTGATCAATGCATGCACGCAATGGGAATAAATCACACATTAACTCCTCCTTTCGGAAGTGAGCATCCTCCTTGGAGAAATAGGGAACTATTTTCTCAAATTTTACATCCCTAGACAAAAGCATCTTGCTAGTAATAAGATGAAAACATTTTTAACCTTTTTGGGTGGATGAATATCCCATTAAAGCACACTTTGCACCCTAGCATCCAATTTGTCACGATGCAATGCTTGAACATGAACAAAGCATGTGCAGCCAAAGACTTTCAAATGTGATAAAGTTATATGTCTTCCTTTAAGAGCTTCATAAGGAGACTTAAACTTTAAAACACAACTAGACAATCGATTGATTAAATAGGTTGCAATGAGAATGGCCTATGACCAAAATTTCTTTGGTATATTCATATGCAACATCAATGCACGGGTCTTCTCAAGTAAATCCATGTTCTTTCTTTCAGAGATCCCATTTTGTTGTGGGGTTCCCACACAACTTGTCTGGTGAGCAATACCATGAAAGCTCAAATATTGACTCATATTGTTGGATAAGAACTCAGTGTCATTATTGGTTCTTAGGTTCTGAATGGTTAACTGAAACTGAGTTATGACAAGTTGATGAAAGTCTTTGAACATAGTGAAGAAATCCTTTTTTCATTTTAATAGATATAGCCATGTTGTTCTAGAAAAATCATCCACAAAGATAACAAAATATTTATATCCATCAAAAGATCCCATAGTTGGACCCCAAACATCGAAGTGTACAAGTTCAAAAGGTTTGCAAGCCCTAGACATTAAGGAACTAAAAGGGAGCGTAGTGAATTTGGAGAATTAACATGTATCACACATTACAGATGATTTATACATTTTGGGAAAGAGTTTAAGCAAAACAGTCTCTGATGGATTGGCTAATCTTTGATGCCAGATTTTTTGGTCCTTGGAAGGAATTGAATCAACTTGAAAAGCTTTGACTAGACGAGGTTCCTTACATATAGTAAAGACCATTCAAGAAGAATCATCCACCAATCGTCTTCTTGGTGAGAGAATCTTGAAACACAACACTACTTGGTGAGACAGTGACAAGACAATTTAGGGTTCTAGTGATCTTTCCTATTAACAGAAGTTGGAAAGGAAAGGTAGGAACAAATAATGCAGTAGACTTAAGGTTGTTTGAAAGTAACTTTACTTTTCCCACACCCAAGACCATGGCCTTTTTCCATTAGCAACTGACATATAAGAGGGTTTTGACAAAGTTTGAAAACTGTGTAAGTTTGAGGCTTTGTTTGTCATATGGTCAATGGCTCCTATGTCGATAATCCAAGAATCATGTTCAATACTAGTGTGAAAAGCAGTTGAGAATGCACTAAAAATACCTGGAGCTTTGCTTCTTGGTATATTCTCATTTTCAGCAAGGAAACCTACGAACTTTCCCAATAGCGCAATGGGATTTTCACTTGTACACCTTGAGCATTCAGCTTCTTTATGTCCCTTGGTTTGCATGTATATTGCAAAGTCATTAATAAGCAAGATAGGATTTGAAGTAAAGTCCTGAATGCTCTCAAGGAATGAGGTATAGCTGCGATTTTCTGCACGTTGACGTTTGACTGAGCCAGTGTGGAACTACCTTGAAGGAATCATTCTATGAACCTTGTTTAACTTAGGTTTCAGTTCGGGGTGCAAAATCCAGCACCTTTCCTCCACGTGACCTATAGCGTTACAGTAACTGCACTTCAAGTATGGATTTTTACCCTTATAAGGCTTGTTGTCTGAGGGTTTATGTTTGCCAACATAGACTCTTGACTCAGAAATCTTGGAATTTTTCTCCAAGTTCATCACCTTTCTTCGAGCTTCATCATGTTGAACCGTGGCACACACCGTTTTGAATGAAGAAAGTTCGACATTCATTAGGATGTGACTCTTGAGATCCTCATAGTCTGAGTTCAAACTCACAAGCAGCTGATATATCTTGTCTTCTTCAGCTCTTTTCAGAAGAACTGCAACATCAATAGTGTGAGGTAGATAAACATCTAACTCATTCCACATAGTCTTGAGACTTCCTCGGTACTGCACAAAGGTTTTTCCATCTTGTTAAAGACTGGAAATGTCCCTCTTTAGCTGAAACACTTGTGCATAATTCTTTCATTCGCGTAGATGTCCTTCACAGATTTCCACAGATCATGTAAGGACTCAAAATAGCTGAAGATTTCAGTGATATATTTCTTCATTGAGTTGAGAAACATTGACATGACTTGTTAGTCCTTGCACGACCATGCTTTGTATGCTTCGGTAGAAAGCTCGGGTGCCTCAACTCCTCCATTGATGAACCCTAGCATTCCTCTTCGACCGAAAGAAAGAGACACTGCTCTAGACCATAAGAGATGGTTGAATTCATTCAGTAAAACTGAGCATAAATGCAGATTCGTATTTATCTCAGTATCTGAAACAAAAGAGGGAGAACTTTGTAAGTTTTCTCCCCTAGGTTTACTGAACTTTCTTCAGCAATAACTAAAGCTCGAAGATGGACAACAGCGGAAAAAAAGGGCATAGATAGGTCAAGGATGACACTGCTCTAATACCATGTGGAAGTTTTAAGTTTGTTTGAATGTATTTTTTCATAGATTGATTAGATGTACAAAAGGGGATATATAATAAGGTAGAAGGTTACAAGCAACCTTACCTTGGCAAATCCTACTACCCAGTAAACCTCTAAAGTTGTCACTCCTTAAATTAAGGGAGTGCAGCCAGTAGCTAGCACACAACTATCAACAAGTCATCTAGATGTCAATCTTCCTCAAATTAAGGGATTAGGCTTAATAGAAAATCCCATGGAAAGAGGAAACATCAAATCTGGCAGTATAGGATGGCAGTCACCCCATATCCCATATCGTCTAATATGTTCAATGCAGCAAGCACTTAGCAAAGAATCTCTTTAAATTGTACAGCAATTTTTTTTTTCTTTTTCAATTATATGAGATTATATACAAGTGATGTGTTGGGCAATAAAATGTTGCTCATAACTAAGAAAGTGAACAAATAGCTTTTGTAAAATATGAAATAGGTGTTGGATTTGTCTTTTTTTCATTTCATGATAGTTAGAAAAGATGGCTTAATTGCTTTTTCTGTATATTTTTATCAAGAAAGAAAGGGCCTTGATGGGGAAGAAGACGATAGAGAAAATTTGGGAAGAAAATTAGAGAGAGGAGGAAGAAGAAAAAATAACCATTTGTTGCAGTCCTATTGGAATAGGAATGTGATTATGTAAATCTTAACATATCTAGGGATATCTTTTATATTCCCCTTAGTAGTTAATATCCTATTAGAGTTTTAATCCAAAAAGGGTAACTAATTAACCTTCCCTTCTACTATAAATAAAGGCACAATGAGGTGGACCAGAACACACCCACAATTACACATCTATCTTTCTTTTTCTATGCAGCACCTTCCCTTTCTCTCTGGTCTCCATAATGTTCAATAAATTATGCCTACAACACGTTATCAGCACGCTCTTGACGCTGCGCTAACAAGAGTTTGATATTCAATTAGGGGAGTATTACGTTTTAATCATTCTTTTTATGATTAATTTATTATTTTATTGAATTGATCTACATGCTATTGATTCAATTTCATTTTTCTGTGTTGAACGTGATACAACGTATTGGAGATGCAATTCCGGCGTTCCGAGAAGGATATTCTACAAATTCAAAGGCTATTTGTAGTTTTCTACCAATCAGGTACGCATAAAATAAAGTAAGATATTTGAAACAATCATGAAGTATGAAAAGATTCCCCATAATGCATGAACTCCCTACATTTATATTTACCTTCCGATATATATATTGTACATGTTCCATATGTTTGTCAATATATATATTTGTTTCATGTATTACCCAATTATATTGATATGTCGAATTTGTAAGTCAATGTATATAAAATAAATTAGAAGCAAATCTAGGGTTTGTAAAGCCCTACCCATGTCAAAGAAAAAAGGTAAAGTTGGACATGGTACGACACACCCGCCTCACCACCACTGTGCACCACCTCGGACGGATCACAGTAGCCCATTGGGCTCCCTGTCCATGTACCACTGCCAGGTCTTGGCCTGGATTGGATTACACCGTAGGCCTGAAGACCCCAGACCCGACCCACATGCCTGCAGCCATGCTGGGCCTTCGTCCCACCTGCCCCAGCCTGCAAGTCGTAACCTTTTTTGTTGCTAGGCTTGTGCCATAGCCCATGGCTAGCAATTTGCTAGGCCTAATCCGTGCCACCCCTCCCATCCAACCCAAAGCCAGCAGCTGCTGCTGGGCTTACCTATTCGACCCGTGGCCTGAAGACTACCCCATGGGCTGTTTTTGCAGTTGTACCTAACACCTTTGCTCACACCACCTAGCCCAAATTTTTGGGCTATGGTTTTTTTCGACCCAAATGCTATTATTTAGCATTTCAAATAATTTTAACCTGAACGTTATTATTTTTTTTTTGCTTCTACGGTCGACCCCGAATGGTCTCAATCTATTGAATTAATTAAAAGGGACCTGCAGTCCATTAATTTGATAATGAATCCAAAACTATTGACCTGAAGATCGCTTTTGGAAATTAACAATTCAACAATTTATTTTTATACTTTGAACCGTTGCCATACTTTCGTAGTAACGAAGCTCTCACACTTGAGTTCCCAAAGAAACTCAAATCCACTACACTTAAATCAGCATATTGCATCATGTGTTCTTACAGGAACCTCTCTTATATGAACTAAACATTCATAAACTAAATTGAACCTGTAGTTTCAAATTTAGTGCCTTTGAAACCCAAAGTTTTCATAAAACAATACACCCATGAAAACCCGACGTTTTTCATGAAAACCATGTCTTAGAACTCAAATGTTCTAACTTTAATGCTTATGGATGATTCATTCCCATAGCACTAATCACAATCTTGTTCCCTCCAATTCAATGGATTGTCAAACATCACAAGTTCAATTTCCCTTATTTGGATGTTTCTAATAGAAACCACTGATGTGGGGTACAAGACATTGCATGAAGCACACCATGATTACGTTCATGAATGAGTACAATTCTGAAGTTTATAAATCCAATCAAATTTTGACTAGAGAATACTTTTCTTGTCCTTCCATGCTTCTAACTCGCTCCTAAAGTAGCAGTGTAGAAAGCGAAAGTTTACCAAATTCTTGGATCTAATTACTACGACAAACGTGAGAGAAAGGTATAGACTCAGTTTGGCTGGATTCTAGTAAACGGTATAGACTCAGTTTGGCTAAATTCTATTGAATGGCTTGACCCAGTTCGGTTAAAGCCTACTGAATGGTGATGCATTGCTTCGGCAGGGATACACCAAATGGCATGCTCTCTCACAATCCAATTTTGTGTTTGTTTTTACAACATATGGTAGAATCAGGGCCTGCCAAGGTATGGCATCATGATCCTTGGTACCTAAGACCTAAAACTTCAAGAATAAGGGATAGCATTCCCAAACCTTAACCCTATAGAATCTACATCTGTCTTGATGGAATAGATCATTGGTTATGCACCTGTTCATGCCCCTACCAATGTTGTTGAGGAGTACCATTCCTATAGCCAATCTGTGAGACTAATTTTGCTCTACCAAACATCGTTGGAAGAGTAGAATTTTGACATGGATAGCCTTGTTGGCTGAATTGCCTTAGTAAACCATTTACTTTGTGAACATTTTTCCATTTTCTTGGATTCAAGTTTGGTGTATGTTTTAGTTATGGATAATCTTGTTGATATTGTCCTCAAATATGTGTTAATTGAATCATGTTTCTTAATACATGTGACTTAATTCAATTAAACGCGTGATTAGGCAAGAATGTGGGAAAGTTAGTTGTCTAGATGAATGCGATACTACCCACACTAACTTTACACCTAAATCACATCTCTAACAACGACTTCAAGTCTATCCAACCTGATTAAGAGTATTGGCACGCTCCTTGTTGTATGAGTGGTATTGAATTACCATTTAAGAGACCTTAAATTCTCCATGTCATTGAGTTTTTAAGGATATTCAAGTGAACAATGATCATAAATGAAACCACTGAAGAAAATAAAGTGAAATATCTTTACACCACCTCTAAAAATGAGCCTGGAGCTTTGATTTGGGGCAAATGGGTTGTCTCCCAACTGAGGCATCCACCACATATGGCGGGCCTGGATCCTGGTGATTGAGCAGTTTACTTGCTTTAGCACGACCATTTTGGACACTTAGGTCAAACAATTATGCCTTCAAGCATACTTTGCCAAGCTTGCTCATTAGGGAAATTGATTTTTTAAATCATCCCTCACAAAAATATGAAACAACCCTCTTTTCACAGTGGATTCAAGGGAATATATGTGGACTAATCCAACCAAAATGAGGACCATATAAAAACTTATGGTTTTTGTTGATGAATCGACAAAATTATAACATGTTTGTCCACACACATTGTGCTAAACCTCTTGGCCGATTAAGGGTTCACCACCCTACTTATCCCATAAAGTTTGGGAGACTGGATAATGTCGGAAAGTTTATATCAACAGTTTTTCGATAAAGTATTGCATGTATTTTGGGTTTAAAATTGAACATCGAATTCCCATGTTCACTCTAAATAGCCTCGCCTAGTGATCATAAAGCGTAATTTAAATGATCACCCGAATTTTGGTGAATGTATCAAGTTTTCGGTTTCTGCCTAGGGCTATGCAATCTTGTACACAGCTATGTTGGTCTGCCTTAAGGCCCATTGCCACCCAACCTATTTGACGTTCCAGTTGGTTACTAGGTACAAACTTGACAATTTTCATATTTACGCATTTGGGTGTGCATCACATGTGCCAAGTTGCGCTGCCGCAACATACCAATATGTGTCCTCAAAGAGGGATGTGAATCTTTGTTGATTATGATTCTCCTTCACACTAGCTCTCTTAGAGCCCTTGCATGCGATCTTTTTACCGCTCATTTACGGGTTGTCATTTTATTGAGACAATCTTCTTGCCGTTAGAGGGAGATAAGAACGTTAACATACCTGTAGAACGGCGTGAAGTTGCATGGATGTTGCCTACTATGTCTGATCTCGATCCCCATACCGCACAAATGTGATAAGCAATTGTGATGAATTCTAGCTTTTAGAATGTTGCTCTAGACGCTTTTCTCTGATCTAGCTAAAGTGACGAGATCATATACCAACTGTAAACATGCCTGCAAGGATAAATGTACTTAACGAACATCGAGTCAACATCCCTAAAAGGTGTGCCACCCCTGTTGGATGGTTTGGACGCCCCCATTGGACGGTCCGATACACTGGCTGATAGTCAATCAATCTGTCTTGGCCTGGAGCACGACAGATCACTCGGTTTGTAGAATTCACTTCCCTAGAAAGAGGAAGACACAACAAAAAAATAAATCTATTGTCGATCATTGGTTCAAATCATTCCATCGCATGAGATTAATCTAGATTACTCCAGAGACTTAAAGTTCTTGGTCCAGTATACTAGTTTGGATGAGATTATCATCGATGATATTTTCACTTATATGGTAGCTACCGACATAAATGAAAAGGGACGATATCAAACCGTGTTCCGTTGATTAAGTGGCAACGTAGAACTGATAGAACAACCAAAATTACAATCCAGATCAAATTCTTTACCAAAGTGTGTATCGATGATGTTTTCACTTATAGTGCATTATGATGCACGCCTTACAGCGCAAGGTTTCTCTCAAAACGTCATGTGATTGATAGTAGCATTATGAAATGTGGTTAGTGTTTTCTCCATGGGGATATAGATACGGAGATTTACATGTAAGTTCCTGAAGAATTACATGGACCGGTTCAAATAGTTTCAAAACCGAAGGAACCTCCAACTGACTCACTTTTCCCTTCCTAAATGCGCGGAATCCATTAACTGACTAAGTCAGAGAACAGGAGACCAAAGATCTGACTGCTTAACTGAGCTTCTTTTAGAATGGGTAAAGGAAGGAGCTTTCCACGGAACACCCTCTTAATTTGTTTGAGGTGTTCACTTACAATCCGACAGATGTGGTATACCTGTCTAAGTGATTATTTGATCATTCAGGGATATGAATTATGCCCTTGTGTGTCAAACTATAAAGTCTTATTCCGAAATGCTAGAGTTACAGTTTATAACATAAATCTCACTAAGACTCTAGAAAAGCTTGAGAAAACTGCATTGCACCTGAAGATGGAATTTGAGATGAAAGGTCTTTGGAAAACTTATTTATGCCATGACTTAAAGTTCAAGCATTGTTTTGACGGTACCTTGATCTACCAGTCGAAGTACACCTTGAATGTGTTACATTTAAGTAAACCTATGATCGTCCATTCATTATATGCAAATGAGACCCTTGAAGAGGTTATGAAATCCGAAATTCCATATCTAAGTTCAATTTTGTGCTTCGTTGTACTTAGCTCATTGTATTTAGATAGGACATCTCATTCGCTGTTAATCTACTGGTAAAGATATAGCACCACACCTACACGGATCCACTGAATTGGTACTAAAGATGTTACCTGAAGGTACTACGAGGGCAAATCCCAACGCATCTCGAGTAGATCGAACCACCCTGATCCTCAAAATGATGCTTGCCTTGTTGTTATGCTAACGCAGGTTACTTATCAAACCCGCATAAGGCAAAACCCCCGAATCGTTATGTCTTTACCGTTAGGGATATCACAATATCTTGAAGGTCCACAATATTACCTTAGTTGTGATATTTTCGAATCACTCCAAGACTCACCTTACTTCATTACACCACAAGTGAGACATTGTTAGGAGTTCTTATTGAGGATATTCAAAGGACTTGATGTGTTTTCATTTATTGTTAAGTCCCAACGACGATCCATGAAGACTACTCCGCATGTATCCACCCCACCAAGACATGATACATCAACGAAGTCAACACCAAGACATATTGCATCTACATCAGGAAAGCATCAGGAGATTGAAGTCATGTAAGCCAATCCTAGACAACCTTGCCGACCTCTACATGACGTCATTGCCAAAGTCAACTTTCCAGAAGCTTATCCAAGGAATTGGTATGCCTAATTATCATATGCAATGCTTGTAGTTCTTATTTGGAAGTTTTGTCAAACTCTTGGGAAGTATCCAGAAGTATACTCATTTGCTCTTAATGTGCCTTTTTTTTCATACAATTATGAGCATTTTTCCCACTGGGTTTTTGCTACCCAATTAGGTTTTAACGAGGCACCCATCCTGGGCTAATCATACCCTTGTGAGCTCTTCTACTTACGTCCAAAAGACGTATAGTTTTGACTTATTGCAACTTCTCGCTTTTCTCCTTAGTCTATGGGTTTTTCTCACACCTTGGATTTTACCATAGCGAGGTTTTGTGAGTTTTAACTTTTTTATGCATTCTTTCGTTGATCTGAGACTCGCATTCACTTATTGTGCTGACAACTTCATCAACTGTACTGACTTCATCACTGAAGACCTGATACACCATTTGTTTGAGTATTTACACACTCAAGGGGAAGTGTTGCAGTCTTATTGGAATAGGAATGTGATTGTGTAAATCCTAGCATACCTAGGAATATCTTTTATATTCCCTTTAGTAGTTAATATCTTATTAGAGTTGTAATCCTAAAAGACAAGGAATTAACCTTCCCTACTATTATAAATAAAAGCACAATGGGGTGGAATAGAACACAACCACAATTACACATCTCTCTCTTTCTCTCTCTTTCTCTCTCTATGCCACACCTTCCTTCTCTCTCTAGCCTCTATAATTGTTCAGTAAATTATGCCTACAACACCATTAGATTAATCTCATGGTGTATGTTAATAAGTAGGAAAAAAATATTTATGAGAGTTTTAAATTAAAATTTGATAAAAGATTTGTTGATGCACAAAATCAGTGAAGACTTTGGAACAACGTAAAGTGTCAAGTTTGTAACCTTCGCTCGGTTGCTCCGGTCAACTAAACAGGATAATATGAAAAGAGATAAAGATAGGGAAGTAAACACAAGATGTACGTGGTTCACCCTAAGTTTAGCTACGTCCACGAAGTAGGGGAGTTCTCATTAATAGTGAAGGGTTTACACAATACATAAGTTCAAGCATAATCATCATTAGTGAGTTCTAATGATTAGTTTAAGTACAATAATGACATTAGGGATTAATTGTAGGAGAATGGTCTCCTTTTATAGTTAAGGAGATTCTTTAGCTTTTGCCTGCGGTCGATGTGGGACTCGATGAGCTTTATTCTGATGTTGAGATGTGTCGTGCTATGATTGGCCTCCTGGTTGGAGGGAAGCTCTTGTGCTACGGTAGGGGTGCCTTAGCATGAACCCCTCAGTGGGTCCTTGAAGCTATGATGTTGGCCGATGGTCGGTAGTCTCGGGATTGGTCAAGTATGGTACAAACAAGATTATATTTAAGACTTGCCATGTGGCAAGTTTTGATTTAATTGTAGTGTCACTCAGTAAAATCTAGTGGCAAGCAAAACCCCATACAAGTTTTTCTCGTGTCGTGGACCTGGCACTAAGAAAATCTAATTAATATGCTTTCTCCGAAGGTTCCAACTGACTTGACTTTTCCATTTTTGTCGTGTCCTAAACCCTTTTTGTTAATATAATGATGTTTTTTTTTTCTTTTAATATTTATGAGTTTTTTTATTTTTGAACAATCGATATTATGTATACTAAAGGGTGGGAGATATTTATGAATATTATTATTAACGGGAACTGAGAAACTAGTAACTCTATATTTTGTTAGAATTGCAGGGGAATTAGAATGAGCAAGCGCATTAACCTTCATGGTGGAGTTAAAAGTGTAGTGCTATACTTATCATTCATTGCTATTATTGCCTTCTTTCTCTATTAGAAGTTATCAAGTGTTATAGTTTAATTTGAAACCCCTTTACGACTCTAAAAGTTTTGGTGGCTCTTGATAAGTGGGCGCGTTTTTCAATTTTTAATGTTTTTTGCACGACGAAGTTAAGTCACGCAAAGTGCTTCATATTAAATTAATATCAAGTTCTTTTCTTCTTAATTTCTTCTTCCTTCTTCTTTCCTTCTTTCCTCCAATTTTCTCTGTCCTCTCCAATCTTAGATGCCTAAACTCTCCAAATTAGGCCATAACTTCGGGCAATTCCCCTGATTCCGACCAAATCCTTCCCCTCCCTTCTCCCACCCTCTCTCAATATCACGCATGGACCCGGGGTCGATAGAAAAAAAAACCACGCCCCGCGCATGAGTTAATAATAATAATAAAAAAAAAACAAAAACAAAAACTTCTCTTGTAAAATAATTTCAAAAGCCTTACAATTGTAATAAAAATAAATCAAATCCTTAAATCTCTCCTTTAACACAACCTCAACTCGTCTACTCCTTGTCTTGCCAAATAACTCATCTGAAAAATAAAACGGTGAAGGGTAAGCAACAACCACCATCACCTAGTAAGTAGAATATGTAGTTTGCCAGTCACGCAATGTTGTTTTAAAAATGATAGAAAATGTGAGAATAATATCAAAGCTTTTTAACCACATAATTTCATATCACATTAGCCCTTCAGGTGTCCATTATATCCTTCATGAAATGTAACTCACCACATAACTCCTAAGGGTCATTATACCATAGTATCCTGGTGTGCAGTTTACATTTATTCCATAGATTCTACCGTAGTATCCCGATGTGCAGTTTACATTTATTCCACAGATTCATGCAACACCAAAGTTCTCATGCTCCATGAACATTTCCAAATAATCCACATATCACCAAATGAAAGATATTTGGAAATAGAGTAAAATTCCATAATAACTCATGGGTTCAGTTATTAGAATTAAGAACATTTTTGTAACATATTACATAAATCACTCACCTCGATCAATAGTTAATATATGATAATAAATATCAAACCATTATACACATAGTGCCATATCGCATCATCCTTTCACAATTGGCCATTTTGCCCTAGTGTCCCCTTGTGCCATATATTTATCCCTTGGATAACCCAACACTAAAGTTTCATGCTCCATGAACAATTTCAAGTAATTCCACATAAAATGTATATATAGCATGAAATCAAACATGCTTGACTTGAAATAGAGAGATATTTGAAAATAGATTAAATCCCAAGATAACTCATGGTTTTTGTTTAGCAGAAAATAAGAATATTTTGAAACACATTACATAAACTACTCACCTCGATCAATAGCTAAAATCTCAACAAGACAACCTATCTACCGATCTCCCCATATCAAACCTTAACTCTCTCTCTTTCTCCCTCTCTGTAACTCTTTTTTTCCTGTAAAACCCTAATGCCACAAACCATTATTTTTGAAAAGAATAGAATGACATTCCCTATTTATAAGAAAGGGATCCTCTCCAGATCACTTCCCCCTAATCCACCAAATCTGAGGATCCGGGCCATTGAAATTTGATCCAAAGGCTATTGTTATTATAACTTTTAAAGCAGGCCCTTATTTTTAGCTGTGGGATCAAATTTTATTGGCCCGAATCCCCGAACTTGGTGAATTAGGAGGAAGGAATCCGAAGAGGATCCCTTTCCCTATTTATAGGGCACTATGGTGGCTAAAACAACATGTCAGCCAGTGTAGATTGACATAATACTGGTTCGGATATAAACATGGCAAATCAGATAAAAGCTTGGGAACTAAGCAACCACAAGCTGGAAATCTTTATCTCTACTTGGGATAATTGTTTCCCTTATACAAACACGTCCTGCTAACAAAACCATGAGTCACTTAAATCTCCTTTGCATGCACGTAAACTTACTACCACCTTTGTGGAACCAAAAATAATCAAGAGAATTATACAGGTGACACGTGGACGGTGAAAATGACAAAATTACCTTCAGGTACACCGGAATTCTCACGTGCATGCAATGGACAATGACAGTTCAATAAAGGAAAAGTCAAAGGTGATCAAAATGGTATTTATTCAAATTCCTCTCATCATTCCTCATCAAATCCTAACTCAAAAGGTAACTCCCAATTTTCCTACTTAATTTAGGATTAATTACCAAATTAATTGCAAGATATTATTTCACATAATATCTTACAACATTATACCACCATAAGTGACTGGTCCCTATTCTCCAAATAGGGTCGGCCACACCCCTATATATAGTCTCATTCTCACACCAAAATGCTAAGTTCATTCTCTCCCTAAAATTCCCTAAACACTTTCTCTCTCAAATTCTAACTTTGGCAACAGAGATTCTTTGGCCAAAGCCCCCCTAACCCCCCCCCCAACCCCAAATTCATTGTGGGCGCGTGAGACTCTTGGCCTTGATCTTAGGTGTTATTATTTTGCAGGTGCGTTTTTGTCAAAAGAGAAGACGACGAAAATTTGCATCTGCAACCTCCAGTTTGTAGAAAGGTTGATTAGCATTTACAGTTCCACGTTACTAGCTTAGTCACTAAGGCTATATATGTGAGTGAGCTTGCTCATTATCTTGATAGAGCATGTGCTTGGAAGTTGGAAATAAACTTAGCTAGCTTGGTAAAAGACATAAGCATGCATTTTCATGCATAGGTACAAGCATAAATAACATCCATAGTAAAGTTTAAAAATACGGGATCTCATACTCACCCTTCCTCTGAGCCTCTCTCACTCTACCTCTGTCCCGAAATCTTCCCTCTATCACTGTCACTCTCCCTCTGACACCAACCCCGGCGACTCCCTATCTCCGACCCTCTCTCTCCTTTATGGTAATTTCGAAGCCTAGCTATAGTTTGATTTTTAGCTTAATTTTAATTTCATTTTAGTTTTAGGTGTTTTAAGGATTTAAGGGTTTTCCGATTAATGCTGGTGCCGAGGTGAGGGTGAGTGGGTTTGACAGATTTGGTTGATGATTTGGGATGGTGTGGGGGTAAGGGTGACGGGTTGGATATTTTAGGTTTAGGGTTCGGGGTGGTGCAGTGGCGGGGCTGGGGGTGTGGGTGGTGTTGTGACGGGATGGGGGTGGGTTTTGGCAGATTAGGGGTTTGGATTAAGTTTTTCTTAGCCTTTAAATTCTGCAAATTAATTTTGTTTTTCATTTTGTAAGTTTTTATATTAATATTATAATAGGATTAGTTTTAAGGTTAATTTTTAGAATTAGTCTGTAGGGTTTTATGATGAACTTTAGAATTAATTTTTAGGAATAATTTTTAGGAGTAGTTATAAGGATTCCTTTTAGGATGAATTATAGAATGACATTTTAGGATTTTAGTTATAGATTAGGATTAATTATAGTATTTTAGAATTAATTCATTATTTTTATTGTTGACAAATTTTCAGATGATGTGATTTATTTCTACGCACCATCGCTGGGCGACTAGCGTACCTCTCGCAAATCCTGCTTCCACCAATAATGCTCCACCGATTGTGGGGCCTACACCAGTTACATTAGCTTCTCCGACGGTTTCGAAGGTGTCAGCGTCACGCACTGCTTTGATGACGTATCCACAGCTCGTAGGATTCTTCGAATCGTGCGGGCGACCACCCAAAGCAGACTCCCGCGACATCCACAGTCGAGGGAGAAGGATTGCAAAAATGTAAAAGTATTTTCAAAAAGATGTTAAATTATCCACATAAGTTATAATAATAAAAAAAAACAATCACTAATCGTTTCCAACTAAAATATCAAATCTTATGTGACGTGACATTAATTGACAGCAAAAGAGTTTGTTGTCAAATTTGACAGGAACTTCAAATTTTTTTACTAATTATTAAATGTCTTTTATTAATATGTTGGTTTAAAACACTACCTATTTCTTCCGCCCCAGACGACCTTGTTGGATTATCTGTATTTCATCAGCCCCCAATGCCCTTTCCCGGACCCACTCCTCCCACAGGCTACACTCAGTTGCTCTCCGCTGCTTATCACCAGGAACATCGGCGCCGGAGCGCGCCGACTCTGCCGCTTCCTAATCTCATTCATCTCCATCTCCGGCTGGTACTTCACCAATCTTATGAACACCTTGTGCTTCCGCGAATTGCTCGACTGCTGGTGTGACCGGCAGGTCCCAAAATCCAGCACCAGCTCCGATCCCGGTGACCAGTGTGAGTAAGGGTGGGAGGGAGATGAAGAATTCAAGGATTCAGACCTGGAGAACAATGGGTTTTCGAATAGGGGCTCTTGGGTCCAAAGGGAAAATGGTTTTCCGCAAAAAAAAAAAAAAAAAAAAAAAGGTCCATGGGGATGTATCTCCGGATCGGGTCGACCCGAAATTCAAAAAGGTCGTCCGGAGCGGAAGAATAAGAAGCGGAGATTATGGGGTTCTCTTCCGATTCGCCATTGTCATCGTGCAGCAGGAGATCGCAGAGGGAAAGCGCATCTTCCTCGACTTCTTGCTGCTGGGAATCTGATAAAGTTTCCATCTTTGTGATCTGGGTAGTGGTGCGATTGATTTGTTTGTGTTGTTGGTTGCGTTTGGTGATTATGGGAGAGCATCTGTATTTTGTTGGATTATTTGTATTAGTATTAATTAATATGATTTTTATTATGAATTATTTATATATAAAATTTAAAATATAAGACAGAAATTAAAAATAAAAATAAAAATGTACTAAAATAATAGTTTAATTTGACATATCGAGTGGAGAACAAAATATTAAAATATGTCATAATGTCATATAAGTTGTCAAATTTAAATTTTAGGTTCAAAATTTGACATCTCCTTTGGAGATCTAATTTTAAAAAAGTTTATCTAACTGTTACTTTTATGTCATTTATAGATAAGTATAAATATGAAAAATATTAATATGTATTTTCTTATTACATGCTACTGTGGATTGCTTTGCTCCAAGAGGTGGCATCACAGCTTCCCCAAACACCCCTAATTAGGACGTGACTCCGACCCAATGCAGGTCTTCATAATACGATTGAGGGGTTAGATCAGACCCTCGGTTGTAGCCCTGGTAGAGTTTACTAGGGCATTGACATTGTGACATTGGTGCCTCATCTTTATCTAGAGAAGCTCGAGACTAATCGCCACATTAACAATGAAAGTTGAGCACTTGAAGCGGCAACTTGCGGCCCGAAGTGACCAGATGAGCCAAATCTTACACACCCTCCAGTTGTCCGGCTTTTGATTTCCGATGCCATCATTTGATCCCCAACCACCTCAGATATCGAGTAATCAGTAGCTCCACCCAGCAGATCCCCAGGCATTCGCCCTAGCAGACTTCAGTCCCCTACTTTCAAAGTTTTTTTAATTTTTTTTTATTAGGATATTATAACTTTTTATTGCTTGTACGTACATTTCTAAATATAATATAATTAATAATTAAATTAATTATTCTTTTTGGTGTTTTAAATAACAAAGCATTAAATTAAGTAAAATATCTAATTTAATAAAAAATTATTATTATTTAAAAAAATTAAAAGAAAATTTGCCTGACGAAAATATGTGTCGCCAAAAATTTAACACTACAAAAGTATACATTGCATGTAACTTTAAGTGACAAAGTATTTTTAAATAAAAAAACTAAAAAAAATACTTGAAAACTAAAAAATGATATGATAAATTTCTGTGTCATGATTTACTCAACGACATCTTTCATTGCCCTAAGTTTTTCGTAATGAAGAGAAGTCTTCGCCTCAACCTTAATGCATGTGAGGGCACAATGTTGTAACCTTAAAGTTAGCGCGACGAAATACCTTCGTCCCTTATAGTTTAATGTGATAAAAACCTTTGTCACAAACCTTCGTTGCACCAAGTTTTTTGTGCAACAAAACTTTTGGTTTCATGGCACAACTGTTTGCTTCTCGACCTTTGTTCGAGTACATGAGGGCAACGAAGATTTCGTCGCCTAAAATTTTTTGCATGACAAAATTTCTCTTTGCGCAGTGAATTGGTTTTTCTTGGGAAGACACTTGTTTGTAGTAGTGGTGGTGTTATTTACACACGTTTTTTTACAATCCTTGTTAATTTTTGTCTTTTGATCATCTTAAATTCAATTTGATCTAATTCAATTCAATCTAGCACCACCATTTATTTATTTGATAACCTCTAATACAACATTTAATTCACTTAAACCATCGCTTACATGGGCCTGCAAGCCTTTATATTATGTCTTGAGAGTCATAACCACCTTCATTAGTTTGCATACTTGGCCTTGTATTCCGTCCAAAGCTGATCAACATTCTTCCCCAGCAAGTCAACAAAATATGTAGCACTATAGCCATCCCTTAATTTGCTATTCAATTCAGACACGAACCCATCTCTCAAACCATTCAAATAGTCCAAAAACCTAGCAGTAACATCGTATCCCTGGTCCCACTTATCCCCCTGCCCTGCCTTCACCCAATGACTCGGGTCGTACCCTGCCTTCAACCTCACGTAATCAGCAATTCCCTCAATCAAACCCCCTGGGGCTTGACCATTCCCATTCCATTGCCACACGTGCGTTGTCTCATGGTAAAGCACACCGGTGATCTCTCTCTTCACATCGCCGGGGTAACAAGCTATGTGGTCGGCGCTAACGTGGATCACATCGTTGCTAGTATTTGCGACCCCGCTCATGTTTTCAATTACCAAACTGATCTTTTGGACACTCTTTCCATCAGCGGCTGTGTTTTGCTGGAACAACCTCCGTATGAAGTCAGTGGCAGATATTAGAGTTTGCCTACTGTACTCGGCTCCGATATCGTTATCGAATCGAACCCCACCGGCGCTGGTTCCGGCATTGTTGGTGACGTCGTAGTCGACTGCATGGGCAGTGCCGTGAAGGCCTGCTAGTGTTATGAGCAAGAGGAAATACATATGGTGAACCATAGCTGGGAAATTTAAGGATCAAGGCTGGGCTTCTACTTTGTGGTTTTGTGATATGTGAGAGTGAGCTATTCCTCTATGATTTATATAGAGGGTAATATGTGTACAGTGTAGATCACACCAAAGTCTTCCCTTCTAGATATTTTGGTGTCGGTTCTGCGGACTTGAAACCCTACTGGTCTTAGATAACGTTTGATTTTAATGCTCACTTATTTAATGCTGACTTTTCTTTGGACAACCATCTTTGAAATATTGAGTTGATTTAGGAAAAGTATATCTGATTTCAGGGTATAGGGCTAGTAGGTACATACGTATGTACAACGTAAGCACATACGTATGTACAGCGTAAGTTTGGTGTGGAACAATACGGAGAAGCAACGAAATTTCAGGTCATCTATTAATCATTCAGTTAATAAGTTGTTTGTAAAGAGAATGAAATAAGTTAATCAATTTTATTAGTTACTGTTGCAACTTGGTATAAACTATGGAAATTAAACTGATCTAGCAGAAATGTTCTATGAATAATGTTTAAGTACTGCCTAGTGAATACCCAACATGTGGCTTAATGAAACACATGTCACGTCACGTGTTTCTTATTTTAAAAAATTCAAGAAAAATGGAGTGACATGTCAATTCCTTAATTCTTAAAGAACAACATTTAAGCTTGTGTTAAAATATCCGCGGACCGCATCAAAAAATAATACATTGAATATTGACTAATCAAATTTATCTAATTTCTCATTCACGCACCAAATTTATCTAATTTCTTATTCACGCACCAAATTTATCCAATTTCTCATTCATGCACCAATATTGACTAATCAAATTTATCTAATTTCTCATTCATGCACCAATTACGGCTGATTGTCAAGTCACATTTCTTTTATGGCCACACGTTCCGGTTTTGGAAGGGGTTTTGATTTGCCCCGGTCCCAACTAATATGCTTTTTCTGAAGGTCGCAACTTTGTATGAGAAAATATAATAAAATAAAAGGTTTCAACTTACTTTTTTGTTAATATAATGATGTGTTTTTTATTGATGAATACAATGATTCATGAGAATTGAGAAACTAGGAAGTCTGTATTCCGTTAGAACCGCATTGGAACTAGAATGAGCACACGCATGCGATATGTCCGTTAGACTTTGTTCCATGGTTATTCCAAACAAATAAGTAATGCTACCTAAAAAAAATAAAAATAAATAAAAAAATAAAAGTAAAAAATATAGTAGTGGATTCAAGATTTTAATATTATGTGGTCATAATATAAAAGTTCTAAAACAATTAGACAAAAGTAATGTCACATCCTGGCCCGGGCTCCCACCACATCCTGAGCTCGACTCCACTATAACACGATATTTTCCGCTTTGGGCCCCGACCACGCCCTCACGGTTTTGTTTCTGAGAACTCACACGAGAACTTCCCAGTGGGCCACCCATCATAGGATTGTTCTCGCATGAACTCGCTTAACTTCGGAGTTACGATGGAACCCGAAGCCATTAAGCTCCCAAAAGGTCTCGTGCTAGGTAGATATGGGAATATACATATAAGGCTTACAGGATCCTAGGATTGTTTACAAGTTATGCAAAATATTATACTTTTAGGGAGAGGTTCTGCCGATCTTTAGCACATAAGGCTCTTAACGCAGACTACTACTTGCTTACTATACATTAAGATGCAAGGAGTTAGTACGAAAGTGCGACTGCGGACAACACTATAAGCCGGTACCAACATTGCCTACTAGCAAGCTACACCTGCAGACAAGTCCTTGGTCGTTCATTTAGTGGGCAATCGACTTGGTATGGCCAATGCCGCCTGCTACCGAGGGCAGATGGGCAAAGGCATGATGATCGTGACTACTTAACCAAATGGATGCAAATAGAGCCCATGACGACCACAACTCAGACGAACATAGAGCGCTTCATATGGAGGAATATCATCTACCATTGGCATACCTCAATCCATCGTCACATACAACGGCTCGCAATTCGTAGGCAAAGATTTAGAAAAGTTCTTCCAGAAATATGGCATCAAGCAGTACATGTCTACGCCGAGGTATTGCATAGGCAATAGGACAAGACGAGAAATCCCTATCCGATAAGAAACGAACTTCCTGAATGTCTATGGGCGTATTACACAACCAAACGATGAGCAACCGGTGAGACTTCCTTCTCCTTGGCATTTGGTTCAAAAGCAATTATTCCTCCCAATGTCATCGTGCCAAGTATCAGCACTCTACTGCCAAGCATTGAGCAGAACAGAAAAGGGATGGCACAAACTTAGATCTAACAGAGGAGGAACACGAGAAGGTCATCACCCACACTGCAACCTACTAGCAGTAGCTGCTCTCCAGTTACAACAAAAGGGCTAAGATTAGGCAGTTCCAACTTGGATATCTAGTCTTAGGAAAAACCTTTATCACTGTCCGCATACAATGCTCCAAAAAGATCGATCATATCTGGGAAAGTCTGTACAAGATCAGCAAAGTAGGCGACAAGAGTAGCTACACCCTCACCACTATGAACTACAAAGAGATAAAAAAAAAAATGGAACACCTACAACCTGAGGAAGTACCATGCATGACCTTTCACTACATCAAAGCCTGAAGACTCAAGCAGCTCGATAAGCACCACCTCACAAGCCGAGGATTATCCAGTTGTTATGCAGTTCCTACCTTAGAGCTAAGTTCTCATTCGTTTCGCTCGTTTTTCATTGAGGAATTTAGAAGTTATTCACAACTTGGCTCGACTACATGCTTACAATAACTGATCACTCATGTACTTCAAAAGAAGATATCGTCCTTTTTAGGGACTTATCGCAAGAATTACACCCTTTGGGGACCAACCATTCTCTCCAGTTCAAAAGGGTAAACCAATTCTTCGACACTTACATGGGTTTGCTCTCCGATGCAAGAGGATAAACTATACACTCTGGATGTTCAGACGTGGATGAGTCGGGCTACCTTGGTGTAACTAGGTGCGCGATGGCTTGCGCTGGGATTCCTAGAAGTAGCCACAATAGTATTTTTCAACGCTTAGCGAACTGAAGGATTTTTGGTATCATGGCCTGATCTGCAAGGAACCGAGCCTCAAAGACGGAAGAGGCACATTACACAGTACGCTCTTGGCTATGGCTTGCCCTTCAAGCAGTAAGTCGCGCCAAAGCTATACAATTGCACATTTTTTGTGAAAGGCTAAATAGTTAGTGTGCATATACGAAGCTCTACCCACTGCTGACTTGTTATGTAGTTGATAAGCTTCACCTCTGCCAAGCACCAAATGATTATTCAGATCTACACTAATTCCCAAAGTGTTCTGATACTTGCTACGCAACCCACAGAATTAGATACATAAAAAGCAAGGTGTTCTCTCGGACCCTTTCCTACGAAATTCCATATAACCACATACTTTTGGTACGAAAGGTTAGCGAATTTCATGACCTATAAATATTTAGTATGTTGTGATGCAGGCTACACAACTCAAAAGATTGAAGAAAGCCAAAGTTAACAGCCAAGTGGTCATGCAGACTTGTCTACTTCTGTAAGTAAGGCATCCAGCTGCCAACCCTATGTTTAACAACTTTCCAAAAGTTCTACACCAACACCTACGGCTGCATAGGCTACGTAGGCCCGTCTACTTATAAAAAAAGTAGCACACCTGTCGTTGGTCTAAAAGTTAAAGGTTCGGCGTAAACAAAAGATGCGAAGATGAAGAAAAGCAAAAGAGAGAAGTTTATTAAATTTTCTAGCAAAATTGATAAACAAATAACAAAGGTAATGGAGTTCAAGCAAAGCAAAAAAGCAATAAGGAAAAGAAAGAAAATCCTAAAGGCTACCTAGAAGACTACTCTTCAGTAGCTTGGATATTCTACGACTACTCGGTCGCCACACCTTTAGCAGCCACGACAATGTCAGCAGCGGCATCATCCCGTGCCTCACCCCCAGATACCCTAGCCTGGGCACCATCTTCTCCAACTACTTCACCAATGGAAACCCCAAAAGAAGAGGCAAACATGTCTTCTAGAGAAATAGAGAAGGTCTCAAAGTCTTTCCAAGCAAACTCAAAGTCAGACGGCCTACCAAAGAGATAATGTACATAACCCAGCTTGTAGAAATTGACTTGACTCTGAACAAGCGAAGCCTCGAGTCCAGCTTTTTCACCCTTCAACTACTTGTTTTCCTCGAGCAAACCAATACGGACGTGCTGCAGCTCATCTGTTTCCTTCTTCAAATTTCTTTGATCTTCAGCATGCTTTGCAATTCCAACACTTGGGGTTTAAGTCTATCAATGGCTTTCTTGAAGCGGATTACTTGATTATATGTAGCAATCAACTTATCATCCTTTGGGTAAGCAGCAAAATGAAGCTCAGAAATGGCACGCTCAAGATCTTGAATCTGAGGTATGTAACAGCCAATCTCATTCTCTACACTTTCATACTTAAACTTGGATCGCGTCAAGCCTAGTCTTCAAATCAACGATCGCCTAGCGAGCGGTCTCAAGCTACAGAGAAGTGGGGGCAAAGATATTGGACCCCTTCAAAGCGAATAGGTCATACTCGAACCTATTAATCTTCTCGATAGAAGAATACACACATTAGCTACCATAGTCGTTGCCATCTCCTTGGTATCCTCCTGGTTAAGGAGCATAGACTCAGTTGCTAGAGTTGCCATTTTCTGCATCGTGGCAAGAAGAGCAGTCCTCTTGTATTGGGTCGTGTGGTTCGCAAAGGAATTTAGGCAAACAACCCCTCTAACGCCATCAACAAGCTTGGCACATATGTCTATGTCTTCAAGCAGATCTAGCTTCAAAAACGTATAAATCTCAATAGCCTCTCCAGAAACATGCTTGGTAGATTTCTCACAACTGCCCACGTGAGCAGTTTCTTCTTTCTTAGTAGGCGAATCGATCTCAGCAACAAGAGGAATAGGCCTTGACGCCACTTTAGCAGCAAAGTCCACCTTATCGTTCTTCATAGTAGTAAATCTCTCCAAAGGTAAACCGAACTTAGCTCCCAATAGACGTCTTGGCATAGACTTCGGCACTAGGGGCACAAAGTGCTTCGCTTATTCTTTCGTGTCAATCTCTCCTTGTTTGGCTAATCACCTTCTTCAAGAGGTTGCACAACGTTTTGTTGAATGCTTATACAAGACCATTGGCCGGAGCATGATACATAGAAGACTTGTGCTGCTTGAACTTGTATTTATCCCAGAGCTCGTCCACAAATTAGTTGGAGAACTGTTTTTCTTTGTCGATGATGATGTAGCTAGGCATACCATATTGGTAGATGATATGTTCATTGATAAAGGGGACGACAATTTCCTTCTTGACTTCCCTTAAGGGTAAGGCTTCTGTCTATTTGGAGAAGTAATATGTTATGGCTAAGATGTAGGTCTCTCCAGCAGATGATTTTACTACGATTAGTCCCACGATATCCAATCTCCATGCATCAAATTGCCATAAAACAACCGTAAGGTGTAATGGCTCAGGCAGTTAATGTATGAAGTTGGCGTGGAATTGGCTGGCTTAGCACATTTTGGCATGCTCCAGGCAATCCTTCACTATGCTTGGCCAGTAGTAGCCCATTCTTTTGAGCCGAAAGTGTAGCTTTGGTCTAAACTGATATGTTCCGCATATGCCTGAATGTGCCTTCTCCATGGCTTAATTGGCTTCTTCTTCACCTAGGCATCTTAGAAATCCTCCTTCAAAAGAGTGTTGGTAAAGTGTTCCTTTGTAGTAGTGGAAACGAGGTGCTCATCGACATACTTTAGAGCGGCATCTAGGATTGATCAGCGGCTATCTCCACTTTTCAGTGTCGACTGGAAGTACTGAGATAACATTTGTATCATCTAATAGCATTTCAATGACTAGAAGGATCACCCATCTTTGGCAAACTAGCACGTCTGCATCTTCATCTTCTTCTAGCGCTATACTTGAAGCTAAGTTAGCGAAAGCGTCCGCCATTTGATTTTCTTTTCTTGGCACATGTTTAAGTGTCATGGCCTTGAACTTTCATAGTAGTTGAGTTGCTAGTCAAAAGTACAGGACGAAATCGTCTTTCCTTACTTTATGTTCAATCAAGAGTTGATTGATTATAAGCTTGGAGTCACCATACACTTCTAGCGTCATAATTTCCATGTCGATCGCCATTTGGAGTCCGATAATTAGTGCTTGGTACTCAGCGACATTGTTGGAGCATTTGCTTAATCAGAAGGAATAAGATAGTATTTGTCTTTGTGCTAACATAAATACTACTCTTGCCCCCACTCCATCTGCTCATGCGGGTCCGTCGAAGAACATTTTCCATGTCAAAAAGATGTCGATGTACAACACCTCCTCGACAGGCAAGTCATCTAAGATTTTCCAATCGACTAGGATTGGATGATCGATAAGAAAGTTTGCTAGGGCTTGTCCCTTGATGGCTTTTGATGGGACGTAGATGATCACACACTGAACAAGAAGCAATGCCCATTTAGCTAGTTGCCCTATCAAAACTGGTTTGGACATGATGTATTTGACCGGGTTAGCTTTAGCAACTAAGTGGATGATGTAAACATACACGTAGTGTCTAAGCTTTTGGACGGCAAAGAGTAGGGCAAGGCACATCTTCTTGATCGGTGAGTAGTTGAGCTCGGCACCAGTGAGAATTCTACTTCGTTAGTAGAGTGCTATTTCCCTTTGGTCTTCATTTTCTTGTGCTAAGAGTGCTCCAATGGAACCTTCTTGTGCAACAATGTATACGATGAACGACTTTCCAGGCATGGGAGCTCTTAAGATAGGTGTGTTTGCCAAGTACCTTTTTATGCTTCTGAAGGCATTACAGCAAGTATCATCCCATATAAATGGAGTGTCCTTCTTTATAAGTCAATTGACGGGTTGATAGCATCCAGAAAGGTTAGAGATGAAGCGTCTGATGAGGGGAAATTGTCCTTCTAGACTTTTCAGCTCATGTTAATTCCTTGGCACGAGCATGCTTTGAATGGCCTTAATCTTTGATTGGCCCACTTCAATGCCACGATGCTTGACAATGAAGCCGAGAAACTTCCTGATAAGAGCACATTTATGCGACTTAGTTCGCTTGTTTTCTTGCATTTACATAGTTAGTTTCTATTTATTATAGTGATTTAAGCTATTTTTGTGTGTTTGTAGGTTTAAATGGCAAAAGCGGCAAGAAAATGCATTTTGGAGCAATTTGGAGCATTTTTGGGCTTAGAATAGATAGCTTGCATATGGAACAAGGTCGATGGATGAATTTGAAGTCAAAATAGGCTAGGAACATGCTACAAATCTGGAGAAACAAGTTCACAACAAAGAAGATAAGGAAAGAGCAAGAAACAGGGAACATTATCCAAACCTTATCCAACCTTATCTTATCTTATCCTAACCTAATCTTGTTCCACCTTAATTCTAGCTGCAAAGAGGACTTAATTTCATATTAATTCACCTAAATATCAGGTTCTAGAAGCTCTATCCTTCTCCTACATTGGTGCCACACCCCTTAGCGCTTGTTCTTCTAGAAACCTACCATAATACCCTTTCTAGAAGGCCTAAATCCTTGCCACAGGTTCCTAACCTTTTCCCTCTTGGTTTCTACCAAATCCTAGTCCTTTTCCCCTAGGATTGTGCAATCCTTTTCCCTTTAGAAATTGTGCAAAACCCTAGCATATAAATACATGTTTATGCCGTAGAAAAGCATCCATCCATTCACTCATTCAAGCATTCATTCATTCAGCCATCTCACACCACATACACCTAAATCTCTCTAGTGCCGCAACAAGGAAGGAAGGAGAAGAAAAGTGTCATGCCTGCCACTCTTGGTACTAGAGAGTTTGCATTGATTATAGGAAGCTCAATGCCACCACAAGGAAGGATTACTTTCCCTTGCCATTCATTAATCAAATGCTTGAATGGTTAGCTGGTCATTATTTTTATTGTTTTCTTGATGGTTATGTGGGATATAATCAGATTGTCATAGCTCCGGATGACCAAGAAAAGACCACTTTCACATGCCCCTTGGGTACCTTTGCCCATTGTCACATGTCATTCGATTTATGCAATGTACCTGCCACATTTCAACGATGTATGGTAAATATCTTTTTAGAGTTCGTTGAGAAGATTATTGAGGTATTCATGGATGATTTTAGTGTATTTGGTGATTCATTTGATAATTGTTTGGATAATCTCACATTAATCTTGAAACAATGTGTTGAAACTAATCTTGTTTTGAATTGGGAGAAATTTCACTTTATGGTAAAACAAGGTATAGTTTTAGGTTATATCGTTTCAGAAAGGGGAATTGAGGTTGATAAATCAAAAATAGATCTTGTGCCGTTACTTACCCTCTCCTACTTCGATTAGAGAGGTTCGTTCTTTTCTTGGACATACAGGATTGTATTGGCGATTCATCAAGGATTTTTCAAAGATTTCCAACCCCATTTGCCGTCTCCTTCAGAAAGATGTACCTTTCAAGTTCGATGAGGAATGTGAGAAAGCCTTCAAACACCTTAAGGAGATGCTCACTTCGGCCGCCATCATTGTTCCACCAGATTGGAGCCTTTCTTTTGAGCTTGTGTACGATGCTTCTGATTATGCATTAGGGGCCGTTTTAGGACAAAAAATGGACAAACAGCCACACGTCATATACTATGTCTCTCGGACATTGAATGACGCTCAATTGAACTATTCCACAACGAAAAAAGAACTTTTTTCTGTTGTTTTTGTTTTAGATAAGTTTCGTTCTTATTTACTTAGTACTAAAGTTATAATCTACTTTGATCACGCAACGTTGAAGTACTTACTTACGAAGAAAGAGGCCAAACCAAGGCTTATTCGTTGGATGCTTCTTCTCTAAGAGTTCGATATCGAAATCCGGGACAAGAAAAGAAGGGAAAACGTGGTGGCTGACCACTTGAGCCGTATAGTGCATGAAAAGGATGTCGTGCCTATCCCAGAGACATTCCCAGATGTGCAGCTATTCTCCATCGAGGTAAGTGAGCCATGGTATGCCGATTTAGTTAACTATTTGGTCATTAAACAAGTTCCAAGCACTCTAAATAAGCACCAACGTGATAAACTTAAGAAAGAGGCTCATCTTTATGTGTGGGATGATCCTTATTTGTGAAAATACTGTGCTGATCAAATCATTCGTAAGTGTGTGCATGATTATGAATTTCATTCGATTTTAACTTTTTGTCACGCTTATGCATGTGGAGGTCACTTTGGCACTCAAAAGACTACATGTAAAGTACTTGAATGTGGTTTTTATTGGCCTACTGTCTTTAAGGATGCTAGAATGTTTTGCACAACATGTGATCGTTGTCAAAGAACCGAAAACATTGGTTCAAAAGATCGAATGACGCAGACCCCTATCTTTTGTGATGAAATTTTTGATGTTTGGGGCATTGATTTCATTGGTCTTTTTCCTTCATCTCATGATTTTGTTTATATTTTACTTGCGGTTGATTATGTTTCGAAATGGGTGGAAGCAAAAGCCATCCGTACTAATGATTCCAAAGTGGTTGCAAATTTTGTGAAAACTAACATATTTGCAAGATTTAGAATGCCAAGGGTTCTTAGAAGTGATGGGGGTTCCCATTTTTGCAATCGAACCATTGAGGTGCTGATCAAGAAGTATAACGTCACGCATAAGGTGGCAACACCTTATCATCCTCAAACAAATGGGCAAGCCAAAGTTTCTAATCGGGAATTCAAACAAATTTTGGAGAAGACCATTGGGCCAAACGTAAAAGATTGGAGCTTGCGTCTGAATGATGCATTGTGGGCATATCGTACGGCCTACAAAACACCAATTGGAATGTCCCCATTTCGGCTCATCTATAGGAAACCATGTCATCTTCCCATTGAGTTAGAGCATCGTGCACATTGGGCAGTCAAGACATTCAATATGGATATTGACGCCGCTAGAATTCATAGGAAGCTTCAATTGAATGAACTTGAAGAGATTCGAAACGAGGCGTACGAGAACGCTCTTATTTACAAAAAGAAGTCGAAGGCATTCCATGAAAAGAAGATTCGTACCAAGACGTTTGTCATAGGGCAGAAAGTGTTACTCTTCAATTCCGACCTTAGATTGTTTCCAGGTAAGTTACATTCTAAATGGATGGGCCCATTTGTTGTTACTAATGTCTTTCCTTATGGTGCAGTCCAAATTCAAAGTTTAAAGACCGGAAACGATTTCCAAGTGAATGGACATCCTTTGAAGCCATACTATGAACATTTTGAGGAGCATGTCATGGAGGATATACCTCTCCAGGCCGTGGGCTCCAATGAAGCTTAAAAGGAGGTATCGTCCGGCTGGAAAACGTTAAAGCAAGTGCTTCTTGGGAGGCAACCCATGCATCTAAATAAAGAAGACCTAGGAACTTTCGGCTCCATAACCAGATTTGCGTTCCTAAACCCTCTTCTTTATTGCTTTTACTTTGCCATGATAGTTGTGTTATTTGTTTTCTTGTTTGTGAGTCTATGTTTGAAACATTAAGGACAATCTTTGGTTTAGGTGTGTGTAGGGGGGGGGGGGTAAACAAATGATTTTGCATTGAATTTCATCAGATTTTATCACCTATCACTTCTAAAGTTATTACTCATTGTTTTTAAGTGTTTTTAGTGTGTTTTGAGGTGTTTTAATGTGTCTTAAACCGAAAATCCGAAAATTTAATAAAAAAATCGAAAAAGAGTGTTTACAAAACCCAAAAAGAGTTGTTTTTAGAGTCATTTTTGTTTTTATGTTTGTTTGTGTCTTAGGGTACCTTCCAACACAATGATGAGGATTTGGTTTTTAATTGCATGACTGTTAAATAAAGTTACAAACATGAATTGAAGTTTGATATGCTCTTTGGTTTATGCTTAGTTGTAGTTGTCATTTATGAATTCACATGTAATCACAAAAAGAAAAAAATCAGTTTTTGTAACATGCTTGAAGGAAGGAACTTAAACTAACGCTACAACCCTAAAAGACTTGAGCCTAAACTTTGTTTAGAGAGTCATTAATCTGTGAATTCTTGTTTTCTAAAGTCGTTGCATGATCTCATTATTTCTTTGCTTGGTTGCTACTTAGAATGCGTTTCATCACTATAGTTCCAAATACTAGAACTCATACCCGTTTCATTCAAAGCATAAAATTGATTGCATAACATACAATAAGAGAAGTTGTTTAGTTAAACCAGAGCCAAAAAGCCTTACCCTTTGCATATTTATTGTAGGTTTAACCCCTTTGAGCCTTATTTAGCCTATTTTCAATGTTAACCACACTATCCTTACCTAGCCTAGAATAGGACTATCCATACCCTTGTTCTTAAAGAATAGTGGAGCATGACTTAGAGGGAATTCCTTTTGATCTACAATTTGCAGAAAAACAAGAGTTGGGGAAGGTTTTTCATTGGAATTTCATGAAGTTGTACGTTTGTGTGCCAAAGAAAGAAAAAGGGCACGAAAAAAGGAAAAAAAAAAGAAAAAAAGAACAAGTTGAGAAAAGAAGGAAAAAGAGTTGAAAATAAGTGAGAATAAACTCACAAGTATTGGTTGTTGAAGAAAGGGTTCAAAAGTTTGAATCTGGCCCTAAGTGTTGAATAAATCTCCCATGGGTGTTTAAAGTTGATTTCTGCATTCAAAAGTGAATTCTAAGTGCTTATTTCAATACTTTGCTTACTATTGCTTTAAGAACTTTGTTTATTTTAACCTTTCTTTGTTAGCCAATACCTTAGCCCCATTACAACCCTTTGACTTCTATCTTGATTGTTATGTGTTTCAATATGTGGTGTTTAAAATTGGTACAAGCATATGGTATCCCTGGTTCTCGTGTTTAAGTAGTGGCATTTCATTCATGAGATCATTGATGCGTTACGAATGTGACACACAAATTAAACCATATTTGTGACAATTGTAGTAATGGTGTAAGTAGGGATCGTTTTAACCGGAGATTAACCAGGGGTGCTAATCTAATATAAATTGACTTAAAAACACAAAAACTAAACTTAAAGACTCTAACTAGACTACTATGACTCAAAACAGATTTGAAACACTCAAAACTGCCTTAAACAATCAAATTGACTCAAACAGAAACTAAAACTTGATTTGGACGAATTTGAAAGTGTTTGTGACTCCAAATACTTAAAAACACAAAATAAGACATATTATAATGACTAAGACTTAACAAAATATGGGGAAATTGTGTTTGGACGAAATTAAATTAAATGGACAGATTGTAAAACAATTTGTGATGAACCAATGGATGATGGAATGGCTAAGGGGTTCTTCTCCACACATGAAATATATGCAACGTAAATCAATTTCCAATTATCAATTCAATAAGTTATGAACCTCGACGCTCTAAGTTAATTAAGTCTACTTAAATTAACCTTCAGATTTCCCTAGAATCATTGAATTGGATGAATATGCATCGCAACCAAAATATTCCTAACAAGTTCTCTATATGAACAGCATGATAAAGACACAAGTTAGAATCATTACGTTATTTGGAAACCATAAGCATCGACAAGGCATTTGTAACTATGAAATGCATGATACTCCTGCCAAGAATTTACTTAACACGATCGTGACTAGCGACCTTCACTACTTGCGAATATAAATTCATAACGATTAGGTGAAACAAACTTATACCCTAGCACCAAATTCAAGCATGCAAATTAAGCGTGCACTCTCAATCAACATACAAGAATAAGTTCTAAATCAAACGGTTAAGCAAATTGTATTCACGACTTATGCAACGATAACTAGAAGTAATCAACTTATTTCACATATATAATCATGGTTTCGAATACACCCTTAGCCAAAACGAATTTAGCCAATCATACTCAAAGCAAAACAAAGATTACATGAATTAGACATTGAAATATAAGATTGAATACACCTAAAATTGTTCAACAACTCAGAATGAAGAGCCAAACAATTAAGTGAATCTGTCTCCTTTCCCTTGCGTGCGGCAGATTGGGTGATGATGGTTTCTGATGTAGAATGAATTTTGGGGTGTTTAGAGGCACAGCAAGGGATGTAGGTTGAGTGTGGATGAGTGTTTGATGGTTGGAAGGTGGTGGAAGACTCGATAATGATGGTGGAAGAAGGTGGAGCGGCTGGTTGTATTTCTGGGTTGCAGAATGGTGTTTTGGGATGTTTTTATGCGTGTGGGAGTGAATGGACGAGTTTTGGTGGTGAATGGTTCCCTAGGGTTCAGCCAAGGGCTGATTATATGTGTTTTAGGAAGTTAATAACATACCTAATTGAGTTATGATTCAGATTTCCTAGTCTAAATAGAAAAGGTAAGTGAATAAAGTCCAAATAAAATCAGAAAAGGGGGATGCACGAATTTAAAACAAGTAAGGAATGTCCTTGCCTCGCAAGGAATCAGAAATTAAACCTCTTGCACAGCAAGGAAAGGAAATTTAAGGTAAGGTACGAAATTGGTGCAAAAGAAGGAAGGAAAAGTCCATTCCTTGCAAGAAATTAGAAATTAGGACTTTAGGGAAAGTTTTAGAACTAGGAAAGTGAATTAAACTAGGAAATAGGAAATTGAAATCAGGAAACACAAGGGAAGGGTGCGGCACATTGGTTTTTCCGATCCTCTTATTGAAAAAATAAAAATAAAAATAAAGACTGGCTATGTCATTTGCTCCTAAACCAAGTGTTGTAAAGTAGAATATCACATCAAATAGACCACAAGTAACACAACGCTGGGCAACATATTCTGAAGCCATCATCAATCCACTTAAAATAACAATCCATGATAAGTTGGCACTCCTTTCCTTGTTTTTTAAGCTTCGCCCTTGAGAAATTTTATACTTCCAACTACTTAGCTGTATCCATAACCATTTCATACACTTTTCTCTACTTAGAAATCAAAACATCGAGCATAAATTTAACTAACCATTAAGATCATGATCTTCTCATCTCGAAAAAGTTGAATAAATATTGCAAGGTACAACTGTAACTTAATTATCTCAGTTGGTGGAGAAAGAAAGTCAAGACCCAGATAAAATAAATAAATAAATAAAACTGAAATTCAAATTAAAAACCTTTGTAGTCATAAGCAACTGTCCACACTTGTGAACATTTTGCTGCTTCAACTTAAGCTCTGAAGTTGAAGCAGCAAAATGTTTCATCACAGCTTAGTGCCTAAATTCAAGAAGTTCAATATTAACAAGAAGGCAACTTAAACTTCAAGTACTCAAGAAAAAAATCCCACAAGCAAGCATACCTGTACTTTATTGAAGTGCGTCTGCAAGATGTCGTAGAACTGACCCGCTACCTACACAGCAGATCATATAGCTTATAGAATTCCAGTCAACAAGGTAAAATACTGTAAACAAAAGAAAAAATAAGCGTTGTCTCTGTAAAAGTATCTAAGATAAAACATACCTCCTCATCAGCTTCAAAATCATATGGAATAATGACAAGGTTTGGACAAAGAGCCTTGCAATCTCTAACAAACATCCCAGCTTTCACTCCTGAAAGTTAGAAATAAAACGATTAAATACAAAATATATCCTCCCAAGACAAATAAAATTGAAAAAAAGAAAAACCAACCATAATTTCAAGCAGGGTAGTTTGCAGATGAAATTTCAGCACTTCCCTTTGGATTATCAGAATGGCACACAGCTACCGGCCTATCCTTAAACTCAGGGCGTTTCCTGATGACCACTGACACGAAAAAACAGTCCTACAAGAGCATATTGCATTATCTCACTTACATTCTAAATTATACAGATAACTTCATCTCGTCCAAGATATTCATATTGCACATCACTATAAGATCAATCAACTTTACAACTCTAATTAATCCATCAATGACATCACTAGGGATTAAATGAAATTACAGAGACCATGTATTTCAAACTTGGCCCAGAAGATAGAGGTTTAAACTTAAAAAGGTTTTGGGAAAAAATGACTTTATTGTTGAAGATGAGATTTATAGTACAAGATTTTAAGAATGTCAGTCATCTTGAAAATAATGGTATCTGCGGCAATAGTGGAGAAGATGACAGTGATGAGTGTGAACAGATAGCATGGCCAGTGAAAGTCAAAAATTTATAGCACACAAGAGAGGCCCATCGATTAGCTGATAACACAGGGAGACCAGTAATTACCAGACAAGCATAAGGACATAATAATCAAAATTCAGGTTTAACAGTCTTGTGTTAGGAAGGTACCATGTCAATGTGTATGATGGCAACCTTCTGGGAACCAGTCGAAATTTGGCTCTGTGCTCGTAAAACCTTTAGAGGAACTTGGAAAACGCTTTCAATACCGATTTCTCCATGTTCGTATGAAGTGCAGCCTTAAGCTCTGCAGTAACCAAAGATATAAAATGATAGTAATACAAAATTGCAGGTAAGTTTAACCAGTATAAGAAAATAGCATTAGCAGTCAAATACTAATTATTCACAAATATACAACATCCATTAGAAGTTTAGAACCACATAACAGATATAACTCATCATCAGAAAGTTCTGAAAATGTATAAGCAAATATACTAGTATCATCTCAACCACAAAGCCAAACTGCGCATCAAATACCATGGGTCCCTCCAAAAAATACCCTAGGGAAGTTTCAATTGGCAACTATTTCAGGCTAATTGGTCTTGAAAATGGCATAAGATCAATGCAACGAGCATGCCAACAAGTGATGGAGTATGCCAACAAGTATCAGTAGAAAAGTATTTACCCTTCTCAACAAAGACAACCTAAGAAAAAACAAAAAAGAGGAGAAGGCATACATAGCCTTTGAAAAAATTAATCAAATAATTTTATTTTGAAGACAAATAGGAATTAAGACTCTTGATGGTACAAATCAAGATGAAAAAATGTGGCACTAGTGAGAGACGGTACATAAATACTTTCCAGTTCAGTACCTTAAAACAGTTTTCCACAAAATTGGGATCCTCAAGAGTTGAATGATTTCTATTAGACCCAACATTTGAAGAGCTTGGCAAGCGGTAGCTGCAATCTGAAGCTGATGTTTGGTGGGTAAAACACGGAAGTTCATCTTTTACCCTGCCATCCTCTTCTGCGTCCGAAGTAGTCATTTCGGTAATTTGCACTTCACAATCTTTTTCACTACTTACATATGGCTACTGACCAGGTTCTTCATTGTCGTTCTCAAACATAATGTTATCAGATTATCCACTAATTTTTCCTGTGATATGTGGATCTGCCCATTTCAGATCTGGTAGCACCTTCCACTACGGCACCCATCGAAGATTAGCAGCATCTCTCAAAGCATCACCAGAGTCTCAGATTATTTTCGGAGAAAAGAAGGCTGACAGTCTTGGTCGGTTGCAAGCAATCTGTTCAAGTTGGTAAGGAACACATGAAATCAGAAAATGAAAATCCCTCAAGGTTAAAATACTAATTTATGAACTATGTAGTGTTCTTCATGCCATCATTCAAAAAACGAAAAAAGATGACTGTCATCAAACCATGACCAAAATACTGAGGGGAAACATGTCAGAAGCTCCTACAGAAAACATTCCTTGCTCAAATGCCCCTCATCCAATCTCCACTGCTACTTTTTGTTGCATTTAATATAATTATACTGTGTATCAAGATACAACCCAACCCAATTAGTCAGTACACGGTAGTAATGCTTAGCTGAGTCCATAATGTCATCTGTTAAAACTTATAGGAAGACCAAATTAAAACTTTAAGAAAAAGAAGACAGAAGAAAAGAGAAAAACAAAACAGAAAAGGCCCATGAACTTACAACTCAAGAGTTTGTTAGCAGCAACTGAATCTAAAATCCAGGAGGGTTTCACCACTGGGAACCCTCCACTAAAATACCAGTATTAGGATCAGGAACAGTAAATCAAACTTACTGGAGATTAATTAAATATCAAATTTGAATTTTCACAATTTTATTGATCTGAAAGTAACTAAAATAATACAAACCTCAAATTTTTTATTTTGCTGTTGGCTAGATTACTGCAAATGATATGTGTGACATGGCGTCTAGAAAAGTAGTTCTCATATTTTCCACCATAGTTTAACGTGTAGCCTCACAGTTCCTGTAACAGATTATCATAAACACCTCAAAGAAAATCCACATGATAGTGACGAAACAACTCCGCTCCCTATCATCACCAAAATCGTTGAGGAAAATCAATAGAAAAGGATAATCAAATTATACATTCTACATTACTAAGTTGCCATAATGTTACAAATGGAACATTAGTGAACTTGGCGATTCAGTTTTCCTTTTCCAATCTTCTTTACATTTCGTGCAAGTCATATCAGTTCAAAACTGTTGGTATTCACAAGAGTTTACTAACTCAATACCAAAATATGTGGGTGATAAGTTTACAAACTCTATCACACATCTCACTTTCACTCTCAATAAAATTGGACTAACAAATGGAGAAGGGATAGGAAATAACAAGATTCCACGAAACACACTTTCTTGATATATGAAATAAAAGACAGTTTACAAACTGATGAAATAAGAAAGCTTACAAGCTTCTTCACAATTGGAAGTGGGATTCGGATGGGATGGTTCTAAAGCCTAGCAAGGAGGCTTATTTATACAAGCCAAACAGCAAAGAACCACTCAAGTGCTTTAAATAAAAAAATACAACAACTCATACAATCATTCAAACAGATCAAATGAACTTAGAACAATCTGGCACACACACATGCAGCGACAGATGGTGATTACCATCTTTACACCCTTTCACATATGCACCAGCTGCTAGACACTTTTACACACATGCTCTGCATCATTCCTTGCTGTCTTTCAACACCTTTCGGCTAGCACATGGAGGAGACTTTGTTCTTTGTAGCTGGAAAGAAACAAACAGCTAGCAGCAATATTTTACAACCTGTTTTGATTTGAATTTCCAACACACCTCCTCAAATCAAAACGCCTTCATTCCTAGCATTTCACGCAGTAGCCGGAATGATTCAATTTGCAATGGCTTTGTGAAGATGTCTGCCACTTGTTCCTTGGTGTGACAGTGGACAAGTTCAATTGTCTTTTGCTTCACATGGTCCCTTAGAAAATGGAACCTGGTATCAATGTGCTTGCTCCTTCCATGTTGAACAGGATTCTTTGCAAGTTTGATTGCAGACACGTTATCTACATGAATCACAGTCGATTCCACTTGTGGATGACACACTGACTTCAACAGATTTCTTAACCAAATTGCCTCACACACGGTTGAGGCTACAGCAACATACTCGGCTTCACATGATGACAAAGCAACAATTGATTGCTTCTTTGAAGTCCATGAGAAAGCTGTTGATCCTAGAAAAAACACATAGCCAGTTGTGCTTTTCCTTTCATCTTGGTCACCTCCCCAATCACTATCTGAATAACCAAATAATTTTGCATCTTCACCAAAATTATAAAATAGACCATAGTTTAGAGTACCTCTTATGTACCTCAAAATTCTCTTGGCGGCCAGCCAATGAGACTCCCTTGGTGTTTCCATGTATCGACTCACGAGTCCAACACCATAAACTATATCAGGTCTTGTGATTGTAAGGTACCTTAGGCTTCCAACGAGGCTTTTGTACACTGTTGAGTTTACAAACTCACCCTCTCCTCCTTTGGACAACTTCAATCCAGTTGCGACTGGGGTATTGACAGTGTTGCACTTGTCCATATTGAACTTCTTCAATATGTCTCTCATGTACCTTTGTTGAGAGATGTAGATACCATCACTTTCTTGCTTCACTTCTATGCCAAGAAAGTATGACATTAATCCATTGTCAGTCATCTCGAATTCACTGAACATGGATTGCTTGAACTCACAGAACATTGCTTCATTGTTTCCTGTAAACAACAAGTCATCTACATAGAGACAAATAATTAAGAACTCCCCTTTTGCACCATTCTTCATGTAAACTGAATGCTCGTATGGACATTTCTGAAATCCATTTTGGTGAAGGTAGTTGTCAATCCTTGAGTTCCAAGCTCGTGGTGCTTGCTTGAGGCCATACAAAGCCTTTTTCAAACGATACACCTTTTCTTCTTCTCCTTGTACTTGGAAGCCTTCCAGTTGTTCCACGTACACTTCTTCCTCAAGAACTCCATTAAGGAAGGCTGACTTGACATCTAGTTGATAAATTTTCCATTTATGATGAGCGGCAAGAGAGATTAGCAATCTTACCATGTCAAGTCTTGCAACTGGAGCATAGACTTCATCATAGTCCACTCCATACTTCTGTTTGTAGCCCTTTGCTACAAGCCTTGATTTGCATCGATCCACACTTCCATCTGCAATGCATTTGATCTTGTAAACCCACTTGACACCAATAGCCTTCTGATTTGGTGGGAGCTTTGTCAACTCCCAAGTGTCATTCTTCTCGATGGCATGGATCTCTTCTTCCATGGCTTTTTTCCAACAATTTTCTTCCACAGCTTCATTGAATGAGAGAGGCTCATGGTCTGCATAGAAGCAAAAAAAATTGGTTTCTTCTTCTTCTTGTCCATAAATCTCTGTGAGACTCCTTAACCTCATTGGAGTTGAGGAGCTGCTTTCCTCACTAGATGTAGGACCACTCCTTGCAATTCTGTGCACTGGAGTTGTTGTGATTGTTTGAGCAGGTTGTTGCTCAACAGGTGGTACAACTTTTGGTTCTTCAAAATCAGTGGAGACAATCTTCTCTTTACTGACTTCTTTGTTGTTCCACATCCATGCCTCTTCCTCACTGAAGATGACATCTCTACTAACCACTAGTTTGCCAGTTAGTGGGTTGTAGAGCTTGTACGCCTTGGACTCTTCACTATAGCCCACAAACACACACTTCTCACCTCTATCATCAAGTTTCCTCCTCTTGGCTTCTGGAACTTGAGCATATGCAACACACCCAAAAATTCTTAGGTGTGTAACATTCGGCTTGTATCCACTCCAAGCCTCTTGTGGTGTCATCCTCTTGACACTCTTTGTTGGACATCGATTCAACAAATAAATCGAACAAGCTACAGCTTCTGCCCATAACTCTTTTGGCAAATTCTTCTCCTTAAGCATGGACCTTGTCATGTCAAGGATGGTTCGATTCTTTCTTTCGGCTATCCCATTTTGCTGTGGGGTATAGGCAGCAGTAAGTTGATGTCTAATTCCTTGTTCCTTGCAGTATGCTTGGAAAGCATTGGAGGTGTACTCTCCACCTCTATCTGATCTCACAGCCACAAGCTTATGGTTGCTTTCAGCCTCTGTGAGTGCCTTGAACTCCTTGAAGATTTTTAGGGCAGCCGACTTCTCCTTGAGCAAGTAAACCCAAGTCTTCCTACTAAAATCATCAATGAAAGTAATAAAATACCTATTACCTCCATAAGACATGGGATCCAATGGACCACATATATCTGTGTGCACCAACTGCAGTGGTGCCTTTGCTCTCCATGTATCACCAACAGGGAACGATAGTCGTGCTTGCTTGCCAAGCACACAACCTTCACATACTTGGCGTGTGGCTTCAATTTGGGGTAGACCACTGATAGGAGCATATTCATGCGACTTAAAAGGCTTGTTCTCATGCATTTACATTATGTTTCTCTAGTTATTTTAGTCCTTTATGCTTCTTTTGTGTGTTTTCAGGTTCTAAGGGCAAGGTATGCAAAAGGATGCCTTTTGGAGCATTTTGGAGCAAAATCGGACTTGGATTGGATAGCTTATATTTGGAGCAAAAGGAATGGACGAAATTAAAGACCAAACTATCATAACCACCTATCATTACTTATCATCACTTAACATATCATTCATTTATCACTTAACATATCATTCATTTATCACTTAGCATATCATTCATTTATCAATTATCAAACCATTCACTTATCACTCACCACATATCATTCATTTATTACTTAACATATCATTCATTTATCATATCATTCATTTATCACCACATATCATTCATTTATCACTTATCATAACCATACAATTATCACTTATCATACTCATAATCATCTACACATTTCAACCATTTAAAACATTCCACATGCTTTCACAACTTAATTCACATGCACATTCATCCACCTTTCTCCAAAGAACATCTCACATGCATTTCCACCTTCCTACTTCATCATTTCACCACCTTCTCCATCTTTATTCCACATGCATTTATCATAATTCACCCTAGCTACCACCATTCACACACACATGCACTTATTATTTCATCATTGAACCACCAATTCAACACATGCATTCACACACCCTTTAATCATCCCCCCTTTAAGTTATGATTTTATTTCCTAACCCTACATGCATTATTTATTAACTCTTCATCATGCATCCACATTCATTCCAACACAAAACACACACATGCACTTATTCTTTCATCATTGCACCACCAATTCACCCACATGCATTTCCAACCATTCACACCCCTTTAATCATTCTCCTAGCTATCATTCACATGCTCTCCCATCCATTCTCTCCCTATATAAACCACACACACTTCATTCATTAGCATCATTCAATTCATCCCACACTTCCATTTCATTCAATTCCATCTCATCTCATTCACAACACAACAACACACCACAAACACATTCCTTTCTCCCTTAGAATCCAAAAACCATCTTCCACTTCCATCACTCCTCACTCCTTTCCACACTTCCATTCCCCCAACCAACTATCCCTAGACCTTATGCTACAATAAAGAGGAAGATAAGAGGGCCTAAACGTTCATACAATTCAAGTTTGAGTTGTTGGAATGTTTAGGTGTTTCTTTGATTTCAATGTTTAATTTCAATACTCTTTGTTTTGTACGAATGAGGAATGGAAGAGAAGAGGACCTAAACGTTCATACAATTCAAGTTTGAGTTGTTGGAATGTTTAGGTGTTTCTTTGATTCTCTTTGTTTTGTATCATGAGGAACTAAACCCCCCCCTTAGCTAGGGGGGGATTCGAAATATATGTTTATGCTTGCAATATGATTTGATTACTTCTAATTACGTTTCATAAGTTGTGTTTTCAATTTGTTTAACTGTTTGATTGATAACCTATTTATGTATGTTTATTGAAAGTGCACGCTTAATTTTCATGCATGAATTTGACGCTAGAATATAAGTGAGTTTCACCTAATAGTTATGAACTTATATTCATAAGTAGTGGAGGTTGCTTATAAACAATCGCGTTAAACAAATTCTTGGCATAAGTTTCATGCAATCATAGTAACGAATGCCTCGTCAACACTTATAGTTTTCATGATGCTTAATGATTCTTGCTTGTATCTCTATTATGCAATTCATGTAGAGAACTTGTGAGGAATGCTTTGGGTTGTCGTATGCAATCATCCAATTCATTAACTTAAGGAAAACTTGACGGTTAATTTAAGCGGACCTAATTAACCTGGGGCGTTGAGAATTCATGGTTTATTGAAATGCAATTAGAAATCTTTTTATTATGCAAGTGTAACATGTGTGGAGATAAACCCCTTGGCTAGCATCCATTCATTCCATTTCATTAATTTCATATTTACATTATGTTTTAATTGCAATTTGTTCATTTAGTTTAATTCCGTCCAAAACTCAATCCCCCTTTACTTTATTGTTCAATTTAGTTAGAAATCATTTTAGTTTGTGTTTTTAAAGCATTTTGAGTCTTTTGTTTTGTCTTAGTGTTTTAACATTTACTTTCACATTCTTTGAGTCTAGTTTAGTGTTTTATATTGTTTTTACGTTTTTGAAGTCAAATCCAAGTGGTTAACAATCCCTCCTAATCCCCGGTCCAGAACGATCCCTACTTATACTTATACTACAATTGACAAAAAGAGGGTTTAATTTGTGTGCGTATAAATCTCGCATCAAATTTTGGCGCCGTTGCCGGGGATTAGCAACTTTGCTAATCTCTTGGATTGTTTTATTTTCGTTTGTGTGTATATATTTTTAGTTTTATTTTGTTGATTTTAGAAGCACAACATGGCACTTGATAATGCTTATCTTTTGTCACAGCTCATGGAAAGGTCCCAAATGCAAAACGTTGATATAGTTGATCTTCAATCAAGGAATAACGTGTTTTCCAATACTTACAATTCGGATTGGAGTGATCATTCAACTTCTATGTGGTGGGAACCTCAAAATGTTCAACAAGAAAGATATTGGGAGCCACCTCATATTCAATATGCCCAACCAAACTCAAATTCGTCAATAGATTATAATCAAATTCTTAATGAATTAAACTCTTTGGTGCAGGGTTCACAAAATCAAGCTAAGGAGACTCACCAAGAAACATATTGGCAACCATATGAGGATTCATATGCACCACCACAGCCTTCCCCTCAATCTTCACATCCAAATTCAGGTATATCAAATTATTATAAGGAAGTTATTCAACAACTGAATTCTGTGGAGCAGGGCAGGGAAGCTCAACCATTTCAACAAGACGCATTTTGGCGACCAATTGAGGATTTCTATCAAGTAAAAAAGTTGGCTGAGTGGAACAGTCAATTTAGGCAGAATGCAGAATGCATGGAACAAATTCAAGAACAAATGGTTGAAGATGAGCCCATGGATGAATTGCTACTGCTCGAAGAGGAGGAGGATGCACAAGGCACGGCAAGGGAAGAACAACCCTTGCCGCAACCTCCCAATATTCCTACACCACCCCATTCAAATTTAATTATTTCTAACTTTGTTCCCCCAAATGCACCCTTCCCTGGCAGGTTCATGCAATCCATGAAAGATGAGGGGAAGAAAGACATCTTGGACACCTTTCCAACAATTCACGAGGAAAAAGTGGTTGAGGAGCATCTTGAATTCATCAAGGAGGAAATTGGAGTGGATCACACAGCCACAACCTTCAGAATGTCCAATCTGAATGAAAACATCCCTTGTGCATTTGTTGAATGTGCTGCGACTTTAGAGCCAATATTGCAGCCCATAGGTAAGCCACCAACTCAAATTCCAATTCCCACTTCAATTAATCGTGTGTTACATTCTTCATTGCAGGCACCTACTCAAATCCAATTTGGTGAAAGAGTTTACATGGATCTTAGGACAGATCTCTATTCCACTCCATACAAAGATCCAATTCTTGAATGTTTTGAGAAGCATTTCGTGGAGGATGTACTTAAGTTCTTATTGGAGCATGTAGGTAAGCCACCAACTCAAAATCCAAAGTCGTTTTTGACTAATATGTTGTTGATGTCAATGATTAGGGCACCCACTCTTGAAATTCAACCATTGCCGGAACATTTCAAGTATCATCATCCATTCAATGATCAACTCCATGCCGTGGGTTCCATTAAGGCATGATTGTGTTCTTCGTCCGGCTGCAAGACGTTAAAGAAAGCGCTACTTGGGAGGCAACCCAATACAGTGAATAAAACAAAGCTTTTTCATTAATTTTCGAGAAATTACAAATGTATCTAACAAATGGAGCTTCACAAAGGTTGTTTTTGTTTTTGTTTGCGTGAAGACCCACCACGAGGCAAAACTCTAGAAGCGGAAGTCATCGAAGCAGGAGGCATCGAAGTAGGAGGCATCGGAGCAAGAGGCATCGGAGTAAGAGGCATCGGAGCAAGAGGCATCGGAGCGAGAGGCATAGGAGCGGGAGGCATCGGATATAGAGCATTCCAGGCCCCAATACTTGGCGGAACGCTGGATGACCCAGGAAAAAGGTGCCCCTGGAAGAAAGACGCAAGCCGTTGACGTTCACTTTGCATCCGACCTTGAGATTCTTGCATCTCATCAAGCTTCCTCTTCATGCCCGACGAATAGTTATTGGCAAGCACATGCAAAGTTCTATTCTCGTACTTAAGTTGTTTGATCTCTTGTTTCAGGTTCTCCACCTCCGCCATCAAAGATTCAACCTGACGGGAGCGAGCAAGGAGGCGTTGGCCCATGTTGGACACAGAGCCTGCGCACTGAACGCTGAGAGCCAGGGACTCTTGAACGGCCAACTCATCGGACCGTCCTGAAAGCAGCTGACTATCTCTGGGAGTGAGGAGGTTCCGAGCTACTATCGTAGCTGTTGTGGCGTCCTGCATCACGGAGTCTTCACCTGTAAGAGGACCGTTAGAAGATAAGAAAGAAGGGCGCCATACGTTACCTTGACGTGGCACGCTCGTATCACTGCGGAGACTCAATTCTAAGCTAAGGTTCGATGGGTTTGCCATTTTTCAAAAGTGTTCAAAGAGAAGGGGTGGACGGAGTAAATTTTCAAAAGGGCCGGAGACGAGTATCAAGAATGGGAAATCTTCAGAGTGTGTAAGTTGGCAGTGATCGATAGCTCTATAAAAAGCCAAGGCAACGCGTCCACCGATTCAAAAAGCTGGAATTTGAGGCGTAAAGTTCGGCGACGCTCCCTCGGCTTTTTCAGAAAACGCGTTCGACACGTGGAGGCCACCATCACAACTACACGTCTTTAGCCGACAAGCGCAAAGTTCGGCGACGCTTTCTCTGCTTTTCAGAAAGCGCCTGCTCAGAAATCGAAGAGGCGTCTTCAAAGATCGAAGAGTCGTCACTATTTCAAAAAGCTGGATTTGCGGGATCAAAACGTTTGTCGACAAGGGTAAAAGAACAGTACCACCACTTGCTATTGGGAAATCCCTATATTTGTCGACTTTCATCTTTTATGGCAAGGCAAACCTGAAGAAAATGCCCGACTCTTCCTCACCTCTGAGGGCGCACTCCCAGCAAAGCCTTTCGAAACACTCAATTCTTTCTCCAAAGATGATACCAGATGCCTGGAGTACAGATGACCCAGGAGGAAGCAGCACAACAAATACATGTGCTGATTCATTCACCGCTTCTTCAAAAGCAAAGGTATCTCATATCATCAAGGTCAAAAGCAAAGGTATCTCATATCATGCTCTTTCCCTGTCTTTTCCTTTGTCTTTGTTATTACTTGCATGGCAAAGTGAAAGAAGCAATCAGCCGGCACTTGGAGTCTATCTAGACTCTATTCCCTGGTTGCTTACCTAGCTTTGCTGAGCTATCCTCTAACCCTCTTCAATACGAATTGGAGAGATTGAACAAAGAAACAGATAAGAGAATGAAGCTCAGACCTTCGGGGGAGACCAAAAGAAGCCTGCTGCCCAGTTCAAGAGTAGCACAAAGGAAAATCAACGATGGAGCAGCGCAGTTCAAGAGTAAGCCTGTGGAATCACAAAGATCCAAGCCTCAATGCAATTACCAAGGAGAAGATGGAATTTACACTCTATAACCAGATTTGCGTCTCTAAACTCTTCTCTTTGTTAGATACATTATGCTATGTTTAGTATGTTTAGTTGCTGTTTATGTGTTTACGTTCGTTTGGTGTGCTTTTAAGCTTAAAACATTGAGGACAATGTTTGATTTAAGTGTGGGAGGGTAACTAAGTATATTTGATGCAAATTCGTTGGATTTTATCACCTATCACTTCACATGTTGTTTCTCACTGTTTTAAACTGTTTTAGTGTGTTTTGACTTAAAAATTCGAAAATCCCATAAAAATTTGAAAAATTGTTTTGAAAAACCCAAAAAGAGTTGTTTTAAAGTTGTTTTTGTGTGTGTGTTTATGTCTTAGGATACCTTCCAACACAATGATAAGGATTTGGTTTGTAAGTGCATGACTGTTAAAAAGAGTTATAAACATAGAGAAAAAGTTGATTTACTCTTGGTATATGCTTGGTTATGGTTATAATGTATGACTTCACATGCAATCATAAAAGAAAAATTCGTTTTTGTGACATGCTTGAAGGAAGGAACTCAAACAAACGCTACAACCCTGAAAGACTTGAGCCTATAACGTTCTTTAGAGAGTATAATCTGTGATTTCTTGTTTTCTAAAGTCGTTGCATGATCTCATTATTCTTTGCTTGGTTACTACTTAGAAGGCGTTTCATCATATAGTTCCAAATGCTAGAACTCATGCCCATTTCATTCAAAGCATGTTATTGATTTGCATAACACATATTCAAGAAGAAGTTGCGTAGTGACCACCACCATAGCCAAATAGCCTTACTTCCCATATTTCGTATTTGTTGTAAGTTTTAACCCCGTTGAGTTTTGTTTAGCCTGTATTCTTTGTTTACCCACATTTTCCTCACCTAGCCTAGTTTAGGACAATCCACACCCTTGTTCTTAAAAGATAGTGAGCATGACTTAAATGAATTCCTTTTTACATTATGCAAGAAAATGAGTGTGGGGGAAGGAATGCTTGTTCTTAAGTATGTTTTGAGACAGTAAAGAAATGAAAAACAGAAAAGAAAAGAAAGAAAGAAAAAAAAAAAAAAAAAAAAAAAAAAAAAAAAAAAAAGAGCTTGAAAAAAATGAAAGAATGAGTGATTGAAGAAAGGGTCCAAAAAGTGAATATGGCCCTAAGTTTTGTGTGACTTTCCTTTGGGTGTTCAAAGTTGACTTCTGCGTTCTTAAGGGAATTCTAAGTGCCTGATTCAATACTTTGCTCACTATTGCTTTAAGAATGTTTGTTTATCCTTCACCTTTCATTGTTAGCCAATACCCAAGCCCCGTTACAACCCTTGACTTCTATCTTGATGTGTTGTGCATTTCAATTGTGGAGTTTGAACTTGGTATGAGCATATGGTGTCACTGGTTCTCGCGTCTAAGTAGTAGCATTCCATTCATGAGATCATATCTAAACATGCTTATTAACTCCAGAAATTGCGTTCCTTGTGATACATATATGTGAGTGTCGTTTTCATATTTACATCAATCTTCTCACATATACTTAGTGTAGGGTGTGTAGTTAGAAAATCTGAGTGAAAATTGAGTGCATATCTTGTAAGGAATTGAGCAAATTCTCTAAGGCATGTTACTACATTCAAAACATGGTTTTAAATGCTTAATTGTGAACTAGTATGTGGTGACTATGATTAAGAATGTACTTAAGTGTGAAGATGACTAAAATCTGTGGGAATGATGATTTTTAACATGTCATGTGCATTGGAAATCCCTAAGACAGTTGTTGGAAGGTTTAGGTTGTGTTTTACTTGTTTTGTTTCGTTTCGTTTTGTTTTGTTTTTCTTTCTGTTTTGCTCGAGGACTAGCAAAAGATAAGTGTGGGGGTATTTGATAGGAGCATATTCATGCGACTTAAAAGGCTTGTTCTCATGCATTTACATTATGTTTCTCTAGTTATTTTAGTCCTTTATGCTTCTTTTGTGTGTTTTCAGGTTCTAAGGGCAAGGTATGCAAAAGGATGCCTTTTGGAGCATTTTGGAGCAAAATCGGACTTGGATTGGATAGCTTATATTTGGAGCAAAAGGAATGGACGAAATTAAAGACCAAACTATCATAACCACCTATCATTACTTATCATCACTTAACATATCATTCATTTATCACTTAACATATCATTCATTTATCACTTAGCATATCATTCATTTATCAATTATCAAACCATTCACTTATCACTCACCACATATCATTCATTTATTACTTAACATATCATTCATTTATCATATCATTCATTTATCACCACATATCATTCATTTATCACTTATCATAACCATACAATTATCACTTATCATACTCATAATCATCTACACATTTCAACCATTTAAAACATTCCACATGCTTTCACAACTTAATTCACATGCACATTCATCCACCTTTCTCCAAAGAACATCTCACATGCATTTCCACCTTCCTACTTCATCATTTCACCACCTTCTCCATCTTTATTCCACATGCATTTATCATAATTCACCCTAGCTACCACCATTCACACACACATGCACTTATTATTTCATCATTGAACCACCAATTCAACACATGCATTCACACACCCTTTAATCATCCCCCCTTTAAGTTATGATTTTATTTCCTAACCCTACATGCATTATTTATTAACTCTTCATCATGCATCCACATTCATTCCAACACAAAACACACACATGCACTTATTCTTTCATCATTGCACCACCAATTCACCCACATGCATTTCCAACCATTCACACCCCTTTAATCATTCTCCTAGCTATCATTCACATGCTCTCCCATCCATTCTCTCCCTATATAAACCACACACACTTCATTCATTAGCATCATTCAATTCATCCCACACTTCCATTTCATTCAATTCCATCTCATCTCATTCACAACACAACAACACACCACAAACACATTCCTTTCTCCCTTAGAATCCAAAAACCATCTTCCACTTCCATCACTCCTCACTCCTTTCCACACTTCCATTCCCCCAACCAACTATCCCTAGACCTTATGCTACAATAAAGAGGAAGATAAGAGGGCCTAAACGTTCATACAATTCAAGTTTGAGTTGTTGGAATGTTTAGGTGTTTCTTTGATTTCAATGTTTAATTTCAATACTCTTTGTTTTGTACGAATGAGGAATGGAAGAGAAGAGGACCTAAACGTTCATACAATTCAAGTTTGAGTTGTTGGAATGTTTAGGTGTTTCTTTGATTCTCTTTGTTTTGTATCATGAGGAACTAAACCCCCCCCTTAGCTAGGGGGGGATTCGAAATATATGTTTATGCTTGCAATATGATTTGATTACTTCTAATTACGTTTCATAAGTTGTGTTTTCAATTTGTTTAACTGTTTGATTGATAACCTATTTATGTATGTTTATTGAAAGTGCACGCTTAATTTTCATGCATGAATTTGACGCTAGAATATAAGTGAGTTTCACCTAATAGTTATGAACTTATATTCATAAGTAGTGGAGGTTGCTTATAAACAATCGCGTTAAACAAATTCTTGGCATAAGTTTCATGCAATCATAGTAACGAATGCCTCGTCAACACTTATAGTTTTCATGATGCTTAATGATTCTTGCTTGTATCTCTATTATGCAATTCATGTAGAGAACTTGTGAGGAATGCTTTGGGTTGTCGTATGCAATCATCCAATTCATTAACTTAAGGAAAACTTGACGGTTAATTTAAGCGGACCTAATTAACCTGGGGCGTTGAGAATTCATGGTTTATTGAAATGCAATTAGAAATCTTTTTATTATGCAAGTGTAACATGTGTGGAGATAAACCCCTTGGCTAGCATCCATTCATTCCATTTCATTAATTTCATATTTACATTATGTTTTAATTGCAATTTGTTCATTTAGTTTAATTCCGTCCAAAACTCAATCCCCCTTTACTTTATTGTTCAATTTAGTTAGAAATCATTTTAGTTTGTGTTTTTAAAGCATTTTGAGTCTTTTGTTTTGTCTTAGTGTTTTAACATTTACTTTCACATTCTTTGAGTCTAGTTTAGTGTTTTATATTGTTTTTACGTTTTTGAAGTCAAATCCAAGTGGTTAACAATCCCTCCTAATCCCCGGTCCAGAACGATCCCTACTTATACTTATACTACAATTGACAAAAAGAGGGTTTAATTTGTGTGCGTATAAATCTCGCATCAACCACGAACCATTCCTCCACTTGACAGTGATAGGAGCATATTTATGCGCCTTAGTTAGCTAGTTCTTATGCATTTTTGTTATGTTTTCTTTGTTAAAGTAGTCTTTTAAGCTACTTTCATGTGTTTTCAGGTTTAAAGGACATATTACATGAAATGATGCAATTTGGAGCTTTTGGAGCAAAACTGAGCTGGAATGTGGTGTATGCAAATAGAGCACGAGGAATGGACGTCCAAAACAATGCATCACACAATCTTCCTCCTAAGCCGTGCATCCCACCATTCCTATCCATCATCCATGAACCCTAATATATAATCAGCCCATTATCTCATTCTTTGGCCTTTAGCCGTGGCATCCATTCTCCCATTTATCAAAAGAAAACCTAATAGCACCATATTTTCATATTTTATTCCAGCCGTGGGTTTCAATGGATTGCATTCTTTATTCAGCCGCATCACCATAATATATTCATTCCATCACCAAAAGAAAAGTGATTGCCGTGCCATAACCCAAAAAACATCCAGCCCCAAATCCCACTTTCCTTTTAATCCATTCTTTCCCATTATTAAAACCCTAATAAACCATATACTTTAGGTCGTGCATTTTCCATTAAGTCGAATACATTATTCAGCCATATTGGCTCATTAATCCCACCATACCATAAGCCGTGTTCTAACACTATCCCATTTACATCCATTTCCCATTAATACATCCATTTCCCATTAATCCATTCACTTCCCATTATTTAACCCTAAACCGTGCATTGCCATTAGGGCTAATAAACTAATCAAACAACTTCAGCCACCATAAGCCAATATCCCATAATGCTAATCCATGCATTCCCATTAAGCCACCATATCCCATTTTTTATTACAACCTAATTATCCCATTCATTCATTTGTTTTATATTCAGCCGCATATCCCATTTTCCATTCAAATAGTGCAATCCCCCCACCATTCCACCCAAAAACCTAACACTAATCAGCCATATTCCACATAATTCTCTCCAGTCCGCAGCCTACCATCCATTCTTCCTTCCATTCCAAACCAAGCCGTGTATTATCTCCCAATTTCTCCCATTGCCGCAGCCATTCCTCCAACCTTTCACACCATTCCACACCATTCTAGCCATCTTCCACATATAACACACCCTTGCCGCACCACCTTATCACCATAGATCCATTCCTAAACCAGAAAATCAACCAAAAACACAAGAAAACCAATCTGCCGCAGAAGGAGAAGAGGAAAGAGGAGCTTCGACGCGCACCAATTCACGTGGATTCGTTGGGCGTTCTAGGTGTAATCAATCCTTTGTGCTTTATGTTTAAATTCATTTGTAATTCTCTTTTTGTGAACATGAGAGGCTAAATCCCCCTAGTTAGCTAGGGGGTAATTCGAAACCATGTTTATGCTTGCAATATGAATTGATTATATTTGGTTGGAATTTCATAAGTTGTGGATTCAATTTGTTTAACTGCTTGATCGATAACTTATTTATGTATGTTGATTGAGAGTGCACACTTAATTTTCATGCATGAATATGACGCTAGAATATAAGTGAATTTCACCTAATCGTTATGAACTTATATTCACAAGTAGTGGAGGTTGCTTATAAACAATCGCGTTAAATAAATTCTTGGCACGAGTTTCATGCAATCATAGTAACGAATGCCTTGTCAATGCTTATGGTTTTCAAAGAACGTAATGATTCTTACTTGTATCTCTATTATGCAATCATGTAGGGGACTTGTGGGAAATGTTTTGGGTTGTCGTATGCAATCATCCAATTCAATAACGTTAGGAAAATCTGAGGGTTAATTAGTGCAATCACGGTTAACCTGGGGCGTTGAGAATTCATGGTTTATCGAAAGACCAACTGAGAATCAATTTTGTATGCAAGTATAACATGTGTGGAGATGAACCCCTTGGCTATTCCATCATCCATATTTTCATCTCATTCATATTTACGTTTTGCCTTTAATTACAATTTGTCCATTTAATTTAATCTCGTCCAAACACAATCCCCCCTTTACTTTATTGTCAAATTAGTTAGAAATCAATTTAGTTTGTGTTTTTATAGAATTTTGAGTCTTTTGGTTTGTCTTAATGATTTAACGTTTAGTTTCACATTCTTTGAGTCTAGTTTAGTGTTTTATATTGTTTTTACGTTTTTGAGTAAAAAATCCAAGTGATTAACAATCCCTCCTAATCCCCGGTCCAGAACGATCCCTACTTATACTTATACTACAATTGACAAAAAGAGGGTTTAATTTGTGTGCGTATAAAACTCGCATCAAATTTTGGCGCCGTTGCCGGGGATTAGCAACTTTGCTAATCCCTTGGTTCTTTTATTTTCGTTTAGTTTGTTTTCGTTTTAGTTTCTAACTTAGTTTTATTTTCTTTGTTTGATGTTACTTTTGATATTTGCTTTAGTTCTTTTTCTTTGATTATAGGTGCTTGAGAAGTAAGACATGGATGTTGCTAGCATTCAAGCTCAATTGGCAAATCTTACTTCTCAATTGTCGCAGATTGCTGAAAGGACCACAATACAAAATGTCCCTACATTTAGTGCGTCTTATAGGCAAGGATACCAAGCCAATCAATATCCACAAAGCGATTGGAGTGATCATTCAAACTCTATGTGGTGGAAAGCTCAACAAGTTCAACATGAAGCATATTGGCAGCCATATGAGGAGTTCTGTTCAAGACCTATGTAGCCGCCACAACCTTATATGCAATATGCTCAATCAAACTCAGGTTCGTCAATAGATTATAATCAAATTCTTAATGAATTAAACTCTTTGGTGCAGGGTTCACAAAATCAAGCTAAGGAGACTCACCAAGAAACATATTGGCAACCATATGAGGATTCATATGCACCACCACAGCCTTCCCCTCAATCTTCACATCCAAATTCAGGTATATCAAATTATTATAAGGAAGTTATTCAACAAATGAATTCTGTGGAGCAGGGCAGGGAAGCTCAACCATTTCAACAAAACGCATTTTGGCGACCAATTGAGGATTTCTATTAAGCAAAAAAATTGGCTGAGTGGAACAGTCAATTTAGGCAGAATGCAGAATGCATGGAACAAATTCAAGAACAAATGGTTGAAGATGAGCCCATGGATGAATTGCTACTGCTCGAAGATGAGGAGGATGCACAAGGCACGGCAAGGGAAGAACAACCCTTGCTGCAACCTCCCAATATTCCTACACCACCCCATTCAAGTAAGGTTGTTCCAAATTTAATTATTTCTAACTTTGTTCCCCCAAATGCACCCTTCCCTGGCAGGTTCATGCAATCCATGAAAGATGAGGGGAAGAAAGACATCTTGGACACCTTTCCAACAATTCACGAGGAAAAAGTGGTTGAGGAGCATCTTGAATTCATCAAGGAGGAAATTGGAGTGGATCACACAGCCACAACCTTCAAAATGTCCAATCTAAATGAAAACATCCCTTGTGCATTTGTTGAATGTGCTGCGACTTTAGAGCCAATATTGCAGCCCATAGGTAAGCCACCAACTCAAATTCCAATTCCCACTTCAATTAATCGTGTGTTACATTCTTCATTGCAGGCACCTACTCAAATCCAATTTGGTGAAAGAGTTTACATGGATCTTAGGACAGATCTCTATTCCACTCCATACAAAGATCCAATTCTTGAATGTTTTGAGAAGCATTTCGTGGAGGATGTACTTAAGTTCTTATTGGAGCATGTAGGTAAGCCACCAACTCAAAATCCAAAGTCGTTTTTGACTAATATGTTGTTGATGTCAATAATTAGGGCACCCACTCTTGAAATTCAACCATTGCCGGAACATTTCAAGTATTATCATCCATTCAATGATCAACTCCATGCCGTGGGTTCCATTAAGGCATGATTGTGTTCTTTGTCCGGCTGTACGACGTTAAAGCAAGCGCTACTTGGGAGGCAACCCAATACAGTGAATAAAGCTTGTTTATTGATTTCCGAGTGATGAAAAAAAAAAAAAAAAAAAAAAAAAAAAAAAAAAAAAAACTTGTTCATTTATTTTTGAGAAATTACAATTGTATCTAAACATGGCAAAAAGATGGAGCCTTCACAAGGGTTGTGTACGTGAGGCCCCACTACATGGCAATACTCTCGGAGCAGGAGGTCTCGGAGCAGAAGGTGTCGGAACAGGAGGTATCGGAGCGGAAGGCATCGGAGCAGGAGGCACCGAAGAAAGATCATTCAAGGCCCCAAACCTTGGTGGAACGCTGGATGAACCAGGAAAGAGGTGCCTCTGGAAGAAAGCCGCAAGCTTTTGACGGTCATCAAGCTCATCAAGCTTCCTCTTCATGCCTGACGAATAATTGTTGGCAAGCACGTGCAAACTTCGGTTCTCGTACTTAAGCTGTTTGATCTCCTGCTTAAGACTCTCCACCTCCGCCATCAAGGATTCAACCTGACGGGAGCGAGCAAGAAGGCGTTGGCCCATGTTGGACACAGAGCCAGCGCACTGAACGCTAAGAGCCAAGGATTCTTGAACGGCCAACTCATCGGACCGTCCTGAAAGCAGCTGACTGTCTTTGGGAGTGAGGAGGTTCCGAGCCACTATCGTAGCCGTTGTGGGATCCGTCATCACAGAGTCCTCATCTGTAAGAGGGCCATGGGAAGATAAGAAAGACGGGCACCATACCTTACCCTGACGAGACGCGACCGGATCACTGCTTAGACTCAAATCTAAGCAAAGGTTCGATGGGTTGGATGAGCTAGCCATTGTTCACAAAGTTAAAAGAGAAGGGGTGGACGGAGTAGATTTTCAAACAGGCCGGAGATGATTTCTGGGCAATTTTCAAGTGTGCATGCTAGAGGTGATCAATTACCTCTATTAAAGGAGAGGCGTTCACCAATTCAGAATGAAGAGACACCACTCTTCAAAACCGGAATTTCCGACGTAAAGATCGCCAGCTCGTCAGATGCAATCCCAGCTTTTCAGAAGATGCGTGGAAGGCGAGAAATCAGCTGCACACTTTAGCCGACAAATGTGGGAGACAAAGTCGAAAGCTCCCGGCTTTCCAGAAAGCGTGTGCATATTTGTAGAAAACTCCCGGCTTTGCAGAAAACGCGTGCCACTTGTCAAAAGATCTCAGACAGAGCCGCATCCGCGCTACTACGTGTCGTTCAGAAAGCGAAGGGCATCGTTCAGAAATCGAAGGGGCGACTGCTCAGAAATCGAAGAGGCAAATTCAAAGATCGAAGAGTCGTCACTATTTCAAAAAGCCGGATTTGCGGGATCAAAACGTTTGTCGACAACGGTAAAAGAACAGTACCACCACTTGCTATTGAATTCCCTATATATGTCGACCTTCATTTTTTGGCAAAGCAGAACTGAAGAAAATGCCCAACTCTTTCTCACCTTTGAGGGCGCACTCCCAGCAAAGCCTTTCAAAATACTCCATTCTTTCTTCTTCCCCAAAGATGATACCAGATGCCTGAAGTACAGATGACCCAGGAGGAAACAGCACCACAAATACATGTGCTGATTCATTCACCGCTTCTTCAAAAAGCAAAGGTATCTCATATCATCAAGGGCAAAAGCAAAGGTATCTCATATCATGCTCTTTCCCTGTCTTTTCCTTTGTCCTTGATATTACTTGCATGGCAAAGTGAAAGAAGCAATCAGCCGGCACTTGGAGTCTATCTGGACTCTATTCCCTGGTTGCTTACCTAGCTTTGCTGAGCTATCCTCTAACCCTCTTCAATACGAATTGGAGAGATTGAACAAAGAAACAGATAAAATGAGGAAGCTCAGACCTTCGGGGGAGACCAAAGGAAGCCTGCTACCCAGTTCAAGAGTAGCACAAAGGAAAATCAACGATGGGAGCAGCGCATTTCAAGAGTAAGCCTGTGGAATCACTCAAGATGAAGCCTCACTACAATCACCAAGGAGAAGATGGAATTTACACTCCATAACCAGATTTGCATCTCTATAACTCTTCTCTTTGATAGATACATTCTGCCATGTTTAGTATGTTTAGTTGTTGTTTTATATGTTTTCTTTTGTTTGGTGTGTTTTAAGCTTAAAACATTGAGGACAATGTTTGATTTAAGTGTGGGGGGGTAACTAAGTATGTTGATGCAAATTTGTTGGATTTTATCACCCATAACTTCAAGTATTGATCCTTGCTGTTTTAAAATGTTTTTAAACTGTTTTAATGTGTTTTGACTTAAAAATTCGAAAATCCCATAAAAATTTGAAAAATTGTTTTGAAAAACCCAAAAAGAGTTGTTTTTGTGTGTTTGTGTCGTAGGTTACCTTCCAACACAATGATGAGGATTTGGTTTTTAATTGCATGACGGTTAAAGAAAGTTACAAACATGGATGGACGTTTGATATACTCTTTGGTTTATGCTTGGTTGTAGTTATAGTTCACGAATTCACATGCAATCACAAAGAAAAAAAATTAGTTTTTGTAACATGCTTGAAGGAATGAGCTCAAACTAACACTACATCCCTGTGAGACTTGAGCTTAAACGTTTATTTGGAGAGTTAAAATCTGTGCATTCTTTGTTTTCTAAAGTCGTTGCATGATCTCATTATTCTTTTCTTGGTTGCTACTTAGAAGGCGTTTCATCACTTAGTTCCAAATGCTAGAACTTATGCCCATTTCATTCAAAGCATGTTATTGATTTGCATAACACGTATTCAAGATGAAGTTGTGTAGTGAACACCATAGCCAAATTGCCATATTTCCCTTTTCATTTGTTTTATAGGATTTAACCCCGTTGAGCCTTGTGTAGCCTACTTTCTTTGTTAACCCACATTATCCTCTCCTAGCCTAGATTAGGACCATCTTTACCCTTGTTCTTGAAGCATAGTAAGCAATGAATTCCTTTTGATTAATGTGTTGCAGAAAATAAGTGTGGGGGAAGGATTATGGATGTGAGTTTTTGTGCCATAAGCACGGTTAAAAAAATAAAAAAAAAATTAAAAAAAAAAAAAAGAAAAAAAAAGAATGAAAAAAAAAAAAGAAGTGAAAAAGAGTTCCAAAGTATTGGTTGTTGAAGTAAGGGCCCAAAACAATGAATTAGGCCCTAAGAGTTGTTTGAATCTTCCCTATTTGTTTAAAAGTTGATTTCTGCATTCTAAGGGAATTCTAGGTCTTAATTTCATTACTTTACTTACTATTGCTTAAAGAATTTTTGTGTATCCCTACCTTTCATTGTGAGCCAATACCCCAAGCCCCGTTACAACCCTTGACTTCTATCTTGAGTGTTGTGCATTTCAAATGTGGAGTTTGAATTTGGTATGAGCATATGGTGTCACTGGTTCTCGCATCTAAGTAGTAGCATCCCATTCATGAGATCATATCCATACACGTTTAATTACTCCCGAAATTGCTTTCTTTGTATAACGTATGTGAGTACTAGTCTTTCATGTTTACATCAATCTTCTCACATATAACTAGTGTAGGGTGTGTAGTCAGAAAATTTGAGTGAAAATTGAGTGCATAACGAGTGAGGAATTGAGGGAATTCTCTAAGGCATGTTACTACATTCAAAATATGTTTTAATTGATTAAATGCGAACTAGTGAATGGTGACTATGATTAAGTATGTGCTTGAGGGAAAGGAAGACTAAAAGCCATGTGAGTAATGAATTTTGACATGTCATGTTTCATTGGAAATCCCTGAGGCGAACGTTGGAAGGTTTAGTTTTTGGTTTTGGTTAGTTTGTTTCGTTTTGTTTTCTTTCTTTTGTTTGTTTTGCTCGAGGACTAGCAAAAGCTAAGTGTGGGGGAATTTGATAGGAGCATATTTATGCGCCTTAGTTAGCTAGTTCTTATGCATTTTTGTTATGTTTTCTTTGTTAAAGTAGTCTTTTAAGCTACTTTCATGTGTTTTCAGGTTTAAAGGACATATTACATGAAATGATGCAATTTGGAGCTTTTGGAGCAAAACTGAGCTGGAATGTGGTGTATGCAAATAGAGCACGAGGAATGGACGTCCAAAACAATGCATCACACAATCTTCCTCCTAAGCCGTGCATCCCACCATTCCTATCCATCATCCATGAACCCTAATATATAATCAGCCCATTATCTCATTCTTTGGCCTTTAGCCGTGGCATCCATTCTCCCATTTATCAAAAGAAAACCTAATAGCACCATATTTTCATATTTTATTCCAGCCGTGGGTTTCAATGGATTGCATTCTTTATTCAGCCGCATCACCATAATATATTCATTCCATCACCAAAAGAAAAGTGATTGCCGTGCCATAACCCAAAAAACATCCAGCCCCAAATCCCACTTTCCTTTTAATCCATTCTTTCCCATTATTAAAACCCTAATAAACCATATACTTTAGGTCGTGCATTTTCCATTAAGTCGAATACATTATTCAGCCATATTGGCTCATTAATCCCACCATACCATAAGCCGTGTTCTAACACTATCCCATTTACATCCATTTCCCATTAATACATCCATTTCCCATTAATCCATTCACTTCCCATTATTTAACCCTAAACCGTGCATTGCCATTAGGGCTAATAAACTAATCAAACAACTTCAGCCACCATAAGCCAATATCCCATAATGCTAATCCATGCATTCCCATTAAGCCACCATATCCCATTTTTTATTACAACCTAATTATCCCATTCATTCATTTGTTTTATATTCAGCCGCATATCCCATTTTCCATTCAAATAGTGCAATCCCCCCACCATTCCACCCAAAAACCTAACACTAATCAGCCATATTCCACATAATTCTCTCCAGTCCGCAGCCTACCATCCATTCTTCCTTCCATTCCAAACCAAGCCGTGTATTATCTCCCAATTTCTCCCATTGCCGCAGCCATTCCTCCAACCTTTCACACCATTCCACACCATTCTAGCCATCTTCCACATATAACACACCCTTGCCGCACCACCTTATCACCATAGATCCATTCCTAAACCAGAAAATCAACCAAAAACACAAGAAAACCAATCTGCCGCAGAAGGAGAAGAGGAAAGAGGAGCTTCGACGCGCACCAATTCACGTGGATTCGTTGGGCGTTCTAGGTGTAATCAATCCTTTGTGCTTTATGTTTAAATTCATTTGTAATTCTCTTTTTGTGAACATGAGAGGCTAAATCCCCCTAGTTAGCTAGGGGGTAATTCGAAACCATGTTTATGCTTGCAATATGAATTGATTATATTTGGTTGGAATTTCATAAGTTGTGGATTCAATTTGTTTAACTGCTTGATCGATAACTTATTTATGTATGTTGATTGAGAGTGCACACTTAATTTTCATGCATGAATATGACGCTAGAATATAAGTGAATTTCACCTAATCGTTATGAACTTATATTCACAAGTAGTGGAGGTTGCTTATAAACAATCGCGTTAAATAAATTCTTGGCACGAGTTTCATGCAATCATAGTAACGAATGCCTTGTCAATGCTTATGGTTTTCAAAGAACGTAATGATTCTTACTTGTATCTCTATTATGCAATCATGTAGGGGACTTGTGGGAAATGTTTTGGGTTGTCGTATGCAATCATCCAATTCAATAATGTTAGGAAAATCTGAGGGTTAATTAGTGCAATCACGGTTAACCTGGGGCGTTGAGAATTCATGGTTTATCGAAAGACCAACTGAGAATCAATTTTGTATGCAAGTATAACATGTGTGGAGATGAACCCCTTGGCTATTCCATCATCCATATTTTCATCTCATTCATATTTACGTTTTGCCTTTAATTACAATTTGTCCATTTAATTTAATCTCGTCCAAACACAATCCCCCCTTTACTTTATTGTCAAATTAGTTAGAAATCAATTTAGTTTGTGTTTTTATAGAATTTTGAGTCTTTTGGTTTGTCTTAATGATTTAACGTTTAGTTTCACATTCTTTGAGTCTAGTTTAGTGTTTTATATTGTTTTTACGTTTTTGAGTAAAAAATCCAAGTGATTAACAATCCCTCCTAATCCCCGGTCCAGAACGATCCCTACTTATACTTATACTACAATTGACAAAAAGAGGGTTTAATTTGTGTGCGTATAAAACTCGCATCAGACAGCAACTTTAGGCCATTGAAATGAAGATGGCCAAATCGAAGGTGCCATTTCCATGACTCATCTTCCATTACTCCGATGTTGCAACTCCCAATCTTTGTGTTCAACTTCAACGGGAACATTCGGTTCTTTGACATTTGAACACGTGCAATAAGTTTTCTCCTTGCATTTCTGAGAGTGAGAAACATATTCTCCATATGTATAATGTACCCTTTCTGGAGCAGTTGACCAATGCTTAAAATGTTGCTCTTCATACCTGGTATGTAGTAGGTATCGGAGATGTATTCTTCTTTACCATCCTTCTGGATGATCTTGATCTTCCCTTTGCCTTCAACTGGCAACTTTGAGGAGTCACCAAGACTTACAGATCCATAGGCCCCATCTTTTAGTTCGGCAAAAAACTCCTTCTTTCCACACATGTGGTTGCTTGCACCAGAGTCTAAATACCAGACATCTTGTTGGCTACTGATATCATGGTGTGCTAGTAAGACTGTAAGTTCTTCACCAGCATTTCCACTTGATTCTGCCATGTTGACATGCTCACCATTTTTATATGAACATTCATTTGCATAATGTCCATACTGCTTGCAACTGTGACATTAGATATGCGCCTTTCCTCGAGTAGATCTCCACTCTTGAGACTGACCTCGATTTTGTGCATAGCCTCGACCTCTTCCTCGAGCTCGTCCTCGGCTACGGTTAGATGAACTCCCACGACGTGAGTTCCACTGCCCACGACCTCCATTTGGTTTGTCAATATTCAACTTTGACTCCAAAGCTTGCTCTAGCGTTGTGGGGTTTGCATTCTTCTGAATGCGTTGCTCGTGAACTAGGAGGGATCCTAGTAGCTCCTCTGCGCTCATTACCTCCAAATCCTTGGATTCCTCAATGGCAGTCACCACATGCTCAAACTTAGATGTGAGTGACCGGAGTATCTTCTCCACAACTCGTACTTCATCGAGTCTCTCGCCATTTCTCCTCATCTGATTTACTATCACAATGAGCCTTGAGTGATAGTCAGAGATGCTCTCCCCTTCATTCATGTGAGCAGTTTCAAAATCTGCTCGAAGTGACTGTAACCTCACTTTCTTGACTCGATCTACTCCTTTGTAGATTGTACTGAGTGTATCCCATACTTGCTTGCTCGTTGTTGCTTCTGCAACCTTCTCGAACGTTGAATCTTCCAAACCCTGGTATAGAAGATACAGCGCCTTTTGGTCCTTCTTTCGTAAGTCCTTGAGAGTGTTCCTTTGATCCGCAGTATATACGGCTTCTTGCTCGGCAGTGGGTACAGCATACCCACTACTGACAACTTCCCATAGCTCCTATGATCCAAACAATGCTTTGAATTGGATGCACCATCTTTCATAATTTTCTTTCTTCAATGTGGGAACTTGGAGTTGCACTAAATTGGACGCCATAGCTACTGCACTTGCCAGAATGGTATTCTGGCTCTGATACCAATTGTTGGTATTCACAAGAGTTTACTAACTCAATACCAAAATATGTGGGTGATACGTTTACAAACTCTATCACACCTCTCACTTTCACTCTCAATAAAATTGGACTAACAAATGGAGAAGGGATAAGAAATAACAAGATTCCACGAAACACACTTTCTTGATATATGAAATAAAAGACAGTTTACAAACTGATGAAATAAGAAAGCTTACAAGCTTCTTCACAATTGGAAGTGGGATTCGGATGGGATGGTTCTAAAGCCTAGCAAGGAGGCTTATTTATACAAGCCAAACAGCAAAGAACCACTCAAGTGCTTTAAATAAAAAAATACAACAACACATACAATCATTCAAACAGATCAAATGAACTTAGAACAATCTGGCACACACACATGCAGCGACAGATGGTGATTACCATCTTTACACCCTTTCACATATGCACCAGCTGCTAGACACTTTTACACACATGCTCTGCATCATTCCTTGCTGTCTTTCAACACCTTTCGGCTAGCACATGGAGGAGACTTTGTTCTTTGTAGCTGGAAAGAAACAAACAGCTAGCAGCAATATTTTACAACCTGTTTTGATTTGAATTTCCAACAAAAACTGCCAACATAAAATCATAAGAAACCAAAAAACCTAATTGGGAGGAACCGTGTAGCCATCCGCAAATTTCGAAACCCCGCGAAATGTATCTTTTCCGGTATTATTCTCTAGCATTTAACTGCACCCAATTTCACAAACACCAATCAGAATATAACTCCAAATCACTAACAAGCACACAGATTCAAAAATTGAATGCAAATCAAACAAAACTAGGTTTTATTGATCTCATCCAATTTCCAATTTTTCCAATTGCCATAGCATTCTTAACAAAAATTGAAAATTGACGGCAATGAACGAAAGAGGAAGAGAGAACTACTTGCCGAAATCGGAGAAGGGGGATTTTTTAAGGAGAAGCGAGAGTACGAGAGAGAATTGGCGCCCTCTAGAGGTGCCTAAGATTTTCTTGTTGGCCGTCGTCTGCTGCTGCTTCTTCTTCTTGGAGTTACTGCTCTAAAGTTGGAAGTGACGCTCCGCTTGGAATTTGATCGCTGGCCGGACGAGCCGGCGGAGCGAGACGAATTCAAACTCATTTCTACGGAGGAAAGAGTGTTGGAGAAGCTGTTAGATTTTGTCATTCAAATGAAGCGGCAAATTAGAAGCTGTATTTATATGTCTGGTGGGAGTCGTCGATAGTAACGGTTTTTTGTAACGGTACGTACCGGACGGTGGTTTATATTGAGATTTTGAGAGATTTTAATTATTTTAATTAATCTAGAACTATTCAATCAAGATTTTCAGTGATTTTCTAAAATTTAAGATGTATTCAATTAGAATTTTAAGATAATTTATTAAAATCCTTAGAAATCCGAGTGTATTCAATTAGGATTTTAAAGAAATTTATAACATTGTAAGTGTATTCAATTAGAAATTAATTTTAAAGAATTTGAGAAAGTTGAGGAATTAGGGGGAATTGGAGAGATTTCGTAGTGTATTTTAAGCATCCACAAATCTCACATTTTCCAATAAGATTTCGAGAGAATTGAATCAAAATTTTATATGAAATCTTTACAAATCAATTAAACTCCAAAAAAATCTATAGATTTATAAATCCATTAAAGTCTCTGAAACTCTCAGTTGAATACACCCCATTTAATTTTGGGAGGGGATTTTCACACACTTTAATCTCTTACACACACATGTTGGCTCCAAAATTACACACCTATTTAATTTTAGTCGTTTTTTCATTTTGATTTATCCAATCGAATAGTCATAAATAAAGAAGGTTAAGTGTGAGAAAATCACTTCCCTTAATTTTTTTAGAGTTCTTTATTTTATTTTTTATCTCTACTAATTAATAAAACACTCATTGTCAACCAAAACTCTATGAAATTACCAGTTTAACCCTCTAATTAAAATATAACATGACTTCGAAATATGGGGCAGAAATGTAATTTCACACAACCAAATTTTACAGTTTTTTTTTTCGAAGCCTCACCTACATGTTATCCTAACATATCTCTAATTAAAAAAAAAAATCTCATTCCCACATTCTCTAGTACTCTCTACCTCTCTCCTTCTATTTCAAAAACAAAAATAAAAAGAATTCTCACACACTTCGTGTGTGCCCATATGCTAGTTTGTTTTGATCAAAGAGTTGTTCTTCCTTTTTAGGGTCAATAACAGTGCTCTAATTGTTTTTGGATTGTATCTAGTAAAAGAAAATTGTAGAAATGTTCCATCAATAACCTAATTAGAGCAATGGTCATTAACTAAAAATTCATATAGGTCTGTTATCCCATCAAAACATGCAACTATGGTCATTTTCGTCAACTCTGTCAAAATGAGTCATGTTGGAAGGACTATTGCTACAATTGGATTAAAGTTGAGGAATCATTGCTCCAATTGGGTTAAAGTGGAGAGACCATTTCTCCAATTGGGGTAAAATGGAAGGACCATTGCTACACTTTTTCTCATTTGGTGTTCCATATTTGCCCCTTGATTCAGTCTCACGTGCATCGCTCGTGACTCATTTTGACGGAAGTTCTAATGAAGTTGACGAAAATGATCATAGCTTCACATTTTGGTAAGTTAAGAGGGACCTTGCTACAATTTCAGAATTTCCTCATCTAGTAATTTAACATTAGGAGGAAGGAGGACACAACATGATGTTAAATTTTTGTGTGCATCAGAAACATTGACACATAGTGAGACCGTTCAATGTGTTATAATATTGATGGACCATAAGATTGATATGTCTTGCTTTATATTAATAAATAAATAAATCACGTTATAATTTGAGTGAAATAATCACTCTATATGATTGTATTCTAAGGACACCTAAATATTACTTATAGAAATGAAACTATCAACACAATATGAGTATTGACAAAAGAAAGCAACATAATATGAGTCCACAAACTAGAGGCTTGTTTAATTTGAAAACGTTTATGTGGGGAACAATTATATGTCAATACACATTTTTGGTGACATAAATTTTATTAAAAGCACAATAAAATCTTATTAAAATTCAAATCCTTGCAAGAAAAACACTTCTCATTATTTTTGTAATTCATAAGCATTTTGAAGTTTTATGGTTACTTGAAAATACTGATTCAAGTCAAATTATGATTGTAGACATCGAAATTTTAGTGAAATAAATGTTAACCAATACAACACTTATTTCACCTATATCATTCCCTCACCTCACCAACAACCTCCACTCATTTCACCTACATCATCCATTTACCTTACCTACAACCTCCACTCACTTCACCAACAACCTCCACTCATTTCACCTACATCATCCACTCACTTCACCAAAAAAAATGAATGGTGGTGATTCACTCTCAAAGCCTATAAATAGGCTTCTCTATCAAGAGGAAGAGACACTAATTCACAAAGACACCAATTCACAAAGACACCAACACACAAACAGACACCAATTCACAAATACATTTCTCTACTCCCAAAATGGAAGAGAATACTCCCCACATATCCAAAATCCTTGAAGCTTTGAAACTCTAAAGCTCTCAAGCATCCAACCATCAAAGTCCCAAGAATCCCGAAGAATGGAGAAAGCACTCTTCATTCTTCGTCAAATCCTCCATCAAGATCAAGCCCCAACGGCCCTTGAAGAACTTCCACCAACTCAAGATCAAGCCCCGACAGCCCTTGAAGAAAGTGTTCATCGTTCATCCTAAGATCAAGCCCCAACGGTCCTTTGGATCAACAGCACAAACAACTCCACACATCCAATTGTTCTTCAAGATTAAGCCCAAAAGCCCTTGAAGATCCGCTCATCCATCAACCTTCAAGATTAAGCCCAAAAGCCCTTGAAGAAATCCACACAACCATTATTCAAGATCAAGCCCCGACGGCCCTTGAAGAAAGTGTTCATCGTTCATCATCCGTTCATCCTAAGATCAAGCCCCAACGGCCCTTTGGATCAACAACCTCAACAAATCCACACATCCAATCGTTCTTCAAGATTAAGCCCAAAAGCCCTTGAAGATCCGCACATCCATCAACCTTCAAGATCAAGCCCAAAAGCCCTTGAAGAAGTCCACACAACCATTATTCAAGATCAAGCCCAAAAGCCCCCTTGAAGAAAACCAACTGTTCATTCAAGATCAAGCCTCGACGGCCCTTGAAGAAAACCAACCGTTCTTCAAAATCAAGCCCAAAAGCCCTTGAAGATCCGCTCATCCATCAACATTCAAGATCAAGCCCCGAAGGCCCTTGAAGAAACTTCCATCAACCTTCAAGATCAAAGCCACGAAGGCCCTTGAAGAAACTTACAACTGTTCATCCAAGATCAAGCCTCGACGGCCCTTGGATCAACAAATCTACATCTTACGGAGATTGAATCAGAGGACCAAATTTAAGAGATCGTAACCCCAAAATCATCAAACACAAAAATATTATTTTCTACCCATATTCCTGTTTCTTGTTTTCAGGAATTTTTCGTGTTCACAATGATCTTGGAGATTAGGTAAAGTAATCACGATTCGAGGAGGTTTAGAGATCTTATCCGAGATTTCCTCCTAAATACTCTCCAACCATAATAGGGATTGTTTTTCCTACGGGGACTCTGAACAACTATTATAAATACCCTAGCTTGGGTATACACCAGGAAGGATTCATCTCTCTCCGTAGGAAACCAAGGAGGTCAAACACGCAACACGTTTAAGGGACTGATCTGAGCATCCATCTCGTACATTAAGATTATCTTTCTCACTCAGAACATGCATAAGTCAATGTTTAAATGACTCTGAACAACTGAGGTATCTCTCTAACCACAGAAGAACCTCTCTGAATCACAGGCAAGGGCGGAGCCACAGTGTAATGAGGATGGTCATTTAACCCTCCTAAGATTTTAATAATACTCAATAAAAGAGTACATTATATTATAATTTATTAATATTTTAGATTATTCTTATTGATCTGACCCTTGTGACCACTAAACAATTTAACCCTTAGTTGACCGAAGAGTCTCACATTGGTAGAGTTATTTTTACCTTTTTCTCTTCTTTCATTATTTAAAACATTTAGAATATTAAGAAAATTATGGGGATTATACAAACTGAAAAAGGTGATCAATCAATTAGTATTAAACTTTAAACTTCTCCTCCTTCAACAAAAAAATACTTTTGCCCTACTCCTATTCCAAGATTCTGGCATCTCCAACTCCAAGACAGCAAGCCTTCACTTGTTCATCTTTGGAATTCTTTTTAGAACCAACAAATCAATTATGATTACTATCGAGTTAATTTATTTGTTGCAGCTATAGATTTTCGTTACTATCGAGTTGACAAATTTCCTTCCACGCCAATCGCGACGGAGAGCTCCAAAAATGACAAATTTGCATTACTATCAAGTTGATTTATTTGTTGCAGTTATAGATTTGCAACTTGCAGAGCTGAACAATCGTTTTGCTGAGGGTGATCTCTTAGCACTTGAAGATGAACTTGAGACATACATATTTGATATGCAGTCGACTAATGTGTTTTTGGGGCTGAAAGGAATTAGTGATCTTGGAGGAATATTGGTTGAGACAACAAAAACAAAGACAAGGTATATTCATTGGTCTATTTATTTGTGACATTGACACTAATCTTACCAGTTGACACTACTAGTGTTGAAAGAACTTTTTCTGCATGAAAATATTGAAAAGTGATTTGTGAAACCAAATGGGAGATATGTGGATGAATGACAACATGATAATATATATCGAGAAAGATATATTCGCTAATATTGACAATGATGTGATTATGAGAAGATTTCAAACTATGAAAACTCGTCGAGGGCAATTGTAATTCTAGTAGAATGTTTTATGAACACCTATTAAGACTAATGATTGTTATTTTTATATGAGTTTTTCTTATTATCTTTTAATCTTATAGTTACATAAAGTTGACCCTCCTTCAAGGTTGTTCTAGCTACGCCACTGATCGCAAGGATACATCTCTAAAAAAGCTAAGATGTTTTAATATGAGTTACAACTACTAACTTTCTTCCCTAGCTCTAACAAATCACTAGCCACTTAGTATTACGGTTTAGTGATATTTCTCTTCACTTATAAATGAGAGGCCTTAAGTTTGATTCTTACCAAATGCGAATTTGAACCACATTATTGCTAGTCCATTGTAGGTCTATTCTTGCACTAGGAGATAGTGGGCCCTATATTTCAGCTTTCATTCTCGTAATTTCATTTCTTTTCACTATTGCCCTGTTTTAGTTGAGTATCAGAGCTTGGTTACATTTTTTAGGATGTTTCCAAAGCGAGTTATTCATTACAGGGAGATGAGATGATACAAATCAAGCAATCATTGGCTCGACATGACAATCGGTTTGCAAAAAAGTTGCGTATGATGGAAGAAATCAGACTTAGGCTCCCTAACAATCCATCAAATCATTGGGAAAGACAAAACCCTCCAACGCCACCAGAGGGTTATGAGGAAGATTATAAAGAACATAAAAATGTTAATCCATTTGCAGGTTTTAAGGCACAAAGGAGACCATAAGGTACCGTTTGGTACGCAGACGGGACGGGACGGGACGGGACTGAACTGGACGGGACGAGACAAGACGGGATGGAGGTTCCGTGTATGTTTGGTACGAGCAGGGACAGAACAGAATGGTTGTTCCGCGCCTGCAAAAAACAGAAAACCCCAACCCAAATCAAACAAATAAGAAATGTTTCAGACCGATTTCGAACAAATCGTCGGGAAAAACCAAGTGGGTACCTCTTGATTTCAAAACTTTTTCAGTAAATTTTCGTTCTTTCTGGACTTAAAACAAAATTTATCCCAAATATTTTACATCATAACAACAAATGGTAAAGGAGGAGTAATTAAGTAGTGAGCTCATGAGATGTTGTACCTTGCCATGGACGTGGTGCTTGTTCTTGAAAATGGTGTTGTAGTAAGCGTCCATGCGGACTCGATCGGAGAGCTTCTCCTTTTGGTGGTAGCGGAAGGCATAGGTGCAGAAGTCGTTGGCGAAGTCGACGCCTTTCTCCACCAGGGCGCAGCCAGTGTCGCCATTGCTGGTGCGGCTTTGGTCCCCGCCCGGCCGCCGTTTCTGATAGCTCCCCACGCCCTCGGATGGAAGCGAGGAGGAAGAAGAAGGAGATGGAGAGGTTATAATTTAGTGTTCCACGGATGTGGAACGAGTCGTTCGAGGGGGTGGAGGTGGAACGAAAATTCGCCCAAAACTCGTCCCGTGGAACAACGCGTTTCACCCGTTTTAGGCATACCAAACGTGGGACGGAACGCCTCATCCCACTCTATTCTGTCCCGTCCCACATACCAAACGGTACCTAAATTCCCCATAAGCAGCTACTCGGGTGATTCAAAATAATAATAATTGCTATGATTCCAAATTTCAAACTGAAATCCCTGAGTTTCACTGTGGGATGCAACTAGAGGACATCTTAAACTGGTTAACAAAAATAGAGGAAATCTTTGATTTAAGGAGGTTCTAGAAGACAAAAAGGTAGGATTGGTGGCCACTTGTTTACCAAACAGAACATTAGCTTGGTGGCAACAAATTAAGGCCTCTTGGACAGCAAGAGAAAAATTGAAACATGGGAAATGACGAACAAAAACATGCGTGCTAAATTTTTGCCTCATAATTACATAAGATCTTTGTATATGAAATTACAAAATCTTTGGCCAGGCAACAATTCAATTGAAGGAAAAATTTTGCCCTAAGAACATATAAGAATATTTGAGCATACAAGCATACATAATAACTCTTAATGCAGACATGCATTAAAAAACAGTTCTATAACCTAGGACTTCAATTTTGTTATCATTTCAATTTTTGAATGTAAGTTATATGTGCTTATAAAATATAGAATAATACTTGCCTACTCAAAGAAAGAGTAGGAGTTCCTACTCAAAATTATTCATTATCGATTTATAGAATTCCGTTTTTATAATTAGAACTGTTCATATTATAAACCACTCTATAAAGATCCCCTCTATAAAAAAATCCATTAAAACTAAGGTTGTTTAGTCATCAAACTGTATAAAAACAAATGAACGGAATTGGTAAAAGCATTAAGAACTATTTATGTATTTGCTATAATAGATTAATTAAACGACCTTAGTTTTAATTCATTTTTTTACAGAGATGATTGTTACAGTGTGATTTATAATCTGAACGATTTTGATCATAAACACAAAGCTTTGTGATTTGAACACGAAGAGTATTGAGTAGAAGTTCCTACTCATCTTTAAGTAGTCAAGCATTGTTCTAAAATATATAAATTATTCAAAGTGTTTTCCTATGTCACCTTAGTGCCTTTCTCTTGTGAGATTGCACAACTTTTGTCTTTCCTTGCACAAGAAAATAGTAACCTTATATTTCAATTTTCATTTCTCTTAATTTCATTTCCTTTCACTATCGCCCTGCCTCATTCTGTGTACTCCTTTTTTCACTTTTCACCTATTCTTCTAAAAAATAAAGATGTCATGCCAAATTTGTAGCTAGGCTTACAAATTACCAAAACGAGCGGGCACTCTCACTGGGCGACCGACCATGTACCAAAGCATCTACACCAATGAAGTTCAATTTTTGCTAAAATAGCTGTTGAACATTGCGCAAAAGTTGTTTGAGGAACGTTTTTTAACTTTTCATCTCTAACGACACTTCGTAATTTAACAAACACTACAATACTTTATTATTTAACAACAAAACCTTTTTAATATTCTATTATTTTTCCACCCACCACTATTTTCCTCATCTAAAGCATCGACTCCTTTTTATCAGACCCTCGTCTCTCTCCTTTTTTTTTCAGTCAGCCTCTCCTCCAGAAAGGATTCCCCGATTTCCAGAAATTGATCCTCATCTGATCTTCATCTGATCGGACACTCATCTGATCTTCCTCGACACCTCTGCCTCCCTCTACCAAGCCCACACCGTCCTTTCCTTTGACATCAAATCCCTCAAGACCCGGAATCCCCTACTAGCTTAACTAGCTAAGCTAAACATCTTTCTTTCTAGTTTGTACTAGTATTCCATTCAATAATTGGTTGAAGGAGATGACACAGGATTAATGTTGGTGTTGGCCATGGCGGGTAACCAAAAATCTGCACCATTGCTGTTCGCGACGTGCATTGTGTACTCCATAGGAACCAGGCACAGTCCTCTGCTCCTCAGGTCGCTTCTTCCTGCTTCTTGTTTTACCTCTCCAACTCCACCCTAAAAGTTTCAAACACAGAAAAAAGTAGTGAAAACATGGTAGGCCAAAAGTTACAAATGGTCAATTTGCTTTACAGTAACTAGAAACTAGTAACTTGTATATTTGGGTTGTCATTTTATCGATTTTACCCTTGTCGTTTACTTCTGATATAAAAACACGATGCCCGTGATTTTTGCATGTGGAATGCCAAGTTATACAAATTGAGGAGGACTGATCATTCAACAACTATCGATATTTAGGGAAGTGATTTCCATTCTTCCAATGGTGTATGGTGTTGGATTGAACAAGTCAGAATAATGAATAAACATAAATTAGGTAATGAGTGCAGCAAAAGAAAATTGTGGTGTAAATATCACTACCAATGGTAAAAGTAAACCACAGGGATCAATTTAAGATATTTTTTTTTTTTTTTGGGATAATGATAAATGGATTATGACAAGGACCAATTTTAAGAATTTGTCATACACTAAATTGATTACAACAAATAAATTCTTCATCGAAAATACTACACTTACCATATTTTCATACTATATTTGTACGCATTGTTTTTCTCCGCCTAGCACCAGTCACACACTAAATTGATTATGACAAATAGATTCTTGATCAAAAATTCACCTACCACATTTTTCATACTACATTTGTACACACTGTTTAAAAAATCCACATCTATACCCGACTAGGTCCCAACCTAGACCACCTAAATCCGCCTAAGTTGCGACTCTGACATAGACAGAAAATCGATAACTTTTATTTTACTTTTTATTTTTTTAATAAATATAAGATATTTGTTGAATACTTGAATGCACATTCATCGTATGTTTGTTATCCATGTTTTCAATATGTTCTAATACTTTTAAATTTATGTCATTTTATTTAGCAATATACGTACCCCAATATAATTATGTTTGTTTTTAAGTATAAATAGGTATTTATTTATACAATATATAATAAATTTACTTAAATTTGCATAGTATATCTAAGCCTCTGCCTATGTCATGCCTAGCTTGCCTAGTTCGCCTACTTTGCTTAGGTCCCTGCCTATGTCATGCCTAACCGCTAAGCCTCAACCTATGCTCGATTAGTATCTAATATCTTTTAGAATCTTATTTGTATAATATCTCTAATAAAAATAAAACCCACATATTTGATAAGCTTTATTTTTGTTAGAAAAATATTCGCAAACGCAGTACGAAAAATATGATAAAAGCAACATTATTTTTTAAATTTTCAGATGGAAGTAGCATTTTCTAAAATGTGAAAAATCCAAAATCTACAGACACCGTCACTCTTTTGACTAAAATTTCCATGACATGACCAAAAGTCAGTGAAGTCACAATCACTCCGGGTCCCACACTATGACTACTGGCCAAGTACAGGTCCCTAGATGACGTGGAATACAAATAGAAGTAAAAAAATCTGACGGTGAGAGTGTTTTTTTGGTACTTACAGGTACAGGTTGCGAAGGAGGCTCCAGGCGTTGAAGGTAAGGCGAGCACAGCACCTGAACCTGCTCCTGCAGAAATCTGATGTATCCCATCGCTTCGTGAAGCACCGATGCCGTGTCTGTCTGCAACACACCCAATTTTCCAAGTTCCCAGAAGAAAAAAAATCAGATATTTTCGATGAATTTGCAAAAACATTGTCAAAAAATAATTAAATGGGTGGCTTAATTTGGGTTTTTGCAATTCCACCTTTCCGTAGGGTGAAACGAGCTGCTGGAGCGCTGTGATTCGTTCTCCGAGCTTCTCTTTCCTCTGTACATTTGCAGAAACCAGAACCCCTTTGGTAAAAACAGAGACGAAAATTGTTCTGCTTTGCAGAAATGGCAGAGAGAGAGAAGAGAGAGAGAGAGAGGAGCATGCAGAGGGTGTGAGTTGTGGGGAGAGAGAGAGAGTAGCATGCAGTGACGCAGATGAAGTCACGGGGTTTTGTTTTTGTTGAAAGGTCGTACCTTTCCGTTGCCGGCCGACGAGCGATTCTCCGATTTCGTCTTTTTAGTGGCTCTCTGGGTTGTCGGAGTAGTTGTGCTGCTGATCGGAGCCAACCCATTTCGCCTTTTCTGCCAATAAACCCAGAAAATTTCAGAAACTTTGAAAGAAAGAAAAATAGTTTTAAAAGAAATGAGGAATTAATGGCTGACATTTTTGGAGTTGGGCAATGCGCTGATGCTGGCGGTGCTTGTGGAAGAAACGGAGGAGGAGCTGCTGCAGGTGATGGCTGATTTCTTGGGCGTTTCCGAAAACCCAATTTCGACACGGTTAACGTCGGTTTGGTGGTCGTAGTTTCCGAAGCAGAGCATTTTGGGTGGCTTAATCTGGGTGGGATAAGTAGATGAGCGGGTGTAGTTAAAGGTCTGGTCGGAGTTCACGGCAAGGTTAACGACTTCGTCGGCCGCGAAGAGTAGCTGAGAGAAGCTAGTCCCCTCTGTCACCGCCAAATGGTCCCCCTCGAACCCACCACTTTCCGCCATTTTCAACCCCACCGAACTCAAAAAGCTTTGAGCTTTTCAGAGAGAGAAGGGGGTTTTTAGGAGAAAACAACGGAAGTTTCTTGTTGATAAGAGAGAGAGAGAGAGAGAGAGAGAGAGAGGGTGCTCTGATTTTGTTCTGTTGCTTTATGTTTGCGAGTGAGACTCTTGAGAGTATAGAAGCGTTACAGTGTAGAGAGAGAGGGAATGGGTGGGCTGAGAAGAAAGGAGGGTGTGCGCTGGGCTTTCCAAGGGTGGAGGCTTCGGTTTTCGACGACTTTTGGTCAAACCCACCTGACCCGAGAAAACCGTGGTTTCGAGCTCCAACGCGATGTTGCCTAGCCCCCACACTCTGAAACGTTTCTTCTTTCGTCACCTTTGTCAGGAGACTCAGGACTCAGGAGGACACAGGACCAGACAGCGTTACATGCCAATGGACCAGCTTCGACTATAACTTCCCTTATTTATGCGTGTGTGCGCGCATAACTTATGTGATATTAGATTTACAGACACGAAAAAGTTTGAACATTTTTCCGTATTAAAGGTGTAATATTATCGCTTAGTACTACGGTACAGACACGAAAAAGTTTGAACATTTTTTTGTAAGTTAGAAGTCTTATATATAAATAGGGATGTGCTATCCACACACCTCTTTTTATTTCTCACACACCCCTTATTAATTTATGTTCGTTAATCTTCTTTAAATCATCCGATCCGACGGTCATAAACTAAAAAAGTATATGAGAAGTAAAAAAGGATGTGTGGATATCACATCCTTATAAATATTAGAAATAGCGAGTTCGTAATCAATTTATTACCCAATCACTTTAGTGTGAATATCTTTATGTAAAAAGATGAAATATTGATATACTAAGAGAGCGATGGTGGCAATTTTAACTAGATAAAGAAGTAGTTAAATGTGTGTATCAAAATTGAAAACAATATATAGGTTTTCAAAAGAGGGTTGAATGCTCTCCTACAAATGGGAAAAGTTTCAACAAACATTATATTGTGTGTTAACATTGCATACATATTCTCCTATGGTTATATTCTCTCCGACAATTTGGAAAAGTTTAACCTTTAGATGATCGCACTTCACATCTATTACATCAAATATAAGACTAATCACTCTCCTGACATCATTTTATTTGGACAAAAACCTACATGTAACGAGTTTCTCTCCACTTACATTTTTTTTTTCATCTCTCATCACATGAGAAAGAAGATATAAACCACTATTGAGGGACTTTTAGGTTAAGGTGGACTTGGACTTTGAAAACGTCTTCTTGTCTCCCTTGGTTAGATTTCGTACTAAGTCTCGGAATATCTCAAAAGAGTTAGCTTGTCTTAGGAAATATCCCGGTTAGATCAACAACTCGAAGATAGCATGACTTAGGCAAATAATGACATGAACAAGAGAAGCGTGGTGTGCAAGCTAGAAGTTCATCAGTTTAGCATGTTGAGAGAGAGAGTTGGCATGGTTGCATGGTGTTTCCTGGTAAATAATCTGGGTTTCCTAGGGTAGCAGGAAGGCTTACGATGGCTAGGATTTTAGTGGAAATCTATGGGAAACACTAAGGTTGTATGGATGTTGATTCTTGAGGCTTAAAGGATATTTCTATACTAATGGAGTTCTCTGGGTATGTTTCCTGGGTGTTGCTTCTTGACTTTGTCTCTCTGCGTTCTCTCCCTCTTTTATGTGTTACCTCTAATCTTCCCCTTTCTCTAATGGTTTCTCCCTCCTTATGTAAGTGAAGGGCTCTTCTCTAGGTTTAAAGGGAATCTCCCTTTTGTGGCTTGGTCTTCCCCTCTTTTCTCCCTAACTCTCATATTATTCCCTTTTTGGTGTAAGATAGATGCACTGTTGAGACCTGCAATTTGCTTCTTCCCGAGGCGTGGCTTTCCCAGGTCGGCTTTCCACAAGTGCTACTTATGGTAACGCGCCTCACGACTTTCATGCGTTGGTTGTCTATGCAAGCTAGGAAGGGAAAGTCAGCATTAAATGCCTGACTTGCTGTGACACACCTCGATTAGAGTCGAGGCATGCTGGCCGACACTCGAAGGTGACGTAGCCAAAAAAAAAGTGAGGTGGAAGAAATACGAATAAATTTAAACTGAAGCTAGAATTTATTTAAGCTAATAAAGAGAGTGCGCAGTAGTGGGAAGAACTCATAACACATAAGTAGTTAGAGCATAGATGCCAGTACGACATACGTAGAGCAATCGATTCTAGTTAAGATGCTTAGTACGCAACTGGAAATGAACTCCTACATTTATTTAGGGGAATGTCAGAATCGCCAAAGATCCCTCGTACACCACCGAGGATTTAGCTAACTAAGTCCTGGAAGGGCGTAAAACAGAAAGTGTGAATGGGCAAAAACAAAGGTTTATGAAACACATTTATTTTCTGAACATACTAACTCCTCGCTGTAAAACATGTATAGTTTCTAGAAAATCATACTACGTATAAATATGAAATCAAATGTAAATCAACAATAATTCAAGAAACACAACAAATCATAACATCTCAACCATGGCATATGAAAATTAGGTGCTCATCAATCTATGTTAACACATGAGTTCATGCAGAGAAATTTTGACATGAACAGGATTAGGTGTAATCATAAATACACTATAGTACTATAATCATGTGAAGACTGGTGCTAGGCGCATCACATACGAGTCCTAGTTGCCTATTGCAACCTAGGACATGACTGGCACCTACAATGGATCTAAAGTGAGCGTGCAGTGTGATGTGACCATATACGTGAAGCCTGGCCCTGACCCGGGGCTAGTACTACACCAGTGCAAGCATGCATGATGAGTAGGTAAAATGTATATGAATATGCCATGACAATTTATAAATCTCAACAATATAATAGCACTTTTTAAATGAAATAGAACATGGTATAATAGGCATAATATTAAATCCAAAAGCATTTATGGAAACCATAAAACTTTATATAATATATATATATATATAAACAAATGCCCACTCACTGATACATAGTCGGATCGTAGCCTCCTAACCTTACTTGACCTCATACCTCATCGGGGATAATTCTCTCGTATATGTGAAACAACTATAGTAATTAATTAATTAATTAAACTACACACGAAAAAGCTAGGAAAATCCCCCATAGTTTGCTCAAACGGAGGATTTAAATATACGAAAACATTTCTATGCAACATCACAAACCTATCCATGTCGACCACACGTCGCCACGAAGCAGCATGTGACCTCACGCACCACCAGCGATCGGCCACATGCGTGGCCACGCGCTGGCAAAAAACCTTAGGGAATATTCCGTCAATAGACGGAATATTTCGTTAACTCTAACGAAATACCTCAACGGCATCAATAACGGCATGAGAATATTTTGTCAACTTTAACAAAATATTCTCCTTCTTCCTTAGTTCTCTGTTTGCCGTCGTCGCTGCCTGGTTAGCCGAAATTTGGAAAAGTTGGCCGAATTTTTTTAAAAACTTTAAAACTTCATAACTTTCTCATTTCCAACCATTTTCAATGTACTTTATATGGAAATGGACTGAAAATAGCTCGAAAGTCTAGACCCTAATTCCAACGTCCCAAAATTGCGTGTCTACATGTTAGCTTGACTTCAAACTTAGGCTAGGGACCTTGGGGAGTTGTGTAGTTTCTTCTAAACCTTCCAAAACCTTGTAACTCAAATGGAAAGATGTCGGAGAACCATGATCCGCGTCAGAGCTCTGAGTTGGGAACTCAAAACTCATTCATTTTCAAGTTGGCTCATACAAATGGACTCATGGGGACAAAAAGAGTACGATGATGGTGGTTTGAACGTCGATCTATAAGGTTTGATGATGGAGTTTGTTGTTGCAGAGAGAAAGAGATACGGTTAGAGAGAAGAAAAAGAAGAATAAGAAGAAGAAGAAGAAGAAAGAGAGATAGAGAGAGAGAGAGAGAGAGAGAGAGAGAGAGAAAGAAAGAAAGAGAGAGAGTTTCTGATTGGACAAGAGCGAGAGAGGGTTTTTGATTGGGTGATAGGTGATTGGTTGGTGTGGTAAGTAAGGGACCTGTTTTTAAAGTGGGAAAGGGTCCAATTTACACAATTTAAAACTACAAAATATCTAGCTTACCTTATCCAAAACATTGTTCACTAATGCTGATTAGTTTGCACACATGTGTATAATTTTACCTGTTGTTAACAAACTTTAAATAAGCATAAATTCTTCGTTACGAATCCGTTTCGAGTCTAACTTGTGCTCACGCATTCGTAATAACGAGTACAAATTAATTACGATAATACAAAAAATAAATTAAACGTCGAACAACAACATCCATGTCGGATTCCATTTTGCCAAAAAGGGCGTAATCGTCATTTTACACCCTTGGGAAGGAAATTACATGGAAAATTAGGGACGGGTCATCACATGCTGGGTTTAGCATACATTCAATGCAAGAATCTAGTTTGGTCATAACTAAGAAGGTTTGCTTGCTAGGTAAAGAGGCAAACTAGGCTAATTCTCTCTCAAACTTACCCATGTGGAATACAAAGACCATGGGCTTGGACTTTTGGGCTCCCAAGCAACCCAAAATCTTCCACAATCTTGACTCCACGTAGGCCTAATGAACTTCCGTAACCATCCACACCACAATTCACTTGACAAGCCTCGGTCATGTGACTTAGGCTTAGCGTGAATAATGAGTAGCATGATAAATAGGCATGGCATGATCCGGTCTAACTATTGTAGCATGACATGGTCGTAAATATATTTCTTCCTCGATCCCACACCCTTGCATGTATTTGGGCTTGAATAGAGATTTGCATGACAATTGGGCTTCGATCGATGCTTGGTTGGGCTTACGTGTGACATTTTTGGACCTCAACAACCGTGTTACATGCAAGTTATCTTTTCTTATTTTAGATGTCTAAATTATTGATTTAGTGAAGCAAGACGTTAATTTTTTTTGTCAAACAATTGGAATTTCATTAGTCTTAAAGTTGAATAGAAATGTTTACATTCTCTACTAGAATATTGAAAGAAAATTCAGGGAAAAGCAAACCCCATCTATGTTTGCTCCCATATCTACCCACAAATGAAGCCATCAAATGCACCGCCCTATTGCTTCACTGAGGCACATATGAGAACTCAATGGACTCCATTTTCATAGCTAGTTGTCATCAACTATAAAAGTTTGCAAATTGTACATCTTATATGACTTTTGAGTTTAAATCGTTACATATTAAGTTATTGAAAGTGGCCATTTACCACATTGGTAGAAAGGAGTTGTGCCTTTGCATTTCGGTGTGGGTTCAAACCCTGTTAGCTTCCTAATCTAACATCTAACCACTAATCTTATTGTCTTATCAAAAAAAAAAAAAAAAGTTATTGACATAATTTCTACTCATTTTTTTCTCCACACACCTCTATTTATATTTTCTTTCATTGATTCTTCATTATCTATTTAATTTAAATGTTTGAAATAAACTTTTAGTTACAATGCTACAACAAATTATATAAGACTATCTCCAAAGAAAATGTCAAACTATAAGAGTCAAATTTCAATTGATGACTAATGTGGCAATCTGAAGTCTTATGTCAAATTTTGTATTTCTCTAACCAAATTTTAATGTTATTTTATTATTTAAATAGAGCTTTAAATGCTTGTAATTATTTAAAAAAATGTTGAAACAAAATTTTTATTGTTTAAAATGTTAGTGGAATAAGGAACTCACCATAAATATAGTCAGCAAATAATATATTGGTTGGATAGACTTAAATAGAGCTTTAAATGCTTGTAATTATTAAAAAAATGGTGAAACAAAATTTTTATTGCTTAAAATGTTAGTGGAATAAGGAACCCACCATAACTATAGTCAGCAAAAATATAGCCAACAAATAAGGAGACAAAATTTTTATTGCTTAAAATTTGATTTCAAATCACAAGGCCTTCAAATATAATCATCAAATAACACTTCGGTTGGATAGACTTTTGATGTCAAATATAAACAATAGCATTCCACCTAAGATTTTGATATCTTCTTTGAAGATACTCGAAGAATTCACCATTCTTCTATGATATGAAATTTATCTATGCATGCATTATAATACCATAAATATGCGCACACACATGAGAAGTATAACATAAACATGTGTAATTTCTCAAATGTCTGATATTCAAGCGAGTACTCCATATTTTATAAAATAAGTGAAAGTGCAAATATCTCTCTAAAGACCCTGTCTAAAATCAGAGTCGTTTTTTCCACTTGTTGTAGAACTAAACTAGTGCCGGTTCCAACTGGTATGTGCTGTAACTTGTAACTTCCATGATAAAATTCCAAACGTCCCGTCATTCGAACAACTTGAAGTTTGAAAGCCACCCACTTCTACTAAACTATGGAATCCGATGTTTACAAGTTTTTATATCTTCTTCGATTGAAAATTTTAAGACGTTCTAGAGTATCTTTACATCTAAATTTTTTTTCATTATTAAATTCTTAATAAAAGATGGAACACTAAAAATCTAACCATTAAAATATTTAAACAGTTTACTCCGGTGCACCATAAATAAATAATCATGTTTATCAGTAGGTGCGCATGTTAGCAAATGGCAAAACAATTGACAACTGAAAGAGCCATTGGAATTTGGCAACTATCAAACTAATAAAGTCACTGTTATAAAGATTTCCGTCTAGGCGTTACACGCTTAAGTAGATGGTCACCGCATCAACTAATTTCTAGGCGTTCAAATATTAAGAAAGAGGGCCTAGACTTGTTTAGACGTCCGTCTAGCCCACTTAGGCGTCCACCTAACCTACCCAAGCACGACCTAGGTCGCGACTCACACTTATACAGAGACTTGTTGAATACTTGAATGAACAATCACTACATTCTTATTTCCCCATGTTCTCAACAGGGTCGGTCCTGAGATTTTGGGTACCCTGTGCGAAACTTTAATGGGGGCCCTTAAATTGTATATAATTTTCATTGCTATGTTTTATTTTACATTTTAATTTTTATGATTATGTATGAATTGAGATAAAATAAAATAAAAAATAAAACAAATTTAGGTGTGGTGGATCAGTGGTTAGGTACTTATTTGCATCCCTATTTTTTTTTAGTTCGAAACTCTTTATTTATAAATACAAAAAAAAAGAAAGAATAAAAACCCTTAAAGGGTCTAACATTATAGTTGTTATGTCTTCTTTTACATTTTTATTCATAAAAAATGATAATATAAAAGAAAAAAAAAATCTTGGTGTGGTAGCTAGGGGCCTATTTGCCTCCCTAAGTTTTTAGGTTCAAAACACCATGCTTTTAAATACCAAAAAATTTTTTAAATAAAACACTAAACAATGCTTTTAGATACCAAAATAATTAAAAACAAAACACACAAAAAATGCCATTGCTGGGAAGACTCGAACCCAATTCTTGGATTAGACATAATACGCTCAAGAGAATTGCACTGAGAGAACAATTTAGTATTTGGCTATACATTTAAATTTATATATGAAATATACAGGTTAAGTAAAATAATAAATCAAGGCCCTTCCGAATTTGGGGGCCTGTGTGGTGGCACCACTTGCACCCCCTCAAGGCTGGCACTGGTTCTCAATATGTTTTAATACTTTATAATCTATATGTCATTTTATTTTATAATTTATGTATCTCAATAAATTATGTATCTTTTTTAAGTATAAATATGCACTTATTTATACAATATATAATAGATTTACTTAAATCCGACTAGTCCATCTAGGCCCTGCCTAGCCGCCTAGGCGCTTGGCCCCAACTCGCCATTCGACCAGTGCTTAACGTTTTTTAGAACCTTGAATAAATGTGAAGGAGGAATAGGAAATAGCTAGGACATATTGTAACATGACATTCTCTAATCGCGCAGACGAATGAGTCCCTATTCTTTTTTTTTTTTTTCAACTCCGTTGAAGTAACAGCATAAAGATTGAGGCAGCTCATTTCATATGGTATCAGAATCGAGCCAGGAAATGATCTATGTGCAAGATAAAACAGGAGCATAAAGGACCATATAACCAAGAGGAAGACTAATTGTAATGGTTTTACTAGGCAAATGTTATTGTTTTCCAACACCAGCAAACTGAGAGTTATCTTAATAAGCATTTGTACCGTTCAAACATCCTCTTACTAAGCCGTAAATAATCTAGAGAATACAATGTTGAATTTTATAAATGTGACATCAATGATAAATCTAGACAGTGACATATACATGTGAAGACTGAGAAATTGGGAGAGGTGACTAAGCAATTGAAATCATATTGAATGCATAAAACAAAGACTTAGAAAATAGTCAGTCAATTGTTAGCTTTCTGTGATTTACACCAGCAGCTTGCTGGTGTTTCCACTGGAGCAATCTCAACATACTACGGTCCTTGCATTTGCAAATTATAACTGACCAAACCATAGTGAATTTCGAACTTGGTTTCCTTGCTTTTTTGCTATTAGATGTATTTCATCTAAAAGAAGAGACAGATCCTTGAGGAATGTGAACTGGTCATCTATTGTCTAACCTTTCGTCCCGGATAACATACGTTTTACTTGGTGGAATGGCGCAGTTGTGCCGATGGTTGAAGCTGCAATAGCCCTTGTGCTTCTGGACCAACTAATGGAAGATTATACAATGTCATACGTTTCCTGTCAATCCTGACCAACTAATGAAAAATTTTAAATCGTGCAAAGAAAATTCGTTGTCATGAAATGTATATGCCGAAGTATTTTTGAGCCAAGCCTGCCGCCCGACCAGCGCCTAGTGTCTTTTAGAACCTTGAATAAAGGTGAAGGAGGAATAGGAAATAACTAGGACATATTGTAATGACATTCTCTAATCGTGCGGACAAATGAGACCCTATTGTTTTTTTTTTTTTTCAACTCCATGGAAGTAAAAGCATAAAGATTGAGGCAACTCATTTCATATGGTATCAGAATCGAGCCAGAATCCGACGACCCGACCCGAAAATGTAGTATTCAGAGCTTGCTTGCCGAAAAAGCTAAGCATGAACAAGGGCCAGCCATCTAAAAGAAAATAATAGAAAGAGTGCATTGCAACATTAAATTGTCAAGGACCCAATTTTGTAATTATAATTATTATCCTTTTGGTACAAGACTCAATTCCAGCAGCTTACAATCTCTTTCCCAAAAAATAAAAACATAATTCAGTGCAAAAACTTCAAAAACAAGTAAGTGGTTATGAACCCATTGGGGCATTACATCGAACACCTGGCGGGCACCCTAATCGGAGCAGATTTTCTTCAACTTATCAGCCGCAGATTCGTCCACAGAGTACTGCAATCGCAGGAAATCCCAATTGGGTTCACAGAAACACACACAAAAATGTCCAAAACCAATAAATATTCCAAATTTTTGTTTTCAGTGATAGAAATTACGACGTTGTACCTTATTGAGGACCCAGAGGGAATGATTGTAGGCCCTGAGGAAGAGATCGTGGAGGGCTTGGTCGTCGTTGGCCTCGACCTCTCTGTAATTGACGAAGTTCTCGCGGGCGTACTTGGCGTAGTAAGGTTGAGAGTCCTTTGGCAACCTCCTCACCAATCTCAGAACCTCCCCGTAGATTTTCAATGCTTTCTCCATATCTCGACTCCCACCACCGTCGATCAGCGATCACAGCATCAGAACCTCCACGAACAAAAAGGGCTTTTACTTGTCTGGACAAACGGGCCTCTGTTTATTGCGCAACAGATATATTGGAGTTGGTATGGGCCGTACCAAGCAGTTATTTCGAATGGGGCACTATATGCACCCAACCCAACGACCACGCACAAGAGACGGTGGAAGTACAACTTACATGACAGCTATTGAATGTTAGCTTTTTTCGAAAAATAATTGTATATAATTTTGTGTCTGTAACACCCATTACGTATTTACTTATGCTTTCTGTGGTATAATGTACATCTGGTATTTAGATGATTCTTTAGGCAATTTTATCTATTTCTTCTATGATTCTCAGTCTAGGTCAATTATAGGTGGGTACTTGAAATCGAAAATCGAAATCGAAACATGAACTAAATCGAACCGCATCGAACAGTTTGGTTTTGCAATTTTGAAACGGTTTCGGTTTGAAAATAAGTCAATTTAGTATGTGACACTTTCTTCAGTTTAACCAAGTCCATAGCAAATCTGCAATTCAATGTTCATAAAATTATTCTTTCATTTTGTTTGCAAATGGTTTGAAATTGAACCAAAACGGTTTGAAACCGAATCGAACCAAACTAAATGGTTTGATTTCATTTCGGTTTTAGCTTCAAAACCTCACTGAATCAAACCGTAAAAACTTTCGATTTCGGTTTCACTCAAAGTAGCATCGACTTAGACCGTGCCCACCTCTAAGATCAATCACTAAAGGAATCCTTGTGCTGAGCTAGGGTCAAACAAAATAATCTCCCTTTCCTGTCCTGGAAGTTAATCTTCATCTGCCAAAGTGTATGGCAGATACTACCTTTCTTGAACTTCGATTATCTCATCTTATATCGAGCCTTCACATGTCGTGTGCATTAGGCACAAGGTTAATGGCATGGCGTCAACCAATTTATAAATATCCTTTCCTAAGGCCAATGAAACTCCATGTAAAGTGGAGTTGGATAGGTAGCCAGTACATAGTCACAAAATAGTCAATACAAAAGCACTATCTATTCTCGCAACTTCTTACGAAGGATCTCACTTATAAAGCATGAGCGGGATAAGGTAGCTATTTGTGACTCTTTTTTTAATACAAAGACTGGAAGAAGGAAATTTAAACATAGAACTTTGAACTCAGAAATGCAACGCTACTTGAACAATAAGTCCCTTCTTCTATATATGTTAGACTATAGATTGTTCTATAATCTCTCTTCATCTATGAGTTGGTATAATTCTAGTAAATAGAATAGAAATACAATGCTTTGGTATATATTGTGAAAGGCCGCGTGTATGTGAAATTTTGGCTTCACAACTGTTGAACACTATGCTACCAAATGTGTAGGGGACCTTGCATGGGCTTATAAGAGGTTGAGCTACTCCTGATATTGCCAATTGGTTTTATGGTGGAACCTTAACTCTCTTCATGGTATCAGAGCCACGTTGTCCTATGCGTGAAGCCAAACGGCCACAAGCGCTCCATATCACCCCGTTGTATTGTCCATGTGTTAGGCTTGAAAATTCGCCAAATGTGAGGGGATTTGTTGAGAATGACTCTCACATTGATGAGATGAGGGACCTTGCATGAGCTTATATGAGGTTGGGCTACTTCCCATATTGCCATTTGGTTTTATAGTGGAACCTCAACTTTTTTCATGGTAGCAGGTTGTTCCACATGTGAAGTCAAATGCTCACACGCGCTTCACGTCATCCTGTTGTGTTATGTACATGTTAGGCTTGTAAATTCGCCACACGTGAGAGGGGTTGTTGAGAATGAATCTCACAATGATGAGAGGAGAAACATTGTATGGGCTTATAAGAAGTTAAATTACGTATGATGGAACCTCAACTTTCTTCGGGGAAGAATCAATTTCGGTAAACCATCAACCACGAAGATGAAAGTGATTCCAGCCGTGAAGCAAAAGAGGCCAAATGATATATACTTGCACACATCTTAATTTTAAGAGAGGAAACAAAACAAATTCCACAAGAAGGCCTCCATCCCACAACTCGTAAGGTACATATTTTTTTTCTATAAATTTTTTCGATAGATATATAATAACTGGTTCAGATGCACCCAAATAGACACCAATCTTTTTCACAATTTAACTTATGTTTTAGCTTGTCTTTAGTGATTCACAATGAGACATCAAATTTGTCCTTCCCACTGACCACGTGTAAGCTGCGACACCCCAAAAACTACACTAAGATTCCACGTCCCCACGTCCTCAGTTGTTTCTTAGCATGCAAACAATTCAAAACAAAGAACAATAGAAGCAAGGAAAACGAAGTTGATCCGAAACATTTAATGCATCCAATCCGAAAAACCCTAAAAATCAAAATCAAACGCAAATAACCACTCGATCTAACGTGAAGTCCAGAGGCCTCCTCCTCACACTTGGTTCCTGTTTGCTTCCATGGTGGCAGCTCCACCATCACTCGTTCCCTCTTTAAAACCAAACCCACCACCGCATCCACCTCTCCACACTCTCTCCTCCCCCCAAAACCCAAAACCCTAACCATAAACAACAACAACATGCTTGACATATGGTCATGGATATGCGACCTTCCCAACTCATCCGAGTGGGCCGAGTCTGACTCGTCCCACATTCTCGAGCTCGCTAGCTCCGGACCCAATCACGACAGCAACCCAACTCGTGCGATTCAACTCCGGGCCGAGCGGACCGCCGGCTCCAACATCGACACTTTAGTGACCTTCTCCGTGTGCTTGCATGGCTTCAACCAATATCCCAAAAGGACTATCTGGGTTTCTGACATGTGTTCACTCTCCTCGGACAAACCCTACCTCCCTCTCTTACTGCAACTTCTCCAAGAAATCATATCCCGGTCGCCCACCGCGCACGGTAGCGGCACCTGCCCGCGCTCCCAGCTCCAGGCCCTCAAACCCGACCCGTTTTCTTGGATCATGGACTCCCACTCCCCCGAGTCCTTCTCCACGTTCTTCGACCTGGTTTTCATCACGCGCCTCTTCTGGCTCTGCGCGTGCGACTCGCCATCCGAAGTCGGCTCTCTGTACTTCAAGTCGCTGCTAGCTCCTAACCTCGAGGCGTTGTTGTGCAAGCACGCGCCGGCCCTGCGGACGTTTCTGATCACCGCGGGTGTGGATGCGGAGCTGTGCTTCATGCGCACCCTCGGGTACATGTTAGCCAAATGGTGCATTTTGAGAGATGTGGGCGTAGGTCTACAGATGCTGACGTCATCTCCCTCTCAGAACTTGGGTTTCTCTTACGCGACGGAGGCCTGCGGGCTTTGGGTGCTAAAGGGTTACGCGCCGGTAATGGGGATGAAAACCACGCGCTCAGCCGCCAGCGCGAATCAGAAAAATCAGTTTCCGGCATTGGAAACCAGAGACTCGGTGCTAAAGTACACCCTGGCGCACCAGCAGCTGGAGGCGGTCGTTCAGGTGGAATATTCTGTTGGATTTTACGATGGGTTTATTCAGGTGACGGCACGTGTCGACAATCTCCGCTTTCACGTGGTGAATCTCGGATTTAACAAAGACGACGACGTGGACTACGCGGAGGAGAAGTATTTCCCATCGAGGATTCGGGTCTGGGTGGGGCCGGAAGTCGGGGCGAACTACGTGAACGGGTTGAGCCTGGGCCGGTCCACGTACAACGGGGAGAAGGAAGTGAAAACGCAGAGAGTGATGAAGGGCGGTTTCGAAAAATCGAAGGTTCCAAAAATGAAGGCCACGGCGAGGATGTCGACGAGGATGAGGAAGAGGAACTGGAGGTGGGACCAGGACGCGGAGGGAAACGCGGCTGTTTTCGACGCCGTGCTGTGTGACAACACGACGGGGCATGAAGTGGCCACGTGGAAGCCGGATACTGATGGCGGGAACGGCGAGGGTTTGAGAAGGCGATACGAGGGGGCGAACAGGCCATTTACCAAAACGGGGAGTTTGGTGCTGAGCGGGGACGAGTACGGCGACGGAGTTGGGTGGAGGTTGAGCAGGGAGATGGAAGGGAGTGTGTTGAAGTGGAGAATTGGCGGGAAAGTGTGGTTGAGTTACTGGGCGAACGAGGTGAAGAGTTCGTATTTTGAGACGAGGTGTGTGGAGTGGTGTGATGAGGTTGATTTGCCTTTGATTCTTGGTAAATTAAGTGTGTAATTAATTATGATGGAGATTACAAAAATATTATTTTTATTATCTAGTTGTACCATCATTTGCACCATATCTCTAATAGTGATGGGATCCACATGCGTTGACGGATCATATCTCTATTAACGATATTGTAAAAATAATGGTACAATTAAATAGTAAATGTAACGTTACTCTAGATATTGTAGTTTTTTATTTTTGGCAACATTTATAGTAGTTACACAAGTTATGTGTTGTAAATATGACATTTTTAGTAGTCACGAATAAATTAGTTCTATAAAGAAACTAAGTAGTCCTTCTATTGCGTTGGATTTGGGATTGTTATGGGCAAATTACAGTAATAACAAGCACATATATACATAACCAGAATTGTTGGGATTCCTAAACACATGAGAAAAATGTTAACAAATTCCAATAAAAGTTGGAAATTTACACAATCAGCCCTTTATATCTCATCAACCACACTTCTACCTCTTGTTACGTACACATACTAAACGCGTAAAGAGTTGGGTTTAAAGTTAGAATAAAAATAAAAAATAAAAAAAATTTAGACCCACAAATTGAAGATAGTCGCAAAACCCCATACAATGGATGCAAACTAAAACAATTCATGTAATTTTTTTTTATTTTAATTAAAATGTGTGATTTTAGTTAAAATTTGTGATTTTCTCCAACTGTGTGTGTGTATATATCCTCATGTTGAAATCAGAAAAGAATGACATTAAAAAAGCATTGATGAATTCTAAGTTGGCATCACGAGCCTAGCCTAGGTTAGAAATCAGAAGGAAAAGAAAAACTTGTCTGCAATCCCAACTGCAATCGACCAAAGGAGAAGCCGTCGTTCAGCCTGCTTCCACCAAACAACCCACGTCGTTGCTCTCTGTCGCACCTCCCGAAGAAGAAGCTTTAGTTCATTGATCAGCTTCCACTGAAACTGAAGAGAAACCCTAGAACTGAGTGCAGGTACCGGACTGCCGAGTTAAATTCATGCCCCGTCTTTCCAGCCGTCGCAGCTCCCGAAGTCCAAGAACTCTAATCGAACTCCTCCCAAAAATTTGTCACCATGGCTGACAAGAAGAATCGCCGAAATGAAACCCGGTGTTGTTCCACTGGCAACTCAAAACCGTGATGACCGAACATGTGATCATTAATGTGGCCGAACTGACCACTACAAATCTCGTTACTATGAGATTGCGAGCTATCTGGAATAGTGGGATCATAGCAGGGATCCCATAAAGCGAAATTCAGGTCTCCAACCAACTAAAGTTGCTGGTGTTGTTAAGGAATCCCCGAATAATGTCGATCAAGCCTCTGTTTTAGCAACCACAACAGGTGATATTGGTAAAGCATCTCCAAACTTTGCACTTATTTTGAATAGTACATGGATAATTGATTCTAGTGCTACCGATCATATGACTTTCGAATAGTAAATGAATAATTGCATTCGAGTTTCCTACAGTTCATGAGGCTCAATCTCGTCCGCCACCCACAAAAATGGCTAGAGATGGTTCTATCATGTAATGAGTAAGCTGGAGATCTCACAGTGTATTTTTTTAGGAATCCGTTTCCAGGTCATATAATGTCTGATGACGCTCTTGTATAGAATCACCAAATTAATTGTAAACTAAATATTATTCTCTGTAACATTGCAGGCGCAAGACTTTGAGGACCCAGAAGTGCAACACATCGACATGTATCACACATGTTTGGCTTGTATCCGGGACACACAATAACTGTTGAGAAAACTTAAGCAATTTGTCTTTCTCTTCACAATTTAATGTGGTTTATTTCTTGACATAAGTAAAGTCTTTAACATTTAAGGCAATGAAAGAACTTAAGTTGAGCCGCTCTCACTCAATGACACAATCTTTTGGTTAGAAGTTAATTCAAGCGTAATCTGTATCACTCAAATCCCGTCTATTAGCAGTAACTAGTAGTGGCACGCTCGCAAATCTCCAAATTCTTGTTCAAATAAATTCCCAAACTTCCCTCAAGGCCCATGATGAATTTAGGGGGTGAACAGGTGTTACAAACTGATGTCTCCTACCCGGAAGATCACCCTACCCAAGAGTTCATCCAACGATGACTAGTTACATAAGACTCTTGTTTACGACATGGTTCTAGCATATATACAACAATAAATGAAACTTGACATGATTTTCTGAAGTTAGTGCCATAATCTGCTTGACGACTAGTAAGTAAGTACTGTCATTTCATTTATATGTTTCTTTACTTTATACCAGGAAAGGAAGGTCCAGGATGGTCGACTACATGGAAGATTGCGTTGTGGTCTTCACAACATTGATATGGCATGGTCACTGCACATTCCCTTTCCAGATTGACACCAACTTAGGGTAAGCCGTGTAAGTTAAGTTGTTGAAACAGAAGCGCCAATAGACCAAAACACTTTCATGAGTAACAAAGGTTTGTAGCTTAATGGACAGCGACAGTACGTGCCAGTTTTTCAGCAGCAGTTGCAGAAATGTTTGAGGGCACCATATCTCTGAGAGCTGAATGTCATCGTCGAGTTTTAAGGTTAAATTCATCCTATTGATTTTTTTTTTCCAATCAACATATCATTGATGACATTGAGTAATGATCATGTGACTGATCTACAGCCCACAGAAAGAAAAGAAAAACACCAAACCCTGCAGTTGTAGCAAACTTTTTCTACTTTTTCCAGTAGGACATTCAATTGCCGGTATTGGCTGGAAAACCAGCCAGACTGAACGGAAACTAGTTGTAGGGTAGAGCCTAACCATATTTCATTAATATTTGCTACTGTAAGTTCTATATAGAGCAAACACTTGTTTATCGTGTAAAAATGCTCTGGAATAATAAGGAGCTATGGGGAATGGCGTATAAGAAATTGTTTAATAACGATAATAGCCTCAAACAATCTCGATAGAACTAGGACTTCATTATCTGATATGTTTATTAGAGTTTTCACGATGATAAGATAGTTTGATAAGGATTACATAATGCGAAGTGTCCTTATTGAACTCCATCGTTATAGTATAAAGCTAGGGTCCCTACACTCTCACAAAACACACAAGCTTTCAGATACTCAAGCCCCATTGATTGAGCCTTGTTTCAAGTTTAGAGTTGCAGAAGAACCCTTTAACTCTAGCGAATGGTTAAGTTGGTATCATGATTTAGTTTTTCATAAGTTGTATACTTACAATCCCTTGGCCATGTACATATCAATATGTAAGAGTTCCTAAATAAAAATTTATGTGAATGTGATATATATTTGATTAATTGGTATCCCTAAATTTTCGATTTGGTTATGAACTCTCAATCTTTTTAAATGTGCAAATATGCCTTTGAACGTTGAACATATGTATCTATCAAATTGAGGTATTTCCGTTCATGCAAGTGCACAAAACTAAAATAAATCATTGATTAATTTGATAATTGGATTAAATTGACACATTATAAACGATTATGAGACCCGTAAGTCGTAACTAAATTGGAAGTTAAGGGTCAAATTAAGAACTTCGTAAATTGAAGGGCATTGCTAAATTTGCTCTTTAAAAATATCTAACAGTACCCGATGAATCGCTAAGAATCCAACGGTAAAAGACTGTCGTACAACTGCGCCACGCCATCCCTCACAAAACAAAACCCTCACAAAGCCCTCTTTCGCCACTATCGGCAAACAGTAACTCGGAAAATGGCTTGGCGCTCAGCTGGTTCGCTGTCTCGGTCATTGGTGTCCAACGCAAGGGTTTCGTCCCTCCGCTCGGCGCCCCCTCTCCGTCGCCTCCGCCCGCCGTCGCTCTCCACTCCTCGTCGCCTCTTCGCTTCTCCCAGGTTCCCCTTTCAATTTCTCCTCTTTATTTTTTCTACTTTTCTCGTTCACCTTTTTGTTGATTTCTGATTGATTTCTGGAAATTGGAGAAAAATGAATGCGAATAAATGAATTGTTATTTTCCTATGGTTTCTGTTGATTTATTGATTTGTAATTCACAAATTTACTGACATAATTGTACTGGATTTATTTAGGTTGGTGATTTGGGGTTTTTAATCTACAGTATGGGAAAAACAAGCGCATTTTTGGCTCACAATTAGTAAAAGAAATGAAATTTAAATGCAAAATCTTGTCTTTCTTTTAATTTCCACTGTTTGGAGTTGATAGGAAGAGAAAATCTTATCTATCGGTTCTTCTTTTTTAGCAGTCACCTGGATCATAATTTCTGTGGTTACATTTACCTTCTCCGATCTCAAGAAGTGGGTTCTTAGGTTCCCAAAAAGAAAATAGCGGTTTCTTACATTTTTTTCGGAGCAAAAATGTGTCTTAATTCCTTTCATACTTATTTGTGGTATAGGTATAACAGAAAAATCTTCTCATTTTACTGGCTTTCTTTTGTTTCTTTTAGGAACTTGGGTGAACTGGGATGCATACAATCGCTTTTGCCGATGCACTGCATGACGGCTGCAACCTGCCTCACATCTCACCTGGCTGCCAACGTGCGGGGTTGTTGCGAGTTGTCACACGGTACCTTCTGCCGCACTTGTCAGGATCGCTAGTAGTCCCTTTGTGAGTCTTGCTGTTTCTAGGACACATGACGAAAATGAAAGAAACATCATTTTTTTTTTTTCCATTTTGTTTTGAATCCTTCGGCTTATTCCCCAGGAGTTCCTTAGAGTAGAATAAATGTTTTTGCCTCATTTACCTCTAGACAGAGTGCCGTTGAATGATAGAATGATTCATAAACTAGGTAGGATTTGTAAGTATGTTAAGATTGATTAATAAGAACAAATTGGGGTTGGGATTGATGGGGAGGAATGGAAAAGCTGGGTGACACGCAAGGACGTCCAATCATCCAAAGGCAGAAGAATGATCAATTGGTGTAGGTCTTCTTTCAATCCCTTTTTTGGACATCATAGATATTGAACTTTTCAATTGTGAATTTGAGTAAAAAGAGGGCCGTTTGGTCAAAATAATGCACTTCAGTAACAGGTTTTAATATTTCTTCTCCTTTTTCAGGCCATTCTAAACAAGCTTTGATCAATTTTTTCCATATTAAGTAGGAAACAGAGTTGTTAGTTTAGCAAGCTTTCCTGTGCATAATTTGATTGCTAGTATGAAGAGAGGAGTGGGAATGACTCATTGATTGGACCTATGTATTTGTTTTTTCTTCTCTTGTTTATCAGTTGGAATACCAGCTTTTACTTATTTAATTTTGGTGCTTCATGTTTTATATTTCTGATGCTTTCTTAGAGAATACATACTTATTGTGACCGTTGGATTTTATAGTGACCATTGGATTTTATAGCTGGCACCTTGAACCTTGGTTGCTGGTTTTACTTGTTTATTTATTAACAAATATTTGACTATCATTGGTGTATGATTTCTTCTGTCGCTCTCACAAATTCAATAATAGAGCAGGAATGTTTTTCGTTGAACTAAAGGAAATGGCAGTGTTTGATATAAGCTTCTATGGTTTCATCTTCAATCTGTTAGATGCAACTTTTTAATCTTATACTTTATGTTAAACATAAATGCTTTGCTGCACTCAACTTATGTTATGGTGCACAAATGATTTTGACTTTTGTTATCTGTTTGATTGTTAAACTTTTAATTTGGAAGAATATCATCCTCACATGGTGAACGTACAATGGATGGATATAATTTTTTTTAAGAACGTTATTTGTTTTTAAATTTTAGCATGAAGTTGGGGAGTAACCAAATAAGTGTTTGCGTATGTTTGAATTCTTACACAGTTGTGCGCCTCTGCTATTCCATTGCAGGGACTTGAAGGGACTTTTGGATCAGCATAGTTGAGTGCAACTCAACATCGTGGGTGATCGTAGAGTTTGGATGTATCCCGAAGGAACAAGTGCTTTTGGATTAGGAAAACTTATTAGGAGCACGTCTTTTTGAAAATTTCTTCATAATAAGAAACATGGTAGTTCATCTGATTTCTGGATGACGGTTCCTAGGTGTCCGGACTTCATTACTTGTACGTGGTAAATTTCTTTGTCTCGTAAGCTGTGACTAAATGTTTCAACATTAATATGTTGATTATCAACCTATATTAGTCTCTGCTCTTTTGAATAATAATGTTAGTTCTGGTAAATTGCAGCATTTGTTATTACTTATTCGATGGTAAATTTTTTGATGATACCACACGGTAAAGTTTGTGCATAAACATGTTTCAGAGTGGAACATTTTCTGACTATTCATTGCTCTTCCAATCTAAATTGTTTGTTAGATTGAAGATTTTTATGTCATTTTAAAAGATCTTACATAGCTCTTACATATCTGTGACTCGTGATTCTGCTTGCATACTGAAATTATGCCCGGTGGTGAATGTCATAGACTAGAAAGCACATGGGATGCATAAGTTGTGAGGGAAGAGCACAAGTGGTGCTGTTAGTTTGTGCAAGCATATGGCCCCATTGCATCGACCTGTTTGTGGGAGCTGGAGAAGCAGATTCATGAAACATGTGCTGAAGTTGGTCTTATATTTGGTTTTAGTGGTCAATGTGTAGGCAGGCCTACTGCCAAATTTGATTATCTTGTGTCTGAGCACTACCCGAAACAGTCCATTTTTCGCGCACCCTACTCCCACCTGGTTTGGTCCAACTGCTTTACGGGTCAAGATGTTCAAAGCATTGATTAGTGTCTTAAGACTCATTTGAGAATGCTTCTGTAGCACTTCTGCTCTTGAGCGCTTTTGTTAGAATCTATTTGGGACTGCTTTTATAATCTAGAGGCGCTTTTACGCTATCTGAAATCAACTCTAAAGGCGGTGCCAAACGAGCCCTTGACGCAAGACTTAAAAAGTTTCACGTGTATTTACCAAAAGAAAATAGGTCTTACATACGAACTCTAGCAGCCATAATTAAGGTCAAGTTTGTCTTCTGCTTATAGCTTTCCTGTCCTTATTACGCTAACCTTGGGTTGAAGAAAAACATGCTCACTACTTGTTTAGTCGTACAATAACGCAAAAATCATTTTCTCATTTTGATTCGGGAGGGAGGGAGGGAGGGAGGAAGGTGAGGTCGAACTTTTGTGTATCATAAACTAAAACGCTATTGCTGATGATTGAGTAATGACATTTGCACAAATGACAGAGAAACGCCGAGGCACAACAAAACAAAACAATCACTTTTTTCTAGCTCTAGCCACGACTTAATGAAGTTTATAACTTGTTTAACCGACTTCGTTGGTGTGCTCACACTCCTCTTTACCCGATCAACTAATCTAACTCACGTTTAATTACGCTAGTGCATGATCAACTAATGGAAAACATCATCTTTGTTATTCTTATTTGCCAAATGTTGAAAAAACAAAAAAGTTGAAAGCCGAGAGTCAATGTCAGCAGAGCATGCAATTCTGTTAGCATTTGGGGCCACACGAAAGTTGCAACTTGCAGCTCTTTGAGACATATCTGAATTACCATTTGAAGAGAATCCAAGCTGGATATAATTATAAAGTACAATTTAACACCAAGAAGTTCTTCCCATTCCCACTTTCTCCATGTTAGTGTGGTCCACTGTTCACAAGGAGCTATTCACCTGGCCCGCCAGCTTTTGCACCAACTACATTTTGTATAGCTGCAATTAACTCCAAAGACATCGAGACTATGTTTGAGTGAGAGATCTCAAAGTATTGAGGGATTGATGCCAAGTTAGGGTGGAATGAACTACAAAATGTTAGATAGCAGGGATTAGAAATGAACTTCGCAAGCACATTGCAAATACGTGTGCAAAGAATTTGTAAATGACTTCTTTCAAGTAGTGTGTTCGGGCTGGATTTTTGGATCTAGTCCCTCACACAACTTCCCGGGGCTTTAGCTCTTTCTTGCATGTCGGGCAAGATCTTGTTGCTTGGTGCGCTGCTACGAGTTTATTGTTAGTTTGAAAGGTGCCTTTGTGGGGCCTTTGGTTTAGGCTTTGAGGCTCATAATCAAAACTAACAAGGATCTGAGCGTGCCACTGTTGTCTTTTTATAACAGGTTGTTGAATATGTGTGAATTAGGTTGGTTACTTGCGCCATAAGTGATTTAGACTTCTCGCTTATCAAAAGATTGTTACAAATGGGTTAAGTCTATATAAGGTTCTTTTCTTGCCTTGTGAACAAGGACTTTTAATTCATAACATTGGTATGTCCAAAATGAAGGGGGTTCAGGGCCCCTTCAACCATTTCCTTGATCAAAGTTCGTTTTAACGCAAAACAGGTTCATTAGCTTATCTAGATTTGACTTCAAATGAAACTTTTAAGTGCAAAACAGTTGAAAATGATTTTAAAAATGAAGGAAAATGCATTAAACGACAAATCTACTATATGTACGTACAAACAAAAGAGAGTCGAGTAAGATTTAACCTTATCAGAAGATTCAACTTCTTGCAGACACTTCTCTTTGTGTTTACAAGGGTTTTTCTACTCTGGAGGATGAAAAGTAAAATGATTTCACCAGAGGGAATTGATACTACAACACCAAGGAAAGGTAGCAGAGCTTCTAATCTCGACAAAAGATGACTTTCTATGGGGGAAATATAGCTAAAAAGGACCATATCTGGATAAAATTTAGCTTTTTGGGTATGAACTTTTTTGAGAGCAAAGGTTGTATGTCCTTTGATTGGTTGGTTGAGTGTCATTGTCTTTGATGTCCCTCTTTGCTTTTATAGACAATTTGGCCTGACTGTCCAAGCTTTGCCTTTAGCTGATATATTTCGGTGGGCAGTGAGTCATCACCTATTTACCCATCCATGCCCATGAAAAGTGCTTTTTGGCAGATGGTGAGGTTCTCTGTTGCCCATCAACTCAGTCATAGATATGTGCCCTATGCCTTTGCTAAAATAGCTTCCAATTCCTCTCGGGCCTATCGACTTGTCCGAGCCCAATCTTCTATTTGCTTTTGCATCTTTGGGCCTCTATTACCACAAAGCCCATTGTCAAATATAAACCCAAACATAATGGTTTGCCAATTCCTCTCATATGCATTTGTAATGCTCATGAAATGCATTTCTATTTCATCTGTCAAACATTTCGTAGTTCATTTCCTTAATAAATCGGCCTCAATTCCATGGGACTAGGAAGTCCTTCACCCAAAACTAGCCTTAATTGTGACATTAAAGCGGGGTAAGGAAATACGCGAATGCATATCTTTAAGGGTACAATTTATTGTCCATTCCGTAGTGATTAACGAAATGCTATGATCATAATTTTCCATTTCTTAATCATCATCTAAATACCATTTATGCCAAAAAAACCAATCAAACTGGTTATGGTTTTACTTTTTTATATGTATCAAACGAATCTACAGTTTTATACGAAGCATGTGGATGGCTACAGGATTACAAATGGCTCACAAAATGAGCAAGACCACTTTATGACATGTGTGCCATGAAAATTCTATAATGCATGTTATCTAGATGAACAAGGAGGTGCCCCTTGGGATGGACGCAAGTGTTATTAATTTTATTTTTTTTTAAAGAAAAATGCCTAGTTGGTAGTTTTGTCATAACAGTCTATTCTTTCAGAGGTTGAAAAGACTTAGGACATTTCATGTCTCTTGATCACCATTGTGCCATTCATGAATATTGATCAACCATGCCATTTACTCAAAGATCTAAGCACGAAATAGATCGCATTTTCTGATCATATTAACTAGTCACGTATAACACTACGGATGAATAACGATCCCACGAAATGGGTAGAAAACGATCCTACAAGCGTTTCGGGAAAACTGTTCGCAAACCGAAGTCGAAATGGTAAGTTCCGTTTTGTGTATGGAGAAAAACAACAAGTTTACAAAAAAATCCAAAAAAGTTTCAGAACCCACGCGACACACTAACCCCTTCAACCTTGGCTGACCTGTGTTCTTTCGATTCGATTTTCGGCCAGTTCAGAAAGAACTAGACCGTGCCATCACCAGCATCTTGAAGCTCACACTTCCCTCTACAAAACTAGCCTAAGAAACATCTCGATTGATTACCACACATGATGGTGCGAGGCCGAGTTACGAGAAGTCCAGCTGCTTGTTTTTCATTTTTCGGTGAATTCACAGACCGGCGACCGATACCAGCACCTCGGCTTTGTAGCCATTCATCGCAGGAGTAAAACTCAACTAGTTTCACTGTCATAGGATCACCAGCGACAGCGTGGCGAGCTTCAGAAGTTTTGGAAACCTGCTACCTTTACCAGAGGAATTGACCGTCTTCCGTTCACTTTTAGACTTCGTGCCAGGTATAAAAGTTGTTACATTCCTATCAATTTTGGTCAAATTTGGAGTTAGTTTGTCTTCCTAAGATAATTGACGCCTTAAATCCATTTTTGATACCCATTTGCTGAGATTTCATTGTTTGAGCCTAGTCATGTAAATGATCGCTACTTGACCTTTATGACAGGTGGAGATCCGACCGTTGGATCATCGTGAAATTATAGTATGAGTAAATGAGTCACATGGTTTGGACTTCATATTAGTATGAGTAAATGAGTCAGGAATCATATTAGAAATATTTTCGTAGAACTGAATTGATGTGCATGTTTGATTATATATTTATTCGTCGTGTGGAATCCATAGTGTATGTGCCAACAATGGGCATTTATGTTGAGCTAACATATGATGTGGGACGTATGCTGCATGATGTGTGATAATACGACTGCACTGTTACTACCTACTTGGTTACATTGTGTTCATGGCTAGGTGGTCTTGCTTGGTTAATCTGCATTGGGGGATCATACACGTTTTAGGGTGACACTGCTTGGTTAACCCGCATTTGTGTTTGGTGGGTGAGGGGGGGGTTGAACCATACACGTTTTGAGGTGACACTGCTTGGTTAATCCGCATTTGTAGGGGGCTCACTACCTATTTGGTTCCAATGTACTCCTGGGTGGCCCATTGAGTTGGTCTGAAATCTTGCTTCCTATGTGGGTCCGTTAGTTGTTTCGAAACCATATATCTAATGGATTTCGTTGAGTTGGTATGAAATCCTTCTTCCTTAATTGTTCCATTGAGATGGTCTGGAAGCTTATATTCTTGGGATTCCGTAGAGTTGGTCTGGAATCCTAATTCGTATATGGTCCCGTTAAATTGGTTAGAAACCCTAGATTCTTGTGAATAGGAGTAGCTCAAGATGTATTCTCGTGTTTGTAACTTGGAGTTATAATATTATTGCTTCAAAATTGAAGTAGGGAAATATGACAGTCTTACAGAGGTTGATTTTATTATATTTCGTGAAGCAATATTTGATATTATAGGTTGATCAACGTGGTAGATGTTAGTATTGTGCATCTTTGGTTCATTGAAACATTATTTGTTGGTGATTGAGGACTTGTGATTGGAAAACATTCTGATATATGTGATAGATGAAATGATAATCCTGATTATTACATGGTCATAAGTAGTCTGGTGATCATACTCGTACAGTTCCATTGAGTGATGTCTTGGAAACGAGGAGTGATAGTTAAACAGGTACGTGCTAACGTCATGTGTCAATAGTGAACGTATTTTGGGATTGAGGCGTAACATATAGAGAGAAGAAAGAAACACACATTGACAGTCGAATCGAAAAAATTGGTTAAGAATTGACGGAACTCTACGTTGATGGTTGGAATGACTGACAGAGTGACAGTGGTGGATGTGTTCGAGATCGCAGAGAGGGGTGAGAGAGGTCTGGGAGATCGCGAAGTGGAGAGAGAGGAGAGAGATACTCTTCTATTATTTTCAGGTTTTTCGGTTTCAAATTTTTTTTTTTTTAATCGGGTTGGGAAAATTTTTGAGTCGGATTCAGGTTTTCGAGTTTTCAGCCTTAGCTTTCAATAAGCTTGTGAGTGCAAATACTTGTAAAGATGCGTTATTGCAAAAGTATACTTTTGCTTTTATAACTAGTCGCTTGAAGAGAACTGCTCTCAGAAGCCAAGTTGGGAAAAGGGGAAGTTGAACCCACTTTGTACCACTTTTTCATCATCTCATCCTCCTTGTTCGGAAATTCTCATCTGCACGCACAGGTTGTGCGCATATGCTGTGCATGACCCAAAATTCACATAAACGACGATAATATTGCAATTGATTATCAATGCGGTGTTAACGAAGTTGATTTTTAATAGATGGTAGATATTGTTATTAAGGGGCCGATATCTAATACCACTAATCCATACAACGACGTTAATATGACGTGGATATTCAGTTGCAATGTCGAATCACTCCTTGTTTCCATTAACTCGTCATATTCTCTTCAGTTTTCCCAACTATTTGGGTCAGGAATGGAAGTAGCTATCCACCATCCACTAACTTTTTCTTTTTCAAAAAAAAAACAAAATCAACTTGTGATTTTACAATGGTATTCCATCATTTCGAGAGTTGGAAAAGCTTACAGAGTCATTTCAACCTCACATGGGAATGTAAGTGGTATCCATACATATCCTAACACTTGAATAAAGCCCAAAATTCATGTCTTAATCACCTTTTTATGAGTGTTTAGTGTGTGCGAGTGATAGAGATTTAGGGAAATTTTGTACTCTTGTGCTTGATTTATGTCAGAAAAAAAACATAAGTAAAAGTGAATGTCTTAATGGTTTTAGAATTATCTAATTTTTTTATAAAGATAATCTATGAATTGTGTTTTAAATGATAAACAATTTAAATCGTTAAAATACACTACTGAATGCACCCCACAAAAACTATGCCAAAAGTTGTGTATAAAAAATGATGCCACGAATCTTTCCTGTACACGTATATATCCCACCACAAGTTCCAACAGCAAGGCACCCGCACCCACACCCACATAGATACTATTGTCCCAAAGGGAAACACCAAAAAGTTTGCTACCCAAGATAACACTATCTGGTTTTCTATTTGCTTACTTTTTAAAACCATTATTGCCAATTATGTGGGCCCCCAATCTACCCCACCACAAAAAACATCAAATCAGTAAGCAATCAAAACTGGAGTAATTCTAACCCCACTTCCAAGACAGTCACTATCTATTTTTTAGCCGCATTCATCTTTCTGAAGCTTGTCATCCACTCATCTCCACTCTCCCAGCATTTCCATATTTTATTCGTAGCTTGGTTCCCTATCTGCAATGCATTTCATACATACTTGACATGAAAGGGTTATTCCAATGTATTCGTAGCTACGAGAAGATGAATTCAAACTTGAGCGCAGAAGAGAAAAGAAGATTAGCTAACCAACTTAGCTATAGGCCGTTGTGTTTCGAAAACAAAGTAAGGTGAAGTAGTGAGTTACTGCTGATGCCCCAGCAGATTATTCCAGAAGTGGCTTTTCCAATTGTCAATTCATTCTCCATAACCTACAGAATCCTACTGAGAATAAGAAGAGTTTGATACTTGGTGGATAAGAAGCAAAGGTGGCAGGCACTTGAGATAAAAATTTAGAATAATGTTTTTGACCGGGTGATGAGAAGAGTTGTTGAAGGATACTGTCAACTGTAACTCTTCAGTTACAAGTCCAAAAGGAAATATAAAGGTGGTGCCATTTGGATTTGAGGAAGAGAGAGAAGGGGGAGGATGAAAGTGGGGAATCCTAAGCTTTACAAGTGCAAGGGCAACAGTGAAGATGACATCAGCATTGTCCCCTGAAGCACCAAGCATCACAAGGTGGGGCCCACTTCATCGAGACGGGATAAAATGAAACACATGCTCTCTCCACTTTACATTCTTCTGCTTTTCTCCATTTCTTTCATCTCTCTTCCTCTTTGATCTAACTTTTCGATCAGCCTGTTACACCATACTGCACAACCTTTAAAACTCATCAAAGAAATGATATCCCAGAGAGAAGCAGAGAGTGAAATCATACTAAATAAAGAGCAAAACAGATGTCTGATCAGCAACGATGACAAAGAAGAGACTGAAGATCTTAATCGAGGAGAGTGGCTGAACCTGAGCCTAGGTAGCATTTCGGCGGAAGGACAGATGGACTCACAGGCAAGACCAGCTTCCGGCAAGGTTTTCTCCTGTAACTTCTGCATGAGGAAGTTCTTCAGCTCGCAGGCATTAGGGGGTCACCAGAACGCCCACAAGAGAGAAAGAGGTGCAGCAAGAAGATATCAGTCCCAAAGACTGATGTCGATGATGGGTTTTCCCTTCACTACTTCTACGGCCAGATCACTCAGCGTTCAACCCCACTCACTCGTGCACAAGCCAAGCAGAGAAGAAAATTCACCTGTAGCAAGATTTAGTGATGCCAACGCAAGGTTTAGCTCGATGCCTTTCACACTGGATGATGTAATGGATTCTATGTGGCCAGGCAGCTTCCGCTTGGATCCACAAGTATTAAAGCCACAATCAGAGCCATCCAAGCTTGACTTGAACCTTCGACTCTGATCCACCCGTCCCGCTACCCTAGTTTGGAACTTTCTTTTATGAAATCTATCTTCGAAGAGGTGTTAACTATTTCATCTATCAAGTACATAACTAGCGTAGGTTAGAGGCCTCCTCTGTTTATCTACCCAATGAACCTACGAAAGATAGATACTGAGAAGTTCCTACTGTTTTAAGGATGTTATAATATCAAAGTTATTTCCTATTCAGTGATGCATGCAATAATCTCAGGGGCATTATGTTTCATTGCAATTGAGTTGTTTTGAGGTTTGCTTGTTCTTCTCCTGAACATTATCAACTTCTAGTATCTTTTTTCTATGTTTTTTCTTATTTGAAAGTAAGATACTAGCCTAAGTGCTACCGCAACCCAACCAGCTTTTACCACTCAAAAGTTAAATCCCTGAGGGTTTCAGAAAGGTCAAAGCATAATAATATTACCAACTCTACACAATCAGAGAATTTGAAAGTACACACTTGTGACAAATTTTGTATGCATGTTAAGTTTCAGTAGGTTGTAGCCAAGGTCAAGACTGCACATCTAGACTGCAACCCAATTATCCAAAACATAAAAGAGTCCTGCACTTGTACAACTTTATTCCCTCGGCCTCCAAAATGAATCGGATAAATATGAGCATGAAGAAATTCTTCCGCTCTTAACATGCGCGCTACTTCTCCCAATCCCACCCTCAGTGCCTCTATGTGGTGCCTGACTTTTGTTTTCCAACCAATTAGATGTCCAATGAAAAATTTCCATGATACCATGCCAGAAACAGAAAGAATGAGATCCCAAGCAGTACCTTTCCAATGAAGTCTTTCCTACCAGGTACCGACAAGGGTGCTTTCGAAGACATAAAAAATCCCAATTTCCCTTTTCCTAGAAGGACTTCTATGTGTCAAATACAATAATATTTAATTGTGATGCCTACTTGTTACATGCATTCCCTTCGTTCATCAGGTTTCCTATACCATTTCCTACAATTGTGATGAACACCCATGTTCATTCCTAGCCTTCCATTGTCTTTCTTAAAATATAATCTGATGCTAAAATTATTCTTATGATAATAGAAAAGAGATAATAATTTAGATATTCCTTACATTGCCATTAAGGGCTGCGGTCAATTTAGTTCCACTTGTGCTTAAGCTTATCTCGAACTCCTCACGGAGTATGAATTAATGATCTAGACTAGTCTGCATTGGTCTTTCTAAATGAGCTGCTTTTTTTGGGTTAAGCTAAGATCTAAATGGACTCATATCAAAGTTTCAATTTTGCAAATACATTTTTAATTCATGTTTTATCGCTCTTGCTTTCTGATATCAACAGCGTTATAACAGAAGCATTGTATAAAGATAGTCGGAGGAATTTTGCATAAAGTAGAAATTTCTCTCTGCTTTTCCAACTTAATAAGAGAACATATTAACATGACAAAGAGTAAGGAAATACGTGAATGTTAAAACAAAAGTTTACATTCAAAAGAACCCAGCAAAAAAGGTAAAAAGAACTCTTGCAGGGAGACAATTTACAGCCTTACATATTACCAGGTACCTTTAGCTTTTGGGTCATACGCATGATCACAGGAGGCCTTTGGCTGATGATGCTTGGATCATTGTAAGCAGCATCTTCAGAAGGGTAACCAGTATCTCTATCCCTCAAGCAAGTTATCGAAAAGATTCAAAATGTCCATAAATCTCCTTCCCAAAACCGATAATTCAGATTCATGACCAACAGGATTCAACTGGAGTTTAAATCACAACATAAATTAGAGAGAGCTAGTCGAGACATATTTCTATCCTTCAATTGAACTTTTCACTCCCATTTGCGGCTAAAATTTTACTTTCATCCCTCACACGTACACATTTTAGTAACATGCTAAGGGATTGAGTGCCATAAAACCTCCAATCAAAGAACAAAAATCGAAAGCCGATACGAATACATAAAATTAGCCGATGGTGAACAATGAGCTTACGTTCGGAATTTCCATTGAGCAGCAGCTGGGACTTCAACCGGCGGCAAAGCTTCCTTCTTCCACCCCACCAGAGCATCAAACGAATTGAAGTGAATCGTGGCGCCGCTCTTCACATGCTTCAGGAACAATCCACTGTCCCCAAACACCATCTCCGGCATGTGATAAGTATGAAGCTTTTGCTCCCACCTGCAACAACCCACATCACCAAAAATCCCTAACACCACACAGACCTTGCAAAAATTCAAAATTGAAGGGCTTCTATTGAACTCCCAATTCGAATTCAAGAGCGTACCGGTTCGGTATTGGAGGAGCTGAGAATTAAGCGCTTGCGGGATTCGATGTCCCAGCCATGGATACAGAGGCCGTATCGCCCGTCGCTCAACGGCTCGGCTCCGGCGGCTTTCAGCTCCTTATCGTCGACCTCCACTTCCATTTTTCAGCTCAGGGATTTGAGTTGTTCCCGGTTTCCTGCTTTTCTTTTTCTCGCTCGCTTTGCTTGTTCTCCCTCGTGTCTTTGTGATGCTTACTGTCGAGTGTCGACGACGACTTGGGGTGGGTCTAAAATGTTTGAGATTAAATAAGATGTTGTGACATATACTTTAATACATAAAAATGGGGGACGGGCCTCTTGGGCATGGATCAGTCTACTCATTGGTCGGGAGGTACTTCAGAGTGGCTCTCATTGGCAAATCATGGGCGGCACAGATGTGCTTGTGTGGGTGGATCGTTGGCTTCCATCTTTACCTGCGGAGCGTCCGGTGCCGATTGGTGAGGTTGTGGTTACGCCTAATTTGTGGGTCAGTTCTCTTATTCGGGCCAAGTCCCATGAGTGGGCCATTGAATTTTTGCAACCTTTTATCTCCGAGGTGGCTCAGGCAGCTATTCGGGCCACCCCACTGGGTGATGCGGGCAGTAAGGATTGGTTAGTCTGGGAAGCTAGCAAGACTAGTAAGTACTTGGTTAAGGTCTAGTTTGATACTGAGGTGGTTCTGAAAAAAACTAATATAAAAAAAAGCCGGGAGCTGTTTTTGTGTTTGGTAAACGTTTAGCTTCAGTTTTTTTTCACAGTTTTGGGTAAAAAAAAGCCAAAAACAAGAAGCTGCAAAACCTAGCTTTGAAAAACCGGTTTTTTCACATCTATTTTACATAAAAGTTTAATAAACACTATAATACTGATTTTTTTTTTTTTCAAAAGCACTTTTACAAAAAAGTTTACCAAACACTCTGCTACTTTATTTCACAGCTGCTTATTCTCAAAGTACAGCAGAAGCATTTTTTTTCAAAGCACAGCAATACCAAACCAGCCTTAAGTCGAGGTATCATTGGCTTCTATCAAGATCACTTGATTTGAGGGATAAGCGGCATCCAGGGGTGAGGTTAGTTCTGAAGGCTTTGTGGAGAATAGTGTGGCTGTTACATAGGCCTCCAAAGCTTCACCATTTCCTTTGGTTATCGTTACATAATGGTTTTGCAACTAGAGCTGCTCTTTTTCATAGGCGCTCCTCCCCTTCCCCAATTTGCCCAATTTGTCTTGGTCATGCTAAAACTATTGAGCATCTTTTTCTCCTTTGTCCGTGGGTGGAAGTTGTTTGGTTTGGTGGTGCTCTTAACTACCGAGTTGACCGAGCTAGTGTGCATTTGTGGGCAAGTTGGTTGCAGGCAATGATGTCTATCCCTCTTGGGTCCACGGCTGATAAGGTGTGGGTTCAGTCCTATCTTGCTTTCACCTGTTGGTTTATTTGGAAAGCTCATTATGTTTTTGTTTTCAATCAGGTTCTAGTTAATCTTGCTAGGTTGTTGTTAGAATTGACATGCGGTGGGTTCTTATTGGGATGCGATGGGGCTCTCGAGGACTGGTAGGGCGAGGGTTTTTGCTCGACAGGGTACTGTTCAAAGGTGGTTGGCTCCCCCGTCTCCATTTACGAAGATTAATGTTGATGCTAGTTGGTCTAAGGTGTCTAAATTTGTTGGAGTGGTCATGTGGATTGAGGAGGGCAGTTTATGGCTGCAGCCAGGTCTCCTATTAAGGCTCTTAATGTTGCTGCGGCAGAAGCAATGGCTCTAATCCGTGGATGTGTATTAGGTAATTTTTTGGGTCTTAGCTCGGTCATTGTTGAGTCAAATTCTCTTGAATCTATCTCTTGTCTTTCGGGTTCTCTTGATAATGGCAGTTGGGAGGCTTTCCCTATCTTAGCACGGGTCAAGCAGCTGAGTAGGGCTTTCCAGAACTGTCGCTGGTCTTGGGTGCCAAGATCAGCCAATCTGGCGGCGCATTTTCGTACGTCGGTTGGTTTTTCGTATATGTGTGATTGTGTTTGGGTCGACAGGCTTCCATCTTCGATGGTTCATGTTTTGAACAAGGATGGTCTGCCCTGTCCACATTGAGTTGTAGTGCCAATGTTAGGGGTGACGCTAAACTTGGTTAATGTGTCTCTTAGTTTGTATCCTCTTTCATCGATGTTGTTTAGTTGTGCCTATCTTGGTGTTTGCCTTTTTGTAGGCTTTCTTGTACCTTTCGGCTTCTCGGCCTTGGAATGCTATTCCTTGTTTCCAAACAAGAAAAAAAAAACATATTGTGATTATGTAAATCTTCAGTAGAGATAGATTAGGAATCTTATGGGATCTAGAAGATCTTTCCTAATAGACTTTGTATTACTTGAAGAGTAAGTTTCTCTCCTCCTTATTACTATAAATAAAGGCACAAGGACTGGGAAATTAACACAATTTCTCAAGCCTATTCTGTACTCTTTTTCTCTCTATGTCGCCCCTTTAGTTAAATATAGGCCACAACACGTTATCAGCAGGCTCTTCATGCTATGCTAAAGAGAATTTATTCGTCTTCAATCATGGGAGTATTACGTTTCAATTATTTTTAATTGATTAATTTTTTATTTTATTGAATTCATATACTTTTATTGATTCAATTTACAATTTTTTGTGTTGAACGTGATACAAGCTTTGGAGATGGAAAACCAAAATTGAAGACATAACCCGTTCACAGTATTAATCACACAATCCAGGTTCTTCTAAAACAACGATGTTTATCTCGATATTTTTTTCAGTCTCGATTACGTGAACCTTCACCATAATGCATGACCCAACTTTACGATTTACGAATTTTAGATTCTACATAAATTGTTTATGCATTATATCCAAAATATCATTATTATGTGAATTGAATGTGTGAATAAGCAAGAAAAAGAAAGAAAGAAAAAACCCTAGAACTTGAGTTGGGCCTAGAAACATGACAAATCTATTTTTGTTTGGAGTTGTGCTGAGCCAGCGCTGAGCCATCATACCCAGTGCTTGAGTACCTAACTTGCGTTGGAGCTGCGCTGAACCATTGCACCAAGCCGTTGACTGTTCCAAACCCTAATATGCAAAACCAACGTACTCCCTGAGATTGGGCCGCCGTCTAGGTGGCCTGCAACCTACCTCACCACCATTTTTCACCAAAACACGGTGTAATCGATTTTCTTTGATGACCTGCAGTTGTCCCGTGGATCATTTTGACGATTAGCAGTCGTCCCTCAAGTCCACATCGTCGTTCTCGATGAGAGCCATTCGAGTTTTCCTTCGAAATCTACACGGAGTTTGAGATTTCTCACTCCTCAGATGTTTGGAACCCTTCCCCATCAAAACCCCGTTCGATTTTGCTCATAACTCGCTGCCGCCTATAGCGCCATGCCTGGTTTAATTGACGGCAAAACACCCAGGTTTTGCTGGGGTTTACGTAACCCGACCCGAGGACTTGGGCCTCCTTTCAGTCCTCAACCCACTATCTTGGGCTTAAACAAACTATCCTTCAGTTTTTGGGCCTTTGTTTTGGCCCTTTTTTTAACTGAATGGCTTCAGTCTCCTTTTTGGGCTTATAATTTCTTTGGGTTTTTCTAGTATTTTGTTTAGCCTAGTTTTCCTTCATGGACCTGTAGTTTACAAAGCGATTTTTTTTCTTTTCTTTTCTTTTCTTTCAAGCATATTTACTTTAGCCCATGAAAAACTGCTCCATTTAATGGGAGTTGTTTTTCACTTTTTCTATCTTAGCCCATATTTCGGCCTAGGTTCTGTTAACCCAATTCTTCTCGCTGGCTCGCAACCCAGTTGATTAAAATAATATTTTTGGACTTGAAGCTCTATCCTTTTGGGGCCATTTCCTTAAACTTGCACACAAAGGGTACCAAAGCTACCCACTATTAATATATTTGTTTTCTTTTGCTTTATATATTATATCTTTTATGTATTGCATTTGTTTGCAGGTACTATGAACTTGAAGTTCATAATTCCGAACTCGAATTTTGGAAAAGTGCCATAGAAATCTGAAGTTTCTTAATGCGCAACACTCATGTTGAGACCCGAAGTTCTCCATGCTTAAATCCGTTTAAACCAAACCATGTCTTAGAACTTGAATATTCTAACTTTAATGTTTATGGAAATTCTATTTCCTAAAGCACCAATCACATTCTTGTTTCCGCCATTCAACATATTATCGAACAGTAACAAGTTCGATTTCACTGATTTGGAAGTTTCAAACAAGAAACTACTTTATGTGGATATAAGACGTGACTCCCCGCTTGACTACGACTAGTTGAGAAATCATTATATCTAGTTATGGTGTGGAAGAGCTGAATAAGCCTTCACCATTATCTTCATTCGAAGACTTATGCTTGAAGCATATCAATTGGAAGTACCTCATTGCCGAGGACTCCATGGCTCTTTGACTCGCTATGGACCATTTCAAATCATGCAAAGATGAATTCTTGCCCGAAGCAAATCATGATTGAAACCTTTTAACGTTCATACATAGGTACAATTCTAAAGTTTATATCCGATCAAATTTTAACAGGAAGAAAATCTTTCTCGTCATTCTATATCCAAATTGCTCTTGAAGTAGTAGTATAGAAAGCAGAAGTTTACCAAATTCTCAGATCTGATAACTATTACACTTGTGAGAGAATGTTACCTCAGCAATTTAGCTGGGAGCTACTGAACGGTATAGACCTAGTTTCGGTTGGAGTCTACCGAAAGGCGATGCCTTGCTTTGGCAGGGATACACCAACATGCATGCTCTACTTCGACAGAGGTGCACCGAAGGGTATGCTCTACTTTGGCAGAGATGCACCGAACATTATTGCTCTGATTCAACAAAGCCTACTGAACAGACCCCTCTAGTTTTGGTTGGAGCCTATCGAACCCAAGTCTAGGTCTATCTTTCTTTCATACAATCTAATTTCGAGTTTATTTTACAACATATGGTAGAATCAGGCCTGCCAAGAGGTGGTATCACACCTGAAACATGATCATTGGCACCTCAAACTTCAAGAATAAGGGATAGTATTCTCGATTTTTGACATAATAGATCATTGGTTATGTACTTTTCTATGCCTTTACCAATGTTATTGAGGAGTACCATTCTTATTGTCAATATGTGAGACTAACTTTGCTTCACCTAACACATTTGGAAGAGCGAAATTAGACGTGGAAGACCGTATTGGCCGAACCTTGTATATTTGGTTTACTTTGTGAATTATTTATTTTGTTGGATTAAAGATTGGTGTTTGGATGTCACGATTATTCTCAAATAAGAGCTAATTAACAAAAATTACGATATTGGCTTAAGTAAATATTGGCTAGTAGGGCTAGGGCTGGTTTGGTATGGGATACCGATCCGAAAATGGCATAGCAAATCCGAATCGAAATTTTTCGAGACAAGAATCCAATGACCGATTCTGAACCGAAACTTCAAGATTCTCAAAATATTTTCTGTATTTCGGGATTTTCCGAAACCGAACCTGCATCAAAATCCAAATCATCTAGATTGAAATTGAAATCATATGAACCTACATTAAAAACCTAAATTGAAATCAGAGAGAGTGACAATGAATCGATGGTCGAGAAAGAGAGATAAAGTGAAGAGATAGTCAGACGGACCCGCGTCCTCCTCCTGACCTGAGCCCCTAATTCGAAACCCCACTCATAGAGACTGGAGAGAATTGGTGGTGGGGGATGAAGCCGTGAGGTGTGGTGGTGGTCGAAGTGGAGAGATTTCATCGGAGTCAGATTGTGAGAGGGTAGGTGGCTGCTGAGCTTCGAATTCGAGAAGGAGAGACGGAGAGAGTCTAAGACTGAACTTAAGGGTTGAAGGTCTGAGTCCTTCAAACGAAGCCAAACTCTTGGTGAGGATCGACGATGCTATCACTTGAGCTGCTATCATTCTTACAACGTGTTTTTCAGTGAGGGATGAGAAGTTGAGAGAGAGAGAGAGAGATCAAGGAGATCAAGAGAGAGAAAGAGGTGAGTCACTTGTGTGACGTAGTCGGATTTGAAAACGGAAAATAAGGAGGAGGAGAGAGATTGAGAGATATCGGCAAGGATAAGAGAGTAAGGTGAGGTGAGGTCGAGAGAGAGTGATTGAGTGAGGGTTTTAATTGAATCCAACGGTTGAGATTAAATCTCAACCAAATCCCACGGCTGTTACAATTCCAAATATATATTTAAAATTAGGGTAAATTACACAGAGTTACCTCAACTACTTGGTCATTAACAGTTTCATACCTCGTCTTTAAAAAGTTTCCATGTCATACCTTATCTTCGAATTTGTTGCAATATCATACCTTCCATCAGTTGTCTGTCAATTCCTCTGTTAAATGCTGATGTGGCTTGAGGTGAGACCCACTTTCTATTAAAAAAATTATTAAAAAAAAATCATTTAATATTTTTTAAATATTAAAATAATAATTAATTAAAATATTTTTTAATATTTTTTAAATTTTAAATATTAAAATAATAATTAATTATATAAAATTAAAAAAAAAAAAAAAACCTTCAGTTCATCCCCCTGCTCCTCCTCCTCCTCTCCTCCCCCTATCTTCATCTTCTTCCCCTGACCCCCCCACCCTGCAACCCAAAAAAAAAAAAAAAACCGTTCAGTTCGTCTCCTCCTCCTCCTCCTCCATCTTCATCTCCCCCTGCAACCCAAAAAATAAAAACCGGCAATTCATCTTCCCCTCACCCGTCAATTTGTCTTCCCCCGACCCCTTACCTGCAACCCCAAAAAAAAAAAAAAAACCCCTAGATCCCGTCTACGCCGCCGCCATCACCGTGTTCGTGAGGTGGAATCGGGAAACCCCATTTGCCAGGCTAATTTTGCAGGTGGAGAACCTGGGTGCAAAGAAAATGGGAGGAATGGGTGTGGATTTAAGGAGTGGGGTGTGTAGAGGAGGGAAGAGGGTGGTTGCGGGTGTGAGGGGAAGACGAACTAGGTTTTTTTTTTTTTTTTTTTTTTTTTTGCTTCTTTTTTTCTTCTTTTTTTGGGTTGCAGGTAATGAGGTTGGGGGAAGAAGATGAAGATGGGGGAGAAGAGAGGAGGGGGGACGGGGGTACACGAATTGAGGGTTTTTTTTTTTTTTTTTTTTTAATAATTAATTATTATTTTAATATTTAAAAAATATTAGATGATTTTTTTTTTGTTTTTAATAATATTTTATTAATTTTTTAATAGAAAGTGGGCCCCGCCTCAAACCATATCAGCATTTAACAGAGGAATTGACAAACAACTGACAGAAGGTAATGACATTGTAACAAATTCGAAGATAAAGTATGACATTGAAACTTTTTAAAAATGAGGTATGAAACTGTTAAGGATCAATAGTTGAGGTAGTTCTGTGTAATTTATCCTTAAAATTATATATTATATATATTTTTTTTATTTCGGTTTGGTTTGGGATTACTGAACGAATAAAAATGTGAGACCGATTCTCGTACCAAAATTTCAAGATCAATTCGGGATTAGGTATCGAAATTTTTTTTTTTTTTTGTTCGATTTCGGGATTTTTTCAATTCGGTTTGGAATTTTCGATATTTTTTACCACCCCTTATGGCTAGTAAGGTTTCCTGAGGAATCACAAGCAGGTATTTGCGAAGAAAGAAAAGGCTCCTATGAAATTGGATCGTAGGGTTTCCTCCGTCATTGGGTAGTATGGTTTCAAAAATACACCGCGTACAATAAAAAACCAAAATACTTTGCGTACATTAGTAAACCAAGTAGGTATTTGGGGAATCGCAAGCAGGGTTGTCAGATCCACAAGTACATTAGAAGGGCGTAAATAACATAGGGTAATAGCTTAAATAACTCAAGTATTTTCGAAAGAAAAATTAGGCATAAATAATTACTGATGTTAAAATCATTAAAAGAATGAAAAATATGAAGTCTTAATCTCATGTGAAGTTTTCAAAACATCGATTTCGTGTTCCTTTCTTCTAAAATAATTTCTCAATTAACGTATTTGTAGTTTGACTAGTTAAGGTTTGTGCTTCAACAAAAATGCAATCCCTTATTCCACGTCCATGTAAATTTACAGATATTTGGGTCCAGAGAACAAACATTGTGTTTTTCTGAAGAAAAAATAAAAAAATTATATTCAGCATAATCTCCAGAGTTGCTCCAAACCTGAGGTAATATGTTCCTTCAGCTTGCTCCTAGGAAATGTGTTTGTGTGGAAAACTTGAACGGTTCATGGGTAGATGGCCTCAAAGTAAGCTCCAGGAATTTCCGAGGGCGAAGACAGTTTGGCCACGCTTTTATTCTGTCGAAAAACAGTGGACTCATCATGATCAGATAAAACATTTCTGGAAAGCAGAAAGCACAAGTCCTATAAATTTCGAGCTTATACGGTTCCAGCTACCCACAGAAACCAAAGCTTTTTTGAAAAGTTAAATCCATAAATCACCAAATTCGCAAGATACCGAAACCATGAGAAGGTAAAACTACATTACCTGTGGCCTGGCGTATTTTTCTCTTATTGCTCGCAAAGAGCTTGGTTTTCTGTTCAACTGCAAGTCATGAATGGCAAGGACACACATTCTCAAGTCGGATGGTCTATAACCGGTATAGGACTGCAACGCCAAGCTCTGCAGAATATACAAGTAAATTCGTGGTCTAAAATCATTTCAATATTTCTAAAAATCAGCCATCAATCTTCCTCGAGTGACAAGATTCTAATTTCCAACTTTACAGTGATAACTAGTTTCCCAAGTGCTATGCCTGTGTTCTGCATGTAATTCTCTTCCCTCACTCACTGTACTTATGAATTTTGTACAATTTACTCCTAATTTTTATAACTTTCAAGGTTATCACTACCTTCTTAAACTGTATCAAATACTCTCTTAACTGATAAAACTAGCTCTACTGACTACTGGCTTTGGAATGTCAAATCTCAGGTTAATTACTGTACGTTATCCGCTGCATTAGTTCTTACCCAAGGATGCACATCAGGTTGGATCGTGAACCTCGAAAGGAAAATAGCTGATGCAGCAACAACTGATGGTAGGAACTGGACACAGCTGTAGTCTAACAAACTTAGCTCCGAAAGATAGCAACTCAAGTATTCGAACACACCAGCAGACTGTAAAGGCAGAAAAATAACAGAATCAGAGACAAAGAAAGAAGAGAGTATAAATCAGCATCAGAACAGTAGAAAATGGTAGCCCTACGTTGTAATTGTCCTGGGCAGCTTTGGTGAAGAGTCTGGAAATCCATTGCATTAGTAACAGTTGTCAGACATCAATCGCATCGGTCCAATGAAAAGAGAAGCAGAAACAACGAAGACAAACAAGATGACCAAAATACTATTTCAAAAGATTATCTTGCCTGAGGAAATTCTTTGTTGTAGGAGGTCCGGTGTCAGAGTTCAAAAATTTGACCACATCCCTCTCCATTTCCAACACCTAAATGGTAATTCCAAATTCAACATTTAGTTTAAAAAGCTGAGAAATAGAAATACACTAACGCAGACACTCAAATTGGTCACCTCTTCCACGATGTAGGTATTATCGGTTACATAGCAGAAGTCCTCAACATGTGGAGGACAAATCTCTTCATATTTTCTGCATCACAAAACCATATTCAAGTTACCATTTCAAGAATGTCCGGACAACTTTTAAAGTTGGAACAAAGCTAGCATAAGGTATGCAAGTTCGTACGAGGCAACAATCATGCAAGAAACACCAAGAAGCTGTAGCTTGCTCCTGCTGACAGCATATGAAGAAAGGTATCTGTCAAGATACGATACAGTGAGATAAAGGGTGTCTGTAACAAGCTTGTATTCCTCTGCAACCTCCACCAACCAATCCACCAGAATTCCTCGCATTTTTGGTGAAATATCATTTTGCACCCTACCCATGTAACTAGGTGACGGCCTCTTGTTTGCCTCCATCTGAACCACACACTACCGGTGTCAGCCATTAACTTAGATACCATTTCCGATCTATCTACAGAATACATGTGTGTTTGCTAATGCAAAAATGAAGGTAGAGACAAAATAAGTGGAATTATGGGGGTTTCATTGTTAAATTGGAGAAGTAAAAATTCACACTACCTTAACTGTGTCTTATTTGGTATGTGGTTCAATATCCTAGTGTATAGGGTGTTGCGTTTCTACCCATGCGACCTGGGTTCAAAACTCCCGTTCACTAAATTATTGTAATAATTTCGAACTCTTCCCCTCGACCTAGTAATAGTAAAATTTAAAAAAGAACTGTCTTATTTGAGCTAAGCTTCTGTTAATAGCACATACCCCATTAATATTCGATTAAATCCCGATAAAATCATGATACGATAACTAAGATAGTTATCATTAATCCTATTGATTTTCCTTGCATACAACGGCTTGATGGTGCAAAAACGGGTACTACAGCTTCTCAATAAATTAAATGGACCATAGAACTATTATTAATCATAAACGTAAACCAAACAAAACTACCACTTGGTTTTATGAATCTGAATCGAAGTCCAAAAGGTGACTTCCCAATCAAATGTCAACAACAAATCAAAATTCTTAACATTATGATGGAAACCAAACAATGTGAAGAACTTACCAAAAGGAAAATTTACAGATCAGAAGTCGAATTTACGAAACAAAAAGAAAAGCTTAAACCCACATAAAAAGAAATTTAAACCTGACCATATCTTCAAGAAATAAACCAATCTAATCATGGGGATTAGATTCCATAACTCACTCCAGATTCAAATAACAACAACAACAAAAACCCGACTCTCTGAACATTATGCAAATCAAAACCCACAAACCCAATCATCAAATTCAACTCTTTACCGGAAGATCAATACCAACAAGCATAAATCAGAAACCCAAAAGTTTCAAATGATATACCTCCAAGGAGTGAAGATGCTGATATATAGAAGACGAGCACTCAGACTTGCTTTGGTCGACAGAGCTCGAAACAATCTCCGTCTCATGGACCTCCTCCTCTTCTTTCTTCATCATGTTACTCTTCCTCTTAACCCAGTTCCTCTTGGGTTTCTTCCGATCCGAGTCCTGAATCGGCAAGTTGGTGAGTTCGCCCAGGACGACTCGCCTCTTGGGAGCAGGAATCTGCAGGGACGGAGACGTGGAGGAGGATCGCTTAATAGACGAGCGGTTGCTGTTGGTGGTGGCGCTGTCGTCCATGATTGAAATTTGAGAATTACAGAGAGGGTCTGGTTTTTCTTCCCCTTTTTTGCCAGCCAGCAGGATTATCAAGCTTTTGGGGAAGACAAAGGAATAGAATGGCGGTACTTTTCCATTTCGAAATCGTTGTTTCCCGCTCTTGAGTTTTGACAGTCTGGATTTCTTTTCTTATGTTTGACTCCTATAAAAGTGTCAGGCTCGACTTACATATATAACGAGAATTATATGTATTTGTTATAGTTTGATACTCGTACCGAGGTGTAATCAAATTACGATTTTAGAGGATTTAAAAAAATTTTAGAATCAGCTTGTAGTTAGTTAGGATTTTAAAAGATTTTAAACGACCTTGAGCTTTTTACGAAGTGTTTTTGTTGTAGGTAATTTATTTGAATTTCTACTTTTTGTGTCAAAATTTTATATCATTTATGTGACAACCCGTTCCAAATTTTACGTTTTTATTTTATTTTAAAAGCGTGAATTTACAAAATTACCCTAGAGGCAAGGACTTTGACTTCCGTTGACCATCGACTCGAGAGATGAGCTCGATTCAGGGTCCAAGTGGACTTTCTGGGTCGGGGTGTGTCAATTTACGTTGTAGAAATCAACTATAAATCCATAGAAATTCATACAAATTCATAAAAAAAAAAAATCTATAATAAAAATCCATATAAACCTACCAAAATCTATATAGATTTGAAGAGTTTATTAAAATCCTTTGAAATATGTCACTTAAAAAGATCCATTAAAATCCTCTGAAATCCAAATTTACCACGTTCGTCAAGCTTGATTGTATTTACGACACAAGTTTGCGTGGAGCTTTTGTTAAACATGTGTCTTAGTATTGACATTTTTTAATGGCGTGTCTACTTAATTGGAATTAAAAAAATTATGTAGAGATGACAGAATAAAGGATTTGGTTCTGGTCACCAAAATCTTTAAGACTGAAACCCTAAACCACAAGTAAGGATGGGCACTCAGAACTGAAAACCAAAACTGAAACACGAACCAAATCAAACCGTACCGAAAGGTTTGGTTTTACGATTTTGAAATGGTTTCGGTTTTGAAACCAAACCGCAACATAGAAAACGGTTTGGTTTGGGTTTTGGCCTTTGAAAACCGCACCGAAACCGAACCGCACTGCTTATATTAATAAATATTTAATTAAATGTTCATATTAGATTTCATGTTTTAATTAGTTGTTTGTTAGAATCTATACACTTAGTATGGACTCAACCACACTAGAATATTATCATTTATCACTTTCTTTCGTTCATTAACTTGAAGGACCTTTATTATTTTATACCATCACAACACACACATATATGTACAAGGGTGAACTAATCTTGTTATCAAGAGTCGAACAATGATCTAATGACGTCCACTCATTTGAAGCATGATATCACATATTCTAGTATGAAAGTTTCACTCACATTTAATGAATTCAAATTTATTCAACTTGTTTTATGATAAACATTGTAAGGGACACCCTTTTGTTGCACAAACATGTTTTAACATCACAATTACATGCAACATGCTAATTGTTTACATAACAAATGTCTTTTTCCTATTGCTATTGGGAAATGCTTATTGATATGTTAAATTGCAAATTGTACATTTTTTTCTTAAAAACCAAACTGAAACCGTTCGAAACCGCACCGAACCAAACTGCAAAAAATTTCGGTTTCGGTTTTGGTTTCACTCAAAACCACACCAAACCAAACCGCGCCCACCCTAACCACAAGTATTAAGGCTCCAATCAAAGCATTGGGCATTGAAGACATCGCTTCCATCTCCAATCTCTACTGCCACAACCATTCAAGACACCACCGCCACCATTGAAACAATCGTCACTGCAATTCAGCCACCACCACCACCACAATTCAACAGTTTTGGGGGGTTTCCAATCCGATCGTAAGCTAACCCTCATTGCCATCTGGTCCGTTGGTTTAGATCCAACGACCAATATCTAAACGCACTACACACAGAACCTTTGCCGCATATTACACGGTTGTGTACAAACACTCAATTGTCTTTCAGGAGTCATACTGTGACAAGAGTGAATTTCTAGCACAGGACTAGACAGCATCAGAAAAATGGAAGATCGGTAAGAACAGGAGCTGTTTGATAGCAAGAACAACATTCAGTAATTAAAATTGACCAACTCGTTGTACAGAAGTATACTATAGAGCATCTGTGAGGGGTGCAATTTCTTCCGACTCACCTGAAACAGGAAACAACCCAAGCTCATCACCAAGATACACGAAACATTGGTGCACTTCTTGGATTAATCCTTCAGGATTTTGCCAGATTTTCTCGCCCCACAAGAGATCTCTCTTGCAAGGGGTAAATGGTTAAAATTATTCTCCTTGAGGAGCAAAATTTGAATCAAGCAATTGATTTCCTTTGTCTAGTCATAACTCCGGTACCTTTCCTATTAGTTTCTGGTGTCTTGTTTTCTGGATCAGGATCATCTGATTTACGCTTTCTCTTTCTATTGTTTGGAGTCATAGCCTTTCGTTTACGATCATCTGTCCTGGGTAATTCCTTGTTTTGAGCTCCACCCCGATCAGAATCTCCAATAGGTGTATCACCTTGTTCAAGTTGCTTTCCATTTGTTTGAGGCAAGGGAGTGCCATTTCCGGCAGCACTCTTATCCACACTCACTTTCCAACAGTGGCGAGCGTTTTCAAACCATTTGCTTACCTGCAATAATAGACCAGGATAAATAAATTATGATATCTGTAAGGACATTTATAAAAATAAGGGAAACTGTAATACTGATGCCAAGATAAAAGGGGGTCTGACCTGCTTAGCCATTATTCCTAGTTCTTGGGCTAGACTTTCCTTCATAGATCGGTCTGGATAGTGGTTTTCCTTGAACGATTTGGATAGTCGCTGAAATAACAGTTAACAATCATTTCAAATAACCTTTATGATTTTGGCAAAAAAAAAAAAAAGAAAACCATTATGATATTCTTTTTTATTCACTAAGAGAGAGCTTCTCACCTAGAATTTAGGTTTAAAGTTAAAAGTTCTGCTACATTTTAGTTTTTAACTCTCGACTTCGAAGTAGTAACGCAAATCTTTAGAGTTAGAACCTAAAATCTAAGCTCATAGGGATACTCTACACCTTAAGGCTTAAAGTAAGCGACACTGTCAAGAAACAAAGGATAAGATGGTATAATATATGAAAGGGGAATAAGAGAAGAACAAGTTTCAACTTCATATGCTAGAAAGAGTAGAAAAAACTCGGACCATAATACCTGAGTTGCAGCTTCCCCGAGTTTTCTATATGTTGATCGTGACGATCCACCTTTCTCACTAGTTGGAGCGGACTGAGTAGAGCCTTTTTGTGATTTGTTCGACAAATTACTTGTATCTTCAACCTTTGACTTTCGATGAGCTCTCTTAGGAGTATGTTTATTTCCGCGAGGAGTTCTTTTAGGAGTATTCTCATTCTCATCTAGATCATGTTTTATATTGTTGGTGATCATTACATTCTTAACGTTTGACGAGTCTCTATTTGGTGACATCGTAGGAGCTTGTGTAGTAACTTTCTTCCTTTTCCTCGGTCCAGCAGTATCATTCCACTCTTCATCATCACTTGAATCAGTACGAACATTTCCATATGTCTCCTATAGAAATCAGGGTAAACAGAGCAAACATAAGCAAACTAGTGACTGGGATAAACAGTTGATCTTCAAGCACGGTACAAACTTTATGAGATAAGAAAGTGTAACTAACAAGGGAATGAAACACATAGAATAAATTATAACTTATTCATACTGCATAATACATTTCAGTTACTTATTATTTAATTTTTCAAGGTAAAGGGCCATTGATTCTGAAGCACTGAGCACTACCAGTCATTATTACAAGAGTCAAAATTTTCAGACGCACGTGTAGTTTTGCAACACCTACTACACCACAACCAAATCTTGAAGTTAGAAAGGAAGAAAAGAAACCAGGTGAGGGTGGTCAAGAATTTAGTTATCATGGATTTGCATTCCTTGTGCAGAAAGAAATTAATATTTGGTTCAAATAACTATAAGTTACAAGTTGAAGCAGAACTGTTTTCTTAAAAAAGAAAGAAAGATACTATGTTTGTGGGGATAAACAAGGATCAGAGGAGACGAATTGCAGTGCTTCCAAAAAGTACAATATGAGGAATTCCCAATATTCACAGACGAGCTACAAACTAGTGTTTTTCAGGTCTCTCCAAGAAAGAATAGCCCAGTCCCAATGATCGTCAAATTCATTCAAGTCAAAGATTGTTTTTATCCTAAATCAGTTTACAACTAATAAGGCAGGTGTACAGGTAATGATGCATTTATCTACGGTACTGCTACAACAGCAGGACACTCACAAATGATAGAATGGACAGGTTTTAACGATCAAAGTTGTGAGGTCTAGAGTACCCATTATTACTACGTCTAAGGGAACTACTAAGATAGGTGACTACGTGATGCATTTATCTATAGTACCACCACAACAGCAGGACACTCAAGAATGATAGGACACAGTTTTAACAATCAAAGTTGTGAGGCCTAAGGTATCAATTATTACCACGTCTAAGGGAGAAAAGAATCATATTCTCTAATTCAAAACAACCAAGCATGCTGGGAAACTTGTGGAGTTGAAATAAATACCATACTACGATATTATAGAAGGCAACAAGTGCAGGTGGTATGATCATAGAACCATGATACACTTAGAAAAGACACTCACGTCATGCAGCTTTTTGTAGTTCAACCTTTCTATGTGCCTCTTCCCAGAAACAGGAGCTGCACCACCTTGGCCAGGACCTGACTCTAATAAAGATAATAACTCATCTTTTAAAGGTTGTTTCTTTTGCCCATGTCTAGAACTTTGTTTGCCGGAGCCTCTAAGAGGCCCACTTTTGTCCAATGACATTGACTTGGGACTTTCAACATCTTCGGCAGACATATTATTGTCGTCAAGAGAAGCTCCAAGATCCTCAGAGTCAGATGTAAAATCAGAACTTAAACTTTCCTTCTTAAGTTCGTCGGTGACTTCCGGAGCATCAGGATTATAGTCATCATCCTCTGAATCGTCAGAAGGAAGTCCAAAGTACTGCTCGTCATTATTTTTTGGAGTCTCTAGTCCATCAGATGCAGATGCATATTTAGATTCATCATCAGAACTTGATTCTTCTCCCTGAACTTCATCATCTGTTTCTGGACCATCAGGGTCATAATCATTATCATCAGAATCATCTGATGGAAGTCCATGGGTGTGCTCCTGATTAAGTCCTGATGCTGCAGCAGCCGCTTCAGGAAATACCTTCTGCAGATGAAATAGGAGTGCGATAAGAGATCAGAGTGTTTAAGCAAAAAAAAAAACCCACACACACACACACAACAGCTTTTGACCTGACCTCCCAGCTGTCGGCAACAGAAAGATCTGTTCCTTGAGACTCATTAAGCAAATCAAAGCAATCAACCTTGCAGTCACATCCAGGGCATAGCCAACCCTCGTCGTCGGGTGGAACTGCAAGCCAAATGAATAATTGAGCAACTAAGCAATAATAAGTAAAAAAAAAAAAAAAAACAAGGGAGTGCTTTGGACATTACTGTCTTCACTTAATAGTGATGGTTCTAAACAGAACTGGTGGAACCCACGGTCACAAGCACCATCACAGAGTATAATATCATTCTGAAGAGAAACGTCCTTGGATCCACATTTTGCACAGAATATCTGCCCAATGATATAAGTTTTAATACACTGTTACTTTTATGCGCGAAACAGAAAAGAATCAGAAATCAGAACGCGTATGTAAAAAGCACAAATAGAAAAACATAACAGTATTGTCATGTGACTCATGCCAGAGGAAAATTAAATCAGACGACAAATCATGTCAAAGGAGAGAAATATAATTTTCTTAACAAGTGGAACAACTTAAAATTAAAGAATTCTCCTACATCCTCACTGTCAATCTGTCCTTCGGAATCAAATAAAGATTCTGGAAACATTCCTTCAGAACATAGCGAATCGAGACGTTGAAATAGATCTCTTATCTTCAACTTGCGTCGAAGTATTTCAGAAGTCGCTCTTTGAAGCTCCTTCTCTGGCTTCAGTTTTTCTAGGCTGCAAAATTACAAAAGCAATCAGAACTCAGAAGCCAAAGCCCAAGATACTACTCAACATAAAAAGTAGAAAATTAAACATGACCAAATTGCTGACAAAAAAACCATATACCAGAAGACCTCAAGTATTAAAAAATCAAGATCTTTCTGAAACAAAAATATCTAAATCCTCTAGCATATTATAAATAAAGACAACTTATGCACCTGGATCCTTTCCAACCTTCACCGGAGTAAGCATCAATCAGAGATTTCTCATAGCTTATCCGGTTCAGCAAATATCTCAGATGTTTCCTGACTCTTGAAAATTCATCATCTATGACTTTATTCCGTTGTCTCTTCTTTCTCCTCTTCCTTCTTTTGCCTTCAACATTACTTGGATTTGCAACACTATTACTTGATTCAAGAGTTGAAACATCATTACTTAATTTAGGATTTTTAGTCTTCTCCCCTGTCTTTGAGCGCAGAACTCTGTCACTGCCAATGGAAGATTTTGACACATATTTCTTCTTTCTTGATTTTGGATTTTGCTTTTCCTTCGGTGCATTCTTAGATGGCTTTTCCGTCTTTTCAAGACTAGAATTTTGGGTCACATCTGCTGGAAGTGGTTCCATTTCTTTATCAATAGGAGGACTCTTGCTTGCATCTTCAAGGGGTAGTTCCAAATGTCCAGTAGGAGAATCCTGGGTCATAGCTTCAATACAAGGCCTTGATTGTTCAAAAACAATAGAGCTGGGTGCTGCTTCAGTAGTTGTAACTTCATTATTATGAGCAGGTACAGAGTCAAGCTGATATTTTTGTGTTTCTGGTTCACCGTGTACGCTTCCACACCCAAATTCATTGATCTCCTGTAATGTAGTCTGGTTACAGCATGAAACTTTGTCAGTCTGACAAGTCTTTGACAGATCTTCAGGAGGCAGTCCTGCTTGTTTGTTAAGAGAAGTCCTGTTCACATTTTCACTAGATGACTGCAAGTGTTCATTGCTACCACAGATGGGTACTTGAATAATTGCTTGTAACTGATCATTTTGTACATGATCTGAGGCAGAAGGATGCTTTTCTTCAGCTAGTTCACTAGATGAAGTTCCAAAACCACAATCATTTTTCTGTTCCAATGGCAATTGTCCAGAGCATGAACTTTTATGGGTCGGACTATTCACTCCCAGATCTTCACAAGGCATTTCCATTTGATCAATAACAGAATTCTCGCTCACGTTTCCAGAAAATGATTGCAGTTGGTCCTTCATAGTACAAGGAAACACTGCAGCTGTGGTTTGAAACGATTCATCTTGTTTATATCCAGAAATGGATTGATATCCCTGTTTTGCGAAAACATTTTCAGCTCCACTTTGACTACTCTTGCTCACGTCTTCAGAAGGCAGTCCCAATTGTTCAAGATGAGAATTCTCAGTCACATTTTTAGATAATGACTGTGATTGTTCACCAGCATTGCAGATTTCCCGTAGCTCATTCTGGACAATGGCGCACCCAATGTTTTGTTGGGTTGGTTCACTACATTGACTTTCAGAACCAATTTCATGCATCTGTCCTGACGTACCTTCTGCTTGGCATTTTGTTGCATGACTGCTATCAGATTCTGGAGGAATATCCAGTTGTGCAGTATCGGCCATATTACGTTGATAATAATATGCACAGATAAATATCAGTAACTCTGTCTGTTTGATACTCTGTGAAGAAATTGGTTGTATTTTTCCAAGGACTCAATCCCAAGAGAAAGGGTAGTAATGCTATTCAAATAACTAATCAGGATAATAACTGACCAACAACTCTTTCCACTCTGCTATCTGATCATATTTAACAAATATAAAATCTTTAACATACAACATGCCTCACCCCAAAATGACAGTGCAAGTATGATTTCCAACCATACAAACACTCTCGATGCTGTTGCATTGAATGACACCAGACACCTGCAAGCAGGAGGAAAATGATTATAAGATTGAAAGGAAATAAGTAGTGATGAAAGAGTTTTGCAGAACATAAAACTAGCCACTCAATGCAACACCGTCCACACAGATCATGAGAACGAGAATTCCACTGAAAATCTTGTATTTGTAGTAAAGATTACACAACCTATTCTATCGTAGCCTTTGATCCATTGTCCTAAATTTTCTAGTGTGAACTTACTCAGCACCACAAATCTCGCCAAGAGTGTACATATGAAATGCATCTTGCCTATATCTAAATTTAACAGTTAAGATACAGGTTCGTATTGCCACTAAGTACTATACTACTAAGGTTTGGTGGTATTCCTCTTCACTTGTAACTGAAAGGTCTTAGGTTCGAATCTTGTGAATGGACCAAATTAGGTTGCCCATTATGTGGCTTAGCCCAAATCCCCCTCCCCTCCCCTGAGCGTAAAGTATATCGTTGTACTAAAAAATAGATACAGGGTCGTACTTAAAGACAACATTGTTAGAGACAACTACTTATTAGAGAATAAAAATAAATAAATAAATAAATGTTAACGTTAAAAATATTCACGGAAAAAAATGGTCTTAATGCTGAAATTAATAACACAAAACTCAGCAGTAATGCCTAAACGCTTGCAATTAATTACATCAATTCGTAAATACTTATGTCCAGCTACTATATTTTTTAAGGTTGAACCAGCATCCTCAAACAAACCCATTTTTTAACAAACAAAAACTAAAAGAGACAAGCAAAACAAGAAGCATTCTTTCCAGCTCTTAACTCTTAACCTCTGTTTGGTTGCCAAGAAACGCCGTACAAAGAAAAGAAAACTACTTCAACTTATCCGCAGCTGAGCTCACTTCTTCGCCACCGAAACTCAGTGAGTTCAGGCAACTTCTCCAACAATGATCAAAATTGGAGAAGAAGAAGAAGAAGAACAACAACAAGGCCTAAAGCATGATGCTCTTTTCTCAGAAACCTAATTTTTCAGAAAGAAAAAAAAAATTCAAGTAAAAATGTAAGTTAAGCTAAAAAGTTACCCGGTGAAATTAGTAGCGGACACCGCTGGAGAGAGAGAGAGAGAGAGAGAGAGAGAGAGAGAGAGAGAGAGAGAGAGGGGGAAGAGGTTGGGATGGGAAGGGAAGGGAAACGGATCTGTGTTGTGTGGTTGTGTGCGGTCCCGCTAGTTGTTGACACCGCCAAGGGAAAAGAATCGGTTCACACTAAACACAGTCCTCTATAAATCTGGGCCGCCGTTGCGTTCTCGCTCTCTCTCTCTCTCTCTCTCTCTCTCTCTGCTATTTTGTGCTTGCGGCGCGTGTTTTCGTTTACTGAGTGGGCTGGGCCTTGAGGAATAAAGAGACGGTTTTGTTTTTCGTTTGGAGGTGGCGACTGACAAGAACGTGATTGCTTTATTAGGCCCAGGCCCAAGTATTTGCATGGGTTTCTTTCGCATCCTACTCTACAAGCCCCTTTTTGTGCAAGGAGCGAGATAAAGATGAAACACAATGGAAGCGGGAAATGACTTAACGTCGTTTCTAAGGTGCGGACGCATCTTTGCGGATCTTGCGTGTGGACGGAACGTGGATCGTTGGATAAAAATTAAACAGTTAAAAACGAATCCATCATAATGAGTTTAGGGTGAAACCGAGTCATAAATAACCCGTCAATTAATTCAAATGGTACCCGACATGAATTCAAAATTTCTCGGGATTTAAACTATTCCCCTCCTAACATCAACACTTACCGTCTTTAGTAAGTCTTGTCTTTGTCCAAAAACACCTCTCCCATGTTTGCTTATACATTATTGCTGTAAAAAACATCCTTCTCATTCGAAAACTTGCTTTCCATTCCAAACCTAGTTATAGTTGGTCTATGCTTGTGTTGTCCAGCCTTACAGAATCTAGACAATAATGAAGAAAATTAGGGAACTTTGGTTGAAGGCTGTGCAGTTGGTTTCACAAAAAGGACGTGTTTATCGCTTCATTCGAGTTGGGTTTAGAGTGCTTCTGCGATAACTGATGTCATATTTAATTCCACCAGTGAATTTCAAATTTAGTGAGTTTTGAAAATGGAACCCTAGAATTTAATTTTGTTATTTCTGTTAAGTAGTATAAATTAAGTTAGGTGTAAGGTTAACTATGCATGTTCGTTGATGTAATTAGCTGGAATTTGTGGATATATGTGAAATTTTTTAGAAATTTGGGTGGGTTGTGAAGCATTGAAGCTATGTTGACCAGTTGTGTAGAGGTTGAGTCGTTATCTGTTGTTTTGGTAGAGTTGTAGTTTTGAGTAGAGATTGATTTTTGTATCTGAATTATTGTTAATTTTATAGTGGTAGAGATTGATTTTTGTATCTAAATTATTGTTAATTTTATGACAGGACTTGAAATTGCTTAAGTAATTATGCTCTGTTTACAGTAAATGTTGTAGCTATGAAGCTTTGGTGACAGGTTGTTGTTAGGTTATGTGTTGTTTATTGTTGATGTGTGTGTATTGTTATGTGTACAAGATATGGCAACCTAGGGTGTTAAACTAGCAACCAGAGAAGAAGAAACATATAGGGGAAGGGTTAACAACCTATCTCAAGCCCCTTATGTGTCAGGATTGATTAGGGAGAAGTCTTGGTGCCATTAGGGCATTATATTTGGCCACCATCAGGGTAAGGATGAATTGGTCCATGAGTTGTCACTTCGTAGAGTGGCAAATCAAGGGGTTAAAGACCTAGAGAGGCTGACGTATGAATAGGCTGTGAATTGAGCCGGTTCCCCAAAAATTAAGGTTGGTAGGTGAAAGTAGGAAGGGGAGGAAATAAAAAGGGAAAAGTAAAGCCAAGGCTAAGAAAGTCACCAAAAAAAATATCCGTGACTTGTGGGAAGCTTGAAAGGGCGTTTAAAGAGTGTAAAAACATGGACACTGCCTTCAAGTTAGGTTTGGTATACTTTGCCGAGGCTGTGTTAATAGTGGCAAAGAACAATGTTGTTGTGAATCTATACTACCTCGACCTCATGGAAGATATGGCTAGGTTTAATAGCTTTGCATAAGGTTCCATCTCCTTAGAACAACTTCATGACAGCTTCTCGTTTGTTGCCTCAAGGAGAGATAGAGGTGGAGTTAAGGGGGATGTTAAGGGAAATGAAGAGGAAGAAGAAGAAAAAGTTAAGGGAACAAAGAGTGCGCAACTGTCTGTATGGGGTTGCAAAGGATGTTCGCAATCTTTTTAGGTAATATGTGTTGATTTTATTGGTAATATTGTCTTTATTAATGTGATTGAGTATTCATTTATTGAGGAATGCGTGCAGGTGTGGACATACGAAATAATTTCCTAACTTGAGAAGCCCCTACATTACTGCAAGATGGTAGATCCGGTAGCTACACCGAGAATTTTGTGGTGGAAGACAACGAAGAAGTAGCCAATCCATGAGCAACTACAATTGTATATAACCTAAGAGCTGACAGGTATAACTGTATTGCAAAACTTTTGAAGTTTATGAATGAAAGTGAATGTTTATGAATATTGTATGTATGAGGAATGTATTTATTATATGTTGCTTTAAATGGCAGGATGTGGGGATTAGAGAAATTGTTTCGACTGAAGCAGAGAGGAACAAAGAATATTATATGTGGGGGGATGATGCGAATGTTGTGATTCTTGAGAACCTGACTTCGGACACAAAAATGTTGTTAGTGAGTTAAAAATATAGTTGAAGGAGTTGAAGGTGTCATTTGCACGGTTGACCCATAAGAAGGAGATATCAAACATAATTTGTTGAATCACAGTGGAAAAGTTGTTAAAGGTGGTGAAGGAAGTAAGGAGGGTAGTGAAGGAAAAACATGTGGAGGAGAATACTGAGGAAGAAGAAGAAGGAAAAAAAGATGTGGGAGAACAAGTTGAAGAGGAAGAAGAAGATGAAGAAGAGGGAGAAGAAGAAGATAAAGAGGGAAAAGAAAAGGAATGAGATAAAGATGAGGAAAAAGAAGAAGATGAGGGTAGTCAAATTCGTGGTAATGTACAAACTATTGTGGAAGAAGAAGAAGATAAAGATGAAAAAAATGGTTTGGCATGAGAGGAAGAAAAACTAGTGGGTGAAGAGGGGAATCATGAGGAAGAATTAAGGGATGAAGGCAAAAGAATGAAGGGGAAGGTGAGGGATCAAAAGGGAACAAGGTAATATGAGCTATAAAGGAAGAAGGTAATGAGTTTGTATGGACTGTTGATTAGGCCAGTTCCTTAAATGTATGCACGAAGATGGTTTGGTTGGAGAACAGGCACCATAGGAGTATAAAGATGTCAAGAGTTCAGATGATGACAATGAGGTGGTGATATACATACTTAAGGGCCAGCATGTGGGAACCAAGACAAAGGTCCTGTGCATAAGGGCAACGTCAAAGTCTGTGTGAACCAAAATGGGGTAGAGAAAGAAGATGAAAGTGGTTCGCCATACCATTTGATCTTTTGAAGTCACAAAGTGCCAAAAAATTCATGTCAGTCAGCCCAAGAACGATGTTGTGCAGAGAAGTGTTAAATAATTTGTTGAAGCACAATGGAAGAGTTGTCGAAGGTGGTGGAGGAAGTAAGGAGGGTAGTGAAGGAAAAACATGTGGAGGAGAATACCGAGGAAGAAGAAAAAGGAAAAAAAGATGTGGGAGAACAAGTTGAAGAAGAGGGAGAAAAAGAAGATGAAGAGGGAAAAGATAAAGACGCAAAAGAAAAGGAATGAGATAAAGAGGAAGAAAAAGAAGAAGATGAGGGTAGTCAAATTCATGGTAATGTACAAACTATTGTGGAAGAAGAAGAAGATAAAGATGAAAAAAAATGGTTTGGCATGAGAGGAAGAAAAACCAGTGGATGAAGAGAGGAATCATAAGGAGGAATTAAGGGATAAAGGCAAAAGAAGGAAGAGGAAGGTGAGGGATCAAGAGGGAATGAGGTAATATGAGCTATAGAGGAAGAAGGTAATGAGTTTGTATGGACTGTTGATTAGGCCAGTTCTTTAAATGTATGCATGAAGATGGTTTGGTTGGAGAACAGACACCATAGGAGTATGAAGATGTCAAGAGGTCAAATGATGACAATGAGATGGTGATATACATACCCGAGGGCCAACATGTGGGAACCAAGATGAAGGTTCTGTGCACAAGGGCAACGTCAAAGTCTGTGAGAACCAAAATAAGGCATAATTAGAAGATGAAAGTGGTTCGCCATACCATTTGATCTTTGAAGTCATAAAGAGCCAAAAAATTCCCAAGAAAGATGTTGTGCAGAGAAGTGTTAATTAAATCCATGGATGCAAAATGTGTGGTTGAGGTGATGCAATATTTCCATCACTTGAATAAGTTAAAGGAGAAAGACAAGAAGTTACTCATTAACGTTTTGATTTTATGTATTGATGAAATGAATACAATGATGGGGATAATTTTTTGTTTACATTGTTAGTCCGATTGCCTAGTTGGAATTCATGAAGGTTGGACACATTGATTTTTGAAGTCGACTTCTAAACCAGTAAGATTGGTTAACAGACGTAGGTGACTAAACCCTATGTGTTACGTAGTGATATAAATGTGTTGTGATTGTGTTGGTGTGATAGGTGAATTAAATTTTGTATATTGCAACACATTCACTTGCAGTCTTATCTCCTGCGGAAGCATGAGCACGAGGCTCAAAGGATTAAGAAAATGGTGACCACCAACATAACAGATTGGTTAAGTGTGTTTTTGGCTTGAAAAGTTTGGCAATTGTGATGTTAAGTGTGTTTTCGATTTGATGAAGTGTTGCATATGTTTTTTTTTTTTTTATATTTATTTTACACTTTGTGGATAGTTCTTCTAACAATGAAGCTACGATGAAAGGAATGCTGAATTGAGTGGAAAGGGGTCGTGTCCAAATAGTTTGAGTCGGTTCTGTACAAAACAGTGAAAGGGAATGGGGTGAAGTTAGGTGCATCATAGGTGGAGGATGTGGATAAGGTGTACATGTCTCTCAACCTTGATCATCATTGGGTGGCAATAGACTTGAATCTTAAAGATGGAAGAATATCTATGTACGACTTAATGAAGACGACCATCCACACGCGGCAAACGACTACAAAATTGGCTCCCATCACTCATGTCTTGCCAAATGTCCTCCTTAGCCTATCAAGAAAGGTGAAGAAGGGACCTTGGCCGATCAATGTAAGTCCAAGGTCCCCACAACAACAGAAATGGGTTAGTTAAAATTTCATTGATTTGTTATTGAGTTAAATTATTTAATTGTTTCTAAAACTTGTTGAATTGTTGTATTGCATAGGAGGACTGTAGTATTTTCACCTTCAAAGTGATTGAGTTGTTGTCCGCCTGCCTTCCTTTGGATGTAATTACGCCATCCAAAATCCCTGCATTCCAACTCAGGATAGCACTTGACATGTTGCACGGGGTTTACAATGTGTAGAGTGAGTTAAAATTAAGAATTTTATTCTAGTGTTAGTGTAGGGAGATAACGTGATGAACAATGTTAGTCTAGAAACAAAATTTTTGATTGTTGATATGTTGTGATGGAGATCTTTTCCATTAGTTCACAAGTTTGTAATTTTATGGGATGAATTTAATGTATTGGACAATTGCGTGATGACTTGTTACTGTTTTTGGATGAATTAAGTGGCATTCCTCGCAATTTTATATGTTGAATGAATATTTGTGAGAATTTATGAAACCAACTATTATACTAAATAAATGTTTGTGATAGTTTATCCAACCAACCCTTATTTCTTAATATTCTTCTAGATTGGTACTTGTATAATGAATGTATGTGGCAAGTTATGAAACAAACCATATTGTTGATTGGTCATTTATGAAACCTACCCTAATGTTTATGATATTACATTTTTAGTTATCTCTATGATTAATGCGTAAATGACATTTATTTCTCTAATAACCCAACCAATAAGGATTATGATAGTCTCATTCACAGATATTTCTTGTGACCAAATAAAGGCATATAGTAGTGAAAGAAGCAAATATATTAATTAAGGCTAATGAGTTCGAGCATCAATTGTTAAATTCTGAACATTGAAACAAAATTTTACAAATGATGAACGAAGATTAAAGAACCTATGAATTGCAAATTATAGCTACTAGTTAAAACATGAAACATAAATTAAAATGTGTTAAACATGAAATTAAACCATGAAGTACGATAACATACTTTAAACATGAAATTAAACCATAGAGACGCTTGGGATCACTTTCTCTACGTCATGATCATGTCATATGGCAATGTGGATTTTTAGAATGATCGAAACGGTTGTGAATATTGTTTTCTCTAAATTGGCTCTAAATTTGTGAAAAAAATGAAATAATTTGTTCATAAATAGGAAGAATGTGAAAAAAATAATAGAAACCCTTGTATGGAGATAGAAGTCCAAACCCTGTAGCAGAATCTGTAACGGCCAATACTAACCATTAGATTGTTGTTTACGTTTATGACTTGATTGGTCATCGTTGTTACGGTTTTGTAGGTAATTATTTTCCCAAAGTTTCATCTTTTGGTTGAATGCGAGAGATGAGCGGTTTAGATCGTTGACATCTCGTTCGAAATTTTAGGGGTTAGCCAAATATTGGTTGATGTTTTATACGTTTTAGAAATTTAGTGAACATCAAGCAAGATTTTAGCAAACTACAACTTTCCTAATGAGATCTCAATGATCTAAACTGTTCATCGTTTTTTATTCCAGTAAAAGATGATACTTTAAAAATAACCCAAAAAATCTTTGCGGCGATGCCCTATCAAAGTCTATGCGTAAACAACAATCCAACAGTTAACATTGGCTGTTACAGATTCTACATTATGGGTATAGAGTTTGGACTTCCGTCCATCATGAAAGTTGTAGGATGCGTTTCTATTATTTTATTTCACATTTTCCTCATTTATGAAAAAAATTATTTCATTTTTTACAAATTTATGGCCAATCTAGTGAAAACACTATTCACGACCATTTTGATCGTTCCAAAATTCACATCGCCATATGACCATTACCATGACGTAGAGAGTGTGAGCCTGAGTGTCTCCATAGTATTTTTAAATTTTTAGCATTTTCATTTTATTATTATTATTATTTATTCATTAAAATTCAATATTCCTAACATACTTCCACGTGGCATAATCTGAGCACGTCACGTGGATAATTGAGGCGGCAGTTGCGGGGAATGAAAATTTTGAGGAACCTTTTCCCTACAAATCTTTTGGTCTTCACAGAAGGTAGCAAAAAGAAGATTTTAGTCCCAAGTTTTCACCTAAATCCCTTCTAATTGGTGTTAACATAGTTCATTAACTCATATCTCTCTTTAATTGCTAGCTCTCCTTACATCTTTAATTCCCTCTCTTTAATTCCCAACTTTCCTTACATCTGTGATCAATCAGTAACTCCATTCAATCATGGCAACATCACCCAAATCACCTCCTCCAACCCTATTAAGTACACCAACACCAAAAACTCCTTGCGGAATCTTCTTTGATACACCGACAACCATAACTCATCATCCAATCATTGTTAATAACCCACCTCGTCCTATTTAATACTCCCACTCCCTCATATGTTTGTCCTACATCCTATTCCAAATCTCAAAAGCCAATCCCCATGAATAAACCCCTTGGCATAGAACCAAAGTGTGGCAACAAGCGGCCACACTCAGGCCGCAATGATGGTAGGCGTCATCATAACCGTTGAAAGACATTCAGTTGGTTGGGGAAATCGAACATATTTGTCGTGAGTTGAAAAATTGTTGAAAAGGCAAACCAAAAAATATAAAAATATAGGCAAGGGGGATTCTTGCCTCCATCCACCACATGAAATACTTGAACAAAAATAAAGAAATCCAAGAGCCGTACCTACCTAAGGAGGAAGTGGAATTGAGAAAGAAAGTTTATGTGCATGAAGAGGTTAATTCTTTTTAAGTTTTATGCCTAACTTGTTTTGCCTAATGATCAGCCCATTCATGATGTAAATGTACACGAGGTTTTTGTATTTTGTAATGATTCACTGAATTAAGTTTTTGCATGTGGGTTTTGTACATGTTTTTTGGTTCTAAACTATTTCTACAATGTTTGTAAGAGTGGATGTGGTAGTGGGACAAGTACATGATTTTTGGACCACAAATGTTTGTACAATGTCTTTAACATTGGGTGCAGGGGGATGGCAACATGTTTTCTTGTTCTCAAATGTTCAAACTATGTGTTTAACATTGCTTGTAGGAGTGGTGATATGTTTTCGTCTACTTGTCAGATTTTCTATCAATGGTTACTAGGAAAATTTATTTTGTGCTTCTGAAAGGACCTAACTCACAAGACTGTAGCAGAGCAAAAACAAATATTCGTAACTATTGATAAGCCTGCACAAAATCAAAACTAAATGTCACACCCCATTAAATGTGACTACACGTATGGAGGGAGGGAGGTAAGGCCCAATGGGGGCACATGCCCCTTTTCATCCCATTCTTTTTGCATTACAAATTATTCAATTAATCATTCCTATATATATATATATATATATATTTTTTTTTTTTTTTGCTTTGCTGATTATTCAATTAATCATATTAAAATAGTGAAAGTCCTCCTTTAGTTTTTAAATGCCCTTCATTCCTGTATATTTTTCTCACGCACTAATGTCTAAAGTTTGTTGAGTTGCATGCATTTGGTTAATTAGTACAAATGAGCATTAGATTGTCAATACAACAATTAAAGACAACATTAGACAATAAAGTAATAAAATTAGGCATTTTGTAATTAATTTTTTCAGCATTTGTAAAAGAACTAGCTTTATTTGTCCAAAAAAAGAGCTTAAATTTTTTAAGGTGCCCCTTCTTAGTTAAATTTCTGGCTTCGTCCCTAACTACATGAACAAAATAATTCCTAGCAACAACAGCACATCCTTAATATAGTTATAGAAAAAGGTTAAGGATTCTAACAGAATTTGGACTCAACTAGTTGTAAGTTGTATACGAACTGAATATACCTATAATAGATTGTTATATATCAATCCTGTCCATCCAGATTTTTATTGGTGTAGATAATTTAATGACATCTAAACCCTACAAATACAAGCCAAGGAAAATACAGGTCCTAAGACTCACTTCGCCCACAATCATGGCAACCACATATGTCATGTGTGATTCGGGGAGTGATACTAATTTCAATGATCCGATCGATCAAATTGCATAAGTGAAAGTCAAATTCAGAAATTACTCATGGTTCGTCACTGTGTGGCATCAAAAGTGCGACGAACATGAGTCTACCTTGGTTGTGTTACAAAAAAAGCTGTATGAGGCGTTGCACAAATCAGCCAATTACAAATGCCAAATACATAGCCTAAAATGTAAGTTTGATGAACTAGTTCTAAAGGAGGAGGAAGATGTATGTCATATGTCAATCACTTTATGGGCGACAAAGCTGCTTTGAAAAAAGTGTGACTCTGCTTTCTTAGATGGGTTTGAGAAATTTCATTCGTATCTCTATTGTAATTGCAAAGGGATACATATGATTGAGACTGCATTTTCCCTTACACTTGGAGGACATCGTAGGAGATGGTGGTGATCATAAGGAGCACGAGTACGTAAAAGCATCTCACAAGCCACCCAAGGATCCTTGAGGTCAAATATGTCTTCTTATATATTCATGACTTGTTGTTATGTACATTTTGCGCACTTTTTCAAGTATATCATAATGTCAAGCTTCTGTAAGTAACTCAAGTGTTTTTGTCATAAATGTTCATAAGCTGTCACAAGTATTCATATACATTCATCATATGTCACAGTTTGTGTAGCACATTTTCCAACACTGGTGTGACACTGAAACTTTCTAAAACAACCATGCCCACAAAAAAATATTAGTTCATCCCCCATCCAATTACACTTCAATGTCTACTTGCTACAAAACTTCACAACTACAACACAATGTATCACAACCCAACACAAGTTTTATACCTATATATCTGTTTGGGTCCAAAATATTATTGTTGGGCCGAGCAACAGGATGTGCTCGGCCCAAGGTGATGACAAATACTATGGGTCGAATAATAAATCCCGGGCCAGTTGGCTGGGTCGGCCAAATCCTATCCTAAGTAGTCCGGATAAATAGAAGAGGTCAAGGAAGTCCTGGTGCGACCAGGATTCTCGACCGGCAAGGAATAAAGCCTCGAAATGATGGAAAATTCAGAATCCCAGTAGGAGTAGGTTTGTTCGAGTTAGAGGTGAAATGGGACAAGGACTCCCAATCCGAATTAGAATGTGAATTGGTCTCAAGGAATGGGGTGCTATAAATACAAGAAATCACGCAATAAAAAACCCCTTCAATCAGCATACAATTGCCCTGCGCAAAACCTCTCAAACACCTTGAGATTTTTCCTTTTCTTTTCCTGCCGACACACCTTCAGTTTGGCTAAACAGCACTGTGGAAGCACCCGGCGAGCATCTTCAGTTTGGATAAACAGCACTGCTGCAGCAGAATCAGCCGACCGAGAAGCACCTTCAGTTTGGACAAATAGCACTGCGTTGAGGTCGACCGGCTATCTATCTAAGTCTCGGCCGAGAAGGGTTTTCGAACCTTTGTTGGCAAAGGTCACCTTGCTAGCCTTCTCGGCATAGTCAGGTGTTACGAATTGCATTGCTCGGCGTACTGGACGCCGAGTGATTTTATGATTGGATACTCGCGAGTAAGTTTCAGGGTTCGGCACTCCGACGACCGAACTACGTTTACCATCAAGACATACATCGTATTTGAGTACCTGTGCCCATATAGTTTGGTCTCGATTCGGCGTGCTTATACTCTTACGAATATAATCACAGTGACCGAATCAGGCTCCGACGATTTGTGAACTCCGTAGAATTAGTAGCCTTGTCTTCAGGCTATAGAACCCAGAGACCGAGAGCGTTCATTCCTCGATCGCAATCGCAAGATACAAAAGTCAACAGCGCGCTCAACGCGACATCAACAAATTTTACTCCTCGACCAAGCTCAGCCGACGAGTTGGCACGCCCCACATTCAACCGAAGGACGTAGTTAGCTTATTAGTTACTCGGCCTGCGCGCCACGTAAGTATTGTAATTTTTAGAGTCAACAATATCTAAATTTCAAATTCACGATTTCAACCAAGTCTAGTCCAAACCACATACCATTACGGATTAAAATCCCTGATTTATAAAAACCCATTGGAATTGAGCCATTCACCAACAAGCTCCCTCTCTACCTCTTTATCGCCCTGACTACAACTCTCAGTATCCTTCTCTCCGACAAAAACACATATAGCGAACCAAAAAAAAAAAAAAAAAAAAGGTATAAGATTTACCGGTCTCAATCAATCGACCTGAAATTGAACCTTCCCAACTTCACCAGCTCTTTCTTTTTACCTTTCTTTCTCGCCAAAGATAACCCTAATCTCCCCCTTTCTCGCTGACAAAAGCATCCTCACTGAATGAAAAAAATTTAAGGTGTAAGATTATCTCCCCAACTGGAATCAATTGTAGTCGCAACGTAGCTTTAGCCTAACTAGAATTCGCTCCTCACCCTAGCTTCATGTCTCTGCCTCTCTTTCTTTCCCTCTTCAAAGGGCGAGCATATCCCTCAGCTCCCAGCCTTTAACTTTCTCTCCGACAAGTACATACCTACTAAATAGAAAAAATTAAACTTTTAATTAGACTGGGTCACAACAACCTGGTTCTACTGTGAGCTCAACAAATCACCATCGTCTGATTGCAGTCCCCATGCAAAGTGTGTTTTTAACGTTTACACCTTAGAAACGCCCGAAGACTTAATTGACCATATAGTTTAATTGTAATTCAAAAATAAGTTGAGCCTATCCCTCTTCACTTGCAAAGAGGTCTCGGGTTCGATTCTTGCCAAAGACGAATTTGAACCACATTATTGATAGCCCATTGTAACATCCCACATTGCCCAGGAGAGTGGATCCTCTAAGCCTTATATGTATATTCCCATTTTTACCTAGCACAAGGCCTTTTGGGAGCTCACTGGCTTTGAGTTCCATTGGAACTTCGAAGTTAAGCAAGTTTGCCTGAGAGCAATCCCAGGATGGGTGACCCACTGGGAAGTTCTCATGTGAGTTCCCATAAACAAAACCGTGAGGCCATGGTCGGGGCCCAAAGCGGATAATATCGTGTTACGGTGAAGTCAAGCCCGGGATATGGTGGGGGCCTGGGCTGGAATGTGACAATTTGGTATCAGAGCCAATCCCTGGCTAGAAGTGTGTTGATGAGGATGTCGGGCCCCTAAGGGGGGGTGGATTATAACATCCCACATCGCCCAGGGGAGTGGATCCTCTAAGCCTTATATGTATATTCCCATCTCTAAGCTTTATGGGTGACCTACTGGGAAGTTCTCGTGTGAGTTCCCATAAACAAAACCGTGAAGGCATCGTCGGGACCCAAAGCGGACAATATTGTGCTACAGTGAAGTCGAGCCCGGGATGTGGTGGGGGCCCGGGCCGGAATTCGACAAGGACATCGGGCCCCTAAGAGGGGTGGATTGTAACATCCCACATTGCCTAAGGGAGTGGATCCTCTAAGCCTTATATGTATATTCCCATCTCTACCTAGAACGAGGTCTTTTGGGAGCTCACTGGCTTCAGGTTCCATCGAAACTCTGAAGTTAAGTGAGTTTGCGTGAGAGCAATCCTAGGATGGGTGACCCACTGGGAAGTTCTCGTGTGAGTTCCCAGAAACAAAACCATGAGGACGTGGTCGAGGCCCAAAGCAGACAATATTGTGCTATTGTGGAGTCGAGCCCGGGATGTGGTGGGGGCTTAGGCTGGAATGTGACACCATTGTGAGGCTAAACCCACCACCTCCCCTTAATATAGATAATATTGTTTGTTCAACCATATTTTGAGAATTTTGAAAATAAGAGTAAAAATCTTTTTGAGCCTAAAAAAATGTGACTTGTTTCAAACTTCCTGACCTCTCTCAAAGCCACTCATAAATCCTACCATAAATTTAATTGCCTAATTTTTATCATAATTACAAATATTTCATTAGAAAAACTTGAAGTGTACATCAAGATGTTTATAGACATCAAATATACTAAGTAATAAATTCAACTGGAATAACTGCGTACCCACATCACAACATTTAAGCAAGACTCAAAGTCAAGCCCGTATAGTCCACAATAACCAAAATTCTAATGCAACGCATAACCATAAACCTTGATTGGCATCGCACATCAAAGCGCTGACATAGAACTCATCGCATCTCTCCGTAAAAGAACATGTGGAACAATTGACGAACTCGGATTTGATCTCAACGATCCAACTACGAATAAAAGTGAACCCAAGTTTTACTTGCCTATTTTTACTTGTAATCAGAACTTGTATTCTATCTTCTTTTCTACTTTTGAGTTTGATCTTGTGCAATCGTATTCATGTCCATCCTTTTGTTTATTTAGTATAATATTTAGGATTCAACCAACCAAAATGACATATATGTTTTGATTAACTAAAAGAAACACATATATATAGAAAAAAAAGAATATTGAGTAAACAAATTTGATGTCAATGGATGATATAGTATATAATTCTAATAAAAAAAATCCTAGGAAGATCGCATTGCACTTCTCTTGTATTGATGGACCATACTAGTATTAGAGAGGTAATACAATTTTAATGTACAGATATGTAACTTCCTAACACTCTTCCACTTATGACATATGCAAGATGAACTTCATTACGACATGTTGTAAAACTTTGGAACAACGATAAATTGTTCGATCATACAAAGGGTATTGCTATTTACACACCAATTTTTATGTTTCATATGCTTATCTCAATTTTTTATCGTTGGATCAAATGAATTGAAGAAGATCAATGAAAAAAAATTAACAAGGATGTGTGGGAGGTAAAAATGAGTGTGAATATCACTATCCTTGTATAAATCATGTAAAAGTAATTTTTTATTTTTGTTTTTAATTTTGAAAGAGAGAGAAGACGCGAGCGGTCTAACAACGTATATGCTACAAGTGCGTTTGTTTGCCATCATTAACTTTCACTTAACTACTTATAAGTGTAGTCCTGTGTTGGTTTCACGCACGACTAAATTTAATGAGATTAAACAGGACTCCCTCGACTAAAACCCTCGCTAGAAGGTCTTAGTGAGATTTATGAAAAGCACCAGATTGCTAAGACAGTCTGCTTCGCTTCGCCTCGTGCAAGTTCTCGGCTCTGCGCTTCTTCGACTCCATAAAGGACGAGAGCGACGGTGGGAGGCGCATGGCCGAGCTTTGGTTCAACTGCGCTCTCGCCTATGCTCCTTCACGTGCGTCTTATTTCCTAATTCTTCTTTCTTTCTTGCTTTTCTCTGCTCCTTTATATCTGACATTTCTTCAATTCTAGTTGTGCTTTTATAGTTTTAAACTTGTATGTTTATTGCGTCTTCTTTGTCAGGGTTTCTCTCTGATCCGTTTTTCTTGAATTAGAATTGATTGGGATATTGGGGCTTTATTCTTTTGTTCTCTGAATGGGTAGATTTCTGTAAAGTGAGTGGATTTTTAGAGTTAATTTTTTTTTTTGTGGCCAATTTTGACACAATTCCAAATGTTTCTTGAAATTGAAATCGATTATGAAATCTAAATGGTTGCACTGTTTTGTCGAGTTTGATCATCGGAAATTTTGCTAGGTTGTGTTTGCTTCCCAAAAGATTAAGGAATATGAATAACAATTAGTTATGTTATCATTATCATGCTTCCTAGTCCAACACTACACATAACACCACTCAGTCCAGCTTAGTCCCTGAAGCTAGTTTAGTCCAAGATCGTAGCACACCTACAACTAAAAATCTCATGATTACAAGATTATTATAATCAAGATGTTTCTACAAGTGTTCTATGTTGTTAAGTATTGTCATTATTACTACCTAGTGCTATGGTCTAGTGGTCCGGTCATTATTTTTTAATTGCTAAAAGTTTTCGTAAATATTTGCTTGCATGTCATACCTCTTATCTTTGGACAATGTATAATGGACAGGACGAGGAATTTAGAGGGTTTGACTGGAGAGAGTCAGAAACACGAGAAACTACTTGGAAAGTGGTTGGAAACCAGAACCGTGTCCGCGCATGTTAGATCGCCACCGCAGTTTGCCACGTGAATCGGCAACGAGGAAACATCCTTGACGCCGAGGATGCGTACTCCTCTCCCCTAGCTTAAAAACTTTCACGTGCAGAGTTTTTTATTTTTTATTTTTTTTATAATTTTAATTGCCACGGACGGCTTTTGAGTTTGGAGTCAAAACGTGTGGCAAACCAGCAAGACACAAATTTGCTGCTGCTGGCTTTCTCCTTCCACCACACCTTCCTTATTATCTCCACATTTCCTCCACTTTTGCGAATAATAAAAAATCAACTCTCTCAAAGTCCTACAACTTTCTCCATCCAAAATTCCAAACGTGTTTAATTGTTATTCCTTTTGGGGGTCCATCCCTTCTCATACTTTTATGACTAAAAACTGACAACTTTATTTATTTATTTTTTTTTTGTGTGTTGAATGTTGATCATATTTTGATCACAATTATGTGTGGTCTGAGATGAGGGTTCTGCCAACGCCCGTGAAGAGAAAGTCTCGTATGTAATCTTACCCCAAGACTTTTATTGGGGAAAGTGATTGTTATGTTAGCATAGTGCTACATCATCTAGCTAGGTAGGTAGGTGCGGAATATGCACGTTGGTCGTAAGCTGGTTTTGTAAGGGCAAGTTGTTAAACCTAGCATGTTCGTGCGAGTAGAAACACCATGAGAAACTAACCTTGCGAAGTCATTGTATTTAGCACAGCAGTTCACGAATTGCAGCAAGCATAGCAGTCCACGAATTGCAGCAAGCACACAAGCAACGCCAAGAACTCAAGCAAGGCCTTTTGCACACTCACCACCACTGTATCACTTGAACTTGTGGAGAATTCTTCTGAGTTTTGTTTCGGTGGTATGTGCGGGGACCTATGCTTAGTATTTATACTAACTTAACCCTAATGAATCCTCCCATAATGATGTCCTTAGGATTCCTTGTTGTACAAGGATTAACCTACCAAACTCAATCCAAATAGGATAGAATCAAGAGCCCTTATTCTCCAAGATTAACCGGAATTCTTTCTTTACTTGGAGTCCAAGCTACATCATATTAACTAAACCCTAATCCTACTTACATTCCATAACATTCCTTATTAACTGTAATAACCTATTAGCCGTTGGATTAGGGTCTAATATCCAACATTCTCCCACTAGGTCAAACAGTTAATTCAGGAAAGAATTTCAATGAATTTGTAAGCAAGACCACTTTATTTGCCAATGGATTCGGTTAAGCTAATAGGTTAGCTGCATGCGTTTGTCAAAAAAGAAAAAAAAAAAAAAGTTTACTTACTCAGAACTATCGGAGGCAATGAACAAAGCAATTATTCATAAGCTCTTATAATCATTGAATGAGCTCTTTATTCACGTGAAACAATTGATCACAGACTTGGTACATAAGTGAGAAACAAAACCACAAGCCAAGAGCATTGACTCTAGCAATTATTCATAAGCTCTTATAATCACTGAATGAGCTCTTTATTCACGTGAAACAATTGATCACAGACTTGGTACATAAGTGAGAAACAAAACCACAAGCCAAGAGCATTGACTCTATCACTTCCAGGTCAACTTTATCAGCCTCACACCAGACTGCTCTTGAACCATAAGAACAGCTTAAGCAACCTTATATAAAAATCTCAGTTTTCATGTCAAATAACCTGATGACATAAACCATTTCCAGCTATAAGCCTTAGTTGCTGCAATGTTGTACACATAAATTGTATATAACATTTCAGCAATTTTTACAACATACAGGGAACATAACCACATTAAAACAATGTAATTGAAGACTGAATAGCATCCCTTTTTTAAAACCTTCAATTCAAACAAAAGCAAGTAACTAACAAACTTAAAAACAAACTTTGGCAACAAATAACATTCAAAATTAAAAGTACTTAACATCACTCCCTCTAATTCAACATATCTAGGGTTGCAATCACTACCATATTGGTTGCATGCTTGTGAAAAACTGCATTACGCAACACCTTAGTGAGTGAATCAGCAAACATTGAGTGTGTATCAATATAATCAACCTTGATCTCAGTGGACTTCACCTTCTTTTTGGTCAGCATGTACTTGACAAGTGTCTGGTTCCATCAGACTTTTAGAGCCTGTTTGGTATCTTACCATAACACTTTGATTGTTCCTAAAAATAATTTTCAAAAAACATCACTTAAACACAATTTTCTTTTAAATCTCAAAATTTCAAAAATCTGTTTGATAGAATTTTTAAAAATAATTTTTTTAGTTTGAATTCAAACTACCTTGAGCATAAATTGGAGGAGAAATAGAATTGGGAAAGAGAAAAGAGAGAGGAAACAATTGGTGAGGAGAGAGAAAGACATGAAGAGGGTGAGGAGGTGAGGGAGAGAGCAGAAAATTAGGGTGAGAAGGTGATGTGTCACATCCCGGCTCGGGCCCCCACAAAATCCCAAGCTTGACTCCACCATAGCACGATATTTTCCACTTTAGGTCCCGACCGCGCCCTCACGGTTTTGTTTCTGGGAACTCAAATGAGAACTTCCCAGTGGGTCACCCATCATGGGATTACTCTCGCACACTACTCGTTTAACTTCAGAGTTCCGATCAAATCCAAGGCCAATGAGCTCCCAAAAGGCCTCGTGCTAGGTAGAGATGAGAATATACATATAAGGCTTACAAGATCCTCACCCTTGGGCGATGTGGGATTTTACATGAGGAGTGAGAGGAAAGAGAGGGTGATGAGAGAAAGAGAGAGAGAGAGAGAGAGACAAGATAAAGGTTGTGGAGAGAGAAAAGATAGGGTATGACAAGGGGAGAGAAGAAAGAGAGGGTTGGGAGAGATAAAAGAGAGGGTTAGGAGAGAGCAAAAAAAAATTGTTGGAAGAGAGCAAAAAACTCTAAAAACTCACCTTTAGTGGTTTTAAGAAATAACCTATGTTTTTAAGTTAGTTTTGAATCCAATTTTTAAAAAGAATCATACCAAACAAAGAATTCAAAGACTAAAACTCAAAAAGTGTTTTTGAGTAAAAAAAGTTGAAATCAAGTAGGATACCAAACAAGTCCTTATTGTTCTTGGAATAAAAGATAGCAGCCTTATTGTCACACAAAATTTGAACTGATCTTGATATAGAATCCATGATCTCAAGACTGCTTATAAAAAATTCCTCAGCCACATTGTGAAGTGGCTTCATAACAGTTTACAAATTTAGCTTGCATAGTGGAAGTGGCAACAATATCTTGTTTCACACTCTTCCATGACACCGCCCCTTTCAAATTGCTTTGGTATTTTTAATGTGCTTTGGTATTTCTAAATTGCTTTGATATTTTTAATGTGCTTTAGAATTTTTTAAATACGATGGCTATTGTAGCAAGTTTTTTGAGTAGCTTAAAATTATCAAACTCACTTTTTTTCTTAACGGGTTACCCGTGGGTAAACTTGTGTTCTTAATGTTTGACTCGACAACGATCTGATTAGTTAACGTGTTTACCTAAATCCCGTAATCTTCGTGTCATTTCGGTTCAAATTAATAAGTCGCGTAAGAAATTGCTAGGTCTAATATTATTATGGTCAACAAGTAGTTGTACTACTAAAATTTTGGTGAAACAAGTAGCCAATTTATAATTATAGATGAGACTAATTATGATCAAGTTGAAACCGGGGCAATACTACCATACAGAAACAGATTTATAATGGCCAGCTAATACGGAGGCTGTTCCGTAGTTCAATCAATAACTAGTTTGTACGGTCAAAAGGTCGGTTGGATATAATTTATATTCATTCGGGTTATATGGTTGAAATTTTATCACTCGGGTCTAATCAATTTTTCTGGTCTTGCTCTACTAAACTAATAACCGACCAAAATGATTAATTTGCAAGTATATAAATACAAATTGAATACATGTTTGAAACATTCGTCTGTTTTTTTATTATTAATATAAGAAACACGTTTATTTTTATTTTATTTTTCTAAAATCGATTGAAATTGTGAATTTCAAATTTTGATTAATCGTAGAATGGAATGCATTCGACAAACAACAAATAATAATCAAAATAAATCATATTATCTACACTAAAGAGGTACGGGAGTGGGTTAAGCTCCACACTAGGCTAGCCATAATAATGTGGTTCAAATTCTTCTTTGGCGAGAATTGAACCTAAAACATTACTCTTACAAGTGAAGGAGAATATTATCATCATTTCAACCTTTTCTATTTCCTTTTGAAGTTCTTCACAAATACTAGTAGTTACTTTGTTCTCGTTAATTTTATACTGTATATTTGTTAATCCTCTTCTTGCCAGCCAGTTTCTATATTTTATCATGCCAAATTCATTACTTTTCTGTCTGAACATGTTCTTGGTTTTCTATTCTTGGTGCAGGAAAACAGGAATTGATGTCCACTAAATTGGAGTTTGTGACTTTGTCTACAAGATTAATTAGTTGTTAACCAAGGGTTACAAGCATATGCAAGCTTCCTAGTCAGAAGCACCTCAAAAGTTTGATTAATCAAGTTAACTGTAATAAATAGTTCTTAAATAATCTTTGTTAGAGCACTTAAATTAGATGCTGTCGTCCAAGCTGTGGTCTAAAAAAAATAATTTTTATGCAGAATGGCACAAACCAAGTATTTTCCTGCAACATTTTTTATTTTTTTTTATCTTCTGCAGTCAACACTACTTCGCTACCTTCATTCATGCAAATACATATTTAATATCCACCCATTCCGCTATTGGTCTCCCAAAGGCGGGAGTTTTGTTGTTGAAAAAATTAACTTGTATTTAAATAAAGGGTAACAATTTCTTATTCTGTAAATAGTCTAAAATGTAATATGTTGTGCGTAGGTTAAACACATGTATACGATCAGGTTCTTTGAGCATGTCCACCTATTAGTGGAAGGTAAGGGTAAGTGTTGATCTTAAAAACTATATAGCCTATGTGGCGTGTATTCCGAATATTTAATAAACTAATTACATCCTTAGGTTGAATGTGGGACGTGCCAACTCATCTGCCGAACTTCGGGGAATGAATGAACGTTGTTGTGGTGTTGGGCATGCTGATGACTTCTAAATCTTGCGATTGTGGTCGAGGAAGGACCACATCTCGGCCTTCGGGTTCTAGAGCTTGAAGGTAAGATTGTTAATTACTATGAAGCTCAATATTAGATTTGGCTTTTAGTGTGTTGAATACTAAGTGATTTGGTAGCACCCTCACTTGCCGAAAGGTTAATGGATGACCTCTTCCAACAAGGACTCAAATAAGCCTTGTTGACAGAGACTTGGATAGGTAGTCAACCAAACCAAAAGCAATGATGTTTATCCAAATGGAAGGTGCTTCTTGGTCGCCTGACTCTACGGCTCTAGTGTTGTTTGTCCAAATTGAAAATGTCGCCGGTTGCCTTCACAGTGATGTTTATCCAAACTGAAGATGTGTTGGCAGGAAAAACATGTTGCCATGAGTGGTTTTAAAAAGGGCATGTAAATATATTGTAAATATTAAAATCCTTTATTAGGAAGGATATGTGTGTGTCCTTTATTGTTTCCTTATAGAACAAGGATTGCATCCTGTATATATTGTTTATTATGCAATACAATGAGAATTAAGCCTTAAATTCAATTTGGCATCAGAGCTAAGCATAACCCTAAAAATTCCCACTGTGCCGCTACTACAGTAAAAGCAAAAAAACTTCGAGAAAACCCCTCGCACATCTGTGATCTTTGTTGTGTTTTTGCAGCAAGTCTAGACTGCCGTGTTGCTGTTGTAGGAGACAAGGACCACATTAGATTTTAGGGTTTGTCGTTGCATCCCTGTAGCAAAACCGTGTGCTTTCTGCTCCGTACCGTGTGTAAGGTGTGTATTGTGATTAATGGCGAGTGACAAATGAGAGGCTGTGCTAAAATTGGAGGGTAGGGCATCTAGCTCTACCCACGGGTCAATTGTCAATCATGTGGTTATTCAAAGTGATGCTTCAAACGTACCAAATACCGTAAAACTCAATGGATCAAATTACCCTATTTGGTCGAAAGTATTAGAGATGCATATTGCTGGGCGTGGAAGAAAAGGTTTCGTGACAGGGAGTATTAAGGAGCCCAATGAAGACAATGTCGAATATGATGCTTGGGAGACAGGGAATGCAATTGTGAAAGAATGGTTGATTAACTCCATGGATCCTACTATCATGGGTTTTTTCATTCATCTTCGTACTGCTAAGGAAGTATGGGAATAAGTTGCCAAGACGTATTATGATGGATTTGATATCTCTCAGATTTATGAATTGAAAGTGAAGTCATTCTGACTTCGCTAAGAAGAGCAGAGAAGTCCAAACAAGATGGAGTGTGTACTATGCCGATCTTAAAGTTGTTTGGCAAGAACTTGATCAGAGAAGACCAAACAAGATGGAATGTGCTCTTGACTTGAAGACACTTAGGGAAGAAGTTCAACTAGACCATGTGTATGCTTTTTTAGCAGGCCTCAATGATGTTTTTGACAAGGTCCGTAGTGATATTCTGAGAACTCAGCCTTTACCATCCGTGGAGGAAGTGTTTTTAGTAGTTAGGCGGGAAGCTCAACGCCATGCTACTATAATGGGAGGTAGTGTCACTGGGAACTGATAGGAGCATATTCATGCGACTTAATTAGCTTGTTCTCATGCATTTATATTGTGTTTACTTAGTTATTTTAGTGTTTAAGGCCACTTTTGTGTATTTTCAGATTATAAGGCCAAAGTTGCAAGAAGATGCAAATTGGAGCCTTTTGGAGCGAAAGAGGAATGAATGAGTTGAAGACTTGAAGAAACGACGAATTCCTACTCCAACGACGAATTCCTACTCCAACGATGAATTTCTACCAAAATGAGGAATCCTACTCAAACAAGGATTCCTACTTGAAGTAGGAAAGTTAACCCTAGGTTTCCCGTTTTGCCACCATCATACATATATTCCCCCCTAGCTGTCACTCCCATCATTATCCAGCCACATATTCTCCCATAAACAATTAGCCACATTCTCTCCCTTTTGCCGCAGCATTCACCCTTAATTCCAGCCATCTTCTGCACCTTTTCTCCTCTATTGCAGCCACTCCAACCATTCCCCACTCCATTCCACACATCCACATACCATCCACACTCCTTGCCGCATCCCCAACCCAAAATAACATCCAAAACCTCCCTAGACCATCTCTGCCGTAGCAAGGAGAAGAAGAAAGAGGAGCCTAGACGCGCATAAATTCAAGTGGATTCGTTGGGCATTCTAGGTGTAATCAATCCTTTGTTCGTTATGTTTAAATTCAATTTTATTTCTCTTTCTGTGAATATGAGAGGCTAAATCCCTAGTGAGCTAGGGGGTGATTCGAAACCATGTTTATGCTTGCAATATGAATTGATTACATTTGGTTGGAATTTCATGAGTTGTGGATTCAATTTGTTTAACTGTTTGATTGATAACTTATTTATGTATGTTTATTGAGAGTGCACACTTAATTTTCATGCATGAATATGACGCTAGAATATAAGTGAGTTTCACCTAATAGTTATGAACTTATATTCACAAGTAATGGAGGTTGCTTATAAACAATCGCGTTAAATGAATTCTTGGCACTAGTTTCATGCTCATCATAGTAACGAATGCCTCGTCAACACTTATAGTTTTCATGATGCTTAATGATCTTTGATTGTATCTTTATTGTGCTTTTCACGTAAAGAACTTTTGGAGAATGTTTTGAATTGCGTTGCGCTAACCCATCCAATTCATTAACTTAAGGAGAACTTGACGGTTAATTTAAGCGGACCTAATTAACCCGGGGTGTTGAGTTTCATAATTCATCGAAAGACCAACTGAAAATCATCTTGTATGCAAGTGTAACATGTGTGGAGAAGAACCTTCTAGCTAGCATTCATCCATATTTTCATCACATTCATATTTACATTCTGCCCTTAATTACATTCTGTGCATTTAGTAGTTAGGCGGGAAGCTTAACGCCATGTTACTATAATGGGAGGTAGTGTCACTGGGAACCAAGGAGGAACCCTTCCCATGGCTATGGTGTCACGGCCTTCTTCTTCTGGCTGTTACATCGTTGGTTAGGACATGTTTCTTTTGGTTATTTAAGGCGTATGTTGCCTAATATGTTTCATGAAATAAAGGAATCAGACTTACATTGTGAAGTATGTATTCTTGCTAAGAGCCATCGTGTTTCGTTTCCTTCTAGTATAAATAAAAGATTGCTTTCGTTTGAGTTTGTGCATTCAGATGTTTGGGGGCCTTCACCCGTTAATACAGTTTCAGGAGTTAAGTGGTTTGTTACGTTTGTTGATGATTGCACTCGTATGACATGGGTGTATTCATTGAAACATAAAAGTGATGTAAGTGCAATTATTCGGTCTTTCTCTCAGATGGTGGTTGTTCAATATTCCTTCGTTATTAAAGTTCTTTGTACTGATAATGGGGGAGAATATATTAACTCTAAGCTTTCCAATTTTTTCCATGATCAAGGAATTTTCCATGAGACAACTTGCTTGTACACCCCACAACAAAATAGGGTTGCTGAGAGGAAAAACCATCATATTTTGGAAACTGCTCATGCACTGCTTATTGGTGGGTCTGTTTCGAAGAGTTTTTGGCCAGACGCCATCACCTATGCTGTGTATGTTATCAATCGTATGCCATCCCCAGTTATAGAATTTCGTACTCCACTCCAAGTGTTGACAGAGTATGTTCCTGTTGTTTCTACCAATATACACTCACTCCTCGAGTGTTTGGATGCGTGGCTTATGTTCATATTTAAAAGATTCATCGTAGTAAATTGGATCCTTGTGCTCTTCGGTATGTCTTTGTGGGTTTCGCATCTACCAGAAAGGTTACAAGTGTTACCACCCTGCCACTCGCCACATGTATATCACCATGGATGTGATCTTTTTTGAGTCTGAATATTTTTATATTCCCATATCACCACCTTTTGATCACAAAATGGAGAGTTCTAACTGTGATCTTGATGGTGTTCTCGGATGGTTGGATGTACAAGAGGAAACATCTTCAGGGGGAGTGCACGGTGTGCGGAGGGATGTAGGTGATGATGCTCAATCTCCTTCTGCCGAGCCTGCTATTGTGAGGCAAAGTCTCACCGAACTTGCTCTAAGTATCTCACAGTTTCTCACCGAAGAAAAGACAGCTAGTCTATGTATTGGTGTTGCCGAAGGGAAGTGCACTGGTGATCAGCCAACTATTGCCAAAGCTTCCCCCTCTCTCTATCTCAATAGTGTCGTCATCCAATGCATTTTCTCTGGATATCCTTGAGGTAAAGACTAGTGATACTCATGCAACTAATGATATTATAAGTACATATAAATTGCCACCAAGGCAAAATCATGGTGTACCTCCAGATAGGTTCTCTCCAAAAGGAAAAGTGAAGTATCCCATAGCCAATTATGTGTCATGTAAAAGTCTTTCATCCGAACGTCAAGCATGGGTGAATAATGTGGACTCAATTCAACCAACTCGGGTCGAAGACACTTTGAAGAGTTAAGAGTGGGCTGAAGCAATGGATAAGAGACAAGGGCATTGCAAAAAAATAATACTTGGGAAGTAGTTGAGCTACTAACGGGAAAGAAACCAGTTGGGTGTCGATGGGTTTTTACTGTGAAATACAAGGTTGACGAATCACTTAATAAGTATAAAGCAAGGTTGGTGGCGAAAGGGTATACTTAAACGTACGGAGTTGATTACCATGAAACTTTTTCTCCCGTGTCTAAGATGAATACAGTATGAGTTCTTATCTCACTAGCTGCAAATTTGAACTGGCCACTGAAATAGTTTTATGTAAAAAATAGCTACAAATTTGAACTGGCCACTGAAACAATTTTATGTAAAAAATGCATTTCTTCATGGACATCTGGAGGAAGAAGTGTATATAGATTTCCTTCTAGGGTATAGCAACGGAGGAAAAATTGGAGTGTGCCAATTGCGGAAGTCTCTTTATGAGCTTAAGAAGTCACCACGTGCATGGTTTGGGAAGTTCACTCAGGCTATGAGAAAGAATGGGTATTATCAGAGTCATGCTGATCATACTTTATTTATGAAGCGAAGAAATGGTAAAGTAAAAACCTTGATTATTTATGTAGATGATATGATAATAACAAGTGATTATTTAGATGAAATTGTCAAATTGAAGAAGAACCTTTCTATCAAGTTTGAGATGAAGAGTTTAGGTCACTTGAAGTATTTGCTTGGTGTGGAAGTTGCTCGTTCGTCCAGAGGTATTTTTTTTGTCTCAACGGAAATATGTTATGGATTTATTGAAGGAAACAAGGATGCTTGGTGTAAACCTGTGGATACTCTTATTGTGGAGAAACATTACTTGGGAATTTATTTAGATCAAGAACCAGTGGACAAAGGCAGATATCAGAGACTGGTAGGAAGACTAATTTACTTAGCTCATACCCGTCCAGATATAGCCTATCCAGTAAGTGTGGTGAGTCAGTTTATGCACTAGCCAAGTGTGGATCATATGGCAGCTATTATGTAGATTTTAGCTTATTTGAAGTCGGCTCCAGGAAAAGGAATTTTGCATAAAAATTCTGGTCATTTGAGGATTGAAGGATTTACTAATGCTGATTGGGCAAGTGATGTAACTGATAGACGTTCTACTTCTGGGTACTTTACATTTGTTGGTGGAAATCTAGTTACTTGGAGGAGCAAGAAGCAAAATGTGGTGTCAAGATTATCAACTAAGGCCGAATTTAGAGGTATGGCACATGGAATATGCGAAGTCCTTTGGTTACGTAAGTTACTTGGTGGTCTAGGTTTCAAAGCAAAAAAGGCGACAAGTTTGTATTGTGATAATAAATCTGCACAGGAGATTGCAGAGAACCCGGTACAACATGACAGAACAAAGCATTTAGAGGTTGATCGTCATTTTATTAAGTGGAAGCTGGAGAAGAAAATTGTTTCAATACCGTTTGTGAACTCGGAAGAGTAGCTTGCGGATATCCTCACTCATGCTTTGTGTAGTAGATCTTTTGGTGACTCACTTGTCAAGTTGGGCATGTGTGATATCTATGCTCCAACTTGAGGGGAATGTTGCCATGAGTCGTATTAAAAAGGGCATGTAAATATATTGTAAATATTAAAATCCTTTATTAGGAAGGATATGTGTGTGTCCTTTATTGTTTCCTTATAGAACAAAGATTGTATCTTGTATATATTGTTTATTATGCAATACAATGAGAATTAAGCAGTAAATTCAATTAAACAATGAAGTAAAATTTCTCAAGAGGTTTGAGAGGATTTCCGTAAAGCGAGTGTTTGCGTAAGGTACACAAATAAAATTTCTTAAGAAGTTTGAGAGGATTCGCGTAGAGCGAATATTTACTCAGGGCAGATTTGTGTGTTGATTTGGAGGGGTTTTGAATGTTGCTCTGCCTTATCTATTTGTAGTGATTATTCATTGTGGGACCGAAGTAGAATCCCACTCAGATCGTAATTCTTTTGACTTCTCCTATATCCTTTTTAGATAGGCTTCAGCCATTTCTATCAAACTTAGGACCCTGAACCCACCATTTTTCCATTTTAGATTCAATCTTTGGCTTCAATAGACACTCCTTGACTCTTAAAGTATCATTGACATTCAATTCAATCCTGAAGACTCCTCCTTGTATTAGGATTTAGACAACTCTATCTAGGCTTATAAGGAATCTGATTCATGGTAGGACTTGGCCGCTCTTCCTTGGGCCTGGCTTTACTTGGGAATATTCCATGTTCCCTAAGGCTTTTCCCTTGGGTTGAGCTAATGATTGCTCTCGGCCTAAAACTATTAATTTGGGTCCAAACAATAAGGTAAGGGTAAGGGCAACACAATTGCCCTTACTATTCACTCTAAATAGTAATTACCTTTGTGAAAGTCTAATTGTTTGGAAGGAGGAAGGGCAAGGCAAAGATGATTACTATCCATAAATATATTGTTTATTTTTCTAATGTTTTCTTGGTCTTATCCTCCACATGTTAGTATCGTTGTAGATTTTGGTTAAGATTCTCAACTATCCATGTAGTGCTATGTGTAATTATCCATTAGTAAATATTCGCTCAGATTTTTTATAAGATTCTCGACCATTCATTTAATGCCACATGTCATTATCCAATCTTATGATTTCCTCATTTTTCTCCACATAAACCTTTAAACCACCAGATCTACTCACACCATACCTACTCCATCATCTTTATGCGTCTTAGTTCATAGATTTTTACAAAACAAAATTCTTTGAACAATGGATTTAGGAGATTTAGGATGTGACCACAGTTATTCAACATAATTATGATTGCTATTTGCAACCATGATAATTACTTTGTTCAAAAGAAGGATGGTGCGTATGCTTAGGTTTTCTTGTTGAGCAAAAAATCACGAGTCTCTTGTGGATGCTTGCTTATGGGTGACCGATTGATGAGATAACAAGGATGAGGGGAATCCACTATTTTGAGGTACTTGATAGGTTCTGCTATGCAATCTAATATTTATACACCATAAGTAGACAACTAAGGTTCAAGTTTTCTTGGCATGATTGGAAGTATTGAATGCATGTATTGGCAGTGGAAAATTGCCCAAATTCATGGCAAGGAGATTACGAAAATTAAAAGGTACAAAAGTATCATTTTAGAGGCAATGACATCATTTGATACATGGATTTGGCATGCCTTCTTCGGTATCCCAAAAGCTCAAAATAACCTAAATGTTCCTGGTCAATCATCTATTTTCAACGTGGTGCTGAGAGGAGAGTCACCTCAAATCATGTATCAAATCAATGGTACATAGTAATCAAGGGCATACTATCTAGCTAATGAAATTTATATCTTGTGGTCCACTTTGGTCAAGACAGCACCAAATCCACACATAGCGAAGGAAAAACACTTTGAGACAAAGCAAGAGGGGTACATGAAGGATGTGGAGAGGTGTTTTGTTACTATTGACCCTAAAAACTACCAAGCTTACATGGTGCACAAGCTGAGTAACTAATAAGCTAACTACGTTCTTCAGTTGTGTGCGGAGCGTGCCAACTCATCGGCTGAGTTTGGTTAGGGAGTAAAATATGTTGATGTGGCGTCGGGTGCGCTATTGAGTTCTTGATCTTGCGACTGCGACTGAGGAAGGAACATGTCTCGACCTTTGGGTTCTAAAGCCTGAAGACAAGGTTACTAATCTCTTCAAAGTTCACAAATCGTTGGCGTCGTGTTCGGTCTCGATAATTATATTCATGAGAGTATAAGTAGGCCGAATTGGCACCAAACTATACGGACATAAATACTTGAAAAAGATAAATGTCTTGATTGTAAAAGTGGTTTAGCCGTCGGAGTGCTGAACTCTAAAATGTACTTTTCAAATATCTACTCATAAAACAAAACTCGGCTTTCAATGTGCCAAGCATAGTAACCTGGTAACATCTCATTTCGCCAAGAAGGCTGATGAGATAACCTTTACCAACAAGGACTCATAAATCCTTGTTGACTGAGACTTGGATAAATAATCAGTCGGTCTCGAAGCAGTGTTGTCTATCTATACTGAAGATGCTTTTTGGTTGGCCGATTCTACGGCTCCAATGCTATCTATCCAAACTAAAGGTGTGTTGGCGGGAAGAAAAGGGAAGAGGAAAAAATCTCAAGGTTGTTGAGAAGCATTGCGTAGGGAAATTTGTGTGTTGATTTGGAAAGGCTCTAAATGATTCATTCCCTTCTCTATTTATAGTAGCGAACCCCCCTCATGGCCGAACTAGAAATGTACTTTGATTAGAACTCTTTAACCCAATCTGATTAGGTTTCGGCCAATCCTAACCCCTATAGGACTTTTAACCAAACTCCTTAACAAACCATATTCATCCCCTAATTCTAAGCATCTTCAGCTTTAAGACTCCTTGTTACATTAGGGTTCGACTACCTTACCCTTATCTAAACCAATCCTTATAGCAACAGGATTCGACCGACCTTGATTGGACATCACATGACAAGATTCTAGATGAATGTTACTGGGCTAAGAATAACTCTATGCTTGGCCCGAAATATTATTTTAGGCCTAAACATTACCCTTTTGTTCCTGAGGTCTTCGACCTACAATTCCTGGCAGACCCTTGACCTTGAAGAAGTGATTCATTGCCAAAGAATAAACCCTTAGCATATTCCTTCTAGAAAAACCAGAGAACATTGCAAGCCTCAAATACTTTAACCACACAAATGCATTTATTAAGCACGACCTCTCACCTCTGGCAGTTTTCTTGACTCGTGGCAGCTTTTCATCACAACTATCCATCTTTAATAATGCGTACCACTTTGCGTAGCTTGATTTGAACTTTCATGCTTTTAACTTTTAGAAATTCTTGCCATTTGCTCCCAACCTAGAAAAAAGAACCCAAGCCTCGAAACCCAGAACAACTCCAAACCTTCATCAATGGCCTCTAATACTTTCATCACTAAGCTCACTGAGGAATGTAACAAATGCCAAGACTTCATCAATCGGAGTGCCATCAAAACCCTTCGATTTGAGGGTGATTTAAACACCACTCACCAGATTCTGGGACCACTCTTTAAGGACAACGTCCTAGAAATCATCACTGAGGTGCTGAAGGCCCATTGCCTAAAACCCCTATTCCAAGGGTATGATTGGTTGAAGTGGGAATCGACTAAACCTCAAGGAGCTTGGCCTTCGACCCCCGTAACTTGGGCTGATTAGGTTACTCAAATAGAACCACACTTTTGGTGATGAGTGAAAGACTCTTGGCATCTTTGACGCAATCAAACTCTTGACCTTTGAAATCAACATAGACCGAGGCTCCTGATGGTAGCCCTGAGCTTCTGGTGTTTGGCCACCAACACTATGGTTCTTCCTCTCAGACCCATTGGTCCAACCATGCTGGGCATTATTGCCATACTCGATATTTCTCCTGCCAGTATCCTAAGTGATACCAATGTTTCTTGGTATCAGTTCAATCTGGATCTAAAAGCAGTCTTCAACGATCGTACCATCGAGGTTTTGACAAAGAAGGATCAACAGCCATCAAAAGAAGATGTGCACAAATTGCACAAAAATTTCTTCAACTACAACACCTTAATCAACCACTTTGCTGGTCCAGAGAAAGAAGATCTTAAAAAAAGAGAGCACAAGGTCTTCTTGTTTTATTGGTACAATAAATTCATCTTTTGTACCAAGTCGAACAAGTGCTTGGTCAAAAATATGCCAATGGCAGAAGCTCTGGCCAACGGCCATATCCTGGCCCTCAGCCCGACCATCCTCACTAACCTCAATTGGTGCTTGGCCTAAACTTCTATAGGGAAGATCGATCCACACCAGAAAGGCCCACTATGGGTCTTCCAACTCTGGCTGCAGGTCAACTTTTCCACGCTGAGGCCAGAAATCCCAAGCTTCAACTCTTATGAAGTGATGGGTCTTCAACTGGCCTCGTAACCTATTCCTACTCACCCGGTCGAAAACATCTTTAAGTATTTCTTCGGGTTTGAAGATCTATCAGACGATGAATTTCTGATTTGCCGCTGCCAGAAATATCCATCTTCCATCAAACTCTCTACATTGGCATGGGAGGAGACTGAGGAAGCCGACCTTCGATAGTCTTGGCGGTCGCTTACGGGCTCACGACCTTCTACTTAGTTGCGATGCTCGATGAACTAGCTAGAAAGTCTACCATCCCAACTTCGTGGCTTGTCAATTAAGCTTCTTTCAAGGCTATCCTATGCCACTCCTCACTTCTCACTCACTTTTGAGCTAAGAACGCCTTTCCAGCTCTTCAGAGAGGAAATACGAGGAAACCGAGCAAAAATTTCAAGAACTATGTACCAAATTCGGCCTTCGGCCGAATACTCCAAAAACCCATAATACTAGCACTTGCACCAATTAGTGGGATGCTTATATCAATGAGAAGGCAAAGAAGGGAGAGTGGAGAGTCAGAGATTTAAGTTATTTCAAGTTAGACCACAGAAACAACCACTCTTAGTATCATTCTCTATTTTCCTGTTATTCAAGTCTAAGTGAAAAGACCACAAAATCCTTTGACCCCAACCATGGGCCAGGTGATCGAGGTTCAAGCCACCACGCAAGCTGGTGTTAAAGTTGAACCAGTCATCACCCCAATGGTCGAGGAACTTGCGATCCCAGAGCTGACCGTTACCCTTGCTGATGTTGACCCTGTAACTGCTACTCTGGAAAATGTGGCAACCACAGCCGAGAGAAACTTTTTCCCCCAATCCAAAGAAGAATCCAGTGATCGTCCTGGAAGAAGAGGTATGACAATTTCCTTTAATAATGTTTTCCTTTCATTTTGACTAGATCTCCCAACTAACGAACAATTTTCTTTTATGATCAGGAGAACGAGAACGAAATACCCTAGCTAGTGAGGCGCCATCGACGGGTTGAACCACTTACTATAAGTTCTTTGCCTCTGAACAATGGTAAAGGTGTCGCATCCCCTCTGGGTGATCTCTAACTGGCGGTCGAGATGGCTAGCCAGATCAACCCCTAAGTGGTCGAAATAGGTTTGGGATATGAAGCAGCACATTCTGTTGAACCAGAAGCAACAATAGAGACGCCGATTCATCCCTATGACCAGAACTTCGATATCCCTTCTCAGAAGGTCACTTCGACCTTTGTAAGACTCATCATCATTTTCTTTTATTAATTTCTTGCCTTAGAACTCTAAACCAAGAAAAACATTAAATGCCAAGTGCCCAATCGCTCATTTCACTGAAAATTCTATGCGTCGAATTTATATTTCCTTGCCATCTGATTGGCCATCAAACATATATAACCTTCATTGGCCGCATGAATTGAAAAGTTGCCTTAAACACTGGGCTCGGCCATTAAGCTTTCTGGGTTTGACCAACGAACCAGCAGACATGGCTGAAGTCTCTTCTTGGTAGGTCTAACACAACCTCTTTCTCTGCCAACCTTTTGAATTATCTTTTCTCTAACAAATCTTTTCTATGCAGCCTTCATGGGAAGTCAAGCTTGACGCCTTTCTCTCTAGCACTTCAGGGACAGCTGGGCCATCTGCAACCACGGTCGAGTCTAGCGTCTTCGCCAAGCTACATGAATGACCTTGCCATAAATCCTTTAACGTAAAGGTCTCAACTTTATGGGAGAGTGCTTGAACGACCTTGCAACTGACAGCCTGCTGAGCAACGAGAGTGTTATTCATCTGTCAACTGTCCTGGAAAGAACTCAACAATATCAAGCTGTTTTCTAGAAGGCTCTTCAAACAGAGGACGACTTCAAGGTTGCAATAACTGCCCACGAAGCTATCTGACTAGAGCTCGAGGTAATTAAGGCAAAGAAGGAGAGATTGGCCGACCTTGACCGTCAAATTGTTGAACTTTATCATCAGAGATCGAGCGTTGTTTTTGAGCTTGAAAAGGATTTTGGGTCGAATGAACCTCAACTGGTAGAGTACATAGCTGGTATGAAATGGATAAAGCAACTAAAGGCTAACAAAAGAACACGACAGGCCGAGGTCACGATAGGCGAAGTGAAGCTTTTCTTCCTTCGACTCCTTAGGATTTTTATGTGCCAGCTTGTAGCCCGATCGGTTTCTTTTTGTAATTTTACGTGTACGCCCTTTGAAAATTAATGAAATCAATCCTTTATTCTTGCATCTCCCAAGTGATCGGATAATATTTCTTTAAGAATTTCCCATTGATTGGTAATTTATGAATTAAACCAGTTCGATCCTTGAGGTGGTATGCCTCTCTGCCGAGAACTTTTTGGACGATGAATGGACCTTCCCAATTCGGCAACCATTTCCCAAATTTGGGTTCCTTAATCCTTATTGGTAACACGGTTTGCCATACTAACTCACCTTCACTGAATGTCTTTTGCCTAACTCGTCGATTATAAGCCCATTCTGCAAACTTTTTCTGCACCAATAGTAAATTATAGGCATCGAGCCTAGCTTCCTCGATATCCTCTAACTCTTGCCTCATGGCCTAACAATACTCTGCACTGAACAAACTACTTTGTTTAATAACTCTTAACGAGTTTATGCTTAGCTCGATTGGTAGCATTGCGTCGTGTCCATAAGTTAATGCATATGGGGTCGTCTCTGTTGTTGATCGGAGTGAAGGTTAATATGCTCATAATGCCTTGTATAACTTTAAATGCCATATACCAGGCTTTTCTTTTATCATTTTCTCAAGGATACCGATTAGAACTTTATTACTTGCTTCGGCCTGTCTGTTTGCTTGTGGGTAATACGGCGTGAACTGTTCAAGCTAGATTTTCAAACTTGCTATGTATTCTTTAAACCTATTGATTGTTAAAATCATGTCGTTGTCCGTTATAATTGTTTTTGGTATGCCGAATCTTGTCACAATGTTTTCTTCTACAAAATTGCAAACTTTTTTTGATGTTAACTTGGTGTATGATTTTTCTTTGACCCACTTGGTGAAGTAGTCGGTCCCTACAATTGTCCATGCATGCTTTGCCGATCTGGAAGACGGCGTAATCTTACCGATTACATCTATGGCCCATCCTCTGAACGTTCATGGCTAGGTGACCGAGTGAAGTAATTCGGTAGGGACCCTTTATATGGGCCCATGGATTTGACATTGTATACAACCTTGCGCGTATTCAATGCAATCTTTTAACATACTTGACCATAAATAACCATGTCGGCAGAGCAACCAACGTGTTTTGCTTCCGGATTGATGAACCCTGCATATTCCTTCGTGTACCTCTGTAATAGCTTAGATGACCTCATCCGGGCCGGGGCACAATAATAACATACCGTCTTCACCTTTTTGGTATAGTTCATTCTGGTATATTATGTAATTTGTGGCTTGTACCCTTGTCTTGCAGTCGTGTTTGCCACTAGGATTATCAAGATACTGTATGAATAATCTTCTCTAGTCGTTTGATAATGTCTCAACCGCGCAGATATCCATAAGATCCTCTTGTTCCAACAATGAAGGTAGGGACATAACTCGTGTATGGATTATGTGGTCGTGTTGGAGAACTTGTTGATCAACTAAGGCCGGGTGTAGATGTTGCACCACTGGTTAGACCTGGCCCTGTTTGCCCCTAGGAGTTGTGTTCCGGAAGCTATTTAAGCTAACTCGTCTGCGTTAGTATTTCAAACTCATCAAATGTGCTTGAACGTAATGCCTACAAATGATTATCCTAAATAGCTGGCAACCATATGATAGGACGCTAGAGTACAACTCATGCAACGATAAGTCCCATTGAGTTGGTTAATCACAAGTTCTAAATCACCGAGAACGAACACATAGGCTGCCTTCAAGTCGTGAAGGACATTAAGGCTGGTAATGAGGGCTTCATATTCGGCCTGATTGTTTGTATAGTCAAAATCCAACTTGAGAGAAAAATACCATCGGTAGTGATCAGAGGATTGGATGACGATTCCAACGCTGGCCGAGGTCGAGGTACTAGAGTTGTCAAAATACATCGTCCAATAATTATCACGTGTTTCCACCATGCTAATTTTGACGTCGTTGCCCCCAAAACCATATAGAGAAGGATGTTGAGCTAAGAAACCGACCAGCGCCTGTCATTTGATAGCTTTTTGGGGCATATATTGCAAACTAAATTTCGATAGCGCCATTGTCCATTTCCCAATTCGGCCTTTTACTATCAATCGAGTGAGAATATAGCGAATAACATATGTCTAGGCGATGACCTGAGTAATAGAAGGGAGCATGTAATGCTTGAGTTTAGACGCATCAAAGAACAAAGCCAAACAAAGTTTCTCGACGGCTGAGTAATTTATCTTAGCTGAGTTCAAATTCCAGCTAAGATAAAAAATGGCATGCTCCCACCCAGTGTCGTTGTCTTGCGCAAGAAGACAACCAATGGATTTCTTGGCAGCTGAGATATACAACTTAAGAGGTTTACCGCGCCGAGGTGGCACGATGACATCTAGGGTGGTGAGGGAGACCTTAATTTGCATGAAAGCATCCTGATGTTCATCGCGCCATTCAAATTTTTCAAAATCCTTAAGTTTCAAGAGTGTGGAAAAAACCTTCATTTTCCTCGTTGAGTTAGAAATGAAATAGTAGAGGAAATTAATTTTGATGAGTAAGGATTGTAATTGCTTCTTGGTTGTTGGGGGTGGAGCATTAATGATCACTTGAGCTTTATTCTCATCTACCTCGATGCCACGATGATGTACAAGGAAACCCAATAAGTTATCTGCCGATACACGAAATGCGCATTTGGTAGGGTTCATTTTAGGGTTATGTTGGCGCATACAAAGGACAACTCACCAAAAATCTAAATGCGTTTGGCGGTGCTTTGATTTGACCACAACATCATCGATGTATACCTCAATGACTGTGCCAATCAGGTCATAAAACATGGTATTTATAGCGCGTTGATATGTGGCATCGACATTCTTAAGTCCAAAAGGCATGACGACCCATTCGTAGGTCCCGAGTGCCTTGGGGCAACGAAAAGTGATTTTGTGGATGTCGACCTCAGCAATGAAAATTTGGTTATAACCAGCGCGGCTGTCCATGAAAGATAACATCTCGTGGTTTGCTGTAGCGTCAATTAACAAGTCTGAAATTGGCATTGTATATTCATCTTTAGGGGTTGCCAAGTTCAAATTACAAAAACAATGCAAATACGTATAGTACCATTTTTCTTTAAAACTAGGACAATATTCGCCAACCATTCAACGTATCAAGCTGTCTGAATAAAACTGGTTTTTAAAAGTTGAATGAGTTTATCTTTTATGCCGAGATGAACTTCGATCGAGAATCATCGGGGGGGGGGGGGGGAGATTTGGCGAAAAGGTTTACAACCAACCTTGATGCATAATTCGTGCTCGATGAGTGTTCGATCCAGGCCATGCATGGTAACTCTAAGTGAAACAGTCTTTAAATTCTTTGAGCAATTTACAAAGCTCAGCTTTCATAGGTTGGGGCAACAAAGAACTACTAAATAAAGGCCGAGGGTCATCAGTCATTCCAACGTTTATTTTATCTAATGGATCTTTGACTTAGGGACGACTGTCTTCGAGCTCGGCTGGGGCAGCTTGGATTTTATCAAGTGATAGGGCTGGATCGTTGTCTCTTTCAGCAAGGAACTCTACTAAGTTCATGCCAAAATTTGGTTGCTCGGAAATAGTTTACTAATTTACCAGCAGGCGTTCCATGATAGATGAAACTACGGCCGGGCGTCTATCCTATTTGGTATCAAGTATCAGGATCGTTAATTAGGTTAATCAACTCGAGTCTTGCTGAATCCTGCTAAACAGTCTAGACGCCAACCTCGATGGCTTTTTGAACTAAGATCCGAGTCGGCCATCATTTTTCCTTGAAACCTTGTAGGGTGATGTAACCGACATGATCATCGTAATAGCATGCTTGAATCATATTAGCTTTGAACGGCTAATTATCGGCCGGATGAACTACATCTGATTTGCAGTCCTAAAAGATGGGGACTTAACATAATGATGAGGAGATACAGCCAGTTTGGTGGATCCAATCACGACCAAGCAATGCATTATACTCGATCTTTGAATCGACTATAAAAAAACGGTCATGTGATTTCAACCTGCGATAGCCACCTCTAAAGCAAATACTCCTTTGGTTTAAGATTTGTCGCTGACAAAGCTGCTCATGGTTACCCTTGATGGAATGAGTTCATCTTTGGAGTGATGTAATGCTTTCATGATTGAAACGGGCATGATGTTGACTGTTGCTCCACAGTCGACAAAATTTTTAGAAATCGGGTATCTTTTGATATGGGTTGTGACATACAACGACTTTAAGTGATGAAGGTTAACGGATGAAACATGGGGAAACAATTTGGTACGAGCTGCTTTAAGTTTATCCTCTTTGCTCATTTGCTTAATTTTTTCGGCGACCACAAAATCGACTTCATGGCCTCCTCAGCAATCATGTCACTGTCCAGGACATTTGGTTGGGATGTGGTTGGCCAAAATTCTGCAAGTAAGACATGGGCCATGCTGATTTTTATGTTGTCGAAGACCGAAGGGCCTATCAGGTTGTGATCTTCGTCCTTTGGATTTTCAGGCAAGGTGTTTTGCTCCTGGGCATTATTAGTTGGGTCTTCTTTGGTTGCAGTGAAAAAACATTCATGCGGTATGTTTGTCTGAGTTGTTTCGTTTTGAATTTCGACCACTGGCTCGCTCGGCATTGGGACTTGGTCTTGTGCTTATAAAACCTTATGAGTCTGCTTCTGATATGCAATGCAAGCGTCTCTTGTGTCCAGGTAAGCATCTAAACATGCCACGCGTTTTTTTCATCGGTCGTAAGACCGAAAAGAGAAACAGCTAAGAAAACTTCAAAATGGTAGCGTAGATGTTGGAACCTAGTATATGGTTCTACCCCAAAGCTGAGAACTCGGGCCTCATATATATGTTGGAACCTAGCCTTCATTCCCAGATCTGATCACTTTTGGATAATCTATTCGGCATTGGGGCAGGTTAACGCTAGATTAAAAGACTCTTGGCATGCATTTAGCAGGCCGTACAAGTCATTAGCCAAATGCTTCTTATGAAAATTCTGCATGTATTCAAAAGCTTTGTCGAGAAATGGCGAGTGGCGATTCCGTTTGACTTTAATTATGGCTCTTATGGAGGTACCATAAGAAGTTTGCTTTTGGCTTCTTTCTGGAAGTGCTCAAGGTGAGGTTTCATCTCCCCAGGCCGAAGAAGGAGTTTGATTCACTTCTTGGACTCTTCAATTGTGGTTTCAAAATCACGATCGATTACCTTCTTTCCTTGAAGCAGTTCAGTCATGATTGTTCGAAGTTGTCGGTTATCATCATTTCCCACTATTTCTTTCGGTTGCCATTTGGTAGCTAGGGTAGCCTGGGATGATTGTTGGTGAGCCATATAGTCAATTTTTTGGCGACGACATTTCTGCGATTTGGACAACTACGCAGTATATGCACCAGTAGAGGAGTTGTAGCTATACCAACGCTGGTCATGTGACTTAGGTGGTTTGAAGGTTCGCCGGTTCGCGGGTGAACTTGAGCTGCCAGAGTTGCACACATAATAATCTTTATTGTAAAATGATGCATCGAAATTAAGTTGTTGTATGGCCGAAGACGGCTTGTTATTCTGTGTTTGAAGGCCGAGGCTATCGAAAACTTTCTAGCATTGGCCTGCATTGAGCACCTTTTAAGATGTTGTCACAGCTGTAAAGGCTAGTTGTGGTACTTTAGCCCGAAGTGGCTGTACCTTCGGCTCAGTTATGATGATGTTTGATTTACACCAACTACATAAAACCATTGGCCCGTTAATTTCCTCTGTGTTGGAGTCTGACATTGACTCGGTATAAGCTGGGTTTGAAAAGTATTTATATGGCTCGTCCAAGGATATATCAACTTTCAATAGCGGCTGAAAATTCTACTTAGGGACATACTGCGTTGGGATGAATTTGACTTTTCCCTTTCTCTTGTCCTTGGGTAGATGAGCATTTACCATGCTTACCATTATCGAAGGGAAATGATCGGTGTCAACGACCATTGGAGGTTTCTCGGGAAACTTAAGTTTGCCATTCTCAATCCAGCTTTGGGTGGCGTCGCGAAATACGACACAATTATTTGTCGTATTCTTGTTTGAGTTGTGGTATTTGCAATACATCTTTCCCTTCAAATTTTTGGCCTTGGAAATATTATGTCCTGGCCGAAGCTTGACGATTTTTGCAAGTAACAACTAGTCGAAGATGGCATCGACCTTGGTGATTTTGAAAGTGTGGACCTTTGACGTTTTGACGGCAGCTTCCACAGGGCCAACGCCTTGCATACGTATGGTTTGTCAATTACTATCTCGACCACATCTATACTGGCATATTAGGACTCTTTGTCTTCGACCGATGCATAACTTACTATTGGGTTTTTATAGATCATCCCTTGAGATTTTCTCTTCTTTGAGTAAATAATCATATTGCATGACATATTGAGCCAGTTCATACATATCACAGAAGTTTGCCCCCAAGAATTTCTTTTTGTATTCCACGTCCAGGCCATTCAGGGCAAGCCTAACAAACTTGACTTCAGTGAAGGGTACTCGGCATCAATTTCTGGTCGATCTAAACCTCGTAAGATATTCCATTAGTGACTCGTTAGATGATTGAGCCATTCTGGCCAGAGAAGAAACTGACATTTCCATCCTTGGCCAATAGAATTGCTTATGAAATTTCTCGACTAATTCCTTCCAACTTTAGAAGGAGTTAGGTGGGAGGTTGATGTACCATGCGAACGCTGAGTCGATTAACAAGAAATTGAGTAGTTGTAGTTTATGAAAATCACTGTAAACATCTCCACATTGAGCAGTGAACCGAGCCACGTGTTCTAACGAGGACAAAGATAATTCTCCAATGAAAAGGCTAAAGTCTGGAATCTTGAATCCCTTAGGATAGTCGAACCTTTCTACAAAGCCTGGATATGGGTGAATGAATTTTGGAAACTTGGGCTTGTTTTTTAAGGTCGAATCAATCATTCTTTGGACTTTGACCATGTCAACAAGCGCTGCTTCTGCTATTTAGTCAGTTCTGACCTATATGCCGCTTGATTCACCATTTTTCTCTAAGTCAATCATTTTGAGCCCAGCAGATCCTGTCTCGGCCTGTATCACTTGCAGGGGATGATTCTTTAGAAGAGGCAGCTACTTGGGTCGATCGACGAGTCAAATGTCGTGGACTTTATTAACCAAAACTTCGAGCAATTTGCTGTGCACAATGTTATTATCACACATCTCTTCAAGTATGCTTTTTACCTCTCAAACTACCAAGATTGTTCTTCAAATTGTCGCTGAAGGAAATATCTAGATGGTGGATCGAAGGCCTCATTATCGTCATCATCACAATCCTCCACTAGTCCTTCAACCAAAACGCCTTTTGTTGTTTTGGTAGGGATTTCTAGATCATAAGTCTGACCGCTGAGATTAACTTCATTTTCTCAGCGTGTTGTACTTGTGGCTTCAGGTATTACGGCAACAGGAAGATTTTGTGTGACAAGTTGTCTTTCTTGGGCTTTGGACTGTAGGTGGAAGATTAGCCATTGACTTACCCATGACTGTTTTCTTTTTTAACTAACCATGTTTCAATGGTCATGAAATTCGTAGCTTTAGTGATGTGTCCCACTGGGCATGCCAAAATGTTGACCCTAAAAACTGCCAAGCCTACGTGGCGCGTAGGCTAAGTAACTAATAAGCTAACTACGTTCTTTGATTGTGTGCTGGGCGTACCAACTCGTCCGCCGAGTTCGGCCTGACAAGCCATCTTGTCTTGGGTGCGTTGTTGACTTCTTGATCTTGCGACTGCGGCCAAGGAAGGAACAAGTCTCGACCATTGGGTTCTAGAGCCTGAATACAAGGCTACTAATCTCTTGGAAGTTCACAAATCATCGGCACCGGGTTCAGTCTTGATAATTATATTCGTGAGAGTATAAGTACACTGAATTGGCACTAAACTGTATAGACACAAATACTCGAAAGAGATAAATGTCTTGCTTCTAAAAGTGGTTCCGCCATCGGAATGTCAAACTCTAAAATATACTTGCAAATATCCAATCATAAAACAAAACTTGGATTTCAATATGCCGAGCTTAGTAACCTAGTAATACCTCACTTCACTGAGAAGGTTGATGAGATGACCTCTACCAACAAGGACTCGGAAATCTTTGTTGACCGAGACTTAGATAAATAATCAATTGGTCTCGAAGCAGTGCTGTCTATCCAAATTGAAGATATTCCTCGGTCGGTTGATTCTACGGTTCCAGTGATGTTTATCCAAACTGAAGATATCGCTAGTTACCTTCACAGTGCTGTTTATCCAAACTGAAGATGTGTTGGCGGGAAGAAAGGGGAAGAGCAAAAAATCTCAAGGTTGTTGAGAAGCTTTGCGCATGGCAATTTGTGTGTTGATTTGGAGAGGGTCTGAATGATGCATTCCCTTCTCTATTTATAGCAGCGAACCCATTCACGGCTAAATTAGAAATGTACTCGGATTAGAACTCCTCAACCCAATCTGATCAGGTTTTGGCCAATCCTAACCCTATAGGACTTTGAACCAAGCTCCTTAACATACCAGATTCATCCCCTAATTCTAAGCATTTTCAGCTTTAAGACTCCTTGTTGCACTAGGGTTCGACTACCTCACCCGTATCTAAACCAATCTTCCTAGCAATAGGATTCGGCCGATCTTTACTGGACAACCCATGACAAGATTCTAGATGAATGTTACTGGGCCGAGAACAACTCTAAGCTCAACCCAAAATATTATTTTGGGCCCAAACAGTTACACTCCAAGCTCGTTAGGCAATCATTAGAGGATTTGCTCGACTGTGGAATGATAGAGCACTTCGAAGCATCATGATGACGTGCATCATCCTTCACAATATGAATGTGCAAGATGAGTATGATTACGATGAAGAATATTTGGACGAAGACACAATGAACAATTTAAAAACTAGAATTTATCAAGCCCATGACAACACTGAAGAATTAGCCAAACATCCATTAGAACGGGATTGATGTTACCTCATCATGGTCATTCATCGTTACCACACTGTACATTTGACTTATATCCACAAAAAGAGTCACTGTGACTTTTTTTTTTGGTTGGGTTCAACATAAGATTCATTGATGGAAGTAAATGTTACAAGTGAGAAACTTAAATAAAAAGGCTGCTAGTAGGCATAAGAAAAAAAAGTCGTATGCAAAGCACATGATGGCCCAATTACCACCATGTACCTCACCAATTTGCTATTTGGGTTAGCTGATACGCGATCAGCACTGACAAAACACAAGGGCCAAAGTACAAAACCACATATGCAAACAAGTCCCAAATGACTTGATTGAGCACATGTGGGCGATCAAACTTGCTTGAAATGAATGAAGTTCATTCTCATGCTTAAATGTTAAACTTGCAGTATTTTATTTTATAAATTTTTATGTGTAATTTTAATTTGCAAATTTGTTGAGCTTTGTAAGATTTTTTTTTTAAGTGTGAACTTTATGAATTTTAAAAATTTTAATAATTTTTTTAAGAATATTTTTTGTAATTTTTGTGAGTTTTAATTTTTTTAGAGTTAGATTAATAATGACCATTGAATTCTCAGTTTTTTTGAAACCAGATACCATACAAAGCGCCGCGTGGCGCAATAGGGCTCCTGCCTTTCACCTAACTGCCCCTCCTTTTTTCCTCCAATGGATCCATTTTCTTTGGACAACTGGGATTATTGGAGATGCTCAAATAGAGAGGGATATGTGTCACAAACTTTAGTAAACGAATTCACTTTTATCTATTCGAGACATATTAGACGATCATACACAACTATTTCCTTCAAAATCTCTTAATCATAACTAAAATTAATATACACTTTAACCACTCAGTATTACGGTTTAGTGATATTCATTTTCACTTGTAAGTGAGAGGTCTTAGGTTCGAATCTCGTTGATGGTGAATTTGATACCAAATTAGGCGGGTCATGGTGTGGCTTAATCGAACTGCCCCTCCTCTTAGTGTAAAATATATTGTTGTACTTAAAAAAAAAAAATTTAATATACACTTTATAGCAGCATTATTAATTAAAAGTAATTAATTTGGAATTCATATATTTTGAAAAGATATTGAATTGCTATGTCCAAACCCATGAGATAGGCATGCATTGTGTTTAAAATTTAGCTTGTTATGCCCAAGCATATTTATAATGGGTTAACCCTACCATCTCAATTTTGTGAGACACCGGCCAGTCTAATGTTTAATCAATTCAGATCACACACTAATCAGATGTAGGAATATTATTATAATCAAATAATGATGTAAGCTTAACTTAGCCTAATGATATACTAATATGTCTTGTGTGGTCCAAATATTTGTCAAATATGACTAAACAAAAGAAGTGAAAAGAAAAGCTCCTTTACATGTCCCTTTCTTTTGCAGCTTTGCCAGGGATAGTTGTTGACAAGTCAAGATCTTCAAAGCTATATTTTTCCATGAAAACCTAATTTTTTTTTTTCTTATTCCAATCCAAACTCTTGTCCCTCAAAATTTGACTGTTGAAAAAACCATGGGTCGGTTGGGCATGCCGGCCTCCAAATTTTATTAAACAATTTATTTCATATGGATACAGACGTTGCGTAAAATAAACTGACACATATTGTTATATAATTAAAACGATATGTTGAAATGATTATATATCTAGATTATGCAAGTCTTTCTCCAAATGCTGCTACTATACAAACAAACTCTTCAAAACCGGCAAGAAATATTGTGGCGTGGCTTTTGGTACACTCCACCAAAATAGAATTTATTATACAATATTGTGTGTTCCATACAAAGTGATATAAAAGTCCATAAAAATTAGTTATAATTTGGAGTTCTCCCAACAAACTTTGATTAATTTTTTTTATAGCAGTTTCGTGAGCATTCTGCATATGGTGTCTGCTACGATTGGTTATCCCGACTGACCCCAAATTGAAAAATGCATGCATGAATAATGCATTCGATTAATTATTGAGTTTCAAGGGGAAAAAAAGTAATATTTTTCAAAGATAATGCTTTGAAATTGTGGAGGTGACTTGAGAAAGAGGTATAAAATTTCATGTGGAAGACTAAAAGGGATGATGAAATGTCGGTTGAGACGCATTAGAAAATATCAGAGGTTCTTGTTCCAATATTTTATGGGAATTGTTATTAGCACTCCAAAAATCTCATTCTACACTCCAAACTTTCTATATTAGAAAAGAAAAATACACTTGTAAGGAGTGTAAAATGAGATTTTTAGAGTGACAATAACACTTCCCCTATTTTATTTATTATTATTATTGTTAGGGTTCAGATTAGGGTTAGGTTTTTATATGATTGCGACGGTTGCTAGATGCAGTCTTAATTTAGTTTTAGTAGCTCATGTTCCCATTGATCAATTAACAACAAAGTATTAATTTTTTTGTTTCTTCTGTTAATTATATATAATGGTATAAAGTAGTGTTAACTCAAAGAGGCAAACCCCTACATTTATGCAAGGGAATAAAATTAAGAAATCAGGGCCAAAATAAGTGAAACGAAGACGTACAGATGCTCTGGTTAGAAAATGTGAAAATGACATAAAGACTCAGGGCCAAATGGGTAGAGGAAGACCTAGCAAGACTTAGAAAGAGACTCTAAAAAAGACTTGGACTACTTAGTTCTAACGAAAGATATGGTACAAAACCAAAAATGATGACGTTCTAAGATTCATAAAACTGATCCCATTTATGAATTAGATTGGGTTATGAATTTAATTGCTTGATGCTCTTGTTACCATTGCTTCTAAATTTCCAATGAATAATTAAGCTTCGTTCTTCTTGAAACAAAATTAACAAGAGCATCCAAAAAGCAAGGACTGTTCCACATCACAATAATATAATACATACTGGAATTTGCATGCATGTGATGTGAATTTAGTGTTGTTACTGCTCTCTGCAGCCTTAAGGAGGAGAGAGGAGGACTACGTGAGTCAGATGCCAGCAGAGTATGAGAGAGGAGGCACCTAACCCCACATGCCCGCCTCATTTCAGGCCATGTCTACGTGTTGTGGGGCCCCCCTTGTTCCTTTTCTCTTAGACCACCTTTCTTTTTTATTTTCCACGGCTCTCCGTTTTCCTTTCTCAGCTTCCCCATCCCTCCCTCCCAGCACGGCCTCCACTCCCTTTATAAAGCCCTCCAAACCCGGTCCCCAATCCCACTGCACCAAACACAATCCTCCTCGATCTCTCTCTTTCCTCTTCCCCTCACTGCCTTCTCCTCTCTGTTTATAACCAACACGCAACAAAAGACCCTTCATTTCAAATTGACTTGCGGCCCTCGCCACTCCAAAATCTTATCTTCAAATGGCTGTCGACTCCTCACTCTCTCCCCTCGGCCCACCGGCCTGCGACAAGGACGCCAAAGCGTTACAGTTCATTGAAGAAACTACCCGGAACGCGGACGCCGTCCAAGAGCGGGTGCTGTCCGAGATACTAGCTCGCAACGCCCAGACCGAGTACCTTAAACGCTTCGAACTCGGCGGCGCCACCGACCGCAAAACCTTCAAGTCCAAACTCCCCGTGATTACCTACGAGGATCTCCAGCCCGAAATCCAACGCATTGCCAATGGTGATCGCGCTCCCATCTTGTCAGCTCATCCCATCTCAGAATTCCTCACCAGGTAATTGATTACTAAATCACAAACTAATTAATCACCCGTATAATTTTATTCACAAAAATATGTGAATTAATTTATTCATTTTGTTGACTTTTTATTTTTTATTTTTATGGAAAATTACAGTTCTGGGACTTCAGCTGCAGAGAGGAAGCTGATGCCAACAATTCAGGAGGAATTGGATCGCCGCCAATTATTATACAGCCTTCTCATGCCCGTCATGAACCTGTAAGTATTTTAAAAATAGTTATTTAATTAAAATAGACGTTTAAATTTGTTTATTTATTATTTAATTAACTTATCATTTTCTAATAAACTCATTTTTTCAAAATGGAACAGTTGTGTGCCCGGGCTGGACAAAGGAAAGGGCCTATACTTTCTGTTCGTGAAGTCCGAAACAAAGACGCCGGGCGGGCTTTTGGCCCGACCCGTTCTCACCAGCTACTACAAAAGCGAGCACTTCAAGACGCGCCCGTACGACCCGTACAACGTGTACACGAGTCCCAATGAGGCAATCCTTTGCCCGGACTCCTTCCAGAGCATGTACGCCCAAATGCTCTGCGGCCTCCTCGAGCGCGAAAAGGTCCTCCGCCTCGGCGCCGTTTTTGCGTCCGGTCTCCTCCGTGCAATACGGTTCCTCCAGCTCAACTGGCAACAACTAGCAGAAGACATCCGGACCGGAACTCTCAGCTCGAAAATAACTGACCCGGATTTGAAATCTTGCATAGGCGGGATCTTAAAACCGGACCCGGAGCTAGCGGATTTCATGTCCAAACAGTGCGGAAACGAAAATTGGGATGGGATTTTAACTCGGATATGGCCAAACACGAAATATCTGGATGTGATAGTGACTGGCGCGATGGCGCAGTACATTCCGACGTTGGATTACTACAGCGGCGGATTGCCGATGGCATGTACGATGTACGCATCGTCCGAGTGTTATTTCGGACTCAATCTCAACCCGATGTGCAAGCCTTCCGAAGTTTCCTACACGATAATGCCAAACATGGCCTATTTCGAGTTCCTCCCTTACGAGCCAAACTCGGTGAGTGGCGGCGGCGAGTCGGGAACCAGACTCGTTGACCTCGTCGAGGTCGAGGTCGGAAGAGAGTACGAGCTCGTAATCACCACCTACGCCGGGCTTCACCGATACAGAGTCGGGGACATCCTCCGAGTCACCGGGTTCCACAACTCGGCCCCGCAGTTCCACTTCGTGAGGAGGAAGAACGTTTTGCTCAGCATCGACTCGGACAAGACCGACGAAGCAGAGTTGCAACTCGCCGTCGACAACGCCTCCAAGCTCCTCAAGAAATTTAGCGCTAGCGTGGTGGAGTACACGAGTCACGCCGACACGACGACAATCCCGGGGCACTACGTGATCTATTGGGAGCTTCTCGTGAAGGACTCGACGAACTCAGAGAGCGAATCGTTCGACTCAGTGATGGACCAGTGCTGCCTAACGATGGAGGAATCACTTAACTCGGTGTATCGGCAGGGTCGAGTGGCGGACAACTCGATCGGGCCGCTAGAGATACGCGTGGTGAAGAACGGCACGTTCGAGGAGTTGATGGACTACGCGATCTCGAGAGGCGCGTCGATTAATCAGTACAAGGTACCGCGGTGTGTGAATTTTACCCCAATCATGGAGTTACTGGACTCCAGGGTAATTTCCAAGCATATCAGCCCATCTTTGCCGCACTGGACTCCTGAAAGGAAGATGCGGTAAAAATAAAAGTCAACAAGGTGGTGACTGTTATATAAATTTCTTTTCCTTTTATTTTATTTTTTAGTTTTGGGTAATTTATGGGTTAGGACTTTTTATTATTATTATTATTTTTAAGTTAAATGGAGAAAAAAATTGTAAGTTGGGATTAGGACATATAAGGTTTTGTAATGGGGTTCAATTCAGAATTGAGTTGCGGAAACAATGTAACATGTTTTCAAGATGTGCGTTTGTTGACGATGATGAATGGTGGCTTTCATAGTCAGTGGCTTTTTGATCATCGTCCATCCAATGAATGACATGACATAATTCCAAAGCTTAAGACATAATTATCAGAATCGTTTAATTACTGTTTCGTTTCCATACCTCTGATTTCGTATTTTGTGTTGTAAATAGAAGAAAGAATGCGGAAGATACGATTATATAAGAAAGAATGAACGAAAGACTGTGAAAGAAATATATATTGAATGACACACAACATTAACACATTCTATTTTACCCCACATATAGTGTTAAAAACTATTCAACAATTGAAAGAGTATGTGAGAAGTAAAATTACGTGTGAAAATCATCATCCTTAAATGTGACATTTTCTAGTAAGCCAAATATTTGTCATGATGTGACCGTTCGAACTTTGCTTCACTTATAAAGTACAAAAATTATATATATATATTTTTGCATTTTAATAAAAAGAGTATCAAGAATGATTAAATTTTTCAGAAGCACCAATTCATATCTCAATTTTTTAAATCTTAACCGATGTGATAACATTGTATTAGTTTACATATCGAATTATGAATTATTATTTATATACAAACAATAATCAACTAATATGTAATGTGTCACTAATATTAAACATTTAAGAGAACATGTTTTTAAATAATTTGAATGCCTACACCCTAAGACCCTTTTAAATAAGTAAGACCCACAATTGGGGAGACAAGCTTTTGGGAATATACTTGAAGACTTTGGTAAGCACTAGTGATCTCCCATTCCATCAATTTGTGTCAAATTCAAATGAAATTATCAACATAATTATACTACTAGTTGACCTGTTTTAATTTGCTTCCTAAACCCAAAGAGCTTCGCCACAAGAATCTTATCAACACGATCGTATTACACTTGAGATTTGAGATCAAAATCAGAACAATGGAAGCAAAGGAGATAATAAAAAAAGTAATGAAGGATAATTTTGATTAAAGGTATGATATATTGTCAACAACCCCTTTATGTTGTTTGATGGTAAGTGGCAAATTAATCACTAACTCTACCAACGCTTGACAAAGTAGGCCTCCTCAACGGAGTGTAATTCTCAAATCGGAGAGTTAAATCCTAGCATAAGCAATCAGGTTAGATCAATGTTCTAATATAAGAGGATTAAAGCAGACTATCCATACATTCGATTTTTTTTTCTTTTCGTTTCGTCGTTCTGTTTAAGATTCACAAGAGTACCGATCATGCAACCAGAGGATGTCGAATGTTGAGAGATCATATCAAAGGACTGCTAGATTAGGGCTGGTAGTTTGTTAGGGACAGAGCAAGAAAAAAAAATTTGGCCGAACCTGGGGACAGAGATCGATCCGACAAGCACACTAACGATAAGGACCGACGTCCGGCAAAGAAACCAACCATCAACATAAACTACATCAGTGAAAAAAGTGAGCAGGCAAGGGAGACGGTCGTCAGAAACTCGATCCCAATTACCCTAAGGTGGATCCCCTGCCAGCATCTCCAGGTTAAGTAAAGGCAAAGGTAACATGAACTACACATGGTTTGATTTCCTTCTCGAGATATGTAGACAGTCTTCTTCGAACTTAATTGCAACGTCGCCATTTGCATGAAGACAAGTGGAGAACTCATCTCCTTACGCCCCTCCATAAGGTTGTAGTCAAAAGTGATCCCTGGTGGAATTTTTACATCACATCATCTTTTTATTAGAATTACACCAGTGATTTTATTCTCTATCCCAGAGATATGTAGGCAATTATTTTCGGATTCAATCACACCCTCTTGTCAATCAATTATGCTTCAAAATATTAATAAAGAAAATTTATTTGTTTTGAGCATCTGTTCGTTCATTTTTTGTGATGCAGGAAGAACCCTGCTCGTTCAAAATAGGGCCTAAACCTTGAAAACTTCGCATATCTACATGTCTAAAAAAGTTCAAAGTTACATTGTTAAAGGAGTTTCCCTTAGCCTAGTCCGTCTTGAAAGGTTAGTAGCTTGGGAGACTCAAACCATAATAAGCGTGGTAACGATTGGTGGAATATGGGCACCGGCACATGACACCTTGACCTAGAAGTCTAATGCACCATCCGGCCTCTAGAAAGTTTTTGCAACCAGCAAGGTTGTGGGTTATAACATTCAAACCTTGGCTCTATGCCATTCAAAGAAATAGTCGAAAAGGCGATCTGGAAATCATCCGAGGGTGGCTCTAAACTTCGATCCAGAGTACGACTACTTCCATCCCAAACAGCATATAAGGCAAATATGTTTTGCAGCACCGTGTGCTAACAGGTTTGAATAGGGCATACAAACTAGGTAATCCTCAAGAGGAATTTTATTCCAACAGAGCTCAGATATGCGAAAATGCTTTGGTCAAGCCAATTAAGGTAGTCCGATCGGAAACGCTCAAGTCTGATGCATCAAGGGTTTCTCCATGGGTTCAAATACCTTATACTGGAGTAAAGTGGTACTCCAGATATTGCGATGGGTGTACCCTTATGGACACTAAGTTTGGGAGATGATATTTTTCCAAATCAACATCATCGATGAGGGTTGTTATGCTCTGTCCTGGGCCTACAAAGTTACCTGTATTTTGCCTTGTCTCCCACTATTCTAAAGTTAGCTTACTTTGGAAATTTGGCTAAATCGGAGACACGTTTAGCGGAGCAAATAGAAACAGCAACAATGATGCACGCCAACAAGAAAATGACCTTTAGATAAAGTTAAAAAAATTCAAAGCCCGGACCGAGGCAAGATTTTCAAGTTGAATGGGACATGCCCCCATTCTGGCCTAGTAAAACATAAAGGAATAACTACTCTGCACCATCAACATTTACTGCATTCTCAAGATCAGTTGAAGGGGCTAACAGGAGGAACGTTATTAACAATAGTGCCCTTCTCCTTCAACGACCCATCAGACCTGGAAGAAGACACTGATAAATCAACTTCTTATATCTCTTTCAGTAAGAGAGCAGTGCCCCCATCAACTTCTCAAATCTCTTTGGTTGTATTCATGTGTAATGTACTCTTGATATTGTCTCCGAAGCTCTACGATGTCTTCCTCATTCTACTGAGAAGACTCTGCCTAGATTTTCTCTGCTTAACTTATTTCCTCTCAGTTGCATCTAAGTTCGATTGAAGAATAAATCTGTTAGCATCCCACGAACGCCTGAAATTGGCACCAAGTGGAATAACCTACAATTTAAAAACTATATACGTGCTTGTCTGACTAGATAGCAACACTTATCAACTAAGCGCAGATATTTTAGTTTACTCGCAGCGAAAGAAGTCAAATTGAAGTTCAGTTTACTAAAAGGTTCCTAGTTAACTAAGGTCTAGTTTAGTGTACATTTTAATACTGACAAACTTAGTTGCAAGGACTTTTCTATTTATGGATAATGAAGAGCATATATCACAACCAAAAGGAAGATAAGTAAACTAATAAAGCAATAAATTGCATGGAATGTTTTTGGTCGAAAAAACCCACCTCTGGATTAAAAAACCAGGGACTCTCCACTGAGTCCAATTTACTAGTGAAATCAAGATTCTTACAAAGTAACCACACAAGCTTAATTCTTAGATCTCTATCTACGGAGTAGCTTGTATTGTTGGAAGTATGCCCACAAAGCCACTCATTTGATGTAATAGTTTTTGGAATACTTATTGTGTTAAACTATTATATGTTTAATGAAGGGCAAAGCTTATTGTTAATCACTATTTATTGTATTATGTGTTTAAGCAATAAGGGAATCCAAGGGATGTATTTAATCTAAGAGAGAAGTGATCTAAGTAAGTTAGATTAACGATACCTTTCTCTTATGTTCATTCTTAAAACGTTCCTAGCCATAGGATTGCCAATTAGGCATTAACAACCCGCTAAGGTTAGTATGTGTTATGTTAACTTAAGCGTGAGTATGACTAGTCTCAAGTCATTTAGTGTTGGAGACTGAGACAAACACATAGGCATTCAAAAGGTAATTGAGTACACTGAACAACGATCAAAAGAGAGTTCGAACATACATGTCATGTAAGAACTCGTAAGTTGCAATATGAAAAGTAGTCCTTTGACCTGAGGCATCATAGATGTCTAATGGTTAGGTCCTTGATCTTTGACCATGGCAAAGGCATTCCATCGAGAGTGTCCACGACATTGTTAGGGTCAAGCTATCCAGTCATGTAGGCATATGAATGCACAACAGGGGATCTCTAACCTTCCATGGTGGAGGGAGAATACTCTGAGATATGATTCGGGAGTCTTTGGCCAAAGCATACGAATATGACTTAGGAAGTTTGTTCCAAATCATATTCAATTGAAACATATAGAGAAATATCACATTGGATAGTAGACATGAAACAAACTATCACTCAAAGAATGTGATTAAGAGTATTGTATTAGAGAATGACCGTATTACATTGTAATTGTAACTGGATAGGTTCTCAAACCACTTCTACTTAGCTTGGGTAGTCATGACATACTGCTAGGTGTCACTCATTGTTTGTGGAAGCCCTGAAGATTAGAAAATACTAATCTTCGTCAAAGGGAGAATTCAATTGTAGTTTCAATTCACAATCGATTGTTAAGAGTAACAATCGCCCACTGCCTCGCTAATTGGAACCTAATGAATTGTACATCGAGTAAGGATGAAGGTGAAGAAATATAAATGAGATGGATAAACAATTAAATGGTTTAATTGAGAATTGTCAAGATTAATTAATCAGTTCATTAATTATACGAAAGGTTCGTATTGGGCTTTCAAGTTAGTTTCGGGTCTCAGGGCTCAAAAGGGTTTTGGTCCACAAGGCCCATTAAGTTTAAGTTGTATGACAACTAAAACTAAATGAAAATTAACCCAAATACAAAGTCAAAACTGGCCATAGGGTGAGTGGTAATAAACTTGGGTTAATTGCAAGTTTGCCACTCATATGTGAGGTGGTATAAAGGCATCTCTATAGTCATTCTCTCACACGGGTTTTCTTTGAGGCAAAAGAGAAAAACTCTTTCTCTCTTTGTCTTCCAAAGAGGTCAGCCATACATAGAGGAAAATAGCTAGCAATCTTCCTTCCTGTAAGTCATCCATTTCATCTTCACACTTCATCCTTGGTGTGGAGAGTTAGAGACCCGAAACCTTTGGTATTCTTGGAGATCCTTTCCTCACATCCTTAAGAAGCAAAGGAGTATCAAAAGGAAGAAAATCACAAGGAAGATCTAAGGAGCTAGGAGGTGACTTGAAGGCCCTCCACTTGGGTCAATCCCTTGTGTAAACAAGGATGAGCTTCAAGGGTAATGAATCTTAAAATCATTTCTTCTCTTTAATGTTGTTAAAGAGTTTTGTGGTTCACCATTCACTAGGCTTTCAAAGTCAAGGGTTTTAAAATTGTTTTTGAATGCATGGCTACTTTAAAGTGTTATTAGTTTGCTTATGTGTTCAAATGTTCTCACATGTTCTTAGTTAGGACAAAATTTTTCCTTCATGTACCTTTGTGCAACCTTGCCTTTCACGAGATAGACTCCTTCGATCTTCATGAAGTGGCAGCTTTTCCTGAGCTTTTCACCTTGTAACACCAAGAACCAATCAACTTATGGAAATGACATTATGATGAAGTTGATACAAATCTGGATTCGTTGTCTAGTCAGTTTCACCAGTCAAACATTTGAAAGATGAAACTGACACGAATCCAAAAAGAGGTTAGCTCAAAGATTTAAAACTTATAAAAACTTGACGTGAAACAAAGATCAAAATCACAAAAGCAATGCTACCCTAATATGCAGTGATGTGGGTGTTTAGTGCATGGATGTGATTTTGTGGCTAGGGTTTTCAAGTGAGAACCAAATGGCAGGTCCAAGCTGAAATCAATCTTTTTAAGAAAATTAAACTTTCCTAGCCAAATTGAAATGAAATCCTAGATAAAGCTTATATAGAGGGCTTGATTCAGACAAGAAAGGGGACAAAAAAAAAAAAAAGCCACGTGTCATGTGCCAAAGCAATCTGGAAAGATCTAGGGTTAAAAAACCTTTTTCAGGAAAAAGCTGTTAGATGTCCTATATGGGTTATCTTAAAGTGTGTGCCTAGCCCGCATGATAACAGCGAATAGTTTTGACGAGACAAAACCATTAGACAGAATGAACTGGAAATAATGACATGAAATGCATATGAATGAACAAACCTTTGATGTAAGAAGTTTAGCTCTTAAAGAGATATTTCCATCAGTATGATCCCAAAAGTGGCATTTTAACCTAAATCTAACTAGAGCATGTGTGGTACAATTTACAACTTTTGACAAAGGAAGCCAAACACTAAAAACTAGACTTCACACTCTCCCTATTTGGATTTCCTTGACAAAATAACCTAAGCCCTTTAACTAAAATCACCCAACCTCACTCAAGAGAAAACAAAAGGACGAATCCTACAATGAAGTACTCCTGACAAAGAACAAGTGAAAAGTTATCATGGTCAAAGCAACTGCACGAAAGTAAATTGTTTAGCATTGTACATGATTGCAACACAATAAAAAAATTTCAAATTTTAATTCTCCCCCATTTTTTCATGGCAAAGATAAAGGATGTAGAATGAATGAGATGCCATTTTCATTAAATAGAAGAAATGGATATGTTAATTAAGCTCATCAAATAAATATCCAACCATAAATGAAGTACATAAGAACCAACAACAAAGACATCAAAGAAGTTTAAGCACAAGGTACAATTCTCGGTACCAAAATATTAAAAACATAGGAGCATGTCAATGAAATCTGTTCAACTCACCCATTTGTTTAGGATAGCCAACAAAAACTAAGCCGAGAGTAGCATAACAAGATACAACACAAAAAGAGATTCAATTACAAAGAAAGTACCACTATTCGAATAACCAACAAAATAAATTTAACTCCCCTAAGATTAGTGCTCTCGTAAGAAACTACACTGCAACGACACTTCCCCATAAGCTTACTCCCCAATAAGCTAGAACTCCTTGAATTGAGATGATGCATTCAAGTGAAGTGGTGAACCAGTGACCTCGGTTTCTTCAGCAAGGTTTTCTACAAGATCATCTTCAGCTTCATCATTCTTATCATCCAAGTACATGAACCTGATATTCTTGGCCATGAAAATAAGGAAAGAAGACAGGTTCGATGTTTCATGAGAAGCAATCCCTTTTCCTTTAGCAACATAGGCTGCACCTATCTTCGCAACAACATCTCGAGAATAGGTAGATGAGATGGTAGTGAAATAGGATGGTGACGATGGCACAATTTAAGGCTGAGGAATAACTATGGGAGATGAAGGAATCATTGAGCAATTGGGAGTTAATTTAGGAGGACGTATGGTAGGCTCAGGCATAAAAAAATATGGATTTTGGGAAGACTAACTCAATGACTGCGCATGAGTGGTGTGACTGACATGAGGTGATGAGACAGTTTGACTTACAGAAGATTTAAACTCAACAAACTGATTTTCGAGTGACTTCAGCTCAAATTTTAAGAAGGCAATTTTTCTTTCTTGTGAGATATTTGGTGGTAGAGGAGTACGAGGTTCACCATGAGCTACGGCACACATCACGTCACTTAGGTTCATGAGACCTTTGCTTAAGTCTTTGGTACATTGCAAACACACATCACTAGGATGAGTTGAAACATCCACACACTGACAAAAGAGTGTAATAAGATATAGATGAATAGTGGAACCCCTTTGTTGTTTTCCAGGACTCTTGGTTTTGGAAAGGATTGATTTAAAGATTAGGTAACCAAAGGGTGAAGGGAAATGATGAGATTTATAGTGGGATCTAGTGACTAGCATGCATATACAATTCTAAATCTATATACATAAGCAACGGCAGCATATTATCACTTATTATCAAAACTATATTCATGAAATCCCTTTCAAGAAGCATAGGTTCATATATGATGCATCGATCAGAATATGGAAGAACAAAGTGAAGGTTGAGTTTTATACCTCTTGATCTAGACTTTAGACCAAGGATGGACCACCTCCAAGCTCTTTGTTCTTGGAACTCCTTGAGTCTGGCCTCCCTCCTTGTTTCCTCCACCTTGGTAGATTTGGAACTCCTTTGATTCTCCTCTAGTCTCCAAAGCAGAAGACCTTTAAAGATCCACACCCACTAGTGTAGTGAGATAGATGTTGGAATAACCAAAAGGAGAAGAGATGATTAGCTATTTCCCCTCTTGGTAGCCGGCTATGTATGTGTGTAGAGAAAGAGAGAGACTTGTTTTTCTCTTGTTGAAAAGTTCACATAAAAAGCTCTTATGAAACCTTTCATTCAACTCTCTTTATAAAGGTAAAAGAAGTAAGTCAACTAATTGACTATTTCTCTCTTTTCTTTCCTCATCTGTGGCCAGCCCCTTAGTGTAGGTGTGGACTTTGGGTTTTTATCATTTCAAGTCATCCTATGCTTGAATAAAAAGCCCAATAGGCCCGAAACGATCTTTCATCACTTTTATGATTTTTTTGGACTCTCTAATTAATCATAGCACTTAATTAATCCAATTTATTAATTCCATCATCCTTTAGTTGTCTCATTACAAGAGTGTATCGGTTTACAATTGTTTTAGGTTCTAATTAGCGAGGCAGTGAGGTGATTGGTACCAATCCAATTGATTAGTATTTATCCAATCACTTAGTGAATTAAAACTTACTTTTAATTCTCCTTCTTCTTTGATGACTACTTATTTAATCATCTAGAAGAACCCACAAGCCATGAGTGACATCTAACCATATATCATGGCTACCCAAGCTAATGTAGAATTTGATCAGAGAACCTATTTAGTTGAAATTACAATGTAATTTGATCCTTCTCTAATACAATACTCACAATCACATTACTAGGGTATGGATATTTAATGTCAAATCCCTAATGTGATTATACTAGTTATATGATTTAATTGAGTTGTATAGGAACGCCTTCCATCATTACGCTTGATACTTCAGCTGAAGATTCCCAAATCATATCTTAGAGTATTCTTCCTCTCATAACGAGGATTAAAGATCCATTGTTGATCATTCACATGCCTCTGAGAATAAATTACTGACTCTAACAATGCATAGAAAAAATCCAAGATGAGATGTGGTCACGTCTCATTATTAAATGATCAACAACGTATCCTTAAGACAACTATGATGTCTCAGGTCAAAGTATTACTTACATTATTCCAATCAGTATAGTTACTTGCTTGACATGTAAGTACACCTCCATGCTAGTATTCCCGTTTGATTGTGTTAAGTGAACTCATTCCCTTAATGAGCACCTACATACTTGTTTTAGTGTCACTACACAAATGGCTTGAAACTTTCCATCATTCCCATTTGAAAGGGACATAGTATGTACTGGTCTATGTATTGTTAGTGTCCCTCTAACAATCTTATGACTAGGAACCTTTTGGACGTATGGTTATGTGAAGAAGGTCTATGCGATCTAACATCATTAGATTACTTCTTCCATCGATCCATTATCCATGGATTCACTATTTTGGACATATATCGTTTAGTGAGATAGTCCTAATGAGTGACTTTGCCCTTTTGCTATATTAGAGTTATCTACACATGCAGACATTATCCTGAAAGGTTTCTTCTAAAGATTGACTTTCAGGGCATATCTCCAACAAAAGGAACATCAGACAAGGTCAACATGGCAAACAAAATTCTTGCAGATTCTAGAGTAGGATTCCTATTGTTCGAAGAACCTAGGATATTTGTACAAAGGAAATCAAGAACTAAACAAATCATAGAAGCATCAAAATGAACTAAAATCCTCGGACATATGCTTCCCCTCCCAAATCTGGGAACTTAAAGGATACACTTGCATAGAATTCTTGAACAACAGTGAGATTGAACATGGGAGAATGAGAGTTTACCTTATGGAGTTTGTATCTCTTCATAAGATTATCAGAGAGGATTGCATCCTCAATTGGAAGATCATCCTAGACAATTCTTTGTTCAGAGACCACTTGCAGCGCTGCCACGGTTTCAAAGAACTTCTTGGCACGAGTGGTGGGAAAAGTAGAAAGAGATTCATTTGAGGTTTCGTCCGCAGCATCTCCAGTTTGAGAGCGAGTTTTTCGACGAGATTGAAAATTGGTGAGACAGAGTGATAGCCGACTCGAAGACATGATGGGTAAAAGAATCTTGGTGGAATTGATTGAAAATTGAGAGAGGATAGGCTATAGGGACGAAAACTAACGGCATAAATGAGGGTAAATGTAAAAAACCTAGTAAGGTTGGTAATTGCCTAGGACACTATGAGATTAATCTGGACTGTAGAGATGATATCAACGGTTTAGATTGGAGGGTTAAAATATAAAGTGCAAAGATAGAAATACTCTTAATGTGTGGAATGTATTTAAAAGATGTGGAGACGACTTTCAATCGTCCTCAGTGCGGGGGTGTGCGAAAGGAGAAACTTTCTGTTTTTGCCCAAAGCGCATGACCCTTTGGGGATCGTGTATGGGGAGAATCGTTTTCCAGAAATGACATGGAGGTAGTGCATTGGTTCATATTGAACAATTGTGATGAGATAATGGCTACTTAGATGAGCATGAAGAGATGATGAAGTGAGAACATCCATCACATTTGTATACCAAGAAACACCAAGAATTGTTTCCACAGTAGTTTCTCGAATATGTAAGTTATAAGTGTTTTGTATTTGACATATATATTGTAGTATTTAATTTTCTCAAACTAACATGTGTATGTTTTTGTATAATATTAGGTGAATAAATTGAAAGCATCGAATTCCCCCATTTATAGTGAAGAGTTATATAACTTGGTGTTCGGCCCAATTCGCACTTAATTGTTCTCAGGTTGCCCTGTTAACGACATCAAGTTTTTGGGGACTGCACGAGATGACAAGTTGTGTATGCAAAACAACGGTGTCTATGTCCTAGGTGGAGGCAAAAGTATAGACATTGATTTCTATGGCAAACTAACAACTGTCGTGCAATTTCTTTACAAAGAACGATACCAAGTGATCATGTTTAAGTGTTGATGGTTTGATACAAACCCAAATAGGCAGGGAAATGTTAAAATTCACCATGGCTTACTATCCATGAACATTAACAGAACTTGGTACGATGACGACCCTTACATTTTGGCAAACATGGCAAAACAGATTGTGGATCTGGACGACCCTAAAGCTGGGAGAGGTTGGAAAGTTGTTCAAAAGATGGATTAGAGGAACGTGTATGCTATACTAGAACAAGACCCAACTGACTACGACTTCGACAACGTCGTTGACCACGTTTACAATCTTCAATGGAAAATGATGTAGAAACACTTCGAGATACAAATTTTATCCAAGAACCGTTTCAGATACAAGGAGTGTCTTTAATCGAAATACCGATTCAGTCAATTACAATTGACCTCGGTGACCTTTCGCAATACGATGTTGCAGTGGGCCCGAATGACGACGGTGATGTAGTTATTGAGGAGGAGGATTGGGAGACCGAAAGTGATGATACCGAAAGTTATTATAGTTCAAATGATGAATAATGCAATTTATTTGCGACTTGCCATGTAAAACATAGTAAATGAATTTTTTTTAATTTAATTATCATATGTCATAAATAAATTGGTTTTGTTTGAAGAAATATAAATTTTATAAAATTTACCGAGGTAAATTAAATTTTCAGCTCATTGCGCGACAAAAAAAATATTATTCGTTGTGCGAATGGCATTTGCACGACAATTAATTACTCTTTGTTGCGCAATGAGTTGAAAATTAGGCGGCGCATGAAAATAATTTCGTGAAAATTTGAATTTATTGCATGACGAATATCTTCAGTTCGTCGTGCAATAACCTCAGGATTAAACTGAAATCGCAATCACTTTTCCACTTTCCCCTTACCTCTCCTCTCTGTAAACTCTCCCTTCGACGACCATCTCCCTTAGCTCTCCCTCGCACTATCTCTTCCTCCTCCAACAACCTTATCTCTTCCTCCTCTAACCCCTCATCTCTCTTCCTCCTCCGACATCGCTTTTCTCCTGAGGTAAATTTCAATTTACTTAACTCTATTCAAATTAGGAATTAGGGTTCTAATGTTTTGAATAATTGCTTTGATTTGATGATTGCTTTGAATTAGTGTTCTAGAATTAGGGTTCTAATGTTTTGAATAATTGCTTTGAATTAGTGTTCTAGAATTAGGGTTCTAATCTGCCTTAGGGTTCTAATTTGACTAGGTAGAATGGGTTTTAAAATTCACGTCTATAACGCAAAGTAAAGTTTAAAACTCCAATATAGAATTTTTTTTTTTTTTTTAAATCCTCAATTTGAGTCATAAAACCCTAACTTCAGGAAACCTTTAATTCAAAATTCCAAACAATAACATAGAATTAGGGTTCAACAATTAGGGTTCCAATGTTTTGATGCTTGTTGCTTCTACCTCAGGAAACCCTAACTTCAGAAAACCCTCAATTCAAAATCCTCAATTCAGGTGTCGCCCATCTCAAAAGGTCAGCACCTTTAACTCTCTCTCTCTCTCTTTCTCTCTCTCTCTCTCTATATATATATGTGTGTGTGTGTGTGTGTGTGTGTGTGTGTGTATGTATGTATATTTGTATAGGACTAAACCTCTATGTATAATTGAATGTATGTATGACATGGTAGTTTTTTGTATATTTTTGTAAATCTCTGTTGGTTTCTTATATTGCGTGGAATGCAGATTGCAATAATGCAATATTTGCATGCACATTTGTCAGTTTTTCTTGTTCTCTTTCGTTCGGTTAGTGTTAGATCTTGTGTTGTCGTGTATTAGAGGCTGTTTTTAGGTTCAGTCCTAGTAGGAAATTGAATTTTTCGAGCCTTATATTTCTAGAAGTAAATTAGTGAACATTTGAGCTCTAAACATTTTGAAATCAAGCTTGAAAACACTGAAAACTCAGTGTGACCTATTTGCAGTACTAATTAAATTGCGAAACAAAATTGAAAACTTAGTTTGGATTTATTTGTATTTTTATATTTTATGAAGTGTAACCTAACCTAAACTGTCATACACAAGTAGTCTTACTACGATATAGCAGATGGATACCACAAATTGAACAGAAAATTCTTAATAACATACATATATTGTTTAAAGTCACACATGCGAGAGTCTTGATTATAGAAAAATATGAAGTACGTACTGCATAAAACCAGAATGAGAGATTATGTAACTAAGTGGATCTACTAATTGAAGCACTATTGCGGTTGAAATCACGGAACCACTTAGCTGATTGCTTTGGGTAGCGCTTGTACTTGTCATCGACATCAACGTAATAGAGTCCAACTTGCTGAGACAACCCTTTACCCCATCCAAAGTCATCGAACAGAGCCCAACAAAAGTATCTTTTGACATTTGCTCTGTTCCTGCGATAAACAGGATAAGAATGTGATTATACATTGAGTCAATTTAATTGAATGGGGAAATGCATATAGGGAAGTGAATTGTTTTTTTGTTTCTCCTTTAATGAAATGCAAATAGGTCAAGATGCTTTTATGGGGTTGGTGTGAGTGATATGCCACAGAATTAGGCATGTTGAAGGATATGTTTGTGTTTATGTTTCAAGGCCTACATAAGGCAGCTGCTGCCCAAGTTAATTGGCTCTAAGTACCATATATATTTTTGTTTTCTTGTTGTTTAATTGAATGGGGAAATGCTTATAGGTATTGGTTTTTTGTTTCTCCTTTAATGAAATGCATATAGGTAAGTGGATTGCTTTTTGGTTTCTCCTTAAATGAAATGCGTATAGGTAAGTGGATTGGTTTTTTGTTCCTTCTTTAATGAAATGCATATAGGTCTAGATGCTTTTATGGTTTAATTGTCTGTTTTATGTTTAACGGTATATATGTGGTTCAAATGCTTGATTTAGTTATGCGTGGGGTTGGTGTGAGTGATATGCCACATAATTTGGCATGTGATGGGATTTATGTATACTTACCGAATTTTTTTTTTTCTAATTGTGGAAGTGTCAAACCTTATTAGAAGTCATAAGGCGGTGATGACTGAACCTCGTTTGCCTCCATCGGCTCATCCGTCAGTTGCCACTACTCCAACATAAATGGACCAATTGCCGGTTGGTCCCGGGGTCTCTCAAGTGCCGACTTCATCAACCTTATCAGTTGCGCTAGTTGTTAGTGTCAGGCGTGGTCACTGCCACCCCCGCATGCTCGACACACCATCGGCATCCACTACTGATGCCTTGGGGTCACAACAAGGTAAAGTTTAATAACGCCTAGCATGTTGATAACTGTTTGTTTTTCCCACAGTGCCTTGGTGATTTCTCCATATAGACTGTTGTACGTGATATTGGATTGCCTAATGATGCTAGGAGGGTGGTCATTATTTCTTTGTAGAGAACAACGTCTCTCTAAAAAATTTTGTTCAATTTTTCTGCTTAATTCTGAGTTTTATTAGTTTAATTTTGTTCAAAAATTTGAGCTCCAACTGTTCTAAGTTCGATCTTTAGTTATTTAGGTAAGTAGAAAGAAAATGTGTAAAGCGGACGTATTGTGCTTTTCAAATGCATATGCCGCCTTGAACTGAAAGTAATTGTTGTTTACTTATGCAAATCGCGGAGTTGGATTGTATTTACATTTTGTAATAGTGCATACAATGTTGGCAGAAGTACAAACCTTATAAGGAATACCAAATGTGAAATATGATAAGAATTTGGTTAACTTAGTATTGTTATTTTAGGTTTAGTTTGTTAAGTTATGTCATTTAAGGATTAAACAGTTATGATATATATTGTTTATTGTTGTCATTGTTCTAAACATATTATTAAACAGTTGTGATCAGTCTGTTGGATACATATATTGTTGATGTTATTTTTAGGTTTTTGGGAAATGTTTAAATTATAGGGAGGTTATGCCAAAATTTTAGTAGGATTTGTTATTAGTTTTGGGTTAACGTTAATTATATATATTTTTGCAGCTAAGAAAAACAACTGGAGACCATGTCGCCAGTTAAAGACGACGAATATCTCCCGAGTGACCAATGGACGTATCACTATCAGATATGATGAGCAGCATCGGGCTGCACCAACGGCAGAGCAGCATAGAGCATTGGCCTTGTAACGACCCATCCCCAAAAACTACGGTTTTTATAATTTTAATGTGAAATTTCAAAAATGCCCTTTGAAGCTAATGCATTGACTTTTGTTGATCGCCTTGTCAAGTCACGTAAGACCCATTTTCTTGGTGTATCTTATAGTACTTGTCGCTACGAACGCGTGGGTGCAAACGGAATGTAATTTGGAGTTATAATGAAGGAGTTATTAACGAATGAAGTCGAGTGAAAAATTGTAAATTTATTATTTTCTAAAATGCTTCAAATTTTTGGAGCAAAATGTGGAAAGCCACATGTGTGGCCCAGATTAAAAGGGAAGAAAAGTTGGGTGGTGGAGATGGAAGATAAAGGAGAGAAAGGAATGAGGAACCGGACCAATTAGGAAAGGGAGAAAATAAGGGAAACTAATGGGAAAACAGGAAAGAAGGAAGAATGAGGGAAGAGGAGAATGAGGGAAACCGAAGTAGTTTCCCCTTGACCCGTGACACGGTGGCGACCCGTGAGTTTCTCCGATGAAATTCATCGTTTTTCGACGAATTGAGCTGATCTACCACTCCCAATCATCATATCAACCCTTCTTCTACCATTTCCACACCAAATTTCGAGGAGATTAGGTTCGGGATTGTGGACAAATGCATCGGTGGGTGAGAAGGGCTTTGAGAATTTTTAGAAATAGTTGATTTTTCAGGCGAGTCGGGGCGGCCAACCTCCGTGTACGGTGGCTTGTGGGCCGAGACCACTCCTGACCTTCCTAGGATAAATTTAATACCCCAATTTTATATGTGAGGTCTGATTGATGAAATCTCATCGTTCGAACATAGTTTTGTTAGATATCGCCACTTGATCCTTATATGAATTGATGATCCGACTGTTGGATCGTCACCAAACTTTAATGCATTATAGTACGTAATATTTAAGGACAATAGGAACTTATGGATCGGGAATCGGACGTAGGGATTTTCCTGAATTGGATTTGTAAGCTCGTAAAATAAAATGTTGGCCGCCACTTAATTTTAACAATTGGTGGAGATCCTACTGTTGAATCATTTTGAAACTTTAGGATGTTGTTGTAGAAACATAATGTGGATCCTTGGAAGTTACAGATCAAAAATCTGACATGTGGATCTTCCCAATCAAGTTACGTAGGGTCGTGGACCCTACCGTCGTTCTTTGACCGATGGTTGGCTTTTGGTCAATGGATCTCAAATCATTCTAGAATGTTCTTGGGGATGTGTTTTATGTGTTACGTGTTCTATTGACAAGAATTCTAAGAAGTGATTTGATAATTGTTCTAGGCGCTGATCGTCTGAGATGCTTCTGTATTCGTGCTAGAGAGTTGTAGCGCGGACCTCAGGTGAGTGGGCATTTGCTTTCTATATACATACATACATACACATATATATATATATATATATTGTGGTTTCTAAAACATTTTTGAAATGATTCATGCTTTAAATGCCATGTCGAAAATGAGTTGCATTTTAAGTATTGCATTATTATAAATCATGAATTATATCGTTTAATGCTGTGGAGGCTCAGGTAAGCTTCAGGTGAGTATATTGTGATGGTATTGGTTGTATGGCACATTGTTATGCATAAATGCATTTAGAGCTCATCATTACTGCACCCCGGTGTTAGTGCTCCCGCTCGAGGCCAAGGCACAATCATTCATGTGATGTTCACCTCCTGCACTGCACGCTCACATTGGATCCAAGTTTGGTGCTAGCCCTATCATACAGACCACAATAAGTGGTTCCGGCTCGTAGGTGAGCCACGATTATTTGCATAGCACTTGAGCGTACATATTTACACCCAGCCCTGTCGTACATACCACAATAGGTGGTTTCGACTCGTGTGGTAGCATATATTGATGAGCTAAAGGTCCAATTGTGTAGGTCACATTAGGTGACTTTGACTGGCATATTATTTTATATTGATTTCACCTAGCATACATCTTTTAGTGCTGAAACATTATGGCATGGCATACTTTAATTTTTACTGGTATTGTGCATTGGTATTTGTATGTATATACGTAGTATTATTTTCTGAAAACTATACGGGTTTTACAATGAGGGGTTATTACTTTTAGAAAAGAGAAATCTGTTTTCTAAAGCTTTGTTTTTGCCCACTCACCCTTCTGTTTTTCGCCCCTCCAGGTTTTAGTAGCTGAGCTTCTATATCGATGAGGATTCTTAGCATATCGCATTATAGGTGGCTACCTATGATGGTATAATCCTTATCTTACCTTATTGTACTTTACTTATGCTCTGTAATCATGTGTGAAATGGGTTCATTCCCGCTCACAGCACACTCTTATAATTAGGCACTTTTAGGTTTAAATTTATTCACATTCCACATCACTACACTTTATGGTTTCGCCACCTTCTAGGTGTCAACCAACACAGCTCAATTCGGAGTCCTAGTTGGCATTCTGGGTCAGGATGTGTCTGGTATCAGAGCATAAGTTTGGACAATATTGTGTTCATCACATGTGTAATGTATGCATTCTTGGTTCTTGAGCCTAATTCTCAAATCTTGCCACCTCATCGAGCATGAAAAATGTGTTAACTTTTTCTAAGTTTAAGTTACTTAGATGACTTATTGTCATTTGAGAAAAATATTTGATGGCCACCCCTAGTCTTGAACGAAGAATTTCCCTGCCAAGGAAAGATGTAGATTTGAGTCAAGTTATAGACCCTAAAGCAGGGCTACTATATTAGTAGTTGTATATCATGGGAAATTAGGTCACCAAATCCACCGCCATCTAGTCATTTATACCAACCCTTTTGAGAATGAAAGCTAAGAATAGTTTTGATCCCTCGACAGAATCCATTAGCATACCTTCTATCAGAATTCCTATGAAGTTGTACTTTCGTCAAAATTTCCAGAAATGTCTCTAGTGACAATGTGGTGCTAAAGGGGTAGCACTCGATGGAAGAACATCTTCAGACAATCACTTTTGGTTCCCGATAGCACTAATCTTTTCAAACGCACTGGTGATCATCCCGAATCTTCATGAGGAAGATCGACTTCTGATTAAATCCTTTCTAAAATAGGTTTTTGGCGAGTTCTTTTCTGATCTTGGAACATCTAACCAACCTTAGTTTCCAGAATCGCTTTTGATGTTGTGCTCATTCACCCGATGGGTATAGGCATGAGAGTATGAATTGTTATATCTTCAGGTAGCAGAAAATTGAGAAACGGTAAGTAGTTTCCTTTTGAACCAACGAAACCAGTTTAAGGAGCTAGTTCCTTACCAATCTTCTGAAACCATCCAACTGAGCGGGCTTTAATCTGTAATCAGCCTATGGTGGTGCTACTAATTGACGATACTATCCGATATCTTGGAGTTGTCAACCAGTATTCAGACTGTATGATTTCTGATACCAGACATATGCTATGCTACCTTCACGCCAGAATGCTGGTTCACAATTTCAAGGTAACGAACAACATCAAAATACCTTGAATTCGTTAATTAAGGGCACGACTGATAGACTGATTAACGGATACTATTTGAGTCGAAGAAATTAAATCGTGGAAACTTAGGAGCAAGCCTTGTAGGAGAACAGTAGACTTACAACTGTGTTAACTTTATCATCGTTCTAGACAATCAAAACCTCTTCAATCAGTCACTTTTCTAGTCACCTCCATCGACAAACATTAGAAGTGAAGCACTAGTCAATTACCCATTGTCAGGGCGAAACAAGTACGGGGAAAGGTACAGAGACCTAGTAGCAAGTGTCATAGAGAAGGAAGTATAACAGTACGTTTTGAATACACATATCTTTGGAGTCACTTCTCAAAATTTTGTCTAGAATACCACTGATGCGAAAGGTAGATTACACCATCAATCCATTTTCTCGTACTGCATCAGTTTCTCTTGCATTTTTTTTTTTTTTACACACAAGAAATTGAGAAGACTTAGTTGCAAAAGCCTACTGAATAAGAATTTACCCAACCAAATGCTTTGTCTTAGAAAATCTCAAACCTAGTTTGAAAGACGAAAGACCAAACCTAGGGTTTACACTTGGTTTTCTAGCAACTCATTCGGGTAACGATTAAAAACCGTTAACTCGTACTTCGAACTGACTCTCTAACCAACTTCTAGAATCTGAGTTTTTTCCTTAGTCTGTAGAATTGGTAGTAGGAATTCTCACAAAGTGTTGTGAAATTCGAGATATTTTTGATCTTGTTGATTTATCGATAATTTGTTGAGCGATCTTTCAGCTAAAGTGTTTTCCTTTACTTACGACTGAGGAAAGTTAGTTTCGTTGGGTTGTTGATTATGAATAAAATTTCTAACAACTGAATTGTTGTCTCATTTCACCCATTTTACACTTATCGAGGATAATGATCATTTTGGAAATCCATGATGACGTATTCTTTGGATGTTTCAATTGTGTTGAGGCAGCATGACAAAGTATTCTTTGGTTTTATAGTGAGGCATTATTACTTTCAAAAAAGAGAAATGTGTTTTCTAAAGCTTTGTTTTTGCCCACTCACCCTTTTGTTTTTTCGCCTTCCAGGTTTTAGTAGCTGAGCTTCTGTATTGACGAGGATTCTGGGCATATTTCAGTATAGGTGGCTACCTATGATGGTATAATCATTATCTTACCTTACTGTACTTTAGTTATGCTCTGTAATCACGTGTGAAATGGGTTCATTCCCGTTCACAGTGCACTCTTATAATTAGGCACTTTTAGGTTTAAATTTATTCACATTTTCCACATCACTACTCTTTATGGCTTCACCACCTTCCAGGTGTCAACCAGCACAACTTGATTCGGAGTCCTAGTTGACATTCTTGGTCGGGATGTGTAAGGCCCATAACTTGGAAGGTGATGCCAGACGAGGTGAAGACGAAGGTGCGCACACAGTTGTCGGTAAGTATCCTACCGTTTAATTGTTTTACCTCAAATTGTATATATTTATATTACTTAATGTATGTAATTAATTTGTTACATTGCAGACGAACTACAATTTCAAGGACATCAATGACGAGATGTCGGTGTACGTCAACATACTCTTTGCTAAACGGTACAAGCAGTGGAAGAACAACTTGCACCAATATTTTGAGACATTTGATGAACCACAGGTCGCTATTGAGGAGGGTTGCCCAAAGGAGTTTGAGGGTCGAGAGGATAATTGGGCGTGGCTCTGCAGTCATTTTCAGGAGCCTAGCTATGTGGTATTTTTTTTTATATTAAGTTTAAAATTATTATACGTTTTTTTACTAATGTTTATTGATTTTTTTTATATTTCATTTGAATTCGAACTAATATGTTTATTTTTTGCATAATAGAAGGCGAAAGCCAACAAGAGCAATAGGGACAAGAAGACTCTTCTCTACCATTTCGGTTTGAGGCCCCTTTCATATAGGATGGAGGCGTGACGACGGGTAATAATAAAGTTTTTCATATTCAATTTTTAATATGTTATTAATATTAATTTTTTTTTCGTACTAACATTTGTCTTCTCTTGTTCTATTTAGGGGGTTCAAAATTCCCGGAGATAGATGTCTTTAGCGACATTTATGCTTGATCTGAGGATGAGTTGGCCGAGTCCCTTCATGTAAGTATTCTTCAATTTTAATTATTATCTTACGCATTCAAGTTCATGGTTATTATATGAATTTTATAATTAATATTTGATGTTATATTACACATGCGACGATGATGGAGAAGAGGCAGTTGGTTCTTCAGGAGTCTGCCTCCTAGCTTCCTCCCGAGACTTTGTTCGAGTCTGTGGATCCCCCAGACGATGCGGGGTTTTAGATCCTTACGGAGAACTTGGATCAGACTCTTGGGCTGAGCCCGAGGACATATTGTAAAGGGATGGGGGATGCCCGACGGCGGGAACCTAGAGCCCCTTCATCATCGCAGTCAAAAAGTTAAGTGACAGCTTTGACAGCAGAGGTGGCCAACCTTAAGACTGAGCTTGCCTCGTATAGGAGCCAGATTTCACAAATTGTACAGGCCCTCAGTCAGTCTAGCATTCGTCCCCCGAATCTTCGTCCCCTATCAACCTTCGAACCTCTCCAACTTGAACATGGCCACACCTCTACCCTTTCGACCTTTAAGCCTGTTGACAACCTTGAAACCTTCTAGCTACCTCCACATGATGACCACATGGATTACGCTGCATTATTTTCTTAGTTTTTTACTTCCGTACTTTTTAAACATTTTTCTTCTACATAGTACATACATTTATATTAATTTAAACATATTATTTTTCTATTCATTACATTTTTTTAATTGCAATTTAATTTTATTACCAAAAAATAAAATGCAATTTATTTTTATTACAAAATTAAAAAAACAAAACGTAAAATTAAATTAAAAAAAAAATTATTTTTGCGCGACGAAAACCTTCGTCTCGCAAAACTCAAGTGACAAACTAGGTTTCGTCACGCATAATAAATTGTCGTCGTGCAAAGTTTAGAAAGACGAATAATAGTCGTCCCACGTATGTATCCTGGTATTTTGTGGGATGAAAACATTCGTTCCTAAAAATTTTGTGCAACGAAGGGTAAACCGTCGCACCGTGTTTTTGCGACCAATGATGTTTTTCGTTGTTCAAAGTCTTTCTTCATGATCTTTGCGCGATGGATTCTGCGCAACGAAGTTTCTGTCATGCTGAAGTTTGTGCGGCGGAAATACACTTTGCGCGACCAACTTTGGTTCATCGCTTAAATAGTAAAATGTAGTAGTGCTAGTAGAAAAAATTATTTGCGCAACAAAATTTTAGGCAACGAAGCATTTTTCCGTTACATAAGTGGCCTTTGCGCGACAAAAAATTTTAAAAACTTTGCATGACGGATACTTCTTTGATTAAAAAGAGTCACACGACGAAGGGAAGAATTTGTCTCGCAATCTTTGGCAAAAAAAGTGGTAAAAAGCAGATTTGGCGCTAATATATCGTGTGACAAACATTTTCTTGCTCAAGGGAGCACTTTGTCACGTCAAATTTGCGTGACAAATAGGTGTCCTTCTTTTTACCTTTGAGAAGAAATTACTACGTAAAGTGCTTGGAAATGGTCAATGTGGTCGGTGAGACATTTAAGGCAGAGAAATTTCTACAAACTTTGTGCGACGAGTGCTTTGTCGCACAAAGGGTTCACGGGTTCTATCAAATCTCATATCCACTTTCCCTCATCCTCATTCTCTTCCTCATCCTTTTCCCCAAATCTCTCACCCCTCGTTTTCTTTTCCCCCAAACCCCTCATATCCAAATTCTTGTTTCCCTTTTTTGTTACTTTTTCTGTCGACAATCTTTGATTTCCAAGGTAAGTCTTTATATATCCAAATAAAGAACAATTTTGTTTCGATAATTAATTTTAATTTATAAATTGTGTCTCATAATTTGTGGGTTTTCGAATATATGAAAATTATAATGTTGTATATGTTCGATTCTGCTACTGCTCCAACTAGATAGGGATATGATGGAGAATGATCGAATAGGCAATACCGAAGCTAAGACAGAGACGCACAATATATTTATGCATGACATATGGGCATTATTGTGGAACCATTATCCTAAGGAATGGTCGTCTTGGAAATAAATGTTGGCCAGATGAACAAGTCTTTACTAAATGAGATATCGGTAAGGATCAATTAATTAATTAATAATTTGTTTTGATTTTAATTATAGGACCAAGTACCTAAAACCCCATAATCATTTTAAACATTCGAAACAAGTACCTGATCAAAAAAATTTCAAATAAGCACCCAATATATTGAAAATGTCACATCCATTAAGTCCCACTTAATTTTTCCGTTAAATGCAAATGTGGCAACAATAGGTACCACTTATTTGCTTACTTGGATGCTAAATGGTGATAAAAATAACTTTAAAAAAGACATGAAGATGAAAAAATAAAAATAAATAACAAATTCACAAATAAAATTGAAAACAAAAATGAAATCAAGAAATCTCCTTACAAAGAAGAGGGTTAAGAATTTAGATAGGCATTCAAGGAGCTTGTTTCTACTCATGTGATTCCTCATTCGCTGATTTCTAACTAGTAAAGCTTCCGGTTCTTCTTTGTGGGCGGTGAAGATGGTGATGGCCGCATCATGTTATTCTATACCATTTCAACAACCTCCATGACCTTCTTCTCGATGTTGGCGGCTTGAGTTGTAGGGTGGAGTTTGTGGTTGCACTTTGAGTTTGGTGTGATGGCATGAAGGTGGTGATGGTGATTGTGACTTGGTGGAAGCCATGCTTCCATGACCTTCTATTGTTGTTGGAGACAAAGTAAGCCCTACTTAATTTAACAAAAAAGTAATTGGGGCTTAGTAGATTTGACATTTTCAATAGGTTTTGGTACTTATTTGGAATGTTCAAAAAGATTGAGACCAATTTGGAATGACATTAAAAAGTTGCGAAGTTTTAACTACTTAATCCTAAATTATGTTACAATTATTAATAATTTAATGTTTTGTGCATAATAGGTTGGTTATTATCGATGAAACGAACCCTGAGGTGATGGATTACCTAGATGACATATTCAAGAGGTGTTATTAGGAGTTAAGGCATAACGTCGACCGCGAGGCACGAGCATCACTAGCGTAATAGATGTTTTATTTTTGATGTTATGGACGAATAAATTAATTTTTTAGTACGTGACCGGATTATATTAACATTTGTGGATGATAGCTTTAAATATTTTCTTAATTTGTACTAGCAGATGCCCACACACTATGTGTGAACAATTTCATTTCATTTTGTTTTTTTTATTATGAAGTGGGATTGGTTTTTAAAATTCTAAAAAAAAAATCAGTTATGAAAATTGGGATAATGGTGAGTGGTTTCTTCTAACATGGGAATACTTTTTATTTATTTATTTTTTTTAATTTTTAAAAAGGGCACGCTATCCTAACGCTATGAGGGGGTTAAAATGGTAATTTTCTGGAATTTTGGTTGACAATCAAGGTTTTATTAATAGGTAGGTTAGATTTGGATTAAATATTTACGTTTAAATATTTATTTGCTTCATCTTCGTCGCATCACCATGTGCCACAGGCCCCTCATCCACAATCTAAGCCTTAATGTTGAAGTTGTTGGAACTTCCTAGCCATTATTGCTAGGGTTCCTTGTTTTTAGGGTTGTTAATCACGTAGAGTTAAATAATCCCTATACATGAGGGATAAGCTTGTTTTTCTATTTTGGCATAGTCATATACCACGATTATAGGACTTGTAAAATTGTGGGCTATTATTTTCCCTTCTAGCTTCAGTGTAAGGCTATTTATTAGCCACAACAATTTTTTCATTCAATAAGAATTCTCCCAGTTTTACGTGTGCTTTCAAACTTTGCATTACATTAGCTCTTTGCGATCTCTTTGTTTATAACATATGGTATCAGAGCCCCATCACGGGGCCTGATCAAAAGCTTGCAACCTGGGTACTAAAGTAAAGAAACAAAGACATGGCGTCTAAAAGTAGTTTCGTGTAACCTGCCATTCCAAGGTTTGACGGCCACTATGACTATTGAAGTATGTTAATGGAGAATTTCCTTCATTCCACAGAGTATTGGAACTTGGTAGAGATGGGGATCACTGCTGCAGTAAAGGGATCAGATTCTAGCAAAGCACAGAAGAAGACCATTGATGATCTGAAGTTAAAGGATTTGAAGGCAAAGAACTATTTGTTCCAGGCCATTGACTGCTCAATACTGAAGACCATTTTATAGAAGGATATTGCGAAGGATATATTGGATTCTTTGAAATAGAAATATCAAGGAACTGCACGCATCAAGCGTGCTCAACTGCAGGCTCTTCGTAAGGAGTTTGAGGTGTTGCACATGAAGAATGGAGATTCAGTTAATGGCTACTTTAGGGGAACTTTCGTCATAGCTAACAAGATGAGAATTCACGGGGAGAAGATGGATGATGTGGTGATCATTGAGAACATTTTAAGGTCCATGACTTCGAAATATGATTATGTTATATGTTCAATTGAGGAATCAAATGACCTGGATACCCTGTCCATAGAGAAGCTTCAGAATAGTCTTTTTGGTGCATGAGCAAAAGATCAGTCGACATGTGGTAGATGAACAAGCATTCTAAGTCACTTAAGGAATCTAGCAAGGAAGACGAGGTCGAGGTACTTACTGAGGAAAAGGAAGAGGAAGGGGTAGGCTTGGCTTTGACAAGTCTATCCTAGAGTGCTACAATTGTCATGAGCTAGGGCACTTTCAATGGGAGTGTCCTAAGAAACCCAAGGAACAAAAAGGAAACTATGTATAGGCGAAGGAAAAGATGCTGTTGATGGCTCTTGTGGATTTCAAAGAGGCCATAATGGAGCATATTTGGTTTCTTGATTTTGGATGCAACAATCACATATGTGACAAGAAGGACATGTTTAGTGAGCTTGATAGCAGTTTCAGAGAGTCGATGAAGTTGGAAAATGACTCGAGTTTGATTGTACAAGGCAAGGGTAATGTTCGAATAGAGGTGAATGGGATTGGGCATGTGATTACAAGAGTTTTCTACTTGCCAAACTTGAAGAACAACCTGTTAAGCATCAATTAGTTGCAAGAGAATGGGCTTACAATACTCATCCAACATGGAAGATACAAGATCCTTCACTCTGAGAGAGGTCTAATCATGGAAACAGAGATGAGCCATAATAGAATGTTTGCAGTGCTAGCTTGTTGCCTACCAATGGAACAAAAGTGCGTCTCTTCGCTGACCACAAATCAAGAAAGCCTTTGGCACTATTGATATGGACATCTGATGTGAGAATTACTTGACACTCAAATTAAACCCTCGTTTGACAATTGTAGTAGAATGGATAAGTGAGGGATCGTTCTAGACCGGGGATTAGGAGGGCTTGCTAAAACCTTCTAAATTGACTTAAAAACATAAAAACTAAATTAAAACAGATTTAAGACACTTGGGAACAAGGAAATAAAAAAAAGGGTTTTAGTTTTGACAAAGTTGAAATAAACAAACAAAATGCAAAAATGGACAGATTGTAAATAAGTGTTGTGAAACAAGATGGTTGGTGAATTAGCTAGAGGTTCTTTCTCCACACATGATATTTATGCATATGAATCAATTTCCAGTTATTCCTTCATTGAATTATGAACGACAATGCCCCAAATTAACCGTGACATCACTAGTTAACCCTCAGATTTTCCTTATATTATTGGATTGGATGACATCATTCGACAACCCAAAACATTCTCAAAAGTTCCCTACATGTCATTATAATAGAGATACAATCGAAGATCATTAAGAATAATGAAAACCATAAGCATTGACAAAGCATTTGCAACTATGACATCATGTTACTCATGCTAAGAATTAAACTTAACGCGATCGTGACAAGCGACCTTCACTACTTTCAAGTATAAGTTAGTAACGATTATGTGAAACCTTCTTAAACTTTAGCCACATATTCATGCATGCTAATTAAGTGTCGACCCTCAATCAACAAACACAAATAAGTTAATCATCAAATAGTTAAGCCAATTTCATTCACGAATCAAGAGTTCATAACCGGAATTCATCAATTCATACCACATAAATAATCATGGTATTGAAATCACCCCTAGCCAAAAAGGGTTTAGTTCCTCATATTTGCAATAAAACAGATACAAACAAATTTAGACATAGAATAACAAAGTAGAAAACACCTAGAACGTTCCAACAACTCCAATTGAAGAGCCAAACAATTGCACAGAATCTGTCCCCTTTCCCTTGTTTGCGGCAGGTTATGTAGGTGTAGTTTCTGGGCTGTTTTGATGATGTAGAATGGAATGGGGAAGGTGTAGAGGCACGGTAAGGGTAGTAGGGTGAGTATGGATGAGTGTTTGAGGGTTGGAAGAAGGTGGAAGGCTCGGCAAGGAGGGAGGAAGGCTGCGGCAAGGGCTAAGGGTTTTCTGCAGTGCTGTTTTTATTTTCTGGAATGTAGAATGAGTTCTAGGGTATATCCTTCGGCCAAGGGGGTTAAATTATGTATATATAGGCATCCAAAACCCTAGGGCAATCAGATTAGGGCCTTTAAAAACCCAAATCCATCAGAAATTAGGTTAAAACAATTGGGTTTTTAAGTGGAACAAGGCCTAAGGTGCGGCAAGGGCTAGGGTGAGTGAATGGGCTTCCTAAAATACCTTGCAAGGCAAGGAAATCAAGTCAATGGACCCTAGGTGCCACGGCAAGGGTTAGGGGAAAAGGAATGGCCCATCTAAGAGCCCAAAGCCGAGAATAGAAAGTTTCGAAAATGGAAATTTCCAAGAATGGAAACTTCCAACTTAAGAAACTTTGATCTCCAATTCCGAATTCTTTGTTCTTCACTTTCATTTCTTCATCCGTCTTGAATTTCCAATCTTCACATCACCATTCACTTCTTGGCTTAAATGCACTTCGAATTCATCCTCTCGTTTAGCTCCAAAACGCTCCAAAATGCACCTTAATGCATATTAGGCCCTTAAAACCTGAAAACACACAAAAGTAGTTTAAAGAGCTAAAATAACTAAGAACTAACAATGTAAATGCACGAAAACAAGCATACTCAGTCGCATAAATATGCTCGTATCAACATCTCAGTTAGATTGGGCTCAAGGTGCTTCAACAAAAGCAAATGGTGGAAGGGCTACATCAGTTTGCAGCTTCTCAAAGGTTATGTGAAGACTGCTTGGTAGGAAGACAACACCGTGATCCATTACCTAAGGAAAGCTTATGGAGGGCCTCCAAGATTCTTCAGTTAGTGCATGTTGACATATGTAGACTAATTAACCCTATCTTGAACAGTAAAAAATGGTATCTCATGACCCTTATTGATGATTTCAGTAGAAAAACATGGGTCTATCTCTTAGTGGAGAAGTCATAAGCATTTGGCACGTTAAAATCTTACAAAGCAAGGGTTGTGAAGGAAATTGGGGCATTCATAAAGAGTCTCAAGAAAGATCAAGGGGGAGAGTTCACATTGCATAAGTTCACCAATTTTTGGCATGAGAATGGAATTCATAGGCAATTAATGGCAGCTTATACTTTTCAATAGAACGGTGTTGCAAAGAGAAAAAAATTGCACCATCGTTAATATGGTACGAAGCATGTTGTCAGCAAAGCAAATTCCCAAAACCTTTTGGTCTGAAGTTGTGAATTGGAAGGTGTATGTGCTAAATCGATGCCCAACTCTTGCTATGAAGAACAAGACACCTAAGGAGGCTTGGAGTGGGCACAAACCATCCATGGATCATTTTAGAATTTTTGGTTGTATTTCCCATGTTCATGTACCAGACAACAAAAAGGTGAAGCTCGATGCCAAGAGTCACAAATGCATATTGCTGGGGGTAAGTGAGGAATCTAAGGCCTATAGATTATTTGATCCTATTTCACATAAAATAATTATAAGCCAAGATGTGGTGTTTGAAGAAGATCAACAATGGAGTTGGGATGAGAATCATGAGCAAGCCATATTGATGAAGCTTTGGGAGAGATTGAATCTGAGTTTGATCAAAGTGGTTCATTGGATGGAGGATACACTCCAAATGATGAGAATTTACCTCGTGCAAGACGAAGTCGAAGACCACTAGCTTGGATGAAAGATTATGAAACGGGTCAGGGTCTATCTAATGAAGAAAGTGTAAACATGGCTTCTCTGGCTTTGTTCACTAATCAAGATCCCACGACTTTTGAAGAAGCTGTGAAGTCTGAAAAATGGAGGCAAGCCATGGATCAAGAGATTCAAGCCATAGAGAGGAACAATACGTGGGAACTAATGGAGCTGCCATAAGGAGGAAAAAGCATTGGAGTAAAGTGGGTCTTTAAGACAAAATTCAATGAGAACGGGGAAGTGGACAAGTACAAAGCTCAACTAGTTGCTAAGGGATACTTTCAGCAATATGGGATCAATTATGCTGAAGTATTCATACCAGTGGCTCGTTTGGACACCATTCGAATTGTCATTTCCTTGCTACTAAAAAAAATTAGGTGATCTACCAACTTGATGTCAAATCTGCATTTCTGTATGGGGAGATTAATGAAGAGGTGTTTGTTGATTAGCCACCAGGATATGAACAGAAGGGGCATGAATCTAAGGCATATCGACTAAAAAAGGCGTTGTAAAGACTCAAACAGGCTTCTCGAGCCTGGTATAGCCGTATAGAGTCATATTTCATCAAGGAAGGTTTCAACAAATGTCTTTACGAGCACACTTTGTTCATTAAGACAGTGAATGAAGGTAAAATTTTAATAGTGTGTCTTTATGTTGATGATCTAATTTTTACTGGCAATGATGAAGTAATGTTTGAACAATTTAAGAAGTCTATGATGGTTGAGTTCGACAAGACTGACCTTAGAAAGATGAGATATTTCCCTGGTATTTAAGTGATACAAAGGTCAGATGGGATCTTTATCAGTAAACGAAAGTATGCTCAAGAGGTTTTGGAGACATTTAACATGGGTCAATGCAATTTAGTGCCCAATCCCGCGGTCCCTAGTTTTAAACTCACAAAGGATGAAGAAGAAGTCGAAGTTGATGGTACTGTTTACAAACAGATGGTGGGAAGCCTCATGTATTTAACAGCCACACATCCTTAGTTAATACTTATAGTCAGCTTGATCAGTAGATACATGGAAAGTCCTACTGAGTCTTACTTGCAGGTAGCAAAAATGGCTCTAAGGTACGTAAAGGGGACGGTTGATTTGGGGATGTTCTACAAGAAGGGAAGAACTGATGAGTTATTTGGGTTTACGGAAAATGACTACGCTGGTGATCAAGATGATAAGAAGAGCACTTCAGGTTATGTATTCATAATGAGTTCAGGTGTTGTTTCTTGGTCTTTAAAGAAATAGCCAGTTGTTACACTATCCACCACTGAAGCGGAATTCATAGCAGCAGCATCAAGTGCATGCTAAGTTATGTGGTTAAGAAGAATTTTGAAGAGTCTCAATCAGGTGCAAAGCAGTCCAACCATGGTGTATTGTGACAATATCTCATCAATCAAACTCTCAAGGAATCCTGTAGTGCATCGCCGTAGCAAGCATATAGATGTAAGGTTTCATTTTCTTCAAGATCTTGTCAAAGATGGAGTAGTGGAGATGGTGCAATGTTCTACTCAAGAACAAATTGCAAACGCCCTGACAAAACCATTGAAGCTTGATGCATTTCTAAAGATGCGAGGTTTACTAGGTGTCTGCGAATATCCAGGAATAAACTGAATGTCTATGGCATTCAGTTTAAGGGAGGATGTTGAAGTTGTTGGAACTTCCTAGCCGTTCTTGCTAGGGTTACTTGTTTTAAGGGTTGTTAGTCACATAGAGTTTAATAATCCCTATACTTGAGGGACAAGCTAGTTTTTTCTATTTTGACGTAGTCATATACCACAATTATAGGTCCTCTAAAATCGTGAGCTGTTATTTTCCCTCCCAGTTTCAATGTAAGGCTATTTATTAGCCAAAACAGTTATTTCATTCAATGAGAATTCTCCCAATTTTACGTTGCTGTCAAACTTTGCATTATAGAAGCTCTTTGCGATCTTTTTGGTTCTAACACTTAACACACTTCAAGGTAATGAATTTCATTTTTTTTTTCATTTTAATTATAATTTTGTGTTTACAGATTAGGGTATAGGACTGGGATTTAGGGTTCCAGATTAGGGGGTTCAATTTTAGGGGATTACGGTTTGGCCGTGGTTTATTGTTACAGGATTAGTATTAGGGTTGGGTAATTCTGCGATTTAGGGTTCTTCATAAATTCTAATTTTTCTGCAATTTTCATTCATATGCAATTTTTCTTTTTCTTTTTGTTGTTTTGGAATTTATTGTATTTTTTAGAATTTTTTTAATCCTCTGCATTTTTGCAGATTATGTTGTATAACAAATTTTTTATTTTTTTTTTATTTTTTGGCTGAATATTTTTTTACGTTTTAGATTAAATTTTAGATGAGTTATTAGGATAATTTATTTACAGATTTAATTTTATGGATTACACTTATACATTGGAATTAATTTTTAAGATTTTAGTTTTACAATTACTTTTTGTAATTTAAGGAATAATTTTTTATTTTTACGGTCCACAAATTGTATAAATGTCGCGCCTTATTTCTTGCCGTAAGGTTCTGACCGGTCCACCTTCCCCATCTACTTCTGCGGCCTTGAGTGCTCCACCAATTATGGAGCTTCCACCGGTTGCTCTGGTTGCGTCCACACTGTCTCAAGTGCTCTCGTCATCGACATCTTTGGTGATGCATCCACTTATCAGCGGGCATCGGACTCACCGGCGACCCTACACAATCGACCATCCAGAGGAGACTCTCTCGCCATCCAATCATCCATAGCGGAGGGAAAGGGATCCCAGAGAGGTAATATTTAATAATTTTTTATAGGAACGTTTTGATATAGGCGTCTTGTTTTTTAATTTTTTTTAAACTAAACATACACTCCTTTTGAAAATTTGATCAAACATTTTCTTAAAATTTTGATTATTAATTTTAATTTTTCACATAAGTTCAATTTTGTTTAGAATTTTAGTTTTTCACGACTTTTCATGGACATTTTGTTTTTTTTTTTTCCTTTTCCTCTTATCCCTATATTTATGCATTTATTATCCATCTCTATGCATTTTTTTATTGTTTGTTATAATTTTACTTTTTTTTTTTTTGTGAATATAGTAGAATATTTATAAAAAAAAATTGTCAGATTTTATTATTTAGAAGACCCAACGCATAATAAAGATTTGTTTGATTTTATAGCTACGTCTAGTTACCTATAATATGGACACATTTAGTTTTATAGTGGATTTGATTTTTTGTATTTCTTGGTACATTTGGAATGTAAATGTATCAAAAGGGTTATCAGATAGAGACATTTGGTTTGGTTGTACATTTGTGATTTTTTGTTCATTTTGGTCTTTTGGTACATTTGGAATCTAAACATACCAAAATGGTTACCTAACAATGGGCACATTTGGTTTTATGGTACATCTGAAATTTTGGTACATTTGATTTCTCTGTACATTTGAAATCTAAACATAACAAAAGGGTACATAACAGTGGGTACATTTGGTTTATCGTATATTTGAATTTTTGGTCCATTTGGTTTCTCGGTACATTTGAAATCTAAACGCACCAAAAGTCGATATTTTTGTTCTCAAATGTACCATAAGTTTTAAGTATATTTTTTATATATCTATACGTGAAAAAATATGTATTGAAGACTTTTTATTGAGACATTTTTAATAGAAAGAGAATTTTTTTTTTTAAATACTGATAATAAGGTAATGAGGAATTAGTTAATTAATTTTTTATTTTATTTTATTAAAAAAATGTCAGTTAATATGTAGAAGGGGATTGACGAAATTAAATTCCTATATTATAGACAATTAGTTGCTAAGCTACCTTATGCCTCGATATAAATGCATTTAAATTAATGACATGGAAATTAAATAAACAGAAAATTATTGAGGTGACAATTGATCAAAGCACATTAATCAAATCTTTAAAAGGAATAAATATTTAATCTAACAACTATAGAAAAGATGTAGGGCATTCTAATTTTCCCTTTTCTATATCCTAATTGCTTTCATTTTAAAAATATTTTTTGATTAATAAATTGGATGCATGTTTCGAATGTCGGATTCATTTCAATATGTATAATTGAACTGTTTAAAATGTTAGCTTGATGTGAATTATTGTTTGTAGGTTTTGGAAAATGTTATACTTTTACGGGGAGGTTCCACCGAATTTTAGCTAGAATTATAATTATGTTTTTTACAGTTAAATTTTTTTATTTATTTATTTTTATTTTTTATTTTTTTGCGGCTAAGAAAAACAACGGGAACCATGTTGACAACGAAAGACGGTGAAGGGGATATGCGTGATCAACCATCAAATGAAGGTTGTATATGATGAACAACATTGTGCAGTGGCTACGTCGAAGCAGCATAATGGCTTGGCCTACGATATTGGTGCCATTGTTTGATCGTTATCGGTTAGTATACAAATTCTCAACTTTAATTCGTTTTTCAAAAATATACAAATATTAATAAAAATATATATTATTTTAATATTTTCATATTTGCAGGCAAACTATCATATTGAGAACATGGATGACAAGCTCGTCACTTACATGCACGAGGCCTTCACACCCCGGTACAAACAGTGGAAGGGCAATCTCCACAAACATTATGTAAGTATATTGTGATTCGGAGACCGCTCTCGAAGAGGATTTCCCTAAGGAGTTGGAAGAGAGCCTGAAGGATTAAGAGTGGCTGTGGAAACATTTTCAGGAGCCGAAATATTTGGTAAGTAGATTAATAATATTTTAATAATAATTTATTATTTTTTTAGTAATTTTTTAATTTTTTTTATAATTTCTTTCAAATAGACTCATTACTATGTACGTTTTGTGTTTAACGAAAGAGAGTTAAGGTAAACAAGATCAACCGGTTGAAAAAAAAAAGAAAAAAAAAGGGCTTTTCCATCACTCTGGTTAGAGGCCCTTCTCCTATAGTTTAGAGCAGCGATGTCGTATCCCGGCCTAGGCCCCCACCACATCCCGGACTCGACTCTACCGTAGCACGATATTGTCCACTTTGGGCCCCGACCACTCTCTCACGGTTTTGTTTTTGGGAACTAACACAAGAACCTCCCAGTGGGTCACCTATCCTGGGATTGCTCTCGCGCGACTCACTTAACTTTGGAGTTCTGATGGAACCCGAAGCCATTGAGCTCCCAAAAGGCTTAGGAGTTCTAACAGGTTTTCATGAAATTAGGGATTTTCCCGGCCGAATTGGCCTTAGTCACAGGTATGAAAGTTGCTCTATTCACTAAGATCTTCATTTCTGTGAAGTTTGAGAATTTTTAGAAATAGTTGAATTTTTCAACGATACACGGCGGTGGCGCATGGGTCGAGACGTCCCCTGACCTTCCTAGGATAAATTTGAATACCTTGATTCCATTGGTGAAGTCCAATTGATGAATTTCCGTCATTTGAACGTAGTTCCATTAAGGTGCGCCGCTTGATTATTATAGCAATCGACGATCTGACCGTTGGATCATCACCAAACTTTGATATGTTATAATACGTAATATTTGGGGATATTAGAAACTTATAGATTGGGAGTCTGACTAACATATCTTCTTGAAGAGGATATGTAAGTTATATGTTCTATTGATAAGAATTCTGAGACATGATTTGATAATTGTTCTAGGCGCCGATCGTTCGTGACGCCTTGATGTTTGTGCTAGGGAGTTGTAGCGCGGACTCCAAGTTAGTGGGCTTTTGGTTTTCTACATATACGTATATATGTTTTTCATTTTCCCAAAAATGGTTTTAAATGGAATTACGTTTTTAAATGCCATGTCAATTGGATTACATTTTAGTATATGCATATTATTGCATGACGCTGCAGACACCCAGGTAAGTTTCAGGTGAGTACTATATGATGTTAGTGGTTGCATTGGTTATGGTTATACGTAGAGGCATGTAGAGCTCATTATCTTGCACCCCGGTGTTAGTGTTCCGGCCCATGGCCAGGGCACAGTCCTTCACGTGATGTTCACCCCCCGCACCGTACACTCACCTTGGATCCAAGTTTGGTGCACAGCCCTGTCGTACAGACCACAATAGGTGCTTGGGACTTGTGGGTGACTCGCGATTATTTGCACATCCTTCATGTGATCATAGCACTTGAGCATACTTATTTACACCCAGCCTTGTCATACAAACCACATTAGGTGGTTCTGACTCGTGTGCAGGAATTGGTTCATGAACTATAGGTTCAGCCATACAAGTCACGTTAGGTGACTCCGGCTGGCATATCATTTTACATTGATTTATTTCACCTGACTTACTTATTTCATTGCTGAGATATTTGACATGGCATATACTTAGTTTTCACTAATCTCGAGCATGATTTCTATATGCGTATGTATGTATTATTTTCTAGGAAATGATACGGGTTTTACGGTGAGGGATTATAACATTTTCAAAAGGTTTTTATTAAAAACTTTATTTTCAGGCCCGCTCACCCTTGTTTTATGCCCTTCCAAGTTTTAGCTACTGAAAGTTTGCATCGACGAGGATTCGTGGTTAATCTCAGTATAGGTGGCTACCTCCGAGGGTATGATCCTCACCCACACTACTGTACTTTACTTATGCTCTGACGTTATGTGTGAAATGGGTTCATCCACTCTCACAGCGCACTCTTGTCTTTATGTACTTTTAGGTTTAAATTTATTCACATTTTCCACATCACTATACTTTATGGCTTCATCACCTTCCAAGTGTCGGCCAACACAGCTCGATTCGGAGTCCTAGTGGACATTCCGGGTCGGGGTATGTCAAGCGATGTAAGTTAAAAGTATATTAATTTTTATTAGGATTAATAACATTTTTCTTGTTATTATTTTAAGGAGGTTTCTAAATTCCCGGAGATCGACATGTTCAAGGAAGTTTATGTTCAACCCAGCATGAGATCACTGAGCAGCTCCATTTAAGTTTAGGTAATTTTTATTATTCTTATATTTATAAATAGTACAAATATTAATTAAATATTAATGTTTTTTCTTATTATTACAGGCTACTATGGTGGAGAAGAACAATCGAACAGATCAAGGACGTCACTCCGATTGAGGATGCGAGTTTTCAAATCTTGACTAAGGCCCTAGATCAGACCCTCGATTGTACACCTAGTAAGGTTTACTAAGGGATGGGGAATGCGTGACATGGTGACATTACTGCCTCCTTTTCTAGGCAGAGCACAGGACAGGTCGCAACGTGACGCAGGAAGTTGCGAACCTAAAGCATAAGCTTGCAACTAAGGAGATAAGATGAGCCAGAACTTACACACTTGTTTGGCTTTCAATTTCTGACACCACCAGCTACTGCTCAACCACTTTCAAGCTCCTAGCTCTCCACTTAGCAGTTCGACCCAGCATACCTTGACGACCTTCATTTGTTGTTTGTTTTTTTATATTCGGATATTATAACATTTTTTTGGCTTATACGTAAATTTACACACACACACACACACACATTATAAATAAATAATTTTTTTATTAAATTATTATTTTTAATTTATTTAAAATAATTACAAAAAATGAATTAAAATATGTAATTTAATAAAAAATTATAAATATAGAAAGAAAAAAAAAATTTAAAAAACACCTTTTGCACGATGAAAGACCTTTGTCGCATGAGATTAAAAGCAAGGAAATCTTTCATCGCGCAACATCTTGAACGATGAAAATCTCATAATTCTTAAATATTAAAATTACTCGAAAATCAATATGATAGGAGAAATTTCTAAGGTTTACACGACAAAATTCTTGGTTGTACAAAGTCCTACCTAATGGAATCTGGTTGTTGCCTACGTCAACGCGATGACAAGCTTTCATGGTTTTAAATTTTAGGCGACGACGGCCGTCACCCCTTTACATTTTCTCGACAAAGTCTTCTTTCGTCACGCGAATGTTCTTGCGCGATGAAATACTTTTTCTTTGTCGAGCAAATATTTTCTTCTCAAACTTTGCACGATGAGTGTAGGGGTGGCAAAGGTTTCGTCGTGCCATTTTACATGCGACAAAATTTTGCATTACGCGGCAAACTTATATTCATCGTGAAAGTTGTTTAATGTAGTATTGCAATCTGATCCATCTGTATCCTTTGATTTTTCTGGCTAATTAATTTCTTAATTTCTTAATTTTATTCCCTAGCATAAATGTTGGGGTTTGCCTCTTTAAATTAACACGATTTTATTCCATCTTATATCATTGACATAAGAAACCTGTTTAAACCTCCCTCAGACTTTGTCACATACAAAAGTATTTAAATAAAATTAATACTTTGTTGTTAATTGATCAATGGGCACATGAGCTACTAAAACTAAAGTAAGACTGTATCTAGCAACCGTCACAATCATATAAAACCTAACCCTAATCCGAACCCGAACAATATAATAATAAAAAATAAAAATTAAGAATAATGTAACAAGAATCTCTGGTATTTTCTAATGCGTCTCAACCGACATTATTCCATCATCTTTTTCAGTCTTCCACTAGAAATTTTTATACCTCTTTCTCAAGTCACCTCCAGAATCTCAAGCATTATATTTGAAACTTAACAATTAATCGAATACTTTATTCATGCATGCATTTTTCAATTTGGGGTCAATTGGGATTATCAGTCGTAGCAGACACCATATGCAGAATGCTTACGAAATTTTGCTATAAAGAAAAATTAATCAAAGTTTGTTGGGAGAACTCCAAATCGTAACTAATTTTTATGGACTTTTATATCACTTTGCATGGAACACACAATATTGTCTAATAATAATTTTATTTTGGTGGAGTGTACCAAAAGCCACGCCACAATTTCTTGCCGGTTTTGAATAGCTTGTTTGTATAGTATCAACATTTGGAGAAAAACTTACATCCTATGAGTATATAATCATTGCAGCGTATCATGTTAATTATATAATAATATGTTTAAGTTTATATTTATGCGACGTTTGTATTTTTGACACAAACTTCACAATGTTAATGTATCCATACTATATAAACCGCTCTAAAAATTTGGAGGCATGCACTATCGACTTCATAGTTTTCTCAACAGTCAAATTTGAGGGGCAAGAGTTTGGATTGGAATAAGAAAAAAAAATTAGGTTTTCATGGAAAAAAGTTGGCTTGGAGATCTTGACTTGTCAACAACAATCCTTGGCAAGCCTGCAAAAAAAAGGGAAATGGAAAATAGCTTTTCTTTTCACTTCTTTTGTTTAGTCATTCTGACAAATATTTGGACCACACTAATATATCATTAGGCTTAGTTAAGCTTGTATTATTATTTGATTATAATAATATTTCCTTATTTTCCTACGTCTGATTAGTGGTGTTTGTTCTGAATTGATTAAACATTAGACTGGGCAGTGTACTCTTACAAAATTGAGATGATAGGGATAACCTAATATAAATATGCTTGGCTATACCAAACTAAATTTTAAACACAATGCAAGCCTATCTCATGGGTTTGGACATAGCAGTGTTCAATATCGTTTTCAAAAATGTCAATTGCATATTAATTATTTAATTAATAATGCACCTATAAAGTGTATATTGATTTTATTTTTGGGGTAAATATCCTGCTTTATGGATGAATTATGTAGGTCTTGTTTTCAAATTAAAAGTAAATCATACATGTCATTAAAAATATTTCAAGACATGTATTGAATAGTTTACGATATGCTTTGGGTGTCATTGCTAATATTCAACGACGCTACAAATGGTTTTAGTGCTATAATACATGACACTACAATGCTTAGGTTTAGAATATCATGACACTCAGCCCCTCTATTTATGACATTGTTGACCCTAAAAATTAGAAAACATGCGTGGCGCGCAGGCCGAGTAACTAATAAACTAACTACGTCCTTCGGTTGAATGCGGGGCGTGCCAACTCGTCGGTCGAGCTCGGTCGAGGAGTAAAATTTGTTAATGTTGCGTTGAGCGCGTTGCTAACTTCTTTATCTTGCGACTGCGGCCGAGGAAGGAACAAATCTCGGCCTTTGGATTCTCGAGCCTGAAGACAAGGCTGCTAGTTCTGCGAAGTTCACAAATCGTCGGCGCCGGATTCGGTCACAGTGATTATATTCGTGAGAGTATAAGAACGTTGAATTGACACCAGACTGTACAAACACAAGTATTCAAAGGTGATGTATGTCTTGATGGTGAATGTGGTTCAGCTGTCAGAATGCTGAACTCTGAAACTCACTTATGAGTATCCAATCATAAAATCACTCGGCGTTCAATAAGCCAAATGTTGTAACTCGTAACACCCTACTTCGCCGAGAAGGCTAATAAGATGACCTCTGCCAATAAGGATTCAAAAACCCTTCTCAACCGAGACTTGGATAGGTAACTAGTCAGCCTCAACGCAGTATTGTTTATCCAAACCGAAGGTGCTCCTCGGTCAGCTGATTCTACGGCATCAATGCTGTTTATCCAAACTAAAGGTGTTTGCCGGTTGCCTTCACATTGTTGTTTATCCAAACTGAAGATGTGTTGGCGGGAAAAAGAAAATAAAAAATCTCAAGATGTTTGAGAGGTTTTGCGCAGAGCAATTGTGTGTTGAATTGGCGGTCCTCCTAATTGTCGCATGATGTCTTGTATTTATAGCACCAAATCCTCCTTAAGATCGAGTCAAAATCATATCTGGATTGGGACTTCTTGTTCTGTTCCAACTCTACTCTGACCAATCCTACCTCTATTATGACTTTGAACTCACCCCTTTTTTGAGGCTATATTCATTGTTGGTCGAGAATCCAAATTGCACTAGGACTTTTTCGACCCTTTTGCTCATCCGAACTACTCTTTCTTACGATAGGACTCGACCATCCCTGCTGAATGGCCTGGGATCACCAAGCAGCCCATAGTATATTTGAAACAGCTTTGGGACGAACGTAAACCTACACTCGCCCCAATACTATTATTTTGGGCCCAAACATTACCCCATTGCTTCTGAGGTCGTCGATCACTAATCCTCGATCGAATCTCGACCTTGAAGAAGCGAAAACGTCTTTTCCTTTAGACTTATTTGTCTCGATAACCATCACCATGCGCATTTATGAGATATGATTACACGATCTCTGTCTCTCCCGATATCCTGCTACGTGTCGATTCTCTAATAAACCTAACAACTCTTAATCATGGCCCTTGAAAATGTGCGCCCGTCAAAACGTGTTTTCTTCATCAATGCATTAAATTCGCCGCTGCATGCAATTGTGCGTCCTAAAACCCCGAGAACCTCGATCCTATCCTTGGAGATTCCCGAGATATCCAAAATGATTGGCCATTTCCCGGTCGATTTTTCCCTCAAATTTGAAAATCTAGCACTTCTGAATATCAAATGTTTGCTTTTCCTTCTGAAATGCCTATAAATACCTGAATTTCCTTCATTTGCATTCTACTCCTTCAGAAAATTTAAAACTTCCTATCGCCATTCCTGCTTTCTCAAAACCAGAAAATCTCAAGCTCACCTCTCACAAACCCCTTTCAAACCCGCACGAATCTTTAAATCTTCATCGATGGCATCCTTCATCCCAAAGCTCGTAAGGATTTCATTGACCGGAGCGCCATTAAAATACTACGCTTCGAGAGTAACTTAAACACCACTCATCAAATTCTAGGGCCACTTTTCAAAGTCACAATGCCATTGTGCATCACCAACCTCCTCAAGGAATAGTGTCTGACACCTTTGCTGCAAGGGTTTGATTAGTCAAAGTAATGCTTGGCGCGACCCCAAGGAGCTTGGCCCTCAACCACTTCAACCTGGACAACTTGGGTCGAACGAATGGAAAAATTCTTCGGCAAAGAATGGGAGGCTCTTGGCATTTACGACGCCATCAAGCTCCCAAAGAATGGGAGGCTATGGATAAAGAGCTACTTATGGCGGCTCTAAGTTTGTGGTGCTTGCCTACCAACACCATGATTCTTCTATTCAACCCTCACAGCCCCCACCATTCTTGACATTTCAGTTATCCTTGGGACTTCCCCGTTTGGCCTCTCAATAGATGCTGCCCTTTCTGGGTGCCCGTTGAATCTCAACCTCAAAGCACTATTCAACGACTGGGTCGTTGAAATGCTCAGCCGAGGAGGTCAGGAACCTTCAAAAGAAGAAGTTCAAAAGTTGCACAAGAACTTTTTCAATTACAACACCTTCATCCTCCACTTCGCTGGCCGTGGGGAGGCGAGTTTATGGAAGGGCGAGCACGAAGCCTTCCTATTCTATTGGTACAACAAGTTTATCTGTTGTACCAAGTCGAATAAATGCTTGGTCGAAAATATACCAGTGGCTCAAGCCCTAGCTAGTGGTCACTCCTTGGCGTTCAGTCCCACCATCCTTGCTAATCTCCTTCATTGTCTGGCCAAAACAACTATCAATAAAATCGACCCACACCAGAACGGACACCTTTAGGTATTCCAAATCTGGCTACAGGTTTATTTTTCTACACTTCGGCCAAAAGTTCCTGTCTTGCAATCAATTGCAGAACTCGGCCCCTAATTGGCCTCTTAACCGGCGCCTCCTTACCAGGCCGATGAAGTCTTTAAACACTTCTTTGGCCTAGATCTCCTTTCTGACGACGAATTCTTAATATGTCGACGTCAAGAATATCCCACCTCGATCAGGCTTCCGAAGTCAACATAGGATGAGAATGAAGATACTGATCTTTGTCAACACTGGGGGTCGTTAGGGTTGACACGCGACCTTCACTTCGGCTGCGATGCTCACCGAGCCAGTTAGGAGGTCTATCATCCCTACTTTGTTGCCCGGCAGCTCGGCTATCTCCAAGGTTGCCCAGTACCCCTACTTGCTTCTCGCTCTCTCTTAAGTCAATGACGCCTTTCTGGCTCCTCCAAGAGGGAGTGTAAAGATACAGAAAAAGAGTTTCAAGAAAAGTGTAAAAAATTTCGACTCCGACCGACTGCTCCTGAATCTCTTGGTACTAACACCTTTGGGGACTGGTGGGAAGAGTACACCTGCGATTTCTTTGGTGTCTCGGCCGAAAACGTGGTAGTAAAATCTTCGGCGACTGACCCAAAAAAGCTCCTGCTGCCTAATCCAAAGAAACAACCCAAGGTATATTATCATTTCTCCCTTTATAACTCAACTACTTGCTCAATTTTACTAACTTGATTTCGCTCTCTTAAGTGGTTGCGTATTAAAATGGGCAGACGTGGTCGCCGCAGCTGCGGCTAAGAAAAAATTGGCCTCCTCCTCTAAGAAAAAAATGGCCTCCCCCTCCTCTAAAAAAATTAGCCTCCTCCTCCTCTAAAAAAATTGGTCTCCTGCTTTAAGAAAATTGGCCGAAACAGGAGATGATGTTCCTCGACCTCCAAAATGCGTCAAGAAATTGGCGAATAAGGGGGAACAGGAGATTCACGTTATCTCCAGCCAGACCACAGAAGCGACCGATCCTAGTGTCTCTCCTCCAGTTTCAAAAAATTAAAATCGCCGACCAAACGACCCCGTTAAGACGCCAAAACGGGAGATAATGTTCCTCGACCTCCAAAACGCGTCAAGAAATTGGCGAAGAAGAGGGAATGGAAGATTCACGTTATCTCCAGCCAGACCACAGGAACGACCGATCCTAGTGTCCCTCCTCCCGTTCCGATCATTTTGGCCTTGACAGAACAACTGCCAATGTTATCCCATCACCCGTTCGCACCGATCCCTAGGGTCGTGGCTGGACCAGCGACCGCTCCACCTGCAGCTTTGGAGCCGGCCGTTGCACCTGTTTTGGAAGAAACAACCACACTCGTCGAGGCATCTCCTATCAAACGATCGACGACCATTCTGGAAGGGGTACGATTCTATCGCTAATGATCTTATTCATTTATCAAAATTTCAAGTCGTGATAGTTTTTTATTTCAGGATGATGAGAGAAACGAGGGTGATGAAATTCCGTTGAAGCGTCGTCTTTGACCAGCCAACTTTTCTTCCATCAATCTTTCCCCTGTGGTTGAGGCAACTTTTCAACAGCGTCCTCCCGCGACCGATCGCAGGAAAAAGCCTTTGGTCGAGCCTGAGGCGATGGAGAAAACGCCGCTCCATCCACAAGATGAAAACCTTGACATTCTTCCACAAGAAGTTACCTCGACTTTTGTAAGGCTAGCTCCCTTTTTCTTCATTAAATTTATCATGACGCATCTGAATCCAGGAAAATATTAAATGTCAGGTGCCCCAACGTTCATTTCACTGTCAATTCTATGCACCGAATGGTGTTATCTATATTTCTTGACCTCCTCAGTGGCCATCGAATGTAGATAACCTTCACCGGCCGCGTGAATTGAGAAGCAGTCTTAGACACTGGGCTCGGCCATTAAGTTCTCTAGGTTCAAGCAATGAACCAGAGGATATGGCCAAAGTCTCCTCTCGGCAGGTTTAGAAACAAATTCCTTCCGTTATGCATTCCATAAAATTTTCCTTCTGCTTACAAATTTTCTTTTCCTGTGTAACCTTCATGGGAGGTTGAGCTCTAAACCTTGATTGCGACTATATTGGGAGCGGCTGGCTCTTCAATGACCACAACCAAACCTTCCGTGTTAATGGCCGAACCAGATGCCCTCGTCAAGCTAGAGGAACTGCTATCCCTTTCGGCGTCACAAATTCTTGAGTGCCAAGGCCTTAACTCCGTAGGGGGATATCTTAATGATCTTGCGGCTGATGGTCAGTTAAGCAACGAAACTATTACTCGAGCATCTTCTGCTCTGTAACGAACTCAAGAATATTTCGATATTTTCGAGAGAGCTCTTAGGGCCAAAAATGACTTGAAAGCTACGATGATCGTTCAGGAAGCTTTACGTCCACGGGTCGACATGCTAAAGACGAAAAAAGAAGCGCTAGCCAACCTCGATTGTCAAATTGCCGAACTTCAAAACCAGAGGTCAATAGTTAATTCCGAGCTAGCAAGAGATTTTGAGTTGGGCGGCAAATCCTGCCTGATCGAATATGCGGCTAATGTGCGGCATGTCGAGCAGCTAAAGATGGACAAGCGGAATCAGCAGGCCAAGGTCATGATGGGTGAGGTGAGGTGGTTGGAATTGAAGGTTGTTCTCAAAACTCTCATTTTCTCCTCACCTTAAGGGTATTTAGCTATAAACGAATCGACCATCTGTACTTGTATACTCGTTTTTACGAGCTTATTAATGAAGTAAACTATTCTTGCATCTCCCACGTGATCGGATAATACTTCTTTAAAAATTTCCCATTGATTAGTAATTTGTGAGTTAAACCGGTCCGGTCTCCAAGATGATATGCCCCTTACCAAGAACTTTATGGATAATGAATGGTCGTTCCTAATTCAGCGACCTTTGCCGAACCTAGGGTCTTTAATCCCTACGGGCAACACAGTTTACCAAACTAATTCTCCCTCAACGAACGTTTTTTGCCTGACACGTTGATTATAGGATCGCTTGGCAATTTTCTTCTGTGCTACTAATAAATTACACGCGTCAAGCCGAATTTCTTCCAAGTCTTCTAACTCCTGTCTCATGGCTTGACTGTATTCGACACTGAACAAACTACTTTACTCGATCACTCGTAATGAGTTTATACTTAGCTTGACAAGTAACATAGCGTCGTGTCTTTAAGTCAACGCGTCAGGAATTGTTCCAGTGGCGGATTGAGGTGAAGTTTGGTAGCCCCATAATACTTAATTTAGCTTTAAATGCCATATCCCAAGCTTCTCTTTTACCATTTTTTCAAGAATGCTGATTAATACCTTATTGCTTGCTTCGACCTACCTGTTCGCTTGTGAGTAATACAGGGTAGACTGCTCAAGTCAGATATTCAGATTTTCTGTGTATTCCTTAAACCTGTTGGTTGTGAAGATTGTACCATTGTCGGTTATGATCGTTTCTGGCACGCCGAATCTGGTCATAATATTTTCTTCTACAAAATTGTAAACTTCTTTGGCTGTTAATTCGGCGTATGATTTTGCCTCGAACCACTTAGTGAAGTAGTCGGTTGCCACTAATATCCATGCGTGTTTTACCGCTCCAGAAGATGGTGTAATTTTGCCGATTACGTCCATTGCCCATCCTCTGAACGGCCATGGTTTAGTAATTGAGTAGAGCAATTCGGCCAGGGCTCTCCATACTGGTCCATGAATCTAGCACTGTATGCATCCTCGTGCGTATTCAATGTAATCTTTTAATATACTCAGCCAGAAGTAACTGTGTCATCGGAGCAACCAACGCATTTTGAGTCCTGATTGGTGAGCTCCACAAATTCCTTCATGTAATTCGGCCATTGCTTGGACAGCCTCCTGTGGGCCGGGGCACAGTAATAATAACCCATCTTCACCCTTTCGATATAATTTGTTCTGGTATAACACGTAATTCGTGGCATGAACCCTCGTTCTTCGGTCATGTTTACCATTGGGGTTATCAAGATATCGTAAAATCACCCTTCTCTAATCGTCTGGTAGTGTCTCGACGGCATATACTTCTACGAGGTCTCCTCACTCTAGTAACAATGGTAAAAACATCACTCTTATGCGTATTACGTAATTGCGCTGGAGAACTTACTGATTAACCAAGGCTGGGTAAGATCACAGGACTGTGGGTGTTACCCGACCTAGCTTGGCCCTCGTGAGTTGTGTTCTGGAGGTGATTTGGGTGAGTTCGTCGGCGTCGATGTTCCGAACACACGAAATGTGCTCAAATGTAATTCGTTCAAATGACTCGGCAAAATAGGTGGCGACCATGTGATAAGGCGCTAGAGTACAACTCATGCAACAAAAAACGTCGGTGAGTTGGTTAATCACCAATTCAGAATCACCAAGGACAAAGACACGGGTTGCTCTTAAATTGTGTAGGACGTGAAGGCTGATGATAAGAGCTTCATACTCAGCTTGATTATTCGTATAGCTGAAATCTATCTTGAGAGAGAAATACCAGCTGTAGTGGTCAGGGGATTGAATGGCGATACCAAGACCAGCCGAGGTCGAGGTGTTGGTGCCATCAAAATGAATCGTTCAGTAGTTGTCGCGTGTTTTGACTAAGCCGATGTTGACATCACTACTCCCAAAGCCATAAAGAGAAGGGTGTTAGGCCAAAAAATCGACGAGGGCTTGGCCTTTGACGACCTTTTGGGGTATGTTCTACAAACTGAACTCTGATATAGCCATTGTCCATTTCCTAATTCAGCCTTTGACAATAAGCTGAGTGAGCATGTAACGAATAACATCTGTTTGGGCAATAACCTGCGTAACTGATGGGAGCATGTAGTGCCGAAGTTTTGATGTGGCAAAAAACAAAGCTAAGCAAAGTTTCTCGACGGGTGAATAATTGATCTCCGGCGAATTCAGATTGCAGCTGAGATAAAAAATAGCTTATTCACGCCCAGCATCGTTATCTTGCGCGATAAGGCAACCAATGGACTCAATGGCTGCCGAAATGTACAGTTTGAGAGGCTTACCGCGACGAGGTGGAGCTAGTACTGGTGGCGTGGTAAAGGAGACCTTAATTTGCATAAAAGTCGTTTGATGTTCTTCGCACCACTCAAACTTGTCATAGTCCTTAAGTTTGAAGAGTGTAGAAAATGCTTTCATTTTGCCTGCCGAATTAGCTATGAAACGGCAAAGAAATTTGATCTTCCTGAGTAACAACTGGAGTTGCTTCTTGGTCATCAGGGGTGGAGCACTAATGATTACATGAGCTTTATTTTCGTCAACCTCGATGCCACGATGGTGCACCAGAAAGCCCAAAAAATTATCGGTCGATACACCGAAGGCGCATTTGGCCGGGTTCATTTTAAGATTATGTTGACACATACGAAGGAATGCTTACTGAAGATCATCTAGGTATGTTCGATGGTGTTTCGATTTCATAACCATATCATCGATATAAACTTCTATGACCATATCGATCAAATTATGGAATATCATAATCATAGCTCGCTGGTATGTGGCGCCGGCGTTCTTGAGGACGAATGGCATGACGCCCATTGGTAGGTACCGAGTGCCTCCGGGCAACGGAAGGTAGTTTTGTGAACGTCAGCTTCAGCGATAAAGATTTGGTTGTAACCGGCATAGCCATCCATGAAGGACAACATTTCATGATTGGATACGGCATCAATTAGTAAATTCGAGATTGGCATTATGTATTCATCCTTGGGAGTGGCCAGATTTAAATTACAGAAATCGATGCAAATGCAAAGGGCTCCACTTTTCTTTAACACCTGGACAATATTGGCCAACTATTCGACGTACCGAGCAGTCTAAATAAACTCCGCTTTCAAAAGCTGAACTAATTTGTCCTTTATGCCGAGCTGTACTTCTGTCAAGAACCGATGTGGTGGTTATCGGAAAGGCTTACACCCATCTTCGATTCGTAACTCATGTTCAATGAGGTTTTGGTCAAGGCCTGGCATCTCATGGTAATTCTACGTAAAACAATCTTTAAATTCATGGAGTAGTTTACAAAGCTCTACCTTCATGGGGGGTGGTAATAACGCACTGATAAACAACGGTCAAGGCTCATCGGTTGTGACAACATTTATTTCTTCCAATAGGTCCTTGACCTGGGGCCGATTGTGATTGAGTTCAGCCGGTGTAGCCTGAACTTCGTCGAACGATAAAACGGGGCCGTTATCCGCTTCGGCCAAAAATTATATTAAGTTTATGCCCGAGTGTGGTTGCTTGGCAATGGCGTACCAATGAGTTAGCAGACATTCCATGATGGATGAAATCGTGGCCCGACGCCTTTCTTGTTTGGCGACGTCAATCATTGGGTTTGGTAATTTGATCTGCCAAGCCGAGTCTCACCGAATCTTGCTGTACAGTCTCAGCGCCTACCTCGATAGCTTTCTGAATTGAAATTCTGGTCGGCCGTCTATCCTCGTTAAAACCCTGGAGGGCGATGTAGACGACGTGATTGTCATAATAGCGAGCCTGGATCATGTTGGTTTCAAACGGTTGATTATCGACTGGATGAACTACAACCGATTTACCGTCCTAAAAGATGAAAACTTGGTATAGCAATGAAGGAATGCAACTTGTTTGATGGATCCAATTACGGCCGAGCAATGCATTATAGTCAGTCTTTGAGTCAATTATAAAGAATGTCGTCATGTGGTTACGACCTGCAACGCTAACTTCTAACGGGAACACTCATTTGGTTTGAGACTTATCGCCGATGAAGCTACTCATCGTTACCCTTGATGGTATAAGCTCGTCATTGGAACGACGTAATGCCTTCATGATGGAAATTGACATGTCGACAAACATCTTGGAAATGGAATATCCTTCAATATAATCTGTGACATATAACAGCTTTAGATGTTGGAGATTAACAGAAGGGGAGCGGGGAAACAATTCGGCTAGGGCTGCCTTAAGGTTGTCGCCTTTATTGATTTCCCTATCTTCTTCAGTAGCGATGAAATCCACTTGTGTTGCTTCTTCGGCAACCACGTCCCTATCTAAAAAATTTGACTGATGGGTTTTTAGTTGAAACTCAACCGGTAGGACATGGACCATACTGATCTCCATATGCTCAAAGACCGAATGACCCATCAGGTCTTGGTCATCGTCTTCCAAAGTAGTAAACGTAGTATCAGTCATTGGAGTGTCTTCAATTGGATTGTTTGACGCTTCAGTATGTACCTGTTCCTAGGGAGCATGGACCGAATCTATTATATTATGGTCATCTTCCTTGAGCGTGTTTACTGTCGAAGATTGATTTAATTCTTGTAGTGCATTATGAGCTCGTTCTTCGTAGGCGATTCAGGCATTCCTTGTGTCCAGGTATGCGTCTAAAAGCGCCACATAATTTTCCTAATCGGCCGTAAGGTCGAAAAAAGATACGGCCAAGAAAACTTTGAAATGATATCGTAAATGCTGAAAGTCTTATAGTGAAAAGGGTAACTCGGCGGTGTCTATATCTATGTATGGGTCGACCTCAAGCCGAGGACTTGAGCCTCATGTATATGCTGGAACCTAGCTTTCATTGCCGGATATGAAGTTTTCTGGATAATTTGCTTAGCATCAGGGCAAGTTAGTGCTAAGTCGAGAGCTTCCTGACATGCCTTGGGTAGTTCGTATAAGTCATTGGTGGAATATTTCTTATAAAATTCCCGTATGTACTACAAGGATTCACCGAGGAATAGAGGGTGTAGATTACGCCGTACTTTTACTAACAGTTCCTGCGGTGGTAGCGGAGGAAGTTTACTTTCAACCTCTTATCTAAAATGCTCGAGACGAGCTCTCATCTCTCTGGGCGGAAGAATAAGCTTGATACGTTTCTCGAACTCTTCAATGGTGGTCTCAAAGTCATGATCAACTGCCTTTTTCTCTTGAAGTAATTCGGCCATAATGGTCGGTGTAGGCCGATCGTCGCTGTTTCCTACAGCCTCTTTTGGCTACCACCGGGTAGTCGAATTAGCCTGTACTTCTTGTCGTCGAGCCATGCAATCTATCCGCTAGCGACGACGTTTTTTAGACTTAGATAACACCGTATACAGGCCAGTTGGAGAACTGTAACCGTACCAATGTTGGTTACGTGGCTTTGGTGGCTTGAAGGTTTTTCGACTTACTGATGAACTCGGGCTACTTGAGTTACGCAAGTAATAGTCCTCATTATAGAATGGTACGTCAAAGTCAAGACATCGTTTGACTGAGGTTGGTTCTTTTGCTTATACTTGTGGGTCGAGTCTCTTAAACACTTGCCATCGTGGGCCAGCACCAAGTTCCTTTAGCGGTTTTGCTGCGACTGTGGATGGCGGACATGAAGTTGGCGCTGAAGATGTCTTTTTTTAGGTTCAATTAGTGTTTTACAGTGGTTGTACAAAACCATTGATTCATCAGTTTCTTCAGAACTAGAACCTGACATGGGTTCAACGATGGCTAGCCCTAAAGACTCCGTGGGTGGTGCATTTGAAAATAAATCAATCTTCAATCTCAGCTAACCATTCTGCTTACGGACATGCTGCACCGGGACGAATTCGGCCTTCCATTTTCCTTTGTTTTTAGGGAGATGAACATCCACCATACCAATTGTCGTTGAGGGGAAGGGATTGACGTCAACCGTCATCTGTTTCTCGGGGAATTTTAATTTACCCTTCTCAATCTAACTTTCAATCGCATCACAGAACACAACGCAATTATTGGTAGCATGCTTGTTTGAATTATGGTACTTGCAATATGTTTTGCCCTTCAATTCTTCGGCCTTAGGGATGTTGTGTCCTGGCCAAAGTTTAATGATCTTTGCTACCAACAACTGGTCAAAAATTGCATTGGCTTTGGTAATATCGAAAGTGTAAACTTTTGATGTTTTAATCATGTCCTCAGAGGCCGAGCGAATCTTGGCATCTTTGGGACTGATTTGAGCCAACGCCTTGCAAACATATGGTTTATCTATCACTCTTTCAGTTGCGTTTCCATTGGCGTATTAAGGATCCTCGCTTTCGGCCAATGCGTAACTGACCGTGGGATTCTTATATATTATTCCCCGGGATAGGGACTTCGATATTTTTTCCTCTCGAAGCAAATAATCATACTGCTCAACGTGCTGAGCAAGTTTGTACATATCTCGAATATTTGCCCCTAGGAATTTCTTTTTGTATTCCACGCCAAGGCCGTTTAAGGTAATTCTGATGAATTCAACTTCAAGGAAAGGTATTCGGCACCAATTCCTGGCCAACTTGAACCTTGTTAAGTATCCCATTGGCGATTCGTCTGAAGCTTGAGCCATCCTAGCCAACAATGAAACAAACATTTCCATCCCTGATCGATAAAATTGTTCATGGAATTTCTCGACCAATTCCTCCTAAATCTGGACGAAGTTTGGTGGGAGATTAATGTACCAAGCAAAAGCTAAGCCTGTTAGTGAAAAGTTGAATAGCCGTAGTTTATAGAATTTGCTATTGACGTCCCCACATTGTGCCGTGAACCGAGCTACATGTTCTAACGAGGGTAAGGATGATTCTCCGGCGAACAGACTAAAGTCGGAGATCTTGAAGCCTTTAGGGTATTCGAACTTTTTCACATAAGCCGGGTACGGATAGATGAATTTTGGGAACTTCGGCCCTTTTTTAAGGCTGAGTCAATCGTTATTTGGACCTCAATCATATTGACGGATGTTTCTTCGACTCCCTAGTCCGGTCCATCAGATTTACTACTTGATTCGCCTTTTTCTTTCCAAGTCAATTGTTTGTAACCGAGCGGATCCCTTCTCGACTTGTAACGGAACATTCTTAAAGGAAGGCTTGATGCGAAAATTAACTTAACACACAAATTAACCCTCTTTTGACAATTGTAGCATATAAATAAGTAGGGATCGTTCTTACACCGGGGATTAGGAGGGATTGCTAAACACTCTAAACTAACTCAAATAAATAAAATTAACCTTTAAAACACTTAAACTCACGTAAAAAGACTCAAACACGTTCACAAGACTCAAAATAGGCTAAAAACACTCAAAACTACCTTAAAAACACAATCTGGGTAGTTTTGAGCCTAAACACAAACTTGGACGAAAATTGGTTCTAACTTGACTCAAAACTCTCAAAAACACATGTAAACACGAAAAATTCCTGAAACAAGAAACAAGAATACGTGTACAAAATATATTTTTGTATTAATGATTTTGGGGTTACAATCTCTTTGTAATTTGGTCCTCTGATTCTATCTTCGTAGGGTGTAGGTTTGTGGATGAGTTGTTGATCCAAAGGGCCATTGGGGCTTGATCTAAGGATGAACAGTTGATGAATGGATCTTCAAGGGGCGTTGGGCTTGATCTTGAAGAATGGGTGTATGAGTTTGTTGAGGTTGTTGATCCAAAGGGCCGTTGGGGCTTGATCTTAGGATGAACGGATGATGAATGATGAACACTTTCTTCAAGGGGCCGTCGGGGCTTGATCTTGAGTTGGTGGGAGTTCTTCAAGGGCCGTTGGGGCTTGATCTTGAAGGAGGATTTGACGAAGAACGAAGAGTGCTTTCTTGATCCTTCAGGATTTGCTTGAGAGCTTTAGAGTTTCAAGGCTTCAAGGTTTTGGTGTAATGTAAATTTCTCTTTTCTTTCTTCCTCCAAAATGAATGCCTTGGCTTCTATTTATAGAATTCCAAAACTTGATTTTTGGATTTAAATAATCAGATGAAATAAATCATTTCTGCCAGGTATTGACACGTGTCCTATTTGATGACTTTTCCAATTTATTTCGATTTTTCGTTGAGTCACACGCTACATGTAAAATTTATGTGACACGTGAGCGTTGAAATTTTAATTATTGGTCAACATTCATTTCACCGAAATTTTGATGTCTACAACACAATCTAAAACATATTTGGACCAATTAGATACTCTAAGAAAATTGGGGATTTGGTTTTTGACGAAAATCAAACAAACAAAACAAATATGTAAACTAGACAAATTTGGACGAAATTGGTGGAATTAAGTGGATGGTGAGATGGCTAGGAGGTTTTTCTCCACACATGGTATACTTGCATACAACATAATCTTCAGTTGCTTATTCAATGAATTATGAACCTCAACACCCCAAGTTAATTAGGTACGCTTAAATTAACTCTCAGATTTCCCTTAGGTCATTGAATTGAATGGATTTAGCGCATTGCAATCAAATTATTCCTTAAGAGTTCTCTATATGAAAGCGCATAATAGAAAGACAATCAAAGATCATTAGGTTCTATGGAAATCATAGGTGTTGACGAGGCATTCGTAACTATGAAAGCGCATGATACTTATGCTAAGAATTTACTTAACATAATTGCGACCAACAATCTTAACTACTCATGGATATGAGTTCCCAACGATTAGGTGAAGGTTCCTGATACCCTAGCATCATATTTATGCATGCAAATTAAGTGTGCACTCTCAATTCATATACATAAACAAGTTTTAATCAAAACAGATAAGTAAATTGAATTCACCATTCATGAAACTACAACTGAAAGTAATCAAATCATCATGCAAATATAACCATGGTTTCGAAATTCCCCCTAGCCAAAAGGGGATTAGTTCCTCATGCTTGGAAAACAAAGAGTATTGAAATTAAACATTGAAATCATAAGAAAGATTACACCTAAACGTTCTGCAATTCCAAGATGGATTTGCTGCACGGTTTGGCTCTCTTCCTCCTCCTTGTTGCGGCACAAAGTGTGTGTGGTGGAATTGGGGGTTTTGGATGGTGTTTTCTTGTTTAGAGGGATGAAGGATGGTTGATTATGGTGGTAGGGGGCGGCAGGTTGTGTATGGAGGTGTATGGAATGGATGGAGGATGAAGAATGGAGGCTAGGGTGTTGCGGCAAGGTGTTTTCTGTATGGCATAAGGGGTGTTACGAATTTGTGGCTCAAAATATGTTTATATAGTCCTAGGGTTAATTAGATTAGGGTTACACTTAGCAGATTTTATGGATTAGGGCCCTAGGGTTTGGCACAAGTAAGTTAAATCCACTTAGGAGAGGCTTTGGCCCAATTAGTTTCATAAGAGGATTTGTGTAACCCAAATCCACAAGGAATGAGGCCTAACAAATTAGAATCCAAAAGGAAAAAGGTTTAGGAAATTCGTCCAAAATTGGGCCTTCTAGAAACTAGTGCTTTGTGGCTGATTTTGGGTTTTCTAGAAGAAATAAAAAGGGGAAGGGTGTGGCACCCTTTTAGGGTTAGATAAGGCTTCTAGAAATCATGTTTTTAGGTCCACTTGCAGCTAGGATTAAGGTGGAACAAGATTAGGTTAGGATAAGATAGGATAAGGTTGGATAAGGTTAGATAGGGTTTTGGATAATGTTTCCTCTTTTGAGCTGATTCCTTATCCTCTTTGTCTTGACTTTAATTTCTTCCTCTTCTTATCAGATTCCTAGTCTTTTGAACTCCAAATTCGTCCATCCATCTTGGCCCATACATGTGCTATCCATTTAGTGCCCAAAACTGCTCCAAAATGCATCAAAATGCACTTTCTTGGTACTTCAACCCTTTGGACCTACAAACACACGAAAATGAGTTGAAATACAACATTAACTAAGAAATAATAACACAAATGCACAAGAATAACCTAACTAAGTCGCCTAAATATGCTCCTATCAAGGCTGTCGAGGTTGGCTGACGGGCCATATTCGAAGGCTTTACTGACCAATAGTTCAAGCATCCTGGTCTGTGCATCACTATTACTTCGTATTGTGTCCAGTAAATCATTCATTTTTTGGCCAATCGACTGCCTGACCTGCCGAGATTGTTCATCAGGTCATCTTCGAAGAAACGACCTAGTTGGCGGATCAGAACCTTTCCCACCATCTTCATCGCAATCCTCCACTATTTCTTTGACGAAAATGCCTACCGTTTGGTTGGGAATTTCTGGGTTGCGAAGCTGTCCGTCGAGACAAATTTCCTTCTCTCAACATGTCGTACTTGTAGCCTCGGGTGGTGCAACAATGATGGGATTTTGTGCCTGAGACAAATCTTGTCCAGGGCCTTGCACTGGTAAGTCAGTTGTTGACTTTCCCATGATTGTTTTCTTCTTTTCGGACCATGTCTCAATGGTCATGAACTCCGAAGGTCTAGCACAGGTTCCCACTGGGCGTGCCAAAATGTTGACCCTAAAAATTACAAAGCCTACGTGGCGTGTAGGCCGAGTAACTAATAAGCTAATTATGTCCTTCGGTTGAATGCAGGGCGTGCTAACTCGTCGGCCGAGCTTGGCCGAGGAGTAAAATTTGTTGATTTTGCGTTGAGCACGTTGCTGACTTCTTTATCTTGCGATTGCAGTCAAGGAAGGAACAAATCTCGACATTTGGATTCTCGAGCCTAAAGATAAGGCTGCTAGTTCTGTGAAGTTCACAAATCATCGGCGCCGGATTGTGTCACAGTGATTATATTCGTGAGAGTATAAGCACGTCCAATCAACACCAGACTGTACGGACACAAGTATTCAAAGGTGATATATGTCTTGATGGTGAATGTGGTTCGACCGTCAGAATGCCGAACTCTGAAACTCACTTGTGAGTATCTAATCATAAAATCACTCGGCGTTCAATGCGCCGAATGTCGTAACTCATAACACCTTACTTCGCCGAGAAGGCTAATAAGATGACTTCTACCAATAAGGATTCAGAAACCCTTTCGACCGAGACTTGGATAGGTAACCAGTCGACCTCGACGCAGTGCTGCTTATCCAAACTGAAGGTGTTCCTCGGTCGGCTGATTCTACAGCAACAGTGCTGTTTATCCAAACTGAAGGTGTTCGCCGGTTGCCTTCACAGTTTTGTTTATCCAAACTGAAGATGTGTTGGGGGGGAAAAGAAAATAAAAAATCTCAAGATGTTTAGGAGGTTTTGCGCAAAGCAATTGTGTGTTAAATTGGCGGTCCTCCTAATTGTCGCATGATGTCTTGTATTTATAGCACCAAATCCTCCTTGAGATTGAGTCAAAATCATATCTAGATTGGGACTTCTTGTTCTGTTCCAACTCTACTCCGACCAATCCTACCCCTATTAGGACTTTGAACTCACCCCCTTTTTGAGGCTATATTCATTATTGGTCGAGAATCCAAATTGCACTAGGACTTCTTCAACCCTTTTGCTCATCCGAGCTACTCCTTTTTGCGATAAGACTCGACCATCCCTATTGAATGGCCCGGGATCACCAGGCAGCCCATAGTATATTTGAAACAGCTTTGGGCCGAACGTAAACCTACATTTGGCCCAATACTATTATTTTGGGCCCAAACAAACACGTAACCCGTGTCTCAAATTGAAATAGATGACATGTTTTTTTTATTCAATGACGCTTAGTAGGTATTTGTAGAAGCTATTTATGACACTATGTGTATTGATGCGAGATTTATACGCACACAAATTAAACCCTCTTTTTGTCGATTGTAGTATAAGTATAAGTAGGGATCGTTCTAGACCGGGGATTAGGAGGGATTGCTAAAACCTTGAAAACTGACTCAAAAACGTAAAAACAAGATAAAACACTAAACTAGACTCAAAAAATGTGAAACTAAACGTTAAAACATTAAGATAAACCAAAAGACTCAAAACTAATTTTGGATGAATTTAAGATTATGGCTTGATTCAAAATACCTTAAAACATAAACTAAACAGATTCTAAGCACTAAAGGACAAGAAAGTAAAGGGGGGGGGGAAAAAAGTTTTGATTTGATGAAAATTGAAATAACAAAACAAGTTAATAAACTGAGCGGAATGTAAATATGAAATTGTGATGGAATGAATGGAATGAAGGCTAGCTAAGGGGTTCTTCTCCACACATGTTATACTTGCATACAAGATTGATTCTCAGTTGGTCTTTCGATAAATTATGAAACTCAACACTCCGGATTAATTAGGTCCGCTTAAATTAACCGTCAAGTTTTCCTTAAGTTAATGAATTGGATGGGTTTGCGCAACGCAATTCACAACATTCTCCAAAAGTCCTTTACGTGAACAACACAATAAAGATACAATCAAAGATCATTAAGCATTATGAAAACTATAAGTGTTGACGAGGCATTCGTTACTATGATGAGCATGAAACTCGTGCCAAGAATTCATTTAACTCGATTGTTTAGAAGCAACCTCCACTACTTGTGAATATAAGTTCATAACAATTAGGTGAAATTCACTTATATTCTAGCGTCATATTTATGCATGAAAATTAAGCGCGCATTCTTAATAAACATTCATAAATAAGCTATCAATCAAACGGTTAAACAAATTGAATCCACAACTTATGAAATTCCAACGAAAGTTAATCAATTCATATTGCAAATATAAACATAGTTTCGAATCACCCCCTACCTAAAGGGGGTTTAGTTCCTCATAACTTTGAAATCAAAGAAACACCTAAACATTCCAACAACTCAAAACTTGAATTGTATGAACGTTTAAGCACTCTTCTCTTCCATACATACAAAACAAAGAGAATTAAAATGAAACTTTGAAATCAAAGAAACACCTAAACATTCCAACAACTCAAACTTGAATTGTATGAACGTTTAGGCACTCTTCTCTTCCTCGTTGTTGTAGCACAAGGTTTAAGGATAGGTTGTGTGATGGTATGAAGTGTTTTGGAGGGATGGGAAGTGGTTGGATAGTGGCTGCAATGGAGGAGAAAAACTGCACAGAAAGGGGAGGATATGCACGGCAAAGGTTTGGGAAATGGTGTGTTTGTGGTGTGTTTTTGTGTATGAAAATGAGGAATGAATGAATGAATGCAAGGGTATTTATAGGAGGAATGGAGGGAACATGACAGCTAGGAGGTGGGTGGAAATGTGTGGTGATTTGCACGGCATGGGTGGAGAAAAGGTGTGTGAATATGGCTGATTTATGAAGGGCATTCATGTGCATTAAAGGGGGAAATGTTAGGTGGGAAATGCATGTGAATGTGCTTGTAATGATGAAGAATGAAAGCTGGAAAATAAAAGGGAAAAACTGGAAAGGCATTGAGAGCCCACGGCAAAGGGGTTTTTGGTGGTGTAAATGCATGTGAATGCATGGCATTTGAAATGATTGTTGTTTGGAAATGAAGTGTGTGTGAATGCATGTGAAATAAAGGGTGAATGGTGGCTGAAATAATGATGGAAAACAGCTAAGAAAAGTATGGAATGCATGTGAATTGTAAAGGGAAAAGCTGGAAATGGCTAGGAAGGTCACGGCAAGGGATGTGTTGGTGCATTGTGGCTGATTTGTTTGTTGGTTAAAGATGCATATGGATGAATTAAACAATGGGAAAGTATGTGATTGACAGCTAGGATGAATGGTGGCTGCAATGGTGTGTAATTGGGCTAGGGTTTAAGTGCATGAAATGGACCCAAATTGCTCCCCCTTGCATGGCAAGGAATGGTGTTTATGTTAAGCCCATGGCAATGTGATTGTAATTGGGTTAGGGCCATTGTTTTGTGTCCTCAAGTGCATACAAGGCCTTCCATTTCATCCATCACTTGGGCTCCAAGAATAAGCTATCCATCCTTAGCCCCATAGTGCTCCAAAAAGGCCCCAAAACACTCCACAATGCATCCTTTCGTCAAACACGTCTTATAATCCTGAAAACACACAAAAGAAGCATAAAGAACTAAAATAACTAAAGAAACATAACGTAAATGCACGAGAACAAGCCATTTAAGTCGCATGAATATGCTCCTATCATGTATGTCATGCTTAGTATATATACTATGACAATTCCTCTGTTTATGACATTTATCCCGTGCCTTAAATGGTAATAGAGGACACAAGTTCTTAATTCAATGATGCTTGTTAGGCATCCTTAGAAGTAACACACGACACTCTTTCAACATCATAATAAAATATCTTTAATGACACCCACAAAGATAACGTTAACCCCCTGCGTCATTAAACTTTTAACATAACCCATAAATTGCATTAAAAATTTGTAGAAATATTTTGCGCCTAATAGTCTAATACGTCTCAACTAGTTAAAAATGAATTCATATATTTAAATTTATGACACAAATCCCCTCTCTATTCCTATTCCTATGCAATAACCAAGGGGTGAACTCAAAATAAAAAAAAATAAAAAATAAAAAATAAAAAATCCCTGCCTTTGGAAGACAAATAGCGGATTGTAGAGGTGGACATAAAAGCTATGGAATGCAAAATCAAATCTGTGGATGGAAATTTCCGCCTTCTTCTTCTTGAACAAAATTGCACCTACAAAACAAATCACACTTTTGGTCAAGGCCAAAAAGCCTCACGTGCCCACAATGAATTTGGGGTGGGGGGGGGGGGGGGGGGGGGGGTGGGGAGGGGGGGAAGGGCTTTGGCCGAAGAACCTCCGATGCCAAAGTTAGAATTTAGAGAGAAAGTGTTTGAGAATTTTAGGTAATTTTAGCAAGAGACTTGGAAGTCGTTTTTGGAGAGAATGGAGAGCTATTTATAGGGATATGGACGGCTCTATTAGGAGAATAGGGACTGGCCATTTGTGGTATTTTTTTGGTGTTATTTGTAGTTAATTAGCCATTAATAGATTAATTAGGTAATAAATCCATTAATTGACCAATTAACATAATTTAAAAGAAATGTTTTGGGGGTTATGGAATAATTACCTTGTGGAGAATATAGGATGAGGGTGGATGAAATAGTTTTGAATTTGTTACCTATTTTGGGCACTTTTGACTTGGTTGAGGGATGATTGCCCGCTACTCGAGGGTAGGAATCCCGGTATGCCTCAAGGGTATTTTTGTCCTCTTCTATCCAAAAATCCACGTGTCACCTTGTGATTATTTTTAGCTCCACAAATCGAACCACGATAAAAGAAAGCGTTAAAAAGCGTGTTGACAAAAAAAAATCAATGTAGATTCAAGAACTTGACCAAACCGTTCATACAGGTTCTGGTTTTCATGTTGACGGAACCGCTTAAAATTGAACCGAACCGAACCATGAATATAAATAATTAATTGAGTTATGAAATTTTTGTGAATTTGAACCGTTTTATCATGTTTCTTAATAAAAGTGCTTCAACCTTTTGTTTTTAAATTGTTAAATTAACAACCAGAATGGGTTTGGTAAGCTAACTTCGTTAGTTATGTGAATTGTTGATATGAATTATATTCATTAACTTTGTAAAGTTTTGGTGCCGTTAAATTTTTAAATCTTCTCCTATTGTAGTTCAGCATTCTTATGATTGGTCGTGCATGTTCTTCATTGTGTGATTCAATTATTATCTTTTACTATAAAAATCCTTTGCCTTTTTATGTGTTCTAAATATATGTTTACAAGATTCAAATGATTTATTATTCCGAACCGTGAGCCAGCATGAACTGAACCAAACCGTTTTAAAAATAAATATAGGCAGAACAGCACTGAATCAAACCGTTCATATTTTCCAATTCTAATTTCGATTTGAGGGTAGAACCAGGACGAACCGAACCATATCCACCCTTAGTGGATTGGGTGGATATTAATATATGTATTTGCATGAATGAAAATAGTGAAGCAGTGTTGATTATAGAAGATAAAACATGTTGCATATTAAATGCTTGGTTTTTGCCATTCTGCATAAAAATTATTTTTTTAGACCACAACTTGGACGACAACACCTAAATTAAGTACTCTAAAAAAAATAGTTAAGAACTATTGTTGAACCTAAAATCTAAGCCTACACGTGGTGCGTAGGCCAAATAATTGATGAGCTAACTAGTCTTTTTGGTGAATGGGGGCGTGCCAACCGGTCAACTGGGCTCAATTAGTGGGCAGTGGTGCAGATGTCGAACGCGCTGCTGACTTCTATTATTTGAGCAATCACGACTGAGAAAGGAACATGATTTGGCCTTTGGGTTCTAGAGCTTGAAGATAAGGCTGCTAATCATTGCAAAGTTCTGAATCATCTGCACCAAGTTCGGCTGCTGCGACTATATTTGTGAAAATATAAGTGCACCGAATTGGTATCAAACTGCATGGACACAAATACTCAAAAGTGATAAGTGTTTTGGTTGTAAATGTTGTTTGGCTTCAGAATGCTGAACTTTGAAATGTACTTGAGAATGTCATATTGTAAGCATGCTCAACTTTCAATGTGCCGAACACTAAGTACCCTGGTAACACCCCACTTCGTCGAGAAGGCTAATGAAATGACATCTTTCAACAAGGACTCAAGGACTCCTTGTTGATAGGGACTTGGATAGATAGTCAGCCGAACTTGAACTAGTGGTCGTATGGATCTACGTCTTCAGTGCTGTTAATATAAACTGAAAATATCACCAATTGTCAGCACGATGCTGTTAATCCAAACTGAAGATGTAGTGACATAGTTAAGGAGGTTAGTGTTTTCTCAAGGGTTTGAGAGCGTCTCGCGTACAACAAGAATTTGTGCAGGGCAGTTTTGTGTGCTGAGTTGATGGTCCTTTGAATGTTGCAGAAACCCGTCTATTTATAGGGATGATTTCTACGCTGACTATTCGCACCAAAGTAGAGTCCTACATGGAATGTATATCCTCGACATTTCTTGTTCCAACTGCTTATTATATAACCTCCTAATCCGTGTTTAACCTTCAGTGATGCTAAGATTCTAAACCGAGTCATCTTTCTTTATTCAATTCACTACTCAGCTGATAAGCCACGAGCCTCGATCCTTAGAATATTACAAATCTTATCAAAACTCATCCTAATCTTTTAACAATTTTATTTATACTAGGACTCAGCTGAATCATCTCATCCTGATTCTCTAACAGTCCTTCTTTTAGGGTTCGGCCATCACACATTGAGCAAGGCTCAGTCCAACTTTTGAAGGGTAGGACATATGTCGAGGAACTCCAGTCTGTGTCAAGCCTATAAGCTTATCCGGCCCAGTCTCAATATTTTGGGCCTAACACTATAGAAAAATGTTAGTCTTACCATTTAGTTGTACCATCTCTCTAATAGAGATAGAACTCACATACATTAGCGGATCCCATCTCTATTAAAGAGAGAGTACAAACGATGGTACAACTAGATGGTAAATGTAACATTACTCAACACCATATATTACAGTTAACTTGATTAATCAAACTGTTGAGGTGCTTCTGATCAGGAAGCTTGCACATGCTTGTGACCCTTATGTGATTAACAACTAATTAATCTTGTAGACAAAGTCACAAACTCCAATTTAGTGGACATCAATTCCTGTTTTCTGGACCTAGAATAGAAACCAATAACAATTCATGTTTTCCGGACCAAGAATAGAAACCAAGAACATGTTCAGATAGAAAAATAATAATTTTGGCATGATAAAATATAGAAAGTGGCTAGCAAGAAGAGGATTAACTAGTATACAGTATAAAACTAACGAGATCAAATAAGTACTAGTATTTGTGTAGCACTTCAAAAGGACATACAAAAGGTTGAAATTTAAATCTCGTAATTGCTGAAAATATCACTTTGTACGTAGTATTGATTAATATTGACGGATATATCGTCAATATTTTATTTCGATTATTTTTTTTATTTTTATTTATTTATCAAAAGCAATTCATCCGACGATTAATCAAATTTGAAATCCACAAATTCACTCGATTTCAGAAAAATAAAAATAAACATGTTATATTAGTAATGAAAAACTGACAAATGTTTCAAGCATGTATCCAACTTGTATTTATATATACTTGTAAATTAATCAGTTTGGTCGGTTATTAGTTTAATTAGTAGAGCAAGACCAGAAAAACTTATTAGACTGAGTGATCAAATTTCAATCATATAATCCTAATCACCACAAATATACCCAACCGACTTTTTGACCGTACAAACTAATTATTGATTGAACTACGGAACAGCCTCCATATCTTATTAGCTGGCCATTACAAATCTGTTTCTGCATGTATGATACGAATTACCCCAGTTTCAACTTGATCCTAACTTGTCTTATCTATAATTACAAAATTGGCCACATTCATTATCTTTATCTTGTCGTAAAACACACTGATGATGACTTTTTGCCTCTTTCTTTATTCGAAACACAATCACTTGATGCCTCATCGAGCTCCATTCGGGTCCCTTCAAGACCTCTTGAGCAATATTTGAATCCTTTTCGATACAACTCAAGCAAATGCGCAAACTCCTCTTAAACGAGTAAAATTCAGAATTTGAGAAAATATTGCTAAGAATCCTTAACATGTCCATAATTAATTTGGCTAGTTTCATCATACATGGATGATAATTAACGTTGGATAAAGAGGATACTTCTCATATTGTTTGTAGAAATAGAGCATCGCCACGAGATATTTGACGATTCACTATTAAACCAATTAGTACATCTCACATCCCAGCAAGACCGGCTGGTGTTCGTATTCAGGACAACAAGTCACTCAACAATGTGGTACACTTGGGTACAACTCGTCCTTACAAAACCAGCTTACGACCAACGTGCATATTCCGTACCTACCTACCTAGCTAGATGATGTGGGCACTATGCTAACATAACAATCACTTGCCCTAATAAAAGTCTTGGGGATAAGATTACATGCGAAACTTTCTCATCACGGGTGTAGGGTGAACCCTCATCTCAGACCACACATAATTGTGATCAAAATATGATCAATAATTCAACACAAGTAAAGTTGTAAATTTTTAGTCATAAAAGTATGGGAAGGGATGGACCCCCAAAAGGATAACAATTAAACTCTTGGGGTGTGACCCCATCCTCAAACTCTTTTGGGATTTTGACTTTGAGAGAGTTGATTTTTTGTTAGTCGCAAAAGTGGAGGAAACGTGAAGATGATAAGGAATGTGCGGTGGAAGGAGAAGGAGGGATTCAAAAAATCTCATAATCGGAACTGTTCATCGTAAATAGTACGGTCATAAATTATTTTAAAATTTAAAATTTAAAATTAAATATAAGTAACATTTAATGAAAACTGACCATACGATGCACAATGAACAGTCACAATTACTTAGAATCTTCATGATCCGGCGAGGATCCTTTTCCCAAGGAGAAAACCAGCAGCAGTTGTTGGTTTGCCGCACGTTTTGACTCCAAACACAAAAGACCCCCGCGGCAAATATAATTATATAAATTAAATTAAATTAAATTAAAAAAAAAAAAAAAAAAAAAAAAACTCTGCACGTGAAAGTTGCTTTTAAGCTAGGGGAGTGCGCATATACTCGGCATCAAGGATGTTTCCTCGTTGCCGATTCACGTGGCAAACTGCGGTGACGAATGCGCGGACACGTTTCTGGTTTCCAGCCACTTTCCAAGTAGTCTCTCCGTGATGTCCGACTCTCTCTCTATCTCTCTCTCTCTCTCTCCATCCGCAGTCAAACTCTGTAATTTCCTCGTCCCGTCCATTGTCCAAAGGTAACAGCGCATGAAAAATATTACCTTTAAACCACATTCAGATACTTAACAACACAAAACACATGCAGAAACACCTTGATTATAATAATCTTGTAATCTTGAGGTTTTTAGTTGTAGTTTATAAGTTGTTAGACCACTTTCGTCTTCTCTCCCTTTCAAAATTGAAAACAAAAATATTACTTTTACATGATTTAGATTATCGCACAGTATAATTGATTCAAGCATCGTTGTTCCAAAATTTTATATACATGTCATTACTGAAGTTCATCACGCATGTCATAAGTGGAAGAGTGTTAGGAAGTTTGGCATCTAATTGTAATTTACTCATAATTTATCCTAACGATAAAAAACACTTACCTAACACACAGAGATGGCTTGATCAACCTAGAGAAGATGGAGGGAGTATAGATGATGAAATTGAGAGAAAATGGAAATGACGGATGCCAGATTGAGCAAAATCGAAGGGATGAGTACAGAGACATAATCTACAATTTCTTTTTTTTTTGCAACTTGCCTCTGCACATGGCTGAATCCAAATTAAAAATTTCACTTTGGAACAAATGATTTTGCGCAACGAACAAGGCCTTCGTCACACAAATATCCTTTGAGCGACTAACATGGTCTTCGTCAAGCAAATGTCATTTGAGCGACATAAAAATAAACATTCGTCGTGCAAGTTTACCATTTTTTTATTTAATTTCCTTTACAATTAATTCTTTTCAACAAATTGTGCGACGAAAACATATATCGTCGTGCAATGCATTTTTTTTAATTTTTTTTTTATGTTTTTCTGCTTTATTTGTATGTATTGTAAATTTTTATTTTATTATAAACCAAAAACTCAAACCTAATTAAACATTAAATTAATTAACAAAACTAATTTACTATCCCAAATAGAAATTATAATGAATGTAAATATTAATACTCATCCACATAACATATATTAATTAATTAAATTAAATATAAAGTCCACAAAATCTTTTTTACACTAAAAGTAAAATAAAAATAAACCAAAAAAAAACCCAACCCTCATCAACTTTAATCCTCCCTCGCCCGCAACACATCAAACTTCCATTACCAACTCTGCTTTGAAAAGCCCATCCACATAAATCCGTTGCTTCTCATCGGTTTCAACAACATCCGAATGAACCTACATTAATGCCAATAATAATAAATTAGTAACTTAAAAAATATTACGTTTTAACAAAAATAATTGTTCATTATTTACTACAAACTTACCAATAACTTTCCCAGCATGGACTTCTTCAACTCCTCAGGGACCTTTTTCCAAGACTCAAACTCGGCAAAACAATCCCTTCGCACCAAATTCCCAATGTCATACCTAAATTCAGCATACGCCTCAGCCATATTTTTGCCTTCAAAGTATGGCACTTGCTTTCGTCGATACCTCTCTGATCGCACTACAAGTTTCTTTTTGCCAGAACTTTCTCCAAAATCGGCCATTCTTTTCTAAACAAATTTTTTTTGAAAACTGGGGTTCTGAAACTGTGTTTATATAACACTAGGACACCTTTGTGCGACGAACCCATTCGTTGTGCAAATCTCCATTTTCGTCGCACAAAATGCGTCATAAATGCGCAATAAATGGGAAAGTTTGAACGCATTCTGACCGTACTTTGCACAACAAACATATGATATTCGTCGCGCAAAACTGTCTTATGTGATGAAAGCAGCGTCGCACAATATATTACTCGATGAATGAAATAAGTAATTATAAAGTTTATGTAAGCATAGATATCTATATTTACATAAACTTTATAATTACAAACAAATATTCAGAAAATATTTAATACCTTAAATATTTATTCTAAAAATAATTAATACTTTAAATATTTATTCTATAAATAACTAATACCTTAAATATTTATTCTATAAATAATTAATGCCTTAATCCAGACAATTATTTTCAGCATAAGTATGATATTCATTGAAGGTTGAAAACACATATAAACTGAGGATAGGGTGCTTACATTAGGTCTCAATAAAAAAAACCCAACAGGAATTGAAACCTAATTAAGTCCAAATACATAACTTATAAAAAAATAAAAATAAAAATAAAACCTTAAATTTAAATATTGCCATACAAAATATAAATTTAAAACTACTATTTGGATGGTCCTGGTCCATTCCGGAAGACTTCATAACACCACTGATTGTAACCTCCCTCCAAAGCATCATCCATCAACTTCATCAACTGTTCGTTCGTATCATCATCAATAGTATACTTACACTGTTACACATATATGGAAATAATTAATTCCAACATATAACTAAAATTTTCACAAACTTAATTATTGATCCATCAACAATATACTTACTAATAGTTCATCCATCACAGTCCTCTTCACATTCCCGGGCACATCTTCCCAAGAACGTCACTCAACAATGGGACAATTATTCCCTATGGCTACAGCAATCGCATGCGCAAACTCAAAATGTTCCCTCAAATCATGCGAGTTGGCGTCACACACACTCTTATCCTTGTTTTTATCTGCCATCCCAACACGAGAATAAGGAGAACATAATTGTGAAGAATAAGGATAGCAGAAGCACATATTTATAGGAAGGTTAGGACCTTTGCGCGACGAAGGCTTTGTCGCACAAACATTTGTATTAAATGCGGTATTGATTCCTCTAATTCACATGCAGTAAATGGTCAAAACTAATAAGACGCGACGAATCATTAGTTGAGTAAATGCCCCCTTTTCGTCATGTAAGTTTTTCACGCCAAACAAAATTACACTACGTTTTCTTGCTGACTTTACGCGACACCAACAAGTATTCGTCGTGCTAAGTATTCTTGCGTGACGAATATCTTTGTCACGCAATTTTTTTTCCCTATCTTTTCTATTTTGCGCGACAAAGTTTTTTTTCCGTCTCGCAAGTACGTTTTGTACGACAAAATATTGTCCGTCACGCAAGCTATTTTTCTACTAGTGTAATGTTTGGCTTATGAATTTAAGTGCTTGTGATGCTCTTGAAACATAATTAATCAAATTATGCCAATTTATAAATAAATAATCATGGTATGATTGAGAATCTCAATGATGAGTATGACCAGGGATGATGAAGATAATCGAAAGTAATTAACACCTCTATTGATTACTACTATATCATATTAACAATACGTTAATATATATAGTTATAAGAAAGCGCAAAAGGGAACTTGTAGCTGTTAAGAGTACTTATTCATACACCCAATGTCCTTGTTAAGTTTGAATCCCGCCTCCCTTAATGTCGCTCAATTTAGAAGATTAAAAAATGCATAGATTGGACAATTGGAACATATATGTACAAATGAACGAAAATAATAGGGTTTTGGTTCTCTTGAATCTCTTCCCTTAATTTAAGAGACATGCAACAACAAGAGCATCAAAAAAGCAAAAACTGTTCCACATCACAATAATATGATACATACACACACACACACACATTAGAATTTGCATGCATGTGATGTGAATTGTTGGGATGAAAAAACTTAGAGTACACAACTCTAGCACAAGTGTTGGAGAGACAATACAAGTAAATAAATTACTTGTATTACACAAACAAAATATTACAACACAAACTATCAAAGACACTCTTGAGAAGCTATGACACTCACTCACTTTCTAGAGACAAACTCTAGAGCACTCACACTCTTACAAGACTATTCTTTCTTCTCACTCTCACTTGCTTGCTTGCTTACAAGCTTGCTTGGTTTTTTACATAGCACCACACCCATATTTATAGGGCATGTTTGCCGACTTTGGACATTGCTAGATCATTCTAGCTACTAATCATGCATGCCACTGACATATGGCTAATAGCCATATAATATTACAACTTGCTAGAATTATCTAGCTTATTATGCATGCCCACCGACTTTAACATGCAAATTTGAACTAGAATGGCCTAGTTCATTTGTAGCTGGACAAAGTCTTCTAGAAGCTTCTACCTTCCAAGCTTGCTACTTGTATTTACTAGACTTTTCTAGAATCCAAACACCAATTGGGCTGGTGTTGATCTTCAATACTCCCCCTCAACACCAGCTCATTCTTTCCTCCATGTTGAGTTGACGATGAAGCTTTTTCTTACACACCCATTTGCATGATATGGGTTTCACATCTCTTTGCTTTGGCACTAGCTTCCAAGCTTGATTTAGCTCTGCTGCAGTGACCTCTTCTCCCAACTTTGAAGCACTCAGGTCCAGCTGCTTCTTCTTCTATGACTGCGTTGACGTATCTCGGATTTTGCCTCCGGATTCTTGTTGACCTCCTTAGTTGTGATTGTGGAGTTGATACTTCCACTTCACTAGGTCTATCTTCTTCTGGTTGGTGATATATGTCAGCTTGGCAAGGGTTTTGGGGCACTACTTGCTCAACATCATCACCATCAAGCGAATTTTCAGACTCATCAGGTCTTGACTGGATTCGAACAATTTGCTCCCCTATCTTTTGCTGCAACTTATCTTCTATCTCTCTTGAATCAGGCAACACCTCCTTTTCTGAGGACCACCAAGAAGATGCTTCATCAAACACCACATCTCGTGATGTGTAACACCTTCCATTCGTAGGATCACAACATTTCCACCCTTTTCTTTGGCTATCGTATCCCACAAAGATACATCGGACTGCCTTCTTGTCAAACTTGCTACGTAAATGACTTGGAACAAATACGTAGCACACACAGCCAAAGACTCGAAAGTAACTAACTGTAGGTTTCATATCCCACAGTTTCTCAAAGGGTGAGACAAATTCTAACCTGGGTTGAGGAAGCCTGTTGATAGGAGCATATTCATGCGACTTAAATGGCTTGTTCTCGTGCATTTACGTTATGTTTCTCTAGTTATTTTAGTCCTTTATGCTTCTTTTGTGTGTTTTCAGGTTCTAAGGGCAAGGTATGCAAAAGGATGCCTTTTGGAGCATTTTGGAGCAAAATCGGACTTGGATTGGATAGCTTATATTTGGAGCAAAAGGAATGGACGAAATTAAAGACCAAACTATCATAACCACCTATCATTACTTATTATCACTTAACATATCACTCATTTATCACTTAACATATCATTCATTTATCACTTAGCATATCATTCATTTATCAATTATCAAACCAATCACTTATCACTTCCATTCACTTATCACTCACTTAGCATATCATTCACTTATCACTCACCACATACCATTCACTTATCACTTATCACTTATCACTTATCACACCTTTTCTCCAACCTTGACATACATCACATGCATTTCCAACACATTCAACCCCTTTAACATCTCCTTTGCCGTGAGTCCCCTTAGTGATTTCCCTTACACATTTTCAACCATCACACTTCATCATTGCAGCCACCTTCATCCCTTTAATTCACATGATTTCCCAACACTCAAATCAGCCACTCACATGCACTTCCCCCTTTAACAATCCCACACCTTGACATTATTCTTTCATCCACCCACCACAAATCCAATCAATGCTGTGGCTCTCCATCACAATTTCAGCTTTCCCTTTACACATCACATGCATTTCCACCTTGTTCATGCTTTCCTATTTCAATATTCATTCACTTTGCATTCTTTAATTTAGCCACATAATCATTCACCCTTGCCTTTCCACAATCCCATTCATCAACACATGCAAACACATGCACAACAACACACTACACAACACAAAGACCCATCCTGAAAATCAATGCCGTGTACACCTTATGCATTTTCAGCTTTCTTCCTTGTTGTTGCACATGCATTTTCAGCCACATATCCACTCACATGCACCCTTTAAACATTCAACCATAAAGCCACATGCAATCTCATTCATCCACCATACATTGCACATGCTTTCACAAGCTTTAACCAACACACAAAACAGCCAACACATGCACCAAAAACTCCTTTACCGTGGGTTCCCTTTGCTTCCCTTGTGCAATTTCAGTTTTCACATGTGTCCTAGCTGTTTTTCCATCATTCCTCCACACAAATGCTTAAACAAATAGCCATATGTTCCCTCCACTACTCCTATAAATACCCTTGCATTCATTCATTCAGGCATCTCATCTCATTCACAACACAACACTCTTCAAAATCATCCATTCTTCCCCCTTTTGGCCGTGAGTTTCCCTTCCATCTCTCCTCCATTTCTTCCATTTCCATAATCCCCCAATCCATTCAACACACCAACAACATCCCTTAGTCCTTGTGCCACAATAAAGAGGAAGATAAGAGGGCCTAAACGTTCATACAATTCATGTTTGAGTTGTTGGAATGTTTACGCGTTTCTTTGATTTCAATGTTGTAAATTCAATTCTCTTTGTTTTGTAATATGAGGAATGGAAGAGAAGAGTGCCTAAACGTTCATACAATTCGAGTTTGAGTTGTTGGAATGTTTAGGTGTTTCTTTGATTTCAAAGTTATGAGGAACTAAACCCCCCTTAGCTAGGGGTGATTTCAATACCATGATTGTTTATGTAATATGAATTGATGAATTCCAGTTATGAACTCTTGATTCGTGAATGCAATTGGCTTAACTATTTGATGATTAACTTATTTGTGTTTGTTGATTGAGGGTCGACACTTAATTACATGCATGAATATGTGGCTAAAGTTTAAGAAGGTTTCACATAATCGTTACTAACTTATACTTGAAAGTAGTGAAGGTCGCTTGTCACGATCGCGTTAAGTTTAAATTCTTAGCATGAGTAACATGATGTCATAGTTGCAAGTGCTTTGTCAATGCTTATGGTTTTCATTATTCTTAATGATCTTCGATTGTATCTCTATTATGATGACATGTAGGGAACTTTTGAGAATGTTTTGGGTTGTCGAATGATGCCATCCAATCCAATAATATAAGGAAAATCTGAGGGTTAACTAGTGATGTCACGGTTAATTTGGGGCATTGTCGTTCATAATTCAATGAAGGAATAACTGGAAATTGATTCATATGCATAAATATCATGTGTGGAGAAAGAACCTCTAGCTAATTCACCAACCATCTAATTTCACAACACTTGTTTGCAATCTATCCATATTTACAATTTGTTTTGTTTCCAAGTATCCATTTTAGTTTAAATTCGTCCAAATCCAATCCCCCCCTATTTCGTTGAAGTCTTAGTCTTAATCTTTCTTATTTTTAGTTTTGCTTTCTTCGAGCATTAAATAGTGTTTTATATTGAGTTTTTATGTTTTTAAGTCAATTTAGAAGGTTTTAGCAAGCCCTCCTAATCCCCGGTCTAGAACGATCCCTCACTTATCCATTCTACTACAATTGTCAAACGAGGGTAAAATTTGAGTGTCAAGTAATTCTCGCATCAAATTTTGGCGCCGTTGCCGGGGATTAGCAACTTTGCTAATCTCTTGGATTGTTTTATTTTCTTTTATTTTATTCCAAATTCTTGATCTTGTTTTATTTCTTGTTTTAGGTACTAGTTTATGACTAGGAGTTCTCATCCGATTCGTGAACCTATCTCGGTCTTTGACGCAGATTTCGAGCGAGAATTGAGACGAAAAAGAAAGAACCCAGAACCTAGCGAATCAAGCGAAAGCTCCGAGTCCATTTCTGAATTTGAAGAAGAGGAACCCAAGACAACAGCGGGTGAAGAAGACATGGCAGCAGACAACCGAACAATCAAAGAGCTTTCCGCTTCGGGATTGGACAATGCCGCACCCCTATGTATTCAATATCCTAGGGCGGCTCTAGGCAAGACCGATGAGTTCGAATTGAAGTCAAGCTTGCTGCATCATATTCCTAAGTACCATGGGCTGTCCATGGAAGATCCCAACAAACACTTGAAGGAGTTCGAGGTGGTTTGTTCGAGCATGACCCCCGTCATTGTGGATGGCAGTATATTGAAGATGAAGGCCTTTCCATTTTCACTTATGGACAAGGCCAAAGATTGGCTCTACGAACTAGCCCCGGGAACTGTGACTTCGTGGGAAAGTATGAAGCGTGCTTTCTTGGAGAAATTCTTCCCTACTTCGAGAGTGATTCTCCTACGGAAGAAAATTAGTGGTATTCAACAGAACCATGGTGAGACATTCCCGGCTTATTATGAGCGCTTCAAGGGCCTGGTAGCTTCATGTCCTCAACATCAAATGAAGGAGGAACTTCTCCTTCAATATTTCTATGAGGGCCTCCTTCCTATCGAACGTCAAATGCTTGATGCATCAGCGGGAGGAGCATTGGTGGACAAAACACCAAGGGATGCCAAGATTCTCATAGCCAACCGAGCGCTCAACGCTCAACAATATGAAGGAGTGGGCCAAAGGGAAGCCCCACGGCAACAAAGTGTAAATGAGGTGAGTGCTATTTCTGAAATTCAATCACAACTTGCTAATCTTACTTCTCTTGTTTCTCAGGTTGTGATTGGTCCAAAAGCACAAGAACACCAAGTTTGTGGCGTGTGCTCAATTCAAGGGCATCCATCTGACAATTGCCCTCAACTAATCGAGAATGGTGGGTGGGAATCTGCCAATGCAATTGGTTTCCAAGGACAAAATCAAAACAACCCATATTCGAACACTTACAATGCCGGATGGAGGGACCATCCAAACTTCAAATGGAGGGAGCCACAACAAGCTGCCCAACAAGGAGGATTTAGGCCAAACCCCCCTGGTTTTTATTCCAAGCCGTATGCACCCCAACAACCCCAACAACCTTCGGCATCATCTCATTCAGGTACGTCCTTGGAAGGTAATCAAGCTATGCAATTACTAACCTCTATTTCGCAGGGGTTGCAAAATCAAAACAACCGGATAGAAAATAACAAGAAGGAGATGATGGATATGAAGAAACAAATAGGGCAGATTTCTGAGTTCCTTGGACAGATTAGAGAGCAAGGAAAGCTTCCTAGCTCAACCACAGTCAATCCAAAGGGAGGATTCGAATCCGCCAAGGCCATCACCCTAAGGAGTGGAAAAGAAGTTGGGACCGAGCCAAACAATCCCAAATCTGCCCAGAAAGTAGATGAAGAGACGACACAACCTGAGGAAGTGTCTAGCTCACCCACGGAAAGAGTGAAAAACCAAATGCCGCAGGCCCCCAATCACCCTAACTCGGCCAAATCAGGTAATTTAAGTTCAAATTCATATACTTCACGTCCTAATCTGCCCAATGTACCTTTTCCTCGCAGATTATTGCAAACAAAGAAGGAGGAGCATGAGAAGGACATTCTTGAAACGTTTAGGAAAGTTCAAGTCAATATCCCGCTCCTAGATGCCATAAAGCAAGTGCCCAAATACGCTAAGTTCTTGAAGGAATTGTGTACCACGAGGAAGAGGGCGTCACACAAAGAGGTAGTAAGGGTAAGTGAGAATGTTTCCGCTGTTTTACAAAGAAAGTTACCACCAAAGTGCAAAGATCCAGGTAGCTTTACAATCCCTTGTATTATTGGTCAAACTAAGTTCGAACATGCTATGTTAGATTTAGGAGCTTCAATTAACGTCATGCCATACTCAATTTATGCTTCAATGAACCTTGGTGAATTGAAAAATGATGGTGTGGTTATTCAGTTGGCCGATAGATCTAATGCATACCCAAAAGGAGTTTTGGAGGATGTGCTTGTGCAGGTGAACCATTTAATTTTTCCGGCTGATTTCTACATCCTAGACATGGAGGATTCAGCCCATTCTACATCTTTGCCGATTCTCCTTGGTAGGCCATTCATGAAGACGGCCCGAACGAAGATTGATGTATACAAAGGCACCTTGACAATGGAATTCGATGGGGAAGTGATTGATTTTAATATTTCTGAAACTATGAGATATCCTGTTGATGACCATTCTTGTTTTTCCATTAATATTATCGATTCTTTGGCGCAGGTATACCTTGAAGAATTGAACGAGGACGCCCTGGAAACAACCATCACTAAGGCCATAGAGTGCAAAAATGACGGATTTGGGCCAATGCAAGGTCACGACAAGGAAGAGGAATTCTTTGCCATGGGTTCTAGTGAAGAAATAATTGAGGTTGTGGCAGCCCTTGAGTCATTGCCACAACAATATGGTAAGGTTCCACTCTCACTTTCAAATTCAGTTTCCACTAAGATGCTACCTTCTGTTGTTCAGGCACCATCACTTGAACTTAAGCCGTTGCCGGACCATTTGAAGTATGTGTTTTTGGGAGAAGGCGAAACATTGCCCGTCATCATTTCATCAAGTCTCACGGCAATGGAGGAGGAGAAGCTTGTGAGGGTGCTGCGAGAACACAAAACGGCCATAGGGTGGACTTTGGCCGACATTAAAGGAATAAGCCCTACCACATGCATGCACCGTATACTTCTTGAAGAGGGGACTAAGCCATCCCGAGAGGCTCAACGCCGTCTCAACCCTCCAATGATGGAAGTGGTGAAGAAGGAAATAATCAAGCTTTTGGATTGCGGAGTGATCTACCCTATCTCCGATAGCCGTTGGGTCTCTCCAGTTCAAGTCGTTCCCAAGAAGTCCGGAGTAACTGTTATCAAGAATGATGAGAATGAGCTCGTGCCTACACGCATTCAGACTGGATGGCGAGTATGTATTGATTACCGGAAGCTAAATGCCATGACTAGGAAAGATCACTTTCCTTTGCCATTCATCGACCAGATGCTCGAAAGGTTAGCCGGTCATGCTTTTTACTGTTTTCTTGATGGATACTCTGGATATAACCAAATTGTGATAGCCCCGGATGATCAAGAGAAGACCACATTCACATGTCCCTTTGGAACATTTGCTTATCGTCGCATGCCATTTGGTTTATGCAATGCACCGGCCACTTTCCAACGATGCATGGTAAGTATCTTCTCTGATTATGTTGAAAAGATAATTGAAGTATTTATGGACGATTTTAGTGTGTTTGGAGACTCATTTGATGCTTGTTTGCATAATCTCACTTTAATCTTGAAAAGATGCATGGAAACTAACCTTGTTTTGAATTGGGAAAAATGTCATTTTATGGTTAAACAAGGTATAGTTTTGGGTCATATCATCTCAGAAAAAGGGATTGAAGTTGATAAGTCTAAAATAGATCTTGTACGTCACTTACCCTCTCCTATTTCGGTTAGAGAGGTCCGTTCTTTTCTTGGCCATGCAGGATTCTATAGGCGATTTATCAAAGATTTCTCAAAAGTTGCACAACCTCTTTGCCGCCTCCTACAAAAAGACGTGGCATTTGAATTCACTAAGGAGTGCACGGCATCATTCAACCAACTCAAGGAGTTGTTGACCACGGCACCCATTATTGTTCCCCCGGAATGGAGCCTCCCGTTCGAGCTTATGTGTGATGCGTCCGATTATGCTTTAGGGGCTGTTTTGGGACAAAGAAAGGACAAGAGGCCGCATGCCATCTACTATGCCTCACGGACGTTGAACGATGCCCAGTTGAACTACTCCACTACGGAGAAAGAACTTCTTGCCGTTGTCTTTGCTTTAGATAAATTTCGATCATATCTAATTGGTACTAAAGTAATTGTTTTCACTGATCATGCAGCTCTAAAGTACTTGCTCACCAAAAAGGAGGCCAAGCCCCGGCTAATTCGGTGGATGTTGTTACTTCAAGAGTTCGACATCGAGATTCGTGACAAGAAGGGAAGTGAAAACGTGGTGGCTGACCACCTAAGCCGAATGGTGCATAATGAGGAATCCCTACCCATTGCAGAGACATTCCCCGATGAGCAGCTGCTATCCATTGAGGTAAGTGAACCATGGTATGCAGATTTAGTGAATTACTTGGTGGCTAAACAAATTCCAAATGATCTCAATAGGCACCAACGTGACAAACTTAGGCATGATGCACGGTTTTATGTATGGGATGATCCGTACTTATGGAAATTTTGTCCCGATCAAATTGTACATAGATGTGTGCATGATTCTGAATTTCACTCAATTCTAAACTTTTGTCACACATATGCATGTGGTGGTCATTTTGGCACACAACGCACTGCCCTCAAGGTTCTAAAGTGTGGTTTTTATTGGCCGACTATATTTAGGGATGCTAGAACCTTTTGTATGTCTTGTGATCGTTGCCAACGAATGGGTAACATAGGTACCAAGGACCAAATGCCGCAAACCCCTGTCTTTAATGTTGAAATTTTTGATGTTTGGGGCATTGATTTCATGGGCCCTTTCCCTCCATCTTATGGTTTCACGTATATCTTGCTAGCCATTGATTATGTTTCTAAATGGGTGGAAGCAAAAGCCACCCGTACTAACGATTCTAAGGTGGTTGCAGATTTCGTGAAAACTAACATTTTTGCTAGGTTTGGAATGCCGAGAGTAATCATAAGTGATGGAGGGTCTCACTTTTGCAATCGGACCATTGAGGCGTTGCTAAGAAAGTACCATGTCAACCATAAGGTCTCCACACCTTACCATCCTCAAACAAATGGCCAAGCCGAGGTGTCTAACCGAGAAATCAAACAAATTTTGGAGAAGACCGTTGGACCAACAAGGAGGGATTGGAGCTTACGTTTAGATGATGCACTATGGGCATATCGTACGGCATACAAAACACCCATTGGGATGTCACCTTTTCGGCTCGTCTATGGTAAGCCATGTCATTTGCCCGTAGAATTAGAGCACAAGGCACATTGGGCCGTGAAGACTTTCAACATGGACATAGATGCAGCGGGAGTTCATAGGAAGCTCCAATTGAATGAACTTGAGGAGATTCGGAATGAAGCCTATGAGAATGCCCGGATGTACAAAGCCAAGACCAAAGCATTCCATGATAAAATGATCCGAACCAAGACCTTCACAGTTGGGCAGAAAGTGTTGCTTTTCAACTCTCGCCTACGTTTGTTTCCTGGTAAGTTGCGTTCTAAATGGATTGGCCCGTTTGTTGTTACTAACGTTTTACCTTATGGTGCAGTCCACATAAAAAGCTTAAGGAATGGCGTAGAATTCAACGTGAACGGGCATCGGTTGAAGCCATATTACGAGCATGGTGTGGGGCAAGTGGTGGAAGACATTCCTTTCCATTCCGTGGGCTCAATTAAAGATTGAAGAGAGTACTCATCCGGCTGCAAGACGTAAAAGAAAGCGCTTCGTGGGAGGCAACCCATGCATCCGAATAGAGAAGAACTTATTTTTATTCCTTTCCTTTTCTTTACTGCCTTTACTTTGCTTTCTTTATCGTTTTTGTTTATTTATTTGCTCTTTTGTGACTCTATGCTTAAAACATTGAGGACAATGTTTGATTTAAGTTGGGGGGGTAAACAATTTGTTTTTGCATGAATTTCGTGGGATTTATTCACCTATCACTTAGAATGTTGTTTCTTGCTGTTTTAAGCGTTTTTAGAGTGTTTTAGTGTGTTTTATAGTGTCTTGGCATAAAACTCCGAAAAATTGATAAAAATTTGAAAAAAAATACTTTTGAAAACCCCAAAAAGATGTGTTTTTAGAGTCATTTGAGTCATTTTGGTGTTTGTTTGTGTCTTAGGCAACCCAATACAGTAAATAAAACTTTTGCTTGTTCATTGATTTTTTCGATAAATTACAATTGTATCTAAACATGGCAGAAAGATGGAGCCTTTACAAAGGTTGTGTACGTGAGGCCCCACTACGTGGCAACACTCTCGGAGCAGAAGGCATCGGAACAGGAGGTCTCGGAACAGAAGGCATTGGAGCAAGAGGCATCGGAGCGGAAGGCATCGGAGCGGGAGGCACCGAAGATAGATCATTCAAGGCCCCAAACCTTGGTGGAACGCTGGATGAACCAGGAAAGAGGTGCCTCTGGAAGAAAGCTGCAAGCCTTTGACGGTCATCAAGCTCGTCAAGTTTCCTCTTCATGCCTGACGAATAATTGTTGGCAAGCACGTGCAAACTTCGGTTCTCGTACTTAAGCTGTTTGATATCCTGCTTAAGACTCTCCACCTCCGCCATCAAGGATTCAACCTGACGGGAGCGAGCAAGAAGGCGTTGGCCCATGTTGGACACAGAGCCAGCACACTGAACACTCAGAGCCAGGGATTCTTGAACGGCCAACTCATCGGACCGTCCGGAAAGCAGCTGACTGTCTTTGGGAGTGAGGAGGTTCCGAGCCACTATCGTAGCCGTTGTGGGATCCGTCATCACAGAGTCCTCTTCTGTAAGAGGGCCATGGGAAGATAAGAAAGACGGGCACCATACCTTACCCTGACGAGGCGCGACCGGATCACTGCTTAGACTCAAATCTAAGCAAATGTTCGATGGGTTGGATGAGCTAGCCATTGTTCAAGAAGTTAAAAAAGAAAGGTTGAATGGAGGAAAATCTCGACGGGCCGATGATGATTTTTGGGAAGTCTTCAAAGTGTGCAGATAGAGGTGATCGATCACCTCTATTAAAGGATGGGCGACACAATCACCAATTCAGAATTGAAGAAACACCGCTCTTCAAAACCGGAATTTCCGGCGTAAAGATCGCCAGCTCTTCAGACGCAATCCTAGCTTTTCAGAAAGTGTGTGTAACTTTGTCAAAAGCTCCCAGCTTTTCAGAAGACGCGTGGAAAGGCGAGAAATCAGCTGCACACTTTAGCCGACAATCGTGGGTGACAACGCCGAAAGCTCCCGGCTTTCCAGAAAGCGAGTGCAAATTTGTCAAAAACTCCCAGCTTTTCAAAAGACGCGTGGAGGTAATTTCCGCATCCACATTGCCACTTGCCATTACAATTTTTATATACATCAACATTCATGGCAAGGCATACACCCAGAAGCGCATGACTTTCCTTCTCGGCCGAAAAATGTAAGTTGCAACCAACCCTCTCAAACATGCTCAATTTTCTTCTTCTCTTGAGAACACACTTTCAACCATGGATGTATCCCCCAAAGAAGATACCAAAGGCCCGGAGAACAAAGGAGGCAAGAGGAAACGGTGGATCGAAGCATGTCGATTCATTCGCTGCCTCTTCGAAAACAAAGGTATCTCATATCATCAAGGGCGAAAGCAAAGGTATCTCATATCATGCTTTTTCCCTGTCTTTTCCTTTGTCCTTGATATTACTTGCATGGCAAGGTGAAAGAAGCAATCAGCCGGCACTTGGAGTCTATCTGGACTCTATTCCCTGGTTGCTTACCTAGCTTTGCTAAGCTATCCTCTAACCCTCTTCAATACGAATTGGAGAGATTGAACAAAGAAACAGATAAGAGGAGGAAGCTCAGACCTTCGGGGGAGACCAAAGGAAGCCTGCTGCCCAGTTTAAGAGTAGCACAAAGGAAAATCAACGATGGGAGCAGCGCAGTTCAAGAGTAAGCCTGTGGAATCACAAAGATCCAAGCCTCACTGCAATCACCAAAGAGAAGATGGAACGAAAACTCCATAACCAGATTTGCATCTCTAAACTCTTCTCTTTGTTAGATACATTCTGCCATGTTTAGTATGTTTAAATGCTGTTTATATGTTTGTTTGTGTTTAGTGTGGTTTTTAACATTGAGGACAATGTTTGTTTTAAGTGTGGGGGAGTGACTAAAGTGTTTTGATGCAAATTCGTAGGGTTTTATCCACCATAACTTCAAATGTTGTTTCTTGCTGTTTTTAAGTGTGTTTAGTGTGTTTTGACTTAAAAATTCGAAAATCACATAAAAATTTGAAAAACATGTTTTGAAAAGCCTAAAAAGAGTGTTTTGAGTCATTTTTGTGTCGTAGGTCACCTTCCAACACAATGATAAGGATTTGGTTTCTAATTGCATGACTGTTAAAAAGAGTTATAAACATGGAGAAAAGTTTGATTTACTCTTGGTATATGCTTGGTTATGGTTATAATGTATGACTTCACATGCAATCATAAAAGAAAAAAATTAGTTATGTAACATGCTTGAAGGAAGGAACTCAAACAAACGCTACAACCCTGAGAGACTTGAGCCTATAACGTTCTTTGGAGAGTATAATCTGTGATTTCTTGTTTTCCAAAGTTGTTGCATGATCTCATTATTCTTTGCTTGGTTACTACTTAGAAGGCGTTTCATCATATAGTTCCAAATGCTAGAACTCATGCCCATTTCATTCAAAGCATGTTATTGATTTGCATAACATATATCAAGATGAAGTTGTGTAGTTGCCACCATAGCCAAATAGCTTCACTTCCCATATTTCGTATTTGTTGTAAGTTTTAACCCCGTTGAGCCTTGTGTAGCCTTTAATTCTTTGTTTACCCACATTTTCCTCACCTAGCCTAGTTTAGGACAATCCACACCCTTGTTCTTAAAAGATAGTGAGCATAACTTAAATGAATTCCTTTTGAGTTACATTATGCAAGAAAATGAGTATGGGGGAGTAAAAGTTTGTTCTTACGTTTATATGTAAGTTTTAAGATTCAAAAGAAAAAGAAAAAAAAAAAAAAAAAAAAAAAAAAAAAAAAAAAAAAAAAAAAGAGAGAAAATAAGTAAGGATGAACTCACGAGCGTTGATGGTTGAAGAAAGGGTCCAAAAAGTGAATATGGCCCTAAGTTTTATGTGACTTTCCCTTGGGTGTTCAAAGTTGACTTCTGCGTTCTTAAGGGAATTCTAAGTGCCTAATTCAATACTTTGCTCACTATTGCTTTAAGAATGTTTGTTTATCCTTCACCTTTCATTGTTAGCCAATACCCCAAGCCCCATTACAACCCGTGACTTCAATCTTGAGTGTTATGTGTTTCAATTTGTGGAGTTTGAACTTGGTATGAGCATATGGTGTCACTGGTTCTCGCGTCTAAGTAGTAGCATTCCATTCATGAGATCATAATCTAAACATGCTTATTAACTCCAAAAAAAAAAAAAAAATTGCGTTCTTTGTGATACATATATGTGAGTGTTCCTTTTCATGTTTACATCAATCTTCTCACATATGACTAGATTAGGGTGTGTAGTTAGAAAATCTGAGTGAAAATTGAGTGCATATCTTGTAAGGAATTGAGCAAATTCTCTAAGGCATGTTACTACATTCAAAACATGGTTTTAAATGCTTAATTGTGAACTAGTATATGGTGACTATGATTAAGAATGTACTTAAGTGTGAAGATGACTAAAATCTGTGGGAATGACGATTTTTAACGTGTCATGTGCATTGGAAATCCCTAAGACAGTTGTTGGAAGGTTTAGGTTGTGTTTTACTTGTTTCGTTTCGTTTTGTTTTGTTTTTCTTTCTGTTTTGCTCGAGGACTAGCAAAAGATAAGTGTGGGGGTATTTGATAGGAGCATATTCATGCGACTTAAATGGCTTGTTCTCGTGCATTTACGTTATGTTTCTCTAGTTATTTTAGTCCTTTATGCTTCTTTTGTGTGTTTTCAGGTTCTAAGGGCAAGGTATGCAAAAGGATGCCTTTTGGAGCATTTTGGAGCAAAATCGGACTTGGATTGGATAGCTTATATTTGGAGCAAAAGGAATGGACGAAATTAAAGACCAAACTATCATAACCACCTATCATTACTTATTATCACTTAACATATCACTCATTTATCACTTAACATATCATTCATTTATCACTTAGCATATCATTCATTTATCAATTATCAAACCAATCACTTATCACTTCCATTCACTTATCACTCACTTAGCATATCATTCACTTATCACTCACCACATACCATTCACTTATCACTTATCACTTATCACTTATCACACCTTTTCTCCAACCTTGACATACATCACATGCATTTCCAACACATTCAACCCCTTTAACATCTCCTTTGCCGTGAGTCCCCTTAGTGATTTCCCTTACACATTTTCAACCATCACACTTCATCATTGCAGCCACCTTCATCCCTTTAATTCACATGATTTCCCAACACTCAAATCAGCCACTCACATGCACTTCCCCCTTTAACAATCCCACACCTTGACATTATTCTTTCATCCACCCACCACAAATCCAATCAATGCTGTGGCTCTCCATCACAATTTCAGCTTTCCCTTTACACATCACATGCATTTCCACCTTGTTCATGCTTTCCTATTTCAATATTCATTCACTTTGCATTCTTTAATTTAGCCACATAATCATTCACCCTTGCCTTTCCACAATCCCATTCATCAACACATGCAAACACATGCACAACAACACACTACACAACACAAAGACCCATCCTGAAAATCAATGCCGTGTACACCTTATGCATTTTCAGCTTTCTTCCTTGTTGTTGCACATGCATTTTCAGCCACATATCCACTCACATGCACCCTTTAAACATTCAACCATAAAGCCACATGCAATCTCATTCATCCACCATACATTGCACATGCTTTCACAAGCTTTAACCAACACACAAAACAGCCAACACATGCACCAAAAACTCCTTTACCGTGGGTTCCCTTTGCTTCCCTTGTGCAATTTCAGTTTTCACATGTGTCCTAGCTGTTTTTCCATCATTCCTCCACACAAATGCTTAAACAAATAGCCATATGTTCCCTCCACTACTCCTATAAATACCCTTGCATTCATTCATTCAGGCATCTCATCTCATTCACAACACAACACTCTTCAAAATCATCCATTCTTCCCCCTTTTGGCCGTGAGTTTCCCTTCCATCTCTCCTCCATTTCTTCCATTTCCATAATCCCCCAATCCATTCAACACACCAACAACATCCCTTAGTCCTTGTGCCACAATAAAGAGGAAGATAAGAGGGCCTAAACGTTCATACAATTCATGTTTGAGTTGTTGGAATGTTTACGCGTTTCTTTGATTTCAATGTTGTAAATTCAATTCTCTTTGTTTTGTAATATGAGGAATGGAAGAGAAGAGTGCCTAAACGTTCATACAATTCGAGTTTGAGTTGTTGGAATGTTTAGGTGTTTCTTTGATTTCAAAGTTATGAGGAACTAAACCCCCCTTAGCTAGGGGTGATTTCAATACCATGATTGTTTATGTAATATGAATTGATGAATTCCAGTTATGAACTCTTGATTCGTGAATGCAATTGGCTTAACTATTTGATGATTAACTTATTTGTGTTTGTTGATTGAGGGTCGACACTTAATTACATGCATGAATATGTGGCTAAAGTTTAAGAAGGTTTCACATAATCGTTACTAACTTATACTTGAAAGTAGTGAAGGTCGCTTGTCACGATCGCGTTAAGTTTAAATTCTTAGCATGAGTAACATGATGTCATAGTTGCAAGTGCTTTGTCAATGCTTATGGTTTTCATTATTCTTAATGATCTTCGATTGTATCTCTATTATGATGACATGTAGGGAACTTTTGAGAATGTTTTGGGTTGTCGAATGATGCCATCCAATCCAATAATATAAGGAAAATCTGAGGGTTAACTAGTGATGTCACGGTTAATTTGGGGCATTGTCGTTCATAATTCAATGAAGGAATAACTGGAAATTGATTCATATGCATAAATATCATGTGTGGAGAAAGAACCTCTAGCTAATTCACCAACCATCTAATTTCACAACACTTGTTTGCAATCTATCCATATTTACAATTTGTTTTGTTTCCAAGTATCCATTTTAGTTTAAATTCGTCCAAATCCAATCCCCCCCTATTTCGTTGAAGTCTTAGTCTTAATCTTTCTTATTTTTAGTTTTGCTTTCTTCGAGCATTAAATAGTGTTTTATATTGAGTTTTTATGTTTTTAAGTCAATTTAGAAGGTTTTAGCAAGCCCTCCTAATCCCCGGTCTAGAACGATCCCTCACTTATCCATTCTACTACAATTGTCAAACGAGGGTAAAATTTGAGTGTCAAGTAATTCTCGCATCACCTGTTGATCACATAAGCTGCAGTTGTCATTGTTTCGGCCCAAAACCTTCCTGGTACATTCTTGGCATGGAGCATACTTCGACATATTTCTGCAAGATGCCGGTTCTTTCTTTCCGCTACGCCATTCTGTTATGGCGTATTGGCACAAGTGAACTGGTGACGTATTCTACATTCTTGTAGATACTGGGAAAACTCATTCGAGGTATATTCTCCTCCATTATCTGTGCATATGCAACGAATCTTATTTCCTACTTCTCCTTCAATTGTCTCCTTAAACTCTTTAAATTTTGAAAATGTTTCAGATTTTTCTTTCATAAAGAAAACCCACACATACCTCGAGAAGTCATCAATGAACGTCACCATGTACCGCATCCCACTTATCGATGGTTGCTTGACGGGCCCGAACACATTAGAATGAACCAACTCCAACGCCTCTTTCGCTTTAAATTTCGACTCTTCGTATGGTAGTTGATGTGCTTTACCATACTAGCATCCTGCACAAACCGTGTCTGTTCTCACATCAAGCTGAGGTAGCCCTTTAAGCATTGACTTCTTCATCATCACATTTAGCTTGTGATAGCTAACGTGTCCCAATCTCATGTGCCATTAATCTGCTGTCTCGTTCTTCCTTGTCTTGTCTATGTATGCAGTTTCTGTTGACATTACATAGACTGACTGCAGTCGCCGTCCCTCCATTGTTGGCGTCCCTAAGATCTTGAGGTGTCGATACACCTTTACATCTCGTGGACTAAACAAGACATAATTTCCCAACGACGTCAGTTGTGGCACTGAAAGCAGATTTTTCTTCATACCTTGAACATGGTAGACATCTTGAAGCGGCACATGGTTAGTGCTATATCGGGACTCAATTACTGTTTTACCGATGTGAGCAATCGGTAGCCTCGAGTCATTAGTCGTCACCACTAAGCGGCCTCCTTTGTACTCAGTCAGACTTTGTAACTTTTTCTCATCACCTGTCATATGTTTTGAGCAGCCTGAATCCACGATCCAATCATTCTGGTAGTCAATTGACGCTGACTCTTTCTTCTCTGTAGCAATAGATGCTTCACCGTCCCATTCTTCCTCTAGGGCTAGAGACACAATGACGTCCCAATCATCTTCAATTTTCTTCTCTGAGTTGGCGACGTTACTTTCTGCAGGCCTTTTAAACCAGCAATCCTTCGCCATGTGGCCATTCTTTCCACAATTGCAACATTTGCCCTCAAATCTTTTATTATTCTGGGACTGACCACGGTTGCCGTGATACTTTGGAGCTCCCCCTGGCCAAGAACTCCCTCCTCCTTGATGACCTTTTTCCTTGTCACCATTTCTTTTAGATCCACCACCAACACGCTGCTTAAAGCTGCCTTTACTTTTGGTGTAGAGCGCTTCCTCCTCACCTTTTAACGAGATCCCTCCCATTTGCTTTGCCAAAGCTTCTTGATCGGCAAGCAAATTCTCAAACTCAACAAGTGATGGTTGGGTCGGCCATCCTTGTACAGCAGCAACGAAGCCTCGATATTCGGGTCTCAATCCATGGTTAATTATTCTTTTTATCCTGGATTCTACAATGGCAGCACTAGGATCTAATTCAGAAATTTCACGGCAAATAGACTTTACCTTGTGGAAATACTGCGCAATCGTCATATCCCTTTGGGCCACTGATAATAACTCGTTCTCGAGAAGCTGCAGTCTTGCATCGTTCCTCTTTGAAAAGAGTGTGGCGAAGGTGTCCCATGCTTCTTTTGGTGTCTTGGCCTTCCGTATGTGCTCTAACATGTCATCTTCAACTGTGGTTTTTAAGGCAAACATGGCCTTACCTGCCTTGATCTTCCACTTCCTCAAAGCGCCGCTAGTGTCTTCTTCTGGCTGCGTAACTTCATTACCGCCGACGACATCCCAAAGATCTTGGCCTTGTAGGTAAGACTCCATACACGTCGCCCACGTGTTGTAATTTTTGTTGTTCAACTTCTTGATTCCTCCAACAACTTGAAGGTCTCCCATCATGTCGGCAGAGCTTCGATAAGCCGAACAAGATTAACGAATAATCTTGCGAAGTACTAAACTTCTCATGATTCTCAAAAGCTTTAATTGAGACGGTCCCTGATCGTACCGCTCTGATACCAATTGTTGGGATGAAAAAACTTAGAGTACACAACTCTAGCACAAGTGTTGGAGAGACAATACAAGTAAACAAATTACTTGTATTACACAAACAAAATATTACAACACAAACTATCAAAGACACTCTTGAGAAGCTATGACACTCCCTCACTTTCTAGAGACAAACTCTAGAACACTCACACACTTACAAGACTATTCCTTCTTCTCACTCTCACTTGCTTGCTTGCTTACAAGCTTGCTTGGTTTTTTACATAGCACCACACCCATATTTATAGGGCATGTTTGCCGACTTTGGACATTGCTAGATCATTCTAGCTACTAATCATGCATGCCACCAACATATGGCTAATAGCCATATAATATTACAACTTGCTAGAATTATCTAGCTTATTATGCATGCCCACCGACTTTAACATGCAAATTTGAACTAGAATGGTCTAGTTCATTTGCAGCTGGACATAGTCTTCTAGAAGCTTCTACCTTCCAAGCTTGCTACTTGTATTTGCTAGACTTTTCTAGAATCCAAACACCAATTGGGCTGGTGTTGATCTTCATGAATTTAGATGGATGCATGCACTAAAGAATTTGTCATATACACATATATACGTACACTGTGCACATGCGTGCAGTTTCTATATATTTATGTCATATACATATATATCATATATGCCAAATTTTAATTAGATTGGCCCCTACTACTTATATGGATATCCGATTGAAAGATTAACAAAATAACAAACTAGTATGTTTGTTTTTCTGTTTGAAGTATTATATTCTTTAAATAATAGAAACAAAAAGAAAGTCGTCACCAAATTTGAATTGAGTGCTCTCTGCAGCCTTGAGGAGGAGAGAGGAGGACCGGAGGACCGGAGGCGGCATCTGATGCACGTGGAATGGCTGCTATACCGGCATACTGCTACAGTAGAATCTGCCTCCTCCGCTGGCAGCCCATCGCTGTCGACGCCCAACATTTTCACCCCAAAACAGTCCGCTTGGTTGGCTGACGCTTATTACCCTCCAAAATACGTACACCCACTCTCCTTTCTACGTGTTGTGGGGCCCCTCTTGTCCCTTTTCTCCTAGACCACCCCACGACTCTCCGTTTTCCCTTCGTCAGCTTCCCCCTTCCTTCGTGGGTCCCACCCTCCCTCCTAACACGGGCCGCCACTCAAAACTCCCGCGTCCACCCCCTATATAAAGCCCTCCAAACCTACTCCTCAGTCTCACTGCACCAAACACACTTCTCTCTCTCTCCTCTTCCCCTCACTGCCTTCTCCTCTCTGTTTATATCCAACACGCAACAAAAGTAGCTTCATTTCAAATTAACTTACAGCCTCGCCACTCCCAAATCCAATCTTCAAATGGCTGTCGACTCCTCACTCTCTCCCCTCGGCCCACCGGCCTGCGACAAGGACGCCAAAGCGTTACAGTTCATTGAAGAAACTACCCGGAACGCCGACGCCGTGCAAGAGCGGGTGCTGTCCGAGATACTAGCTCGAAACGCCCAGACAGAGTACCTTAAACGCTTCAAACTCGGCGGCGCCACCGACCGCAAAACTTTCAAGTCCAAACTCCCCGTGATTACCTACGAGGATCTCCAGCCCGAAATCCAACGCATCGCCAATGGTGATCGCTCCCCCATATTGTCAGCTCATCCCATCTCAGAATTCCTCACCAGGTAATTGATTAACTAAATCACAAACTAATCACTCACCCCTATTAATTTTGTTCACAAAATTATTTGAATTGAATTCATTTTGTTGACTTTTTTTTTTTTATGGAAAATTACAGTTCTGGGACTTCAGCTGGAGAGAGGAAGCTGATGCCAACAATTCAGGAAGAATTGGATCGTCGCCAATTATTATACAGCCTTCTCATGCCCGTCATGAACCTGTAAGTATTTTTAAAATAGTTATTTATTTAAAATACGCGTTTAAATTTGTTTAATTATTTAATTAAAATATCATTTTCTAATAAACTTTTAATTTTTTTAATGGAACAGTTGCGTGCCCGGTCTGGACAAAGGAAAGGGCCTATACTTTCTGTTCGTAAAGTCCGAAACAAAGACGCCGGGCGGGCTTTTGGCCCGACCCGTTCTCACCAGCTACTACAAAAGCGAGCACTTCAAGACGCGCCCGTACGACCCGTACAACGTGTACACGAGTCCCAATGATGCAATCCTTTGCCCGGACTCCTTCCAAAGCATGTACGCCCAAATGCTCTGCGGCCTTCTCGAGCGCGAAAAAGTCCTCCGCCTCGGCGCCGTTTTCGCGTCCGGTCTCCTCCGCGCAATACGGTTCCTGCAGCTTAACTGGCAACAGCTGGCGGAAGACATTCGGACCGGGACTCTCAGCTCTAAAATAACTGACTCGGATTTGAAATCCTGCATAGGCAGGATCTTAAAACACGACCCGGAGTTGGCGGATTTCATGTCCAAACAGTGCGGAAACGAAAATTGGGATGGGATTTTGACCCGGATATGGCCAAACACGAAATATCTGGATGTGATAGTGACGGGCGCGATGGCGCAGTACATTCCGACGTTGGATTACTACAGCGGCGGGTTGCCGATGGCATGTACGATGTACGCATCGTCGGAGTGTTATTTCGGACTCAACCTCAACCCGATGTGCAAGCCTTCTGAAGTTTCCTACACGATAATGCCAAACATGGCCTATTTTGAGTTCCTTCCCTACGAGCCAAACTCGGTGAGTGGCGGCGGCGAGTCGGGAACCAGACTCGTTGACCTCGTCGACGTCGAGGTCGGAAGAGAGTACGAGCTGGTGATCACCACCTATGCCGGGCTTCACCGGTACAGAGTCGGCGACATCCTCCGAGTCACCGGGTTCCACAACTCGGCCCCGCAGTTCCACTTCGTGAGGAGGAAGAACGTTTTGCTCAGTATTGACTCGGACAAGACCGACGAGGCAGAGTTGCAACTCGCCGTCGACAACGCCTCCAAGCGCCTCCAGAAATTCAGCGCTAGCGTGGTGGAGTACACAAGCTACGCCGACACGACGACAATCCCGGGGCACTATGTGATCTACTGGGAACTTCTCGTGAAGGACTCGGCGAACTCGGAGGGCGAGTCGTTCGACTCGACGATGGACCAATGCTGCCTGGAAATGGAGGAATCGCTTAACTCGGTGTACCGGCAAGGTCGAGTGGCGGACAACTCGATCGGGCCGCTGGAGATACGCGTGGTGAAGAGTGGCACATTCGAGGAGTTAATGGACTACGCGATCTCGAGAGGCGCGTCGATTAACCAGTACAAGGTGCCGCGGTGTGTGAATTTTACCCCAATCATGGAGTTACTAGACTCCAGGGTAATTTCCAAGCATTTCAGCCCATCTTTACCACACTGGACTCCTGAACGGAAGATGCGATAAATAATAAGTCAACGAGGTGGTGACCGTTAGTCTTCTATATAAATTTCTTTTCTTTTTTTAGTTTGGGATAATTTATGGGTTAGGACTTTTTATTATATTTTATTAGATAAATGGAGAAAAAATCGTAAGCGGCTTTTTTGTGATGGGGTTCAATTCGCAATTGAGTTGTGCAAAGAATGTAAATGAATGGTTGCCTTCATAGTCAGCGGCTTTTTGATCATCGTCCATTCAATGAATGACATGACATAATTGCAAAGCTACCCAACTTATCCTCCTTTTCTTGCCAACATAGAACTCCATAGCAAAAAGGGGAAAAGGGTGTTTGATGGGTTTGGTACTTTGGTTCAAGAAAACACAAGGATTAAGACAATTATCAGGATCTATTAATCACCGTTTCCTTTTTTCATTTCAGTTTTTTATTTTTTGTAATAAATGGAAGAAAGAATGTGCAAGAGACGTTCAAAAATTAAAGAATGAATGACTGTAAAAGAAATATATATTGAATGATGAACAACATTAACAGACTCTATTCATCTCACCCATAGTGTCAAAAACTATTCAACAATTGAAAGAGTATGTGAGATGTACAATTAGGTGTGTGAAAGTCATCATCGTCAAATGTAACATTTTCTAGTAAGCCAAATACTTGTCATGATGCCACCGTGCCAACTTCGCTTCAGTTGTACAATACAAAATTTGTATTTTTTGGATTTTGTATGAAGACGAGTGTCAAGTATGATTAATTTTTTTTTTTCAGAAGCACTAATTCATATCTCAAATTTTAAAATCTTAATCAATGCGATCACATTTTATTAGTTTAGTTTACAATTTTGTCGAATTATGAATCATTATTTATTTACAAACAATAACCAACTAATATGTAATATTTCGCATTAGTTTATTAAAATGTTAAGATAAGATAGTTTTTAAATTATTTGAATGCCTAAACCCTAAACCCATTGAAATAATTACGACGTTCCTATGTTCTCATTTCCATTGCTGCATAATTACTGAGCACCGAGGTTTCAATTATTTATGTACAGCTTTATACCTTTTTACATTCTCTGCACCGACAAGATAAAAAGTTACCGATGGTGACCCAAAAGCAGCTACGTACTTTTACCAACGTCGATCCTTGGTTGAATTCGGTTGGTAAATTATGAACAAACACGCATCATATGTAAAACATGCAACATCTTTACGCAATTTTCTCTTATTAGTTGAAATTCTCTCAAAAAGTAAATTGCGTCACATTTTGATTAAGAAGTCTATATAATGAAGATTATTTTACGCAATAACCATTTTTTATTGTTTTCAAATATCAGGAATCAAAATGAAGAGTTATACTAATCTCGAGAACTATTTTAGCTAAAAAGCATATGTAAAACATTCAACTTCATCATTATACAATTTTCTCCTGTACGTTGAAAGTTCTATCAAAAAGTAACTTGCATCACATGTTTTTTTTTTTATTTAACGGAAGACCAGTAATGCTACCCTATGACTATGTACAAAGAATGGATAAAAATAATTAAGACCCACAATTGGGGAGACACGAGTCCATTTGGCTTTGGTAAGCACTAGTGATCTCCGATTCTATCTATTAGTATCAAATTCAAATGAAATTATCAACATAATTATACTACTAGTTGACCCGTTTTAATTTGCTACCTTAAACCATAAGAGCTTAGCCACAAGAATCTTATCAACACAATCGTTCAAAATTAGAACAAAGGAAGCAAACGAGATAATATAAAAAGTATTGAAAGTATAATTTAGATAAAAAGGTATGATGAATTGTCAACGACCGATTTATGTTGTTTGCTGGTAAGTGGCAAATTAATCACTAACTTTACCAACGTTTGACAAAGTAGGCCTCCTCAAGGGAGTGTAAATCTCAAATCGGAGAGTTAAAGCCTAGCATAAACAATCGGGTTAGATCCATGTTCTAATATAATAGGATTAGAGTAGACTATCCATGCGTTGGACCCAACAACCTTACTGCATGCTCCAAAATGTAACTAAAATATAGAGTAAAGGAGAAATTAGGTTCATAGGGCACTATGATTTTTTAGGGTCAGAGTAAGGCGAATTGAAATACTATTATCTCAGAAGTCTAGTCATGGACTTAACAGCTTCCACAACAAAGCTGCACAGACCGATCAACAATGCCACCATCGTGTTCTAGAGCAATGGATGTAATTGATGACTTCGCTAAGATTGACCATGCTTGTTCCGCAATATACGGAAACCTGATCTAGTATGGAATCAGTAAGGTTTCCAATATTCTTGGACTTCCTACAATATAGGGATTGGCGTACGCCATAAGTAATCTAACTCCTAAGAGGATGTAATATCTACTCCTAGATATCCTTTGGGATTCTCCTACTTTAATATGGATTTCATATCCTAAAATTTCTCTATCATGACTAGTATAAAAACACCTTTCTAGGGTTCATCTTTGGGTACGAAATTATCGCATACTTGTTCTCTAGCTTATTGCTTGGGTCTCATAATATTACTTACTAACTTGACTATTGAAGAGCCTTTGGTCAACACTCTCTGGCCCTTGGACGCTAAAGGTTGTTTGATATTTTACAAGTTAATGAGTTTGTGCATCTCCACGTTTTACAGTTGTGTGTGAATTTGGTTCCAACAATTGGTGTTTTCATTGAGAGTGAACTCATAATCCACCAGACCAAAATCAATCTACCATATGCGTGTCTAAAGAAGAAAGTTTAGTTAACACTAATGTTAACACAGCGACAAGAAACAGTCCACTTCTCGACGACTCCATCACCCTTGCCAAGAAAAATTCACTTCCCAACGTTTTCACTACTCCCGGTATTAGCAATCAGGTCCCTAATGCTGCAACCATTCCAAAGAACGATGATACTCCTACCTGTAACCCCTCTCACCTTGGATCAGATTTGGGAGACTTTGTTGAAGGTCAACACCTCTATTAATAAATTGCAAAGGACCTACACGATTTCTTGGTCAGAGAATCATGCAAACTTCATGGACATAGAGAAGTGAATGAAAGCCTTAGAAAACTCAAGCGAAACTACTCTATAAACCTAGATTCCTATCGTCAATTATGGGAATTTAAGTAACATAAGCTCATAACAGCAACCAATCATGCCAACCTTCATTCTGACCTCATCATAAATTGTTGATCCAAACACGAGCGCCCCGCACAATGGCTAGATTGTTAATCACTAATCTGCAAGAAGGATTTGAGTTCAACGTTAGTTTGATCCCTTGGACACTGCACGAGCACCTTACATACACCTTGTCATCTGAACTTTGATGATGCAGAGTCATTAAAAGACCAAGAGCATTGCTGACCACTGAATCTGGAAAATCCTAGGGATGTGTCAAGGGAAATTCTTTAAGCAACAGATCAAACTCAGATCTTTAAGCAACGATTATTGTTCAGAGGTTAGTTTTTGTTTTCTTTTGGCTTGTGTGCATGGAAAAATGACAACAAGGAGGAATCTCGACATTTGTTGGAGGTGACTCATAGCAGTGCTTCTTTGTTGACAATTGCAAGGTCATCAGAGGTGATGCAATCTTTTCCTCGTGATGTTGTTACATTGGTTTTACAACTCGCAAGGTTGTTATCTTTCTTGTTGGTTAGATATTGGTTTGCAAGGTTGTTATCTTTCTTGTTGTTAGATACTCCGTGGTGGTTGGGAAATTGTATTGTATTCATTATGAGCTTGTAATTGTGAGTTTTGTGTGTGTGTGTGTGTGTGTGTGTGTGTTTTTTTTTTTTGTTTTTTTTTTGGTGTATGTGACCTTTTGGTTATGTTCAACATGTATGTCCTATGTATGTCCTTGATGATTTCTCAACAAATTCTTATTACTTCAAAAAATAAAAAATAAAATAAAAAACAACCCTGTTAGCCACTACCATCCGTCATCAGAAACCCCCCTCCTCCTTACTAGGTTTGATTTTGCTTGCATACTTTCAAATCAAAAGTAAAATAAAAATTCATAAACATAGAGAGAAGAGTGAGGAAATGAAAAACCCTAAAACTACCATTGATGGTTCAACCATCAACTTTAACCCCATTCAAAAGGAGAAATTATTAAGTGGTACAATAGTACCACGTCAGTTATAGTACTTCCACTCAAAACTTGCCATTTGTATAATTTTTTAATAGCTGGATTTAAATTCATTAAATACTTTGTTGATAAACAATAAAAAAAATTTAAGAAACAAAATAAAAAAAAATTCCTCAGTCGTCCCTGCGTCTTTCCCAGACGCCCAAACTACTACCCCCTCTCTCCCAAACTCCTAAACTGCAACCCACTCTCCCCCTTGTTTTCTAGCACTACCACTTTCTTTTTTAATTTTTTTTATGTCAAATTCATCCTAAAAGTCAAATTAAGGCAATGGTACTTTGGAATTTTATCTTTTAGAATTTGGAGAATTAGATTAGTTAGGTTATTTGATTTTTCAGAGTTTGAATTTTTGGAGCTGTTACTTCTATGGTAGGGAAGCGAATCTCGGGAGGATCTCATTAAACACAACGAGCACGTAGGTCAGAGACGGCGTTTGCAAAGCAAATAAGAAAAAAATGAAAGGGAGGAGAAAGAAAACAGTGAACAGAAGGCCAACTGTGAACGACCAAGATCAATTGATCCCTGAGTATTCGGAGAGGATACTAGTCCATCTAGGATGGCAGCCATGGTAAGTGTGAGAGTGGTGGCTGAAGATTGGGAATTTGCCGTAAGGATGGTTACTAGGTTTTATTATTAATTTAAGTTTTATGTTTCTAAATTTTTTTTAATGACGAAAAAAAAAGACAAGAAAAAGACATTAAATCCAGGTGTAAACAAAAGTTCATGTGGAAAAATTTGAGTGGAAGTATCACCAGCTGACGTGGTGATATTGTACTACTCCATAATTTCTCCTTCAAAAGCTAGTTCAACAAAACCCTAGGAGTGGAGGTCGCGACATTAGGAGGATAAGGTTACTAACAACAATCATTGTGACGGGAATACGGGTGGTACACCACACGTTTTTACAGAAGAGGTGGGAAATTTTATTTTTTAAGTTATTAACTTTTTAACACACATATCCCACTATTTGTATAATGACATGTGGTAGACCACCCCGTGTACCGGTCACATTGAAAAATCTCTCGCTAACAACGAATTTGAGTAGCTGCTAGGCTAGGTTAAGGTGTGTGGGGAGTTTGGAGACAGTGGTCAAAGGCTTTGGTAAGCACTAGATATTTGGGCTTAATTACCAGATTAATTGAAAAATTAATTAAAATTAAAAAAGTCTAAACTCTAATTAAATAATGACACACCCCGACCGAGATCAGGGCATGCTGGCGGTCACGTGGAAGTGACGTAACCATGTGCACAGTGTGAAAGCTAATAAATAATAATAAAAGTACGAATAAATAAAAACCAGCTATACACAAGGTACGAACATACATGTGCAAGCGTAAGTATGGAAACAAAGTTCAGAGCACGAAGACCTAATGCAGTCCGGGAGAAACAACACTACAAAAACACACCCAAAGGTGGTCCTACATTGGTGATAATCTGTCAGATATGCCGGGGAAATCCTCTGGGGAGCCACCAAAAGTGCTAGCCAACTAGAAACTAGAGGGGCGCAAAACAGAAAGTGTGAGTGGGCAAAAACAAAGCTTTTCAAAAACCATTTCATAAACAATGTTCTAACCCCTCGCCGTAAAACCTGTATACTTCCCAGAAAATATAATATATATATATATATGTAAATCATGCTCAGAAATATGCCATGTCAAATGCCTCTAAATAGAATGCAAGTGCTTAGGAAATGTCAAATCAATGCCATGTAATCTGTCAGTTGGGGTCACCAAACGTGACATGTACGGCTAAATCTAGAGCTCAAATCTCCATCTCACTAACTATACCTGCACACGAGTCGGAACCACCTAATGTGGTCTGTACGACAGGACTGGGTGTAATATAAGTACGCTCAAGTGCTACGATCACGTGAAGGCTGGGCGAATAATCACGAGTCACCTACGAGTTGGAACCACCTAAAGTGGTATGTACGACAGGACTGTGCACCTAACTTGGATCCAAGATGAGTGTGTGGTGCGGGAGGTGAACATCACGTGAAGGACTGTGCCCAACTCTGGGCGGGAGCACTAACACCGGGGGTGCAGGTTATGAGCTATCTATGCATCTCAAACCACGACTGAACATAAGTATAAACCATACTCACCTGGCACTTACCTGTGCGCTCGCAGCACCAACATACAAATATATATATGCTGCTAATAATGCATAAACAAACGGCAAACATAATGCATGGCATGTAAATGTATAAACGTTTCAATTCACTTTCTAGGAAAAACATAAGTATATAGGTATATACGGATAACCAAAAGCCCACTCACTGATATGTAGAAGGGTCGTAACCCCTTTGCCTCGAGTGACCGCACTCGTCCTCGGGATAAGTCTCACCTATATGCGAAACAACTATAAAAACGTTAATTTTAAAGCACATAACCAACCTTACGAAATAACTTCTCATACAATGCTCAAATGGGGTGTATGAATACACCAACGTAATCTACTCAACCTCAGGAACATCCCCATATTTTTAGAAAAATTTTCTGATGCCACACGCGCCCCTACGCGCCGGCCAAGGCATGGCTACACGTGTCTGGCACACTGACGGCGTCAGTTAACGCCGTCAGGAATATTTCGTTAACTCTGACGGATTCTGTTAACGCCGTTAGGAATATTCCGTCCAAACTGACAGAATATTCTGTCATCTTCTCCGGCCAAACTCCGGGGCCGTCGTCAGCGACGAAAAATCGGGAAATTTTCAAAACCTTGTAACTTCTTCGTTTTTCAACCAAATTTCACAAAATTGGTACCAAAATGAAGCTTACAACAAGAGGAACAAATCCATACCACTTTCAAGCACTAAAACCCACGGGATCTTGCCGGGAAAACACCACCAACTCCGGCCAAACTTGTAACTCACGATCCCGACATCCAAAACCTTCAAACGAACCACCCCGAGCCTCCTGAGGACCTCACCAAGCTTCCTACAAGCTTGAAATTCCCAAAAACACAAGAATTAACATATGCATGAACAGTGACCAAATCGGGAGATCCCGAGTTCGACCTGAAAACGAAGGTATCCTTACCTGAAATGGGTATGGTTGAACTCTCAAGGACCTCACGAGCATGAATATGTAACTTGTTTCCTCGATCTGTGAAGGTTTCAATGGTTTTTGGGTGTGTCCGTACAAGAAGAATAGGAAATGGGAGAGAGAGAGTGCTCGGGACAAGGCAGAGAGAGAGGGTGAGTGTGTGTGGTGTGTGTGTGGTCCAAAACCTTCCAAGCAACACCCAAAAACAACCACACAACGAAACAACCATACTAAGGGCAAAACCATCATTTCACCCCTACGGTATGAAAAGTCTGGGACGAGCTGTCACAACCTATCCACCTTAATAAAATTTCGTCCCGAAATTCAAAACAACTACTCACAGCAACCACTAACGATCAAAGAACAACCGTGGATACAAATCTCTCATCCGATCTTCAGTTTCCCAAGTAGCTTCCTCCACGAAATGATTCCTCCACAAAACTTTCACCAAATTCACTGTCTTGTTCTTCATAACCTTTTCTTTCCAATCTAGAATTGTCACTGGTACCTCATCATAAGTCAAGTCCGGATTGATTTCCAAGGGTTGAGGTGGTATCACATGAGACGGATCTACTACATAATGTCGAAGCATGGACACGTGAAAAACGTTATGTACTTTAGCCAACTGAGGAGTTAACTTCAGCCTGTAAGCTACCTCACCAACTCGTTCGATGATCATGTACGGTCTGATATACCTAGGACTTAGCTTACCTTTCTTTCCAAACCGTACAACGCCTCTCCACAGTGAAAGCTTCAGAAATACCCAATCACCAACCTCATACACTCTGTTAGTAGCATGCCGATCTGCTAAACTCTTTTGCCTATCTTAGGCCGCCCTCAGGTTAGACTTAATTAACTGACATTTTGAGTAGTCTCCTCAACAATCTCCGGGCCCACCAAAACTCTTTCTCCGACCTCTGACTAACACAAGGGTATGTGACAAGATCTACCATACAACGCCTCAAATGGTGCCATGCCGATACTCAAATGAAAGCTGTTGTTGTAGGCAAATTCCATTAAATCTAACTACTCATGCCAAGCATCACCAAACTGCAACACCGAAGATCGCAACATATCCTCCAAAATCTGAATAGTTCTCTCTGACTGTCCGTCCATCTGAGGATGATACGCCATACTATAAAGTAGTCTCGTACCCAACGCTTCCTGAAAAGTTACCCAAAATTTAGATGTAAATCTTGGATCACAATCCGAGACAATACTCATGGGGACACCATGGTACTTCACGATCTTCGAGATGAACAACTCAGCTAATCGGCCCAAAGAATACTTCTCCCTCACTGGAATAAATGTGCTGACTTAGTAAGCTGATCAACAATCACCCAAATGCCGTCAAAACCATTATGTGTACGCGGAAGCTTGTACACAAAATCCATAGTAATGTTTTCCCATTTCCACTTTGGAACGGGAAGCAGCTGCAACAACCCAAACGACTTCTTCCTTTCCGCTTTAACTTGCTGACAAATAGCACACCTACTCACATACTCAGCTATCTCCCTCTTCATACCCGACCAATAATAAAATGGTCGAATGGTATGATACATTTTAGTAGCTCCTGGATGCATAGCATAACCCGAGATATGTGCTTCATCGAGAATTACTTTCTTTAAATCCAAATTATTAGGCATAAACATCCTACCCGCCTGCATCAGCATGCCATCCGAATCACGAACTCTGAGGTCTCTCATCCTCCCTTGATCTCGAGCTTGGATTATTTCTTGAGTTTCTTTATCAGCTACCTGAGCTTCAAGCACCCAATCAACTAAAATTGGCCTAACTTGAAAATTAGCAAGTAAAGCCACCTCTCGATTTTCTGCCTCTAACTTCACTCCCGTGGATCTTAAATCTGCCAGAAGAGGAATGTGACTAGCGTACAACGCATTGATACGGCCTTGAGACTTCCTGCTAAGTGCATCAGCCACTACATTTGCACGACCAAGGTGATAATCAATCGTGCAGTCATAATCACTTAGCAACTTCATCCACCTCCGCTGACGAAGATTAAGATCCCTTTGCGTAAAAAGATACTGAAGACTCTTGTGATTTGTAAAGATCTTACATTTCTCTCCATAAAGGTAATGTCTCCACAACTTCAACGCAAAAATAATGGCGGCTAACTCCAAATCATGTGTAGGGTAATTCAACTCATGAGGTTTCAATTGTCATGAAGCATAAGCAATTACCCTACCATGCTGCATCAACACACAACCCAAACCATTCAAAGAAGCATCACTATAGACCTCGAAATCACCACTATCATCTGGAAGCGCCAAAACAGATGAATGAGTGAGACAATACTTCAACTGCTGGAAACTCTGCTCACACTTATCATCCCACTTAAATTTAACATCTTTCCTCGTTAACCTCGTCAGTGGTAAAGCAATCACAGAAAAATCCTTAACAAACCACTGCTAATACCCTGCTAAACCAAGGAAACTCCTCACCTCAGTGACGGTTCGCGATTGCTCCCACTTCTCCACAGCTGCCACCTTTTGAGGATCCACCAAGATACCCTGAGCTGAAATAACGTGCCCCAAAAATGCAACTTGGTCTAACCAAAACTGGCACTTGCTAAACTTAGCATACAATTGGTGTTCCCTCAACCTTTTCAATACCAAAGTAAGATGTCGAACATGCTCCGCTTTAGACTTAGAGTACACTAGAATGTCGTCGATGAAAACAATAACAAACCTATCCAAATATGGCTGGAATACTCGGTTCATCAAATCCATAAAAGCAGCTGGTGCATTCGTCAATCCAAATGGCATAACCAGAAACTCGTAATGACCATAATGAGTCCTGAAAGCCGTCTTAGGAACATCATCCCTACTAATCTTCAACTGATAATATCCTGCAACTGAACTTCCAATTCCCTTAACTCAGCAGGAGCCATACGATAAGAAGTCAAGGAAATAGGATTAGTACTTGGAAACAACTCAATGGTGAACTCCATGTCTCAGTCTGGCAGCAAACCAGGTAAATCCTTAGGGAAAACATCAGGAAAATGTCTGACTACCCTCACGTCCTCCACACTACTAGGAACAGCATCATCCAACACCACATGAGCTAAGTACCCTTGGCAACCTTTAGATAATAACATTTTCGCTCGCACAGCCAAATTAACATCATGTCTCAACCCACTCTGCTCGCCCACAAAAGTAACCACAAGTAATCCAGGACGATGGAAAGTAACTACTTTCCTGTAACAATCAATATTGGCACGATTGAAATGCAACCAATCCGTGCCCAGAATCACATCAAAGTCAACAATATCCAACGGGATAAGATCATCTGGCATAATAACATCCTCCACCATCACTAGACATCCTGGATACACACAATCTACCATACATCTCTCCCCTGTAGGCATAGCAAACTCTAAATCATACCCTAGAGGTGTAGGGTAAGGTTGCGTCACTTGAGCAAATGTATGAAAAATCACAGAATGTGTAGCACCACAATCAATTAATACTCTAGCAAAATAACCAAGGATATTTAATGTACCCATGATCAAGCTTGGATTGTTTTGAGCGTCCTGCAGAGAGATGTTGTGAATACGCCCCTGGGTCTGCTGCCGTCCACCATGATCTCTGCTCGTCTAGCCACCACGACTCTATGTACCACGCCCCTGATTGGGCTGACTAGACTGCCTCGAAGACCCCGCAGTACTCGCAGCAATCTCCCCCTACTGAGACTGTCCTCCCTGAAACCACTGAGACCCGCCTGCTGGAACTAGAAAATACTGCATATAGCCACCAGAATACTGGGGATAACCACCCTGAGAATATGGATCCTGGGGATATGGATACTGTCCTGAGGCATAAGGAACAACATCGCCCTGATAGTGATAGGCACCACCTCGACCCGTCTGCCCATAGCTACCAAGACCAGAAACCTGCTGGATCGGTTCAAGAGGTGGCAAGAAAGTCTGCTGGGGCCTCTGCTAACTCTGGGGACAATTTGCAGCCCGATGTCCTAACTGCCCACAAGCAAAGCAACCACCGCTGCCTCCCCTACACTCACCAAAATGTCGATTATTACACCTGCGGCAAACTGGGGCCCTACCTCTACCAGCATCACCCTGCCTCTGACCTCTAGCACCACCAGCAAACCTACCACCACGACCCTGACCAGTGGCGCTAAAACCACCGCTAGAATAGCTAGAACTAGTGCCACCCCTCTTAAAGCTCTGGGTCCTACGAGGTCCGAGCAACACCTGACCCTTGCCCTTATCATCTTTCTTCTGGTTACCGTTTTTCTCTTCCTCCTCACTCTCGCTCAGCATATTTTCGGAATCCTCAATTCTCAACAGAATCTCATAAAACTCCTGGTAGATGTCACAAAGGGTAGTGGTCGCCATTGAACGCTACTTCCTCTTAGTGCCCAAACAAAAATGACGAAGCATCTCTGCCGAATTGCCAGCAACATCTGGATGATAGCGAGACAGATTAGTAAACCTCCGATAATACTCGTTTGCTATCAGCTTCCCCTGTCTCAACTCAGTGAATTCCTGCTTTTTGCGGTCAATATACTCAGGAGGCACAAACCTTCTCCTAACAACTCTCTGAATACATCCTAATCAGTCATCTCCACTGAGGATAAACGACGAAGTTCCTACTCTCACCAGGATGCAGAATCCTTACCCAAAAAGCACGATGTCGTCTCAACCCACTTCTCAACAGGGAGATTCCCCTGATTATGCAGAACACGAAAGGTCTTCTCAATATGTTCTAGCCACCACTCCGCACCCTCAAAGCCTTCGTGGCCCTTGAATTTATCCAACTTCAAATTATACAGTCTCCAAAGGAGTCTTCTAGGGAGGGCGGAGCGCCGACTGAATAGCTGTAGCGATAGCTTCCCCCAGCTGAGCTACATCGGGGAAACTAGGCTCACCCGAGCGACGTGGTTCCCGACAAGGCGGCATAATTGTGACAGAAGACACCAAAACCATTAAAATACTCACAAAAGTACAGGACTGTGAAACCTAGGCTCTGATACCAAACTGACACACCCCGACCGAGATCAGGGCATGCTGGCCGTCACGTGGAAGTGGCATAACCATGTGCACAGTGCGGAAGCTAATAAATAATAACAAAAGTACAAATAAATAAAAACCAATTATACACAAGGTACGAACATACATGTGCAAGCGTAAGTATGGAAACAAAGTTCAAAGCACGAAGACCTAATGCAGTCCGGGAGAAAAAACACTACAAAAACACACCCAAATGTGGTCCTACACTGGTGATAATCTATCAGATATGCCGGGGAAATCCTCTGGGGAGCCACCAAAAGTGCTAGCCAACTAGAACCTGGAGGCGCAAAACAGAAAGTGTGAGTGGGCAAAAACAAAGCTTTTCAAAAACCATTTCATAAACAAGGTTCTAACCCCTTGCCGTAAAACATGTATACTTCCCAGAAAATATAATATACATATATGTAAATCATGCTCGGAAATATGCCATGTCAAATGCCTCTAAATAGAATGCAAGTGCTCAGGAAATGTCAAATCAATGCCATGTAATCTGTCAGCCGGAGTCACCTAACGTGACCTGTACAGCTGAATCTAGAGCTTAAATCTCCATCTCACTAACTATACCTGCACACGAGTCGAAACCACCTAACATAGTCTGTACGACAGGACTGGGTGTAATATAGGTACGCTCAAGTGCTACGATCACATGAAGGGGCGAATAATCGCAGATCACCTACGAGTTGGAACCACCTAAAGTGGTCCGTACGATAGGATTGTGCACCTAACTTGGATCCAAGATGAGCGTGTGGTGCGGGAGGTGAACATCACGTGAAGGACTGTGCCCAACTCTGGGCGGGAACACTAACACCGGGGGTGCAGGTTATGAGCTCTCTATGCATCTCAAATCACGACTAAACATAAGTATAAACCATACTCACCTGGCACTTACCTGTGCGCTCGCAGCACCAACATACAAATATATATATGCTACTAATAATGCATAAACAAATGGCAAACATAATGCATGGCATGTAAATGTATAAACGTTTCAATTCACTTTCTGGGAAAAACATAAGTACATAGGTATATACGGAAAACCAAAAGCCCACTCACTGATATGTAGAAAGGTCGTAACCCCCTTGCCTCGAGTGACCGCGCTCGTCCTCGGGATAAGTCTCACGTATATGCGAAACAACTATAAAAACGTTAATTTTAAAGCACATAACCAGCCTTACGAAATAACTTCTCATACAATGCTCAAATGGGGTGTATGAATACACCAACGTGATCTACTCAACCTCAGGAATATCCCTATATTTTTAGAAAAATTTTCCAGCGCCGCACGTGCCTCCACACGCCGGCCAAGGCACGGCCACACGTTTCTGGCACACTGACGGCGTCAGTTAACGTCGTTAGGAATATTCCGTTAACTCTGACGGATTCCGTTAATGCCGTTAGAAATATTCCGTCCAAACTGATGGAATATTCCATCATCTTCTCCGGCCAAACTCCGGCGCCGTCGCCGACGCCGAAAAACCGGGAAATTTTCAAAACCTTGTAACTTCTTCGTTTTTCAACCAAATTTCACAAAATTGGTACCAAAATGAAGCTTACAACAAGAGGAACAAATCCATACCACTTTCAAGCACTAAAACCCATAGGATCTTGCCGGGAAAACACCACCAACTCCAGAAAAAACTTGTAACTCACGATCCCGACGTCCAAAACCTTCAAACGAACCACCCCGAGCCTCCTAAGGACCTCACCAAGCTTCATACAAGCTTGAAATTCCCAAAAACACAAGAATTAATATGTGCATGAACAGTGACCAAATCGGGGGATCCCGAGTTTGACATGAAAACGAAGGTATCCTTACCTGAAATGGGTATGGTTGAACTCCTAAGGACCTCACGAGCACGAATATGTAACTTGTTTCCTCGATCTGTGAAGGTTTCAATGGTTTTTGGGTGTGTCCGTACAAGAAGAATAGGAAATGGGAGAGAGAGAGTGCTCGGGACAGGGCAGAGAGAGAGGGTGAGTGTGTGTGGTGTGTATGTGGTCCAAAACCTTCCAAGCAACACCCAAAAACAACCACACAACGAAACAACCATACTAGGGGCAAAACCATCATTTCACCCCTACGGTACGAAAAGTTCGGGACGGGCTGTCACAAATAACGTGGCAATCTGAGTTAGCTTGTCACATCACATGGTACATAAATGTGGTCTATTTAAATGGTCTCCCTAGCATTTTTCTTAGGACTCAGAAAGCACAACTAAGTCCTTTGAAGAGTGTTTTTTATTTTTTTATTTTTTTTTAATTTTAATTTATGGGTGTGAAAGAAGGTATATACTTATCCATGAAACACTAAAAAAGAAGGGTAATGCTATGAAGATCAGATTTCTAAACCAAATTTTATAAACCAAATGATGTAGATGTTGATGATTAGATTATTATTCAAGTGTTGATTAACATGCTTATTTTATATTAGTGACACATCATTTGGTTTGCAAATTTGGTTTAAAAATGTAGTCTCCCTAACATTATCTAAAAAAGAATAATCTTATTATAATAAGTCACTCATTTTTATTAGAAGCAATATTTTACACTAATCAGTACTAAAAGAGAAAGAGAAGAGTTTATGTCTACTCATCCAAAACACAATAAGTTCAACCAAAAAAAAAAAAAAAACCTTTAACTATCAGAGCAATGCATCACATACCAAAATTAAATTCCATTCGAGTAAAAGCAACCCATATATATGCATTTGATTTTCAAGGATTTAGATCCTCTCCTGAGTTCAAGGAGAGGATCCTCCTAACCAACATATGTGGACCGTTGGATTTTTATCTAACGGTTACAAACAGGAAGGTTCCTTTAAAGTTATAATAATTATAGCCGTTTGATGAAAATACAACGGCCTATGTGTGTTGGTCAGGAGGATCCTCTCCTTGGGCTTCGAAGAGGATCCAAATCCTATTTTCAAGTTAAAAGTCTTGAGTGTGGCACGAATAGTTGGAGTAGGATTTTCTCCTCTCCTATCACTATCATATTCTATCCCCTCCTCACACTATTCTTTTTGTCTTATTCTCTATATAAAAAATTCAAAACAAGATGTATACATGACGTAATCGTAACCATTTAAATAGAAAATGATAGAAGAAAAGACAAAATTAGAAAAAGAAAGAATTCTACTTTAAAAAATTTCACAACTTAGACATGTCGAATGAACCATCGATCAAAGTAAATTGATGTAACCACGTCGTAATGGGAGACAACTTGATATGCATGCATAAATATTGCTCCAATTGTAAGGCAAGTGGCAAACTCATCCACAAATTGTCTCCTAAATTCTTGGTAATAGTATGATTTGAATTGATTTGATGCATGGAAAGTAAGAGCACCATATATATAAAGCTGTGGACTTATCTCAAAGGAAGGTAGGCGATCGAACACTTGTCGAAAAGGTTGTTGCATTACTATTTACTCAACTTATGCAACATATTTGTGATTGTATTGTGATGGACACGTATTTATCCTCTTCACTTTCTTTTTGGGGTCGACGTCGATGGCAATTAGTAACAAAAATATAACAGATAAGTTGCATGCGCTGAGTCAATTAGCGCAAGTTTAATTTTCTGGCTGTACAATTGTATAAATATTCAGATCGATTTTTGACAGGTCTTGGAAGTTTTGTCAGTCTGAATTGTTTCAAATTTTAATTTCCTAACTTCTAATCTTTCAAATTGTTTCACATGTTAGCAAATTTTTCGTTTGACAAGTTCCCTTGTAGAAGTTCAAAATCTTGAATCTTGAGGTTGCAGTCTATTGCTTATATTTTCAAGTTCTTTATGCATGTGCGGAAGTGCGTGTCTAAGTTACTATCTAGTGGTAATATTTTCACATGCAAATAAGAAGTCTTAGTTTCGAATATCATGAATGACGTATTTGATCTTAATTTATTCTCTCATCTTTTAATGTAAATATACCTCGTCCCATGTAGCCATTAAAATGGCTCACTAAGTGCCACATAGGAGGAAATTACTAAATTAACCTGCCACGTCAGCACATTCCATCTCATTTTGACGGAATAGACAGAATCTTGCCAAAAAAGAGAGAAAATTGAGTTTCCTAGCAAAATTCTTATATTTTTGTTCCAGAAAAATAATTGAGATTAAATTCGAGTTCCAAAAGGCACACTAAATCATTGATCTGCTATGCAGTAGGCTTTTTGCAATATTCATACCGAAAACAGCTCTTTTACAACGAATCAGTTGTAAACGGTAAAACACTTCATACAAAATCTAAATCAATATCTAACTTGAGCACTTACACTTTTGGGCCAAACCTTTCCTTTTTAAGGCCCAGTTCACAATCATAATCCATATGAAGAAGACCCATTGGTTGTACGGGCTTCACTGTTGGAGGGAAACTGACCTGGGAAGTCAGGGAGCAGAAAAAGGCGGGTAGGCTAAGGCGGCTGTTACGGGTTGACCCGAACGGTTCTGAATTGTGATTCGTTGGTTTATGGTTTTCGTGGTTGGTGTTCGTTCACAGTTAGGAAAGGGCGAGAGAGAGAGAGAGAGAGAGAAGGGCAGCGGTGCCGTGGTGGTTGTAATTTCCATGGCGACCCTTCCCTCCTCCGTCTCCTCCTCTTCTCGTCCTCTACTTCGTCTCTGCCGCCCTCCTCCTATCTTCCGCTACGTCACCACAACCACTAACTCCAGAACTAGAAGATTCTCAGCTCTAGTTTTCGCTTCTTCCGCTTCTCCTTTTGATGATCTTAGGCGCCCAATCCGGCCCCCCAAGTCCAAGGTCAGCTGTTTTAACTCTCTCTCTCTCTCTCTCTCTCTCTCTCTCTCTCGTTTAGTTAAATTAGGGTTGAATTTTTTTTCCCTCGAACTTTGTGACGATGAAGAACATGTAGAATTTTAGCTCCAATTAACTGGGTTTCATATTGTTGACCTAGAATTATGATCTAAGAAATGGGAAATTGTGAAAATGTGGACTGAATTGGGAGTGAGTTCAAGGGATTGAATATGAATACTTAGTGTTCAAGTATTCTTAGTACTTGTTTGGTTTCTGTGATTAGATTGGATTAGATAACTCCCTCGATTCAATCTATATTGAATGAAAAGGTGGATGCCACAAATTTCCTTGCAGTTTAAGGTAGAAGACGATTAGTCACAAGGAAAATTACCCCCTCCAATCCCCATAAAATTGGTAGGATTGGGAGGGATAAGTTTTCCTAGGAAGGTGTGTTAGACACTCATCTTTGATGCATCTTGGTGGTTATACCTAGGAAAAACTAGTTTTGTGTATAATATGACTTTGCAAATTATGTTTTTTTTTTCTTCTATTGGGATTGATAATGGCTTCTCTTTTTCACCCCTGTCACACACATTGAAGTCGATACTTAAACGACATTGGTAGCATCACAGATGTTCTATGCATATGTTAGATATCGATGAATAAGTTGTTTTCTTGACAATAACTCCGTCATTTGTGTTATTTGCCCCATTCTTTTAGAAGTCAGTTCTCGCAGATTTGATACAAGAGATAGAACCCTTGAACGTGAGCCTTATTCAGAAAGATGTTCCACCTACTACCGTGGATGCCATGAAAAGGACCATTTCAGGCATGTTGGGCTTACTTCCATCTGATCAATTTCAAGTTCTTATTGAGGCCTTATGGAAACCCCTCTCTAAGTTGTTGGTTTCTTCAATGATGACTGGGTATGTCAATACTATATATCTAATACTACAAGTTATTTCATGCTTCACCACTTTCTTTTCAGCTGTTGAGAGAGAGACAACTCCACATTCTTATTATTTGGTCATTTTTGATACCGTTGTTTGCTTTCCTCTATTGATGCCTGTTTTTGGTTTCTTCCACATCAATAGTCCAGTTATAAGTTTGGTGTTCGTATTATTTTATTCAACTGATAATCAGGTCATAAGCTAGTTAAAATTCACATACTTATCAGGTCATAAGCTAGTTAAAATTCACATACTATGTGACTTAAAGTGTACTTTTTCTGTTTGCGAACCGATATCAATCAAAATTTGGGGTGTGCGTACTTTACAAACTATTGTTTTCTTTTTTCCTTCTATTTCAGGTATACTCTAAGGAATGCCGAATATAGGCTTTGTCTAGAACGGAATTTTGATCTATGTGAAGATAAGCTTGAAAAACAAACACCAGAAAATGGTAAAGTTGATTTGCAAGGGATGTTGCTTGAAAGTGCAAATATTATCAAATTTCCTGCAAAAGATAAGTTTTCTTCCAATGCTGGAGAAGTTGCTGAAGACTCATTGGAGAATATTGATATTCAAGGCCTTGGTGAAGTGTCTCCTGAGGCTCAACAATATATTCTTCAGTTGCAGGCTCATTTATCTTCTGCCAAAAAGGTATTAAATAGCTTTATATGGAATCTTTCATGGTAGGGAAAGTAGTTCAAGTTAATCATTTGTGTTTTTTGGACTTTGTGATTTATTGAATGGATAGCTCAGCTCATCAGAATTTGATGCCAAAGCATCTAAAGTAACCTTTTGTGCTGTCCCTTTGAGATATGATAAAGTGACACTTGTTAAAGGCACCATAGGCGTAGCACAAAGCTGTAAAGAAGTGTTATCTATGATTCATCGAAAAGGCCTCAGCAAAGTTGGATTTAAAGATTATATGTTTACCAATTCAAGTGGTTGGGTTTGGAAGTTTTTTAGGGTGTAACTGTATGTAGAATCGTTTGTTAGTGATAAAACTGACGACTTAGTCTTCGGTTGCAGGTAAATAGCCAACTGCTGTGAAGTTCATTTCTTGTCTAAATTGTTCTCAACACGTTATAATATCTGGTAGACATGGCCTTACCAAGGTCATGCCATGTCATTAATAGTACAGAATGGTGAATTGAAGGGTTTGGATAACATGAAAAGTCATGTCAGTCCCAATCTTGTACCACATAAACAGAAAGTTCTAATCGTTATTTTATGCTCATTGAATTTTCTTCTGATTGAAAATCTTTAGTATTTTTATTGGAGTTTTTTCATTGCAGTTGCCGGAAACAAAAATGTTTGAATCTCTTTTTTTATTTTCAACTTGAGTTTACATTGCATTGATTGAAATTTTCACCACTTTTCTCATCAACTGATGATTTTTTTGTGTTTAAACTCTAAAATTATTATCATGCTACTTTTTCACTTTCTTGAAGGAACTCCATGAAGTCAAGAGGAAAAGTGCTGCTCTTCAAATGCAACAGTTTGTTGGGGAAGAAAAGAATGATTTGCTGGACTATTTGAGATCGTTACAGCCAGAAGAGGTTGCTATTACTTCAACATTGAAAACTTTCTTGATTTGGTATTCGGAATAGTAGGTGAATTTACATTTTTGGTAGTAGATCTTCGTGTATACTGCTACTGACTGGTGCAGCTACTGCACGTTTTACATTATATTTGTTGATTGACTGATGTTAGCTTTTTAATGCTAGTTTTTGTACACCAGTACCATGCTGCAATGAATAGCTATACATGTCTTTGGATTTGGAGCATAAAAAACTCTCTGTGGACTTTCCCTGCAACATCTTAGATCAACAAAGTTTTCTCCTAATCCCCTTTTTTGATAAGACAGGTTAGGGGAAAAAAAAACAGAGTAAATTTTTAATGGTTGGTCTAACTTCTTTTTTTCTTTTCCTCTCCTATGTACATCCAAACTGGTGCTCACGTACGATTTTTATTCAAGATAATGAGAAATTTAAGGATCATATGACAGCAGTTTCTGATACTTTTGGTTCAACTTGGAAAATGCCAGGTTTATTGCTGACGTTATTTCACTGTACCCAGTTGCATTGCTAACATCATAACACTAATAGTGGAAAACATTCTCATTTACCACTAACTGACATAAACTATTAAATCTTCATCATTCTTTAAACTCCTTCATTTAACCTGAAATCAGTCCGTGAGTGCAATCCTTCACTAACCCCGTTTTTAAACTAATAATGTATGTTGGCATGGCAGTCTAATTCATGTCCATGGATGTATAGAGATGATGTGGCTTTTGGTTAACTTTCGGACTCATTGGAAGTTATCAGGTTACAGTAGCATAATTTTACATTGATATTTCTAAGTTTTCTTAAAAGTATTTAGGTTGTCATAAGGTTAATTATTATTAGATTTCTTTCTCCATGTAACCTTTGCAGTATGGTTGTGCTGTACTCTCAGGTAATAAAGTTTTAGTGTTAGCTTCTTATAGTACCCCGGGCTGGCTCGTCCGAATTGCTATTTTGTTTGTGACTAACACAATTAACTCTATGAACAGGTAGCTGAGCTATCAGAACCAACGTCCCCTGAACTGAAAGAAATAATCCACTCTGTTATCCATGGTCTACTTGCAACCCTTTCTCCAAAGATGCATTCTAAGGCACCTCCTTCATCCGAGAGTGCCTCAGCTGGAGTAATAAATGGTGAGAGTGAAGATTGTGCTGAACTTGTTGAAAACACTTCACTTCATTTTCAGCCCCTTATTTCATTAACGCGGGACTACCTGGCGCGTCTCCTCTTCTGGTTAGGCCGGCTCCTTACTCTTCTTATTATTATTATGCTAAGTGTCTTCCCCTGTTATATTCCTTTTCTGTTGGGTGCCTGATTCATTGGAAATTGGGAATTTGTCCCTGCAAGTAGTATTTTTGCCTAGCAATTTCCTGGTGGTTTTTTTTATGTCAAGTTTTTCCCAAGCCAATGTACTAATTTTTATCTGCGGCCTCTATTGCTGCCACTCCAAAAAAATCATAAGAGGGCTGCATGAGGACTTTTCTGGAGTCTGCTAGAAACAGCTCCCTTGTATTGTTATTCTTTTGCCCCAATTATTAAGTATCTACTGGTTTTCCAATAGATTCTGTAATAAATTTTGTACTAATCCAGTTGAATCGCTTCCTTAAGGTGCATGCTGTTAGGACACTACCTGAAGGGTCTAGAGTATCGGATGGAGCTGACGGAGCTTCTATCCCTGACAAGCAATGCTGAAAGCGATACCCCTGATGATGATCAAACTGCCTAAGTGTTTGTCTCGCTTCTGTTTAAATGTGCATTCATGTGTACAAAATTTGCATTTTTCAATTTGAAGACACTGAAGCCTGAAAGTAGGAACAAGTGTAGGCCACATACGTATACTCGTAGATGGAAATTTCATTTACGCCCAAACTACATTACTACCATTATTGTTAAGAATCAGTTATGCCGATGGAAATGTGAAGGAATATATTGCCCAGAAAGAAAGAGGGGGAATTTTATTATTTGTATACTGGAGAAACAGGATTTTCAGTAGTCTGGGTTTTTATCTTTCACGATTACTCAATAAAATACTCGTATGTGTACCTTTGGCCAATTTCTTAAAAAAAAAAAAAAAAAATAGTGGGAGATTTTTTCTTTCGGTTACCCCATTCTAGGCCTGGGCGTTGCCACAAGCCATTCTGGGTTCTGTCTTCTTCTTTTTTTTTTTTTTAATCAAAAAAAACGAAACTGTCTTTACCAAAGTTCGCGTAGAATTTGCGTAGAATTTGAATATACATGACAAAGCATACATTTCATTTGTTTAAGCTTAACTTGAATCTTGATCTGAAGACGTCTGGTACTTCCAACATGCTAGCAAACCATAAAATGCAAACAAGTTTACCATTTGGAAATATACGCACCCATTAATTATTCAATGTAAATTAAACTTGAAATAAGATGTTTGAGGAAACTAAAAATTAGGAATTACGGATGAGATGGTTCATGAAGCCTCCCAATGTGTTATCAAATCCAATAAATAAATTTAAAAAATGGTTTGAAACTGTTAGAACCAATCAAATGTCAATTACACAATATATAATAATTTGGACAGTTTATTTCGAATGAATATTTCACAACAAATACAATATATATCAAAATACGTACAATTAATGAAATTGCATATAAAATCACAAATCATTGATTTGTTTCGGAGGATAGAGGCTTGCAGAAGAAATCTTCTAAGACAGAAATTCGCCCCTACACCAGTGCAGTAGTTCAATGGACGTCTATCTTTCAGGATACAACTATCTAACCCAAATTCTTGCATAGAACTTGGATTCTTGACGAATTGATCGTGTTGTTTCTCTGCCATATATATAATGGTGTAATTGAACAGTTATAGCCATTCATGTTTATTCTTGTCGAACAGACGTAACTGTTCATGTGATCAGTCTTATCCTTTCAGGAAAAAAAAAAACTGAATTCAAAAATCAAAAATGTAAAAATGGTACTTCTGTTTTTCATCCGTCGAGCCCCAAAGCCCAAGGCCCATCTTTGACATTTAATATATACACTCAAACCTTCCAAGTCTAAGGCCCATGGTCCATGACTTTGGCCCAATTTCTTTCAAATCATAAGTGAGGGTACACACTTATAAAGAGGAGTTGTTTAGGTGAAATGGGCGATGTGGGACTTCAAAAGTCCCTTTGAAGTAAGTTCCAACAATACCCCACATTTTCTATTCAAACTCTAGCAATACCCCACATTTGAATAGAAAATAAGATACTAATGAAATTAGTAACATCTTTCCAGAGAACTTATATACGATACGCATCGGGATATGTGTTTTTGGACTTGAACCTTCTCCAGTGACCTTTAGAAAATTGTAGCCATACCAATTCTCAAAGATGTATCAATCTCATATAGGTAATGCTAATCAAGAATAGCCTGTTTTATTCATCTTAACCATAACATATTAGCATTATTAAGAATAGTTATTCACCCTCTTCGTCTTACAGGCAACACACTATTTTCCATCATAGGAATGAGTAAGGATTGTGTGTTTCTTACCTTGAGTTTTCCTCAACTAGTTTGCCTATTGAACCTAGGTCATGGGATCTCCAATTAGCTAGGTTAGGTTTCCGTCAAGTTATAAGTCATTGAGTTGGCTTTAAACCCATTCCCCTCGATATAAATGTCACTTGATCCTTGGATAGGCCTTTTGTCAAAGGATCGGCAATATTCTCCATAGATTTAATATAATCAATGGAAATAGTTCCATTCTTGAGTAGTTGTCTAATGGTTCTATGTCGTCGCCTTACATGTCTTGACTTCCCATTATATTCAGCGTTTTTGGCTCAACCTTGTGCAGTCATGCTGTCACAATGTATACATATTGCAATCACAGGCTTGGGCCATAATGGAATATCTTCCAGAAAATGTTAAGCCGTTCAACTTCATCAGCAGCTGCATCTAAGGCTATAAACTCTGACTCCATTGTCGAACGTGTTATACACGTTTGCTTAGACGATTTCCATGACACAGCTGCTCCACCAAGTGTAAATACATATCCACTTGTGGATTTACTGTCTATGCTCCCTGAAATCCAATTTGCATCACTATATCCTTTTAATACTAGGGGATATTGAGTGTAATGCAAACCATAGTTCATTGTATGCTTTAAGTATCTTAATATCATTATTAAAGCATTCCAATGATCTCTTCTAGGATTACTTGAATACCAACTTAGTCAACTTATTGAATAAGCAAGATCAGGTCTTATACAATTCATAATGTACATCAAGCAACCTATAATTTGGGTATACTCCAATTGAGATACGCTCTCTTTTTTGTTTTTAGTAAGTTTATGAATGGGATCAAATGGAGTTACTACAGGTTTACAATCATAATGTCCAAACCTTTTTAGAACCTTTTCAACATAATAGTTAGGACATATCCATCTGAATTCCTTAGAATTCGAACTCTAAGAATCACATCAGCTATTCCCATATCTTTCATATCAAAGCTAGAATTTAGCATTTTCTTTGTGGAGTTAATCACATCTTTGTTTGTTCCCAATATAAGCATGTCATCAACATATAAACATACAATAACACAAGCATTTTTCATTTGCATAACACAAATGCATTTATCACTTTCATTGATCACAAATCCATTTGTGATCATATTGTGATCTAATTTTTCATGCCATTGCTTAGGAGCTTGTCTAAGTCAATATAATGACTTAATCAATTTGCAAACTTTCTTTTCTTGACCTTTGATAATGAAACCTTCAGGTTGTTCCATATACATTTCTTCGTCCAATTCACCATTTGGAAATGCAGTCTTAACATCCATTTGACGTATCTCGAGATTGTACACGGATGCTATAGCTATTAATAACCTTATAGATGTTATTCTAGTTACGGGTGAATAAGTGTCAAAATAGTCAAGTCCTTCCTTTTGACGATACCCTTTGGCAACTAGACAAGCTTTATACTTGTCTATAGTACCATCTGGTCTCAATTTCTTCTTGAAAATCCATTTGTGTCCTCTTGGTTTATTTCTAGGAGGCAAATTAACCAATTCCCATGTATTATTTTGCATGATGGATTCCATTTCACTTTGAGTAGCTTCTTTCCAATAAGGTGCTTCAGAGGATTCTAATGCAGCTTTATAAGTTTGATGCTCTTCTTCAGTTAGAAAAGTGAGGAAATCAGGACCAAAATCCTTTGCAAATTTCTCTTTTACTCTTCCGTGGTTCCAAATCTTGGCTTTGGGCTCTAGAAGTTGAAGCATGATTATTATCTTCATCATATCTCCTAGTATCATCATGTACTCTTTTATTCAAAACATATGACCTATTTTTGTAAGGAAAAATTTCATCAAAGAACTCAGCTTCTGCAGATTCAAGTATTGTATTTACATGAATGTCTGCAATTTCATATTTATGAACCAAAAATCTGTATGCCGAACTATTATTGGCATGACCAATAAATATACAATCCACTATTTTGGGTCCAAGTTTTTGTCTCTTCGGAAGAGGCACTTGAACATTTGCAAGACAACCTCACACTTTCAACGTTATATATGTAGGTAACCTACCTTTTTAGATTTCATAAGGAGATTGATTAGTCTTCTTATGTGGAATTCAGTTCAAAATCATGTTGGCAGCAAGGAGTGCCTCACCCCATAAATTATGTGGTGCATCAGAACTGTTCAACATGGAATTAATCATATCCTTCAATGTACGATATTTTTTCGTTTAACCACTCTGTTTTGTTGAGGAGTATATGGTGTTGTCGTTTGATGTATTATTCCATGTGTCGAACAAAATTCTACAAAGTCATTAGATTCATATTCACCACCTCTATCTGATCTTAAGACTTTTATTCTTTTGTCTAGTTGATTTTCGACTTCAGCTTTAAATGTCTTAAACATGTTTAAATCTTCATCTTTACTATGAATCAAATAGACATAACAGTACTTGTTGTAATCATCAATGAAAGAAATATAGTAGTTCTTTCCTCCACGAGTTGGTGTGGATTTGAAATCACAAAGATCACTATGAATTAAACCAAGTATTTCGTTGGATTTTTCCACTAATTTATATGAGTGTCTTGCATATTTGGATTCTGTGCATATCTCACATTTAGATACTTTATTCATGGAACATTTGGGCAATAGGCCTAAGTTTACCATTCGTTGAAGAGAATGAAAATTAAAATGTCCTAATCTTGCATGCCATAATGTAAAGGAATCAATCAAGTAAGCAGAAGAAACACTAGGCTTGCTATTATTATTAATATCATCAGCAGAAAGTACATTCAATTTGAAGAGCCCCTTAGCCAGGTAGCCCTTTCCCACATACACCCCACCCTTGGTGATTACAAACTGATCAGATTCAAAGACTATTTTGAAACCTTTGTTACTCAGAAGCGATTCAGAAATCAGATTCTTATGAATATTAGAAACATGCAGAACATTGGTGAGTGAAAGTTCTTTTCCAGAAGTGAGTTTGAGCATCACTTTTCCCTTCCTTGCAACAGCAGATGCAGTTGCATTTCTCATGTACATATTTTCTCCACCATCAACTGATTGGTAAGAAAAATAAATAAATTTTTGATCAGCATATACATGCCTTGTTGCTCCTGTATCAACCCACCAATCACTGGAATTAGTCATTAAATTGACTTCATATACAACTACAACAAACTTGTCTTTTGTAATGTTTGCTTGATTAAAATTCTCAATATTATGATCCTTCTTGTGGTGGCAATCCTTTCCTATAACCTATCTTTCCACAAACCCAGCAACCTCCTTTGATATTCTTGAAGGTTTTCCCTTTCGCAGTAGTCAGTGCTTTCTTTGCAGAGTCCTTGCCTTTGTTTTTATGATGGTTCCTTACCTTGTGTGAGTCACCTTCTTCCACAACATTGGCTTTTGGCTCCAATGATGAGAAAGCATACTTCTCATTTTTGCGCTGATCCTCTTCCACAGGCTGTTTGAGAATCAATTGATCCATGCTCATGTCTTAAGTTAGATGCTTCAAATAAATATTAAAGTCCTTCCAATTCGAAGGCAGTTTCTCTATAATAGAGCCAACCACAAAACCTTCTTTCAGACCAAGATTCTCTTCACCTAACTCATGACCGATCACTTGGAGTTTTTCAACTTGCTTGACAACAGACTTGTTGTCACTCATCTTGTAATTCAGGAATTTTTCAATCAGAAACATCTTGGAACTAGCCACTTCAGACTTATACTTCTTGTCCAGAGACTCCCACAGTTCTTTCGCTGTCTTATATGATGAATAAACATCATACAAACAGTCATTTAAAGCATTTAGAATGTAGTTCCTGTATAGAAATTCATTGTGAGTCATCCTTCTATAGCCTGCAGAATTTCGGCAGGAATATCTCCCTCTTCTTGTGCTTTAGGGGCCTCAAAAGTAATGACATGACTCAAGTTCAGAGTTGTCAAATTGAACAACATCTTCTGTTGCCAACATTTGAAATCAACTCCCTTGAACTTCTCAGGTTTCTCAACGTGTTGCTTGATGACACCAACATTTGATTGATCCATGGAATCAGAATTTCTGTCTTAGATTGTTAGAACCAATCAAATGTCAATTATACAATATATAATAATTTGGACAATTTATTTTGAATGAATATTTCACAACAGACACAACATATATCAAAATATGTACAATTAATGAAATTGCATATAAAATCACAAATCATTAACTTGTTTCGAAAGATCTCTGCTTGCAGAAGTAATCTCCTAAGACATAAATTCGCCCCTACACCAGTGCAATAGTTCAATGGACGTCTATCTTGGAGGATACAACTATCTAACCAAAGTTCTTGCACTAGAACTTGGATTCTTGGCAAATTGATGGTGTTGTTTCTCTGTAAAGGATGGAAAAAGAAGCGATGGAATTGATGATTTGGTTTTTGATCTGACTGCCATATATATAATGGCGTAATTGAACTGTTATAGATGTTCATGCTTATCCTTGTAGAACGAACATAACTGTTCATGTGAGCAGTCTTATCCTTTCGGAAGAAAAAAAAAAAAAAAAAAAACTGAATTCAAAAATCAAAAACGTAAAATTGGTACTTGTGTTTTTCATCCATCCAAGTCTCAAGGCCCATCTTTGACATTTAATATATACACCCAAACCTTCCAAGTCTAAAGCCCAAGGTCCATAGCTTTAGCTAAATTTCTTTCAAACCATAAGTTAGAGAACACACTTATAAAGAGGAGTTGTTTAAGTGAAATGGGCGATGTGGGACTTGAAAAGTCCCTTTGAAGTTCACAAGTTCCAACATAAACTATTACAATAATTTAAGAGAATAAGAATTTCCAACTTGACACATGAGTGAAACCAACACCTTTTCTTGTTTCTTCCAAATATATTATCACCCAACCCTCTCTTTACTCTGCTTTGTGACAATGGCGACTAGTGTGCCTCAAGCAACTCGTGATGCGCTGGAAGCTCCATTGCCACCCTGTCTTTTCCTATGACGATTTAGACGCCCTCCTTCCACCTTGCTCGAACCAGCACATTCTTTACTTCTTGGAGGTCCATGTCATACCGTAGCGATCGGGTTCGTGAACCTCCTGATTTTTGTCGAATTCCTGAAGAAGACTGAGAAAGATTTCGAATTCCAATGACCCTGCGAGGTCTTTTTATTGATGTATTGCAATTTTTGTACAAGAACGAGAAGTTTGAGCGGCTGGGATTGGACGAGTTCTTTGCAATTAATGGATTTGAAATCTTAGAAGTTATGTTTAGTAAGGACTAGAATGTTATGCCCACGCGATGTTGCGGGTTTAAAAATTATAAGAAAAATTATGTTTCAAAGATGCAGAAATTATGTTATAGATGATTGATACTATTTACATTTTTAAATGTTAGGGAGTTTTTTAGATGCGAAAAAGAAGTTTGGTTTTGCATGAATTGCAGAGGACCTTTTTCCAGCAATTTTATAGGATGTCATCAAACTTTTGTGTGTTTGTTTGTGGTTTGTTTTGTTTAACCATCTGAAATGTATAAGAAAGATTGAAAAAGATAAATATACATTAGATAAAAACTTGATCAATGTAAGAAAAAATATTTTTTAGTAGGGTGTAAGCACAAAATTATATACATGTGTATCAATTGGGGTAGCAAAATTTTTACAACCGAGATTGCAGTTCAGGCATTCTATACCATTGTACATCATTCCTTTCTTAGTTTCTTTTAGGTTAAATCTAAATCAATCAAAAGAAAAAAAACATTGAATATGGTTTATTGAGATTTTGTTTTTTAATTTTTTTTTAATTTCAACCATATGATGTTATGCTAAATTGAATGGATAAAAGAAGTGAAGACATTGAGCTTATGATGGAAATTCAATTAGTAGAGCAAAGTCAGCGACAATACGAATATATTAATTAGATGTACTTACATATAAATAATGATTTTAGAATTTGCAAATTGTGCATGAGTTGATCATGAAGGAGAATTTGTAGTAATCGTCTTGAAACCTATAAATTGACAACAATTTGTTAGGACATATATTGTTATTCACTATTGATATCTAAAACTTTGATGAATGCATCACTCAAAAGATTATTTATAATTTTGAAAAATCTTGTATAGCAAACTGAATGGAAGTTCAATGTTTTAAACTACAATTTTAATTTAGGACCACTTTTTGATGTATTGAAGTTACTTTGTTCTATTATTCCACTCCCTGTTTTACTTAGTATCTTTTAAATCTTAAAAGTTTTAATGACAATGAATACTATTTTAACCAAAACTATAACCCAATGAAGTAAAACCAAATGCACAATAATCATAGCTGTAAGTATAAACCCAAGAAATAAATATAACAAATGTTACATTATTTTAACAGCTAAAAGAATCATAGCTATAAGCATAAAACCAAGGAACCAAATAAATATAACAAATGTTACATTATTTTAACATCCAGATGAATAAAAAAAAAAACACGTTTGATTAAAAAATACTAAACCAAGTACAAGCTATAAGGTGCACTGTGCAAAAATGCTCATATTCCAAAAGTGGTCACACATCTCTTTAATTTTCTTTCTCCCAAATTAATATCACAGCTGATAAAAATATTAACCATTTCAATCTCACCTATTTATTTCAATCTTTTCAAACGATCTCAATAATTTCCGCATTTATCATACACGAACAAAGTTGAGGATTCACTTTATCAATTTCCAAGAAACAAATGATGAAAGCACATCCGCCTTGTCAAAATTTAAGATAGCCATCTAAACAAAATCACACAAAATCAACAAATTATTGAAAAAAACACTCCTGGAGTTCTGATTAAATATGTAATTATTGGATCATTTGCTTCTACAACAACTTAAGATGTCATTGAATAGGAATCCGTTAGGATTTTAGTATTTTCTATGAAGGGGTATCAAAGTGGAATGGAACATAATAACAAATAGCCAAAACCAATAACAAAATGGCTATGTGAACATCACGTAGTGTTGTACACAGGTGCACTAAAAAAATACCAATTATAAGGCATAAGTGAACATTAACACATAGCGAAATTTGACATAAGCTAAACCAATAGAGAACAAAACAAAAAAATGGAACCCAAATAAAAAAAAAATCTAACACTTTGTGGAGAAAGATAGCAGCTTTAGCTCCCTCCAAGAACAGTGAAATTCCACCACTTGGGTTTGTTGGGTGGTGACGGTGATTCCGCTGTGAGAGAGAGTTGGAGAAAATGGACAAAAATCTTAGTAAGATTAAGAACAAAAATCACAAATCACATAACTCATATTCAGTTTTCCAATAGCATTTTTTCAAAAGAAGGCCATCAATTACTAACATATATAAAAAATCAAAGTACTAACAATAAAAACCGAACCTTGAGAAGTTGAGCTTTTGCACAGTGAATCAAGGAAGAGAAAAAGGCTTGAGGGAAGTGAGTTTAGTTAGCTTGGAAACTTTGGAGGCAAAAGAGCATTGATGACCTGCAATGCATTTCACCGAAGTTTGTAAAAGAGGAATGAGAAAAAATTAACAAAATTTTCAATATCCATATTCTTAATCAAACACTGGTAGAAACAAAAATAGGCGAGAATAAAACAATAATACTATAATAAAACTCAAAAGAGAGATCCTCTAAATGCTTCAATTTCAATGAAAATTTTTGAACTTGTAAAATTAAAAAGCTGGGGTTCAACAATCTGAATTTCACTTATACCGAACGTTTTGGAATAATACTTGCCTTCTAATGCAAGGAAGGGAGAGAATAATCTATACAAAGTCTTACTTATTTCCAACTTCAATGCTAACCCTTATGCATCACCGTTGTAAAAAAAATGTATTATAGTTTGATCAAATACTGCTATGTAGTAGTGTAGTTATATGAAACAGAGATTTTTATCACTTCTACTTTGCAAAATTTTTGCTTAGATTTAGTTGGCAAAAACTTTATTATATCATCCACAGAATTTTGAAGAGAGCATTAGAAAGATGAGCAAAATTGTGTTATTGGCTTCAAAGATCAACATAAATTTCAAGAACTTTGGGAGAACCTGAAATTGAATGAATGAGCCAAGCAAATTCCTCGTCTTTGATTCGGTCAAAGGCAAGGAAAACAAGGAGGTATTTTAATTTTTTTTTTTTTTTACATCATTTATTTATTTTCAAAATCATTGAAACTAAATCCAATACAAAATCATTGACATAAATCACTCAAAATCATTCACAGAAATCATTCAAACCATTTCCAGTACAAAATTTAGTCATTAACTTTTTGAACGACTGATTAATAAGTATAGGAAAAAAAATTACTCTAAATCTTTAAAAAAAAAAAAAAAAAAAAAAAAAAGGATTTTTGATAGGAATTAGTAGTGATTAACCGGTGAGATCTTCATATCATTCCATGCACAATAACTTACCAATTGATTTAATATATTACATGTTGCAAGGATTTAATTTCAGGATAATTGATTAAAGAAACAAAAACTTATTCTATTACTGACTAAACAAATTAGAATACCATAATCCTTAAGCCAAAACACATATTTGTCTGGGCACATAGAGAATAAAGTTGTGTTTTGTTGGAAATTCAACATTCCTCGTTAATTTACAAATAAAAATACCAAAATTTTGTAGCTTCCCACCAAAAGCAAGAGAGGAACAATGAAATTTGAAAGAAAGAAAGGAACTTACACCAAATGAATAGGTGAGGGGGCACGGAGATTGACGGGGAGCTGTTGAGTCACTGCCATCTAGAAAAAGTGGGGGGGGGGGGGGGGGAGCTTCCCACTGGAAACAATACCTTCTTCCTTATCTCCCACTAGAAACAACACCTTCTTCCTTATCTCTCTCTAGTATTTTCTGAGCTTTAATTTTGTTGAGATTTGCTGCTTCAGAGGAGGAGGAACTGCGCCACATACATAGCGACATAATTGTGATGGAGGTTTCCATTTCGCCGAACCGTTAGGGTTTCGTTCAAATCAAGGCAGATCTGAAATAACAACTCATACAGATGTGTTAGAACACTTACCTAAGTTGAATACAACTGAAGGCAAACCGTGCCCAGATTGCACTAAAAATTCGTAGGAAAATCGGCCACAACTCCAGAATCACAGAAAGAAAAAAAAGGGAAACACTAATTGTTGCATCAAGGATCGCAAGATTAGGAAAAGAAAAACCTTGGAACAAATTTTATAAGCCTCTGCAAAATGGGCAGAAATCTAGGTTCACAATGTTGCAAAAGCCCTCTGAAAACAGAGAACCCAAACAAAATCCCCAAAAAAGCAAAACCAGGATTTGTGAGGTGAATATTTTACGAAACTTAGAATAGAAGATTTGAGAGGAATTGAAAGCAAGACCAAAATGGAGAGAAGCAGAGATTGGCAAGAGACAAAACGCAAGCCAAATGGCAAAGTGACGAAAAGCCAGTGGAATTGTAGAGATAAACGATGACAGATGCGTAGATCAAATGGGCAAAACCAACTTTTTACCGTAGAAAAAGAGAAAACAACGTTGCAAACAAAGAAGAATCCGAGGGCAATTTTGCCCTTTTACTATTGATGAACAGTGTCAGAGGAAACTAAATTTTAGTATATATGATTTGAAATTTCTTGGCAATTAATGTAACTTTCAACATTAATGTTCCCTAGAAAGAATTAAAAAAAAATTGGATAAATAATAAAATATATAACTTTTATTCGAAGTCCCCCGAAGGAACAAATAATAAAATATATTGAACATATCATCTTTTGCTATCTAAAAATATTAGGCTATCAATAAAATAGTTGTAGGATTCATTAAGTGCTTTTAAAATGACTAAAAGCGCTGTTAATAAAAATACAAGTAGAACTTGAAAAAGTACTTTTAAGTGTTTTATGCAAGAAACACATATCTGGTGTTTCTTTCAAAAGACACTTAAATTACTTTTCAAATTCAAAATCAATTTCACCAAAATGTTTTTTTAAAAGAACCTTGCAAATGAGCCCATAGTTTGTTGAAATCACACTTGCTAAATATATGTGTGATGAATGAAGCAAAATATAGTGAAACTCTGCATTGTTGTATGTCACTGTAACTTGAACACATTGAAGAATCTATTTGTGTTTGTATTTTAATAGATGAACAGCTTCTATAATTGTTTGGAAATATAACTTGCTTCCTAACCAAAACAATTGATATCGGCATGATTCGGTCTCATATACTGAATAAAACCTAATACCAAATCAACCCAATCGATGCAAACTTTTTATTACTACACTTATATTATCTTTAATAGCGAACCATACCAAACTTTGCCCACTCCTAAAAATAAATTTTCACTTTGTTCTTAATGGAAAATTCATATAGGTAAATACTCTTTCTTTCAGTCTTTTGAAAAATGAGAAAAACTTGTCTCCTTAAATTGAGGAGTTTTTACTCAAAATACTTTGTGATCGATTAACAGAACTTCGTGCTTATAGTTGGAACAGTTCATACTATAAATCATTCTATGAAAATTATCTAAAGAAATCAAATCTAAGTTCGTTTACTTAGTCAACTATAATAAATAGATAGACAGTTTGTAATACTTGTACCAGTACTAATAATTTTTTTTATATTATTCGATGACTAAACAATTTCATATATTTTTTACTTTTTGTTAAGGTGACTTTTACATATAAATTTATAATGTAAACGGTTCCGATCATATACATGAAATTCCGTCAATTGAACTGTTTTAATCATAAACATGAAGTTCCATCAAGTCTATTATTTAAAAACTAAAAGAGAAAAAAATAAATGAAAAGCTTGTGTTGCTAGAGAAAAATTTCAATGTATCAAAAACATAATTTGATACACTAAATGTCATAATACAGTTGATTGAATATTTATTTTCAAATTTCCAATATAAATTGATGTAACAGACCGGGTTGTCCTCACACCGTAAAATCTCGCGCTGCAGCTAAAACCCTAGTCCCCGAGTCCGTGACACACAGCCCACCGCACCAAGCGGCCGGACAGACCAAAAGACAAACCCCCTTTCCATCAATAATCAATGAGTGCAAACAAAACCTTACATTAATAAACCCTAAAATAATATTCCCCAAATTCTCAGTCTCAAAAACCCTCAAAACCCTCTCTGCGTCTCGTCCTATTTCCCCTCTTTCCCTCTGACAAAGAAAGAAAATAGACTCTGAAATGCTTAGTAGTGATGCAGAAACTGCTGCGCATAAGCTCATCAGGCCCCATTCACTGCAAGTCGCCTAAGACCGCCCCTCTTTCTTATCCTATCCCCTTTGCCTCAAACTTTCTATCCAAAGCTCTCACCGACTCACCTTCAAGAATGCACACTGCTGCAACCGCAGCTTTTACCGCCGCCGCCGGCGTCTCCGGCTCAGCCCTCGCCGCTACTATTCACAACAAACCCGCTTCCAGTACTCCCCTCACTCGCTTCAACTGCGGCCTCTGCCAATGCCCTGTCTCTGTGGGCGGCAGATCCCCGTCCCGGGCTTGGCTTGTCCTCAAAGACTCGGGCTTGGGGTCCCGCTCGGCGTGGCTGCATACGAGCTCTGATGGGTCATTTTCTGTTTCCGCTGCCGAGAGTTGCGGGGGGTTAGAAGAGGGTTTTGAGGGTTTGGGCACTGGCGCCGGTGAAAACCCTGAAAAGGGTTCGGGGGAGCAGAAGCCGAATAGGTTGAGCCGGAGACAAAGGGGCTCCGTGGACGGTGGTTTGTTGGCCGGAAACCCGGACTTGTTGGCTATTCCTGGCGTGGGGCCAAGGAACTTGAGGAAGCTGGTGGAAAAGGGTATTGGGGGAGTTGCCGAGCTCAAGCAATTGTATAGAGATAAGGTATTGTGTATTGTACTGATTCTCAAGCTTTTCTGTTGTGAATGCTATGCTGTGTTGCACTGGGGGTTTGGAATTGAAGATAATTTTGCTCTTGAATTTTTAGCGGTTTAGACTGCGAACATTAATATTCAGACTTCTGAAATGAATTTGACTAGATAATTCAACCCTTTCTGAGTATTTCGGGAGTTGTTATGGTGATTTAGAATGCTTATGTTTATGTAACATGGATTTTGGAAGCCGAAAAGAAACCAGTTTATTTTTTTTATTTTATTTTTTTATTTTCCTCAAATAGAAGGAATAGTTACATTATGTTTGGCATATGGACACCTTCGAATCTATAATGACAAGAGTTTTTGGGCTGCTGCTTGCAGTTCTTTGGAAAATCTAGTGAGAAGATGGTTGAGTTCTTACAAAGTTCTGTAGGAATCATCCACAAAAACCATGCTGAGAGTATTACTACTTATATTAAAGAGAGTGTTGATGAAGAGTCAAAAGAGGACATCTCTAACTCGGAACCAAAGCTAATGCAGAAGAAAAGACTTACTTTTTGCGTTGAAGGAAATATCAGCGTTGGAAAGTCAACATTTCTTCAGAGAATAGCAAATGAAACACTTGAGTTAAGAGACCTTGTTGAGGTGGTTCCAGAACCTATTAATAAGTGGCAGGATGTTGGACCCGACCATTTTAATATATTGGATGCTTTCTATGCTCATCCAGAGAGATATGCCTACACCTTCCAGAATTATGTTTTTGTTACAAGGTTGATGCAGGAGAGAGAATCCTCTGGTGGTATCAAGCCCCTCCGGTTGATGGAAAGGAGTGTTTTTAGTGACAGGATGGTAAGTGTATTGTTCTTTTTCAGTAACTTTTAACTCAGTGTGATAACTGCATCTTTGTTTCTATGAATTTGCCCATGGAGTTGGGAAAAACTGTTAACTCACTGTAAATGCTCCTCCATTAAGAGTAGGAAAAAAACTGTTTTATTTGGAAATAGATTTTGAATTTTTGTAACCTCGTCTAAATTCAGCTGTGACCAAAATTGATGGAATTGAAACGTTGCATGTCTTTTAGTTTCCTTTTGGTTAATAATTCAAGGGGAACCAAAACCTGACTTAAAGTTTCAAGGCTCATGCATTTATTTCATTGTTACATAATAAAGGTTTTTGTTCGAGCGGTTCATGAAGCGAAATGGATGAATGAGATGGAGATCAGTATCTATGACTCATGGTTTGACCCAGTTGTATCATCCTTGCCCGGGCTTGTCCCTGATGCTTTCATATATCTTAGAGCAAGTCCTGACACTTGTCACCAGAGAATGAAGCTACGCAAGAGAGCAGAGGAAGATCAAGTCAGCCTAGAGTATCTCCGTGGTTTACATGAAAAGCATGAAAGCTGGCTCTTCCCATTTGAGAGTGGCAATCACGGTGTATTGTCCATTAGTAAGCCTGCCTTGAATATAGACAGCGGATTACCTCCTGATATCAGGGACCGTGTGTTCTACTTGCAGGGTGATCATATGCATTCAAGCATTCAGAAGGTATCATATTCAATTAATCTCGTTGACCTTCTTTTATCTCATCTCCCTGATAATATGATTCCTTTTTCTTCAATGGTCTGCAGGTTCCTGCTTTGGTTCTTGACTGTGAGCCAAACATTGATTTTAACAAAGACATTGACGCAAAGAGGCAGTAAGAAAGCTATCCTTAAAATGCTTGCACAAGAATTTTACTTATTTCGGACTTTTTTTTTTTTTGGGGAAATAAGCTTTGTTATATTCTTGTTTTGGAATGACTGCTTTATGTCTCAAAGTTGCATATTCTTCGTGTGTATTATTAATAGTTAAACACTTCATGTCCCCAAGAAATGTGATTGCTAAGTTTGTTTTACTCATCATTTAAAAACATCATTGAGTATTGATTTGGTTTAACTGTTATGTGATAAGTATAGGCTCATATACAGATTGCATCACTTGCAGTCAAAATATGTCTAATTTATATTTCTCACATATATCAAAGTATCCATATGCTCTTGAATTGATTTAATTGCTTGAAATCTTGAAACAGAAACAGTTCAAATGTGTTGTGTTTGGCCTTTGTTGGGCTAATCACATTCTAATATTTGGCTGTCGGTAGGACTTTTCTCTGATAGAGATAGTGAGAAATGTCAGCATTAAGTAGATGTTCTGAACCCCGTCACATTCTTGTGGAGGACATTACAGGATTGTGCTAATGCTTAAGAAAATTACCTCCTTACCAGTTTTATTGACATGGTCAGGTGGCTAAAACAATATTCACCTTTTACATATTAGGGGTGGTCTGTGTTATGTATTAGCGCTGTGCTGATACATCTTTATCATGTTTGTTTTAACTGCCATAATAATTTGTTTTGCAATTCGGATTTTGAAGGTATGCTCGACAAGTAGCGGAGTTTTTTGAGTTTGTGAAGAAAACACAAGAAGTTCCATCAGGAAATAGTTGTGCAGAAGCCAAGAAGACTAGCCAACGACAAATACTGCTGCCACGAAATGGAGAATTATGGGTTCCTGATAAGCATTTTCCTGGGTCAGCTCTCAAATCTTTGGATTTTAGGCGAGCCATGTCTTTCTTGTCTGGCTAGCGGATTTGATTCCTCTATTCTCTTGTTCGTTCGAGCTTTACTCAGATTCACGTCACGAGTCATCAGTTTCTGTATCAATTATGTCTGGGTTACGATGTGTTTAGATCTTTGTGCTTGTAAAAATAGGTTTTTCTAACCCTAGAGATGTCGAGAAACTTGTGCTGTTGTTTAGTTAATCGGAATATGGTCGAAACTTTTATTATTTTGAATCGAAGCACTTTTATCTATGTCAACCATGTTAGGTTTAAAAATTCAGTTGCCTTAGCTTGGCATTCGACTCTGCCGATGACTGAGCAACACAAGCTTGCTTCTGTGATTACCAATAGATCAATGAGTTTTCCAAGAAATTTACAGCATCCACCTGTTGATTACCAAGAGATCATTGAAATACACGAGCCTATCAACCACTCTTCTATGTCGAGTGGGATCATGTTATTCCGACTGCAGCACATGGTATTCAGATGCTCTCATACATTTCGAGAAGGGAATGCTGGTGTTGACAAATTAGTCAATTTATGATTTCTATCGTCTTCATTTGTTTGGCATGCCGCCCCTCCTACAGATATTCTTCCTTTTCTGAATTCCTTTTTTCCATATCAAATTTTTTTTTCTCATACCGTCATAAGTTCCAAAAAAAAAAAAAAAAAGAAGAAGAAAGAAGGGATATGAGGCCTGAAATATGTAAGAATGTCCATAGCATATTTCCAGTAAGAAATAATAATTTTCTTCTCGAGTGAGTCGCCTCTATGCCAGGAAAATATTTGAGCTCACACAAATCTTTGATTCGTATGCAGTTACGAAGAAAAGCTTTGATTTCTTGCTATCTCCTTCAAAAGCTGAGAACTTCCAAGTGTGGAAGCAAAACACTTTCAGGGGACTCAGATTATGCTTCTCCCACACCTGAAACAATTTCCATTTCCTCAAAAGCTCAGAACTTGCTTCTGCTCATCATCTCAATCTGCTCTTCATCTTCTCCACACACTCTCACCCAATCCACTTCCCAATCCCTCCGCCGACTTAGCTGCTTCCCTACAGGGCCGTATTTCACACCCTCGTCTCCTTCAAATCCACGCTCATGTCTTTCAGCTCGGCGCTCACCAGGACAACCTGATCGCCACTCGCCTCGTTGGCCATTACCCGTCTCACCTCGCTCTCCGAGTCTTTCGTCAGCTCCGAAAACCCAACATTTTCTCTTTCAATGCAATCATCAGGGTCTTGGCTGAAGAGGGTCTCTTCTCCCATGCATTTTCACTCTTCAAATGCTTGAAACAGATCTCTCTTTTGCCTAATGACTTCACCTTCTCGTTCCTTCTCAAGGCCTCTTTTCGCACCCAAAACCCTCGTTATGTCAAACAAATTCAAACCCATGCTACGAAAATGGGGTTTCTTTGCAATGCATTTGTTTGCAATAGCCTGCTTGCGGTGTATGCTCGAGGACTTAAAGATTTGGCTTCTGCACGTCTTGTGTTTGATGAAATGCCTGAGACGGGTGATGTTTACTGTTGGACATCGTTGATTGCGGGTTATGCTCAGTCAGGTCAGAGTGAGGAAGTGTTGCGGCTTTTCTTAATGATGGTTAATGAAAATTTGCGGCCGGAAGATGATACAATGGTTAGCGTCTTGTCAGCGTGTTCGAATCTTGAGATGGTTGCAGTTGAGAAATGGGTTGAGATCCTGTCCGATGTTATCGATAATGTTGACACTAAGAATTCTGGTTGCGACTCTGTCAACACTGTCCTTGTATATCTGTATGGGAAATGGGGAAAGGTTAAGAAAAGTAGGGAAAGATTTGATGAAATTGGTGATAATGGAAAGCGAAGCGTGCTTGCTTGGAATGCCGTGATAGGTGCATATGTTCAGAATGGTTGTCCTCTGGAGTCTCTGAGTCTTTTCCGCTTAATGGTAGAAAATCCCAGTTATAGGCCTAACCATGTTACAATGGTTAACGTGCTTTCAGCTTGCGCTCAAATTGGCGATTTAGACCTTGGTTCATGGGTTCACCAATACCTGAACTCTGAAGGAAGCAAGGGTGTCATTCGGTCAAACAGAATTCTAGCCACAGCATTGATCGACATGTATTCAAAATGCGGGAGTTTGGAGAGGGCAAAAGAAGTTTTTGATCAGATGCATACAAAAGATATTGTTTCATTCAATGCCATGATCATGGGTCTTGCGGTTAACAGTGAAGGAGAGGAGGCTTTGAGGCTGTTCTCTAAAATCCAAGAGTTTGGTTTGCAACCCAATGCGGGTACATTCCTCGGTGCTTTATGTGCATGTAGCCACTCTGGTTTATCGGAGAAAGGACGTCAAATATTTAACGATATGACCTCAAGATTTTCTGTTTATCCGAAATTAGAACATTATGCTTGCTACATTGATCTCCTTGCAAGGGTAGGCCTAGTTGAAGAAGCTTTGGATGTTGTAAATTCCATGCCCTTTGAGCCTAATGGTCTTGTGTGGGGTGCTCTGCTCGGCGGCTGCCTACTCCACTCTAGAGTAGATTTGGCTCAATATGTTTCCCATAGACTGGCTCAAGTGGATCCTGAGAATTCTGGAGGCTTTGTGATGCTAGCTAATACGTTGGCATCTGATCATCGATGGGGCGATGTCTCTGGGTTGCGGCAGTTTATGAGGGAGAAGGGGGTGGCCAAGCAGCCCGGCTGTAGTTGGATCAGCATCAATCGTGTTGTGCAAGAATTTGTTGTCGGGTGCCCTTCACATCCTCAAGTTGAGATCATATATAATACTCTAGATGGATTGGTGAAGCAAATGAAGATAGCAAGTTTTTAGGGAGTTCACAAGCACCCAAGGAAAATAAGATTTCTGCGTCGAATAAACTCGTGCAATAGATTTGTAACTTAAGTGATTAAGAGTATTTATGCTTACTACGCGGTTATGTACTTGATCCTTCCTCCCTCAACATCATTTATTAAAAAAGGGAAAAATAATGATCAATGTGCCTCCTCTTCTGTATCATCTTGGTGTGTGTATTCTACCTTGGTACACCACTACATTGCAATCCAACAAGCAGTCTCACAGAGTTGAAAGAGATCCTCCCCTTCTGAAGGAACTGTGCTTCCCAGGCCAACTTTGGTGTTCAGCAATTTTTTTTTTTCATTTTTATTCCGCTAATGAGAATTTCGTGTTTTATGATGGAAAATGATTGTATAGTGAAAGGCTTAACTACATCTAAACCTGTTGAAACTCAATTTAAGTCTCACCTCAATTCCTTGAAACTCAAATTTTGTAACTTAACCCCCTAAAACTCGAGTCTCAGTTTTCTAGTGTCCAAATTCATTAACAAATCCTTCCAAACTGCTTACAGAGTTACGGGGCATAAATGAAAACATATTTTATGGGAGTATTTTGGCTCACCGACCTAAACTTTGGTGTATGCTCACTATATACCTAATCATTTGTCACATGTCTTTTTTGCTTAAATCTTAGTTTTTTTTTTTTTTTTTTTTCAAAATTGAAAAAGTAACATTTAATTTGAAAGTTAACTAGAGCTAAGTGAAAGGACACATGACAAATGATTAGGTGTATGATGAGTATACATCATAGTTATGGTGGTGAGTAAAAATGCATCTTTTTATGGGGAGCTTTAATGAAAATGGGTTGGGTTAAGTTTACTTTAACCAAAAATGAAATTTTATTTAAACCCTTGTAACCTTTTTTTACACACAACTTATTCTTTACACCCATGTTATTTTTAAGGGGTTTTTTGAAATGGGTTTAAAGTAACTAAAAATTGGACTTATTTCAAAAGTCAAAAGTCACTAGAAATTGGACCTATTTCAAAAGGTAGTCTATAAAATTAGACCTATTTCAAATTTTCCCTATTTTTAATTAAAGGATTAATATCTTTTTAAACCCAATTTTATTACCTAGAGTACCCTCCCAAACCCAATTCAAAATGTAAATTTATCTTTGTACCGATTTAAAAAACGAAATCCCAATTGAAATTTTTTTACTGAAGTTTGTATTTGTGCGCTAAAGGAGATAGATCTCCAATATGTTCCTAAAAAATTTGAAACTGTTGAGAGTATGTTAGAATATTTGAACCACTTTTGTTTAAAGAATGCCGGCACAACTTTACAATACCGAAGAGAAATTAATAGATGGTGTTTCTAAAGATGCTCATATAATTTGTTCGTGTAATAAGCATTGAAAGGAGAAGGAAAGAGAGATGTCCCATGTCCAATTTGTTTCCTCCTACTTTAGTGATACATCTGGGTATAGATTTTAGAAATAATGAAAATAAAATAGGCTAACCATGTATTTAGCGTTGGCCAATGGCCAGTATAACTTATAGTACCTACGCTTTTTTCATGGCTCTATGATTCTGTGAACTGACTAAAGTGTAACTTTTGGTGGTTAGGGTGGTATGATGTAATAGTCCTTCAAGTTGGTGAATGCAAGTAGACATTTAAGGAGGTGATGTGGCAACTCTCTCAACTCCAAGACCTAGATCAGGTCTGATAGTCTCCGGGAATTCTTCTCTATATATCCATGTCGACAAAGGATCAATAAATTCAAGAGGCATATAATTACCATTCATCGATAAATCCATGTCAGCAAGAGATTAAAACTTCAAAATCATCATCCATTGATAAAATTAAAAAAAACTCGTCTTTCTCTACAAGAGTTATTAGGGTTTTAGCCGGAACGAACGTAAGATAAAAAAGAGTGATGGTAGGGGTGTAATTATAGTGTGTGGGTTTATTGAGAAATTTTTAGTTTTATTATTAGTTTCATCTTATACTTGATGGTAATTGTACAAGAGGGTAAAAAGACAATTAACATTTAAAATTTAAGTTGGGTGTAAAAAGAGGTTACATGGGTTATAAAAATTCCCTAACAAAAAACCATACTATTGTTGTAGGCCTATTTGATTGAACAATCTTTAGGGTTTAAAGAGAGAGGTGGCCAGCCGCAATTAGAGTGAGGAGAGAGTGATTTAATTGTGAGGTGTGTTTGTATCACCCCATTGTGTCTTTATTTATAGTAGTAGGATAGGTAAAAACCTTTCCCTTTAGGATTACAACATTTAATAGGTAATCAACTCCTAACAGGAATATAAGATACATTCCTATATCTACTAGGATTTACACAATCACATTCCTATTCTAAATATGATTGCAACACTCGCCCTTGAGCGAGTAAATGCTCAACAAAGCATCAAATCTTTAGCAGATAAGGTAGAATAGTTGATGAAGTCATCAGCACAATGGGTGAAAGCGAGTCTCAAATTTAAGATAGTATGCATTTGTAGTAAAACTCACAAAACCTCGCTATGGTAAAACCCAAGGCATGGGGAAAACCCCATAGACTAAGGAGAAAAGTGAGAAGTATGAATAATGTCTAAAACAAACATCAAACATGACGAAAGTAGTGAACTCAACAGAGTATGATCATCCCATAATGGGTGCCTCATTAAAACCTCGTTAAGTAGCAAAAACCCAGTGGGAAAAATGCTCCTAATCGTAGGAAAAAGAGTACATTAAGATCAAATAAGTATGCTTCTAGATACTCCCCCTAAGTTAGACATAATTTGTAAATACGAGAACTACAAGCGATTCAACTCAAATAATTTACGCATACCGATTCCTTGGACGAGCTTCTGAAAAGTAGATTTGGGCAACGACTTGGTGAAGAGGTAAGCCAGGTTGTCCTGGGAGCAGATTTGCTTGACTTCAATGTTCTGATGCTGCTATTGTTGGTGTGAGTAAAAGAACTTCGGCGCTATGTGCTTGGTGTTGTCTCCCTTGATGTATCCCTTATTTAACTGCTCGATACATGTTGCATTGTCTTCAAAGATTGTCATAGGAAAGTCAACGACTAATGTAAGACCACTACTGCTTTGAATATGTTCTATAACTTCTCTCAGCCAAAAGCATTCATGCGATGCTTCATGCAGGGTGAGAATCTTAGCATGGTTTGACGAAGTCGCAACTAGCATTTGCTTGATAGACCTCTAAGATATAGCGGTAACCCATTTGAGAACGTGCCCTATATGGGTCAGATAGATATCCAGCATTTGCGTAACCAACAAGACGAGAATTAATTCTAGGACCATAGGAGGCAGCAACACTCGAAGATTTGTGGGTATAGAACAAGCTCAAATCCGTAGTACCCTTGAGGTAGCGGAAAATGTCTTTAACACCATTCCAGTGCCTACGTGTGGGCACATTGTTGTATCTTGCCAAAAGATTAACTACAAAGGAGATGTTGGGTCTAGTGCACTGAGCTAAGTACAATAAAGCCCCAATTGCACTTAGGTAAGGAACTTCGGGTTCCAAAATCTCTTCCTCATTGTCTTTTGGATGAAGGGATCTTGTTTAGCATCTAGAGTCCAAATGACCATGAATGTACTTGAAGGCTTCACTTTATCCTTATTAAAACGATGCAACACATTTTGGGTGTAGCTCGATTGATGTACTAGGATTCCATTCGAACAATGCTCGATCTCCAAGCTGAGACAATATCGAGTTTTCCCAAGATCCTTCATCTCAAATTTCAATTTCAAGTGTGCAACAATTTCCTTAAGCTGTGTGGGAGTCCCGATAAGGTTCATGTCATCGATATACGCTACAACGACTATAAATCCGGAATGTGACTTCTTTATGAACACGCATGGGCATAATTTGTTGTTTACATAACCCTGATTTGTCAAATATTCACTCAGACGGTTATACCACATTCGCTCGAATTGTTTCAATCCGTAGAGTGACCTCCTCAACCTAATTTAGAGAGTGTTCTGTGGTCTAGAACTATTTGAACCAGTCATTGGAAGTAATTCTGGAACTCTCATGTATATTTTCGTATCTAGACCCCTATAGAGATACGCGGTTACCATGTCCATGAGCTGCATATTCAGTTTTTTGGAAACTACCAAACTGATAAGGTAGTGGAATGTTATAACGTCCATTACGGGGGAATATGTCTCTTCGTAATCAATCCTAGGGCGCTGAGAGAAGCCTTGCGCTACGAGGTGTGCTTTGTATCGCACTATTTCATTCTTCTCATTACAATTCCTCATGAAAACCCACTTGTAGCCAACGGGCTTTACGCGTGGTGGTGTAGAAACGATAAGTCCAAACACTTTTCGTTTGAGCGAATCGAGTTTGACTTGCATTGCTTGTTTCTAGTTTGACTAATCGGTTCTACGTCAGCATTCATTGACGTCATGTGGTTCAATGTCATCGCTAAGCATGATGTCAGTAGCTATTAAGTACGCAAATGCATCATCGACGATCATCTCATTCCTATTCCAAACCTCATTCAATACTGCGTAATGGACCGAAATCTCGCGATTCTCAGTAGGTCAGCATGTTTCATCTGAAGCATTACCATAATCTAGAATGACCTCATGTGTTGGAACGGATGAATGAGCGATGGTCGGATTCAAAATAAGGTGACTAGTTGGTACCATTTTCCTCTTCCAAGGTTGTGAATCATTCGAACCAAAGGATTTGCCACCCTTCAGGGTCGGAGTAGATGATTGGCTAGCCACTAATGTACCTTGCCACGTGGAAGGTGCGGCCTCCCCACCTTCGGGGACAGTCCAGCTTTCCTAGGCGGGTTGTGGACATATACGGGTACATCTATCCTTGTAGGTGCATTTACAGCGGGTATATGTGATCTTGTCACCTTTGCTAGATCATTAAAAGCAACCAGTATGCTTTGAGCAATGCTATGAAGATCTATAATTCGTCGCACCTCAATTTCAGATTGGCTAGTGTGGGGATCTAAATGAGACATAGTGGGAGCATACCACGACAATTTATGGCATTTTGCAGGAACTTTAGCATACTTATCTTTCTCTCTAGTGACTGGAAAACTATCTCATCAAAAGTGACAAACCGCAAAACGTGCAATAAAGAGATCTCTTGTCAAGGGTTCTAAGTAGAAAACAATTGATCGTGAATCAGAACTGACATAAATTCCTATTTTTCTTTGAGAATCCATTTTGGTACATAGTGGCAGTGCTATTGGCACATAAATAGCGTATCCAAACACCCGTAAATACGAGACGTCAGGCTCATATCTAGTGACCAACTGTAACGATGAATGTGGTTGGCTAGCGGTGGGCCTTAGGCGGACCAACATAGTTGCGTGCAATATTGCATAACCCCAGGCAAATACCGGCAGTTTGGTTCTCATAACCAAAGTCCAAGCTATCAATTGAAGGCAATTTATGAAAGTTTTTGCCAGGCCATTTTGGGTGTGAACATGGGGTACATGATGTTCCACATCAATCTCTACTGATATGCAATAATCATCAAAAGTCTGTGACATAAACTCTCCAACGTTATCGAGTCGAATCGACTTAATCGGATAATCAGGGTAGTGAACCCTTAGCTTAATGATTTGAGCTAGGAGTTTAGCAAATGCAGCGTTATGTGTGGACAACAGGCAAACATGTGACCATCGTGTCGATGCATCAACCAACACCATAAAGTATCTAAATAGTCTGCATGTTGGTTGGATAGGTCCACAAATGTCCCCTTGAATTCTTTGAAGAAACTTAGGGGGGTCGTGAATGATCTTTGTATGTGAGGGTTGAGTATTCAACTTCCCTAAAGAACACGCTTTGCATGGCGGAAGTCCAACATAGGGAGGTAACCAATGCCCATGAGATGATTTGAGTATACGACGCATTATGTCACGTCCAGGATGTCCCAAACGATCATGTCAAAGCAACAAAGTGTCCTGGAACTCAAGCATAAGGCCGGTCACACTGTGGGCTTCTATGCCGTGAATGGTTGTGATGTATAAGCCACTCGGGAAACGTTCCAACTTCTCATGAATACGCTTTTGGCCATATTCGTACAAAGTGATACAAAGAAATTCAGAACCATAATCTTTAGTGGTTTCAATATGATATTGATTATCTCGAATATCTCTAAAACTCAGCAACATTCTTCCGGAATATGGAGAATAAAGTGCCTCTTTAATGGTTAAGATTGTACCATTAGACAACATGATACGAACCTTTCTGTATCCTTCAATTAGGTTGGATGAGCCTAAGAGAGTTGTCAAAGGAGCTTTCCTGGGTATTAAGTTAGTAAAATAGTGTCGTTCACGCAAGATGGTATGCATCGTTGCATTATCTGCCAAACAACTAACTTCCCCACTAGACATACCTAGAAATTAATTGATTAAATTGGTCACATGCATAAATATAAGTCCATTCATTCAATTAAGTAATTCGAGAAAATAATATCCATTCAAATAACAATCCATAATTCAAAACAAACCAAAACCAAACAAATTATTCCAAATACTTAGAAAAAATTGTTCAAAATTAAACCATAAACCTAGAAAAATAGGGGGAAAGGGCCGGCTACCCCTAGTGGGTTTGGCCGCTAGGGTCAAACACCCTAAAAACATGTCTAATTTATTCATCCATAGGAGCTGACGCCTCCTGAAAATCCGATATCTCCATTGATGTAGTTGCATCTTCCGGATGATCCACATGTGCAAAGTTAGACTCACAACTGGAATGATACTTGGCAATAACCTTAGGGGAAGCTCAGCATACATGTGACCAATGATCCCTTGATTCACAGCGGTAGCACATGTCCAGTTCAGTAAAAGTAGGCTGAAAGGGAGCTTTGCCTTTGTTCTTGAAATTCGGGGCCTTAGGGGCAAGTGGTGGACACTGCTGGGTCACATTTCCTCCCTTAGGTGCGGCATTCTGTTGACCTTGGGCCCGTGGTTGGGTTTCCCGCCCATTGCCATGATCACGACGATTCTTTCATCGTTTATGGCTACTAGAATTGGTTGCATGCACTTCAGGTATGGCGTTCGAGCTAGTTGATCGAGCTTGATGATTCTTCATCAAAAGCTCATTCTGCTTTTTAGCGAGAAGTAAAATAGAGATCAAATCCGAAAACTTGGTGAATTTCTATGCCTTATATTGCTGCTGCAGGACAATATTTGTGGCATGGAAGGTCGAATAGGTCTTCTCTAGGAGATCTGATTCAGTTTGTTCCACGTTGCAGAATTTTAGCAGTGAATGAATTCTTCAAACTTCAAAGTTGTATTCATTCACGGACTTACAATCCTGGAAGCAAAGGTGTTGCCAGTTGTGTCTTGCTTCAGGCAAGTATATGTCTTTCTCATGATCGAAAGGGTCAGCTAGAGCAAGCCAGAGGGTGTGTGGGTCCTCCTCAGTGAGGTACTCAGTCTGTAGTACATCATGGATGTGTCTTCGAATGACGATCATTGCAGTAGCCTTCTGAGCTTCGTCAATAGGTTGTTGGTGACAAGTGCCTCGATGGTGGCTTTAATACACTTTGCAGTCAGATAGAGCTTCACGTCTTGAACCTACTTCAGATAGTTTCTTCTAGAAACTTCTAAAACGGAGAAATCGACCTTGTTCAAGTTCGACATGTCCCTAAAACGGAGGGGAAAAACATGATTAGTCATAAAGTAAGCCAGAGACATATATTGTAGAACATACATGTTCTATAGACATGTATTGGTTTAATTTATGCATAAAAACTATAGGCTTCATGTGATATGTTTTGAATGAAAACTTCGGGTTTCAAAGGCACTAAATTTGAAATTACAGGTTCAATTTAGTTTGATGAATGATTAGTTCATAAGGAGAGGTTCCTACAAGAAACACATAATGCAATATACTAATTTAAGTGTAGTTGGTTTGAGTTTCTTCGAGAACTCAAGTGTGAGACTTCGTTACTACGAAAGTATGTCAATCGTTCAAAGTATGAAAATAAATTATTGAATTGTTAATATCCAAAAGTGATCTTCAGGTCAATAATTTTGGATTCATTATCAGATTAATGGACTACAGGTCACTTTTAATTAATTCAATAAATCGGGTCATACATGGTCAATTGTAGAAACAAAAATAATAGCATTGGGTCGTAAATACCATAGCCCAAAAATTGGGTTGGGTGCTGTGAGCAAAAGAGCTCGGGTTAGCTGCAGTAGTAGCCCATGGTTGGCTTCAGGCCTCGTGCCAAGTGATAGAGGCAGGTCCAAAGGCCTACGAGAATGGGAGAAACCCCAGTTGCAGTTGGGTTTCTGGTTTGGGCCGAAATAGGGGCACAGGTCAGGCCCAGCGCAGTGTTGGCCTGTGGGTTTGTGTGCGTGAAGGCTAATCCTAGCCTCACGGGTTGGCTGACTGAGGCATGGGTCATGGGAAAGGACCTAGCCAACTAGCTAGTGCAAAGGCTGTGGGCCAAGGCAATAGCAAGGCCCATCAACTATAAAAACTTACTAGTAGTTGGGCCAAGACAACTTGGTGGGCGTGGGCTTCAGGCCCTGTCAAGATTGACCCTAGGCCGAGACTTGGTTGTTATGATGGTTAGCTGGGCTTCAGGCCAGCGACCTTGCCGACGGCGATGGTGCCGTGCATGCCCATTTTTCCTTTTTTCTTTTTTGAAATTGGTAGGGTTTTACAAACCCTAGATTTGCTTCTAATTTATGAATATACTTTAACTCACATATTCCACATAGCAAATATAATTGTGTGATGCATGAAACAAATATATATATATATATATATATTGACAAATATATAAACATATACAATACACACACACATACACACACACAGATTGTAAGGAAAATATAAACATAGAGGGGTTCATGCATCATAGGGAATGTTTTTATGCTTCGTGGACGTTTCAAATCTTACTTTATTTTAAGCATACTTGATTAGCAGAAAACAAATACAAGCCTTTGAATTTCGTAGAAGATAGCCTCCTCATACGATGCATCAATTCCTTAGCTTCTGGCAAGAGCGTGTTGATAACATGTTGTAGGCCTATTTGATTGAACGATCTTTAGGGTTTAAAGAGAGAGGGGGCTGACGACAATTAGGGAGATGAGAGAGTGATTTAATTGTGAGGTGTGTTTGTATCACCCCCATTGTGTCTTTATTTATAGTAGTAGGATAGGTAAAAACCTTTCCCTTAAGGATTACAACATTTAATAGGTAATCAACTCCTAATATGAATATAAGATACATTCCCATATCTACTAGGATTTGCACAATCACATTCCTATTCTAAATGTGACTGCAACACCTATAACTTTATCTAATAAAAAGTGTTTAAACTTTAATGGAAAAGACTTAAGTTTAAAGAAAAAAAGGAGGAAATTTTTTTTTAAAATGTCATATGAACTTGTACATATTTTTCAATTTGTCATATTGTGAACACGAAATTTCTTGAAAAACAAGAACACGAGAATAACGTGTACAAAATAATATTTTTTGGTTTGATGATTTTGGGGTTACGATCTCTTTGTAATTTGATCCTCTGATTCTATCTCCGTAAGATGTAGATTTGTTGATCCAAGGGCCGTCGAGGCTTGATCTTGGATGAACAGTTGTAAGTTTCTTCAAGGGCCTTCGTGGCTTTGATCTTGAAGGTTGATGGAAGTTTCTTCAAGGGCCGTCGGGGCTTGATCTTGAATGTTGATGGATGAGCGGATCTTCAAGGGCTTTTGGGCTTGATCTTGAAGAACAGTTGGTTTTCTTCAAGGGCCGTCGAGGCTTGATCTTGAATGAACAGTTGGTTTTCTTCAAGGGCTTTTAGGCTTGATCTTGAAGAATAGATGTGTGGATTTGTTTATTGATCCAAGGGGCCGTCGGGGCTTGATCTAAGGATGAACAGTTGTAAGTTTCTTCAAGGGCCTTCGTGGCTTTGATCTTGAAGGTTGATGGAAGTTTCTTCAAGGGCCTTCGGGGCTTGATCTTGAATGTTGATGGATGAGCGGATCTTCAAGGGCTTTTGGGCTTGATCTTGAAGAACGGTTGGTTTTCTTCAAAGGCCGTCGACGCTTGATCTTGAATGAACAGTTGGTTTTCTTCAAGGGCTTTTGGGCTTGATCTTGAAGAATGGGTGTATGGGTTTGTTGAGGTTGTTGATCCAAAGGGCCGTTGGGGCTTGATCTTAGGATGAACGGATGATGAATGATGAACGCTTTCTTCAAGGGCCGTTGGGGCTTGATCTTGAATAATGGTTGTGTGGATTTCTTCAAGGGCTTTTGGGCTTGATCTTGAAGGTTGATGGATGAGCGAATCTTCAAGGGCCGTTGGGGCTTAATCTTGAAGAACGATTGGATGTGTGGATTTGTTTGTTGATCCAAGGGGCCGTCGGGGCTTGATCTTGGATGAACGGTTGTATGTGTGGATTTATTAAGGTTGTTGATCCAAAGGGCCGTTGGGGCTTGATCTTAGGATGAACGGATGAACACTTTCTTCAAGGGCCGTCGGGGCTTGATCTTGAATAATGTTTGTGTGGATTTCTTCAAGGGCCGTTGGGGCTTGATCTTGAAGAATGATTTGACGAAGAACGAAGAGTGCTTTCTTGATCCTTCGGAATTCTTGGGAATTTGGATGCTTGAGAGCTTTGGAATTCAAAGCTTCAAGGATTTGGGGAATTCTCTCCCAATTTTGGAGTAGAGAAATGTATTTGTGAATTCCTTGATGCTTGATACCTTGATGGAGAAGCCTATTTATAGGCTTTGAGAATGAATCACCACCACAAAATATTTTTTTCTTTTCCAAGCACCATTGCCTAATTTTCCCACTTAATGCAATATTGAAATTGAAGTGGTGTAACTTATTGCCTAATTTCCCACTTAATACCATTTAAAACTTGAAGTGGTGTAATTTATGGCCTAATTTCCCACTTAATACCATTTTAAACTTGAAGTGGTGTAACTTATGGCCTAATTTCCCACTTAATACCATTTTAAACTTGAAGTGGTGTAACTTATGGCTTAATTTCCCACTTAACACCATTTTAAACTTGAAATGTGTATGCTTTGTCATTGCCCAAATGAGAAAAACTTGCTTTGATCCGTAATGGATTGAAGTATGCTTGCCTTGTCATTGCCCAACATGAGAAGAAAAACTTGTTTTGATCCTCAATGGATTGAAATGTACTTGCCTTGTCATTGCCCAAAATGAGAAGAAAAACTTGTTTAATCCTTCAAGGGTATTTCTCCCTATTTTGTTGAGTCACACGCCACGTGTATAATTTGTACAACACGTGGCGTATGCCATGTATGCCTTGACACGTCAAAACTTTAATGCATTGGTGAACATTTGTTTTACTGAAATTTCGATGTCTACAAATGCCCCCACTTCAAGGCGCGTCGTAGACATGTGCTTGACACGTGTAGACGATGCGTTTTGAAGTCCCTTAATGTAGATGTCAACCCAAGGGCTGTCGAGGCTTGATCTTGAATTGGGCTGGAAATTTCTTCAAGGGCCATCGAGGCTTGATCTTGAATTGGGCTGGAAATTTCTTCAAGGGCCATTGAGGCTTGATCTTGAGTTCGACTGGAAGATTTTCTGGTTTCCTCCAATCATTGATTTTCCACAGGCTTAGTCTTGAACTGGGCTGGAAGATTCTTTTGGTCCCCCCCGAAGGCCTGAACTTACTCCTTTTATCTGGAGTTGAATTTGATTCAAGGGTGGAGAACACTTGATTTTGAATCGGGCTTGTGATTTCTTCAAGGGCCATCGAGGCTTGATCTTGAATTGGGCTGGAGGATTCTTTTGGTCTCCCCCGAAGGTCTGAACTTACTCCTTTTATCTGGAGTTGAATTTGATTCAAGGGTGGAGAACACTTGATTTTGAATCGGGCTTGTGATTTCTTCAAGGGTCATCGAGGCTTGATCTTGAATTGGGCTGGAGGATTCTTTTGGTCTCCCCCGAAGGTCTGAACTTACTCCTTTTATCTGGAGTTGAATTTGATTCAAGGGTGGAGAACACTTGAATCAAATCGGGCTTGTGATTTCTTCAAGGGCCATCGAGGCTTGATCTTGAATTGGGCTGGAGGATTCTTTTGGTCTCCCCCGAAGGTCTGAACTTACTCCTTTTATCTGGAGTTGAATTTGATTCAAGGGTGGAGAACACTTGAATCGAATCGGGCTTGTGATTTCTTCAAGGGCCATCGAGGCTTGATCTTGAGTGAAAATAGGACCATGAGCGGTTTCAGGATTCAGACACATGGCAGGCAAGCACGAGGTGGAGGTGATGACCTGTTTCTTTGTTCAATCTTTCCAATTCGTATTGAAGAGGGTTAGAGGATGACTCAGCATATGCAGTTGTTGCGTTTGCTGACAATCCACAAGATTGATGTTTCATTGTCACTCGTCTTAGCTGTTCTCCAAGCAGATGTGGTCCCTTCTCTGGAAGTGTATCAACCGTTGAAGATGACTACTCGAGAGCAACGCTAGGTAAGCAACCAGGGAATAGATTCCAGGTAGTCGGTTCCAGATCGGAAGACTGACTCCAAGTGCCGGCTGATTGCTCTCTTTCACTTTGCCATGCGAGTAAGAACAAGGACAAAGGAAAGGACATGGAGAAAGCATGATATAAGATATTTTTTCTTTTGAAGAAGCAATGAACGAATCAACACATATATTTGTTGTGCTTGTCTCTACATGCTTCGATGTATCATTTTCACTTGCCTTACTTGCTCCCCTTGCAGAAGTGGTATTTCCTTATGCAGGTTTGCATCTTCTCTTGTAGTATTTGTCCTCTGATGCAGGAGTTGAATGCAAACCTTGCATTTGAATGGACCCTCACTTCTTGGTGGCAGCGCAAGTTTGAGTGGAGGTTCCGACATATTGCTTTCTCTGTCCTTGTCTTAGCAGGTGAGAACAAGGGCAAAGGAAAAGACAGGGAAAAATCATGATATAAGATACCTTTGCTTTCGCCCTTGATGATATGAGATACTTTTGCCTTGGTGTCATTTGTTTGCAAGGGCATTCCCGGAGAGGAAGAAAACTGAGTATTTTGAGATGCTTTGCTGGGAGTGTACTCTCGGAGGTGAGGAAGAGTTGGGCATTTTTTTTTTTGTTTGCAGGTCTGCCTTGCCATAAAAGATGAAGGTCGACATATATAGGGATTTCCCAATAGCAAGTGGTGGTACTGTTCTTTTACCCTTGTCGACAAACGTTTTTGATCCCGCAAATCCGGCTTTTTGAAATAGTGACGACTCTTCGATCTTTGAATACGCCTCTTTGATTTCTGAACGACGCCTCTTCGATTTCTGAACGAGCGCCTCTTTTGACAAAGCTGCACGCATTTTCTGAAAAGCAGAGAAAGCGCCACCGAACTTCGCACTTGTCGGCTAAAGATGTGTAGCTGCGATGATGACCTCCACGTGATCTTTTGACAAAGTGGCACCCGTGTTCTGAAAAGCTGAGAAAGCGTCGCCAACTTACGCCGGAAAACCCAGCTTTTGAGATTTGCAGAGCGATGTCTCTTCACTTTTGAATAAGCGGCCCTTCGATTTCTGAACCAACGCCTCTTCCTTTTTATAGAGGTATTGATCACCTCTAACATGCACACTTTGAAGGTTGCTCATTCCTGAAAATCATCTCCGGCCTTTTGAGTTTTAACTCCATCCATCCATCTCTTTTAACACCTTTGAAAAATGGCTAACCCATCGAACCTTAGCTTAGAATTGAGTCTCAGCAGTGATCCGGTTGCGCCGCGTCAAGGTAATGTATGGTGCCCGTCTTTCTTATCTTCTAACGGTCCTCTTACAGGTGAAGACTCAGTGATGCAGAATGCAACAACAGCTACAATAGTTGCTAGGAACCTCCTCACACCAACAGATAGTAGGCTACTTTCAGGACGGTCCGATGAGTTGGCCGTTCAAGAGTCCCTCGCTCTCAGTGTTCAGTGTGCGAGCTCTGTGTCCAACATGGGCCAACGCCTGCTTGCTCGGTCTCGTCAAGTGGAATCATTGATGGCAGAGGTGGAAGATCTTAAGCAGGAGATTAAACAGCTTAAGTACGAGAATAGAAGTTTGCATGTGCTTGCAAATAACTATTCGTCGGGCATGAAGAGGAAGCTTGATGAGATGCAAGAATCTCAAGGTCGAATGCAAAGTGACCGTCAAAGGCTTGCGTCTTTCTTCCAGAGGCACCTTTTTCCTGGGTCATCCAGCGTTTCGCCAAGTATTGAGGCCTCGAATGCTCTATCTTCAATGCCTCTTGCTCCGATGCCTTCTGCTCCGATGCCTCATGCTCCCAGAATGTTGCCATGTAGTGGGGCTTCACGTACACATCCTTTGTGAAAGCTTCATCTTTTTTTTTTTTCTTTTTTTTTTTTTGTACACACTTGTAATTTCTCGGAGATCAATGTACATGCTTTATTTTATTCAGTGTATTGTGCTAAATACAGATAAAACATATACATCACCAAGATGTGTTTTTTTTTCCTTTTTTTTTTTTTACTTTTTATTTTGATGATGTGACTGTACTTGAAGTTTTGAAGTTTCAAGTTGCCTACGTACCCTTGGTTAGGAGGGATCAAGTCATGACGTAGTTCAAATGAGTGATGGTTTTTTTTTTTTTGATGATTTTGCCGTACACAGTTTATGCTCTTGCGGGCCAGGAGCGTTTGGTGCCGTTTGCTTTAGGGGTAGTAGCGCTTCAAAAATCTGCCGTTGATGGGGCCGATCTTCAACCCGTCTTCTGCCATGATTAAGTAGGCGCCATTGGTGTAGATCTCTTGTATTACGTAGGGTCCATCCCACTTTGATGTGAACTTGCTTTTTGTCTTATGAGTTGTAATGATAGGCCTACGCAATGCCAGCACGAGATCTACGGCTTGGAAAGACCTTGGGCGGACTTTCTTGTTGAATGCCTTGGATAACCTTGCTTGGTAGCATTCCAAGTGTTGTTGAGCTTCGAGCCTTCTCTCATCCAGCGCTTCCAACTCCTGAAGGCGCAACTTTGCATTTTCTTCATCAGTCAAGCCTTCTTGTATAGCCATCCTTAGTGAGGGAATTTGACTTTCGAGCGGTAGAACAGCTTCTACGCCATATACGAGAGAATAAGGTGTAGCTTGGGTAGGAGTCCTATGTGTAGTCCTATATGCCCAAAGTGCTTCACTTATTCTTTCATGCCAATCTCTCTTTGTTCGGCCGATTACCTTTTTCAGGAGGTTGCACAGCGTCTTGTTGAATGCTTCCGCGAGGCCGTTGGCCGGAGCATGATACATGGAAGACTTGTGCTGCTTGAACTTGTATTTGTCGCAAAGCTCGTCCACGAGTCGGTTGGAGAACTGTTTTTCGTTGTCAGTGATAATGTAGCGAGGCACCCCATATCGGTGGATGATATGGTCCTTGATGAAACGAACAACAGTTTCCTTTTTTACTTCCCTTAAAGGGATGGCTTCAGCCCACTTGGAGAAGTAATCTGTTGCAGCTAGGATGTAAGCTTCCCCTGCAGATGACTTTGGCGTAATTGGTCCTACAACGTCCAATCCCCATGCGTCGAACGACCATGAAGCAACTGTAGGGTGTAATGGTTCAGGCGGTTGATGTATGAAGTTGGCGTGGAATTGGCAGGCTTGGCACCTTTTGGCGTGTTCCAGGCAGTCCTTCACCATGCTCGGCCAGTAGTAACCCATTCTTTTAAGCCGGAAATGTAGCTTTGGTCCAGACTGATGTGCCCCACACACACCTGAATGTGCTTCTTCCATGGCTAGATTAACTTCTTCCTCACCTAGGCATCTCAGGAGCACTCCTTCAAAAGAGCGTCGATAGAGTGTTCCTTTGTAGTAAAGGAAGCGAGGTGCTCGTCGACGTATTTCGGAACGGTGTCTGAGATCATCAGGAAGCTTTCCGTGCTCTAAGTAGTCGATCAGCAGCTGTCTCCACTCTTCAGCATCAACTGGAAGTACTGAGATGACATTTGTATCATCTAGTGACATTTCATTAACGAGCGGAATCACCCATCTTTGGCAAACTGGCACGTCTGCAACTTCATCTTTTCCTAGTGTCATACTCGAGGCTAGATTGGCGAGAGCGTCTGCCATTTGATTTTCCTTTCTTGGCACATGTTCCAGTGTCACAGCTTCGAACTTTTGTAGCAGTTGGGTCGCTAGCCGGAAGTATGGGACGAGATCATCTTTCCTCACCTCATATTCAGTTAAGAGTTGATTGATTATGAGCTTGGAATCGCCATATACCTCAAGAGCTGTGATTTCCATGTTGATCGCCATTTGGAGCCCGATGATCAATGCTTGGTACTCAGCAACATTGTTGGAGCATAGCTCATTCAGTTGGAAGGAGTAAGGTAGTATTTGCCTTTGTGGCGACATGAATACTACTCATGCCCCCGCTCCGTCTGCTCGTGCGGATCCGTCGAAGAACATCGTCCATGTTGGGAAGATGTCGATGTAGAACACCTCCTCGTCAGGCAAGTCGTCTGAGATTTTCCAATCAGCTGGGATTGGATGATCGGCAATGAGCGTTTGGTGCTGTTTGCAGTTTCAGCTCGTGCAGGCAATGAGCGTTTAGTGCCGTTTGCAGTTTCAGCTCGTCCATGCAAGGAGCGTTTGGTGCCGTTTGCAGTTTCAGCTCGTGCAGGCAAGGAGCGTTTGGTTGTCACCTTTTAGGCTCGTGCGAACGAGGAGCTTTGGTTGTCGCCTTTTAGGCTCGTGCGAACGAGGAGCTTTGGTTGTCGCCTTTTAGGCTCGTGCGAACGAGGAGCGTTTGGTTGTTGTTGTGGATTTGTCAAGCGATCTGGGAGAGGCGTTCCTCGCAATCTTCATAGGAAGGAGCCTTGACCGAGTAATTGAAGAAGTCTTCTGGGAAGAGGTCGCACATTGTGATGGGGATGGACGATCTTTGTGTCGAAATTTCATTATCTCCAGCACTTTCACATTGTTCTGGAGGTTGACAAGAGCTGTTTTGCCCTATTTTCGACTGATAAACTTGTGGACAAGATGGTTGCTGCTTGTCCAATTTCTTCGAAGCGATCTTCGAACTGCATTCCTCACAATCTTCATAGCAAGGAGCCTTGATCGAGTAATTGATGACGTCTTCGAGGAAGAAAAGATCCCGCATGAACGATCTTTGTGTTGTAATTTCATCATCCTCAACATTTTCATGTAGCTTTGAAGGTTGACGGTAGCTGCTTTGCCCCTTTTCCGATTGGTGCACTTGTGGAGAAGACATGTGTTTCTTGTGCAGTTTCTTCGGAGTGACATGAGTCCATCCTTCAATTTCACTTGACTTGGAGCATGCCCCCAACAGTCGAGGTGAAGACTTTGAGTCGAAAGAACCAAAAGTGACATCTTTCTTAGGGATTTCACCTTCAGTGCCGTCCTCTTGGGTTTGTTGGCATGAAGATTTGCCAGTGTGGACGATGATGCGCCTCCTTACCTTCAGTGGTCCTTTTGTGTCGACCTCTAGGATTGCTTGGCGCTTCATCCTTGGAGGAATCAAGCTTCGAACGTCGCATTTTTCTGCTAACCCATCAAACTTTTCTTCCTTTGGTGTTGTCTTCCTCTTTCCAAAAGGCTTCTCATTATCTTCAAATCTTTTCGAAGCTGATCGTCGCAGAGGAGAGATAGCTGTGTTGCTTTGTTTCTTAGGCTTTAACAACCTTTCAAAAACAGAGCTTTGGGATGTTGGCGCGCTAAGCCTCTTGAAGACAGAGGTTCGGCCTTGACTACCAATGCGATTAAGCGCTGAAATTCTGGAGCTTGAATGGCTCATCCTATCGAAGATCGACGTCCGAGGGGCGGGTTTAGGCTCTTTTTGGTCTTGTTCAATGCTCACGCTGATGTGTTGAGCGCTAGCTTTCTTCACTTTGCTTGAAATCTTCACGGGTGCATTTGGTGTGAAGCCAAGTCCGGCTTTGTTGTTGTCAACTCCGTAACCATGCTCCTTCAACTTCTTTTGAGTTTTGGTGAGGTTACGTTCTTTGTCATTGACGGTGTTTGAAACCTTCTTTCCAAGATTTGAAGAGGAAGCAAAGTCATGCCTAGCCTTTGACATGAGTTCGTAGGCATTTGGGTTGAAGCCTTCTTCAGTCCTCTTAGTTGGAAGAGAGCTTGGTTTCACTATGACACCATGTTGCGCCTCCAGACGGTTGATGAGTCTGGCAGTTTGCAAGTTTTTCTCATCTGCAGTCTTTATCAGCCTTGCAATTGTTTCCTTCATCTGAACCAGCTGTTTTTCAATGGAGGTAGTGCCGATGGTCATGACTTGTTCTTTGTTTGAAGCCATGAAGTGTGCTTGAATATCTTGAACGGAGACAGAGATGAGAGGTAGAGATGATCCCACCGGGCGTGCCAAATTTGTGAACACGAAATTTCTTGAAAAACAAGAACACGAGAATAACGTGTACAAAATAATATTTTTTGGTTTGATGATTTTGGGGTTACGATCTCTTTGTAATTTGATCCTCTGATTCTATCTCCGTAAGATGTAGATTTGTTGATCCAAGGGCCGTCGAGGCTTGATCTTGGATGAACAGTTGTAAGTTTCTTCAAGGGCCTTCGTGGCTTTGATCTTGAAGGTTGATGGAAGTTTCTTCAAGGGCCGTCGGGGCTTGATCTTGAATGTTGATGGATGAGCGGATCTTCAAGGGCTTTTGGGCTTGATCTTGAAGAACAGTTGGTTTTCTTCAAGGGCCGTCGAGGCTTGATCTTGAATGAACAGTTGGTTTTCTTCAAGGGCTTTTAGGCTTGATCTTGAAGAATAAATGTGTGGATTTGTTTATTGATCCAAGGGGCCGTCGGGGCTTGATCTAAGGATGAACAGTTGTAAGTTTCTTCAAGGGCCTTCGTGGCTTTGATCTTGAAGGTTGATGGAAGTTTCTTCAAGGGCCTTCGGGGCTTGATCTTGAATGTTGATGGATGAGCGGATCTTCAAGGGCTTTTGGGCTTGATCTTGAAGAACGGTTGGTTTTCTTCAAAGGCCGTCGACGCTTGATCTTGAATGAACAGTTGGTTTTCTTCAAGGGCTTTTGGGCTTGATCTTGAAGAATGGGTGTATGGGTTTGTTGAGGTTGTTGATCCAAAGGGCCGTTGGGGCTTGATCTTAGGATGAACGGATGATGAATGATGAACGCTTTCTTCAAGGGCCGTTGGGGCTTGATCTTGAATAATGGTTGTGTGGATTTCTTCAAGGGCTTTTGGGCTTGATCTTGAAGGTTGATGGATGAGCGAATCTTCAAGGGCCGTTGGGGCTTAATCTTGAAGAACGATTGGATGTGTGGATTTGTTTGTTGATCCAAGGGGCCGTCGGGGCTTGATCTTGGATGAACGGTTGTATGTGTGGATTTATTAAGGTTGTTGATCCAAAGGGCCGTTGGGGCTTGATCTTAGGATGAACGGATGAACACTTTCTTCAAGGGCCGTCGGGGCTTGATCTTGAATAATGTTTGTGTGGATTTCTTCAAGGGCCGTTGGGGCTTGATCTTGAAGAATGATTTGACGAAGAACGAAGAGTGCTTTCTTGATCCTTCGGAATTCTTGGGAATTTGGATGCTTGAGAGCTTTGGAATTCAAAGCTTCAAGGATTTGGGGAATTCTCTCCCAATTTTGGAGTAGAGAAATGTATTTGTGAATTCCTTGATGCTTGATACCTTGATGGAGAAGCCTATTTATAGGCTTTGAGAATGAATCACCACCACAAAATATTTTTTTCTTTTCCAAGCACCATTGCCTAATTTTCCCACTTAATGCAATATTGAAATTGAAGTGGTGTAACTTATTGCCTAATTTCCCACTTAATACCATTTAAAACTTGAAGTGGTGTAATTTATGGCCTAATTTCCCACTTAATACCATTTTAAACTTGAAGTGGTGTAACTTATGGCCTAATTTCCCACTTAATACCATTTTAAACTTGAAGTGGTGTAACTTATGGCTTAATTTCCCACTTAACACCATTTTAAACTTGAAATGTGTATGCTTTGTCATTGCCCAAATGAGAAAAACTTGCTTTGATCCGTAATGGATTGAAGTATGCTTGCCTTGTCATTGCCCAACATGAGAAGAAAAACTTGTTTTGATCCTCAATGGATTGAAATGTACTTGCCTTGTCATTGCCCAAAATGAGAAGAAAAACTTGTTTAATCCTTCAAGGGTATTTCTCCCTATTTTGTTGAGTCACACGCCACGTGTATAATTTGTACAACACGTGGCGTATGCCATGTATGCCTTGACACGTCAAAACTTTAATGCATTGGTGAACATTTGTTTTACTGAAATTTCGATGTCTACACATATAAACTAAAATTTTAAGCAATTTGTCATACCAACTTTCTGAAATCATCAATTTTTCATCTCACCCTAACTCCGTTAAGTTTTCCATCCAAAATAAGTCATGTGCAAGGCACATGACTTGTGTTCAAGATTATTTTTGTCATTTAAGATCTTTTTACAAGTTCTTTACTTTTCTTTAATAAAACTCTTAATTTTGTGTTCGAGGGTATTCATCCGGATCGTTGTGTTCGAGCAGAATATATGCATCTACAAATCCATTTTTTGGCACCAAACCTCAACTCGTTTCTTATATTACAGAGCCCATATAAAATTTGATTTCAGCTAAACTGAATACCCTAGACTTTTTTTGATCAAATGCAACTTAATAGAAGGAAGTGAGGTGTTAAAATGACAGAAATAATTCTGAACACTTGCACATGACTTGTTTTGGATGGAAAACTTAAAGGAGGTAGAGTGAGATGACAAATTGATGATTTCGGAAAGTTCGTATGACAAATTGCTTAAAATTTTAGTTTATAGAACAAATTTAAAAAATGGGTACAAGTTCATATGACATTTCAAAAAATTTCCCTAAAATGACAAAAGTGTTGCAATCCTATTAGATTAGGAATGTGATTGTGTAAATCCTAGTATATCTAGGATATCTTGGAATATTCCCTTTAGTAGATATTATCCTATTAGAGTTGTAATCTTATTAGGGTAAAGATTTAACATATCTTACTATTATAATTAAAAGCACAATGGGGTGATACAACACACCCCATAATTACATTTATCTCATCTCTCTCTCTTGCCACTGACCCTCTCCCTCTCTAGTTTTAAATACAATTCAGTCAATTAGGCATACAACATATTATCAGCATGCTCTTGCCAGAAGCTAAGGAATTGAAGGATCGTAGGATGAGGCTATATTCTACACAATCAAAGGTTTAATCGTTTTCTGCCAATAAGGCTCTTTTAAAATAAATTAAGATATTTGAAACGACCTTGAACCATGAAAACATTCCCATGATGCATGAACCCCCTATATTTATATTTTCCTTTCAATTATATATATTGCATATGTGTTCATATATTTTGTCAATATATATATTGTTCATGCAATATTAATTATTCTATGTGGAATTTGTGAGTCAAAGCATCGAAATTAATTTAGAAGAAATAAAGGTTTTTAATCCTAGAATTCGAAGGAAAACAAATTTGGGATTTTTGCAGCATAAGCCACGACTCACCGCTGCTCCACCGCTGACATCACCGTCGTCGAGTCCCGTCGCTGGCCTGCAGCCTAGTCGTGTAAAGCACCTTGGGATGACGTTCTGGACCACACGACAACAGCCATTTGGGCTTTACTACACACGCAAAATACCCAGGTCCTCGGCCTGGTAAGGTTCTTTTACGAGCCTACAGCCCTATCCACTTTCAAGAGGCTTGCAGCTCTCAATAGACCTGTCCACTGCGTCCCTGGCCCACATACTAGTAGCCCTATGTTGCTAGGCCTCGTCTCATGCTCTAGGCTCGCCTGTAGCAAGCCTATGTTGCTTGCTGGGCTTCTCCAACCCTTAACCCAACCTGCTAGCAATTTTAAAGCTGTTATGCTTGTACTTCCCTAGCACAAAAACCAAACCCCAACCTCTGCACCTGCCTTTGCGCCATTTTGAGGCCCAAAACCATCAGCCTAGTTGCTAGGTTCCTTCCCAGAACCAACCCGTGGCCTGCATCCATGATTGGGTTGCCTATGCAGCCAACCCGTGGCCTGTAGCCATGATTAGGTTGCCTATGCAGCCAACCCGTGGCCTATTAAACCTTTTTAGGGCTTTGCCCCGTATACGGCAACTAGCCCATTGATATTGGGCTATGCTTTTTTGAATCCAAAGCTATTTTTTTAGCATTCCCACTAGTATTAACCCGGACGTTATTATTTTGCTTCTACGATCAAACATAAATGGTTATGATCTATTAAATTAATTAAAGTGACCCGTAGTTAATTAATTTGGCAATTAATCCAAAATTATTGGCTTGAAGATCACTTTTTGGTAATTAATGATTCAACAAATTATTTCTTTTCTTTGAACCGTTGACTATTTTTCGTAGTCTCGACGCACTCACACTTGGGTTCTTGAAGCAATCCACAAATCCACTACACTTAGTTGTATATTGTATTATGTGTTCTTGCAGGTACCCCTGTACATGAACTAGACATTCATAACTAAAATCGAACCTGTAGTTTCAAATTTAGTGCCCTTGAAACCCGAAGTTTTCATTCAAAACATACCACATGAAACCCGTAGCTTTCACGCTTAAATTAAACCAATACATATCTATAGAACCCCGAATGTTCTACAATGTATGTCTACAGTTTTCCATATGACTAACCACGTTTTTTTTTGTACCCTCTGTTTAAGGGACATGTCGAACTTGAACAAGCTCGATTTCACCGTTTTGGAAGTATTTGGAAGAAACTACCCAAAGTGGGATTAAGACATGAAGCTCCATCTTACTGCAAAGAGTTTTCGAGCCATCATTAAGGAACTTACCACTGACCCAGTCGATGAAGCTCAGAAAGCTACTGCAATGATCTTCATCCGAAGACATATCCATGATGCACAGTAGACCGAGTACCTTGCTGAGGAGGACCCACGCATCCTCTGGGTTGCTTTGATCGATCACCAGAAAAACATTTACTTGCTTGAACCAAGACACGACCGACAACATTTATGCTTCCAAGACTTTAAGTCTGTGAATGAATACAACTCTGAAGTTTGTCGAATCCGATCACTGCTTAAGTTATGTGAAGAGGACTTAACCGAAGAGGATTTCCTGGAGAATACCTATTCAACCTTCAATGCACCAATATTGTCCTGCAACAATAATATAGGGCATATAAATTCACCAAATTTTTAAATTTGATCTCTGTTTTACTTCTCGCTAAAAAGCAGAACTAGCTTTTGATGAAAAAACATCAAGCTCGACCTACTGGCTCGAACACTCTGCCTAAAGCACATGCAACTAATTCTAGCAACCATAACTGACGAAAACCCTGTCGTGGCCATGGAAATAGGCAGCAGGCTCCACAACGGGCCCAAGGTTAATAGAGCAAATGCCCACCCAAGGGAGGAAATTTGAGCCAAATGGGTCAACCCTTTCCCCCTAAGGCCCCAAACTTCAAGAACAAGGGAAAATCTACCGTTAAACCGGCTTCCACTGAACTGGACATGTGCTACCGCTGTGGATCAAATGATCATTGTTTACATGTATGACGAGCTACCCCCGAGGCTATTGTCAAATATCATTCCCATCGTGAGACTAACTTTGTGCATGTGGAACATCGCGAAGATTCTACTACAACTATGGACGTTTCATATTTTCAGGAGGCATCCGCTCCCATGGAAGACTAATGTTTTATTTTTCTAGGACATGTTATGGTGTTTTACACCCCTAGTGGCCGAACCCACTAGGTGTGGCCAAACCCCCCTATGTTTTTAAGTTTATGGTGTCAATTTTTGGTCAATTTTTCTAAGTCTTTGGAATTATTTGTTTGGTTTTAGGTTTGTTTTGAATTATGGATAATTATTTTTATGGATATTATTCGATTGATTAATTGAATGAGTGAAATTATATTTATGCATGTGACTAATTCAATTAATTTATTTCTAGGTATGACTAGTGGAGAAGTTAGTTATCTGGCTGATAGTGTTACCATGCACACCATCTTGCGTGAGCAACACTATCTTACTAACTTTGTACCTAAAAATACACCTCTGATAACCTTCTCAGGCCTATCCAACCTGATCGAAGGATACAGAAAGGCATGTATAATGTTGTCTAATGGTACTGAATTAATCGTTAAAAAAACCCTCTATTCTCCACGTTTTGGAAGAACGTTGCTGAGCTTTAGAGATATTCGAGATAATCAATATCATGTCGAAACCACTGAAGAGAATGGTTCTGAATTTCTTTGTATCACTTCTTATGAATATGGTCAGAAGTGTATTCACAAGAAGCTAGAAGGTCTCCCGAGTAGGTTGTACATAATGACCATTCGATTCGTGGAGACGCACCACGTGGCCAGCCCTATGCCTAGGTTCTAGAGCATTCTCTCTTTCTCTCTCTTTGGCATGATCGAGTGGGACATCTCGGATGAGATATGATGTGCCGTATCATCAAAGTATCACACGGGCATCACCTAAAATCTTATCCCGGCCATCTACCATGCAAAGCTTGCTCCCTGAGGAAGTTGAATATTCAACCCTTAGCTACAAAGAGTATTCATAACCCCCCTAAGTTTCTTCAGAGGATTCAAGGGGATATTTGTGGACCTATCCAACTAACATACGAACTATTTAGATACTTTATGGTGTTGGTTGATGCATCGAAGACATTTGAATGATGGTCATCATTTTGTTTTGGCTCAACTCCTTCATACTTCACTTGGTGAATTGCAACTTTACTTTTGTAGAAATGAGGCACCTTAGATAAGTGTTTCACTTGTTGTTCTTTAAGCAGCAGTTTCTCATAATTTGTGGCAGCAATCACCAACTCTTGTAACTTATTGAACTGTACATCATAAAACTTCTTCCTCCAAGGCAGCCTCAAGGTCTTTTGAGCAATGGATATAAGTTGGGCATGATTGGTAAGGAATTGGCACCTCATTCTTGTCGATCTAAACCTCATCATGAAGTCCTTTATAGACTCATGTTCATGTTGCTTCATCTCCATTAAGTCATTAATAGACATCTCGGGCTCCATCCTATAGAACTGCTCATAGAAAGCCATCTTCATTTGCCCCCAGTTGGCAATAGAATTGGGAGGGCAAAAGAGAATACCATTGAGATGCTAGGCCAACCAATGAGCTCCCAAACAATCTTAACTTATAATTAGGATTGTCTTCGAATGCCACGCAATGGTTGGAGAAATTGAAGATGTGATCTCAAGACATTTTCCTCACTAAAAGTGGGAAACGCGAGCATCTTGAAGTTTAGTGGAAAAGGATTATGCTCATCAATATATTCTGGGTATGGCTTCTGGTAGGTGATCTTGAATAGTAAACGAGCTTGGGGTTGAGCATTCTAGGCCACCATCCTTCTTAACTCAACTAACTCCTCTCTGAGATGCTGGTTAGCTGTGTTGTTGTATGGGATTGTGGGGTTCCCTATTTCAGGCTGTGATTATTGCCTGAGAAGGTTTCTTTCTTTGGGTCGAGCTATCTCCAGTTAGCATCCCCTCCCTTACTGGCCAATGGTGAGGATCAGTAAGAAGGAAGCTTATCTACCTTGGTAGGTTTGTCTTTTCCACTGGATTCTCTGATTAACTAGAGCATCCCATACTTGATTCTTTCCTGCCCTCTGTGCCCCTACTGTCTAATGAAAAGAATAGGGGGTCGGGCAACTCTGCTTCTAGGATCTCCTCCAACACTAGCTGACTAGCTCCAGATCCTCCCTTGTTTTTTCCCTTATCCTTATTTTCCTCAACCAAAGGAAATAGAGGGATAATTGGTTCTTTCTCAGGATTAGCCTCCCTCATCACTTCCCCAGCATAACCATTTTTTGGAGTAGAATACTCCAGATCTAATCTTCTTTGCAAACTCCCTGTTAAAGAATAGATTCTGCTTACTTCTCTTCTGGTTTCCAGAGTAATTTTCTCGATAGTTTTCAGCACTTGCACCATGGTGGCTTGCAAGTTGTCATTAACCTTCCCTCCTGTCTTCTTGGATGAGGTCTAGTTTCCCATAATAGCTGATCTTTGTGAGATGGGGAACTCTTCTGGCTGATCTGTCATGCTTAATCTTGGTAGACACTAGGTAGCCCGTATTCTGTGTTCCACCTAAAGGTTTTCTGCTTCCTTATTCTTCTTGGCATACAAGACTAATGATGTCCTACTGGGCGTGCCAAAACTATGTTCGGGTGAAGATTTCTCTGGAGAATGATCCACAGACCTCAGCACAGCTCCTCAAGGGATTGGCACTTTGGATGTCTAGTCGGGCTCTTGCTTGTTGATGTGCTACAAGAAGAGGACAAAATTAGTTCTGAAATGTGCCTTTGTGGGGCCTTAGGTGTAGGACTTGAGGCTCGCAATCAAAACTAACTAAATGCTAGGCATGCCACTGCTATCTCATTATAGCAGATGTAGAACAAGAGTGTTTTTAGTCGATTACTTGCACCCCAAGTTACTCAAACTTCTTGTTATCAAAGGATTGTCGTGGATGAGTTAAGTCCAGATTAAGTTCTTTTTCTTGCCTTGTGACCAAGGAATTTTAGTTCATAATCTTGTATGTTCGAATGAAGGGATCCAGAGCCCTCTAAGTCATACTTGGTTCTTGATTAATTTTAATGAAAGCATATTCATTAAAATAACTAGATCCAGATACAAATGAGACTCTTAAAGTAGGAAAACTGATGGAAACAACTTGAATACATACTGGAGAATGCATTAAGTAATAGATCTACAAATTCAGAAAACAAACAAAGAGCTTCGGGCAAGACTTCGCCTTGTTTGTCAAGGTTAAACTTCTTGCAATCACTTTTCTTTGTGTTAACAAGGGTTTATATGCTAAACAGGGATGGATGGTAAACAAGATTACACGAGGGAATCGATACTACGATGGTTCAAGGTAGCAAAGCTTTAAACTAGACAAAGATAGGCTTTCTAAGGAAATGTAGACAAGAGATAGCTTGTCGCTAAAAAAGACTGAATCTAGGTTGATTTCAGCTTTTGGAAGCAAATTTGGCTTGAAAGCCGAGTTTGTATGTTTGTTTGTTTGATTGGGTGAGTGTCCTTGTCTCTAGGGCATCTTCCTCCTTTTATAGGCAAATTAGCCCGACTGTTGTAACTTTGTTCTTGCCCGAAAGCACTTTGGAGGGTAGTGAGTCATCAGTTTTTTACTTGTAATGCCACTAGAAAGTGTTCTTTGGCTAGTAGTAGGTTAGTCTCCATCACTTGCCACTTCAATGGCAAGCACGTGGCTTGCATTTTGGCTGAGAAGGCTTCAACTTGCTTATAGGCTTAGTGCTGGGCTTCGGGCAAGTCTTCTTGAATTAGGTATTCTTGGGCTTTTCTTCATCTAAATCCAATGTTCAAATATTAACCCAAATAGCGCCCTCTTTAATCATTGTTAAGTCTGCAACCCAAGGCACTAATAATGATTAAACAGCCACCACATTCCTTCATTCGGGACTTTTGCCATTTGAAACAGCCATTGTTAACTAGACCTTTGCACTAGCCCATGATTATAAACGTTAACTACCCATTCACTATGTAATCTTCACTTTAAACTCCTCAGCAAAGTACCTTAGCTTTTTCAATCCTTCAAATCTCCTGAACTTCCCAAAATTCTTAGAGCTTTTAGAAACTTCTCTCGCTCTTCAGTTCTTGCCCCCTAATTCTGATTTTCTTCCCATCTTCTCCTCAAAATCACCCAATGACACCCAAAGTTGCTCGAACTCAATCATCTTGCGAAACTGGTGAGGGGATTTCCACCATGCGTCGCTTGCTCAACGGTCTTCATCGCCCTCGGGCAGGCCTACATACTGAACTTTTGTTCGAGGAGGGAGGAGTACACATGCTCTTGGTCTCACATGCCAGCTGTTGAACAAATCATACACTAGTATAAAAACTATCTGTGCGACAAATTTTAAGCAACGAAGCAGTTTTCGTGGCTCAAAGGTCCTTTGCAGGACAAAATAAAGGTATCGTCGCACAAACATAAAGGCCATAAAAAATATATGAAAAGATTAGGTAACGAAAGCTTCTCCGCACAAGAAGGCTTAGCATGACAAATTGAATAATTTGTCGTGAAATTTCTGGAATAAAAAAGGCGGTAAAATGAAGATTTGGCACCAATATATTGCACGACAAACAATTTATTACGCGATCGAGCAAGTTGTCGTGTAAAACTTGTGCAACAAACACTTTGTTGTGTAAAGCACTTTGAAATGGTTGGTGTGGTCTGTGAGACGTTTAGGGCAGAGTAATTATGCAGACTTTGCACATCGGGGGCTTCATCGTGTAAAAGGTTCATGAGTTGTATAAAATCTCAGATCCACTCTCCCTTTTTCCTCATTCTCTTCCCATCATTTTCCTCAAATCCCTCATCCCCTTGTTTCTTCTCCCCCAAACCCCTCATATCAATTCTTGTTTCCCTTTTCCATGACTCTTTCTATCGACAATCTTCATTTACAAGGTAAGTCTTTATATATCTAAATGAAGAACAATTTTGTTTCAATAACTAATTTTAATTTATAAATTATGTCTCATAAGTTGTGAGTTTTCGAATATAGTCAAATTATAATGTTGTAGATGTTCGATTCCGTTGTTGCTCCAGTTAAACAGGGATATGAGAAGAAGGATCTTGGACAGGTAATACCAAATTTTTGTATGAATTGTATGGTTTTTTTGTTGTTGAAGTTTTTGACTAGTTTACGATTAAAAAAAGTTGACGACTTACTTACTTTGATTATTAAAATTTTTTTTTTTTTTGGTAGAGAAACAACAACAAAAATGTCAGGGTGGGCCAGAAGTGAGAATAATGACGGGCCAAGGCAGATCAACTATGACATGCAACTTAAAAGATCAAAGAGGGAGACGTTTAGGGCAAGTTGTCGTGTAAAACTTGTGCAACAAACACTTTGTTGTGTAAAGCACTTTGAAATGGTCGGTGTGGTCTGTGAGACGTTTAGGGCAGAGTAATTATGCAGACTTTGCACATCGGGGGCTTCATCGTGTAAAAGGTTCATGAGTTGTATAAAATCTCAGATCCACTCTCCCTTTTTCCTCATTCTCTTCCCATCATTTTCCTCAAATCCCTCATCCCCTTGTTTCTTCTCCCCCAAACCCCTCATATCAATTCTTGTTTCCCTTTTCCATGACTCTTTCTATCGACAATCTTCATTTACAAGGTAAGTCTTTATATATCTAAATGAAGAACAATTTTGTTTCAATAACTAATTTTAATTTATAAATTATGCAACAAACACTTTGTTGTCGTGTAAAACTTGTGCAACAAACACTTTGTTGTGTAAAGCACTTTGAAATGGTCGGTGTGGTCTGTGAGACGTTTAGGGCAGAGTAATTATGCAGACTTTGCACATCGGGGGCTTCATCGTGTAAAAGGTTCATGAGTTGTATAAAATCTCAGATCCACTCTCCCTTTTTCCTCATTCTCTTCCCATCATTTTCCTCAAATCCCTCATCCCCTTGTTTCTTCTCCCCCAAACCCCTCATATCAATTCTTGTTTCCCTTTTCCATGACTCTTTCTATCGACAATCTTCATTTACAAGGTAAGTCTTTATATATCTAAATGAAGAACAATTTTGTTTCAATAACTAATTTTAATTTATAAATTATGTCTCATAAGTTGTGAGTTTTCGAATATAGTCAAATTATAATGTTGTAGATGTTCGATTCCGTTGTTGCTCCAGTTAAACAGGGATATGAGAAGAAGGATCTTGGACAGGTAATACCAAATTTTTGTATGAATTGTATGGTTTTTTTGTTGTTGAAGTTTTTGACTAGTTTACGATTAAAAAAAGTTGACGACTTACTTACTTTGATTATTAAATTTTTTTTTTTTTTTGGTAGAGAGACAACAACAAAAATGTCAGGGTGGGCCAGAAGTGAGAATAATGACGGGCCAAGGCAGATCAACTATGACATGCAACTTAAAAGATCAAAGAGGGAGACGTTTAGGGCAAGTTGTCGTGTAAAACTTGTGCAACAAACACTTTGTTGTGTAAAGCACTTTGAAATGGTCGGTGTGGTCTGTGAGACGTTTGGGGCAGAGTAATTATGCAGACTTTGCACATCGGGGGCTTCATCGTGTAAAAGGTTCATGAGTTGTATAAAATCTCAGATCCACTCTCCCTTTTTCCTCATTCTCTTCCCATCATTTTCCTCAAATCCCTCATCCCCTTGTTTCTTCTCCCCCAAACCCCTCATATCAATTCTTGTTTCCCTTTTCCATGACTCTTTCTATCGACAATCTTCATTTACAAGGTAAGTCTTTATATATCTAAATGAAGAACAATTTTGTTTCAATAACTAATTTTAATTTATAAATTATGTCTCATAAGTTGTGAGTTTTCGAATATAGTCAAATTATAATGTTGTAGATGTTCGATTCCGTTGTTGCTCCAGTTAAACAGGGATATGAGAAGAAGGATCTTGGACAGGTAATACCAAATTTTTGTATGAATTGTATGGTTTTTTTGTTGTTGAAGTTTTTGACTAGTTTACTATTAAAAAAAGTTGACGACTTACTTACTTTGATTATTAAAAATTTTTTTTTTTTTTGGTAGAGAAACAACAACAAAAATGTCAGGGTGGGCCAGAAGTGAGAATAATGACGGGCCAAGGCAGATCAACTATGACATGCAACTTAAAAGATCAAAGAGGGAGACGCACGCCATGCTTGGGCACAACATAGGTGCAGAACGAATGTCCTAGGGAGTTGGTATCTTGGAAAAAATGCCATAGGACCTAAAGAGGTCTTTGTTGGATGAGGTGCCAATTAGGTTGATTTTATTGCTGATGAAATGGACCCTAACCTGATGAATTTCATCAATTGCATATTCAAGAGGCGTTACCGGAAGTGGAAGCATGACACCGATCGAAATGCAGAAGCACCTCCAGTGCAATAAATGTTTTATTTAGATGTTATGGATGAATAAAATAATTTTTTTAGCATGTAATCAGATTATATTAACATCTGTAGACAGTAACCTTAAATATTTTCTTAATTTGTATTTGGATTAAATATTTACTTTAAGTATTTGTTTGCTTTATTTGATTTATTATATGGATGATTTAAATATCTCATTTATATTTTATTTTCTTTAATTTAGTAAAAAAAGTTAGTCCATATTAATTAAATTAGAAAAATTAATAAATAACTCTTGTGACAAAGCTCTTGTTGCGTAAAGGTGCTATGTGCAACGAAAGTCAATTTGGTCATGCAAAGGTACTTCGTGGGACGAATTCAACATTGTTCACACGAAGATACTTTGAGTGATGAATCTTTCATCACATAAATTAAATTAGGGTTAATCGGTGACATATGTGTTGCGCAATGAAGCCTTCATCGCACAAAGATCTCATGTTTATAATCAAACTACCCAACCGCGAGAGAGGCAAAAATTGCACAAGAACTGCAGCAGCTGCCTCTCCCTCCCTCATATATCTTTGAAATCTCCTCTACTCCCTTCTCTCTCAAATTCATCCTCCATCTCCCTCCATCTCAATCTCCATCTCCATCTCCATCTCCTATCCCTTCCTCGATCTATCCCTCTCCGGCAACCAATTTGATTTTGCATTTAAAATTTTCAATTGTGAATTCAAACTAACAAAATTCAATTTTCTTTCTATAGTGTTGTTGTATACGATTATCTGTGAAGAACGAATTTGAAGGTATTTTCTTCACTAATTTGTCTTTTATAAATTTAAGTTATTTAATTTATTTTTTGTAATTTTTGTGATTTAATTTATTTATATGCAAATATTTTTGTGCATCATGTAGAAAAATATTTATGTTGTATGGAAGTAACAATACTTAACTTCATATACTTTTGTTCAAGAAAAACTTAATTTTCCATTTGAGAATTAGTTGGATTTCGTACATAGATACGAAGCATGACTGCAGTCCAATTGATTCTTGAATTGTCCAATTTTTTAGACAGTTTGGGAATGCACAGTTATGTGTTGTAGTTTATGGTTCATGAATTAGGTTTCGATTATGAAAATTTTGGTAACATCTTTTTACAAGTGCATGCTAGCTACATTGTGCACTTGAAGAACTGTAGGAATGCCAAAAAAAATTTCACGTCGAAATCTAATTTGATGGAATCGTAAATTACGTTACATAACTGTGTTGTTACACTAAGGGATAAGGTGACAAGACATAGTTGAAGTTGTTGTAATCATAGTACTTTAATTGTGTTTGCAAACAAAATGGACAGATAATGGATATAGAATCCGAACAGAGGTGTTGTTAAATACTTGGATAGAATAGATCAATTTATTAAATTCACAAGTAGGGGAAATTATCATGGGGAATGATTAGACCATGCTTCACCTTCATAGTGACATGAGTGGAGACTGTTTAATCTAATGTGGATCGTGATGAACAAGTTATAGATATTATAAATGACGCTTATCCATATACCTCGACAAACACCAATTAGGAAGGGGAAGATGACGCCCCTCCAACCATGGACAGTGAAGCATTCGAAAAACATGAAAAACTATTAAGAAATGTCATTGCTGAGTCCCTGGATCAGATGCTCGATCGTAGGCTTGGTAAGGTTGTCCCAGGGATGGGAAATCCACGACATTGTGACGTTGCTGCCTCCTCTTCCCGACAGAGCACGAGACAGATCACCACGTTGACGCAGGAAGTTGTGAACCTGAAACAGAAGCTTATGGCTTAGAATGCCCAGCCTACGACCTAAACTACTCGGCTTTCGGCACAGTACACCCAGCTTGCGGCCCATGGCGGTAAGATGAGCTAGATCTTACACGCTTTCTAGTTGTCTGATTTCCAATTCCTGATGCCACTAGCTGCTCCTTAGCCAGTAGATGTTCCTCACCATCTTCGAGCTCCTAACCACTCCACCTAGCAGGCCGACGTAGTAGACCTTGACGACTTTCTTCTGTAGTTTTTTTTTTTATTTTTTTATTTTTAATATTCAGATATTATAAACAAAAAAAAAAATTCAACTTGTACGCACATTTTCATACATGCATACATATATATATATATGTATATATGTGTTATATAATATTTTTTTGCTGTTTATTAATTATTGTTTATAATTTAATTAAAATAATTACAAATTATTTAATTAAAATATGTAATTTAACAAAAATATAAAAGAAAAAAAAATCAAGAAAAATCTTTGCATGGCGTAATACCTTCATCCTATAAGACCTTGTGGCGCAGTATCTTGAACGACGAAAATTTCAAAATTCAAAATATTAAAATTACTCGAAGACCAAATATTATGTGACAAATTTTGTTGCATTCTTGTTTACTCGACGAAACAATTCGTTTCGTCTCATAGAGCCTTACCTAACGACTAGTTGTCGTGGCCGTAAACTTAACGCAACAAGAAGCTACTTCATCCTATAAGACCTTGTGGCGCAGTATCTTGAACGACGAAAATTTCAAAATTCAAAATATTAAAATTACTCGAAGACCAAATATTATGTGACAAATTTTGTTGCATTCTTGTTTACTCGACGAAACAATTCGTTTCGTCTCATAGAGCCTTACCTAACGACTAGTTGTCGTGGCCGTAAACTTAACGCAACAAGAAGCTATCGTACCCTTTGTTTTGGCGCGATGATACCCCTACATTTGTGCAACGACGTTTTCATCGTGCCAATGTTTAAGCGACCGAAGTTGAAGTTCGTCACGGAAACTGTGTATTGTAGTAGTGATTAAAGTAACACATGCTCCGAAGAAGAAGTCGAACCTGGTATAAGGAGTCCACAACAACCAATTAGCCACCAAACCACTCCATATCTTTGTGTAAAGATTGATTGCATTATTATTTAAACAATTGTTCATTTTTTTTAATGGGTAATGTTAGGGAGACAAAATTTACAAACTAAATGATGTGTCGCCGATAGGAATAAGCACGTTGATGAACGCTTAAGTAATAATCCAATAATCAACTTTCATGTCATTTTTTTTACAAAATTTTATTTATAAATTGAGTCTTGCTCGCATCACCCTTTTTTTATAGTCATATTTAAATGAGTTTTGTCTCTCCATGTAATAAAAATAAAACCAAGTCTTTCTCTGAAATTAAAACAATTTTTCCAACGAACCTTGACACTAAGATAAAGAGGTATTTCACTAAAATTCAACTTAATTAGCAAGAACTACATAGCTGGGCAAAAGTAAAATAAGTAAATAGAAAATAGAATCATAATAATATTCCACATTTTACCTAGAAACCGCGCTGAATGGGAGAGTGAAGCGGAAGGAAGAGTAATTCTATTGGTCGATGAGTGTCAACTTCATGCAGTAAGAGATTGACAAGGATATAAACGCTTTATTTTCAAAGCCCGAAATCTGTTAACCCAAAACATTCCTCATATTACTCAAACTCTTCCCTTTTCTCATCCCCTAAAATCTTTTGCTTTTCCTTTTCCCGACTACAAATCTTTATTTTTAATGTCTGTATATATTATCTTATATTTTTAATTATGATATTCTCTCTTTGGGTGCAAAATAATTATAGGCCCATTTGGATTAAACCCTAGCTAGCAATATATGTATTTTCCCCATTGTGAAAACCTCGTACCTTCTCTCTCTATCTCTATATAGCTTACACATCTCTAAACCCAACCTAGGTCTTTTAAACCCTTCAGCCTCAGCCACAGTCATTCCTCCTCTCTTATCTCTCTTTCAATTTTCCCATATTTGATCGGTTACAAAGCATAATATTAATGGAGATGAAGAGAGGAGAGGTTGCGCTTCAATGGTTTAATACTACAGCCCCGAACAACGACCATCTAGTCCTCTCCCCCTACATCTTCCCTGAAAATCACCTTCGTCGCGATTCTCCTTCTGCTTCCTTGCCGGACATCTGTTGGGACCCTAGTCTGGGGAACGTTTCTTATCAAAACGCCATGCTCCCAAATCATCTATACCAAAACCCTAACCCCTCACAAAACACCAATCTCAACAATAATACTGATTTGGCTGATCAGAGCCAAAATCAGGATCATCTCCCTGCTGCTTTGAATCGACTGAGCATTTCGAATAACAATTCTCATCATCATGATCATCAGCCTCAGCTTGGTGGTACTGCGTCGAATCTAAGAGCAAACAGCTTCTCAGGAGGTAATGGTTTTACTACTCAATACCCATCCCCTCATCATGTACAGGAGGAGGAGGAATATGTGGAGAGGTTGAAGAATCAGTATGTTTTGTTGATGGCACAGATGGATCAGTACGTGAGGCTTCATGGATCCCTTTCCAATCATGGTATCACTAATAACCATAATTTCAATGGTTCTCTTCCCCATTCTTTGTCAGTGGCACGCAGTAATTTTCCTTTGATAGAGGTGGAACCTACTTATACAGGAGGGGCAAGTCGGAGTGGGAGTAGTAGTACTTCTAGGCCAAATAATATTGCTCAATTTTCCTCTGCTGATCAATTTGGTGCTTATGGATATCGTCCAATGAGGCCTAATAATTCGCTGCGAAACGGATTAACTAGCAGCCGCGGATCATCATCAAGGTATGCTAATGGGTCAGGACGACAGCGTCTAAATACTAATTTCTCATCATCATCGTCATTGGAACAAAGGGGCCAAGTGATGACTAGTAATAATTTAATTACCAAAGATCATGATCATGCCATCAGGGGATCAAGGTTTGCTAATGGGTCTGCACGGCAGCAGCATCCAAGTACTTTCTCTCTGACTTTAGAAGAAATAAGAGGCCAAATTGCTTTGGTGGCCAAAGATCATGCCGGGTCTAAATTTTTGCAGAAGAAGATGGAGGAGGGCAAGCCGGAGGAAATTGCGATCATTTTCTCCGAGGTCATGGAGGCGGATTTCCGTGAATTGATGGTTGATCAATTCGGCAACGAACTTGTTCAGAAACTTGTTGAAGCCACCAACAAAGAAGGACTGTCCAAAATGCTTGACTTGGTGATGAGTGATGAGAAAAAACTCAAGGACATATGCACTGATCAGCACGGGTACAAATGATACGTCATTGATATTTTTTTTTTTTTTTCTAATTTTTTATTTCAGTAAGTGAGGGTGATGACAAATTCAAAAACTTAATTCATGTCGTAATGTAAAGTACTCTCTACCACCGAAGCTATAAGTCCTCAAAATTATTTTAAGTGAACCGAAAACCAATTTTTGATTGTGCAGAAGTCGAGCAATGCAGAAACTGCTGGAGCGCGTTGAAACCCGAGAGCAACAGTCGGCATTCATGCGGATTCTGAAGCATATAACGATTCCCTTGAGCAAGACCCAGCCTGGTTATTATGTGATTCAAGTTTGCTTGAAACATTTCTCTCCTGAATCCGCCAAGGTAAGGAATGTGCTCTTCATATAATATATATATATATATATATATATATATATATATGTGTGTGTGTGTGTGTGTGTGTGTGTGTGTGTGTGTGTGTGTGTAAAACTTAAATTGATCAACCACTATTTTTATCGTGTATCTTATTAAGTATGATTGATTTAATTACTGCACTATCTATCATCTTGTGGAGGAAGAAATTAAGGCTTGCAGCTAAAGGATCAATAATCTATCATTTGTAAATTTACCCAGGATAAATTACTTGTTCAATGCACCAGGATAAACGTATAAGCTTTAAGTTTTGTTTAGCATTTGAATATGTATGACATGACCTACTAATTTTCATGTTGGATAGGTGAAAACAGACAGCTGGCTTGTAATGGGCACACATTTCATTTCGTCTTTAACTTTATATGCATAAAATGCATAAGAAAAAGTTTATCATTTGAAAAATATTATGTACACATTAATTAGTTATATATGTACAATCATGTCCAAAATATGATGTTGAAGGAAACTCAATATAATTTTTTGAACTACTAATTTTCCTGTTGGACTTGTCTTGCAATTTGTTCTTCATAGAGAAAGTATATACACAATCTTGTAGTTAAAAGCATCACCATTTTATTATCTTAATGACTTTTTTGTTCTTAATGGAGGTGCGATATATAATGAAACAAGCGTGTAGTTAAAAGGATCAACCATTTTATTATCTCTAGTTGTTTGTTCTTTATAGATCTGATATATAATGAAATAAGTTTGTAGTTAAAAAGGATTAATTATTTCATTGTCTTTAAGACTTATTTGTTCTTCATAGAGGGGCAATATAAAATGAGACAAGCTTGTAATTAAAAGGATCAACCATTTTATTATCTTTAAGACTCGTTTGTTCTTCATAGAGGGGCGATATATAATGAAACAAGCTTATAGTTAAAAGTATCAACCATTTTATTATCTTTAAGACCTGTTTGTTCTTCATAAACAAGCAATACATAATAAAACAAACTTGTAGTTAGAAGGATCAACCATTTCATTATATTTTAAGAATTGGCTCTTCAATCGATGGAATAACAAGAAATTAGCACAGCGAAACATTAGAAGTTATGCATGGGTATGTGGCTAGCTAGTTCTTCAATACACACATTGGCTTTGGGATACATGTTGTAAGTGTATGCCACAACCTTCTAATACTTCGTATGTTTGGATAAAAATTTGTTAATTTTGGTAATGATTAATTAGTTAGATCTTAATTTTGGTTAATTTTGCACCTAAGTTGTATAATATAAATTGTTGTCATGGTATATTTTATATAGATTTTGTAGCTGAATTGATGTAGTAGAGAGTTAATTTCCAATTATAAGTCTTTCAACTGCAAATTGTTATTATTTTGCAGGGTCTTCTAGAATTAGTATACGAAAACTGCCTTGCTCTTGCAAAAGACAAATTTGGGTGTTGCTTAGTGCAAAGTAGTGTTCATTATGCTTATACAGAAGCTAAAGAGCGTCTTGTGGCTGACATAACTGAAAATGCTCGAGTTCTCTCTGAAGATCCTTACGGGTTTGTCCTCTAACCTACATGTTTGTCATATATGTAAATTGTTTTACGCTTAACTACATTTCTCAATTCTCAAGTGGAACAGTTCTGTTGATTTTGACTTCACGATATGTGAGTGATGTAGTCATCAACGCAACGAGTAGATGGAGTGTACATACTATTGTTTGAGATATATTTACTTCTTTCTTGTTAACCATTTGTTAGGGTAAATTAGACCACCTCGTCGTTTTATCTCATTAGAGAACTGCGGGCAATATGTTGGCAGTCGTGAAATCACACTTTTCCCTTTAATTTGTTTTTGAACTTCCTTGGCATTTGGAATTTATCTGAAGGAACAATCATATGTTAACTTTATTTATAATTTTAAATAGGTCATATCTTAACTTGTATATCAGGTCGTTATGGTTATAGGCAATATAATAATGGGAGTTTTAACGAAACATTTTTAGTACTGTTCACTTTTGACAAAAATGACATTTTTACTCTAAAAAGTCACTTTTAGTAAGTTTTCAAACCCTTTTGTTAGTTTTCCTTATAATATAACTAGCTTGTTAATTTGGACCGTGATTTAGGTGGACTTTGTATTACTAGATAGTGCTTAGATTAATCGGCCATAATGATCGGATTCGTCATACCTATTCAGAAAATGTCAGTGATTATTCCATATAGTTCCTGAACAGATAGCAATAATTCTAGGGTTTCTAAGAATTCAACGAAGATAAGGAGCTCGGATTGATTTCTATGAAAAATGAACTTGGTTGATTACAAAGGTACGTAATATCTATGTATACTTCGAGCTCATAATTATAGGTTAAATAATCTCCTATTCCCATCTACTTCATTCCCCTCCTCTCACACATTGTTTTTTGTCTTATTGTCTTTATAAAACAAATCAATATAAGATATTGACGTGACTTAACCGTGACCGTATAAATAAAAGGGGAAGAAAGAGGAGAGAGATTAGGAGGGGAGAGAATCGTTCTCCCTAAATAACAAGGTTTAAACTATAGTAGAAACATAACATGTTTCTGGTATCTCACAAGTATTACCTTAATCTAATTGTAGTTGACACATATAACATCTATGATACTATATTCTCCTTTTGTTTTTTACCAGGAACTATGTCGTGCAGTACATAATTGGATTAAAGAACCCGCGTGTTACAACTGACATACTAGCACAACTTGGAGGTAGTTTTGTTAATCTATGCATGAATAAGTATGGCAGTAATGTGGTTGAGAAGATCTTGAAAGAGGCTGGAGAAGAGCATGTCAATGCCATTGTTTACGAGATGATTAATAGTCCACACTTTTTGGCTCTTCTTCAAGATCCTTATGGGAATTATGTTGCTCAATCTGCTCTGGGAGTATCCAAGGTAAAATCATACACAAAATGCTTTTGCTGCACTAACTTGTTAACTCCCTTGGGTTGATTATGGCAATATCCAAAAATCGATATGAACGTAATCTCATTTAAAATGTATGGTGTTAGATTGATAATTCAGTATTCGGTGACATAAAATCTTATATATATCTAAAAAGAGAGGACATTACCTTGATACATGTAAACAATTATTAAATTTAATAATCTTTCTTTCGTTAAGTAATCTTGGATGCCTCCTTTGTTGTTGGATTATTGTAACTTTCATGAAACTGTATAGTGTTTATGTGTCTATCAAATGATCTATTTGTCACTACATACTAGGTCACATGACCAGTTTCATAGTGATAGATACAAACAATTCATATCGCCGTTGGATGAAATTTTTCTCCCTTATTTTTCCCCCGTTATATTAGAACGAATCAAAAGTCTGATGTATTCTAATCTTATCTTATCACACAACCTACTTTGCTTCTTTTTTTTTTTTTTTTAATTCCAATATTTGGACATACATACCTTCGAAGAAATTTGAACTTTCCATTTTCTGTTACCTCTTATGTCCACTGATCATGTCTTAAAGGAATAAACAGTCATGGTTTAGAGCCCTTAGCTCTCTATCACTTGTGTGCACAATCAAAAAACCATTTGATACCAATATACATGTTGTAGTGATCTAATCTGTATTTGTTGTTGGCAAAGCAGGGAGCTGCTCATAATACTCTTGTGCAACTCGTTCGGAGCCATTACCCTTATCTCCACAGTCATCTTTACGGGAAAAGGGTGCTGGACAAAACCAGGGGTCACAGGCATCGTTACTAAATCATGTAAACCACAAAATGTAGCTTGACCAGCAGACGGAAGGGCCATAACCTTGCCGATTCTGGGCTTTTGTTATGTTGCATTATCTCTCTATCCCTAACTCTTTAGAGTCGACTTCTTATTGTTGTTGCTAGGCTAAATGTTTTAGTGGCAACCTTGTTGTGGTTGTTAATTATAGTATAATTGTATTAGGAGGACTAAACTTTGTTGTTGTTATGTTGTCTTTTTTTAAGGCCCTTGTGGTAGGGAAGTTAGCGTGGAGGAAGAGTTCATCTGCACTATAATATGGCATGTGTTTCAAGCGCTTGATGCACTAACCAAGCCATTAGGTGGATGTTTGTAGATTATGGAGGCTTCCCAATGTTGCTAAGTTATAGAGATTTTGATCTCAGAATATTGATATATAATCTATGGTGTTTTTTAATATGTTTGGCTAAGATTTTAATTTTGACAGTTATGCATGCGTGAATAACTCAACTATTTATGTATGAAGTCATCAACAATCACATGGGTGATTGTCGCTAGCATTTGACTTTGATTTTGTTGTTGCTACTTGCTAAAGAATGGCTTGACCGTAGAAAATTCAATGGAGATTGTCACTATTTTAAAAAACAAACTTTATTATACCTTTTATCAACTAAATCAAATTATTCAATAATATTTATGTCAAAAAACAAAGTAATCAATATTTGTTACTCATGACGGGCCATATGATGGTGTAAAACTTCCCTTAGAGCAATTCCATCTTTAAAGATTTTGCACAAGCACCTACCGCATTTATCCACTCAAGTGAACAGTAATAGACCTCAATGAATAGTAATAGGCCAAAGCATCTCCACCCCTAAAACAAAAAATAGGCTGGTCAATTTTATTAAAATATTATTATTTTTTATTATAAAATAATAAAATTAATTATTTTATTTTTAATTTATGACTTTAAATTTTTTTTTTTTTGGGGGAAAAAACGTGGACCGTTGATTTGTGATCGAATGGTCCAATTTAAAAGTGAAAGTCGAATTTTTTTTTACCGTTGGAAATCCAACGGCATAAATTAGGCCACGTCACCCACCCAACGGAGATGTTAGTGTGCCTGCGCCACTGGGCCCCGCCTTTGATTTTGTTGTCTGCTACTCGCGCCCACGTGCCATGCGCCAGGCACAACAACACAGATGGCCCGGTCCCAAGGTCTGTTAAAAATGGGCTGGTCTGGAGACTAGCTTAGGTTGGGTGCTAGGCAAACACACGGGCTAGAGTGAATTGACAGGGTGCCAGCCTGGTTTTTTTACTAGGTGCTGGGCTATTCTACCTCCGGTGGAACTGCTCTTAGGGTGAAGATTATAGAATTATTCTATCTTTATTAACTTTCAATTGGAATTGTCTACGTGTAGGTATTGTAGCTAAATCTAAAAAATAATACCAAAATTAGGTAATAAGTACCCTGAAATTAGATGATAAACACAAAACCAGATAATAATCTTGGAGTGTCTTTAACCATTTAGACTAACAGTTCTTTTGAATACAATTTATCCTAGTTGTGAAGAAGATTTGAACTCGAGTGCATATAACAGTTCTTTTGGATACAATTTATCCTAGTTGTGAGGAAGATTTGAACTTGAATGCTTATAAGAGAGCAGGTCCGTTCTAATCATGGTGGCTACACCCAAGTCCCTTAACAGTTAATTTATTTCTATTTATTTATCTGGAACAAGAATAGCGGAGGATCCATATCTTGTAAGCGACAACACAAGGAGATGAGAAGGTGGACTCACAGATCAAACAGAAAAAAAAAACATTCATTTAGGAGAAATCTCAACTGGTGTAACATGTTGACCAAAAACCAGTAACCCCCACATAGCAGAAACCTAACAAAACAATGCAAACAAACCACAAGACAATTTCAAATTTTCACTACCTCACTGGGGATTAATATTTTGCGAAAAGCTCACAGAGCTCTGTTTTTTCGTTAATACATGCATCGACACTATTGTCATACCATCTAGATGATGGTCTCAAAGATACCGTAAAGAGGCAGTAATAACTCTGAACTTCATACAAATCATAAACTAGGCCATTCCACAAAAGCAGGTGAATTTGTGACTCCGCAAATGGCGAAGGAAGAACAGCTCTGCTTTCCAATAACAACCAAAAGTCGCAAATGATGAAGGAAGAACAGCTCTGCCTTTTAATAACAACCAAAACAGATAGCTATGGCTTTACTCTGAATCTGATGAGTCGGCCTTGCTGCTTTGCCGGACACTCCTGGTTTGTGCACTAGACTTCATAGATGATTCACCTTCATAAAAAATGACTTGGGCTTTAGCCAACCTCTCTTCCAGTTCTTCTGTGCTGAAGTCGTCTTTCCCACCAAGCTCATCGAATCCAACCTATTGCAAAATGGACACCAGCCATTAGAAAGCAAATTATCAATTTAGTCTATGGTCTGCAAGTCCTTCCTATACATACCACATAATCATCCACTTTGGCATTCTTAATAAGAGCAATGGTCGGAAGAACAACAATCTTGAGCTTCTCCGCTAAGAAGGGACTTTTCTCAGCATTGATCCTCACAAAACGTGTCTCCATGTGTTGCTTCGCCAATATACTCAAGTGCTTGTCCACTACCTGCAAATGAAATGTACATATAAATTGTTTGTCCTAACTTTTGAGTAAACTTTATCAGTAATACAAGTACTCATTAGATAAAACCTAGGATATTTAACCAATACCAACAACAGCTAGAAGTGATATTGTAGAAGCCCCATATACATCTAGGTGATCAAACATTTTGGGAATAAGCACTGAAATCAGAACAGGTACTAGCTCTCTACAATATGCATCTAAGACAAAAGTAATACTTCTTCATATCCAAAACATCCACAAATTTCTGAACATTGTCCATACATTTTAACTTCCAATCAACAAACCCCAAACAGAAAGACTTCCAAAAGCAACTCCAGAAAACGGAAAATGCCAAACTTCAAAACTAACTTAGTCCGCAGGTGTATGCTCAATAATTTCATCATATCTATCCAAATTATCAAAGGGGTTCCGAAAGAACTCATCTACAAGTTCCTTTTTTCATTCATATTGTTTCCTCTCTGTAAAGAATTGCATCCTCCCTTCTCCCTTTATACCCCTGAACTTCTGTGTGCCCCGAGAAATGAACACCCAACTTAACCGATTATAAACCACAGCATCTACATCACTCCCTCCAATCACCAAATACAAAATTCAAAATTCATACAATGTCCCTCCTGCTACTTTCCACACTTCAAGCTCAGAAAACACAACAGTTTACACTAAAACTACAACTTTTTTGCCGAAATTCAAACAATTACACCTAGAAAATACACCCCAAAACTAGAATTTTAACAGAAAGCTTCAATTTTCTTACAATGGTACTTAAACAAAAAGTTAAAATTCAACCTTGCAGGGCCAATTTTCGCGGTAAAAGTGGCAGACGACCCGGTCGCTGGCCTTGACGGCAGAGAAGAAGTCCTTCTCGGAAGGAATCTCAGAGTACTCGCCATGTCCGAGGGAGATCCAACGGCTGCGCTTCTCCGCCATTTTCTTCATTTGCTGAAGCCTCCGCTCTCTAAGCGCCTCCAGATCGTCATCGTCAACTCGATCTAGGGCTGCGATCTCCTCGTCGAGCTTGTCCTCCACCGCCTTCGCAACCGTTAGCAATTGCTTCTCCAATATCTACCAGAAATCATCGAAAAGCTCAGTTTTTTAATGTACATATGTAAATGTATGTAAAATTGAGAAGGAGAGAGGTTACCTCTTGAACCGCTCGGTTCTCCATTGTTGAATTGGATGAATTTGCAGAAGCTTTTTTCGGATGAAAAATGAGATTTCGGAGGGGGGAGAGAGGGAAAGAAAGAGGGCGGTCTCTTTTGTGTTCTGGACGAAAATGCAATTGCAGACGACGCGTCTTGTTGTTTGGGGTTTGAAACCGAACCGGGCCTGGTGATGAGCGGGCCTTGTCCACCATGATCCAAAATCCCTTTTTGTTTTGTTTTTAATATTGATATCCCTACGCGAATAATGCTTGGTAATCCAAATTTGTAAACAATTAAGTATATGATGCGTGATTAATAAAAAATAAATATGTTAATCAACATTTGTAATAATACAATCATCAACAACTATATTATATTGTTTACAAAATTTGGTCTAAAAAGTTGGTCTCCGTAGCATTACCTTATCTACATTAATGGGGTGAGGAAAGTGAATTCAATTTCACAATGGGCTAACTATAATAATTTAGTTTGTATTCACCGTTGGAGATAATCAAATCAAAGATTCTTCACTTACAAAAAAAATAAAATTACCAAGAAACTGTAATACTATGTGTCCTTTTTTATGAAAGTGCTACTTGTACTGTATTTAATATTTATTGACTTGTATATCGAATTTTTGTTAAAGGTTAATTCAACCAATTGTATAGGTGGATTGAGATTTAGAATTTCCGCGTGGAAAAAAAAAAACCTTGGAATTTGAGACCTCTAATTCCCAAATTTAAATTCCATATAAATAGGTCTCATTTTCCTAATTTCTATGATTGAGAATTTAAAAATAACAAATTTCATATTTTCATTGTTCTTTTAAGCTAACCAAACAAGAAAATTCATAAATTCTAAAAAATAAAATCTCGTCATTTTAAAATTCCTTAGTAATCTTAAATTTCTCCATCCAAACGTAGTGTATTGGGTAATACTAGGGAGACTAAATTTGTAAACAAAATTATGGAAACTAAAGAACATGGAAATTGTTGATTGGTTTATTACTTAAGTATTAATAAATGTGCTCATTCCTATTAGTTCATCATTTAGTTTGTAAATTTTTTTGTCTTCCTAGCGTGACTCTTTTTTAAAACATGGTTGATGTCCATTAGTGGATTTGTTTGTGAGTACCACTAGACTAAATAATTATGTGCATGGTAGCTAACTTATCACAACTTCATGTCATGTTCAGTCACGTAAAATGCGTTTCAGAAATTATACTCATTTCAATTCCTCACTTTTCTTGCTAGCTTATTGTGAGGTTTAGTCCATTCCCCCACCCCCTTAGTGTACAGAATATAGTTTGTTCAAAAAACAAAAAATCTCACTTTCCCTGCATGTATTAACACCTGAGTATTAGAATTATTCCAATCCTTAACTTCTTTCTGTCTACTTACATTGTCCATTACATCTTTAGAAAACACGTTTATTTCCCCTATCCAAACATAGTGTTAAAAAATTTGAATGTGACATCCCACATCGCCCAGGGGTGATCCTTATATGTATATCTCATCCCTACCTAGCACGAGGCCTTTTGGGAGCTCACTGGCTTCGGGTTCCATCGGAACTCCGAAGTTAAGCGAGTAGCGCACGAGAGCACTCCCAGGATGGGTGACCCATCGGGAAGTTCTCGTGTGAGTTCCCAAAAACAAAACTGTGAGGGAATGGTAAGCCCAAAGCGGACAATATCGTGCTACGGTGGTGGAGCGGGCCCGGGAAGTGGTTCCGCCCCGGGCCGGGATGTGACAATTTGGTATCAGAGCCTAACCCTGGCCGCGTGTGTGCCGACGAGGACGTCGGGCCCCTAAGGGAGGTGGATTGTGACATCCCACATCGCCCAGGGGTGATCCTTATATGTATATCCTATCCCTACCTAGCACGAGGCCTTTTGGGAGCTCACTGGCTTTGGGTTCCATGGGAACTCCGAAGTTAAGCGAGTAGCGCACGAGAGCACTCCCAAGATGGGTGACCCATCGGGAAGTTCTCGTGTGAGTTCCCAAAAACAAAACCGTGAGGGAATGGTAAGCCCAAAGCGGACAATATCGTGCTACGGTGGTGGAGCGGGCCCGGGAAGTGACATTGAAGGTTTGAGCTACTTATGCAATCTTCTATTTGATATTTATCAACAATCAATGACAAATTTATATATAGAAACAAGTTCGAATATGTTAATAAATAATAAATGCAAATCAATAATTTGGCACTGAACAAAACGAAATTAATATTAAACAGATAAACTGAAGATCGAGGCTTATGTACCGCAATGTCTTTGAAATAGAATTTTATCTCTGCTATGTGCTTGTAGTTCGATAGACCTCTACTTCAAACATTCTCAGACTTCATCTGAAAGGATAAGTCTGTGTTGAAAAATAAAACGGTTAATTAAATCCGAAATTAATTTAATAAATTAAAAAATTAACCCAGATTTTGATAATTAATTATATATTAAAGGATGAGTTTGTTGTCCTTGAATCCTATAACATCCCAAAGTCCAAATCCAACGTTCAAGCCCAATATGCTCCCAATGGTCAATCTTTTCAATTACTTTGTATGTGAAATTTCCCAACTTAAACAATGTGGGACAAATAAGATAGAAAAAAAATTGCACTCATCCTCCAGCCACTCAATGAATTTCCAATTCTAAACTTCTTTGTGTCTACTTACATTGTGTTATTTTGTTTCTCCAACTCCCAACCTCCCTTCCCTCCCCCTTAGGCCTGGGCATACGATGGGGCAAGTGTTAACACAATACCCAATTCCACCCTCATTCTCAAATCACAAACCCAATTCCACCCAAACGAAACTTCGACCACTCCACACTTGTTGGCAATTTTTTTTTAAGCATTTTATGTATTTTAAGAAATTTTGGTGAATTTTTACACGTAATTGACTTATCAAAGAATTTTTTTCTAAATTCGCAACTTATAATATTTTATCTGTTGTAAGCCTATTTGATTGAGCGATCTAGGGTTAGAAAGAGAGGGGTGCGGCAAGCTTTAGGGAGAAGAGAGATTGATTTAATTGTGATGTGTGTTTGATTCACCCCATTGTGCCTTTATTTATAGTAGTAGAAAGGCTAAAACATTTCCCTTTAGGATTACAACATTTAATAGGTAATCTAATCCTAATAGGAATATATAATACTTTCCCAGATTACCTAGGATTTATACAATCACATTCCTATTCTAAATATGACTGCAACACTCCCCCTTGAGTGTGTAAATACTCAACAAACCATCGCATCAGATCTTCAGCAGATAAGTAGAATAGTTGATGAAGTCATCGGCACAACGAGTGATCGCGAGTCTCAAATTTACTTTGAAGTATGCATTTGTAAAAACTCACAAAAACCTTACTATGGTAAAACCATAGACTAAGGAGAAAAGTAAGAAAATATGCATAATGTCTAAAACACTCGTCAAACTGGACGAAGGTAGTGAACTTAACAGAGTATGATCATCCCAGGATGGGTGCCTCGTTAAAACCTAGTTAGTTAACAAAAATCCAATGGGAAAAATGCTCTTAATCGTAGGGAAAAAGAGTACATTAAGATCAAGTGAGTATGCTTCAAGATACCCCCTTGAGTTAGACATAACTTCTAAATAAGAGAACTACAAGCGATTCAACTCAGATAAGTTACGCATACTGATTCCTTGGACGAGCTTCTGAAATGTAGACTTGGGCAATGACTTAGTAAAGAGATCGGCCAAGTTGTCTTGGGAACAAATTTGCTTGACTTTAATGTTCTGATACTACTGCTGCTGGTGTGAGTAAAAGAACTTCGGCACTATGTGCTTGGTGTTGTCTCGCTTGATGTATCCCTTCTTTAGTTGCTCGATACATGTTGCATTGTCTTCAAAGATCGTTGTAGGAAAGTCAACGACTGATGTAAGACCACTAGTGCTTCGAATATGTACCATAACTTCTCTCAGCCAAAAACACTTATGCGATGCTTCATGCAGGGCGAGAATCTCAACATGGTTAGACGAATTCGCAACTAGGGTTTACTTGGTAGACCTCCAAGATATAACGGTGTCTCCAACGGTAAAGACATAACCCGTTTGAGAACGTGCTCTATGTGGGTCAGACAGATATCCAACATCTACATAATTAGCAAGGCAAGAATCAATCCGAGAGCTATAGGGGCGGCAATATTCAGAGATTCACGGGTATAGAACAAGCTCAAATCCGTAGTACCCTTGAGTAGCGGAAAATGTCTTTAACACCATTTCGGTGTCTGCATGTGGGCGCATTGCTATATCTAGCCAATAGATTCACAATGAAGGAGATGTCGGGTCTAGTACACTGAGCCAAGTACAATAAAGTCCCAATTGCACTTAGGTAAGGAACTTCGGGTTCCAAAATCTCTTCCTCATCCTCCTTTGGATGGAAGGGATCTCGTTTAGCATTTAGAGTTCGAACGACCATAGATGTACTCGAAGGCTTCGCTTTATCCTCATTAAAACGACGCAACACCTTTTGGGTGTAGTTCGATTGATGTACCAGGATTCTATCCGAACAATGCTCGATTTCTAGGCCGAGACAGCATCGAGTTTTCCCAATATCCTTCATCTCAAATTCTGATTTTAGGTGTGCAACAATTTCCTCAAGCTCTGCAGGAGTTCCAATGAGGTTTATGTCATCGATATAAACTACAATGATTACAAATTTGGAATGTGACTTCTTTATGAACACGCATGGGCATAGTTCGTTGTCCACATAACCCTAACTTGTCAAATATTCACTCAGACGTTTATACCACATCCACCCGGATTGTTTCAATCTGTATAGTGACCTCCTCAGTCTAATTGAGAGAGTGTTCCGTGGTCTAGAACTATTTGAGCCAGTCAATGGAAGTCCTTCTGGAACTTTCATATAGATTTCTGTATCTATATCCCCATAAAAATACGTGGTTACCACATCTATAAGTTGCATATTCAGTTTTTCGGAAACTACCAAACTGATTAGGTAGCGGAACGTTATAATGTCCATTACGAGGGAATATGTCTCATTGTAATCAATCACAGGGCGCTGAGAGAAACCTTGTGCTACGAGGTGTGCTTTGTATCACACTATTTTTCATTCTTTTCATTACGCTTCTTCACGAAAACCCATTTGTAGCCAACACGCTTCACGCATGGTGGTGTAGGAACGATAGGTCCAAACACTTTACGTTTCGCGAGCGAATCGAGTTTAAACTGGATTGCTTATTTCCAGTTTGACCAATCGGTTCTACGTTAGCATTCATTGATAGAATGTGGTTTAATGTCGTCGTTAAGCATGATGTCAGTAACTACTGAGTACGAGAATGCATCGTCAACGATCATCTCATTCCTATTCCAAACCTCATCCAATACTGTGTAGTGGACCAAAATCTCACGATTCTCGGAAGGTCGGCATGTTTCATTTGAAGCATCATCATAATTTAGAATAACCTCATGCGTTGGAACGGATGAGTGAGCGATGATTGGATTCAAACTAGAGTTACTAGTTGATGCCATTTTCCTCTTCCAGGGTTGTGAATCCTTTGAACCAGGGGGTTTGCTACGGTTCAAGGTCGGAGTAGATGATTAGCTAGCCACCAATGTACCTTGCCGTATGGAGGGTGCGGCCTGCTTTGAGCAATGCTCTAAAGATCTATAATTCGACACACCTCAGTTTCAATATGGGCAGTGTAGGGATCTAAATGAGACATAGTAGGAGCATACGACAACAATTCGCAGCGTTCTATGGGAATGTTAGAATGCTTATCTCCCCCTAACGATGGGAAAACTGTCTCATCAAAGTGACAATCCACAAAACGTGCGGTAAAGAGATCTCCTGTCAAGGGTTCTAAGTATCAAACATTTGATGGCGAATCATAACTGACATAGATTCCCATTTTTCTTTGAAGACCATTTTGGTACGTAGTGGCGGCACTATTAGCACATAAATGACACACGTAAACACCCGTAAATGCGAGACGTCAGGCTCATATCTAGTGACCAACTGTAACGGTGAATGTGGTTGGGTAGCAGTGGGCCTCAGGCAGACCAACATAGCTACAAGCAATATTGCATAGCCCCAAGCAAATACCAACAGTTTGGTTCTCATAACCCAAGTTCGAGCTATCAATTGAAGGCACTTTATGAAAGCTTCTGCCAGGCCATTTTAGGTGTGAACATGGGGCACATGATGTTCCACATCAATCCCTACTGACATGCAATAATCGTCAAAAGTCTATGATGTAAACTCTCTAGCATTATCCAGTCGAATCGACTTAATCAGATAATCAGGGTGGTGAGCCCTCAGCTTAATGATTTGAGCTAGAAGTTTAGCAAACGCGGCGTTGCATGTGGACAACAAGCAAACATGTGACCACCTTGTCGATGCATCAACCAACACCATAAAATATTTAAATGGTCCGCAGGTTGGTTGGATAGGTCCACAAATGTCCCCTTGAATCCTCTAAAGAAATTTAGGGGGGTCGTGAATAATCCTTGTATGGGAAGGTTGAATATTCAACTTCCCTAAAGAACACGTTTTGCATGACAGAAATCCAACATAGGGATGTAACTTATACCCATAAGAAGATTTGAGGATACAGCGCATCATGTCAAGTCCAGGATGTCCCAAACAGTCATGCCAAAGCAACAAAGTGTCCTGGAACTCAAGCATAGGGCTAGCCACATTGTGGGCTTCTAATGGATGTACAACCCACTCAGCAAACATTCCAACTTCTCGTAAATATGCTTCTGGCCATATTCGTACGAAGTGATACAAAGAAATTCAGAACCATGATCTTCAGTGGTTTCAAGATGATATTTATTATCTCAAATATCTCTAAAACTCAGCAACGTTCTTCCGGAACGTGGAGAATAAAGTGCCTTATTAATGGTCAGAATTGTACCATTAGATAACATGATATGTGCCTTTCTGGATCCTTCAATCAGGTTGGATGGGCCTGAGAGAGTTGTCGAATGAGCTTTCTTGGGTATGAAGTTAGTAAAATAGTGTCGTTCACGCAAAATGGTGTGTGTGTTGCACTATCTGCCAGACAACTAACTTCCCCACTAGACATACCTAGAAATAAATTGATTGAATTGTTCACATACAAAAATATAAGTCCACTCATTCAATTAAGCAATTCAAGAAATAATATCCATTCAAATAACAATCCATAATGCAAAACAAACCAAAACCAAACAAATTATTCCAAATACATAGAAAACTTGTTCAAAATTAGACCATAAACCTAGCAAATTAGGGGGGGTAGGGTTGGGCACTCTTAGTGGGTTTGGCCACTAGGGGTAAACGCCCTAAAAATGTGTCTAATTTATTCATCCATAGGCGCTGATGCCTCCTGGAAGTCCAATATCTCTATGGATGTAGTTGCATCTTCCAGATGATCCACATGTGTAAAGTTAGACTCATGACGAGAATGATACGTGGCAATGGCCTCAGGGGAAGCTTGGCATAAACGTGACCAATGATCCTTTGATCCACAACGATAGCATATGTCCTGTTCAATAGAAGCAGCCTAAATGGGAGCTTTGCCCTTGTTCTTGAAGTTTGGGACCTTAGGGGATAGTGATGGACGCTGCTAGGTCGCAATTCTTCCCTTAAGTGGGGCACTTTGTTGACCTTGGGCCCGTGGTTGGGCTTGTCGCCCATTGCCATGGCCATGACGATTCTTTCGTCGCTTATGGTTGGTAAAATAGCTTGCATGCACTTCAGGCACGGCATTCGAGACAGTGGGTCGATCTTGATGATTCTTCATCAAAAGCTGGTTCTGCTTTTCAGTAAGAAGTAAAACAGAGATCAAATCCGAAAACTTGGTGAATTTATGTGCCTTATATTGTTGCTGCAGGAAAATATTGGTGGCATATAAGGTCGAATAGGTCTTCTCCAAGAAATCTGATTCGGTTAGTTCCACTTTGCAGAATTTCAACAAAGAATGGATCCTACAAACTTCAGAGTTGTATTCATTCATGGATTTAAAGTCTTGGAAGCGAAGATGCTGCCAGTTGTGTCTTGCCTCAGGCAAGTATATGTCTTTCTGGTGATCGAAAAGATTGGCCAGAGCAAGCCAGAGGGTGCGTGGGTCCTCCTCAGCGAGATACTCAGTATGTAGTGCATCATGGATGTGTCTTCGAATGAAGATCATTGCAGTAGCCTTCTGAGCTTTGTCAATAGGTTTGTCGGCGATAGGTGTCTCGATGGTGGCTCTAATGCCCTTTGCAGTGAGATGGAGCTTCACGTCTTGAACCCACTTTAGATCATTTCTTCCGGAGACTTCTAGAGTGGAGAAATCGAGCTTGTTCAAGTTCGACATGTCCCTAAAACGGAGGGAGAAAACGTGATTAGTCATATGGTAAGCCATAGATATATATCGTAGAACATACAGGTTCTATAGACATGTAGTGGTTTAATTTATGCATGAAAACTACGGGTTTCATGTGGTATGTTTTAAATGAAAACTTCAGGTTTCAAAGGCACTAAATTTGAAACTACAGGTTCAATTTAGTTTTTATGAATAATTAGTTCATAATGAGAGGTTACTGCAATAAACATAGAATGCAATATGCTGATTTAAGTATAGTGGATTTGAGTTTCTTCGGGAACTCAAGTGTGAGAGCTTCGTTACTACGAAAGTATGTGACGGTTCAAAGTATAAAAATAAATTATTGAATTGTTGATGTCCAAAAGCGATATTCAGATCAATAATTTTGGATTCATTATCAGATTAACGGACTGTAGGTCATTTTTAATTAATTCAATAAATCGGGCCATACTAGGTCGATTATAGGAGCAAAATAATATTAAAATAATATTATTGGATCGAAAATAGAGCCCCAAAATAATTTGGGCTTTGTGTCGCGGGTGAAGGGCACGGTTTGGGTTGCCTTAAGCATAAGGCAAGGCCGAAAAGGTCCTTGGATGGTGGCTGCAGGCCACGGGATGGACATCAGAAGCCCCAGCCGCAGCTGGGTTGTGTTTTGGGCTGCAATGGAGTGCACGGACAGGTCCAGTGCAAGCTGGCCTGTATGTTTGCGCGGGAAAAGCTAAGCCCAGCGCATGGGCTGGCTGCAGGTGATGCAGGCCATGACGCGGGCCAGGGTGCAGGCTGCGAGCCTGGCAGCACAGAACCCAGCAACCTTAAAGGTTGCAGCGTGCAGGGAATAGGGCCCCAGCCAATCGGGGCTGGGTGGGATGAAGGCTGCGGGCCTTGGTGCAAGGGTGAGGGGCTGCAGGCCCATCCATTGGGACCCCAGGCCGAGATCTGGTATCAGTTTGCACAGAGAAGGTGCGGTGTCATGCATGAAACAAATATATATATTGAATAATATATGAACATATACAATATATATATATATATATATATTTATATATCGAAAGGAAAATATAAACATAGAAGGGTTCATGCATCATGGGGAATGTTTTCAAGCTTCACGTTTCAAATATCTTCCTTTATTGTAAGCGTACCTGATTAGCAGAAAACTAATAAGCCTTTGAATGTGGTGGATGATAGCCTCCTCTTACGATCAATTCCTCAGCTTCTGGCAAGAGCGTTCTCATAACGTGTTGTAGGCCTATTTGATTGAGCGATCTAGGGTTAGAGAGAGAGAGAGAGGGGTGTGGCAAGCTTTAGGGAGAAGAGAGATTGATTTAATTGAGAGGTGCGTTTGATTCACCTTATTGTGCCTTTATTTATAGCAGTAGAAAGGGTAAAACCTTTCCCTTTAGGATTACAACATTTAATAGGTAATCTAATCCTAATAGGAATATATAATACTTTTCCAGATTCCCTAGGATTTACATAAACACATTCCTATTCTAAATATGATTGTAACATTATCTTTAATTTTTGAAGTATGTCGTAAATCCAAATTTCATGAGTGAAATACGAAATTGTCAAAGTAAAAACTAAAAACAAACATTGCATGACAACTCTACCAATTCGAAATCGATCGCAATCCTTGACAATGTAAATTATGTAATTCACATTGTGACCTGCGAACTTTTGTTACCTCACCCGCTATATTTATTTCTTTTACTTGGTGCATACAAATAAGATTCCTAAATAATCTTCAAGTTCAACTTCTTGCACATTATTTTGGTCTTTCACTTCTACTTGTAGACTTGTAGTGGCTTCAACATCAACGGAAATAGGATTTGAAGTACTAGAGATAACTTTTTGAAACCAAATGGGAGTTTTACAAAGTATTTGGCAATCTCACAACCCAAAACACATATTGTGACGAGAGTGTAGTTGCGTCTTATATGGAAGAACAACTTATATGACATATGTTCACCGTTACGGTGTTCATGATAATAAGTTACAACATATGACTACGTGACAGAAAACTAATACATTTTATTATATTATTTTTTGGGCCCAAAATATTATGATTGGGCCGAGCAGCAAGATGTGCTCGGCCCAAGGTAATGACAAATACTATGGGCCGAATAATAAAACTCGGGCCAGCTGGCAGGGTCGGCCGAATCCTATCCTAAGAGGTCCAGATGAGTAGAAGGATCGAGGAAGTCCTGGTGCGACCAGGATTCTCGACCAGCAAGAGATAAAGCCTCAAAAGGAGGAAAATTCAGAATCCTAGAGGGGGTAAGATTGTTCGAGCTAGAGGTAAAATGGGACAAGGACTCCCAATCCAAATCCGAATGGGTTTCAGGGAACGAGGTGCTATAAATACAAGAAATTACGCAATAGAAAAGACCTTCAGAACTCAGCATACAATTGCCCTGCGCAAAACCTCTCAAACACCTTGAGATTTTTTCGTTTTCTTTTCCCTGCCGACACACCTTCAGTTTGGATAAACAACACTGTGGAAGCACCCGGCGAGCACCTTCAGTTTGGATAAACAGCACTGCTGCCGCAGAATCAGCCGACCGAGGAGCACCTTCAGTTTGGATAAACAGCACTGCGTCGAGGTCGACCGATTATCTATCTAAGTCTCGGCCAAGAAGGGTTTTCGAGCCCTTGTTGGTAGAGGTCATCTTACTAAGCCTTTCCGGCATAGTAGGGTGTTACGAATTGCATTGCTCGGCGTATTGGACGCCGAGTGGTTTTATGATTGGATACTCGCAAGTAAGCTTCAGGGTTCGGCATTCCGACGGCCGAACTACGTTTACCATCAAGACATATATCACATTCGAGTACCTGTGCCCATATAGTTTGGTCTCGATTCGGCGTGCTTATACTCTTACGAATATAATCACAGTGACCGAATCAGGTTCCGACGACTTGTGAACTCCGTAGAATTAGTAGCCTTGTCTTCAGGCTATAGAACCCAGAGGCCGAGAGCGTTCCTTCCTCGGTCGCAATCGCAAGATACAGAAGTCAACAGCGCACCCAACGCGACATCAAATTTTACTCTTCGGCCGAGCTTGGCCGACGAGTTGGCACGCCCCGCATTCAACTGAAGGACGTAGTTAGCTCATTAGTTACTCGCCCTGCGCGCCACGTAGGTTTTGTAATTTTTAGAGTCAACAATTATTAACACAAAATACCACGCAATTGTAAATCTATTTCATATAAATCTTTCTCTTTGTGTGAATGGTCCAATTAATTAATTTCCAACCTCCAAAGGCACAGGTGATCTTTAACAACATTGATTTTTCATTCTATTTTATTGAATTTGGTCAATAAACAAAGTTAATTTAGTTTTAAGGTTTTTGAATTGCAACTTGCATATACGACGATTCCCAAAGCCAAAAGATTCTCCCTCCCACCGCCCTAGTCAGTATAGCATTCATGTCCCCAGTCCAGATCTCTCTAATACTAATTGCTATGCACATGTTGTTGTCTCGTGTTTCCCTTCTCTCTTCGCTCAGTACTGAAAGTTAATGAACGAGAGTTTGAAATCGTAACGTAGTTGGTTAAAAGAAAAGATAAATGGATTAATGATTTCGTGGTAATACGATAGTTAAAAGATAGTTTTTATGGTAAAAAAATAAAAAAAATATAAACTTCTATGGTAAAGTCGGTTAGGATTTAGACTTAAAATTAAAAATTTCATCAATTCTTTGTTAATTATTGGCACATAAGCTCACATGTGATGCTGAAAGGATATAGTTAGTCTCACATGTGAGTTTTACATGCTAACAATTGATGAAGAATACCGTTTTAGCCTCGTATGTGTGACTCAGGTGCTAATAATTAACAGAGAGTTAACAGAATTTTCGATTTTGAGCATAAATACTAACAGAGTTCACCACATGAGCTTAAATCCTAATCTTTTTTACTACATGAACTATCTTCCCGTTATTCTATCACCACGAAAACTAATAATCCAATTTTATCGCTAATGAAAAATACCGTAATCATGAAAATAAAAACTGAAAAATTGAAATGATTATGAAACAAATAAAAAAGAAGACAAATAATTTATTTATTTTATGAAAATCCAACTGCCATTGGACATAAACAACCAAGATCAAGATCACAACATAAAATTATATAACTGGACTCATACCAAACATAAAAAGGATCAACTACCAATTCTTGCTATTATTACTAAAGCAGACCAACTTTAACCCTAATTAACATTCTCCATAAAGATTAAACTACACACAGAAAATTTGAGTAATTAAATTAGGGGCACTTGGGCTTGCCCTTGTCGTTCTTCTTGTCCCTGTAGCAAGGGCACTCGTGCTTGTTCCCATAAGTCCCAGAAGGCACACACTTGCACGCTTCACAGCAAATCCCACAATACTTTATGCATCGATCCCGAACTCCTGCTACTGCACACCTCGTCGAGCACTTGTCGCTGCAATATGCTGCAAGATTAATAAACCCAGTTAACATCTTAACCTACGGTGATCGAACGAATTAAACTTTTCAAAGCAGATGACATGCATGGTTAATTATTCGACGAGTAAGTTCTGTTGTCGGACTTATATCATCAAAATGCCGATCTAAACTATATGGTATAACACGAGTTTAGATAATTAATGGTCGAGATTCACAGTCTAACAGCCAGATAATACGGCAAAAGAGAACATCTCCATTTACTTGGGCAAAATCTAAACACTTACGTGAAGTAGCGAGGGCCATGGCTGGATCCATGAAAGAAAAGGTAAGAAGAAGGAAACAGAGGAGTGGAAAGTAGAGCTTCATTTTGCCTGGTGAACTCAAAGGACAAGTCGTAGTTGAGAAGTGTACTTGAGGCAGTGTGGAGGATTGTGAGAGCTCAAGCTGGTATTTAATAGCGAGTGAGAGAGAACTTGTGAGTCGGCAACTTTGGATACCCTCCAAAAAAAACCCAAGGCAATATTTTTTTTCTTTTTTTATTAAACAAGTTATAGAATAGTGTAAATGATCTTAGATTTTTTAGTTGACATTAATAAAAAAAGGAGTATACAATGTTTATTTAAAATTCAAATTTTTTTGGGTTATATTTTCTGAAATAACTTATCTATAATTCCATTAGTTTGTAAACATGGAAACCAACTAGTACTACGTAGTGGTATTTCTCTGGTTGACGGTTTAAGATCGATTATCATAAATGATAAGTTTATTGTTAAATGATCATGTTACATCTATTGTGTGGTTTAGTTCTAATTTCTTATCTTTTAGTGTGAATATATTTTAAGGATAATGTTAGAAAGATTAAATGTGTAGACTAAATTTTGTAAATTAAATGACATGAAAGTGATTGGATTATTACTTAAGCGCTGATTAATGTGATTATTTCTTATTAGTGATACATTATTTAGTTTGCATATTTAATTTACAAATTTAATCTACAAAACATTACTTATATTTTAATATTAGTAGTACAAATTACCCTATACTTGTGCACAGAAATTCTAAATTCAATTATCATCTCACATCGCTTGTAAAAAATGGAATAACTTTGTGCAAATTATCTTTACAATGATTTTTTTTTTCTTACCCAAAGAAATTTATTTTTACTTGTTCTAATTTTATTTCAGTTTGGAAAATAGTTTTTTTTTTCCAGTAAAATTTAAATATATAAGACAAAAATAGTACGTGAGCAGTTGGGATGATGAACTAAGAATAAATGAGGGATTGGGTCTCACTGCACAGCTGGAACTTGGAAGGGTGCAACTTTTGGAACATATTTATTGAGTCCGTGAGGTAAGAGTGCGATACAGATAGGCGGTCCACGCGGTATTTGCACTGTGAACTAGATTCCTCGTTTTTTGCCCTACGTTGGGATGCAACGAAATGAGTTTCACAATTACGTATGAGTAATTGTTAGTCGTTGATTGTAAAGAGTTTTTATAAGGTATTTTTTAGGAAAATGTTATTGGCACTTCAAAAATCTCATTCTACACTCATTTTCTAAATGTATGTATGTTGAGAATGTGAGATGTGAGGGTATTATGAGAAAATACGTAAGGTGTATTAAGATAATTTTTAATTATAAAAGCAAATATGAGATGTATTAAATATGTAAGATTTATTCAATAATATCTGGGTGTTAATATAATAGACCTTTTTATAATTAATTAACGGTTAAACACCACTTATCGCGTGGACAGTTGTTCTTAAGCATGAACACGCGGTTTAAGGCCACTTGCATTTGTGTCTATCAAAAGAGGTCCTTGTAAGACTCGAATTCAAGAAAATCTCTTAGCATGAGTTTTTGACGGACGACTAAAGTAGCGGCAAACTCCTCTAGCATAGCTCTAAACATGCATAAAACAAACTGAAAAAAAACTAGGTAACTAAATAATTCAATTTCTTGTGGATGTTTTTGTTAGAACATAAAGTATATACTTGGTCAGAAGAGGTACTCGGTTAAAATTTCATCATCAAGGAAATTTAACCTCTGTCGGATCTTTCCATCATGCAGGTTATCCAAATTTCTCAAACAATTCATTGTTGCTGCACTGTTGCTATTGCTATAGGACACAAATATTGGTTTCCTGGTTCAATGGTTTTGCAAGTTGGGGGAGGCTTCAAATTATTAATCCAGTGCACGATTCAGGGGCTTGTGGTCTGCAGTTGGTTTTCAAATTTATGTTTGTCCTTCCAAATTAATTACGTGATGTTTGGATCATAAAATTCTTTTGGTCTAATAATCACTTACGAAGAAGTACATCCTCTAAGATCATAGAGAATCTTACTTTTGAGAGTTTTTTTAACACTTATGTCGGAAATGTGTTATGCCTGTGAAGAGAATTATTGGGTACCAAAAATAATAGGAATATAGGATCCACTTTTATTAGCAACTGTGGGTGTGCGCGTTTTTTTTAAATTTTTTGTGGGGTATCCAAATAGAATTATTGGTCTACTGAAACATATGAATTTAGAGCTAGACTAAACGTTTGTTTGTTTTGGTTTTGTGATTAATTCAGTGTCATCGGATTAATTGCCACATATGTTGTATTATAAATTTGTGGTAGGAGTCGTATGACTAACATATAATTCATGCGGACGAAGAGTTAGACTACATAGGATATAACAACCACTATATTATGCTAGAAAATTATTGCACCCCTTAAATTCCCTCTTAATTGTGACCCTTGATTCTCCTTTTATTTGTTCGATTCAACATTTGGAAAGAAAAAAGAAAAAGAAAAAGAAGAGGAGGTGTTAAGGAGGTAAACGAGCGTGCGCAAAAATCATTTTCCTTAGATTAGTAGTACAAACAAATAAAGCCAGGGTAAAAAGAATGTCCACCTTTAAGTTTTGGGGGATCTTGCCGTCTAACTCAAGCTGTGGAAGCTCAAGTCGGGCATTTTGTGTGAAATTGTAAATTATAACCGAAACTCCGCCGGAGACCGATGCTCTCCGTAAACTTCTTATTCATACCAGCACTAACAAGTTTATCTCACAACCAGAAGCACCTATGACAGACACTCCGTTAAGAGACTACTAACTACCTTCTAACTCATTACACGGCATATCACATGTACCTGTACAATAGCAAAACAAATGAACTGTATCTTTTACTCAAGCATCTGCCAAGAATCAGCTCTACCAGCCACTGGATCTCGTCCGATAGTTGCGACGCATGCAGGTTCAATTAGTACGTACACAGTCCCGCATGGGAGAGCAAACGAAGATGGGATGGGGCAAAATGTGATGTACTGGTAGACCAAACTGATGGTAGAGATGTTCGCGTTTTTGCACCTTTGCAGACGCTTTCCTAGGACATAAGAGTTGTTCACATGCATGCATAGCTTACAAATAAGGTACATACATACATCAACCTCCCATATTCTTGGTTGGGCAAGGCTGCTGACCATCAAGGTGTTCCTTGGCATAGTTACTGGATGCTAGCATGTTGACCTGCAATGTTGCATGCAGAAAACCTTAGTGTCTCACGTGATGACGTTTTTCAATAACATAAATATACATAAGCATAAGTCCTATACCTTGACAATTTCAGACCTCGAGCTTGGACGCATATATGTTCCCAAGATGCTCATGTTGAATTCCTGGGTGCAAGATATTTTTGGGAAAAAGAATATTTAGGTGAATAAAGGAGAAACATTAATCCTTGGCATCACTTGGATACTTGAAAAAAAACAAGGTTAAACATAATGTAGCCTGCACACTGCTAGAGGATTCTTTTGAGGTGAGCAAGACTTAACAGTGTTGTTCTTTACAAGTTTACGACTTTATCATTGTGGCATGATTTGAAAAGGCAACCGAGACTACAGCACAAATTAAGCTGACCCGTATATAGAACTATTGAAGTCTTCGATAATTTATAATATTAGTTTCCGTCCAAAAAATAAAAAGGAAGATAGTTACAGCATGAGAATTCTGTAACCTGTTAAAAGTATCAAAGGGACATGCTAAAATTCATGAAATCTCTATATGTTTACAAGAAAAATAAAGTTGCATGAAAAAAAATAACTACAAGTCTAAGTACTCTAGTAATCACTTATGAAGAGTGTCTCCTATTTCTTAACCTTTCCCCCCCTTTTAGGGGTTAAGGGGGAGGGGTTATAACTTATTTTTAAGAAATTAACCCACTATATCATCTAACAATAGTATGAATGTTTACAATTCTACTCGATTGACCAAAAAAGTGGATACCAGTAGTAAGAATGAAACTCACTCTGAAAGGATCTCCCCTTAAAGATTGCACAAACATAGAACTTCCAGATCCCCCTCGTCCCTGTATAAAAACAGAAATTTGTATCATTGTTTTCTTCAAAGTAACTAGTGTCTAGTGGAATTCACAACCATTAGTAGATGAAAATACTTCTTCAAATCCTTTTCCCCTACCCCTTTTGAATTTTATTCCCCTTTTCCTCCTTTCGATACTCTCAAGTTTAAGGCATTACCTTTTACTGTATTTTTGGTTTCTTTCATCTCCTATTTTCATATTCCTTCTTATTGAGAACGAATCGTAAAACTTATTTTTGACGATGATAATGATAACTTGCAACTTCAATCAAATACAAGGTGAAGCACTGCCAACAACAGCAGAGTTTGGCATCATACGTAGAAAGAACTTTATCCTATTTCACTAGATGGCATTTGAACATGCATATCTGACAAAGAAACAATGTTTCCTGGTACTTTAAATTAGAAATTAGTACCTCCAAAGATATATCCCTCAGCCGCCTCCCGGTTTGAGCACAACATATGCGGACTACATGCTCATCACAACTCCCGCTGATGATATAATCCCTTCCATTCATGTAATAGGATCGGGTGTAATTCTGAGAGCTTCCTGTAGAGGCTATCTCAAAATTCAGGTGAAGTCTCCCATCAACTGCCAGAAGTTGTCGAACCTGACATCATCAACAAGGTAATCAGTATGCTAATAGATGGAAGGACAAGTGAACCATAACAAAATAACAATGAACAAAATATACCAAAAAAGGAAAAATAGCTTAAGCTTTCAACAGTGACGCCTCCTACATATCCCACAATATACAACTAACCTGACTGAGTGCACCAACTCGATGGTAACATCAATTTCCCAATAAGAGACCTTACTACAAAATTCGAGTGCAATAATAACAAAATAGAAAGAAAAAAAATACAACTAAAAACTTTATAGGAAAAGAAAAAAAAACATGCCATTTTAACAATTGAACATTTTACTTTCCATCATTTTTACCCTGGAAGCATCAAATCTTACCAATCGAACCAAGTTTGATTCTTAATCAGGTATCCAACATCACATCTAGATCAATGCCAATGGTCAAAGAACACACATTGACAGCCCAAATTTATATAGTAATAAACAAATCATAAAATTACCTTATTGTCAACAGCTGACACTAAAAGATAATGATCATCTGGAGAAAAGCAAACCATCACATTACCCCTAGGGCTTGAAGAAGTATAGCAAGGATGTATTGGCTTCTGTCTGAGATCCCACATCTTGACATCCTTATCAAATGAAGAAGTTGCAAAAAGAGATGGGGAATGGTTTGCAAACTTCAGTACATTAATATGCTCCCGATGCATACCAGTAAACACCTGTAAGCGTCTTCCACTACTTATGTCATACAAAGAAACATCTCTTGAGTATCCACTAGCAAGAAATAGTTCGTCCGTGGAGTTAACATGAACAGAAGTCAACTGGTCAAACTCGTCAAAAGTCACAGAACCAGCACTATGGTAGACGCCCCTTACCATTGATCGTGTATGATGGATATCATATAATTTCAATGAACCGTTATCTGACCCAGCTATTAGCTGACATTCAACGAGGAAAAAACCAAGGCAGAATTATTATTTGCCAAATCAGGAGATAGATAGATGTCTAATCTTTACAACATGACAGAGTAAAAAAATCAGGTTCACTATCAACTTTGGAGCAATCTTGTATCCATACTGTGGTTATATGCATGTCCAATTGTCCATCAAATACATATCTTATATTTCTACCTATACCTACAACCTGGCCAAGTTCTTAAGTCAAAGAAATTCCTTTAGAACGTAGACCTATTGTATGACAAATCAAATCCCACATACTCCATTCAGTTGTCATGAATGCTGTTACCAGCAATTGTGTTTTGAACACTTTTCTGGCCAACTAAACCGCATACAATAAGAAAAACAAAAAAAATCAAAGAATGATGCAGCATTCTGGGATTGATAGGTGCAACAATCTCAAAAGAAGGAAAAAGAACTTCAACTGTTAATTATATATTAAGAATAATAAACCATGACTTTGCATACCTTAGAGGGATACTTCTTGAGCCAACAGAGTCCCAGGACACTATTCATTGCTCCTGATGATGGGATATAACTGACAATTTTTTCATTCTCATGGTTGACTACAACTACTTCACCATCTAATGTTCCAAAGACCATTAGACTAGAGTCAGATGGATGATACTCAAACTGCCTAGGGCGAAAGCTCCTACTTTCACCTCCCAAGTTTCTGCCTGAAACCGATAGCGGGTGCAAGAAAGGCCAGGCAGAAGATCCCATTTTAGCAGCACAAAGAGACCTCGTATAGAAGTGTTGAGATTTTCCATAGAGACTTGATGATTTCTGACCAGGACTTTGCACTTGAGTTTGGCTTGCTCTTATTTCACGCTTCTGTAACATGTGGACAATATTCTCTTTATGCTTCCTCTGATAAGGTAGATTCTCAAAACACTCTGAAAATTTAATCCTCGCCCTTTCCTGATCAATCTTTCCAATAGGCAAGTTATCCAAACTTCTCAAATGAGGTAATGAGGCTATCATGTACTCTCTATAATGTTTCTCGAAACATATTGGTGAAGCATGATAAGAAATATATTTCAATTCAATGTCTCCAATATGCTTTGTGAAGGTACCCTGCAAGGACTCCTCTTCATTTTGATTCTGTGAGTCATCAAAAGAAGCATGTCAAACAAAGTAGAAATTTGACTATCATGAATACAGAAGAAAGGGTTGGATGACAAAGATGACTACAAAATTACAACATTATATAGTAGAACAATAATGCTTAGTAATTATCTTTATATGAAAGACAGCAATTGGACCTCAAATGCTTAATTTGTTAGGCAACAGGCCAACAACGGATATCAAGCTAACTTGCGCCCTTATGTGCAACCCCGTGTTGCAACTTAGCATGAAGAAAAATAAATACATAAAGGTGCAGTTCCCCCATGCACCTTGAAAATTAATTAATAGAAGGGGAATGGGACTTGGAGGTTTCAAACACATGGAGATCTGATAATCTGATGCCACGTGAGGCAACCATTGACCCCAAAAGCTGAGGCTGTTAGGGAATGGGAATACAAAGCATATCAAGCTTACTATTACGGAGAATTGTAAAAATACTATAATAATGTACTAGGACGACAATTTCAATAGGATTTGGAAAGCTAGTTGCCTGCTCCATTATACTGTTGTTGTTGCTTGCTCCATAGTAAGATGATCTACTTAAAAATTCCCACTTAGAACACTCAACACATCAAATGCAAAGACCAATGTTATTACCTCATTTTGTGGATCGGCCTGTCTATTCCAGCTTGAGAAAACATTTGATAATAGCCCTGCAGAACCATGTTCTTGCAGGGGATTCGGTGAGTCTAGTTCACTATCATCTGATGAATCTTCAACCATGCTTTGTTCATCATCATTTACACCCATATTACCCACTACAAACAAATTCCGTAGCACCTCTTCAATGCTTGAATTGTAATCTGTTGGTTCCCCAACACACATGGATGGTCGCCCACCATAATGAACACTATTTGGCAGATTGGAATCAGTTTTGTCATCAGGCTTCCGACTAGATGATGCAGAAAAAGGGCCAACATTATTGCAGCCCGACCAATTCTGAAATCGAAGTTCAACCAAAGAAGGGAGTTTAGAAAGTGCAGCGATGGTTGTCCAGAGATTTGAAATTCTTGTCTCACACAGAGAAAGACACTTTAGGTTGGGCATGCAAGTAAAACAATCCTCCTGAAAACTAGTGAGCTTAGTACTAAAATCAAGGTTAAGGGTGTGTATCCGCATGAACTCCCCCATCATGTTGAGCTTCCGAAAATGCGACGACCTTAAGTTTAAAACTTGGCATGTTAAACCTCTCTGAGAAATATCCCTAAGAATTAAACTTGATTAGTGATAGCAAACAATTTACGTAGGAAAAATCAATTTGATTTACAGATGTACATTTCTCTATACAATATATTTCTCTCAGAAAATAAATAATAAACATGACTCTACACTACTCAATACACATAAAGAAGGCAATGTGCAACTAAAATACATAAAATTCATTATAAAGGAATACCGAACAACTTAATAGAAAAAACCAGGTCTGAAACATATATTTTGACATTCCAAATTTAAGCAGATTCTTTATCGTAAAACTTTGATAATATAACTCAGTTTTATCAATAAAATTCAATTCGCAAATTTATGTGAAATTCCTAACCATTCCAATATTAGGATGCATACAAGATGGTATAGATAGCTAACAATCACCTACTAATTTGCCAGTACGTTTGGATGTGATCCACTCGGTATTATAGTCATACAGAAACAAAGACACAATACACATGTACAACAAATAAACAAAGACACAACACACATGTACAACAAATATCCCTCCTCATCATTGCCTCTTGCAAAAAAGTCCTCTTATTAAGCTACTACTATGACAGTGAGTGTTATACCAGATAAGATCTACGATAATTTAGAATAAAACAATCAACACAAAACCAATTAAAACCAGTTCCACTCTATACCTCGAGAAATTCTTTCCAAATGACAAATCATAGAGATCAACAACTCGAAGCTTTTGATTAATAGCGCGCATCAACAACAGAGCATATTTTCCATCCAGAACATACAATGATTTATTGCATATGTCAACTGCTTCAACCTCTGAATCATCAAGCTCCATGCATAAATCAAGAAGTGGCGGGAAATCAGTATCCTTAAGGTGGTCTAATGAAATCTCCAAGCTACATACTTCCTGGCAATATTTTTTAACCTTAGCCTGAATAGTAAACAGAAAGCAAGGAATCAGATTAAGAATAGTACTATAACTATTTCAGACCACCAATATTAACGATTTTAGTGTAAATAATACGCATTATAAATTTTAAATGCAAGTAATGTTGATCATTACTATTCAATTGAACAGCCCAATATAACGGATTAAGCTACAAAGGAGCAAGCTACGTGGATTTGAACTCAATATATATTACTTTATACTCTTAAGAAATATCCCACTCCCCAAATTCGTGCTTGTTGTTTCCCTTTCGTGCCCATGGCATGGTTTACGGTCCTATTGTATGACAAACATAAGGCATGTCATGCCGTTTTTTGGTCACTTAAACACGAATGCTGATGTCGCTTTGCCCATCTAAACTCTAATAAATACAATGAACACATTCATTTTAATGAATAAGAGAAATTCCTAGTTCTACAAAGCCACAGCTACTTTCAACAAGAATTTCATTAACAAATGGATCAAGAGAATTAAACCTTAAAACTAATTAATAAATTCATCATTAAAATAAAAATTGGGAGACCATTCATCACTGACCTTGAAGAGAACGGACAGAATTGCAGGATTTGGTAGGACACAGTGCCTCCTGCAAGAATTTATATACCTAAAGCACCCATAAAAAAATAAAAAAAATCAAATCAAATCAAAATATTATCTAATTAAAATATTAACATTAAAAAAAAAGAAAAATTACAGCAGAAACAAGTCCAGACATTGTAATTCATACAAGTTGAACTACTAAACCGCAAATAATCATCCAAAATTTCACACTATTTTGAAAAAGAGACAGTAGGAAGAAGAATTAATTCAAAGGAAGATGACCTTTCTTTCAAAATTTGGACGTCGATTGCCATGGCGACTGAGATTTGCAATTACCGACCAACCATGGAGGGATTTTCTGATCGTTTCCTGCGCAGGTGAGGTGCGTAGACACTGGTGACGCGGGTGTTGGGAAGTTGGATAGGTTACGGGCTTTGTTTAGCTTTTGATGGATAAGGCCCATCTCCTTTGTAAAATATACCATGGGCCATGGGTCGTAAGTTTTGAAACCATAATTGAATGGTTCAAAAATGTCAAGCTCAACCCAATTAGCCCATTTTGGAATGGGTCGTTTTTCTCCTAATTCAAATTGAGCTTGAACATAGGTCATCTCCAAACGAAAAAACTAAACATAGCTACGTTTAGAATTATAGAAATTATTTTTAAATTAACAGTGCAGGCCATACTTTTATATCATCTTCAACCTATCAATAAGTGGGAATAAAAGAGTTGGAACCGCAAATCACGTCACAAATTGTAACAAGTTGAAGTCAATAACCTATCAATACATTTATCATTTTCAGTCTTCCAATTTTTAGTGTTTCGCTTTTCTTTTGTGTTTTTATGTTTCCGTTCAATAAAAATTGATCCAAAAACAAAAAAAAATTTGTTTACCTGTAATTTGTTCAACTACTATTTCAATGTAAAACTGGATTAAATCGAACCTGCATAAAACTAAAAACTAGAATTGTGTTATTCCTTGTAATAGGAAAACAAATAACAAGGGATGGTGGTATCCACACACTCATTTTTACCTTTCATAAACTCTTTTAATTTTTCACCAACGAATCAAATGACTTGAAGAAGATCAATGGATAAAAATATTAATAAGTGGGTGTGAATGGCACTACCCAATTTCTTAACTTAAGTTACAGGCTGTTGCGACCACCGTACAGCCCATAAACAAGCTCTTAAACTTGAAGCCCAATATCCCTGACCTGGAAGCCCATTTAGGCCTAGTTGGATATTTTTTGTTATTTAATCTGCAATTTTCTTCTTTCGGCTCGCACACGGCGGCCTTGTCCGACTAAAACGTTGTCACCATTTTTGGTGGTAGTAGTTGTTAAACAAGGATGTCATTGCTGAGGTTTAATGAATAAAAACTAGTACAACTAAGGCACTAAATAACATTTCAACTTTTACTTTTTGATACCAATTATATATTTACATTCAACTTTCTGTTTGTCCAGCTGAGACATTTTTATCTTTTTTTTTTTTATAAGCGATATCTAAAGGTTCATTTTAAAAAAAAAAGTTACACCAAAGAGAGGATGGAAGAATGTTTAAACTCAAAATGCAGTGTAAAAAGAAAAACCGTAGCTATTTACTATGGTAATTCATCACCAATTTGTATGAGAAACTCCTCCACAAATAATCACTTGATTTGATTCAAAGGAGCTTCTCATGAATGATAATTAATGTAAAGCTGATTGTGTATGGCGAAATACTTTGCTATATTCCTGCATGCTACCATTTTTGCAGCAAAGTTTATAAAAAGTCTTGCCAAGCTTCGTGTTCATTAAGCTATGTTTATTAAACAAGGAAGATTCAAACTTTAAGTTGAGTTTATAACTTGTTGAGTTCATGATGGCTTCAGTTATTTCGATCAAATGCAGACACATATTCCATTTTACTTCTCACATACATTTTTAATTTTCAATCATCGGATCGGATGAATTGAAGAAGATTAACGGACATAAATTATCAAGAGGTGTGTGGATAGCACACCCCTATATATATATATATATATATATATATATCCATCTTTGCTATTGTTATAAATTATGGATCAAATGCAATTGATTTTCTTGTATCAGAGAAGCTATGACCATAATGATTTACACACAGTTTTATTTCTTATACATAATATATTTATTCTTATCTTTGATTCTTCTTTGATTTGTTTAATCTAATAAGCATAAATAAATAAAGTATGCATGCGTAAAAATTTGTCCCTTGAATACAAATTAAACGGATTGTGATTGTCCTCTCATGTTTTCCCCTCATCCCACGTCTAATGTCAGATAAACTCATAAGCCGTCGACACTTTGTTATTGATCTAGTTTACGATTTCAATAAAAAAAATTATAGTGCAAATAATTTCAGTACCTTTCTGACCTAAATAGTTCCTACACAATGACATGCAATATACAATCCCATATGCAAAAGAAAAGAAAAAGGTGTCAAAGAAAACGCCTAAGCCCTCATATGTACACGCTGCCCACAATTGGCTAATTTTCTGAAACAAGAAAAAGAAAGAAAGCATATTGCTCCAAATCTAATTCTTTGGCGACCGAATTTTAAACCCTAATTATGTGGCTCTCTTTAGTCAATTGTCTTCCCAGATTTGACAGACCCAACTCAACAAAAAGATGCCCCCTTCCCCATATCTCGTGCGTCTCAATTCCCACTACTCCTTTTCAAGTGCAAGTTGGCTGCTCTAGCATAAAAGTTGAGCTTGCCATCACAAACAATGGACCATGCAATCACTATCTAAAACCGTCACGGTGGCGTCATGTTCCAATCAAATAATGTCATATGTAAATTTCTAATTGCATGATATTGTATTAATAAATCGCAAAGACACATAACAAATAATTTTTTTTATAAGAGTTGATCTACTCTTTCGTACACAACACACATTTCTTTTTTTTTGCTTAAATTAGGGCTGCACGTGCCTTTGAAACGTAAGGAGGAAGGCTGTTGCATGTTAGTGACGTAAGAAGAAAAAGGAATCATGGTTTGGGACCCGAAGACGAAAGAAGAAGACCAGCATGCCTTTTAATCTTGTTATTTTCAATTTTTAACTATCATATGCCACTGCTAGGCTAGATTAGTAACTAACACATGCATAAGAACGTGGCTTCCGGTGCAGGTCCAAACGATGAAACAAGTGAAAACTTCATAAATCTAATCATAAGCAATAAAAATAGTCATTATCATGAACGAACTAGAGAAGGTTATGAATTTATTATAGCGGTTGAACGCAACTAATATGTGAGTAGCATTGAAACGCTAACCATTTAGTAGATTGAACGGCACTAACAACTCGATTAGACACACTGATTTTGTTGGGATTATATATATTTCATCAGTTAACCTAAAAAAAATAAACAATTTGAATCATGAGATAATCAGTGGTGAAACCATTAATCATATCTCAAAGTGTCCTATAGTATACAAGGTAAATAGTTTTTTTTTTGACGAAAGAAATGCTCACGACGCATACAACTATTTTGAGTTCAGTCGATTTATGTTGAGTTTTGTTAGTAAGGCATTTCATTGAGCACTTGTTGACCTGTTGACACTGTCAAACCATACTGTCACAGCATGTTGAGCTTCACCTACGAAGAAGGTATCTAATTGAATACTTGGTGGGCACTAATGGGTCTTGTACCAGAATGCAATAATACTTTTGGGAGACCTTCCAATCCATTTTTCCGTTTCCCGTAGGGTCCCAGAACCCAACTAGTCCCTGAATGAATCCGCCCACCGAGATAACAATATAAAGGGGACCTAAACACGTGATTATCATTGTATTAATCTACTATATAGTTATATCTTAAGTTGTATATTAATTAAGCAAACGTAGATTATGTTAGAATATTTTTTTACATACTATATTTTGAAGCTGCAACTTTGGACGATAAGATCTTATGTCGAATCGAGTATAGTGTGCATTAGAAATATATAAACCGGAAAAAGGAATGAGAATAAAGTAGAGAATGATGAGAAAACCCTGTTCATTGCATTATTATTATATTCATGTGCAATGAAGATGGCTTTGTTTACAAGGAACAACAATTTTGTCTGCTGCATGCAAATTGCAGCTCCCTTTTTACCACAAATAAATGGAATAAGCCCCAACTGAACCCATGATCTTTCAGTTCTCATTCCAATGGCCCGCAGTTGAATTGCATTAATCTTTTTTATATTATTTTTTAGGGTTTAAGATATTTTTGTGGGATGGATGGATCATTAATCATGGGACTGGAACAGAGAAAAAGAATATTAGAGCAATTAGAGTCCAAAAGTATAATATCCGAGGTATAAAATCAGTATCACACATGAGATGCCACCATATACCCAAATACAATCCGATAATGCAGATCTGGTGAGTGGTGAGTCTGTTTTGTCATTCTCGTCCATCTTTTTCCATATCTTCAACAATTTTAATCTCTCTAGCTATATCTATCCAAATCAAGCAAAAACATGATTGCTAAAACAATGTATGGATGGCAAATTCATGCATGTCACGTGGATTAACAAATGCCTTATAATTTAGTAAATAAGAACATTTTTTACAGAATACTCTAAAAATGAGTTTTAATATATGAGTAGACTGGCTCAATTACTATAGAGATATTATAATGTTATTACCAATCCTCGCAATGTTACGTAGCATTTAGCATTGTACCAAGTGATGCTATCAATGTGGTGATTCTTGTTTTTTTGGTTTCTTACTGGTGCTCATGGCGCACTACGAGATCTTCACTGTGCCGAGGCACCAAGCAGGGCATAAGAGCTGACTCGGCGTTTGCGGCTTCATGCCGCACTAGAGTGATGTGGTTTTGCACGTTCCACCACTTTTCTGTTCATTTTCAATACTAATCATGAAACACCATGAGCAGCAAGATGTTGAGGTCCAGAATTCGAAGTGAAAATTTTTATTCGCTCGTTATGGAGGTTCCCGCCGACACCTATGTTCCCCAAGGGGCACCGGTGTAGATTGATGAAATCCTACCAGAAGTTCCTCAGCTATACCAGCCTTTAATGGACGATGCTTTTTAGACAAGAGAACTTCATCTACGGTTAATCCAAGTCGGAAGTCCTCAACAGGCAATGGTACTCACCTCATCACTAAATATATATTCTATGGTGAGCGAATCAAGTCATTTTAGAATGACTCTGGTACTCAAATACAAATGATATTGTAAAAGAAGTTAATAAACTTTTGTTGCGGGACTTTTAGGTTGAGGTGGACATGAGCTTTGAGAACGTCCTTTTGTCTCCCTTGGTGCGGATTCGTAACAAGTCCCGAGATATCTCAAAAAAGATAGCTTGTCTTAGGAATTACCCCAGTAACATCAATAGCTCGATGATAGTATAAAAAATCAAGATAATGACTTGCTAAAGTGAAGCGTGGTGTGGAAGCTAGAAGATTATCAGTTTACATGAGAGAGAAGGTTGTCATGGCTGCATGGCATTCTTAGCTGCATGTTTTGGGCTTTCCTAGGGTGATAGCAAGGCTTCTTTTGGACTAAAATGGAACTCTTTAGGCTTCTTCCTTGGTGGTTCTATCTTACTACGTTTTCTCTATTTTTTCCTCTGTGTTCCTCCTCTCTAATGGCTTATCTCTCTCTTTATGTAAGTGAAGGGTTCTTCTCTAGGCTTTAAAGGAATATCCTGGTTTTCCCCTTCTTTCTCCCTAGCTATCCTATTATTCCCCTTTTGGTGTAAACTAGCTGCACTATTGAGACCTGCAGATTGCTTCTTCCCAAGGTGCGTCATTCCTAAAGCAGCATTCCGCAGACACTAAATTTGGTAGCGCGCTTCATGGCTTTTGTGCATTGGCTGTCTGTGCAGGCTGGGAAGGGAAAATCATCATTAAATGCCTGACTTGCTAAGCTTAACATGCATTTAATGCAAGAATCTAGTTTAATCCTAACTAAAGGGCTTAGTTTACTAGGGAAAGGGATAAACTAGGCTAGTTCTCTCTCAATGATGTCTGTGTGGAATACAAAGGGTATGGGCTTAGATCTTTGGCCTCTCAAGCAGCCCAAAGTCTTTCATGACCCTGATTCCACGTAGGCCCGATAACTTTTTGCAACCATCCACACCACAATCCGCTTGGCAAGTCTTGAATAAATAACTTGGGCTTAGCATGATTTGTGGCGAAAGAAGCATGATGTGATGAATAGGCATGAGCATGGCGTGGCATGGCATGTTTGTGAATATATTCTTCGTTGATCCTATGCCTTGGCACATGTTTGGGCTTGATTGTAGGCTTTGCATGACAATTAGGCCTTGAGACTTGGTTGGGTTGGTGTGTGACATTTTTAGGCCCCAACATTCGCCCCATTTGGGCTATAAGATACTTTAAGTGGGGTAACTAATCAACCCAAGCCCAAAGGATTTCTTTCCCAATTTTTTTTTTTGGTACATGGGCTTCCTGATGGGACTCTTCATCTTTTCGCATGGTAGCTGATCATTCCCTGCATTTGTGTTCCTTTGCTTCCCGTGCACGTCTAATCATACAGAAAAACTTTGGGTGTCCCCCCGCCTCCACTTGGTAACCATTACAAACTGCTATTCTCTCTAGGACAAGTATTTAATTTGTCCTTGCTTTTCCTTTCCTCATTTAATTCTCATCCTTCTTTAAATTTTTCATAACTACTTCTTTCTCCAAATTCTTCTCTGCTTTTTGGGCTGGGTTGTGTCCTCCCGTTTATACTTCTTCAAGTTTTGCAACAAGGCTTTGTTAAAGTAAGGAAATTCTTCCCTTGACCCTCTTTTAGATTTTTCTTCTCATTTTTGTCTTCTGTGTTTGCCATGGTAATGAAATTGGGCATGCATCTTTCCTCTTTGATTATGCGTTTCAAAGATTTTGGGGTTTTACCATTGATGCACAAGGGGTGTGGATCTTTTCTTTAAGAAATTGAACTCCACTCATTAGGTAGCCTTGCTGCTTTGAAACTATGTGTGTTTGCCCTCTGTGATTTCTTTCTTGCTTTCCTTGTATATTGCGCACTTGTCATTTAGCCTTGCCTTTTTGCATGTTGGTGCGCGCTTGAGCGGGATTGATCGATCAATTGCATTGATCTGCTTGGCATGATTAGTTTGACCGTATATAACCTGTATTTTGCTTGGGTACACGTATGACACACTTTCGCTGGCTAGATCTTTTAGGACTTTGATAGCATGGCATGTGTATGGAAAGCTGCATGTGCTTTGCATGATAGCATGTAGCGAAATAATCCCATGTTAAAGTCATGGATTTTGCATGAAACGCTTGGAATTTTATGAACGTACCCTTTTGCTTTCCCAAAGCGCATTTGTTTGTTTTCCCGGGGTAGATTCCTTATCGTGTTTGGCCTTGTATACTTGCACATTTCTTCCTACATGTTGCATTGGCTTGTGATATCTATTGTTTGATGCTTACTTTCCATAGGTGCATTATGGTTGCGGAGTCACCAAAGTGCCTAACTGCGGTTGATGGGTCCTTTACTACTGAGGACTGACTTTAACGAGGCAAGCCGCTGCCTCATCTTGGTTTTCAAAGCAAGGCTTTCAAGGGGAAATAACCCTACTTAGATTCGGTCCCTCATATTGATCCCAGATGTATTTCTCGATGCTAAGAATGGGTTGTTTCCTGCTGTGCTGATCCACTTTGAGTTCTCTTGTGGTAAGGCCACTGGCTGGGTAGATTGGGTGGATACTGAGCTTAGCTTTGCAAACCAATGCCCGACTTTGACAAGGGCCAAGGTTTTGGATGCTGTCTTTAGAAGATGTTGCCAATATTATGCATTTTCTAACTACGGGTAATATGGATCCCTTTTGTTACATCATTCCTTCTGTAGACACCAGTATTTTTTATGTTTTGAAGAAAGATGCTCCTACCTCTCTAAGCAAGGCTTTTTGCTTCAACAAAAGGATCAAACACTTTTGGCAGAATAAACAAGAGTCGAATTGTAGGTTCAAGGTCATGTTGTGTTTGTGGCTAGGCCGCTTCATTTTCTGTGATAGTAAAGATACTTTCAATCACCAAGTGATTCCTTAGGCCATGGCAAACGCACATGGCCAAGTGGTTCCACTGGTTTGTTGTTCCTTGGGCTCATCTACCACGAATTAGATCAGCTTCATACCCTAGAGGAGCAGGTCGCAGGTAGTGCCCTATTGAAAAGTTTTGTTTGTGTTAGCTTTCTTCAAATTTTCTTGTGGGAGCGTATCAAGAGTTTGAAGATAACTCCCTGCCCCTCTGGCTCAGCAAAGAGCCTCTATGTTATTAACTCTACCTTTTATTTACTTGAGAAGCTCCGACTGGCTTGTTATTGGTTTGGGAAGATTCCAGCGAAGAAGCAGGACTTCCTGGAGCTTCTAGATGATGTGAACATCCAACGAAGAAGCAGGACTTCCTGGAGCTTCTAGATGATGTGAACAGTTTTATGTTTCGTCTATATGTGTCAGTCCCCGAAGGTTTTGCCTCCACGATGTTCTTTACCAATGTTGCCTTTGATGATGATCCAAATGTGATGTCAATTCCTCTCTCTGAGAATTTAGATTTTCCCTCGCTTACCAAAAAATCGTTGGCTTTACTGGCTCATTCAGTCATTTTCAAGGGGGAAAATAGTGAGGAAATAGGTGTAGTTTACTTTCCTTTTTAAGTGCGATGACGACTAGGTTTTGATCAAGGTGTGCCAATATCTTTCCCTACCCAAGCTGAAACCTCTTTCAACAATCTGTTTTAGAGTTCTATGTATGAGCCTCCGGCATGTTTTCGCCTTTTCCAGTACATTACCAATCTGACTCTAGTAGGTGGCATCTCTAAAGGCTATGCTGTTTACTGGTTGAAGTGTTTCTCTGCCATCGCCAAGTTTCATGATGATAAACAGTTGCAGTTGTCTCCCAGTGTTGTCAGTCATCCTCAACTGGTGTTAGAGCCCACAACAGCCACTTCTGGTTCAAAGTGTTAGTGTTTTACTGCAGCTGAGGAAAACAATGTTTTTGATGATTCTTCCTAGAGCACGAAGAATAGTAGGGCATCTGGTGTTGAAGAAAGGAAGTCTACAAGTCGAGGGAAGAAGATGGCTTCGGGTATATTTTCTTTAACTTGACTTCCCTTGTTAATTTTCCTCTTGCATGTTTTTCCTAAGTGCTTTACATGTTGTGCCTCAGATGATGCAGTGAAACACTTCAAGCCTCGGATGGTAAAAGACGGCCCTCCCAGTTGTAAGCCTGATGATTCCATTACTCCAAAGAAATTGAAGAGCGAAAGTTCCTTGGGGAAGCCAAAGCTTGGTAAAGAGTGATATTCCCTTGTTTCTTGCTTTCATTGCTTTGTGGTTGTGTGCTGATTATAATTTTTTTGTTATAACCAAATCTCCTACCAAGGAAGTAGTTCCCGCTGGCCCTGCACGTAGGGCTTGAAGTGCCCGAGCGTCTGCCTCTTCTGGCACTCCCAAGTCTCATGAGTTCCTTGATATTACTGAGGCAAGTGAGGAAAAACTGAGCGTTGGGGAAACTGAAGGTGATGAGGTAGCTAGGAAGGGTTTGGCTACTGAGGAAAGCAGCAATAGAAGTACCGAGTATGACCTTAGAAGTGGGGAACATCTTCAGGCTTCCCTAAGGAAGGATGAAAACAGCGGTAGGCCAAGTAGCAAAGATGGCAGCAAGGTAGTACATGATGTTGATCTCAATGAAGTTGACGAGTTTTTGAATGACGACATTTTGGTGGAAGTGGAAAATATAAAGGTATGTCTCCCTATTCTTCGTTGATGCTTGCCCTCGCGTGAATTTGCTACTGTCAACCTTCTCTTTAAGTCTTTGAATTTTTCTTAGGCCTCTTATGAGCCAAGCTACTTTGTATTTCTACTTTTCGATATGTTTCCTTACTTATGAATATTTTGTTTACTTTCCTTGTAGGTGAATGATGGTGTTGCAAGGGCTATATAAGATGTTTAAGCCCTCGGTTGTGTTCTTCCCAAGCCTACAATTTTTCCTGAAGAGGTTCTTTCCCTTGAGGAGTAGGCTTCGGTTGAAGAGTAGGCATCGTGGCATGAAGCCCTTGCGAAGCTCAAGCATAGTATTGCTAATGAAGCTAGGGTGCTAAGTTCGATTGAGGAACCGATTCCTTCCAGCAAGGCTTTCTCTTCCCAGGTAGACTTTAGGGAATAAATGTTCGTTCTGGACTAGCTGAAGCATTGAGCAGGTTCTTGGTGACGCAGATGTGAGCTTGATAGGTTTATCTCCTTTTATCTGTGGGATGATCTTTGAAGAACTTGGGACCCTGCTTTATAGTATGAAGCATACTTCCCTATTAGAACTCACCGAGCACAAGTTGATATGTTGGCAAAATATGATTAGTGATGTAGCTGCTCTGGGCATGTTGATGAGTTTTCTAGTCGAGACGCTAAGAGAGCTGCATGACACCATGTTTAGGCTTTAGCTTGAAAAAGAGAAGGGTGTCTTGGATCAATCCATCAAAGTCAACAAATTGATGTGTGCTCTTGAATTGCAGCGTAAGGAACTAGAGGTTAAGAAGCTCAAGTTGAAGAAGATGGTCTGCGGGAGCTCCAAGGAAATAGCGACATGCCTTCAACTTGCAGCAAATCAATTGCACGCTAGCACATCTAGCAGTTCCTCCGAAAGGTGGTGTTTTTAGCTTAACTTCTCACATTTCCTTAGCTGCGCGCTTTGCATGGCTGTTTGCATTTTTCTAGCCATCAACTTCTTTTTCTTGGCAGAGCATGAACCTTGAGATGTTGAAGTAGCGGACCATGAAGGTAGTCATTTTCCTCACTCCATTTTTACTTTTTGTTGTAATTTCCATTTGAATAGCTAGCTTATTGTTTTTCAAATAATGGTTGTGAGGCCGCTTTGCTTTGTATTTTGCTTATTTACCTTAGATTTTTTCCTTTGGCTTTGGATGTTGATATTGAATTTACCATGATGCTTGTGATGTCTTTAATCTTCTTGCCATAATATTGGCTTTTTCTTGCATGAGAATTTGTTGGATAGGTTTTTGTTTAGGTTTCTGATACATAGGTTTGAGCTTTTGAATACTGTCCTGGGGGAAAAGCTGGTACTTTGCCAGTGAACTTCCCTGAAGAAAGATGAAAAAATGTCGTAGCTTCCATAAGGAAGCTGAGCAAGTTAGGAAAGCTTGACTTGCTTAACATTGGGTTTTGCAATGTTAAGTTTGGCATTAATTTTGCATTGATAGGCTTAGGCATTGTTGCATAAGTATGGCTTTTAGACAAACTTTAGTTGCTTGACTCAATGGTTTTGCATGGTGTGTTGGCTCGGCATATTGCTTGAGCATTGAACCATTGAGCAACTCGCTTAGCATTGATTTTGCATTGATAGGCTTTGGCATGTTGCATAAGTATAGCTTTAGGAAAAGCTTAAGTTGCTTGATTCAATGGTTTTGCATGGCGTGTTGGCTTGGTATGTTGCATGAGCATTGAACCATTGAGCAACTTGCATGGCATTGATAGGCTTGACATCTTGCATAAGTATAGCTTTGAAAAAGCTTTAGTTGTTTACTCAATGGTTTGGCTTGGTGTGTTGGCTTAGCATATTGCATGAGAAGCTTGCATGGCATTGAGAGGCTTAGCATGTTGCATAAGTATAGCTTTAAAAAAGTTTTAGTTGCTTGACTCAATGGTTTTGCATTGCGTGTTGGCTTGGCATATTGCATGAGCATTGAACCATTAGGCAGCATGCATGACATTGATAGGCTTAGCGTGGGCTTTTATTATAGCCTTGGCATGATTACTGCTATAGCTTGTTTATAAGAAATCCTTCTAGTTACCCTTGCCAATGTAAAGAAGCAAACATACCAAAGATTTTGACAAAATGCTCCTTCATTTCATTAAAATTTGGGGTACATCAATCGTTGTATGGCATTACAAGGCCTCGTAGAGTAAGCAAAATGATCATTGCATAGAAGGATCTTGTTCTTCTAAAATAAGCATAAGCATTTTAATAGTAATACGGCTTTAGCAACTTTGCATTGACAGGCTTTGTTAGCGTACCTTCCCTGATCACAAAAGGTCCTTCCCAGTGTAGGGCGAACTTCGAAGGTCCAAAAATCTGCTTCCTTATGTGCTTGGCTATCTTGAGGACGAGATCTCTTTCCTTAAAGTTGTGTGGCTTGATTATGCTGTTGTAGGCTTTGGTAACTTGTTGGCGGTATATGGCTACTTTCCTAGCTATTTTTGCCCTCTTTTTCCTCAAGTAGCTCAAGGTCTTTCCTCCTCTAGTTTGTGTATGTTGCAGCATCCCATTCCACATTGTTGAGTGCTGAAACTCTTGCTGTAGGCATCATTATTTCCACATGGGAAATAGCTTCAAACCCATACATCAAGGACTAGGGAAAGAAACTCGTAGCGTTCCTTGAGGATGTGCGAAAGGCCCATAGGACGTCTCAAAGATGTGCTTTCCAACCCCCAGCATAGTTGTGTACCATTTTGCTTAGGATTCTTAGAGTGTCTTGTTTATGGCTTTGACTTGACCGTTTCCTTGAGAATAATACGACGTGAAAAGACGGTGCTTGATTTTGTAAGCATCAAGTGTGGCACTTAATTGTCTGTTCACAAAAGGTGTGCCATTGTTGCTCACTATTTTGTAAGGTTTACCAAATTGGCAAACGATGCATTCCCTAATGAAATTGGATACTACTGCTCTCGTTGCTTAGGATTGCCTCTACCCATTTTGTTGGAAATGTGCCCTAAAGCCAATCATATGATGATACTTTATGGACATTTCACATGTTAAACTAACCTAGTTTAATATAAAAGGCAAAGATTATTGTTTAAAGCCGTCTCATATAAACGTTATATGCTTCAACGATAAGTCCAAGGAATATGTAATTAGGAGAATATGATCTAGAGAAGTTAGATACATGAGACCATTCTCTTTTGTATATATATCTTAAATGTTCCTAATAATATGATTACCAATTGGGCATTAACTGTCCGTTAAGATCAGTACGTGCTATGTCTTCTCTTAGAGAGAGTGATTGGTCTCGAGTCATTGGTGTGACTGACACCAAGACAAGCATATAGGTTCTCAAGAGAGGATGAGTCCACTAAATGCGATAAGCAAGAAGTTTTCATATGCATGTCACATGAGAACTCATGGTTGGGATAATGCAAAGTAGTCCTTTGATCTGAGGCATCATAGTTGTCTTGTGGTTATGTTCTTGCTCTTTGACCATATCAAAGTCACTCCATCAAAGGGTGTCCACGTTATAGTTAGGATTAAGCCACTTAGCCATAGAGGCAAGTGAATGCGCAACAAGGGATCTCTAACCTTCAAACCGTTTGAGGGAGTATACACTATGATATGATTAAGAATCTTTGGCCAAAGTATGAATGAGATTTAGGAAGTCGTTCCAAATCACGTTCAAGGTAATCATATAAGTAAGAGAATCACATTGGATAGAAGACATGAATAAACTATCAAACCAAACAATGTGGTCAAGAGTATTGTATTAGAGAAAGACCGTATTGCATTGTAATCCCAAATTGAATAGCTTCTCCACCTCTTCTAATTAGCTTGGGTAGCTATGACATACTGCTAGGTGTCACTCATGTTTTGTGGAAGCCCAAAAGGTGTATAATCACTAAAGGGAGAATTAAAAGTAAGTTTCAATTCATAATCGATTTAAAGAGTTCTAATTGCCCACTACCTCGCTAAAAGGAACCTAATGGATCGTACATCGAGTAAGGTAGAGATTGAAGAAACAACGGAGATGAGTAAGGATAATTAAATGGTTTAATTATTTATGGCTATGATTAATTAATAAGTTAATTAATCAAATGAATAAGTTCATTATAGACCTCGGGTTAGTTTTGGGGCCTCAAGGCCCAATGGGATTTGAATGTCAAAGTCCAATAACTTAAGTTGTATGACAACTTAAAAACACAAATGGCTTCAAAGCCCAAATAACCTACAATGGCTGGCCATATAGAGAGGGGTAGTGAACTTGCCTTAATTGCAAGTTTGCCACTCCAATGTGAGGTGGTATAAAGACAACTTTATAGCCATTTCATCCTTAGGCTTTTCTTAGGAAAAAAGATGAGAACACAAAGCTCTCTTGACTCTCTAGGAGGCCGGCCACCTACTAGCATCTAACTCTTCCTAGGTCACCCATCTCTTCCTCAATACTCACCTTGGTGTGGAGATTTTGAGGTTCCCTATCTTGGGAACTTGGAGAATCCATTCATCCATCATCCTTCAAGAAATCCATGGAGCTAAGAAGTAAAGAATGTAGGCCCTCTCTAATGGGTGATTAGCCTCTATTTATGCAAAGAGTATTCAACAAAGGTATAAGATTTCTCAACTCACTTTGTTTTTTAGTTGAGTCTTGGTTCACCACAACTACTAGGCTTTGAATTTCATGGTTAAGTTTTGTTTTGAGTGCATACAAGCATGATTCTGCCTTTTAGATGTTAATAACATGCATAAAAGTTGATCAAATGAACATGTTTTCACAAATATTTCTTTCACATTTGTGAAGTACTCAATGGCTACTAGGATACATATATGACATTCGGAAGCTGGATTGATTGTTTCTATCAAATTAAGCCCCTAAGTATGGAATGGCCACGAAGTGCGCATGTCTTACAGTAACGTTAGAGGCTTGTGGATTAAGTTTCCATGAACTTGGAATGCATGGCATCTCTTGACCATATTGTGTGTGTTTTCCCTCATGGTTGGCCAATAGTATCTTAGGCTCAGCTGTTGCTTGTGTAGCTTTTTCATTCCTTGGTGTTCGCCGTACTCTCCAGTATGTACCTCATGCATGACTTATGATGATGAGGATGGCCCAAAACATCTCAATGGTTCCCCATTGAATCCTTTTCGGTATAGAGTTACCCTATCCATGAAGTACTTTTCATGTCCCTTTTAACTTGCATGCGTTTTTAACATTGCTTAGTAGTGTTCCATCGATGAAGAAGGTCAGGTATAGGGACTTCCAATCATCAGTGATGGAAACTCCAAATGCCTCTTATAGTTTCGTTGTATTTTGGACATTCAGCTTGGATGCATGTGGCTTGTTGCTTCATCTCTGGCCAGTAATTATAGAAAGATAAGAACGATAAAACTTCCTTCACAAGATTGTATTCACTCAATGAATTTTAATTACACAGAAAGGAATATATATAGCCTTTTGGCTTTTTACAAATCTACCCTTGACTATTACAAACAAACTTATAACCATTCTAACTAATTACAGTTAATAACAAACTAACTACATTTAGCTTTCCTTAACTATCTAATATCAACAGAACTGGAAGATTTGTTATCTTCCTTAATACACCCCCTCAAGCGAGAGGAGGAATCAGAAAAGAGTCCATTGGGAAGCTTGGAACACAAGTATCTGAACTGAGGTTTAGACAGAGATTTGGTATGAAGATCAGCGAGTTGATCAGCACTACAAACAAACTGGACTTTAAGAAGATTGGCGAGAACAAGTTCACGAATATAATGGTAATCAATCTCAACATGCTTCGTGCGAGCATGAAAAACAGGATTAGAGGCTAAGGAGATGGCTGAAATATTATCGCACCATAATGTAGGCAATTTGGGAAGAGGACAGTGAAGGTCACGAAGGATTTTACAAACCCAAGTATGTTCAGCAGCCGTATGAGCCAGAGACCGATATTCAGCTTCTGTAGATGAACGGGCAACAGTATGTTGTTTCTTGGCGCTCCAGCAGATGAGGTTGGGACCAAGAAAGACAGAGTAGCCACTGGTGGAGCGGCGATCAATCGTGCTGCCAGCCCAATCAGCATCGGAGTAGGCTGAGAGATCAACAGAACCCTTGGTAAACCAGATGCCCTGAGATGCAGAACCTTTGAGAAAGCGAAGAACACGTTTGGCAGCCTGTAAATGTTGGTCAAGAGGAGAATGCATGAACTGGCAGAGTTGATTGACAACAAAGGCAAGTTCTGGGCAAGTCCATGTGAGGTATTGAAGACCACCAACAATCGAACGATACTCAGTGGGATGGGATAGAAGAGAACCAATATGATCCAGTTTGTTGGAGCCAAGGGGTGTGGAACAAGGTTTGGCACCCTGCATATTGGTCCGGTGAAGAAGATCAAGGAGATATTTGGTTTGATGAAGAAAAATCCCCTGAGAAGAACGCTGAACCTCCAGCCCCAAGAAATAGTGTAAAGGACCAAGATCCTTTAGTGGAAATCTGTCACTGAGCCGGTGAATAAATGTATGACAAAGCTGAGGATTAGGGCCAGTGACAAGGATATCATCAACATAAACGAGGATGATAACTAATTGAGGGCCAGGAAGTACAAACAGAGATGCATCAGATGAAGATTGATGAAAGCCAAAATCCTGCAGAGCTTGAAACAGTTTTTCAAACCAAGCGCGAGGAGCTTGCTTAAAACCATACAACGATTTTTGAAGTTTGCACACATAACTGGGAAAGAGAGGATCAATAAAGCCCGGAGGTTGAACCATGTAGACATCTTCTTTTAAATCCCCATGAAGAAAAGCATTACTGATGTCTAACTGGTTTAGAAACCAATTATGTTGAACAGCAAGACTAAGAAGGATGTGAATGGTAACCGGTTTAGCAACCGGACTAAAGGTTTCTTGAAAATCAATACCAGCTTGTTGGTGAAAACCCTTGGCAACAAGCTGAGCCTTGTAACGATCCACAGTACCATCAGGTTTCGTCTTGATACGAAACACCCACTTGCACCCACCAATGTTTTGAGAAAAACGGGAAGGAACTAAGGACCAAGTGCCTGTAGACAGTAAGGCATTGAACTCATCCTGCATCGCAGCTCGCCAGTTAGCAAACTTAGATGCTTGTAAATACGTACTTGGAACAGAATCCAATCGGAGGGGCAGAGGATGCTTAATTGCTGCATAAGCCTTAGGTTTATAGATGCCTGCTTTGGATCGGGTAACCATAGGGTGAGTGTTAACCAGAGAGGTAGAAGCAGAATGAGAAGCATCCAGAGATGGAGAATCAACTGGAGTAGGAGAAACACCCAGAGGTGGAGAATCAACTGGAGTAGGAGAAGCACCAGGAAGGGTAGAAGCATCAGGAGGTGGGGAAAAGTGAGGACGAGTAGAAGCATTAGGAGGTGAAGAAGAAGCAGGATGAGTATACCTGCTAAAATATAGATCCATTGAAGAAGAAGGAACTGGGGTAATACTGCCAGAGGAAGGAGGAGACATGGACAGATACTGAAAAGGATAGTAGGTTTCATTAAAGATCACATGGCGGGAGATATAAACACGGTTACCAATCGGATCAAAGCACCGATAACCTTTGTGCTGAAGACTATAGCCCAAGAACACACAACACTTGCTTTTAGGATCCAATTTACTGTGAGTATAAGGTTTAAGCCATGGAAAGCATTGGCAGCCAAGAACTTTGAGTGTGGAATAGTCCGGGTGTTGATGAAATAAAATCTCCCAAGAAGATTGTGAGAGACCAGAAATTGGAAGACGATTAATGAGATAAAGGGCAGTAGAGAAAGCCTCGACCCAAAACACATGAGGGACATGAGAGGCAACTAGTAGTGTCCGAGCAGTCTTAACAAGATGACGGTGTTTTCTCTCAGCACAAGCGTTTTGTTCAGGCTGTGTGGACAGCTGAATTGATGAAAAATACCATGTGCACTAAGAAAAGAGGCAAACAAATGACCAGTAAATTCACCCCCTGAATCGGAATGCAACACTTTGATTTTATTACCAAGCAGATTTTCTACATAGTTCTTGAACGCAACAAAGGTAGACAGTACATCCGACTTTGCTTTCAAAGGAAAAAACCAGCTGTATTTACTGAAATCATCAACAAGAAGTAAGTAATAGCGAAAACCACTGCTAGATGTAACAGAAGCAGGTCCCCACAAATCACAGTGTACAATTTGAAGACTATGAGTGGTTGCTGAAGAAGACAAACCAAAAGAGAGCTTGTGGTTCTTTGCCAATGCACAATCTGAACTGAAAAAATCAACTGCAGATTTGCCGTGCACTGCCAGGGTATTTGTAGAGATTACTCGACGAAAAATAGCAGAAGATGGATGACCCAAGCGCCTATGCCAGATCTTTGTTGGAGCTTTAATACTAATCAAGGCTGAAGCAGCAAAGGAAGAAGAAGCATGACCAGATAGGGGACTAGGAGATGTGGTAGACTGCAGAAGATAGAAGCCGTCCTTAACTGAACCCCGCAAAAGCGTCTTCCCCGTGGAACGATCCTTAACAACGAATCCACCAAAATCAAGAGTCAATGAACAGGAATTGTCCGGGAGAAATTGAAATGCAGACAACAAATTGTGTTGTATGTAAGGGACATGTAGAACATTTGACAATTTAAATGAAGAAGTAGGAGTTCGTAATGTAGATGAACCAACATGAGAAATGGACAGACCTTTACCATCACCTATATAAACCTTGTCTTCACCAGTGTAGGGATTGGGAGAGTTGATGTTGGATATGTCATTAGTAATGTGTGAAGTAGCTCCGGAGTCAATTAACTAAGTGGGAGAGGATTTAGCATTAGAACGAGCACATATTGCTTGGAGTTTGGCAGGAGGGACACGACCATAGATGTCAGGATTCATACGGTTAAAGCAGTCAAGTGCTTCATGACTTGAGTTACCACAAATCTGGTAAGGAGCCCGAGGACCAGAAGAAGAACCACGAGATTGAGCAGATGAATTTGAGCGATGAAAGTTATTAGTGGAAGAATGACCACGATAAGAACCTCGATTGCCATGATAAAAGACACGATTGATCTTCCCACGGTTCGAATTATAACGAAAAGAATGCTGAAGAGGTGGATTCTGAGCAATATACACCTGAGGTGGATTGGGAAGCAATGGAGGTTGAGCTTGAATAGATAAAGCATGAAACGGTTCAGACATACTAGAAGAGACACATTTCTTATGGTGATTCAGAGAGAGCTCTTTGGTAAGAAGCAAGCCATGCAATTCATCCAAAGATGTAGATGTTAACCGAAGCATGATGGAGTCGGTGAATGATTCAAACTCATCAGGAAGGCCAGCCAGAGTAGCAGCGATGAGATCGCGATCCGAAATTGAGGATCCAGCAGCGGTGAGAGAGTCGGAGATCTCTTTGAGCTCTTGCAAATAATCAGACATGGAACAAGAACCTTTCTGAACACTCTGAAGGCGAGAACGAAGCTGATGAACATGTGCATCAGAAACACCCCCAAATCGTTGTTCGAGCTTAAGCTATAGATCACGAGAAGACGAAACGCCAATTGTGAAAGGAATGACCTCTTCAGGCAACGTGGAATTAAACCAGATCAGCAGATTCTGATCTTTCTCATACCAAACTTCAAAATCCGGATTAAGAGTACGATCAGGCAGAAGAGGGGCGGGACAGGGTTCAGTGTCGTCGACAATACCAAGAAGATGATATCGCCGAAGAATCGGAGCAAACAGAGCACACCAGGACAGATAATTGGTCCGCTTGAGCTTGATCGGCACCATGCTACCAATGTTTTGGATTGTGATAGAGGAATATGAAGAGGAATTAGGGATAGAAGAGGGATATCAAGCACCGACTCAGATGAAGTCGTCATGAGAGAGCAAGAAACAGATCAAGATTAACAGGAGAAGAACAAGATCGCCATAAAGAACAATCAAATCAAGGTACAGAGTAGAAGATCAGAAGATCGGAGCAGAAGAGAAGAGGATCGAGAACAGCCGTAAGGCGACCAGCGATGAAACCATATAGAAAGATAAGAACGATAAAACTTCCTTCACAAGATTGTATTCACTCAATGAATTTTAATTACACAGAAAGGAATATATATAGCCTTTTGGCTCTTTACAAATCTACCCTTGACTATTACAAACAAACTTATAACCATTCTAACTAATTACAGTTAATAACAAACTAACTGCATTTAGCTTTCCTTAACTATCTAATATCAACAGAACTGGAAGATTTGTTATCTTCCTTAATAGTAATACCTTTTTCTTTGTAGTCAGTGGTAGAGAATCACAACTTGGTCGACTCTTTATGTAGTCTCATGGATCTCATGCAACCAACTTTGTGCTTTTTTTGGTCCAAGTCATTGGGTTAACACTCATCTGGGTAGGTGCTTGTAGAGTGTCCTAGTAACATTGATGTACTCTTTAAAACTTTTGATGTTGAGTCCGCCTGGCCCAGAAAGTTCTCTTCTAACAGTTTCCCTCCAATCATCATCTTCTGGCACTTTTTCCGGAAGGCTGTATCAATGGCTAAAGCCTACCTTCTGATCACAGTAATGTTGGGTTGTTCTTTGAAGAAGGTAAGCTTGGAGCCAAGTGTGGCTAGGGTATCTGTATATTTGTTGGTCATGCTAGGAATGCACGCCAACACCACATGCTTGAAACTTACCATAAGTTTCTCAACCATAGTGCGGTACAGTGCCAAAGTTATTTCCTTCACTGCAAAGCTTCCTTGGACCTGGCTTATGACCAAATTTGAATCCCCTATGACTCGTATCTTCTTTGCACTCATTTCCTTAGCTATGGAAAGGCCAATAATGAAAGCTTCGTACTCGGCTATGTTGTTTGTGCATGAAAAGTTTAGGTTGAAGGATAGGGCAGTAGCTTGGCATTTTGGATTGATAAGTATAATGCCAACTCTTCCTCTTGTGGTTGTAAAAGAATCATTGAAATCAATGACCGACAGCTCATCTTTCACAGCAGCGGCAACTATCTCTGGTAGTGCACTAAGGACTTCCTTGAAGATGATGGCCTCTTCTTCTTCTAGGAATAATGCTAGCATGTCTATCACAACTTGGCCATTGATAGCCTTAGGCGTCACACATATAATATCAAATTCGAAAAATTAGAGCAACGAGTGAGCTAAACGGCCAGACAATATAGGTTTAGTGAGCAAGTACCTTAACAAGTTAGACTTTACCATAAGGTGTAGCTTGTGGGTTAGGAAATAGTACGCAGCCATTGTGATCCATAAACAAGTGATAGGAGCATATTTATGCACCTTAGTTTAGCTTGTCTTGTGCATTTAAAGTGTTTTTCCTTAGTAAAGTAGTCTTTTAAGCTAGTTTTATGTATTTTCAGGATTTAAGGGCAAAGTATGCAAAAGGATGCATTTTGGAGCATTTTGGAGCAAAATTGGGCTTGGAATGGATAGCATATGCTTGGAGCAAAAGGAATGGACAAAATTGAAGACCTAAAGGAGGATTTGGAGTTACATCATTTCCTAAACTAAGTAATAAAGCCTTAGGATATTTTCTGCCCAATATTTCCCACCATAGCCGCACCCTACATGCATTCACTCTTCATAATTCACTCACATGCTCTCCCATCATCATTCCACACCTCCATTGCAGCCACCAACCAACCTAGCTGTCACCCACATGCTCTCCCATCATCATTCCCTCTTTAACCCATTCAGCCACATCCATGCACTCTTCATGATGGCAGCCACCAACCAACCTAGCTGTCATATTTCCTCTTTAATCATTCATCCACCTATAAATAAACATCCATTGTAGCCACAAAAGAACCATTCATTCATTCACCATTCACGCCAGAAATTCATCCCCTCTCTATAACACCTCCATACTTCACCATTCTTCATATTTTCTGCCCAAAAATAAGCCTTGCAGTCCCCTACATCCATCCCTATCCTAAACACATCATTCTACACCATCCATAACCCCAAAAATTCACAACAACCCTTGTGCCGCAACAAAGAGGAGGAGAAGAAGGCTTAAACGTTCATACAATTCAAGTTTGAGTTGTTGGAATTTTTAGGTGTTTTCCTCTCCTTGATTTCCATGGTTAAATTTACTTATCTTTGTCTTGTACGTATGAGGAACTAAACCCCCCTTGGCTAGGGGGGGATTCGAAACCATGATCATGCTTGCTATATGATTTGATTACCTCTAATTGCGTTTCATAAGTTGTGAATTCAATTTACTTATTTATTTGAATTAAACTGATTTGTGTGTGTTGGTTGAGAGTGCACGCTTAATTATCATGCGTAAATCTAATGCTAGGATATAAGGAAGTTTCACCTAATCGTTACAAACTTATATTCACAAGTAGTAAAAGTTGATGACCTCAATTGCGTTAAGTAAATTCTTGGCATAAGTTTCATGCAATTTATAGTAACGAGTGCTTCGTCAATGCTTATGGTTTTCAAAGAACTTAATGATTCTTGCTTGTATCTCTATTATGCAATTCATGTAGGGAACTTGTGGGGAATGCTTTGGGTTGTCGTATGCAATCATCCAATTCAATAACGTTAGGAAAATCTGAGGGTTAATTAGTGCAATTCACAGTTAATTTGGGGCGTTGAGAATTCATGGGTTATTGAAAAGCAATTAGAAATCGTTTTGTGTGCAAGTATGGCATGTGTGGAGATGAACCCCTTAGCTATTCCATCATCCATATTTTCATCAAATTCATATTTAGAATCTGCCCTTTATTACAATCTGTGCATTTAGTTTAATTTTGTCAAAACATCAATCCCCCTTTACTTTAGTGTCCAATTTAGTTAGAAAGTGTCTTAGTTTGTGTTTATAAGTGTTTTGATTCAATTTATTACACAAATTCGTCCAAATTCACCAAAGTGCTCAAAACTGCCCAGATTGTGTTTTTAAGGCAGTTTTGAGTGTTTTGGGGCTGTTTTGAGTCATTTGGTTTGTTTTAGTGTTTTATTGTTTAGTTTTGCATTCTTTGAGTCTAGTTTAGTGTTTTAAACTTTATTTTACGTTTTTGAGTCAGTTTCCAAGTGATTTTGCAATCCCTCCTAATCCCCGGTTAAGAACGATCCCTACTTATACTTATACTACAATTGATAAAAAGAGGGTTTAATTTGTGTGCATATAATTCTCACATCAATAAGAGCTAAGCAGAGGTGTTCCGTCTTCTCATAGTGGGTTTTGGTGCCTCTTAACTGTCGGTTGGCATAATAAATCGGTGCTTCTTCCCCGGCTGGATTGTTCTGGGCAAGCAAGGCTCATACGGCAATGCTTGTTGCGGCTAGGTAGAGCTTGAGCAGAATGCTTGGGACTGGTGCATTCATGGTAAGAAGGTTGGTGACTAGATACTGGACCCGTTGATAGGATTCACCACATTCCTTGGTCCACACAAATTCCTTCCCTTCATGAGCAGTAGGGCCGAAGGCTTCTGCTGCTACTAATCCTGGGAGGAAGTGTCGAATGTAGAACAACTTCCTAATCAAGCTTTTCAACTTATTTATGTTTATCGATGGCATGAGGGCTCCTATGGTGCGCACCTTGTCTTGATTTATATCGATGTCGCGCTGATGCATTAAGAAGCCTAGGAACTTGCTTGAGGAAACACCGAAGACGCATTTCTTAAGGTTCATCTTCAACCTATATGCTCGACATCTCCTCAGCACTTTCCTTAGCACTTCCCAGTGCCTTTCCTTGGTCCTTGGATTTCACAACGAGGTCGTCCACATTGTCTTCCACTTCCTTCCCTATCATGTCATGAAAGACTGTTGTCATTGCTCACTGATAGGTAACACCGGTGTTTTTGACTCCAAAACGCATGACGGTGTAGTAAAAGTTTCCAAATGGCATGCGGAAAACCGCCTTCTCAGCATCTTTGGCAGACATCTTGATTTGGTTGTATCCACTGAAGCCATCCATGAACGATATCAGGCCTTGCTTTGAGGTTGAATCGATCAGGATGTCCATGTTCGGCAGCGGAAACTCGTTTTATGGGCATGCTGCATTGAGATCTTGGTAATCGATGCAAACCCGGATTTGAATAGTGTTATTCTTCTTTACTGGGACGATGTTGGCTAGCCAATGAGGGTGCTTGATAGGCTTGATGAATCCGGCTGCAAGGAGCTTTTCTACTTTAACTTTGATTTTAGCTTCTATTTTTAGGTGGAAATTCTTCCTTTGCTGCACGATAGGCTTGATCCCAAGCTTTGTATTTAGCGTGTGGCACACTAAATTCGGGTTAAGGTTTGGCATCTCTTCATAACTTGATAAGCACAAATTGTACTACTTATTTTATCCCTAAACACGACATTTTGTAGTGATATCTTTGCTTTTAGTTGAGGTCATGACATGTTTATGTATTTTTTTTTATAGCTAGATTAATATGATAGAGAATTATATTATAAGTCTTTGGTTTCCATGGCTAGTCAAATAGGTTTAGGAATTGTTTCAAATATCATTGACCTATATTTGTGTATGTCATTGGGCTTTAATAGTTTACATTGATATTATTTAACTTTTGTGAAGGGTGAAGGAAAAGGCACGTGACCACTTCAATAAAAATGTTGAATTTATCTTTTCATTTGCACGAAAAAGAGAGAAGAAAACTCTGCTTTCTCTTCTGATGTACATACCACACCGACAACTCGGTTCAGGAATGAGAATGGTTTAGAAAGATGGGCACCCAAATTTCCATTTCAAATTTCAGTTCGTGGATTCTTAGCAGGAGCATGGGTTCTAGTTATTAGTCCATTACTTACTAGTGTCAACTGATTTGGGGATTTAGCCACTTTCAGATTTCTTGGAAGTTGAGTTAGGAGATTAAAATTTTAGTTATTAAGCAACTGGAGAGTCAAATAGACTGATTGGGAGGCTATGCCTGCAGTGAGTAAACCCAGGCAGTACAAGGCAATAACTTGGCTTTAAATCTTTGTTGGTTACGAGAAAAAAAGCTACGGCATGAATAGAGAAGACAAAGAAGAAAAACAGAAACGGCTGGGCATTAATCTAGTCAATTAAGGCTAATCATAAGTGAAGCAGAAGAAGAGAAAAAAAAAAGATTAAAAATTTGAAGAAGGCATCGGTAGAGCAGGGAAAAGAAGGTAGCAGCAGAGCAAGAGGATTTTCAGGCTTTTTCTAAACTTATTTTTCTTTCAATTTTTTTTTTTAATTCAATGATATTTCCAGTTATGTTTCGGAACTAATTTCTTTTAGCTAATGCTACGATGTAGCCATGACTATGAACGCTTAAATTCTGAATTGAATTATTTTTAAGTTTTCAATTTTCATTGAGTATTGTTTGTTGTGCTTGTATGCTTGGTTTTAGTCTTGGTGATTAGCTATCATCTTGACTTTTACTTAGTAAATTTGATGCCAATTGTGCAGAGGTCATGTTTTCAACTTGAGTGGTAGCTTTTTGCAAATAGATACCATAAATTACCTAGTAGTAGATGCCATACTCTAGGATTGTGTAGTCTTTATATAAATTTCTACTGATCGTAATGAGTTTCATTATGTTAAACTAATCTAGATGCCATGGATGGTTGCATAGTGGAATATACGTAATAGTTTAGATGCCATAGATATTACATGAATTAGGAAAATTTGACTATCAATGAGATTGAGTACTTGTTAATAATTTGCTGCAGGAAATAAGTAAGATTGGTTATGGTGAGTCAGACGTTTTACTCGATTGAATTACAACTTGTTTTCTTGGCTGCCACTTTTTGTGTTGAGATCACACGTTCTTGTTTTCATTTGTTTCGTTTTACTTTTAGTATTAACTCTCAAAACCATCGTTATTTATTAATCTTTGTTAAATTTCACTACGTTGCGATTGGAATTAAGTTAGTTGTTTAAAATTGGATTAATTTATGTGGGACGATATTAAGTGCTTGCTTTTTATACTATTGAACAATTTGTACGCTTGCGAGCATAAAATTTGGAACTAAGCTGGACTAATTTCAGTTAGTTTAAATTTTGCAAGGAAGGTTTTGGCGCCACTGCTCGAGATTGAAATTTAATTCTATCTCTTTCTTATTTCGATTTCTTCGTGTTTTTATTTTATTTTAATTTTTGTTTTCTTTCATTCTTAGGTGTTCTTGTGAAGGTCATGCATGGTCATTGTTCTCGAAGTCTTGAGCTTGTGCCATAAATCCCAAAATTGACAAGACGTTTTGGCACCTATTAAGGAAGCAAAAGAAGAAAGAACCAATTGAAAGAATGGCACTTCAAGACCCAAATGAAAATCGTGCCCTTATGGATTGTTCGAATCTTGTTGTTAGAGCCATATCGTCTTGCATTGTGCGCCCAGAATTAATGGCTAATCAGTTTGAGTTGAAGCCGTCTTTCATCCAGATGTTGCCATCGTTTTATGGTCTTACTACTGAAGATCCAAATTTACATATTAGCGACTTTGTCGAGATATGTGAAACTTTGAAGATCTATGGGACAACTAACGATGCTATCAGATTATGGTTGTTTCCGTTTTCACTGAAGGATAAGGGAAAGTTTTGGTTTAACTCTCTGCCTTCTAATTCTATAACAACTTGGGATGCGTTGGCAAATCAATTCCTTTAAAGATTCATTCCTCATTCGAAGACTTCTAAGTTGCAGAATGAAATCATGACTTTTGCCCAAGTTGATTTTGAAGCTTTTTATGATAGTTGGGAGAGGTTCCAATATTTATTGATGAAGTGTCCTCATCATGGCTTGCCGGAATGGTTGCAGCTGCATTCATTTTATCAAGGATTGACTCTCGAGAACAAGAGAATGATTAATGCCGCTAATGGAGGAGCTCTAATGACAATGATAGTTGTCGAGGCATCCTCACTTTTCATGACATTAACTACTCATTCTTGACAATGGGGAGTGGAAAAAGGACCATCCAACTGTGCTGGAGTGTAAGAGATTGATGCCATGTCTACCATGGCTGCATATATTTCTAACTTGAATAAAAAGTTTGATAATTTGATGATTGTTAAATCTGTGAAGTCTGTTGATGTGGTTTATGAAATATGTGCAAGTATACATACAAGTATTGAGTGCCCGAACATTGGTCCCTTTCTGGAGTATATGCAAAAGCAAGTAAATCAAGTGAATGATTTTTCTCGTCAGCGGAATAACACATATTCAAACACTTACAATCCAGGTTAGCGTTTTCATCTAAATCTTCAATGGAAAAACAATCAGAATGTTATGAATCCTCCAGCTAGGCCACCTCCTACAAATTTCCAGCCACAAGAAAATAAGACACCAGTGGAAGACTTGATAGCTCAACTTGCTACAACCACAAATAACTTCATTCAAGCAACTCAAACAACACTCCAAAATCAGCAAGCTTCAATTGGGAAGCTGGAAGTTCAAGTTGGTTAGATTGCTAGCGCTTTGAATGAAAGAGAGATTGGGAAATTTCCAAGTCAACCAGAAGTGAATCCGAATAACCAAGAGCACAGTAAAGCTATCACATTAAGGAGTGGCAAGATCATAGAAAGCGAGGGTGTAAAGGAAGAAAAGAAGCCCGAAGAATCTGAGAATGATTCACTCACATTGCTAGGTGATGAGCTAGCACAAGAAAAGATTTATTCGCCACCCGTTCCATATCCTTAGCATTTACAAAGGGCTAAGAAAGACAAGAACTTTTCTGAAATTTTAGATTTATTTAAAGAGGTACATATTAACATTCCTTTGCTTGATGCAATGAAGCAAATGCCGAGTTAAGCAAAATTCTTGAAGGACGTATGCACCAACAAGAAAAGGTTTGTGGAACATGAAAAAGTGATGTTGTCAGAAGAGTGTAGTGATGTTTTGTAGCAAAAGTTTCCCTCGAAGTAAAAAGATCCAGGGAGTTTTACTATTCCTTGTACAATTGGTAAATTTTCCTTTGAAAAAGCTTTGTTTGATTTAGGAGCCAATGTTAATTTGATACCATTTACTATTTTTAAACAGCTTGGTCTTGGAGTGATGAAGTCAACTTCGGTATCTTTAGAACTCGCTGATCATTTAGTTCAAGTTGATTAATTCATTCTACCAACTAATTTCGTGGTACATGACATGGAGGAGGATTGAGAAATTCCAATCATTTTAGGCCGTCCATTTATGGCTACTACTGGAACTCTTATTGACGCCCAACAAGGTCTCTTCACTTTGAGAGTTCAAGGCAAGGAAGTGGTGTTTAAGGTCTTTGACGCTATGAAATATCCAAGTGATTCTAAAAGATGCTTTCGAGTTGAAGCATTGGAAGAGCTAGTGAATTTGAAATATATAGAGCAACATCCGCATGATCCTTTGGAGGCATGCTTGGTTCATTTGAATTGAGAGGTGGAACGAATGAAGATGTAGTTGTTATTTCAGTGATGTTAGATTCTGTCCCTGTACATAATCAGCATCGTAGACATTTTTTTGAGGCTTTGGGACCAACTCCGAAGAAAATTCAGCTATCTATTGAAGTTATGCCTAAGTTAGAGTTGAACCAATCGCCAGAAATTTTGAAGTATGCTTATTTAGGGGCTGTTGAGACCCTACCTATTATAATTGCTGCAAGTTTAAGTCAAGTTGAAGAGGAAAAATTACTTCGGGTACTAAAAGAGTATAAAATGGCGCTGTGATGGACTATAGCTGATATTAGGGAAATTAACCCAATGGTTTGCATGCATAGAATCTTTTTTGAAGAAAACAACAAGCCTACCATTGAGGGTCAAATGAGACTTAACCCGTTTATGAAGGAAGTTGTTCGTGAAGAAGTTCTCAAGCTTTTAGACGTTAGGGTCATCTATCCAATATCTAATAGCAGATGGGTACGTCCACTTCACGTTGTTTCGAAGAAAGAAGGCACAACTGTGGTCAAAAGTGATACTAATGAGCTGTTGCCCATAAGGCAGAAAACAAAGTGGAGAGTCTACACAGATTACTGAAAGATAAATGATTCCACATGCAAAGATCATTTTCCACTTCTGTTCATTGATCAGATGTTGGAACGACTTGCTGGTTATGTTTTTATTGCTTTCTTGATGGATACTCAGGATATAATCAGATTGCTATTGCTCCCGAAGACCAAGAAAAGACCACCTTTACCTGCCCATTTGGTACTTTTGCGTATAGAAAGATGCCATTTGGATTATGTAATGCACCGACTACTTTTCAAAGGTGTATGATGAGTATATTTTCTAATATGGTGGAGCATTTTATAGAAGTATTCATGGATGACTTTTCTATTCTTGGGTCTTTGTTTGATAATTGCCTTCACAATTTGGCGCTAGTATTGAAAAGATGCTAAGTAAGTAATTTGGTGTTGAGTTGAGAAAAATGCCATTTCATGGTGCAAGAAGTCATAGTCTTGGGGTATAAAATTTCAGTGAAGGGTATCGAGGTTGAAAGAGCAAAGGTTAAGCTGATTGTAAAGCTTCTACCACCAACTTTAGTGAAAGGAGTTCTAAGTTTCCTTGGTCATGCGAGGTTCTATCGACGATTTATCGAAAATAGCCAAGCCTCTTAGTGATCTTCTTCAGAAAGATGTTGTGTTTTAGTTAGATTTTGAATGCTTGTTAGCTTTTAACACCTTGAAAACTCTACTCACTTCAGCCCCTATTATGACAGCACCAGATTGGAGCCTTCCGTTTGAACTGATGTGTGATGCAAGCGATTATGCCATATGAGCTGTTTTGGAGCAGTGAAAGGACAAACTTTCGCATGTTATTTACTATGCAAGCTACACCCTAAATGACGCACAACTCAATTATTCTAACAAAGAAAAGGAGATGTTTGCAGTAGTATTTGCATTTGACAAATTTTGGTCCTATCTTACTTGCTCGAAGGTTATTGTATACACAAATCATGCATCCTTGAGGTACTTGATGTCTAAAAAAATGCAAAACCGAGGCTGATCAGATGAATTCTTCTTCTTCAAAAGTTTGATCTCAAGATTAAAGACAAAAAAAGGTCCAAGAATGTGGTGGCAAACCACTTGTCAAGGCTTATTCAAGATGGTGCGGCAGAATCAACTGTACCGCTCAATGAAACTTTTCTAGATGAACACTTGTTTGCTGTCCAACATGGAGAAGTTACATGGTTTGCTGATTTGGTAAATTATTTGGCTAGTGGTGTGGTTCCGAAAGATATGAGTTTTCAACAAAAGAAGAAATTTCTCTCCATGGTCAAGCACTATTTCTGGGATGGTCCGTACTTGTATAAACATTGTCTAAATCAAGTGATTCGCAGATGTGTTGTCGAAGATGAACAAAGCAACATTCTCAATCATTGCCACTTTCTTGCGTGTGGGGGACATTTTGGTGTTTCAAACATAGTAGCAAAGGTTCTTCAATCTGGGTTCTTTTGGCCCTCTTTATTCAAGGATTCACATATTTTTGTTGCCTCTTGTGATCACTGTCAAAGGACCGAAAATATTTGTTGTAGAAATCAGATGCCTTTTAATAATATTCTAGAAGTTGAACTCTTCGATGTGTGAGGAATTGATTTTATAGGGCCATTTTCTTCTTCTTTCTTAAACAAGTATATATTGGTAGCAGTTGATTATGTGTTGAAATGGGTGGAAGTTGGGGCCGTTCCTAAAATGATGCCCGAGTTATTCTTTGATTTTTGAAGGTAAATATATTCACCCGCTTTGGGACCCCTCGTGCTATTACTAGTGATGGAGGAACTCACTTTTGTAACAAGCAATTTGAAGCTCTCCTGGCAAAGTATGGAAGCACGCATAAGGTTGCTATACCTTATCACCCTTAGACAAGCGGACAAGTGGAAATTTTGAATTCGGAAATCAAGAAGATTTTGGAGAAGACTATGAGTGCTTCAAGAAAAGATTGGTCGAGGAAGTTAGACGATGATTTATGGGCATATTGCACTGCTTTCAAAACTCGAATTGGTCTGTCTCCATATCGGCTTGTTTTCAGTAAAGCATGTCACTCGCCAGTTGAGCTTGAACACAAGGCTTTCTGGGCAATCAAGACATTGAATTATGACATGGAAGCGGCTAGGGAGAAAAGATTGTTACAACTTAGTAAGATAGACGAATTCCAGAACGATGCGTATGAAAATGCCAAGATCTATAAAAAAAAAGAACTAAGAAGTGGCATGATCAGAACATTCTACGAAAAGATTTCTATGTTGGATAGAAGGTGTTGCTGTACAATTCAAGATTAAAGTTGTTTCCTGGAAAGCTTCGTTCTTGGTGGTATGGTCATTTCGTGGTAATGTAAGTTTATCTATATGGCACAGTGGAAATTCAGAATTTGGAGTCGGGGAGCATATTCAAGGTTAATGGTCAAAGATTGAAGCCGTATGTGAAACAAATTTTGATACCATAAAGACGGTCACCTCATTTCGAGACTCGGCATAAACGTCATACAATCTGGCTAAAGACTGTAAATTTAACGCTTCATGGTACGGTGCCAAAGTTATTTCCTTCACTGCGAAGCTTTTTTGAACTTGGCTCAGGACCAAATTTGAATCCCCTATAACTCGTATCATCTTTACGCCCATTTCCCTGGCCGTGGAAAGGCCCATAATGAAAGCTTCGTACTTGACTACGTTGTTTGTGCATGGAAACTTTAGCTTGAAGGATAGGGCAGTAGCTTGGTCCTCTGGATTGATAAGTGTAATGCCAACTCTTCCTCATGTGGTTGTAAAAAAACCATCGAAATGCATGACCCACAGCTCCTCTTTCAGAGTAGCGACAACTATATCTGGCAGTGCACCAAGGACTTCTTTGGAGATGATGGCCTCTTCTTCTTCGGGGAATAATGCTAGCATGTTTATCACAGCTTGGCCTTTGATAGCCTTTAAGCGTCACACATATAATATCAAATTCAGAAAGTTGGAGCAATCAGTGAGCTAAACGGCCAGATAGTATGGGTCTAGTGAGCAAGTACCTTACTGGGTCAAATTTTACCATAAGGTGCAGCTTGTGGGCTAGGAAATAGTGGCGTAGCCGCTGTGATCTATAGACAAGAGCTAAACAGAGGCGTTCCGCCTTTCACTGTCGGTTGACATAGTAAATTGGTGCTTTTTCCTCGGCTGGATTGTCTTGGGCAAGTAGGGCTCCTACGACAGTTCTTATTGCGACTAGGTAGAGCTTGAGCAGAATGCCTGGGACCGGTGCTTTTATGGTAGGAAGGTTGGTGACTAGTTGCTGGACCCGTTGATAGGCTTCACCACATTCCTTAGTCCACACAAATTCCTTCCCTTTGCTGAGCAGTGGGACGAAGGCTCATGTTGCTGCTACTAATCCTAGGATGAAGCACCGAATGTAGGACAACTTCCTCATCAAGCTTTTCAGCTCTTTTGTGTTTGTCGGTGGCATGAGGGCTCCTGTGGTGCACACCTTGTCTGGATTTACATTGATGCCATACTGATGCACTAAAAAGCCCATGAACTTGCCTAAGGAAACACTGAAGGCGCATTTCTTAAGGTTCATCTTCAACCTATATGCTCGGCATCTCCTCAATACTTTTCTTAGCACTTCCCAATGCCCTTCCCTAATCTTTGATTTCACAACAAGGTCATCCATATAGTCTTCCACTTCCTTCCCCATCATGTCGTGAAAGAATGCTGTCATTACTCGTTGATAGGTAGCACCGGCGCTTTTGAGTCCAAAAGGCATGACTGTGTAGTAAAAGTTTTGAAATGGCATGCGGAAAGCCGTATTCTCAGCATATTTGGCAGACATCTTGCTTTGGTTGTATCCACTGAAACCATCCATGAATGACATCAAGCCTTGCTTCGAGGTTGAATCGATCATGATGTCTATGTTAGGTAGTGGAAACTCTACTTATGGGCATGCTGCATTGATATCTCGATAATCAATGCAAACCCAAATTTGAACAGTGTTCTTCTACTTTATTGGGACAATGTTGGCTAGCCAAAGAGGATGCTTGATAGGCTTGATGAATCCAGTTGCAAGGAGCTTTTCTACTTAAACTTTGATTTTAGCTTCTATTTCCGGGTAGAAATTCTTTCTTTGTTGCACAATGGGCTTGATCCCATGCTATGTATTTAGCATGTGGCACACTAAATTCGGGTCAAGGCCTAACATCTCTTCATAACTTGATAAGCACAAAGTGTACTACTTATTTTATCCCTAAAAACAACATTTTGTAGTGATATCTTTGCTTTTAGTTGAGGTCATGACATGTTTATATAATTTTTTTTATAGCTAGATTAATAAGCCAGAGAATTATATTATAAGTCATTGGTTTCCATGGCTAGTCAAATAGGTCTGGGAATTGTTTCGAATATCATTGCCTTATATTTGTGTATGTCATTAGGCTTCAATAGTTTACATGGTATTATTTAACTTTTGTGAAGGGTGAAGGAAAAGGCACGTGACCACTTCAACAACAAGGTTGCATTTATCGTTTCATTTACATACCACATCGACAATTTGGTTCGGGAATGAGAATGGTTCAGAAAGATGGGCACCCAAATTTCCATTTCAAATTTCAGTTCGTGAGTTCTTAGCAGGAGCATGGGTTATCATTATTGGTCCATTACTTACTGGTGTCAACTAATTTAGGGATTTAGCCACTTTCAGATTTCTTGGAAGTCGAATTGGGAGATTAAAATTTCATTTACTAAGCAACTGGAGAGTCAAAGAGACTGATTGGAAGGCTATGACTCCAGTGAGTCAACCCAGGTGGTACAAGGCAATAACTTGGCTTTAACCCTTTGTCGGTTACAAGAAGAGGGAAGACAAAGAAGAAAAACATAAACGGCTGGGCATTAATCTAGTTAATTGGGGCTAATCATAGATGAAGCAGAAGAGGAGAAAACAAAAAGATTAAAAAAAAGGAGGATTATCATTGAAGAAGGCATGGGCAGAGCAAGGAGAAGAAGGCAGCAGTAGAGCAAGAGGATTTTCAGGCTTTTTCTGAACTTATTTTTCTTTTAATTTTTTATGAATTCAATAATATTTCTGGTTATGTTTCGGAACTAATTTCTTTTAACTAGGACTACAATGTAGCCATGACTATGAGTGCTTAAATTCTAAATTGAATTATTTTCAAGTTTTCAATTTTCATCGAGTATCGTTTGCTGTGCTTATATGCTTGGTTTTAGTCTTGGTGATCAGCTACCATCTTGACTTTTACTTAGTAAATTTGATGCAAGTTGTGCAGATGCCATGTTTTCAACCTGAGTGATAGCTTCTTGCAAAAAGATACCATAAATTACCTAGTAGTAGATGCCATACTCTAAGATTTGTGTAGTCTTTATATAAATTTCTACTGATCGTAATGAGTTTCATTATGTTAAACTAATCTAGATGACATGGATGGTTGGATAGTGGAATATATATAATAGTCTAGATGCCATAGATATTACATGAATTAGGGAAATTTGACTATCAATGAGATTGAGTACTTATTAATAATTCGTTGTAGGAAATAAGTAGGATTGGTTATGGTGAGTTGGATGCTCTAGTGTTTTACTCGATTGAATTACAACTTGTTTTCTTGGCTGCCACTTTTTGTATTGTGATCACACATTCTTGTTTTCACTTGTTTTGTTGTACTTTTAGTATCAGCTCTCAAAACCATCATTATATATTAATCTTTGTTAAATTTTACTACGTTGCAATTGTATTTAAGTTAGTTGTTTAAAATTGGATTAATTTATGTGGGACGATATTAAGTGCTTGCTTTCTTTACTATCAAACGATTTGCACGCTTGCGAGCATAAAATTTGGAACTAAGTTGGACTAATTTTGGTTAGTTTAAATTTCGCAACATAACTCTAGGCGAAGACGCCTTTGAATTCTTTCAACAGGCTGACTAGTTCTTTCTTTTCCTCAGCAGTTAAGTAAACACTAATAGAAATCATTTTTTGTACAGAGGGATCATCGCTTAGGTTTACCTCTTTAAGCTTTTCTGCCATTGCAATGGATCCACCTTGCATGTATTTCAGCGCATGCATGATTTTCTTCAGGGATTCGTCTCTGGTAGCATTTGCTTGCATGCAACGCCTCCATACTTAGGGTTTTCACACACAATGTGGTCAAGCCCCCCAACCCGTCATAAGCAGTAGACAATGCGACCGTAGGGAAGCACGACCCTGGAACATTAAGGTGGAGTGATGGCAAAGACATTAGCCTCTAGCTGTAGGCATTTTCCTTTAACAGTGGCTAGGAATTCTTGGTCACTAAGATCTCGAACTTCTTCCCAAAGAGGTAAAGGTATCCCTGAGGCATGTGATATCCTACTTCTAGTACTTGAGAAATCATTATAGAACTCAACATTGAAATAGTGAACTTTGTCCAAGTTGAATGGCATCTGGTTTCCTGGGATGCGAATGGGCCTCAGACCAATTGTTCCTGTAACGCACTGGTGGTAGGTGGAGGCCATGAGTTTATGCTTGATTATCCATGGCCTTCTGAGCAGAGCGTGGTAAGCCACATTGAGGTCCATCACATAAAACTTAGTAAAAGTCCTGATAGGGCCAATCTTCAAGTCGATCTCGATGTATCTGATAGTTTCCTCACTGCTATTCCCACCCATTGATAAAGATTTGGGACCGAAATGCTAAGGGAAGAAGATGGCAGCTTTCATTACATGCTCCAAAGATGACGATGATTACTATCCATGAATCCAAGATCCTAAGCCACCAGAAGCCATTTGGGAACCGTTCGGGAACATGGAGAAGGCTTACTGGTGCAAATGCTCCAAACCGTAGAGCTATTATACGCCATGGCCTCAAGTTGATGGATGAGGAGATGAGGATGCAAATCTCATGGATTTTTCCCCAAGCCTAGGTGATGAGGTCTTTACCATTGATATGCCTAAAGAATACAACGAGGGAGCCTCAGAAAAGCAGTTGTTTAACCAAGAAATGATGGCTGTGACTTTGTACAGCCTTCTTGACGTGGAACTCGACATGGCTGAGCTTCACCTTTCCCCAGGGCAAAGGCCTACTGTAGTGCAGGTTTTCTAGGAAAACCCGAAGTTTAAATCCATGTTCAACCAACTTGAATATAGCTTAGAAACAAAGACTGCTGCTGTCCAAATCAACATCTCTCATGCAAGTTTTCGAAGACTATGGCCCTCTGCTATGCTGCCCAACCGCAGAGGGTTTCCTTGAAAACAACAATGTCATCATCTTCATTGACGAAGATATAGAAATGGCTTTCCCCGAACACCGAAAGTCACTGTACTTGGAAGGACAAATCAACGACGTCTTCATCAGACGAGCTTTGGTGGACATTGGATCCTCTGTCAACATTCTTCCCTTGGCAGTACTTAATGCAGTAAGCGTCCAAACGACAAAGGGGGTCTTTACATTGGCCTTTATCCCTCTTTGACGCACCATAAACCCCTAGAATTTCCCTGAACCGACCGTGAAGGCACATTTAGTGGGGTTCAGCTTTATTCCATGTGCATTGAGGATGTCAAACATCTTGGCCCATTCTGCCACATGCTAAATCTCCTTTCTTCTTTTCACAAGCATGTCATCTACATAAATCTCTATCTTCTTCCTTATAGAGATACAAATTTGAGATGTAAAAATCATATTTACATCTCCTTTTATATTTTTTTCAATATGTAAATATGGGTCCTACTCCAAAAGAAATATAAAATGTTCATTAATTACATTTTGTATCTCCATCTCTCATTGAAGATACTCTCACTCACCTATAAATAAATTATAAATGACAAATTGATATACTATTTCTGGCAGTAGTAGTTGTTACTATGAGTCCTACTCCAAGAGAAACATAAAATGCTCATTAATTACAAGACAGCAGTGGTAGTTGTTAAATGAGGATGTCATTGCTAAGGTTTAACAAATCAAAACTAGTACAACCAAGGCACTAAATAACATTTCAACTTTTACTTTTTGATACACCAGTATGTTTGCGTTCAGCATTCTGTTTGTCCAGCCGAGACATTTTTATCTTTTTCTTTTTTGGAGTAAATTGTAACAATGTTTTCTCAACTATAAATTCATTACCACTAGTCCCTTAACTCATCAAAATATGTAGCTATGGTCTTTTTTGTCAACTTTGTCAGAATTTTGTCAAAATAAGTTACGTTGAAAAGATTATTGTTACAATTGGGGCCCCTCAACTCATCAAAACGTGTAGCTATGGTCTTTTTCATCAATTTTGTCAGAATTTTGTCAAAATAAGTTATGTTGGAAGGACAATTGCTACAATTGGGTTAAAGTTGAGGGACCGTTGCTCCAATTGGGTTAAAGTTGAGAGACCGTTGCTCCAATTGGGTTAAAGTTGAGGGACCAATGATAATAGATTTTTAGTTGAGGGACCATAGCTGCACGTTTTGATGAGTTTAGGGACCCATGGTAATAGATTTTTAGTTGAGGGACCATTACTCCAATTGAGTTAAAGTTAAAGGATCATTGCTACAATTTACTCTTTTTTTTTATAAGCGATATCTTTCTCTTTTTTTTTTCAATTTTACAGGCAACATAAATGTTACACTAAAGGGAGGATAAAAAATTTTAAACTCGAAACACAATGGAAAAAGAAAAACCTAGCTAATTACCAAAAATCGTAGCTGATTACGAATTTACGATGGCAATTCATCACCAATTTGTATGAGAAACTCCCCCACAAATAATCACTTGATTTGATTCAAAGAAGCCTCTCATGAATGATAAACTAATGTAAAGCTGAATGTGTATGGAGAAATAGCTTTGCAATATTTCTGCATGCTACCACTTTTGCAGCAAAATTTATAAAAATGCTTAGTCTTCCCAAGCTCTGTGTTAATTAAGCTATGTTTATTAAACAAGGAAGATTCAAACTTTAAGTTGAGTCCAATTGTTGGGTTCATGATGGCTTCCGTTATTTCGATTAAATACAGAAAAAAAGTACCACGAAACCATAAACTAGTTAATTCTTTAATTAACTCTTGCAATTGGTGGCATGAGTCCATGTCTTAGTGTGGGTTGGGTTAGGACTTAGGGTAAAATAATATTCACTTAGGATTGGAAACTGGATATGTTGTGAGTTGGACTTACATAAATAATCAATCTAGTGAGTTCATTTGAATATATTTTTACATATATATGCCCTTTGTACATATACATATACATATACATATATATATATATATATATATTCATCTATGCTATTGTTATAAATTGTGGATCATATGCAACTGATTATTCTGTATAGGAGAAGCAACGACCAAAAGAGGTATTAAGGGGTAGGTGTCTTTAAGTTGAAGCGACTTAGGGTTGGTTTGAGATTGCATAAATTTTTTCAAAGGTAGCTTTATGAAAAAGTTGAGACATAAATTGTGCTTGGTAAATAAGCTTTTTTTATTTTTTTATTTTTTTTTCTCCAAATTGTAGGTCCAAAACAGCATAAAGTAGAAGCAGGTCTACCTTTGCTTCTCAAAAAAGCACTTTTTTTTTTTTTTGTAGAGGCGTGCAATTAATAGAACTCTTATTAGGGCAATATTACCCCCTTCTCGTAACCCAATGCGTCTTCTCTCACAATTAATGAAACGATAAGGGCATGATTTATGCACACTTTTATTTCTTCTACATAATATGCTTATTCTTATTCTTCATTCTCCTTTGATTCGTTCAATTCATTGAGCAAAATTAAATAAAGTATGTACGCGTAAAAATTTGTCCTTCGAATACAATAGTAAATGGATTTTGATTGCCCTCTCATGTTTTCCCTTCATCCCACGTCTAATGTCACACTACGTTTACGATGTGATTAAAAAAAAATTATAGTGCAAATAGTTTTGGTACCTTTATGACCTAATCAATTCCTCCTAGTGGAAAATGACATGCAATATATAATCTCATATGCAAAAGTAGGAAAAAAGTGTCAAAGAAAACGGCCTAAGCCCTCATACGTACACACTGCCCACAATTGGCTAATTTCTGAAACAAGAAAAAGAAACAAAGCATATTGCTCCAAATCTAATTCTTTGGAACCACGGGATGGCTCAGTAGTTGGGAACAAATTTTAAGTTTATATTCCACACAGTACGTCCTAGATTCGATTTGGTGAATCAAATGATGGTGGTCAGAAAACGCTGAAATACCTCTGTAAGTCTTTCGGCTCTCGGAATGATGGACTGCCATAACGAAACTATCAGTTGATCACCTTTTTTTGAAAAAAAATAAAAAAAAATCGAATTCTTTGGGGACAGAATTTTAAACCCTAATTATATGGCTCTCTTTGGTCAATTGTCATCCCAGATTTGATAGACCCAACTCAATAAAAACATGCCCCCCTCCCCATATCTCTTGCATCTTCAATTCCCACTACTCCTTTTCAAGTGCATGTTGGATGCTCTCCATCTTCTTCAAAGAAAAAAAAAGGCATAAAAGTTGAGTTCACTGTCACAAACAATGACCATGCAATCCAAAGCTTTTGCCTCAAGCTTTCTCTAAAGCAGTCACGGTAACATCATGCTCCAATCAAATAATATCATATGTAAATTTTTAATTACATGACATTGTATTAATAAATAAATAAAACACATAACAATGAATCCATTTACAAGAGTTGCTCTCTTCTTTCTTACACAACACACATTTCTTTTTGCTTAAATTAGGACTGCACGTGCCTTTGAAGCGTAAGGAGGAAGGCTGTTGTCTGTTAGTGACGCAAGGAAAAAGGAATCATGGTTTGGGACCCGAAGACGAGAGAAGAAGACCGGCATGCCTTTTTATCTTGTTATTTTCAATTTTTTAACTGTCATATGCTAGGCTAGATTAGTAACTAACACATGCATACGAACGTGGCTTTCTGTCCAAGTCCAAACGATGAAACAAGTGAAAACTTCATAAATCTAATCATAAACAATAAAAATAGCCATTATCATCAATGAACTAGAGAAGGTTATGACTTTATTATAGCGTTTGAACGCTACTAATATGTGAGTTGCATTAAAATGCTAACCATTTAGTGGATTGAAACAGCACTAACCACTCGATTAGACTCACATGTTTTGTTAGGATTATATATATTTCATCATTTAACCTAAAAGCATAAACAATTTGAATCACAAGATAATTAAATGGTGGAACCATTAATCATATCCCAAAGGGTCCTATAGTATACAAGTTAAGTAATTTTTTTAGACGAAGAAATGCTCGCAATGCGTACAATTTTTTTGAGTTCAGTCAACTTACGTTAAGTTGTCACTGAGGTCTTTTGCTGAGCACTTATCCGCTGTTGACACTATCAAACCATATTGTCCCGGCATTTGAGCTTCATCTGCGAACAAGGTATCTAATCGAATACTTGGTGGGCACTATTAGGTTATGTACCAGAATGCCATAATACTTTTGGGAGATCTTCCAATCCATTTTTTTCGTTTCCCGTAGGGTCCCAGAACCCAGCTAGTCCCTAAATGAATCCGCCCACAGAGAGAACACTATAAAGTAGACCTAGCAAAACAAGTGATTATCGTTGTATTAATCTGCTATACAGTTGCATCTTAAGTTCTATATTAATTAATCAGACGTAGATTATGTTAGAATATTTTATTTACAAACTATATTTTGAAGCTGCAACTTTATATCATATGTCGAATGGAGTATGGTGTGCATTAGAAATACATAAACCGAAAAAATGACTAAGAATAAAGTAGAGAATGATGAGAAAACCCTTTCCATTACATTATTATTATATTCATGTGCAATGAAGTTGGTTTTGTTTACAAGGAACAACAATTTTGTCTGCTGCATGCAGATTGCAGCTGCCTTCTTGTCATAAACATATAAATTAAGCCCCAATTGAACCCATGATCTTTCAGTTCTCATTCCAATGGTCCGCAGTTTGATTGGATTAATTTCTTTTTATTATTTGTTTAGGGTATATTTTTGTGGGATGGATGGATCATCAATCATGGGACTGAAACAGAGAAAAAGATTATTAGAGCAATAAGAGTCCAAAAATATATCTGAGGTATAAAATCAGTATCACACATGAGATGCCACCATATACCCAAACACAATCCGATAATGCAGATCTGGTGAGTCTGTGCTGTCATTCTCGTCCATCTTTTCTCCAGCTTCAACAATTTTAATCTCCTTTGCTATGTCTATCCAAATCAAGCATAAACATGATTGCTAAAACAATGTATGGATGGCAAATTCATGCATGTCACGTCGACTAACAAATGCCCTATAAATAGCAAATATTAACTTTTTTTTCTAAAGAAAACTCCGAAAATTCTCACAATGCTACGTTCCATTCAACATTGTAACAAGCGATGCTATCAATGTGGTGATTTTTAGTTTTTGTTTTTTTTTTTTTTTTTTTTTCCTTTTTTTTTTTTGTTTCTTACAGGTGCTCATGACGCGCTACAGAGTCTCCACTGTGTCAGGGGACCAAGCAGGGCATAGGAGCCGACTCGCCTTCAACAGCTTCGTGCGACATTAGAGTGATTCAACATGTGGTTCTGCCTGTTCCACCACTTCTCCGTTCATTTCCATTACCAATCGTGGAACACTATGAGCAGCAGGATGTTGAGGTCCGGAATTCAATGTGAAAATTTTCATTTGCCTGTTACCGAGGTTTCCGCCAACACCCGTGTTCCCCAAGGGGCACCAGTGCAGGTTGATGAAATCCCGCCGAAAGTTCCTCAGTTATACCATTGTTTAATGCACGATGCTTTTCGAACAAGAGAACTTCATCTAATGTTAATCCAAGTCAAAAGTCCTCAATAGGCAACGGTCCTCACCTTATCACTAAATATATATTCTACAAAGAGTGAATTAAGTCATTTTAGAATATACAAACGATGTTGTAAGAGAAGTTAATAAACTTTATTTATATCTCAAATGGAGTGCAGGAGTAAATGGTCATATGTGTTGTAACTTACAAGCAAGGTCATGGAACTAGGGAAGGGATCTTCTCCAGATCCCTTGCACCAAATCCATCCAATCAATCAATCCGAGTCTTTGAAATTTGATCAAATGGCTCCAAATAGGAGGCCTCTTTAAAATTTATAATAACTTTAACCATTAGATTAAATTTCAAGAGGTCCGGATTAGATGATTGGATGGTTTTGGTGGAAGAGATCAGAAGAGGATCCCTTTCTATGAAACTAAGCTATATGAAAAGCATTTATCTCATCTACATGATAAAAATTTGGCTCTCGATCGGTATCCTTTATTTAAAAAGAAGAAACAAAGTGCTTCTTCATGTCATGTGAAGAAAGAAGAAAGAAACGTTCCGATTCACCCACAGAAGAAATTAGGCATATGTTGACTAAAGCAATGCTTTGAATTTTATCTTGTTTATTTTTCTGAGTCTTTCATCATTGAAGCAGCAACTCCATATTTTGTTGGTTGGACACCAATTGCATCAAATCGTTGTACTATAAGGTCCAAAAGAAAATTAATAATATGATATTAAATTATTGATTAATTAACGTAAGCAAGGAAACAAATGCATTTGCTGAGTAAATATCAAACAATATCATTTAAAGAACTTGCATTTGAAGATCCGCCAACATATAGTGACGCATAGAACTTTGAAGATTAACTACACCAAGAATGGGATGAGCTTAGCCTCACAATAGGCTAGCATTAATATGGTTCAAAATCTAAGACATCTCATTTACAAGTGGCAAATTGTATGTCTTCTTAATGCTTGTAATTAAATCGGTCGCCTCAAAAAATATATAAATAACTAATTAAGAATAGATTATAAAGGCTAATTTATTATTATAAAATAAAATTTTAATAAATATTGTAACCTATTTTATCTGACAAGGTTAAGGGAGACCGGTGGCAAGGGTAGAGAGATTGAGAGAGATGTGTTTATAGAATTATAGGGGAATGTGGGTGTTATCCCTCCTATATAGTGCCTTTATTTATAGTAGTAAAAAGAGAGAAGAAATTCCTTCATCCCCAAGAATACAAGTTGTAATAGGAAAAGATAATTATAATCAAATCAAATATAGGATTTACACAATAAATACAAAATAATCACCAATAATTGCACTCGTGGGAGATGTAGAATGTCGGGTGACCCTTCCCAACAAACTAAGGGCACGTCTAGACCACACAGAATGGACATTTGCATCATCTCCATCCTGATTGGGAATTAAACTATATATTTTGCATCATTTTTTTTCAAAATAATTTCGTAGAAAGTTAGCAGCGTCTCTTCTAGCTTTTCGACTCATATTACCACATTGATCAGAAAAGATATAGAGGAGAAAATAAATTATAATTTCACACAATTAATTTTGGCATAAGGCTGGTACGTTCTGAAAATATTAGATAATTTGCAGTTATACGACCTCAAAACATACTTGTTAAAAATCAACTAGCTATTTTTTGGTTGTATTTGCTTTTCGGCGTTGGATATATTCCAAGCTCTGTTAACTTATGGTTATTCCAACATGGTAAATAGCCGTAGTGGAATTATCCTTCTCGTGCCCTGGCTATATATGCACTGCGCAAAGAGAATCATAAAGTTGAAACGCGTTTTTTCTTGGGCCCCCAAACGCGGGAACTTTTATACCCTGTTCGCTTTTCACGTGGCTAATTGTCCCATTATTCCACAAAACCTTTGTGATTTAAATGGACACGTATAAATTTGATTATTTGATAAGAAAATGAAATTCGTGGTGAAAGCATTAATCCTATGTCGACGAAGGAAAGTCTTGCATAATAATTTAAATAATTATAGGTCTTTCTCTTATTGTTATTAATTTTGAAATAGATGCTCACATTCTAATATGTTGGCTAGACTATTAATTAAATTGCGTGTTTGTTAGTAGTATTTATTTGACTGTTGATCCAAATTGAGAGTTCAGCAGCATAATAATTGACATAAGAATTGACATTATTGAAGAAAATTTAGGTTCATCATAAAACCAATTGGCAACATGGGGAATAGTCCAATTACTTATAAACATATGCAAAGCCACTCCTCTTATCAATATGGAATTTATTCTCGACCCGCCTCCTTGAGTGTGGCAATTTGCAAGTCTAATATATGAACAACACAAATCGGGAAGCACATGTAGTTGTTAGGCTTCACACATGAGACAATTTTCTTTGATGCCATGAATTTTTTTTTGAAATTTCACCATAAAACTAACTAAAAACATAAAGAGAGAGTAGACCAATTACTTATAAGCACATGCAAGATTCATCCTTCCATCAATGTAGAATTTATTTTCAACAAATATTAAGATGACGTGCCACATATTTAGTATAGTTTTCATAAAAGAAATTTTCTTCTCGTAAGCATGCATACTTATCTTTATATATTGTCCAGTAATTGTGAAAAATCACAACTTTAAATTCTTGTAACTATAAAAGAAAAGAACATATACCGAAATTAGTACCAGTTGGTCATGCATACTTAACTTTTAGTTATAAGTCTTATGTGAGGATGGGAAAACAAATATATATATATATATATATATATATATATATATTCCAACTCCTAATAAGAACATGTTCAGGAGCATGACTATCCAGGGGCCATCTTCTATGTCATCACAACTATTGACACTCTAGCATCCTCTCACTTGGTCAAAGCATGGATGATTTTGTCAACAACCGTCAAGGGTTGCCTCTTTTATATACTATAAACTCATTCTTTTTTTTTTTTTTTTTTTTTTTTTGGAAACAAGGTTGCCTATTTTATATACTATAAACTCATTCTATGCCCGGCGGCTGCAGCCATAACCTACCAAACCTTAACGCCCAAATCGTTTTACTTTTGTGATGTTAGGGGCTACTTGTTCATTGATCGTGTTAATTAGTTTGATATAACACAGTATAATTAAGGGATCTAATTCTAAGATCTGTGTTCGAAATCTTCAATCTTTGTTGTCTTTTAGAATAATGTTGCACTTGTTCTGTATTTATTCGCATCTCTTCACGCGTCACGTGTTGTTAAGCAATAGGCAGAGCTTAAAGAAATGGAGGATAAGCTTAAGAGAAAAGGTGGAGATCGAAGAAGAAGAAGGAAGCTCAAAGGTTTCTGTAACTTTCTATTTATTTTCTTAATGATAACCTTAGCTTTCTCTAATAACCTTAACTGACTCTATAATTCATTCACAAATAGCACAATTCACAACCATCCAATATACTCTAACATGCCTCCTCAAACTTATGTTGGATGAGCCAAACATGAGGTTGGAACAATGAATTCTAAACAAAGGAGCACTAAGGTTTCTTAGTAAGGATGTCTGCAAACAGCTCTCGAGAAGAAACATATTAAACCCAAAGTTTCTTCTTTGAAATTCTTTCTTTGACAAAGTGAACATTCACCTCAATATGCTTTGTTTTTCTGATGCTACACAGTGTTAAAAAACTGACACACTCCGACCTAGAATGTCCACCTAGACTCCGAATCGAGTTGTGCTGATTAACACTAGGAGGGTGACGAAGCCATAAAGTATAGCGATGTGGAAAATGTGAATAAATTTAAATCTAAAAGTACCTAAATATAAGAGTGTGCTTGTGAGCGGGAATGAACTCATTTCACACGTGATGTCAGAGCATAAGTAAAATACAGTAAAGTAGGATGAGAATCATACCATCAAAGGTAACCACCTATACCAAGATTTGCCAAGAATCCTAGTCCACACAAAAGCTCAACACTAAAACCTGGAAGGGCGTAAAACAAGGGTGAGTCGATCTAAAAATAAAGTTTTATAAAAACCTTTTTGAAAACACCGTAAAACAAGTATAGTTTCCAAAATATACATGCTACGTACAGTATGAAAATACTTACCATAGCCTGCAATATCAAAAGACTTCAATACGTCACAAATTTGTAAATAAGCATATAACTTCTAGCAATCACAATTTTTAGCAGAAATAAATAAACACATCCCATGCTTATCGACATATGCTGACACACGAGTTTCATGCAGAGGTATTCTGACACGAACAGGACTGGGTGTAATAATGATTTATGCTCTAGTGCTACAATCACGTGAAGACTAGCGCTATGTGCATCACATACGAGTCCTAATTACCTATAGCAATCTAGGACATGACTGGGTGTAATAATGATTTACACTCTAGTACTACAATCACGTAAAGACTAGCGCTATGCACATCACATACGAGTCCTAATTGCCTACAACAATCTAGGAGAGGATTGGCACCTATAATGGATCCAAAGTGAGCGCACGATGCGATGTGAACATACACGTGAAAGACTGGCCCTGGCCCAGGCAAGTACTAACACCAGTGCAGTGCACGATGGGCAAATAATGCAAATATGATCATGCAATGGTAAATCGATAATTCGATAATTCAATAACCCTAGTCAATGAAATACTATTCATAACCATAAATACCATTAAAGCATCCATACTAACACGCATACCTATGCATCCCGTATGACGTAGTATAATTGCAAGAATTTCGTCAATATCGTAATTTTATACATGTTACCCTAATCTAGGTGTAACGTAGAAATTTTTTTTATCAAATATATAAATGGGAACTAACAAATACACACACACACACACATACACACACACACACACACACACACACACACACACTAACTATATAAAGAAAAGACCCACTCACACATACTAGCGAGGACATAGTTGTTCGAACTAGGAAAGCGAAGTCTTCGATGGTAAAGCATTGAAGCATAATATTGGGATCCGTTGGTAAAAATTGATTAAAATGTTTGAATTTGGGAAAATAGAGTACAGATTTGGAATCAAAGCGTTTAAATACGCTAAGAGGGGTCCTGAGCAAAATTTGTAAAAAGGTCAACAAAAAAGTCAATGATCAATCCTAAAAAGTCAACCGAAACACCCCAGTAGTCAACTACGTTAAAACTTTAGAATTTCACTAAAAAGATGCCAAAAATAGACTCAAGGCGTCAAAATTAGCCTAGGAGGGTTTTCAAGAAAATTCTGAAAAAATCAACAGCAGTCAACCAACGGTCAACAATTAACTTTAACATAATATTTTGAGTGTATCTGGGTCGGTTTCACGGATCTTGGTCAGATCCGACCCATAGATCCGGGTTTGGATTCCTTCCTTCTTCTTCTTTTTTTTTTTACTTCTTCTTCTCTGGCAGGTTGCCACTGCAACTGTCGGAATTTGGGAATCTTGGCTGGGAAACTTTCCCTGCTCCACCTAGCTTTGCAACTCAACAAAAACTAGCAATATAATATACCAATTTGAAGCTCGAAAGGAGCGGAAGAGAAATATACCAACATGGGGTCCTGGTGGGGCCAAAACACAGCTCGAAGCTGTCAGATCTCTCGCCGAAAAACTAGGGAAATATCCTCTCATTGCGTGTTCTGCATCAAATCATCCCCCAAACTCATTTTTAAGGTTAAAACAACATACGAGCTTCAAATAAGAAGGATTTAAGGATCTCGAGGCTCACCACGGTCAAGGAAATGAGTGAACAATGATAAAAGTCACTATGCAGTTCCATTTTTCCTCTTGGGCGTTCTGAGCAAACTGGGTACAAGAGTAGTGGTCTTCCGCAAGGTTGATGGTGATGATATGGTGGTGATTTGGTCATGAGGTTCGCGAGAGTACGACGAGGTGGTGATGGTGCTGCTCAGCTCCATTGTTTTTACATAGAGAAAAAAAGGGATAGTTTGAGGGAAAGAGAGAGAGATGAAAGATGAGAGGGAGATAAATGAGAGTTGAAAGATAGAGGTCCATGAAATTATGGGACATATGGGAATAGGGAGATAATGGGCTATGGGCCCCACTGGCTCACAAGGCAATCTCACAAAAGACGAAACAGAAAAATATTCCCGTGATGTGAAATTACCAAAATGCCCTTCACATTCGTAGTTCTGTAAAATTTTAATCGTAACTACAAATTCACTTCCGTTTTCACCTATGTGTTCACACCGTTGAGTACTTTAAGAATACAATAAAATACAAGCGCGTCACTAAAAGACGGTCACTACAAATTCGCTTTAGTACAATACTATAGTATAATACCTTTAATAAAACATAAAGTCAAAAATAGATATATAATAACATAACGTCAAAATACATATATAATAAAGTGAAGTTAAAATAATTGTATCAAAATCAAAATTGAAAATAGACAAATTTTCACCTACGCAATCGTATCGTCACGTACTTCGAAGGTATGTGTGTTACTACTTTGCGCCAAGCCCAAACAATAAATAGATAAATAAATAAATTAAAATAATAATGTAGACAGGCCTTCTTATCCACTTGCTTAACGGATCTAACGAATAAGTTATTGATATTATAGTTTGTAAACCCGCAATACTGACAACTCATTGTTGTCATGACAAGCAAGCAAATAATTCCCGAAGGTGCAATATTACCATTTTGCCCCTCATTGGGAAATACATATAAATTGTCCGGTTAATGCCTCAATCGCACACACGTACTATCCCATCGGGTGATAACGTCAATAGCACACAAATTTGCTACATCATAAATTCAATTCTTCAAATACCTGTTTGCAATAATCTTCTGTCAATTATGTATTATGTATAAAATCTCTGTACCATGTCTCAAACGGTGCCATACCCAAAACTGAAATTGTAACCGTAGTTACATGCAACCCTAATAAAGATAAATGTCTGCTACAACCATACTAAGTTTGCAGAATGGACAAAATGCAACATGTACACTAAAGTCTAGATGGTTCGTTCAGATTGGCCGTTAGTCTAAAGGTGAAATGTGGTACTGGCCGAAAGCTTAGCATACATGGCCTTCAAGAAGACTTCCCAAGACTTGGAAGTGAAACGTGCATCACAGTGAGATACGGTAGTGACATGCACACCATGTAGTCAAACAATGTAGTTTACAACACCTTAGTGAGTAGATTCATAATGAATTTCTCTTGAATTTAGCAAAAAAATTATGTCAAGAAGGCCAAAAAAATACTAAAGAATTTGGGAGTCAAAACAAGTCTATCAATCTAGAACACAAAGTAACTGAATTAAATGCATCTATCTCGCTACAACTGTAGCTTTCGGAATATTCAATCACCAAGGTTAAAGGTTCGCTCAGTAGAGTATTTGTTGGGTGATTGAAGAATTAATGGTCACAACTAAATTTCAATGTCCGAGCAATTCTCCTAGATAGTTTGTTTGTTTCAAGAATAATACAAAACACAAAAGGGTAGACGTGTACCCAAGGTTGACTGGAATGCCTTCTATTACCAAAACTGAAAATTTCAAAAATGAGAAATTTTACTAAGTGGTCTAAAATATAGTCCCTTAGGACCAACGAAAAGTGAGCTAACTTGTCAGGGCGGTCAATAATCACCAAAACATCATCATGACCTCTACATGTACAAGATACCTCATAGTAGGAGCTTATCGTGATACTTCCCCATCTCCATTTGGATACAGAAAGTGATTATAACCACTCGAACGATTCTTGATGATTTGTAAGTAATGTCATATCAACAGTCATGAATTCCAACTAAATAGGATAGGGTAGGCTAAAAGTGTTCAAGCGTATATGTGTCGTTTACTAAGGTCATCAATAATTATGTTTGCACAACCAAGTTGATACACAATAGTGCAATCGTAGGCATCGATTTGATACTTCCATTATAGTTGTCAAAAATTTAATTCCTTTCCAACGAAGATGTATTTGAGAGATCTAAGGTTGGTAAAGGTTTTGGACACATTTCTCCACAGAAAAGTGTCATTGGATTTTCAAGTAAAGACAGTAAATGTTGACTGTAGGTCAAGAGTAAGTAATTCATTTCATACAGTTCCGACCATCAGGAAGCATAAGCGATACTCTATCACACTACATCGATATGTAGTCAAAGCATTTAGTGAAACATCACAGTATATTTTAAAATAATCGACGTCATCGAAAAGCGTACGAACAATGGTCAAAACAAGGCAACGCCTCAATTGTCACAACTTTATTCACATTACACGTCTCAATTAACTAATTTTCCTCGGCCAATTTGGACGAAAAACGCCACAACTGAAAAGTCACTAACAAACGGCCGATAAATCGACAAGGCCAAGGATGATGCATTTTTCACAACAATTTGTGGGAAATATCAAATTTTCTACATTTGCAACTTTTTTTTTGGGAAAGTGACAAGAATGTCGTCTGCTGAGATCACATATCCCAAGAAAGTATCAATCAAATCAAAGCTAACCTTTGATGAATTTGGTATAAAGCTGATTGCTAGTGTTTAGAGAATTTGATTTTGTTGTTGGAATAGGTGAGAAAGTCGTCGATAAGACTACTTCGAATTCGTCAGGCTATGGAAGAAAACTTGGGCTCAGAGGTTGGTTGGGTAAACCATCAATTCGAAGTATGGTATAACAGTGCTAAACGTCACCCGATAGAGTTACTAAAATCTAGATACGGTCCTAAGGTTCGTTCTATTGTCTTCCGACTAGGTTTGGGTTCCCAAGATAAGGTGTTTGGTTTGATAAATTCCTAGTCGGTAAGCTTTTGTCACTAAGTTCTCTTAATGATGTAGGAGTTGTTCGAAAAAACGCAAGAAAAACTGGCGTAGTACGAGAAAGTGAATCGATGGTGTACTTCACTTCACCATTTGGTGATATCCCAGGTAAAATTTTGAGAAATGACGCCAAAAGTATACGTCCTCGAAACATATCATACTACTTCCGTTCTCTACGACACATACTAATAGGTCTTCATAGCTTTCTCGATACTCAATTCGCTCTTACAGTAGGAATTAACTCGTGCTCTAATTCTAATGTTTGTCTGTGAAAGTGACCTCAGGGATGACTGGTTGGGAATGTTCAGGTTACCTGAATGGGTAATATGGTTAAAAAAACTATGAGTTTACTATCCTTCTATAAGGCTTGCCCTTAAGTTTCCAAGATTTTAATTTCTTCAGCTAAGATAGTCACTATTAATCAATTTATCAGTCGCGCCGCTAACTAATGCATATATGATATTTTGATATTGTTCGCTACCTTGAAATTGTGAACCTACGTTCTGGCATAAAGGTATCACTCATAGGTACTAGTGCACGTGTCCGATATTAGAAATCACACCGCATGAATACTAGTTGACGGTCCCTGGATATCGGACAGTATCATCAATTAGTAGCGCCACCATAGGCTGATTACAGGTTAGAGCCTACTCAGGTAGATGGCTTCGAATGGTTGGTAAGAAACTAGTCTTATGAGCTAGTTTCGTTGATTCTAGGAAAAATTGATTACTGCTTTTGGGATTTCTACTACCCAAATGTATAACAACTCATACTCACAAGCCTATACTCATTGAAGTGACGAGTACAACATCAAAAGGAAATCTGGGAACTAGTGTTGGTTGGAGAGTCCTAAGGTCGGGAAAAGGAAATTGCTAATAATTTACTTTAGAATGGACTTAAACAAAAGTCGATCTTCCTCTTGAAGATCCGAAATGATCACTAGTGCATTTGAAAAGATTAGTGTTATCGAGGACTAAAAGTGGTTATCCCCCAAATGTTCTTCCGCCGAGTGCTACCACTTTAGCACCAGGTTGTCACTCAAGATGTTTTTGGAAATCTCAATGAAAGTAAAACTTCATAAGAATTCTAATAGGTGATATACTAAGAGGTAATGCCAAGAATCAAACAAATTTTGGTTTCCTATCTCGAAATGTTTGGTAATGATGACTGGAGAATAGTGATGGGGTTGATTGGTAATTCTCTGGCTATACTCAACTACATTAACCCTATGTCAGGGCCATCAATTCATTCCAAATCAGGATTTTTACTTAGCAGGAAGGTTCTTTGTTCAAGTCTAGAGGCAGCCGCTAAAATGGTTTTTATAGAAGGTCGATAAGTCATCTACGATGTCTAAAACTTTGGAAAAGCTAACACATTTTTTTGTGCTCGACAAGGTGGCAAGATTCAACATTAGGTTCAAAAGCTAAGAATGCTTACATCACACGTGTGATGAGCGTAATACTGCCCAAACCTATGCTCTAATACCAAACTGTCACACCCCGACCCGGAAGATCCACCTGGACTCCGAATTGAGTTGTGTTTGCCAACACCACCTTAAGGTTAAAACAATATAAGAGCTTCAAAATAAGAAGGATTTAAGGGTCTTGAGGCTCACCATGGTAGGAGAAATAAGTGAACAGTGATAAAAGTCACTGTGTAGTTCCATTTTTCCACTTGGGCGTTTTGAGCAAACTGAGTACAAGAGTGGTGGTTTTCTGTGAGGTTGATGGTGATGATATGGTGGTGATTTGGTCCTGAGGTTCGCCAGAGTATAGAGAGGTGGTGATGGTGCTGCTAGGCTCCATTGTTTTTACAGAGAGAACAGAGGGATAATTTGAGGGAAAAAAAGAAGAGAGAGAGATGAGAGATGAGAGGGAGAGAAATAAGAGTTGAAAGATAGAGGTCCGCAAGATTAGACGATACGAGGGAATGAGGAAAAAATAGGTTGTGGGCTCCACTGGCTTATAAGGCAATGTCACAAAAGACAAAACGAAAACATATCCCCGAGGCGTGAAATTACCAAAATGCCCTTCATGTTCGTAGTTCTGTAAAATTTTAACTGTAACTCCAAATTCGCTTTCGCTTGCACCTACGTGTTCATACCGTCGAGTATTTTAAGAATACGATAAAATAATAGCTCAAACGCGTCACTAAAAGACGATCAGCTAAAGTCAACAATCTCATCTCTAGGACATTTTCGTCAATTTATTCTTTTAAAATGAATAAATTCATAAAATTAGGGACAAGTTGTCGCAAAAATAGTGCAACAGCAAATAGATTATCACAAAAAGCACTATCTTTGAAGAAACTGAAATCTGTATAAAAAGTTTGGTGCTACTAAATCTAATTAAGTTCAGCAGATGTAGTATATATGGCTATGTATCAGCTTCTGTAGAAGATCTTCACACAGTGTACTGCTTCTCAGAGGACCAAGAAATTAGATTTGCACTCAAGAACACCACCAATCTAGTAGTGGACCTCCTAACATTTAGGTCTCCTGCACAATCAACATCTTAAAAGCCTTTAGAGACAAATCACTTTTAGAATAAGTGAAAGACCATATTTCATAGTACCCTTTAGATACCTCTTTACTGCAAAAAAGTTGGACACCATAAGATTCAGCATAAATTGGTAAACATAATGCACGGAGAATTTTATATATGGTCTTATGAATGTGAGGTATTGGAAAGCTCCTACAATGCTTCTATAAGCAGTAGGATTTGTTTAAGAAATGTCATCATCCTTGAGAAGCCTGTTATAGGGCAGACATAGAGTATCACAAGGTTTTGACTCAATCATCTCAGTCTTATGCGGCAAATCTTGGATGTACTTGGATTGAGAAAAAAATAATCCATTAGCAATGTTGGTTATTTGAATATCAAGAAAATAATACAGAGTACCCAAATCCTTAATATCAAATTCACTTGTCAAAGAAGACTGTTAGAGATATGTCTTGAAAGTCAATCTTGAGAAGAAACCTTTTAGGATAATGTCATAATGTATAATTAAGTCTAATGGAATAAAAATGCAAAACTACTCTTAGGACTATCTCAATAAACGATATAAATCCAAGTAGTGAATCCGTCAACAATGGATTGCTTCAATATAAAGGATGGAAAGTCTCAAACCATATATGTAGGGATACTAAGTATGTAGGTGATGGTTAAGGGAATGAGTCCACTAAACATAATCAAAATAAAGCACTTGCATGGAGGTCTACTCACATGTCATGCAAGTAACTCTACTAGTCGGAATAATGTAAATAGTTATTTAACATGAGACATTATAGTTATCTTAAGGATACGTTGCTGATCATTTGACAATGAGACGTGACCACATCTCATCTTGGATGTGTTCTATGCATTGTTAGGGTCAGTGATTTATTGTCAAAAGCATGTGAATGTTCAACCAGGAATATCTAATCCTTGGTATGAGAAGATGAATACTCTAAGATATGATTTGGGAATCTTTGGCCGAACTATCAAGCGTAATGAAGAAAGGCATTCCTACACGACTCATTGAATCATATAAGATAATATAATCACATTAGAGGTTTGACATAAAGTATTCATACCCTGGTAATGTGATTAAGAGTATTGAATTAGAGAATGATTGAATTACATTGTAATTCCAACTGAATAGGTTCTCCAACCAAATTCTACATTAATTTAGGTAGTCATGATATATGATATCACTCATGGCTTGTGGGTTCTTCTATATGGTTAGACAAGTAGTCATCAAAGTGGAAGGAGAATTAAAAGTAAGTTTTAATTCACTAAGTGATTGAATAAATATTAATCAATTGGATTGATACCAATCACCTCACTACCTCGCTAATTAAAACCTAAAATGATTGTAATCGTGTGATGACATAGTTAAAGGATGATGAAATTACTTAATTAGATTAATTAAGTGTTATCATTAATTAGAAAGTCTAAATAAATCATACAAGTGATGAAAGTTAGGACCTTTGGAAGTAGGCGTAGAGTTATTTGCCACCATGGCAGAGAGAAACTAAGGATTAACATTGTTTTCAACAATTAATTCTTCGACAAGTAACTAAGATCTAAAATCTTTGAGAGATATTACACTTTCATAACCCCTAATCACACACCTAAAGGTATTATACTCAGGAGATAAACCTTTTTTTTTTCTTTTTAACAAACTATATTATCTACATTAAGGGAGAGGGGGCTTGGCTTAGCCTCACAATGGGCTAGCAATAATGTGGTTCAAATTCACTTTTGGCGAGAATCGAACCTAAGATCTCTCACTTACAAGTGAAGAAGAATAGCACTAGACCGTAGTACTAAGTGGCTACTCAGGAGGTAAACCCTTAAGAGCAAGGATCACAATATTTTCATCAATGAAAAAACTCCAGCATCTAAGAGATAATCCCTAGCTTCTTTGATTCTCTATAAGTATTGAGACACTATTTGAACTCTTCTAAATTTTGTGAAGGGTAGACTTCATTTGAAATATACTAGTCCTACAGACAGTGGAGAATTGTTCATTTAACCTAATCCAAAGATCTTGAGCACTAGTACTGCCAATTGCATAGGAAATGACGACAAGAGATAAAGTGGCAGTGATCAACTGCATCAGAGCACGATTGTGCATTTTCTAGACAATGTATTCATTGTTCTCAACTTGAGAAGAAGAATTAGCATTATTATTCTCAAGACTTGGAACAAAATGATCAGGACAAGAATTAGATCCATTGACAAATCCCATAATTTCATGACCCTCTAAGAGTAATTGCATTTGAAATTGCCAATTTAAGTAATTGGAATCATCAAGTTAACATTCATAGAAGTAGAAATAGTAGAATGGGGGCAGTTATCGAAGATTGAAGAATCTGAAGTTGAGATGCAGTTACCATGGTTGTAGATATCAAATTGAGAGATGCATAAGCAATAATCAATAACATAAAACACTTGATGTGCAAGAATCTCCAGATGACAAAGAAGAGAAGATGGCAATCGCAAAAACCCTAGGAATTGGATCAATAACCACAACCGCCAAGAAACACAGAGATCAAAGACAATCTTGAATTAGTAACCTAGGAAATGAAGAGCGGAAGCAATCGATTAATCGAAGAAGAAAGCCCAAGCAGCAATGGCAATGAAAAGAAGGAAGCTCAAAGGTTTCCGTAATTTTCTTTTTCTTTTCTTAATGAGCAAGTCATTACAGCAACAGTACTTAGCTTTCTCTAACAACCTTAACAAACTAACTCTATATTTTCATTGACAAATGACACAATCAACAACCATCCAATATAAATATACCACGTGTAAAATAAAGACATTTATGTTCGATTGACTACTAAAGCTATTGATCTACATATTGTCGTGATGATTCAACTGTTTACTGATCTACATATTGTCATAGATTGAAAGTTTAAAAGTCCTTAAGTTTAAATTTGAAATTACTCCATATGCTATTTTTTTCAAACTTGGTGATCACCTACCCACCCCCATCATAAAAAATTGACCGCAACGACTTGACAAAAGAAATGTCTCCAAATTGGATTTCCTCTAGTTCTCAGGAGACATGCAAGACCTAGCCAAGCAAGTGTATTTCTTGGGTAGGGCCCGGAAGTTGTGCATGGCATTTACCTGTATGCATGAAGCTGAAATCCGTATGGCTTTGGGGAGAGATATCTTCACTGCAGCCAAAACCCTCTAAAGCTGATGGAAAGCGATTTGCAACATTTTCCTTGTTCTACTTTTCACTTTGGGTAAGTCTTCTGAAAAATTTAAAATTCAAAAAAAAAAAAAAGAAAAGTAAAAGGTTTGTTAGAAAAAGAAAGTTGAATTCTTGGCCTCTAGTGATGGCAATTTCCAAGCTAACCAAGCTTATCTAGATATATAATTCTAAAGCTCGTGAAAAGTCTATCTTGTTAATTTGCTTAAGGTTAATATTTTGAAATTGTTGAGATGATTCAAACGAAATTGCAATTATGAATTGCTTGAAAGAAGGAAAAAAGAAGTGAAACGAATTGAAAAATCTTTCTCTTATTTTATATAATAAAAATATAGAAAACGGTTACATAGTACGAAAAAAATTATAACTTTGTCAAGCTTAGTTTTACAAAGTTTGTTGAAAAGGCTTAAAATTTACCGTGTGATGTTGCCCAAGATTTACCACCGGAATGTCGTAAAGGGTCTCTGTTAAGTTGGTGAAATTACCCCAGATACTGCACCGGGAAACGATCTGCAGACAAGGCCCTCAGGCTTGATTAGTATCGAAGTATGGCCATGAATATCATCTGCAGTTTTTGTATCTCTTAATCTTGTGTATAGTATATAAATAAGCTTAATACTTATAAGCACCCTCGCTATGTTCCCATCTGCTAGGAAACCCCCTTTCATATCGTCATAAGATTAGACATCCTAAAAGTTTGTTTTTCTACACGAGAGCTCTTAGGGTTTTATTCGGAATGAACATAGGCATTGCATGATGATAGAATTTAATTATGAAGTGTAGATTTATTTACAAATTTTAGTTTTATTGTTAATTTCATATTGTACTTGATAGTAATTATGCAACTGAATAAAAAAAATAATTCACGCTTCAGCATTGATTTAAAAAGATAATCATATACAAGTTCAAATAAAACTTCTCATATATTAGCAGTCTAACAAAATATTTATAATAATACTACGTATTTCACAAATGGCCGCATCCATCACATAATTTTACATTTACAAATTTACAAGATAAGAAATGAAAATTTATTGTTGCTCTTTTATCAGTTGAGTGGGGGGCCAATCCGGCGGTTTACAAATTGAGAAAATGAGACAATTAATTAAGGTAGAAAAGGATCTCTTTTTCCCCTAATTAAAAATTAAGAAAACAAAGTAAAATCACTGTGGGTCCTTCCCACAGTCCCACCAAATGTCACAATCCTGAAGACGTTTTTGCTCGCGAAAGCCTCAGTTTCCCACTTTTCCTTCTCTCTCTCTCTCTCTCTCTCTCTCTATGAAATGAAGAACCAGTCTCACTCTCGCTGCTACTCACACTCTTCTCCTTCTTTAACAACCCCCAGCACTCTGCACTCTCTCTAGCCCTCTTCTTTCTCTCTGCTCACTCCTCCCAACCCATTTCCTTTGATTCCACAAAATCCCACCGGCCGCTCGACTTTCTTGTGTCGAGGAAAAACCGGGGCAGGAGGAATCAGGACTTTCAGAAACCCAAAAATGGAGAAGAAACAAGGCTTCTTCTCTGCTCTCAAGGACGAGGTGGTTCGGGGTCTCAGCCCGTCGCGGTCGCGCGCCAGTAGCCCGGCCCGGTCCGGGTCGCCCATGACGGGTCTGCTCCGGAGGAAGAAGCAGAACCATCACGGAAATGGGCACGGCGGCCAGCTGGTGGCCCAGCCGGACGCGTTGATTGGGAGATCCGGGAGTCTGAGGCCGGTGATGGAGGGTCCGGATCCGGACGGTGGGGAACTCGGGGATTCGAAGCGGGTCGGGTCGGGTTTGGGCCAGTGGATGCGAGGGCAACTCTCGCGGACTCCCTCCGTTAGCTCCGTCGCGCATAACAACAACAAGAGGTCTGATCTGAGGCTGCTGCTTGGAGTCATGGGCGCTCCTCTCGCCCCCCTCCACGTCAGCATCTCCGACCCTTTCCCCCATCTAAGCATCAAGGACACTCCCATCGTCAGTCTCTCACTCTCTCTCTCTCCAACTTTCTCTCTCTAGCTTTGGGCCATTTTTTTTCCGGACTTTGTTTCTTCTGAGATGGCAACTGTAAAATAGCAACAAAAAAAGTTTGGGGTTGCATTTGATTTTACGAAATAAAATTGATTTCATGCATTTTGATTTTGCTGCGGACTGCGGTGGTGGTATTTTGAATTTGGATAAATTTCGCCTGCGACAAAGATTATAAGAGTTGGGTCTTGGGTTTTGGATTTATTTTACAAAAATGGTTGGATTCTTTTTGCCTTTTTCTCCCAAGAAAAAAACATGTTGGGTTCGTTCTTTGCAATGGGTATGATTTGCTTCTTACGGTATAGATTTCCACTGATTATTTTATTTCTCCATGCTTTGCGTATATTTGAAGAACATGATTGGATGGTTACGATTTGCATCCAGAGTCCTTATTTGTTTAATCCTTTTTAAAAATTGGGTTTTCTCCAACTTCTCAACTGTGATGTAGACGTTGGTGATTGTTTTTTTAGTTACCTTCTTCAATCTCGGTCCCTTGCTGGTTGGCAAGCGAGAAAGTTAAGTGAGAAAATCAGAGCCAAAGGAATCTTAAGCAGCCGTTACATGTTGCTGAAAGTTTGAGCTCGGCAGGCCGATGGGATTAAATGTCTTGTTGAAGTATTTTCTCATTTTCCAGATACTGACAAAATTTTTATTTTGAATCGTACCTTTGTTTTGACATTTTCTCACCAACCTATCAGATCATGGCAGCTAGTAATTTTATTGTAAAAGATTTTTTTTTAGATTGCACTTCAGATTCAGATTTGATTGCGAAAAATTACGCTAAATGTGATTTGAGATTGTAGATGTTGGGTTGGTTTTTATGTGTGATATCTTTGCAGGAAACTTCCTCTGCCCAGTATATACTGCAGCAGTACACAGCGGCTTCTGGTGGGCAGAAACTGCAGAACTCGATCAAAAATGCTTATGCGATGGGAAAGGTTAGGATGGTAGCTTCTGAGTTTGAAACGGCTACTAAGGTGATGAAGACCAGAAATGCTTCTAGATGTGCCGAGTCGGGTGGGTTTGTTCTCTGGCAGATGAATCCGGACATGTGGTACGTGGAGCTTGCAGTGGGGGGAAGCAAGGTTCATGCTGGCTGCAATGGGAAGCTTGTCTGGAGGCACACGCCGTGGCTTGGTGCTCATACTGCGAAGGGACCCGTGAGACCCTTGCGTCGGGCACTTCAGGTGAAGTTTTGTGCGCTTATTGGTGCTTCTTTCTGTTGTCCATAAAATTAGTCGTCCAGGTTGCTCATAATTGTTTTTGGAATTTTTTTTTTTTTTCAGGGTCTAGATCCAAGATCTACAGCTAGTATGTTTAGCAATGCAAGATGTATAGGAGAGAGGAGGATCAATGGTGAGGATTGCTTCATCCTCAAGCTTTGTGCTGATCCTCAGACTCTGAAGGCCAGGAGTGAAGGCCCTGCAGAGATCATACGGCATGTGTTGTTTGGTTACTTCAGCCAGAAAACAGGGCTTCTTGTTCATATAGAGGATTCGCATCTGACTCGCATCCAATCCAATGGTGGTGATGCCGTTTACTGGGAAACCACAATCAATTCATTCCTGGATGATTACAGGCCTGTTGAAGGAATCATGATTGCACATTCAGGGCGTTCTGTGGTAACCCTTTTCAGGTTCGGTGAAATGGCAATGAGCCATACCAAAACAAAGATGGAAGAAGCTTGGACCATCGAGGAGGTTGCATTTAATGTTCCAGGCTTGTCAATGGATTGCTTCATCCCCCCAGCTGACTTGAGATCAGGGACAATCAGTGAAGCGTGCGAGCTTCCTCATGATGAAAGGGGAAAGGGTGGTGGGATTGCAGTAGCAGCACATCGGGCCAAAGTTGCTGCGCTGGAGAAAGAACATAATGCTAATGTTGATAGCCTGACCTGGAAGATGGAAGTCTAATAAGAAGGGGGTGCAGTTAATTAGGGCAATTGTTTATACTGGTAGCGAGTTTAAATCAGCTAACACCTTAGAAGTTTACAAAGTAGGAGTTGCGTCGCGTTTTTGGACCTTGGTTTTATGCCTCTTAATCTGTAAATAGAGCATGATTATTCAGAGGGTTCACTTCGGCCTGAATGAATCTTTATACTCTCAGTGCAGAATCCAACAAAGGTGTTGGAGCTCGATTTTTCCAGCTGGGGATAGAGCAAAAGGAGGTTAAGTTTTAGTTTACCTTCGGTGCATGAGGGAAGGTGGCGAAGCTTGGGTATAGCAGAACCATTAACCTGGGATAATTCCACTAATTATCTTACGTCAAATCCAGGAGCGGCGATATAAGGAGATTGCCCATTTCTGGCATGGAGTTTGAAGCTTAATCCTGTTAGTTCGATAGTGTTTACTGTTTTTGGGTGTGTTAATCTTTGTGGTTGTGTGATGGATGCAGAAGTTGTACCTAAGGTAAAAGGAAAACAGATGTTTTTCAGGGGGTATGAGTTGAATTTTCATTTCTTTATCATTAACTGGTGAAACCAAGATATGGGTCTCTAGTTGTATTTTCTGGCACTTTGTCAGTGCCCATCAAGTATTTAATGTTCATGAATATATAGGAATCACCATCCTTCCTTTTCTTTCTCCGGTTTCTACATAAATTCTGCAATTTAAAAGCTTTAGAATTTGTTGTTTTATGTCTATATTCCTTCCAACTTCTTTTTGGTATTCTCTGTAGCAGTGAGGTCCTTTGGCAAATACTAATGGGTACGAGGAGATAGACACATGCATGTACAGAACGAATTATACGATAGATTTTTTCGATTTTCTTTTTACATGAAACAGACAGACACATAAATGTATATAATCGACGATGATGATACGAGATTATCTCCATGGATGGCTTGATCTATTGATTTCAATGGTGCTTGACAGCATCTAGGGTTTTTGTTGGTCACTTGGTGCTTCTTCCCCCTGCGGACATGCCCCCAAGTGATGAAGATTGAAGAAGGCTCCAACTGGTGTGGGGGTCTCTGCAACTTTAATGGGGAATACGATTTTTTAAACCATGCATTGACCGTCGGTCTGATCGAAGCCCACCAAACTAAACAGACACGGAGACTGAGAGTTAGGAAGGCAGTTGGGTTTGCATCGTTTGCTGCAATGCTTGCTAGAATATGATTACAGCAAGGCACTCTCACTGGGGTGAAGCAGAGTCCTTAACCCCATGTGATAACCTCCTCGCTTTCCCTTTCTGTATTAATTTTCCCTTTGCAGGCACCGTCTTTTTTATTTTTTGTTTAAAGTGATTGTCCTTCTGGTTTAGTTTTGGAAAATGATTTTCGTCCCTTTTTATCTTTCAAAGTAATTTTGTTTCTGGATTTTGGTTTGATTGAAAGGTCAAAAATATTTATTTTTCTTCTATGATTGAATGATTCAAAAAATCAACAATTAAGATTTTGCAATAAAAATTTAATGGATTTTGCAACATTTTTTTTTTTAATAAATGATATTATCTACAGTAAAAGGGTGAGGGAGTAAGCTAAGCTTCACAATGATCTAGTAATAATGTAGTTCAAATTCGCTTTTAGCAAGAACCGAACTTAAAACCTTTTACTTATAAATGAAGAAAAATATCACTAGACCGTAGTACTAATAACAGAGAAATATGCATGAAAAAAAAAAAGGTGTGACCACTTCCTTCAATTGCTCTCTTGATTGCAAAGTTGCCCCACTTAAGGTTGAAGGATCCACCGCATCATGATGTTTCTTAATGGTCAATGTCTGGCAATCGATGAGACGAGAGAAGTGAGTCTTTTTGGTTTTGTTTTGTTATGTTTGGTTCGTTTGGCATAGTGGAGGAGGAGTAGCCTTTTATAGAATAGGCTCCACACATTATAAAAATACATATGACATGCATCAACGTCAATATGCCTATTTACCCTTTTGGTTTTTACCTTTGTTCTATGTCTAGAACAAGTAGCTAGCAAAGTAGCAACTTTTGAGTGTTGCACTTATTCATATGATTGAGTTAGTAGAGAGATGGAGAAAGATATGACAGGTTAAAGATTAATAACGTCTGGTTATCAATTTAATGAATGATTAAATAGTAAAATTGGTTGACCTCATAAAAATTTTCAAAACTTTATAATGCAGCATGAGAAAATTAAAAGCTCGTGACTTATTTTGAAAATCGCTTAAAACTTAAAAAGTGTAAAATGTAAGTAACCCTAAAATGTTTGATTGAAATTATACTTGTATTTCATGCACCCTATAAAAGTGTGTTTCTTTGTATGCGTAGTTGAAAGACATATGAAAAACCTGAATACTTTCTTTTGTTATAATTGAATGAATCAAAAATGTAACTAATCTAATCTTGACTTACTTTCTCATTCACTCTCAACTCTCACCACCTGGACTAATCCCAAAAGTAAAACTCACAACATGTATATATATATATATTAACAAAGGATAGTATCTATACTAAGGGGATAGGGGGGTGGGCTTAATGACACATCCCGACCTGGAATGTCCATTAGGACTCCAAATCAAGATGTGCTAGCCGACACCTGGAGGGTGACGAAGCCATAAAGTATAGTGATGTGGAAAATGTGAATAAATTTAAACCTAAAAGTACCTAAAGACAAGAGTGCGCTATGAGCGGGGATGAACCCATTTCACACGTGATGTCAGAGCATAAGTAAAGTACAGTAGTGTGGATAAGGATCATACCCTCAGAGGTAGCCACATATACTGAGATTTGCAAAGAATCCTCGTCGATACGAACTTTCAGCAGCTAAAACCCGGAGGGGCGAAAAACAAAGGTGAGTAGGCCTGAAGAAAAAGTTTTAATAAAAACCTTTTGAAAACTTTATAACCCCTCGTCGTAAAACCCGTATAATTTTCCAGAAAATAATAATACATACTTATATAGAAATCATGCTCACGAGTAGTGAAAACCGAGTATATGTCATATCAAGTATCTTAGCAATGAAATAAGTAAACTAGGTGAAATAAATCAATGTAAAATGATATGTCAGCCGGAGTCACCTAATGTGACCTGTATGGCTGAACCCATAGCTCATTAACCAATTCCTGCACATGAGTCGGAACCACCTAATGTAGTCTGTACGACAGGGCTGGGTGTAAATAAGTATGCTCAAGTGCTACGATCACGTGAAGTATGTGCGAATAATTGCAGGTCAGCTACAAGCCGGAACCACCTAATGTGGTCTGTACAACAGGGCTGTGCACCAAACTTGAATCCAAGGTGAACGTGCGGTGCAGAAGGTGAACATTGCGTGAAAGACTGTGCCCTGGCCATAGGTGGGAGCACTAACACCGAGATGCAGGATAATGAGCTCTACATGTCTCTACGTATAACTATAACCAATGCAACCACTAACATCAATATGTACTCACCTGAAGTTTACCTGGGCGTCCGCAACATCATGCAATACTATGCATATCTATACTAATGCATATACTAAAATGTAATGCAATGGACATGGCATTTAAAAACATAAATCCATTTAAAACAATTTCTGGGAAAATAGAAAACATATATATGTATATATAGAAAACCAAAAGCCCACTCACCTGGAGTCTACACTACAACTCCCTAGCACAAACATCAAGGCGTCACAAACGATCGGCGCCTAGAACAATTATCAACTTATGTCTTAGAATTCTTATCATTAGAACATATAACTTACATATCCTATTCGGGAAGATCCATACGTCAAATTCTTGATCCATAAGTTTCTAATATTCTCAAATATTACGTATTATAATGTATCAAAGTTTGGTGACGATCCAATGGTTGGATCGTCAATTGCTATAATAATCAAGCGGCAAACCTTAATGGAACTATGTTCAAATGACGAAAATTTGTCAATCGGACATCACCAATCGAATCAGGGTATTCAAATTTAGCCTAGGAAAGTCAGGGGACGTCTCGCCCCACGCGCCGCCGCAGGTGGCGGTCGACCGCCCCGACTCGCCGAAAAATTCAACTATTTCTAAAAATCCTCAAACTTCACAAAAAATGAATATCTCAGTGAATATAGCAACTTTCATACCTGTGACTAAAGCCAATTTGGCTGGGAAATGTCCCAATTTCATCCAAACCCGCCAGAAACCCTATAAAGGGTGCTTCTTCATTCGACCTCCAAACTCACTCCAATGCCACAACAAACCCCTGGGCTTCGTTCCTGAACTCAAGAGGAGTCTAATGGTAGTGGTGGTTGATGAGATTTATTTCAGAAGTGGCGGATCGCCGCCACGTAACCCTCGGCACACCCAACGTCGTTCTTCACCAAATTGGATGAAAACACATCGAATCTTGAGTTTAAAAGGAATAAGGAGGGTCGTGGAGTTGATTATAAGAGGAGTGTCTATGTAATTTGTCAAATTTCGGCCGAAATCTCGACGGAAAATGGTGAAGAAGACTGGGTTTAGCGGGTCAGGAACCGGGTCATGTGGGCTCCGGGTTGGCTGCATCCTCCCTCTCTCCTTTCCCCTCTTTTGCTCCTACTCTCATTAGCCAGCATTTTTTCTTCTTCTTTCTGATTGGGCATCCCGCCCCTTCTTTCTCTCCTTTATATTTCATCTCCACCTCTTTAAATCTGGGCCACACACGTGGTTGTCCGGATTAGGCTCCAAAAATCTAGCGTTTTCTAGAAAATAACCAATTTACTAAAATGCCCCCGACTTTAAATGTTAATATCTCCCTTCGTTATAACTCCAAATCACGTTCCGTTTGCACCCACGCATTCATAGTGACGAGTACTACGAGGATACGTCAAGAAAATGAATTTTACGTAACTCAACAAGGCAGTCAACAAAGTCAACGCATTTGCCTTGAAGGGCATTTTCGTAAATTCACTTTATAAAATCGTAATAATTGGGGATGGGTTGTTACACTTAACATCACAATTGGCTAACAATAATGTGGTTAAAATTCATCTTTGGCGATAATCGAACCTAAGACCTTCTAATTATAAGTGAAGAGAAATATCAATAAACCGTAGTACTAAGTGGCAACTCACAACATATTTGAATCACAGGGATACGTGTGGTTATGTAATAGTTTTTTAACTAGAGGTGTGTGGTACAAACCACAAAATAAAAACAACCTATGGGACAAGTACCTTGAGCCTTGAGTTCACTCCTTTTGGGCAATTGGAATTCCCTCTATTTTAGCAGCATATGATTCATCTCATCTATTTGGCCATCATCTCAATTTACTCATATCCAAATTTACTTACCTAAACATGTTAGTGCATTCCAATTCTACCCTTTTTTATTTTTTTATTTTATGGAGAACTGGAATTCTATTACCAAGATAAAAATCAAGATTACAACAAGAGCCCACTAAAAGGCAAACAACTAGCAAAACGTCTAAACAACAACAACCGGTGTAAGGGAATACAAGCAAGAAGGACGCTGCAACAATTGCAACCGCGTTTAGTACCAAATAATTTTCTTGATTTTTATTTATTTGTTTACATTTGGTGTAAACCAGGAATTCTTTTGAAGCTTTGTATATTGATCAATTGAAACTGTTTATTAGGAAGCTAATAGCAATACAAATTCAACCAATTTTTTGTGTGATGTATACTTTCTTGCATTTGAATTAATTTCTAATTACTATAATTTAGGGGATAATTGCAGCATTACCATCAATAATCTCCAATAGGTAGCTGGCACCCAACATTTAGCCATCCTATTAATTGTCCCCTTCGTTCTCTTATCTTTCAAATGCAGATTTACTTTGAAAAACTTGCTCTATTATTTATGGGTCACAATTAAGCTATGTGCTTAATTAACTAATTCATTGGGGCCATCCAACTAAGTTAGTTGTGGCTCTATGGTTATCCAAATTAAGATACCAAAAAACCAGAAATGTTATGATTTTTCATCAAATTCAATGTTTTTCCCTTGTATATGTACATATTTCTTTTTGGGTTGGAATCCACGAAGCTCTATGATGTAACAAAATTTACGATAGATGGGTCGAAAATTCGAGAGTATCCAGATCCACAAAATTGTAAAGAAAATCTTTAAACTTTGATTGATAATATGAATAAAGATGCTTAATACAATTGTATAAGTTGGCTTAAAACAAATATCAAAACTTCCTAAAACCTCTAAAACTCGTGTGCAAAGTTTCCACGCCTCTCACCCAAATTCCAAGGTGTTTTTGTTGTATGTAAATTTCTAAATGTTATTTTCATACTTTTAGGCAATGTCTTAGTATCTAAAATTGACACGGCAAATCAAAAGTACGTTAACTCAAACAATTTTAAAAAGTTCAAAACTAAAACTTTCGTGATACTAACAATGACTAATAACTTTTAATTCGTGAAATGCCAATTATATAATTATTTTTGTTGATTAAACGTTAAAATAACTCAATCTTTTGGCCTACATCAGTCTAAGACTTCAAGAGGTAAACGAGGATATATAACAAGAGAGACTTCTTGACTCATGCAAATCATAATCCAATACATATGCAAAAATGACTCACTAAAATTTCAAAACAAAAAAATTGTACATATCAAACTTTAATTTATTTGTAAAAAAGAATCATACCCTATAAGAAGCGTCGTATTTTCTTAAATAAAATAATCTACAACACCACTAACTCACACCATCTAGTTCATTTTTCAAGCCTAGGGTTTAATGCTTATTATATTGAGGGTGGTGTTAAATTAAAGAAAAACTAATGAAAATAATTTGAAAACTTTAAGTTTTAATAAATAAATAAAACAAAAAGGTGTTGTAAGTGAATAATATCAGGAGTGACCTTTTAGAATAAAAATGTATTTTTTCATTAAAGTAAACAGTATCAAAAGTGTTTCGTTAAAACTCTTTTAAATTAATTCACAAGGGGGAGATCCACTAGTTTGTGAGTCAAAACATTTTATGGCTGGTCTAAGCTGTCTGGGGACTGGGAAGTAGGGTTCTACTGGGTTTGGTAAAACTTAGGATTATACAACTATGTTCCTTAGAATTAAATATTTGTCTCCAAATATTTTTATAATAGGGAACGGCATCTAATCAATTTTTTTTCTATTTAAAAAAAATATGTTAATGTGTTAAATTGTTAGGTCATCTCCAGCCAGGAGTTATAGGCAAAATTTAGTCCTAAAATTGACAAAATTAGTCTCCAACCAAAGCGCTAAAGGAAATCGGGCTAAAAGAATCAACTTCAGCTTGGTACCAAGGCAAGCAACGTATAGCTCCAGTATGGACCATGTTTGGCTAAAAACAAATAATAAAACATGAGAGGGAATAAAATATAGCTCTACATGGACATGGTTGGAGATGAAAACTTTAACCTTAAAATAATTTTTAAAATATTAATTTTTTAAAGGGCTAAAACATAGCCAAGGCTACATTTAGTTCTCCATCATTGGATATGGCCTTAGTTAAGAGGAAGAAAAAGCGGTGACAATCAAACCTGTATCTGAATGTATAAGCATGATTATTTTCTGTCACTGCAGTAAAGCGTTAAACGTCTAATCATTTTTTAATACAAGCTTATATGTTTCCTTCTCCTTTCCTAGGATGTCACTAATACTGTTTAATTACTAAATTTGACTTGAAAAATGGGATTTTCAATCAATCCAATTTGCTGTACTACCAGTCTCAAGAAAGCACATTCAACACTGAATATTATATCAAGGAAATGGAATTTCGATTCCCATTCCAACAACTATGTGCTGAGAAAGGCTGTAAAACAAGCAATGAAATTAGTGCATAACCCAAGTTTCGATTCTTGGGAAGATATGGTTTGAAACTTTGACTTCCAAGCCCCTTGGATTATCTCCTTATGGAGTTAGGGTTTATTAATTTCGGACTTTTAAGATGATAGCAACGGTCATAAACATTGTTTTTATTATAAACGATCTAAATTAAGGAAGAAAGAGGGTTTGAATTTTAGATGTAATGCATTGAAAACGAATGTCCAATTCACTGAGACAATCTACCACTTATTTAAACCACAAGGTGTGGTGCGATTGGCAAATTACCACCTTCAATTGGCAGATTCCCTAGTGCCTTTCTAGCAGGAGTTCGAAACCAGCTGAGAGCACTTTGTGGCTAGAGGCAAGTCAAACCTCGAGTGAAAATTAGTCTCATCCTTTGGGTGTGGGGACAATACGTGGTCATTACCAAAAATAAAATCTACCACTTATTTAAAACATAATAATTAAGTTCTTTGATCTGATTACTTGAGACGTGCATAAAATATGACATAAACTTCGACCTCCAATAAAAGGGTTTTCAAGATCCTCAACCTGTCAAGAAAAGTGAGAATTTTGTGAGTTCCTCAATATATTAGGAGAAGCCATCTACCAAATCAATCTTTGAGATAACGAGAATTGACTTGTAGGCAAATGTGGCTCATAATTTTACGAATAGAGCACTTTACATCCATATTTGAATATGTGAGATACACTAGTTGGTAAAAAAAATTGTACCTGTCTTTTTGCACTCCAAGTTCAAATCTTTCTTACTGTGAATTAGAGTGAATCATAGTATCGCATCGTGAAATCAATATATATTTCCATACTTGTGTAAAGAGGAATCAAATGCTATAGGGAAGCTTAAAAAACATGCACCTTGATCATTTCTCAATAACTTCAAATATGAAACTACTGTCACGTACACTATCTATAATTCCTGAAGTTTTGGATATCATCAGCTAATCTTCAACACTCAAGTGTACAACTACCAAATTCACATGTGCCAATTTAGCAAAATATAAGGGGGAAAAATGGGGTTAAAACATGAACATTTATGAACAACAACAACAACAAAGCCTTATCCCACTAAGTAGGGCTGAATGAATTGTAGAATGTCATTGCGCTTGGTTTTGTGTCATTTTTTTTGTTAGATCCAAGTAGTCCAAGTCTTTTTCTTATAGTCTATTTTCAAATCTTTGATCCGTCTCATAATCTCATCTTCTAACCACAACGTCTATAAGAGGAACATTTTATAAACAAAATAAAAAAAAACATAAGAATCTTCACATATTTGCTTGGGTCTCTCAGTCTCTGAATGACATTGATTTAATATGGAATTTGAGCCTGCAGTAGAGCAGATTTTAGGGAGGTGCCCTCAATTTGGTTGACAAGTTGAGCACTTCAACAATATGTAATAAATGGGTACGTGCGACAAGATTTACTCAGAAAAATAAATAAATCATTATAATAAAATAGTAAAAAATCTAAGGCAGTGTCGGCAAGGGAACCTTCTTCCCCTTCTTGTTGGAGAAAATAAATGGAGTCGAATTTATGGTGGTGTGTACCAACGCAACGCAAAGCACGGCAATGCAATGCCCCAACAATGTATGCAAATTAAGTGTTGATACTCTCTCTCTCTCTCTCTCTCTCTCTCTCTCTCTCTCTCACTACTTGGAGAGACTTTGAGTCATTCTTTATTGTTGGCATCATTATCCCTACAAAGTCATTTATTGGGCAATCGTGTGCATGCATAAAGATTGCCTGCTCTACCGGGCATTGATAAGAGGTGACATTGGAATAATTTGGGTGATGGAAGGAAGGATAGATAGATTCCCAAATTTTATTCCCCTTTAAAATTAGAAAGAAAAGAAACATTAGTTATGGGATCATAATTTTTCAAGGCTGGAGTAAGGTGAGTCAGAATACAAATATCTTAGAAATTCGATCATAGACTACATAGCTTTACATGGAGCTGAATAAACGGAGTAATACCACCATCATCCTCTTCCGAAGCAATGGGCGAAGTCCAACGACTTTGCTGAGATTGATCATGCTTATTCTTCAAGATACGAAAACCTAATCTAGTAAACAATATGCATGTTTATTATATTCTTGGAGTCCTTACAATCTAAAAATTGGCTTACACCGTAAATAATCACACTCCTAAAAGGATCAATATCTACTTTTCTAGATATTATTTGGGATACTCCTGGTTTAAAACGGATTTCCTATCCTAAAAGTTCTCCACCTCGACTGGTATAAATACAACTTCTAAAGTTCATCTCCAGTAACTCAATTATCACATACTTTTTCTCTTGCTTACTACTAGAGTCTCATAATATTGCTTACTAACTTGACCATCGGAGTGCCTTTGCACAAACCTCCAATTTTTGGTTACTTCTGGTTGTTTACTATTTTGCAGGTAAACAGATTTATGCATCTTTACCTTTTATAGTGGTGTGCGAATTTGATTTCAACATTAATCTATTAGACGGGGAATGCTAGAGTCAGTTGCTTGTACTCTAATAAAAATTAAATAACAAATGTTATGGCATGTCTAAGAATGCCTTTGAAATGAATATAACGTATCTCAAATACATAAATGGATGCTCTTAATCCCCTGCGATATAAGTTTCACGTTGGTTGTATAAACTCTCGAAAAATGATTCCCATGTCGAATGCACAATCTAATATTACTCACTTGCCAATTGGGGCACTGCAGAAAAGCACTACTTGAGTGCTTTTGGACCTTACCTCTTAAAAGAAAACCCATGTATATTTGTTCATCAATCTATATAAAGACATACAACCTTACGGCCCAACTTAAGGAAGCGAGCTAATTTGAAGGCCAGTTTCGTTTCATAGATAACTACTCCAAGTTTCATATTACATAGTTGTATGACAAAGTGCTCTCTTTATGGAGGGCCACTTGACCATGGGCTTCCTGCTTGCAATTTGTAATTTTGGTCTAACTTCTAGTCAGAGGCCATTAACTTTTGTAAATCTTAGAATTGACTAATTTGTCTGGAACTGCTTTTGAAATGGTTAAATTTGCCTATTGACAATCAAATGCCCTAGACTTCGTTGTGTTGCACCAAATAAAACATTGAATTAATGTTATCCTCCCAATCCAATGTAACTCAATGCGATTTAATCCTATCTCCTAACCGAATTAAATCACAATATTTTAAAATTATAAAAGTACTTTTAATATTTCCTTTTCTTTTTTCTTTTTACTTTGTTTTCGTGCATTTCAAGTGTTTATGAACATAATTACTTCATACACATCAACTTTTAGACGAGCTAATATTCTTATAGGTCATTTGGTGTCTAGGTTTTGAATGGGGACAACTGTGTAGCTCAATGCATCTTAAAAAGGTAGAAGAACTTGAAGAAAACTTTTCCCTTCAAACTCAACAAAATGGTAGGATAAGAATAAAGCAATTTCATCTTGTTGTTTCGGGGTCAAAATCCCTCTTATACCTTCAAGTGTGACAAAGTTTGAAAGTTGACAGCACTTTTCCATTCAAGATCCAATTGAACTAGTTACCAATTTATTCCAATCTTAGACACCAAAAGACCTTTTAGAATAACGGACTAAAGATCAAATCTTCACCTTCACTACTACTAAGGCAAGAGGATATATGATGGGAGAGTGCTACCCTGTAGAAAAAAAGGGTTTTGGTGTATCAAATCTTCTGCACTCAAAATGAGTGTGACATTTTTGTGACCCAATCATTGAATGATACGTGTTTGGGATTCGTTTGCCCTGAAATGACTTGACCCAATAGAAAATCCCAATTCGTTGGGCCTTTTGATACAATCAAATAGAAAGCCCCAAAGGTGCCATATTCTAGGAGCCCAAACTATGTGACTGAATAATTCCTACCATCCACACAAGAATAAATGAAGTTTTCCAAAAAAACTTGCTAGTGGAGGAAGACCTCTTAACAATAGGAGACATAGGGCAAAAATGAGAGCCAAAAATGGTCATTTGTGTATAATCCTGCATAATCTCGAATGTTTAACCCATGTGTGGTATTTGAAACATCTTCCTAGTTATATCGTGAATTTTTTAGATAAAACTCTTAAAGAATTAGAAGGCCTAGTATATTGCGATGTGTGATTTGATCAAAATTTTGTTTTTACAGATTCTAAATGAGAAACTATCATCCCATTGTGTAACCACAGCAATGAATCGTGGAAAACCCTCAGACGACCTATCTAAGATTAGGGAGGGAGATCCTTAGTAGTGGTGACCCTTTCCCTCTTCCAGGGCAGATACATGTATGGAATGCATATACGTGAAAGTTGACTCCTAAGTCTGGAACCTGGGAGGTTGCTCCGAGAAATCCTTTCTTTAAACTTATATTTTCTTAACTTTGTTGTGATAAATTTAATGTGTCAAATAATGATTAAAGCTACAGAGATGTCATATATTTTTTGAGTGCAGCAGAAAGAAGTAGGTAGCAAAAAAAATAGAAGTAGAGCACTGAAAAAAGAATATAGGTATATATAAGGTCCGATACAAATTAAAACAAGTTCCCTCTCAACAGTGACATCGATACAAAGCTCCCCTAAAAATGTCCCAAAGAATTGAGCAGAATCGTAATGTATATGTAGTTCAAAATTCAAATACAAGTGGTGATCAAGTCCCATTCAAACATGGGCTAACATATTAAGAATATCAAAAGAAGAAGAAATAACCAAATTAAGATATGGTAGAAGAGATGAAATACAAAAAGAATATAACTTGAAGGCCTGCAGGCAGAGAGGGTGATCGTCTCCTCATCTAAAGCATCAAGCTGAGGACAGCCCACCCAAACAGCAAGCTCCCTACCATCTTCTGCATCGACCACATCTTCTCTGCTCCGCTCTGCACGTCAACATCAAAATTCATAAGACTAATTAGAAATATATTGCCTCAATATTTGTGAGACAGTTATTAAGTTGTGCGTTTTAGCTACGTCTCTGACAACGATCATCAGACATACGTGGTTAAACTAAATTGTTAACCGTCGATGTTTGTGAGTGAAATTTAACAATGAACATCACAATTATCGACAACTAATAACTGCTTATGCAAAATGAAAAGATCAATACAATTTGGCATGTGTTACTTTTTGGGGGTCAATATGTTTGGCATGTTGACAACAAAAACTTGAAAATGCATACCATGTCGGAAAATGTTGGTCGTTGATGCATGAATACCACAATAAATCACCGATCAAGAATTTGCCCATGTAGGCGACTGATCATATCACATCTCTATAATCAAGGGCCTTGAGCTAATGACTGATCTGTGTTGCCACGCGGCAGCGACCCATAGCCCAGTTACAAACAGTCTAAGTCAAACTCTCAGCTCACGTTAGAAAGATCGCAATGATTTTAACTAAACTACGCCCTCCATCCAGCCCATCAACTTTAACAATGTAAACAAAATGAGACTGAACACTCAGATCCGTACGGCGGCGTACGTTCAAGACTAGCCATTGTCTCCAAACATAGAGTACGTAAATAGAAGCGCAAGAAGTACCTGATCAACTGAAGATGACGGTCCCGGAGCGCCGGAATCGAGGGACGGCGCTGGAGCTCCGACTGGCGGTGCCGGTGGGCCGGGGGCCAGTGCGAGGGGAGAAGGCGCCAAAGCTGGAGATTTCACGGTGGGAGCTGGAGCTGGTACCTGAGCTGGAGGAGACGCAAGAGGGGCCGGTGGTGGTGTTGCTGGTGGTGGAGTGGCGGGTGGCGGAGTGGCTGGTGGTGGTGTGGCCGGTGGGGGTGTGGCCGGTGGCGGAGTTGCTGGTGGAGGAGTAGCGGGTGGAGGAGTCGCTGGAGGTGGAGTTGCGGGTGGAGGAGCGTTGACTGGAGGTGGGGTGGCCGGCGGGGGAGCTGAGACAGGGGGAGGAGTTGATGGAGGCGGAGACGTGGTAGCTGGGGGCGGTGATGTGGTAACGGGAGGAGGAGCTGACGTGGGAGGAGGGGTGGATGCGGGAGGTGGAGTGCTGGCGGGGGGAGAGGGTGGTGGCTGGTTGTTGGATGGTGGAGTTGTGGGTGTGGCCGGGGGAGCGGTAGTGGGGGGAGATTGGCCCCCGACACCGGCGAAGACAATGCAGACAAAGCCTAGGAAGAACAAAGTCTTGCGATCCATGTCTGATCTCTCTGTGTGATTAACAGAGAGAGAGAGAGAGAGAGAGAGAGAATGAATGAGTAAGTCGACTCGGTCGACTTATGGAGTTTTGGGTTTAGAGTGCGAGACAGAGAGAGCAATTGGGACTGGTTAAATAGGCCCTTCTCGTTAGAAGCGTGAGCAACGGGAAGCTCGTTCGAGCCTTCATTGGCTTAATTGTAATTTAAGGGGGTATTATTTCCACGTGGTGGTACCAGACGCATCTGGACCGTTGGATCTGTGTGTTTTGGGTGCGTTTGAAGTTTATTACATATCGGTTGGTAGAGGTGAAAAACAGAGGTACTAATCGTTCGTGGTGTAGGAGGACACGATATGTTTGCTTAAATACTAATTTTGGTTTTGTTCATATGCAATTGCAATGCCACATGTGGCATATCATAGACAACTTATACATATTAGTTATGGATATCTTGTATAATTAGGAAAATATAATCTGTCATATGTTGGAAAGTTCACTTTTTTTTTTTCTTTTTTTTTATATATTATTTTATGGGTTTTCTTGTAAGATTAGAAAGGATTGCTCCTCTTTTAAGATTAGGGGAATTCTATATGAATAGGATATTTTGTAACTCTATTGCCAAGAAAGTTTGGCAATATGTAGTATTTTTGGCAATTTTGTAGTGTTTTTTTGTTTCAATTAGTTAATTAATATTCCTAGTTTTGTAGTATGATTGTTGTTTGTTATTTGTACTATGATTTTCAATTCAATATTAAGAAAGAATGTATTTGTTTCTTAAGTAAAATCTTGTTTTGTCGAGCTACTAATAAGAAATACTTTCATATCTTATATCGTATATATACTACAATCACACACTCTCTCTCTCTCATCACAACTAATAGTGCAATGAGAAAGGCTCAAAAAATATGGTATACAACATGGGTCATGAGAGTTTCTCTCCATCGAATTCATTTGAGCTTTCTCTCTCTTTTTTTTTTTTTTTTTTTTGATTTTTTATACGGAAATAGATTGAAATATATGGTGGTTGTGATGAATCTTATGCATCAACAAGTGTGATAGGATATGACAACTACTATGTATCATCTTCTTCTTGACTTTTGTCTCTATTATTATTTTTTTTCAAATGAGTATGGTAGATTTGTTAAATTTTGAATTTTCTTTTTCTTTTTTATTCATACTGACACGAATTGAGTTTAGAATGATCTTCTAATTCATTCAAAATACACTCATAACTTTATCGCAGACATTTACAACTAATATATACGATCGTCCTATACACTACCCGCATTTGCATTGGCAACTAATAAAAGTGAGTGATTTGGTATGTTCCCTACCATAACATGCTGTCACTTGAATAGAGTTGTTCACCATGTGGTTGCATCATTGTTGGAGTGCATGGTAGATGGACGCTAATAAGGTAGTTAACCACTTAATCATAATCATGATTACCGTTTAGGAGTATCAATCAACATTATGATGAGTGGGCCAGGCCTTTTTTATATGTGGGGGGATCCACACAAAATGGGCCATGGCAGTTGTGATTTGTAAGCTATATATCTGGCTATATCTACCGGCTCAAGTCCAAACCATCAGAGTCTGGGTCCCTGGGGCTCTGCTCTGTCACGCCGTGATCGGTGCCTTCAACTATAATCTTACCACTAGTCTACAGCTTACAGCTAGCAGATTAATTACTAATAAAGTAATAAAATGAAGAGGAAAAATTATGATAAGAGTAATATTGGACTAAATTTGAAGACAAAATTTATAAATTAAACGATATGTCATCAAATAAGAATAAACATGTTTATCAACGCTTAAATAATAATTCAATCAACTTCTATGTCATTTAATTTACATAATTTTGTGTACAGATTTAATCTCTCTAGTATTATCCTTATGAAAATAGAAAGAAATGATCATGTGTCTACACACAATTTTGTATATAGTTTAGTAATTTTTTTTTGCTTATTTAAGACCCAAAGGAGAAACCTTTTTCTAATGTTTTTAATGGTTTAAGGAGAAAAAAACAAACGATACTTTGCCAATAAGGTAAAGAGCAATAATAGTTCTACTCAACATTTTTTTTTTAATACAACAATATTATTTATCTTAAAGGGATTGAGGAAAGGGCTAGACCATACAAATGACCAACTATATTAATTTTATTTGAATATGTATTTGACAAGTATTGAATTTAAGATCTCTTACTTATCAGTAAAGAATAATATCATCAGACTGTAGTATAAATAACAATTATACTAAAATCTTAATTACAAACATCATTATCTTGTTCACGTGTCTTAGTGTTGGTTCCACTATATGACATCAAAAAATTTAAATGAAATCAAGTTTATTGATGGTTAGGGTTTTCACCCTGTAACTTCCTAGGGCTTCGTTCATTGATAAAAAAAAAATAACGGGTGGACTACCAATTTAGTCTCTAAATTATCACCTGAGTGAAAATTAGGTCCTTAAACTATTTTCTTTTCCAGAAAAATCAGTCATTGAATTATAAAAATTTGCCAATTACATCCCTAATATTAAATTTGAAGCTACTATATTTAATTTTCCATCAATTTAAGTCACGTTACTTGCATGTGATACATACTGGAGGGTAGATTGATAATTTTCCATAAAGAAATAGTGTATGGAGTTAACTTTGAAGGGTAAATTAGACATTAGATTCACAACCTATATAAAATGTTAAAGGCTTATAGCGAGAAAAATGACGGTATATTACACTTTAAAGTGTGTCAAGTGATTTAAGTTGTCGAAAAATTGAATAAAATAGCTTTGAATATAATAGTAGGGATGAAATTAGCAATTTTTAATGAATTTAGGGTTTTATTTTACAAAAAAAAAAATAATTCAATGACTTAATTTTCACTGAGGTTATAAGGACTAAATTAGCACTTTGCCAAAAAAAAATAAAAATTACAAGACGAAACGAGACTTCATTTTGATTTAAACCAAGTCCCAACTAAATCATAAGCTTATGAAATAATGTTACACCAAAAACTTGAATTCTTATACATAAATTTCTTACTTTATTGGATGGTGTTCTCTTTCTTTTATCGATATGATAGGAAGGATTGGAATTTCGAGAATTGTTCAATATCAAGATGAAATATTTCATTTCATCGAGAACAACTTAATTACTTTTTAACCTGTATTATGCTTTTAATTTGTTATTGATTCGTAATCTGATAACATAACAATTAATTTGTTATTTATTCGTAATCTGATAATAACAATTTAACATTTACAATAAAAGTCGTATTATGGTTTTTGTAGCTTAGAATGCACGGAATGGAAATGGGACCATTACTTAATTGTCACGGTTGTGATTTGGTTGATGTTAACTTGCGAACTCCCTCTTGGTTGGCCCATTTCTTTCCTTTCCAGTTTCCACAACTCAAAAAGCACAGCTGCCGTTTCCTACCGCGTGGATTGATCTCACTGTCTTACACCCTATGAAAAGTAAAGCATTGATAAAAGTCATGCATGACTTAATGGTTAGAAAAGAATTTCAGGTCTGTATTGTACACAATATGTTTTTGGTTCGATTTCTAATACTGGTAAATCACACATAGTGGTCAGGGAGATGCTGAAATACTTTTGTGAGTCTTTCTACTCCCGAAAGGATAGATTGTCATGGTGAAATCATCAGCTGACCCTCTTTTAAGCAGAAAAAATTTTTGGACGTTGTTGTGCATGGTTAAGGATAAAATTGTAAAACGGGACAGAATAAATGTGCATAGATGGAAGTGTTGCATTACAAGTTCCTTTTGCCGGTGCCAAAGGAATTATGTTTCTTAACCATTAATTAGATTGGTCCAACATTCATGCTACGATGCTCCACAGGCTTGAATAACAAGTTTATATGTATCATTCCGATTTTCGGTGAGATTTGTTTGATCATATATAATTTCATTAGTTTTGTTTATTAGGGTTTTGGTTGTCTATATTCTTTTCAAATTCAATACAAGATATGTACTCAGAGATGGTAATTTTGTATGTGTTTTTCTATGTATTTACATGCTTTTACGACCCTACTAGCTATTAGTTACTTATAACTTCAGTTATAAAATCTTTTATTTTTTGTCAATACAATTGTGATAAGTGTTCGACTCTCATCCTTCTTACTTTTAAGAAGGAAAAGAAAGGTTCCTTCCTACTATATTTACAGTATATAAATTATAGTTCTCAACCTTGTGCTGTAGAATATCACATTAGTGCGGTGTGAGCTAAAGCTTTTTGTTTGCCTAAGTTGGACTTATACATTGAATAAAATGAAAACTAACGAAAATGGTTTGAAAATTTTAGCTTTTAACCAAAATGACAAAATAAAGGTATAAATAAATAGTACCAAAAATGATTTTTTAGGCTAAAAATATTATTAATGTTAAAAATGAACAGTATTATAAATATTTTGTTAAAACTCCTTTGAATAGATCAAGATTCAAGGTCGAGGTTTCTTGGCCTAGGAACAGTTACATCTCAAAAGTTGAAGGTAAAGACATTTTATTAAAATCGAGGTTGATTGTTGGTTGTAGAGGTACACATGGTGCACGCTATTGTTAATAGGCATGCACCGTTGTGACTTTTGACCAAAAAACAGAAAGATTTTATATTTTTTATCACGAAGATAACTTTCATTATATTAAAAACTAGTACATGACCCCAAAAGAATTTGATAAACAGCTACAGAGAAAGTAAAAGACCAAAGCAAAATGAGATCGGCAACCCAAGATACAACCAGACCCACATAAGCTTAGGCCCCAAAGCTATAAAACAAACAATAAAAACCCTACTCTCCAACAACAAAGACCACACCGTTGCTGACGTCACATTCTTGGAGGAAGCCAAAATCCAAACCGAGAAAGTGGACACCAGATTCAAGTCCCCTTCACGAACCCCTGCAAATATATACAAACAAAGTGACAGATGGGTAGAGAGTGAGCCTAAGGGGTATGTTAAGTACCCACCACTTGGCCTCGTTAGGGATCGGCATGCTGGTTGGGGGAGGGGAAGTGGACTGTGGATCTAATGTCCAATTTCTGATCGGAGCCCCCCGATCCAAGCACATGGTGGGATGAAGATGAAGTATCACTGCTAGGGAGGGGAGGAAGGAAAATTACAAGACAGAAAGCAGTAAAAGCAGGTGAAAAATGTTGGATAAGGGGTGTAGAGTCTGGGATCCTTGAGACTCGGCTCAAGGAAAACTAAGATTAAACTTAGGGGAGAACTGAGAATAAAAAAGGTAGAGAGAAAGCTGGAAAAGGCCAAGGAAGAGGGGGGGAGAATAGGGAGAGAGCAAATGATAGAGAAAGTGAGAAAACCTCAGAAGAAAACATAGTAGAGAGAGGAAAAGAAGAAAAAAAAAGTATTTGACTTGAGAGCTGTGGTAATTGTAGTGATTAATGCCCATATTCTTTTGGCCACTAATCGAGTTGTGTGATTTACTCAAGGTTTTGATTCCCCAAATGACTAATCGCTTGAATTGTGAATGAATTGATCATAGCTATCCCCCTTTCTCCTCTTCAGTACAAGGAGAAAGGAAGAAGCCAATTCACTAACAAACATTAATAGCTCCAAACTCAACAGATGAAGGCAGATGAAACACCCTAGATGGAAAATTGAGTTTAAAAGCGAGGACACAATGCATAAATTAAAGCTTCTTCATTTTGTTAACCCTATATGAATAATGCTAGGTACACCACATTTACGCATTAAATTTATGCATCAAATGATGTGACACCAATCAAATTTGTTCTTTGATTCAAATTAGAATTTGATTAACAGTTGTAATAAAATTTATCCCTTCGCATGATATTAGAAGAGGTCTCGAGGAAGAATTCTCCCTTCACATGATATTTGATTAACAGTTGTAATCAAATTCTACACCGTTTTTGTTTTTCGATGTTAGAAGAGGTCTCGAGGAAGAATTCTCCCTTGGCATGTCTAAGTACTTTCTTTACTGTGACGGGTTGTCCTAAAACAAAGTTTGTATCTCATTTCATCTAGATCACCAGGGAAAAACGAAAAACAGTTTGTAGCTTGGATAGTAAGGTGAAATGGATTGCGAAAAGATTTGGTATGGATTGCGAAAAGGCCCAAGATCTGGAGCCTGGACCCTTTGGTGATTTGAGAGGATTAATGTTTACCCATTCATTGAATGAAAAAAACAAAAAATCAATACAAATTGCATCAAACAAACCCAATAGAAATTGGGAAGAGCCCATTCAACATAACGACAAAAATTGAAAGAGTAAAATCCTAATCCTTCAGCAAAGGAAGAATGTCGCCGCGGCCGCTGCCACCTCGCTAGCAACCACAAAAGTAGTTGTCCTAAAGAAAACTATCCTGAGTTGCATTGGGTGAAGGCATCGTAGCACAAAGTTTTCCAACCCGTAGTAAGAGAAGTCCCAACCAGATTTTGCCATCAAAATCTTCGCTCCAAAATGGAACCACAAGATCTAAGTCACCACCGCATACCCCTTGCAAGCAAAAACAAAGGGCTAAGGGGCATCTAGAACACTATAGCTCTGGGCAAAGCCTCAACATGCTTGGCACCAATACTTCGACATGTCGGTTGGGTGGGGATGTTGGATGTATGCCCGAAAAACAATCAATATTAATGAATTGCTTAAGGTGATATAGTGATTAGTCCATTAATTAATCACGAGGGCAAGATCACTATAGTAGAATTACTGAGATGTATTCTAGATTATGAGTCCATACATAACTCTACATACATATGAATTAAGGTAACTGCAGGATAACAGTCTTCTCGAGCATATAGTTAAAGAGAACTCTTCATCAGGATCCTCCTAAACCTTGTTCCTAGTTGTTCGTTTATTTGAGCGGATATTTATAATCTGGTAAAACCGATACAGCACACTATGTAGGCACGTTGCCGATGGAATGGATATTAATCCAATTTTTGTACCGTTCCTTCTGGAACAAACTTGTTCCACTCCATGGTACACAAAATTACAAAAAATTTGGACAAAAATCAAACCCTGAGCTGTTATGTCCTCTCTTCTCTCCTCGTAGCCTTTCCCCGAAGTGTTCGTTCCGTCGTGGCCGAGAGGTTTTTTCTGTTGCTCTCTGTATTAGAAACCATAACTCTTCATGTTCTCTGCATCTCCCAGTGCTGCATCCCATCATCTCCCTGTGCAGCATCTCTTCCAGTTCTCTAGAGAACCAGCATCTCTTCCTGTTCTTTATACGGTTTGATTTTGCCTCTCTCATTTTTTTTTTAATTCATTAATTTTCACTCGCGATGTTGACGTATCCATTTCTCAACAAGTTATTCACAACACGCAATGTTGACTTATCCATTGCATGCAAAGCTTTCTAGCGCGCTCTCTCTCGCTTGCATGAATTTCTACAGTTGTTGAGGAAGAAGAAAAAAGAAAAAGAGGTTCCTAAAGTAGAAGGAAGAGTACTCGTATCTTAGTACTCTTCTTAGACTTCTTAGAGAGTAAAAGTGAGGTAGAGCAGTGTCTTAGGAGAGAAACTAAACACACATCCACCACCAAAACCGTGCACCACCACCATCACTGTTGGTGTGCGCCGCTGCCTCCTCCTTGTTGAATAAGTGTGTACTGACATCTCATACTTATTCTAGACCAAACACCCATTTCTACAACGAAGGTGTCGAAAGTTAAAGGACTCTAGAAGTTTAAGAGGAAAAGCTGTACAAAGTGGATCAAAGTGAGAAGGCATGACAAAGGAGCATCCTCGGATTCAAAGCTCGCTGCGAAGGTATGAACACTAGATCTTTTCTTTAATCTTGAAAGCAAATGAGTAGATCAACCATTTAGGTCAAAGATCTTGAAGGGGGTTTGTTTTACGACTAGTTTTGTCGCTTCTGCTATTAATTTGTGTATGCGTGGTTATAATCTTGCTTATTATGTACATATATGGTCAATTAGTTTGCAAAGATTGTACTCTCTAACCATATAAACTCTTTCAGAGTAGTGAATGGAGTGTTTAGATTTGACGGCCAAATCAGATGTGCCGCTCTCGGCTTTGGACAAAGATTGTGAAAAGGGAAGGTATGTGAGAAGGAGGAACCAATGAAAAAGTTGGAAGATGATGGGTATTGGAGGTTGAAGAAGGAGTGTTGAATGATGCATATTGAATTTTTCAAGGACAAAATATGATGATAACACCGAAAAATCGATGAAAATGCCGGAATGATGATGAAGAACGCCGTGAGAACATGTTACCAATCTCCAACCGGCAACCAGGGGCGTCGAGAAAGCAGGCACACACTGAGCTTCTAGAAAAGAGAAAGAAAAAAGAAATAGCAAAAAGAGAGGGAGTAGCCATAGACCCCAACTAAAGGAAGGGTCAAAGACGAGATTACTCTTTTCGGTTCTATGCGAGAAACAAAGAAAGGGGGCGGATAGGGTATTCCTTACCCATTTAATAGTAGAGTTTACGAGTGTTAAAATTCACTTTCGTTTTCGTTTTCGTTAAGAGATCATTAAGTACTTCTTGCTCAATCTGCTTTTGTTAGTCATTGAATTGAACTAATAAGAAGAGAATTAGGGCAGAAAAAGTGTTAAAATCACTATCTTTTTGCTAATTGAACTCGTACGAGTCAGTCAAATAAAAAATCTTTGTTGTGACCAAGCACATTGAGTTTGATTCTAATAAAACTATTCCTACAATAGTGTGGGTTGGATACCTTGAGTTCTACATATTAATTATAGGACCCATGTATTTATCTTCTGGTGATACTTGAGAGATTATCTATTTGAACGATATTTTGTAGATCACATGATGTGACAGTTTATGGTTGGACTCCTCTAAATCATTAAAGAAAAAAATTCAACCATCAAGCGTCAGCTCATGTGGTCTACAAAATATGATTTAAAAACATGGTTTCCTTAGCATTTTACTTTTTCTTCTCCCGATCTTATGACTAGTTGTTTTTTACCTGGTCAAATGGTTGACTATTTATTCAATAGAAATCAAAATCCTGAGTTTAATATATTGGAAAAGGATCCTCTTCGGATCCCTTCCACCAAATCCACTCCATCAATCAATCTGGATCCTGAAATTTGATCCAACGACTAAAAACAGGAGGCCCCTTTAAAAGTTATAATAACTTTAACCATTGAATCAAATTTCAAGAGTCCGAATTGATTGATGGGGTGAATTTGGTGGAAGGGATCTGGAGAGGATCCCTTTCCTAATATATTGACCTAAAAAATTAGAATCATTTCTATAAAACTCATGACTTCGAGTCCATTGTAGAAGGCTTGGTTATCGTTAAGTAGTGAAAAGTATCACAACTGCATTACTTGTCGTTAGAAGAGATTAAATTACATCCATCATTGAAACTGTAATCAATATTGTGATTATAATCATTAATCACTATAAGTATAGAGTGGTAAGCAAAAATGCATCAGAATGAGCCTCTTTTTTATTCTACTTTCTTCTATTCAATTCAAAAGTAAAAATAAGCAATTTCGGCCTTGTTTGGCATCTCGGACTATATTGACTATTTCAGTCAGATATGATAAATAGTTGTCATATAGTATTGACTAAATTAGTCAGATGTTTGGTGTTGTGTTGGATTAATTTGTCCATTGGATAATACGTCAAACTATAATAATTTTTTTAAAAAAATCACATAATAATTGTTGTTAACATGAAAAAAAAGAAGAGAAAAACAGAAGAAATTTTTTTTTTTTTTAAATTTAGAACAAAAAGAAAGGTAAAAAACCCAGGACTCTTCCCAGCGTGTCTTCCTTTCTTCACCATCTTGCCCACGCTTCAAATTCCACCCTCCTATACAAACCCACTTCCTCATTTCTTCAATCACCCAAAACCCACATCAATTCACCAACCAAAACAACTACTAATTAAATTGAAGATCCAAATTGATGAACAAAACAAATCAATTTGTGGCATGGTCCGAGTTAATCGGAGCCGTCAGAGCTGGATCCATCGTTGTTTTCGACAGAAGATGACTGAGCTGCTAAGCCTGTTGTTGTTGACGATCGATCAGGCTTCTTGATCTCAACTACTTCTTTGTCCACATCATCATGCTTCGATGTCGACAACTGAAACATGATGGAACAGGAAGCGACGATTGATTGCAGATGAGTGTATGTCGGCGTCGAGAACTCGTCGAGGAACTACTCGTGAAGATGGAGCGGATTCGCCAAGGAGCAGATCCGTGAAACCGAAGAGGGAAAGTGAGTGTGTTTTTGTCATGCCCTGATCTCGAGATACGTTCAGAATCGACACGTGACAGAAGGACAGTAGCGGTATAATATAAAATACATAAAGTCGCTAAGACTCATACATATAATATACATTAGAGCGTCAGTAGAAATAACTTACAACAAAGGGAGGCAATCCCTACTGTCAAGTGCACAACCCTCACAGCTACACCACCTGAAATATTCTTCTCTAACCGCTACCAGTTACTCTGCAAAATAACCTCACGCCATAGGAATGACGCACTGGGCAAAGCAAAACCTGGATAAGCTGCAAAGCTCGTGTGAATGACAATAATACAACGTATGTGAAAATAAATAGCTTCAAATGATCAAATGTCAAAGTAATGCTACGTCCACACAAGACATTTCTTTTGTATACCTTATCAACCGTCAATATCATTTCGTCATTCTCTTCGGATTGTGACTCACTGCTCGCCTTTCATCATTTCCGAATATACACAAGGGTCTAATTGCCACATGTTTCATAATTTAACCATCATACGCCTCATTATTACGTATAGGAATGGTTATTCAATTATGAATCTCACCACACGTCTATCAAGATAATATTTAGTCATCACACAACCCGAAGTTATGTAGGAATGACACACCATCATAAATACATTTACGTGTAGGAAAGAGATTGATATCTTTTTCATCATTACATCTCTTTGTCACGAGTAAGAATGAGTCACATCCAAATCTGATCTCTTTTAGGTAACACCATCATGTAAACTATTTGATTCAATCACCACTTTCTATATTGAGTCACACATGCCTATCAATCTCATCTTTCATATATGTAACAAACAATAGTCTAGGGCTATAGAGAGACATAGTTCGGCCGAAGCCTACATTAGGCAACTGATCAGGATGTAGTCCCCCATTGCGGATTAACCAATAAGAGTCACTCCTACGAATACTATAGGTAGTGATCACCCATCGCAGATTAACCAAGCGATCACCCCTAAGCATGTATGGCCATACCTAAGTAATAAGGATCGCCCATTGCAGATTAACCAAGCACGATCCCAAAGTATGGTCCCCCATTGTGGATTAACCAAGCAGGACCATCCAGATACCACTGCTACATGGTGCAAGTTCTGATTATATCTCACATTACCCCATTACTGGGTTAGCAATCCTCTACTAGCCCTCACATATCACAATCATTTCAACCATAGCATATATATATTTTCAATGGCACCATCAAGTAAACATATCATAGTAGCACACATTTCCATAAAATCATTTGTAAATCCATGTTATATCCACAAAGTATAGAACAAGGAATTCATGGGTAATAACCATATCATATAATATTAATGTCACTTACCTAGGTTATTTGCACTTCTAGACTCACCAACTCCGCTCCAAGGGACCTACTACAACACACAAAATCCCACTTAGGAAACTTAATAAGACCGACACGTAAAATAAGGCCAAGTGCCACTTCACGTAAATCAAGACGCACGTCAACTGGGAACGACACGTCATCGTGATGAGCCAGCTAAGCTCCATCAAGCCTCAACAATATTCTAAAAATAACGACACACTAGAATAGGGTACATTGACTAGAACTTTAACCGTTGATAAGGTAGGTCCACTAAGACCAACAATCTAAGGTTATTCAATCCGGAGGATCCACAACTTGGATTTCCGATCCATAAGTTCTCAAAGGTCCAACAACTAATAACTAGGGTGGTCACAAAATTGTACGACGATCCAACGATCGGATTGTCGTCAATCACACAAACAAGTGGCGGTCCAATTTGATCACCACACCAAATAATTGAATTTCGGAAAACCGAGCTAGACATAGGTTCACAGGGTCACTAGAAGGTATTTGGTACTTAGACAACACTCGTGGACGGTCTCACGCACCGTCACACACGGTGGTAGCCAAGGTGGACGGTTTAGAAAACTCAAATTTTCAATACTAACTAAATGAGATCAAATTTACGTGGTAGCTAGAACTCAACAAGAGAAACACTTTTCACAACTAGGCTGAAGACAATTTCTAACCGGAAACCATTCAAATTCATCGGAGAAAACCAGATTTCTAGGGTTCTAAACACCCAACTCTAAAACGAATACAAAAGTACGAACCAAGCATACCAACTTGAAGATTATGAAGAGTAGATTAAATTTCATTCCTAACTCGAAGGAAATGGTTGCCGAAATCACTAGAAAACTGACAAAACCGCTGGAAAACCCACGGGACTTTGTTACCTCGAACTAGAAAAATGAAAATGGGAAATCTAACACTACAGAGATGTAGGACTTGTCAAGAACTTTTCCATGGACACCAAGATCACCCAAAACGAAGGTCAGACGGAAGAGAAACGTGGGACAAGTTGGAGGGTCAGTGACCCGATCACACCCAAAACGGGTCTACAATCAGGTGCCCATTTTTGGAAACCTAGTGGATTTCCTGGAGGTTTTCCCTCCAATTATAGCATCTTGTGAAAATTACCAAAATGACCCCAACTTCAAACAATTCTAACTTGGAATTAAGATCCGTTTGCGTCTATGCGCTCATGGAATCAAATTCTACCTAACCAACTCAAGAGTTAACCGAAAAAGGTTGAGTAAAATTTGAAATGGTAGAAATACCCTTCATTTCACTTTTGTTGAAACTGAAGAATTAATGAACTAACTTCAATTAAATCTCTGTAATATGTCAAAAATAAAATAAAATACTAATTTTAAGGACAGAATATCACAGTTTTTGTTTAGCAACCCCAACTAATAATACCAAGCTTTTGAGTTATATTAATTATCCAGTGTCAGCGGTACTAAATTTGATGAATGATATAATAAACAGGTATTTATTTAGTACAAGAATGCACTAAACACATGCTATCGTATTATTAATCTTATCCGATGCTTAATATGACCTGCCAAATGAGGCGTTCGTGTAAAGACAACTCAAGATAAAGGGAACAAGGCGGGTTCAGAACACTCTCTCAGTCGCACTCTCAACTCTCCCACTCTCTCTCAAAACGCTATCCCTTGAGCAGACTAAACGACATGGCGGCAACCACAGGCCTCATCTCCTCCAGGACATCCACCTTCCTCTCCGGCGAAACGTCGTCGTTTATCAGCCCTCCTTTCTCCTCCCCATCCTCCTCCCTCAGGTTCGCCCCCGCTAACCTGCGCATGGTGCGTATCCCAACCCTCGCCACTGCCTCGAAGCCGGCCACCACCACCCCCCGCGAGCCCCGCGGCATTATGAAGCCTCGCAAAGTATCGCCTGAGATGCAAGCCCTTGTGGGTGCCCCCGAGATTTCTCGCACCCAGGCTCTGAAGCAGATTTGGGCCCACATTAAGCAGAACAATCTTCAGGTTTACTTTTTTTTTTTAATTTTTTTTGAAGTTTGCATTTTATCGCTTTGTGGTTGATTTTTTGAAAACCCTTTTGTCCATTTGGTGTTTAATTGGTACATTTGTAGTTTTTAGAGAAAAAAAGTGTGGATATGGTTATGTTTGTATGTAATGATTAGATTTTCTTGTTTTTGTGCTGAAATTGCTTGATGTTGTGAATGTGAGTGGATTTTTGCTTGGATAGTTGCGATGGCGTAGATGAAATGTGGGTTTTTGTTGTTAGTATTGTTACTACACTTAGTTTGCTTCCAATGAGTTTTTAACCGGTTTAAGCTCGAATTTTTGAATGTCTTTTGCTTGTTGGAACATGCAATGGACTGTCTTGATGTGTATGAGACTTGAGTTTGTTATTTCTGGATTCGTGACTTCATTACTGCCGTGTATTTAGATGGGTTTATCCTGTTGCTAATGTGGGGTTTTACATATATGGTTTAGGCAATGCTTGAATTGAAAATGAGAAGTGGTGTACTTTGCTATGGCTTAGGTTGGTACTCAGGGTTTCTAGGGTTTGGTATGCTTGTTATTCTGTTTAGATAGGACCGGATAAGGCTGTCCGTATGCAAGATGCGGGGAAGTTTATTATTTTATTCTTAAATTTTTCTCTTTGTTGTTTTCTGGATTCTTTTGTATCTGTTGGAGTTCAGTGTTTCTAGGCTGATAGTTGTGTTAGTTCGCAGCACTTACGGACTACATTTACTTTACGTTTTCTTTCCATACTTTATTTTGTATATTTAAAGTTTTCTTCCGTAGTACTGGTAAGATGGTGTTGTTGCTTGAGTTCTGTTTATTTATGCAAAAGAGAGAAAAAATTTCGCACAATTTCATTGACAGTTTCTTTGCTTTGTTAAGCTTGTTTCTTGTGCAATTTTGTACGCTTTGGCAGTCTGCAATTTTATTTTATTTTAATGGCAAACACTAGTCAAATTTATCTGCACAATACACGTGTTCAAAACTCTTAATTGCAGATCTAACATGTTTTAGAGTTCCAACTTATAAGTAAATGAGATTCACCTGTAAAAATAGAATGGAAATTCTTGGATTACTCTGGTGTTTGATTACGTGAACTCTTTAAAAGATTGCAGACCAATTTTCTTTTGGTTGTATTTGTTTTAGTTTCAACTCACGCGTCTGTTTTTCTATCCGTTAAGTTATTGCTGCATTTGCTAATTCATCGCTCATCTGCCAATGAGGTTCCAGTTTTGCACAAATATAAAGCAATTAGATTGATTGAGCACTTGTTTGCTGATATCGATTCAGGGAAAAAAAATCTGGTTGATAAGTTTAGTTTTTCTTTTGTACATAAATTGATGAAATTTTCTCCATTTCCATTTGATCTGAATCTGGTGTTTCATGTACTTGTTATACAGTTTATTTCTTTTCTTGTGACTATCTAAAGATTCTATTGGAGGCTGAATATATATCGTAATTTAGGATTCAAAGAATAGATGTTTCCCAAGTTTGTTTAGGGGTGCAATAAAGTGAGTGTACTTGCTTGTGGTTTTGATTCCTATTGTGAGTCTGTGGTTAGGGTTGTATTCTGTTTTGTTAATGTTAAACTATCTTATTATCTCCTTGTATGATGCTTAAAATCTATGTTTTATGTTAACAGCCTTTAATTTTTGCTGACTTTGTCCTTTGGTGTCATTCTTCTAGGACCCCCAAAACAAGAAGATCATAGTCTGTGATGAGAAGCTGAAGAAGATCTTTGCAGGGAAGGACCGCGTTGGATTTCTCGAGGTTGCTGGATTGATCACCCCCCATTTCCTTTGAATGACCCTTGTGTAGGAAGAAAGACTTTGGAACTTCGGATCGTTTAAGAAGCAAAATGTTTTTGTACGTGGGGGTTGTGTTGTGGTACCGCTGAAAAGTCATGCTGCTGCATTATGCTTCTCTAAGTGTTTAGTTTTTGTACTTACGGAACTTTAGCTTTAGTTAGAGTTTTGCTTTTGGATTCCTTATCATGTGGTAGGCTTTCTATATTACACAATGTCACTGCTGGGCTGCTTTGCTTAAAAAGCTTTAAATTTGTGGAACTATTGGGGTCCAAGAGTTTTTATTGATGCTATTTCTTCTGACATGACTCATTTGAATGCAGTTGGAATTTTGAACTCTCTCAGGATCCTCATAAAGGGGTCAGTACTACTTGGAGAATGATTTATATGGAACGAGTTTACCAAGATGTGTTGTCTCAATTTATTAGATAGGGACAATTACAATTGTGATGAACCTATTTCATATAAATTCATATTCAATACTCGGAGCAAAATGTGGTTTTATTTGAATCTAAACTTAACCCTCAACTCTTCTTTCTTTCAAACATAGCCACCAAGAAAAATTGAAAAGAAAAAGAAGAGGAAATTCCCTCTCTTTGGACGGGGAAATGTAAAATTACGAAGAAATTTTAAATGAAGGAATTTTTTTTGTAATTTGTGAATTTTTTTTGTTTGGTTATTCTAAAGAACAACATAATTTGAATATGAAAATATTTTACTTTTGACCTCTCACTTATAGAAATTTGGAAATGATACATATCTATAAAGAATTTAAACTTGGGAATTTGAGGTCTTGAATTTATTTATTTATTTATTTATTTTTTTTTTTGTAACGCGGAAGAAATTCCAAGTTTCTATGTTTATGAATCCAAACAAGAGAATTGATGCTTATCAATTTATAAACTTTGACTTTTGTTCAAATTCCAAGTATATTTCTCTCATCAAACCACTTTGTAAATCTCACGGGGCCATGTCACTTGAAATCATTTTTCTATTTTTCCTATATACATATGTTTAAGGGTTTTTATCACCAATAATCCATGAAATTGATTAAACTCATTATTTTAATCCATCACTTCCAAGTTTCTATGTTTATGAATCCAAACAAGAGAATTGATGCATATCAATTTATAAACTTTGACTTTTGTTCAAATTCCAAGTATATTTCTCTCATCAAACCACTTTGTAAATCTCACGGGGCCATGTCACTTGAAATCATTTTTCTATTTTTCCTATATACATATGTTTAAGGGTTTTTATCACCAATTGACACACCCCGACCGAGATCAGAGTGTGCTGGCTGTCACGTGGAAGTGACGTAGCCATGTGCACAGTGCGGAAGCTAGTAAGATAGTAATATAAAAGTACGAATAATTAAAAACTAACATACAAAAGTCAAAGTAAGTGCTAGTGTGAAACGACACAAGTTCAGAGCATAACTCCTAAGCAGTCCAAATTAACATAATACGATAACAGTGCACCCGAAGTGACCCTACATTGGTGCGTGTCTGTCAGAAGCGCCGGAAAGCCCTCTGGGAAACCACCGAACCTGCTAGCTAGCTAAAACCTGGAGGGGCGCAAAACAAAAGCGTGAGTGGGCAAAAACAAAGCTCTTTGAAAACCATTTAATAAAATACATTCTAACCCCTCACCGTAAAACCTGTATACCTCCCAGAAAATAAACATAAGTACGTAGATATAAACATGCCAATCATGCTCAAATTTATGCCATGTCAAAGCCTCATAACAATATGCAAGTGCTCAGTTACAAATCGTATCAATAATATATAGTCTGGCAGCCGGAGTCACCTAACGTGACCTGTACGGCTGCATCTAGAGCTCAAATCTCAATCTCCATAACTAAACCTGCCCACGAGTCGGAACCACCTATAGTGGTCTGTACGACAGGCCTGGGTGTAATACATATAAACGTTCTAGTGCTACGATCACGTGAAGGCTGTGCGAATAATCGCGGGTCACCTACGAGTCGGAACCACCTACAGTGGTCTGTACGACAAGACTGTGCACCTAACTTGGATCCAAGCTGAGTGTGTGGTGCGGGAGGTGAACGACACGTGAAGGACTGTGCCCTACTCTGGGCGGGAGCACTAACACCGGGGGTGCAGGTTATGAGCTCTCTAATCATCTCTAACCACTATTTAATGCGATTGTTAAATAACGCTTACCTGACACTTACCTGTGCCTCCATAGCACCATCATATATACATATATATACATATAATTGAATGTATAAATAACGTATATGTAACTAATCATGCATAACCACCAATAATATAAAAGGAATGGCATATAACAGATAAGCATTTATATAAAATTTCTGGGAATTTTAAGTATATAGGTATATACGGAAAACAAAAGCCCACTCACTGATACGTGGAAGGGTCGTAGCCCCCCTGCCTCGCGTGAGCACGCTCGTCCTCGGGATACGTGTCACCTATATGCGAAAATACTATAAAAACGTTAATTTTAAAGCACATAACCTTCCGTTCAAAATAACTTCTCATACATTGCTCAAAATGGACAATTGAATATACCAACGTGCTCTACACAACCTCAGGATCACAACCATATTTTTAGAAAAAATTTCCACCACCGCACGCGCCGCCACGTGCCGGCCAAGGCACGGCCACACGCGCCGGCCACGCGCAGGCACGTGCCTGGCACGCTGACGGCGTCAACTGACGCTGTTAGGAATATTCCGTCAAAACTGACAGATTCCATTAACGGCGTCAGGAATATTCCGTCAGAATTGACGGAATATTCCGTCACCTTCTCCGTTCAATCTCCGGCGACGTCGCTGGTGCCGGAAACTGGGAAAACCTGCAACTTGGGTTTTCTCGCTCATTTTTCCATCGTTTTTCATGTTTCTTGCACCAAATTAAACCTTAGAACTAGTAGAACACGTCCAAACAAGTTTTAAGGTCTAAAACTACAAGATTATACCTGTCCAAAAACTCCATAACCGGCCAAGCTCGAACCAGGCTATTCTGACGTCCACTTCCGTCCAACGATACACTCCGAGGCTCCTTGGGACCTCACAAACACAACTACAAGCTTCAAAATCCCAAAAACTACCTAGGTTAATCTTGCATGAACAGTACACGAATCTGCCATTGTAGAATCAAAGTGAAAACAACAGATTTCATACCTGAAAATGGTATGATCGTGCTCCCCTCGACCTCACGATCTCGACTGTGATCTCAGATTCTTCGATCTGTGGTGAAATGGTGTAGTTGTGTGTGTGTGTCCGTACCAGTTCAAAGGAAGAGGAAGAAGAAAGGGAACTCGGGAGAGAGAGAGACAGGGAAAGCGACAGAGGAATAAGGAGAGTGAGGGTGTGGCCCAGATCGTGCCAACACACATACAAAACAACCAATAACTTAACATAAACGAACTAGGGTTAAAAATGTCATTTCACATGCACGTTTTAGATAATTTTGGGACGGGATGTCACACCAATAATCCATGAAATTGATTAAACTCATTATTTTAATCCATCACTTTCAAAATCAATCAATGCCTTTCCTCACATTCATTACCGCACATGAATTTAGCCATTCGGTTTAAATTCTGTCACCTGTTTGTATGTGAGACCCACAAATCCAATAAAATGATGACACGTGGATTACACAAAATAAGGATTTTTGTAACATTTATCCAGCTCGTCATTTTAGTCCCTGAGTTTCAAAAATCAATAAATTTGGTCCCTGATTTTCATTACCGCACATCACTTGTCATTTCGTTAAAAATTCGTCAATATTTTTGGTTAGTGTGCTGATGTGGTCCTACTAATTTGATTATATGGCGCCACGTAGACTAACTATAGGAAACTATTGTTTTTTTAAGAGTGAACCAATTGACAAGTATTTTGTACCGGCATTTCTCTCGCATCCCACAACCCCAATTGGAAAAAAAAAAAATCAATCTAAATTCAATAAATTGAATCCAAATTTAATTCAAATTTGATAGGATTATAACCAACTAGAGTGAATGATTAGTGAGTTCAGGAAGACCAGGTGCTTTAGTGGTATCATGGTGCCTTACTATTCTTGTTGAGCATACCAAATTGAGGATGATGATGTCTTTTTTTTATTTTAGTTTTTAGTTTCTTATTTTACTTTTAGTTTTAAATCTTAAAAAAAAAAATCTTATAATTAATCCATGTTGCGTCATATGATTGGATTAGTGGGACCACATTAACACACTAACAAAAAATATTGATGAAACTTTAACAGAATGACTAAACTGATGTGTGGTAAAAGACAGGGACCAAATTTATGGATTTTTGAAACTCATGGACCAATATGAGGAGTTGGATGAATGTTAGAGACCATTTGCAATAAAAACCCTTATTTTGTGTAATCCACTTGTTACCATTTTATTGGATTTGTGGGGGCCACATACAAACTAATAGAATAAATAACGAAATCTAAACAGAATGACCAAATTGATATGCGGTAATGAAAGTCAGATACGACACTAATTGATTTTGAAAGTGAGATTAAAATAATAAGTTTGATCAGCCTCAGAACCATTAATGATAAAAACTTTAGATTAATTAATATTATCTACGTACATAAATAACATAAATTTCTTTATAATTGAAATATTTCTCTTCACTTTGTCAGGGACCCACCTCCAAACTCGAATTCATGTCCAAAAATGGAAAACGAACTTTCTTTGGTGGAAGAAAACGAAAATATCACAATTTCCCTCGAAGATAAGCTTGTCCAACGCCAAAACCGAAGCCAAGAGTAACAAAATGTACCAAAGTCTCACACCAAAACCCAGCCACTAAACCCAAAACCTTCTCACTCTATCTTCAATGGCAGAGCAAATAGCTCTCCCTCTTCTCCTTCCCAACCCACCTCCCTCCTCCAGACCCTTCTTCCAAACCCACCACCAACCCCCAAACCCAGCCACTCCCCCACCGCCTCCCATGACCCCTCTCCTCCAAGAGCTCCTCCTCCACCCAAACCCCTCCACCCCACAAACCCAAAACCCCTCTTCCCCTCCCACCCTCCCCAGAGCTCGCACTCGCATCGGCAGGTCACGCGACTCCAACCGCGGCAAGCCCTGGTCCCACCACCGTCTCTCCTCCCAAGGTCAGCATATCCTCCACTCCTTTCTCGACCCACAATTCGATTCCTCCGAATTAGGTGAGAAACTTGTTGGTTTAGTTGAAATGCATAGGGATGAATTTGGTTCTAGCTTGGACTCTCTTGCTTTGGATTTACTGGGTATTGTTAAAGGTTTAAGCTTTCACAAGAAATTTGACTTGGCGATTAGTGTTTTCGAGTGGTTTAAGAAACGTGAGGATTGTGATTCGGTTTTGAGTGGCTCTGTTGTTGCTGTGATTATTAGTATTCTTGGGAAAGTGGGTCGGGTTTCGAATGCAACTTCGTTGTTTCAGAATTTGCACAAGGAAGGTTTTGCTCTTGATGTTTATGCTTATACTTCTTTGATTACTGCTTGTGCTAGTAATGGGAGGTATCGGGAGGCGGTTTCAGTTTTTAAGAAAATGGAGGAAGAGGGGTGTAGGCCGACTTTGATAACTTACAATGTGATTTTGAATGTGTACGGAAAAATGGGTATGCCTTGGCACAAGATTAGAGCTCTTGTGGAGGGTATGAAAAGTGCCGGGATTACCCCAGATTCTTATACATATAATACGCTTATTACTTGTTGTAGGCGCGGGTCTTTGTATGTGGAGGCTGCTGAGGTTTTTCAGGACATGAAAACAGATGGGTTTGTGCCTGATAAGGTTACATATAATGCATTGTTGGATGTATATGGGAAGTCTAGGCGGACAAAGGAAGCAATGGAGGTATTGAAGGACATGGAGTTTAATGGGTTTTCTCCCAGCATTGTGTCTTACAATTCGTTGATATCGGCTTATGCAAGAGATGGTTTGCTGGAGGAGGCAACAGCCCTGAAAACCCAGATGGTGGAGAAAGGGATTAAACCCGATGTTTTTACTTACACCACCCTTTTGTCAGGATATGAGAAGGCTGGGAAGGATGAGCCAGCAATGAGAGTTTTTGAGGAGATGAAAAGTTTTGGTTGCAAACCAAACATTTGTACCTTTAACGCCCTTATTAAGATGCATGGTAACAGGGGAAATTTTGCTGAGATGATGAAAGTTTTTGAAGAGATTAAGATATGTAAGTGCACCCCTGACATAGTTACTTGGAACACACTTTTGGCTGTGTTTGGCCAAAACGGGATGGACTCGGAAGTTTCAGGAGTGTTCAGGGAGATGAAGAGAGCAGGGTTTGTACCGGAGAGGGATACTTTCAACACTCTAATAAGTGCATACAGCCGGTGTGGTTCTTTTGACCAAGCTATGGCTGTGTATAAAAGAATGCTGGAAGCTGGTGTTACTCCAGACCTCTCCTCCTATAATGCTGTTTTGGCAGCACTGGCTCGAGGTGGCCTTTGGCAACAGTCTGAGAAAATACTTGCCGAAATGCAGAATGGTCGCTGCAAACCCAATGAGCTTACATATAGTTCTCTGCTCCACGCTTATGCCAATGGCAAGGAAAATGAGCGCATGCATATTCTTGCTGAAGAAATATACTCTGGTGTAATTGAACCCCACGTTGTTCTCTTGAAGACACTTGTTCTCGTTTTTAGTAAGAGTGACCTCTTGATGGAAACAGAACATGCCTTCTTGGAACTGAGAAGAAAAGGGTTTTCACCTGACATAACTACCTTGAATGCGATGCTATCAATATATGGCCGGAGGCAGATGTTTTCGAAGACAAGTGAGATTTTGAAATTTATGAATGAGATGGGATATACTCCTAGCTTGACAACTTACAATAGTTTGATGTATATGTACAGTCGCTCAGAAGATTTCGAGAAATCAGAACAGTTTCTAAGGGAGATAATGGAGAAGGGAACAAAGCCTGATATAATTTCGTACAACACTGTCATTTTTGCCTATTGTAGAAATGGTCATATGAGAGAGGCTTCACGGATATTCTCAGAAATGAGGGGCGCTGGGATTTCTCCAGATGTGATCACTTACAATACCTTTGTGGCAAGTTATGCATCTGATTCATTGTTTGAGGAAGCTATTGATGTGGTCCACTACATGATTAAGAATGGCTGCAAACCAAACCAGAACACATACAACTCCATTGTGGATTGGTACTGTAAGCACAACCGACGGGATGATGGAGTTAAGTTTGTCAATAACCTTCGCAATCTTAATCCGCATATTTCCGAGGGGGAGGAGTCTAGATTACTAGACCGAATTAAAAATAAGTGGTCATAATTAGTTTCTCCTGTATGAATGGGGTTGCTGCTCGATTGGCTTAGTTTGAGCCTTGAAGGCTTTTGTACATCAAGTCGTTCATTACCTCTTGTGATGCTCATGTTATATATATTTTGTTCGGGCATGGAGACGAGGAGGATGTAATCGTCTTGTTGTACATGACTTTGTTGTTTCTCGGAAAGGCTAGCTGCAGGACATTGTGAATATTTTGTAACTGAACAAATTAAGCTACATGTTTGTTCAGTTTCAATTTAAATGGCCTGCAGCGTATTTTGTATAGATAAAGCTGAGATGAAGCAGCGGGTGCTGAGTAACTTTCGAGGTATGTACAATTAACTCTTCGTCGTTAACAAAACTTGCCTGTAACTGCAGCAGCTTTGTTTATTTTGATAGCAACAATCTTTTGTATGATCAAAGGTTAAACTTTTCTATTTGGGATTTTAAAGTTTTATCCGAGATTATAATTGAACGTTATAAACGAATCTAATTATGTATCTTCCTTATACTTTGCTTGTTTATCTGTATATGAGCCAATAATTAAAGTTTTGCGTGATCCTATTCGTACCACGTTTATTGATCACATTCATGGTTTCTTTAAGTAAATATATTATATGGTTGCCCTTGGAGTTACAGATAATCATGCATATGACTTCATCATTCGCATTAATTGCCTGCAGTTTGGCCCATTGCTATTGGTGAGAAACTGAGCAAGAAGAAAACTACACACATTTTCTGATAAGAGTAGGATTTTTATTCAAGAATATTATGCCATGAAACGAACAGCACATACCTGCATTCGAGGTTCTGCGTTCGGTTCACCTTTTCTCTAATGTCGCTTGTATGAAAAATAGGAGACTAGCTACATGCAATTGTTTGTTGCTCAATGATAATAGAATCATCAATTTGTTTGGATTATTCTAGTGTACGCACTTTGTTTCGATTAATCACAATTCGTAGATAAAATGCATCTGAAACGTGTTTGTTAAATCTAAACTTAGTACTTTGTTTCGATTAATCACAGCTACTCCAAAGAAAACATTTTCTTGATAAGAAGCTTTGGGTGGTGGTCATTGGATTTTGGGGTTTCGGATACCATCTTCAAGAGAGTGTTTTTTCTTTCCTCTCCAGCTTAGTAACCCCAGAAGCTACAAGCATTTTCATGGATAAAGTTCTTGGTTGAAAATCTCTAAAAATATCTATGAAAATGCTTGCTTAAATCCTTAATTCCAAACTCATTTGTTTTTGGGTTGAAACATTATCATAACCAAGAGAGTGTTTTACGGGTTCAAGACCTCCTTTCTGTGTTTGTCATTGTAAACTCAGACCTGCAAATCATTTTTCTCTTGTTCAAAAACTTGGTGCTAACTCACCCACATATGTTTCATGGGAATGTTTGCATGGCGTCCTGATCTCAAGTATATTTTCAAATCTTCATATAGATCTTAGTGAAGGATTTTCGGTTGCTTTTATCATATGTTTATTTGAAGAAACTGACTTTGTATTTGTAGAATCCAAAGTTGCATCTCGCATTTCTGTATCATTTGCATAGTTTTGATTCCGTTCTCGGTGCCACAAAATGATGAGTTCAGAAGATGGATATGCCATCTTTGTGAATACTGAATGTAATGCTGCTAGGTGAATGTTGCATAAAGGTACAAGCTGCTCCATAAAATAGGTATAGGAATTGAGCTTTTGTGGTATACTTTGTATGAATATTTATTTTACACTAGTGGACCGGCCCCCAATTTTTTAACTGAGTTAAGGTTTTTTTTTTTTTTTTTTTTTTTTTTCGGGGAAGCCGGGTCCTTGACGGAGGAAGATCCGTCAATCTTGTCCGTTCATCGTACATCGTTTATCGTATATCGTACAATGTCCGTTCATCGTACATTGTACATTGTCCGTTCATGTACATCGAAAGGATGCAGAGAGGATTCTGTTTGGTTTTTCGGAACTTTGACGTGTGTACTTTGACTTGGTTGCACATATACTTGTTAATGCTACTTGCTGTCATAGTGCTTGCTTAATAAATTGATATGTGAATGTGTTCAACTTTGTGAATTATATTGTAACCAGACTTTTTCGGACTAGATTAGCTTGATGATTGAAATGGATTGGCTTAGAATTGATTATGCTGCATTGGCTTGATGAAACGTTTGATGTAGTGTTAGACTAAGAAGTAAGAGAATTAACAAATTCTAATATTATATTATTTAATCATATGTATTAATATTTTGTTATTAATTCTTTTTTTTTTTCTTAAAAATCTCGTCCTCTCTCTCGAAAGCCGACCCCTATTCCGCAGTTGCAGATCAATCAAAAGCCAATTCTAGATTAAATCAAAATCCAGCTCAAAATCAAAACTCAATGCAAAATCAAAACCCAAATTAAATAAAAAATAAAGATGAATGACTCAAGCCACTGTCGTCCCAATCCAAGACCTTCACTAGCATCTTCATTGCCATCGTGGGTGCCGGCGTCTTCGGCCTTCCATATTCCATCAAGTGCACCGGGTGGCTCATGAGCCTCCTCACGTTCCTCCCCATCATGTTCCCTACGAACCATTGGGTTCATAACGAACCATTGGGTTCATAACGAACCATTGGGTTCACAAAGATCTCGTGTTTTGAGGATTTGGGTTTCCACGAAGACCATTGGCGGCGATGCAGGTCCATTGTCAATCATGTGAACGACAAGTCCGAGATTGAAGCGGTACACGATCTTAGCCAGTCCCGTTGTTTTCGGGGTTCTCGTTAAGACCTTCTAGTGAAGGTTTTAGTTGAGCTGAGTTCTCTTTAATTTCATTAAACTTAATCAAGCATGAAACAAACATGAGACTGATGTAATAAGTAGTATGATCCAGTCCAATCCAGTTTAAAGTTCGTGAAAGCAAACAAACGCATCATAAGTTTATTTTTTGCAGTTGTGCTTTGTGTCACTGACAAATTTATAATTAGCTGACTAGCTCATTTGATTAGTCTGCTGCGTAGGTAGCGTCTTTAGTTGCACTTGATGCAAATTTTTAGTTTTTGAATGAGTTTATAAAAAAAATGGTAAACACACATCATTTTTAATCTCTCATGTACTAATGTTTAATTATATCTTATTTATTTATTTCGATAGTGATTAATAAAAAAAAAAAAAAGGGATGTGAATAACTAAACGTAACGTGTGAAAATCGCCACCGAAAAAAGGACGTGAATAAGCGTCGTGACGGCAAAACCAGTCCCAAACTGACACGACAGCAAAACCAGACATAAATGGCCACCGAAAAAAGGATAGTCACCACGCAAAGGTTTGAAGATAAGATTCCCATCTCCCAAATATAACAGATGACCATTATGCTCAGAAAGTAGCAGCGGTGGTGGGCAGGAGGAACCAGAAACAACACAAAAATGAGCTGGTGGTGGGCAGGAGCCATTGGAGCTGCAAAGGTAAGCCCTTTCTCCACAAACCCATTCTTTTTTTCTTCCTTCAATCTTCCAAATTAGTTTCCATGATCATTTTCTAACAAGCCTCACCGTCACCAACAGAAAACTTTTGATCCCAATGATGTGCCGCCCAAATACCAGAGCGTGGCTCTGGTTCTCGGCATCACTGGGATAGTCGGCAATAGCCTTGCCGAGATTCTCCCCCTGGCCGACACACCCGGCGGGCCATGGAAGGTATATGGTGTGGCCCGCCGGCCTCGTCCGGCGTGGAACGCTGATCATTCGATTGAATACATTCAGTGTGATCTCTCAGACCCTCATCAAACACATGCTCAGCTGTCCCAGCTGACCGATGTCACTCATGTATTTTATGTGACGTGGGCAAGTAAGCCCACGGAAGCTGAGAACTGTGAGGTCAACGGCAACATGTTTCGGAACTTGCTGGATGCTGTGATCCCAAATGCACCAAATCTGCAGCACATATGCTTGCAAACGGGCCGGAAGCACTATCTCGGTCCGTTTGAGATGTTGGGCAAGGTCGAGCCTCATGAGCCACCGTTTCACGAAGACCTTCCGAGGCTCGACGTGCCCAATTTTTACCACACATTGGAGGACATTTTGTTTGAGGAGGTGAAGAAAAAGGAGGGTTTGACATGGTCAGTGCACAGGCCTAGCGTGATATTCGGGTTTTCGCCTTATAGCTTGATGAACATTGTGGGGAGCCTCTGCATTTATGCCGCAATATGTAAGCACGAGGGGAAGAAACTGAGGTTTACGGGGAGCAGAGGGGCGTGGAACGGGTACTGGGATGTCTCGGACGCTGACTTGATAGCCGAGCACCAGATTTGGGCAGCAGTTGATCCATATGCCAAGAATGAGGCTTTCAATTGCAGCAATGGGGATGTGTTTAAGTGGAAGCATATGTTCAGGGTTTTGGCAGAGCAGTTCGAGCTTGAGATTGAGGACCTTGGCGAGGAGGGCGGATCGGAGGCGAGCTTGGAGGAGATGATGAAAGATAAGGGGCCGGTGTGGGACGAGATTGTGGAAGAGAAGGGTCTGGTTCCTACCAAGTTGGAAGAAGTTGGCAACTGGTGGTTTGTGGATATATTGTTTGGAGTTGAGACAAGTCTGGACAGCATGAACAAGAGCAAAGAACATGGTTTTGTGGGGTTCAGGAATTCAAAGACGTCGTTTTTAACTTGGATTGACAGGATGAAATCTCAGAGACTTGTTCCTTGATGTTCTTGTTACAAAATCGTTGTTGTAATAAATGTTCAATAAAAAATAAAACCGGAAGATATACATGCTTGCGTTGTTAAACAAGTAGCCATGCAAAACATGTACAAACATTTCAGGGTTTGGAAAGGTGTAGAGCCAGCTGCTCATCAGAGACCTTAACTTCAATGCATGCTCCCAATGATGCAGCAAGCCTTGCAGCTAACTGATGCTTACACCGGACAACAAGAAACATGGTAAAAATTACAACACTTTCCTACTTTTTTCGTTTTTGATTTCAAGGAACTTAAAAATGGATAAGGAAGTTTGAATATCCCTCCACGTCGTTTAGATTAGATTGATTAGAATAACGCTCGAATCAATTGAAAAATTGGATGAGCAAGAGAGGAGGCTCACTCACACAAAGCTGCTCTCCTTTGTTTATGATGTCGTAGAAGAATGAATAACAAGCACAATACTGCTCGGCAAAGCAGAAGCACTCCTCCTTCCTCCGCGATTCTCCGACGACCTAAACAGACAACAGAAAATGAGAATTGGGATTTCATTTTTCACTTTACATCAAATAAATTTATGATTATTTGGCCCAAACGAACATGATTCATTTCCAGATTTGATTTACACGAGTGACCAAGTTTCTTATCTTTTTGGCTAAACAAGAGCATAAAACAAACAAATTTGTGCTCAAATTCAAGTAGTTTCATCCAAATTTCAAGTAATGTTCATCCAAGCTACTAAATCTAGTGGAAAACAAAACAAGTATGCAAAACAAACCCAGAATTTGATTTGCAAAAATTAAACCTGAAAGATGGAACGTCCACTGGGCTCACCCAAAACCCTCTTGATACCACTCTGATCCACTATCCTCGTTGCTTTCTCCCAGTTCTTACCAAACAAGAAATGCAGGCTGAAATTTTCCCAGTAACCAAACACTCAATAACACAAATTGGAACAATTAATTCAAACGAAATTAAAAGGGAATTTGAAATGTGATGAGTAGAGACTAACACGGAGAGCTGATCGTTGGTGACTGAACGAGTTGACTCAATCGCCTTCCACACTGCCTCTGCAACCAAGCTACTTGCATTGCTCATTTTCTCACCCTTTCACTCTCTACAAAAGACGGGTCTGACGGTAGAGCTGCTTGAGGAAGCTCAGGTAATAGGGTTTGTAGTACCTAAATCTGACTCGTTCCCTAGCAAATGTTTGACAATGGCTACTGGCATTCTGCGGAGATGAAGCATCTTTTTTCACACCATCTTTTCAACTATTTTTTAGAATGACAAATTTCCCTTATAATTTTCCGAATGATGTTGGCTTATATAACTGTATGGAATTTTTACACAAGTATCACCTCAACTATCAAGCATGTGGGTCAATACTACCTGCACTTATAATTTTTTAATTTTTACCACTAAACTCTCTTAAAGGTTGAAATCTACCATCTACGTCGCTTAAAACATGTCAGGCACCCCTCACGTGAAGGGATATCTTTGTCAATTACTTTCTAGGGTTCGTTGGAATCACTTTTTATGAAGTCAAAATGTATTTTTTTGTAGCGGCGTAGGAGTGGTCATGAAGAAAATGGAGAAGTTGATTTCCGGTTTGATTTTGGCAAGAGTTGTTGAAGAATTGAGGTGAAAATTATGCAAAAATCTAGTCTTTCATTTACAGTGAGTTTTTGTGATTTTCTTATGTAGGTCAGGAAGTGGTGTGTAGTTCACCTTAATTTATTCAAATATTAATTTTTCAAACTCTTATGGAGGGAACTGTCAAACTGAGATTGTACAAGCCACCAATTTGGCGCCATATTGACTTGGGAAGTATTATTTTGGAGTCAATTTGATTCTAGTCAACCCCACGAAATTAATTGATGAAAATACCACTACAAGTGACATGTTTTAACGGCAAGATAGATGGAAAGTAACGTAAATGGTTGATTCTAATAGTTAAGAGAGTCCATATGGTAAAAAATGAAAATTGAAAGTTTAGGTGGTATTATCGCACATGCATAGAAGTTCAAGTGATGCTTGCATAAAAAAACTTAACTGAATAATTATAGGGGAAGAAGGTTCATGTGGCGGCAAGAGAGAAAAAAGAGAGAATTAGTGAAATTTGAGGTGTGTATTATCTCAATTTATTGTGGCTTTATTTATAGTAGTAAGAAATGAAAAATCTTTGTCTTTCAAGTAATACATCTTATTAGGACACTACCTAAAAGATAGTTGTTGATCCTAAAAACTACCAAGCCTACGTGGCGCGCATGCTGAGTAATTAATAAGCTAACTACATCCTTCGGTTGTGTGCGGGGCGTGCCAACTTGTCGACTGAACTCAGCCGAGGAGTAAAATGTGTTGATGTCACGTTGGGCAGACTGCTGACTTCTTGATCTTGCGACTGCGGCTGAGGAAGGAACATATCTCGGCCTTCGGGTTCTAGAGCTTGAAGTCAAGGCTGCTAGTTCTGCGAAGTTCAATATCAAATTCGACTTTCAATGTGCCGAATAGAGTAACTTGTAACACTTCACTTTGCCGAGAAGGCTAATGAGATAACCTCTGCCAATAAGGATTAAAAAATCCTTCTTGACCGAGATTTGGATAGATAACCAGTCGGCCTCGACGCAGTGTTGTTTATCCAAATTGAAGGTGCTCCGCGGTCGACTGATTCTACGACAACAGTGCTATTTATCCAAATTGAATATGTCACCGGTTGCCTTCACAGTGCTGTTTATCCAAATTGAAGATGTGTTGGTGAAAAAAGAAAATAAAAAATCTCAAGGTTGTTGAGAGGTTTTGCGGAAAGCAAGAGTTTGCACATGGCAATTTGTGTGTTGAATTGGAGAGGCTTGAATGTTGCACAACCTTCTCTATTTAGAGTGAAGATTAAACCCCACTGCTTGGCATGGCTTGATACTCATGGAGAGTCCTAATTGGATTCTATCTTGTGGAATTGCATTTGGCTATGGGCTATATCTCCTATCCTTTAGCCAATGATCATATTTCTTTGTGCTGATAAGCGTCCCGTTTTGAAATATGCTCTAATAATATGCATGTATGGCTGACCAACGCCAAGCACACGTGGCTGACCAAATCCAATTTGGCATCCTCATCTTTATGCGTGCATTAATATCTCTGCCAATCAATATCCATTTGCCAACAATGCAGTAATGTATTAGGACTCTTGATAAAATGCCTTGATGTTCTACACGTTGCAGATACCTATCCAATTTGCCACTGGAACTTATCCCATTTGCAAGTTACCAATGCGTGCATGAAGACCATGCATCCCAACAATTCTAAAGACCATGCATCCCAACAATTCTAATCAAATCCCCATGCTGATATATTTAGCCATGACCATGCATGAAGGCCAGTATGCTTATGCTCTATCATCCTACGAATCAATTGGGATTTGGACAAAAATTAGGTTTAAATAATTTAATATATTACTAAGAGATAATATCATGATTAAAATCACAATATTATTTCTCAATAATAATTTAAAATCATTTCAACCACTTTGTCATTCAACGGTCTGAAATTCTGCTCATTCAACGGCCTCTATTACTCGGGCCAATAGTGTAAAATTGGGTCCAAAAATTGCCCCCCAGTTTCCTTGAGCTTCGGCTTTTAAGCTGAATGGTTAAGAAAATTAATCATCTATACCAATAAAATGTCGTTGTATCGCCAGAAAAAATCTCTCTCGGCAATAATCAAATCACAACCAAATAACATCATGGTCCCCTCAGCCAATACAAATACCAAATGAATTATGATCATTAAATCTTTGCATGCCATCCTTTTTGGCCGAGATTTGTCCTATTGCAAACGTTGCCTTGCCGAATTATACTGTGGTCGAGCTCGACCAATTCATACGGTCGAGAAACAAAACTTGCAAATAGGGCTGAGAAAACTGGGCCAAGAAAAAGATAGGTAGCCGAGAGAATTGGGCCAAGAAAACTGATTCTTGGTAGCACCTAAACCACTGCTGAGTCAGTGCGTGCAAATATAGCAAGAATGAGTTCACGCATATATCTCTTGGTGAGTGCAGAAATGTTTAGTCGTTCGTACCACACATCACCCCTTTTGAACATGATCCTCCTGTTACCCTTGCTCTTGATTTTGTTACATAGAGAACTTCCACCTCCTCGTATGATTCCATGTGCTATGAAAATCTGATTTTCTTTTTTAGCAAGGCAAAGTAGCTGAGGCGTTGATGTCTAGGAAGAAAGACAACTCCCACCGATTGCATGTTGAAGTTTGAGGCCATTATGCACACTTTATACATCGTTGTCGATAACAAAGAAGTTTATCATTACAGCTACGGTCGAAGAAATATATGGTCGAGGACAGTTATGGTCGAAGAAATATATGGCAAAAAGTTAAAGAAAGTACAACCACCCCACCAAAGAAGTTTATCACCTTTCTCCACATATGCCAATTTATATTTTTTCAACACTGGTGAGAGCCCACCATGGCACCATACATGCATAATATCATCTTCTCAATAAGTGCAACCATACGCAGAGACCCAATAATCATATTTCCAAACGTGTGGGACTCGGTCGAGTGTAATTTTGAAGACTAGAGTGACACAATCACTACGGCTGAATACCAACCAACAAACTTCACCGCCCAACACAAATATTTATTCGGTGAAAAGCATCTTGATGTATTTGGTAATGACAAAAGCCTAACTGAATGTAAATTAGCATGACACAATGCTGCCCCCCTTATTTTCTTACGTAACGGCTGAAAAACCGAATGGTTAAGAAAATAATTTATTCATTATATATATATATATATATATATATATATTAGCAAACGAAAGTAAAAGTGGCCGATTCATAATCAGGAGGAGGCCAACGATGCTTTATTCCTAGCCGAGATCTTTTTATATCAAAATTCTCAATTTGATTTCACTTTAGGCCGAATAAAGAATCATTTCCAAATACTTTTAATTTGGCAAAATATTTTTTCTTCTTAGCCGCTGAATGCGTTGAACAATTATTAAGCCCCCCGGGCATAATAATTTCGCCAATTTCGGCTTTTAACTCGAAAAACTTAGTCGAATGAGATTTCTCTATATCGGCTTTATCGCCAATAGTCATATCGATTGGCGTGGTTTTTCTGGCTAGGCTTATGTCTCGGCCTTGTTTGTCATTGGAGCACTCTGACGAATCATTTTCTAAGTCGATTTTTGGCTCAGAAACTTGAACTTTTACTTCTAGGCCAACAGAATTTTTAGTCTCGACCAAAAAAATAGGTGGCCTAGGTTTTTCTTCGGCTGTCTTAACAATTATTCTAGGCGGAATTTTGATTGTGGTTAGAGCAGAAAATTGCTCCTATCTTCTAGACAACTTCTCAAGGAGTTTTGCTTTCTTCTTGTAGCAATTCTTTACTTGGCGCCAAATTTCGTCCAACGGAACCTGAATGAGATCTTGATCTATCATGTGAACTTTGTAGTTTTAGCACTGGGTCCTACTGAGCGTGCCAAAATGTTGACCCTAAAAACTACCAAGCCTACGTGGCGTGCATGCTGAATAATTAATAAGCTAACTACGTCATTCGGTGGTGTGCGGGGCGTGCCAACTCGTCGATCAAGCTCAGCTGAGGAGTAAAATGTGTTGATGTCGCGTTGGGCGCTCTACTGACTTCTTGATCTTGCGATTGCGGTGGAGGAAGGACCATGTCTCGGCTTTCGGGTTCTAGAGCCTGAAGACAAGGCTACTGGTTCTGCGAAGTTCAATATCAAATAAGACTTTCAATGTGCCGAATGGAGTAACCTGTAACACCTCACTTTGCCGAGAAGGCTAATGAGATGACCTCTACTAATAAGGATTCGAAAATCTTTCTTGACCGAGACTTGGATAGATAACCAGTCGACCTCGACGCAGTGTTGTTTATTCGAACTGAAGGTGCTCCGTGGTCAGCTGATTCTACGACAACAATACTGTTTAACCAAATTGAAGATGTCATCAGTTGCCTTCACAGTCCTGTTTATCCAAACTGAAGATATGTTGGTGGAAAAAGAAAATAAAAAAATCTCAAGGTTGTTGAGAGGTTTCGCGTAGAGCGAGAGTTTGCGCTGGGCAGTTTGTGTGTTGAATTGGAGAGGCTTGAACGTTGCATAGCTTTCTCTATTTATAGTGAAGATTAAATCCCACTGCTTGGCGCGACTTGATACTCATGGAAAGTCCTAATTGGATTCTATCGCTATATCTCTTATCCTTTAGCCAAGGATCATATTTCTTTGTGCTGATAAGCGTCCCGTTTTGAAATATGCTCTAATAATATGCATGTATGGCTGACCAACGCCAAGCACACGTGGCTGACCAAATCCAATTTGGCATCCTCATCTTTATGCGTGCATTAATATTCTGCCAATCAATATCCATTTGCCAACAATGCAGTAATGTATTAGGACTCTTGATAAAATGCCCTGATGTTCTACACGTTGCAGATACCTATCCAATTTGCCACTGGAACTTATCCCATCTACAAGTTACCAATGCGTGCATGAAGACCATGCATCCCAACAATTTTAATCAAACCCCCATGCTGATATATTCAGCCACGACCATGCATGAAGATCGGTATGCCCATGCTCTATCATCTTACGAATCAATTGGGATTTAGACAAAAATTAGGTTTAAATAATTTAATATTTTACTAAGAGATAATATTATGATTAAAATCACAATATTATTTCTCAACAATAATGTAAAATCATTTCAACCACTTTGTCATTCAACGGTCTGAAATTCTGCTCATTCAATGGCCTTGATTACTCGAGCCAATAGTGTAAAATCAGGTGCAAACAATAGTATATAATCCCATAAGGATTACAATCACATTCCTAACTAAATTAGGATTGCAGACATTTTCTCTTAGTGTGTAAATACTCAAACAAAATGTCGCATTGGGTCTTCAACGATAGAGTAAAAATAGTTGATGAAGTTGTCCACACAATGAGGAAGTGAGAGTCTCAAAACAAATGGAAGAATGCATAAGTAGTAGAACTCATAAAACTTCGCTATAGTAAAACCCAGTGTAGGAAAAAAACCCATAGTCTAAGGAGAAAAATGAGAACTTGTATTAATTCAAAACTAAACGCCTTCAGGATGCAAGTAAAACACACATAAGGGTATAACCATTCTAGAATGGGTGCCTCGTTAAAACCTCGTTATGAGATAATGATTTTCCAGGGTTGAATTAAGGTGGATTAGAATACTCATACCTCAAAAGTCCAGTCATATACTCAATAGCCTCTAATTTAGAGATAAATAAACAGATCAATGATGCCACCATAATCTTGTTTCGGAATTAGTGGGCGAAGTCTGACAACTTTGCTGACATTGACCATGCTTGTTCCACAAAATGAGGAAACCTACTCCGGCAAGGAATCAACAGGTTTCCTATAATTTTGGAGTTCTTACAATTTAAGGATTGACGTGCACCACAAGTAATCACACTCCTAAGAGGATGCAATATCCGTCCCTAGATATCTTCTGTGATTTTGCCAGTTTAGTAAGGTTTCTACTATTCTAAGGGTCTTATATCCTTGATTGGTATAAATATACTCTCTTAGGGTATATCTTTGGTAACACAATTATCACATACTTATTCTCTTACCCACTGCTTTGTTAGGATATGAGAAAGCTGGGAAGGATGAGCCGGCAATGAGGGTTTTTGAGGAGATGAAAAGTTTTGGTTGTAACTCCATTATTAAGATGCACGGTAACATGAAAAATTTTTACTGAAATGATGAAAGTTTTTTAAGAGATTAAGATATGTAAGTGCACCCCTAACATAATTACTTGGAACACACTTTTGGCTGTGTTTGGCTAAAACAGGATGGACTCGGAAGTTTCAGGAGTGTTCTAGGTGATGAAGAAAGCAGGGTTTGTACCTGGGAGGGATACTTTCAACACTCTAATCAGTGCATACAATCAATATGGTTCTTCGACCAAGCTATGGGTGTGTATAAGAGAATGTTAGAAGCTGGTGTTACTCCAGACCTCTTCTTTTATAATGCTGTTTTGGTAGCACTGGCTCGAGATTGGCTTTGGCAACAGTCTGAGAAAATACTTGCCAAAATGCAGAATGGCCCATTCACTGCAAATCCAATGAGCTTACATATAGTTATTTGCTCCATATTTATGCCAATGGCAAGGAAATTGAGCGCATGCATATTCTTGCTGAAGAAATATACTCTGGTATAACTCAGCCCCACGTTGTTCTCTTGAAGACACTTGTTCTCGTTTTTAGTAAGAGTGACCGCTTGATGGAAACAGAAAATGCCTTTTGGAGCTGAGAAAAAAAGGGCTTTCACTTGACATAACTACCTTGAATGCGTTGCTATTAGTAAATGGTCAGGGGCAGATGTTTTCGAAGACAAGTGAGATTTTGAAATTTATGAACAAGATGGGGTATACTCCTAGCTTGACAACTTACAATAGTTTGATGTATATATACAGTCGCTCAGATTTTGAGAAATTAGATCAGTTTCTAAGTGAGATAATGGAGAGGGGACAAAGCCTGATATAATTTCGTGTAACACTGTCATTTTTTGCCTATTGTAGAAAAGGTTGTATGAGAGAGGCTGCACATATGTTCTCATATATGAAGAACGTTGGGGTTTCTCCAAATGTGATCACTTACAACACCTTTGTGGAAAGTTATACATCTGATTCATTGTTTAAGGAATATGATATTGAATATGATATGGAATATACTTCCTAAGTCATATTCATATGTTTTGGCCAAAGACTTCTGAACCATATCATTTGCAGCCTAATTCATTTGATTGGTACAATGAAACCTCTCTAAAGTTCGACAGTTGGGACCAAACCAATTTTTTAACTTGAGGGTGATTATTTAAACGGATCCTTTGTTGCATCAGACTATCTTAAACTAAACTAACTTCAGGGACTAAGTTGGACTAGCTTGTAATATATTAAGCTACACGGATTTAGTAAAGGGTCTGGTGCAGTGTTGGACTAAGAAGCATGGTATTAAAAATAGTATTATAGTTTGTCAAAATTTTTTTTTTTTCTTTTCAAGATATTATCATGTTGTCCACTTTTGCAGTATAGTGTTGAGCACTCCTATACTTCTTCGCTTCTCTCAGTCTGCCACTTCCAGAACTCTTCCCTTTCCACTTCTCCCTGTTTCCCACTTCCATAACTTTTCCCCTTCCCCTTCCCCCAAGTTTCTGTCAATTCCCCACCTTTTCTCCCTTAAACCCAAGTCCCATGCTTTTCCGAAATCCGATTTCCATTCTAATCCTCGCCCTCCACCTACCACTACCCTCCAACAAACATAAAAAACCCCACGACCACTGCTCCGTTGAATCGCAACAATGATGCTTAGAGTTCGCAACAAAGGTGACTTGGAAAACTTTACGGTGGAGAACTCGTAGTGCACCGTTGTCTCGGAACTCAAATCCAAACCCAACTCCAAATCCCTTTCGAAAACCAGCCATCTCCGCCAAACAAAATCTCATTTTGGCGAAAACCTAGGAAAAAAATTTTGTCTTCAGTCTTGAAGACTTTGTACCTTTGACTTTCCTCCTTGCTATAGGCAGGAGAGAGGTTGTTGAGGTTGTGTTGTTAAATCAACGACATGTTTCCAATGACATATAAAAGTAAATAAGACATAATATTTATGAGATTTGGCAAGTGTACATATGTCCTCGGAGCAGCATTAATGGCTTTTCTTATTATCTGAAATAACAGGAGTAGAAATATAACTCTCACTATCGTTATCTCTTCTTTCTAGCTTTAATATAGCTGCTAGCTCTCTCAAATAGACGATGGGAATTGAAGTGAGAATTGAGGATAAGAAAGGAGTAGAATTGACAAACTCCAAGGTTTTTGTGTGTGCTTTGGTTGTGCGTTTACAAATGAGCTCTCCACACCCATTTATAACAAATGGTGTGAAGTACAAATAAAATGATTTCTATTAATGATTGTTGTAGATGAAACATCCTCCTTTTTGCTAGTGATTGTTGTAGGTAAATCATCCACCAAGACATGGTATTCTTTGACATCATTGCATCTATAGGAACGAGGCCACCCATATTTACTTAAATATTTCCCACTTGGTTAGTGTTAATCTTTGGTAAAAGTCTACATGTCAACTCCAAAATTTTTTGAATTATTTTTTACTTCACACACATTGATTCATTCTCCACTTTTGATATCAAATTCCAATAGGTAACAATACATTTTATTGAATATGGGGAGTAGTTTCAAATGGGTTTAATTATTCTTAGTGTTTAAAATATCAGTATTTGTGAAAATATCGATGAAAATATCGTTATTGATATTGATGCTTCCCAATCGAATCTTCCTACATCTTTATATAAGTGCTGGTTTATCAAGAATACGCTAGAAAGATATTTCGAATTATTAATTCATATCCAGAGATGGCTTAGAATGAGTAGTTCGTTATTTAATAGATTTCTTTCGTTCTAATACTCCACCTGAGGGTTATCAATATTTCCCAAAGTTGTTCCTATCTAATGGAACGATATTGGATCAAAGCGGTTACTTTCAATGAAAATGGAAATTTAAAATGAAACTTTAGGAAATGTCAAACACTGGTTTAGATGAAATATAAGAGTTCTCCAATATATAACCAATATGTCGGAAATATTGATGAAATCTGTCGATTTTAGATGAAATTTAAAAGTTTTTCCAATATGGGGTGAAGTTTAAAAGTCACTCCCCTACATATATTTCTCTAATTTTTTTCGACATTTCCACCGGAATATCAACTGTATCGAAAAATTTCAAACACTGATTATTTCAAAGGACGAAGTCAGTGGTCTACTTGCTAGTCTTTTCTCCAGCAACTGTTGTTGGTCTTTGAGTGATTTAACTTTACTAATTAACAAATTATGGGGGGTGTGTTTTTCTTTAAATTTCCAATTTTTCAGAAAAGTTAAAGAAAGATGATGACTAGGTTGAACAAAGATCGACACCAACTGTGTTGTCCACAGAGTAACACTCGGACTCAAGATGTGAGTGGTGGCTTCAGGGTTGTTAAAGAAGTTGTTGCTATGACTATAGGTGGTTTGGCTAATTTCTTCTATATAGACCGATGACAATTTAACATATGGACATGAAATTCGGTAATAAGTTTTATGTGTATGTGTAATTGTAAGAAGCCAAGCAGTTTTCTTAATCTAGGAACTCAGATTTTCATCTTCAAATGAGGAAAAGTTAAAGTTGTGTAATGTTTAAAATATCAATATCAGTGAAAATATCGATATTCAAATTTGTGGATATATCGATGAGTATATCTATATTTATATTGGTTACTTTCGATAGAAATGATGGAGATTCAAAATACTTTGGGGAATGTCAAACACTGGTTTAGACAAAATATAAGAATTTCTCTGATAATTAACTGATCTATCAGAAATATCGACGAAATCCATCAATTATAGATGAAATTTAAGAATTTCTCCGATGTGGAGTGAAATTTAGACTTCATCCCTTCTCTTTCCATATTTTTCTTTGATTTTTTCGATTTTTGCACAGAAATATTGATGCGAGATTTATACGCACACAAATTAACCCTCTTGTTGTCAAATTGTAGTAAGGATGCAAGTAGAGATCGTTCTAGACCGGGGATTAGGAGGGCTTGCTAAAACCTCTAAATTGACTCAAAAACATAAAAACAAAGTTAAACACGTTCACAAAGACTCAAAGGACTCAAAACAGGTTCAAAAGACTCAAAACTGCCTAAAAACACTAACTAGGCAGTTTCTGACCTTAAACACAAATTTGGACGAATTTAAGATTAAAGGTTGATTCAAAACACTTTAAAACACAAATTAATACACTTTAACACTAAACTAGACTCAAAGAATGCAAAACTAAAAGTTAAAACACTTAAACAAACCTAAAACCCAAAACAGCAACTAGAAGACTCAAAACTGCCTAAAAACCACTTTCTGGGCAGTTTTGAGCACCTACACTAATTTGGACGAAATTGGATGAAAACTTGAATCAAAATACTTAGAAACACAAATCAAAACACTTTCTAACTAATCTAAGACTTCAAATTAAAGGGGGATTTGTTTTGGAGGAAAATTGAAATAATGAAACAAGTTAATAAACTAGACAGAATGTAAATATGAAATTGATGAAATGGAATGAATGGATGCTAGCCAAGGGGTTCATCTCCACACATGTTACACTTGCATAATAAAAAGATTTCCAATTGCATTTCAATAAATTATGAAACTCATCACCCCGGGTTAATTAGGTCCGCTTAAATTAACCTTCAAATCTTCCTAACGTTATTGAATTGGATGATTGCATACGACAACCCAAAACATTTCCCACAAGTCCCCTACATGATTGCATAATAGAGATACAAGCAAGAATCATTAAGCATCATGAAAACTATAAGTGTTGACGAGGCATTTGTTACTATGATTGCATGAAACTTATGCCAAGAATTCGTTTAACGCGATTGTTTATAAGCAACCTCCACTACTTGTGAATATAAGTTCGTAACTATGAGGTGAAACTCACTTATATTCTAGCGTCATATTCATGCATGAAAATTAAGCGTGCACTCTCAATAAACATACATAAATAAGTTATCAATCAAACAGTTAAACAAATTGAATCCACGATTTATGAAATGCAATTAGAAGTAATCAAATCAAAACGCAAGCATAAACATATATTTCGAATCCCCCCCTAGCTAAGGGGGGGTTTAGTTCCTCATGATACAAAACAAAGAGAATCAAAGAAACACCTAAACATTCCAACAACTCAAACTTGAATTGTATGAACGTTTAGGTCCTCTTCTCTTCCATTCCTCATTCGTACAAAACAAAGAGTGTTGAAATTAAACATTGAAATCAAAGAAACACCTAAACATTCCAACAACTCAAACTTGAATTGTATGAACGTTTAGGCCCTCTTATCTTCCTCTTCGTTGTAGCGCAAGGTCTAATGGATAGTTTGATGGTGTGAATGGTTTAGGGAGTGGTGAAAATGGAAAGAGGAGGCCACGACAATGGGATGATTTCTGGTGTGGTGTTTGGATTATTAGGGAGAGAGCATGGCACAAGGGAATGGTTGGTGTTTGTGACTGAAATGTGTATGGAAGAATGAGATGAGAATGAGTGGGAATGAATGCTTATTTATAGGCGAAATGGGGGGGGGGGGGAACATGACAGCTAGGAGGGAATGTGGCTGCATGTTTTGGTGTGGAGAAAGGAATAATCTGAAATGGGAGAGCATGTGGGTGGAAATGCATGTGGGTTAAAATGGAATGATGATGGGAGATGCATGTGGCTGATTTATGCATGTGATTAAAGGGAGTGCATGTTTGAATGATTAAAGGGACATGTGAGGGTACAATGATGAAGGAATAATCTGAAATGGGAGAGCATGTGGGTGGAAATGCATGTGGGTTAAAGTGGAATGATGATGGGAGATGCATGTGGCTGATTTATGCATGTGATTAAAGGGAGTGCATGTTTGAATGATTAAAGGGACATGTAAGGGTGCAATGATGAAGGAATAATCTGAAATGGGAGAGCATGTGGGTGAATTAAAGGATGGAATGCATGTGCAATGGTTAAAGGAAAGGTTTAAATGTCCTAGAACTAAAAGGAACAAGGTTCCAACACTTTGGTCTTCAATTAGGTCTTCAATTTCATCCAACACTTTGGCTCCAAGCATAAGCTATCCATCCTTAGCCCAAAAGTGCTCCAAAAGTCTCCAAAATGCATCTTTTTGCTCCTTTAGCCCTTTGGACCTACAAACACACGAAAATAGCTTAAAGTACTAAAATAACTAAAGAAACATAACGTAAATGCACGAGAACAAGCCATTTAAGTCGCATGAATATGCTCCTATCAAATATCGATTGTGTCGAAGAAATTTCAAACACTAGTTGTGTGCTAACGGATGAAAAGAAATTTGGTTCCCCATCTAATGACATGTGTACTTGTCTGGAATCATCTTGACTTCCTTTGCGTTTATTAATACAAGCGAAATTTGAGTTATTAGATTTATGACTTCATCTAAGTATACTAACTCATACATCGTAGAGTGCATGTCTCGAGAAACCTTGGATTTCATAGAGTGCTCCTCCTCTCTACATCGTAGAGTGCGTGTCTTGAGACACCTTAGATTTCGTTTGGGTGTTGTTCCTTTCACTTATCTTGGGGTACCCATTTTTCGTGCTAAGTCAAGGGGAATTCACTTTCAAGCTTTGGTAGAGAAGGCTAAAGCCCACATTTCAGGTTGGAAAGGTAAACATCTCTCAATGGTTGGACGATTTCAATTAGTGCAGTCTGTTTAACAAAGCTTGTTCCTTTACAGTTTCTCAGTTTATCAATTGCCATCTTGCCTTTTAAAACATCTTTCTACTTGCTCAAGGCATTTGATTTGGTTAGGGGATTTAGCTTTGTGGAAATTGGTAATTGTTGATTGAAGCATGGTATGTGGGCCTAAACATGAAGGTGGGATTGGTCTTTGTGATTTAGCTTCTTTGAACTTGACGGCTATGCTTAGTTTTGGATGGGATATGTTGCAATCCTCTTCTCTATGGGGTTCTTTCGCTCATCAGCATTTTCCTCTTTTGCCTTACAAAAACCAAAATATCTATTTACAGTCTTTTGTGTGGCATGGTCGGAAGCATGCTTTACCTATCCTAAATAATAATAGTCATTGGATTATCGGTTATGGGAGGTCAGTTTCCTTTTGGTTCGGCAAATGGTTGGATGAACTTATTAATAACCCTTGTTTATCTTTGGTCATTTCACCTAAGGTTCTTCTTTGGGTTTCAGATGTTATTAAAGCACAAAGTTGTTCATTCCCAGATTATTTTATAAGTTTATTCCCTTTTGTGGTGCAAACTACCTTTGGCCTTAAATATATAGGATGACAAATTGATTTGGGAGCCTCGCCTACTGGGAAATTTTCCTTTTCTTTTGGTTATCAGCTTATTTGAATGAAACATAGTGATTGTGCTTGGGCTAAGGTTATTTGGCGACATTTTATTCCGCAACAACTATCTATTTTGGCTTGGCTGTTTTTTCATGATAAACTTCATACCGAGGGTGCGCTTAAACGATGTGGTATTTCTTCTCTCTTTCTTTTATCCTCATTTTTTTTTCTTCTCTCTTCATCAGTCTCCATTCCTCTCATCTCTTACCTCTCTCGTGCTCTCTGCACCCTCCTTCTTGGCTGAGCGCACGCGCACACACACATATACATTTTGAGCACCGACGTCTAGAACTCCCAAGCCAGGCGAGATCCCTTCATGTTTTCCCTTTCCCTCTGCATAGTAGCACCTTCACTATGCAATTCCTTCTCCGACGAATTCTCGCCGTTTCTAGTGAAGGTAAGTCTCGAACTTGGTCCAAAACATCGTAGATCATTTCTAGGATCATGATTGGAAGGTTTTTTTTAATGGTTTTGGTGATGTAGGCACACGAAAAACCCTCGGGGAAACCACTGTTCATTTATAGAGATTTAAAATTGTGGTTGTTTTGACCATCTTCCAGCCATTTTTCCAGCCACCTCCTATCTTTGTAAAGTCTTGAAAGGGCATAGATCTCTTCTTCATATTCCTAACTTCATTTTGCCTTCTGAATCACTCGGTTTGGACCAGTATCGAGCTCGAAATGAGCTCTGGAAGTTGGAAGAAAAATCAAGAAAAGTTCTAGAAATCATGGGGATGACTAGTACAGTTTACTCGCGGCGCATGGGGGTTGTCATAGCCAACGCGTGGAGTGCACAAGCCTCTATTGGAGGCATTGTCGGCGACCTCGGCGAAGTCGACCAAATTCTGTCCAACTTGTTGACGACCTATCTCGCCGTTCCATGGCTGCGCATGGGGGAACCCGAGATCCCTCCTTAGATTTTTCGACATGCCAAATCCAAATCCGCTGTCTATTTTCTCAAATTATATCGTTTTAGTAGAGTTTTAACTAATGGTCCTTAATTATGTTTAGTTGCTTTGGTTGGAAGTGATTCCGTCCTCCCTAGTTCGAATGACTCTCTGATAGTAGAATATTTGTAAGTGGACCCCTTTTCAAATTGCATATTTTTATAAAAAGATTAGGCTTGCATTCATTCTATATTTCACGAATTAATTACTTTTTATATTATGTTTGCGAAATTTGATATTTATGATTTTTGGAGAATTCATGATTTATCTTATTGGTTCTTATGAAATCTTTACGAACTCCTAGTTTAAAGTTTATGAAAATTTATATTTGTGGAAATCACGTTTAAGGATTTGCTTATGATTTTGGGTGATGAGGTTTTGAATTCTAAGCTTGATATGAGATTTTGAATTATGTTTTATGTGTTTAATTAGTGTGTATTCATACGACACATACACACAACACGAGTATGTATATGTTTATGGCCATAGGACATAGTTGAGGAGCAGTGAGATTATTTATGACATACTCCCAGCTTCACTGGCCAAATCAGTGTCGGACAGCTTCAAAAGCCAAGGCTAGTGTCGATGTGTTATGTACCTTTTCTTCTTTGGCATAACCCAGAGTCGTACAGCTTCACCTTCAGGTGATGGGGCCTACCATGATTCTTCACTGGCGTAACCCAGTGTTGTACAGCTTCACCCTCGGGTGATGGATATGCCTTCAGGCAAATATGACACCCCTATTAAGCACATCAGTGTTTTGACTTATGAACTTTTATCGATTTTACCTTTATGTGATTTTGATATCACTTCGAGTTATGATTTTATTGTATGAATGTTTTTATAGCATGTAGAGTTTCGGGAAAATCCTATTATGTAGTATTATATTGTTTTTAAAACGGGTGGAGGAGGAGGGGTTAGTATGTTCAGAAAGAAAAAGGTTTATTATTATTATTATTATTATTATTGGTAAACTATGGTCCACTCGCTTTTTATTTTTGCGCCCCTTTCAGGACCTAGTGACAAAGAATACGATATGAGTTTCGAGGCATTTCCCTACCACTGATATTGTGTTCCCCTGCCTGCATATGTCTTCTTATGTATAATTGTAACTTAATGCCTTTCATTTCACTAGCACTCTCGTTTAGTGGTATGCTCCTGACATATTTATACGTCCTTTCTTTGGGTTGTTGACTGTTGGACATCCTTCTTATTTAATGACTAACTTTCTACTATTATTACTTCTTTAGCGTTTGTCTGATCTTTATGATTGTTGTTTCTCGCATGACTTTTTGATTATACATTTCATTATATTCATGCATATTCACATAATCATGGCTTTCGTAAATTTCGAGTGTCGGCCAGTACGTGCCATCCAGGTGTCATTTGGATACCTGGGTTGGGAGGTGTCAATCTTTGTGTGCATGCCCTATTCCAATAGTTGCACAATCTTTGGATTTTTGTGGGTCTTTCTACTATTGTGGCTATTTGGAAGGCTCGAAATAAGTTTATTTTTTAGGACCGACCAATCTATTTTCATTGTCTCTGTATGTTTATCAATTATGTGATTGTTCATGGTGGAAAGTTTACTCCTGGTTACTCTCAAGGTTTGGACACTCGAATCATCTCTTTGTTGGGGATCCAAACTATCTCTCGCAAGGCGCCTACTATTTTTCTTGTCCTTTGGAATCCTCCTTGGTTTCCTTGGTTTAAACTTAATATAGATGGTTTATTTAAAGCAAATCTCAATCCTACTGCTTGTGGAGGAATTTTCAGAAATTGCCATGGTCATTTTCTTAGCGGATTCGACCAATGAATTGGTTATTGCAACTCTTTTTTTGCATAAATATCTGCAATTATTATTGGTGTACAGTTTGCATATCAGCTGGGTTGGCATTGTGAATGGTAGAAAGTGACAACTGTAGTGTTGTTTCTGCTCTTCAATCGTTTGATTTTGATCCTCTTTGGCCTCTTCATACGTAATGGTCTATTTGTTTGGACTGCATTCAGAAAATGACTTTCTACTCATCTCACATATATTGGGAAAGAAATTTTGTTGTGGTCAATTTTGTTAACATGGGCTTGTCTTCTCCAACTTTAACTTGTCATGATTCTCCTCCACCGTTAGCTCGTGCTGTATTATTTCCGGACTATGTTGGCTCGTCTGACTACCACTTCTCTAATGAATGTGCATTTGGGTATCCAAGTTTGTCTCGCTTTCTTGTTTTTTTTCCTAACTTTGTGGTGTTGCTCAATTTGTTTTGTAGGTTTAGACCTTTAGGTTTGGTTTTAGTGGGGTTAGGTTTCATGTCCCCCCTCTTTTCTTTGTATTTTTCTTGTTTTCGTTTCAAGAAGAATAAGGTTTATGTTCCCCCTTTTTTTTGTGTATTTTTTTTATCTCTGTTTTATGAGGGGTAAGGTTTTTATCCTCCCTGACTATGTGTAATTTCTTTTTTCGTTATCGATAAATTTTCTCTCATACCGTCGAGGTTTCCCCCCAAAAAAAAAAGAAGAAAAAAGTGACTAATATTTAAACAAACAAAATGAAGATTATATTGGGGCTTGCAGAAACAGTAATTCACCCCTAATCTGTGCTTGTAGTTCTGTAGGAGTCTGCTTCACCATAATTCAGTAATCTAAACTAAGATTCCAGCACAGGAAAACGTACACTCTGTTTGGATCAGGAAATTTAAAATTACTAAGGAATTTTAAAATGACAGAAAGAAATCACATAATTTTATTTTCTAGAATATGTGAATTTTATTATTTGGTTAACCTAAAAGGACAATGAATTTGAATACGGAATTTGTTATTTTTAAACTTTCACCCATAGAAATTTGGAAGGGACACCTATTTATATGGAATTTAAACTTGGGAATTGGAGGTGCCAAATTCCAAGTTTTTTTTTACGCAAAAATTATAAATTTCCATGTTTATGAATCCAAGCAAGAGAATTGATGCATCTCAATTTATAAATTCTGACTCTTGTCAAAATTTTAAGTTTATTTCCCTCATTCAAACATAGTTTAGTTTCTGTTGAATTTCTTTGTGGTTCTCTGTATACTCGGTATTGGTAAGAACATAGGATGAATGATTTTCTGTGTTCTAAATGCAATGTAGAAGGATGTATATATAATGTACATATACTGTTCGTAACATGTATGAACTTGGGATATGTCTTTTGGGAGGCATCTGCTCAAAAAAGGTGTGTTGTTTTGGTATTCTTTTGTCATCTCAGACTCATCCTTTTTGATTTAAAAAATAATTAATTATCACACCCAAAGTCCAAACTCAAAGTTCAAGCTCAATTTTACTCTCCATGACCTATCTTTCCAATCACTTTGTAAGAATGGTCCATTCACTAGAAACCCAATGAGCTTACATACAGTTGTCTGCTCCACGCTTATGCCAGTGGCAAGGAAATTGAGCGCATGCATATTCTTGCTGAAAAAATATATACTGGTGTAACTGAACCCCACGTTCTCTTGGAGACATTTATTCTCGTTTTTAGTAAGAGTGACCCCTTGATGGAAACAGAACATGCCTTCTTGGAACTGAGAAGAAAAGGGTTTTTCACCTGACATAACTATCTTGAATGCGATGCTATCAGTATGTGGCCGGGGGCAGATGTTTTCGAAGACAAGTGAGATTTTGAAATTTATGAATGAGAATGGGTGGCTTGAAAACTTACAATAGTTTGATGTATATATACAATCGCTCATAAGATTTCGAGAAATCAGAACAGTTTCTAAGGGAGATAATGGAGAGGGGAATAAAGCCTGATATAATTTCGTACAACACTGTCATTTTTGCCTATAGTAGAAATTGTCGTATGAGAAAGGCTTCAATCCCAGACCATCTCCACCAAGTAGAATCTTCTTTTGGCGAAAACCTAGGAAGAAATCGCCGACATGGCCAATCCCAGCACGCTTCTAATGGCGTTGGATCTTGCACACCGGTCATTGTTTACTTGGCTTACGACGGCGAACGCACCATCGCTGGGCTGGCTTTCCACCTGGCAAGGTCTTTCGGGAGGACGACGACCATGGTGAAGCGAAGCAGGCGAGGTTTGCTAGCGATGATCTCAGCAGTCCTTTACTTTTTGAGGGTTTCTTGCTAAGTCCATCTAGTGAAGCATTTAGTCCACACAGTCCCATTCAATTCACTAAAGCTAGTCCACGGGCGTAACAAACACGGGACTACACTAAGTAGTCCACTCCAATTTAATGAAATCTAATGATAATAAACAAACGCACCTTTAGATTCTACAAGTTTCCAACCTCCAGTGGAAAGGTACCAACAAAGTGGTTTCTTGACAAGTCCAAATAAATTGATAAGAAGGTGAGGCTAATAAATTGTTGAGGCATTGCGCCGCCGAGGTTGTTTTGAGAAAGATTCAAAAGCAGGAGCCTGTGACATTCTCCCAAGCTTGAAAGGATGCTGCCCTCAAGATTATTTCCTACAAATATAACAGTATGGTTAACAATTTCAAATTTCCTAGAAGGACGAGATGCTCCCTGATTATTCGTTGTTTTAAAGACCAGATCACCTAAGCTTTGAGAGTATCCAATGTCAGTTGGGATTTTACCTGTGAAGTGATTGTTCCCCAGACTCAATGACTCTTAAGTTAACCAAGTTCTGCAAATTTGGCACTTGTGCAGTGAGTTCGTTCTCCGAAACATTGAATTCCACTAGATTTGTGACATCGGATATTGAGAGAGGAATTAAGCCAGTAAATTGGTTCCCATTTATGTGAAAGTATCGGAGATTAGGAAGCGTGTTGCCCAAGTATGAGGCAATACTCCCTTGGAGTCGGTGTCGTGATAAGCCAAACTCCACGAGAGCAGAGAGATACGAAATGGAGGAAAGAACAACACCAGATAGTGCGTTTGAAGCCAATGAGATATTAGTTAAATTTCTCAATTGGCCTAGAGAATTAGGGATGCTTCCTTTCAAGTTATTATCATTTAAACGAAGTATCTTCAAAGATGAAAGGTTACTAAAGGAAGGAGGGATTTCGCCGTTGAAATTATTAACTTGCTGTTGGAAAAATTACAAGAAAGTTGTAATATTCTTCTAAGAAGCACGTAGACAATTAGGCTGAGACACGGGTATCTCGCTTTCTTTAAGGAGATTCAAGCCCACTGCGGTTTTACAAAAGTTCACGAACCGGTGCAGCAGTATATCTCTTGACTTGTTCCCTCCAAGATACAACAACCCAACCAAATTGTATTTGATTCAAACCTTTCTGCACAAAAAGAGGAGTCCAAAGCTCCACCACAAGAAACACCTTTCTTTGTTCAATATAAGTAAAAGATACAAATTAAGGGGGAACAAAGACTCTAGTTATTAGAAAATTGGTAGTGGGATCATAAATAAAAAGACAATGGAAAAATACTAATAATTATATGTTTATTATCACCCTTAGTGAATAGGATAATAAACACAAATTAACAAAGAAAAAAGATTACGAGAGTTCAAAAAAGTGAAGAGCTAAAGACTCCATCTTAATTTCCTACTAACCACAAATAATGACAAATAAACTTACTTTCCCACTAACAACCAAATAATGACAATTATAATTAATTTAATTAATTTAATATTAAAAATGAATCAACACTAGCAAAACAGGTAATTGAAGCTGAGACAAGGTGGAAATTTCTGGTGGAATTTTGCCCACCAGGTTGTTGTAACCTGTTGTAACCAACATTGAGATCAATGAAGTTTAAGCAACTGGATACATTGACCCGGAAAAGGACTGATTAGCGAGTTATTTTCTAGCAATGGCGAACCACAGATGCGCAAGGAGGTGTGGCCGCACCTCCGGTCGCTGAAATTTGTCCCTAAGACACAGATTTCCGCCCCTCTGCTACGCTGCTGCTACTCTGCTGTGGCCGTTCTGCGTTTAGGTGCTCTGCAACGGGTTTCCCTCTTTTTTGGAACACCCAGGCCAAACGACGTCGTTTTGGTCCCGGGAAAACAACAAAAAATTTAAAATAAAACGGTGTGTTTCGTTTCAAAAAAAAAAAAAATTGTAATGGCAGGGACCACTTGTACCCCACTATACCCACACACCCACGCGATTGAGTTATATACATTTTTAGCAAGCAGGCTTCCATCCACCGAACCTGTTGTTGTTGTACCAGCTTCATATGTTGGAAGTAGCAAGTGTGATTCATGGCCATACACCACCTCATATAGGTATGGTTTGGGGTTGAGGTGATTTTAAAAAAAAAGCTGGTATGAAAAAAAGCTAGAAGAGTTTTTTGTGTCTGGTAAACACCCCAAACCAGCTTTTTTTCAAAGTTTCAGATAAAAAAAGTTAAAAAATGGAAGCTGCAAAAAGTGGCTTATTTTCAAAGTTTCTCCTAATTCCTCACACTTTCAGGAGGAAGAACAACGTCGCCACGTCCCGGCAACCCAGCTCCAATCCGTTGATCAAGAATTGCAAATTGACGGCATGATCGTCCATTTCTTCATCGCCCCTTTCTCCTTCCCTCCATTGCTTTCTTCGTTGCCATCTCTGCCACTAGCTCTGTCATCAGAAATGGTGAATTTCTCAGCCTTGAATGTGAGGCTAGAGCGCACAATTTCAGAAACACTAGTCTCGTAAGTTCCATTAAACCCTAATTTGGAGGTGGAGTGAGTGGAGGAGGAGAAAATGAGGATTGGGGCCGAAGAGAGAACGAGCGTTGTCGTCATCGCCGAAGAAGAAATTGTCGTCTAAGGTTCCAATGTGGGTGAGGTGAAGAAATGGGCGGTGTCGGCAGCAGAGAGAGATCAGAGAAGGGGACTCGGCTGGAGATTTAGGAGAGCAGTGGTTGGTATTGCCGGCGCCAACGAGGTCAAGGAAGGAGATGAGGGATTTGAGAGAAGGGTCGCAGTCGACGAAGGAGGTGAGGAGGTGGGTCCCATTTTCGACGACCGTGCGGAAGGAGAAGATGAGGAGGGAGAGGAAGACGAAGGTGAAGAGGTTGCCAGTGAATGACGTTGTGGCTTGTCATAGCACATCTAGTACTATACATTTTTGGTCATTTCACATAGTCACAGTTGTTTTACATAAAAGTTTACCAAACACTATCATATTGCTTTTTTTTATTTTCCAAAAGCACTTTTAAAAAAAAGTTTACCAAAAACTCTACTGCTTTATTTCACAACTGCTTATTCTCACAGCACAGCAGAAGCAGCTTTTTTTCAAAGCACAGCAATACCAAACCAGCCCATTGAGTCATATTAGTAGCCAAATGGCGAGACATGTCGCTAGAGGGGGCGTTGAGGGGAAGTGAAATGTGTAGTCATATGGGACTTCAAATTTGAAGGGGCTTTCAAAAATAGCTTTTATAAAATAGCTTTTGTTATGTAAAAATAGCTTTGAAAAATGGTGCAGTCATCAGATATTTATATGTAATAATGTTCTACATTTAAAAATAGCTTTTGTTATGTAATAATGTTCTATATTTAAAAATTATTTTTGTTAGCACTTTAAAGTCTCATCATGCATTGCAAGTGGTCCTTTACCACAGTGGTGGAAATGTGTTGAGCCTTTGCATGACGACATAGGTTCAAACCCCATCGGTAACTATATTAACATCTAATCTTACAAAATCTATCGTTTAACAAAAAAAAAAAAAAAAAAAAATCTTATCGTGCACTCCTTATAACGTAATTTTTTTTTCTTTCTAAATATAAAAATTTGAAATACAATGAGATATTTTGAGTGCCAATAATATCAACTTAAACACGGTATTTTTTTTAATTTTATTATATAATAATGTAATATATTCAAGTGAAATTTTAAAGTTAGAGTTATTGAAGTTTTTTTTTAATGTTTGGTTGTTTAAGGTTGAACTGTTTTTTATTATTTAGTGAACGTTATGTTTGTAGCTTTTTTTACGTACTATTAATGATATTTTTAAACTTGCAATCAATAAGTGCTAAATTTTGTTTTGATTTAAGTGATTGGTTTCTAGTGTTAATACATTGTCCTACCTTTTTTTAATTTAAAAAAAAAACCATCTTAAAGAAGGGCCATTTTATAAATTTCACACAGGACTTCCAAAATCTCAGAGGCGGCCTTGCATGTCGCAACTCCATGCATGCCGAGAAAGCGAGTGAAGCCATTGCTTTAGTTCTAAACTACAGAAAACATCCAAGATAAATTTCTAAACATCTACTAAGCACTTATGTTTGTCTGTCTGTTTGGGGATGGTAATTGAAACTCAAGGACAACTGTGAGCCTTATAAAGCATAAACCCTTAAGTTGTTGTCGAATATAAACGAGATATGGTTGTAAAATGTGCGTACTTGGAGAATCGTTCAACGATCACAAAATTGACAAATTTCTTTTGCAAGGAAGTAATGTTCATATTTGTGTTGTTGACATATCTTTAAGGACCAATGTTCATCCCCTCTTTATATGAGGGCCTAGAAATCCTTCGTTTTATTAAAAAAAAAAAAAATGCATGACCAGCAGGGTTGTTCTTGAAATAAACTTGTTTGTATTGATAAATTATGAATGACATTAATATTGTCTACTATTTAGAAGGAATCAGTTGTCTACATTTTTGGAACCTTTTACCCCCAACAAAATTCTTGGCTTCGCCACTGTTGTCTAAATGTAGTACCTGCAATTTGCAAAAACGCCTTGTTGTTTTAGAGATGCAATGCCCTAAAAAAGCTTAGGTTTCCTACGTATGGAGGATGTTTTGTACTGCAGGTCACTTAGACTTGACAATTTCTTACACGATCTGTTAACATGACACATAAACGACACAAAAATAACTAGTTTTGGGTTGATACGGTAACTTATTGGGTCGTTATTGGGTCACACGATAAGAACTTGTTAATAACGGGTCATTAATAGGTTTACAAGAAAGTGACATGAGGGTAACCTAGTTCGACACATTAAGAAAAATGTTATTTTGATGATTTTAAATTTTAAACTACTAAAAAAACTTACAATAAAATAAAATAGTCATAGTGTATATGTATATATTGTATATTAGATCTATATTATTGTATTATTATTCTATATAAATTTTTTTTTTAAATTAAGTTTTATTTGTTTGTTTATTTTTATGGTTTACTATGGGCAGATTGAAAAATTATAAAACACATTAAAAATAAAAATATCGAGTAATTTAAATATATCACACACATTAAAAATTATAATAATTAATTTATACGTGTGAAAAAATAGGGAACCCCTCATGATCGCATCCTCCATGCTTTTCGAATTGGTATATCGCCATTTGAATTTTATTAGAACCATACAAACCCTCATGAATAGTATTTTTAAGGGAGTTCAAAAGAAATAAAATTCATAATCATTAATGTATAAGTTTGAAAAATATGAAAACATATATAAACCCTCATGATCGCATCCTCAACCTTGAAACGAAACTTCCTTCATTTTGCATATTGACACACCCCGACCGAGATCAGGGCATGTTGGCTGTCACGTGGAAGTGACGTAACCATGTGCACAGTGCAGAAGCTAATAAATAATAATAAAAGTACGAATAAATAAAAACCAGTTATACACAACGTAAGAACATACATGTGCAAGCGTAAGTGAGAAACAAATTCAGAGCATAGAAGACCTAATGCAGTCCGGGAAAAACAATACTACATAAACACACCTAAAGGTGGTCCTACACTGATGATAATCTGTCAGATATGCCAGGGAAAATCCTCTGGGGAGCCACCAAAAGTGCTAGCCAACTAGAACCTGGAAGGGCGCAAAAAGAAAGCGTGAGTGGGCAAAAACAAAGCTTTTCAAAAACCATTTCATAAACAAAGTTCTAACCCCTTGCCATAAAACTTGTATGCTTCCCAGAAAATAGAATATACATCTATATAAGTCATGCTCGGAAATATGCCATGTCAAATGCCTTTAAATAGAATGCAAGTGCTCAAGAAATGTCAAATCAATGCCATGTAATCTGTCAGCCGGAGTCACCTAACGTGACTTGTACGGCTGAATCTAAAGCTCCAATCTCCATCTCACTAACTATACCTGCACACGAGTCGGAACCACCTAAAGTGGTCTGTACGACAGGACTGGGTGTAATATAAGTACGCTCAAGTGCTACGATCACGTGAAGGCTGGGCGTGTGACAACCCGTTCCAAATTTTACGTTTTTATTTTATTTTAAAAGCATGAATTTATGAAATTGCCCTAGAGGTAAGGATTTTGACTTCCGTTGACCATCGACTTGAAAGATGTGAGACTTATTCTTTTAGCATATCCTCGTAGTACTCATTGGTACAAACGTATAGGCGAAAGCCGTTTGTGAGTCCGGATTATAACGGTATAGTTACGGACGTTCGAAATTAGTTATTCAAGGTTAGTGTTTATTTAAATTAAATCCCCACTTTGTGGGGGAGGCCCAATCAGAAATGGAGGGAGAAGAGAAAAAAAAAAAAAAAAAAAAAAAGGAAACGGGTTTTTGTCCACCCGCACCCACCGCGGGTGCCCATTTTCCAAGGCTGATTCCGGCCAACTCCGGTGGAGTTTTTCGATGCCACCACCACCATCTTGAAGCTCTCATTCCCCTCTACAAAACCCACCCAAGAACCACCTTGATTAACCATGGGATGTGGAAGTTTGAGGCCACGAAAGTTGACGAAAATCAATGGTGCTCCGGCCACCCTTCTCAATTTTCCGGCAAATCGGCAAAGCAATGGCCGATGCCACCACTTGGGCTTTGTAGCCCATCATCCCAGGAGTAAAACCCAACCAACCTTGACCCCGTTGGACCACATGTTATATTGAGATGCGTTGAGAGCTCATAAACCTGCACCCCGGTGTTAGTGCTCCCGCCCGTGGCCAGGGCACAGTCCTTCACGTGATGTTCACCTCCCGCACCTTATGCTCACCTTGGATCCAAGGTAGGTGCACAGTCCTGTCGTACAGACCACCTTAGGTGGTTCCGACTAGTAGGTGACCCGCGATTATTCGCCCAATCTTCACCTGATCGTAGCACTCGAGCGTATTTATTTACACCCAGTCCTGTCGTACAGACCACCTTAGGTGGTTCCGACTCGTGTGCAGGTATACTTATTGAGCTATGGGCTAGCCAGGATTGATGAGATATGGATAAGTCATACAGTTTACTATAGGTGACTCCGACTTATATGCTAGCCAGGATTGATGAGATATGGATAAGTCATACAGGTCACTATAGGTGACTCCGACTTATATGCTAGCCAGGATTGACGAGATATGGATAAGTCGTACAGGTCACTATAGGTGACTCCGACTTATATGCTAATCATGATTGATGAGATACAGATAAGTTGTACATGTCATTTTAGATGACTCTGACTGATATATCACTTTGTATTGATTTAGTTCATTTGGCCTACTTATTAATGTGTGGTGGATTTGATGGCAAACCGTGGTTTTGGTCATTTCTGAGTATGGTTTGGATATATGTATATATGTTGTACTGTCTTATGGAAAACGATACGAGTTTTACATTTAGGGGCATTACTCTTAGAGAGGTAGTAACTTTGGGAAGCTTGGTTTTATTGGTTACTTAGACCTTCTGTTTGGTGCCCTCCAGGTTTTAGCTGTTGAGTTTGTATTGACAAGAATCTGTGGCGAATCTTAGTATTGATGGATATTTTTGAGGGTATGATTCTTACCCACATTACTGTACCTTACTTATGCTCTAACATCGCGCGTGAAATGGGTTCGCTCCCACTTGTAGCGCACTCTGGTATTTAGACACTTTTGGATTCAAATTCATTCACTTTTTATACACTATCACATTTTATGACTTCGTCACCTTCCAGGTGTCGGCCAGCACAGCTCGATTCAGGGTCCAAGTGGACTTTCTGGGTCGGGGTGTGTCAGGGCGAATAATCGCGGGTCACCTATGAGTCGGAACCACCTAAAGTGGTCTGTACGACAGGACTGTGCACCTAACTTGGATCTAAGATGAGCGTGTGGTGCGGGAGGTGAACATCACGTGAAGGACTGTGCCCAACTCTGGGCGGAAGCACTAACACCGGGGGTGCAGGTTATGAGCTCTCTATGCATCTCAAATCACTACTGAACATACTCATAAAGCATACTCACCTGGCACTTACCTGTGCGCCTGTAGCACCAACATACAAATATATATATGCTACTAATAATGCATAAACAAATGGCAAACACAATGCATGGCATATAAATGTAAAAACGTTTCCATTCACTTTCTGGGAAAAACGTAAGTATATAGGTATATACGGAAAACCAAAAGCCCACTCACTGGTATGTAGAAGGGTCGTAACCCCCTTGCCTCGAGTGACCGCGCTCGTCCTTGGGATAGGTCTCATCTATATGCGAAACAACCATAAAAACGTTAATTTTAAAGCACATAACCAACATCACGAAATAACTTTTCATACAATGCTCAAATGAGGTGTATGAATACACCAACGTGATCTACTCAACCTCAGGAACATCCTCATATTTTTAGAAAAATTTTCCGACGCCGCACATGCCCCCACACGCCGCCCACGCGCAGGCACGTGCCTGACACACTGACGGCGTCAGTTAACGCCGTCAGGAATATTCCGTTAAATCTAACTGATGCTGTTAACGCCGTTAGGAATATTCCGTCATCTTCTTCGGCCAAACTCCGACATCGAAAAACCGGGAAATTTTTAAAACCTTGTATCTTCTTCGTGTTTCAACCAAATTTCACAAAATTGGTACCAAAATGAAGCTTACAACAACAGGAACAAATCCATACCACTTTCAAGCACTAAAACCCACGGAATCTTGTTGGGAAAACACCACCAACTCCAGCCAAACTTGTAACTCACGATCCCGACGTCCAAAACCTTCAAACGAACCACCCCGAGCCTCCTAAGGACCTCACCAAGCTTCCTACAAACTTGAAATTCCCAAAAACACAAGAATTAACGTGTGCATGAACAGTGACCAAATCGGGGGATCCCGAGTTCGACGTGAAAACGAAGGTATCCTTACCTGAAATGGGTATGGTTGAACTCCTAAGGACCTCACGAGCACGAATATGTAATTTGTTTCCTCGATCTGTGAAGGTTTCAAGGGTTTTGGTTGTCGTCCGTACAAAAAGAATAGGAAAGGGGGAGAGAGAGAGCTCGGGACAGGGCAGAGAGAGAGAGAAGAATGTGTGTAGGTGTGTGTGTGGTCCAAAATCCACCAACCAAAAATCAAAAACGACCACACAACGAAAAACCATGCTAGGGGCAAAACCGTCATTTCACCCCTACAGTATGAAAAGTCTGGGACGGGCTGTCACACATATCCTTGAACATTTGGTATTTTGGAGTAAGGCTTCTTAGCCAAAATGGTCCATGAGATTTGCATAACACATCACTTTGGTCTCTGAGATTGAAAATCAATAGAAATGGTCTCTGAGATTGTCCACCATCCATTATTTTGGTCATTTCGTTAAAGACTCTGTTAAGTGCCCCAGAGCTCTTGGCTGGAAGTTTGGGCAATTTTCAAAGCTTCATAACTCAATTGTTTCTTAACTAAATTCGACCCATATATATCAAAATGAAGATAGGAAAGTGTAGAACAAGATTATACTTATTTGGAAGCTCAATCATTGCCGAGATGGCTGGAAAATAGCCTGAAAGATGACTGCTCTACTGGAAAACTAGAAAACTCGTCGGAAACTACGTAAATTTTAAACGTTCATAACTTCTTCAATACTCAGCGAAATTGAGTGATTCAAAATATAAAATCATACTTCTAGACGAGACAAAGAGAATAGTACCTTTCTCGATGGCTAACTCGTCGTGGTTTGGCCAGAAAATGGTTGGAAAGTGGCTAACTCGACAGCCACTTTCGAGCCGTTTTCTGAGCAAAACACAGTTATTTAGCCTTTTAGAAAGGTATCTTTCTCTTCATCTCGTTGAGAAGTATAATTTTTGTTTTTAAATCACTCGATTTTGTAGAAGTTATGAACGTTTAAAGTTTACCCAGTTTCCAGCGAGTTTTCCAGTTTTCCTACGGACAAGTCACCTTTCAAGTTATTTTCTGGCCATCTTCGGGAATCATTGGGCTTCCAAATGAGTATAATCTTGTTCTAAATTTTCATATCTTCATTTTGATATATTATGGATCAAATTTGGTTAAGAAACGATTGAGTTACAAAGCCTTGAAAATTGCCCAAACTTCCAGCCAAGAGCTTCGGGACACTTAATGGGACCATTTCTATTGATTTTCAATCTCAAGAACCAAAGTGATGTGTTATGCAAATCTCAGAGACCATTTTGAATAAAAAGCCTTGTAATAATGTACTAATGTTTTTTCATTAGGCTTTTATTTTGGGGTATGTAATACTTGAAAGACTGAATGTATTTCTTTTATGTTTTGAAGTAATATTTATGTGGCAAAGTGGTATTCATATGCTAACTTAGTATTATGTTTTCCATTTTTTGGGATCAAATTATGTTTTTCATTTTCATTATTTATTTGATTTAAAATATATTTACTTTAAATGGTAATGGGCCGGATCATATTTCCTGATAAAATTAATGGATTGATTTTGGATTGGGTCATATTACCCATTTACTTTAACAGGTGTTGCACGACACGACCTGTTAAGATATTGAGCATGTCATGAAAATGACATGAACACAGAAAACACGACACTAATACCAGGTCTAAGGTCATCTCCCTGCCATTAACAAAATTGAGTGTAGTCAGGCCATCTCCAACCAATGGATGGCCAGAGGGCTCGTTTTAGCCCTCTGGCCCTCCAAGATTCTCCAAAATATTAATATTTTAATGAACAGTATAAGGCCATATTTGCCTCCGTCTCCAACCGAGGGCCAGATGGTTCGTTTTAGCCCTGTCACAAAAAAACTGTCTTCAACCGAGGACCAAATAGCCATAGGGCCAAACATAATTTATTATTTAAAAAGTACAACTTAAATGTTGTTTAAGTTTCATGTTGTTAAATTTTTTTTTTTTTATGTTGTATAATTTGTATGTTGGTTAATGTTATGAATATTGTTTAATGTTGCTTCATGTTACTTAATTTAATTTAATGTTGTATAATGGCTTAGGAGGTTATAAAAAAAATAGAATTAAAAAAAATATGAAACAAATTTTGTGAAATAGAAGTTATAGGGAAAAAAATAGAATTTAAAATAAAATGAAACAAATTTTGTGAAATAGAAGTCATAGGAAAAAATGAAATTTAAAAAAAAATATGAAACAAATTTGTAAAATAAAAGTTATAGGAAAAAATAGAATTTAAAAAAAATATATGAAAAATAGAAGTTATAGGAAAAATTTTGTAAATAAAAAATAATAATTAAACTGTTAAAAAATATATTCAAAGAATCCCTGTCGATTATAACCGACAAGAAATCCAACATAAGCAAAAAAAAATGGCCAGCCTCGGGCTAGCTGGCTAGCTGGATGCAGCCAGCCCTCCAACCCTCTAGCCCTCTCCGATTTCGTGGAGCCCTCTCAGATTCCAAAGCCCTCTGGCCTAGCCCTTGTTTGGAGATGGTTTTCGGGCTATTTTCGGCCCTCTGGCCCTCTGGACCCTTTGGTTGGAGATGGCCTCATTCCAGAGTTGATGGCCCTATGGCGGTCCTGCTTTATTTAAGCCTGGTGTTTAGCAGTGGTTGCCTAGCTCTCATTCCCTTTGCACTGAGCTCCAACAGCAGACTAGTGCATCAAGAAATGACAATGCTAACATCAAATCTTTGAACATAAGTCACCAAATTAGAGAGAGAGATAGGCCTAACATGGTCCACTACTGATATTTTCAAATTGTCCATACGTAACTATCAATTACTAAGTGTTAGGTTTTATTACAAAAAATTTTGACGATATTTGGGGTAGTCTCTCTCTCATATATTGGTTGTATATTATTTTGTCGTATACCCAATATGAAATCTAATTCTTTAACATTAATTTAATATTAAATTGTGATTAAACACTAAAAATCCCACCGATTTATTTCTAATTTTGATATCAAATTCCGACAAGTGACAATGCATGGCAATAAGAATTTGAATATGGGGAGAAGTTTCAAAAGGGTTTAATTATTTCTAAGGACCAAGTCACTCATCTACTTGCTAGTCTGTTCTCGTGCAACTGCTGTTAGTCGTTAGTCTTTGGTTTCTTAGTCTTTGAGTGCTTGACTTTACTAGGCAACAAATTTTAGGGGTGCTTTCTTAATTCTCATTTTCCAGGAAATTCAAAGAAAGAAAATGACTAGGTTGAACAAAAGGCCAACCCCAAACGTGTTGTCCACGGAGTAATACTTTGACTCAAGATGTGAGTGGTGGCTTCAGGGTTGTTAGAGAAGTTGATGCCATGACAATTGGGTGCTTGAGAAATTTCTTCTCATATACCCAATGCTAGTTTGACACTTGGACATAAACTTCTTTTTATCTAGTATCAGATGAGAATAAGTTTGGTTCCCAACAATGACGTGTAATTGCTGGAATCATCTTGGCTTTCTTTGCGTGTATTGAACACGTGAGAATTTGAATTATTCTGATTCATGATTTTATCTAAGTTTACTATAAATTAAATAACTCATGCGAAGTTAATAAAAAAAAAACCAAAAATATCGTATTGGATAGTTAATCACATACCGATATATTTATATTTCCATAATCCATAAAGGGGTTTCTACATTTTAATACTTGATAAAAATTGAAATTCAATTAAAACTTTATGTTAGATTATATATTCATTATAGTCTTTTGACTAAATTTCTATGTCATCATAAATATTAAAATTCATATTTTCTTGTTTTTAAATATTTAATGCGTTTTTTTGGTTCCTATAATGCCCCCTATTAAATATTTGATTTTAATTTGCTCCATGTTTTTTTGCATTGATTATTGTTTGAATTTCTCAAACAATAAACACAGTCCAAAAAAATATTAGTGATACATTACAAGAATTAACAAATACCTAATTCAAATTATTCATTATCACCATCCAAAGCATAGAGGAAATAAAAATAGCCAAATTATGTATTATACACAATCAAATGCACTTAAACCATGTCCTAATGTGCTTAAATCATAGTACCTAGTCGAATGCACATAAATCATAATACCAAGTCAAATGCACCTAAACCATGGTACCTACCACAATACACCTAAATATGTAATCATAATATCTATTTGAATGCACCTAAGTCATAGTACTTATATGAATGCACCTAAATTATAATAGCTACATGAATGCACCTAAATCATAATGCACCTAAATATTCGTGCCTTAGGTCTCATGATAAAAAAAAAAGTTGATGCTGTTACAAGATACTAAATACATAGCCCTCTTATTCTTAGAAAATGAATTACTAATTTCTCGAATATGAATTGTTGAAATTTGAATGAGAATATAAAAAAACTACTACAAAATATCATATACATCCTAAAAATAAGCTATAATAAACGACGTCCTATGATTGTTAACAAAAAAAAAAGTCTTCATTACAAACATAGACAAAATGGGTATAATTGGAAGAATAACAAAGAAATAAATGACAATTAATGTTGAATTACGTAGGCTGAAGTCGGGCAGGGACTTAATTCAATTGTTAATTTTGCATGCGGTATTTGTCTAAACTAAATCTTTTTCAAGGATTAATATATAGTTCCCTAGTAAAGGGATTCCAAACAAATGAATAAAGAACTCATAAGTCACATCATCTTATCGAACAAATGATCACTAAATACTACGATTTAGGGATATTCCTCTTTACTTTAATGATAAGTTTGATATAAATTGATGATAAGTTTGATATAAATTGATCACTAAATACTATGACCTAGTAGCATTCCTCTTTACTTCAATAATAAGTTTGATATAAATTTACTCCCTGTCACTCTTCTAAAAACCATGGCTTAGCGCCGTCTAGGCATTAAGCGACTGGCTACCGTCTTGATTAATACCTAGATGTTTAAAAATTAAGAAATGATGACTAGACCTTTTGAGGCGCCTGCCTACACCGTCTAGGTTGTGACTCACTTAGACAAAAAATAAATAACTTTCATTTTACAATTTTTTTTTTTTAAGAAATTGTAAAGGACTTGTTGAATGCTTAAATAAACACATATTATATGCTTGTTTCTCATGTTTTTATTATTTTTCAATACTTCACAATATATATGTCATTCTACCTTGTAGTTTATGATAAAATTATATATATTTTAAGATAGATTGATACTTATTTACACAAAATATAATAGATTTACTTAAATCCGCCTAGTCCGCAACTCGCCGCCTGATTAGTGCCTAGTGTCTTTTAAAATCTTGCTCCCATCCCTTAGTGTAAATAATACAGTTGTATTAAAAAACTTTAATAATAAAAAAACTAATAATAATATTCTTATCGAACAAATAAAAAAATTCAGTCCGTTTGAATACCGCAATGAGAAACGCAATAGAGCAAAACTTGTCATTAGAATATTTGAGGAGAAAAAAGGTCACAAAATTGGTAAAAACTTCTGGAGTTTGCTGTCAGTATGCATTCAGAAATGCTTGTATACCTATTCAGAAACGAAAAATACCGCAACCAATTCAGAAACGAAAAATACCTAACCTTATTCACATGGTTTCAATAATCGCAGCTACTGAACTAAACTATGCAAACTGTATCAACCATTTAAAGGTTTTCTTTGCTTCACGAGATCATGTTGTGCAGATCCTGCTTATACGGATTATCTTCACTGACCGAGAAAATATCAACAGGCGCACTGGTAGAGCCAAGAATGATGTTCTTAGATTTACGTTTTGAGGAGCTTTTGTGGTCATCAAGATAGACTACTATAACAGTGATGTCATCGTGGAAGTGTCGCCTTATCCCCTTTTCGATTTTCTTTAAGTCATTGTATCTCATCTCCCTCTTTTTTGCAGCTTCTTGAAGAGCGGCTCTTACTAATCTCTTTGCAATACCCTGCAATTGTTAAGCCGATTTTGTGTCACAGAGATGTCCGAACATATTTTTACAAATTCAGATCATTCAAGTCCTACCGTTATTGTTACTATAAACATTTTAATCTAATTACAAGGCGATGAAACTTGAACCACGACATTTTATGTATTACTACGTTGTTAACTTAAGCTCCTGGTGGAATGCTACTGTAACAGATAGGGGAAAGAACGGGAACTTACAGCTCTAGGGTTTTTGAAAACAATTTCTACCGCTGCGTCATCGGTCAGCTGTTCCCAGAGGCCATCTGAGGCAAATATCAAAAACATATCCTGTGGCTTCAGTTTCCTTGTAATGATTGAGGGCTCTGCTGTCATCACTGGCCGTTTCATAGGAATGGGGTTCGCAAATTGCTGGTATATGGGGTCTCTGTTAAACTCAGGCTTCTTTAAATAAACATCACCAATAGATCTTGACACCTGAAATAAAAAGAACATTTAGACCACATTCTCCATAACATTTAAGTTTTAACTCATCTAGTGCTATCTCTAAACCTACAAACGAAACTGAAATACATAATTAGCAAACACTAAAGCCTGAAAATATGAAACCAGATATTCACAAGCTCAGTAAAGTTTCATAGAGATAAACAAAGCTTCAGTTCTATGCTTCAGGGGGCTTCGTGCACATCTCATGCATGGAAAACAATCACTTCCAACTAACCTGCATGAGATGCTGGATCAGGAGGCGGACGATAAGGTTCCTGGAACATACAACTCTCTTTAGAAATCTAAGAATACAAGGAGCAAGTTGAACAAGTTTCATTGACTAAAGACGGGAAACAATGCTTTAGATTCACAAATTTCTCTAAGGCCACAAAACTTACTCCTAGATTACTGAATCGCAATTCACTACTTACAAACTCATACTATAGGCAGCAACACACGCAATTCATTTCATTAAATGAATCCCACTGTACCTGAATTATGCCTTTTATCCTCCAAACTCCACGAGTATACACCACAACATGAGAATCATCGGGATGTAGTGCTTCAACCTCCTTCCTTACCTCCTCAACTCCCACATTGTGATCAGTGGACATGCGTTCTGCCACCACTGGACTCCTCTTACCATCTGAAACTCTCCGGCCAAGGACTGCTCTCGAGTCCCCCAGATTGGCTACATACAGAATATCATTTGATATTGCTCCCAAAAGGCAGCATGACCCAACGGAAGCGATTTGGGGCATCATCGGCAAAGATCGCTTCACCAAACGCAAAAAATCCTCCTCGGTGGCGCTGAATGCCTTTTTTATCACATCTGGTGACAACCCACCTTGCTCCGTCGCAAATTCTATAATAATCCACAAAAATATCAGAATTTAGAAACAAAAACACAATCAAGTTCAAGTCCTTCATCATATGCCGTTAAATCCAATTCAAATATTCAAATTCCAAGTCTTTTGCTTAAACAAATACAGAATTAAATATTCAAATTTCAAGTCTTTTGCTTAAACAAGAGACAGCCATACTGTGTAGATTAGGGAAGAGATGGCTGTTGACGAATCTAGAAGCTTCGGGACCACCATGGCCGTCATATACACCAACATACGTCGCAGAGGGCGAGGTGAAGACCTGACCTTGATCCTCCAAATTCGAATTGGCCTGAACCACAGCAATTGAGTAGTCACCGGAGGCGTGCGGCTTCAAGTCCATGTCCCAAAGCCCATCTCCGCCGCCTCCAGCACCAAATCGCAACCCCAGACAGCGCTCGAGCGGCCTGTAGCACGAGCGCAGCATACTGTCTCAGTTCGTCGTCTCCGTCCGTGGGTTCTGGGTTGCGTTTCGATTTGGGTTTTCTGCAGCCGTTGCGTTTGAATTTGATGAGCAGATGACTGAAATTCGAGAGATTTTTAGAGAGAGAGAGAGAGAGAGAGAGAGAGAGAGAGAGAGGAGAGAGAAATGAACGAGCAATCAAAGTCGTGTTGGAGACGCGTGAAGAGGGAAAGCAGAGACTTGCTCAATATGAAACAGCGAATGAATCAACGAATCCTACCTTTTATACACATCCACTCTACCGCGTTAAAATCTTACTACTTTTTTTCTTTCTTTTTTATTTGGTCTCCCTTTTCTTTTTCTTTTTGTTATTTTTTTCCCTTATTTTTAGGTCAAAAGAAAAATCTCGCAATTTACTCTGTTGTTGTGTACAGATTGCGTGGTAAATGCGATATGTTTTACATGTCGGCACACGTATTGGAGAAACTCAAGTCTTTCTTTACTGTTAAATTCAAACATTAAACGTTTGACTTTACCGCTCGTTCTCTGCTCACGCTATTATCAATAACAACTTCTTATATGTCTGTGCTCTTTATCGATGACAACTTCTTATATACTCACGCTCTTATCAAGGAATTACAAAATTACTCATGCATGTTATTTTCATCTTTTTTTTGCCATTTTAATTTCTTTTTTAATTATTAACGGTTCCCTATGAATAATTAAAAGTCACTTCGGCTCATGAGAGTACCAAGCGTCATAGATGCATGGTTTAGTTAAACTATATAATTAGGAACAAATTAAATCTTGAAAAGGCTCCCGCGGAGCAAATGAAGGGAAGCACTTCGAGCTTACGTATATCAAGTTAAAATTTTTTACTCTCTCCTATTTATGACACGTTTATATATTTACAATAAATATAGTCGTAAGTCAAGAAAGTTAGAAATACGGGAGAAAAATTGAGAATAACGATCGACTATTTCTCAAATCAATCTAATTCTTAAATTTCTAGCTATTAGATTACAATCTATAACGGTGAAACCACATATATTTTTTTATTTTGTATGCATTAGTAAACATAAGGGGAGTTAATTTCAGAAGTTGCTCCATGAAATTAATTAGACTTTAGCACCTAAATACAAAATTTATTCCCATAAAGAACTTTTAATTTTTTTTTTAATTTTAATTGGTTGTTTTTTGTTTTCCTCGAGTTTTTATCGTATTTTGTTTTAATCAATTAGAATACATGCATCACAACGTACAAGCTCAAGCAACTTAATATTTTTTAAATGGAGTGGACTTGACTATACAGTGACATTTAAAAAACAAAAAAAAAAAAAAGATTTTAGTGTATGTTTTATCTAATTGAACTTTACACACGTTTTGAAAACTAAAGACAATGTTTTATAGTAACATTATTTTCTAAGCGATTAGTTGTGAATTTTGCAGATATGTAGAATGCTTAACTGTTACCCAAATTGATATAAAATTTTTGCTCCAATTACAAGAGGTGGAAATGTGAACCTGAAAACTTGTTAGCAAGTGTAGCACTCAAGTGTAAACACAACCAGTTGCAACTTTACTAACATTGCACATCACTTAATTGCCAAATAATGTTTTATAAAGGAAGAAGTTGGAAAGAAAATATTTGAATGTACCAAAAAAGGTCGTTAGTCAAAATCCAATAAAAAAAAGATGGTTGGAAGAAAAGAAAAAAAAAAGTGCTACTATGTAAAAGCAAGTGACACTTGATAGGCCAATCTAACACTAAATAATTACTAAAGAATAATGCTAAGAAGATTAAATGTTTTAAATTAAATTTGCAAACCAAATGATGTGGTTGTTGATGATTGGATTATTTGTTTTATTTTGAACAAACAATATTATCTACACTAAGGGGAGGGCTTGACTTAGTCTCACAATGGGCTAGCAGTAATGTGATTCAAATTTGCCTTTGGTGAGAGTCAAACTTAAGACTTCTCACTTACAAATGAATAGGAATACCACCAGACCGTAGTACTAAGTGGCATAATTGGATTATTACTGAAGTGTTGATTAGAGTTTAGGGTTTAGGGTCGATGATTGCATTACCCATCACTAAAACATTCATGATTAAGGAAATTAACACGATTTGGAGGTTTGTCACCAACACTATTATTTAGTGGTATTTTTCTTTATTTTTCTTAATGTTATATTCGATGCTATAAATACTAAAATTTGATATTTAATTTTAGTAATTCATTGTATGTCTTGATCCAAATTCATGGCCGCCTTTCATATTAAAAGAACACGTTATGGGTTCAACCAAGAAGCTTGCACAGCAGACTATGCCTGTTACCATTTTGACTTACTGGAAGGAAGGAAAGTTCTGCCCAGTTGCCCTGATTTAGAGGCATTCATAACTTCATAATTATATGCAAAGTAAAGTTCCATCAAATTCTCAATAAATAAAAAAAAAAAAAAAAGAAGGGAAGAAAGAAAGAAAGAAAGAAAGAAAAAAGAAAAAGAAAGAGAAAGTGTTGTATCAAATTCCTTGACTTCATCAAATGAATATTATCCGCGTTGTCCTCCTCCAATTTCTGCTAATTAATCTCCTTTAATGGTATGAGTTGTTCGTAAGCCCAGCCTCGTCTACGCTTGTTCAAATTCAATACTAATTACGATTTATAACATGATTTGATATCATGTTTTACTTATTTCAAACAAAATTGCACAAATGACATCTAAACTTTTCGATTTTTGAAAATTATCACGGGGTTTAAAAACAACTTACATTAATTTATACAAATGCTGCGGATTCAATCCCTCTCCTTCTAATATTTAACAATATTTAGAAAAAGATTACGTTAATTTATTTTTCGTTGATCATCGATCAAGACCTAATTGATGCAATGCTAAAAAAAAACCCTAACTACTCTCTCTTTCCTCTTATCAACTCTAAATCGGTAGATTATATAGCCATTCACTTGCTCCCCCGCGACTGCCGCGCCGGGGCCGCGGGGGGGTGGGGTTCTAGTCTTACTCCTTTATCTTCTCATGGATTGTTGCCTATCTATTTTCCATCTTGGTATTTCCGTCAATAAGTGCCTCCTTGACGAGGTTATTTGTGAGTCTTTCTTCATGAGTATTTTAATTTTGTATGGGTGTGTCATCGGCTCCTCTAAGTCTAATTTGTTGGAATCAATAACTTTGTTGATGGTGTTGTGCACAAATTTATGATGGTATGGAACTAGTTGGTTTGCTATCAGTTCCTCTACGGAGCGCCATCTCAATCCATCTTCTTCCAAGGACCAAACCAAAATCCACCTCTAATTCCACCAAGAATATCAATTGAAGAAACTCAATCCCACATCAGTACCCTCAAATTCCACCAAACCCACAGTAAATTCCAAATCCACCAGCACATGTTCTCTAACCTTGTGTTCCTCTCCTCCGGACTCCTCGCCATCGTCGCCCCTTCCATTTCTTGCAATCTTCTTCCTAAACTTCAAGATCTCGTTTTAGAGCTTCAAGATCTCAGAGTCGGTGAGGGACTTGTGGAGGTGGACGGTCTTGGACATGACATTGGCGACCTCGAAAGAGAGAGTGCCGATGGTCTGCTTTTGCGTTTTGGTGGCGGCGGCACCGACACATGGTGGCTCATCTGCTTCAACGCTCTCTCCTCAGGTGGCTCGCAAATCAGAGCTGCTTTAGATCAATTTCAGATTCAGGTTCCTCATATTTTGGGGTTAGGTTTTTGCAAAGGGTAGAGGAGAGAGAAGGGAGGGGAGTGGATAGGTGGGTGCAGAGGAGGAGAGAAGGAAGAGAGCAAATGAGTGGGTGCGAAGGAGAGAAGGGAGGGAGAAGAGAGGTAGGGGTTGGGGGAGATGGGGGTGAGGTAGGAGACGGATCGGGTCTACAGGAAAAAAGAAAACTTTTTTTTAAGGGAACTTTAACAAAAAGCTCCCGATATTGTTCACTTTAACGAAAAACCATAAAAGTCAATCATGGTACTATTCACTTTACCCTTTATAACTCAAAGTTTTCAAGCCATTTTCATTAGTTTTCTTTTTTTTTTTTAATTTTTTTAATATTCACGTGGGCCGATATTGACATGTAGTGTGTCCAATCATTGTCCACGTGGATGCCACGTCATCAATTAACGGAGGTTCTGACGGAAAACTTAACGGATGTATGAAAGTGTCCCATAATTATAACTTAAGGTATCAAACTAGGACGAAAAAAATTCATGCACCAAATGTTGAAAATCAAGAAACTTTAAGGTAGTAAATTGAGATTAACTCTTTATTTTATGTTAAAGTTTCTTTGAATTAAGGACCTCTTGAATGTTATCTCCAATGCCCTTTATGATATTTGTATCATTTTTTAGTTTTATAATAAAACTGGTATCCCTTCGTTTAAGTTTTTTTACGTCAATCACAAGCCTTGTTGGCATGTTTCGATTCAGCACCTCTATTTGCCCACGTTTGTTCACTTTCCCATCAAATAATAATATGTGACAAACATGATTATTTTCATGTTTGGATTTATGTTGATACTGTAGCTTCGGGAAATGACGACGATATTCTTCGCTGGTCTACCAAACACGGCTCAGCAATTTGAAGGAAGATTTGTGAAAAACATGTTCATTTAAGCAACATCAATAGCATGCAATTAACAATTAAAGGCGGAATCATACTTGTATGCACTTAAAAACAAAACATTTACCCATGAAATTCAAAGCCTAGTAGATAGGTGAACCAAGACTCAACTCAAAACAAAGTGAGTTGAGAAATCAATACCTTTGTAGATTCCTCTTTGCATAAGCAAAGGCTAATCACCCAAAGAGAGGGCCTTCATTCCTTGCATCTTAGATCCATGGATTTGGATGGATGAAAAGGTTTCTCCAAGTTCCCAAAATTGAGAACCTCTAATTATTCATCACCAAGGCATAATGAAGAAGAAATGAGTGACCTTGGAGGAGTTTGATTGCTAGATGATCTCTCCAAGGTGGCCTAAATTTTAGAGAGAAAGGAGAGCTTGTGTTCTCATCCTTTCCCCAAAAATTACCATATGTAAATTTTAGGCTATAAAGTCCTTTATATAGTCCCTTCAAATAAGTGACCTAATGGACCAAAAGCCCTATTCTTCTAACATGGCAAGCCTATAGGGTTTATTGGGCTTTCAAGCCCTTTGTTTATTCAAGTTGTCATACAACTTGAGTTAATGGGCTTGACATTCAAATCCCATTGGGCCTTGCGGCCCAAAACTAACCCGAGGTCTTTAACGAACTTATTCGTTTGATTAATTAACATATTAATTAATCCTAGCCTTAGATAAACAATTAAACCATTTAATTATTCTTACTCATCTCCGTTGTTTCTTCAAACTCTACCTTACTCGGTGAACGATCCATTAGGTTCCTTTTAGCGAGGCAGTGGGCGATTAAAACTCTTTCTAATCGATTGTGAATTGAAACTTACTTTCAATTCTCCCGTTAGTGATAATACACTTTTAGGGCTTCCACAAACCATGGTTGACGCCTAGCAGCATGTCATGGTTACCCAAGTTAATCAGAAGAGGTGGAGAACCTATTCAGTTTTAGGATTACAAATGCAATACGGTCTTTCTCTAATACAATACTCTTGACCACATTGTTTGGTTTGATAGTTTATTCATGTCTACTATCCAATGTGAGTCTTGTGCTTATATGATTACCTTGAATGTGATTTGGAACACATTCCTAAATCTCATTCATACTTTGGCCAAAGATTCTTAATCATATCATAGAGTATTCTCCCTCAAACAGTTTGAAGGTTAGAGATCCCTTGTTGCGCATTCACTTGCCTCCATGGCTAAGTGGCTTAACCCCAACGATGCCATGGACACCCTCCTGATGGAGTGACTTTGACATAATCAAAGATTAAGGACCTAACCACAAGACAACTGTGATGCCTCAGGTCAAAAGACTAATTTGCATTATCTCAACCATGAGTTCTCATGTGACATGAATATGAGAACTCTTCGTTGATCGTGTTCAGTGAACTCATTCTCTATTGAGCACCTACGTACTTGTCTTGATGTCACACACACCAATGACTCGAGACTAGTCACTCTCCCTGAGAGAAGACATAGCACGTACTGATTTTAACGGACTGTCAATGCCCAATTGACAATCCTATGATCAGGAACGTTTAGGATGTGTCAACGAAAGAATGGTCTCATGAATCTAACTTATTTAGATTGCATTCTTCCAATCACATATTCCTTGGACTTATCGTTTAAGCATATAACATTTATATGAGACGGCTCAAACAATAATGTTTGCCCTTAATATTAAACTAGATTAGTTTAACATGTGAAATGTCCATAAAGTATCATCATATGATTGGTTTTAGGGCACATTTCCAACAATCTCCCACTTGCACTAGAGCCAATCAGCTTAGTCATCAGTGATGATACCTCTTCTGTAGTCATTTCATAAATGGATGAGTAGTAGGCCTAGACAATGGATATCTATATGTTATCCATAGAAGCAACCTTGAGAATAACGACGTCACCATTATACATGATTCTCAATCATGTGGTTTAGTCTCTCATTTGAGTTCAGACCTTGATGAGACCTTGATTCCCTGGCTTGAGCTATCGCCCCATTAGTGTCATACACTTTCTGGTTGGAATCGAATGGAGAGTTCATGAATGAACTTTCCCATCCAAACAACAATGTTGTAAGCTTCTATATGGCAATATATTTTGCATACATGATGGAACACATTAAAGTCATTACTTTTAACGTTTCCACCCAAATATCTCTTTAGTCATAATAAAGAGATATCTCATTATCACTTCATTCATAATGAAGAGATATTCTATGATGGATTAGATTCATAATCTAATACATTTACGCTTCCATTACGTTACTCTAATTCTTCCTCATTCTTGAGGAATCCATCCTTAGTATTTCTTAAATACCTAAGGATTCACTTGACAGTTGCCATGGTTCTGATCCTGGGCTTGCACTGATATCATCTTGTACCATTCTAGGTACAACTTATATCAATGTTTTCATACAATATGAAATACATAAATCACCTTTCTGCGTATGCATAAAGGATTCTATTTACGCATTATTTCTTTGGGAGTCAAAGGGTACATTCCCTTTGAGAAGAACAACTTCCTAGTCTCACTAGAATTGTCATTCTAATTGAAGTTTATCATCATATGAGAAACTTCTTAGCATCTCATTGTCTATTTTAGGGATTGATATAATCCAATTATATCTTGAAATCTATCATTATAGATTTCCATCCCATGTATATAGACTATGTCTCCCATATACATTCTATCATTATAGAATGTTTAAAGTCATAACTTTAACGGTGAAGAATTCCTTTCATTTTCAAAATTAATATATATCATGTATATATATTCAAATTTAGGAATATGATCAACTCCCACTAATCTTTTGTAAACCTAGTAAACAAAAGATTCATTTACATCTTTATGAGAAATCAAACAATTTGATCTTTTCTCATAAGACGCTTATAGCTCCCACTAGCTTGCTAAGATCCATGATGGATGGATCTCTACAACTAACATGTCTTAGAAGTATATATCATATATATATGGGTAATTGATAATGTCCAACGAACTAAATCTTTATTTATGTTCATTCTTCTCCTAATGGAGAAATTCATTATCTTACGATGCTACTTTCCTTGATATTTTTCAGGGAAATTAATCTAAAGTGTTACTTTTTCCTTGGATCAAATCTAAGGAGGTAAATACTTTAGACGTCTTACTCATCTACTTACATTTCTTGAATTCTTTGAAACCTTTTGCAAAGTATTCGGACTTGTGTTTATTCAAAATAAACTATAGTCCAACCGAGAGTGATCTTCGGTGAATGTCATACAACATGAGTAGTATTATGTTGTGGACAAGTGCCACTAACATCTAAGTGAATTAACCTCAACAACTTTGTGATTCTTTCTTCTTTCCAAAAGAATAAAGATTCAAACATTTCGCCTCTATACAATTTTAACAAGAAGGTATTGGATCCGGATCTAACGATCCAAAGCATCCATCTATGACCAACTCGTAACTTATGTTTTAGAGGTATCACAACTCAGTTGGGATTAGTCACTACCTTGCAACCTTTTGGGTTTTAAGCATCGTTATATTCTTAAACAGTTAACACTACCACATCATCTCTACTATAGAGACAATTAATTAGATTACCATAATCTAATCATTCATTAATAAAGAACAATGTTTTGTCAAACAAAACATTCATCCATCTCTACAATAGTGACGGAATTAAGTTCCTTAAAATTGGGACGTAAAGACAATCTTTGGTTTTTCCAATTTCTTTGGTAGTTCATATGAGGAAGTAAGTACAATCCGCTTTCGCAGAGATCTATATTTGATTCACGTTTCGAATGTGAAGTACTTTCTCTTCTCTCATTTATCTTCTACTTCTTATTAGCCACACTTTTACAACGATTTGTAAAACATAGTTGCTAATACAGAATCATGTATTCAAGTAGAAGAACCAACTGTTTTGAATTATTCAAGAACATTTTACAACACCTTTGAAAGGTGTGTTCTTGACACTTGCAAGACATTTCTTGCAAATACCCCTTCCAATGTCCATCCTTTCATAAAGAAAGTTTGTTCCCTTGGAGTTATTTTGCTTTCTTCATTTGACTTCCCTTTTGACTACAATAGTCATGGTCCCTAAACTCCCACTATCTCTCTTGAAACTTATTTCAAATGTGTTATACACATCAAACGATTTGGAGAGCGTGCGGTTATTGTTCACTATATGTTTTACAATAAACTTAGTGAACCATTAGGATAGGGACACAAAGGTGAAGTCCTTGCCGAGTTTCCGTCTCGTTAAGTGTTTTAACACTTCAACACTCAATGATTCAAAATCATCATAAGTCCATATAAATGGACTATTTTTGTCAACCAACCATTATGTTCTAAACATAATAACAAACTTTCAAGAGTTGTTTAAGGCAACTCTCATTTCTTCATACAACAATTTGTAAGTGAAGAATCATGGCACATAAAGTGTCCATGCCCTTGTGCTTACTTCAAAAAGTTCCTTGTTTATGTAACAAAGAAACAAGCACTAAAGTTTGTGTTAATTAAGGATTATTCAAAGCAACTCTTATTTCTTCATACAACAATTTGTATTTGAAGAATTATGACATTAAAAATGTTGTCCTTCTCATGTTAGACTTATCTAACATATTCTTCCAATGATACATTATCAATAGGAAGATTGTGAGGATGAGACTACTTAGTTACATCTACAAGCCATTAAAGACAATCTATGGGATTGTAGAACTAAGTCCGGAAATTAAAGCATTCGGCTTTTCTTTGTCAAGTTTTGGATAACGTTTGCAAATATATTGGTAAACAAATACATAACGAATATAAATTGATTGATTTTAAGCTATTTGATTCGGGTCTTTAAATCAAATAGCACCACCCACTATTTTTGGCAAATTCCATATCCCTCATTGGAATTCGAGAGTTTTGTTGAGCTCTTAGCAGGGTATGGGAGACTCACCATAACCAAGCCCACCTCAGAATTATATCATATTGGTTAGCAAAAATAATGATGAGAGAATAACACTTTAGTCATTTACAACTCTTGTAATTACCCATCTAGTTTGGCCTCTAGAGAATGAATGCCTCAGAATTATATCATGTTGGCACCATTGCACTTAGTTAAGTTATTCCCACCATGCTTAGTTTATGTAGAGGTTCAAGCACAACCTCAGAATTATATCATGTTGGTCATACTCATTGTCTACACTCACCTCATCATATGCGTATAGACTCCTCCTGAATGTAAGCATGCACTTTGTACTCCCCCATTATAGGGTGAAGCCGGTGTACAAGTCACAAACGATTGGAGCCTACCACGGTGGAAGGCCACGAAGAGATATTCAAAGCATCTCTCGCTTATCAACTTAATATTGATTTGGTTGAGTGAGGGTTTTTAGGTCTCATCACATATAAACATACATTTTAATCCAATTAAAACATTTTGGTCCTATTACAACTATTGGTCCATATGATTGATTTAGTAGTATATAATACTCCCACTATGCTTTTAAAACGGTTTTTAAAGCAAGACTATATGGTACTACTAACATAAGATTTGCATTCATTGATGGACTATATAGTTGCCTTAGGGCCTTAGGATGACTATGAACCTTTGATTCGATTCAACACGAGCCTAGTGTTGAATCTCGGTCTAGGGATGGTGATTGATTTTAGTTACGCGTTTAATCACATTAAGGCGTGTTGTCTTATTGGGCGTTGGACCCAACTACTCCAATTTCATGCATATCGAATAAAACAAGAAAGGAGTACTTCAAAGTAAATAAGAGCTTATGCTCTTTTACAACAATTGATCAAATCAAATTACTTTAAAGTAAAGAAGAGCTTATGCTCTTTTACAACAATTGATCATATCAAATTACAACCAAAATTTAATCTACACATTCCCATGGTTCAAACAAATTTGAAACGGCATTTCACATAGCTCAATTATAGTGGGCTTAGGTTCATAATCACCCTTTCTTTAATTAATTAACGCTTTAACTAATTAAACTTGAATGCAACATTTTCATTTGGTTTTTGTATCCATAGAATTGATTTAAATGGAGCTAAATGAAATGAAAACCAATTCTCATTTAAAGAGACAAAACAATTTTGTTCTCCACCTAATTTGGGCCAAAATGCTATGACCTCAACTTGTTTGGGCCATAGTGCAATTAACCTCAACTTTTGGGCTATTTTGCAAAAACTTAAACTTTTGGGGTCACTTTGTAAAAACACAAAAGTCCACTACTTCATGTAATTACAACTAGAACCCAAAATTTCCACAAAAAAAAAAAAAACACTTCATTAAAGGAGCAAAACAATTTGTCCTTTTAGTGATTTTGGACCTTTACGTAAAAACGTAAACTTTTGGGTCAAAATGCAAATACACAAAAGTATCAAAACTTTATATAATTGCATGAAAGCCCCACAAGGACCCTAATTGAGTAGGGTGGCCGGCCACTTGAAACAAAATGTATAAAAATTTCAAAGTTTTTGTAAGTGGGGTGTGTGTAATGGAATAAATCATTACACACCAACCCACTAAAATTTCTTTAATTTTTCAAAATAAAAATCTAATATATTTAAACATAAGAAATATTTCAAAACAAAAACTTTATGAAATAAATCAAAACTTTGAATCAAAACACCAAACCTTTTGTTATTGGCAAGAACATATCAAGAACAATGAAGAACATTCATGAAAACCCATAAGAGCTCCATGAACATTCTTCACCCAAAAACATACCAAAACCACTCAAACTTAAGGGAAATAACATACAACCATACTAGGGTACATAGGAGTTCCAAAAGTCACTTTAAAACACTTTTAACAAGTCAAACAAGAACCCAAAATTCCACCCTTTGGATTTGGCCAAATTTCCCCAAAAACATGGCACCAAATTTTAGCTCCAAAATTCATGCTCATATGAACTACATCTACAACATTTGAGATGGCAAATTTTCTAACAAAATTTACATTCAAAGAAGCAAGAATAAAGTTTGTAACAATTACAACATTCAAATCACAAACTATGAACTACAAAACCCAAAAGGATTCACCAACTACTAGACTTAGGCTCTTGATACCACTTGAAGGAAGATTTGTGAAAAACATGTTCATTTAAGCAACATCAATAGCATGCAATTAACAATTAAAGGCGGAATCATGCTTGTATGCACTTAAAAACAAAACATTTACCCATGAAATTCAAAGCCTAGTAGATAGGTGAACCAAGACTCAACTCAAAACAAAGTGAGTTGAGAAATCAATACCTTTGTAGATTCCTCTTTGCATAAGCAAACGCTAATCACCCAAAGAGAGGGCCTTCATTCCTTGCATCTTAGATCCATGGATTTGGATGGATGAAAAGGTTTCTCCAAGTTCCCAAAATTGAGAACCTCTAATTATTCATCACCAAGGCATAATGAAGAAGAAATGAGTGACCTTGGAGGAGTTTGATTGCTAGATGATCTCTCCAAGGTGGCCTAAATTTTAGAGAGAAAGGAGAGCTTGTGTTCTCATCCTTTCCCCAAAAATTACCATATGTAAATTTTAGGCTATAAAGTCCTTTATATAGTCCCTTCAAATAAGTGACCTAATGGACCAAAAGCCCTATTCTTCTAACATGGCAAGCCTATAGGGTTTATTGGGCTTTCAAGCCCTTTGTTTATTCAAGTTGTCATACAACTTGAGTTAATGGGCTTGACATTCAAATCCCATTGGGCCTTGCGGCCCAAAACTAACCCGAGGTCTTTAACGAACTTATTCGTTTGATTAATTAACATATTAATTAATCCTAGCCTTAGATAAACAATTAAACCATTTAATTATTCTTACTCATCTCCGTTGTTTCTTCAAACTCTACCTTACTCGGTGAACGATCCATTAGGTTCCTTTTAGCGAGGCAGTGGGCGATTAAAACTCTTTCTAATCGATTGTGAATTGAAACTTACTTTCAATTCTCCCGTTAGTGATAATACACTTTTAGGGCTTCCACAAACCATGGTTGACGCCTAGCAGCATGTCATGGTTACCCAAGCTAATCAGAAGAGGTGGAGAACCTATTCAGTTTTAGGATTACAAATGCAATACGGTCTTTCTCTAATACAATACTCTTGACCACATTGTTTGGTTTGATAGTTTATTCATGTCTACTATCCAATGTGAGTCTTGTGCTTATATGATTACCTTGAATGTGATTTGGAACACATTCCTAAATCTCATTCATACTTTGGCCAAAGATTCTTAATCATATCATAAAGTATTCTCCCTCAAACAGTTTGAAGGTTAGAGATCCCTTGTTGCGCATTCACTTGCCTCCATGGCTAAGTGGCTTAACCCCAACGATGCCATGGACACCCTCCTGATGGAGTGACTTTGACATAATCAAAGATTAAGGACCTAACCACAAGACAACTGTGATGCCTCAGGTCAAAAGACTAATTTGCATTATCCCAACCATGAGTTCTCATGTGACATGAATATGAGAACTCTTCGTTGATCGTGTTCAGTGAACTCATTCTTTATTGAGCACCTACGTACTTGTCTTGATGTCACACACACCAATGACTCGAGACTAGTCACTCTCCCTGAGAGAAGACATAGCACGTACTGATTTTAACGGACTGTCAATGCCCAATTGACAATCCTATGATTAGGAACGTTTAGGATGTGTCAACGAAAGAATGGTCTCATGAATCTAACTTCTTTAGATCGCATTCTTCCAATCACATATTCCTTGGACTTATCGTTTAAGCATATAACATTTATATGAGACGGCTCAAACAATAATGTTTGCCCTTAATATTAAACTAGATTAGTTTAACATGTGAAATGTCCATAAAGTATCATCATATGATTGGTTTTAGGGCACATTTCCAACACAATTGAATCCTTGAGATTCCAAAACACCAACTCCGGCACATTTGCATACTCTCGTTTTTGGTAATTAGCCAAGCCTCTTTATAATCCTGCACCCAATTGTTCCTTGAGGCATGCTCGAAAACCATATATGTGAACACGAAAATCTTTCTAGGCATCTTCACGTTGTTCAGCTTCTCCATGATGGCAATTGCAGAATCCGGTTGTAAATATTGAGGAAATCAACTCTCTCAGCGCAATGTATGCTACATCTCATGCACCTTTGGGAAATCGCTGAATGAGAAAATAGAACCTTGCCATGGGTTTTTGCTAAGATCCGAAATCAACAACCCCATTGAAACACAAACCATCTCCTTTGATATCCCTCCCATGTTGTCTGGGACATCACACACTGCAATACCCTTTTAGAACAACCATTTGTTCAAAAGGTTTTGGACCAATCTCTACCATTGTGCATCCACCATTTCAGTGTCGCTGCATTGTTCCTTCTTTAACGAGGCCAGCACTTGGTGAGGAAGCTTTAGCCCATCACCAGAATACATATCGAAAAAGTTTCTTCGGGAAAAGCTAAGCTTGAACACAAGCTTCATTTGAAGTACGAACTGCGTATTTCTCCTTTCATCAACAAAACAAAATAATTGCCTGCTGTCTTCACAACCAATGATCTTCCTGTAGGATTCCAAACCAATCAACGCTTTGCGGTTCTCGAAGAACGACAATGGCTTCTTGTTCTGTTCCATAACTGGCAAGCAATCGAATGCCAACGTCAATGCCTTGCGCAGGAGCTAAGTACTTGCTTCTTCAACCGGTTGCAAAACCTGTAAGCTTAATGAGCTTCTTCAAGATCTGTGTACTCTTCGTAATTGTGGTGCGGAAACATTCTCTTCACTATGTTTTCGCACAACAGAGTTGTTGGAGCATAGCTGATTTTTTGCATTCTCACCAAACTCCAAAGAGAACTTTCATTGAACAAAAGGAGATTACAACAAGCTCATCATAAAAGGTCCAGCCACAAGACTAACCTAACAAGACAAAACCAAAGGAGGTCCACATAGACACCCGCCCTTTTTTCGGCCTAAATTTGCTGTAATTTTTTTCCCTTTCTAATAAAATTGTTTTGCTGATCTTTGATTGGTTCAAACAAGAACACTGAGTTTTCCTGCTGTTAGTCCAATCAGGCCATTAATATTTTGGGTAATGCTAGCAAGACTAAATTTGTAGAGAAAGTTTTGGAAACTAAGAGACATGGAAGTTGATGATTTGTTTATTACTTAAACGTTGATAAACATCCTTATTCTTATTGGTGACACATCATTTAGTTTGCAAATCTAGTCTCTCTAGCATTACCCTAATCTTTTTTGCTCATTGCAGTTCATCCATCAAACTATCGCGTATTTTTGTAGTGTCGAATGTTCAAACCATTGCACTTAGTGGCGAGATTTTTACTTTGCCTTGGACATGGCGTAATAATTAATGTCTAAGTTGATATAGAGGTGAAATTCAAGATGCGGCTAGACTTGTATATCAAGTTTTAAAGATAACAAATAGGATATTACACACTTGTCGTAACTTGTGCTTTGTATTGTACAAACAATACTAAAATAATAAAAGCTTTACCTATTTGTTAGTCTTATTTTTTGGACACACAAGTGAGCTATCAAAGTACAAATTTTCCGTAAAGTTTTTCCTAATTCTATTGGATAATGACGCTTAAGATTGTTGGATTAGAAGTCTGAGTCATCTTCAGTTCCATTGGCTTCAAATCCATGATCTTCACTTTCATTTGGTTTGAACTCATCACTTGATCCAATGGCTTCAAGCCCATCTGTTGACCCACTACCTTTGGAAGTGTCACCTTGTCTTGTTTCTTCACATCCATGATCATCACTTTCATTTGCTTTAGACTCATCACTTGATCCACTGGCTTTAGGCTCATCTCTTGATCCACCACCTTCAGAATCGTCATCCTGTCTTGTTTCTTCTTCTAATTTGGGTTCCCTTGACATGAAGACATGATCAAATATGAATTTCTTAGCATATTCAACATATAACAGACACATACCACAACTTTCCACCTTCAAATGGGAAGCAGAAGCAAGTCCTTCAAGAACCACCAGGCAGAAGTCAACAGAGGCCTCTTTAGCAAGTTTGTAAACATCAATGGTTGCTACCATCCTACTTCTAAATGCCTCATTCCACACATAGACATGAGTAAAACCCGCACTCATGTAAGTTTTTGTGCCTAAGTATAGTGTGTGCATTTTTCATATACTCTTTTTTTTTTTTAAATTTTTTTCTTCATGTGTGCGATCTTATGTGTTTTGTAGCTCTAGAACTTTTTTTGTGACATCTCAAAACTTTATATCATATATTACTCTATTTTGGAGACGATAGCAGGCATTAGGACTTACCATCATTGCCATATATGCCAGTGCCTTACATATTTTCCCCCTAGTTAGCCATTTTGAACCTTTATATAAGTTTTTTTGTTCTTAAACCTACATTTTCCTTACCTAGCCTTTTATATTAAAAATTCCCTCCCCTACTAAGAAGCTATTATACTACATTTTTCAAAAGAGAGAGTTCAAGGTTATTTGCAAGTTGAAGATGCAAATCTTGTGAAGAAAGCCCAATTACAAATGAAAAGCAAAAGAAGAAAAGAGGAAAAGAAGTCATTATGAGTCACAAGTAAGCTGCTAGCAGTATAAAAAAAAAAAATTAAATGTGTCGTAAATGAAGAGCATGAATCATTAGAAATCAATCGTGCAATAGTAGGTCGTTCATGTTTCAAATCCAACTACTCAACTTACTACTAAGTAGCATGGTTCATTGTTACATTTCTTACTCGGTATCTTTTTCTACCAATATATTAGTTTCCTAGATTGTGTGATTCCTATATCATTCATTTGTTTAACCGAGTCCCCAAAGTCCTATTACAACACTTCACAAAGACTTACTTGATCCAAAGAAGGTAAATTTGACATGTGGAGATGAACTCAATTTGCAAACCTATCGTAGAGCATTTATATAAAGATTTTTAAGCTTATACACTTTAACCCCAAACATTTTGAATGACAATTCAAGTATATGTTTTGCGAGCTTAAGGGTTAAAGTTAAGTTGGACATGTATGACTGTTGACCCTAAAAACTACCAAGCCTATGTGGCACGCAAGTTGAGTAATTAATAAGCTAACTACATCATTCGGTTGTGTGCGGGGCATGCCAACTCATCGGCCGAGCTTGGCCAAGGAGTAAAATGTGTTGATGTCGTGTTGAGCGTGTTGCTGACTTCTTGATCTTGCGATTACGGCAAAGGAAGGAACACGTCTTGGTTTTTGGGTTCTAGAGCCTGAAGACAAGGTTGCTCGTTCTGCGAAGTTCAATATCAAATTTAGCTTTCAATGTGTCGAATGTAGTAACCTGTAACATCTCACTTCGCTGAGAAGGCTAATGAGATGACCTCTGCTAATAAGGATTTGAAAATCCTTCTCGACTGAGACTTGGATAGATAACCAGTCGGCCTCGACGCAGTGCTGTTTATCTAAACTAAAGGTGCTTTGCAGTCGGCTGATTCTATAGCAACAGTGATGTTTATCCAAACTGAATATGTTCGCCGATTGCCTTCATAGTGCTGTTTATCCAAACTGAAGATGTGTCAGCGGGAAAAAGAAAATAAAAATCTCAAGGTTATTGAAAGGTTTTGCGTAGAGCGAGAGTTTGCGCAGGGCATTTTGTGTGTTGAATTGGAGAGAGCTTTAGAATGATGCACCCCCTTCTTCTTTATAACAGCCAATCTCGTCATGGCCGATCCAGAACTATACTTGGATTAGGATTCTTTATCCTAATCTAATGAAGTCTTGGCCAATCCTACCTCCATTAGGACTTTGAACCAAACTCTTTATCCGGCTACATTCACTTCTCAAATCTCAGCATCCTCATCCCATTAAGACTCTTTGTTATGCTAGGATTTGGCTTTCCCATCAATCCATCTCATACTAGGACTTGGCCTATCTTAATCGAGCGGCCCATAATAATTAGAATTCGCGATGATTCTAGAATCATATTGCCGGGCCGAGAACAACTCCTAACTCGGCCTACACCAATATTTTGGGCCCAAACATTGCCCCTCGCTTTTGAGGTCTTCGGCTTAGAACCCTTTAGCCGAGTTTCAAACTTGAATAAGTGAAATCAAACCCTCAACTTATCTTTGGAAGACTACGAAAAGTCCCGAATATCCCATCACTGAAGTGCATTTATAAAACACAATTGCACGATCTTAATTTGTTAGATGCTCTACCATGTGGCGACTACTAAGCCTACTTGTCTACCATTAATAATGACCTTTGAAACGTGCGACCATTGAAATGTCTCTTCACCATTAAATCTGCCGTCACACGCAAACGTGCGTCCTCAATCCGCGAGTTTTTCTGTCTCTTCGCCAGGATTTTTTGAATACCCATCATGATTATAAAATCCTTTGGTCATTTTTACCCCTCCAAAAATTGCTGATCTTCCACCTAAACCCCTATAAATACTCTGCTCTGCTCTACTCAAACTTTTACACTTCCATAAATCCTGAACCCCTCTTACCCTTTGCCTTCGAATTCCCAGAAAACCCAAAAACTCTTTGAGTGCTCATCAATGGCTTCCTTCATTTCCAAGCTTTCTGATGAGTGCAATAATTCATCAATCAAAGTGCCATCAAGATTTTGCGCTTCGAAGGTGATTTGATCGCTTCCCATCCGATATTGGGTCCACTCTTCAAGGACGTCGTGCCATTGTCCATCACCACCCTTCTCAAGGCTCATTGCTTAGCACCCCTATTGCAAAGGTTCAATTGGTCGAAGTGGGATTTGACCAAGCCCCAAAGAGCCTGGCCTTCGACCACCGCAGCCTGTGCAGCTTGGGTCGAATGGATGGAAAAAAATATTTGGCCAAGAATGAAAGACTCTTGGTATCAATGATGCCAGTAAACTCTCAATTATGGAAATTGCAATAGACAAAGAGTTTCTCATATCAGCTTTGAGCTTCTGGTACTCGGCCACCAACACTATGGTCCTCCTTCTTGGCCTTATCGACCTCACTATCCTTGACATCTCAGCTATCCTTGGGACCTCCTTTTATGACATCCCAGCTGACACCACCCTTTCTGGGTACTTGTCTAATCTTGACCTCAAAGCATTATATGATGAACAAGCTATTAAGACGCTGAGCAAAGAAGGCTAAGAACCTTTAAAAGAAGAAATTTAGAAGCTACACAAGAATTTCTTCAACTACAAGACCCTCATCCTCCATTTTGCTGGCCGAGAGGAATAAAACTTTTGGAAGAGGGAGCACGAGGCCTTCCTATTTTACTGGTATAACAAATTTTGTTTGTTGTACCAAGTTGAATAAGTGTTTGGTCGAGAATATGCCCGTGGCCGAAGCCCTGGCAAGTGGTCATACCTTGGCCCTTAGTTCAGCCGTCCTCGCCAACCTTCTGCGTTGCATGGCCGAGACGACCATCAACAAAATTGATTCGCACCAGAACGACCCTCTCTAGGTTTACCAAACCTAGGGTCTTTAATCCCCACAAGCAGTACAGTTTTCCAAACCAACTCTTCCTCTCCGAATGTTTTTCCTTTGACTCGTTAATTATAGGCTCTCTTGGCAATCTTTTTCTGTGCCACCAATAAATTATAAGCATCAAGCCAACTTTCTTCCAAGTCTTCAAACTCTTGTCTCATGGCCTGATTGTACTCGGCACTGAACAAACTACTTTGTTCAATCATTCGCAATGATTTTATACTTAGCTCGAATGGTAACATCACATCGTGTCCGTAGGTTAACGCGTACAAGGTCATCCCCGTTGCCTAGCGGAGCGAAGTCCGATATGCCTATAAAACCTCGTTTAACTTTAAATGCCACATACTAGGCTTTGCTTTTATCATTTTTTCAAGAATGCTGATCAACACTTTATTGCTTGCTTTGGCCTGTCCATTCACTTGTGGGTAATACGGTGTGCACTGTTTGAGCTGAATTTTTACATTTGCCATGTACTTTTTGAACCTGTCGGACGTAAAGATTGTACCATTGTTCGTTATGATTGTTTCTGGTACCCTGAATTTGGTCACGATGTTTTCTTCTACAAAATTGCAAACTTCCTTCGATGTCAATTCGGAGTATGATTTTGCTTCGACCCACTTAGTGAAGTATCCATGCCTATTTTGCTGCTCCAGAAGACGGTGAAATTTTGCCGATTACATCCATGGCCCATTCTCTGAACAACCAAGGTTTGGTAAGCGAGTGAAGTAGTTCGGTCGGGACTATTTGCATAGGCCCATGAATTTAACATTGTATACATCTTCGTGCGTACTCGATACAATCTTTCAATATACTTGGCCAAAAATATCCGTGTCAACGGAGCAATCATCCCATTTTGCGTCCAGATTGATGCGCTCCGCAGATTCCTTCATGTACTTCTGTAATTGCTTGGGCGGCCTCCTGCGAGCCGAGTTATAGTAACAATAAACCATCCTCACGTTTGTGGTACAACTCATTTTGGTATATTACATAATTCATAGCATGAACCTTTGTTTTACGATCGTGTTTGCCATTGAGATTGTTAAGATATCGTATAATTGACTTTCTCCAGTCATCTGGTATTACCTCGACTATGCAAACCTCTATAGGGTCATTCCGTTCTATCAACGAAGGTAGGGACATGACTCATGTACGGATCATGTAATCACGTTGGAGAACTTGCTGATTAACCAAGGCTGGGTGTGCTCATCGTGACACAGGTATTTCTCAGCCTAGTTTGCTCGCCAAGAGTTGCACTTCGAAGGCTATTTGAGCTAATTCGTTTGCGTCAGTGTTTCGAACTCGTGAAATGTGTTTGAAGATATAGCCATTGAAGGACTCGGCCAAATAGTTGGCAACCATGTGATAGGGCGCCAGAGTGCAACTCATGCAATGAAAAGTCTCATTAAGTTAGTTAATCACAAGTTCAGAATCATCGAGAATAAGGACACGAGTTGCCCACAAATCATGTAGGACACCAAGGCCGATGATAAGGGCTTCATATTAGGCCTGATTATTCGTACAATCGAAATTGAGCTTGAGAGAAAAGTACCAACAGTTGTGATTTGGGGATTGAATAACAATCCCAACGCCAGCCAAGACTAAAGTACTAGAGCCATCAAAGTACATCGTCCTGTAATTATCATGGGTTTCCACCATGCCGATTTCAACGCCATTGCCCAAAAAACCGTACGGTGAAGGAAATCGGCCAACGCTTGGCTTTTGATAGCTTTTTAGGGCACATATTGTAAACTGAATTCAGATAGTGCCATTGTCCACTTTCCGATTTGGCCTTTTACTATCGGCCGAGTGAGCATGTAACGAATGACATCGGTCTGGGTAATGAACCTGAGTGACTGACGGGAGCATGTAATGCTTGAGTTTTGATGCAATGAAAAATAAGGCTAGGCAGTGCTTCTTGACGGTGGAATAATTAATCTCCGGTGGGTTGAGATTTTGGCTAAGATAAAAAATGGCATTTTCTCGCCCTACAGCATTGTCTTGTGCAAGAAGGCATCCGATGGATTCTTCGATCGCTGAGATGTACAGTTTGAGAGGTCTGCCACATCGTGGTGGGACCAGGACATGTGGAGTCGTGAAAGAGACCTTGATATGGGTAAACGCCTCTTGGTGTTCTGCACGCCATTTGAATATGTCAGAATCTTTAAGTTTTAAGAGCATGGAGAAGACTTTCATTTTTTCCGCCGAATTGGCAATGAGTCGATAGAGAAAGTTAATCTTGTCGAGTAACGATTGTGGTTGTTTCTTAGTCATCGGGGGTGGAGCATTGATGATTGCTCGAGCCTTATTTTCATCTACCTCAATACCAAGATGATGTACAAAGAATCATAAGAAATTGCCAGCTGATACGCCAAAAGCACATTAGGCGAGATTCATTTTAAGGTTGTGCTGGCGCATACGTAGGAAAGCCTGACGGAGATCATCCAAATGTGTTTGCTAACGTTGTGATTTGATTAGCACATCGTCAATATAGACTTCGATGGTAGTACCAATCAAATCATGGAAAATAGTATTCATGGCTCGATGGTATGTGGCACCGACATTCTTGAGGCCGAATGGCATGACGACCCATTCGTATGTGCCAAGTGTTCCCAGGCAACGAAAAGCGGTCTTATGGACATCAGCCTTGGCGATGAAAATTTGGTTATAACTAGCATGTCCATCCATAAAGGATATGATCTTGTGGTTTGTTGCCGCGTCGATTAACAAATCTAAAATTGGCATTGAATATTTATCTTTAGGAGTTACTAGTTTCAAATTTCTAAAATCAATGCAAATACGCAAGGCACAATTTTTCTTTAAAACTGGGATGATGTTTGCCAACCATTCGACGTATCAAGCTGTCCGAATAAACCCAGTCTTTAAAAGTGGAACGAGTTTGTCTTTTATGCCGAGTTGTACTTTGGTTGAGAAACGTCAAGGTGGTTGGCAGAATGGTTTACACCCAGGTTTGATACGTAATTCGTGTTCGACTAGTGTTCTATTTAAACCAGGCATCTCATGGTAACTCCAAGCAAAACAATCCTTAAATTCTTTGAGCAAATTACAAAGCTCGGTTTTTACATGTTGGGGGTAACAAAGCACTAACGAACAACGGCCATGGGTTTTCGGCCATTCCAACATTTATTTCCTCTAAAAGATCTTTGACTTGAGGTTGACTATCCTCGAGCTCGGCTGGTACTGCCTGGACTTTGTCTAGTGAGAGTATTAGGCCATTATCTACTTCAACCAAAAATTCAACTAAGTTTACACTCGAATGAGGTTGCTTGGAAATAAAGTACCAATAGGCTAGCAGTCTTTCCATGGTAGATGAAACCGCGGCCCAGTGTCTATCTTGGTTGTCTTCAGACCTTAGTGTCTATGATCAGATCGGCCAACCCAAGTCTCGCTGAATCCTGATGGACAGTCTTAGCGTCTACCTTGATTGCTTTCTTTACCAAAATTCAGTCGACCGTTATTCCTCGTTCAAACCTTGTAGGGTAATATAGCCTACGTGATTATCGTAATATAGTGCTTGAATCATATTGGCTTTAAACGCTAATTGTCAGCCGAATAAACCACAACTGATTTGTCGTCCCAAAAGATAAGAACCTGATATAATGAAGAGGGAATGCAATTTGTTTAATGGATTCAATCCCGACCGAGCAATGCATTATACTCGGTTTTAGAGTCAATGATAAAGGATGCGATCATGTGATTGCGACCTACAATGTTTACCTCCAAAGGAAGCACTCATTTGGTCTGGGACTTGTTGCCGACGAAGTTGTTCATGGTGATTCCTGATGGAATGAGTTTGTCGTTAGATCGTCGTAGTGCCTTCATGACGGATATGGGCATGATATTGACCATAGCCCCACAATTGACGAAGATTTTGGAGATTGGATAACCTTTAATATGAGCCTTGACATACAAAGGCTTCAAATGTTGAAGATTAATCAAAGAAGAGCTAGGAAACAATACGGCTAGAGCTGCTTTAAGTTTGTCATCTTTACCGGCGTGCCCATCTTCCTCAGTGGTGATGAAATCGACTTGTGTTCCTTCCTCGGTAACCATGTCCTTATCCAAGAAAATTGGTTGGTGTGTGTTTGGTTGAAATTCAGCAGGTAAAACATGGACCATGCTGATTTCCATATTTTTGAGGACTGAAGGGCCCATCGGGTCTTGGTCATCATCTTTCGGGTTTTCGAGTGCGGTATCATGCTTTGGAGTATTCACGACCTAATCATCTTTCACCTCTTCAGGTACCTGCTCTCGTGGTATATCAACTGAACCTATTTCATGCCGGTTGTCGTCATTGAGCTTATTCGTTGATGAGGTTTGATTGTGTCCTTGTACTGTTTTACAGGTTCGTTCTTCATAGGCGATTCGGGTGTCCCACAGGGCCGAAGAAACATACGACTAAAAAGATTTCAAAATGATGTCATAAATACTGAATATCTTTAAGAGAAAAAGGAGCTCGGCGGTGTCTATATCGGTGTACGGGTCGACCTCGAAGCCGAGGATTTGAGCTTCTTATATGCGTTGGAATCTGGCCTTCATTGCTAGATCAGTGGTTTTTTGGATAATCTGTTCAGCGTCAAGGCAAGTTAAGGCCAAGTCGAGGGCTTCTTGACACGTTTTTGGTAGGTCGTACAAGTCATTAGCAGAATGTTTCTTGTGAAATCTCGCATGTACTCTAGGGACTCTCCGAGAAATGGAGGGTGTAGATTCCGTCGGACTCTTACTAACTGCTCTTGCGAGGGTAGTGAGGGACTTGCTTTCGGCTTCTTTTTGAAATGCTTAAAACGAGCTTTCATTTCCCCGGGCCCAATGAGGAGTTTGATGCACTTCTCGGATTCTTCAATGGTGGTTTCAAAGTCGCAATCAATTACCTTTTTCCCTTGAAGTAATTCGGCCATGATTGTTGGGGGTTGTCGGTCGTCTTTATTTCCTACGGCTTCTTTTGGCTGCCATTTGGTAGCCGAAGTAGCCTGTGTTGCCTGTCGTCAAGCCATGCAGTCTATCCATTGGCATTGACATTTATGAGTTTTGGATAATGCAGTATACATGCCGATATGAGAATTGTAACTATACCAACGTTGGTCTCGTGGCTCAAGTGGCTTAAAGGTTTTTTTGTTCGCCGATGAACTCGAGCTGATGAAGTTATGCAAGTAATAATCCTCATTATAAAACGGGCATCGAAATCAAGGCGTCGCCTGGCTGAAGTTGGGCTGTCTGTTCATATTTGAGGGCCAAGCTTATCGAACAACTTCTGGCACTGGGTTGCGCCGAGTACCTTTAGAGGTGTTGCCGCGGTCGTGGATGATTACTGTGGTGTTAGAACTTGAGTTGCTTTCTCCTTTGGTCCTTTTAGGACGACGTGTGTTTTACAATGGCTACACAAAACCATCAGTCCCTTAGTTTCTTCTGCACTGGAGTCTGACATAGATTTGATTATGGTAGGTCCCGATAACTCTGTAGGTGGTTCGTTTGAAAATAGATCAAGCTTGAGTTGCGGCTGAGAATTCTGCTTTGGGACATGTTGTATTAGAATGAACTTGACCTTCCTCTTCCCTTTGTTTTTGGGCAAATGAGCATCTACCATGCCAACTGTCGCTGAAGGGAAGGGATCAACATCGACGATCATCTGTTTTTCAGGAAATGTTAGCTTGCCTTTATCAATCCAGCTTTGAATAGCATCACGGAACACGATGCAGTTGTTTGTGGTATGCTTATTCGAGTTATGGTACTTACAATACGTTTTGCCTTTCAGTTCTTCGGCCTTTGGAGTGTTATATCCTGGGCGAAGTTTAGTGATCTTTGCCAGTAACAACTGGTTGAAATTGCATCAGCCTTGGTGATATCAAAGGTGTAAACTTTTGATGTTTTCATTGTCTCTTTAGAAGCCAAGCGGGTTTTGGCCTCCTTGGAATTAATTTGAACCAAAGCCTTGTATATGTACGGTTTGTCTATCACTATCTCGGTCGCGTCCACACTGACGTATCTGGAATTCTTGCCTTCGGCCGATGCATAGTAACCGTGGGATTCTTGTAAATCGTTCCCTAGGATGGGGATTTTGAGATCTTGTATTCTCGGAGCAAATAATTATATTTCTCAACGTGTTGGGGCAGTTCGTACATATCTTGGAAGTTTGCCCCTAAGAATTTCTTTTTATATTCCACATCCAAGCCGTTCAAAACGATTCTGATGAATTTAATTTCAGGGAGAGGTACTTGGCACCAATTTCCGGCCTACTTGAACCTCATTAAGTATTCCATTGGCAACTCGTCAGATGTTTAAGCCATCCTAGCCAGTGATGAAACTGATATTTCCATCCATGACCGATAGAATTGTTCATGGAAATTCTTAACCAGTTCCTCCCAACTTTGAATGGAATTAGGCGGGAGGTTGATGTACCAAGCGAATGTTAAACTTGTTAGTGAGAAGTTGAATAATCGCAGTTTATGGAAGTCGCTATTAACATCTCCGCATTGTGCAATGAATTGAGCAACATGTTCGAACAAAACAGGGACGATTCGCTAGCAAAAAGGATGAAGTTTGGGATTTTGAAACCTTTAGGATATTCAAACTTCTCTACATAAGCTGGGTATGGATGGATAAACTTTGGGAACTTTGGCCCTTTTTTTAAGGGCGAATCAATCATTTTTTGGACCTCGATCACATTAACGGATGCTGTTTCCTCTCTCTGATCGGACCCGTCTGATCTACTGCTTGATCTTCCTCTTTTTCCAAATTGATCATTTTGAGCCGAGTAGATCTTGTTTCAGCCTATAGCGTTGATATCAGATTACCCTTAGGTGAAAGTTGCCGAGAATGATCGGTGTGTCCACCATCGTAAACTTTACTAACCAAAAGTTCGAGCATTTTGTTATGTGCCTCACCATTACTGCGAATTACTTTAAGTATGCTCCTTACTTCTCGATTGAAAATCTGAGATTGCTCTTCGAGTCTTCTCCAAAGAAAAGATCTAGTCGGTGGATCAGAACCTTCACGACCATCTTCATCACAATCTTCGATTATTCCTTCGACAAAAATTGCTTTTGTCGCTCTGGTGGTGTTCTCCGTATCATGAGCTTGTCCGTCAAGACTAACTTCCTTTTCTCGGTGTGTCACACTCGTGGCTTCGGGTGTGATTGCCGCAGAAGGATTCTGTGCTTGTAATAGGCCATCATGATCTAGGTTTTAAACCTTACGTGGAAGGTTAGTCACTGATTTACCCATTCCTATTTTCTTTTTTTCTGACCGTATCTCAATGGTCATGAACTTCGTAGCTTTAGCAATGGGTCCCCCTGGGTGTGCCAAAATGTTGACCCTAAAAACTACTAAGCCTATGTGGCGCACATGCCGAGTAATTAATAAGCTAACGACATCATTCAGTTGTGCGCAGGGCGTGCCAACTCGTCGGCCGAGCTTGATCGAGGAGTAAAATGTGTTGATGTCACGTTGCTGACTTCTTGATCTTGCGACTGCAGTCGAGGAAGGAACACGTCTCGGTCTTCGGGTGCTAGAGCCTGAAGACAAGGCTGCTAGTTCTGCGAAGTTCAATATCAAATTCGGCTTTCAATGTGCCGAATATAGTAACCTGTAACACCTCACTTCGTCGAGAAGGCTAATGAGATGACCTCTGCCAATAAAGATTCGAAAATCCTTCTGGACCGAAACTTGGATGGATAACCAGTCGATGTCGACGCAGTGTTGTTTATCCAAACTGAAGATGCTCTGCGGTCCACTGATTCTACGGCAACAACAGTGCTGTTATCCAAACTGAAGATGTTTGCCGGTTGCCTTTACAGTGCTGTTTATCCAAACTGAAGATGTGTCGACGGGAAAAAGAAAATAAAAATCTCAAGGTTGTTGAGAGGTTTCGCGTAGAGTGAGAGTTTGCGCATGACATTTTGTGTGTTGAATTGGAGAGAGCTTTAGAATGATGCACCCCCTTCTTATTTATAGCAGCCAATCTCGTTATGGCCGATCCAGAACTATACTCGGATTAGGATTCTTTATCCTAATCTGACTAAGTCTCGACCAATCCTGCCTCCATTAGGACTTTGAACCAAGCTCTTTATCCGGTCACATTTTTTCTCAAATCTCAGCATCCTCGTCCTATTGAGACTTCTTGTTATGCTAGGATTCGACTTTCCCATCAATCTGTCTCATACTAGGACTCGACCTATCTTAACCGAGCGGCCCATAATAACTAAAATTCGCAATGATTCTAGAATCATACTGCCGGGCTGAGAACAACTCCTAACTCAGCCCACACCAACATTTTGGGCCCAAACAATGACTTAATTACATTTTTGTGGCATCAACTTTTGGCTATATTTGCAACTACACTCATACATGTTATGTTTTAGGGAAAATGTTAGTTTGTGAATAAGGATTTAGAACTACATGTGTTTTTGCACTCTTCCATTCATGTTGGTACAATAACATGTTTCTCCTACCAAAAAAAAAACAAAAAAATCATATCATTTGCGTGCTGCGTTTCATTATTTTTTTTAGCGTTTGTTTATGGGAGCTTAACAATACGAAAGAACGTTTATGCAATTATCCGCTGAACGTGCCATAGTTGTCCATCCTGTTAACGACCATCGTTTTTTTCCCTCAGACTATTGGCTTCTGTCCGTGTCTTCGTTGTCTTCTTATCCTCCTAATCGGAGAAGAAGGGGGGCAAAATCAAATCCCAGCTGTACGTCGTCGTTTTCTAAGGCTTCCCATTCTTCGTCCTCCGAATGCGATGGCGTCGGCACAGAAACAATCCGCGAATGTGGATCTCTTCGATGCGTATTTCGGACGAGCGGATTTGGACCGCGATGGGCGGATTAGTGGCAATGAAGCAGTCGCTTTCTTCCAGGGCTCAGGTCTCCCCAAACAGGTCCTTGCGCAGGTACTCTCTCTCTCTCTCTCTCTCTCTCTCTCTCTCTCTCTCTCTCTCTCTCTCTCCCCCCATATATATATATATATTCTTATACATATATTTGTATAATTGGATGTGTATTGTAGTGTGTATGATTATCTTTGTGTAATTATAGTGGTTGATCAGGATTTGATGCTGGTAGAAATGTGTTTCAAATCAGATTGATTTTGAATTGGTAGTCTAATTGTAGTTGAAGTGGTTAATGTGAGCTCGGGATGTCGTAATTCTCTGATCTAAGCTGAGATTTTTATTTTGTGTTAGTATAATTCGGAATTGATGTTCAAATGGTAGAAAATAAGTAGATGAAGGATTTATACTATAGATAGTGAGGTTGAGAGAGTTATGTTATCAGGTCATCAGGTCATTAATTTACTTTCTGGTGGATCTGTTCGACCTTTAGAAATGTCTTATATGACCCAAGGATTGACCTAGGATTGTTTATTACATTACAATAATGTAGTTGTAATGTAACTGAACTGATGCATCTTTGCAGAACTTGTACTCTCCCTATCCCGGAATTAAAGTTGTTTATTTTTCCTTGTCTGACAATGTTTAGTTGGTGGCATTTAGCTTGAATTCCTGAACATAACAGGCTAGATCAACGATATTTTTGTGCGAGATGCTTTGCTGCTGGATTGTCATTCTTTGCATGATGTGTTTGTATTTTGATGTAAAAACCTACTTGATGTGAAAAATATTTGTAGATATAAAATTTTATTTGTAATTGAGAGTAATTTTTTGCTGGCCAAGAGGCATACAATCATCCATAAGTACTGTTAAAGTGAGTCATGTCTAATGTTCAGTCTAGATATAGAATGACTACCGATCATGCCACATTATCTTGAAAGAGAACATGTCATTATTCCATATGAAAATTCAGGGTGCGTTAAACGCTCATATAGTAATTTCTTTGAGCTGATAGTGCAGGCATGGACATTGTACATTGTTACAGTTATGCACCTATATAGTATGACCACAGCCATAACTTTTGGAAGCTATAAGTTCCCCCACTCTTAACGTTATGCTCTTGTTTACATCCATCAGAGGTTTTAAAGCAGGTGTGGGATTTGTCCGATCAGGATAATGATAGCATGCTTTCTGTCAGGGAGTTTTGTGTTGCAGTATATTTGATGGAGCGGTTAGGGATGCCCTCTTCCAGCAGTGCTACCAAGTAATGTTATGTTTGATTTATCCAATATTTTTCAACCTGAAAATAATTACTCCAATGCTGTCAATGTAGCCTGCATCTGGTATTTATCAAGAAAACAAATTAATAATTTATTTATTTATTATTATTTTTTTAAAACCATATGTCTTTCTTTGGTGGAGTATAGTTTCTTATTTTTCACTTTAAAAGGATTTCAACAACAGCGACTGGTGCCTGGTCCTGATGCTCGGCATATGTCTGTCTTTGGAATTCTTGTGATTGTGGGTTTTACTTTGTTCTTAATATCGCTCATTTCTGTGGGGAAGATTTTGATCAAGATTTTGAAGTTCATGATCAGTTCTTTTATATTAGTAATCTTAATGATTGGCACTTCACATGTTTTTAGTGCATGGCATTCATTATACTTTTTATTTTTTATTTTTTTATAAGCATTCATTATACTTTATTGCAGTTTTGTTCCATTCTCAGCTTGTCTTTCCTCATCCTTCTGATGCAATTCCCTTGGTTGTGCATATTGAACATTCTACAGTAGTTTTAAATTTTGCGTTTGAATATAATTGTTCTACGAGTGGTAGAGTTTTGGACGTCCTAATCATTAGTTGCTTTTAAATAATTGGCAGACTTCTATCTCTTTGATTTCTGCAGTGTGTAAGATTATTTTTATTTTTTTTTTGAACTATTGGATGTTTGTGGTCTGAATGAGTATTGATTCTTGAATTGACAAGTACTTTTGGGAGGAAGTGCAGATCATGTGTTTTATCATTGTCCTATTGCTTTATATGTGTGGCTAAGATTGTGTAGGGAAGGAAATGTAAGTTGGGTAATTCCGGCAGGGTACATAAGTAGTTTGGTGGTGATATGAAGGCTTTTGTGAGGGTGCAGTATGCCAGCAATTTTTGGAGTTTCTTCGTTTGAGAGAAACACGAGTATCTTTGAAAACGATATTTGGGTGAGGACTAGTTACGGAATAAAGTTAGATTTTGTTCACCACGTTGGCTGACCATTTTCTCAATTTTATGATCCATATTATTTGATTGGAAAGGTAACTTTTTTTGGATATTCTGATTTATATTGAAGGCCCTGTATGTACAAAGAAATTGTATTGTTCATGTAGTCTAGTTTTTATTGTTGTCCGTTTTATGGTGGGGGACAACTTAACCGAAGAGATTGCATTTTGTTGAGGAGATTGGGTATGCAATTAAAGCATTCCTTCTTATGCACCATAATGGTGATGAAATAAAGATCCAATGGTTGAAGAAGAGAGAGAGAGGGGAAAAGAGGGGGGGGGGGGGGGGGGTAGTGGGCATGGGAAGAACTTATCCTGTGTGTAAATTTAGGGCCACATTTTTAGAAGATAATTATATATTACTGTAGGCTCAGAATATTTTAAAAGGCATTTGACTAAAAAATGTAAGAATTTTGTATCTAGCTACTGGCATAAGGAAATGATGTTTTAAACTTTCAGTTTTTGAATTCTGATTCTGCATATTTGCTTTAATCTGTTTACCATTTGGTATAAGGATTTGTACAAGAGCAGATGTGACAATCGCCTTACAGAGATCACAGAAAGGGCCTCTGCTGATAAATATGAGGTATATGCTGTAGGATACTTGAGCCTAAGCACATATTTGCATTAATCTTTAGCTACTGTCCTGACTTAATGAATACTACATGAATCTAGGCTGAGTCCCTGGCTAAGAAATATGAAGAGAAATACAAACAAGCTGGAGATGTAGCCTCCAAGTTGACTATTGAAGAAGCCACGTTTCGTGATTTACCTGTAGCTTACACCACATATAAATTACAGGTAGCTTACACCATATATAAATTTGTGGACAATTAGTGACCCATGTTGTGTGTTTGCTTTTGCTTATTCGAAGATCAAAGTGTCAAGTGTTTGCCATTCGTTTTATCTGAATCATAATTGCCTGAACATGTGAGATGGCGTGCTTTTATTTTTTATGAGATAAGTGCCAATAAAAATTCAAAAACAAGCATGAGTAGGACATTTTACTTTTTGGAGAAACAAAAAGAAAATTATTTTATAGTTTTTAGGCCTGGAGGGATAGATAGCTGATGACAGAGAGAAAGTAGTGTGGGAAAATAGAATCGGTTGAATGGTCATACCCCAAGTGGTGTATTCTTTTTATTATCATTGACTGAGTATTTTACGTGATTTATATGCAGGAGAAGAAAATGGAGCTAAACAGGGCAGTTGTCAAGATGGAGCAAGAAGGTGATTCTGATGCGCACTTCAGGTACCTTTGCACAATCTTGTGTTTAAAACTTACCTTTGCTCAACTTGTCTTAGAGCGTTTCCAACTGAAATTTTCAGGATCGTGTTGATCACATCCATTTAGATCTTGATGGGCTTGTGAAAACTCTCAATGAGCACCGCAAGAATATGGACTAGGCGGAAAGCCTACAACATTAACTGAGCTTGCCTTTGGTACTTTGATCTCTTTCCTTAGCTAATTTCTTGGGAGTCTAAGAATCTTATAAATAATGATAAGAATACTTCCATTAGCTTATTCTTTATCAAACTATCTGATGGATTGTAGATAGAACACATTGTTGTTGGATATACTTTTACTTTGGGTTTGTCAAATTATTTCAATTTATTAATGGCATTGCCTTTCTAGAACCCAAAAGTCATTCTGTTGTTAAATTATCAAAATCCTACCCAGAAACCCTTATTTTCACTATCGCAATCTTTTTGTAATCACTCTGGTTTGTTTCACTATTGTAAGCGTTTCATGGGTGTGTTATTTTCTTTTTCATTATTGTTCACTGCTGCGGTATTTGTACTACATTGCATTTTGTAAACTGAAATTTTATTTTATTTTCATATAGGCTTGCAACCTGGCATCCAAGAAGGAGCTGCTGACTGGGATGAGGATTGGGATAAGTTTGAAGACAAAGGTATGCCAAAATTAGTTATTATAGGTCCAGTATTGTCTCTGAGATAATAAAATTCTGGTAGCACTTAGATTCCTTTCACCTAATCACCTCGTGGTAAATGGATCATATTGCCTGCTGTTTGTAGTTTCTTTGTCATCTGGTTGTGGTTTGCCAACCTGTTTACGACTTTTAACTATTTGAGGTGACCGATTCAGAAGTTTAATTGTCAGGATTTGCTTTTGTCGAGGAGCTCACTCTTGATGTGTTAAATGTCTTGGCGCCTTCAAAACAGAAATCATCATCAGTTCAGAAAGAAAAAGCTCTCCCAGTTGAGAATCCAACAACTGCTGCTTCACCTGAAGTTGATGTTAAGACAGAAAAGCCTCAAAGTGCAGATGCCAACCCTATCAGGACTGGGTCATCACAAGGAGGTGCTTTTCCCAGAAGAGCCGCCCTTTTACTTTCAACGATTTTGTTCCTATCCTAGGACACCACTCTCAGCCTTCAATTCAGGATATTCACCGCCAAGGTACAAGGATAGTTTAGAACTTTCATTCGACACCTTCTCTAGGTTTGATTCGTTCAGAAGCACACAAGATACTGGATTTTTTCCTCAACCAGAAACACTCAGAAGATTTGAGTCTATGCGCAGCAATGGAGAGTTTGATCAGGGTCATGGTTTTCCAACATTTGATGACATCCCGGACCCTTTTGGCTCTTCGCTGCCATTTAAGTCATCGCTGGACAGTCAAACTCCAAGAAGAGACTTGGACCCCTTTGGATCTTCAGGGCCATTTCGGATCACTCGACGGTCAAACTCCAAGAAAGAATCAGTTTTTTTTTCAAGTCTTCAGTGCCATTTTGGACATCATTCGACAGTCATAACTGCTAGAGGAGACTACTCCATTTAGGACATGATTTGACGGTCAAACTCCAAGAAGAGACTTGGACCCATTTGGGTCTTCAGGGCCTTTCCGGATGACAATGGAGACTCCAAGAAAAGACTAATCGCTGGAGTGCATTTTAACCGGGTAATTGTTCTGCTTTGTTTTTGTGTCTGCTATTCTCCGTTCCAAGCCTTTCTATCGTGGGTGGGACGGGCCTTGTGTTTTATGATTTGAAATCACTCAACTTATGTATCTTTTGTATTTCATTTCTTTTTGTATGCATCTCGCTTGTTCTTCATTCTTTTTTTTTTTTTTTTTTTTCCTTTAGCTTGTTGCGCGACGTATAATTTTTCTCCTTAATTTTGGAATGTTCCTAGTCCTATTGAAGCAAAGACCCCTTTAGTTTTATCGTTGTTACAAATTTGATGATTGTATTATTAAACCTGTGCCTTTCTTTTTTCGGCCTTAATTTGCTGTAATTTTTTTTACCCTCTCTAATGAACTTTGTTCTACCAATTTTTGTTTGGTTCAAACAAGAACAGTGTGTTTTGCTGGTGTTAGTCCAATTGGGCCATTCATATTTTTCGCTCATTGCAGTTCAGCCATCGAACTTTCATGTATTTTTGTAGTTTCGAATGTTCAAACTATCGTGCTTGGTCGTGAGATATTTACTTTGCCCTGGGTTTGGCGTATTAATTAATGTCTAAGTTTATAATATAAAGGTGAATTTCAAGATGCCGCTAGACTTGATTAAAGAAAAAAAAATATGATAGTACACACACTTGTCCATAACCTTGCGCTTTATAATGTATAAACAATTCTAAAATAATAAGAGCCTAGCTGTTTGTCAGTCTTATTCTTGGACAGACAAGTGAGTGCTGTCCTTGAACTTGCCATTGTCTTCAGCGCCATGCAGCCTTCAGCTACAACATTACATAGCATTGGGAGCTCTGGCAAAACTCAACCACAAAACTCAAGCTTGTCGAACTTTGGTGAAGGACAGGTGGGGCAATGACCGGGATACCCCTTGGAAGTTGTAAACAAAGGGATCACTCCTGCAACAAAGGATGTATTTGGGCGGGCAACATCAGGACCAACAGCTTCCCTACCACCTAGACCACAGGCAGGTTCTGGGATCAGACCTCCAAGACACCGGCTAAGGATTCCAAACGATCAAATATCTGGGAATGGCTTTACTCACGACTCATCTATTGAAGATGTTTTGTGCAACCCCATCTCAACCAAAGCAGAATTTTCCCCTTGGAAGCATACCCGTCTCATCAGCCTTGTGCCAGTATCTGCTGGGACCCAGTCTTCAGCCAGACTCAGCAGGCCCAGTCATTTGAAAGAGCAAACCAGTAGGTTCCCAGCTCAGACTAGTGCTACTGGAGTTTCACCTGGAGCTGGGAACTCGGCTTCTAGTCAGTCCCATATGTCATGGCCTAGGATGACTCAAACTGATGTTCAAAAGTACACTAATATTTTTGTGAAAGTTGACACAGACAGTATGGGAAAATCACTGGTGAACAAGCCCGCGGCATATTTGTGAAATGGGGATTACCAAGAGGTAGTACTATTTTCTTTGTATTCATCTTTTGGCTTGTGTTTTACAGGCACAGGTGCCATGTGGTTATTGAAGCTCTTTTCTTTTCATTGTTTCTCTTCTATGTTAGCTGGTAACGAACTGATGCATCTTTGCAAAACTTGTACCATCCCCTGTCCCGGAGTTAAAGTTGTTTATTTTTCATCTTTTGGGTGGTGGATGATTGACAATGTTAAGTCGGTTGCATTTAGCTTGAATTCCTGAACATAACAGGCTAGATCGAGCATATTTTTGTGTGAGATGCTTTGCTGCTGGATGTCCATTCTTTGCATGATGTGTTGGTATTTTGATGTAAAAACTTCCACATGCCATAGATAGTTTGTAGATATAAAATTTTATTTGTAATTGGGAGTAATTTTTTGCTGGCCAATTGACTTACAAATATCCATTATCTTGCCACATTATCTTGAAAGAGAACATGTCTTTTTCAACAACAGCAACTGATGCCTGGTCCTGGTGCTTAACACATGGCACCCCCATCTGGAGGAAGGCCACCGAAGCCAGTTGCTCCTTCTCATGCTAAGGAAAAGCAGCGGCCCAATCAGCAGAATGGGAGATTGCTAGAATTGGAGAAACATCTCGTAAATCAACTGAGTATAGAGGAGGTTAACTCAGTGAACTAAAAATTCAAAAAGCAACCGACGCTGATAAAAGGTACTTCGAACTTTTGTATTTCATTTCTGTGTATGCATCACTTTTTCTTCATTCTTTTTTTTTTTTTTTTTTTTTTTTCCAAACGCCTTTAGCTTGTTGCACGACATATAATTTCTCTTCTTAAGTTTGGAATGTTCCTAGTCCTTTTGAAGCGAAGACCCCTTTAGTTCTATCGTTATTACGAATTTGATGATTGTATATATTGTTAAACAGGGGGTGTGCCTTTCTTTTTCGGCCTTAATTTGCTGTATTTTTTTACCCTCTAATAAAATTTATTTTGCTGATTTTGTATGGTTCAGTTTTCAAACGAGAACAAGTTTTGCTGTTGTTAGTCCAATCGGGCCATTCATATTTTTTGCTCATTGCAGTTCAGCCATCAAACTATCGCATATTTTTGTAGTGTCGAATGTTCAAACTATCGCGTTTGGTCGTGAGATTTTACTTTGCCGTAGGCATGTCGTGTTAGTTAATGTCTAAGTTTATGATATAAAGCCTTGCCTATTTTTCGTCTTATGTCTTGGACAGATAAGTGAGGTATCAAAGTACAAACTTTACGTAAAGTTTTTCCTAATTCTATCGGATAATGATGCTTAAGATTGTTGGATTAAAAGTCCAAATCATTATCTGTTCCACTGGCTTCAGACCCATGATCATCACTTTCGTTTGCTTTGAACTCACTTGATCCACTGGCTTCAGGCTCATCTCTTTGATTCACCACCTTCAGAATTGTCATCTTATCCTGTTTCTTCTTCTACTTTTGGTTCCCTCGACCTGTAGTCATGATCAAATTTGAATTTCTCAACATCTTCGGCATACAATAGGCTTATGCCACAACACAACATTCCACCTTCATATCGTCCAACGGGCAGAATTTAACAGAGGCCTCATTGGCAAGTTTGTAAACATCAAGGGAGCCTTTTTTTGCTACCTCTTCTAGAGGACTCATTCCACACATACACGCGATGTTGGTCATAACAACAGTCTTTCCCCCGCCGCGGAAGGGGGGGGGGGGTGTGGGTGTACTGGGATAAACACGTCAGAAATGAATGGTTCGTGCTTTGCACCCATGAATTTGACAATGAAATTACCTTTTACCTTCAACTTACACATCAGCTTTGAACCCAGAAACAGCAGCAGAGAGAGCGAAACCAAATAAACCTATTCGAAACCAATTTGAAGAAGCTCCATGTTTATTGAAGATCCCTCACTTTGATAGCTGAACCAATTTACTAAGTCACAACTTGCGTAGTGGCAAACACACATTAGCCAATAGGCCCAACTTCTCGGCCTTATGCGCTTTATGTACAAACTTTGTTGCTCGATTTCATCTTTTGATCAGCAGAGCATCCAATGTAATTTGATCTCGACAAGGACCACCGTAGCATTTGGGTGACTAACTTCTTGGTGCGTTATTAGTCTAGAATTCATGTGGGATGTAAGAGCAACTCCACCATGGCTAATTGCGCTATTGATGGGCAACGAAATCCATTCCCCCCCTCCCCAAAAACCCAATCGAGCAATTGGGCTCAAGGTGAGCTCGAGGAATAAGTCAGGCAAAAGCCTGAACTCTTGAGCGGATGTGACGTAAGGCTGACGTCAGTCATATTATTAAATTTTTTTGGATCAAGCGCATAAACAACACGCATGAGTGGGGGTGCGTTTCTGACAAGGTTTCAGAAAGTGGGGCTTGTGTGGCAGCCCACTCAGTTATTGTTGTCTTGAACCGACGTGGTTGCTTCCAGGCTGTTGGATTTCCATGATAAAAAAAATTTCAAATCTCCCCAATAGCTAGATGACATGGCACAATCTGGACCCCTTGATTTCCAAATCAATGGTCCACATTTTTTCGGCTTAAAAAAAAATTAGAATTGTTACCGTTAGGCCATGTGTCACATTAAGGACAGGTGGATTTCAATTTTTTTTTGTAATCCAATGGTTCACATTAATTAAGTTAATAAAAATTTTAAAAAATATTAAAAAATTAATTAAAAATTTGAAAAAAATTTCATTTTTTCTTAAATTTTAATATTAAAAAAAATAATTTTATTTCTATAAATGCCTTAACATTATCTTCCATCTTACACTACATTTCAATATTTTCGAATACGAAAATCTATCCTCAACGATTCTAAATAGACACTGACATGTGGTCCGACGGAATTGGTTAAAAATCTATTCGAAAATCTATCCACTTGTACCTTTGGATAATAACATATGGTGTGACGAGATCGGTCAAAAATCCTATCCGAAATTAAAAATAAAATTATTATTTTATTATTTTATAAAATAAAAACTACTAATAGTTTAATACGAATTGCCCGTGCTATTTAGTTTAGGGGTGGAGATGCACTTGAGCAATTACTATTCACTGCAGGCAGTTACTATTCATTTAAAGGGATTGAGTTGCCTATTGCCTAGGGAGGCTTCCGATGCTGGAACTGCTCTAAGTAAGTCTTCAATTGAAGGTTAAACCAATAAAAAGCATTTGCATTTCTAAAATCAACGGGTGAAACCTTGGAATTGAAATTCATTTCCAACTCCAAAGGCCAAGACAACAGGGAGGCGAAATCATCTTTTTAAAACTTTTAAAAGCTAACTAGAGGTGCTATTAGCCACTTAGTACTATGGTCTTGTGGTATTCCTCTTCACTTGTAAGTGAAAAAAAAACAAATGGAGTTGCTCTTAGGGTTCATGAAACATTGGTGGCCATCATATTATTCAATTTATGAGAAACTATATAGCAGCTTCATGCTTTAACATGCAATGTAATGACCCGTTTCAAAATTTACATATAAATTGGTTAAAATTACAAAAATACCCCTAATAACGGAAGGGTTGACTTTCCTTTGTCGACATGTTAGAAAATTTCATTTATTTTATTTTCGTAGCTCTCATCGATACGAACGTGTTGGCACAATTGGAATCGAATCCGGAGCTAAAACGAAGCTTTTACAATTTTTGAACGTTAAGGGCATTTTGGTAATTACACAAGTAGAGATATTTCTCCACTTTGGACCTCTAATGGCAGAGACGTGGTGCTCCTTTCCACCATTTTTAGTGCCCTTTTCTCCCCACTCCAGTGGCATCTTTTTCTTTCTAGAATTCTCCCTCTTTCTCTCTCTCGTCTCTACTCTCTTCTCTCATCTCCAGTGAACACACCCACCCACATACATACAGATAACAACCACACCATCATCACCATCATATGGACTTTCTCTTCCCTTCCTCATCCCTCTCCGATCTCACTCTCTCTCTTTCTTGCTCGACATTGTAGCACAGTTACTGTGCTTGCATTTCAATGGCGAGTTCCGTAGTTTGTAGCTAAGGTAAGCACCTAGAACCCCTTTAGATCATGTTTTAGGTTAGATTATGGTAGTTTTGAGAACTTTGGTGATGTTTGAAAGTAGAAACAACTTGATGAAACATTTTTCTAGTTTTCCGACTAATGACCATAGGTTGCAGGCTATTTTTCGACCGATCTCGACCTCGACTGAACCCCATCTTGGTACGACTCGAATCTTTACTCTCTTAGCTTCATTTTGGTTTTTGAATCATTGCAAATGGTGTTCATTTGAACTCGAATGGAGCTCGGAAAGTATTGCCCAGATTATGGCCGAATCCACGTCCTGGAATAGGGTCTACCCAAGCTGTGAACCAAAAACCTAGCCCAATATCCAAACCAAACCTTTGGGCTAGATCCAAACCAATAACCCTGCCTATTAACCTAGTATCCTAGGCCCAACCTATTAGCCCTAAACCGAATCCAAAACCTATAACCCAAGCCTAGACCTGACCTAGATCCGATCCAACTCGGACCCAAACCCAGCTTCTTGGGCCTGCGCATGGGTGAATGTCATGGCTGGCGCATGGAGCACATGCAGCTCTGCTAGAGGTATTGTGCTCCGCAGCCATTCACGGTGGCACCAACGACTTTTCTGGTGAACTTTCTGGCGACCCATCTCAGCTCGTGACCTTCCGGGCCACCGCCCCGTGGCGGCACATGTGGGAATCCGAGGTCCCTCCTTAGGTTATTTGATGTGCCAAATCGTAATCCGTTGTTTGTTTTCCTAAATTCCATCGTTTTAGTAGAGTTTTATTAAATGATCTTCATTTGTGTTTAGGTGCATTGGTTGGAAGTGAACTAGTCCTCCCTAGTTCTAGCGGTTCTCCGGTAACGGAGTACTTGTGAGTGGACACCTTCCTAAATTTCATGTTTTTATAAAACATTAGGCTTGCATGCATTTCATATTTCATGAATGGAGCATAATTTATAATATGTTTTATGGATTCCTATATTTATGATTTATATAAATTGCTTTTATGGAATATTTTTGATTTATCAAATTTATGTTTCACAAAAGGTTATAAATTATTGGATTCTCGTATATGAAAGTCTATGGCTTTCAGATATGATTTTAATATACGGATTTATGAGTATGTGCTATCATGGATTGATGAGTTGAGACTTTGAGCTTTTGAGCTCCAAATTTGGATATGAGATTTTTGAGGTATGGACTTCGGTGCTTATCTAGCGGGTTATCATACAACACATCCACACAACATGGGTATGTAGACGTCTATGGCCATAGGACATAGTTGAGGAGATTTATGATATACCCCCAGCTTCACTGGTGAAACCAGTGTCGGATAGCTTCACTAGCCACGACTAGTGTTGGTGTGTGATGTTATATATTTCTTCTCCGACGTAACCCGAAGTCGTACAGCTTCACCTTTGGGTGATGGGGCCTAACATGTTTCTTCACTGGCGTAACCCAGTGTCGTATAGCTTCACCTTCGGGTGATAGACATGTACTGCCTTCGAACGACTATGATACCCCTAGAGAGTACAATATTGATGAGATTTATGGATTTGCCTTTGGGCGATGATAGCACCATGATTGAGCATTGTTTTATTCATACTTGTTTTTATGAATGATTGCATGGCATGCTAGAGTTTTCGGAAAAAACTTAGTATATGTAGTATATATGTGTTTTCAAAACCCGGGGGGGGGTTAGTATGTTCACAAAGAAAATGGTTTTCGTATTACTAGTATTCTTATAAAGTCATGGTCCACTCACCTTGGCGTTTTTGTGCTCCCTCAGGACATAGTGACGAGGAGTACGACCCGAGCATTGAGGCATTTTCCTACCAATGACCTTGCATCCCTCGACTTGAGTATGGTTCCCTTCTATGATCATTTGTTACTTGATGCTTTACCTTTCTCTAGCATTTTTTGTTTAGTGGTATGCTTTGAACAATGTTAATGCCGTGCAGATATTTTACTTCAAAAAAGCATCAGAAGTTTACAAATTCTAGGAAAAACAAAATTAAGTGAAAGCTACCTCACCTGTAAAATTAAACTTAATTTCAGCATTTGGTCCATTATTGCCCATCTCAATATTACATTTCAATAATTTCTACAGACTCATCACGTCCATAGGCTTCATACTGATCACGTCCACTGCTTTGATCACTCGAACTTGTTTCAGACTCATCAATTGATTCTTCAGGCTCATAACTTCCACTAGCTTCATGTGTTGTTTTTCATTGATTATATGGTTTTGTAAATGGATTTTCTAGAAAATATTGAAGAACACGAAATGAACAATGGTGGTTTTCTGTAAAGGAGAGTACGTTGCTCTCTCTATTTCATTCCTTCTCAGTCTTAGATCCGGTTGCAAGGGAAGCAATCACACATAGTATGATGGAAGAAAATGACAAAATAATACCGTTAGAGCTCGCACGCTTTGCTTGTGTGAGCAAGCTCATGTGCAGCTCACGGTGTCACTTAAACAATATAACAAACTTAGGACAAATGACACTCTCCTTCGTTTAGATGTTTTAATCCTAACCGTCTATTACAAATAGCTTATAAGGTTCAAACCAAGTACACTTGATGCAATTCGAACCACACTATGATGTAATCCAATCCATTCATGAGCAGCATACACCATTCTAAATCTACGCAGTGACACAATTGATTTGGAGAAATTTATACAAGTTCAGATATCATTTTATACTCAATTGCGTCATTGAGTATCTCATGTCCCTGGGAAGCTCAGAAAACTGGCGAAGAGATGTGCAGCCCCATAGACTAAACCAATTAGAGAGTTTCACCTTACACTTGTTGCTTGGAAGTTTCTCAAGGTCTTTGCAATAGCTAATATTCAAGTAAGAAATATTTTCGTTAGACCAAACTGATTCGGGCAACTCCTTTATACCACTGTAAGATAAATCTAAGTATTGAATATTTCCTGGCATCTCTGGAAGACACTTGACACTGGTGCAGCCTCTAAGATCAAGATGAGTAAGCTTGTCAAGATGTTGAATATACCAAGGTATTTCAACCACCCTTGTACAGCCACGGAGATTTATGTTCACAATTTTTAGACTCCTAGAGAGATTTGGAACTTGAGTAAGATTTTCAGAGCATGCCAGATCGATCACTTCTAAGTTCACAAGTATCTGCAACACATTAAATAGCAATATAAGAATTTATAAAATTTCTACACATCATTTGATACAAGAATTAAAATAGGCATATAATTTACCCGGTCTTCTTTCCAGAGCTTCTTAACTTTGCTAAATGGCATATGAAGCTCAACTAGATTTTCGGGAGAAAAATTTGAAGGCAAAGGTTCCATTGAATAATAAGGCCAGTAAAGATAACGAATAGAATCGGGAAGGTCTAGAGAAATGGTGAAATCCCAGTAATTACCAAACTCCTCCACAATTAGCATTATTAGGTTACACATCTTTTTGAAGTCTACACGTTTCGATCGCTGCTCTTTAATCTTAAGCCAATTAACCCGTATGGCTTCAACAATTGGAGTTTCCTGACAATAAGAGCAAAGTTTAGATATGAATGTATATGTTTTTAACAAGTTAAAATGTAATGCACATTTGGAAAAAGAATTCTACAAAGTTCTAGAGTATTTGCGGTGGCAATGCTGTACAAGTGTCTAGTAAAATATCCAACGATAATTGTATCCGCCTTTACTTGCCTAAAAAAACAAACATTTGTTCAAATTTCAAAGACTTAACACAATAAAAATTCAATCAAATTAATTTTTTAAGAATTTGACTTCTTTATTGAGTTTTACTTTGGTGCATTATCATCTAAAGTTTGCTATTTATTTTTTTTTAAAAAAAGAAAATAAAAAAATTGAAAGCAATTGGTTCTTACTGTGTTACTCTCTAGTACACAATTGACATCTTCATCAGTGAACAACCTTTTCCGTTTACTAGGATCTTCAATACATTGTTCTTGAACTATTGCCCTTCCCATTTCTTGTATCAAATCGTGCATCTCTATGGTTTCATAAACATAACCTTGACAAACTGATATGAGAGACATATCAACGAGAACTCTAATTCCGATTGTCGCAAACCGTCCACGGATAGCTAACATTTTTTCTACCTCATCCACTTTCTTCCCTTTATGAAAACATGCTATATCCAAAAATATCTCCTTTTCATTTCTTCCCAATCTATCATAACTTAGTCTCAACACTCTATGGAGCTTTTCGTTGGGAAATGCTTTCAATTTGTCCAATTCATCTTCCCAGTCTTCTTTTCCCTTGCAATTTAAGAGTGAGGACCTCAGAAGCTTAAGAGCTAAAGGATTGCCCCCGGCACAATCCACTGCCTTTTTTGCCATCTGCATATAATCCGTTCTAAGAGTATTGTTATTCTTGCAAGCACGCGAATAGAAAAGCTGAAGAGCATCATCCTCTTTTAATCCCTTAACCTCGTAGATCTTATCCTCTTCAACAGTTTGCCTCAGTGTGGCCCTATCTCTACTTGTGATAATGATTCTACTTCCAGTGCCATACCGAAGACGCTCGCCAGCTAAATGTTCCATTTGCATTGAATCACTCACATCATCAAGAACAATGAGGACCTTTATACGGCTGAGCCTATTTCGAACAAAAGTTGATCCTATGGATGGACCTTCTTCCTTTAATATCTCTTTAAGAAGTGTCTTTTCCAAGTGATCTAGTCCATTTGTTTGTTCTGAGTTCTCCCTAACATTTCCAAAAAAACAAGAAGCTTCAAATTTAGAAGAGAATTTGTCAAATACAGTTCTAGCAAGGGTGGTTTTGCCAATACCACCCATGCCCCAAATACCTATAGTGATGCAAGCATCCTGTGAATGGATGCTCAATAGCGATTCAATTTTCTCGATGCGGCTTTCAATTCCAACCAGGCCTTCTAAATTGCATGATGATTCATGATAGAATTTGGTCGAAATATCCTCTACAACTTTCTTAACCAAATCAGCATCCGTCCTGGCATACATACATATATATATATATATATATATATATATATATATGATTATGTAGGAAAAAACAATAGTTAGTCTTAAAACAAGTATTTGTGCTCGTGCGTTGAGACAGGTCGAGAAATTTGTCACGCAAATACAGAAATATATTAAAAAATTTAATACCATATATTTGTGCAAGAAAAAGAAATCTTGTTCATTCTCTCCTCCAAATGTTAAAGTAAATATTAAAATATAAATACTTGTCTTCAACAACTTTACAACTAAGTGTGCTTACACATTATAGCATTCAACCCACTATCTATTTGATGAAAATGAACTTGCCTCACTAATGGGGAAAATTTGGAAAAACAACCAAGTTTTGCCCATATAGAATTATAGCCACAATTTTTAATTTTATGATAAATATAAACCAAAACTTGATATGAAAGTACTAATATACCCCTCCATTTTATGGATTCTCACAATAACCAAAACAAAAACCTATAATATTGCAAATTTGAATATAGATAGAGAGTTTTCAGAATTTCCACATTATTTTTCGTAAATTGGCATCAAGTTGAGAAATTAATCTCTTATCACTTTTTTGTTTTCAGTATTGTATGTAACCTTTAAACTACCTTCGGAGGTCTGCAATCTTTAACTACACCTTTGAATGTGTGCAACCTTTAAACCAGAATCGAAGCATGAATTTAAAAAAAAAAATTGGAAAAATGAAACCCCTTTAAGTAATAAATCTTTGAACACTAATTCATAAATAATTAGAAAGCACAAAGCTCTGAAAGTCAATATATTAAACTAGCAAAAATATCATATAAAGGAGTTCAACGGTGCAGAAATCCGAAGGGTTGCAAAAATCGTGTTCCACCGGATTTCTAATCCCCACGTACCGGATTTCTAATCTCCACTGCCTTTTTTATCAACTACCTTGTTTCTTGCAGAAATCCGGAAGGTTTGACCCCTTCTTTCTATTTGCTTCTTAATTCATGCTTTGATTCTTTCTGGTTTAAAGGTGCATAAATCCCGAAGGTTGCAGAAACCTTGAACAAAAGGTGCATAAATCCAGAAGGTTGCAGAAAGTTGTTCAAAAGTTGCAGAGAATAATCTAAAGTTCCAGATACTTAAATGGTCACAACTAATTACAAGCATGGCCAAGGAATAGGGCCACCCCTCCCAAACCCACAAAAAAAAAAAAAAAAAAAAAAAAAAAAGAAAAAAAAAAAAGCAGTTTCGTAATTAAAACTAAAGTTCCAGATACTTAAATGGTCACAACTAATTACAAGCATGGCCAAGGAATAGGGCCACCCCTCCCAAACCCACATAAAAAAAAGAAAAAAAAAAAGAAGCAGTTTCGTAATTAAAACTAAATCACACCCCCTCCACACCCCCCCCCCCCCCTCTCTCTCTCTCAATTGTACTGTATACGTCCCCAAGTTTTAGAATAGAGTACAAATCAAAGAGTCAATAGTTTAAAGAAAATTTATAACTTTAGACAAGTTAAGGGATGAGTTATTACCCATATTTTTGGGACTCAAAGCCAGATAGATTGGCTGCCGTCCTCAAAGCATCCCTCCACTTGTGCACCTTGTCGAGTCTGTCCTTGAATCGCTTTTCATGTTGAGCAAATGCATCTGCATAACTCCCGTGTTGTTTTCGTAGATCAGATGGATCGATGTCGTAGAATACGGGTATAACCTTCTGGCCATATTTTTTCTTGCATTTGAGTATATGCACAAGTTCATCCAAACACCATGTGGATGAAGCATAGTTTTGTGAGAAAATGACCACCGAAAGCGTGGATTTCTCGATTGCCTCTAGAAGGGCAGGTCCGATTTCTTCTCCTCTCTGAAGTCTGTAATCTATGTAGGTTTCAATTTTCTTCTGCTCCAAGGCCTGCTGAAGATGGCTGGTGATGCCACGGCGGGTGTCCTCACCTCTAAAACTGATAAATACATCATACATTTCCGGACGAGGGGGGATACTAGATTCAGTACCATCATCATCGTCATCACCAGCAGCAGCAGCTGCAGCAGATGACGGAGAAGAAAATGTTAACCAGCTGCAGCACATTTTCAAGATAGTCATGATACACTCCATCTGTTTCTGTGTTTCTCTGGAGGCACTAACAATGGACTTGTAACTTGTAAGTACAAAAGAAGAGAAAGAAGCTGAGTGTTTGATAATATATCAAAGAAAGAGAACGCATACTTTAAATGAAAGAGATTTATTAAGTTATTGAAATTAGTATGGTGCTTCGGAGTATCGTATACGGTATTTCCTAGAAAATCATCAAAGAGATGATGGAAAAGAACAAAAAACCCCAGCTCACCTTTACCTTCCGCTCCATAAAAAGTTCAACGCGTTCAGACACATGAAGAAAGACAAAATTAAGGGAACATCATCATCAGTTTATATCTTTTGATCAGCAGAGCATCCAGTGCAAGTTAATTTCGACAAGTACTAACCGACACCTGGCACGTCAAGGCAGCGTCTAGATTATGCACTTTTTGGTGCCTTATTAGTTTAGAATGTCACAGTAACAATACGTGTTGTAATTGAAAATAAAACCAATCTAAAGCATTGAATTCGTAAATCAACTAGCTGATACCGTGAAATAGAGAAAACCCACCTCCAAATCAGTTTTGGTTGAGTCTGATTTTGAGGAGTAAGAAAAAAGGTGGAGGAAGAGAGGTAAAGTGGGGAGGCTGGCAGTGTGAGGGGAGGAGTTGGCTGGGGTCGTGGCTGCTGGTTTTCCAAGCTGTTTTTTTATTTTGTCAAAATGGTTTATATGGTGTTTGCTATTTTATACCAGCAATATTGGAGGAGAGGGAAATTAGACATTAAACTTTGTCCTCATATAATTCATGTTTGTGGAAGAAACATAGCGGATGCAATAACTGAACTGAGGTATTGTATTTTGTTTTCACATTTTCCTAAATATGTTACAAAATACATGTAGTATAACTACATGTCCATTAAGATCCCTAGAGGATCATCGTTGTGATTACAACTTGTTTAGAAAACAAAGTTCATGGAAGAAACAACATCTTAAGTTCAATTGTCCGCAAACAATATCATCTAAGTCAAGTTTGAGAACCTTGGTCGAATGATTTTTCAAGCCCAAAACACAACTCTAATTGGCTTGTTTGTAAATTGAAAATTGAAATCTAGATTTTGGTAGGTTAGCTTAATTAGCTCGATTTTGGTTGAGCTCGAACTTATGTTTTGCTTGACTTAATGAAAATTAAAAAATGATAAAAATAATAAATCATTGAAATTTTGAAATTTTTCTTGGTACATTTACTTGCACATTGAAGGGACTCTGGTTTAGGCATTAGGTCTTGGATGGTCAGTTTCGATTTTTTTCTCGATTTTTTTCTCAAGTAAGTAGCATGAAGATGGCTAGTAATAGTACGGCGGCTGTCCTCACCTCTGAAACTAATAAACACATCGTACCTTTTCAGATTATTAACATTGTCAGGAGCAGCAGTGTATGAAGAAGAAGAAGAAGAAGCCATATCCATAACCTCATGACTAAGTTATGTCAACATCTTGTGATGATTTTTTTTTTTAATAAAAAGAGAGAGACGAAAAAGGAAAGTGAGACAAGAAAAAAAGGGGGGGGGGGGGGGGGGAGAAGGAGAGGAGATTAGGAGAAGGGAGAATCATACTCTTTAGTTTTCAGATCAAGGAAGTAGTTGCAGAGAGATTTCTTATTAGAGAAATGCTAAGGAAACTCTCAAAGTGAGACTCTCTATGGATTCTCTTTAATCATAGAGAAAGAGACTAGTTTAGAATTAAGGAGGATCCAATGAAGCAAGAGAGAGAGAAAGCAAGGGGCCCTCTACCACATAATGGAGATGAGTGTTTCCCTTGCATCACAATGTAAGTTTGAACTCCATTAGCTTCCTAATCTAACAAATCTATCATTTGACCAAAAAAAAAAAAATGAAGCAAGAGAGGGAGAAAGAGAGATTAATTCAGAATTTACTTAAACTAGCTTGGTTTGGACCACATGCACAAACCTCCAAACTCATTCAGGAAAATCAATGAGTGACAGATGAACAAAAGTAGGAAAAAGGGGCACATGGGATGGGGCCTCCCTTTACGCGGTATACGTACAAAGTTTTGAATTTTCCTAGTTAGTTAGTTAATGTCCAATTTCTTTCAAGAAATTTTCAAGCACTTTCGATTGAGTACATTTCTATAATTTCTCATAAAAAAAAGGTACGTAAATTTCAAATTATAAAATAATGAAGGGCTAAGAATATAGTTGTTCAATAGTGGAGATTGCCTAAGATTTGGAATGGGTAACCAATATTGTTTTAAAAATCCCCGCCTAACGCTGCCTAGGGCCCTCCTAAGCGTTAGGTGGTTGGCCACCATTCCGATTAATGCCTAGACGTTTGAAAATTAAGAAAGGGCACCTAGACCTGCTGAGGCGCCCACCTAGACCACCTAGCCTGCCCAGATTCACCTAAACACTTGCCTATGTTGCAACTGACTTAGATAGAAAATAGATAACTTTCCTTTTGTATTTTATTGTTTCCAATAAATTGTAAGAGACTTATTGAACACTTAAATAAACACACATGATATGTTTGCTCCCCATGTTTTCATTATGTTCCAATACTTCATAATATATATGTCATTCTATTTTCTAGTTTATGATGAAATTATATATATATATATATATATATATATTAAGTATAAACAGACACTTATTTACACGAAATACAATATATTTACTTAAATCCGCCTAATCTGCCTAGGCGCCTGCCTAGGCTCCACCTGACCGCCTAGGCGCTAGGCCCCAGCCCACCGCCCAACTAGCGGCTAGCATATTTTAGAACCTTATTAAGAGTCTAATACCTATTTAGTTTGATTTCACCATAATAAGGTATTATACAATCATCACCACTACCAATATCACCACCATATTATGGTGAAATCAAACTAAACTGATCTTATGGTTACTCATTAACAATTCAATGAGTTGATTTCTCACCTTTATTTTTGAGGCTATTGAGAGATCATAAGAAAGTTTAGAGCTCATCCAAAAATTATGTGCCTTGGCCCAATTGAGAGAGCCATGATACACACTCTCTCTCTCTCTCTCTCTCTCTCTCCCTCCCTCCCTCCCTCCCTCCCTCCCTCCCTCCCTCCCTCCCTCCCTCCCTCTCTCTCTCTCTATCTATATCTAGGTAGAGTGGGCATAAAAACCACTGAATTGGAAAACCAAATCGACTGATGACCATATTAAAAAAAATTGAAAAAAAATTATGTTGACCAAAAAAGTCAAAATCGAGTCAAGAACTAAACTGGACTGGCTCAAACCGGTTTTTGTCCTAGTTTTGTAGTACTAGGAACCAACCTAAACCGAACCAGACCAGAATTATAAATATATATTTAATTTTATTAGTTTTATGAATGTATGTATGTATTTAACCAGTATCTATAAATGTATTATGTGTATATGTATGTAAACCATGTTCTGTACTCTTTTAACTAGTATTGGAGCAATGAAACAATATATTACACGTTATGTACACTTTATATCTTCAGGTTAAAAATCTTGTATATCTAGTAGAGGGAACTCAAATTTACTTGAATTTGTGGTTGAAATAGATTTTAGTAATAAATCTAAGCGAAGGTGGACTGAACCGGATGTTGCCCACTGCTATATCTAGGCACTAAACTAAGAAGAGACATTGAGAGGTAGAAACTGAGAAGCAAGCAACAGATGAGAGAGTAGTTGTCCGCAGAGACTAGACCAATTGTACTAGTTTGACTTGACTACACAAAGTTACAAAAGTTTTATAGTGCTCGGGATACCCCATGAAAATCATCAAAAGATGATAAAAGAACCAAAAAAAAAAAAAAAAAAAAAAAGAGAGAATTCAAATTACCCAACTCAAGCACCTTACCCTCCGTGAACAGAACACACATGAAGAAAATCAAATTAAGGCCACATCATCATCAGTTCATTAAAGATAACAAGTCACAAGTCAAAAGTCACCCTTTGTGCGCTTACGTACAAAGATTTTATTTCCTTCCACTGGTTTCAGCTTTGATCAGCTGACTATCCCATGAAATTTAATCTTCACAAAGACAACTAACTTACACCTGGTGGGTCATTCGTAGCACCCAGGTCACAAACTTGTTAATTCGTTACTAACTCAAGATGTCACGGCAACGTATTGAATGTACATAACTCTTTAATTAAAGATAAAAGCAAACCAAAACATTCAAAAATGGACGACCAAACCTTGAGATAGAAAACACACCCCTCCCAAATTGGCTTCGGTGAACTAGAGTTTACTTGATTAGGAGAAAAACAAGTGGGGGATTACCCATTACCCATATAATTAGGGCATTTTTCTCCTACTCACTATATAAAGCACTAATAATAGACTTGTAACTTGTAAGTACAAAAGAAGAGAACGAAGGGAGTACTTAATAATATATCAAAGAAAGAGAACAGAATATTTGAGATGAAAGAAATTTATTAAGTTATTGAAAATTTTATGGTGCTCGGGACTATTGTTTTTCGGGCCCGATTTCTGGGTCCGGCCCCTTGCACAGTTCCCTGAGGAAATAGCACGTTCTTGCCTATCGGGCAAGATCTTGTTGCTGGGTGTATTGCAAGATGAGTTTACAGTTAATTTGAAAGGTGCCTTTGTAGGACCTTTGGTGTAAGCCTTGAGGCTCACAATCAAAACTAACAAAGATCTGAGCGTGCCACTATTATTTTTATATAATAGATTGTTGAGTGGAAGTAATTTAAGTTGATTGCTTACGTCCCAAGTTACTTCAACTTCTTGTTATCAAAGGATTGTCACCAAGTTTCTAAAAGACGCTAGGCACTAATCAGGCGACGGGTAAGGGTCTAGGGCCTAGGCGGATTTATGTAAATTTATTATTTATCTTGTAAATAAGTGCTTATTTACACCTAAAAAAATACTATATTTCTATGTATAATAAAAGAATGATAAAATGAAAAAATAAAAGTAGATGACTAAAGTATATACATCCAAAAAGACATAACCCAAAAAGGCCTTGTATGTTTAATTATTTACAAAGAAAACCCTAACCTAAAGATGATAAAAGATTCGACAACAACTTCTAGATATTTTGTTTAATTTATTATATATTCTCAATCCATTATTTTATTAAACAAGTCTTTTTCTTTATTCATTGAATCATTTATGACAACCAACTCTCATCTTCTTTTTCTTTATGCCGTCAATTCCAAAGTCTCCATCCCTTATCTTCACTTCTCCATCAAATTGTAGATACCTTTGTTTAAACAACCTAGTTACCCTCTTCTTATGGTGTCGTCCTGTCATTGAGCAAACAAGGCTGATTTGGAACTCGAGTATCAACAACACCAAATTTTGGAGCAACTCAATGGGTTTCATGACTCGGTGTCTTTACTGGCCACTTGCTAAGAGTCGTTTCAGTCGAATCTAACAGATATTCAAGCTTTTTTGGCTAATATCAGTCTCGTACAGAGTCATTTGATGGAGAAAATCCGCGCCTCCAGGCAACCCTCGCCAGTACCCACCACCATCCCCCAAATTCCGATCAGCTCTCTTCATATCCCTTTGAGTTCGACCTCCACCCTACTTCCCCATCCCTCCCAGCCCTCCTCCGTCGACCCTCCTCCAACATGGGGCTCCCCTTACTTCCGGTCATTTTCCCTCCCCTATACAAACCCAGTCATCGATTACCCACCCGCCTCCCCCTTCTACTTGACTGCTACCACCACCCTTCGGACCCACCTACCCTCCTCTTCATTTCATCCTCCCTACCCACCATCTTTTTTTACAAGGGCACCACCTCCTTCCCCTGGCCCAAAACATATGAAAACCAAACTCCCCCGTTTCTCCGAGGATAACCCATACAGCTGGTTAGCACTAGCGAAGGAGTATCTTGATTATCACCGGGTCGCCGCCGTCGACAGGGTCATAATAGCGGGGCTCCATTTCTTGGGTGATGCTGCCCTGTGGTTCAAATGATACAAAGTGCATATTGGGTCTGGGCTTTGGTCCACTTTCACGGAATCCTTGCTCCAACAGCTTGGGCCGGGCGACCTATTGGACTTCAATACATCCTTCTCCCATGTTTCCTAGAAAAGCCCATTAGACACATATATCAATGATTTCATCAAATTGTCCTATAGAGCCCAAGGTTGGTCTGATTCCTAGCTCCAAGGGGTCTTCCTTAGGGGCTTAAAGTGGACCTCCAAGATGATGTTTTGGCCCAAGCTCCTAGTTCTTTGGCCCGGGCCATTGAACTAGCCCGCATCTATGACAATAAACACCAACTCCGTCGGGGCCCCTTCTACCCATTCTCCAACCGGTCCCTTTTCACCGCCTCTGCACCCACTAGACCTGGCAATTTATTACACGGCCCATTAACACGACACGTAAACGACACGAAAATAACAGGTTTCAGGTCAACACGATAACTAATCGGATCATTATCGGGTCACACGATAATAACCCGTTAATAACGGGTCCCTAACAGGTTTACACGAGAGTGACACGCGGGTAACCTGTTTCGACACGATAAGAAAAATGCTATTTTGATGATTTTAATTTTTTAAACTACTAAAAAAAACTTACTATAAAATGCAATAGATATAATGAATATGTATATATTGTTTATTAATTATTATTCTATTATTATTTTAAAATTTAAGTTTTATTTATTTGTTTATTTTTATAGTATATTATAGGCAAAGATTGAGATTAAAAATCATAAAACACAATAAAAATAAAAATATCAAGTAATTTAAAAACATAAAAAAAAATTATAATAATTAATTTCCCGCCTAATATTTCAAGAGTTTCATCCATTTCCCACCTAATGTTTGGGAAATTTTGCAACCTATACCATCCATTTCCCGCCTAATGTTTAACCCAAAGAAAAAAAATAACAAGCTTTTTTTTTTTTTATTTTTATTTTTATTTTTTTTTATTTTTATCTCTTGTAACATTTTAACTTGAATAAAAATAAAATACGTAATAAAAAACATAAATGTAATTTTATTATTAAATATCATCACATCCTAATTGAAACATAGTCTAATTAACACTTAAAATATATAAATAATTAATACATTTATTCCAAGTCATCAAAACGATAAGATTCACTAACGCTTAAAGTTTATTTATACTTTCATTAAATATAACATCAATGCGTATCCCATCAGAATGATGAAAGTATAAATAAACTCTTAAGTGTTAGTGAATTTATTGTTTTGACGGGATTTGTATCCTACAAAACTAATTTCAACAATCCAACCATCAAACTTGTTTATACATGCTTCGAGATCGCATACTCCAAAAATTGCAAAAAACAACATTCAGAGATCAAGTAATGAGACAAAACTTTTTAACGGTTATAAACGAAAAATCACAATTTAACGGTTATTTTAACTCCGATTTTGATGATTTTTTACAGCTACACTCCTTGACCTTATATGAATACAATGAATAAATTCGATCTTCAATTTAAAATATTTACACTAGTGGATACCACAAATCTTATGTTATTCTTAATGAAAGTATAAATAAACTCTTTAAGTGTTGGTTAATGTATCGTTTTGATGGGATACACATCCTATGAAACTAATTTCAATGATCCAACAATCAAACTTGTTTATACATGTTTCGAGATCGCATACACCAAAAATTGCAAAAAACAAACATTCAGAGATCAAGTAACGAGACAAAACTTTTCGACGGTTATAAACGAAAAATCACGATTTAACGGTTATTGTAACTCCAATTTTGATGATTTTTTACAGCTACACTCCTTGACCCTAAATGAATGCAATGAATGAATTCGATCTTCAATTTAAAATATTTACACTAGTGGATACCACAAAATCTTGTGTTATACTTGATGAAAGTATAAATAAATTCTTAAGTGTTAGTAAATCTATCGTTTTGATGAGATACGCATCCTACGAAACTAATTTCAACGATCCAACCATCAAACTTGTTTATATATGCTTCAAGATCGCATACGCCAAAAATTGCCAAAAAAAAACATTCAGAGATCAAGTAATAAGACAAAACTTTTCGACGGTTATACATGAAAAATCACAATTTAACGGTTATTTTAACTCTGATTTTGATGTTTTTTTACAGCTACACTCCTTGACCCTAAACAAATACAATGAATGAATTCAATCTTCAATTTAAAATATTTACACTAAAGGATACCACAAAATCTTATGTTATACTTGATGAAAGTATAAATAAACTCTTAAGTGTTAGTGAATCTATTGTTTTGATGTGATATGCATCCTACGAAACTAATTTCAATGATCCAACCGTCAAACTTGTTTATATATGCTTCGAGATCGCATACGCCAAAAATTGCAAAAAAACAAACATTCAGAGATCAAGTAATGAGACAAAACTTTTCGATAGTTATAAACGAAAAATCACGATTTAACGGTTATTGTAACTCCAATTTTGATGATTTTTTACGGCTACACTCCTTGACCCTAAATGAATACAATGAATGAATTCGATCTTCAATTTAAAATATTTACACTATTATATTATACTTGATGAAAGTATAAATAAACACTTAAGTGTTAGTGAATCTATTGTTTTGATGGGATACGCATCCTACGAAACTAATTTCAACGATCCAACCGTCAAACTTGTTTATATATGCTTCGAGATCGCATACGCCAAAAATTGCAAAAAAACAAACATTCAGAGATCAAGTAATGAGACAAAACTTTTCGACAGTTATAAACGAAAAATTACGATTTAACGGTTATTTTAACTTTGATTTTGATGATTTTTTACAGCTACACTCATTGACCCTATATGAATACAATGAATGAATTCAATCTTCAATTTAAAATATTTACACTAGTGGATGCTATAAAATCTTATGTTATACTTGATGAAAGTATAAATAAGTGTAGATTTTTAAAACCCTCCAAATCTCATGAACAATGTTATTTATTTGAGTGAAAAATTAATAATAATAAGTGTGAAAAATGTAATCACTCGTAATGAAAAGCTTTACAACTTTCATTAAGGGGTCAGCTCTGAAATTTAGTATGTATATACTAATTTAGTATTATGTTTTACATTTTTTTTGGGTCAAATTATGTTTTTCTTTTCATTTTTATTGATCTAAAATATAATTTTCTTAACGGGTAACGGGTCGGGTCATATTACTTGATAGTATTAACGGGTTGATTTTGGGTCGGGTCATATTACCCGTTTACTTTTAACAGGTATTACACGACGCGACCCGTTAAGCTATCGGGTATGACACAAAAACGACACGAACACGAGAAATACGACACGAATGCTAGGTCTAGCACCCACCTCAACCTCACCTTCACCATCTCCGTTACCTTCAACTCGGCCACCATTGCGCCTCTCCCCCGCGAAGGTTTGAGAACGTCGCGCCCGCGGCCAATGTCTCTATTGTCCCGACAAGTACTTTCCGGGTCATACCTGTGCGACCCTTCATCTGCTTCTTCTCGATGCCGCAACTATCATTGAGGTGGCTTCCGAAACAGAGACGGACGATCCTTCCCCAGTGCTTGATGCATACCACCTAAAGGAACCCATCCTCATTCCCCTCAATGCACTAGTTTCTCCCAAACGCACTCGAGGTAGGGCTATGCGCCTGCTATGATCTATTGACACTTGTCCTATTCGAGTTTTTGTGGACTCAAAGGCCGACCTTAATTTCCTCAGTCCTGCCGTCACCATCAGTCTTGGTCTCGACATTGATCCTTCTGTGGTGGAGCCCATGGCGATAGCTAATGGTTGCCTCTATTACACTAAATGAGTTGCCCTCAATGTCTCGATTCGGGTCCATGATTATGTTTTTTACTCGGATCTACATCTTTTGTCAGTTCTAGGATGTGATTTGGTCCTAGGAGCCGAATGGCTGGAATCTTTGGGCTACATTGGCTAGCATTTCAAACACAAAATTATGGTGTTTTAGATTGACAGCACGAACTACCATTTGGTGGGCCTACGATCACTAGATACGCCTGCTTACCTATCTTTATCTCCTGTGGTGTCCCCGCATGGGGTCTTGAGTCCTTCGGAAGCCTCATTGCCGCATGCTCCCCTATCTCAGGCGGGCGTATAGCCCACTTCACCACTTATTGAGCAATTCTTGGACATTTACCAGGACCTGTTCACACCTCTAACCGGTCTTCTACTTCTTCAACCAACAGACCATCAAATCACCCTATTACCGGGCACCTATCCAATCAACATTCACCCCTATCGTTATGCTCATGCTCAAAAAGTGAAGCTTGAATGTCAGGTGGAAGACATGCTCGCTGCCAGCGTGATTCACCCCAGTTCGATTCCCTTCTCGTCCCCTGCATTGTTGGTCTATAAGGACAATGACACTGGCGGTTTTGTGTTGATTACCACGGCTTTAACCAGGTCATGGTCAAGTATCATTTCCCCATCCCGGTGATTAATGAGCTACTTGATGAATTACGAAGCGCCACAGTATTCTCTAAACTGGACCTCCATTCGGGTTTCCATCAAATTCAGATGTATGAACCAGATATCCCTAAAACAGCTTTTCGAACACATACTGGGCACTTTGAATTTCTGGTCATGCCGTTCGGCCTCTGCAATGCTCCTTCCACATTTCAGGCCCTCATGAACTCCATCTTTAAACAATACCTACGGTAGTTTGTGTTGGTATTTTTTTGATGATATCCTAGTCTTTAGCCCGACCATGGAGACACCTCACCCATCTGGTTTTGGTGTTTGATGTGCTACACATGCACCACTTGAAAGTCAAGCCTTTGAAATGCTCTTTTGGCCAATCACCCATTGCTTGCTTTGGGCACATTATCTTAGCTGTAGGGGTCGCCGTCGATTCTAAGAAAGTGCAATGCATCTTGAAGTGGCCTCACCCTCGTACCCTCAAAGGCTTACACGACTTCTTAGGCTTTTGGGTTACTACCTCAAATTTGTATGCAACTTTGGGATACTTGCTCGCCCACTGACAGATCTTCTGATGAAAGATAATTTTAAGTGGAACTCCACGACAGATAAGGCATTCTTAGACCTTAAATAGGCCCTTACATCCACACCGGTTTTAGCACTCCTGGACTTCATCGTGCCTTTCACCATTAAATGCGATACTTCGGACGTCGGCTTAGGGGTTGTTCTCTCCCAAAACCACCATCCCATTGCTTTCCTAAACAAATCCTTGTCCGAGAAACGTAAGGCTTTATCTGTTTATGATAAAGAAATAATGGCCATTGTGTATTTAGTCCAAAAATGGGGCCCTTACTTGCTTGGGCACCCGTTCAAAATTTTCACAAGCCACCAAACCTTGAAGTGTTTTCTCAACCAGTGGATAACTTCGCCAACTCAACAGAAATGGCTTCTCAAATTGTTGGGGTATAACTATACCCTTGAATATCGACCGGGGTCGTTGAACACAGCGGCATATGCTTTATCTTAGCAACATGAGTACCTAACCCTTATGGGTTTCTCCCAACCCATCTTTGACAGTATCTTAAACATCCAAGCTGAATATGGCCACGATACAGAGGCATCCACGATTCTCACAGCACTCCAATACTCTCAGCCGACACAGGCCTATTTTTCTCTCCGTGGGCATCTTTTTTACTATAGAGATGGTATTTTTATAGTGGAGTCGTCTCCCTGGCACAACAGTATCCTCCAGGAATTTCATTCTTCCCTCATAGGCGCCCATTTGGGCTTCCTTTGTACTTACAAATGGGTTCGCCGAAATTTCAATTGGTTGGGTCTTAAGAAGGCAGTGAAGCACTTTGTACCCTCATGTGATACCTGTCAGCGCACCAACTATGAATCCATTAAGCCCCTAGGGTTGCTCTAGCCACTGCCAATCCCATCCCAAATTTGGACCGACATTGCAATGGACTTCATTGAAGGCCTTCCTTCTACACAGGGCCGCAATATGATATTGGTGGCGGTCTACCAGCTCTCCAAGTATGGTCACTTCATCACCATAAAACACCCTTACTCGGCAGCAAAGGTGGCTGACATTTTTCTACGTGAGGTGTTTCGTCTCCACGGTATGCCTGCAACAATTGTTAGTAACCGTGACCTTATTTTCATAAGCCATTTATGGGAATACTTTTCAAGCTCAATGGTTCTTAATTTTGTCGTAACTCTGCCTATCATCCCCAGTCAGATGGCCAAACCGAGATCTTGAACTGGACCTTAGAGCACTACCTCTATAGCTTTGTGGGCGACAAACCTTCATCTTGGGTTGAGTGGCTGTCATGGGAGGAATGGTGGTACAACACCACTTTCCATTCAGCCATGCAAATGACTCCCTTTGAAGCCGTTTATGGCTACCCTCCACCACATGTCTCTTCATACTTGCTAGACTCTTCATCGGTGTACCTTGTGGATACTACACTTCGAGCCTACAATGCCTTACTTCGCCTTCTTCGTGAGACTTTGCAAGTTGCTCAGGACCGCATGTTTCACTATGTGAACAAGAAGAGCTCTGAGTGCGAGTTCAAAATAGGTGATTGGGTTTTCCTCCACCTCCAACCCTATCGCCAGTCTTCAGTCAACCACACCAATTGCCCCAAGTTAGCGCCCCCGTTTTACGGACCCTACAAAGTCCTCACTCGTGTTGGGAAGGTGGCCTACACCTTGGACTTGCCTCCAGACTCGCGCATCCATCTTATTTTCCATGTTTCTCTCCTCAAGCCCAAGCTTGGATCTTATGTCGTGGCTTCCTCCACCCTCCCCCTATGTCTAACAAAGGCCTAGTGGCTTGGACACTAGAGTTCATTCTGCAGCGAAGCCTCTTCAAGCGCGAGAGTCACACGGTTTTATGCTGGCTGATCAAATGGATGGGCTTACCAGAACACGATACCACTTGGGAGGATGCTGATGCCATTCTTGACTGTTTCCCTGATTCCAAAACTTGAGAACAAGCTCTTTCTTAGGGGGCAGGAACGTTAGGATACAGAAATATGTAGCAACTGTCCCTTATGAATGCTTTTGTTTTATCTTAGTAGGAGTTGGTATTATCCAACGGTGAAGAATATGGTGATGTGTTCCAATCTGGTGCAGTTGCCTTTAGGGTTGTATTTAAACCTCCTTTGTCCATTTGGGAAAGGCATGAATGAAATTTGATGGTTTAGTTATTTCCTTTTCCTCTGGTTCTTTGCACTATTTCATCCCTGAGCCCTATCATAAGGCCAGTCCAAAAGTCGCCACCCGAAAAGCGTCCAGAACGAAACTCTGAAGCCAAGGAACCTAATACCAATGGAGCAACTGGGGCGGAAGGTGGTGGTACATGCACCCAAACCAAGGTTCGGCGCAGCTTTCCCTGCTTAAGCGAAACTTCGCTTTAAAGAACCGAGTATCATTTGATAGCCAAATAAATACGGTTTAGGTATTATTTGAATATTTAACCATAAGGCCTCCTACCTTAGATGAAATAGTGAAAACTAAAGAAACGCATCTAATTTCTCCAATTTAGAAATCTCCAACAAAATTCATCCTTTATTACACAAAACTTACTACACATATTCTGATCATGATTTACATCAATCCAATACAATCAGGTTCTTCAACTATTGTGTTGAAACGGCCCAGTTCATCACGTCCTCCACCTTTGGAGCAAGTTTCATCGCAGGCAGTACATCAATACCATAGACTGAATGCAACTGACCTGCATATGATCGAGAATCCGACTCGCCTCTGAAGAAAAGGCTGAGCAAGATGTCAGAAAACCCGGTAATAATCATCCCCCCTTTGTGATTATTCACCGGGGTACCGAACACCTTTGGCTCGGCAATTGAGCCGTTCAAATTCCAAAACACCAACTCTGGTACACTCCAATGCCCACTCTTTTTGTAATTAGCCCAAGCCTCTTTGTAATCCTCCACCCAATTGTTATTTATGGCGTTCGCGAAATCTTTGTATGTGAACACGAAAATCCTTCTAGGAATCTTGGCATTGCTCTGCTTCTCCACAATGGCAATCTGCAAAATTTGATTGTAAATCTTGAGGAAATCAACTTTCTCAGCGAACTCTAAGCTTCTCATGAACTCGCATTTGGATTGAAGATCCTCTCCTTCGATCCTGTTCAGCATTGGAACTTTGCTGAATGAGAAGATAGAATGACAGAACCTTTCCATGGTTTTTCGCTAAAATCCGAAATTAACAACCCCATTGAAATGTAAACCTTCTCCTTCAACGTCCCTCTCTTACTCTCCGGGACTTCACACACTGCAACACAATTTCTGAGTTTCCCTTTGCGAGACAACTCTTTGACCAATCTCTGCCACTGAACCTCTGGAGTTTCACCTTGTTCCTTCTCCAATGAGGCCAGCACGTGGTGAGGAAGCTTTACCTCATCACCAAAACAAATATCGATAATTGCTTTCTTTGGTGCAAGCTTTTGCACAATATTCATGCGACTCTTGAATTTCAATTTGCTTTCGTTGTTGCCTCTACCATCATGACAACCAGCGATATTCCTGTAGTCTTCTAAAGCAATCAGCGCCTTGCGGTTTTTGAACAATGACAATGACTTCTTGTTCTGTTTTGTAGCCAGTGAGCACTTCAATGACAATGCCTTGCGCAGGGGGATAAGTACTTGTTTCCTCAACTGATCGCGAACCCCACCCTGTAAGCGTAACGCGCTTCTTCAAGATCCATGTACTCTTCATAATCATCCCGTGGAAACATTCTCTTCGCTATGTTTTCTCATATAAGAGTTGCTCTGTCGTAAGACGAATCAATTGAAGGGCAAAATTTGGAGGCATAGCTGATTTTTTCAACCTCATCAGACTTCAAAGACCTTAAATCCGATGCCAACATTTCAACAAACACATCAGATACACGATCATGCAAGAACCTATACTCCGGGTCATCTCAGTACCTATCAACAGCCGCTTTAGCCCTGGCAATTTGGACATCTGTGATTGTATTGAGCTCCTCTTTCTCTTCCTTCTCTTCCTCCTCATAGCTTTCGTCACAAAAGGACCAATAACTCATGTTCCAACAACTTTTCACACGCTTCTCCTCCCTTTTCTTTACTATGGAGTCCTGCAAAACCCTAGAGAGAATCTCCAACAAATCCTTGAACCAACCCAAATCCCAAAAAACGTTGAGATTTAGAGCTAGGGCTAGAGGGTGGTTTTTGTGGACCCACAATAGGGACTTGTAAAAGGCTTCTTTATTGGGTCTCCCTACCATTCTGAAGCAAAATATGAGTCCCAGAGTGGTGAGAACGTCTTGGTTCCATGCTTCTTCTTCACATTCTGTCAAATCCTTCTGTTGCTCATACGTGTAACCGTATTTGGGGGCAGGGTTCTGTGGGTGTTTAGGATCCGAGGATGTGGTGATGGCTTTAAAGAAGAATTCAAGGCATGGATTCCAGGTTGGGGTTGAGGAAGATGACTGGTATTTACCCAGAGGAGGGTTTTCTCCATGATTAGGGTTTTGGGGTGGGTGTACTGGTAAACGAAATAGGATTTGGATCAGTTGGTTTTGGAGAGATTTGTGCAGTGAATGGGTGGGGTTTGTTGGCTTTGCTTAGGGCTCATTTAAAGGGGAAATTCCTTGGGCTGCAGGTATAGGTGATGATAACATAACTGGCCTTGAGTTGCATCTACGTTATACAGTAACTGACCTCTTGCTTTCAATTTATTCTTCTTTTTTCTCATCTCAGTTGGTATTCCTCTTCACTGAAACGAATTTGAACTACATTATTATTATCTCATTATGAGGCTTAGCACATATAATATCGTTTTAATTCCGAAACAAGTTATGCAGTTGATTTCCTCCATAGAAGGAAGCCATGTAAGACTGACCTGGTTCCTCAAGTAAGCATTCATCGCAACCTCTTAAAGCTTATACTACAGTAAAACAATCAAGTACACTTTCTGATTAAATTGCCACAGAAGACCGAAAAAGAATCATCATTGGCTAGACCATATTTATTAAAACATCCATCACTGACAAAACCAAATTTGTTTTACACTGTATCGACAATGATTATGTTAATCCAATATTACGAACAGGTTTCTGAGTTCATCTATTGAAATTGCATTATTTCTTCCAATCATCTGCTTTAAAAAATTTACTAGCAATTGTTATTTACCATATATAACATGTTTATACAGAGATGATATTATTTACAATATTATTTACAAAGAGATGATACTACTTACAATGCATAGATTTTTGAGCTCATGTAACCTGGAAAGGAATTCTTATTTAAAAAGTGAACCACCCGTCCAATAAGGACCGGCCACATGCATGGTGAACTAGAGACCAAAAAAATCTCCACCCAGTCACCACTTGCGCGAACATCAAAGACTAAATTTTTTTGATTATTTCAGGAGTACGATGCAAACAAAATATTTATATTGAACAATTTCCATAGCCCCCAACATATGTTATGAAAGCTTTAGAAGTTTTCAAACATGCTGTAAACTGTAAGGTTACATAATACAGATTATAAGCATACACCAGTCTACAAACCAAACAAAACGATGACGCATTGCACCTGCACCCAGTTCGAAAGCATTGCCATAATTTGGCAGTCGAGTTTCAAAACTTTTCCTACAACACACAGTGCAAAGCAATAAAACACTTAAATGGAAACTATGTATTCCTCTTAGCAGTTTGACTATCTACAACTATAACTTTCCGGCAGTACGGGCAGTCCCCTCGAATATGAGCCCAGGGACTCAAGCAGGCAGCATGGAATCTATGCTCACAAGGTAAGCATATAAGCTTGTCGCCATCCATAAAACTCTCCAAACAGATACTACAATCTTGAGAAGCTCCTAACTCCAACCCTTCAACACCCATTTCTGTGCTACTGAAAATCTCGGGGTTCAAACAATCAAAGACCTCCTGACTAAGACCTGGAGGCTTCTTGTTCGATTCTTGCAAGAGATGTAGGCTTTCAATTTGCGAGCCCAAGTTAGTCGAAGAGTAGGCACTGGCTGGACGACCTGTCAAGATTTCAGCGTCCGAATCCCTTACAGGGGGACTCAAGTCATCATCATGTAGTAGCCCACCACCATAAATATGCAATGCCCTATGCCGCCTAATAAAATCAAGGTAAATTAGGTAATTTCCATAGAGTCGATATTAGGGACGCATGTTTTTCAATTCGAACAAAGATTTTGCTATCATTCCTACATGGGTAATTAACCCATTGGTGGTTACACCAATTATTAGTTCAAACCGCTCAGTGCATATGACTAACAGTTTCTAATTAGTGTGCTCCAACCAAAACCAAAACCTATTTCGTAATTGATGGTAATTTATGGAAAATCTCTTACTTTCATATAATTGATGTACAAATCTTAGAATATCTGTCTTATGGTAGAATTTTACAGCAAGGTGATAGTTATGAAGTCCAATCCGAACTCTGAACTCTCCGATACAAGTTTCAACACACAAACCACTGCGGGCACTAATGTAAAGCCAGCATCCAAATTCCCAGTTCCTGAGTACATGTCTAATCCATTGAAACTGCTAGTGTAATTGCTAATTAAGTGATAAAACCAGCTACTTTCATCAAAAGATGAGCAATTTGGAAACATTAAGCTGCAGAGCAGCAGAAACTGACCTGGTTTCTGAAGGAGGCATCCCTCTCAGCCTCTCCAGCAGCCTTTCCCTGGCGAGCAAAACAGACCCGGGAAGCCTCTCGTTCCCGCTCAACCCGCCACTACTTCCGGCGACCCCATTTCCAGAACCCGGGTGGGTCCTGCCCTGATCGAGCCCAACCGGCGCCCGCTGCTGCAACTAAACCCAAACGCAAGCTAAGCGTCTACCCAAACACACGATTCAATCAATTCTGGAATTGAATTGCAAATTACGAAATTACCGGGAGGGAGGAACGGTGCCGGAAATGGGGCGGGGTTCGGCGGAGGAGGGGATCGCAGCCGTCAGAATTGTGGTGGCGGCGACTTTGATTGTGGTTGTGGCTTCGGTCAACGGACGGAGGAGGAGGGAGAGAGTCGAACCCTGGATCGGTGGCGGCTCGGTTGTAGCGAGACCTCCGGTTGTAGAAAAGCTCCGATACGGTCGGCATACACACACACCAATCGCCGTTCTTTTTACCTTATTCTCCTCGAAACGTTTCTGTTTTTTTCGGATTTCTGACGAATTTACTGTGTTTTCTTTCGCAGAAACGGTTGGGAAGGCGAAAGTAACGGGTTCGCACAACCTGTTACACCTCCAAAACGCGGTTGGTGACGATTGACTGAAGTGACTTTTCCAATACTGCCTTTTAACTTGTTTATTGGAAAGTATGTGATATCTACCCATCTGTTTTTTACTTTTTCATGCATTCTGTGTTTTTTTGGTTGTCGGGACTGAGTCAATTGAAAAAAATCAAATGACAAAACTTAATAAAGGGTGTATGAAAAGTAAAAGGTATGACTTGTTGGAAATCACTTTTTTGGTATTTTTGCCAATGGGTAAAGTGCCGATTTAATTCCTGAACTATCACTTTAATAAAAATTAGGTCTCTGAATTATTTTTTCGGTAAAAGAAGTCCCTAAATTCAATAAAATTAGCTCATTTCATCCCTACTATTATATTCAAAGCTATTTTATCCAATTTTTTCCTCAACTTAAGTCACTTGACACATTTCAAAATGTAATACCGTCATTTTCTCGCTTATAAGTTCTTAACATTTCGTATAGGTTGCGAACCTAACATCTAGTTTACCCTTCAAAGTTAACCTACACTATTTCTTAAGTAAAATTACCAATTTACCCTCCAAAGTTAATTCCATACACTATTTCTTTATGAAAAACTATCATTTTACTCTCCAATGTGTATGACATTGTAAGTAACGTCACTTAAATTGACGGAAAGTTGAATATAGAAGCTTTGAATATAATATTAGGGATGTAACTGATACATTTTTATAATTCAAGGACTAATTTTTCTAGAAAAAATAAATAAATAAGGTTAGGGACCTAATTTTCACTAAAGTAATAATTCAGGGACTAAATGGGCAGTTCACCCTTTGGCCCATTTAGCGCTTTTTCTAATTTGGAATGGATTGGGTTGAGATGAAGACGTGTGTCAATGCGACATTGCGTGGACGTTGAGTGTTTAGATTCTGGTGGGATTATATTTTTATGTTTTTCTATTTTTCGTCCAAGACAATTTTATTTTGTTTATTTTGTTTATTTTCATCAATGGCATTTTTATTTTGTTTATTTTTGTCAACCAATATTTTCGAATAAGTTTATTTTATATGGTCTGGACAAGTTATTTTTAATAGCTAGTTTGGTATTGCTATGCTTTAAAAAAAATAAAAAAAATAAAAAAAAATAAAAAGAAGAAGGTTCTACTGTATTGTGAAAATAAACTAGGGGTGGGCAAACGGATATAGGAACCGCGGGTCAGGGCGGGTAATCAAGGTTCAGGGAGGGTATGGGCCGGTTCTTAATTTTAAAAAAGAGAAACGGAGCGGGCTGGGGCGGCCCTTTGAAATTTTTGGTTCGGGGCGATTCCTGAAGTTTAGTTCCAAATACTAAAACTCATGCCCGTTTCATTCAAAGCATAAAATTGATTACATAACAAATAACAAGATGAGTTGTTTAGTTACCACCAGAGCCAAAAAGCTTTATCCCTTGCATATGTATCGTAGGTTTAACCCCTTTGAGTCTTATTTAGCCTATTTTCTTTGTTAGCCTGCATTATCCCTACCTAGCCTAGTATAGGACTATCCATACCCTTGTTCTTAAAGAATAGTGGAGCATGACTTGTTGGGAATTCCTTTTGATCTACAATATGTAGAAAAACAAGTGTTGTGGGGGGGGGGGGGAAGGATTTTCGTTGGAAATCTATGAGGTTGTACATTTTGTGTGCCAAAGAGAAAGGGCACGAGAAAAAAAAAATGAAAAAAAAATGAAAAAAAAAAAAGAAAAGAAAAGAGAGAGAGAGAGAGAGAGAGAGAGAGAGAGAGAGAGAGAGAGAGAGAGAGAGAGAGAGAGAGAGAAGTGTGCAGAATAGAAAGAAAAAGAATTCAAAATAAGTGAGAATGAGCTCACAAGTGTTGGTTGTTGAAGAAAGGGTCCAAAAAGTTGAATCTGGCCCTAAGTGTTGTGTGAATCTCCCATGAATGTTTAAAGTTAATTTCTGCAATTAAAAGTTGAATTCTAAGTGTTGATTTCATTACTTTGTTTACTATCGCTTTAAGCACTTTTGTTTATCTTTACCTTTCTTTGTTAGCCAATACCTTAGCCCTATTACAACCCTTAGACTTCTATCTTGATTGTTATCTTATTCAATATGTGGAGTTTGAAATTGGTACGAGCATATGGAATCCCTGGTTCTTGCTTCTAATTAGTGGCATTTCGTTCATGAGATCATATACATGTTGTATTAATAATTCCAGAAAGTGCCTTCTTTGATATACTATATGTGAGTGCTAGTCTACATGTTTACATCAATCTTCTCACATATACTTAGTGTAGAGTGTGTAGTCAGAAAATCTGTGTGAAAATAGAGGGTATATCCGGTGAGGAATTGAGGGATTCTCTAAGGCATGTTACTATATTCAAAATGTTGTTTTAATTGATTAACTGCGAGCTAGAGAGTGTTGATTGCGGTTAAGTGTATACTCAATAGTAAGGATGGCTAAAATCTGTGTGAGTAGTGATTTTTAACATGTCATGGTTCATTGGAAATCCCTGAGGCAATTGTTGGAAGGTTTAGGTTTTATTTTGTTTTCTTTGTTTTGCTCGGGGACTAGCAAAAGCTAAGTGTAGGGAAATTTGATTGGAGCATATTTATGCGACTTTGTTAGCTTGTTTCTTTGCATTTAGTGAGTTAGTTTCTATTTATTATAGTAATTTAAGCTATTTTCATGTGTTTGCAGGTCCAATTGGCAAAGTTGGCAAGAAATGGCATTTTGGAGCGTTTTAGAGTAGTTTTGGGCTTGGATTGGATAGCATGCGTATGGAGCATATTGGATGGACGTTTTTGAAGTTCAAATGAGGCTAGGAATGTGCTGAAGAGATGGAGAAACTAATTCAAGACATAGGAGATAAGGAATCAGCTAAAAGGAATGAACCTTATCCTAACTTGCCTTATCTTATCTTATCCTACTTAAATTCCAGCTGCAAGGGGGACTCCTTTTCATATGAAACCACCTAATATCTGGTTCTAGAAGCCCTAAGATTGTGTTGAACCACTCTATCATTTTCCCCCTAGAAATCTGCCGTGCCCTATCCTTGTCCTCCAAGGATTGGTGCCGTGAACCCTAGCCTATATATACATACATTATGCCATACAAAACGAGGGAGTTTTAGAGAGAAATTCAGAGGAAAAAATATAAAGGGTGTGCCGTAGGTTTCTGAGAGTTTTTAGAGACTTGTGTCGTGCTTGCAAGGAGAAGAAGGACTTGTGCCATGACCCTGCATCCAAGGATTGTGCCGAATCTGCCATTAGAGTGCTGGGGAATTTTTGGGTTCTTTCTATCCTTAGTTTTAGTTCAATGTTTAAATTAGATTGGTTTCGTTTAATTGCAAACATGTGGAACTAATTTATTTTTAGCTAGAGGTGAATTCGAAGCCATGGACATATGTTTTATATGAATTGATTTCCTCCAGTTATTGTTTCGTAAAGCATGAATACAATTTACTTATCTGTTTGATTGATAACTTATTCTTGTATGTTGATTAAAGGTGCACGCTTAGTTTGTATGCATGAATTTGATGCTAAAATATAAAGGAATTTCACCTAATCGTTATGAACTTATATTTATAAGTAGTGGAAATCACTAGTCATGATTGTGTTAAGTAAATTTCTGGCAGGAGTATCATGCAGTTCATAGTTACGAATGCCTTGTCAATGCTTATGATTTTCATAGAACTTAATGATCTTTGATATGTATCTCTATCATGCAGTTCATATAGGGAACTTGATAAGAATAATTTGATTGCGTCGTTGAGTCCAATTCAATGAGTTTAGAAAAATCTGATGGTTAATTTGTGCAGTTCACAATTAACTTGGGGCATTGTCATTCATGGCTTATAGGAATAATAACTGGAAATCGATTTGTATGCATATGGTTTATGTGTTGAGAAGAATCTTCTAGCTAGCCTTTCACCCCCTTCATTCACCCCAATTGAGTATCAATTAGTTTGTTTCCTGCAAGTTACTTAGTTTAGTTTTAAATTTCGTCCAAACCAAACCCCTCACCATTGTGTCGTGTTAGTTTAGTTTAAAATTCGTTCAAACCTGTCCCTGTTAGTATTTTGAGTCAAGTTAAGTCTAGAATTCGTCCAAATCACCTTTTAGTTCCTCTTTTGAGTCAATTTTTTTGTTTTGCGCTATTTTGAGTTAGTTTGGTCAGTTTTGAGTCATTAGAGTTTAGTTTTATGTTTTTAAGTCTAATTTGTGTTGATTAGCATCCCTTCTAATCTCCGGCCTAGAATGATCCCTACTTACGTATACTACAATTGTCTAAAATGGGTTTAATTTGTGTGTTAGTTTCTATCACATCAAACACAACACCTTCTACACAGCCATCGCTGGGGGCAAACGACTAAGATGCACCTAACCAACAATGAAGAAGGGTGGATGTTGGTGACCTACAAAAAACCGAGGAAGCCAAGACCACAAGCCACAAGGTGAAAGATGAAACAAGGGAGAAAGAGTCATTCATTCTCATTTCCTTGCACGAGTACTTCCTGAAAAACTTCTTCCAACATTGCACTACCACTGTATGTCACATGGTCGAAATAGAGATGAAAGAGCCCTCAAAAGGCAAAGATATCACCGTTTAGGAAGAGAAGACTCTCACGCCCAAAAAGGGTCTGCCGACACACTTTAGCATTGAGGAGGCACTACGATCACCCAAGGAGATGCGAAAAGCACTAGTAGCGGTCTTGGAAAATCCCGATGACCATAAGGTACAAGAAATCAAGGACGAAGGCTTGAAGCTTCGACCACATAAATATGCCACATGTTGTGCCACCCATAACATAATCAACTTCACTGACGAAGACTTACTGCTGGATCAAAGCTTCACAACTGTCGTCTCTTCATCTCTGGGTACGTAAGGGAGCACAAAGTCAACCGCATGCTTATGGATGGTGGATCGGCCATAAACATCATGCCAAAGTCAACAATGACCACAATCGGCATTAAGGTGGATGAACTATTTCGAAGTCGCCTTTTAATTCAAGGTTTTAACCAAGGAGGACAAAGAGCAATATGCATGATCCAAGTCGAGATGACCATTGGCGAACTCAAATCAATCACGCTATTCCATATGATTCGTGGAAGAGCTTCCTAGAGTTTGCTCGTAGAAAGGCCTTAGATCCACGAAAATGGAGTAGTGCCATCCACCCTTCATCAATGCTCAAAGTTCTACCGAGAAGGAGTAAAGGTGATACAAAGCGACACCGAAGCCGAAGCCGAATCACACTTGCGAACGCCAAGTTCTACATGGATGAAGACATGATGCCCGAGGCTCTTCTAAAAGAGATCAAATCCATAAGTAAAGCTGCACCTAAAAAGCAAGAGTGGCAAGTAATGCCCAAGAAGCAAGAAGGGGAAGCCGTGCCATCTTCAAGCAAAAATGATGATGAGCCTGCTAAACCTACAACAATCAAAGAGAGTAGGACATCCCCAAAATGACCAAACACACCTGTCTTCCAATACATCCAGATGTCGAAAAGAAAGAATGGCCAATACCCGTTCAAAACTGGAACAAGCAAAACCGACACACAGTTACACAAGGATGATGTAAAGTTGCTCAAGACAAATGCAATTTTACCTCTAACACAACCAGGCGATGCTAAGGCTTCAAAACCACTGCAAGGCTTCGTAAAACCTTGGCCAAAGGGGGTGGAAACAAGCTCTTTTCTAACTAAGAAGACCGAAGAAGATTTCGACCCAAACGCCTACAAACTCATGTCAAAGGCTGGGTACGATTTCGCTTCCTGCTCAAATCTTGGAAAGAAGGTTTCAAACACCGTTAATGACAAAGAACGTGACCTCACCGAGACTCAAAAGAAGTTGAAGGAACATGGTTACGGAGTTGACAACAACAAAGCTAAACTTAGCTTCACACCAAATGCACCTATAAAGATTTCAAGCAAAGCAAAAAACGTTAGCGCTCAACACATCAACATGAACATTGAACAAGATTAAGAGGAGCCTAAACTCGCCATTCGAACGTCAGTCTTCAATAGGATGAATCGTTCAAGACCCAGAATTTCAGCACTTAATCGCATTGGTGGTCAAGACCAAACCTAGAAGCTTAATATGCCAACATCCCAAATCTCTGTTTTCGAAAGGTTGTCAAAGCCTAAGAAACAAAGTAACATAGCTAGCTCCCTTCCGCGATGGTTGGCTCTGGAAAGACTTGAAGAAACCAATAAGCCTTCTAGAAAGAGGAAGAAAAGCTCGACGGTTTAGTAAAAAAGACAATGTTCGAAGCTTGATTCCTTCAAGAATGAAGCGCCAAGCAATCTTGGATGTTGACACAAAATGACCACTAAAGGTAAGAAGGTGCACCATTATCCACATTGCATTTACATAGTTAGTTTCTATTTGTTATAGTGATTTAAGCTATTTTCATGTGTTTGTAGGTTTAAAAGGCAAAAGAGGCAAGAAAGTGCATTTTAGAGCTATTTGGAGCAGTTTTGGGCTTGGAATGGATTGCACATGCATGGAGCAAGGTGGATGGACGAATTTGATGATTAAGAGAGGCTAGGAATGTGCTTAATATCTGGAGAAACAAATTTGGAAGCATTGAAGATAAGGTATCAACTACAAAGAAGGAACATTATCTAAACAACCTTATCTTATCCAAACATTATCTAATCTAATCTTATCTTATCATATCCTAATATTTTGCTACCTTAATTCCTGCTGTAAGGGGAACATCCAAATGACATTAGAACACCTAAATATCAGGTTTCTAGAAGCCCTATCCTTCTCCTACATTGGTGCCGCACCCCTTAGCCCTTGTTCTTCTAGAAACCTGCCATGATACCCTTTCTAAAAGCCTTATTCCTGATCCTAAATGTATGCCGCAGGTTCCTAACCTTTTCCCGCTTGGTTTCTGCCAAATCCTAGTCTTTTTCCTTTAGGATTGTGCAATCCTTTTCCTTTCAGAAATTGTGCAAAACCCTAGCCTATAAATACTACATTCTGCCGCATAAATCAACCACCACCCTCATCCATCCATACATTCATTCAAGCATTCATTCATTCACCCACCTCTCATCACAATTCACACCACACATCCATCATACACACAAATCCCTACTGTACCGCAGCAAGGAAGGAAGAAGGAGCCACCTGAAGCCATGCTTGCCATTTAATATGCTAGATTGTTGGAGCGTTTCTAGGTGTATTCTACTCTTTGTTTTCAATGTTTAAATTTAATTATCTTTGTTTTGCGAACATGAGGAACTAATTTCTTTTTAGCTAGAGGTGAATTCAAAGCCATGAATATATATGTGATATGAATTGATTTCCTCTAGTTATTGTTTCTTGAGTCTTGAATGTGATTGGTTTATCTGAGTTATCAAAACTTGTTTATGTATGTTAATTGAGGGTCGACACTTAATTTCCATGCATGAATTTGATGCTAGAGTATAAGGGAGTTTCACCTAATCGTTATGAACTTATATTCACAAGTAGTGGAAGTCACTACTCATGATTGTGTTAAGTAAATCCTTGGTATGAGTATCATGCTTTTCATAGTTACGAATGCCTCGTCAATGCTTATGGTTTTCAAAGAACTTAATGACCTTTGATATGTCTTTCTATCATGCTTTTCATAGTTAGGGAACTTGATAAGGATAATTTGGTTGTGATGCGTATCCCATCCAATTCAATGAATTTAGGAAAATCTGAAATTTAATTTGTGCTTTTCACAACTAATTTGGGTCATTATCATTCATGGTTTAAAGGAATAATAACTGGAAATCGATTTATATGCATATGTGTCATGTGTGGAGAAGGACCCTCTAGCTAGCCATTCACCCATTTAAACACCCAATTTCGTCCAAAGTTGTTTAGAATCTTTAATTTACTTGTCTTTACTTTAAATTCGTCAAAAACTCAATCCCCTTTACTTTGTTGTGTCAAATTAGTTAGAACCTGTTTAAATTGGTTTCTTTTTAGTGTTTCAATCAACATAAGTTAGAATTCGTCCAAATTACTCCTTAGGTCTTGTTTTGAGTCAATTTAACTTAGTTTGTGTGTTTTGAGTCTATTTAGCTTAATTTGAGTCATATAAGTCTAGTTAAGAGTCTTAGAGTCTAGTTTTCTGTTTTTAATTTTAAACTTGTGTTTTTAAGTCAATTTAGAGTAGATTAGCATCCCTAGTTAATCCCCGACCTAGAACGGTCCCTACTTTCATATACTACAGCTATCTTAATAGGGTTTAATTTGTGTGCTATTATATATCACATCACACACTGGCCAATCTTTACATCAACAAGCCCAAGTGGATGACACTGAAGAGGAGGTCCAAGACGTCTTCCACATCACGATCCAAAAAGGCAAAAAAGATGAAATCCCTGAAGAAGTTGTCATTGTTGCACCACCACATCTCGAGGATGGGGGCCAAGCCATGGTTGATGATCTCAAGGAGCTCAACTTAAGCACAAAAGAGGGGCCTAAGCCTATCTTTGTAAGTGCGTTACTAAGTGCGGACGAGATAGAGAAGTACTACCAATTGCTAATAGAGTACAAAGATGGCTTTGCTTGGACCTACAAAGAAATCCCGGCCTTGACCCTACCATTGGCATACATTATCTTGCAGTTAAGCCTGGAACACAACTAATAAAGCAAACTCAAAGACGCTATCGATCCGAGCTCATCCCACAAATTGAGGCTGAGATTGACAAGCTAATCAAAGCAGGCTTCATTCAAGAGGTGCAGTACCCTAAGTGGATCTCCAACATTGTCATTATCCTTAAGAAATCTAGACAAATACATATTTGCGTAGATTTTCAAGACCTGAACGATGCTTGCCCAAAGAATGACTTTCCCTTGCCAATTATCAAAATTATGATGGATGCAACCATTGGCCATGAGGCACTATCATTCCTGGACAGCTCTCGAAGACGAGGAACTAACAGCCTTCCGCACTCCAAAAGGTACCTACTATTACAAGGTAATGCCCTTTGGCTTGAAGAATGATGGAGCTACATATCAACGTACCATGCAGAAATCTTTGATGATATGCTTCATAAGAATGTCGAATGTTACATTGTTGATGTGTTGGTCAAGACAAAAAAGAGATCAAATCACTTGAAGGATTTACGAATATTGTTCAAAAGGTTGTGAAAATACAACCTTAAGATGAACCCGTTGAAGTGTGCATTTGGTGTCATGTCAGGGAAATTCCTCGGCTTCATCATCAAACATCGCGGGATTAAGGTTGATCAATCTAAGATCAAGGTCATCCAAAGTATGCCAGAGCCAAGGAACCTACAAGAGTTGAAAAGCTTACAAGGACGGCTCACCTTCATCAGACGGTTTATCTCCGACCTGGCAGTGCGTTGTCAACCGATCAATCGACTCATCAAGAAGAATGTTCCGCTCGTATGGGACGAAGCATGCCACAATGCCTTTGAAAGCGTAAAAAGGTATTTATAGTGTCTGCATGTCCTGGGGGCGCCTATGCCTAGGAAGCCGCTCATATTGTACATCACTGCTCCGGAAAGTTCAGTTTGAGCACTTTTAGCGCAAGGAAATGAAGACCAAAAGGAAAGAGCACTTTACTACCCAAATAGAACTCTCACTGGCACCAAGCTCAACTACTCACCGATTAAGAAGATGTGCCTTGCCCTAGTCTTTGCCATCCAAAAGCTAAGAAACTTTATGCATGCTTACACCATCCATTTGGTTGCTAAAGCTAACCCGGTCAAATACGTCATGTCCAAACCAGTTTTGACAGGGTGACTAGTTAAATGGGTGTTGTTTCTCAATCAATATGAGATCATCTACGTCCCAGCTAAATCCATCAAAGGACAAGAGCTAACAAACTTCCTTGTCGATCATCTAACCTCGGTCGACTAGAAAATCTCAGACGACTTGCCTGACGATGAGGTGTTCTACGTCGACATCTTTTCGACATGGACGATGTTCTTCGATGGATCTGCACGAGCAGATGGAGCGGGGGTAGGAGTATTATTCATGTTGCCACAAAGCGAGCTATGTACCAACAATGTCGCTAAGTACCAAGCGCTGATCATCGGACTCCAAATGGCAATCAACATGAAAATCATAACCCTAGAAGTATATGATGACTCCAAGATTATAATCAATCAACTCTTGACTAAATATGAAGTGAAGAAAGATGATCTCATCCCATACTTCCAACTAGCAACTCAACTGCTACAAAAGTTAGAGGCCGTGACACTAGAATATGTGCCAAGAAAAAAAAAATCAAATGGCGGATGCTCTTGCTAACCTAGCCTCGAGTATAACACTAGGATAAGACGAAGCTACAGACGTGCCAGTTCGCCAAAGATAGGTGATCTCACTCATCACTAAAATGCTACTGGATGATACAAATGTCATCTTAGTACTTCCAGTCAACACTGAAGAGTGAAGACAGCTGCTGATCAACTACTTGGAGCATGGAAAGCTTCCGAACAATCCTAAACACCGCTCTAAAATACGTCGATGAGCACTTTGCTTCCTCTACTACTAAGGAACACTCTACCGACGCTATTTTGAATAAGTACTTCTAAGATGCCTAGGTGAGGAAAAAGCCAATTAAGCCATGAAAGAAGCACACTCAGGCGTATGCGGAGCGCATCAGTCTGGACCAAAATTACACTTCTAGCTCAAGAGAATGGGTTACTACTGGCCGAGCATAATGAAGGACTGCCTAAAACATGCCAAAATATGCTAAGCCTGCATAGGGATTGGACGTCATAAGACCAATCTCACCAAAGTCATCTGCAGGAAAAGCTTACATCCTAGCCGCAACTGACTACTTCTCCAAGTGGGCTAAAGCCGTACCCCTAAGAGAAGTCAAGAAGGAAACTGTCGTCCGTTTCATCAAAGAGCATATCATCCACAGATATGGTGTACCTCACCACATCATCACCAACAACGGAAAATAGTTCTCCAACCGACTCATGGATGAGCTATGCGAGAAATACAAGTTCAAGCAGCACAAGTCTTCCATGTATCATGCTCCAACCAACGGTCTTGCAAAAGTATTCAACAAAATGTTGTGCAACCTCCTAAAGAAGGTAATTGGCCAAAAAAAAAAAAAAAAAAAAAAAAGAGATTGGCAGAAAAGAATAAGCGAAGCACTTTGGGCATATAGAACTACACATAGGACTCATGCCCAAGCTACTCCTTATTCTCTCGTATATGGCATAGAAGCTGTTCTACCGTTCGAAAGTCAAATCCTTTCACTAAGGATGCCTATACAAAAAGACTTGACTGAAGATGAAAACATAAAGCTACGACTTCAAGAGTTGGAAGCACTAGATGAAAGGAGACTCAAAGCTCAACAACACTTGGAATGCTACCAAGCACGGCTATCCAAGGCATTCAGTAAGTAGGTCCGCCTAACGTCTTTCCAAACTGGAGATCTTGTCTTGGCATTACGAAGGCCCATCATCACAACTCACAAGACAAAAAGTAAGTTCACATCAAAGTAGGATGGACCATATGCAATACAAAAGGTCAACAACAACGGCGCTAACTTAATTATGACGGAAGACAGCTTGAAGATCCACCCCATTAATGGTAGATTCTTGAAGTGCTACTACCCCTAAAACAAACGTACCATGCTCTTTGCCTGCATGAGCCTAAACTGTACACGGTACAATGCTCGTTGTTCAAACGAGCATAAACTGTGTACAGTAAAACAAAAAAACCATCACTCATGTAAACTACATCATAACTTGATCCCTTCTCAACCAAAGGTACGTAGGCAATTTGAAACTTCAAAACTTCAAGTAAGGTCACATCATCAACAAAAACATAAACACTTTGAAGAATAAAGAGCAAACTCAAAATGTGAATACTTTATTTCTTTAAAAAGAAGGATTTGGCCAAAGCTTTATTACAAAAATGAGCAAAAGCAAAGAAGGCTTAAAGTAAAAAATAAAATAAAAAATAAAAAAATGGAAGATGTTACTTGAGAGCTATGTCCCTAAAACTACAGTGACGATCCTCAAGCAGGCCTTCCAAAGTCTTTAAGGTCTCCACATCAATGGAAGACAAGGTGGGTAACTCCATAGCCATGCCTTTCTCTTGCTGTAGACGTTAAATCTCCTCTTGTTACGGGAAAAGTGTAGCTTCTTGCTCCGAGAGAACACCTTCAAGTCATGATGCTTCAATTCCCAACTGCTCACACTCTCGCACCAACACTTCTAGACGCACCTGGACGAAAGCTAAAGAAGTCCCTATGACTTGATAATCTTCCGAAGCAGCTTGCTGAGAAGACAGGACTTGGGCAATTGATAAGTCTATTGCCACAAGTTTTTGAGCTATAACATCTGGACTCAACTTTGTCGAGGAAATAACATGCAAGGAAGAATACTCAGTCAAGGCGGCCATAAGTTTGGCAATTTCGACTCTCAAGGGTGAAAAATCAACGTTATATTGTTAATCGCAAAAACAAGCTTCGACAAATGCTCCTTAAGCAACGCAAGGTCTTCTAATGGGCACTTTGAAATCCTCTCCTCAATATGGCTCTTGATATCCATGGCCGCACAAAGGTTGATGCGATGGATAAACTGCTCAGTACTACTAATGTTCGGCCCTCTCAGAACATCTCAAACTAGCTGGCAAAGGTGTTGGACGCATGACGGGCTCTTACATACATTCACCTACACACAGCAAACTTGGGTAACTTGGCGGATTCGGAACAAGTTGTGCACCAGGTGGATCCTCAATCTCCTCGTCTGTAGATAAATTGCCTCCAAATAACATCTCTGTATAGGAATGAACGCCCACGTTCGCCAAATCAAAAGAACAAGAAGGCTCAGCCTAAAGAAGACAAAGAAAGATGTTAGAAACAAAAGGTAAAATAATGAAAGCAGAAGAAATCACAAGAAAGAACGAAATACGTAGATCTTTCTCAAGTGACACAAGGCCATCAAATTGAAGATGCCTAAACATTTTCTTCTTCTTATGATGAAAATTAACGTCGTTATCAACCTGAGCACCTTCAAGTGGTCGCTTGTTTAAAATTTGTTGACGCTACTCTAAAGCAAGTCCATCTTCGTGCGAGTCAACTTCATCACCCACCTCTTCAGAAGCATCCAAATGTTGAGAATACAAGCACAAGCGTTAAGGAGTTAAAACCATAGGTCTATCTTGCAAATGAGCTACACTCGCGTAATCAAAAGGTACCAGCTGCGTAGGATTCACTGAACAACCCTTTCTCGGCACATCATTGTGTGAATGAGAAGAAATGGTACCATTTGCCATCCCCAAGTTTTCATGATGTACCTTTGACCACCAACTTACGTATGCACAGATCAATGGATTACTCTTGAACTCATCCTTGGCTGACAAGGTGATAGAAGCATTTGTACATACACAGGTACAAGACTCCCAATGCATATACACAGCTTGCAAGGATTCCGATTGGGCGTTTTCCATCAGCTCGCCTGGCATGTGTTAGACAAAACCAAATTGCCTGCTGAAACAGTGAGGACTATACGGCTGAATAATACATGGGTCTCCTTGTCGCAAAGAAACATATCCCAAGCACGGACTCATAAAATAAGATAAGTCTAAGAAACAAAGGTACGAATCATCTATGAGGCCTCGCCGTGTCGAGCCAACCCTTGCTAGATGGTCCATTCTCAAACCTTCATAGCTTCTAAACAACACTTGTGCCTGCAAATTATCAAGGCTCTTTGCAGAAAGTACGCCAGAATACTTTGTCATCAAAGGCCCCGACTTGATTGGAGTTGATGAAAAAGGCCTCGACTTGTCTAAAGTTGACGAGGAAAAATGAGTTTCAAAGTACTCACCTAACCAACCATACATATAGTGGTAGGGAAGTACCGCAGCACAATCTTCGGTACTCGCTGAGTTCGAAACAATGCTCAAGCCATCATAACTAATGGCTAAGACTGGGAAACATATATTCCGTTTCGCCTTGCCTTGAGGGCTTACGGGTCCATGGGCATAATTGAACAAGGCTCAAGCAAGGCTAAAAGATTTTCCTACGGCCATCTTGCTAGCCACTTTGAAGACATCAGGACGAATAAAGTTGATGTCATCTTTGGGGAAAACAAACTTACAAAGCCAACAAACTAAGAAAGCGAATAGGTAAGATTCTTCTATATGTTCTGAGGCTACGCCAAGTTAGTCAAACGCTTTCAATTCGAGAGGGGTACGATACCTTACTGAACCTATAGCGCCTGACGGGTCTACGTCTCCCTTTGGCTTAGTTGTCTTGTTGCGGCCACTTTTCTTCGAATGCCTCTTGTACTTCATGGAACCCCAATACCAAAATCGAATCCATGAAGATATCTTCACGCCTAGCTTACCCTAATGCTCCTGAGAAAGCTTATGAAACGCCTAAAACAAACAACGGTAGCTCGTAGGCAATCCTTGGCTATTTCAATGAGAAAATTCCTCCACGCTGGAAACAACCTCGTCGTAAAACTTACCTTAGATTGGCAAGCCTCCTATCTTGTGGAGATCCCAAAGTGAAATCAACATCTCCCCTTATGCCGTGTGAAGTGTGTAGGTTGCAGAACACTAATGCTAAAAGAATGCATAAAGGACGAAAGATGGTGATCATAACTAAACAAAAATGCGTACATAGTGTGATAAAGGCCCATATTAGTAAACACATCTTTGGATCGGCTCAAGACATCTTCAAGCCACTTCCTATACAACTCAGCAAAGATGGTTTCTCCAATAGTTGGCAAAATGTTATTCTAAGTCACAGCTCCGCTACGAGTGTAATCACTAAGAAGCTCGAACGAAGCCAAAGGATTGTCACGAACATGGTGCAAAGGGTTCAAGATAAGAATTCTCAATGAAGAGCAAGTGCCTTAGGGCCAGTTAACAGCGCACAAAGCTTCAACATCATTCCTTTATCTTGTGAATCGCCTTCCTTCGCAAGAATGGTGATTGTGTTGCTTTTAAAGCACTTGAAAAAAAAAATACCATGGCTGTAATGGAAAAAATCAGCCACAAAGCTCGAGCAGCAAGGCAATGAGGGTAGCTACAAGACGGTCCTTTAAAGCATGTTACAGTAGCAAAGAAAACCAAAATGCTACTCAATCGCATTACGCAACCCTGCATCGATTACTTAAGCAGTTTCTTGCACTACACGGCAATGTCACCAATGAAGGAAAACTTTGACCAAAAGGCACTACACAACATAACCCTGCTGCAGACTTTTGCACACACCACATGGTAAAAAGTGCCACACTGCAACAAGCACCAAGCAACAAAAAGCATAATTACGGTAAGGCAACAAGCAATGCAGTTGCTGTGCAATTATATATATATATATATATAATGGTCTCCCGAGAGCATTCCCAGTTGGGAGAAAGAGAAGGGCAGAGTCAGCTAAACCAGGCATCGTAGACGAAGCCACCATGCCAGAGGAAGCTTTTAAGGTTAAAACCCGGGTTCTGATCTGCTACGTGTTCTTCACCTTCTTCTTCCTTTCTACCGTCGGTCTGGTTGAAGGTTAGAGCTTCTCTACTTTGCAAAGAACAAGACAATTGGTTACTGAAGTAGGAGAAGGTAGCAATTCTTTTATAAAGCCACAAAAGGCAAATAAGTGGAAGACCCATGCTCTCCACCTCGCTTCTCCGGCGAAGAATCATACTCCTGAGTTCTCAAGAATGGGGAAAAGAAAAAATAAATTAATTATAAAAGTTTAATTGTGCACGACACAATGTGACCAATATATAAGACAAAAGATCTTTGGTGCATAAGGCACCACCTTAAAAATAATAAATAATAAAAAGGTTTTTGGTGCTTCATGCTCCATAAGAATAAAAATAAATAAAGGCAACTGGAATGGTGCCCAAATTTAATTTTTTTAAAAACCAAAAAAAAATACATGGTAATAAAGCTTATTTATTGATATCTCTGAACAAATAAAATTAAAGATATGTGACCAAAAAAAAAAAAAAAAAAAAAAAAGGGAGCCTTCACAAAGGTTGCTATAGGAAGCCTCAATACTTGGCAGAACCTCTAAAGAAGGAGGCACCAGAAGTTGATTATTTGGAGCTTCAACACTTGGCAGAACTCCAGAGGACGAAGGCAATAGGTGCCTTTGGAATAAAGCCACAAACATCCGATGGTCACTTTGAATTCAACCTTCGGATTCCTGAAGCTGGCCAAGCTTTCTTTTCATGCTCATTGAGTAACTATTTGCGAGCATGTGTAGCTCTCTATTTTCATGCTTAAGCCCTCTGATTTCCTATCTGAGACTTGCCACCTCAACCGTCAATGATTTAACCTGGCGAGTTCGAGCAAGATGGCTTTGGCCCATATTCAATGATTTAACCTGGCGAGTCTTGAGTACTCATCTTCAACTGCTAATGTACTTCCAGAGAAGATACCACATATGCTTGGAGAACAGATAAGGCAAGTGAAAATGATACATCAAGCTTGTGGATAATCAACAAGCACAACAATTGCACGTGCTGATTTATCCCCAACAAAGTCAAATCTCACTTGCCAAGTGAAACTGCTCATGGTCCCATTTAAATTCAAGATCAAACCTTGATGGCGCTTGAAGAAATCACAAGTCCAATTCAAGATCAAGTCTCCATCACCCTTGAATCAAATTCAGCTCTAAATAAAATGAGTAATATTCCGACCTTTGGAGGAAACTAGAAAACCCTCCAGCCCAGTTCAAGATTAAGTCTGTGGAAAGTCAACAAGCGCAACAATACATGGGCCGATTCATCTACTACCAAAACTAAAGATCATCCACAAAGTGAAGCTCCTCGTGGTCCAATTTCATTCAAGATCAAGCTTCGACGGCCTTTGAAGAACTATCCAGCCCAGTTCAAGACTAAGCCTCAACGGCCCTTGAAGAAATTTCCAAGCCCAATTCAAGATCAAGCCTCAATAGCCTTTGAATCGACATATACATTGAGGGACTTCAAAACACATCTTCTACACGTGACAATTACATGTATATGATGCACCTTGAATTGGGGGGCATTTGTAGACAATGAAATTTTAGTGAAATAAATATTGACCAACGCATTAAAATTTCAACGTACCGAAACATACATGTCACATGCCACATGTCATATAAATTGTACACGTAGCATGTGACTCAACAAAAATCAAATGAGTCATCAAGAAGGACACATGTCAACACTTGGCGAAAGGATTTATTTGATCTGATTATTATATTCAAAATTAAGGCTTGAAAAACTCTATAAATAGCAAGCCATTTCATTCATTCCAGGAGACCAATTGACATACATTTTCTCTACTCCCAAATTGGAAAAGAATTCATTCCCCAAAATCCTTGGAACTTTGAAACTCTAAAGCTCTCAAGCATCCAACCTCCCAAATTCCCAAGAATTCCAAAGATCGAGAAAGCTCTCTTTGTTCTTCGTCAACACCTTTGAAGAATCAACAAGCGCCCCTACACGTGCCGATTCTTCCTTCACCACAAGCCAAATCCTTGCGGCCCTCATTCATCCAAGATCAAGTCACCGTGACCCTTGGATCAACGACACCCTACATCCTTAGAATCAACAAGCACAACCACACGTGCCGGTTCTTCGTACGCCTTAAGCCAAATCCTTAAGGCAACTGTTCATCCTAGATCAAGCCTCGACAGCCCTTGGATTAACAGCACATTCATAAATCTACACCTTATGGAGATCGAATTAGAGGATTAAAGTTGTGAAAAAGATTGTAACCCCAAATCATTAATACAAACAATTTCTTTGTACACGTGTTCTTGTCTCATTTGTCACATGAGTCTTCGTGTTTACAGTAATACCTAAGCATGCAGTCTAAACATGCAACGCAAATCAGAATTTAAACTTGGACCTACTCGCTCCACTCTCTCCCATGAAAATTAATTTATAGACAATTTCAAATTCTAGATTACATTCATTCTACAATTCAGAGGTCTAGGTAATAAAAAAGGGTCCACAGTCCAAGTAATTAGATTATTCAGTCGATTCAATTCAAGGGGGCATGAAACCAAGGAACAAATACACATCAATATCTTTGAAAGTTTCAGTTTTATGGATCCATAGAGGTAGTTCGCAGTATAAATGCATGATATGCACCATAACAGGGGATGAAAATAGTCCAAAATTTGTACCTTTCTTTCTTAGATTTGCAAACATTACTATCATCTGTGATCACGTTCCTTTTTACCATATATTCAGTGGTACCTGCAGTTCAAAGAGATGTTCGCTACAGACTCGATGATGCATAGTAGTCATAAGTCCAACCTAAATATCAGTGCAGGAAATGAGTTTATTACCTTTTATTCTTGAATCCGAGAACATTGAGATGTTTTCTGGGTTTTATTTCATCGGCGTAGTACTGGGCAGTTGCAGAGTCTTATGGTTCTTTGCTTTCACCTCTGCTTACTGTTCTTTACCACATGATTACAAACCATCCGTAAGCATGACAAACAGATATCAAATCTTAGGAATCCATAAATCATCTAGTCACTATAGATTTCATGCTTCATGAATTTGCAAGTTTTTTGTAGAACAAGGAAGGAAGGAAGAAGATTTGTATATTTCTGACATTAGAACCTCAAGATCTCCATCGTCCTGTTGTGTTAAGATTTTAGTAATCTTTCATTAATGAACACTTGGATTTCGAATGGAGCAAGAAGAATAGAATGAAGCAGAGTGAGAGAGAAGAATATTCACAACTACAACATTCTAACCATTGTAGAATGATGCTCCACCTTCATATATTCATTCATTCCTTGCATCAGTCATCATCACCATTCAAATACATAAACCATTGTGATTGCGACACATGGCAGTTACAACGCATTTTAGTCATTGAAAATGAAAACTGATCTAGGACCCTACACTTGGCATATGAGCTTAAGCTATCTCAACATAAAACAATTTCAAAAAAGAACAAATAGGAATTTACTAAGTAAATCATTTATTAACAAGAAATTAGTAAGCAATTTACTTTTCAACACTCCTTTCTAAACTGCTAACTAATTTCACACCAAGTAAACATCTTAAGTTATTGAACCTTTCATTGGGAAGAGCCTTTGTGAAAATATCAGCAATCTGATCTTCACTTTTGCAATAGATCAAATCAACCACACCTTCTTGAATTGCATCTTTAATGAAATGAAACTTCCTATCAATGTGTTTAGTCCTTTGGTGAAACACTAGATTCTTAAACATGGCTATAGCTTATGTGTTGTCACACAATAAGGAAGGTTGCAGCAACTTACTTTTCTCCAAAGTCCTCGAGCACAAATCTAAGCCAAATGGCCTGAGAGGTTGCTTCAACTGCACTAACATACTCTGCTTCTGCAGTTAAAAGTGCTACGCTATGCTGCTTAACCGAAGCCCATGAGAATACTCCACTCCTAAATGAAAAAGCATACCCTGAGGTGTTTTTCATATCCTCCTCAAATCCACTCCAATCACTATCACAGTAACCAATCAATAAAGCAGACTTTCCAACCACATATTCAATCCCAAAGTCAATTGTTCCTTGGATATACTTTAGGACTCTTTTAGCAGCTCCATAATGCTTCTTAGAAGGCCTGTGCATAAATTGTGCAAGCAAACTAGCAAAGAACATAATATCTGGCCTAGTTGTTATTAAGTACAAAAGGCTCCTAACAATTTTCCTAACAAACACTTATATGCAGGTTCACTTCCATCATTTCTTCTCAATTTATCAGTTGCAACCAATAGAGTGCTCACTAGCTTATAGTCTTTAAGCCCAAATTTATCCAAGAGAGTCAAAGCATACTTTTTATGGTGTATAAATATACTCCCTTCAGTTTGAGTTACCCCCATTCCAAGAAAATGATGAAGTAAACCTTAATCTGACATCTCATATTTGCACATAATCTCAACCTTGAATTCTTCCATCATTTCTACACTACTCCCTGTGTACACTATGTCATCAACATAAAGCACCAACATCATCCTTGTTTCTCACATATAAAGTTGCTTCACTTAAGCTTCTGTGAAAGCCACAATGAATTAGGTATGTGTCAATTTCATTATACCACGCCCTTGGTGCCTGTTTTAGACCATTGAGGGTCTTTCTCAGCCTATACACCTTGTCTTTAGCCCTTTTAATCATAAAATCATCAGGTTAGTCCACATATACCTCATCGACGAGAACACCATTAGAAAGGCTGATTTAACATCCAATTGCCACAATTTCCAACCTTTATGTGCAGCTAGTGCAATGAGTGTCCTAATGGTATCGAACCTTGCCACAAGGGCAAAGGTTTCATTAAAGTTAACCCCAAGTTTCTATGTGTAGCCGTTGGCTACAAGTCTAGCTTTGTGTTTTTGAATGGAACCATCAAGATTCATCTTTGTTTTGTAGACCCACTTCACTCCCACAATTGGTTTGTTGCATGGCCTATTAACTAACTCCCAAGTAGAATTCTTTTCTATCATCAACATCTCTTTTGTCCTAGCCTTTTTCCAAGCTTCATCTTTAACTGCCTCACTAAAATCTTCAGGTTCTATAATGCTCATCTTGCATTAAGCATATACATCACTCAAACTCTTCCATTTCTTTATAAGTTTCTGAGAATAAAACTGAAGAACCAAGAGAACTAGATTCCTAAGATGTATGTAGGTCTTTAGTTGTTTATGATCTTAGAGAAGATTGCATAAACTGAGGTGAGTCACTCGACTCAGAATCAAGCTCAGTTATCCTTGAGCTTCCATCAGCATTCCAAGGAATAGAAAATTGCACTGCCTCATTAGATTCCCAGTTCCACATTACTTTCACATCAAATATCACATTTCTTGATAATTCAACCTTCTGCGGTCTCAAGTTGAAAACCCAATATCCCTTTTCACAGCTGCCATACCCAACAAATACTCAATTCTCACCAGTTTCCTCAAACTTATGTCTTTTCTATGAAGGAATGTGAATATAACACAGAGAACCAAATATCTTCAAGTGTTTGACACCTGGTTTGCTTCCATTAAAAGCCTCAAATGGAGTTATGTTATTCAAAGAACTTGTTGGACAACGATTTTGCAAATACACAATTATATTCACAGCTTTAGCCCAAAACTTCAAGGGAATCTTCTTTTGATACATCATAGTTCTAGCCATCTCAATCATGGTTTTGTTCTTTCTCTCTGCAACATCGTTTTGTTGTGGAAAGTAGGCAGCAGTTAGCTGCCTTTCTAACCCCATATCTTCCCAGAACTTAGAAAACTCTAGGGATGTGTATTCTCCACCCCTGTCACTCCTGAGTTTCTTAATTTGGTAGCCTCTATGTAGCTCAACCATGGATTTGAACCGTTTGAAAATGTTGAAGACTTAAGACTTATGTCGTAAGAAAAACATCAAACACATTCAGTGCGGTCTTCAATAAATGTGAGAAATAATCTGTTGCCTCCAAGAGTGGTTATCTACATTGGACCATAGATATCAGAGTGAATAAGTTCTAGAGGTTGTGATGCCCTCCAAGTCTTTCCCTTGTCAAATGGTTCCTTATGACCCTTCCCTGTAACACATCCAAAGCAAACATGCTTAGAAACTTGTAGTCAAGGTAAACCCTGCACCATTTCCTTCTCTTGCAGGAGCATCAAACTAATGTAGTTTAGATGTCCATATCTTCTATGGCACAACCAAGATAAGTCTTCAACAGTTGCTCTATTAGCCATGTAAGGAGTGACACATTCCAAACTTAAGGAAAGCATCTGTTTCCTTTCATTGTGACACTTGCAATCAAATCTTCCATCTGTCTATCTCCATAAATATCAACCATGTAATCATTAAACACAAGCTAATATCCATGTTCTACCATCTGCCCTACACTCAATAAGTTTTCATCCAACCCAGGTACAATCATAGTCTCTTTGATATACCTAGTCACACCCTTCATCTCCATAACCAATGTGTCTTTGCTTATGGACTGCACTAAATCTCCAGTGCCCATTTTAACTCTACACTTAACATTCTTATCAACATCAATAAGAAAAGACTCATAAGAGGTCATATGGTTGCTACATGCACTGTCTACATACCATATATTCATATTCCTTCCAATAGTAGCAGAATGACAAGCATAAAGCATGGTTGTAGATTCTATTACCTGATTTGTAAAGTTTACAAGCTTTCCAGCCTTGTTTGGTTGATCATAGTCCTTGATAAGGTGACCAAATCGATGGCATCCATGGCATTTTAGCTTCCCTTTAAATCAATAACTTATCACAATGCTTGCATTTTCCCTTAGACTGGTCAGATTTTCCTCCCTGATCATATTTACCACCTTAGTTAGCAAGATTCTGAGGTTTAGGATCCCATTTCTTTCCCTTCGATTTCCAATTCTTCTTTGGTTTAGAATTACCAAAAGATGAATGTGGCTGAGTTCCCTTTGGATTCACATTCATACTACTGAAAACTCTCTCTGGATTCACACTCATACTACTGAATGCTCTCTCAGTGGTACTCCCAGCATGCCTATTAAGGCATTATGCAACTCCTTTTAACGTTGCAATTAGTTCTTGTACCTTAATAGTTTCAATGTCCTTAGTTTGTTCAATCACATAACAAACAAGATCAAATTCCTTAGTTGAGCTTATGAGCAATTTCTAAACTAATCGCTCTCTGGGTAAATCTTCCACACAACCCTTCATCTGATTCACTAACTCGAGAAGACGAGTGAGATACACAGACAAGGTGTCATCATCCCTCATCCTTATGTACTCGAAATCATGACATAAACCCTGCAACTTAATGGATCTCACTTGCTTATCACCATGAAATTTCTGGTGTAGAATATCCCAAGCACTCTTTGAGGTCTCTTCATTTGAGATTTTTGGAAAGATGTCATCTAGGACAACTACTTGGATGATACCCAGTGCCTTAGCATCCTTTATTAGCTTTTCGTTCAGAGCTGCTGTCTCTGAATCCGATGACCCTTCCACTTTGACCTTTTTCCCCTTCGATTCTGGAATTTTAAGATCCTTTTTCAACTAAATCCTAGATTCCACGTGATTTAAAAATAGTTCTCATTCGGATCTTTCAAAATTCATAGTTGTCACCATTGAATATTAAAGCCCAAAGATCACTACTACCTGACCCAGCCATTTAAGACCTGAATCGATGAACTAAGTCAAAAATTTCACGTTGGATTTCTAAGCACATCACTCACAGATCCGACGTCCCAATTCCATATAAAACCTAGGCTCATGATACCATGTTAAGATTTGAGTAATCTTTCATTGATGAACACTTGGATTTTGAAGGGAGCAAGAAGAATAAAAGGAAACAGCTAAAGGGAGAGAATGAGAGACAACTGCAACATTCTAACTGTTGCAGAATGATGCTCCATTTTCATATATTCATTCATTCCTTACATCAGTCATCATCACCATTCAAATACATAAACCATTGTGATTATGACATATGGTAGTTACAAGGCATGTGAGCCCTTGAAAATGAAAACTAATCTAGAACCCTACACTTGGCATATGAGCTCTAATAATTGATATAACAAAAATGCCACATGGAATTATTCTAGTGAGTGAGGTTGTTAATATAGTTAGAACGATATTATTGTAATTAGCATATATGACTATATAAGAGAGAATAGGGCTCTTATTCTATCAAATCAGTTGTAATATTTCTAAAAGCAATCAATACAATTTCCTCTCTCTTTTTCCTTCTCTCTTCGATTATGTAATTCTTTGTTCTTCATAATTGTTTAACTGAAAGAAGGCTTCTGGCAATATTTGGAACATGAAGAACTTTATTGAGGACCAGAGATTGATTATCAGTTTGAATTGTAGTAGAACCAATATTTTGAATTGGTAAGCTGGAACCATTACCAATGGTTATATTCTCAAAGCCCTGATAATGAGTCACTTGTCTCAAAGCATTTATATCTGCAGTCATATGATGAGAAGCACCTGAGTCCACAATCCATAAATCCTGAGGAAGAATCTATGATGTTTGTTGTGCACTCATGGCAAAGAATGATGATGGTGGTGGTTGACCTTGAAATGCATAATTTCCCCTATGAAAACAAGCAAGTGCAGAGTGTCATCTTTTTCCACATATCTGGCATTCTACAAAAAAACCAGCTGAAGCATTGTTTATGTTTTTGTGAAAACAGTTTGCTGTAATATGACCCATTTTATTACATATCTAACATTCGATTACAACATTTGGCCTTGCTTCTATATTGTCTGACCATGATCTTGCTCCATTCTATGTTTGTCTTAATCATGCAGAATAGTAATTATTCCCATTGGTATACCCTCTTCCTCTGAAACTGTTATTGCTCCTATAGATGTTGCCATTATTCTTATAGTGATTACCATTGTTGGTCCTGTAACCATTTTAAAATTCTAAGACTTGAATCCTTGTTGATTTCCAGAACTAGACTGACCTATAAAACCATAACCATAAGACTGATCATGATGTCCTGGAGGAAATGACAGTGATGCATTTGGACCAAATGTCTGACTCTCAACACAGTTTTGATGAGAATTACGAAATAAACTATGTGATTGCTGAATAATTGTACCCCCTGTAGTAGCAGGTATATGATCATGACTCTAAGAATTAGATGAAGATGCACCATGTGATGATCCATATCCTTGACCATATATGACACAACCTGAACTAGCAGACTAACCAGAATGAGAGCCCTAGACAAACAGATTAACCACATTTTGAGATAACAAATTAATTTCTCCCTCAATCTCCTTTTCGATACCAAGTAATTGTGCATGAAATTCTCTCAAAGTTATTGAAGACTCCCTTGCCAAAATCACAGTTCGAATGACAAAATATTCTTTTGGCAAACCAGCCAAACCAACAATTATAACATCATTATCAGATACTGTCTCCCCTGCAGCCATTAACTGATCCCTAATATTCTTCAGTCGCAACAAGTATTTATCAATATTATTTGTGCCCTTTTGATTGTATGTAGTTTGGTTTTCAAATGATTCACCCTAGACTTTGAAATTGAAGCATAACATTCAAGAAGATTTGACCATGCTTCAAAAGCATTTCTAGACCCAAGAACATATTACATTACTTCATCTGTTAATGTAGCAAGTAACAAACTGATAAGAGCCATTACTTCATCCTTTGTAATACCAGTTTCTGCACTTACTACATATTTCGATGCACACACAATTGTACCATCGAAGTGACCAAAGAGTTTGTACCCTTTAAGAACTGACTGAAATTGAAATGCCCATTTGGCAGAATTGTCATCTCTGAGTTTAATAGTCAGCATACCCAACAAATTCTCAACTTTGAATGAAGAAGACGCCATTAAAATGAAATCATCCAACACAAATCTACTGAAGAGAATGATACTCCAAGAAAGATATAAACCTTAACAAACACTTCACAATTCTACTAAGGAGAATGACACTCCAAGATTCACAAAAGGAATAACACATTCTGCTTTGAAATCACAAATTTTACTCTTCAACACATTCACAGATTCACAGAAAGAATGACATTTTCTTCTTCGACACTACAAATTTTAATTCCCAACACATTCATCAATTCTAGAGAATGATACTCCAAGAAATATGCAGAAAGAATGACACTTTCTAAGATCAACTCATCAAGATTCTAACAAAATCCCAAATCTCTATCGCATATAATCCAAGAGCGTGAAATTCTAACAAAAAACACCACAACTTCAGAAACAAAACATTATATTGAATCATTTAACAAAATCAAATTCACCTGATTCACCAAGGCATCTCCAGATCTCCGAATTGCATAATTTCAGATCTTCAAATGATTCCCAAAATCGTCAGACTTTCAATCTTCGAGCATAACCCTAATCAGCGGAAGACGTCGTCAAGATCGAAAGGGACGACAAGCCAATACCGACAATGATACCATATTAATAGTAAGAAGAAATTATGAAGAACAAAGAATTACATAATCAAAGATAGAAGGAGAGAAAGAGAGAGAGAGAGAGAGGAAATTGTATTGATTGTTTTCATAGGGGAAATTATGCATTTCAAGGTCAACCACCACCATCATCCTTCTCTGCCATGAATGCACAACAAACATCATAGACTTTTCCTCAAGACTCATGGATTGTGGAATCAGGTGCTTGTTGATGTGATATAAAATAACACTTAAATTAAACCCTCTTATTGACAATTGTAGTAAAGATGTAAGTAGGGATCGTTCTAAGCCGGGGATTAGGAGGGATTGCTAATCTACTCAAAACTGATTCAGAAACACAAAACTAGGCTTGAAAACACTTAACTAGACTCAAAGAACTCAAAACAAACTAGAATGACTCAAAACAGCGCAAAACAAGCAAATTGACTCAAACTAGACACTAAAGGGTGATTTGGACGAAAATTAATTTTAACTTGACTCAAAACACTTAAAAACACAAGTTTGGACGGATTCTAACTAATTTGACACAACAAAGTAAAGGGGATTGGGTTTTTGACAAATTTAAAGTAAAGACAAGTAGGTTAAAGACTTAAACAAGTTTGGCACGAAATTAGGGGAAATTATGGGTGATTGGCTAGCTAGAGGGCCCTTCTCCACACATAACACACTTGCATACAAATCGATTTCCAGTTGTTTTTCCAATAAACCATGAACCTCAACACCCCAGATTAACCGTGAACAGCACTAATTAACCCTCAGATTTTCCTTAAGTCATTGAATTGGATGGAAAACGCATTGGCAACCAAATTATTCTTCAATAGTTCCCTACATGAACAGCATAATAGAGATACAATCAAAGATCATTAAGCTTTCTGAAAATCATAAGCATTGACAAGGCATTCGTAACCATGAACAACATGATACTCTTGCTAGGAATTTACTTAACCCGATTGTGACTAGCAACCTCCACTACTTATGAATATAAGTTCATAACAATTAGGTGAAACTCACTTATATTCTAGCATAAAATTCATGCATGCAAACTAAGTAGGCCTCCTTAATCAACATTCAAGAATAAGTTCTGAATCAAACAGTTAAGTAAATTGCATTCACAATTTATGAACTCACAACTGGAAGTAATCAATTCATATTGCAAATATGTTCATGGCTTTGAATTCTCCTCTAGCTAAAACGAGTTTAGCTCCTCATGTTCACAATTAAACAAAGAAAATTTAAATTAAACATTGAAAACAAAAGATTGAATGCACCTAGAAACGCTCCAACAATCCAACAATCTTGAATGGCAGGCACAACTCCAAACTATCGTCTCCTTCCTTCCAAAATTGCTGCACAAGGGTGGTTGTATGAAATTGGGTTGTGGTGTATTATGGATGGGTTGTGTCGAAATTGTGGTGAATGATGGCTGAATGAATGAATGGTTGAACGAATCCCTGGTTTTTACGACATAAACATATATTTAAAGGGAGAGAAGGCTAGGCATTAATTAAATGTTTTGGGAAAGATTTGGACTCCAAATCCTCAAGGAAAAAGGGTAAATAAAGTCAGAATCCCAGAGAGAAAAGGGAAGGAAAGGTGCGGCATATCTTAGAGGGAAAGGGAAAGGCTTTTGCGGCATGGATTTAGAGGGAATGGGCATGCCTTGCACGGCAAGGAAAGGGATAGGTGCAGCATCCCCTTTGGGAATGGGATTTAGGCTTCTAGAACATATATTTAAGTGTCCTAAATTAATTAGGGATCCTCTTGGCAGCTGGAACATAAGTAGGAAAAGATTAGGATTGACTAAGTCAAAATAAGGTAGTTTGACTCATGTTTCCTTCTTTGTAGTTGATTCCTTTTCTTCCAAGTCTTGAATTAATTTCTTCAATTCTTTAGCAAATTCCTAGCCCTTCTTGAACTTCAATTTCGTCCATCCACCTTGCTCCATGCATGTGCTATCCATTCCAAGGCCAAAACTGCTCTAAAATGCTCCAAATTGCCTTTTCTTGCTACTTTAGTCAATTGAACCTACAAACACATGAAAATAGCTTAAATTACTATAATAAATAGAAACTAACAACATAAATGCAAGAAAACAAGCTAATTAAGTCGCATAAATATGCTCCTATCACTTGTCATCATATAGCTGCAGATATAAATGCTTTGAGATAAGTGACTCATTATCAGGGCTCTAAGAATATAACCATTGGTAATGGTTCTAGCTTACCAATTCAAAATATTGGTTCTACTACAATTCAAACTGATAATCAATCTCTGGTCCTCAATAAAGTTCTTCATGTTCCAAATATTGTCAAAAACCTTCTTTCAGTTAAACAATTATGTGCAAATAATAACAGTTGGTTTATATGTGATGAATGTGAATTCTTTGTGCAGGACAATAAGACAAGGGAGGTGGTGTATCATGAAAAGAGTAAACCAGAAAAGCTATTTCAAATTCCTATGATTAAAGTTTCAAGAGGGTTACAATCTGTATCAAAAGATCCAGTGGCTTACTTGGGAAAAATGGTGAAATCTAATGTTTAGCATCAAAGGTTAGGGCACCCGGCTCATGATAATATGACTGCTATGTTGCAATAGTCTAGGGTTGTACACAAATTAAATGATACATATATTACTTGTATTTTTTGTATTAGAGGGAAAATGTCTAGGATACCATTTCTTGTTAGAAGTGATAAAAGTTTGGTTCCTTTTGAGAAAGTTCATATGGATGTTTGGGGTCCAACTTTTGTAAAATCTGTGGAAGGATATAGATACTATGTACTTTTTGTGGATGAATATAATAGATTTACTTGGATATTTCCCCTGTGCAATAAGTCAGATATGTATGCATTTTTTGTTAAATTCTACACTTTCATTCAAGCTCAGTTTGAGATATCAATTAAAAGTTTGCAAATAGATGGTGGAGGTGAATACACTAGCAAGATACTTACATCTTTTTTGGCTGCAAAAGTTGTTATGCATTTTATTTCACGTCCCTATACTCCTCAACAGAATGGAATATCTAAGAGGAAACATAGACATGTTGTTGACACTGCTCTCACTCTATTGAATGCTTCTGGTTTAAGTAGTGAATTCTAGAATTTGCATGTGCTCATGCAGTTTTCTTGATCAACAAGATGCCTTGTAAGACTTTGTCTTTTAGTTCTCCTTATCTACTTTTGTACAACAAGGTGCCTAAATTACAATCTTTGAGAATTTTTGGATCAACTGTGTTTCCTTGTATAAGACCTTACAATGACCATGAATTGCAGTTCAGGTCAACAATGTGTGTTTTCCTAGGCTATGCAATGGGGTGCAAAGTGGTTATATGTAATGATCCACAATCAAGGAAGTGTATTATATCAAGACATGTTATATTTGAAGAATCAATATTTCCTACAAAGTTGGGGCTATCTTAGCAAAGTGCTACATCTGTGAAAACATCAAATCCCTCTCCTTATGTGATTGTACCAGTTTCAATTCCTGTTAGGCATTCAAGTTTTTAATTTGAGAATGGTCAATCACCTGCAATACATTATGTCATGTCTGATACATTAGTGATTAGGACACCAGTTTTTAGTTCTCATACTTAAGATAGTACTACACCACAAAATCAAAATGTTGAATCTTCATCAACTGCACCTAATGATCTTACTTACTCTATAGCTTGTGATACACCTACTTCACCTCATTTGCTTCCTGTCCTCAATTATGATCAACTCCAGGTAATTTTACCACTTTCTGGGAGATCTTCCAGTACTGAGTCTCTCATATTACCTATTCAATAACACAGACATCATGGAATTCAAACTAGATTACAACCGTGTGCCATTTCAAGAAAGAACTATGTAGCTTATCTTATTACATTACCTGAGTTAAGTTCATTACAGATTCAGGAATCGTGGTCTAATGATTCTTCTCCTGGTACAACCTCTGGTGCATTCTTTGGTGGATTTTCTTTTCTAGCTGACATAACAGAAATTGAAGAACCTAAGACCTTTAAGGCAACATCTTCTAAAACTGAATGGCAATTGGCTACGCAAGAAGAGTATAATGCATGAAAAGCTCAAGGTACATGGGTTTTGGTTCCAACTCCATCTCACAGATCTATTGTAGGCAATAAATGGGTGTATAAAGTCAAGAAAAATCTTAATGGCTCAGTATCACGATACAAGGCTAGGCTAGTGGCTCAAGGTTACACTCAGGAACAAAGCTTGGATTACTCAAAAACTTTCAATTGTATGGTGAGACACACTTCTGTATGAATCATTTTAGCCTTAGCTGCACAATTTGGTTGGAATATGAGACAATTGGACATTCAAAATGCCTTTTTACATGGGGATCTTGAGGAGGAAGTCTATATAAAGCAGCCTCAAGGATTTATGGATCCTTCTTGTCCAAGTTATGTGTGCAAACTTATCAAATCTCTCTATGGATTGAAACAAGCTCCAAGAGATTGGAAGTCAAAGTTCACAAGTTATCTTTCTTCTCTCGGATTTACAACTCACTATCTGATACAAGTTTATTTGTTAAAGTGGATGAAGGGGACATTATTCTATTTTTGCTTTATGTAGATGATATCATAATCACTGGTTCTAACTCTACAAAGAGTCAAGCAGTGATCAGTGCTATTGCAGAAGTATTTGATCTCAAAGATATGGGAAAGTTGTCATTTTTTCTGGGATTATATAAAGAGGATGGCTCATTGTTCATAAGTCAATCAAAGTATGCAAAGGAACTACTGAAAAAGGCAGCAATGGAGACTTGTAAGCCAACATCTACACCATCAAAGCCACATGCACAGTTGCTTAAACAAGAAGGTATTGTTCTCTCTGATCCAAGTCATTATCGAAGTTTAGTAGGGGCTCTTCAATATCTGACCTTCACTAAGCCAGATATTGCCCATGCTGTGAACATGGTTTGTCAATCTTTGACTCCCCTAACTAATCTTCATATGCAACTTGTCAAAAAGATTTTAAGATACTGAAAGGGTACACTTGATTATGGGCTGCATTACAAAAAAAGTCTGGATTTCAATTTAACTACCTATTCAGATTCCAATTGGGCAACAAATATAAACACTCGAAGGCCAATAACTGGGTTTGTGATTTACTTGCGAGATAATCCAATTCCATGGCAATCTAAGAAGTAATCTACAGTGTCCAGAAGTTCCACAGAGGCTGAGTATAAGGCTCTAGCACATTCTGCAACAGACTTATTTTGGATTCGATCCCTGCTCAAAGACATGCATCAAGTTCTTTTGGTTCCTCCATTACTCCATTGTGACAACTTAAGCACATTGGCTTTAAGCTCGAATCTTGTTTTCCATTCAAGGATCAAACATCTTGATACTGACTATCATTTTGTTTGAGAAAAGATGCAACGTGGAGATCTTATTGTTCAGTATATACCTACTAAAGAACAAGTTGCCGATGTGTTTACAAAAGGATTGCACAGTCCAATGTCTGTAAAGCATTGCAGACATCTTGCTCTTGCTGTTTCAGACAAGTCTCAGATGCACGATTGATTCAAACTTCACTTGGAGACTCCAAGTTCAGTTTAAGGGGGGAGTAATAACTGATATAATAGAAATGCCACATGGCATTATTCTAGTGAGTGAGGTTGTTAATATAGTTAGAAGGGTACTGTTGTAATTAGCATATATGACTATATAAGAGAGAATAGGGCTCTTGTTCTATCAAGTCAGTTGTAATATTTCTGAAAGCAATCAATACAATTTCCTCTCTCTCTCTCTCTCTCTCTCCCTCCCTCTCTCTCCCTCCCTCCTTCTCTCTTCGATTCTGTAATTCTTTGTTCTTCATAATTTCTTCTTACTGTTAATAAGCTCAAGCTATCTCAACAGAAAACAGTTTCATAAAGAACAAATAAGAATTTACTAAGTAAATCATTTACTAACAAGAAATTAGTAAGCAATTTACTTTTGAATATGTTGTTCGTCAAATCTGAGGTAAGAGCCACCATTTCGTTCCCCTTTCTGCCATCGAAGACCTTACATACATAAAGCACATGCATGAGACCAATTTCATCCATTTGTCCCTAACCTAATTGTTGTAGACAACATTGATCGAAGAGAGAAAAGGATGACCTTACCTGTTACCTGTGAGTTTCTCGGCACCAAGATAAGGAACTCGATTTGTGAAATGTAATTTTACATTTGATTTTACATATCTGTTTGTTTACTAGCTGCCGATTTTTATTAGTGTTAATTTAATACTTTCTATATATAAACATAAATTATTTATATCAATTCTTGTGGATAACAAACTTGTTTGAGTTGTGTATACTACAATTACCTTATTCTCTTACAAGTATTTTATGTGTTTTGTAAAAGTATTTTAGTTTTTTTTAATTCTATTTTCACAGGTGGTCAAAATCTTATCACTTGTACTTATTTTTGCATTAAGTCAATGAATGAAAACACACACTTCTAGTTCACAGTTCTACAGTTGGCCAAAAATAATGGAGGTGTGCAATGGTGTTGTGGGTTAATGAGTTTAGAAACACCAATCTTTATTTTTATCTTTTTATTTAATAAGGCAAAATTTTGAGAGTTTGGAGGAGAAAATTTTAAATTAAGTATAAAGAATCATAAAAAGATTGGGTTTAATAAAATTTCCCTTAAATATGTTTGAGTATTTGCAAGGAACAACACTACCTATCACACAAAATAAGCTTAAGCTACGCTACGAAGGTTGTATGCTCCATTTTTCGTAGCACGCATGTGAAAGAAATTCTGTACGATGAGTCGATGACTACATTTATAGAAATATCTATGGAACACTTATTGACCTAACACTCGACTTAAAAACCCATTGTGTATGTGTAAACATTATTTTATATATAATGTATTATATATACCTTAATTACAAATGACTAGCACCATGATGCAGCCAAATTACTAAGGGGCACAAGCTTATTAATTACACTGCTATACAGCCTATACTACTGCTTCTATATATGCATCTGGCCACAACAAAGAAAGTCGTAAAACCCTTCCGGGCTTCAAATTATATGTGGCCATATATTATTCAGAATATCCTTAGTACTAATTTTTATTACCTTTAATTACTCAGCTATATATAACGATGATCGCGATCACGATGAATTGAATCACGGTCCATTTGTCACATTACATATGCGTGTAGTGATAGTAATGCTCAGGAGGAGTATCCGGGTCGGGTTTCTCAAGTACTCCGTCGACGTTCCTGAGCCAGAAAGTCTGGTTAAGAGAAGCAGCTCCCTTAGGCACATCATCCATGACCTTTTCATGCCCCTTCGGAACGTATATTCCTGTTCTTGGATGTGGCACCCAGTTGCACCTCCATGAAGATGAACTATTACTGCCAGTCTCACTTTCCATCATGTCAGTATCCTCACTATCACTCTCAACCATTCTGCTTGATATGTTTTCTGCAGCTCCCCTCAGCTTGCTGCTGAAATGGCGTCGATGATCTCCTTGCGCGTGCTTAGCTTCCCTGTAATATGAACTGCGGCATGCATGCATATTATTAACCCTCTTAATAAAATTATTATTATATCATCTCAACTTACCATCTAGTATAGTCTTTCTAATAGAGGTTATGTCGGTCCCACTTCTTTTAGAAAAGATAATAGACTTGATATCCAGTTAATTAAGATGGTTCAATTGAAACAACTTTTACTGTCGATAACTACGGACTAGAAGGATCAATTTAGCTAATTCATAATGGAAACATTACCTAAGCATAAACATCTTTGATTTCGCAACCCCGCCGCTCGTCATGGCCATCAGCATTCACGTATAAGCAGATCCACAAAAGTTAGATTTATATTTGCTAAACCCTGAACAACTTTCATACAAGTTAAGGCTAATGAAAGCAATATTGGGTTTTAGCTTTGAAAAATATGTATGCATGCAGCCAATATATATAATAGACGGAAGAATATGTTCTATTGGGCATTACCTTTGCGACCTAGTGAAGATTTTTGTATAAGGAGGAGGGCGCACATGCAATATTTTCATTTTTCGGATAAAGCAAAAGTGGAACTCAAGGAATATCTTTATATTATTGAAGGAAAATCGGGTTCCAAACAACTGTGAGGCTCTAATTCAATGGTAGACCATGATTGTGAGATACTCTCTAAGAATGGTTGAAGTGCATATGTTAAATCTGCTTTCTATTGATGCGGCTCTTCGTTTAAGTAATAAGAATATATTACATAATGTATTGTTCTTAGAGCACATGAGTAGTACAGATCTTTTTCTCCAGATATGACATCTCTGGTCCTTGCTCAAGTACTGTACATGGTAATCTGTCTTTGGTGAGTAACCTAGCTTTCGTCTAATAAGTTATGCTCCCTGTCGGTAGTTTAGCAAAGGTGTTGACTTAATCGTGCACGATCAGGACCCTAATAGTACTTAGAGGTAGGTATACTATGCACGATTTAGCGATAAGGGTACTGTGTGATTGTAGCACGGTCTTGTGGTAATATACACAAGTTAAGGACAGTAATTTTGAGTATATTGCGAATAAATATACAATGCATTATACATGGACGGATCCACATAGAGACCTGGTGGTGTCTCGGACCCTCCAGAGGTTGGGGAAAAAAAGCTAATGAAGGTCCTTCAGGGATCCCTTGAATGTCTGGTTCGAGACCAATTTGTGCCCACGAAGTGTTTAATTCTCAGTAACACTCCACAGGACACGTTAATATCCCTTGGCAAAACTCTGTCGGGTCATTTGACAAAACTGTACAAGATCTCTCGCAACACTCAACATCTGTCAACACGCGTGCAACATGGCTTGTGGAAGGATTTTTACCATCTGAAATAAAAACATTTAAAAATACTTGCAAGAGAACAAAGTAATTGTAGTATAAACGTTTCAAGTAAGGTCGTTCTCCACAAGAATTGATATAAATAATTTGTATTTAAACTAATACTTAATTAATTATTTGAAATAGATTTTTGTAGAAAAAAATTGAGATTGTGAAGATGAAAACCAAAACAAAACAATTTAAATTTAAGAAAACAATAACTCGGCAACACGGAAATTAAAATAGTTTTTAAGAAAATCACTTATGGAAAAGACTAGGGTATAGCCATCGCCATTAACAATCTTATGCAATTCTACCAATTACTTATGAAAATATCAGATGCATGTTTTGAAGGTCAGGTTTTCAATGCATATTCTCCTTGAGTATTCAAGCAAGAACATATATTTAACATGTAATCCGTCTATGATATTCAGATCAAATATGAACATGCAAGACTCATTAAGCTATTGTGAAAACCTTTTGAAAAACTATGCAACCCTTAAGATTCTTTAGTGAAATTACAATTATCAATCAATAAAAGTCCTAATCAATTCTAAGGTGACATTCCAACAGAATTGCATCCAATTACTTGTCTAGACATCTTAATGGTAGGCAATCATCAGAACTTATAGATAGCTTAAATACAGTGATTAATAATTCAAGGCATGCATGCATGGATAATCATAAGCAATTCCATAAAGATTACATATTCATGCCAAGGCTCGTGGCCTTCCCCTAGCAAAAGGAATTAGTTACGCATATTTATAATTAAAAAGAAAAATGCTATTAGAAACATGGATAGAAAATATCTTATAAAATAAGGTTGAATCATAAAAGCTTTCTAGGCCGAGTTCTCCAAAATAGTACGTCAAGAACACTAATACACGACTACACTATTTATATAGTGCTTTATTTCTTATCCTACTTAAAGAAGGCCTTCTAATAAATTGGAAATCTAATTAAAATAATAAATAAAGGTTTCCTATTCAAAATGAAATTCATACTACAAAGAAAATCCCTTTTTTGATTGACCAAATCAGCTCTGATTTGGTCCCAAAATGTCTATTTTTAAAGCTTAACACGTCCTCTTCAAATCCTCAAAAAGAACCTTCCTCTAAAAATGCCATATTGACCATCAAAATGCCCAAAACGTCCAAAAACGTCGATCTAGGAAAGTTGCGGAGTCAGTACTTATTTCTTCACCACAGTCAAACAACATGGACCTGCTCCAATTGGAATTACTCAAAACTTCATCCGTTTGATTACTCCTTCCTTAGATTAGATTCACATGTCCTACAATAAACAATAAATTAATACCAATATCATCTCCAACCCTTGGGTTAAAACCTAAATTTTAGGTTTTATCCTAGAAATAGTTTTTCTGCTCCACGTTTGAGTTAAAATTTTAGTCCGAGATTATTAAAGAATTAAATTTATAATAAATCTATTTTGGTAACATTTTTTTAAAAATAAAATTGACGTAGATTATCATGATTTATTTTTATGAACATTTTAACCCAAAAAAATATTTAAATTTCAATAAAAGTTGTAAATTTACTAAACCGACCCCTTGAAAATAATTTTTTGGGTGAATTTTTAGTTTCAATTTTGATTTAAATAAATTTATTAAATTGTTTTAGCCCTTGAATTTAATTTTGGGTTGTTAGATTTTTTTAAATTGTTAGATTTGATCATATTTGACTTCAGCTATTGGATTTAATGTATTTAAAAATATAAAATTTAAAAGTAAATAGGTTTGAATATAGACCATTAGATCAACCAATGGTCCAATAATTACAACCGTCGGATCGAAAAAGAGTCGTTGGTCTCATTTTGAGTGGCTAACATACTCAAAATCTAAATTTTAAGTTTTAACCCAATTGTTGGAAATGAACCAAAAATAGAATAAAAATATAGACTAATATCGACTCATCAGCTTGACAAAGAATGATAGGGAGACTAAACCGTCGATGAAATGGCAACTGAAATTAATAAAAGAAGCAAGAATGTACTTACTTCATGACTTTTTTATGCTTAAAGAGATTCATACTTGAAACAAATTAACCCAAAAGTCAATTTTAACCACCAAATGCATGTGTCTTATCTTGCTAGGGTATCTATTTATCTCCACTTTCCATGTTAGCAAGAACTCGAATAAAGTGAACTCATATTGCAACGAAACTATCTTTTGGGTGAAAGAACCTGATACAGAATTAACGTTGATTTTGCTTGGGCACATGGTGCATGCACATCAATATATGTAAACTCAAAATGGTGAACTGAGTCTCTGGCACCTTCCTTTACCTTCAGCCAAACTGTACAGTTTCAGTTTGTACTTTTACTTTGGCTAGAAAATCTAATAAAATGTCATATTCTAAGTGGTTCAACTCAATTAGTTAAAAAATTTAATACTAAATTATTATGGCTAGCTTTTATAACTTAATTCAAATCCTCACCCCAATAAGAATTTTATAAAAACAAAATATGTCATACACACACACACACACACACACACACACACACACACACACACACACACACAACAAAAGTGCTACTCCACAAATCAGTTCCTAATAACCTGTACCAGTCCTTTTTGTTTGGGTGTTGTTAGTCCACGGTATTGTTCACTTTAACAAAAAACCACATTTTTACACTAAAAAGTCAATCCTAGTACTGTTCACTTTACCCTTGATTTTGTCTTTATCATTAAAACTCAAAGTTTTCAAGCCCTTTTTCATTAGTTTTTCCTTTTTTTAATGGAAAGTATTACCAGTTTATTAATTCCATGATTTTATTTTTGGAGATTGATTGACTGATCAAGCAACTATAACCATGACCATTTAGCAGAGCCAGTGCAAAGGGTGTGTAAGTAGTGCCACCGCACAGGCCCCTAGTTCGGAATGACCCCCAATTTATGATTTTGTTTTACGTGTATATAAAGTATATATTTTTAAAGGGGCACCAATTAATCAAATTAAGCTCCTAGCATAAGTATTCTCACATTTTTTTTTTTAATCTTTGTAGCTCCAATTGGGTTTGAATATCTCCTACGTGACTACGTCACATCTTATTATGTTTTATTTTAACTTCTTGTTGTAATTAAAAGCGAGGAGTTTTTATTTTTATTTTTGTTGTGTTTCAAATCTAAAAACATACCACCACACAATTGATCATTTCATTCATTTTCTTCATTATATCAATTTATACATTATATATATATATATATATATTAACCAAAATTTTATACCTTATAAGGAGCTCCATTTTGAATCTCGCCCAAGGCTGTCAAATCTTAGACCCAGCCATGTCATTTAGCTACTACAACAAATTAACGATGGCTGCCAACACTCGAAGACTAAGTTCATTCACATTTTTATTTAAAATTCTCAATATTTCTAGAAGTCCCAACATGCATTCCAATATTTCCCAAACCCACACCACTTGCAACCCCACCGATATGAGAAATTTTTTAATATGCCGTAAATACATCTTGGGACACCAAGTATTATACTACAAGTAGTTGGAATTTTTTTGTAAGTATCCAACCACTCACTAGTACAAAAACATATTTGCGCGACGGAAACTTGCGCGACGCAAGAAATTTCGTCACACAAAATATATTTGCGTGACGCTAAACACAAAACGTTGCGCAAACGGCCTTTGCACGACACATGCCTTCATTGCGCAAAGTGTCATCCCGCAAAAGCCGTTTGTGCGATGTTTTGTGTGTTGTGCAAGATTTTGGTGCCAAACCAAGAATGCTTTACCGCTTTTTTTCCAAACTTTGGGCGACGCATGCCTTCGTCGGGCGAAGTGTCGTCGCGCAAAGGCCATTTGCATGACGTTTTGTGCATCGTGCAAGATTTTGGTGCCAAACCAAGAATGTTTTACCCCTTTTTTTCCAACGTTTTGCGACGCAGGTGCATCTACGTCGCACAAAGTCGACAACTTTTTTTTTTTAAATAACCACACACAGGGGCCTTTTTCTTCACACTCAACCTCTATCTTCAGACTCTCTATCTCTCTCAACCCTCACCATCTTCATCTTCAGGTAGTGTATATATTTGATTAATTAATTAACTATTTATTGATTACATTTATGTTTGGATTTTTTTATTTTTGTGTATTTATGTTTTTCTTTAATTATCTTTGTCAATGCTTATTTTTAACAAGTTGAGTTTTGGTTTTGAACAATTGAATGAATAGAATGAATGACTAGGAGTATGAAGGAGTTTGATAGGTTTCGGGAAACAAAAGCTAAGAAACTGCAAACTGCTCAGTTAAGTTGATCTAGTTTAGGGATAGATTGATGTGTGCTCAAAAATGGATAGATTTCATTTCTCACCAAATTGGGAGGAGGAAACTAGAATGTTAAAGATTTAGAGAAGAAGTCAGTTTACAGCTTTGTCAAACCACTGTTCTATTACATGGTTAGTAATCATTTTAGGTATAGTCTCTACCCTTTACAATTTAGAATACGTGGTCTCATCATATAGGTCCTTAAAAAATAATTTGAAGGCAGGAGTGGAAGTTAAAACTGTGGAAAATAGAAATTTTGGGTGATGTCAATATGGAATCGTCCCATTTTTTGGTTTAGAATGATTAATAGTTTGTATCTATTTTATTAAGTTTCATTAATTATTGTGATTTAATTTATTTGTATGCACATATTTTTGTACATCAAGTACAAAATTGTTTTGTGTTTTACAAAGTTAATACTACTTACCTTCGTACACTTTTTTCAAGAAAAGCTTAGTTTTCCGTTTGAGAATTAGTTGGATTTCGTGTATGGATGCAATAGCATGACTGCGGTCCAATTAATTCTTGAATTGTCCCATTTTTTGGATAGTTTGGGAATGCATAGGTATGTGTTGTAGTTTACGGTTCACGGATTGGGTTTCAATAGTGAAATTTTGGTAACATTTCTTGATGTTCTTCGAGTACACAGTGGATATTATATATCTATAGCGTGCACTTGAAGAACTGTAAGGAGATGCTGCCGAAATTAGCCCACGTCGAAATTTAATCCATTGGAATCATAAATTACGGCACATAACTGTGCATTCTTGAATGGGATAGGGCCTTTACCGGAGGAATAAGGTGACAAGACAATAGTTGAAGTTGTTGTAATTCTTGTACTTTTATTGGGATTGCAAACAAAATGGACAGATAGTGGATACATAATCTTAATAGATGTGAGGTTAAGTACTTGGATAGAATAGATGAGTTCATTGAATTCACAACTAGACATAACCTAGGTTCAACTTGTATCTGATGTCCGTGTAGGAGGTGTAACAACTCAATGTGGGAGACATTCAAAAATGTTCGATTTCATTTACTAAGAAATAGGATGATGGAGACCTATACTACTTGGTATCATCATGGAGAACAATTAGACCAAACTTCATCTTCATACGTTACACGAGTGAAGACTGTTGAATCTAATGTGGAGCCTATTGAACAAGTTATGAATATTCTAAATGAGGTTTATCCATATGCCTCGAGCAACACCAATCAGGAAGGGGGAGATGATGGTCGTCCAACCATGGACAGTGAGGCATTCAAAAACTATGAAAAACTATTGAAAAATGCCAAGCAAGAATTATATCCGGGTTGCGAGAACTTTTCAGTGCTCACAGCAATTGTGGAGTTAATGCATGGCAAGATCAAGTGTCATTCGTCAAACAAGTGTTTTGATTACTTTTTGGGAGTTATGAAGAGGAAGCTTCCAAAGGAGAATTGCTTACCTGAAGATCATAAAAATGCCCAAAAAGTGTTGAAGGGTCTCGGATTGGGGTATGAAAAAATTCACGCATGTGTAAATAATTGTATATTGTTCTATAAGGAGAACAAACAATTGGATAAATGCCATATCTGCAATGAGCCGAGGTTTAAAATGACATCACAAAATAGAAAGACCAAGATTCCACAAAAAGTAATGCGTTATCTTCCATTGAAGCCTAGGTTACAACGATTGTACATGTCGATGCATACCGCAACGGACATGAGATGGCATAAAGAAGGATGGGTAAATGATGATATTATGAGGCATCTTGCAGATGAAAGGCATGGAAAGAATTCGATCGAATGTACCTTGATTTTGCAACTAACCTGCGCAACGTCAGATTGGGACTTGCCATCGATGGATTTAATCCGTTTGAGCTTTTAAACTAAATCCACAGCACTTGGCCGATTGTCGTGTTTCCTTATAATCTGCCGCCTTGAAAGTGCATGAAAAAAAAATACATGATGTTGACTATTAATTACCAAAGATCCAGGAAAGTCCATAGATGTTTATTTGCGGCCATTGGTTGATGAGCTAGAAGATTTATGGGAAAATGATGTTCGTATATACGATAAATATACTAGGCAGATGTTCACCATGCGAGCGGCAGTGAAGTGGATAGTAAACGATTTTCCCGCGTATGCAATGGTTTCTGAGTGGATGACTAAGGGTTATTTGGCATGTCTAATATGCAAGGAGAATGTAACATCATCTTAGCATGTAAGAAAAGTTTGTTATCTTGGTCATCGTAGATGGCTCCCTTGGGACAACGAATGGCGTGAGAATGATGAAGCCTTCCACGGCACAAAAGAGACTTGGCCAAGACCAAAAGAATAGTCTGGAGATAAGATTTTGGATCAGTTAAACCGTTTGGAATTTGGCCATTTCAAAAAAGGGATCAATAAGCCCAGACCAACTACACATCTAAACTGGACGCACAAGAGTGTTATTTGAGCTCTCGTACTAGTCAAGGTTAAACTTGAGACACAACATCGATGTTTTGCATATTGAGAAAAATGTGTTTGATACTTTGGTCGAGACAATTCTAGACATTGAAGGAAAAACGAAGGACACGATCGAAGCTCGCCTCGATTTGGAACAAATGGGCATTAGGTCATCCTTCTGGATGAAGAGAGTCGGTGGTACATTGAAGAAATGCCATCCTTTTTTTACAGTTAAGCTGAATGGGAAGAAAGAGTTTTTCAACTTTATTTCTTCTGTAAAGTTTCCAAATAAGTATGCTTCAAATATTTCGCGTTGCATGAACGTGCGGGGGTGTAAATTTTCAAACATGAAAAGTCATAACTGTCGTATGATACTCCAACACCTTCTTTCGGTTGGTATTCGACACTTATTGCATCTTGATGTGGTGAAACCAATCGTGTTGTTGTCAAGATTTTTTTTGCAGTTGACTGCAAGGTGTTTATGGAAGTCGGATGTTAAACAATTGCATGACGACATTGTGAACGTCTTATGCAAGTTCGAACATATATTTCCCACAGCTTTCTTTACAAGTATGATTCACTTGCCAAATGAGGCATTGCTTGCCGAACCAGTGAACTGTCAATGGATGTATCCAATAGAAAGGTACTTAATTAAGCGTTTATATATATATAATAGATTCATGATCAACGAGCGCTTTGAATAATTTGTAGCATACCTTTTATTTGTGCAGATATCTTGGTGAGTTGAAAAAGTGTGTCCGAAACAGGGCAAAGCCCGAATGATCACTTGTGGAGGCATGGGTCGCATATGAGTCACTTACTTTTTGTGCAATGTATGTTCAAGATGTTGAGACAACTTTCAAACATCCTCAACGCAATAATGACGGTGGTGTCAGAAAAGAAAAACTATCTATTTTTGCCCAAATTGCACGACCATTCAACGATCCTGTAAAAGGCGAATCATTTACCAAAAATGACATGGAGGTAGCGCATTGGTTCATACTCAACAATTGTGACAAGGCTTTGTCATACCTTAAAGAGCATGAAAAGTTGATGAAGCAAGAACATCCTTCACATTTATATGCCAAGAAGCACTGTGACTTGTTTCCTTCATGGTTTCACGCACATGTAAGTTGTATGTGATTTGAATAGAGCATATTTTCCAACTTGTTCTTGCCCATCTTTAAATTTGGTTACACTAATAGGTTAACTTTTTGTTACACTAATAGGTTAACTTTTTGTATATGTTATATTAGATGAACAAATTGAAGGAATTGAATTCACCCTCTTACGATGAAGAATTATATAACTTGGCGAGAGGACAACTTCATGTTGAATTGTTCTCAGGTTGTCATGTCAACGGGATCAAGTTCTTGGGGGCAACACGTGATGACAAGTCGTCTACTCAAAATAGTGGTGTCCATGTCCCGGGTACGGGTGACAGTGAAGACATTGATTTTTATGGCAAACTAGCTAGTGTAGTACAATTGCTTTACAAAGATAGGTGTCAAGTGATACTATTTAAGTGTCTTTGGTTTAATACAAACCCATATAACCGAACGAGTGTTAAGCGAGACCATGGTTTACTATCATTAAACACTACGAGACATTGGTACGATGAAGGCCCATACATTTTGGCAACTATGGCGAAACAAATATTCTATCTAGACGACCCTAAAGCCAACAATAGTTGGAAAGTTGTTCAGAAGATTGATCGAAGAGGGCTATATGACATTCTGGAACTAGATCATGATGACAATGACAACGTCGCTAACCAACAGTTATCATCTTCGATAGAAATTGGTGAAGAAACACTCTAGTATACTAATATTGTCCAAGAACCGTTTGACATACCTCGAGTTCCTGAATTCGAAATATCAATCGACCTTAGTGATCTGCCTTAATACAATGCACCGGAAGAGGCAAACAAAGATGAGGACAAATGAGAATCCTGAAATGATAGTAGTGAGGATAGCGAGATTTATTATTGTAGTTCAGATGAGGATTAATATAAACTTATAAGGGAAAAAGAAGGAGCCTAAGGGTTTAACACCGCTTCGCATCTACCCACACTAATATTCCCAACAAATCGTCGTTTTATGATAACAATAAGTTTTATGTTTTATGTTAGCTTTCTATTTGTTTAACTCTTAGTTGCATTTGATAATTGCGTTATTTCGATGCTGAAATTTCAAAAAACTGTGAAAATATTCCACATTTAGGATCGAGTGTAGGTTAGTCTCTTAATCACTAGTGAAACTGCCATGAAGAATCTGAAGATTCAACTTTTGAAACTAGAATTTCCATCTCAGCTCGATATAATAGTTTGAGATATGGAATTAATGTTGTATTTTGAAGGGTTTTGGCTTCTTATGGCGCTGCCTTATGTGATTGTATGCTATAGTGCTAATATAAGTCTCTCTAGTCTGTTTTTCTCCCTACATGGTTGAAGTCGGCTCTCTAATTACAACTTCAGTTGAAGTAACCTATATTTTTCGAATAAGAGAAAAACAGAAAGTGTTGGTTCAACTATCTGTTGTTACTCTTGATACTGTTAGAAAATAGTTGTGTTTCCTTTATGTTATATATCCTTTGTAGGTCATGTCTCCATTAGCCGAGGACCGAGGCCATCTGAGTGAAATGTATTTCCTTCATTTTGTTTTGATTCTTCATGTTTGTGTTTTTCTTCACCATGAGCAAGATCTTTCAGGGTATGCATAGTAACTTTGTTTAATTTTAACACTTACAAGGCACTGCTTTGGAACCTACTATGACACCAAGGATTGTGCCTAAGACCTCTTTTGCTCCCATTCATCCTCTTCCTACCAGGGTATCTTCAATTCCTACAACAAATGAAAATAAGGGAGTTAGTATTACCAGATCTCATGAGGTTCATGGAAAATCTAGTTAGATGGAACATCTTCAACTGCTGGGAAAAGTGCAAATATGTCTCTTGGTGATGTAAGTTTTATGTGCTTACACATGCTGGAAGAAAGCATGTACTAAATGTAAGGTATGTCGTCTTCTTTGATGGCTGCTGCTTTTTTTTTTTTTTTAAAGTATCAATACCCCATTTATTTCTTTCCAGACTATACTAAAAACATAAAGATATGATGGTTGTTGCTTCCCATCTTTTTGTCCAAAAATATGTTAGGAGTGGATACTTTGAAGTTTGTTGCCTCTTATGATTCTCTTCTTAGGTTGCAAGTGTGCTATTCTACTATGTTAACTATGCATGGTTCTTAAATTGTAACATAACAGAAATTGCCTTTTCTGTTACTAACACTTTTTAAATGCAAGCATGTACTGAAATTTTACTACTTATAAGAAAACAAGAAGTTGAGAGTGATGGGGCAGCATATAGTCCTACAATGAATAAGCAATTAAATAAGCAGTTGGCTTTGGAATGGGTGTGCTCTTATGAAGGGAAAAGTAAGGCTCACCAGATTTTGTCACCTCAACGTTTGTTTGTATACTTGTTCTTGTAGTAGGATCTCTGGAATAATAAGTGGAGAAGAACTGGGGGAATTCTTTCTTGCAACTTCATAGAAAAATGACCTCTCTTTCACCTGAAACTTTTCAATTGAAGAGTTCATTCCTAACATATAAATAACATGAGATGAACCGACACCTCTAAATATGAAGGATGATTAACTCTATAGCCATTTTCAATTTCCCAGGGCTTGCCTTATGAAATGGTTTGATAGCAATGAAATAAAATGTCATCATTTCTTTTGCGGCGGCGTTTTTTATTATAAGTCTCACTTATCTTCTTAGAATGAATTTCCTTGTTCTTATTATAACATAAAAGCCTTAAACTGGTTGTTGCAAATACGAGGAAGATCGAGTGTTGTTAACTTTGTAGCAAGTGACTTCTTTTGTTTGAAATTTAATCTCATGTTTCTTGTATTTTCAGGTCAACATTAACAAACAGAAGAAAGAAGCATTCCAGATTCTTAAACCTGAATTGGATGTGGATCCTGAAAAGAATCCTCATTTTGATCTGGATGTGGGCATCAATAAAAAAAAAATTTAGGCCAAAGAGGATGGAAAATGGACAACAGATGCTGAGCTTATAAAATTAAAGGTATTTATTGATGTCTCTTTAACCCATTTGATCATTTTTTGAGTTATGTACCTATCTTTTTGTAAAAAAAAATTCCCACCTCTGTACAGAGTAAATTTGGAGAAGCACAAGCCAAAGAGCAAAGCAGCGCCGAATATAAATCCAAATTTGATAGAAGTAGGAGAGAGAGTTATCACCAAAGAAAAACCAAAGGATCCAATTCCAGAAATCAAGTGGTGGTAAGTAGATTGCCTTTTCATTTGTTGTGGCATGTGTCTGGTTGAATGGCTTATATGAAGTAAATTGTTTTTGTACGGTACTTTGATCATATCAATTAGTCTAATGAAGTTTTGGTACCTTTGATTGATTACAATGTTTGGTAATCCCAGTGCCGGATTACCCATTCTTTTTTGTTTCACATGATGCACTTTTGTTTTGTTGGCTATGAAAATGGATAGGTAGTTTCCTCTTATTTTGAAATTAAGAATGTTGGTAACCTACTTACTTACTACTTTGGCTGCTAATTGATTAGTTTCAAATGCAAGAAAGGATTAGTTTCTAATGTTATAATTTTATGGTTCAAAAAGTGTATAGATGTCGTGGTTGATCACTCGTTGTCAAAGTGTGACCAATGAGCTGAAGGAAAAATTTTGTCCTAGCTAAGAACATGTATGAACATTTGAATACATATGCAAACTAATAACACTTTAAAGTAGGCATGCATTCAAAAACAATTCATAAAACCCATGACTTTCAAAGCCTAGTATATGGTGAACCATAAGACTCTTTAACAAAATTAAAGAGAATAAGAATTTAGAGATTCTTTACCCTTGAAGCTCATCCTTGATTGCACAAGGGATTCACCCAAGTGGAGGGCCTTCAAGTCACCTCCTTGCTCCTTGGATCTTCCTTGTGAGTTTCTCCCTTTTAGTGCTCCTTTTCTTCTTTGAGGATTTGAGGATTTGTTCTCCAAAACACCAAAAGTTTGGTGTCTCTAAGTCTCCACACCAAAGATGTTGTGTGAAGATGAAATGGATGACTTAGGGAAGAAAGATTGCTAGATGTTCCTCCCCTAAGGTGGCCGGCCTCTATGTAGAAAATGAGAGAATAGGTTTCACCCAAATTCAATTAGAAAACCCTAAGGATGAAATGGCTATAAAGATGTCTTTATACCACCTCACAATGGAGTGGCAAACTTGCAATTAAGCCAAGTTCACTACCCTCCACCCTTATGGCCGGCCATTAGTTGTTATTGGGCTTAATTGCCCATTTTGTTTTAGTTGTCATACAACTTTAAACATAATGGGCCTTGTGGACCAAAACGTTTTTGTGCCCCGAAGCCCAAAACTAACTTAAACGCCCAATACGAACGTTTCGTATAATTAATTAACTATTTAATTAATCTTGACCATTCTTCAATTAAACCATTTAATTGCTTATCCATTTCATATAATTTCTTCACTTATATCTTTACTCGGTGTACGATCCATTAGGTTCCAATTAGCGAGGTAGTGGGCGATGTTACTCTTAACGATCGATTGTGAATTGAAACCACATTTCAATTCTCCCTTAAATTAGTGTTTGCTAATCTTTAGGGCTTCCACAAACCATGGGTGACGCCTAGCAGCATGTCATGGTTACCCAAGCTAAGTAGAAGTGGTTGGAGAACCTATCCAGTTACAACTACAATGCAATACGGTACTTCTCTAATACAATACTCTTAATCACATTGTTTAAGTGATAGTTTGTTTCATGTCTACTATCCAATGTGATACTTCTCTATATGATTCAATTGAATAAGATTTGGAACATCTTCCTTAGTCATATTCATATGCTTTGGCCAAAGACTCTCGAATCATATCTTAGAGTATTCTCCTTCCATCATGGAAGGTTAGAGATCCCTTGTTGTGCATTCATATGCCTACATGACTAGATAGCTTGACCCCAATAATGCCGTGGACACTCCAATGGAATGCCGTTGACATAATCAAAGATCAAGGACCTAACCATTAGACATCAATGATGCCTCAGGTCAAAGGACTACTTTGCATATTGCAACTATTGAGTTCTCACATGACATGTATGCTCGAACTCTCGTTTGATCGTTGTTCAGTGTACTCGATTACTCTTTCGAGCACCTATGTGTTTGCCTTAATGTCCAACACCAAATGACTTGAGACTAGTTCATACTCACGCTTGAGTCGACATAACACATACTAACCTTAGCGGATTGTCAATGCCCAATTGGCAATCCTATGGCTAGGAACGTTTTAGGAATGAACATAAGAGAAAGGTCTCGTTAATTTAACTAACTTAAATCACTTGTCTCTTAGATCAAATACATTCCTTGGATTCCCTTATTGCTTAAACACAAGATACTATAAATAGTGATTAACAATAAGCTTTGCCCTCTATTAAACATATAAAAGTTTAATACAATAAGTATTCCAAAAAGCTATTACATCAAATGAGTGGCTTTGTGGGCATACTTCCAACAATCTCCCACTTGCACTCAAAGTCATCCTCCCATGTATCTAATACCCATCTTTTCCATATGGCGGTCAAGTTGGATTTGAGACATTGGCTTCGTTAGTGGATCTGCTACGTTATCGGCTGAAGCAACTTTGAGGATGTTGACTTTCCCCTCGGCAGTATATCTTCTAATGATATTAAAGCGCCTATCAAAATGCTTGTTCTTTTGATGTGCCCTGGGTTCCTTGGCTTGAGCTATCGCCCCATTATTATCACAGTACAAAGTTACTGGTGACGTAATGGTTGGAACCACTCCAAGTTCAGTGATGAACTTCTTCATCCAGAATGCTTCTTTGCCTGCTTCAGCTGCAGCGACATATTCAGCCTCTGTCGTGGAATCAGTAATTACACTTTGTTTCTTGCTTTTCCAGCTGACAGCCCCACCATTCAGAGTGAATACATATCCGGAGTTGGAACTTCTATCATCGACGTCAAATTGGAAATCTGCGTCTGTATAGCCTTCCACTCGCAACTCTGTCGCTCCTCCATAAACGAGGAACATGTCCTTAGTTCTTCTTAAGTACTTAAGGACCGTCTTGACAGCTGCCCAGTGTTCTGATCCTGGGTTAGATTGATATCGACTAGTAATGCTCACAGCATATGCGATATCAGGCCTTATGCATATCATGGCATACATGAGACTTCCTATGGCGGAAGCATAAGGAATAGTATTCATTTGCCGTATCTCTTCAGGAATCTTAGGTCCCATGGACTTAGAAAGGTGAATTCCATGTCTCACAGGAAGAAAACCTTTCTTAGATTGTTCCATCTGGAACCTACTTAGCACCTTATCAATGTACATAGATTGGGATAATCCAATTAATTTTCTGGATCTATCACGATAGAGCTTTATCCCAAGTACATAAGATGCATCTCCTAAATCTTTCATGTAGAAGGTTTTGGACAACCACACTTTTATAGAAGAAAGTACTGCAGTGTCATTCCCAAATAGTAATATGTCATCAACATATAACACTAGGAATACAACTGCTTCCCCAACGACTTTTTGATAAACACAATTGTCGTCTTCGTTTTGAGTAAAACCAAACGATTTGATTTCAGTATCAAAACGAATGTTCCAGCTCCTGGAGGCTTGCTTAAGTCCATAAATGGACCTCTGAAGCTTGCATACCTTAGTCTTTTCAGACTTGGACACGAAACCTTCGGGTTAAGCCATATAAAGCTCTTCTTCTAGGTAGCCATTCAGAAAGGCTGTCTTCACGTCCATTTGCCAGATTTCATAATCATGGTACGCAGCTATAGCAAGCAAAATCCGAATGGACTTAATCATGGCTACAGGAGAGAAAGTTTCTTCATAGTCAATCCCTTCTCGTTGCCTGTAACCCTTGGCTACTAGTCTAGCCTTATAAGTCTCCACGTTCCCATCAACGCCTATCTTCTTCTTGAATACCCATTTATTTCCAACAGGTACTATACCTTCTGGAGGGTCTACAAAAGTCCAGACCTAATTTTGATACATGGAATCCATCTTGGATTTCATGGCCTCATGCCATCTCTTTGAATCAATGTCGGACATTGCTTCATTGTAGTCTCTAGGGTCCTCCTTTGTGTCATTGTCACCTAGAAGGTGCAATTCCGCAAAGTCATTGTCTAAGCCATACCTCCTAGGTTGCTTACTAACCCATTCAGATCTACGTGGAGCTAGGGGTTCAGGAACAGGGTTGTCAACTTGTCGAGTGCTTGTTTGTGGTTCATCATTAATCTCATTAATTTCCTTCAATTCTATCTTGCTAGTTCCTTTAAGAACTAATTCATCCTCCATGAATATAGCAGTTCTGGCGACAAAGACTTTCTAGTCGTCAGGGTGATAGAATTCGTATCCATAGGTTTGTTTAGGATACCCCACAAAATAGCATTTAACGGATCTCGCTTCAAGCTTTCCAGCATCTTGTTTCTTAACGTATGCTGGACAACCCCAAATCTTAAGATGTTTAAGACTTGGCTTCTTTCCATACCATATCTCATATGGTGTTTGTGGAACAGATTTAGAAGGCACTGCATTTAGCAAATAAGCTGCTGTGTGTAGTGCATATCCCCAGAATGATATTGGTAGATCAGCGGAACTCATCATAGAACGAACCATGTTCATCAAGGTTCGGTTTCTCCTCTCAGAAACTCCGTTATGTTGAGGAGTTCCTGGTGGAGTCCACTGTGATACAATTCCACACTCTTTGAGATAATCTAGGAACTCTTCACTCAGATATTCACCCCCTCGATCCGATCTTAGGGTCTTTATCTGTTTCCCAGTTTGCTTCTCAACTTCATTCTTGAATTCTTTGAACCTTTCAAAGGTTTCTGACTTGTACTTCATAAGATACAAATAGCCAAACCGAGAGTGATCGTCGGTGAATGTGATATAGTAGGAGAAGCCTCCTCTCGACGTAGTAGACATAGGTCCACATACGTCAGTGTGGATTAACCCTAGAATTTCAGTGGCACGCTCTCCTTTCCCAGTGAATGGAGATTTGGTCATCTTCCCCAGTAGACAAGGTTCACAAGTTCCTATGAGGTCATTACCTAATGGGCTAAGATATCCATCTTTCGACATCTTGCGAATCTTATCCTGGTTTACATGTCCAAGTTTAAGATGCCAAAGTCTAACTTGGTTAACTTCTTCTCTAGCCCTTTTGGATTTTGAGGTATTCCCGCTTTCAATACAGTGCATCCCACTATTCGTCTCTAGGTGAAAAAGTCCCTCTATCATATTACCATGAGAGATAATACGACCGTTCAAGTATAAAGTGCAACTCATTTTGTCAAACAATACTGAGTGCCCATCTCGTAAAAGCTTAGAGATAGAAATCAAATTCTTAATACATGAAGGAAAATATAAACAATTTTTAAGTTCCAGGACTTCCCCAGAGGGTAGGTTAAGCATGTAGGTGCCTATTGCTTTTGCAGAGATTTTGGCGCCGTTCCCAACTCGCACAACCATCTCTCCATTGCGCAGTGTCTTGCTCCCTACTAGTCCCTGCATCGTATTACAGATATGTTGACTAGCGCCTGAATCAAATATCCAGGAATTGGAGCTCACTGTAAGGCACTTTCTATGACCGAAATAGTCTCTTCAAAAGTTCGTGTCATAAGGCTCGCAATGCGCACCCTGTATTTCTTCTTCCAACGTTCATCCCTTCCACAATGAAAGCATGTTCCTTTGGATTTCTTTGCCTTCTTCTTACGTAACCTTTTCCTTGTTTTTGCATTCTCACTCCCACTGTCCTTTTTGAAACATCTTTCAAATTTACAGCACATGTCAATCATCTCGTTAAAAGTATGATCAAATCTATTCACTTTATAGTTTACAATAAACTTAGTGAAATCATCCGAGAGATATGCAAGGAAAAAGTCTTGGGCCATTTTGTCAAGTATAATGGTGGGTAGTATTTTAGGCATGTCGTTAACTACATAACATAACAGAAATCGTATTAGATTGTTGATTAACTACTTGATTGGGTCTTGAATCAAATAGTACCACCCACTATTTTTGGCAAACTCCACATCCCTCAATGGAATTCGAGAGTTATATTGAACTCTTAGCGGGGCATGGGAGACTCACCATTACCAAGCCCACCTCAGAATTATATCATGTTGGTTAGCAAAAATAATGATGAGAGAATAACACTTTAGTCATTTACAACTCTTGTAATTACCCATCTAGTTTGGCCTCTAGAGAATGAATGCCTCAGAATTATATCATGTTGGCACCATTGCACTTAGTTAAGTTATTCCCACCATGCTTAGTTTATGTAGAGGTTCAAGCACAACCTCAGAATTATATCATGTTGGTCATACTCGTTGTCTACACTCACCTCATCATATGTTTATGGACTCCTCCTGGATGTAAGCCCATACTTTGTACCTCCCCATTATAGGGTGAAGCCGGTGCATGAGTCACAAACGATTGGAACCCACCACGGTGGAAGGCCTACGAAGAAATGTTCAAAACATATCTCGTTTATCAACTTAATATTCGTTTGAGGGAGTAGTTTTGGGCTACATCAAAACATTTTAATCATATTAAAAGAACATGGCCCTATCATAACTATTGGTCCAAGTTAATATGATTTAGTAGCATATAATACTCCCACTGTTTCGTTGAAACAAGCGAGACTATATGGAACTACTAACGAACGCATTGCATCCTCATATGGACTATATAGTCATATTAGGTTTTAGGATGATTATGAACCGTTTGATTTGATCCAACACGAGCCTTGTGTTGGACCTTGGGTTTAAGGTAGATAGTTGTTGATTTTAGTTACGCGTTTAATCCAATTAAACCGTTATTTCCTATTGGGCATTGGACCCAACTATTCCAATTTGCATACATATAAACAAAGAGGAATACATGAAATAATAAGAAGGGCTTATGCCCTTTTACAACACAAATAATGGGCTTATGCCCTTTACAACAAATTAAAGGACTTATGCCCAATACAACAACTTGAATTAATCAAATTACATTCAAATCTACATTACTTAAAACCCAAGCATTCATAATGTAAATCGGCCAATCACATAGCTCAATTATCGAGGCCTTTGGTTCATAATCACTCTTTTCTTAATTAACTAAATTAACTAAGAAAGCAACTTTAAACAATTGGTTTTTGGATCCATAGAATTGATTTAAATGGAACTAAATATAATGAAAATCAAATTCTCATTAAAGAGACAAAACAATTTTTGTTCTCATTTTGTTTTTGGGCCAAAAACAATGACCACAACAATTTGGGTCACTTTGTTAAAACAAAAAACTTTTGGGGTCAAAATGCAAATACACAAAAGTATCAAAACTTTATTTAATTGCACAAAAGCACCCCACTAGAGGGGTGGCCGGCCATGGATAGAAATATTGAGTTTTTTTGATAAAAAAAAAAAATTTGTAAGTGGATTTTGGTGGGTGAGATTAAAGATGGTGGGGATGGTTTGAAAAGAAAATATATCTTTGATATAATTAAAACCATTTAATCATTTCTTACCAACAATCATCATCCATCAACTAATATTCAAAAATATATCTTTGACATAATTAAAGCCATTTAATCATTTCTCACCAATAATCATCACCCATCAACTAATAATCAAAACTTTATGTAAAACATAAAACTTTTGAATCAAAACTTCAAAACTTTTTGTTCTTGATAAGAACTTCAAGAAATATGAAGAACATACATGAAAACTCATAATAGCTCCATGGATGTTTTCTTTCACCAAAAACTCAAATTTTCACAACTCAAAAGAGGGTTAATATCCTAGGGTACTTAGGGGTTCCAAAAAGCACTTTAAAACCATTTTAACAAGCCTAACATGAACCCAAACGAAAATCCCAAAACACTTGGCACCAACTTTTAGTTCCATTATTCATGCTTTAATGAAATACATCTACAACATTTGAGATGCTAAATTTTCAAGTAAAATTTATATTCAAAGCAAGAACAAAGCTTGTAACATTTACAACACTTAAATCACAAAATATGAAAAATCACAAAACCCAAAAGGATCCACCATAAACTAGGCCTAGGCTCTGATACCACTTGAAGGAAAAATTTTGTCCTAGCTAAGAACATGTATGAACATTTGAATACATATGCAAACTAATAACACTTTAAAGTAGGCATGCATTCAAAAACAATTCATAAAACCCATGACTTTCAAAGCCTAGTATATGGTGAACCATAAGACTCTTTAACAAAATTAAAGAGAATAAGAATTTAGAGATTCTTTACCCTTGAAGCTCATCCTTGATTGCACAAGGGATTCACCCAAGTGGAGGGCCTTCAAGTCACCTCCTTGCTCCTTGGATCTTCCTTGTGATTTTCTCCCTTTTAGTGCTCCTTTTCTTCTCTGAGGATTTGAGGATTTGTTCTCCAAAACACCAAAAGTTTGGTGTCTCTAAGTCTCCACACCAAAGATGTTGTGTGAAGATGAAATGGATGACTTAGGGAAGAAAGATTGCTAGATGTTCCTCCCCTAAGGTGGCCGGCCTCTATGTAGAAAATGAGAGAATAGGTTTCACCCAAATTCAATTAGAAAACCCTAAGGATGAAATGGCTATAAAGATGTCTTTATACCACCTCACAATGGAGTGGCAAACTTGCAATTAAGCCAAGTTCACTACCCTCCACCCTTATGGCCGGCCATTAGTTGTTATTGGGCTTAATTGCCCATTTTGTTTTAGTTGTCATACAACTTTAAACATAATGGGCCTTGTGGACCAAAACGTTTTTGTGCCCCGAAGCCCAAAACTAACTTAAACGCCCAATACGAACGTTTCGTATAATTAATTAACTATTTAATTAATCTTGACCATTCTTCAATTAAACCATTTAATTGCTTATCCATTTCATATAATTTCTTCACTTATATCTTTACTCGGTGTGCGATCCATTAGGTTCCAATTAGCGAGGTAGTGGGCGATGTTACTCTTAACGATCGATTGTGAATTGAAACCACATTTCAATTCTCCCTTAAATTAGTGTTTGCTAATCTTTAGGGCTTCCACAAACCATGGGTGACGCCTAGCAGCATGTCATGGTTACCCAAGCTAAGTAGAAGTGGTTGGAGAACCTATCCAGTTACAACTACAATGCAATACGGTCCTTCTCTAATACAATACTCTTAATCACATTGTTTAAGTGATAGTTTGTTTCATGTCTACTATCCAATGTGATACTTCTCTATATGATTCAATTGAATAAGATTTGGAACATCTTCCTTAGTCATATTCATATGCTTTGGCCAAAGACTCTCGAATCATATCTTAGAGTATTCTCCTTCCATCATGGAAGGTTAGAGATCCCTTGTTGTGCATTCATATGCCTACATGACTAGATAGCTTGACCCCAACAATGTCGTGGACACTCCAATGGAATGCCGTTGACATAATCAAAGATCAAGGACCTAACCATTAGACATCAATGATGCCTCAGGTCAAATGACTACTTTGCATATTGCAACTATTGAGTTCTCACATGACATGTATGTTCGAACTCTCGTTTGATCGTTGTTCAGTGTACTCGATTACTCTTTCGAGCACCTATGTGTTTGCCTTAGTGTCCAACACCAAATGACTTGAGACTAGTTCATACTCACGCTTGAGTCGACATAACACATACTAACCTTAGCGGATTGTCAATGCCCAATTGGCAATCCTATGGCTAGGAACGTTTTAGGAATGAACATAAGAGAAAGGTCTCGTTAATTTAACTAACTTAAATCACTTGTTTCTTAGATCAAATACATTCCTTGGATTCCCTTATTGCTTAAACACAAGATACTATAAATAGTGATTAACAATAAGCTTTGCCCTCTATTAAACATATAAAAGTTTAATACAATAAGTATTCCAAAAAGCTATTACATCAAATGAGTGGTTTTGTGGGCATACTTCCAACATGAGCCTCCTGCATTATCAGCATCTACTGCTCCAAGCATGAGTGCTCCATTGATTGGGGAGCCTACACCCCTTACTGAGGCTACTCCTATGGCATCCCAGGTGCCCATCTCATTGATGTCATCAGTGTCGGTTCAGCCGCTCAGTGCACGATGGCCTCACCGACGCTACCGCAAGCCAGAGCCTTCTGATCACACTTCCTCGGCATCCAAAGTCGAAGGTGAGGCCTCCTAGCCAAGTAGTTTTTTCTAATTCTTGATCACAACATTGTATTTTTTTTTTTTCATTTTAAAATTATTATTTTTATGATGGTGAAAATTTGCTGGATTGTGAAAATGTGATGGGGGTTGTGAATTATTGTTATTTTACTATTTTAAGGTTTTGAGAAATGTTGTACTATTAGGGGAAGTTGTGTCAAATTTTTTGTACAAATTTAAGCTTAGGGATTTCACCATTTAATTATTTTTGGCCAGCTAAAAAAACCACCAAGGGGCCTAGTCGAATGTTGAAGGAGGCACAGAGCGTACGTATGATCGGCTCCAGGATCAAGATTGAGTATGAGCTGCGACATCGTGGAACGGTTACCTCACAGCAGCATAACAGCATCGCTAGTAGTTGTGGTGTTGTTATTAAACAAAATTGTCCTATGCAGTGGGAATCTTGGGCAAAAATTCCTGAGGGAACGAAGAAACTGGTGTGAGACAAGTTGTCGGTTAGTATATTAATTTTTAGCCTTTATCATTTTTTTAATTTTGTTTACAAATATTAAAAACCAAAATATATTATCTTAATATTATTAAATTTCTTACTATTATTTTATTATTTTTCATATTCGTAGGTCAATTTTGATCTTGAGGACATATCCCCTGAGGCCATGGCCTACATAGAGGAGACCTTAGCAACTCAGTACAAACATTGGAGAACTATCTTCACATGCATTTTAAGCTATGGGATGATCCAGAGTTTGCTCGCCTACATGGTTGCCCAATCGAGTTGTAGGACCGACCGGAGGATTGGGAGTGGCTCTGCAAACATTTTACGGACCCAAAATTTGTGGTATGTACATAATATTTTAATAATAATTTATTATTGTTTTAGTTATTTTTTTTAAGCTTCCTTTATTAATTTATTTTAAATAGTCGCACTAACATGTATATTGTGTGTTTAACAGAAGAAATATATTGCTGGCAAGATAGCTCGGGACTCAAGGACACTTCTCCACCATTCTGGTTCGAAGCCATTTTCGTATAGGCTTGAGGCACGACGTCAGGTAAAAGTATATTAATTTTGAAATTTTATACAATTTATTTGTTATTATTGATTAATAAAATTTTCTTAATGTTTTTTTCTTCAAGAGGGTTCTAAGTTCCCAGAGATCGACATGTTCGAGGACATTTACGTTCGACCTGGTGATGAGACAACTAACCAGCTTCATGTAAGTATATGTAATTGTTATTATTCTTATATGCATGAATCATTCAAATATTATTTATATTTTGTTATTAAACATTATATGTTTTTTCCTTTATTATTACAAGCTGCTATGGTGGAACAGCGCACTACTGTTCTCTAAGAAGCAACATCACAGCTTTCCCCGGAGACCCCAATCGAGGACGTCACGGTACCCGAGGATGTAGGTTTTCAGATCCTGACTAATGTCATGGATCAGAACTTCGGTCGTCATCATGGCAAAGTTGTTCGGTGTATGGGGAAAGCGCGAGTTCGTGAGACGAGTGCCTCTATTTCCAGGTCGAACACAGCAAAGGTCAGTGCATTGAAGGAGGAAGTGACAACCCTAAAAGGTCAACTTGCAATCCAGAGCGAGCAGATGAGGGCCCAAGAAGAGCAGATTAAGGCCTAGAATGAGTAGATAAGGGCCCAAGGCGAGGATGTGAAGGCTTATGCCGGGCACATGAGAGACCTTGTACGAGCCATACAGATGTTCGGCCTCCAAATCTCGCTACCAGTACCTGATCTTGCTACATCTTCGACCTCCGAGCCACTTCGTCCTGCTGATACCCAATAGCCTGATGTATCAAAGAGGCTTTGCGCAACGTATGTTTCTTCTTCGTCGCACAAACCCTTCTGTCACTGCCTTATCGCAACAGTTAACGCGCGATGAAGGTGCGTTGAGCTAAGTTTTGCGCAACGTTTTTTGACTTTGCGCAACGAAGGACCTGCGTCGCGCAAAGTGTTTTTTGTACTAGTAATTTGTATTATGACATTTGATCTACTAACCTTGTTCTCGACATACTAAAAAATCTCTTCACCGACATGAACCGTTGATTGATATCTAGAAAGCTTTGGATGTGTAATCTAGGGGGATGCTGGTAGAATATCTTTCAGCAAAGCAATTCGTGCTTTTCTGATATTTGTTAATTTCATGCATGCGTTACATATTACCGCTGAACTTTGGTAAGGGGGATCTAGAATTTAGGCTTTGGCATCTTCAATATAACTAAAATATGGAACACGTTGTCTGACTTCTACATCGTTTGATTTTGTATTTCACATTTTTCACATTCGTCGCAACACTTTGGCACTTTTTGCTAATCTACTTCCACATGTTGCGTTCCTTCATTTCAACTTTTTTTTCCCCTATTAACCGTCACTACAGGTTCTATAATCCTTTTTGCTCCTACATGCATGTATTGTAATTTATCATGGTCATAGCTCATAATTGTGTTTATATATATCTTTTCTCTAGGTATATAATTGTTTTTTTCTGTCGTGATACTTTCATACGTACAGTTGTTACATATTTATAGGTAGATAAAAATGTCAAATATTTTTCATAAATAATGACTGTATTAGATATCATTTTAACCAAAAAAACAATTGTTACATAATGACTGTATTAGATATACTTTCATACGTACAGTTGTTACATAATGACTGTATTACATATTTATAGGAAAGTTGCTTCTCTATAAACGTGAGTCCAGGAGATGGAACCAAAAGAGGCTGCGAAACTTTTGATGTCTTCAATAATAACTTTTAAGCGCCAAGTAATATTGCAGGATCCTAAAATGGTATCAATCACTAATTTAGAGTCTCATTCCACACAAATTTTCTTAAAGCCTCTACTTCTTGCAATCTAGAGAGCATCCCTCAAAGTCAAGCCTTCAGCTTCAGCAACAGATATTGAATTTTCACCCAAGCACCTAGCACAACCGCAATTAGATCTCCATCCTCATTCCTGGTTACAAATCCAGCTGTCGCCTTTGAGTTCACCACAGAACCATCAAAGTTAATTTTTAGGAAACCCCTACGAGGGGGATTCCATCCAATGAAACGATGTGACTTGCTAGTTGCTTTATTAGATTCATTCGCATTCATAAAGTCATCACCCAAACTCATAGCAAGCATAACAACTCTACCAGGTATTCCTCCCATATTTGCGAACAAATAAGGAGGGCCAAACTTTGCTTAGATAAATTTTCATTACCATTGCAGTCCAGAGAATGCAACCACTCTAGTAAACTTACTACATTACTCGTATCGGTTGGATTTATCTCAGGGAAAGTAGCCCAAACTTGCCTGGCAAAATTACAATTCATAAAAAGGTGATCCGGCTTTTCAACACCCACATTACACATGGGATTAGTAGGATAAATGGAATTTATATGTTTATGAAGTCGATAACGAGTTTGCAATCTTTCCAGAGTAAAAAGGCAACCGAAAATTTATCATTCGTTACATTATTTTAGAGCCAGGTCGCAGATTTAACATTAAACCTTCCACTGGCATTCAAGCCCCAACAAATGGAATCATCCCTATCAAGCATCGGCAGAGGAATGCTACATATTTTGTTAGCCAAAGGTTTATTCCAGCAATTATTAGAAATAAAGTGATACACTTTTAAGTTTCAATCTATATTATATATCATTATCATAAAGTGTCATATAGCATATATATATAATTACCAGGTAAATAATGGTGTAGTTATATATCTTTACCTTAGATATTCGTCCCCGGACTCTCTCTGAATAATATAAAATAATATGGTATATGCGCATATGTATATTCACATGTATTGAAATTATTTGATAATTTGTTTTGTGTTTTCCCGTAATGGCTGTTGTATTTGCTTTTTTCATGCATCCTTTCCTTTTTCATGGGCCAATTTACCTTAATTTTCTATCATATTTGGCTTATCATGAACACCTCCAGAAAGTGTTGTTATGTTTTTTATGATTTAGGCCATCGATTGTGACGTTCACAAAAGTAATTTACTTACTTAGTGCTTGCGCTAAGAACTAATGTTTCTTTCTTTGTGACTTTGGGGCAAGGCGGACGGTGTCCACCTTCCAGGGCCAGGGATGAGAATCGATCTGAATGCTAACATTGGGCGGGCTGCCAATCGGCTGAGATGTAAGCCTTTTATTGGAGTCTGGCTCTGCAGCTCAACCTATCTAGGAAGTATGGATAATCAAGATAGAAATCTCACTATCAATTGAATGTCTGGGACGCGTAGCCCTTGAAAAGGATAAAGAGGAGTTGTTTTGCCTTTGACTCATTAGCATGAAGGAGTTTGGGCTCCCACATAATTTCAAGAAGGTTCATTCTTACTCAAACACGAGAGATGGGTATTTAATGATAGAATCAGAATCAGTTTCAATTATAATATCAGTTGAACGAATAATTTTTGCATTTACAAAGATGGATACAACTATTAGTTGATGGGGAACCCGTTACTCAGTGAGTATGATTATGAATAATCTTCGATCATTTACGATTTTGAATATAATTATTTTTTTGTAGTTTTAGAGATGGATGTGGCATTTACTTCCTCAACTGCTGCCATGCCTAAATTAAGAAGTCAAGCTTCAGTTTATCCCTGAAGTGCACCACTCCCCCTATCCCAAACCTAGAACCTCCAAATCAATCTCACCTTCGGTCGCCAACCCTTCCTCTTGGGTGAGGTCAGTAGCAACCCCATCTCCTCTTTCCTTTTTCCCCTTCTCCTTCTTCACTAAACCCTATCTTTTTCCTTTTCTTTTTCTTTGGCCCTTGGTTTTCTGGTTGTTTTTCTTTGAGCTTGTCTCATTTTCCTTGAGCTTTGTCTCAACGTTTGGCAATCTTGTTGCATATCTGAGTTTCATGTTTTTTCCTCCCCATATTGTTGTTCCTAGCCGCGAGCTTCTGCCTACTTGGTTCAGTTATTCTGCCCCTCATGTTCTTCGTCCATGGTTCAATTGAAGATGTGCTTTGGGTTTTTGTGGTTGCTAAAGTGCATTTCGCACTATTTGGTAGGATTATGGGAGCGCATTTTGCACAGGGGCTTGTCCACAGCCATCTTTCGTTCACCCCTTCAATTTGTTGGTTCTTCTTACCAGTGGCGGCGGTTTGGCAATGGTGGTGCGGCTATTTTGGCGGAAGCGGTTGACTCTTGTTTCCAAATCTAAGGCTTTTGGTTTAGGCTTTATTTTGGGCTCACTTTTAGTGCTTGTTTCCTTTTCTTTTGTAATGGGCTGCACTTTTACTGTGTTGTGGATTGTCTTCGAATTAGCCTTACTTTATATTAGTGTGTTTTATCTTTGATGAAATCAATTGTTTGACCAAAAAAAAAACCATCTGTTTATCCACACCAATCTAGCGAACCAAAGTGGTCATTTTTGGAGGAATCGTTTGGATGTTACTCTATAAAGCGCTTTTCCTCACTCGCGCTTTTTGATTGTTGCACTTTTTAGTAGCGCTTCTATGAATGAAGCAATTTTGTTGTTTGACATGCAACCAATTAAGTGTTTTTGTATTGTATAGAAGCATTTTTTTTATATTAAATAGAGTGTTTGGTTGTCAAATGAAAAAGCACTTTCATTATAATTCTCAATAATTTTTGCATAGTGCTTCCATTAGTGATGCCCATTTTAATGTTGTTTTAAGTGTAATGGTATTTTAAATATTACAAATTAAAAAATAAGTATAATTTTGGAATTGAAAAAATGTCATTAAAGGGAGCAAAGTGCTTCCCTTGTTTTCTCTGCATAGCACTTTTAGGAAGTTGCTTCTGAAAAATGCTTCTTAGTACTTCTACTTCTAATTAAAAGCATTTTTAAATATTTTCCAAATGACTATTTTTTCAAATTAAAAAGCTTTTACTTATTAAGAAACGGTATTGGCTCTTTCAAAAGCACAACCAAATAAACTAGACTTTTACACAAAACTACAATAAACCAAAGAGTCAAAGTGTAGAGCGGAAGAGCCCAGTGAAGGAAGAGAGCTTCAGTCAAGACGAGGACCCAAGAGCCCATGACGCTCGCAGCTCACCGTTGAACGAAAAACAGAAGCAAAACAAAGAAAGAAATCAGCTCAATAATAAATGTAAAAATTCGCCATGAAAGTGAAAGCAAAGAGCTCCAGAGCAAAGTTGGGCTTACCCACCGTCTTCCTCCTTTGCTCCCTCTTCTTCTTCGCCGGTTTATTCATCTCCACCCTCCTCTCCCATGCCTCCGTCCCTCGCTCCGTCTCCAGAACGCTGGAACCCGAAAACGACGAACATCACGGTCCAATGATGCAGGGCGACACCGGAGACAGCTTTATTCAGTCGATTCCATTCCAGGTGATCAGTAATCGCATTTTTTTTTTTGCTTCATTCGATCAATTGGGGTTTGGGGTTTTTATTGGGTTTTTGGCGACATTGTTGAATCCTGCAGGTTCTGAGTTGGAAACCGCGGGCTCTGTATTTTCCGAGATTTGCAACTGCCGAGCAATGCGAAAGCGTGATTGAGATGGCGAAGACGAAGCTCCGGCCGTCCACATTGGCATTGCGAAAGGGAGAGACTGCTGAGAGCACAAAGGGGACTCGTACAAGGTATCTTTTTCTTTGGTTTTTCGTGTTGCTTATTGTCTAGATACGGTGAGCAGTTGAATATGTAAAAATTATAATGTGGTTTGTCAATCAGAAATTTTGAATCTTGTGTTATGTAATTATGGCTATTGTTGTTTAGAAAGAGTAGAATGAATGAAAATATAAGGGGGGAAGAGAAAGGGGCAAACTAATCCCCGCTGTTGGATGAGTTACGTTTTGGTAATCATAAAACTCTAGGGAAGAACAGCTTTTCAATTATTACTCCATTGTTGCACAATCCATAAGCATCTTTATTATCAAAAAGTATAATCTTTAGTAGTGTTCACTTGTCACGTTTTCTTTCCAAATTTGTTATTTATAGTGATTTTCCATGATAAGCGAGGCGGTTCCATTTACTCTATGTTATCACTGTTGGAGACGAATGGTGGAAAGATTGTCTACATGATTCATCTTATTCCATATAAGTTTGTCATCCTCGAATTTTAAAAACACAGTTGAAATCTGTGATCCAAATTCGTACAAGAAAATGACCTCATACTGTTTTGACAAGTGGGTACGAGGGTGATATGATGGGGTCATCATAATACTGTGATATGCATTAGATAATGCATTAATATGATTATTTTCTCCAGACAGAACTTTATTGTATGTATTTAATAAGTTGAGACATTATGCTATTCTCCTGGTACTAAGCTCAGGAGTAAGTACATGTTTTGTTCTGTAATTTGCTAAGTGAACTACAATATCATGAGTTCATGTTTTATGTTTTATCAAACTACCATTAACAATTTCAATAGTTATGCTAGAATAGCTTATTTGCAAGTATATCAAGACGGGATTAGGAAGAGGAATCTAATTTTGGATATGTCTTCTTTTTAATTTACCCTCATCAACTATTAAGGGCCTGCATCTTTGTAAAGTTTGTGAACCATCAGCTTTTCATGAAACCCGCTCACAAGAAAAATTTCTGGCAACGAAGTTTTGGAAGATAATTGTTGAAAGGTCCTTGCCACTTCACTTTCTTTACAATAACATTCTCATATCATCTTTCATCAAGTTATATGTTGTATGATTTTTTGGATGTATCTTATAGCGCACAATAAATCACCAGTGATTGGACTTTTTGGTGATGATCAGTGTTGTATATGCTAGTTTGAAGGTACTTTACAAAGATTTTTTTTTTTTTTTTCACTTGTGAAATTAACTGTCAGTGTATACTTGATTATAGTTCAGGCACATTTATTAGTGCATCAGAAGATGATAGCGGAGTCCTGGATATTATTGAGGAAAAGATTGCCAGGGCTACCATGTTACCAAGAGCCCATGGCGAGGTATTTTTTTAATGATGTATTCTTCGGGGCATAAGTGTGAATTGAAATTTCAAAGCCATTAGCAGATAGTTTTCATTGTCCATTTAGGTTTTAAATGCTACAATTAGCAGTTTTTATATAAAACCATTTATTTTCTTTTCGCACAGAGAAAATAGTGCATCTAATACTGTTTCTAGTTTCACAAATTTTTTATAATGTTAACCTTTCATTACAGGAAAATTCTAAATTAATCTGTAATGCGGCGATATCATCATATTGCAGGCATTCAACGTTTTGCGGTATGAGATTGGCCAGAAGTATGATTCACATTATGATGCATTCAATCCAACGGAATATGGTCAACAGAAAAGCCAAAGAGTACACACTTAACTAGCATTTCCTTCATACAATACTTGCTGCAAATGTTTAGGGTTCTGATCTGTGTTATCATTTTCTACCCTGTTTTTTACTGGGAATTTCTTCCTGCCAATTAGAAGATCCCTGATATTTGATATGATAGTTTGCCTGTTTATGCACCTAATAATGACCCCCACCAGCCAAAGAAATATCCATATGTGAAAAAAGAACTTAGTGATTTTTCATCAGAATTGTGAACCGGACAATAATCTATATAGTGGTATTTGGATAAGCAATATTCATGGACTTACTTGAACATTATGTCAAGTTCACAACATGAATTTTCATTTGTATGAACAGTAACCTTTTTACTTCTGAAGAAATCAGTTGCGTTTGTCAACTTATGGTTTTTTTTATATTCCGTCTTCAAAGGATAGATATTAGATGATATTTCTATTAGTTTTTTTTTCTTGATAAGCAATATTCATGGACTTGAACATTATGTCAAGTTCACAACATGAATTTTTATTTGTATGAACAGTAACCTTTTTACTTCTGAAGAAATCAGTTGCGTTTGTCAACTTATGGTCTTTTTATATTCCGTCGTCGAAGGATAGATACTAGATGATATTTCTATTAGTTCTTTTTTCTTGTTATTTCATTTGAGTACATTTGTTGCTTCAAAAGTATTGGGGGAAGCACCTTGAACTGACATCCAAAATATTGAACATTTTATCATCTTTCTGTACTTGATTTGAGTAACTTGAAGGATGGCTGCAATTTCAGTTCTCTTTTCTTCAGCCCTTTAAAAAGAACAACTTAGAAAACTTGTAGCATCATCCAGTATTCTGATCACTAAGGCACCTAGCCTTCCATCATTCTATGACGGTGAAATTGCCATTTTATTTGAGCCTTGCCTTTCACAATCTCTGCCCTTATACTTACGAGAATTTGTTATAGACCCTTCTCTCGTAACCTGTACATCAGGCTAAAGTTATATGTGAAACAAATATATGATTATAGTTCAAGCAGAATTTGCAAATTGTTTTTTGAGTTCATGCCTTCATCTTTCTGTCAATGTTTTATCGCTTTTGCTTCTTTCTTGAACCATTGATACTTAACTGTCACAACATCACACTCAATTTTGCAGTTTGCTTCCTTCTTGTTGTATCTATCCGATGTAGAAGAAGGTGGAGAAACCATGTTCCCTTATGAGGTAGGTTAGCAAATTTATGATATATCTTGTATTTCTTTCAAATGTAAGTAGTATATATTGCATGTACTCATCCTATTGTCTAATTTGCAGAATGGTGCAGAGATGGATTCGAGCTATGATTACAAGAAATGCATTGGTTTAAAAATTATGCCCAGGCAAGGGGATGGTCTTTTATTTTATTCAGTGTTTCCAAACGGCACAATTGATCTGGTAATTTACTTTATCTTATCTTAAATGAAATTTCCAATGCTTATACAATTGATCTTCGTCGCATACATATTATCTGAGGGAGGTGGCAGTAATTAGATATAAATGATCAACAACTGATTAGGGCTTGAAAATTGTATGGGCATTTGGTTTTCTTTTATCACTTGTTACTGACTTACTGGTGATTAAACAAAGACTCTGTGGTGGTGCGTTCTCTCATCTTAAAATTATATGCAAATTGCAGACATCTCTTCACGGAAGCTGCCCGGTGATCAAAGGGGAAAAGTGGGTTGCAACAAAGTGGATTAGAAACCAAGAAGGTATGGACTGAGAGTTGTTTCGGGAACTGGTGGTTGCAACTGTCCATAGCGTAGTCAATGCGGAACAGTGAACGGTGTTCTTGCCGTAGGCAGCACTAGGATTGCTCTTGGATGTACAGGCTGATGATCGAGTGCTGCTTAACTTGAAAACATGGCACTTGGGTGTTTTTTTTGGTCAATAACAATGGCATTTGTTATAGAAGTATGTTTCTGCAGCTTTGGAGCTAAATAATGAAAAACCTAAATGTAAAATTACTATCTACAAAAAGCCAGCAGAAAAGCACTGCTTAATTAATGTTATTTCATGTCTACCCTTACCTCTTTCTTCCTTCCTTCTTTTCCTGCGCACAACAGCTATGAGGGTGAAAAGACCAAATTAGAATGAGGATGGTCTTTTACTGGTGAGTCATGACCAAAACTTGCACCGATTCGGGGGGCAATTCGTGAATTTTACTAACAATACATGATTATATTTCATTCAACCATTTTTATTCAGACATGCCATTCTTTATCTTAAGCAGCTCTATGCATCAAAAAGAAGGAAAAAGATCAAGTAATGAAAAGCACTTTGATTTGATTTTCAATTCAACAACCTTAGATTGTTTGTTTGAATTCGAATTTAGGGGAATTCAATTTCATCATACTATCGCTTTTATTGTTCAAGTATGCATAATCTAGGATTTAACACTGCCTAATTACGAGCTACGCGCAGGTACACTTGCTAGTGTACTCTAAATCGTGAGTTGTTCGTGATTCGAAATTTTGATATAGTGAAACCATATCAATGAGATTGCCAAGGATTTCAATCACAGTTAAAACATTTAAAAAATAGATATAGCTCCAACAAATAACTATTTAACCCACTAATGTTATCATTCTACTCAAGGCCGTCTCTGAGATTTTGGGAGCCCTGTGCGAAATTTATAAAAGCGCCCTTCCTTAAGATAAGTCTTAAAAAATGTAGAACAATGCATTGACGCTAGAAAACAATCACTTAAATCAAAACAAAGTTTAGCACTAACTGATTGCAAGTTTAAAAATGTCATTAATAATAAGTAAAAATAGCTACAAACATAACATTCACTAAATAATCAAAAGCAGTTCAATCTTAAACAACCAAAGAAGAAAACGAACTTCAAAAACTCTAACTTTAAGTTTCACTTGAATATGTAACATTATTATATAATAATATTGAAAAAAAATACCGTCTTTTATGGTGTATTATTGACACTCAAAATATCTTATTGTACTCTAAATTTTTGTATTTAGAAAGAAAAAAAATTACTCTTATAAGAAGTGTAAGATAAGATTTTAACGTGCTAACAAAATCAATTGTTGAATATAGAACATTATTTCATAACAAAAGCAATTTTAAATATAGAATATTATTACATATAAATATTAGATGACAAAAATTTTGGAGGCCCTTCAAATTTGGGGCCCTGTGCGACTGCACATTTCACATCCCCTCAACGCCCCCCTCTGGTTCTACTGAAACTATATATGTCGCTCAAAAATAATAAAATCATTCAAATTTTTTTCTGCTGCTACAGTGTCTTAAGAATCAAATGTTGAAAACCGATGTACACTCCATCATCCATACATTCAAATTTCATGCAATTAACCAAAAACAAAATTGTGATTAAATGTGTGATTCCTCCACATCCAACCACGCAAATACAAATAAATAACAGATTAAGGTAAGCTGATATTAAAAGGACCGTTGGAGTTGGGGGCCAAAAGACACGCCCTGTAGACTGTAACGGCTACTTCCCATTTCGAAACAATAAACTCCTCCTCTTCGCAAATCCCAAAACCAAAATCTTCACATCCATTTCTAATCGCCAAACAAAAACGCCAAAAAATATCTTACTCAATCTTCTCCCCAATCTCATAATTTTCTGCTCAAATTCTCGTCGGTTTCGACTCCGATTCTTGATCCCTGTTCGTCCCAGAGATCATTGGCCATGGACCTCGGCTGCTTGGACTTGGGTTGCATCTCCGTGTCTGACAAGCACCGCGCTAACGACGCCGTTCTTGACTCAGACAACACAGAAAACGCCGCCGCCGAGCAGTTCTCCGCCAGCCCCAGGATCGGCAAGGTATAATTCTTCCGACTTCACCGTTCGGATTCAAGACTCCGTTACTGTCTTAGGTTTGCTCCATTTTCTTGGATCCGATTGTTTCTGTCCACCGAATTCGCCATTTGTGTTTGGAACTGAATTTTTTTTTGGATTTGAAACCCTAGAATCTTTAGCATGTAAGACTTGTGTTCGGCTTTGATTTGGGACTTTAATTGCTGGTTATCTAGAACCCTAAACGCTAAACCCTTGTGGGTTTTTTCTTCATTGTTGGGATTGAAGCCAATTGAATTTAAAAGCCCTAGAAATTGCTGTTTGTTTGAATTCTAGTGAATTCAAAATTTGACCCCAACTAGTATTATTTTTTATTAATGTCTGAGATTCTGAGTGTGTGCGCGCTATCTACCTTCGTTGTTTTTTTTCCTCAGTGAAAACAAATAAATTATCCATTTCTGGTTATATTTACTTGGGTTTTTTTGGCCAAATATTTACATAGTTTGGCTATTTACTCCTTGTTTGGTGTCTCGGATTGGTATGGCCTAGGATCACTCGCTAAATTCACTAAATCTTTAATGAAGAAACGGGTGCCCACTTGCATACTTTGTCGAGGTGAAGGTAGAAGATGGATTGGCCGTGAAGAAAATTCTCCATCATAATCCTACCTTTTTGGTGGGGATTGGGTGGGACAAGATTTCTTCATGGCTAATCCATCTTCCACCTTCACTCGGAGAAGATGTGCAAGTTGGCATTCTTTTTTCATTCAACATTCATTAAATCGAATGTCCTATCGAAGCCATTCCTAGTCACCAGCGAGGCATTCTGTTTTAGCCTTATTTTTATTTTTATTTTTATTCAAATATCTTTACGTTCATTTGCTTAGTTTCACTTCGCTTTCACTTGATAAGATATCTTTATCATTACAATCATACCATGGATGTTGTTAAGAAAAAGGTAAATTTTTCTTTGGCAGAAGAGATGAAGTTATTTTTTCATGCAGTAAAATCCTTGTAGGCTCTACCCTAATCTACATTTTGTGATGCTGAACATGCTTTTTTGTTTATTTAACTTGACATATGAATATGTTGGCCTTGCTGGATGGTGTTTGTGTTCTATGTTTGGATGTTCTTATGTGTTTATTTAGAGTCCAAATAGTGATTTTTTTATGAAGTCCTATTGTTTCCGTTTTGTTTCGTTTTACATCCTCCTTTTCTTCATTGTTTGAATAGTGCAGAATAGAAATTTGAAAGAGGCTAGCCTATCAACGCTGAATTCTGTTAACAAATCCGCTGCTCAAATTAAGAAGCCTTCTCATCGTAGAACCTCTCCTCTGAACTGGTTTCCGCGGAAAAAAATGGACTCCTATCTTAAGAGGAAGATCAAAATGCTGCAGGTTTCGCTTCTCTTTCTCTCTTTAACAGACATCCGCATTTTATCTGGATTAATTTCCATGTTAATCAAAATAGTGAATCATTGGCTTCTCGCAGGAAGTAGATGGGATGAATTTAACTCTCGATGAGACTCTAGGTGATTCTAATCCACATTACTCGAAAGTCCTAAGGGAGAAAATGGCAGCAAAAGAAGCTGCACAAAAAGCAATGGAGGTACGAAAAGCAGCATTGGTGGAAGCATCTTGGTGTCGAATACTCAAAGCAGCAAGGTGATTGTTGGGTGCATTGTAGACATGAATATTTGAACTTTAAGAGGTAGTTTTGTACTTACAACTTTTTGTATTTTCATTTCAGGATCCAATGCAAAGAAGCTGAAGCCCAGCTGTTGAAAGCAGATAAAGCTGCAGCTGAAGCTTTTGAAGAGGCAACTGCCGTGGGAGTTATCATGTATGACAAGCCAAATTGCCCTCGGAAGCCCTGTAAAATAGAAACATCCACTGTTAATGGCGGAGGTTCGACTACTCACACGGTCACAGCATCTTTTGAGTCTGCATTTGAGGTGGATAAAGAAGTAGCTGCAGCTGTAAAGATTGCATTAGTACGGCTTGGAAACTGCCCATCTTTTGATAAAGATGAATTTAAAGAACTGCTTCGAAAGATTAGCGAGAACCCTGATACTGATATAGTTGAACTTGAAACTAATCATGAATCATCTGAGTTTACTTCAGAATGTGAATCAGAATCTGGATCAGAACTTGACGCATTATCCCAGAAAGATAATATCATTTCCAAAGATTTGAATCAGAACGAGATGCCAGATTTAGAGGCAAGACAGAGGAAAAACAGAAGGCAGTCTTTTGGTAAGCTTAATATGGCAAAGATAGCAGACATGATGCTCGAGAGACTTCAATGTTTGCAAGAAGATGAACTCTCTTCTCTTGCCACTATAGTTGCTACTTGTGGTTTAAATGCTGCCTTAGCGGAAAGCAAGCTGCACGATCCCGGCTCTGCTGCTGAGACCCTGCCACAAAGAATAACAGCGGCGAAGCCTGAGTACTTCAGAGATGGGCAGATCCGAAAGAAGCAACCTGTATCAGAACTCCCAAGTCTAGACAAGTTTTTGGTTAAGCACGTGACTAAGCTTGAAAGAGAAGTGGAAGAAGCCAAGAATAGAAGTAAGTCGAAGGAAGGAACTGCAGAGAATTCTAACAGAACTGCAGACAAAAAGGCCAATTCAGAAACCATTCCAGGCTTGGGAAGCATCCTTCTGAAGCATGGTTCAAAGTTTGAGAAGGAGATTGAAGAGGCGAAGAAAAATTCAAGAGGAGATTTTGAAATGCTTCAAAAGAATTCAAAGAGCAACAAAATATCATCTGAAGCCATTCCTGACTTGGCAATTACACTAATTAAACATTCTTCGAAGCTTGAAAAGCAAGTTGAGGCAGCCAAGAAGAACTTTGTGAAAACATCTGCAATGAGTCACAAAAAAGAGAATGACTTAGAACTCCCCAGCCTCGATAAGTTCTTAGTGAAACATGTCTCAAGACTTGAGAAGGAAGTCCAAGAAGCAAACAACAGAAGGCAAGCTGACACACATGAAGGAGTTAGGTTCCCTTATTTGAAGAAGAAAGTTGAATCATCTACTTCGGTTGCACAACCAAAAGAAAAGGCTACTTCTTGTTCCAGGGAAGGATCAGTGGGGAAAGAAAATATCAACTTAAATAATGATGTCGAAGAGAATTCTATGATGGAGCAAAATGAAAGTGAAGCTTCACTGCAGATTGGAGAAGTGAAGCCTAGTGCAGGTGAAACAAAGTCACTTCACAAGGCCGAAACTAAGGAGACTGAAGATAGTCTGGACAAGATCCTTCTCAAACCAATGCATAGGTTGGAAAGGGAGAAAATGCAAGCTTTGGAAATGGAAGACAATTATAAATTCGAAAAGAAAAAGGGAGGAAACAGCGATTCCCAATGTGAGAGCTTGGACAAAGTTTTGGTAAAACATGTTTCCAGACTGGAGAAAGAGAAGATAAAGTTCCGTGCAGAGGAAGAAGCAACTGAAGTGAAGAGAAGTAACGCAAAGCTGCTGTCACGTGCAGACGAAGCATGTGGTTTGGACCAAATTCTCATTAAACACAAATCAAGGCTCGAAAGAGAAAAGGACTTCGCTGCTCAGCAACCAGAAGACCAAGTTAGATACTCCGTCAGTCGTAAAGAAGCAATGGAGAGAGAACTGCAAGAACAATGGGGAGGTTTAAGCTTAGGAAACTCCCTGAGACCAAGAGAGAAGGCGGCTGCTGCTCAGCAACCAGAAGACCAAATTAAATTCTCTGTGGCTCGTAAAGAAGCAAGGGACCGAGAACTGCAAGAACAATGGGGTGGCTTAAGCTTAGGAAACTCCATGAGGCCACATGTTTCAAAACTAGAACGTGATAAGGTAAATTCTCCATTTCTTGTACTTACTGTGTTGTTTGCAATGCAACACTTTGTTCCTGCAAAAAGAGTCTGATTGTTTCGTGGGTATTTCCATTTCTGTGTAGGCCGCTTGGATCAAAGCTGAACAGGAGGAGAAGAGGCAAGACACGGTTTTCTCAGATTAAAGCCGGCGATTAGAAAAGGAGGGAAGATCTGAAGGAGATACTAGTAAATGCAATGTGAAATTTGTGAACCACGGTTCTCTTTATTTTCTGTTCAGTAATTTTCTTATGGCTTTCGCTATTTTGTATTGTAACAGGAGAATGAAATTTGTCTATGTAAATGGTAAATCATTTGGTTAGTTCTTTGATTTTGGTAGATTGGAGTTGGATCCCCAAATTAAACCAACAGAATCAAGTTTCATCCAAACACTGATCATCCAATCTACGGTTGGATTTCATCTAAACACCGATCAACATTGGTTCCAATTGAGTTTTAGAAAGTAAGTAATCTCGAAACTACTGACATTGCCATAACTGATTGTCGATGACGCATGAACCATGATCTAGTTTTGAAGGAGCAAGGAAAGAACCATTGGCAACAAAATGGACTGTAGAATCAACATTTTTAATCTTTACTGATCATGATTTGTACACGATACAGTTGAATTACAAAAGATGTTAAAGAAACACAGAGAGAGTCATTACGGATGCTACCAAATGATCGACCAACAAACGGAATTCTGTTAGATTACTATCATTGTATTGCTCAAGTCACTAGACCCTCTCAAGCTCAGTGTTGTGCTTGTCCAATTGGTCTTTGAGCTCCTTTTTCCACCCTTGGATCAACCTTTCATGCTTCTTAATAATCTCAGCCTTTATCCTCAACTCCTCTTCCATTGCATCAATCTCCTGCAAAAATGAAAATGCACGTACATTAAAGAAACAATGATCGGTAGTCTAACGACAAGCTAAACAACACAGTCTGTAGATGACCTTTCTTAGTTGCTCAGCCTTCGTTGGCTGATCCTCACGTTGCAGACCGATGAAGTACAGTTGAAGCTTTTTGGCAGCTTCCATAAAGTCTCTGGCATGCCTCTCCACATCAACTGGAGTGGCAAAATAAACACCATTAGAAGAAATGCAAAACAGAACGGTAATAACCTTGGTGCACCATCATTTAGTGTGCAAGTCAGGATTAGAAAAGACGCTTCAACTTCATTCACTAATTTAGACAGAGTGACAGTCATAAGGTTCGATAAAATGGATGAATAACAAACTCTCCTTGTACATTTGACTACTTGCACCTCAAACATCAGGTCATGTCAACCTGGTTACAAAAGTAAAATTAAAGATCCATGGATTTTGTAGCCAATGAAAAAATGACTTTTTTCAGGTGGGTACACATGATTTACCGAAAATCATAACGAATAATTCTGAAACAACACAATATCAGATTAAAGGAACAGAAAGTTTCATCAAGAGAAGGATCTCAAGTATAGACAGTATTCTTGAACCTTATTTTTCCATCATAAGATACGCACAGCAGACAGAATTGAAGCTCTTGTGGTACTCATGAATGAATTTTACTACCCGGTACAATTATATAATGTCCTCTTCAACTTCGTTCTTCCTCCATTGCTATTTACAACTAAAAAGAAAACGCTGACACTTGGTTATCTGAGATTTGATCTCAACCATGGTTCTTAAATCGTAAATTTGAATACACTACCTATCTTTCTCTTCCAATCACCCAACTCCTCTGTTGCAATATAACTTATGCCAAAGCTGATGCAAATAACTCCAAACCCGAGTGTGTTTAACCAGTTTAATGTTAATATTAATATATACAATATTCTCCCCTAGGGCCAACAAAACGCATACAATGTTATCTGATTCGGACCTAAGACACCCCCATCAAGCTGATCAATGTAAAAGTGAGCTAAAACATTCAATCGAAACGAATATGAATGCACCCAAAAAGATACATTTGATCAACACAGCTTGAAAAAACTCTCAGAAGACACGTAGAGCTAGGGATTGGTACTAACTCTGATGAGAGGGGAGGGGAGAGCGGTCAATCGCTTGAAGCTCCTTAGCAGGCAAGCATGGAAGCAAAGCAGCCTCCAGCGACATTACACACGAAACCATGTCTTCCCTCGGAGCCGTTGGAGATTGCATCTGTGCATCACTTTGCTGCTGCTGATCTACCGCTTGTCTCTCAGCCATGTCAAAAAACAAAAAACCGAAAAAATAGCCAATACCTGCAAAATACCCCCAAACCAAAACATAAAGAATGAAGGAAATTGAAGCTTGAATTATATATGAAAATGCACTGATAAAAATAAAATAAAATAAAAAACCCAGAAAAAAAAAAAATTAAATGCCAAACAATTTGAGCATCTGGGTCGAATCAAACCAGCATGAAATTTCAATCTGTAGCTAAAAGTGTGTGGCTTTTCCGAATCAATTAATCGTACAACTACGCTATAGTGAACTGTATCACCATAAAATAAATTCAAAAACTTCAGGAAAAAAAAAAACCCCCAAATGCGTATTCTCAATTAAAATTTCAGACAAATTGTTCGAAATTTGGTGTTACCTGTATATTTGGGTGAGACTGAAAGCTTCAAGCAGAACTTGATACGACGAAACAGTCTCTGTAGCTGAAAATTTTCATCTTCTACCCTTTTTTGGGCCAAAACCCTAATTACAGATTCAGCAGGACCAGCCCAAAGAGAGAGAAATCAAAAGGCGAAAAGGCCCCATCACACCAACACTACAACCATAAAGGTGTTTCGTTAAAACTTTCTAAACTAAAAGCACAAACTACGAGAGCCGAACATTAAAATTTTCTAGTTTAAAAGAAATATCACTAGATTATAATGTTAATAACTAGTCATGTTTCACTTCTATTTATTTTTTTTCATTTGAATTTTACTTTAGTTACACAATGTGGCCCAATTTGGTGATATTGTCAAATTTTTCGGTACGCTTCAATCATTTACTACACCTAACGTGATCATTTGCCCTCTAATTTGGTAGTACTAAAGCTGAGGAGTGACATAATTGGATGACCAAAAAAGGAAAACATGGTAGTAGAGAGAAGATATCACATTGATGATTCCTGGTTTCGTATATGTTATTTTAAGTGTGTTATTTTCGATAGTATTTGGTTGCCCGTAGGCTTTATGCTGCATTTTTTTTATGTGTGTCGATTCTTTGGGGTTAGATTATGAAATTTGATTTAAAAATAACGGTTGGATCTCTCCTAGTAATTTATGTTTTGATACGCAATCAATTTTGTATTTATGGCAGTTCTACAATCCAATTTTACCATGACAATTTCATTAAACCCTTTCTCTCGTAAAGATGACTATATAAAGAGTTGAACGAAAGAAGGTGGTGCACTACACCAGCGAGCATAGTCGAAAGCCCTGCTCCCCTTGGCATTTCTTTAGCTCCTACTTTCTCGAAAGTCGAAATCAAAGTGATGGTGAGATCGTAGAGTTGTCCGGTTCTTATTTTGACAGGCATAGCCGGGAATACTGTTCCCGAAAACAAAACACTGCAAGGCGGATGTTTTCGCGTGTTTCCCTCATCTTTTAAAAAAGTGATCCTAAAAATTGAAGAACTTGCAGATCGGGACTGGTTGTAGATTGTGTTTCATATCATGTGTATTTTACTATTTTGTTACTCTGTTCATGAAGTTGAATTTTGAATGATGAATGGTTATCCTGGACGAGAGCATGCATCTCATAGTCATTGATCATATTGTATTTTGTCAATGCCCCGTTTTCTAGCTCGCCTATGAACGCGTTATGCTTTCGCAATCGTTCACCTATGAGGGACCCGTCGGACCCGCAAAAATAGATGGTTGTGTCGGTTTGTTATGGGTTCACATGCGGCTGAAGCTAGCTCTTGCGGTCCTTGTTGTGAGAGATTTTTCAATGTGTCTGTAATACGGAATGGTACATTTATATTGTGGGACATCATCCTGACTGAATGCACTAATCGGGTTTAGGGCAGTCTTTGAAACCACCCACCTAACCTCATGGTCAGGCAAACTTATTGGAACTTTGCTCAAAACAAGGGACAGTACCAAACCAACAAATAAAGAGGAAATGTCCAACTCTACTCAAGCCTTTGAGTGAAGAGGTGTTTCTGGAAGGATACTAGTCCTTAAAATCATATGCTATTTAAAGACATATTCTAAGTTTGTGACCCTCAAATTATAAAATGAAAATGTTTTATAACTCGACTATCTTTTTCTTTCTTACCCAATTCTCACAGTGGAATTCATTTTTCTAGCCGGTCAAGAGCATATAAAACACGTTGTGTCCATCTTAGACCCTTTCGTCCAAGAAAATGTGCTCATTCTCCTTTAGTTTAATCCCACGATGGAGAAGAAAGTACGACAATTAAATTAAAACCTATTATGAGGATCAAACAGTGGGTGATTACAATTTTCTTAAACCATGAGATCTAACTGGTATCAACATATAGTGTATACACTTGTGACGAGAAAGTTAACATGACGTAAGAAGGGAAATGATTTTTGCACACATTTTTAACCTCTTACACGCCTCTGTTTAATTCTGACCATTGCTTCCGTTTGATATATTCAATCCAATAACTTAAGTAAAAACGTGTGTGAAAGTCACATTTCTGTTTTTGTAAAGAGATTCTTGGTGAGAGAGGTGGAAAAATATCGTAAAATTTGGGTTATGTAGCATTAAAAAATAAGTTACTCAAAAAGGAAAAGGAATATACTTGAAGTATCCATTGAAACTAGTTATTTCTAATTATCTACAAATTACAGTTTCTGCATATGCTTTTACATTTGCGTGTGTTTAATTTTTTTTCTTCATATATATTGAATTGTGCAAAATTGTACTAACTCATTTGAAGTGATTTTACAATTGCTGAAAGTTCTTCGGTTGAAAATGTTTTTAGAATCAATCATTAGTAAAAATACAAATAAATTTAGGGAAAACACTTCAGTGATTTTGGAACAAAAAAAATGCTTCATCTAAAAGCGCTTTCAATCATTGTAAAAACATGATGCAATGGAGTAATTAGATGTGCGGTCAATGATTCAATAGACAAATATTCAACTACACACACCATTGCATACTAGAAAGTCTTCAAACTGTGATTTCAATATAAAACTGATTTTTACACAACCCTTTTAACTTCTCACTTTTCACATAGAATTTTTATTTATCAAATAAAAACAACCAACAAAATTAAATAGAACCTATGTTTGCACACCCTTGTCAATAAGGGTTCTTCCAAGAGAAGATGCGAAGAAGTAAAGCATCTAATCTTTAGAGTCCTTGAACATGGACATGTACAACAATGAGGACCCAGTGCATATAATCGGGTCAGGGACTCGGGCATGCCGAACATGGCAGGACAACATACCAGTTCAAACTCTCCACCCACCCACCCCCACCTTCTCACTGTACCCAGATCTTCAGATGCTGTTTTGTTGTTTTCCCGATCTCCCAGAGTTATGAAAGCAACTTATATAAAACAAATTTTCTATTACGCGACATTTGGTCTAATAATATATTTTTATGTAAAGAAAAACGTATACATGATGATACATTATTCAATAAAAACGTCAAATATCGATAACCTCTGTATCATGTAACTAATCTTCTAAAGTGACACCAACTCAGCTAGGACTTGGTCTCACTCAATTTCCTAGATTCCCGTCATGTGGACCCCACTCAACGCGGCAGGCAAGGCAATCAAGGTTTCCAAACTTTCAAGGGCATCCCATCTTCCCCATTCCACAAGTCACAGACTTTCGCGGTACACAAGTCAGCCATGATCATTGCATGAGTTTCCCACTTGCGTCCAATTGCCCATCACATTTTTGGGAGTTTTTCTACTATGAATCCGCTCATAACATAACATAAATTGCAATTTATGATCGTTGCATTATTAGTCACTTGGTTCTGAACTAAAATTCAATAACTAAGAATTTTGATTATGTTATTATGAGCTGGTTCGTTCTCAAATTTTTACACATTCGAAAAATCTCATGAATTACGAGACCCAAATTAATTTCAATATCCGTTACATAGAAGTTATTTTAAAATCTCTTCAAAAATTACACACAGCATGACTCGAATAACATTTGGTTGCGTAAAAGTCTAACTCGGAACCTCTATGTTCCTAGTCTAAAATTGTAAAAGACTTTAAACAGTAATATAATACTAGTCATAGCGCACACCACAAATCATATTTGACTTTGACTACTTTTGGAACCAAACCCACTTCTTCTTCTTTCTCTTTGTTTTTGTTTCGTTTGCTTGCCTCTCAAAGCTCTTCCCACTTCCTCTGCTTTTTCATTTCTCTCCAATGGCTCCTCTCTCCGTACTACCTTTCTCTCTCACCTTCCTCTTCTTTCTCTCTCCTGCGCTCTCCACAAACTCCGAAGGTACTTCCTCCTCCTACCCATCTCATAATATTCTCCTGCGTTTCAAATTTCCTACCTTTTCCTCCACTGGGTTAATCTCTGTTTGGTTGCTGAGAAACTCTAAGGGGACAGAATCCGGGAAGATTCCCCAAAACCCATGTCAATTTTCACCTTCCAATTTCTGTTCGTGGTATTTTTCTGATTTAATTTTCTTTCAGGAAATGCTTTGCATGCTCTGAGAAGCAGATTCAACGATGTCAACAACGTTCTGCAGAGCTGGGATCCAACGCTGGTCAATCCCTGCACCTGGTTCCACGTTACCTGTGACTCCAACAGCCATGTCATCAGATTGTAAGATTATTAGTTTCTTAATCCTTTTTTCTGGGTTTGTTTAAATTTTGATTTCATGATTTGGGTTTTTTTTTAATTGGCTCGATTAACTTTCTTGTTTTGGATTTCAGGGATTTGGGCAACTCTAACATTTCTGGGAGTTTGGGGCCAGAGCTTGGGCAGCTGAAGCACCTGCAGTACTTGTATGCTTCCTCTTCTCATACCAAGTTTTTTCTTATGCTGTGTTTGGTTGCTCAGAAAATCTAGGAAAGAATTGTAGAAATTTCACTTATTAAACCTGATTAAGTGATTATGGAAAAAAGATTGATCAAATTTTGACTTGATGAACATATTGGAGAAGTCAGAATTGATTGAGTGAATTTTTTTGAATTTCAGGGAACTTTATAGAAATGACATAAGTGGTAAAATCCCAGAGGAGTTGGGGAGCTTGAAAAGCCTTGTTAGCATGGATTTGTATGACAACAGGTTTGAAGGAGAAATCCCGAAATCTTTCGCCAATTTGAAGTCACTCAGATTTCTGTAAGTGCTTTTGGATTGAGTTTCCATAACTTTTCAACATTGACTGTCTTGCACAGATTGTAACTAATTTGTATTGAATATGATTAAATTTATACGCAGGCGGCTTAACAACAACAAACTAACGGGATCTATCCCGAGGAAACTCGTTGGCCTCACTGACCTCAAAGTTTTGTAAGTCCTAATTTTTGGAGAACTGAAACGAAAAATCTGAAGTCTGAGTATAATTTTGTTTCTAAGATGATCTGTTTGGTATATACTGTCTTACTAGCAGTTTTCTTATGAGATTTTATTGTGGCAGTGATGTTTCTAACAACGATCTGTGCGGAACAATTCCAGTTGATGGTCCATTTGGGGCTTTCCCAACGGAAAGGTATCACTTCCGTCACTCTCCTAGCTTTGATCCTCTCAATCATGTGCAGTAGGCACCGGGTTACATAACGAAGTGACCTAACATTGCTTGTTGCTTCCATTTTGCTAACTTACAGAAACCAATCATTGCCTGAAGAAACAAAGTATTTATAAATGAGTTTTGAGTTTCATAGTTGGTTGAATGATAGGTTTAGCCATCTGGGGGAGGCTATTGTTTCAGCTTTCGTCGAACGTGGCCATTGAAAATGTGTTGTGTGTCTAATAAGCATTACGCATTGTAGATGCTCTCTGAGAAAACCAAATATACATTAAAACCATGGCCATCGCATTCAGGTCCAAGATGACATGGTCTTAATGAGTTTGGATAATTTTAATGCCACACGAAAATTATCGCAGTTATATATTTATATCGCTAATCGATAGTTAGTCTTAGAGTGAGTCCGGAGTGTGGTAAGCATGATGATTTGAATGAATACTCATAAACTAAAATCTCGAACTCCACTCAAGATTATTTTACAAAAGTAGTTATATCAGTTCTTTTCAGAAACTAAATTACTCATTGACGAAACTTGCTGGTTCTAACGTGTTTGCATCCTGATGTTCTGTTTCAGTTTTGAAAACAACAGACTTAACGGCCCAGAGCTGAAAGGGCTGGTATCCTACGACTTTGGGTGCTGAAGAAGATGTGGAATTCGCAGATCATCCGTTAAAGAGACAGTTAACATTGTATGATAAAGAAGCAGCATCGTATCTCTAATTATGTTATGTATCTGAAAACAGTACACCCTTAATGTATGGATATGAATGAAAACACAATTGCAAGCAAAAATAAAATGATTGTGAGATTGGAACCATCACTATGATCCCTTGTATTGATTTGTACGAAGCCACAGTATCTCTCTTTGCAGAGTTTCTGTAAAGCAAAGCAGCTGCTGAGGCTATATAATACAAAAACCAATACCTGTATTGTTTAAAAGCGTTTTGGCAAGAGGTTTGTAGTTCAGTTGGTTAAGAATATTCTTTCTTACATTGTAAGTCCGAAGTTCAAATGTTTCTTCCTCAATATCGCCTGTGTTAAGGTAACAAAATCTTGTCCTGATAATTTTCACCCTAAGCAAGAGCTGGATGAGCCACATGGGTTGTGTTCGGATTTACCAATTTATATTCATCTCATGTCGTTGCTAGATCAAAATGCAAAGCGATATAAAATAGTAATATAATAACACAGTAGTTCATATTGTACATAAAGGGTGGTCTAATCATGTATGCATAGGCCTCGCTTAATAGAAATGAATGATTACTGATTAGGATAGGACCATTTCTATTTAACAAACAATTTAAAGAAGAAATGAATGAATTTTTTTTATTTTGTCCAAAATAAAAATTACGAATGAAGTAATGATATCATGACATATGCAAAGTGTATCTCCACATAATATTGAATTATTGAAAGAACGTTAGAGTAATAGTGTTGTTGTGACATATAAAACCCTCCACACGAGACATGTTTTTTACACAAATCTAGAGGCTAAGCAACTAAACTAAGCCCTGGTTTGGTACTGAGGTGCTTTTGAAAAAAAATAGGTATAAAAAAAACTCCCAGCTTTTTTATGTTTGGTAAACATTCAATGTCAGCTTTTTTTCACAGTTTTGGGTGGGAAAAAGGCCAAAAACACAAAGCTGCAAAACTCAGCTTTGAAAAACAGGCTTTTTTTGCTTGCCCAGCTTCTGCCCAAACTAATTTCGCAAGAGGTGCTTAGGCCTTTAATGAAAATTTTCGATACCCAAAATGGCTTTTAGCAATTAAATAAATTATACATTATACCCGTTGACTTCGTCGCCGACCCCGCCACGTCTCTCTTCCGTCCTCTTTAACTCTAAGCTTCTTCGAAGTTCTGGGACAGGAGCGGCAAGAGGTTCGTCGGATTTCTGGGTTTTTTCAAAATTCGGGGCCTCTTCATCTGATTTCTGAGCTTTGTCAAAATCTAGGTTGCACAAAGAATGCTAGATTTGCACCCTTCTTCTTGACACCCAAAATCTCAAAGGGAAAGCGTCAATGATTTCGATGCTATCACGAACGATAAATCCTGAAATCGGAGTTCATCCACCTGCTGCGAATCAGTTGATGCGACCCAGCCTTCCTTTCCCCACGACCTAGCCTTCCTTAGGATCAAGCAGAGAGACACAAAGAGAGAAGAGGGTGAGAAAGAGTGAAGGAATGAGCGGCGGAAGATAGAATGTCACACCCTGATCCCGACAGACATTAAGGATCAACACGTGACGTCACCAAATACCTGTATCTCAACATATCTTGCCTTTGGGATGTGGCAAATCACAACTCGAGAATCGAATTGCATAGTGACCCCCATCGCGGATTAACTAAGCAGGACCACTAGTGATCCCCCATCGCGGATTAACCAAGCAGGGTCAAGATAACCAAGTAGGTAGTGACCCCCCATTGCAGATTAACCAAGTAGAGTCACACCTACATAACTGTTAGGCAGTGATCACCCATCACGGATTAACCAAGCGCGATCCATAAATAATATGGTCCCCCATTGCGGATTAACCAAGCAGGACCATCCATGTACCACTGCTACATGGTGCAGACTCGGTGTCACCTAACCCCGTGACACTAGGTTAACGATCCCCTACTAGCCCTCGCATTTCTCAACATTTCAAAAGTATATTTATAACACAATTCATAAACATTCCGATATGCACTTCAAATCACCTTTTCGCAAAATATTTCCAATCCATGAATCAAATCACATTTAATAAAAATAGATCGATGGCCAATTATAAAATCACATTTTAACAGAAAACACATTTTATAAAACCAAGTTCTATCCACAAAGGATACTAATATAAGAAAACAGGGTAATAACCATATCACATATATTAAAGTCACTCACCAAGATAAATCCGCAAAGCCTCACTGAGTCTCTAGCAATATTAATTTTAGTAATTTAAATGATTCAATACCTATTGACCAAAAGTCAACTTCCGATCAACGGTGGGGTCCACATCCCTACGTAATTTGATCCAGAAGATACACATATCGAATTTTCGATCCGTAATCTTCTAAAATCCACATTATGCCTCTAGAACAACATACTAAAATTTCATCACGATCCGACAGTCGGATTGTCGATTCATATTTTGATCAAGTAATGTACCATTGGTCCCTCACTCTCTTATCTCATTGGTCCCTTTCCCACAAGGTGGGAGTTTCAAAATAAATTTAAAATCTATAATTTAGTAACAACTTCAAATGTCTGTAACTATACCATTAAAACCTGGACTTCCAAACGGCTTCCACCTATGTGCTCGTGGTTTCTAGACATATTCGAAAACGTTACTTGTGACCTCGAAAGGTCAACGAATCTTAAAGATTAATTATGAAAATTCAAGCCCGATAACTATTCGATTTAATTTACAAAATTTACGGAATTAAAATTAAGTAATAAAAATAATGTAAACGTGAAATATGAATTTAAATTACGAGATACATAATGAATAGTGAAATTCCGGGGATGGGATTTCACTTAGAATATACAAAGGTTATGCAAAACTAAAATAGGGATAAGGTAAATGTGACATCCCACATCACCAAGAGGAGTGATCCTTAAATGTATATTCCCATCCTTACCTAGCACGAGGCCTTTTGGGAGCTCACTGGCTGCGGGTTCCGTAGGAACTCCTAAGTTAAGCGAGAAGGATGCTAGAGCAATCCCATGATGGGTGACCCACTGGGAAGTTGCTCGTGAGTTCCCAAAAACAAAACCGTGCGGGAATGGTAAGCCCAAAGCGGACAATATCGTGCTACGGTGGTGGAGCGGGCCCTGGAAGTGATCCGTCCCGGGCCAGGATGTGACAGTAAAGAAGAAACAACTCTTAGAGAAAAGAATAGAATAAAAAAAGTTAAAAGTACATTCTTCAAAGCTCATAACTGTTTATAAATTGTTTATATAAATCTTATAAATGCCATAATAAAAGAAAAGATAAAAAAAATATTATATAATATTCTACATTATATCTTTTTTAGTTATTTTACACAGTTGCAGCGGTTTTACATAAAAATTTATGAAACATTTTAACATTGCTTTTTTTGCTAAAGGCACTCTTACAAAAAAATTTATCAAACACCCTATTAATTTATTTTACACCTATTTATTATCGTAGTACAACAAAAACAATTTTTTTTTCAAAGCATAATAATACCAAACTAATCCTCGGTAACTGAAACAAAAATAAGCAATGGCCAAGGCATCACTGCTAATGCAAAGGCAACGTGTAGAATTGCCACACACTTGGCATGAGCAAATTGGTATACGAAGACATGTGTCGGTGTGCCAGTGGAGCACCTAACTTTCTGGAAATTGATCCAATAACATTTGGGTGTCAAAAAGGAAACAGCGACCTTCAACAAGGTCGGCCATGCAAGTAGGGAATCTTCTCCGGATCTACTTTATAAGGATCTTAAAGATTTTCACATTTTAATCGTTGATCGTAAAATATTTTATCCTTATTTTTCGTTATGTATTATTTGTATTTAATTTTAAATAAAAAAAATTAAATGATTTTTTATCGTACGATACAAGATAAATAACTAAGATGTAAGAATTCTTAAGATCTTTATAATTTGGACCCGGATATCCGGATCCGGCCATGCATGATGTATGTGACTTTCTTTACCCACTTGCTGCGTTTCTGGTAAAATGACAAACTCGCTTTAACGCTGCTCCATGTGTATATCCGCTCTCAAGTTTCTTTTCCTTTTCATTTTTTTAGGGGACTTTTCCATTCCATCTTACGTACTTAAAAAAGATTGTAATCTTTCTCTAGTTATCTTAAAAACACGGTACCTGTTCACTAACTTATTCATTTTAATTGAATTAACTTCTTCATTATCGTCTCTCTCTGTCATTCTTTGTTGACTAAACATCTTGCCCAACTCCCTTATTGCTCGCTTTGCTTCAAGAATTCTCACCGCCTCATCAAAAGCTTCCACCCTCTCGTCCTCCATGTCCACGTCCACCACCTCCACCCATTGGAAGTATCAGATCATTGAGATACAAATAACTAATTGGGAATTTTGGAAGCCAGAGCTAGGAGGGAGTTCGCGAGAAGAATGCATGCTTGGTTTTTTTTCTTTTTTAAATTGAGGAGATAACGAGGAGTTGGCCCCATTTAAGGTGGATAAGTGGGTGAACAACTGTTACGTTTCATGAGTGACCAAAGAGAGGCCATAATATTTTTCGGGTGCAGATAATTTGAACATTTACCTATATGATTTATCATTGACTTAAAATTTACATGATGTGAAAATTATATTTTGTCTTGCAGGGTTTTCGATACTAAAAAAGTGATAATTTAATTTAGAAGTGTTTTTATATTTATTCATAATAAATATCGTAACTATATCTCATATTCAAAACATCGAATCAAGGTTGACTAGAATATTTCTAGTCCATCGTAAATTAAAATTGTTTTTCATAATCAGCTTAATTCAATCACTAAAAATATTACTTAAAAAGTTTAGCTCGCCCCAATGAAAGAACAAGTCTAGTCATATCCACTCTCAAATCTCATAAGCATTTACATATTCTCAAGCAGTTTCTCCAATCACTAAAAGAGTGGAAGAAGTTTGAAAATGAGCGAGAATCACAAAGAGATACACAATGTACATCAACGTAATATTGCACAATGTTCATAAAAATACAAAAAAAATAATAAAAATAAAACTCTAGGTCAGGAAGGCGAGTACAAACTTGATTTATAGAGTCGAGCAAACAGAGTTGAAATTTGAACCCAAATAATTTCTAATATTTAAAACGAACTCCCCAAACTTGCCAACAAATTTGACAAAACGTCACTCTCCCTATATAACTCCCCACACGTCTCTCGTCCCTTTTTGTTAAAACCCCCTCTCACCCTAAAACCCCCACGTCATAGCTTCACGGGCTCCGCGGCCAAAAAAACCACCAACCGCCACCATGACGGCCGCTTTACGCTGGAGCACCAACCTCACCCGCCTGTTACAGAAGAACTCCATCACCGACCCGTTCCGAGCCCCGAAGCTGCTCCAAACCCAAACCCAAACCCACTCCAAAGCCTACCTCCGCTTCCCTCAAGTCTTCCGCAAAGCCAGAGACTACGACCTGTCCCCCTCTGTCTTCTCCTCCGCCTTCTCCTCCGCCAAGTCCTCCGTCGAAGCTCCGTCGGTCTCCAAGCTTGGGTTCGTGGGATGGTACCTGGGTATGATCGAGTCCCGCCCCGTTTTGACCAAGAGTGTCACCGCGGCGCTTATTTACACCGCCGCCGATTTGTCCTCCCAGGTGGGTCCAACTGTAGTTATATCTTCGCTTTTGGGAATTTTGTGGTTACCCATTTCGTCATTTGGCTCTTGTATCTAATGAAGTAATGATCTTTATCAGACATTAGCAAAATCATCCTTTTCAGAATCTTATGATCTTGTAAGGACTGCGCGCATGGCTGGATATGGGATGCTGGTTTTGGGTCCGTCGCTGCATTTCTGGTTCAATTTCATGTCGAAATCTTACCCGAAACGGGATATCTTTTCGACATTGAAGAAAATGGCAATGGGGCAGGTGCTTTTTGGACCTACAATGACGTTTGCTTTCTTCTCCTTGAATGCATGTCTACAAGGTATGCATAAAGCTTCTCTCTTAACGACACAATTTTTATGATGAATGATGCTTTTTATGTTTGATTTTGTCGAAATATTGTATGATGAATGGTGCGTGGTGTGTTAAATTTTGGGTATAATTTTGTTTAGGAAAGTTGAAGCTTCCGGGGTTGAATTAGGTGGAAATTAGACTAATTTGTCAATGATTGTGAACTAGGTTCTTTTAGATTTTATTCGGTGACAAAATCGTGATTGAGCCTCCTACACTTCATAGTAGCAATTTCCTTTGGTAATTGGCTCTCCGGTTCATATACCTGAGTATCACTTTGATGTAGAGTTCATCAGAGGAGGCTGAAACTGAAAGTTATAGTTGACTGTAAAAATGGTCTAGATGTACTGAGTTTCAATCTTGAGATTTTCGACATTTGTAACTTCCGGGATGCAACCCCTGTTTGTAGGCAAGACTTTGATGCATAATGAATGTGTATAAATACCTCTCTATGTTAATTGATTCTTCAAAGAAAACCTTCAGTTGCTGATTAAGAAATTTACCTCTGTGAAGTTTGAAAAATAGAGCGAAATTGTGTCTGCGGAGAGATGCGCGATACTATATGGTGCTTCGTATTAATGTCATATGGTCTAAGTTGTTACCATGATTGCCAATTCCAGGTGAAAACGGTGGAGAAATTGTTGCCCGCCTACAGCGAGACTTGTTCCCTACATTGTTAAATGGCGTTATGTACTGGCCAATATGTGATTTTATCACATTCAGATTCATTCCTGTCCATTTACAGGTACGTGGATGTCTTTCTTTTGTCTTGGCCTTTATCAAATTTTTTTTTTGGATTTTGGATTTTGGATTTACGTGAAATTGAGAATGGCTGGGCTGCCGAGTTCTATTCCTACAAAACACGTCTGGAAACTAACTTGTGAACTTTGTTTTTGATGCTCGCATATTGAACAGCCATTAGTGAGCAATGGATTTTCGTATCTGTGGACCATTTACATCACGTACATGGCAGGCCTGGAGAAAGCAGGCACAGCGTCCTAGCTGATTGACTGTAGGCGCCTATTCTTTTTACTAGTCTCGTCTTCAAGATTTAGACACGTCTCAACAAACCCTGCTTGGAAGTTGCTCGTGATGCCTTACACGGTGAACCTTCTGGATGCCTTTGCCGAAACGCTGGCATGACATCCACAGCCCGACCATGGTTGAAGCGCAGGCCATGAATCTCGCTCTCTTTATGAATTCTAGAATGAGCTACACTATTTACGAATTAGATTCATTGGTAATTACATTTAGATCGTGTTTTCACCATACGTGTAAAACATTCAGACATTATGTATTTATGTTGGGAAACTTTGAGGGTTTTGTATAAAGCAGTAGGTTGTTGAAGACAGTGGAAGTATCAATTACCAGTTAGTTTGATCTGAAACAAACGACTGCAGGTTCAAAACTTCGGTTGGACATTACATTTGTTTTTCTTCAGTTGTGGAAGTGACCGTCTTTCCGCTCTGTTTGCTGATAGTTATGCATGACAAGGATCTAGGGCAAGCAATTAAAGGTTTTCAGAACAGGCCGACAGACATAAGGAAAGGCGTTTTTCCGGTTGGTCTTTGGTGAGTTTCTGATTCTTCATACAACTGGAGCTAAAAGAAACCCAAAACCTGAATACGGCGGTCCTCAGCAGATTTGCTTTCAGGACTGTAAAACTAAAACCATGGGGTTAATGGAATGAGATGGGAAGATATGGAGACTAAGTAATGATAATATTGCCGTTTCCTCTGCTTAACTCGTAATCTACTGCTGATTCCTTTAGAAATTTCTTCAATACTACGCGGCATTGAATGACACGGGAATGATAGTAGCATTGAAGCCACAACCGAATTCTTAAGTTTTTTAGACAAATTTCCCTTCTACAGTCATGTATTCCCCCATATTATCCAACTTTCGTTTAAGACTGTTGCATTTCGAGAGAGAAAACATAACATATAACTTTTATAACCAACACGTGACTTTTTTAGATGGAAAACTAACAAAGAACATTAAGAAAGCAAAAATAACACCTATGACCGGCATGTGACTTTTTTTGACGGAAAATTGGATAAAATGTGATTAAACATGAGCGGAGGGGGGAAATTAACCATATAGTTCAAGGAGGAAACTCGACAAAATACAAATTTAGAAGCAAATCGACAGTGCGATACAAGTTTAGAGAAGAAATTGGAAAAATACTCAATTAATTGTACGAGTTACTTCTACTGTCAACTTGGCTATGACTTTTTTGAAACCAAGAGATGTAATTTTGAAAAGGTGTCCAGATTAAAATCTTTAAACAAAGTATTAGTCACAATTACAACAGTAAAACACCAGCAACGAAATCGCACCCTTCTAAAGATTTCAGCAATACTGGTTAATTAGCGCTTTCTTCAAATTTGAACTGATTTTCGAAGGCCATTGAAAACAGTTGTGCCTATACACAGGACATAAGATTCAGACAGCAGATGGATGCTTACCTGATTTTGTTGTCGAAAAGGTCTTCTGCATAACAAACAAACAGATAACCAGAAGATATTTGCATAGATCAGATTAATCATCATAGATAACAGATATTAATTCCTAAGAATTAAGAAGGGCCTTCGAAGGGAAAGGTCCCGTAATCTGAGTTGGGAAACATGGTTTCTAAGCAACACATTCAAAGAGATGCATGATTTATATATAAGGCAACGAATAATGAGCTCCCAGTGATGATACAGCAATTTAATATGCTTGATATTCAAAACCTCACCTGTTACAAAACACAACGACCTTGCAATCGCTTTTTGATGAGCGTTCCTCGAGAAGAAGAAATTGAAGCAATCCCTCAACCAAAGCAATGCCGATGAAGAGCCTTGCTGAAATGCTGAGAGGAGCAATGACACAAGTTTGACCAAGCAGCAATGGACATAGAAGTAAGAACCATGTAACCTACATGGTTAGATTAATTCAACCTGGTTGAGATCAATGCGATACAAACTCAAGTTGAGACAAATAAAAATACAAGTTAAAATAACGTAAGCAAGAAAAGTAAATTATGTAGTATGTTATTTTTCCAACTGCAATAATTTGAACGCTGAATAACTCATTTTTCTCATAACATGGTAATAATAAACAAGGGAGCAGAAACAATTTCCATTGAAGAATTGTGCAAAAAATTCTTCACACTTTTGATGTCCTGCTTGTATCGAAAAGTTTACATACTATCGTATTAACATGCCCCAACAATTATCAAGCCTACATCTAAACGCAACATCTAAACGCAACCTAAACCCAAAATTTCTCACATAATCTACAACTTATTCCCTATTCCAATGCTTCAAAACTCCGTAAACAGGCAAAGGCTAAAAGTCGATAAGGTTAAAGAATTGACTCTAAACACTGAACTGTGAGTAAATGAGGGTGCAATTTCATGGCTCGCGATCTCATCAATTGCTGATTGTGTATAAGGTTTTGCTCACTCCTCAGATGCACGCAAGACAATCTTCTCGAGCTGTATGGGCCAATCTACACCAAGCATTTGGGGATTTAGCTCCACTGATGAAGAAAAATCTGACATGGTTACATATGTAGATTTTGTTTCTCTTTGCATATATCTCCCAAGCGACATCCCATTTGATCCATTGTTGTACGGATATGGACCACTTGGTTGTTTTAAGTGATCATTGCCATGCCTTGTCCCGGCTAGCCGAATACAAGGTTCCATTAACCTCTTCAGATAAGCATCCAATCCATTATTCAAGAGGTCAGCACAGTCTACAGCGACACTAATACCCTCCTTCTCCAACTTCCGCTCCAAACGACTTCTTAATGATCTGGCATCAGGTAGCTCACCACTGTTTTGACAGGTCAAAGGGTGGTAAGTGCTACATACTGATACATTAGGAAGAGCTTTACGTGATCCACCCAAATATATTCCGAGAGGAGCTGTTACAGGACTTCTACTTTGAATAGCTGGGCTTCCTGCATCCTGTTCGACCTCTTCTCCATCTTCTACAGAGGCAACTTCAACAGGCGGCCTGCTTCCAAGAGAAAGCAATTCAGTAGCACTTTGCTGCTCTTGTGTTTTGGAAAAATGTTGGGACTTTCCATTCGGCCTCAAAGCCCTTGGGCGGTCCTGAAACTTGCGTTCTCGATTAACTGGAGACAGGATCTTGTGAGGGGATGGGGAAAATGCATCTGCATTAATCGAGTGAAGACCATCCTTCTGATAACCATTTGCTACTTTATCATTAAGGCTACTTCCCCTTTTCCGAACACTGGTCAAGGGCGGAACTTTTGCAAGGCAGGCATTCTTGAGGATTGATTTAATAAGCAGGTTATGAAGATAGGCATTTTCCCTCCCAATAATCCGATTGCAAAACTTGTTGAATTCGCACTTACTAATCTTCGAACTAAACAATCTTCTCATCAGATCAAAGTATTTGTCAGCTCTCTGATGCCCAATCTTTTGGATAATTAGAGCTTTCAGCTCCAAAGTGTCAATACGAGAATAGCTCTGATTGGGCACCATTTTTCCCCCACTCCACTTCCCAGAATTCACCAAAACCAGATCCTCATCGAACCCTCGAATTCTCCAGCAAAACCCAGATCACAGAACACATGATCTTCAATCGAAAACCTAAAACCCTAATTTTCAGACAATGCTTTCACCTGTATATTCACCAGAATTACAGCATCAGAAGCAAATTTCCCAATTTCTCAATCAAATTGAACACGGGATATAAAATTTTGCTCAAATTACTAAAATTAGAAAGAAAGAAATCATTGGGAACTAAACGTTGACCATTCAAGAGCTCACAAAAAATTACAAAAAAAAAAAAAAAAAACATTATATAGATCACAATATCTTCCTGAAATTCAAAATGTAGCAAGAAATATTAGCAGAAGCAAAAACGTAAACAAATTTAACAGATTTGAACAACAATTTACATAAATGAAAGAATCCCAGTTGAGATTTTGGTGTGAATTGAAAACCCAACAAGCAAATTGACCAAAGAAGGATGTGAGAGAGAGAGAGAGAGCACCTGAGTCGAAGGTGGGCGAGGTTGGATGGACCCTGTGAGAGTTGTAGTGTGTTTATTGGTGCTTTTGGTTTGTGTTTTCAATTTGGGAGATATTTCTGTTCTTGTTATAACTAGGACAGACCAAACAGGGACTAAAAGTAAAGGGCTTTGTGTGCTTTCCGAACCTTCTTACCTGAAAAACAACGTGCGTTTTTCTGAGTTTGGGAACTCGGATGTGAAGACTTGGTTAGGGGCTGTTTGTTTGCGCTCATTTTTTTTTTTATATGGTAATAAGTCTGTATCTTTCATAAAACTGAAAAATTTCGCTTAGGTTAAACTCATAATAAGCTGCTTTCTTACCGATAAATCGTAGAGAACCCTCAAATACTTCTATTTAATTACCAGGACATGCCACCTAGTATTATGATCTAGTAGTATTTCTTTTCATTTGTCAATAAGAGGTCTTAGGCCACTTAGTACTACAATTTAGTGGTATTCCTCCTCACTTATACGTGAGAGGTCTTAAATTCGATTCTCATCAAATACGAATTTGAACCACATTATCGTTAGCTCATTGTGAGGCTAAGCCCAACTCCTCTTCCTTAGTGTAGATAATATTGCTTGTTTAAAAAAAAAAAAAAAAATCATCAAAACATTGAAGTTTTGATATAAACATTGATTTTATCCGAGCGTAACCCTTAATGCTTATGTCCCAGTATGCTAATCTGCCAATATATAGGTCTGCTGGTACACAGACGATCAATTTCATGGCAAGAAGCAACTAACTCGAATTTAAAGAGAAGCAAGTGTTTATTTATTTATTTTTGGTTTTGTTTGTTGAAAGCAGTTCATTGGTAAAAGGTTCAATACAAAATGATGATCCGAAACAGCAACAAAAACTTAGACATTACATTCAGCAAACAGAACATCAGTGATAATGTCAGGTGGTTCCTCGAACCACGAATAGTTGCTAGAACTAGAAAGAGTGTAGCGAGCAAGAGATGGTGAGCAACTTCGTTATTCTGGTGACGTGTATGGGCAATAGTAGCTTCAGTGATTGTGGACAACTCTTTAAGTTCTACATCAAAATCCATTCCTTCAACCTATAACCAGGATCAAATTTCCACCAACGGAGGCAATGACATATATATCCTGGAAGTCACATTGATTAAAGAGTTTTGTGGATTGATGTCAAGTTTCTTGTCCTTCAAGAAAAAACCATGCTACGTACGTGAACCATCGTCTTGATTCAAGAAGGGTTTCTTCTATCAGCTTTTGTTTTTTATTTACGTGGGGGGAAGACGACACTCATCGTTCTTCAAGTTTGAGGATGTATTACCACTTATTAACCTTCACATCAAAAGGGAAATTTTAAAGTTCAAATTATGATATTTTATCGCAGTTGGCGTAAAAAGTTGTTTCTATATATTGCTTACACTAATTTGACTAACAATTTTCCACGACGGGTTTTTATATTTTGCATCCCGGAATGCCAACATTAATATAAAGTTCAATCTCAAATTCAGTTTCTCTAGAAAATGTTATTAGCGCCCTGTCTTCTGTTAAAGTCTAAACCAAATACAATATGCAACTTGACACATTGTTTTTTTCATTGTATTACACACAGATTGCACTAATTAAATACACATTTTATTGGTTAACGCATCGTTCTTTGACTCATGCAATCGTAAAGCTTCAAAATATATAGAGATTTACAGCTACTCTAATTTCAAGGCTTCTTCTTCGGACCTTAACTTGGAGGACTGTTGTTCTGTATTAACCGATGACAAGTCTGTGAGCAGGCCGACTGCAGCCTCGTCTGCACCTTCTTCATGCAAGTGTGAAACCGCGGAATGGCCATCCGGACGGTGAATGGGAGTCTCAGCAGGTTGTTCTCCATCAAAACGCACCCACTTTCTATCCTTTGCTTGAACTAAAACAAGGTACAACAAAACCCCAAAGATAATTACAGCACCGCTTACAAAGAAAGTCTTCAGAGAAGCCAAGCACATAACAAGAACAAGTAACAATGCAGGGGGCAGGCAAAGCATTGTTGCTCCGAATGTTTCGAAGGGAACTTTGTACGGTCTATGAAGGTCTGGCTTCTTCACTCTCAGTTTAATAAAAGCTGCGAACTCCAGAAGCATTCCTATAGCGTATAAGAAATTAAGAAATTCCAAGATTTCTTGAAAGCTCATCCACGACAAGAAGATAACTCCGGTAGCAGAGCACAAAATGCTAATGGTAGGTGTTCCATACTTTGACCTACAAGGTAAGAGTTAAAGAAAACAATCAACTCAGCGCTCATCCACTGTGCATCCAACTAAATTTGTAAGTAAAAGGTCGTTTTCTTTACAGAAGGATCCTTCAAAACAGGAGGTTGCAATTGTGAAGTTCGAAAACAGCGGATTGGCTAAAACTGAACCGGTAAAAGGAGCGAAAGTGTACGAAAATGCAAACCTTGAAGCAAATATCGCAGGAAGCATTCCCATCTCACTCATCCCAAGAAGTTGAAAAGCGTCACTACTCATTTCTGCTTCAAACAACCCCATGTTAGACATTGCAGCAGCGGTTTGAATCCACCACTTAAGCCAGACGCCACCTATCAACATCCCAACTTCTGCAAAATACCCATCAGTCCACTCACTAGATGCAGAGTTTAAAGCTCCAGTTCCAGCAAGAAGCGGAATCAAATACGAAGAAACAACCACAACTACAGCCCCAAGAAGCGCCTTTGGAAAAGTCTTACTTGGATTTTCAACCTCCCCTGCAAGTGTACTTGCCTTATCCCAATAATTCAGATTCCAAAACATGCTATTGAAGTATCCTCTCCATTCCACTTTCTTAAAATCTACTACTAGCCACTGCTTAACCCTTATTCTAGGAATCGAGATAATCGCCATTACAACAAATGGGCAAAGGGAGAAAACTGCAAGGGAAACAGCAGAGAACCCGACAATATGCAATCCGCGATAATTCAAGTACGTCAATGAGAATGTTATCCCTAAAAGAGCTGGAATTCGAGCAACCATCCGGTTAAAAATAGGAAACGAATGCTTCAAGTAATCGAGGAACAGGACAGGGTAAAGAGCATTGTCCATAACCCCACTAAACCATTTCCAGAAACCCTCCTGGAAACCCCAGAAAGGCCCAAAGGCTGCTGATATCCAAAGCACATATCCGCCATTTTCCGGGAAGCTTGTGGCGAGCTCAGCCGTCACTAAAGCTTCTGGGATGCTCCAAATCAAAGGAAACACTAAGAAACCAAGCAGAGAAAGAAGAGGGCCGCCACCGGCCCTGACGGAATCCTCCACTCCAAAAGGACCGCCAGAAACCTCATAGAAAATTAAAGCTATGAGAGGCAACAGTGTCAGCTTAGGGCTTGTTTTTGCAGGTGCGTTCTTGGATTCACTGACCATTATTCCCTCTTCAGCCATCCACATATAGCAGAGGGAAATACTTGAACTCACCCAATCTCAAACCATTTTAATTGATTCAACGAGCTGGGTTTTGCCTACAATTTGGATCTGATTACAATTCTACCAAAATCCATGACTACAAACAATCAGATAAAGAAGTTGGATTTGATTTTTCTCAGGAAAAAGTACCTGTATTGAAGGATTTTCCAATCTGGGTTTTGCATGCTTTTCACAGGAGAGGTTTCGGATCCGTAAATCCTCTTCTGTTCTGCTTCTGGGAAATCAACCATGGCAGATTGGAGTCATGATGAAAATATGGGTCCTTGATTTGTACCAAGTCAATGTTTGACTTTGGATGCGTTGCATGCGGTACGAGAGCTGTAGGGAGGGTCCCGGGCTCCAAACGCCATTATCCGGGATTGCGTACAGAATTTGGCAAGGGAGGGAAGATACGGTGCGTGATGGGCAAAATGGTCCCAGCCCTGTGGTGAGTTATGTTGATGTTTTCTTGGGCCTCCTAAAACGCGATCATGTAGCGTTTCATGTTAATAATATAAATATATATATATATATATATTTTATTTGTAGAAATATCACATAACGGTGTATTCGTATAATATAAGTTATTTTAACAAAATAGCATATAATAGAATGTGAATGTGTCAATTTCATTACCACCTCCATCAATTAGCACTACGTTTTAATTTCATCTTCACTTGTGAGTAGAAGTTTTATATTTGATTAATGATGATTTAACATTTGAATTGAGTTCGATATTTGATACAAATTAACTAACCTATGCGGTTTGATTCTTTTACAGCCACTGTTCTAAAAATCTCCGCCTAGGCCTCACCTAGGTGCTAAAAACCACCGCCTACAACCACTATTCTAAAAACCGCCCGAATTAATGCCTAGGTGTTTGAAAATTAAAAAAAGACGCCTAGACTTGTTGAGGTGCCCTTCTAGACTGCTTAGCCTGTCACATCCTGGCCCGAGGTGGATCGCTTCCCAGGCCCAACTCCACCACTGTAGCACGATATTGTCTGCTTTGGGCTTACCATTCCCTCACGGTTTTGTTTTTGAGAACTCACGAGCAACTTCCCAGTGGGTCACCCATCATGGGATTGCTCTAACCCCCTTCTCGCTTAACTTCAGAGTTCCTACGGAACCCGAAGCCAGTGAGCTCCCAAAAGGTCTCGTGCTAGGTAAGGATGGGAATATACATATAAGGATCACTCCCCTGGGTGATGTGGGATGTCACATAGCCCGCTCAGACCCGCCTATGTTGCGACTCACTTAGACAGAAAACAGATAACTTTCATTTTTCATTTTATTTTTTTCAATAAATTGTAAGACACTTGTTGAATACTTAAATGAACACACCTTTTATGCTTGTTCCCCATATTTTCATTATGTTCCAATACTTCTTAATATATATGGCATTCTATTTTGTAGTGTATGATGAAATTATATATATTTCAAGTATAAATAGACACTTATTTACATGAAATATAATAGATTTACTTAAATTCATCTAGACACCTGCCTAGTCAGCCTAGGGCCCAGCCCACTGCCTGACTAGCGCCTAGCGTCTTTTAAAACCTTGTTTACAATATCATAACTTTTATATTCGCGGTCAACAAAATACACAAACATCTTATATTTCAACAATATTGACACACATACGCTATTTTTTTGAAACTTTCATTGTTCAAGATAGAAATACAAATAGCTATACAATTTGAGTTGATTTAGCACTCAAACTAATAATATAGTTGAACAAAAATATTGTTGTCAATTCGCTTAGTCATTTTCTCATAAGTAGCACTACTAAGCGCGTCAGTTAAGTTTTTACACCGATTATATGGGAAAACAAAAAACTTACCATATGGTTTGTGTAAATTCGCAACTCCAATATCGTTGTATTTAGAAGAAAATTAAGGTTGGCAAACAAAAAAGGAACTCATCTAAAAAGAGTTGAAAGAAAAACCCTACAGACAATAAGACCAACCTTATTTCCCGCCAAACATTGCCCCCTTCGATGTCTGTGAAGATGTCGGAGCATCCATTCCATGCCCTGTTATAAAACTTTTGCAGAAGTCTCCAATTCGATTCAAACCCAACTCTCGAATCTCATAGCCCAACCTCACAAGCCATCACCCACCGCCCAAAAAAAGCCTTCTCTCCGCCTCTTCCTCCTCCTCCTACAGAGTGGTGTTCGCAAACTGTTTGATAAAAGTCCTGAAAGAGAGTCTAAAGAGTGAAACCCCATTCAAGTATATTTTTGTTGAAGTATCATTCGGTGGATTGTGTATGGATATTTTTGTTGTAGTATCATTTGGTAAAAATTGAATTAAGACTTCTCATTTACAAGTGAAAAAAGTATCACTAGACCGTAGTACTAAGTGGCTTTTTAACAAGCAGTTTAACTTGTAGCCCTTTAAATCGGAAGTGTTCTTTTATTGTTATTGTCATCATTAGTTGTATAGGTTAAGCGAAGGATGTGGTTTTTTCGGAGAATGCATGCAGTTTGGGTTTGTTTATGGACCAATATCACAGTTAGCCTCCATGATATTTCCATTCCATTTCGGTGTGCTTATACTCTTACGATATAATCACTGTGACCGAACCTAGAGGGGGGTGGGTTTAGCCTCACAATGAACTAGCAATAATGTGGTTCAAATTCGTCTTTGGTAAGAATTGAAACTAAGACCTCTCACTTACAAGAGAAAAAAGGTATCACCAGACCATAGTATTAAGTGACTTTTTAACAAGCTGTTTAACTTGTAGCCCTTTAAATTGGAAGTGTTCTTTTATCGTTATGATCATCATTAGTTGTATAGGTTAAGCGGAAGATGTGGTTTTTTCGGAGAATGCATGCAGTTTGGGTTTGTTTATGGACCAATATCACAGTTAGCCTCCATGATATTTTCATTCCATTTTTTCTGTCAAAACCTACTTAGAATTCCAACACGAAAGCGCATTGTTCTTACATTTGAATCAATTTCTTATATTCAGGTAAAATCTGCTGCTCCTTGGACGAAAGAAGAGCTTGGAAGATCTACTTGGACTTTTCTTCACACTCTTGCTGCTCAGGTAAATGAAACAGTTCGTATTAGTAATTGTTTTGCAATGTTTGACGAAGTATAATTGCCACATTACTTGCAAAAAAAAACTGTTTGGCAGAAAATAACTTTTGTGTAACTGCTTCTTCTGCACTTGTTCACAACGATATATTATGCTTCATGTAATTAAGTTGTTTAATGTGGATTAACTTCGGTAAGACTTTTTCAAAAATTTTAGTACCCAGATAAACCGACTAGGCAACAGAAGAAGGATGTAAAGGAATTGGTATGTTACTCTCTAATCTCTCTCTCTCTCTCTCTCTCTCTCTCTCTCTCCCTCTCAATTAGCTTCTGGCATTCCAGACTGAAGATCTTGTAAAATATATGCACACTCAATCCTTATTTCTTTTGGATGGAGTCTCATCAGAATTCAAAGTAGGATGATGTAGACCGAAAAATGCTTCTCGTTTTGCAATTAAGTTTTTTGGTTTTCATTTGTAATACATGAGCATGTTCTTCTTTCTACGTTGGAATATCACAAGGAGCCTTGAGATAATTATTGTTTACCGGTGAAACTGATATTACACAATGTGCAAAAACTGGAGTAGGTAGTCTGAGCAACACATGTTGGTTGCATTTACTATGCAGATGTCGATATGATCACGAATGTACCCCTGCAAGGAATGTGCAGATCACTTTCAAGAAATTCTGAGGTTCACAATTTCATCTTCATTTTCAACCTTGCTCATCACCTTCGTTTTATCCTATCAAATATCTATGCGAGATTCAAATGCGGCACTCGTACAATCTCCGGTTGCTCCTTTAGTATGCTTTTGAACTTATAGACGTATATTCAAAGCGATATTCGTCGAGCTTGATAACTTTACACGTTCAGATACGAGCGACTTAAGTGTCAAAATTACAAGCTTTGTGTAATGAAGATCATCTGATATCATCTTCTCTTTCAAAAAAGAAAACATAAACAAAGTGAAGATTAACTCTGGGAAGAGTAGTGTGATATGCCCGCCAGATAAAACTCAAGTCAGATTAAGTCCCATGTCTGCTATTAAACCGTACGGAATGGTGGCGCCTCGCCGAATTTCAGAATGTAGGCAGTTTCATATACAGGCCGCAGCTGTGGGATCAGTTGCGCATCTAAATATGCGTCACAGGAGAAACACCAGACAGATAGGTCACTGCACGAAGTGTAAACCAAGACAGAAGAGGAATTTGTAAGAAATGAGACTAAAGAAGTAAAGAAAAAAAGTTGAGGATGCCATGGTAGAAAGGATTGGTAATTGAACCTATAGCTGAGAGCAAGACAATGATTTGACTGCTGGTAATGCTGGAGCATGTGCTTGTTCACAAAGCGGCTGCAGAGGACGTCCTTACAGCACAAACATAACCAGTTCTCATTGGGGTGCTGGCATCTAGTATAATACGAGAATTGATCCGCAGATTAAAGATGTTAGGCATGATTCAGGAATCAGACACTCGGACAATGTAAAGCATAAAGAATCAGCAGAAGCATGCTACAGATCTTTGTCATTCAACAACTTGAAGATTCTATTCAATGAGAAAACTTAAAATGTTCTTTCGTTCGGAGTTCTCTTTTAATCAATGGCACTCAGAATAAACAGGAGCATAAAGAATGATTGCTCTCGAACTAGGCCAAGATTGCTTTCTATTCCTATCACAACTAAGCAACCACGGTTTTGTATGATGTACACAAACTACAGTTGATTTAAACTAGCAGATCGTCGTGCTGTAGATGAGGCACCTCGATCAGCACACTTCCAACAATTAGCTAAGAATAACAATGCAGTTCCCTCAGCCAACCGAAACAATTAGCTAAGAATAACGATGCAATTCCCTCCGCTAACCGAAAAAAAAAAGAATGTAAGATTCCTTGTGGGTAAGAATTTTATAACTTTTATCTTATTATTGCAAATCTTATGACAATCAATAGTAGCATTCATCCATATGTTTCAGAAACAGCATACAAATTGAGAAAGCAAACCCTCAACCTTAAGGAGATAGGTTATGTATATGCTAAGTAAAAATATTCAGCGATCAAAAGCCGAATCAAGAACTGGGTAAGATTGGCACGAATCAAACAACACACAATTAAAAAAGATTTGAATGAATTGACCAAAAAAAGAAGAAGAATTGAATTGAATAGGAACCTGTTGCAGGCAGTATCAGGAGTGGGAATGTGAGCGAGATCAGAGGACAGGGAAGCAAGGTGATCGCAAGATGTTCGGGCCTCGACCCAACCCGATTCAGCTCCATAAAATAAATCTTCCTCGTTTTCTAGAAATTGGTCCTCCTGATTCACATAATTGACAAGAACCCTTTGTTTTAAATTTCAAAATAATCAAGATTTCGGGTTCAGCCAAGGCGTAAAGTGATCGATTTTACCTGCGCAGAAGAAGAACCAGCTTGGGCTGCCATGGATGAACACCGAGAGAGTCTCACTCTGGACAAAGTTGCGGACTTCTGCAAAACCTTTGCTCTTAAGCCGTGGTTTATGTATTACCTTGGGTTAATTACAAGGGAGCCGCTGGACTCACGCTATATTATAATCCCACCCCATATCTGGAGTTAATTACAAAATTTTCATCCTATTTTTTCATCCATATTATAATCTCCCTCGCTACCAAGGTTAAAATATTGAAATGATATTTTCCCGCGCACAATTATTCCTCGAATAATCTCTAATATAAATCTAAAGTTATAAACTTGTCTTTTAGAAAAAAGAGTATAACAAATAATATATAAAATTAAAATAAAGGACATGATCATGAGAATTTCATCTGTTTCATCAAACATAAAAAAAATTACATAATTGTTTCATAATAACATAAGAAAAATACATGATTGTTTCATATTAAGAAAAAAGTTTTACATCACGTACTTTTTTTCCAGAGACCTGATACAAATTAAAGAAAACGTCTTGAAGCTTAAATTGCAAACAAGTCTTACAATAGGGTCAATCAACACAGAGATAATTATAAATTGTGGGCAAGCACCGCACCGACTTCAATTTTCATCAAGCTTCACAGTCTCTCTAGTTATGACAGTAAACCCTAGAATGGATATGAACTATAGTATACGAGCAATGTACAAGGTAGTCCATTCTAAAGACCATGGCTTACTATATCCTACCTCATTTGTGATAAATTCACTAGTAGAGTCCACTATATATGTAGATGCTAAATTATTGCTAGATTCATTTACCTGCCAGGAAAAAAAATATGTAATAATAGGAATACATAAAAATAAAAAAGAATGAAAAAAGGAATAAGAACGACAACTTTGTTGATGAGTCCTAGTTGAAATGAGACTAATTTCCTAATTATCTTTGTTTTTTTTTTTTCATACGGTGAAGTCTTCATTCAATTGAATTATCTAAATCAATTTTGTAATCAAATTTCAATTGATTACTGTTTGGACCCAAATTTACACCATCGGCCCATGCAATCAAGGTCATTGAGTAAGCATAGCTTCCAATTGTCAGATGGAAAAGTAAAGATAATTGTGTTATTGTTAAAGGATAATATTATGGTTTTTATCATAATAATTATCTTTTAATATGAATTATCTACATCTTCTTAAACCAGATAAATAGGATGTGAATTATATCCCAAGCAAGCAGTATAGTTCAAATTGATTTGGAATGTCTGACGGCACTTGGAAGCTAAAAATGAATTTGAAATTCATTTGATTAGGATGCATGCATGGATGGGTTTAAGGGTGTTGGAATTTATGATGATGTGATAAGCCTAGGATTTGATGGTCTTGGATAATGATGAGATAAGAAACCTAGGTAGGCTAGGCCTTTTTGCATGGTAATGGAAGTTATCGTGAGTTTTAAAGGCTTCTGATGGAGGTTTTTGATGAGATAAGAAGCTTAGGTGGGCTAGGTTTCTGATGTGATGTGATAAAGCCTGGATAGGCTTTATTTTGTTTGAAAAAGTCACGAAATATGAAGGCTATGCCTTGGCGTTTGATACAGATTAATTTCAGTTCCTCAAGTTAGAGTTGTCGTTGCACTCTACAAAATTATTTGTCCGTGCCTAGTAGAAGATATGAATGTTATAAATACAAGGTGCGTTGCAACAAGTGAAGCCTTCTCCAATTCAACGCACAAACTACCCTGCGCAAACTCTCGCTCTACAGTTTGGAGCACCTTCAGTTTGGATAAACAGCACTGCGTCGAGGTCCATCTATCCAATTCTTGGTCAAGAAGGATTTTCGTTGTTTGCAGAGGTCATCTCATTAGCCTTCTCGGCGAAGTGAGGTGTTACAGATTACTAGGCTCGACGCATTGAACGCCGAGTTGTTTTATGATTGGATATTCTTAAGTAAGTTTTAGAGTTTGGCATTCTGATTGCCGAACCACATTTACCATTAGACATACATCTCTTTTGAGTACTTGTGTCCGTATAGTTCGGTGCCAGTTCGGTGTGCTTATACTCTTACGATATAATCACTGTGACCAAACCCGGCTCCGACGATCCGTGAACTTCGCAAGACTAGCAGCCTTGTCTTTAGGCTCTAAAACTCGAAGGCTGAGACGTGTTCATTCCTCGGCCGCAGTCGCAAGATTAAGAAGTCAGCAGTGCCTAACACAACGTCAACACATTTTACTCCCCGACCAAGCTCGCCCGACGAGTTGGCACGCCTTGCACACAATTGAAGGACGTAGTTAGCTTATTAATTACTCGGCATGCATGCCACGTAGACTTGGTAGCTTTTAGGGTCAACAATTACCAACTTCAATGGAAATGTAAATAAAATCTGTGCAAATAAGATTGTACTAATTTTTTTTTATTTTTTGAGATAAATATCATGAACATGCATGAGTAGACATGAAAAAGTTGAAAATATATATATATATATATATATATATATATATGTGTGTGTGTGTGTGTGTGTGTGTGTGATTTGAAAATGTTTTTCTTGCATCTTCAATGACAACGACATATTCTACCTCTTCAATAGAAACATTGTTTTCTACCTCTTTCATTGTTAACGTTGTCTTCTAACTATGCAATGAAAATGTCATTTTCCATCTCTTCAATGGAAACATCATCTTCTACCTCTTTCATGGAAATGTCATCTTCTACCCCTTAATGAAACTGTCATGTTCTAAGTTCATTTTCTTTTTGCTTTCTCTAAATGAAAGGAGATAGAAAGATGAGTTAGGGTTTAAGAGAAGATAAATCGTTTCTGAACAAATGGCGGGAGTTAGAATCTTACCCAACCTGTTTATTAACAAATAATTGCACCCAACCTTTTCATTTTTTTAAGAAGATAAAGCAAAAAGATGGCGGGAGTTGGAATTTTTTCTTTATCAGTCATTTTACAAATAGATGAACTTGTAATTAAAAAATTTCATTAAACATTGAGCGGGAAGATAAGACAATGAGATGGAAATAACAACATTTATTACAAATTTGCACCTTGAAGTTTTAGAATAACTTTTGGTCTTGATATTTGGTCCTTAAATATCTTTTTTCTGCTCAAGTTTGTCCTTAAGCTTTTTAGAAGTGTTTTTAATGAGGCAATAATGGCGTTTGCTACAAAAGTTGATACGCTCGATCATGAGAAGGTCTTCCATAACGAAGTCAGATTAGTGAAGGAAGATTTGTGAAAAACAAGTTCATTTGAGCAACATCAACAACATGCAATTAACAATTAAAAGGCGGAATCATGTTTATATGCACTCAAAAACAAAACTTAACCCATGAACTTCAAAGCCTAGTAGATAGGTGAACCAAGACTCAACTCAAAACAAAGTGAGTTGAGAAATCAATACCTTTGTAGATTCCTCTTTGCATAAGCAAAGGCTAATCACCCAAAGAGAGGGCCTTCATTCCTTGCATCTTAGATCCATGGATTTGGATGGATGAAAAGTTTTCTCCAAGTTCCCAAAATTGAGAACCTCAAAGTCTCCACACCAAGGCATATTGTAGAAGAAATGAGTGACCTTGAGGAAATAAGATTGCTAGATGTTTTCCTCAAGGGTGGCCGGCCTCTTTGAGAGCAAAGGGAGGTTTGTGTTCTCATCTTTACTCCTTAGAAAACCCTAAGGATGAAATGGCTATAAAGATGTCTTTATACCACCTCACAATGGAGTGGCAAACTTGCAATTAAGCCAAGTTCACTACCCTCCTCTAAATGGCCGGCCATATGGGATTTATTGGGCTATTTGGGCCTTTGTGAATCATTATTCATTAAGTTGTCATACAACTTAAGTCAATGGACTTGACGTTCAAAGCCCATTGGGCCTTAAGGTCCAAAATTATCCCGAGGTCTTTTAACGAACTTATTCGTTTGATTAATAATCATATTAATTAATCCTTGCCATAAACAATTAAACCATTTAATTATTCTTACTCATCTCCGTTGAATCTTCAATCTCTACCTTACACGGTGTACGATCCATTAGGTTCCTTTTAGCGAGGCAGTGGGCGATTCAAACTCTTTCAAATCGATTGTGAATTGAAACTTACTTTCAATTTTCCCGTTAGTGATAATACACTTTTAGGGCTTCCACAAATCATGGTTGACGCCTAGCAGCATGTCATGGTTACCCAAGCTAATCAGAAGAGGTGGAGAACCTATTCAGTTTTTAGGATTACAAATGCAATACGGTCTTTCTCTAATACAATACTCTTGACCACATTGTTTGGTTTGATAGTTTATTCATGTCTACTATCCAATGTGAGTCTTGTTCTTATATGATTACCTTGAATGTGATTTGGAACACATTCCTAAATCTCATTCATACTTTGACCAAAGATTCTTAATCATATCATAGAGTATTCTCCCTCAAACAGTTTGAAGGTTAGAGATCCCTTGTTGCGCATTCACTTGCCTCCATGGCTAAGCGGCTTAACCCCAACGATGCCATGGACACCCTCCTGATGGAGTGACTTTGACATAATCAAAGATTAAGGACCTAACCACAAGACAACTGTGATGCCTCAGGTCAAAAGACTAATTTGCATTATCCCAACCATGAGTTCTCATGTGACATGAATATGAGAACTCTTCGTTGATCGTGTTCAGTGAACTCATTCTCTATTGAGCACCTATGTACTTGTCTTGATGTCACACACACCAATGACTCGAGACTAGTCACTCTCCCTGAGAGAAGACATAGCACGTACTGATCTTAACGGACTGTCAATGCCCAATTGACAATCCTATGATCAGGAACGTTTAGGATGTGTCAACGAAAGAATGGTCTCATGAATCTAACTTCTTTAGATCGCATTCTTCCAATCACATATTCCTTGGACTTATCATTTAAGCATATAACATTTATATGAGACGGCTCAAACAATAATCTTTGCCCTTTACATTTAAACTACATTAGTTTGAAATGTCCGTAAAGTATCATCATATGATTGGTTTTAGGGCACATTTCCAACAATTAGGACTTAGGAGGGTTAAGAAAGGAGGGTGGGATCAAAAGTGGGTTAGAGTGAGCATGACAAATTATGGAGTGGAGTACGTGAGTGATTTTTGTGTCTAGAGTCACACAGAAACGTGGTCCAGTTGCTGGACCACATAATTTCTCCCCCATCACATGCCTAACTCTTGTGGCCATTGTATGACTTGGCTAGGGGTTATGGTAAAGCTGCACATTTCATCAGACTATCTATTTGAGGATTTTTAAGACGGACAATCAATAGTCGACAATGTAAATGCATTAGTTATATGTCAAGGAAGAAAGAAAGATAGAGTGATTTAGGAAACCCCATTGGATTAGTTGGAATTTAAGCAACTTATCAATTATTGCAATCAATAATAAACTATATTAATCGGTTCTCAATTCTTCTCAAGCAAACGTTGATCTGAGAAGGAAGAAAAACCGAGCCCAATAGGTTTGAACTGGACAGGTTTTCAATTTTTAAGGACCTAAACTTTATGTCCACTTTTGTAATGAAAGTCTTTAATTGGCCTCATTTCAAGAGTTTAATTGACCAATTTCGAATAAAATATGTTGGCTTTTAAGTCAAAATGATCTTTGAAATTTGTATAACTTTTCACTTTGGTCTTTGAGATTTGAAATTAATACAAGTGATCCCTGAAATTGTCTACCATCAATCATTTTGGTTATTCCATGAATAGTTATGTTAAATAAATATTTAAATGACAAAACTATCTTCAATTTAATGAACAATAGGCCAATAAGATTTGATGAAGATTAACGGTATTTTTATTATTTTATTTTTATTTAATGGAGATTTTTCACGAAAGGAGCAAAATGATTGATTGTGGATAAACTCAATGACCAATTTTATCGATTTCAAATATTAAGGATCAAAATAAAGAGTTATGCAAATTTTAGAGACAATTTTAAATAAAAAGCCAAATATGTTTTAAGGACCAAAGTGAAAAAAATCCCTCAGTTTCGTGCTAAAACCTGTAAGTAGACCATTTCTCTACAACTACAAGGGCCGGTTCGGATTGTTTAAATTTGGGTTGCCCAAGCTCTCTGACCCGCCCAGATAACCCCGGAGCATTCTGAAGGCTAGGGTTTTGACTCTCTCCCTACGATATATACCAACTGCAAAGCAAAATTCCTCCTCCTCCTAAACGGCCCCCGAGTGAATCAGCTGCTACCGCCAGAGCGTCTGCTACCGCCGACTAAATCATGGGGCACTCAAACGTCTGGAACTCGCACCCTAAGAACTACGGCCCTGGATCCCGCACCTGGTGACTCATTTTTCTATTTCTTTGTTAGTTTATTGCGATTTATCTGTGTTACTGCTACCTTTTCAGTTTCTGAAAAGATTGTGTTTTTCTGCTTTGAACGTTTTTTGTGTATCTACATTTGGGATTGAGTTCCGATTCGATGCATTTTTTGGTATTCGGGTGTTCGTGCATTTTTGTGCTCTGATTTGATGCTTGCTTTGTGGTTAAAATTGTTATTGAGTATGCTTGCTTTGGTTCCTTTGTACAGTCGCGTGTGTGGAAACCCTCATGGTTTGATCAGGAAGTACGGCCTCATGTGCTGCAGGCAGTGTTTCCGCAGCAACGCCAAGGAGATCGGCTTCATTAAGGTAAGGCCATCGAGAACCCTTAGCTACCGATCATTTTATGATTCCATTTACGGAGCTGAGCTTACACCATTTCCACTATGTAATCTGGTTTCATTTTTCTAACTTTATGGTTGCAGTACCGTTAAATGGCAGATATTCAACATTCCAGGACTCATGTTTTGGCCCAAGAAGAGTAGTATTGGTTTCTGAGTTCTCTTGAACTTTTAAGAAGATATTTTTGTTTTAGTTTATCTGCTGTTGAACTTGAATTGGTTGTCAGACTAAGATTGTTGTGTTATTTATGAATTAAAGTTTGATTTATGTTCTATTTCTTGTGGCTGTTTGATGTTTCTCTTGTCCTCGTCTTGGTTATCTCAAGTGACATGTGTATATCTCATTCTTGCTTAAGCATTCCTTGGGTCCGAATAAGTTTTCGCTTAGCAATCAATCTAATGTCGAACAGAAAAAGTGAACTTGAAACGGGCTGGCAGTGTGTCATCCGCTATCTATCTGTAGTGTTTGTTTTGAAGCCGATGTACCATGTTCTCGCTATGTTAGTTATGATGCAGACTAAAGTTGTTGTACCAGATCGGAAGCTTGAGGCAACATATGAGGATTTGCCAGGGGATCACTCCTTGCACTTGCTTCACTTGCAGATAAATTTTAAGTGTTTGTTTGTTCATGTCATCGGTTTTTGTTGTGTTGTCGGTATGGATCAGAATTCATAGCTTCTATGATTGCCTCTACCACAATTAGTAATCTGTCAACGGTGTTAAGATGATTGAACATTTTCTTGGCAGATTATTTGTTTGAAATTTGAAATATTTTATTTTGTAGATTGTGTCAAGATTTGTAGTGGTCGATAAATGAATGCTATGAGAACTAAAATTTAAAAAACGGTATGTGGATCTATAGACTTACTTCGATTCAAGTGAAGTTCAGATTTCATGGGCTGATTTGCCCAATAAATGTTTGATTAACTAGCGAACCAGGTAGATCGTGGGTTGTTAAAAAAATTCCATTGTGAAATGGGGCTTTTTCTTTAGACATGTTAAAGAGTTTGTACGAGCTAATGGGAAGCTGATCAAGGTCAGGGTCTTGTACAAGCTCTCCGAGGCAGGCAAGAAGGAGAAATCTGCACAAGCAAATATCAAAATGACCTCCTATGTGGATTATTCTATCAATTTTTTTCCTTTTTATCATTTTATTAAATTTTTTGTTTTACTTAAAACTAATATGGAAATTGTTTTTTTCCATAGATATAATAACAGGACGATTTATCTTGTACAGTACCAAATGCATTATTAATTTAGTGATCTTTAGTTCGATATTGTGCCAAACACTTGTTTAATTTAATTAATACTATCCGGTGACTATTTATCATATCCAATTGAAAATAGTCGGTACTGTTGGAGTTGCCAAACGAGGCTTCAAGAGTTATTGATCAATTTCGGATAAATATGTTGGTTTTTTAGCCAAAATGGTTCTTGAGATTTGTATAACTTCTCACTTTGATCTTTAAGATTTTCTATTATCAATCATTTTGGTCATTCCATGAATAATTATGTTAAATAAAGATTTAAATGACAAAACTATCTTCAATTTAATAAACAATAAGCTAAAATAATTCGACATAAATTAAGGGTATTTTTGTCATTTACCCTTATCTAATGAAAATTTTTCACAAAATGACTAAAATGATTGATTGTGGAGAAACTGATGGACTAATTTTATCGATTTCAAATTTTTTCACGAAATGACCAAAATGATTGATTGTGGACAAACTAATGGACCAATTTTATCAATTTCAAATCTCATGGACAAAAATGAAAAATTATGCAAATCTCAAAGACTATTTTGAATAAAAAGCCAAATATGTTTTAAGGACCAAAGTGCCAATTTGTAACTATACCATTTTGTCTACAACTACAGGGTCGATTCGGATTGTTTAAATTTGGGTTGCCCAAGCTCTGACCCGCCCAGAAATCCCCGGAGCATTCTAAAGGCTAGGGTATTGACTCTCTCCTTACTATATATACCAACTGCAAAGCAAAATTCCTTTTCCTCCTAAGTGGCCCCCAAGTGAATCAGCTGCTACCGCCAGAGCTTCTGCTTCCGCCAACTAAATCATGGGCATCATCTTCTACCTCTTTCATGGAAATGTCATCTTCTACCCCTTAATGAAACTGTCATGTTCTAAGTTCATTTTCTTTTTGCTTTCTCTAAATGAAAGGAGATAGAAAGATGAGTTAGGGTTTAAGAGAAGATAAATCGTTTCTGAACAAATGGCGGGAGTTAGAATCTTACCCAACCTGTTTATTAACAAATAATTGCACCCAACCTTTTCATTTTTTTAAGAAGATAAAGCAAAAAGATGGCGGGAGTTGGAATTTTTTCTTTATCAGTCATTTTACAAATAGATGAACTTGTAATTAAAAAATTTCATTAAACATTGAGCGGGAAGATAAGACAATGAGATGGAAATAACAACATTTATTACAAATTTGCACCTTGAAGTTTTAGAATAACTTTTGGTCTTGATATTTGGTCCTTAAATATCTTTTTTCTGCTCAAGTTTGTCCTTAAGCTTTTTAGAAGTGTTTTTAATGAGGCAATAATGGCGTTTGCTACAAAAGTTGATACGCTCGATCATGAGAAGGTCTTCCATAACAGAGTCAGATTAGGACTTAGGAGGGTTAAGAAAGGAGGGTGGGATCAAAAGTGGGTTAGAGTGAGCATGACAAATTATGGAATGGAGTACGTGAGTGATTTTTGTGTCTAGAGTTGCACAGAAATATGGTCCAGTTGCTGGACCACATAATTTCTCCCCCATCACATGCCTAACTCTTGTGGCCATTGTATGACTTGGCTAGGGGTTATGGTAAAGCTGCACATTTCATCAGACTATCTATTTGAGGATTTTTAAGACGGACAATCAATAGTCGACAATGTAAATGCATTAGTTATATGTCAAGGAAGAAAGAAAGATAGAGTGATTTAGGAAACCCCATTGGATTAGTTGGAATTTAAGCAACTTATCAATTATTGCAATCAATAATAAACTATATTAATCGGTTCTCAACTCTTCTCAAGCAAACGTTGATCTGAGAAGGAAGAAAAACCGAGCCCAATAGGTTTGAATTGGACACGTTTTCAATTTTTAAAGACCTAAACTTTATGTCCACTTTTGTAATGAAAGTCTTTAATTGGCCTCATTTCAAGAGTTTAATTGACCAATTTCGAATAAAATATGTTGGCTTTTAAGTCAAAATGATCTTAGAAATTTGTATAACTTCTCACTTTGGTATTTGAGATTTGAAATCAACACAAGTGATCCCTGAAATTGTCTACCATCAATCATTTTGGTTATTCCATGAATAGTTATGTTAAATAAATATTTAAATGACAAAACTATCCTCAATTCAATGATTGATTGTTGACAAACTCAATGACCAATTTTATTGATTTCAAATATCAAGGATTAAAATGAAGAGTTATGTAAATTTTAAAGATCATTTTGAATAAAAAGCCAAGTATGTTTTAAGGACCAAAGTGAAAAAAATTCCTCAGTTTCCTGCTAAAACCTGTAGGTAGACCATTTCTCTACAACTACAAGGGCCGGTTCGGATTGTTTAAATTTGGGTTGCCCAAGCTCTCTGACCCGCCCAGATAACCCCGGAGCATTCTGAAGGCTAGGGTTTTGACTCTCTCCCTACTATATATACCAACTGCAAAGCAAAATTCCTCCTCCTCCTAAACGGCCCCCGAGTGAATCAGCCGCTACCGCCGACTAAATCATGGGGCACTCAAACGTCTGGAACTCTCACCCTAAGAACTACGGCCCTGGATCCCGCACCTGGTGACTCATTTTTCTATTTCTTTGTTAGTTTATTGCGATTTATCTGTGTTACTGCTACCTTTTCAGTTTCTGAAAAGATTGTGTTTTTCTGCTTTGAACGTTTTTTGTGTATCTACATTTGGGATTGAGTTCCGATTCGCTGCATTTTTTTGTATTCGGGTGTTCGTGCATTTTTGTGCTCTGATTTGATGCTTGCTTTGTGGTTAAAATTGTTATTGAGTACGCTTGCTTTGGTTCCTATGTACAGTCGCGTGTGTGGAAACCCTCATGGTTTGATCAGGAAGTACGGCCTCATGTGCTGCAGGCAGTGTTTCCGCAGCAACGCCAAGGAGATCGGCTTCATTAAGGTAAGGCCATCGAGAACCCTTAGCTACCGATCATTTTATGATTCCATTTACGGAGCTGAGCTTACACCATTTCCACTATGTAATCTGGTTTCATTTTTCAAACTTTATGGTTGCAGTACCGTTAAATGGCAGATATTCAACATTCCAGGACTGATGTTTTGGCCCAAGAAGAGTAGTATTGGTTTCTGATTCTCATGAACTTTTAAGAAGATATTTTTGTTTTAGTTTATCTGCTGTTGAACTTCAATTGGTTGTCAGACTAAGATTGTTGTGTTATTGATGAATTAAAGTTTGATTTATGTTCTATTTCTTGTGGCTGTTTGATGCTTCTCTTGTCCTCGTCTTGGTTATCTCAAGTGACATGTGTGTGTATATCTCATTCTTGCTTAAGCATTTCTTGGGTCCGAATAAGTTTTCGCTTAACAATCAATCTAATGTCGAACAGAAAAAGTGAACTTGAAACGGGCTGGCAGTGTGTCATCCGCTATCTATCTGTAGTGTTTGTTTTGATGCCGATGTACCATGTTCTTGCTATGTTAGTTGTGATGCAGACTAAAGTTGTTGTACCAGATCGGAAGCTTGAGGCGACATATGAGGATTTGCCAGGGGATCACTCCTTGCACTTGCTTCACTTGCAGATAAATTTTAAGTGTTTGTTTGTTCATGTCATCGGTTTTTGTTGTGTTGTCGGTATGGATCAGAATTCATAGCTTCTATGATTGCCTCTACCACAATTAGTAATCTGTCAACGGTGTTAAGATGATTGAACATTTTCTTGCCAGATTATTTGTTTGAAATTGGAAATATTTTGTAGATTGTGTCAAGATTTGTAGTGGTCGATAAATGAATGCTATGAGAACTGAAATTGGAAAAACGGTATGTGGATCTATAGACTTACTTTGATTCAAGTGAAGTTCAGATTTCATGGGCTGATTTGCCCAATAAATGTTTGATTAACTAGCGAACCAGGTAGATCGTGGGTTGTTAAAAAAATTCCATTGTGAAATGCGGCTTTTTCTTTAGACATGTTAAAGAGTTTGTACAAGCTGATCAAGGTCAGGGTCTTGTACAAGCTCTCCGAGGCAGGCAAGGAGAAATCTGTACAAGCAAATATCCAAATGACCTCCTATGTGGATTTTTCTATCAATTTTTTTTCCTTTTTATCATTTTATTAAATTTTTTTGTTTTACTTAAAACTAATATAGAAATTGTTTTTTTCCATAAGTATAATAACAGTACGATTTATCTTGTACAGTACCAAATGCATTATTAATTTAGTGATCTTTAGTCCGATATTGCGTCAAACACCTGTCTAATTTAATTAATACTATCCGATGACTATTTATCATATCCAATTGAAAATAGTCGGTACAGTTGGAGTTGCCAAACGAGGCTTCGAGAGTTTAATTGATCAATTTTGGATAAAATATGTTGGTTTTTTAGTCAAAATGGTTTCTGAGATTTGTATAACTTCTCACTTTAATCTCTATGATTTTCTATTATCAATTATTTTGGTCATTCTGTGAATAGTTATGTTAAATAAAGATTTAAATGACAAAACTATCTTCAATTTAATATATAATAAGGCAAAATAATTCGACATAAATTAAGGGTATTTTTGTCATTTATCCTTATCTAATGAAATTTTTTCACGAAATGACCAAAATGATTGATTGTGGACAAACTAATGGACCAATTTTATCAATTTCAAATCTCATGGACAAAAATGAAAAATTATGCAAATCTCAAAGACTATTTTGAATAAAAAGCCAAATATGTTTTAAGGACCAAAGTGAAAATTTGTAACTATACCATTTTGTCTACAACTACAGGGTCGGTTTGGATTGTTTAAATTTGGGTTGCCCAAGCTCTGACCCGCCCAGAAATCCCCGGAGCAATCTGAAGGCTAGGGTATTGACTCTCTCCCTACTATATATACCGACTGCAAAGCAAAAATCCTTCTCCTCCTAAGCGGCCCCCAAGTGATCAGCTGCTATCGCCAGAGCTTCTGCTTCCGCCGACTAAATCATGGACACTTAGCTCATCTCTAACCGAAGGGTCCAGAGGATCAGATGGTCGAAAATAGCTCGAAAATAGCCCGAATCAGAGAGGGCTAGAGGGCTGGAGGGCTTGCCAGAAAATTCAGTTTTCTTGTTGGTTATAACTGACAAGAATTTTTAAAAAGAATTTTGAATCCAACGGCAAGCTGGTGCCAGTTACCGTTGGATTCAAATATATATATATATATATATATATATTTTTTTTTTTTTTTTTTCTTTTTTAAGGGTTTTTTGGGCCTTTTCTTTAGGCCTCTTTTAGGGTTTTCTTTGGACTTTTTTTCGACTTTAATTTGTAGTTTTTAAATTTAATTTGTCGTTTTTAAATTTTAGTTGTAATTTTTAAATATAAATTGTAGTTTTTAAATTTAAGTTGTTGCTTTTAAATTTAAATTGTTGTAGTTTTTAAATTTAAATAATAAATTATGTTTGGTCATTTGGCCCTTGGTTGGAGACGGTTTTTTGTGGCAGGGCTAAAACGAGCCCTTTGGTCCTCTGGCCCTCTGGAGGAGGAGACAAATATGGCCTTGTACTGTTCATTAAAATATTAATATCTTGGAGGGCCAGGGGGCTAAAACGAGCCCTTTGGCCAGCCCTCGGTTGGAGATGGCCTCAAACGTCTGGAACTCTCACCCTAAGAACTACAGCCCTGGATCCTGCACTTGGTGACTAACTTTTCTATTTCTTTGTTAGTTTATTGCGATTTTATCTTTGTTAGTTTAAGAAGATATTTTTGATATTCTTGTCAAGTTTTGATAGCTTGTGCCATTTCCATGTAAATCTATTGAAGATGTGTGACTTGTGGTCAGAAAACTTGCAGGGTTTCTCAGAAATAACAATAGGGCAACAATAAACACTTAAAACATTTTTGTGCCACTGTCTGCAAATTTTTGCATCCGCCACAATTTCTCGCTCTTCTTCCCTCATATATCTCTTCTTAGTTTCATTTGAGTGAAAAATGACAAGGGGTCCAATCTGGCCTCAACCGCTTCAAAATTTGAAAACGACTCGAGTTCGACTTCTTCACTTGAATCCGACCTGGTGGACTCAATGAAGTGGTTGAGACCAAATTGGACTTCGAAAAGGGTTGTCATTTTTCATACAGACAAAACTAAGAAGAGATATGTGAGTGAAGAAGATTGAGAAATTGTGGCAGATGCAAAAGTTTGCAAGCGGCGGTGCAAAATTATTATGAATGTTTATTGTTGCTCTATTGTTATTTATGAGAAGCCCTTTTTGACCACAAGTCACTTATCGTCAATCAATGTAGATGGAAATGACACACGCTATCAAAACTTGACAAGAAAGTGTATAATTTGGACTTTTGGAAGCGCAGGAGGAAATGGATGCAGATTAACTCTCAACGGGTATGAATTGTTCGATACGTACATGTACATATTTGATTTAGGAAGGTCATGTATTTTTTCTTTAATTTCCTCCTCTTCTTTTTTCATGAGTTGTGAGTTGAAGTAGGTGATAAGTTTAATTGGGTGGGCAGATATTGATGGCAGAATGCAACCATTTCCAAAGGGAGTTAGCAACTATTCAAGTGTTGCTTTTCTTTTTTCCCAGAATAAAAGAGGTGATGATGAATTGGATCATTAGAGCAACTTCATCCCTAAGAAAATGTGCTGGCATCCAATCCATTTAATCCATTCAATGAACAATGATAGACCCCAATGAACAGTAATTGTCTAAATGCATCTTCACTTCTAAAAAATGTGCTGGCACAAACGAACTCTACTCCTACAAAATGCGCTAGCACTCAGCTTATTTAAAATATTATTATTTTTTTTACAAAATAATAAAAAAATAGTTTTAATTTCAGATAGGATTTTTAACCAATATTGTTACGTCACGTGTCTTTATTCGAAAGTACTATTTTGTGGATAGATTTCCGATAAGATTTTCAACAAATCCTGATGTGTCACGTGTTAGTATCTGTTTACAATAATTTAGCCAAGATTTCGATCAGATTTTCAACCAATTTTTTCATGCCACATGTTATTATCCAAACGTACTATTTTGTGGATAGATTTCTGATTAGATTTTCAACCACTCCCGACTCGTCACATTTCACTATTTGTTTACAATAATTTAGCTAAGATTTCGATAATATTTTCAACCAATCACGTAGTGCCATGTGACATTGTCCAGAACCTCATCCTTTCTTTTTTTTTTTTGTTCATATAAACCCTACATCCTCACATTTCTCACAACTCCATCTAATTATCTGTAAGTGGGTCATGAGTAATTTGAACCCAGTATTCAGTCAACGTAACATCTTCGATGAGCTTCCATGTAGCCATTTTTTCCACAAAAAAGTATATGAAAGCTTTGGTTGAAAGTGTTGAAAATATTGAAAAGGTATTTATAGAAAAAAATAATAATTACTTTTTTTTTAATTTTTTTGTATTTTTAAACAATTTTTTATTAATCTCTACTAATTAATGAAATCCTCTTTGTCAACAAAAAGATGGTGAAAATGCAACTTAGTTTTCTATCACACAAAAAAAATGATGGGCAATAATGTAATTTAACAGGTCCAAATTTTACTGTTTTTTTTATTGAAGCCTCACCTATAGGTGATGTTAAAATACATCCACTATTAAAATAAAAAAAAAAAAACTAAAAACAAAAACCTCCTACTCCCCCCACGTTCTCTCTCTCTCCTTGTTTTCTAAAAAAATGTGTTCATACACACAAAATGTGTAGACAAATGTTAGTTTTTATTAAGTTAATTAATCTGGACTGTTGGATTTGAAAAAGATTCAAATGCAACATCCTAGATGTTGACACGTGACCAACGATCATAATTCTAAATGTTGTGCATTTTTGGGTGAAAATCATGGACCGTTAATCTTGAAATTGGATGGCTCGGAACGCGCCACGTCATTACCCATTGGATTTGATTTTCAAATTTTTTTTGACCATTGGAAATCCAACGGTCCAGAAAACTAGCTGTTGGAAATCCAATGGCCCATACCGAGCCACGTGCCATCCCGTCAGTTCCATCTGTTGCGCCTGCACATGCGGGCCCTGCCCCCTTTTTCTTGTCGAGAACGTGCGGCCACTCTTGCGTGTTTCCCACGTGTCTGGCGCAAAAAAAAAAACTCAAATTAGCTTGTGACGTCATGCTGACGACAACGTGACGTCACATAGGCCGGGCCTTGGCTCAACACATTTTGGGCCAGCCTAGAAACTGGCTTAGGCTGGGCTGGAGGAGTTTTGGGGGGTACCAAGCTGTTTTTTGTGTTTTGAGCCGGCCTACCCCAATGGGGTAGACTTGCTCTTAGCACATTTTTTTGTTTTTTTAAAGATACGAGAGAGATTCTCTCATATCACTAATTTATGTGTTCATCATCTAATATACAGTTGGGACACTTTTTCAACATTGGTTGCACGATAAAATCTCCACGATAGGGAGAGATTGGAATAGTTAGTGAAGCCTTTTTAACCAGTTGGATTTTATATAACCGCCCACTTGAGTTTGGCACCGACTCTTTCAAAACTTAAATCTCTTCAATCGCAAGAAATTGTCTCGAATTTTATATAATCTAGGATATGAAGCAAAACAAACAGGTCACAAAATGAAATGGTTAGCTCAACTGTGCTACTAATCTATGGCCTAAATATTGGTATGGAATAAGGACTAGAATACAGGTATAGACGATGCTATGATTTTGTTACATGTTCGAAGATTTATTGAGGATTATTGTTGGGTATGAAAAACAACTCTAAGACGTTAGCAGCTCTTAACAGTCATTTGATCATTGTGTATTGTGGTTCATTTCTTAGACTTAATTATTTGGGATCTTGGAACACTGTAGGGGTAAATTATCAACTTTAAGTTCCATATTAGGTAGGTAATGCAAGATGAAAAGCTTTCCCGGATGATTTACTTACTATACTATGTTGATGACCAGGAGGTAATTCATGTATACTTTTTCTTTAGCAAAAATTGTAGCAATGATTTGTCAACTTAAATCCTATTGGAGCAATGGTCCTTCAACTAAAAATTCATGACCATTGGTCCCTTATCTCATCAAAACGTGTCGCTATCGTCATTTTCATCAGCTCCGTCAAAATGAGTCATATTGGAAGGACTATTGCTACAATTGGGTTAAAGTTGAGGGATCATTGCTTTGATTGGGTTAAAGTTGAGAGACCATTTCTCCAATTGGGTTAAAGTTGAGGGACTAGTGCAACAATTTTTCTCATTTGGTTTTCCATATTTACCTCTTCATTCAGCCTCTCGTGCATGACACATGACTCATTTTGAAGGAAGTTGTAACGAAGTTGACATAGCTACACGTTTTGACGAGTTAGGGGACCAATGACCACATATTTTTAGTTGAGGGACCATTATTCCAGTTGAGTTAAAGTTCATGGCCCATTGCTACAATTTCCTATTTTCTTCAAGATCTCAATGTAAAAAGGATTTTTTTTTTCATCCATTTAATACAATGGCCACTCATGGTTTGACAAGCATTGACAAGAGAACCCTTACAGTGTTCACTTTGGCATCTGGATCAAATGTCTCCTAGTAATCAACTCCAAAAGTTTAAGTAAACCCTCAAGCCACCAATCTAACCTTGTGTCTTTCAGTTGACCCATTTGAGTACAAACTTGGTCTTAGATGTATCAGGTCTTAAGTCAGCTCGAAGTGTACGTGTTATTTATCGGGTAATTCGGAATTGACAACAAAAAGTTAGACAGGACGACTAACAAAAAAAAGGGGTTGAGATGTTTTGGGAAGGGGTTTAGTTTGTAAAGTTGAGCATTATAGATCACAACTATAGTGGTAAAATGTATGATATAGAACATGCATATCTGCTTTTTCAATTATACATATTAACAAGAATTGAGAAGGTGTTTTGCATGGCATTCATGCATATCATTTTACATGTGTTTTTGTGAAGGTATAAGTCCCTACTGAGCTTTTCAAGCTCATCCTAACTATATTTTGGAGGTTTATGAACTAGGCAATCCAAAAGGGTAGGCAAGATGAGATGAAATTAGATAGGAGGCTTGAGCTGTTCTTGTTTCATTGTAAGAAATAAGAGTTCTATTATTTCTTTGTAACCTTGTAAAGAATTTTTGGTTAATTTTATAAGAGGAATTATTTTCACACAATTGAGTTTCTTTTATTTGTTTAATTTTAACTCGCGCTCCAGACTTAGGATTTCTTACGACCTGGATCCGGAGCATGACATAAAAGGATTCTTAGATATCGAAAGGGCACCATCGATTTTGATGTTCATTTTCAAACTGGTACTTTAGATTTGAGATGGGAGATCAATTTCTGGTTTTGTTATTCTTCTCGGTCCAAAAAACAAACATACCGTCTCATGGTCCTCCGCAGAGGCGGGTATGGGGCTATGACAACTACCACTCTTGAAGTTGTGTGGATTCTTCAGTTGTTATCAGACTTGCATGTCTCTATTCCTCATGCTTCTGTTTTACATTGTGATCGTAATCGGTGGGGACTCTTGAAAACAATGATCAACCACTAGAACTATAATTTGCCAATTCATAACTTGTATTTTGATCCTTGTATTAGCATCATATTTTGTATCCCAATTCCTGAACTACGTTGTGCATTACAACATCTTCAACGATTGAGAAGATCACCAAAACTAAAAAAGCACAAAAGTAAGTACCTGCATAATAATCTACTTCACCAACCTACTTGACTAAAATTTCTTCTTCTCCAAGTTATTTTCTAAATCCTCTTTTCCAGATGCCTTCTTTCAACATCAATCAATTCTCTAGCTATCATTCAGGTAAAAGCTTCTGCAAGTTATTCGATTTCTCAATCTCATTAATACTCACAATTGCCAATCCAAATGCCATGCACCTTAACCGCACTTGGTCTAATGGTACATCTCTTCTTAATGGTGAAAAATGTTCCAATCAACGTCAAATTTCCCCTCCACCTTGGATTATAAAACTACAGAATGTTAAGATTGCACATAGGTCGCCCAACGACCTCCCACTACTAACTACTCCAACACTGATATTATCTCTAACTTAACGACTTGCACAGCTCGTACTCATCACATCCGCATTTTAGGGTAAAATTAGTCACATTTTTTTTTATTTGGAAAAGAAATGGTCGCACTCGTTTCATTGTGGGGTTGGAGAGGAAAGGAGAAGCAATGTTATTGGAAATCTATGGGGGATGGTGCAGACAAAATCATTCTTCTAGTTTATAATCACTTTCAAAACAAACTAACTAATACACAATTAAACAACCATCTAGTGGGTGTGTTACTTTTAAACTAATTATTCAACTGGAGTGTACCTTAAGTCACATGGCTGCAAAAAAAATCCAAAGCTATCATCATTTCAGGACATATATTAGCCTTAACTAAAACCAAAAGATGTCATTTCATAATTGGTGAATCCATAATCTAGGGTGATAAGGGGTTCTTAATAGATTTGTATTATAAGACTTGTAGCTCAAGTAGTTAAGAGTGTTTATTCATGCACTCAAAATTATGTGTTCAATTCTCTTTCCAATATCGTGTGTATTCAAATAAAAAAAATTCAGTATGCTAAACTTACAAACCCCTCTAAGTGTAGTATCTTTATATATAAAGCCAATGGCCCAATGAACAATGTTTTTTGGTGTCACAAGCTTCAAAAAAAATAATTGGACAAAAAGTACCCCTCCAACAAAAAACTTTAAAAGCAACCCAAAATAATGCATCAAATATGGTTGGAGTATTTTCATCATTTTAATAGTGTTTTTTTAATAATTAGTACCTCTTAATAGGCTAGCAATAATGTGATTCAATCCGTTGTTCATTAAATATTATTTTCTCTATTTTTATACATGTTCAAAACATCTTAAGAGGAGTGTAATACCGATTTTAAGAAAGGTTTTTGCATGCGAATAAGAATGTGATTAAATTAGTTGTCAAATGATTGTTTTTTTTTTTTTTTTAACAAATGATATTATCTACACTAAAGGGGAGGGGGATGAGCTTAGCCTCACAATGAACTAGCAATAATATGATTCAATTAGTTGTTTATTAAATATTATTTTGTCTATTCTTAATATAAATCAATACAGACCGATTTTATTATGTGGATTTACCTGCTTTAATTGGTTTATAAGGAGTTTCTTCTAACATGATCTAAGATTATTCATTATTTGACTTTCCTTTTGTCAATTTACACATATAACTACATTTAAAACGTACAAGTCACGCGTAGTACGTTGTGATTCAAAAAATGCCTTCTACACATGAGCTTGGGGTGATAAATCTAGTCTGATGTGGGATAGTACCAATAATGCCTTGATTGGAAAGGGATCCTGCTTCCATCTAATCCTCCTCATTAAACAATCCGGACCCTTAAAATTTGATCCAACAGCTAAAGTTATTATAACTTTTAAAGTGGGCCCCTGTTTTTAGCTGTTGGATTAAATTTCAAGGATTCGGATCATTTGATGAGAAGGATTAGATGGAAAGGATTCGGAGAGGATCCTTTTCGCCTTGATTGAGCTTGGGGTGATAAATCTCGTCTGATGTGGGATAGTGAGAGAGAAAGTATTATGTTTGCTTAATGAAAAGCAAATTAATTTGATAATTAAATTAATAAACTTGGTTGTACTTACACAACAAACACCACATGGTTTAGTTTAGGGCTTCTTAGATAGCATTAGAAAATCATAATAAAATCTTAATTATTATGCAGACGGATTAATGAGTTTCAGTAAGATTTGTATTTGGTCGCGGATGGTATTGTCTTTTTATTGAGTAGATGACGAAGTTCATGCTTGGAATAAAAAAATAATAGGAAAATTAATGAAAAAGATTTCAAATTTTTGCATTTTAATAAAAAATCATCTACTAACTTTATTAATGATAAGGGATAAAATAATAAATAAATATAAAAAATATAAAAAACACCACATGCTCTGGCGCACATACAACCCACCCCACCCTCCATTTACATACTGTTTTCTCCTCATCGTCAGCTATCATTAAGACATTATTATTATTTTATTTTTTTCCTTAGAATAAGCGAAAGACTTCAAATTGAATTACATTTTTCCCAATTTTATTTTTATGGTGTTGTTTCCCAATAGTAATCAAGATGACATGAGATTTTTCAATGTGTCCGGAACACGGAGTGATACACCACGTTTCTATACAAGTGGTGAAATTCTTGTGTTAAAAAATAAAATTTCCTACCAGTTACATAATAACATGTGGTGTAGAAAGTTAAGATTGTAGGTGGAGAAGAAGAGGAAGCTGCAGATGGGCAGATAATAGAATAAAATTATGTAATTGGTGTAGAAAGTTAATAAATTGAAGAGATACAAAGAAAATTTGGTGAGTATTGAAGAAAATTAGAAGAAGAAAATGTGTTTGGAAGGTGAGATTGTGCCAAGAAAATTCAAGGAGAGAGAAGAATGTAGTACCGTTAAATTTCATAAATAGTGTAGTACCGTAAAATTTCATAAATAGTGTAGCACCGTTAAATTTCATAAATAGTGTAGTACCGTTAAATTTTATAAATAGTATAGTAAGTTTTATAAACAATGTCGTAAGTTTTCATAAACAATGTAGTAAGTTTCATAAACAGTGTCGTAATTTTCATAAACAATGTAGTAGTACCATTAAGTTTCATAAATAGTGTAGAAAGTTTCATAAATAGTTTGTGTGAGGACGCGTGGGTCCGCGTGTCAATTTTTTTTTTAAATATTAAAATTATGTCTTTTTCATTAACATTTAAGTTTTTTTTCATTTTTATTAAAATTTAAGAGTTTTTCATTAAAATTTAAGTGTTTTTAATTAAATAAAATTATTGCATGGTTTTTTTTTTCTATTAAAATAAATTTAGCCCAAACTCTTTTCATGAAAGTTTTCAAAAATAATATTACATACGTGCTACATTTTCTATATATATATATGAAAGAAATGGGAGGTGTTTAGAGAAGGTAACAATGGAGTAAGACTACGATTTGTTTTGGAATGGTTTTCAAAAGGCTAAATGTGATGACCCGTTTCTAATTTTTCATGTAATTTTCTCCCCAAGTGTGTAAATTGACGTTTATGCCATTTTTGGCAAAGTGCAACCTGACGTAGATGTAGTTATTCGGCTTTAAATTAATTTTCTCATTATCATAATTAAATAGTACTTGTTGTTACGAACACGTGAGCGCGAGTTAGACCCGAAACGGACTTGTAACGAAAAGTTACGTTTAATTAAAGTGTGTTATCAACGGGTAAATTTGTATGCGTAAATTTTTTAGTGTGGGAAATTACTATTTTTGATAAGGTGAGCTGGATTTTATGTACATTTTATATTGTACATAAATTTGAAATCTTATCCTCTTTCTCTTCTTAAATTTGTCCCTTGTCTCCCTCACCACCAATCACTCACTTTCCCTCTTTTCCCTCAAGCAATTAGTCATTCTCCTCACCTGTCTTACCTAATCAGAAACTGTCTCCTTCTCTCTTTTTCACCGAAACTCTCTGTTCTCTGTGACCACCAAGAACACACACCAAAGCTATTAGATCGAAGTTCAAACCACCACCATCACACTCCTCTCATCCTCACAAACTCAACCGTACAAGCCGATTGGAAAATGGTTAAGTTTTGAACGTCCAACTCGAAAGCTCCGACTCGGTGAGTTTTCACCCGACGAATGTCTAACCGAGTTACAATGTTTTGGGGAGTTTAGGAACTCTCACACAACTCCTCGAGGCCCCTAGTACAAGCTTGAAGCCAAGCCGATATTAAAACACATGGTTTCAAGGAGTTGGAATTTGACCCCAAAACTTCAAGCAATTTCTAGATAATTTTTGTCCATTTTTTAGACTTTTGAAAGGTATAGACTTATTCTACTCCTCATGAGCTTCATTTCCATAGAAAGTGCATAAAAAATGGTTGAGAAATGAAGAAGATATGATATTTTGAATTTTTTTCCAGAAACCGACGAACCAGACGGAATATTATCTGGAAATTGCTTGAAGTTCTCGGGTGGAGGACCATCGGAAAAGAAGGAGAATATTCCATCAAAGTTGACAAAATATTCTAACACAGTTAGGTAACGTTTTACCGTTAGCGGAATATTTCGTCAAGTCTGAATGGATATTCCCTAGGTTTGGCAACATGTGGCCTGCGCGTGGGCGTGTGTGTGGCCGTGGGTTAGGCGGCCCATGAAGGCGCGTCCGGGTTCTGGCCGACGTGTATGGCTTCGTGTAGAACGTTTTCGTATATTTAAACCCTTCGTTTGAGCAAATTATGAGGGATTTTCCTAGCCTTTTTGTGTAGGTCCTAATTAATTAATTAGTAAAGTTATTTCACATGTAAGTGAGACATACCCCGAGGAGGTACAAGGACTAACAAGGCTAGGAGGCTACGACCAATCGACGTAACAGTGAGTGGGCATTTGTTTATATATATATATATATATATAAAGTTTTATAGTTTCCACATGTGCTTTCGTATTGATTTATGCTTATCATGCCATGTTTTATTTAATTTTAGAAATGTTATTACGTAGTTGAGATTTATATACTATAATGGCATGTTCATGTACATTTTATTTGCTCATTATACATTGCTTCACCCGGTGTTAGTGCTCACCCAGTGATAGGAGCATATTCATGCGACTTAATTAGCTTGTTCTTGTGCATTTATGTTGTGTTTCCTTAGTTATTTTAGTGTTTAAAGTCACTTTTGTGTGTTTTCAGGTTATAAAGCCAAAGTGTGCAAAAAGATGCAAATTGGAGTCTTTTGGAGCGAATGAGGAATGAATGAGATGAAGACTTGAAGAAATATGAATTCCTATTCCAATGAGGATTCCTACTCCAACAAGGATTCCTACTTGAAGTAGGAAAGTTAACCCTAGGTTTCCCATTTTGGTAACCTTTCCTAATCTTAAATGTCCGTATTTTCTAGCCACTCTGAAGGCCTCGTAGGCACTTTAGGACACAAAACAAAGGCCCTAGCCCCCTTAAACCCCTTTGCCGTGGCCTTTTCCCTTCTCCCCATCCCTTACCGTGCAAGAGGGGGGGGGGAATTTTGTCCTAGGTTATGCATTTAAACACATGCTCCTTCCTAAACTAAACCCTAGCCGCACCTTGCAGCCACTTCCCTTTTAATTTCTGATTTTATTTCCTAATTCTAGTAGCCTTTGACTTAATTTTAATTAATAAAAATAACTTAGGGTTTTATTTTCTGAAACCCTATATATTCCACATCTAAGCCGCACCCTAGGAGGACCTTTCATTCACTTTTTCATCATTCAGCCACAAAGAACTCTCTGCTGCAGCCACCCTCCATCTTCTTCCTTCAATCCGCAGCCACCATCAACCCAAAAACATCTCTGCCGTAGCTTCCCATCCATTCCAGCCACCATTCAAACCTCCATACACCTTCCACAACCCTTGCCGCAACCCTTCACCTCCCTAAATCCATCTATAACCCAGAAAATCATCCAAACTTATCCTAAAACCCTCTCTACCGCAGCAAGGAGAAGAAGAAAGAGGAGCTTGAAACGTGCAGAAATTCAAAGTGGATTCGTTCTAGGTGTAATCAATCTTTTGTTCTCTATGTTTAATTTCAATTTTGTTTCTCTTTCTGTGAACATGAGAGGCTAAATCCCTAGTTAGCTAGGGGGTGATTCAAAACCATGTTTATGCTTGCAATATAAATTGATTACCTTCAGTTGGAATTTCATGAGTTGTGGATTCAATTTGTTTAACTACTTGATTGATAACTTATTTGTGTATGTTTATTGAGAGTGCACGCTTAGTTTTCATGCATGAATATGATGCTAGAATATAAGTGAGTTTCACCTAATAGTTATAAACTTATATTCACAAGTAGTGGAGGTTGCTTATAAACAATCACGTTAAATGAATTCTTGGCACTAGTTTCATGCTCATCATAGTAACGAATGCCTCGTCAACACTTATAGTTTTCATGTTGCTTAATGATATTTGATCGTATCTTTATTGTGCTTTTCATGTAAAGGACTTTTGGAGAATGTTTTGAATTGTTGTATGTGCTGTCCCATCCAATTCATTAACTTAAGAAAAACTTGAAGGTTAATTTAAGCGAACCTAATTAACCCGGGGTGTTGAGTTTCATGATTCATCGAAAGACCAACTGAAAATCATCTTGTATGCAAGTGTGACATGTGTGGAGAAGAACCTTCTAGCTAGCATTCCATCCATATTTTCATCAAATTCGTATTTACATTCTGTCTTTATTACAATCTGTGCATTTTGTTTAATTTCGTCAAAAACTAAATCCCCCTTTACTTTAGTGTTCAATTTAGTTAGAAAGTGTCTTAGTTTGTGTTTCTAAGTGTTTTGATTCAATTTATCACCCAAATTCGTCCAAATTAGTGTAAGTGCTCAAAACTGCCCAGATTGTGTTTTTAAGGCAGTTTTGAGTGTTTTGGTGCAGTTTTGAGTCTTTTGGTTCGTTTTAGTGTTTTAAGTGTTTAGTTTTGCATTCTTTGAGTCTAGTTTAGTGTTTTAACCATTGTTTTACGTTTTTGAGTCAGTTTTCAAGTGATTTAGCAATCCCTCCTAATCCCCAGTTTAGAACGATCCCTACTTATACATATACTACAATTGTCAAAAGAGGGTTTTAATTTGTGTGCTTATATATTTCGGATCACCTAGGGCCATGGCTAGTCTTTCATGTGTATGTTCACATTCGCCCCGCACGCTCGCCTTGGATCCCAGTAGGTGCCAGCCCTGTTGTACAGGTTACAACAGGCACCTCCGACTCGTATATGACTGTGAATAGCTCCAATCTTCGCGTGATCATAGCACTAAAGCGTATCTTATGATTACACCCAGTCATGTTCATGTCAGATTCCCTCTGCATGAACTCGTGTGTTAGCATAGATTGATGAGCACTTGATTTTACTTATACTATTGTTGAGATATTATGATTGGCGTATTTCTAGATTTACTGTTGGTTTGCATTTGATTTCATACTTATACGTAGTATAATTTTCTGGAAACTATACATGTTTTATGGCGAGGGGTTCGTATGTTCAGAAAATAAATGTGTTTTATAAACCTTTGTTTTTGCCCACTCACCCTTATGTTTTTTGCCCCTCCAGGTCCTAGTTAGCTGTTACTCTGTGGCATATGAGGAATCTCTAGCGGTTCCGACATATCCATAAATTAATGTAGGGGACTTTTTCCGGTTGTGTATTGATGCGAGAATTATACGCACACAAATTAAACCCTCGTTTGACAATTGTAGTAGAATGGATAAGTGAGGGATCGTTCTAGACCGGGGATTAGGAGGGCTTGTTAATCACTTGGATTTTGACTCAAAAACGTAAAAACAATATAAAACACTAAACTAGACTCAAAGAATGTGAAACTAAACGTTAAAACATTAAGGCAAACCAAAAGACTCAAAATTCTTTAAAAACACAAACTAAATTGATTTCTAACTAATTTGACAATAAAGTAAAGGGGGGATTGTGTTTGGACGAGATTAAATTAAATGGACAAATTGTAATTAAAGGGAAAACGTAAATATGAATGAGATGAAAATATGGATGATGGAATAGCCAAGGGGTTCATCTCCACACATGTTATACTTGCATACAAAATTGATTCTTAGTTGGTCTTTCGATAAATTATGAAACTCAACACCCCGGGTTAATTAGGTCCGCTTAAATTAACCGTCAAGTTTTCCTAATGTTATTGAATTGGATGACATCATTCGACAACCCAAAGCATTCCTCACAAGTTCCCTACATGAATTGCATAATAGAGATACAAGCAAGAATCATTAAGCATCATGAAAACTATAAGTGTTGACGAGGCATTCGTTACTATGATTGCATGAAACTTATGCCAAGAATTTGTTTAACGCGATTGTTTATAAGCAACCTCCACTACTTGTGAATATAAGTTCATAACGATTAGGTGAAATTCACTTATATTCTAGCGTCAAATTCATGCATGAAAATTAAGCGCGCATTCTTAATAAACATACATAAATAAGTTATCAATCAAACAGTTAAACAAATTGAATCCACAACTTATGAAATTCCAACGAAAGTTAATCAATTCATATTGCAAATATAAACATAGTTTCGAATCACCCCCTAGCTAAAGGGGGTTTAGTTCTTCATAACCTTGAAATCAAAGAAACACCTAAACATTCCAACAACTCAAACTTGAATTGTATGAACGTTTAGGCACTCTTCTCTTCCATTCCTCATACGTACAAAACAAAGAGAATTGAATTTAAACTTTGAAATCAAAGAAACACCTAAACATTCCAACAACTCAAACTTGAATTGTATGAACGTTTAGGCCCTCTTATCTTCCTCTTTATTGTAGCATAAGGTCTAGGGATAGTTGGTTGGGGGGATGGAAGTGTGGAATGGAGTGGGGAGTGATGGAAATGGAAGATGGTTTTTGGATTCTAAGGGGAAGTTTATTTGTGGTGTGAGAATGGAGAGATGGAATTGAATGAAATGGAAGTGTGGGATGAATTGAATGATTGGGAATGCAAGGGTATTTATAGGAGGAGTGGAGATGTATATGGCTATTTGTTTAAGGTGTTTGTGGTTGCAATGATGAAGAATTGCATGTGGAAATAAAAGGGAAAATGTGGTGAAATGATGAAGTAGGAAGGTGGAAATGCATGTGAGATGTTGGAAAGGAAATGGGAATATGAGTAGGCCATGGCATGGGAGTTGTTTTGTTGGTGTAAATGTGCCATGGTTGCAATGATGAAGAATAAAGGGTGCATGTGGGGTGGAATTGAATGAATGCAAAGTGAATGAATAATGAAATGAGTTAAAGAGGGAGAATGTGGTGAAATGATGAAGTAGGAAGGTGGAAATGCATGTGACTTGTTTGTGGAATAAAGAATGAATGGTGGAATGATGAAGAGTTGCATAAAGAATGCATGTAGGGTTAGCTAGGTTGGCTTTGTTTGGGTGCATGTGTGTTAATGGTGGTTTTGCATGTGAATTGATGGATTGTTTTTGATGGAATGGATGGTTCTTTGCATGGCTTTTGAAGTGATTGTGGGCTTTGGAATTGGAAGGAAATGCATGGCCTTGGGGTTGGTTTAAGAGAGAATGGGCTAGGCCCTTTGTTTTATGTCCAAAATGAATACAAGGCCTTCAAATTCGTCCAACACTTTGGCTCCAATCATATGCTATCCATTCCAAGCCCAATTTTGCTCCAAAATGCTCCAAAATGCATCTTTTTGCTTCCTTAGCCATATGAACCTAAAAACACACGAAAATGGCTTAAACTACTAAAACAACTATGAATTAACAACATAGATGCACGAAAACAAGCTAAGTAAGTCGCCTAAATATGCTCCTATCAAACTCCCCCACACTTATCTTTTGCTAGTCCTCGAGCAAAACAGAATAAAAACAAATAAACAAAACGACACTAAACACGTAAAACACAACCTACACCTTCCAACATTTACCTCAGGGATTTCCAATGCACATGACATGTTAAAAATCATCATTCCCACAAATTTTAGTCATCTTCACACTTAAATACATTCTTAATCATAGTCACCATATACTAGTTCACAATTAAGCATTTAAAACCATGTTTTGAATGTAGTAACATGCCTTAGAGAATTTGCTCAATTCCTTACAAGATATGCACTCAATTTTCATTCAGATTTTCTAACTACACACCCTAATCTAGTCATATGTGAGAAGATTGATGTAAACATGAAAAGGAACACTCACATATATGTATCACAAAGAACGCAATTTTTGGAGTTAATAAGCATGTTTAAATTATGATCTCATGAATGGAATGCTACTACTTAGACGCGAGAACCAGTGACACCATATGCTCATACCAAATTCAAACTCCACAATTGAAATGCACAACACTCAAGATAGAAGTCAAGGGTTGTAACGGGGTTTGGGGTATTGGCTCACAAGGAAAGGTAGGGATAAACAAAAGTTCTTTAAACAATAGCAAGCAAAGTAATGAAATTAAGGCTTAGAATTCACTCGGTATGCAGAAATCAACTTTTTAGACATAAGGGGGAGATTCAACAACTCTTAGGGCCTAATTTATTGTTTTGGGCCCTTACTTCAACAAACTATACTTTTCAACTTTTTTTTTTTTTTTTTTTTTTTTTTCTTTTTTTTCTTTTTGGCCGTGCCTATGGCGCATCAACTCACATAAACACTCTTTCCCCCACACTTATTTTCTGCAATACCTTAATCAAAAGGAAATCATTGCTTATTATGCTTCAAGAACAAGGGTAAGGATGGTCATATTCTAGGCTAGGTGAGGATAATTGCGGGTTAACAAAGAAAATAGGCTACACAATGCTCAACGGGGTTAAATCCTACAAAACAAATAAAATTGGGAAATATGGCAATTTGGCTTTGGTGGTGGTCACTACACAACTTCTTCTTGAATATGTGTTATGCAAATCAATAACATGCTTTGAATGAAATGGGCATGAGTTCTAGCATTTGGAACTATATGATGAAACGCTTTCTAAGTAGTAACCAAGCAAAGAATAATGAGATCATGCAACGACTTTGGAAAACAATAATGCACAGATTTTAACTCTCCAAAGAACGTTATAGGCTCAAGTCTTTCAGGGCTGTAGCGTTTGTTTGAGTTCCTTCCTTCAGGCATGTTACAAAAACGAAATTTTCTTTTATGATTGCATGTGAAGTCATACATTATAACCATAACCAAGCATATACCAAGAGTAAATCAAACTTTTCTCTATGTTTATAACTCTTTTTAACAGTCATGCAATTAGAAACCAAATCCTTATCATTGTGTTGGAAGGTGACCTACGACACAAAAACGACTCAAAACACTCTTTTTAGGCTTTTCAAAACATGTTTTTCAAATTTTTAAGTCAAAACACACTAAACACACTTAAAAACAGCAAGAAACAACATTTGAAGTTATGGTGGATAAAATCTTACGAATTTGCATTAAAACACTTTAGTAACTCCCCCACACTTAAATCAAACATTGTCCTCAATGTTAAAAACCACACTAAACACAAACAAACAGCAATTAAACATACTAAACATGACAGAATGTATTTAACAAAGAGAAGAGTTTAGAGATGCAAATCTGGTTATGGAGTTTTCATTCCATCTTCTCCTTGGTGATTGCAGTGAGGCTTGGATCTTTGTGATTCCACAGGCTTACTCTTGAACTGCGCTGCTCCCATCGTTGATTTTCCTTTGTGCTACTCTTGAACTAGGCAGCAGGCTTCCTTTGGTCTCCCCCGAAGGTCTGAGCTTCCTTCTTTTATCTGTTTCTTTGTTCAATCTCTCCAATTCGTATTGAAGAGGGTTAGAGGATAACTCAGCAAAGCTAGGTAAGCAACCAGGGAATAGAGTCTAGATAGACTCCAAGTGCCGGCTGATTGCTTCTTTCACTTTGCTATGCGATTAATAACAAAGACAAAGGAAAAGACAGGGAAAGAGCATGATATGGGATACTTTTGCTTTTGACCTTGATGATATGAGATACCTTTGCTTTTGAAGAAGCGGTGAATGAATTAGCACATGTATTTGTTGTGCTGCTTCCTCCTGGGTCATCTGTACTCCAGGTATCTGGTATCATCTTTGGGGAAGAAGAAAGAAGTGAGTGTTTCGAAAGGCTTTGTTGGGAGTGCGCCCTCAGAGGTGAAAAAGAGTTGGGCATTTTCTTCAGGTTTGCCTTGCCATAAAAGATGAAAGTCGACAAATATAGGGATAGCAAGTGGTGGTACTGTTCTCTTACCCTTGTCGACAAACGTTTTGATCCCGCAAATCCGGCTTTTTGAAATAGTGACGACTCTTCGATATTTGAAGACGCCTCTTCGATTTCTGAGCAGGCGCTTTCTGAAAAGCAGAGAAAGCGTCGCCGAACTTTGCACTTGTCGGCTAAAGACGTGTAGCTGCGATGATGGCTTCCACGTGTTGAACGCGTTTTCTGAAAAGCTGAGGGAGCGTCGCCGAACTTTACGCCTCAAATTCCGGCTTTTTGAATCGGTGGACGCGTTGCCTTGGCTTTTTATAGAGCTATCGATCACCGCCAACTTACACACTCTGAAGATTTCCCATTCTTGAAACTCGTTTCCGGCCCTTTGAAAATTTACTCCGTCCACCCCTTCTCTTTGAACACTTTTTTAAAAAAAATGGCAAACCCATCGAACCTTAGCTTAGAATTGAGTCTCCGCAGTGATACGGGCGTGCCGCTTCAAGGTAACGTATGGCGCCCTTCTTTCTTATCTTCTAACGGTCCTCTTACAGGTGAAGATTCCGTGATGCAGGACGCCACAACAGCTACGATAGTAGCTCGGAACCTCCTCACTCCCAGAGATAGTCAGCTGCTTTCAGGACGGTCCGATGAGTTGGCCGTTCAAGAGTCCTTGGCTCTCAGCGTTCAGTGCGCTGGTTCTGTGTCAAACATGGGCCAACGCCTCCTTGCTCGCTCCCGTCAGGTTGAATCATTGATGGCGGAGGTGGAGAACCTGAAGCAAGAGATAAAACAACTTAAGCACGAGAATAGAACTTTGCACGTGCTTGCAAATAATTATTCATCAGGCATGAAGAGGAAGCTTGATGAGCTTGATGACCGTCAACGGTTTGCAGCTTTCTTCCAGAGGCACCTCTTTCCTGGGTCATCCAGCGTTCCACCAAGGTTTGGGGCCTTGAATGATCTATCCTCGGTGCCTCCCGCTCCTATGCCTCCTGCTCCGATGCCTCCTGCTCCTATGCCTCCTGCTCCGATGCCTCCTGCTCCGAGACCTCTTGCTCCAAGAGTGTTGCCACGTAGTGGGGCCTCACGTACACAACCTTTGTAAAGGCTCCATCTTTCTGCCATGTTTAGATACAATTGTAATTTATCGAAAAAAATCAATGAACAAGCAAAAGTTTTATTTATTGTATTGGGTTGCCTCCCAAGTAGCGCTTGCTTTTACGTCTTGTAGCCGGACGAAGAACACAATCATGCCTTAATGGAACCCACGGCATGGAGTTGATCATTGAATGGATGATGATACTTGAAATGTTCCGGCAATGGTTGAATTTCAAGAGTGGGTGCCCTAATCATTGACATCAACAACATATTAGTCAAAAACGACTTTGGATTTTGAGTTGGTGGCTTACCTATGGGCTGCAATATTGGCTCTAAAGTCGCAGCACATTCAACAAATGCACAAGGGATGTTTTCATTCAGATTGGACATTTTGAAGGTTGTGGTTGTGTGATCCACTCCAATTTCCTCCTTGATGAATTCAAGATGCTCCTCAACCACTTTTTCCTCGTGAATTGTTGGAAAGGTGTCCAAGATGTCTTTCTTCCCCTCATCTTTCATGGATTGCATGAACCTGCCAGGGAAGGGTGCATTTGGGGGAACAAAGTTAGAAATAATTAAATTTGGAACAACCTTACTTGAATGGGGTGGTGTAGGAATATTGGGAGGTTGCGGCAAGGGTTGTTCTTCCCTTGCCGTGCCTTGTGCATCCTCCTCCTCTTCGAGCAGTAACAATTCATCCATGGGCTCATCTTCAACCATTTGTTCTTGAATTTGTTCCATGCATTCTGCATTCTGCCTAAATTGACTGTTCCACTCAGCCAACTTTTTTGCTTGATAGAAATCCTCAATTGGTCGCCAAAATGCGTCTTGTTGAAATGGTTGAGCTTCCCTGCCCTGCTCCACAGAATTCAGTTGTTGAATAACTTCATTATAATAATTTGATATACCTGAATTTGGATGTGAAGATTGAGGGGAAGGCTGTGGTGGTGCATATGAATCCTCATATGGTTGCCAATATGTTTCTTGGTGAGTCTCCTTAGCTTGATTTTGTGAACCCTGCACCAAAGAGTTTAATTCATTAAGAATTTGATTATAATCTATTGACGAATTTGAGTTTGGTTGGGCATATTGAATATGAGGTGGCTCCCAATATCTTTCTTGTTGAACATTTTGAGGTTCCCACCACATAGAAGTTGAATGATCACTCCAATCCGAATTGTAAGTATTGGAAAACACGTTATTCCTTGATTGAAGATCAACTATATCAACGTTTTGCATTTGGGACCTTTCCATGAGCTGTGACAAAAGATAAGCATTATCAAATGCCATGTTGTGCTTCTAAAATCAACAAAATAAAACTAAAAATATATACACACAAACGAAAATAAAACAATCCAAGGGATTAGCAAAGTTGCTAATCCCCGGCAACGGCGCCAAAATTTGATGCGAGAATTATACGCACACAAATTAAACCCTCGTTTGACAATTGTAGTAGAATGGATAAGTGAGGGATCGTTCTAGACCGGGGATTAGGAGGGCTTGTTAATCACTTGGATTTTGACTCAAAAACGTAAAAACAATATAAAACACTAAACTAGACTCAAAGAATGTGAAACTAAACGTTAAAACATTAAGGCAAACCAAAAGACTCAAAATTCTTTAAAAACACAAACTAAATTGATTTCTAACTAATTTGACAATAAAGTAAAGGGGGGATTGTGTTTGGACGAGATTAAATTAAATGGACAAATTGTAATTAAAGGGAAAACGTAAATATGAATGAGATGAAAATATGGATGATGGAATAGCCAAGGGGTTCATCTCCACACATGTTATACTTGCATACAAAATTGATTCTTAGTTGGTCTTTCGATAAATTATGAAACTCAACACCCCGGGTTAATTAGGTCCGCTTAAATTAACCGTCAAGTTTTCCTAATGTTATTGAATTGGATGACATCATTCGACAACCCAAAGCATTCCTCACAAGTTCCCTACATGAATTGCATAATAGAGATACAAGCAAGAATCATTAAGCATCATGAAAACTATAAGTGTTGACGAGGCATTCGTTACTATGATTGCATGAAACTTATGCCAAGAATTTGTTTAACGCGATTGTTTATAAGCAACCTCCACTACTTGTGAATATAAGTTCATAACGATTAGGTGAAATTCACTTATATTCTAGCGTCAAATTCATGCATGAAAATTAAGCGCGCATTCTTAATAAACATACATAAATAAGTTATCAATCAAACAGTTAAACAAATTGAATCCACAACTTATGAAATTCCAACGAAAGTTAATCAATTCATATTGCAAATATAAACATAGTTTCGAATCACCCCCTAGCTAAAGGGGGTTTAGTTCTTCATAACCTTGAAATCAAAGAAACACCTAAACATTCCAACAACTCAAACTTGAATTGTATGAACGTTTAGGCACTCTTCTCTTCCATTCCTCATACGTACAAAACAAAGAGAATTGAATTTAAACTTTGAAATCAAAGAAACACCTAAACATTCCAACAACTCAAACTTGAATTGTATGAACGTTTAGGCCCTCTTATCTTCCTCTTTATTGTAGCATAAGGTCTAGGGATAGTTGGTTGGGGGGATGGAAGTGTGGAATGGAGTGGGGAGTGATGGAAATGGAAGATGGTTTTTGGATTCTAAGGGGAAGTTTATTTGTGGTGTGAGAATGGAGAGATGGAATTGAATGAAATGGAAGTGTGGGATGAATTGAATGATTGGGAATGCAAGGGTATTTATAGGAGGAGTGGAGATGTATATGGCTATTTGTTTAAGGTGTTTGTGGTTGCAATGATGAAGAATTGCATGTGGAAATAAAAGGGAAAATGTGGTGAAATGATGAAGTAGGAAGGTGGAAATGCATGTGAGATGTTGGAAAGGAAATGGGAATATGAGTAGGCCATGGCATGGGAGTTGTTTTGTTGGTGTAAATGTGCCATGGTTGCAATGATGAAGAATAAAGGGTGCATGTGGGGTGGAATTGAATGAATGCAAAGTGAATGAATAATGAAATGAGTTAAAGAGGGAGAATGTGGTGAAATGATGAAGTAGGAAGGTGGAAATGCATGTGACTTGTTTGTGGAATAAAGAATGAATGGTGGAATGATGAAGAGTTGCATAAAGAATGCATGTAGGGTTAGCTAGGTTGGCTTTGTTTGGGTGCATGTGTGTTAATGGTGGTTTTGCATGTGAATTGATGGATTGTTTTTGATGGAATGGATGGTTCTTTGCATGGCTTTTGAAGTGATTGTGGGCTTTGGAATTGGAAGGAAATGCATGGCCTTGGGGTTGGTTTAAGAGAGAATGGGCTAGGCCCTTTGTTTTATGTCCAAAATGAATACAAGGCCTTCAAATTCGTCCAACACTTTGGCTCCAATCATATGCTATCCATTCCAAGCCCAATTTTGCTCCAAAATGCTCCAAAATGCATCTTTTTGCTTCCTTAGCCATATGAACCTAAAAACACACGAAAATGGCTTAAACTACTAAAACAACTATGAATTAACAACATAGATGCACGAAAACAAGCTAAGTAAGTCGCCTAAATATGCTCCTATCATGTATTAAGTACTTTATCTAATTTTGACTGCACACTTTTAGGTCATCTATGCTTTGAACACTAATGTTTTATGGGTTCTTCCCACTACTGCGCAATCGCCATTAAATAAATGTTAGTTTTGGTTTAAATTTATCCATATTTCTATGCTTCACTTCCCTTTTTGGTTACGTCACCTTCGGGTGATGGCCAGCATGCCTCGACTCCGGTCGGAGTGTGTTAGTTTGGTATCAGAGCATAGGTTTGGCAGTCCTGCATTCCTCGTATATGTTATAGGTCCTAATAATTTTTTTATCCCTTATGTCAGAATCATGCCACCATGTAGAGCACTACCCGTCCCTTTTGGGCAACTCGGTGAGGCTATCTCCAACATCATTTAGTCAACACTTCATCCACTCCAAAGGACTACCTTAGAGACTGTATCCCATCTTCAGATAAATAATCTCTTTAGCAATGAAGGGCTCGAGAAATCTGAGGTTTCGATCGACCATGTTGAGAAGGCCTTTCGCATTATGCAGCGATAAAGGAATCTTCCAGCAGAGGGATGGGTCGAGACAGTGACTTAGTTTATTTATCTGGGAACAGAATCATGGTGGGCTTAGGAATCACGCCTGTTGTCTGCTCAAGCCATGAATTGGGATATTTTCAGGTGCCTATTTGAGGCTAGATTCACACTCCAGAATACAAGGATCAGATGAAAAATGAATTCACAGAGGTGAAGCAAAGTAAAATGTCAGTCACAGAGTACCACCAAAAGTTCACTGACTTATCTCGTTATTGTCCCGAGATCGCTGGGAATCCCAGATAGATGTTCTGTTATTTTAAGAAAATGACTTGTAAGCGATTGCATTCTTTGGAAACTCCTACTTCATGCTCTACCTACCAAGAATTCTTTGAGGTTCTGCTTCGTGTTGAAGATTTCGAGACTGCTCATGATGATGACGATGATGAAAATGATAACAATAATAACCAGAAGAATGATAACAGGGGGCAGTCATCTTTGGCCCTCGAAAGTCTCAGAATTTCAAGAGAAGCGGTAACAGTTCTGTGTTGGAAATATGCCCTAAGGCTAATCATATGATCATACTTTACGAACATTTCACATGTTAACTTAATCTAGTTTAATATAAAGGGCAAAGATTATTGTTTAAAGCCATCTCATATAAATGTTATATGGTTAAACGATAAGTCCAAGGAATATATAATTGGGAGAATGTGATCTAAAGAAGTTAGATTCAAGAGATCATTCTCTTTCGTATATATATCCTAAACGTTCTTGATCATAGGATTGCCAATTGGGCATTGATAATCCATTAAGATCAGTACGTGTTATGTATTCTCTTAGAGAGAGTGACTGGTCTCGAGTCATTGGTATGACTGACACCAAGACAAGCACGCTCAATAGAGAATGAGTCCACTGAACGCGATCAACAAGGAGTTCTCATACTCATGTCACATGAAAACTCATGGTTAGGATAATGCAAAGTAATCATTTGACCTGATGCATCATAGTTGTCTTATAGTTAGGTCCTTAATCTTTGACTATGTCAAAAAGTCACTTTGTCAAAGGGTGTCCATGACATAGTTGGGGTTAAGCCACTTAGCCATGGAGGCAAGTGAATGCACAACAAGGGATCTCTAACCTTCAAACTGTTTGAGGGAGAATACTCTATGATATGATTAAGAATCTCTGGCCAGAGTATGAATGAGATTTAGGAATTCGTTCCAAATCACATCAAGGTAATCATATAAGTAAGAGAATCACATTGGATGGTAGACATAAATAAACTATCAAAACAAACAATGTGGTCAAGAGTACTGTATTAGAGAAAAATTGTATAGCATTGTAGTCCTAAACTGAATAGGTTCTCCACCTCTTCTGATTAGCTTGGGTAGCCATGACATACTGCTAGGTATCACACATGGTTTGTGGAAGCCCTAAAGGTGTATAATCACTAAAGGGAGAATTGAAAGTAAGTCTCAATTCGCAATTGATTTGAAGAGTTCTAATCGCCCACTACCTCGCTAAAAGGAACCTAATGGATCGTACACCATGTAAGGTAGAGATTGAAGAAACAACGGAGATGAGTAACGATAATTATATGGTTTAATTATTTATGGCTAGGATTAATTAATATGTTAATTAATCAAACAAATAAGTTCGTTTTAGCTTTTAAGTAATTATTGGACTTCAAGGCCCATTGGAATTAGAAACGTCAAGCCCATTAACTTAAGTTGTATGACAACTTAATGACTAAAGACTCAAAAGGGCCTAAACAGTCCAAAGCCTTTAGAAGGCCTGCCACATCATGAATGAAAGTTTTGGTTCTTTTTGTCACTTTAGTGAAGTGACTATATAAAGGACTTTATAGCCAAAATTCATTAGGGTTCTTTCTTGAGAAATTCTCTTTTTCTCTCTAGGAGGCTGCCCCCTCGGAGGGGATTTACCAGTATCAATCCTCCTCCAAGGTCACTCTTTGGTGTGGAAACTTAGAGGTTCCCTTTCTTGGGAACTTGGAGAATCCATTCAACCATCCTCCTCCAAAAATCCATGGACCTAAGAAGTAAGGAATGAAGGCCCTTTCTCTTGGGTGATTAGCCTTTGCTTATGCAAAGAGGTGTTTCAAAGGTATAAAAGTTTCTCAACTCTTTTCTTTAAGATTTGAGTTGAGTCTTGGTTCACCATAACTACTAGGCCTTGAATTTCATGGGTAAAGTTTTGTTTTTCAATGCATACAAGCATGATTCTGCCTTTAATTGTTAATTGCATGCATAGATGTTGCTCAAATGAACTTGTTTTCACAAATTTGTTCTTCATTCTGGATCTTCGAGCGGTGGTTCAAGTTCTAATACGCCTCGAAGGGGCAGCAAGTCAATGAGCAGTTCAAGCTTTCAGAGTCAAGGGAACTTCATTAATTCTGGCGCTCAGCTTTGTCGTAGATGTAATAGTCACCACTGTGGTAAATGTAAGAGGGGAAGTAATGGATGCTATACATGCGATCAGATAGGGCACAAAGCTAATCAATGCCTTCAGAATTAGAAAACTCAACCTTTTACACTACCATCTGCAGTTCCTCGACAGTAGATTCCAAGATCTGGTACATACACGTTAACAGGTTATGGTGGTGCTTTTCACTACCATGGAGACATATCCCAGTACTCGGGATGAGCATATCAGTACCCACTTGATCCTTATTACCGGGGTGGATATCCGCAGTACCAGGGAGGTTATACCTCGTATTAGGGCGACAGATCATAGTGGTATGCTGAAGGGCAGCACTAGAATCTTGATGTAGCTTCTAGCAGTGGCAGCTTGGCCAGGTAGCCTAATCAAACCAACCAGGGTTGAGGTAATCAGAGATGTAACAATCAAGCAAACAGGGGTCATGGAGGCAGACAGCAAATGCAGGGTCGCGTCAACAACATCACCTTACAGGATGCTCAAAGTAACCTTGATTTAATCATGGGTATGTTGAATGTCCTTGGCCATTTTGCTAGAATATTAATTGACTTGGGTGCTACTCATTCGGTTATTTCCCATTGTTTGCTCAAAAAACTCAACCTCACCCCACTCCCCTCGGTTATGAGTTTGAGTTCTCGATGCCTAGGGATTTGCTATGTTAGTTGGGAGTACCAAGGATGTCCTGTTCTCATCAAGGATGTCGTAATGCCAGCTAATCTTGTTCAGTTGGACATCATTAATTTCGATGTTATCTTGGGCATAGATTGGTTAGATTACAATCGTGCTATGTTGAATTGTCATTAGAAAATTGTTACCTTCCATTGACCAGGCATGCCGATGGTAACTTTTATCAGTAAACGTAGTGGTATGAAACACGGAGTTATCTCTACCATGAGGGTGAAGCAGATGTTGAGGAAGAGTTGTCAAGGCTACTTGGCTCATGTAGTGATGACTGAGCAGACTCCTGCATGGGTAGAAGACGTTTAGGTAGTCAAACATTTTCCTGATTTTTTTCCCCGAAGATTTACCTGGCCTACCATCGAATCGTGAAGTGGAGTTCACCATTGAACTAATTCCAGGTATCGACCCTAGTTCTCCTTATCGTATGGCTCATGCAGAGTTGAGGGAATTAAAAACCCAGCTACAAGAACTTGTTGATAAGGGGTTTATTCAGCCGAGCAATTCTCATTGGGGAGCTCTAGTCTTGTTTGTGAGAAGAAAGATGAAACTTTGAGGCTATGTATCGATTACAAATAGTTGAATCGAGTGACGATTAAAAACCGTTATCTGTTTCCTCGTATCGATGATCTTTTTTATCAGCTTCGTGGTGCTTGTGTTTTCTCAAAAATTGATCTAAGGGCTGGCTATTATCAACTGAAGATCAGATGTGATGATGTTCTGAAAATGGCATTCCGAACTCGATAGGGTCATTATGAGTTTCTTGTGATGCCATTCGGTTAACTAATGCTCTAGCAGCTTTTATGAACTTGATGAATAGGGTATTCCGCTCGTATCTTGACAGGTTCGTAATTGTCTTCATTGATGACGTTCTTGTGTATTCTAAGAGTAAGGTTGACCATGCTAGACATTTACGTCTGGTTTTGAAGAAGTAAGGGAGAATCAATTGTAAGGTAAATTTAGTAAATGCTAGTTTTGGCTGGATCAGGTGTCATTCTTAGGACATGTGATATCAGCTCAGGGGATTTCTGTGGTTCCTCAGAAAGTAGCACCAGTGGAAAATTAGGAGCAACTTTAGACTGTCATTAAAGTACGGAGTTTTCTTGGTCTTGCTGGCTACTATCGACGCTTTGTGAAAGACTTCTCGAGCATAGCACTGCCTCTGACAAGGTTGACCATGAAATGAGTTAACTTTGAATGGAGTGATAATTGTGAGCAGAGTGTTCAACAGTTGAAGTACTGTCTCACTCATGCGCCTGTCTTGGCACTTCCCGATGACAGTGGGAATTTCGAGATCTATAGTGACGCATCTTTGGTTGTGTATTAATGCAACATGGAAAGGTGATCACGTATGCTTCACAACAGTTAGAACCCCATGAGATGAATTACTTTACTCATGATCTTGAATTGGCAGCTATTGTTTTCGCTTTGAAAATTTGGTGGCACTATCTTTATGGGGGAAACGTGTTGAATCTTCAAGGACCATAAAAGCCTCAAATATATCTTTACTTAGAAATAACTTAATCTCCGACAGCGTAGATGGATGAAATTGATCAGCGATTATGACTATACTATTGAATATCACCTTAGTTGTGTGAACACCGTAGCATATGCTCTCAGTAGGAAATCTCACCGTCAACTTAATGCTCTTTATGCATGTCGTGTTCCTCTTCTTACCGACCTAAGATTTACTGGAGCAGTTTTGGAAGTGGATCACCATGAGCCCTACTTGCCAACTTTCATATCAGACTAGTTTTATTAGATCATGTTCTCGAGGTTCAGATGAATGACTCAGAATCCCAGGAGTTAAAGCAAGCAGTGTTGAACAACAATATGGGATATCTCAAGATTCAAAGGCCTGATGGTATGCTTATGTAGAGTGATCGAATGTATTTACCGAATGTGGAAGAACTGAAGAAAGAAATACTTAATGAAGCGCATATCTTAGCTTATGTGATGCATCACAGGAGTACTAAAATGTATCATACTATCCAACCTTTCTACTATTGACCAGGAATGAAAAGAAAAATTGCGGAGTACGTGGGTAGTTGTTCGGTCTGTCAGCAGGTCAAAGCAGAAAGAAAGAAACATTTCGAGTTGTTATAGCCACTTCCCTTACCCCATTGGAAATGGGAAGATATCACAATGGATTTCATGTATAAGCTGCCTCGTACGCAAAATGGCTATGACGGTATCTAGGTGATTGTAGATCGGCTTACCGAGTCAGTGTATTTTCTACCTGTTCGTGAAAACTACCCATTGAGTCGGTTGGCTGAACTTTTCATCTCTGAAATTGTCAAGTATCATGGTATTCCAGTTAGTATCATTTCTAATCGGGACCCTAGATTTACTTCAAAATTTTGGGTAGCTTTTCAGGAAGCTTTAGGTTTGAAATTAGTTTAAAGCATCGCCTATCATCCTCAGACCGATGGGCAGTCAGAGAGAATTATTCAAACGTTGGAAGACATGCTGAGATCTTCAGTCTTGTAGTTCGAAGATGCATGGCATAAGTGCTTACATTTGATAGAATTCGCCTACAACAACAGCTTCCACTCCAGCATTGGTATGTCACTCTTTGAAGTGCTTTATGGGAAACCATGTCGTACACCACTATGTCGATTCAAGGTCGGCGAAAGAGTTCTGGTGGGTCCTAAAATCGTAGATGAGACGACACAGAATATTCAAGTAATAAAAGCTAACCTGAAAGCAGCACATGATTGACAAAAGAGTATAGTTGACAGACATTCGACCGACAAAGTATATAAGGTTGGAGATTGGGTATTTTTAAAGTTGTCACCATGGAAATGCGTTGTACGTTTTGGGAAGAAAGGGAAGCTAAGTCCTCGTTACATAGGACCATATCAGATTATTGAATGAGTTGGTGAAGTTGCTTACCGACTTGATCTACCTCCAGAATTGTCAAGAGTGCATAATATGTTCCACGTGTCTATGCTACGGAGATACGTCCCTGATCTGTCACATGTGATTCCTCCTTAGCCGTTAGAGATTAACCCATATTTGACATATGATGAGGTTCCAGTGACGATTCTTGACTGGAAAGACAAAGTTCTCAAGAACAAAACTGTTCGCATAGTGAAAGTCTTATGGAGAAACCACTCTGTTGAGGAAGCTACTTGGGAGACAGAGGAGCGTATGCAAGATCTTTATCGACGTTTGTTCTTTGACTGATCTTTAGTAGTGTTGAAATTTCGGGGACAAAATTTTCTTAAGGGAGGTAGGTTGTGACGACTCGTCCCTAATTTTTCATGTAATTTTCTCCCCGAGTGTGTAAATTGACGTTTATGCCCTTTTTGGCAAAGTGGAACCTAACGTGGACTTAGTTATTCGGCTTTAAATTACTTTTCTCGTTATTGTAATTAAGTAGTACTCATTACGAACACGTGAGCGCGAGTTAAACCCGAAACGGACTTGTAATGAAAAGTTACAATTAATTAAAGTGCGTTAACAACGGGTAAATTTGTACACGTGTACGTAAATTTTTCAATGTGGGAAATTACTGTTTTTGATAAGGTGAACCAGATTTTATGTACATTTTATATTGCACAAAAATCTGAAATCTTATCCTCTTTCTTTCTTTAAATCTGTCCCATGTCTCCCTCACCACCAATCACTCACTTTCCCTCTTTTCCCTTAACCAATCAGTCATTTTCCTCACCTGTCTCACCCAATCAGAAACTGTCTCTTTCTCTCTCTCTCACTGAAACTCTCTCTTCTTTGCGACCACCAAGAACACACACCCAAGCTCTTAGATCGAACTTCAAACCACCACAATCACATTATTTTCATCCTCACGAACTCATCCGTACAAGCTAATTAAAAAATGGTTTGAGTTTTGAACGTTCAGCTCGGAAGCTCCAACTCTATGAGTTTTCACCCGACGAATATCTAACTGAGTTACAAGGTTTTGGGGAGCTTAGGAACTCCCACATAACCCCTCGAGGCCCTTAGTACAAGCTTGAAGCCAAGCCGACGTCAAAACACACGGTTTCAAGGAGTTGGAATTTGACCCCATAACTTCAAGTAATTTCCAGATAATTTCCATCCACTTTTTGGACTTTTGAAAGGTATAGACTTGTTCTACTCCTCATGAGCTTAATTTCCATATAAAGTGCATAAAAAATGGTTGAAGAAATGAAGAAAATATGAGATTTTGATTTTTTTTTCCAGAAACTGGCAAACCAGAAAGCGACGCTGGTGGTGGCGGATGGTGGAGGACAATCGGAGAAGAAGGAGAATTTTTCGTCAAAGTTGACGAAATATTCTGACACCGTTAGGTAACGCCATTAACTGACGTCGTTACCTTTAGCGGAATATTTCGTCAAGTCTAACAGAATATTCACTGGGTCTGTCAGCATGTGGCCCACGCGTGGGCGCATGTGTGGTCGTGGGCTAGGCGGCACATGAGGGTGTGTCCGACCTTCGACTGACGTGTACAAGTCCGTGACTTCGTGTAGAACGTTTTCGTACATTAAACCCTTTATTTGAGCAAACTATAGGGGATTTTCCTAGCCTTTTTGTGTAGGTCCTAATTATTTAATTAGTAAAGTTATTTCACATATAGGTGAGACTTACCCCGAGGAGATACGAGGACTAACAAAGCTAGGAAGCTACGACCCATCGATGCATCAGTGAGTGGGCATTTGTTTTTATATATATACATAAAGTTTTATAATTTCCACAAATGCTTTCGTATTGATTTATGCCTATCATGCCATGTTTTATTTAATTTTAGAAATGTTATTACGTGGTATATTGGTTCACCATTACTGTCTCCTGTCTCCTACTACACTTGTAGCTGCAAAGATTTGTTCTTTTGCTTGATCACTAGATGGAAATCTCACCGTCCACAAAGTTGACCTATAATCCTGCAACTATGGCCTGAGCAATTCCTTTATCACAATTTCCATTCAACTTACTTGCATATGAGAGCTTCATCATATGCCTCATGGTATTGACTATTTGATATTCAGTTTGTCCATCACGTTCCATTCAACAATTGATTTTACATCATACTAGACTTTATCATCCATGTCATTTTCTTCAAATTATAAATATATTGGTGATGGCCTTAGATAAGAACTTTTCCACCAAATATTATCCTATAGTCCCGGTTTAGGCACTGTCTCAGTAGATTGGTCGTCTAAATTTGAGAGTTGGGTTTCAAACTTTCAATGATGACCGAATCTTTTAAGTTAGGAAGATATGATGGTTTAAACAGGGCTTGGCTGGGTTTATCTTCTTTTTTTTCTTCTTGTTATCAATGGAACTAGAAGTCGAACCCATCCACCTTGGTTCCCTAGGCTCCCATTGCAGAATTATCAAATTCTAGATGTTTGCCTTCCAAAGGATTGGAGAAAATTGTTGGTGTAATTATTTTGTTGTATGAGAGCAGAAACTCCATCATTTAAAGAAGTGGTAGTTGTTTGACTATCCTGTTGCACATTAGGTACTTCTTTATAGGGAGTGGTTCCTTTTTTATTCACTTGAATAGTCTTTTCTGGTTGGTGGATTGCCTCTTCTTCTTTTCCCTCCTTAGTGACATAAGTCTTGAAGGCATTTTCAACAACGCATACGCATATTCAAGGAACTTCCATTTCTTAGCACGAGTTTACCTAAGACCTTCAAGAACAACTCCCTCATGATCTTGCTCATAAGAGTTTGACCTTGTTGTTCACCTTCTAAACGAATTTGTTTGAAAAGAGGGGTCTTGGCGCGTTTAAAGAATCAACGTTTAATCAAGAAACCAACGCTTAATCTATCCATCCTATCCGTAGAAAATTGTGCTTCAATGTCTCCATCTTCGTATTGATTTATATGGCTAGGTTCTTTTTTGGAATTGGTTGAGGTGGAGCTGCATCTTGCAATCTCTATCATTTAGGTAGAGTAACTTCATTCCACTTTATCATTTTAGGATTGTATCAACTATTGCTAAATTCTTCTGAATTAGAAGAAAGCGAATGTGAAATAGCAATTCTTGAAGATGAGAGAAAAGTTGGTTACACTGTTCATATTTTGTTTGTTGCTTTTTCACTTGAAAGGGAAATTATTAGGTAGATGGGATAATTTAACCACAAGTGATTAACTAATTTTCCTTCAGACCATCCAATTTCTTCTGAGATCTAATGCAGTGGTGATTTGGGATATCAATATTTACCCACAGAAAAGTCTAGGGTTTATAAGAAGAGAGGGAATATGTTGAAAGCAAAGGCATAACTATAAAAACTGAGAGTGACTGAAAAAGATGTGGCATCTCTCTCTCTCTCTCTCTCTCTCTCTGTACAAAACTAATGCTATAGAATGGGTTAAATGACTTAGCTTGCAAAAATGACACACTGCAATTTGGTCACCCTCTAGCTTTGTTTAAGGATCATTAATTGATGTCATCAACCACTTTGGTTTTTGCTTGAATGCTGTTTTCATGGAGGTTAGCTAGCTCATTCCTATTTGTATGTATTTACTTCATATAGAGGATTGTGCAGCTTATATATTCATTATACATTATTATTAATTGACCATTATGAAACTTATTTTGTGCTAATTATTTTATTTAATCATTATACATTATTATTATACATTATACATTATTACTAATTATTTTGTGCAGTTGCCTGAATAATTATGGGAGCTTTTGGTTAGTAGAATTAAAGGCCAATATACAAGGCTGAGAAAAAAAAAATTAGAGCCAACCGGCGTCGGGTGCAAATGAAGGATCTTTTACACCCATTTATCATGTATCTGAGGTTTTTTTTTTTTTTTTTTGAAAAAAGGTACAATATTCATTGCAAACGAAAAGAATACGTACATTATTAAAGATATGGTGCATATAATGGGTCTCAAGAAAACTCTTACCGAGAATTTCAATCCAATCAAAGAGAATAATAAAATATTAAGAATTATTATTTTCAAAGAGAAGATTTAGAATAGTAGAAGTAAACCCTGTAAGTAAAACTAACAAAAATTGAAACCACAAGTTCTAAAGCAATAATGAGTAAACATAACACACAAATTTCCGAGCAACCAATATTGTTGTATAAAAAAAAAAAAAAAAAACCAATTTCGAAAATTTTGGCCTTGAACAAAATCCCATAAAGCTCACATGTGGAGAAATTGTACTCATAAAAATCAATAACATAAAAAGTCTAAAACGTAATTAAATCAACATAAACACATAGCGTTAACGTCCCTCCAAAGTTTCTCAGAAAAAAATTTCCCAAACCCGGAAAAGAAAAAGCCCCACCTCCTCAACTCTCTCATTTTTTTTTCTCCCGGACGCACACTCACTCCACCATACTCTCTCGTACACTCCCAAATCTCACCTCTCCCCTTTACCTACTCTCTCTCTCTCTCTCTCTCTCTCTCTCAACCCACAACTCAGAGATAGCAAAGCGCACTGCTTTTCCTCTCAGAATTTACCCTTCTCCTGCAACTTTATAAATCTGCATTGCTACATGGTGGGTTCGCAAAAATTCAATCTCTGAGAGGCAATGTGAGGAGGATTTGAACTGTCCCTATGATGGTGGCTGCCATTTCCGAAGCAGCTCCGACCGACCCGCGGCCTAACCCCAAAACCTCATCGGACCACCGCTCACGGCCCCATCTCCAAAACCCATCAAGGCCTCCTCTCTTACCTTCCGAGAAAGACAATGGCTTCGTTCAGAGGCGACCCAGAGGCCGCCAAGTCTCGTCGAAATACATGTCTCCTTCGCCTTCTTCTTCGACCTCGACCTCGACTTCTACGGTCTCGTCCTCTGCGTCTTCCAGAAGATGCCCATCTCCGTTGCTCTCAAGGTCCATAAACTTGGCTTCGAACTCGACCCCCGTTCCGGCTCAGAAACGGGCTCAATCGGCCGACCGGCGGCGACCCATTACTCCTCGGACCTCCGCCGGCCTCCCCGAGGCTCGGGTGAGCAATGCCGGTTCCGAAGTCTCTGCTGCAACTCGGCTTTTGGTCACTTCCACTCGGAGCTTGTCGGTTTCGTTCCAAGGTGAGGCCTTTTCGCTTCCGATTAGTAAGACTAAGACTCCAGCCTCGCCTAGTGCGACTGCAGCGAGGAAGGCCACGCCTGAGAGACGCCGGTCGACCCCTGTGAGAGGAGATCAAGCTGAGAATTCTAAGCCATCTGATCAGCACAGGTGGCCGGCCAGGACTAGACAATTGAGCTTGGGTGGGACTAATAACTTGTCCAGGAGCATGGACTGCAGTTCGGACAACAGGAAGCTCAGTGGGATTGGATCTGGGATTGTGGGTCGAACACTGCAGCAATCCATGATTGATGAGAGCAGAAGAGCGTCTTTCGATGGTAGATTGTGCTTGGATTTGGGGAATGCTGAGCTTCTGAAGGATGCTAGGCAAAACCCAGATGCTAATTCTGCCCATGAATCCTCTGTGCCGTCTGATCTCACTGCTTCTGATACAGACAGTGTTTCTTCTGGTAGCACTTCAGGTGTGCAGGATGCTGGTGGTGCCGAAAAGGGTCGAACCTTACCCCGTGGCATTGCAGTGTCAGCAAGGTTTTGGCAGGAGACTAATAGCCGGTTGAGGCGGTTGCAGGATCCTGGTTCGCCTTTATCAACAAGCCCTGTGTCTAGAGCAGGGGCAAAATTCGTTCAATCTCAATCGAAAAGGCTTAATGGTGATGTCCCATTATCATCGTCTCCCCGGACAATGGCTTCCCCCACTAGGGGACCAACTAGGCCTGCTTCGCCGGGTAAGCTTTGGACTTCTGCATCAATGTCACCATCAAGGGGTTATAGTCCTTCTCGGAGAAGTAGTGTTGAAAGTACCTTGAATAGGAGTTATTCTGGTCCTGCACCTTCAATCCTCAGTTTTTCTGTTGACACTCGGAGAGGGAAGATGGGGGAAGATAGGATTGTCGATGCACACATGCTTAGGCTTCTGTATAACCGTTATCTGCAATGGCGGTTTGTAAATGCAAGAGCAGATGCTACCTTCATGGTGCAGAGACGAAATGCCGAGGTATGATCTCAGTGCTATAAATTGCATTGCTTTCTATCTTTTTATTTCAGTAGTGTTTGTCCATGAATTTGTTTTTTTTCTTTTTCTGGATGGTCATAAGACTCCTATATATTGTTATCCATGTATACTTCACCTCGTTATGTACTAAACTTATATCCATTTCTATCTAAGTAGCACGGTTGATGTTTGTGGTCTATGTATTCCATATTAGAATGTGAGCATCCAATTGAAAACCAATTGGCAACTATCTACTTAGTATGGTTGATGTTTGTGGTCTATGTATTCCATATTAGAATGTGAAAGCATCCAACCCAAACCAACTGGCAATAGGAGGGAGAGGCTTAAGTCAATAAACTTTAGGCAAGGCTTTAATTCCCCCATGTGAAATTCACACTCTCAAGCACACACCCACAAGTGTGGGGTCTTCAAGTCTAGGATGTGGACAACACATATTAGGTGACGTGGGCTGTTTGGCTCAACGTATGGTACCCTGGTTTGGTACCAGATTAGAATGTGAGCATTTAACCCAAAGCCAATTGGCATTAGGAGGGAAATGCCCAGATCATTTAAACTGTTAGGCAAGGGTTTGATTCCCCAATGTGGTATTTGCACTCTCAACATTGTATATACTTCTGACTAGTGTTTCGTTTCCCTAATAATTACAATGAGAAAGCTAACTTCTCTTTCAGCTTAATTATTTTGTGGCAGGTTCCTTTTGGTGCCTTTTGGTTTTTATTTTTTATTTTTCTTCTTGAAGAGGATGTCTCTTTGTTCAGCTTGAGCATGCCATTATATTAGTTCATTTCTAAACTTTAATTAAGCATGGGAGATACAAATAAAAGGATACGTAATATTAATACAGATGGAGTATGGGTAATACAAGGAATGGAGGTCAAATCTTAAATGAAGGGTGTCACTGTCATTGGTTATTACTTAAAAGAAAAAAAAACTGTGCGGCTGCAATTGGGAACTTGTGGAGTGAATAGTTTAGGAAAATGAAAATCGAAACGTGATCTGTAAAGTCTTTGAAGTGAATTTTATTGACCAATTTGTCTAGAATGGAGATAAAAACTATGGATGGCTTTGCCTTGCATGCATTGAAGAATTATTTTCTCTTTCAGTTTCATAGACTCCATGAATTGGAGTATTGTCATGTTTTAGGGCTTCATCGGTGTTTTTAGTACTTTTTACGAGATTGATTCATATTCTAAACTCACATCAAATAAATATCTGAACTCATGGCATCAGTTTCCCAAGTGCTTTCTTGTACAGTGAAACTTGAAAAAAATTCTGTCGGATGAAGTCAAATGAAGCACTTACCTGACGATTTGTTATGCAAGACATTTTAAGATTTACTTCTTGGCGTGGTCATGCAAACCAATCCAGAACCAATGTCTTGTTAATAATTTTGGTGTCGGAGAATGTCTCACTTGATTACTTCATTCTTGTAAAAGTCACTGTGGAATTGAACAGACTCAATATTAGGAGTGGAGAATAAGGTTGTGGGGTTATTTTTAATAGTTTCCTATGCACCAGTTCTTGTTGATGCCGAGAACTTGTTCGGAAGTGATTGATGTTGGTTTATGTATGTAGAAGAAGCAGATACATTTAAAGAGGGATGATAAGAACTGTATGATTCATGTCAGAAAAGTGAAGTTAATGTATCAAATTAATGAGCATCGGTCATATTGCATCTCAACTCAATTTAGAAACTAATAAAGTGCGATCTATTTTTGAAATGGTTTGATTTTGGAAATTTAGATCTCTGTCCTTTGCCCTCATCCCATTATATTTATTAGAATAACTTCTACCGTTTTCATTTTTTATTTTGTTTTTGGTTCTCTTTTGGATTAGGTCCCTCGTCTAATAATCTGTCTGCCAATTTTATGATTTCTTGTACATTTGTTTGAAAATGTTGCTCATACCCTTACATGTTGAAGTATTTTTCTTTTCTGTAACTTTTTTTTTACTTCAACTTGTCTGAAAGTTTGAACTTGGTTGAATGTAAGATTCTACAAGCCAGTATGCTTTTTCACTTACATTTGGTGATTTCTTTGTTTCTATATGAACCATATATATATACAAAGTGACTTTTTACATTGTGTCTGGTTTTGATTTTTTTTTGACAGTTTGCATGTGTCTTTTGATGAAATAAGTTAGTTGCAAAATGGTCAGGTTGGTTACTGTTTACGTAAATTATCTTATATCTAAATTTTCATTTTCTTCGGTGCCAGAAAAACATGTGGAATGCATGGGTAACAACTTCAGAGCTCCGACATTCTGTCACACTCAAAAAGATCAAGTTACTCTTGTTGAGGCAAAAATTGAAGTTAACTTCTATCCTCAGAGGACAAGTAAGTTTCAGAGATTAATTATCTTCATAGCACTTACTTTCTGCTCCATTCTAACATATGCCATTGACTGGCATCCGCAATGAAATAGTACATAATATGGTGGTGGTAGCAAATTTTTTTATTATGCTAAACTCATTTCTTTAATAGATTCATGTTTCTGAGATGTAACTAAGTTTTGTGCTGGCTTTCAATCAACCAAAACCTTTCTTCCACTTTGTTGTCTCCTTGTTCGAACTTTTGACTGTCTATATTCAAAGAAGAACTGATACCATCAGTGTTGCTACCTTTTCCCCCTTCTGGATTAGTGCCACTCTCTTTCTTTCGTTAATCTGTGCGGATGTCCAAAAAGCACTACCAAGACAGTGTTGATATGATTGCCTCTAATAAATCCTTACTAACTTGTACCTTGATTAGTTCAAGTTCAATGCTTTGTATTTAGTCATCCAATAAAAGGAATAATTTTGAAAAGAATCTTCTGCCAACTCCAAGTTTCTTTGTCCTACTACATGAAGTAGCTGTTTGGTTAGAGCTAACTTGGTGTTTATATGGAACCTTTTTGTATGTGTTAGCTTCCAGATTTCTGATAACCAAGAAGGAGGATCAAAATTTCTTAAAAATGCTCTTGTTTTTTTAAATTTATGATGATAATAGTATTCCTAAGGATGTATGCTCATTGTAATGGGAATGGGTTATTCTTTATTGACATTGGTGATGGTAGAGGGTGTTATCTTATTCTTTTTGTTACTCAAAACCTTTTATTGTAAAACACCTGTTGATAAACTTTACTTCCGGCTAGCTTAGGGCTTAGGGTCAATTAGGTCTCTCATATAAGAGGAGCTTATTTCCGGTAAAAACAGAGGTGTTTAGGAGTTGGGGCATACTATAGGAGAGGGAAAGTTATTAGTGAAATAATATGTTTTCTGTCAATACAGTGTGCTACATCTTCAAATCTTCTGTAGGAAGACATGCAAATATCGTCTGCAAAGGCAATGTGAAATATCAGAAAGGGAGACTAGACTGTTTTGGCATAACAAGGGCTTGCATAATTACTAATATTAACCTTGGTTGAGGTCCTGTTAGCCTCAATTGATTGCCATTAAATGATGCTTATATGCTCTAGACCTTGTGTTCTTGCCAGAGCTACAGAGTTTGAAATGTCAATCTCAAATCTGGTCCATCGAATGCAGAAGATGGACAAAAATAACTCAACCCACTACTGTCAATGTAGGTGCTGATGAAGGAGCATCCGAAGGTCCTCAGGGATCTTCCCTGTGGGCGCGTATCTGCATGTATAATAGTTATTGTCTTTCTAAATAAAGCTTATCTACTGAGTTTGTATGTTATCATGAAATACTATTTCTTTCGTACCAAATTATTTTCTTGTTAAGATTACAACTGAATACACTCGGTAAACCTATGATAGCTATATAATATAGTCACACCATGATTTTGCGAGTGTTTTATTAAATACATACAGCCTCTTATTTTTTAGGCATCTACTGTTTGTTTTGTTATTTATCCTGTCCTTGATAATGACTGAAGTTTGGTTGTGGTTGGTGAATGTAGATTAGTTGTTTGGAAGAATGGGGTCTTCTGGAAAAAGATCACTCTAGTTCTTTGCTAGGAGCAACTGAAGCTTTGCAGGCCAGTACTCTCCGTCTTCCAGTTGTGGGAAAAGCAATGGTATGTGGCTTCTTTTTACCATTAATTTAATCAAGGGCACATCAAAGGACTAAAGGAACCATTACTGTTCAAAAGACTGACAATGCTAATTTTGTGCTAGGTTGACTTTCAAAAGCTGAAAGAAGCTGTGGGTTCAGCAGCTGATGTGATGCAGACAATGGTATCCTCGATATGCTATCTTTCATCAAAGGTAAGCTATTTTTGTCTCTCTTGAATCTTACTTTCCTTGGTTGATGTCACTGTTCATGTAAAACATTTCACAAAAACATTACATTAACATCCTGTTCCTAAAGTGGGTTCATTTGCTTTTAAGTTCTAAGTTTAGAAGTAAAATGGTAATAAATAAGTCACTGTTTCTGAACATTAGCCCAGGTTATAACCAAGTTTTTCATTTTGGTGAAACAAAATGGTATTGAGGTATATCCTTTTAGATAAAGGGGTAATTTGATTGAGGTCACTAAATTTTCTCAGCATTAGGATTGAGTCGATCAACATTTTGTGCTTTTTAGGTCAATGAAAAAGTTTAGCAAGTGGTATTGCCTTTTGTTGGAGGCGAATTTTTTTTTTAGTACCTTAGTTGAAGAGGAAAATTCTTTCAGTTGACCTATGCTAGAAAATGAAATGACCAGATCTATGCCGAAATATTAATTGAAGAGGAAAATTGTTGCAGTTGACCTATGCTAGAAAATGAAATGACCATTGACCTATGCCGAAATATGAAATTATTATTGACCTAAACCAAATTTCTTATTAAATAAAGCCATTAAAAGTCTCTCTTCTCCATTGCAACACCTAGGTCATTTATGTTGTTTTTTAGATTACAAAACGTAGGCAATTGGATTGAGCTACAACAGTCGCTTCCTGTTCTGATAGTAATCCACACCCCCAGCCGGATCACTCTTGTTTTTTGACAGCATGTGAGGTTTGATTCTGGCATGTCACCTAGCCTCTATGCATGTTATCTATTGATTCCTGGTAGATAGATGTGTCTACGTAACCTCTTTATGAATAGCTTAACAATCTGCAAAGAAGTCGAAACTGTTTTAAGGAAGTTTCTGAAGCACTTTCCCTTTTACAGGTGGAGGAAATGAATTCCTTGTTGTGTGAACTTATGAAGGTTACTGCAACAGAACGGGTTGTGCTTGAACAATGCAAAGATTTTTTGTCCACATTATCCGCCATGCAGGTAATCTGCCCATCGTTTTCATTTTCGTTCTCCTTCCAATCTCTGACGTTTATCCTCCCGGTTTTTGAATTGCTTTCTTATCCAATGTAACAGGTCAAGGATTGTAGCTTGAGAACGCATATAATACAATTGCAACGTGTACCAACTATCCGAAGCCTGACAACACGTGTGTAGAGCTGATCTTATTTGACTACTCACTCCTAATGCTAACATATTACACGAACCTTTCCTTTTCCACCGGGTGGAGGCAGCAGAGGTAATAAGGATCGATCAAGTAGCTAGTTTTGGCTTCCGACATTGGCATTTGGCATTTTTGGAACCTGTTTGTGGTCTTCTGCGTCAAGTATCTCGTCTCATGTGCCGTTGTATCTGAAGAATACAGAAAAGGGTTGTTCCCTCTCACTAATTAGCTGTACACAAGCACTCTTTTCTTTCCTTTAGGCCAAAAGGAAATGTATGTGTGTATATATGTAATGTTCTGCTGATTACACTTAATCAAGTAGTTTGTGGTAATTCTTTCTACCCTCTCTAAGTGCCTCTTATTTTGCTCGTTTATTCATTCTTTCGCCAATGCCATCATTATATGTCATGCGTACGAGTTGATCTTAGTTATTCATGTTTGTGAGATCAAGTAAGAATGATTGTGATTAACTTACGTGATCATACGCGACTTATCCTATCATTTCTCTTTTGAACTCTATTATTTAAGCAAATGCACCAACTGAGCCCATCGTATCCTACGGCTCGAGATCACCCACATGCTAGCCACTGTGCGCACAAAGCTTCTAATGGGAGGATAGGAGTCATCTGGGAAGCAGACGTTGGACTTAGTTTGACCATTCGGGTCAACGACATCCCACGTTAAAGTTCCAGCACATGAGGATGTGATCATGTGACGGCCACCATTAACAACCAATTGCCTCTTTTGCTAATTTGGACTCCTAGCCCTTCTCCCACAAAGGACAAACTGAAACTGTCGGTTTTATAACCTCGGATAAGGGGTGCAATTGCCGAGATGGCTAGAAATTGAAGACTATATTTTTACTGACTTATCTTCTACAAGTTACAAAATATCATATTCTATATCGAAAATCTACCTCCTACATTGTTGTTTGGGCTAAAAATAACAGCTTGGGCTGGGATGGGTTGACATGAGGACAACGGTTCTCGGTCCAATGAGTATTCTTTAGGCTAATTGGCTTGTAGTCCATGAATATGATCAGTTCCACTGAATCCTTGTGAAGATAAGAATGTGAAGAGATTAAGTATAGGTTGGCTCTGCAAAGCCCCCTTCAACTCAACAAAAAAACTCAACACACTACGTAAAAACTCTCGCTCTACGTGAAACCCTTGTCACATCTTAGAGAAAAAAACTAACTATCCTAACTTCCCCTTCACCACATCTTCAATTTTGATAAGTGAACATCACTGCATTGGCAACCAGTGACACCTTCAGTTTGGATAAATGAACTACGTTGACAAGTGAACAACACTGCTTGATTATCTATTCAAGTCTCAGTTGGTGAAGAGTTTCTAACTTTTTCACCTAAAGAGGTCATCTCAAGAGAGACAAAACAACATTATGCTGATTCAAAGCTTGTTCATGTTCATTTTCAGCCTGCAGAGCTTTGAAGCTTCAGAAAAAAACTGAGTTTTCTCTAGCAAGGCTAGAAGATGTTTCATGTCTTCTAATTTACAGACTTTTTTTATTGGTAGGTCATGCAAGCATTTCCAACCAGGTCGAGATATGCACCATCGATGGCATCTTTATCTAAGCAGCTTACTATCTCTTTGAGGATGATTAGAGCATTAGGATCTTGTGACGTTTTAGAAGTGCTAGCCATCCAAGATGAACGAGCAAGAAGTACAAACATCCAAAGGAAAGAGTAAATTGCAGAAAACGCAAACAAAGGAGATTGGTGTCCTCTATTCCCTGGCGATGAGGCATCCTCTAGTAAGACTTCATTTGACAAAAGTTTATCTCCCTGAGAAATCATTTGGGGTATAGTTATGGTCTCTACTTGGAATGAGAAGGGGTTAGCGGGCCAATTTATTGATCAGTGCGATTTGGCCAGATGCCTTGTTTATCCAAAATATTTAGTGTCAAGTTTTGATCCGGCCGAGCCGATGGCCTTTGTCGTTCCGGTACTGGTTCATGATGTTTGAATGACGAGGTTGCTTATGTTTCCTTAGTCTACGCATTCAAGGGGAGGCGAGGACATGAGGGATTAGTGGGCCTTTTTCGACACAAAGTACTTTGACTTGCCACGGGAGAATGACGCTTGGGCATAGTTTAATGAGTGGGATTAATAGCAGGAATAATGACCAAAAGAATAAAGGTTGGTCAAACATACCATCTCTAGACTTTTGGAATGACCATTCTTGTAGATTGTTAGTTGATATTTCTTCAACAGGAGCTTCGAATAGATCATCAAGGTATTGTGTCCACCATTCTGTTAAAAGATGAACATTACCTACATGGTGGGAGCATGGCCAAAGCTCAAGCCCTTGAACATTAGTCCTTGAGATTTGTTTGTCCTTAGAAAATTCGTGGCTGCTATCGGGCTTTACCTGGAACGACCAAGACTATTACGTGGGAAGACCAACGGAAATGGACAAGCTTTGTAATAGCCAAGTTAACGGGCAAAGAAGTTCAGTATGTGCGATTCAAACCCTGAGCTCCATAGTCGGCCCGCGAAAGAGACATCACGCATAAGGAGAAACAAACCCCATATTAGTTAGAATTCGGCATTTGCCTTTTTGTCCTAAAAAAGGGCTACAAACTGAAAGAAATAGGCATATGGCCTTGAGTAGCAGACTGTCCACTCGTCCCCTCAGATTTTGTGATAGTGAACAAGTGACCAAATGTTTCTGTTGCATGACGACCTGTCGGTTTAAGTTGTGCTAACTGGAACCCCATGATTGTATCAGCTTGAAAAAGTGGACTGGCTAGTCGAAAGGCCTGAAAGTAAGACTGACGCCATCATTGGAAAATCCAGAGTGGGCCGTGTTGTTGTGATTCCATCCCTTCTGCAACAACGTCATGAAGGCACCGAAAAATATGTGAAAGGATTGAGGGGTTAAGGGCAAGTTGTTGGCCACTCACCAATGCTTTTGGCACAGACATGTTTTCGATCAAGCATTTCATGGATTTTGGGAAGAAAATGAACTTGTACCAATAGAAAAGGAACGTTTCATGTTCTCTTGTTTTCAGTTATCCGTCATCTTTTCCAACAATATTGTTAAGTAAGGTCTCGTAACTAAGGAAATATTTTACAAGCTTGGTAATGTGTTTTTGTTGCCAGTTTCTGTTCTTGTCTTTGGTCTATAAAATTTCTAGCGCTTTCTTGTCAAAGAGGGTTTTCGCACTAATCTCACGCGTCTGCGACAACAGAGAGACGTCAATAGATGAATCGGTTAAAGGGGTGGCAAGAAATGCAGTAATATCCAACACCTTGGGTGCCATAGGGCCAGAGGGTAGGATTATCATATTAAAAGTCGGGCACCTAAATTTAATGGCAGCAATCAAAAGTTTTCGATCCACGGCGATCTTGATAGTTGAGAGTTTGATGGCATCATAGATGCCTAGTCATTTCCAACAATCGCTTAAGAATCTTTTCCATTCTTTCATCCCAATGAGGCAAGGTTGTGGGCACTGATAGCCAAGCAACTTGATGCTCGGCGAATTCTCATTTCGACCAATCGTTGCCTTTTAAAAATTATTCAAGAAGATTGGTTCTTATCATTGCAATGAATGCCTCAGGGACTGTACCTGCGAAACGTGGATCTAGGATTTGAGTAAAAGGTTTTGAAGCAATGAGAGGTCTAGTGACGAAATAATTAGTGGAACACCCAGCTAATTTAAGCTCGGTAGAGAGTTTCTCACATAAATCAAAGCTAAGTTGATTAAGAGCCATTATGATTAAGAAAGAATAAATAGCGAGGTGGAAGAAATTGAAAATTTTCAAGGTTTAGTGTTCTAGGTTTTTGAACTCAAAATGAGATGAGGGATTTTGGGTTTTATATGGCGAAGGCTAGCACAGATAAAATTTGTTTAGCCTCGGAAGAAATCAAGAAGTCTTGGGGGTATGTTTTTCAATCATTGCAGCTAGGGAAATTGAAATGTCATGGGCCAACTTTCACATTGCACGATCCAACTAGAGGATTGGTGATTATTCAGACTGGACCATTGGTTGATTAAATAGTCTGGAAAATAGTGGCGTGTGAGTAGCCAAATTCGAAGAGCCATCGTATAAGCCTGATGTGTGGCATAAGAAAGGAAAAACATGTTAGTCGAGGCAAAATTTGAGTGTAAACTGGAATCGAGGCATTTAATGCAAGAAAGTGGGCAATTCAAAGAATATTCGATTTTTAAAAACCTTTAGGCTAAATGTCTATGGTTGAGAGTTTCAGAAGCGAAAGGGCAATGTTTGGGCCTGAAATATTAGCTTGGGCCGAGTGGGTTCACCTGAGGATCATGGTTCTCGACCCCAATTAGTATCTTTCAGGCCAGTGGCTAAAATCAGGTTGACCAAGTTGATATTGATACCAGCTGGATTAACCTGCACTAAAAATCTGTATATGTACTTGTCTGACTAGTCGGCAACACCAGTCAACTAAGTTCAAACGATTAGATTAACAATAGTGGAAGCAATCAATATAAAACCTTGAAATATTGAGGACATCCCAATTAACTTAGATATACTTCAGTACAAATTCTAATGTTGATTATCTTAGCTGCAAGGATAGGTTATGGTGAACTCATATCATCTAGAATTATTGAAGTATAAAAGCCAATAAACACAATAATCAACATAAGATGTTTTTGGCCGAAAAAACCCACCTCTAGTTTAAAAAACTAGGGACTAACTACTGAGTCCAATCCACTAGTGTAAACAAGGGTTTATACAAAGACTACACATGCTTAATTCATAGATCTGTATCTATGGAGCAGCTTTACCTTTGTGCAACCTTGCCTTACATGAAATGAACTCCTACAATCTTCACGAAGTGGCAGCTCCTCATAAGCTGATCACCTTGTGGCATCGAGAACCAACACGATCAATGCAAATGATATGATGATGATGATGGATTTAAAAACACCAGTTAGATTCTCCAATCAAACATTTGAAGGAAGAACCGACTATAATCACAACTTAATCTAATTGCAAAACAATTCACAAACTAGATCAAGAATACAACACAAAACTGACGACTAATGCAACCTAGATACACAACGATCTTAAGGTAAAATGAAGAAGAACAGTTTTGTGGCTGTTCAACTAGACGAGAAGGCACTAAGCTCAAACTCAGTTTTTGAAGACAATAAAATGTTCTAGCCAAAGACACAAGGAAGGCATCTAAGGTTTTAACATTGGAGCTGTCAGATTTTCTGTCCAAACAAAAACAAAAGACACTTGTCGATGCAGAGCTCAATCTAAGCAAATCTAAGGCTGAGATTTCAACCTAGAACAAAGCTGTCAGAAAACTCATGTGGATTGACTTAAAAAGCGTGTCCAGATAGTTGGACAGTAGTAACTTAGACTAGACAAGAAGGAACACAAGTTTATGCGTGAAATGTATATGAATGATCAAAACCTTTTGTGATGACACATTGTCTTCGATCAAAGCCTTTGGACTTAATATCCAGCAAGATGAACACATACTAGAGTTGTGAAAACAAAAGACAATCTAAGAGCATGTGTGGTAACATTTACAACTTTTGACAAAGGAAAGGCAAATAACTAAAGCTAGACTTCACAATCTCCCCATTTGGCTTTCCTTGACAAAATATTCCCAAAAAACTACAATTAAAGTCACACAATCCCACACTCAAAAGAACAGTAATCAATAGGAGAAGACCAAGTAACAACTCCTGCAAAACAAAAAAAAACAAAAAAAAAAATTCTTGGCAAGAGACAAAATGAAATTTTATCATGGGTTAAGAAATAGAATATATGAAATTACCACATTAACCACATGGTTTTTCCATGTTTTTTCTTCCCCATTTTTTCATGGCAAGACAAAGTGAAGGGCAAGATAAAGTGTGAATGAGAACAATGCAACAAATTTAAGGCACATTATGACAATGATCATGAAACACATCACAAAAAAATTCTTACTAGCAAAAAAGGTACAATTCTCGTTACCAAAGCATTCCACATCACAAAAAAAGAAAAAAAAAATTTCTTACTAGCAAAGAAGGTAGGAATAGATGTTTAGGGACCTTGTTTTGCATTGCCAAATGGAAACAAAACAGCAATATAACAAGGAGTTTTAGGAAACAAAAAAAATATTACAAAATGTTCAAGGACATGAAGATTGAACTCCCCCAAAATGTGTGCTCCTTATATAGTTATACTCCCCTAGAATACTAAAATTCCTCAGATTGTGATGAGCCAGTTGAATGGAGAGGTGAACCTATAGTAGCAAACTCCTCACTAGGATCCTCTTCAGGGTCTTCTTCTTCTTCAGGCTTTTCTTCCACTTCATGGACTTCTTCTTCTTCAGGACCATTGATAGCATCATCCTCATCATCATAATAGATAAACCATATATGCTTGGCCATGGGAATAGGAGAAGACAGATTAGCACTAACATTGGAAGCAACACCCTTGCCCTTGGTAGGATAAGCAGTTGTCATTTGTGCAGTCACTTCCTTAGAACATGCAAGAGATGTGGTAGAGAAATATGATGGAGACTGGGGAGATGCATGCATAGAATGAACATGAACAAGCTTACGAGGACACACAAAGGGTTCAGGCACGAAGGAAGATAGATTCAAAGATAGTAGACTAGTATGAGGAACAAGGGCTTGACTGACATAAGTTGATGAAACAAAATAACTCATCGAAGACTTGAACTCTACAGACTGTTGCCTAAAAGACTGAAGCTTAGACTCTAAAAAGACAATTTTCTTATCCTGACAGGCATATGGTGAGGGTGGAGGATGAGGTTCACCCTCAGCAACGATACACATCACATTGCTCAGGTTCATAACACCTTTATCAAAGGCTTTGGTGGATTTAGGGTAAAGATCATTAGATCGCGTGGGAACACCAGCACATTCACACAATTGGGTTATTAAACAGGGATGAACAGTTGAGCCCCTTTATTGCTTACTAGGACGATCAGTTTCGAACAAAATGGACTTGAATATAATATACCCAAAAGGGACAACTAACCCCGATAGCATTGCAAACAAAATCCTAGCAGACTCAAGAGTTGGATTACCATTGTTTGATGAACCTAAAACATTCCTAAAGTTAAAATCCGACCAAGTCCTATAAAATGGTTTCAGATGGGACTTCGATGTCTGACCTTTAACCAAAGGAATATATGAATCTAAATATGCTTATGCAATCATATCATAATGACATGTGACAGTATTAAAAGCAAATATATCAGAAGCAGCAGATACATGAAGATCAAGAATAGAGCAATGACAGACAGGTTGAAATGAACCTTAATGCCTCATACATATAAAGACCCACCAAACTCAGAGAACTTAGAAGACACATTGGAGTAAAACTCCTGAACCATTGAAAGACTGAAAATTGGTTGAGGAGAATTTACCATTTCCAATTTATATTTCTCCACCAGATTCTCAGAGCGGATGACATCAGTCATAGGCAGGTCATCCCAAAGAATTCTCCATTCAGGGACCACCTGACGAGCAGCCACAACCTTGAAGAAATTCTTGGCACGCGTTGAAGGGAAGGTACTAGGAGATTTCACAAAAGAGGAATTAAATGGAAACCTTGCAGACTGATGCAAACTAAGTAAGCACACAAATTAAAACCCTCTTGTGACAATTGTAGTAAAGATGCAAGTAGGGATCGTTCTAGACCGGGGATTAGGAGGGATTACTAAATCACTTGGACACTGACTCAAAAACGTAAAACAAACGTTAAAAACACTAAACTAGACTCAAAGAATGCAAAACTAAACAATAAAACACTAAAACAAACCAAAAGACTCAAAGAATACAAAATACTTATAAACACAAATTAAGACACTTTCTAACTAAATTAGACACTAAGGTAAAGGGGGATTGAGGTTTTGACGAAAATAAATTAAATGCACAAATTATAATTTAAAGGCAGAATTTAAATATGAATGTGATGAAATATGGAATGAATGCTAGCTAGAAGGTTCTTCTCCACACATGTTACACTTGCATACATTTTGATTTTCAGTTGGTCTTTCGATGAATTATGGAACTCGACACTCCAAGTTAATTAGGTCCGCTTAAATTAACCTTCAAATTTCCCTAGAATCATTGAATTGGATGAATATGCATCGCAAACAAATTATTCCTAACAAGTTCTCTATATGAACAGCATGATAAAGATACAAGTTAGAATCATTACGTTCTTTGGAAATTATAAGCATCGACAAGGCATTTGTAACTATGAAAAGCATGATACTCTTGCCAGGAATTCAAATAACGCGATTGTTTATAAGCAACCTCCACTACTTGTAAATATAAGGTCATAACTATTAGGTGAAACTCACTTATATTCTAGCGTCAAATTCATGCATGAACATTAAGCGTGCACTCTTAATAAACATACACAAACAAGTTATCAATCAAACAGTTAAATGAATTGAATAAATCATTCATGAAATTCCAACCAAATGTAATCAATTCATATTGCAAGCATAAACATGGTTTTGAATCACCCCTAGCTAACTAGGGGGATTTAGCCTCTCATATTCGCAAAAAGAGAAATACAATTGAATTTAAACATAAAGCACAAAGGATTGATTACACCTAGAACGCACGATGAATCCACTTGAATTTCCACGCGTCAAAGCTCCTCTTTCCTCTTCTCCTTGCTACGGCAGATTGGGTTTATGGTGTGTTTTGGATGTTTTTCTGGTTTGGGAATGGGTTTAGGGTGGTAAAGGTGTGCGGCAAGATTGGTGGAAGGTGGAGAAGGCTACGGCAATAATGGGAAATATGTGGAAATTGGCTGGAATGGCAGGGGGATCCCACGGATTATGGAGAGAATGGGAGAAAATGCAAATGGTGGCTGCGACTATTTTTTAATTTTTAAGGGTTATGGTGCGGATTGTAGAGAATTATGGGAGATGGCTGCAATGTTTTGGGGAGTCACGGCTGAGAAGAAAAAAATATAAAAATATGGTGCTGCGGCTGGATGAATAATTGGGAGAATTAGGTTGTGAATGATTATGGAATGCACGGCAGGTAAGAAAATAAAATGGAATAAATGGGAAATGGGGGGGGGTGGGCACGGCTGAAATGGAATGGTGGGATTAATTGTGTGAATGGCTGCGGATTGAAGTGTATTAGGTTATGAAGGTGGCTGCATGATAATATGTGAATTAGAAGTGAATAGAATAGGCTCTAGGGTTAAGGGAAAAGATGCGGCTGAGATTGTTTTGTGGCTGAAAATGTGTGATGGATGGCTACGGCTTAGAGGGGATTTTAGGATTATGGATGCACGGATTAGAGGGAGAATGAGTTAGTGGCTGCATGTTAGAGTTAGGGTGAATGATAGTGCACGGATTAGATGAATTTGGAAGAAGAGGTGCGGCTGCAAGGGTGTAGAACTAGGGTTTAAAAGCATGTGTTTTAAGTGCAACCCTAAGACAAAATTGCCCTCCCTTGCACGGCAAGGGAAGGGAAGAAAATAAAAGGGCACGGCAAGGATGGATAAGGAGCCTAGGGTCTTCGTTTTGTGTCCTAAAGTACCTACAAGGTCTTCAAAGTGGCTAGAAAATACGGACGTTTAGATTAGGCAAGGTTACCAAAACGGGAAACTTAGGGTTAACTTTCCTAAAATAGGAAACCTTGTTTGAGTAGGATTCCTCGTTTTGGTAGAATTCATCGTTGGCGTAGGAATTCGTCGTTTCTTCACGTCTTCAACTCATTCATTCCTCTTTCGATCCAAAAGGCTCCAATTTGCATCTTCTTGCACACTTTGGCCTTATAATCTGAAAATACACAAAAATGGCCTTAAACACTAAAATAGATAAGTAAACACAACATAAATGCACGAGAACAAGCTAATTAAGTCGCATGAATATGCTCCTATCACAGACTGAACAAGTTGTGCCACAAGGAGCGAGAGACTAATAGTGGGAACGGTGGGAGGAAGTTGAGTTTCTCAGCATGGTTGACTAGATTTTTGATGAACCAAAATCGGGAAGAGAGAGAGGGAAATTTTTGAAAGAGGAATAAGTTTCAACAACAGTTTAGGGAGGACTAGTAAAAACCTAGATAGGTTAAAAGGAATTACACCCTAGTATATCGTGAAATAAATCTAGGCCATTCACCAGCAATCAACAGATAAAATGAAGCAGTTAAAAATGAAGAGCAAAGATCGAAAAACCCTTTTTAACTCCCAAAGTACTGATGAGACCTGACAACTGGTTAAAGCATACATGTGAATAAATTAGGGGGTTTAAGGCCAGACACATACCCTAAAGGATGACCAAACTAGCCTTAACAAGGATAATACAATAAGGGAAGGACCTAAACAACAAACAAATAACAACCAAGCAGACATTTCTCATAGAGAGCAACTAAAGAACAACCTTAATAACTATGCCTCCCAAAAGAAGAAATTGAAATAAACATGGACTCGAAATTAAAACATGCAATGCATTTCACAAATAGCATACCTTCAAGACCACAATTAGACAGTGAATAATAGATTAACACAAGCTCATAGATCAATTTTGATGGGACAAGATATGGGAATGGGATTGGAGAAAGCAATCTTTAAATCAAAACCTCAACCAACGAAGCTCAAAACACATTTTTAAAGGCTAGCCAAACTTTTAATAATCCATTAGATTTAAGAGCCATCACTTCCAAGATAAATTGAGCAAGAAGCAAAACACAAAACTACACACTTGGAAAGACAAAGCCAAGTGAAACTTTAAGATGGCATGTAGAAGTACGCAACCCAAGATATTTGATATGGTTAGTGCAAGATGTATTTGAAGCACATACAAAACACTTTTGAACTTTTTCTGACAAGAGGGAAAATAATTAATGACATATGACATTGCATGTGAGTGCATACTTGTAAGGATGAAAGAATAATACTTCCCCTATTTGGATAATTAATAGCACATTTACTAACCCGAAATCGGAATGAGAATAAGGAATCCGATTCCGATTACAGATTATACCTATGTTTACTAAAATTGGGAGGAATCAAAAGTGTGTGGGGCCCACACAAAAAATGGAATCCAATTCCTGAAATTGGAGGATTTGGATTCCCAACATATTCAAGGTATTTGGATTCCGAATTGCCCAAGCAATCAGAATGATAATTTTTTCCCTTTATGCCCTCACTTACTTTCATTATTTCCAAGATTATCCTTTTAACCCTAGACTTATTTTTTTGAAAATGCTCCTAGCAATTTCTTTCCATGTCCTTCTAGCTCACTAAGCATAATTCTATGCTCATTCACATTATGCACAATTTCATACATATGCCGAAGAGAAAAAACTACAACTTGAGCGAGAAAATTTAGATATTAAAGTCAATACTTAAATTTATAAAAAAAATAAACAAAATCATTTTAGTATTTTTATGAAATAAAAAAGAAATTTAATTTTTTTCTTACTATTATATACTATATCAAATTTTATTAAAAAAAGCACATAAAATATTTGATTTGAGACAAGGACATTTTAATAATCATACTAGTTTATATTCCGATTTTGCTGAATTAGTAAACAGCTTTATGGAATTGTATTCCGATTCCAGACAGTTTTAGTAAACAACTTGAACAGGAATCTGATTTTGATTTCATCTCATTTCAATTCCTCCTCAATCTAATTTCTCCTCAATTCAATTCCTCTCAATTTGATTACGGATTAGTAAACGCGCTATAAGTGCCCATCATTTGTGACATTGATGCTCAATGTTGATTTTCTTTTGAAGACCAAAATGGGCAAGAAAATGGTGATAACCTGTCCCTACTTTTAAGATTTTATTAATTTTAAAATAATGAATTGACGAAAATGCCCCTAGAGGCAAGGATTTTGATTTCTATTGACCATCATTTAGAGAGATGTATGACCTATTCTTTTGGTGTATTTGCATAGTACTCGATGATACAAACACGTAGGCGCAAACAGAACATAATTTGTAGCTATAACGAATAAGTTATTAGCGAACAAAGTTATTGGCAAAATGGTCATTTGACCATAATCTAGAATGCAAATCTGGAAGCGCCATGTGGACGGCTGTGATGGAGAAAAGAAAGAGATGGATGGCTGGGATTGAAAAAAAAAAAAGAAACTGCCGGATGACAGCAAGAGAAAGGGGAAATAAGAGCTTTGGGAGAAAGAATGAGGGGAGGTTGGCCAAATCGGGGGAGGAGAGAGGAAAAAGATGGACCAATGGGAAGAGATGAAAGGAGGAAAATGAAGGAAGGAGAAAATGAGGGGGAAAACTGGGTTCCCTTTGACCCGCGAGACCCGACCCATTTCCTCCATATTTTCTGATGGTTTTCCATCGGATTTCCAACAAATTGGACCATTTCCCATGCCCAATCATCATCTCACCACTCTGTCTTCCATTTTCACCCAAAATTAGAAGGAAATTGGTGGTAGTTTTGGGGAAAAACGGACGGTGGTCCGTGAGGGTGTACGGCAGTGATCCGCTAATTTTTAGAGTTAGTCGGAAAATTGGGTTTCCGTTCGGCGGAAACCGCCACCGGCGGCGGTGCGTGGCTAGTGGGCTGATATTGCCTTTTTACATAGAATTCGATATTTTAAATCCGTAATAAGTATCCATTCAATGTGATTCGATTGTTAAAGTTCAATATTGAATATTTCTGCTACATGAATATTTTCGAGAATGGACTAGAAATGAATTGTGAACTACGAAAGGCTTGATCCCTTCAAGGGTATGTAGGCAGTCTAACAGGAATTAGATGTAGCCTTAAAATAACCGAGATTAATCTTTTGTTGAAAATTTGTCTAAGAAAAGGAATTGGGTGATTAATTTTAAAAATTAACTTTATGTTTTTGGTAAATAATTTGGGTTATAGATTTTGTAAGTAACTAAGAATTAAATAAAAGAACTGCGATTAATGCTAGTAAATAAACAAGAGTTTAATTTGGGTCTATCATAGTAATTATCTTCCGAAATAAATTTTTGGGGCGTTACAAAAACAATATAGAAGATGGTGATGTTTTACATTGGAGTTGATACTTAAGCTCAATTTATGGCGTAAGTAGTGTCACTACAACTCAAATATGACCAAAGTAAGCCTAGCCCTAAAAACAATAAGAGGTTTCGTTAAATGAAACGATGATTTTTCAGAGGCTAACAACCATAGTAAGGGAGAACCTTTGACATCATAGTTGAAGGATTATCCAAGGTTAATCTATATAAAAGTGACAAATATGAGGAACAAGGTATGCAGTTTGTTGACATACACAACAAAAATAGGTCGAAGAGAGAACATGCAGAAACTGAGGCAATTTGGAAGCATAGTTATTCAATATGTTCACTAAGCAACAGACCATCGAAGAGATTTGAATCTTCGATTGTCCATGAAGTGTGAAACCATTCTGCTAGTTGTTCCTTATTTGGTATCCAAACATCAACAACATTTCCATTTCTTTGCACAACCCATCTAAGGGTAGGATAGAAACTTTCAGAATAATTGAAGGACAATTGCATCGTAAACTTTATCCAAAAGTCAAAGATATGTACATGATCTTCATGCAAGAGATTGATTATATAATCAATGATAATATCCTTATCACACAAATTACTCAAATCCAAGATCCACAACACAAAATTATATGCAAAAGTTGCAAGAGACAAGTTTGCATAAAAAATAGAGAAGTGAGCATACCTTTGCAATTCACTGTCGGGGGCGTTGCAGAATAGATTGGATACAATTTCAATCCCCGAACAGAGAGATTTGGAGTATCTATTGAATGGCATAAGTATTCGTTGAACACAGGTTTATACATGGAATGTTTATGAATGATCAAACCTTTTGTGATGATACAATGTCTTCGTTCAAAGCCTTTGGACTTAATATCAAGCAAGATGAACACATACTAGAGTGCTAAAAATTAGAGACAATCTAAGAGCATGTGTGGTATCATTTACAACTTTTGACAAGGAAAGCTAAATAACTAAAGCTAGACTTCACACAAGTCTTTGTGAAAGTAGGAATAGGAAGAGATTAAGTATAGGGTGGCTCGGTTGAGTCCTATACAAATTGAAATTACCAAAGATCGAAATAAGCCTTGGATAAATACAAATCATCCCAAGGATCAGAATGCCTACATGATCAGATAAAGATGAATAAACCTTATAGTAGGGCTAGGTTTAGAGTCCTGGTGAGAATCAAAGAGGTCGAGACTGGATGAAGATGCAATTTCAATTAAGGAGGATAAAGGAATATTTAGGCAAATGCAGAGCAAGCACAGTCCCATTAGAACTCTACCTCGGCATGCTTGTGTGTCATGGAAGCCTTACTCTATAAAATAGAAGATGCTTTACAACATTGAAGCCTTATTTCAACTCAACAGACAACTAAGAAAACCCTTCTCACACCCTTGAGAAAGACATTAACTATCCTAACTTCCCAGCTAACACATTCCCGCCAACACATCTTTAGTACGGATAAGTGAACAACACTGTGTTGGCAATTGGCGACACCATCAGTTCAAGTAAGTAAATGGCACTGCAATCGTAGAACCAGGCAATTTAGAAGCATCTTTAATTTGGACAAGTGAACAACACTTCTTATGGTTGGTTGATTATCTATCCAAGTCTAGGCCAATGAAGAGTTTCTAACCTTTTCACCAAAATAGGTCATCTTATTCACTTCTCGCCATAGTGAGATGTTTCCAAGTTACCCTTTGTTTAGCATAGTGAAAGCTGAACCAGTTATTGAACTTTGCATTGATCTAGTAACCTTGTCTTCATGTTCTAGAACCTAAGACCGAGATGTGTTCCTTCCTCAACCATAATCTCTTGATTACGTATAGAAGTCAGTAACGTATTCAACAGCACCAGAACCACATCTATTCTACTCGCCCGACCAAACTCAGTTGGCAGTTGGCATGCCCATATAGCACAAGAAGACATAGTTAGGTCATAATTACTCAATTGCGCCACGTAAGAATTTTAATATCTTAGATTAACAATTGTACAGGCAAAAAGGATTGACTCATTTGATGGGGTAAGATAACTAAGCTAAGTAAGAAAGCATTTCTAACTATAAGAGAGTAAAGTTACATCAATTGAACTCGTCTCCTAAGATTACTCTGATTCTGACGCTTAAGCACTAGTACAAAAAAATAATTGCACAACAGATTATGTTACACAAGGACATTTTGTGCAATGTTAACAACTAAGCATCACGCAAGGACATTTTATGCAACGAGACTTTGCACGACATAGACTGTCGTGGCACAAAACAGTTTTGCGTGAAGAAGGTTCACCTTTGTTGCGCGAAACTATTTTGCGTGACCAAGATTGTCGTTGCGCAACAAAGGTGAACCTTCATCGCGCAAAACTATTTTGCGTGATGGCAATCTTCGTGTCACAAAGTCAACTAATTTTTCCACATAACTGAAGCAATTTGAGAGGCAAAAAATACAAACCTAGTTGCAGCAGGTTTTAGGCGTGTCTCCTTCTTCTGGGCAAATATAATGTGACCTTTTAAAAGTTTAGTTTAACAAAATTTCTGCAGGCAGACAACTGTAATCACCTTTTGTAGACCTTAATGAATGGTTCCAAAACTGAATTATTTCTTCCTTAAGATTTTGTGGTATCTACTAGTGTAAATATTTTAAATTGCAGATCAAATTCGTTCATTGTATTCATATAGGGTCAATGAGTGTAGCTGTAAAAAATCATCAAAATCAAAGTTACAACTACTGTTAAATTGTGATTTTTAGTTTATAACCTGTAAAAAAGTTTTGTCCCGTTACTTGATCTTTGAATATTTTTTTTTTTGATTTTTGGCGCATGTGATCTCAAAGTCTATACAAACAAGTTTGACGGTTCGATCGTTGAAACTACTTTCGTAGAATGCATATCCCATCAAGTTCAATGGTGTGTATATATATATATATATATATATATATATATTTATATTTATTTATTTATTTATTTATTAAGTAGCTTCAAATTTATTTATTTTGTTATAACACTTAAGAAATTGATTACTAAGTAGCTTTAAATTTATTATTGTACTTCGGATCGGGTTTTTGTTAGAAACATATATTATTGTGTTTTATGTAAAATAAAAAATGAATTTGAAAGGAGTAAATTCACATTTTCAGTAAATTTTATAATAATTAAAAAAAAAAAATATAACTTGCACGACATCACAATGGGGTCGTTGCGCAAACACACTTTGCGCGATGCAGAAACCAATGCGTCACGCAAAGGGTCTTTGTGTGAAGAACAAACTACGTTGTGCAAAGGGTTTTTGTGGTCCACTTGTGTAAATATTTTAAATTGACGATCGAATTAGGTCATTGTATTCATATAAGATCAAACAGTGTAGCTGTAAAAAATCATCAAAATTGGAGTTAAAATAACCGTTAAATCATGATTTTTCGTTTATAATCGTTGAAAAGTTTTGTCCCATTACTTAATCTCTAAATGGCTTTTTTTTTTGAATTTTTTTTTTTTTGCGATTTTTGGTGTATGCGATCTCGAATAGTATACAAACAAGTTTGACGATTCGATCGTTGAAACTAGTTTCGTAGGATGCGTATCCCATCAAGTTCAATGGTATATATATTTATTACGTAGCTTTAAATTTATTTATTTTGTTATAACACTTAAGAAATTGAATGGTATATATATTTATTAAGTAGCTTTAAATTTATTATTTTTGTTTGGATCGGGTTTTTGTTAGGAAAATATATTATTATGTTTTATGTAAAAACAAAAAAAAATGAATTTGAAAGGAGTAAAATCATATTTTCAGTAAATTTTATAATAATTTTTTTTCAAAAAATATAACTTGTGTGACGTCACAATGGGGTCGTTGCGCAAACATACTTTGCACGACGCAGTAACCAATGCGTTATGCAAAGGCTGTTTGCTCGATGCACCAACCAATGCGTCACTTAAAGGGTGTTTACGCGACGAACAAACTGCGTCGAGCAAAGGTTTTTTGTGGTCCACTTGTGTAAATATTTTAAATTGACGATCGAATTAGTTCATTGTATTCATATAGGATCAAGGAGTGTAGTTGTAAAAAAATCATCAAAGTGGGAGTTAAAATAACCGTTAAATCGTGATTTTTCGTTTATAATCGTCAAAAAGTTTTGTCCGGTTACTTGGTCTCTAAATGTTTGTTTTTTGCGATTTTTGGCATATACAAACAAGTTTGACGGTTAGATCGTGAACATTAGTTTCATAGAATGCGTATCCCATCAAAACAATAGATTTACTAACACTTAAGAGTTTATTTACACTTTCATTACGTATACCATAAGACTTTGTGGTATCTAGTGTAAATATTTTAAATTGAAGATCGAGTTCATTCATTGTATTCATATAGGGTCAAAGAGTGTAGCTGTGAAAAATCATCAAAATCGGAGTTAAAATAATTGTTAAATCGTGATTTTTCGTTTATAACAGTAAAAAAGTTTTGTCCGTTACTTGATCTCTAAATGTTTGTTTTTTGCGATTTTTGGTGTATGCGATCTCGAAGTATATACAAATATGTTTGATGGTTGGATCGTTGAAACTAATTTCGTAAAATATGTATCTCATCAAAACAATAGATTTACTAACACTTAAAGAGTTTATTTATACTTTCATTAAGTATAACATAAAATTTTGTGGTATCCACTTGTGTAAATATTTTAAATTGAAGTTTGAGTTCATTCATTGTATTCATATAGGGTCAAGGAGTGTAGCTATAAAAAATTATCAAAATCAGAGTTGCAATAACCGTTAAATCGTGATTTTTCGTTTACAATCGTCTAAAAGTTTTGTCTCTTTACTTGATCTCTGAATATTTGTTTGTTGCGATTTTTGACATATGCGATCTCGAAGTATATACAAACATATTTGACGATTAGATCGTTGAAACTAATTTCGTAGAATGCATATCCCATCAAAACAATAGATTCACTAATGCTTAAGAGTTTATTTATACTTTCATTAAGTATAACATAAGATTTTGTGGTATCCACTAGTGTAAATATTTTAAATTGAAGATCGAGTTCATTCATTTATTCATATAGGCTTAAGGAGTGTAGCTCTAAAAAAATTCATCAAAATCGGAGGTAAAATTGTGATTTTTCGTTTATAACTATCGAAAAGTTTTGTTCCGTTACTTGATCTTGGAATGTTTGTTTTTTGTGATTTTTGGCGTATGTGATCTTGAAGCATATACAAATAAGTTTGACGGTTGGATCGTTAAAATTAGTTTCGTAGAATGCATATCCCATCAAAACAATAGATTCACTAACACTTCAGAGTTTATTTATACTTTCATTAAGTATACCATAAGGTTTGTGGTATCAACTAGTGTAAATATTTTAAATTGAAGATCGAGTTCATTCATTGTATTCATATAGGGTCAAGGAGTGTAGAAGTAAAAAATCATCAAAATCAGAGTTAAAATAACCGTTAAATCGTGATTTTTCATTTATAACCGTCGAAAAGTTTTGTCCCGTTACTTGATCTTTGAATGTTTATTTTTTGCGATTTTTAGCGTATGCGATCTTGAAGTATATGCAAACAAGTTTGACGGTTAGATCGTTAAAACTATTTTTGTAGAATATGTATTCCTTCAAAATGATAGATTCAACAAATACTTGGAGCATATTTTATACTTCCATTAAGTAGAACATAATATTTTGTGGTATCCACTAGTGCAAATATTTTAAATTAAAGATCGAATTCATTCATCGTACTCTTATAGGGTCGAGCTTGATATTATGAGCGATTATATATATATATACATTTTTTACACTTCTACAACAACGGTTAAATTTTAATCAATGATTTATGAGATTATAGTGACAAATTTCGGAATTGACCTCTTCACAAAAGTTGTCGAGCTTGATATTACGAGCGTTTGTATATTATTTTGTACTTCTACATTAATTAAAAACATATTAAAATCTTAACTACAATAATAGCCATAAGATTTAATCTTACATATGTGAGATTAAATCCTTACCGTTGAATTTAATCTAGCAATTAAATTATAAAAGTGTTTTTCGCAGGCTGCCAAAATTTTGGCATGCGCCCAAAAACTATACTGTATTTCCAAAGAGAACGCCATTTAGCACTCTCTCCTCAATTTCATTTCTCTCTCACAACTTCTCTGCCTTTCCTCTTTCATAAACAAAACCCTAGCCTTTATCCTTCATTTCTCAAAATCTCTCGCAGCTTTTCTCTCTCCTTCGCTCTGTCGCAATCCATGGCCTCCTTTCCATGTTGCTTGCTGCCCACCACCAAAAATTCAAGAACCCAAGAGATCCATTCCAACAAAACTCAAATCCACACCTAATCCTCATCTCCTAGACTCATGAGACCACCGTTTTTCGGTTAATGTTCTAAGGAATGTTTTTCATATTTTTATCATTTTTCTTTATAAATTTGGTTTTGAATTTGCAGGTACTCACCTCTAACAGTCATCCACATGCACATCCGCACTCCGCAACCTATAATTTGGGTAAACTTTGGTTCTAACTTTTCTAGATTGATATGTATTTGACTATTCAAAACTGCCATTAAAAGCTTTGTTTTTGGAGCAAATTTCCCCAATTTCGTTGAAAACCTTATAAATTCAACCTTGGTTTCGGCCTCTTTCTTACTTCCACAACTCACTTTATTGATTCGTCTATCCATTGCCCAACAAACCCTGGTAAGGGGTTTCAGGAAGGCAGGGTTAAACAACACTGGTGAAGCAGAAAAAGGGTAATAGTGGTGGAGGCGGCTCAGTGTGTTGTAGGTTGTGCTAGTTGCGAGCAACCAGGTTGGGTGTGTGCTTGGGAGAGGGGGCAAGATTGTGGAGAAGATTAGGCAGGAAAGTAGAGCCCATGTTAGGATTTCGCCCATAGACCAGATTTCGCCCTGTGCATCCCCTACAGATGAGTTAATTCAAGTAAAGAATGCTTCTTTTTTTGGGATTAGATTGCTTTCATTTACTTGCATTGGAGATGATAGAAATGTTGGTACTTTGTAATTGTGTGTTTTTTAGTATATTTATCTGAAGAAATAAATTGCTTTGAGTGATTAGACTCGTCATGTCTGCATAATGACTTGGTGTGATGTGTAAGTCCCACCAAAGTTCTTCTGATTACAATGATGTACTAGGTATTCATGCTTAGACCTAAATGTCAGCGAGTGCTCTTCATATCTTATTAAAAATATGCATAAATGAGGAAGACCACATTATGAATTTTCGGTAAAACTACAAAGACATGATTTCCATTACTAGACGTTTTCATCCAGGCAAAGATGGTAGAACTTTAACTCAAAACCTGCCCAAGGGCAGAGAAAAGGGTTAATAAATACAAACAAGATAATAATTGTTAACACTATGATGGAAGCATGCTTCATCTACTGTGGAAATGCAAATAACATGTTTTGGTTTTGTTGTGCTAATGCATTACTCAGGGCTATATTCCTGTTGGTTTGATATACAGATAACATGAGACTTTTCAGCTGCGAAGAAAGCTCTTCTGTCTGTTTCAGGTTGTCTTCAGGATAACCCTAAGATAGATGTTGTGACATCCCGTCCCGAAATTTTCGAAAATATACGCGTGAAAAGACGGTTTTGCCCTAGTTCTATTCTGTTATGTTTTTGGGTTGTTTTGTATGTGTGTTGGCATGATCTGGGCCACACACTCACACCCTCACTCTCCCTATTCCTCTGTCCATTTCCCTGCTCTCTGTCCCGAGTCTCTCTCCCCCCTTCTCATTCACCATACATACGGACACACACAACCACACTTTACACCCACAGATCGAGAGAACTAAAGCCATATTCGAGCTCGTGAGGTCGAGGGGAGCACGATCGTACCAGTTTCAAGTAGGAACTTCGACGTTTTCACGTCGATTTCACAAGGTCCGTTTTAGTTACTATTCATGCAAAAATAACCTAGCTCTTTTTTGGGATTTTGAAGCTCGTAGATGAATTAGTGAGGTCCCAAGGAGCCTCGGAGTATTTCGTTTGACGAGTTTGGATGTTGGGATCGCCCTGTTCGAACTTGGCCGGTTTTGGAGGTTGGTGACAGGTGAGATTTCATAGATTTTAACTCTTAAAAGTTGTTGGGTCATGTTCTCCTAGTTCTAGGTGTTATTTTGGTGCAAGAATCGCGAAGAATGGGTGAAAGACGAGGGAGAAATCACGATTTACAGGTTTTGCGATTTTCCAGCGTCGGCGACGGCACCGGAGGTTGGCCGGAGAAGGTGACGGAATATTCCGTCAATTCTGACGGAATATTCCTGACGCCGTTAACGGAATCTGTCAAAACTGACGGAATATTCCTAGCGGCGTCAGTTGACGCCGTCCGTGTGCACCGCACGTGCCTGCGCGTGGCCGGTGCGTGAGGCCGTGCCTTGGCCGGCACGTGGGGGCGCGTGCGGCGGTGGAAAATTTTTCTAAAAATATGGTTGTGATCCTGAGGTTGTGTAGAGCACGTTGGTATATTCAATTGTCCATTTTGAGCAATGTATGAGAAGTTATTTTGAACGGAAGGTTATGTGCTTTAAAATTAACGTTTTTATAGTATTTTCGCATATAGGTGAGACGTATCCCGAGGACGAGCGTGGTCACTCGAGGCAGGGAATTACGACCCTTCCACATACCAGTGAGTGGGCTTTTGTTTTCCGTATATACCTATATACATATAATTCCCAGAAATTTATATAAATGCTTATTCGTTATATGCCATTCCTTTTATATTATTGGTGGTTATGCATGATTAGTTGCATATACGTTTATTTATATATTCAATTATATGTATACATATATATATATATATATATGTATATAATGGTGCTGTGGAGGCACAGGTAAGTGCCAGGTAAGCGTTATTTAACAATTGCATTAAATAGTGGTTAGAGATGATTAGAGAGCTCATAACCTGCACCACCAGTGTTAGTGCTCCCGCCCAGAGTAGGGTACAGTCCTTCACGTGTTGTTCACCTCCCGCACCACACGCTCAGCTTGGATCCAAGTTAGGTGCACAGTCTTGTCGTACAGACCACTATAGGTGGTTCCGACTCGTAGGTGACCCGCGATTATTCGCAGAGTCTTCACGTGATCGTAGCACTAGAGCGTTTATATGTATTACACCCAGGCCTGTCGTACAGACCACTATAGGTGGTTCCGACTCGTGGGCAGGTTCAGTGATTGAGATTGAGATTTGAGCTCTAGATTCAGCTGCACATGTCACTTTAGGGGACTCCGACTGCCAGATTATATGTTATTGATGTGATTTATACCTGAGCATTTGCATTTCATTCTGAGGTTCCGACATGGCATATTATGGAGCATGATTGGCATATTTATTGTATACGTACATATGTTTATTTTCTGGGAAGTATACAGGTTTTACGGCGAGGGGTTAGAATGTATTTTACTAAATGGTTTTCAAAGAGCTTTGTTTTGCCCACTCACGCTTTTGTTTTGCGCCCCTCCAGGTTCTAGTTGCTTAGCAGGTTCGGTGGTTTCCCCGGAGGGCTTCCAAGCATTTCTGACAGACACTCACCAATGTAGGGTCACCTTCGGGTGCACGGTTGTCGCATCATTTTAATTTGGACTGCTGTAGACTTATTGCTCTGAACTTAGCGTCTCACTTACGCTAGCACTCATTACTTTTATCGTTTGTATGCTAGTTTTTATTTATTCATACTTTTATATTATTACTTTATTAGCTTCTGCACTGTGCACATGGCTACGTCACTTCCACGTGACGACCAGCACGCCCTGATCTTGGTCGGGGTGTGTCAGATGTAGCTAACTCTGGTGCTACCAAAATTTCAGGGGGATCGAGTCACGAAACTGGTATACCTGCACAAGTTGACCCTATTACTCATCAAGGCTTTGGGCTTGGCTTTAATGCATCGGATTATCACTCAAGGAATTATTCTTCTAATCCCGGGCCAGAAAATATTGGAAGCGGTAACAGGATGGCTATGGAAGAAGAGGTGGTATTCAAGTTGCTATGTCATGTTGATAAGGTTGATAGTCTGATAAGGAAAGGTGGAAGCTCAGAGTACAACACTAGTGAGTATAGGGGGGTCGATTTGGATGCGCTTATGCTTATTTCCAAATTTTCATTGTAGTGGATCAATGTTCGTAGCACTACATTCCAACTCCTTGATAGTTGGCTTAAAGTGGACATGAAAAACTAGCTTTATAAGACATATTATAGGATTGTAACAAGTACTTGCAAAATTTTTACATTGATTTTTTTGTATATGTAGTTGAATATATGATTATTAATATAAAAAAAAAATTGGCATTGAAAATATTATTAAATTAAAAAAAAATTGTATTTGTATCCTTTTATTTTTGTCAACAAAGTAGGATCAACGGAAATGTACAATTCCAACGACTCTTGCCCTCACAAATATGTTTTTGTGCATATTTTCGACAATTCTTAATTGTCAGTAATCGTAATTGTGATGATTGTGTGCTCTTGTAAACAACATTTTACTATTGGAAAATCATTTTTCGACATAATGTTTTGGTCATAAGAAAATCATCGCAAAAAATAAATGTCGTCATTTGGAAAGTATATTCATGGTCATACAAGTATTTGCGACCACATAGACATGTCAAAAATAAAATAATTTTGTCATTTTTAAAAATGGTTGTCATGAAATTGTGATCTAAAATTGATGCATTCCATAGACAATGATATAAGACAATGATATGCTTGGCATGCAACCCATCATCTTTAATTTGACATTTGTTGTCACATATACACACATATATATTCTTTGAATTGTTCTAATATTTGTATCATAATTAAAGTTGTGGTTGTGTGGTTTTGGTGTAGTGAGATATGAGGAGTGAGGAAGGAGCTACATAAACTATAGTGAGCTACATGAAGTAGTGAGATACATGAAGGAGCTATATGAAGGAGTGATGAAGGAGCTACATACACTGTATGTACAAAAGGGAGGATACTTTTATCTGCATGTCTGAGAACTTGTGTTAATATGTTCAAACACATATCTTAGGTTTGTAATGAATGTATTGGCTTTACCACATGGATCTTATATACGTTTGTTTTTATTAATGATAATACAAAATATTCTTTAAACAATGCTCAGTGGAAATTTTACCAAAAAGCATATATTTCTTGCCTCAATTTCCATTGGTTTATTAATCATTTTTTATAATTTAATTACAATATTTATAAAAAAAATTAAATAAGAAATATTTTGTCAAAAAAAATAGAAAAAAAAAAAGGGTTTGCTTGACGAAGAAGTAACATGTGTCGCGCAAAGAATTTTTCTGCGACCTAGGTACTGTTGTCGCACAAAGACCTTTTGCGCAACGCAAGTTACTTCTTTGTCACGCAAACACTTTTGCGCGACGTAGGTGCTGTCGTCATGCAAAGACCTTTTGCGTGACGCAGGTTTTTCTGTCGCACAAAGTCCTTTTACATGACGCAGATTGTCTATTCGTTACGCAAACTCTGCTTTCATTGCCTTTGCGCGATAGTTGGCATGCGACGAAGGTTTCGTTGGACTAATTTTCAGGCAACATTTTTTGACCTTGCGTAACGAAGGTACCTGCGCCGCGCAAACGGTTTTTTGTACTAATGAAGGCTTGCATGTATAAACACTCAGCGTTATTAAGCTTCACGTTATATGTATCATTAAGAATTCCCTTATGTTGCAAGACTTAATAGTATCAATACGATATATATGCTGGTCAAATTTAAAACATCGTTACATTTCAATGAACTTGTAACACTACGTCCACAGGCGCATGCCTAATTGTTTGGAATCACTAGATTAGATTATACTGTTTGTTCATATATTATGATATATATATATATATGTGTGTGTGTGTGTGTGTGTGTGTGTGTGTGTGTGTTCTATAAAAGTGTAAATACGCCTCTTGAAGCTACTCAAAGTAGGGGTGGACACGGGCCGGGCCGGGGATTACATTTTCTAATATAGGAACCGGACCTTACTCGGCCCAGTTGAAACGGGCTGGGTCCAAGGGTCCTTTTTTTTTTGTTTGAATAAGAAAAAGATAAAATTTGCATATATTGCAAACTGCACAGATTTGCACAGATTGCAAAACTACACAGCTTGAATTCCCTCCTTCCCAACCAGATCATAATGCATCCAAAGATGTTTCCCTCCTTTTCAGACAACCATAGCTTCAAAGTAGCACGGTAGCACCATATTTCCAAACTCAATGAATCACAGAGAGCGAGGGAGAGAGAAAACCTATCTCTGAAACTCAAATTCAACAAATTAGCTGATCGAATCGACAATTTGGTTAACCATAAACAAGAACAAAATATGAGATTGCGGCGGCAGCGACAATCTAATATAATCATCAACCAAAATAAAATCTAATTTCAAAAACAGATCAATATAAGAACATCGAAAATTGAATTGTATCATCATCAACCAAATCTACACCGGCCATTGGTGAAACACAAATCGATAATCACCGAATAGACAATTTGGTTAACCATAAACGCATATAATCACCAAATTACGAACTTTTTGAGATGCAATCGAAATATAAATCGACAACTGTGAACGATAAGAACTAAGAAGAATTGGACTACAGTGAATCAGAGACGACAACTGAGATTGGACATTAGAAGAAACAAACTAAAACTCACCAGAGACATGCCTGTTCCAGAAAAACGTTTAGCTCAGACTTTAGATCCGAAATATGCAAAGCCAAAAAAAAACCCAAACTTTATTATCAGTATTACAGTGGGAAAAAATTGGTAGATGCGAAGCGAAGAACCCTAAATGGTGGTAACATATCAATCATCAATCTACAAATGCAATTCAAATTTTAAGAAAACCGTAAATGGTGGCAACAGGATTCAATCATCAATCTACAAATTCTAACTTAAAACCCCTAAAATCCCTACCCCAGATATTCACAATTTCACATTAATAATGGTTGGTAGTGGTATTGGACCATTGGTGGTAGCAGTGTCCTCGACGGTGGTGATGGGATGATGGTGGTCGCGACGGTGCTGTGAGAGTATGAGAGTTGGAGCTCGATGGTGGTGATGGGGTGATGGTGGTCGCGACGGCAGAGGTGGTGTTGTTGTGTTGGTCCCGATGGCGGTGAGCATTGTGAGTAAGAGTTTGAGAGTAAGAGTCGAGGGGAGGGACAAGGAGGGAGTCGAGGGAGGGAGAGTCTGAGAGTCTGAGAGACTGAAGGTGAATTTTGGAACTCAGGAGGCGGAATTGGCTAGGGTTGAAACTAATGGTTAAGATTGGATGAAGAGATGATATCTTAAATCTCGTCTGTCCATTGTAATAACAAACGGGTTGGTCCAGGTACCCCAGGTTCCTATACTTTTGGAACCGGCCCGAACCGAAAACTTCAAAGGCCCACCCCGCCCCACCCCGTTCTGTTTTTACAAAATTAGGAACCGGCCTGTACCCGCCCCTAACCTAGATTACCCACCCCGACCCGCGGTTCCTATACCCGTTTGCCCACCCCTAACTCAAAGGCCAACCATTACTACTCAAAGGCCAAAGCCTACACGATTACTTTCAATTTTCCATCACTAAAACTAAGACAACCCTTATACACATTAAACAATCACAGATGTGCGTGTATGTATTTCATCTTGAAATCATGGCCTTTGAATATGCGATTTGCACATTGATTGCCTAAAAAAGGAGTGAATATTGACAATATATAAGATTTAGTTTTCATTTAATTTCCAAGTCAAAACAAAACATGCATGGTAAAATAAAAGAAATTTTTTCTGATTAAATCTTAGTAAAAGGTCAAAAATCAAAGCAATACAAGAGTGCTTTTATGCTTATACAACCCAATATTTTTTAATAATTTGTGGAAATATTTTCTTCCCCACATTATTTACTCGGCAACTACAAAAAGGAGAACAAAGTTTCAAATGAATAACCTCAGAAGCTTTGTTCTCTCTAAATTACCAGCAGTACAATTATTCTCTGGTGAAGAACTCCCCAACGTCGTCGTTTCTGAGTGTTCAACTGACGGCGTTGCCGCTCTACAATCCCTACGTTTCGTCCTCGACATCAATCCAGTTGCAGATGTCAAGCTAAGATTGAGATCGGGAGATCGGAAATTCTCCACGCAATCATCATTATCATTGACATCAAAATTAGGCCTCTTCCTCTTGGTAGACTGCCGTTGTACTTCTCGAACCTGATGTTCACGAACATAATGGATGTCACGACTATACTCGGGAAGTGGCTCCAACGCGCCACCACGTAACACCGTCTCCATCGCCCCCTGGCACACCTCCCACTTCCCACTCAAAAGAAGCCCCATCGCCCCATTTACCGGATTCATAGTCCGCCCCACCGCCTCAAATAATAACGACTGAAACAAAGCTAAAAGCAACAAAACCTAATCCTCATCAGCGATCTTAGATATCTTTAGAATTTGTTTAATACATATAGGCCGCAATCAGACGTCCACACTGCATACTTAACTATTTTTGCATCATTGATTGATCATCATGCAAAAACAACATATTACAGTGTGGATGTCTCAACCAATATTGTATGCACATACTTTGATTTTGATTTGATAGCGAAAAATGTTATATATACCGGGTCGTTGGGACTCAGAGACGGCGTTGATGAAGGAGAAGAGGCCGGCGCGTCCAAAGAACTTGGCCACAAAAACGGTGGCGTGGGCTTGAGCTTGGGGATCTTCCATCCATTGTAGGCACTGCCTAAGGATGCAGTTATCACTGCAACCCTTTCTTAGAACTCGGCATCCATTGCAACTCATTTTTCACGCATTAATATATTTTAAAAGATCGAACTCTGATGTTGGACGACGACGTCGACGACAACAACAGGACTAGATGATCTAACCCTAAGGGACTAGCCTGCGTTTAAGTAATATTGGAAATGTGGGAGGGCGTTATAATTGGCATCATGACTTGTATATATATAGAGAATGAGAGTGGGAAATATCATCTTATTGTAAGACCTGGCGTATATATTAAATTAGCTTTTAAAATTTATGAAGAAATATGGGGAGGGTAGTTATTCATTATCGTGCACGAGGAGTAATTCGTGATATCAACCAGCATTTGATTTGATTAACTAGGGTTAAGTTATAGAAGGTAAAGTTGTGTACATGGTTGACTCGACTGTATAATCGAGGGTTTTTGGGTTGGTTCCAAACTTCCAAGGAACTTGGTGAGGGACGGCTGCGGGTCTCCGCACAACGGTTTGGTTCACATGATTTCATTATTCCACCGTTGGATGTACCTCTGCATGGATATTATCTAACATCTGTGACCAGATTCTTTTTCTGTTTCTTTCTATTACTAGTTGTTTCTGGTTGTACTATAGCTTGTACTACTCATGCGACTCTTGCATGCTAAGACTAAAATATGTTTAGAGTAATGCTAGGGAGACTGAATTTTAGAAATTAAAATACATGGAAGTTGATGATTGGTTTATTACTTAAGTGTTGATAAACGTGATCATATTTATTAGAGACACATCATTTAGTTTGCTAATTTTGTCTTCAAATTTAGTCTTCCTAGCATTACCCATATGTTTAGTGTTTTTTTTGCTTTTTCTTTTGGTTGGAGGCTTGGAGCAAATTGCCTCAACAAAATTCCAACAAACCATGGAGTTCATCAACTGAAAAGGTTATAATATATGTGAACCCCCAAGCCAAAAGTTAGTGCTACTAGGATGATTACCATCTCTAGTTAAGCATTATTTAGAACATACAAGGAAGTGAGGAGTCTACTTCTATTGAATTTGACAGCCAATTAAGTTGGGTGTAAATGTGCATTCTAGCAACCATCCATTATTGCTTTTGCATCTAATAGTAGAAGAATATCTGACTTTCTCTTTCTTTCTTTTTTCAAAGAATGATAATCCCTTTACAGGACAAAAGGGTATCACATTTTATACTTAATTAATATAAATAGAAGATTCACATTGTATTATTTTGACTAAATTTAAGAAAATTCTTCAAAGAATCACATAATTAATGAATTTCATTAATTTTTCTTCTTCCTGTTGATGACATCATTACTTATTTGGAATAGATCGGAAGTTATGAAATGAGGAAGTCAAGAATAAGGAGAAAATGAATGTGCATTAGATTATGAATTGTATTGTGGAATCAGTATTTTGATTCCGTAAGTTAGAAATCCGAATAATTTCCAAGAGTAACTTTAGGTAAACATGCAATAAAATTAGACTCTATGCGATTAATTTTCCATATTAAAATAATTCGATAACATAAGGGGGGCGTTTGTTTGCCCTCACTAAGTTGAACTGGACTGGACTGGACTAGCTATTAGTCTAATATTGTGTTTGTTCCATGCTGGGACTAACATTAATGAGACTAAAGGGGACTAGCATGGACAAAACCCTTCACTAAGAGGTCTTAGCGAGACCCCCCAATAACCATGGGACTAGCTAAGACTATCCTCTCTTTCTCGTCCTCGTCATGCTCAACGACCACTCTCGACAGACTCCTCGTCATCTCCGGTCACCTAGATCAATCATTAACTTTCCGACTCTCTTTCAGATCCATTTCACAACCAACTTTCATATAAAATATACCAAATTGAAGCTGGGAGTGACAAGATTACGATTTTACCTGAATCGAGGCCAAAATGTGGTCGAATGTGGCTGGAAAATGGCCTGGAAGTCTCGGCCTGTTTGGGCTTCTTCAAATCCATGACAGATTCGAGCATTCAAAGCTAAGATCTCGGTCCAGGGATGGTGATGAATTTTTTTGGTGGTGCTAACTTCATCCAATTTAACGAGGAAATGGTAGGAAAAAATGAAGAAAAAGATAAGATCATAATAAAATATTAATAATTTATATATTAAATAATATAATATTATAATTTGTTATTATCCAGCTTCTTAGTCCAATACTGTACCAAACGCTTCACTAAGTTAGTCCAGTTTAGTCTAGTCTAAGCCAGTCCAGCTTAGTCCTTGAAGCTAATCCAGTCCGAGATAGTCCGGCGCAACAAACGTCCCCAAGATGTTATACAATATGATAAGTAAAAGAACATTATTACACATAATCATATATGTATTTTATTAAACGAATGATTTAGACAAATTAATTTCACTTAAAGAGTTAGTGAGTGGCTATATTTACAAGGCGCAGAAGTTGGGAAGAAAGTGGCACGCATGGGACTAATGATAACGATGACGATATAGACAAAGTAAAGGCATTGAAGTTATAGTCGCGACTCGGGTACGTGGCATCTTTATCTTATTAGGACCACAATTCATTATCTAATCTCACATAAAATATGTTTAATTTATTGTTAATTAAGTGATGTTCCAACAAAATGAAGTTTGTGGAGAATGGGATTCCAATACAATTAAATTTTCACAGCTCACTTTGATTTGGATTTCACATGCTTCCGAATGTAAGGCCACTCTGGTCATTATGGATTATGCTAGTCTATATTGTGGGTGGTGTTACCCACACTCTCATTTTTATTTCTCACACACCTCGTTTAATTTCCAGTCATCAGATCAAATTAATTGAAGAAAATTAATGGACACAAGTTACAAGAATGATGGAACATCACTTGGCCGTACATACGATGCCAAAAAATGAATTCATTAGATTAATTGTAAGACAAGGATGTGGTATAGGATGTTTCCATTTGCAATTGAAGCTATTTCAAAACGTCCCTTCTGTGAGCTAGAAGGACACACATACTTTTCGGGAGAATTCAAGACATGACTTTCAGCCAATATATGAATGTTCTTTAACTATTTGAACTTTAAGAAGTTTCCCATAATTTACACTTTGTTTTTAGTTTTGCCCGCATAATCTCAAAACCTTTTTTGTGAAGCTCTCTATATATTGAGATTCTTAGAGCTGCACTTTTTAAGTTTTAGAATCTTTCATCAATTAGTTTCACAAGCAAATGGTGAAGCTCTGTTTATCATGATAGGGAAAGGTGCGTCAATAAAGAGTAACGTTTACCACATTTGGCGATTATATCTTTATAAACGTAAAGTTAAAACCCACTTGGATGAATAAATCTCACTTTATTGGATTTCGGATGAGTGAGAAACGTAATGTAATCGCTATATAATATTATGTGACTAAAACCCTTTTTTTTTTCGATGACAGAAAGAATAACCCTAATGATCCAGATCTGTCAGCAACTACAAGGCTTTAGGATAAAATCTACATGTGTAATCAATCATTTGCAAACTAAATATGTTAAGTAAACTCATGCGTTTACACCCGATTCTGTGAAGGTTTAAACCTAGGACATCGAAAATTACGACTTGTTCTTACTCACCTATGCCACTAGACCATTTGGGTTAAGGGTAATGCTATACGGAGACTAAATTTTTTTGTAAACTAAATGACATGAAAATCGATGATTGTATTATTACTTAAGTGTTGATTAACATTTTGATTTCTTATTGGTGACACATTATTTATTTTTCAAATTTAGTCTACCTAACATTACTCTTCAGATTTAATTAAATAGTTTAATCTTTTAAGGGTCGGTTTTCCTTCAAATAAAGAATTCAGGTTTAGCAAATAAAACACATTGTGCTTACTTGGGATTGTACTCTTGTGACGGCAAATGCTTCGTAATGTACGCTCCACAGGTAAAGATAAACGGGGTTTCATGCATGGCCTGTCTTTTATTCCCCCTGTGAACCGTATACCAAGCCTCTGTGTATGCATTGAGTTGTCTTTGGCAGAAACAAAGCGCATAAACATACAAACCCTATCGATTTGAATACAACTAAGGGAAGTTAACAGCAACTTATTTTAAGCAAATATCTGCGTAATTTAGTAATATATCATGGATAACTGCTAGCCGCGGCACACAGTATGTGACCTTTAACCTAATCTGTGATTTTTCTTCTTGTTTTTAACTGAAAATTTGTCACCTCAAAGAAACGAAATCCAGACGTGGAAAATGGGTTCCGGAGAAAGTTAATGTGAATGTGATGATGACGATCATTTCCAAGATTGTGGGGTGGCGTGTAAGAGTGACTTCAGGTTTTGAGCGGTTTCTTTTATGCAGGAGTGATTGACTTTTGCCGTCAATAGTTCCCTATCATTCTAGCTATTAAATTTTTAACAAATAATAGCGAAAATTATATATCCTTAAAATTCGTGCGTTAGAATTGGGGCTGATTTAAGATTGTAATAATTTAAAAAAGGAAAAATTCACATAAATGACTTATTTTCTTAATCTTGGAATCAAAATATGATTTTTCGAACATGCACAGAACATGCATATGATATGCGCAACAATAGAATAGAAATTATATTTTTCCTATCCTTGTAATGACTTAATTACCCTCGTGTATAAATAGATTATTTCTTCCAACCCAGTCAACATTTGCATGTTTCTCCGAAAATCTCTCACCCAATTCCTATGTCAAAGAACCCTAACCACCAAATCGTGGGGAAATGGCGAAGTTCGGATTTCTTCCCCAAATCATCATCTTCTTCCCCAAATTTGAAATCTCATTTAAAACCCATATGGGTCCATCTAGTTGTATTTAGCAAAATCTCACTGTATTTTGTGAAATCCTTCCAAATCTGGAACCCCAAATTCGAAATCCCATTATATCCCTTCGTCTACTTCTCCGTTGATTTCATCGGATTCGGGCTCGCCGTCGACATTTTGGGAAGACGGAATGTCATTGGAAACGACAATTTCTTACAGAAAATGACTCATTTACAGGGCTCGTCATCTTCTTCTGTGTGTTTAGTGAATGATTTAGGGAATGTCGTCGACGGTTTTTTATGCAATTTGTGTGCTTTTTTCATATCAGAACCTCTCTTTCTCTCCCTCTCCCGGTAATGTTATGTTAGTGCTTGACTGGAGAAATTGATCGATTTTTTTCTGATATTTCTTGCAATTTCTTAGATTTTTCTGAGGTTTATTGCAATATCTGAGATTTTTATTCTTTTGGGTGTGTGGTTTTGAATGTATTAATGGATTTCACCTGAGAAATTGGGATTGTGTTTTGACATTACAAACAGATGAATGCTAAAAAGCTACTGTATATACACGACATGCATATGACATACTATCAAATCTGAGTTCAACCCAAAAACCCAAAGCTCAAGCTCTCTCTCGACATCCCTCTCTTTTCCAATCAAAAAAGTGATGCAATGAGCTTAGAGTTTTTAAAATTTATTTGTGGGTATTTAAGTAATTTCAATTTTATAGATGGTGTGCATGGCATGTGAATGGTCGATTTGTCCTATTTTAGTTCCAAAATTAAGAAAATGAGTCATTTCTGTCAATTTCTCTTTAAAAGCAACTTATTATTAAAAAAAATCTAGAACATCAAATGTGTTTAGTAAAATTTAAAAAAAGAAAAAAAGTTTTTTTTTTTTTTTTTTTCTGAAAGCAGTTTTTTTTTTCCCTAAAAGCCCTTTTTCAAAAAAAGTTTTACGAAACACTCAACAACTTTATTTTACAGCTGTTTATTTGCACAGTACAATAGAAGCAGTTTTATTTTATTTTATTTAAAGTACAGCAATACCAAACTAGCCCCTAGTATTCTTCTAAAATAAAATACTTGCAACTTTGCATGATTTGCTAGGTTTACCTGGAATAATGATTAAATAGGTCCTTCTTATTCCATCCATTGCGTTTTGGTACCTTCCCCTCTCTTTAGTCTAGTTTTGAGTAGCGATATTACCTGGAAAACACAAGATGCATATGAACCACCTTATTTCTAGCTCATTATGAGGCTAAGTCCACTCCCTCTTCTTAGTATATAGATAATATCGTTTGTTCACAAAATAATAAATAATAAACACAAGAGGCATATAGTAAGTGAAAAATACATAAATGTATTATTTGGTGTCATGTAGCATTAAAAGCTATGGCCATTGGATGACCTGGATTCACAGGACTCCAAGAAAATCAATAATCTAATACTTGTAGCATTTAATACTACATATAGCATAGAAGAATTTTCCAAAAATATGATGAAAAATCAACCATTATTTAAAATTTTAAAATTTATTTATTTAAAGTGTTTACCATTTTCATTTGTTCAATAATATGTTAAAACTTTGTAGAATACGTAAATTTTATGTCTTGTTAGAAAAAGTATGGAAATTTCGTGTATTAACTATTAAGTGTCATGAAGACGAGTGCATACACATGTATATTTAAGTGTATAGTAGAGTTAATCTTAAAAATGCATGTATTTTAGTGAATCTGTTTGGACCCAAATTTACATCATCGGCCCGTGTAATTAAGGCCGTTGAGTAAACATAACTCCCAATCGTTGGATGGAAAGTGAAGATAATTTTGTTATTAATAAAGGACAATATTATGATTTTTATCATAATAATTATCTTTTAATATGAATTATCCTAGCATCTTTTTCAACTAGATAAATTGTCACATCCCGGCCCGGGACGGATCACTTCCCGGGCCCGCTCCACCACCGTAGCACGATATTGTCCGCTTTGGGCTTACCATTCCCTCACGGTTTTGTTTTTGGGAACTCACGAGCAACTTCCCAGTGAGTCACCCATCATGGGATTGCTCTAGCCCCCTTCTCGCTTAACTTCGGAGTTTCGATGGAACCCGAAGCTAGTGAGCTCCCAAAAGGCCTCGTGATAGGTAGGGATGGAAATATACATTTAAGGATCACTCCCCTGGGCGATGTGGGATGTCACAATCCACCCCCCTTGGGGGCCCGACGTCCTCGTCGGCACACCACAGTCAGGGTTAGGCTCTGATACCAAATTGTCACATCTCGGCCCGGGGCGGATCACTTCCCAGGCCCACTCCACCACCGTAGCACGATATTGTCCGCTTTGGGCTTACCATTCCTTCACGGTTTTGTTTTTGGGAACTCACGGACAACTTCCCAATGAGTCACCCATCATGGGATTGCTCTAGCCCCTTTCTCGCTTAACTTCGGAGTTCCGATGGAACCCGAAGCCAGTGAGCTCCCAAAAGGCCTCGTGCTAGGTAGGGATGGGAATATACATTTAAGGATCACTCCCCTGGGCGATGTGGGATGTCACAATCCACCCCCCTTGGGGGCCCGACGTCCTCATCAGCACACCACAGTCAGGGTTAGGCTCTGATACCAAATTGTCACATCCCGGCCAGGGGCGGATCACTTCCCGGGCCCGCTCCACCACCGTAGCACGATATTGTCCGCTTTGGGCTTACCATTCCCTCACGGTTTTATTTTTGGGAATTCATGAGCAACTTCCCAGTGGGTCACCCATCATGGGATTGCTCTAGCCCCCTTCTCGCTTAACTTCGGAGTTTCGATGGAACTCGAAGTCAGTGAGCTCCCAAAAGGCCTCGTGCTAGGTAGGGATGAGAATATACATTTAAGGATCACGGGATGAGAATATACATTTAAGGATCACTCCCCTGGGCGATGTGGGATGTCACATAAATAGGGTACGAATTATATCCCGAAGCAAGTGGTACAGTTTAAATTGAGTTGCGATGTGTGTGTACGTGTGGATTGGATATGCTGCAAGATGATATTAAAAATGATGACTTTGGTTGATAACGAGACAAGCCTAGAAAAGCTAGGTTTTTTGGTGGTGGTATAATGATGACCTAGGAAGCCTAGGTAGGCTAGGCTTTTCTTGGTTTTTTGCATAGTGATGGAAATATGAGTTTCTGCTGAAGGTTTTTTAATGAGATCAAAAACCTAGGTGGGCAAGGTTGCTGATGTGGTGTGGTAAAACCTAGATAGGCTGTTGCTTATCTAACTGACGAGTTTGAAAAGTCAAGGAACAAAATCAATTTGAAGGATATGCTTCAGTTCCACAAATTAGGATTGCAATAAGACTCTGCAAAATTATCTGCCCGCGCCACACAACATTTGCCTATAAATACAAACACATAAAATCAACGGATGCTAAAAGCATGATAAACAAACACATAATGAACGTCACAGTTAGGTCACTTTTCCTTGCAAACGGAAACAAAAAAATTAGGCCAAGTTTTAAAAGACTTCTTCATAAAAGAGAAGGCAATGAAACAAATAATGGAGCGATACTGGAAAACGAGACTAAAGGGACATGGCAGGCAATGAACAATGGACCCCAAAACCATTTTTGTGGATTCCAGTTGATCTTTTGACAATCAAAAGCACAAAATATTTCAACAAAACACCAAATCATAAACCCACACGCATATTCAACAATAGGGTTTCAAATCCTAATAAACCCTAACCCTAGAACAAGATTGTATCCAAACAAGAAAAATCATGAGAAAACATGTACAAGGTAAAAAGTTTTACCTTCAAGCTACTCCGTTTTTGGAGGAGAAGGTGCCGTCTCTGGAGAGGAGAGAGTAACATACAAAGTTGCTCAAAATTTCTATAGGTCTCACCTTGAAATCCTCCAAAATCCACCAATTCACAAATTTCTTCAATTTCAATTCGTTTTCCAATACACCTAAATTTTTAAAAACTTTCAAAAAGTCACAATTGAATACACCTAGATTTGTAGGATTTTTTTTTTTTTTTTTAAATAACCGATATTGTCTACACTATGGGGGAGGGGATAGGTCTCATAATGGGCTAGCAATATTGTGCTACAAATTTGCGTTTGGCTATAATCAGACCTAAAACCTCTCACTTACAAATGAAGAAGAATACCACTAGACCGTAGTACTAAGTGGCAGATTTATAGAAATTTTTAAAAAGTCTCTAGAAATCTCAATTGAATACACCTATATTTCTAGAGACTTAAAAGTGTTTAGAATTCTCAATTGAATACACCTAAACTTTTATGAAGCCTTTTAAATTCCGAATTGAATACACCTGAAAGTATTAGTTCCCTAAATGACACACCTCGGCCAGCTCGCCTTGATTTCGGTCGGGGAATTGTCACATCTCGACCCGGGCCCCCACCACAATCCGGGCTCGACTTTACCGTAGTACGATATTGTCCACTTTGGGCCCCGACCACGTCCTCACGATTTTGTTTTTGGGAACCCACACGACAACTTCCCAGTGGGTCACCCATCATGGGATTGCTCTCGCGCTACTCGCTTAACTTCGGAGTTCCTATGGAACTCGAAGCCAGTGAGCTCCCAAAAGGCCTTGTGCTAGGTAGAGATGAGAATATACATATAAGGCTTACAGGATCCACTCCCCTAGGCGATGTGGGATGTCACAATCCACCCCCATTAGGGGCCCGATGTCCTCGTCGGCACACCACAACCAGGGTTAGGCTCTGATACCAAATTGTCACAACCTGACCTAGGCCCCCACCACAACTCGGGCTCAACTTCACCGTAGCACGATATTGTCTGCTTTGGGCTCTGACCACACCCTCACGATTTTGTTTTTGGAAACTCACACGAGAACTTCTCAGTGGGTCACCCATCATGGGATTGCTCTCGCGTGCTATTCGCTTAACTTCAGAGTTCCTACGGAACTCAAAGCCAGTGAACTCTCAAAATGGCTCGTGCTAGGTAGAGATGGGAATGTACATATAAGGCTTACAGGATCCACTACCCTGGACGATGTGGGATGTCACACTAAAACTCTCTCAGTATCCCGATTGAATACACCGTTCTCAAATTCTTTAAAGCAAATTCCTAATTGAATACACCTAGATTGTCATAAACTTCTTTAAAATCCTAATTAAATACACCTGAATTTCTAAGAATTTTAATAATCTATCTTAAAACCTTGATTGAATATAGGTTGAATTTCAAGTAATCATTTAAAATCCTAATTAAATACCCCTATACTCATTAAAATAAAAAATAAATAAAAACTAAAAAAACTAAAATCCTTCAAAATCTAATGGACGCCCTTAAAAATGAGAAATGTTAAAGCTTTTTCTCATCCTAGCTAGCCTAGGTAATCAAGTATCTCCATGCATGAAAGTAAGATAAAGGTTTCTCGACTCAAACGGAGATTGGCCGTCATTAACAATTTACATGAAAATAAGCAAAATGTATTTCTTAGGAAGATGCACGGTAACTATACTGCATATAATATACATTAAATATAATGAATCTTATGGATTAAGGGCATGTTTGCTTGAAAGGAATGAAATTGTAAGAAATAGTTATCATTCTTATTTATGCGTTTACTAAGATCTTGAAAATGTGTACTAAAAAAGACCTATAAAGTTAATAAATAAGTGGATCCCATATTGATTATGGTATGACATACTCGAAATGTCAAGGTATGGTGTCGGAACTAAATTCAAGCACAGCTGCATGTGGTGGAAGATGTACAAATTTGTTTACCTGTATAACAAACAATCGTAAACAGCCAAAGATGGGGGGAGGTGTGTTGGATGACTGTTTTTATACCATCAAGAATGAGACCTTTTAGGTTAAGGAATCTGCATGCAACCGAGATAATCCAAAGGAGATCTAGAGAGTAAATATTGTATCCTCTTAGTAGTGTGATTACTTTTGATGCACGTCAATCCCGATAAACATCTTCGGATCTCCTTCTTTGTCTTTACCAAAACTCCCAAATCTTTTACTCAGGAAAAAGTTTAGATACTTTTATGGATTACTTGCTTCTTCAACCTTTGTCTCTTCGATTCATTAATCTCCCTCAATATGAGCCCCCGATGGCCAGAGTACGCAGCAAGGAAGAAGGAGAAACCTTAGCTCACAGTTGCCAGCATTTTCTGATTGATGCACCATTGGGTGGGAAGCTAGCCACAACGTCCAAAGTGCCTTGCCTACCCCTTGTAACCCTGAACGTCCATGTACCAGGATTCACCCTTGGTACTTGGATTTGGGGCTAAAATTTCCTCTTTCCCCTTTTCTGAAACAAGTCTTGAATTGCTACATGGTTGGCATCTGCGACGCATGCATCCTTTTGCATTATCACCTGCTTCGAACTCTTGAACAAGTGGTACGGAGCAGACCTCGGTATCCAGGAATTTCGTATGCTTTACACCATGTGGAAGAGTGTCAATCCTCGTTCATTCTTTCAATCTCGGGTAAGTGTTAGATGGCCTGCCTACATCTCTGACTTGCCTCGCCATGACAAATACTGGTACAAAGATGTCTTGGTTGTCGAAGGTGAATGGGAAGGTGACATTTTTGGGCCCCGAGTTTGAAATATTCCCTCCGCCTGTCTTCGATGTAATAGTGATTTAGAAGGTATTGTCAGTGCAATCCTCAGCTGATTAACAAGGCTTTAAGGTCATTCCCGTTGATCATCATAACTGGAAGTGGCTTATTGCTCCAGAAAGACACAGAGAGCATGAAAGGGATGTCATGTAGACCACTGCTCCAACCACCCATATTTCGGATTTAGCATTGGTTGATGCAAGGGCAGCCGAGGATGGGAGAGACATGGTGAAGACTCCAGAAGTCCTTAAAACCAAGAAAAAGCTTAAGGTAACGCTGAGCCTCCCAAGAAAAAGCTTAACATTGTGGGGAGTTCTGGCGTTTCTCAGAGGTAAATTGATAAAGTGCTTGAGATCCAGGATCCACCCCTTTCGGGCTAGGATTGATTGATGCAGAGTAGTAGTAGGTGATGGCGAGGGCTTTGTCGAGGCACCTGGAATCCAGGTTCCTTTGGCCGTTGAGCAAGAGCAGCAACCGAGTGATCCTGCCCCTACTCCTGATCAAGGGTTAGTATCTGAACAACCTCATGCTCCTATTTCCGGGGGCAAACCAATAATAAGTGGCTGCGTCGGACTTGGTCCATCATTTGCCGGAGCGTCAAGTTCTTCTGATGCGGTCGCTAGAGAAGCTCCCTCTCTAGTGGTAATCAAGCTTGTCTACGACTGTGAGGTGCTTCCCTTGAATGTGAGCGGTCTTCACAACGTGAAGCATGGTCGTTCGACTATTATTTTGAGGAGGTAGCTTTAGAGTTTGGCCATGAGGTGAGAAATTGTTACCATAGCCGATACGCGGTGAGTTCTTTTCTGTTCAATACTCAACGTTTCGTTTAGATTACCATCTTGTTTTTCACAAATACACTCAATCAGGCAAATGCTTGGACGGAGGCTGAACTCCAGAGCCAGACGGTGAAGATTTATAAGGTGGAGGCGACTTATAAGAATGAGCTTGGCAACAAAACTAAGATAGAGAGGCGGCTGCAAGGAAAAAAGTGCGGAGCTGGAAAAGCTTTTGGCCACCGTGAGGAGAGCGGATGTTGGCAGCGGAAGGGGAACTGCGCGGTGAGGAGAGCGGATGCTGGCAGCGGAACAGAGCAGATGGCAAATTTTGTAATTGGTTTCTAATCTTGTAGTTCAAACATAATGCAAGATAGCAGTGGCAATAGTGTTTTATTGCACATCTGCAATGAATGCAAACACGATTGATTAATCTAATCCGACGAGAGAAAAATGACGACTTTTAATTAATCAAACTCTACCAACCGCGTCAATCGAACAGCTACAATTGTGCTACAAACTGCGTTAGCGTCACATTGTAGAAAGAATCGTAAACCCTAGATATAGATAGAGAAATGTTTTTCTTGCAAGACAGGTCATATACCATGCAAAAATATCTAACAAAAGATTTGACAATTGGATCACCAATGCAGTTAAATTCTTTAGCTAAATCTCTCATTTTCTCACAGCCAGTGAATTTTTCTGCAAGTACAACAAAAACCCTTCTTCCAAACTATATGTACTCCACTTTTGCTCAGGTAATACACAACCAGTTTTTCTTTTTAGTTGCTAAGATCATAAAAGATCAGGAGAAACCCGAAAATTCCCAACCTATTTGCGTGTCAATTAGTTCTACTAAGAAACCGAATGCCTCCTATTTCTGGAAGGTGTGGATTTCGCCTCTTCAGGATTAGCAGAACCAAGACTCTCGGATGAATCAGAGCCACTGTTCTCACCTTGTACCCCTTTGCTTGACCAAAGCTTTGCAAAAATCTTCTTCGACTTGAGCAACCCTCTCATTTTACTTACCGCCGCCTTGTCAACACTGCTTTTGCCGTCCCCATTCCTGTTGCACACTCCCACACCGCTGCTCAACCTTAAGGAAGCTAGCTCTCCCCTTAGGGCCCTAAGCTCCTCAGCTGACGCTACTGCATCCCAATCCTCCTCCGTGTTGGTTGTTGCAGATCTTGAGCTCCCATGGGACCCACTGTTTAAATCCTTCATTCCTTTAGGTAGGTCTGGAGTGCTGCTGCCTGATGAAGCAGCAGCCCTGACTTGCTCAAAAAAGAGTACCTGCACAACTACACGCAACGGGAGTCTCTCATTTTGCACCGCATGCATGCACGCATCAACTGACAGCTTTTTGCAGTCCATCAGCTTGCATATCCTCTTCCTCTCACTCTTGCTGATCCCTGGGTGCTCCTGCAACAAAGATGGCCAAAGTGTGAAACGCATATCCCCACCAACACTAACAAGATACAACACAGACGCACTGTGGAAAACAGAAACTTTATGGCATGAACATATTCCAGCATCGACTAAAATACAACAGAACAGAAAATTGGAAGCCACTTGTTTGCACTGTAACATGAAAAACTTGCATGACATCATAAAAGGCCCCAACTTTTTGTCAATCAAATAAAATGTACAATAGCCCTTACCTTAAGGTACATGTCAATGGCTCGGTAAAGTCCGTCATGAGAAGGTAGAGAGAAACCTCTCACCATCTCCGCAAGATCAACAAACTTCGACAAGGGGAGGTTGGGATCCTTAGATATTTCAGCAAGATACCCATCTATCAGTTTTGCCACCATCAGCTTGGAAGCATCCAACAAAATTCCTGGCCTTCTCACTTCCTGAAGTTGATTGCCCTCTTCTAATGATTCAATCTCTGGACTTTGACCTTGCCTTAGAAACTCTTCTACTATTTTTTGGACTACAGTAACATCATAAACTATTGGTTCTCCTTCCGCTGCTCGTATCAAAAGATCATTTACAGAAGCCTCCTCCAGTTGCTGCCCTATTCTCCTTACCAGCTCTCCCTTAGTCGTGTCTCCAGAATCCACAAATATAGCTGCTTTCAACATTTTGAGCAAGAAACTACAAGAGACAGTGCCTTTCTCTTCAGGCAACAGCCAGACAATTGCATCCACTGCTGATCGATGCTTTGTCATATCTCCACCCTGGATCATACCTTTGCTGAAACCTGGCAGCCTTCTGTATGCATAAGCTTTCAAGGCCTCTCCTATTACTTCACCAGATAGTACCCCTTTGGTTTTAATATTGGCTAGAACACGCTTGTATAAATCAATCTCAAGCTCACACAATTCTTCAACCCACCAGTCTTTTGGAACTGGACGATTTCTTACACCATTCCCATTTTCCTCTTGGATCTTCTTCCGATTATAGGTATAGGACCAGTCAACTTTTGAAATATCCATGCAGGCCTTAGTAGTGATAGAGTCAATGCCATGGCTGACCAACTTCAGTTCCTCAGATATTGGTAAAAGAGACTTCGTAGTCTGAAGAACAATGATGGAATCCTTCCAGCTCCGGAAAATGCTAGAGCTAAGGAAGACATCAATCTTGTAAATGAGATTTCCTTTCTCAATAGACTCATGCATCCCCAGATACTCAGCAGCACAGCGAGACACAACAACATTGTAAGCGTTGAGGGTGACAGTCATGCCATAACAAAACTTCGCACATATCTCAAAGGCAGCAGGGCCACCAGGAATGTCAGAAATGTAAATTTCACCAGTGTTTGATTCATTAGAGTTTGCAACCAACTTCTGTAAGCGGGCACTCTTTGATAGAAGAGGAAACTGCATAAAACATTATTACTTCGATCAGTATCACAAAACATGTATCTGTAGATATACAGCAGATTTTCACATAAAATTTGAAAATGAAAAGAGTTGTCTTGAGAATCGAGATAAGTTTGCCAAGACTCTAGCATCTATTGAATTTAAAAGCTATATCTATAAGGATCAGCATCTATATTTATCAATGCTATGTTGGTCTCTGGAAAATCATAATAATTCCTCAAGTGATAAGGAATTTGTCGAGTATCAACAAAGTGGTCCTTAATTAATGTTAACTAGTCATATCCCGTAAATGTTCAGTTTATTTATATGAAACAAGTTGAGTACATGCAAATTACTTATAAGCATTACACCTCTTCTATCAATATCATAATCATTATAGCTAAACGCATCTGGATCTGTTCTGGTTGCTTTAAAACATGAGTACTATAAAAAAATTCTCAACTATAGATCCCTCCACTTGAAAATGCATCAAGAAAAGTAACAGGGGACCCGTTTATTTCACCAATAAATGAAAATTACAAGAGGAAACGGTTATTGGCAATCCTGATACAAGATACCGTACACAGAAAAATGGACCAGATGATTACCTTATGTAGGTAAAACTTTGAATCTCCAACATTAACAATGATGTCTGTTGCCAAATCAGTTGCGACATACCTTGCATATAAGAATATTTTTGTAATGTTAGCAAGGACTCTGAATATAAAAGAGTACTAATACGAAGACCTGCATACTAACACATTCAGAGCTCGCAATGAGCAATTGGAAATCAACCTTTTTTTCTTTTTGAAACATTTTCTTTCCGGAAGCCCACAAATTTCTCCTATAGGATTTAAGATTGGCTTGAAAATCCCTCATTCAAAAGACTGATAGGCTATGGTGCAGTGACCTCATTATACAAAAAATACAACTCATACCCTGCATCCGTCTTTCTTTTATCATAACATCGCTTTAGCAAGAGATTTAATTTGATTAGTATTTCTACATTTTGTTTACATTAGACACAACTTTGTCATTTCTGACAATATTATCCTGGTTTAGTATAACTTATTAGCTCACAGCCTCTTGCATCCTTAAATTAACGAACAATAGTTTATGTACATGTGAATAACAAATGCTGTGTGGTGATCTACTTATAAGAGCTACAATAGCCAAAATTTTCTAATTAACAGAAAACCATTTAAAAGGTATGCAAAGGAATCATACTTTGAGGTTTATGCAATCGGAAGTACTATGCATGAAACACAATAGCGAAAAACATGATTCAAATTAATAACTGAGGTAAGAGGTAGAACACAGTTTACAAAGAAGGGGATACAAGATCTCACCTAACATTATTTCCATCAGTTTGAAAAGAATCCGGCTTCGATCCAAGTTTCATAAACTTCATCTTGACAACCCAACGGTCTGCTCCTCTACTTCCTCGAAACAAAACTACCCCACTACTCAACCTGTCCCTGCTTGATCAAATACTTCACACCAAGACCACCACACAAACCCAATAAGAATGCATCTCTATCGAGGAAGAGTTGCTCGAAATGGAAAGGAAGACTCGAGAAGTGGGGACCAGAGAATCCAACTTCCTGAGCTCCAAGAGAGAAAAGAAGGATCTCAAAGAGAGGGGGGAGGTTATATCTATGAAAGGCGGGGTATGACCGAATCTTGACAGGGACCAAGGCAGTGTAAGAGAGAGAAAGATAGGGAAAGAGAAGATGGGGTTTGTGCAATTATTTAAAAAAAGGTTCTCTTGAATGGCAAGAGAGCCAAAGAAGATGGTGTTTCCTTGGTCGGCGGCAAAGCCCACGGAGTCCGGGCGCACCAAGTCAGCCGAGGGGACATAACCAACAGACTCTTAAACACTAAACAATTATCATACACCAGAGACACTCACAAGCACAAATCTGACTCCACCACACTCCCCCACTATTTCTTAATCTTTCTCTTCTGATTACTCTGTTTCTTTGTTTTCCTTTTTTAAAAGCTAATTAAAGATTCATGCCACCAAGACCTCTTTGGACGCCTTTAAAGCTTCAAGTTCCAAACCCAACATGTACACATCAACAACACCTATTTTCTAGATTATTTTTTTACCCTTCAAGTTTGAAAACCTGCAACTGAAAACAGCATCTCGGTATCAGTTGAAGAAACCACCAAAACGGTAGACAACAAGCATCTCTTTTTATTTGGGCAAAGCATGGGAATAAATGAGCAAAAGATCACACACAAATTATAAAGTTATTATAGTAATGGACAACCAAACATCAACTTACCAACAAAAATAAAATTATTACAAAATTGGGCTCAAATCTGAGGAATCTACCAGAATATTATCATGGAAAATCTAGTTAAATAACGAGGCAAAAGATCATATATCATGTTGCTAAAGTACAAAGCTTTAAAACCCCACATGAAGAAATAAGCAAAGAATCTCAAGGGGCATAAAGAAATAGGGAAATAATCAAAAGGAAAGACCCCCCAAAATCCACTCTCCGTGTAAAACCCCACAAAAACCATGACCCCATTTCATCAAATCTACAGAGCTATACAAAAACTACCAACAAATATCACCCACTTGCAATTTGAAAACAGAAAAAAACCCAGTTCATGTTTGAGTGCAATCAGCCAACACCAAGCCTAAAAACCCCAAAAGAAAAACCAGAACCACAGAAAGTGGAGATAGAGAGGGACTCACCCAAAATCTTACACCATCTATTCAAGTTTTTTGCTTGAGGAATCAGGAGGAGATTTCAGCGCTCAGAGGAACAGTAACAAGAGACCAAAGGGAGAGGCTTTTGTATGGTGCTGCTGCTGCTGCAGCACAAGCATTCAATTCTTGAGAACCAAACCCACCACCAAACAAACTTCCACGCAAGTCAGGAAAACAAGAACCAAAAGGGCAACAAAAAAAAAAAACAAAAAAACACGAAACTCAAAAGCACCCAGCTGTTTAGTACCACTGAGTTCCAAAATCTAAAGTTTCCCCGTCTCCCAAAATACTGAAATAAAACTACCCAAGTGCGAAAAAAGCAAACTTGATAATACCAAATGCATGATTCAGTCCTCAGAAATACTACCACTTTTCCCTTTAGCACGCAGAAAATGTTTTTCCTTTTCCCATTCTTTTCAGTTTTGCCCTACTTTAATTTTGGTGAGAAAAGAAAGTAGAGAGAGATTCATTGAGTTTTTGGGGGTTGCATAATTAACACACTCACTCACCTTGCTCGCTCACTCACCACCTTGCACAGTAAAGCACGCCAAAACTGACAACTCTCTCTGCTTTTTTTGCTGCCCCCATAACGCGGACTCCTCTTTATTAAATGACCCTTGCGCCCTAAAACTAATCCCGCAATGGCCATAACTTGCGTAGTGGATGTGTGTGGTCTATCACGGTGTATCCGTACCATACAATTTTCTTTATGTGTTCATGTCTATATCATACAATTTCTTTTGTTTATCATGCGTTCGTGTTCATGGTGAATGTGATGGTGATTGCATTAGAAATTCAATGGTCATGTTCTAAAGGTGGCTTGTTACATGTCACCATTTAATTTGGCTAAACTTTAAGTTGCCAGACAACTAAAAATGGATGTCTTTTAATTAAATGGAAATAAATTTTCACACTTTACCAAAAAATACAGAATGACATTCTAAGATTCATATCGCTGACTCCACTTAATTAATAGGAAAAGGTTTTGTTGTTGTACCAAAAAAATGAGAATGGATTATACTTATCTTGCTAATTGGAAATTAATTATACACTTAGCTTGTTATTGAAGTTCTCAATTCCAAAGGGGTGCATTGCACATACAAGTTAAGTAAATGACAAGTTTGTCCTGCAATGCGAACAATATCAAAGTTTTGGAAAACTGGTGTGGTGTGAGCTAAAGAGCCTCTAATGGATTGGTGAATGAAAGCTTAAGAAGAAATATGAGTTCCAGAGAACTTATGTATGATTTATAGGTTATTTGTATGTACCTTTAATAATGATTGGGCTTGGTTTCTTATTTTGTTTTTAGTTAATTCGTTGAATTCGGTACAATTATTCAAAATTTTATTGAAAGATTAGATTTATTATCTCATGTTTGCTTTTCATGAAAAAATACCAAATTGGAAGTGAAGTGTTTCTTCAAACAATAAGGAGTTGGATCAAATATTTAATTAAATTAAATAAAGGGTGGTGCTATTCACAAATCCTTTATTATATTTCACACTCCTCTATTAATTTTTCTCATTTAGTCTTTTTCAATTCATTCGATCTAATGGTCAGAACTTAAGAGGGTGTGTGGAAGTTAAAAAAGAGATGTGGGGATATCACCACGCTAAATGAAATTGAGCATGTTTCCCATCTCTTCTTGAGAAACAAGTAGGCTATGCAAAATTGTGCTCAAATCCATATGCGACAATTCCGCCAAAATCTCTTCTTTAGTTGGGAGAAAAATCCGAACAAATCGGATTTCTTCAAGAACATATTGAGAGAGAATTTGTGAGACAATGTGTGATCGTTAAATCGGTTTTTAGCAATGGACGACAAATTTCATGTCATTGTTCAACATTGTGTAAAAAATTATCAAAATGTGCGAATTTTTTATCTTCAATTATGTTTGTTATGTAAACAAAAATTGAGAATTTATGAGAAAATTACTAATAGTTTTCAAGTCATTGTTGGATAGTGACCTTGAGACTGAAAAATTTTATTGCTCGGTTGGAGAACTGGATAGGAAGTTTTTCAAGTCATTGTTGGACAGTGACCTTAAGACTAAAAAATTTTATTGCTCGGTTGGAGAGCGTGATAGGATTGAGTAGCAATCATATAATCATTTTGAATTACAATAGTAGTGTCACATCCCGGCCCGGGCCTAGTGTAAATTAGCTAGCTTGGTTCTTAGTTATTCACATTTCTTTATATCATTATCATTTCCGCACAACGCACATGGCTACGTCACCCTCACATGACGGCCAGCACGCCTTGATTTCCGTCGAGATGTGTCAAGTAGTTATTCTTTTGATTGACTTTTTTATTTGTACCTAAACTAAACATATTTTAGATAATTTAGTTTAGCTAAAAGTTTTTGTAGAGTTGATATTTAAATGAAAAAAAAATTCAATTTAATAGAAAATTCTAGGGATATCATATTTTTAGACTATATATTGTAGATCACATGGTATGGTGGCTGGTGGTTGGATTCGTTCTGTAATGATTTAAAGAAAAAAAAAATCCAACAATCAACTGCAACATCATGTGGTTTACAAGTTACGGTTCAAGTATGGTCTCTCCCAAATTTAAAATGAGTAATGATAGGGAAACCACATATTTATATACCACATAATATGGCAAGTGATATGTACAAGTCATGTTTATTAATCAATTTATCATATTGGATAGTGATAGAAATTCATTAATTGATGTGACATGTATTATACAAATGTAGTCTCCCTAACATTTTTTATGTAAAATACAAAAACTTTATAAAAAAAAATTATGATAAAAATTAAACTTTTATGTGGGAAATGGAGATCCAAATTAATTTGGGGACTGTTACAAGCAAGTAAGAGAAATACCAATTGATCACTAGGAAAATTTATATTTTTGGATTTGTATGATGTTAATTATATAGAATTTCCATCTCTTGAGGAATTATTCTACCATCCCACTTGTATTTTAATATTTCTTTTGGGGTCTTGAATAGTGTGTTTCATTTGTATACATGTTCACGCAGGTGCTGCCAACTGAGTTCCATGTGAGCAAAAGATTAAAGGAATCAACTCAGTCTCTGATAGGTTTCACGCCAAGGCCATATTCAATGAAACTACGGACGTATATAAGATAGATTGAACATAAATACATCTTCTATGCGGCCGTAATGTATAGTTTGATCTAAGTAGAGTAATGTGATGTTCTACCATCAAACTTATATCGTCATACAAATTTTTATATCATGATATTGTAATCTGAGTCATCAATGTTTGTGTTAAAAATAATGTTATCAGAAAGTAATGTCATATCTTCTTTTTCATATATCATGAGAAGAATATTATATTGTAAGCTGTGTATTTAATTACAGCTTCAGACAAAAAATCAATCAAAAAATTGTGTGTATAAAAATGTATATAACAAATCCTAGCACAATTAGCAGATACATTTAGCTGGTATTTGGCAATCTGTATGATCTTTTGGCCGTCAATATTTAAGGAATCACATTACCATGTGAAGAAACTAAGAATTTCTATTAGAAAGTGATATATTTACACCGACGATCCTCATCCTTTTACAAATGGTGTTTTTGAGGAAATGATACAACAGAAGATGTCCATGCCCACAGTGTTCTTTATTGGATATTAGCCAAAAGTAAAGGTAAGAGCAATACATGCATGCATGTGTGAAAAGTAAGGATATCGCGACGGAAATGACTAAAAAGGGCAGACTTGAAATACTAAGATGACAGAAATTAAGATTGCTCAAGAATTGGTATGAACAGATACCACATGGATCACTATATGGATGTAAAAAAAATATTGAGAAAATACTATCTTTTTTTCTTGATATACAAGCAATATTAGTGGATGGAAGAATCAAATACATGACTTTGAGTACAAGCCTCTTAAACTACATACTCCTTACAAGAATTAGTTAGGGCAAGTTTGGAATTGTTTGTAGAAGGGCAAGAACAAAAAAAACACTTTCTAATATCCAAAACACTTTGATTGTGTTTGGCAGAAAAATTTAAAGGCATTTATGACCCAAAAAAGTGCGTTGAGGGATATTGTTTTTTCAAGAAGCACTTGAATTTCAATAAAACATCAACGTGTTTATAATAAAGCATTTCTGTCACTGTTTGTGAGCATAAATACTTTTAAGATAAACAATCGCAAATGAACTTGTAGCTAATTAAACATAACTTATCAATTAGAATTTTAATTGGTTGTAGTTGAGCCATGTATTAACCAATTCAATATCACTATGGTATTGACACACCTCGACCGGAGTCGAGGCGTGCTGGCCGTCACATGAAAGTGACGTAGCCAAGAGTGCAAAAGAAGTAATTAAAAATGTGAACAAATTAAAACCAAAATTAAACTTATTTAAACTAGGAATAAGTGAGTATGTAGAAGTGGTCAAACCCATATTATAAATGTTCAGAGCATAGATAACATAAAGGTGCAGTCGAACTGATTAAGTACTAAATATACAACCACAGAGAAAATATCCCTACATAATTTGATGGAGTGTCAGAACCGCCGGGTAATCCTCATGTGCCACAAAGGAAAACAACCATCTAGGACCTGGAGGGGCAAAAAACAAAAGGGTGAGTGGGCAAAAACAAAGCTTAAGAAAACACATTTCTCTTTTCTGAAAGTAATAACCCCTTATTGTAAAACCCGTATAATTTCCAGAAAATAATACTACAAAAGTACGAAAATGAATGCATGAGTGCAGTGAAAGCAGAAGCATGCCATGCCACAATATCTCAGCAAATACTAAGTGTAAGCCAGGCATGAAAGCAGTCTAAACTAGCATGCCTGTCGGAGTCACCTAATGTGACCTATATGACTGGACTTATTGCCCATCAATCTATGCTTGTACACGAGTCGGAGTCACTTAGTGTGACCTGTATGATAGGGCTAGGTGTAAATATGTACGCTCTAGTGCTACGATCACGTGATAGCTAGCGATAATCGTGGGTCACCTACAAGTCGAAACTGTCTAATGCAGTCTGTACGACAGGGCTGGCACCAAACTTGGATCTAAGGTGAACATGTGATGCGAGGGGTGAACATCACGTGAAGGATTGTGTCCTAGCCCAAGGCGGAAGCACTAACACCAAGGTACAACAATGATGAACTCTAAATGAATATATGCATGCTTAATCAATACAACCATTTCAATCCCATAATAACTCACCTGAACTTACCTGTGCCTCCGTAGGATCATTTGGCATGATCACAAATCTCATCACAATGCAATATTTAAGTATAACACATTTAATTCATGGCATCCTATGCATAATCAATTTAAAACATTTCTGAAAACCTCAAGGTGTGTGTGTGTGTATATAAAAACAAATGCCCACTCACTGATATGTTAAAGGATCGTAGCCCCCCTAGCCTCGCTTGTCTGCGCTCGTCCTCGGGGTAAATCTCTCTCTCTCTCTCTCTCTCCCTCTCTTATACCCTTATATCCTTTCTACCTCAGTATATATAAATAAAATACACATGGTGCAGACTGTTGTATCGTTACAAATACTATATGCTGCATAAAAATTAAACCAAAAAAAATCTCTTCTGAAATAAAAACTAGGGTTCCTTACAGAATACTTGATTCCTTCTACTTTAAGCTGGTTAATGGAATATCATTTCTCAAAGGTTATGGGGGTTTGAATTTGCAGAAAGTCACCGTGTGGTGGGGGTTCTTCGATAAGGATTTGTCAACAGCTTGTCGTCACGCGGATGGTTTGGAATGGTCCTACGTGCATTGCCTAATGTTACAAGCATTATCAGAATCTATAAAGAATATGTTTATATCATATCACAAAGCTTGTGGTCATATACTATAGTTTAAGGAACTCGGGTCCCCTAGCTCTTTTGATTGCCTACTTTGACCTAGAACATGAATTGGGTAGTTGTTTGATATGCTTGTCTCCCTCATTTGCATATATGCTTTTGATATGGCAAAAGATTACTTCCCGCGATTTGTGTGGAGAGGAGAGACCCCTTATACATTCAATAAATCATCATAGCATGGTCTTCTAGAGATGCCTATTGTCCATATACTAATGGAAAGGAACCTTGCTATAATATCAACGTGAAATTGATAATCGTTGATTGATGAACGCATATGTGATTTTCAATCACTCATGCACGAATATCATGTAGTCATCTTGAGCAATTGATGGTCGTGGATATGTGTATATCAAACATTTTATAGGACCTACATTAACCTAAATAATCATCATTACTTATGTAAGCATGAGCTATTAATGGGAATAAGTGAAAATCATTGATCTGTTTATTAAATCTTTTGTGTATTAAATCTATTTTAAAGCTCACATTAATCAACGACTGTTATCGATTCATGTACAGTAGGATATCAATAAATAAATAAAAATAAAAAAACTGACTAATCAATGATTGTTACTTACATGGACCGGTTATTCACACACATGTAAATGATATCCATGACAACGAAATCTATATATCAGAGCCAACCTCAGAGGGACAATATAGCAAGTACTGAAGATGGAGGATTTTTATATATGCCTAAAGTTGAAGATATGCATACAGATTGCAATCGTATTAGCATATCTGGCTACTTGTACTTTTGTCTTTGGACCTAATTAAATGGTGATCACATTTACAACTCACCAATATAATGTCCCATTTGTGGCAAATCTGGATGCACTGCTATCGGTAGTCTTAACACGGTGCACATGACCACCATGCAATGCCGAGTATTTTCTGTCTAATTAAGTAAAAATTGATTTGAAAGATTACTACTGCATTTCCTTAATCACGTCCAAGTTTTGGCATTTAAACAAAATCCTAATCATGACAGCCATTGGGTTTTTATGCGTCGGCACACAATCAATCGAAGGATAGCATGCGTCATAGTTGAAGAAGACTGTCACTGGATTATCTAATTAGTCCTAATTATGCTACGTACATATAACTTTAATTTATAAATATCAAGCTTGAAGAAATGAATCAGAAACATGGTCAGGACCACAACTGTGGTAGCTTAAGCATCTTTCCCATGTTTCCGCGTGATTTACGAATAGGAAAAATGAAGCTAATTAATAAGGGCCAACCTATTAAAAAGTAAGGAAAAGTACAAATGCAGAACCAAATTCTTAATTTAAGATGTGATTAGTTCCTAGTTTTCAAGTTTAATTAAGCAGTACTGTAGTCGGAGGAAAGCTAATTAGTTATGTTAGTAAAACAACTTGGCACCTAATGGGAGTTAGTTTATAGGCTAATTAGGTTTTGAGGCAAAACAATTAGGCACCCAATGGGAATTAGTTTATAGGCTTATTTGGTTAATATGGGCGGAAATACTAGGAATCCAACGGGAATTAGTTTATGCTCTTAATAATTAAATTCTCCATCCAACCACTCCAAGACACTACTACATAAAATAGTTATCGCGACAAGCAATAAATCGTCGAGTAAATAAGAAATTCGCCGCCTAAAATTATATACGACGAAAACTTCGTCGTCCCAAGTTGGTCGCACAAGGCTCATAAAGGAAGGTATTGCGCAACGAAAAGAAACACTTCGTTGCACAAACAGTACACGACGAAAAACTACATCGTCGCTTCAAATTAATAGGCGCAAAGGCAATTCGTCATATATACCTGTGAGCACGATGAAACTAAACTCATCACATGAAGATTAGATGGACAAAAGGTTTCGTGGTGCAAGGCGGAAACGACGAAGAAATTCTTCGTCGCATAAAGTTTTAAGGGACAAAGGTTTCTTACGCAACGAAGTATGAGGTCATCGTGTAAAACAAATAGGGACGAAGATTATTCAACGCATATCTGTATTCGCGACAAAATAGGACCGGTCACATATAGATTAGAGGGACAAAGGGTTTTGTGCTGCAAGAACAGAGTGACGAAGAGATCCATCATCGCAACGATGAATTATTGCGTCGCACAAACCCCTTTTTTTTTTCTTTTTTTTTTTGAAATTGTTTATAATCTAAATTTCAAAACAAAATAATTTTGTTTGGTTAAATTTAATTGAGAATAGAAATTGATGAAGAAGAATATTAATTTAATGTGCAAATGTGGAAAATTTTTAAATGTGCAAATGTTTAATAAAAAAAAACTACAATAAAAATTCATCAGATTCAACTTCTACAATCGGCTGTGTTGGGTTGGGGCCTGGGTGTTCGAAGTAGTAGGAGGAGGTGTAGCGGCGAGGATGTTGAAGCCGGACAGTTGAAACACAGCGATGATCTGGGCCATCTTAGACTCTTGGGCAGCAATATGAGCTTCTTGGGTGGCGATGTGGGTAGACTGCGTCGCAATGTGCTTATGTTGGACTTCCACCTGCTGCTCGAGTTCCCCTACTTTCTTCGTCAATGATGCGACTTGTCCCAAGGTAGAGGTGGAAGAAGAGGCTCCCATCTCACGATGGCGGGCATTTCCCATACCCCGATACACCTTCTCCAGCCTAAGACCGAGTCTCTGGTCAAAGGTGTCCTTCATGATACGGAGACCTGTATCCTCAAAGAGGGGTACCTCCTCCATCGGGGTGTCAGGGGTAAGCTGGGAAGCCACTTCCTCAAGGACAACCTGGCTCCTCTCCATCATAGTAGCCTATGAATAAGAATTATAAATTTAAAAATTACAAAAACTTATGTGGAGCCCCTTTGTGAACTCATCCCCAGGCTGCACGTACATTTCCTTGAACGTGCTAATCTACGTAAACTTCGACCTCGCCTGCACTAAAAAATAATAAAAATTAGTTATAAGTTGTGTAATTTAGAGTATCGTACGCCCCTCTGTGATCAATCCTCTGAACAACTTTCCATCCCTTCACGGTCTTTGGATCATCGATGTTGAAAATTTGCTTGGCCATAATTGCAAGAATGTACGGGGTCTTCACTATACCAACATCGGGTAATGGTTCACCGAAAGTAAACCATCGTCCCGTTTAACACTCACATTCCTACTAGGATTTGTATCGAACCAATGACACTTAAAATGATGACTTGGCAACGGTCTTTGTAAAGCAATTGGACCACACTTGTTAGTTTGTCATAGAATCAATGTTTGCAATATCTCCCACTCTTGGGACATGTACACCGCTATTTTGAGTACAAAGCTTGTCATCACGGGCAGCTCCCAAGAATTTTATGCCATTCATATGACACCTTGAGTACAGTTCCACGCTTAGAGGTTTGATAGCCAAGTTGTATAATTCATTAGTATACGCGGGAGAATTGGTTTCCTTCAGTTTTTTCACCAAATTTATACCAAAAATTTGACATGTTGGTTCTACCAAAATTTAAGTCAACTGACATGCAATTATATTTTAGGACAAAACCAACAAAAAAAAATTTAAACAACTTACTTATTTGCGAAACCAATGAGGAAACAAGCCACGGTGCTTCCCAACATATAAATGCAAAGGATGTTCCCACTTCAAAAACTCTTCATGCTCATCTAGGTACTCAATTATATTGTCCCAATTGTTAAATACGAATTAATGAGCTACTTGCATGTCCTTTTTGGTGAATGAATCGCCTTATACTAGTTTGCCAATGATTGTGCGATTTGGGCAAACACAAATAATTTTTGCCTTCTCACACCACCATCATTATTACGATGTGGTCGATTGAACACCATCTCAACATCTTGTAAGTACATAGGACAAAATGTATTCGTCTCAAATGCCACCTAAGCTTCCACAATTGATCCTTCGGGCTTCGCCGTGTTCCTTACACTCATCTTTAACTCACCCAGTAATCTGCAAAAATGAAATTGTGATGATTCGAATAAGTTAAATCGTCAATTGATCACAAATTAATTAATGACTAAGGACTTTATACCTTTTAATTAGATACATTCATAGATAGTTGACAAGTTCGACAAGTAATGTCTCATGTGACAAGTGAATCATTATGTGGATCATGCTTGTGAAGAAAGAAGGAGGAAATATTTGTTCAAACTTACATAGGACTTCGACAATGTTAGTGCGTAACTGTTGTACATCAGACTTTTTCAACGTCCTATCAGATAATTGAGAAAAAAAATCTCGCTAACAATAAAATTGGCTTCACCACATCTTCTGGCATTAGGTGTCAAATACCAATCAGGAGCAGGCGTTGTAGTATAACATGATAATCGTGAGTCTTAAGCCCAGAAAATTTACCCCCACCTACGTTTGCACATTATCCGATATTTAAAGCATACCCATCTGGAAACTTTACAGAGGAAAGAAACTTTAAAAACTCTTTCCTCCTCTCCAATTTTACTGAAAAAAGAAGGTAGCCCCTTTCTGGTTATCTTACCCTCGTCATCCATAAATGTGGCCTTATTTTCATTCGCTCCAAATCGATGCGAGCTTCAATCGTGTCCTTCGTCTTTCCCTTTATGTCTAATATAGTTCCAACCAGTGTATCAAACATGTTCTTCTCAACATACATAACATTAAGGTTGTGGCACAGTTTCAGTTTGGACTAGTACGGCAACTCAAACAACATACTCTTGTGTGTCCAATTTAGATGGGTGTCTGGTTTGGTCTTATTTACTGATTTGCTGAACGGACCAAAATCCAAACGATTCAAGTGCTAAAATATTTTCTCCAGCCATTCTCTAGGTCTTAGTTGAATCTTTGCTCCTTCGAAGAATGTTGTCTTGTTCTGACGCCACTCGTGGTCCCATAGCAACCATCTACGATGCCCTAGTTAACAAACTTTCTCAGCACCAAGAAGACATTGTGTCTTCTTTGCAAACTGGGCAGGCCACCTTAGTACTTCACCCAAACATCATAGCATATGTAGGAAAATTGTTTATAGTCCACATCACTACTGAACATCCGCCCAGTTGATTTATCGTATGTCGAAACTCCGTTTTCTCACAAATTTTTCAACTCATCGACCAACGGCCGCAAATAAACATCGATAGACTTCCCAGATTCTCGGTTATCAACATAGTCATCATCATTTTTTTTTCATGCATTTCCAATGCAGCTCATTGTACGGAATTGCGAAGATTGGCCCAAGTGTTGTGGTTTTGGTTTAATACCCTGAACATATTAAATCCGTCTGTGGCCAGCCCCAATCTTACGTTCCGCAGCTCTCACGCAAAATCAGGGTACAAACAATCAAACTTTTTCCATGCATCACCATCAGCTGGATACCTTATCAAGTATCCACCCATATGTCTGGTGCGAGAATTACTTGACACTCAAATTAAACCCTCGTTTGACAATTGTAGTAGAATGGATAAGTGAGGGATCGTTCTAGACCGGGGATTAGGAGGGCTTGCTAAAACCTTCTAAATTGACTTAAGAACGTAAAAACAATATAAAACACTAAACTAGACTCAAAGAATGCAAAACTAAAATTTAAAACATTAAGACAAACCAAAAGACTCAAAACTAATTTTGGACGAATTTAAGATTATGGCTTGATTCAAAATACTTTAAAACATAAACTAAACAGATTCTAAGCACTAAAGAACAAGAAAGTAAAAGGGGGGGGGGGGAAAGTTTTGATTTGACGAAAATTGAAATAACAAAACAAAGTAACAAACTAAGCGGAATGTAAATATGAATTTGTGATGGAATGAATGGAATGAAGGCTAGCTAAGGGGTTCTTCTCCACACATGTTATACTTGCATACAAGATTGATTCTCAGTTGGTCTTTCGATAAATTATGAAACTCAACACTTCGGATTAATTAGGTCCGCTTAAATTAACCGTCAAGTTTTCCTTAAGTTAATGAATTGGATGGGTTTGCGCAACGCAATTCACAACATTCTCCAAAAGTCCTTTACGTGAACAACACAATAAAGATACAATCAAAGATCATTAAGTATTATGAAAACTATAAGTGTTGACGAGGCGTTCGTTACTATGATGAGCATGAAACTCGTGCCAAGAATTCATTTAACACGATTGTTTATAAGCAACCTCCACTACTTGTGAATATAAGTTCATAACGATTAGGTGAAAATTACTTATATTCTAGCGTCATATTTATGCATGAAAATTAAGTGCGCATTCTTAATAAACATTCATAAATAAGTTATCAATCAAACGGTTAAACAAATTGAATCCACAACTTATGAAATTCCAACGAAAGTTAATCAATTCATATTGCAAATATAAACATAGTTTCGAATCACCCCCTAGCTAAAGGGGGTTTAGTTCCTCATACCTTTGAAATCAAAGAAACACCTAAACATTCCAACAACTCAAAACTTGAATTGTATGAACGTTTAAGCACTCTTCTCTTCCATTCCTTATACGTACAAAACAAAGAGAATTAAAATGAAACTTTGAAATCAAAGAAACACCTAAACATTCCAACAACTCAAACTTGAATTGTATGAACGTTTAGGCACTCTTCTCTTCCATTCCTTATACGTACAAAACAAAGAGAATTAAAATGAAACTTTGAAATCAAAGAAACACCTAAACATTCCAACAACTCAAACTTGAATTGTATGAACGTTTAGGCACTCTTCTCTTCCTCGTTGTTGTAGCACAAGGTTTAAAGATAGGTTGTGTGATGGTATGAAATGGAAGGAGAAGTGTTTGTGTATTGCAATGGAAAATGAGATGATTTGGTGAATGGAATGAATGGGTATTTATAGGAAGAGAATGGGTGTTAATGGATGTTTGTTTAAGGTATTTGGTGGAAGGGAAAAGGTGTGGATGGTGGGAATTATGGTGGATGGATGGTTTAGTGGATGTAAAGGATAATGGGATGGTGTGGAATTAAAAGCTAAAAAAATGGGATAATGGGCATTTAAGTGTGAATGGAATGGTGGGATGCACTAATGGAAATTATGGAATGGAATGGTGGGATGCACTAATTAGGAGGAAGAATTAGGGTGAAGGGCTTAATGCATGGATTTTGGGCCTAAAATGCCCCCCCTTGCATGGCAAGGGAAAGGACTTGGGCTAAAGCCCACGACAATGGCTCTAAAATGGGCTAAGGTTAGGGTTTAGGTCATCTAAAAGCCCAAAGCCAAGAATAGAAACTCACGACAATGGAAACCTCCAAGAATAGAAACTTCCAACTTTAGAAACTTTGGTTGCCAATTCCGACTTCTTTGCTCTTCACTTTCATTTCTTCATTTCTTGAACTCCTTTGACCTTCAACCACGTTCATTCCTCGTGCTCCATTTACATACACCACATTCCAGCTCAGTTTTGCTCCAAAAGCTCCAAATTGCATCATTTCATGTAATATGTCCTTTAAACCTGAAAACACATGAAAGTAGCTTAAAAGACTACTTTAAGGAAGAAAACATAACAAAAATGCATAAGAACTAGCTAACTAAGGCGCATAAATATGCTTCTATCAAATTCCCCCACACTTAGCTTTTGCTAGTCCTCGAGCAAAACAAAACAACTAAAGTAAACAAGCTGAAACAAAATAAACAAAACATAACCTAAACCTTCCAACGGTTGCCTCAGGGATTTCCAATGAAACATGACATGTCAAAAATCATTACTCACATAGCTTTTAGTCTTACTTCCCCTCAAGCACATACTTAATCATAGTCACCATTCACTAGTTCGCATTTAATCAATTAAAACACATTTTTGCATGTAGTAACATGCCTTAGAGAATTCCCTCAATTCCTCACTAGTTATGCACTCAATTTTCACTCAGATTTTCTGACTACACACCCTACACTAGTTATATGTGAGAAGATTGATGTAAACATGAAAGACTAGTACTCACATAGGTTATAACAAAGAATGCACTTTCTGGAGTAATTAAACGTGTTTAGATATGATCTCATGAATGGAATGCTACTACTTAGATGCGAGAACCAGTGACACCATATGCTCATACCAAATTCAAACTCCACAATTGAAATGCACAACACTCAAGATAGAAGTAGAGGGTTGTAACGGGGCTTGGGGTGTTGGCTAACAAGGAAAGGTAGGGATAAACAAAAGTTCTTTCAGCAATAATAAGTAAAGTAATGAAATTAAGACCTAGAATTCCCTTAGAATGCAGAAATCAACTTTTAAACAATTAGGGGAGATTCAAACAACTCGTAGGGCCTAATTCATTGTTTTGGGCCCTTACTTCAACAAACAATACTTTGGAACTCTTTTTCAAATTTTTTTTTTTTTTTCTAGCCGTGCCTATGGCACATCAACTCACATCAATAAAAATTCCCCCACACTTATTTCCTGCAACACATTAATCAAAAGGAATTCCTTGCTTACTATGCTTCAAGAACAAGGGTAAGGATGATCCTAATCTAGGCTAGGTGAGGATTATGCGGGTTAACAAAGAATATGGGCTAACACGGCTCAATGGGGTTAAACTTAAACACAAAATGAGTGAAGGGCACATGGCTGTTTGGCTTTGATGGTAGTCACTACACAACTTCATCTTGAATATGTGGTATGCAAATCAATGACATGCTTTGAATGAAATGGGCATGAGTTCTAGCATTTGGAACTAAGTGATGAAACGCCTTCTAAGTAGTAACCAAACAAAGAATAATGAGATCATGCAACGACTTTAGAAAACAATGACGCACAGATTATTACTCTCCAAATAACTTTTAGGCTCAAGTCTCACAGGGATGTAGCGTTTGTTTGAGTTCCTTCCTTCAAGCATGTTACAAAAACTAATTTTTATTATTTGTGATTACATGTGAATTCGTAAACTATAACGACAACCAAGCATAAACCAAAGAATATATCAAACGTCCATCCATGTTTGTAACTTTCTTTAACCATCATGCAATTAAAAACCAAATCCTCATCATTGTGTTGGAAGGTGACCTACGACACAAACACACAAAAACAACTCTTTTTGGGTTTTTCAAAACAATTTTTCAAATTTTTATGGTATTTTCGGATTTTTAAGTCAACACACACTAAAACAGTTTAAAAACATTTTAAAACAGCAAGGAACAACACTTGAAGTTATGGGTGATAAAATCCAACAATTTTGCATGAACATACTTAGTTACCCCCCCCCACACTTAAATCAAACATTGTCCTCAATGTTTTAAGCTTAAAACACACCAAACAAAAGAAAACATATAAAACAACAACTAAACATACTAAACATACTAAACATGGCAGAATGTATCTATCAAAGAGAAGAGTTTTAGAGATGCAAATCTGGTTGTGGAGTGTAAATTCCATCTTCTCCTTGGTGATTGCAGTGAGGCTTCATCTTGAGTGATTCCACAGGCTTACTCTTGAAATGCGCTGCTTCCATCGTTGATTTTCCTTTGTGCTACTCGTGAACTGGGTAGCAGGCTTCCTTTGGTCTCCCCCGAAGGTCTGAGCTTCCTCCTTTTATCTGTTTCTTTGTTCAATCTCTCCAATTCGTATTGAAGAGGGTTAGAGGATAGCTCGGCAAAGCTAGGTAAGCAACCAGGGAATAGAGTCCAAATAGACTCCAAGTGCCGGCTGATTGCTTCTTTCACTTTGTCATGCAAGTAATATCAAGGACAAAGGAAAAGACAGGGAAAGAGCATGATATGAGATACCTTTGCTTTTGCCCTTGATGATATGAGATACCTTTGCTTTTGAAGAAGCGGTGAATGAATCAGCACATGTATTTGTGGTGCTGTTTCCTCCTGGGTCATCTGTACTCCAGGCATCTGGTATCATCTTTGGGGAAGAAGAAAGAATGGAGTATTTCGAAAGGCTTTGCTGGGAGTGCGCCTTCAGAGGTGAGAAAGAGTTGGGCATTTTCTTCAGTTCTGTCTTGCCAAAAAAAAATGAAGGTCGACATATATAGGGAATTCAATAGCAAGTGGTGATACTGTTCTTTTATCGTTATCGACAAACATTTTGATCCCGCAAATCCGGCTTTTTGGAATAGTGACGACTCTTCGATCTTTGAAGACGCCTCTTCGATAAAGCTGCACGCGTTTTCTGAAAAGCAGATAAAGCGTCGTCGAACTTTGCGCTTGTCGGCTAAAGACGTGTAGTTGCGATGATGGCCTCCACGTGTTGAACACGATTTCTGAAAAGCCGAGGCTTTTTGAATTTGGGGACGCGTTGCCTTGGCTTTTTATAGAGCTATCGATCACCGCCAACTTACACACTCTGAAGATTTTCCATTCTTGAAACTCGTCTCCGGCCCTTTTGAAAATCTACTCCGTTCTTTCTTCTTTTAACTTCGTGAACAATGGCTAGCTCATCCAACCCATCGAACCTTTGCTTAGATTTGAGTCTAAGCAGTGATCCGGTCGCGTCTCGTCAGGGTAAGGTATGGTGCCCGTCTTTCTTATCTTCTCATGGCCTTCTTACAGATGAGGACTCTGTGATGACGGATCCCACAACGGCTACGATAGTGGCTCGGAACCTCCTCACTCCCAAAGACAGTCAGCTGCTTTCAGGACGGTCCGATGAGTTGGCCGTTCAAGAATCCCTGGCTCTGAGTGTTCAGTGCACTGGCTCTGTGTCCAACATAGGCCAACGCCTTCTTGCTCGCTCCCGACAGGTTGAATCCTTGATGGCGGAGGTGGAGAGTCTTAAGCAGGAGATCAAACAGCTTAAGTACGAAAACCGAAGTTTGCACGTGCTTGCCAACAATTATTCGTCAGGCATGAAGAGGAAACTTGATGAGCTTGATGACCGTCAAAGGCTTGCAGCTTTCTTCCAGAGGCACCTCTTTCCTGGGTCATCCAGCGTTCCACCAAGGTTTGGGGCCTTGAATGATCTATCTTCGGTGCCTCCCGCTCCTATGCCTTCCGCTCCGATGCCTCTTGCTCCAATGCCTTCTGCTCCGAGACCTCCTGCTCCGATGCCTCCTGCTCCGATGCCTCTTGCTCCGAGAATGTTGCCACGTAGTGGGGCCTCATGTACACAACCTTTGTAAAGGCTCCATCTTTCTGCCATGTTTAGATACAATTGTAATTTATCGAAAAAAAAAATCAATGAACAAGCAAAAGTTTTATTTACTGTATTGGGTTGCCTCCCAAGTAGCGCTTGCTTTAACGTCTTGCAGCCGGACGAAGAACCCAATCACTCCAGGATATGTTCACGAATCGGATGAGAACTCCGAGTCATGAACTAGTACCTAAAACAAGAAACAAAACAAATTTAAGAATCTGGGAAAATAAAAACAAACGAAAATAAAACAATCCAAGGGATTAGCAAAGTTGGTAATCCCCGGCAATGGCGCCAAAATTTGGTGCGAGAATTACTTGACACTCAAATTAAACCCTCGTTTGACAATTGTAGTAGAATGGATAAGTGAGGGATCGTTCTAGACCGGGGATTAGGAGGGCTTGCTAAAACCTTCTAAATTGACTTAAGAACGTAAAAACAATATAAAACACTAAACTAGACTCAAAGAATGCAAAACTAAAATTTAAAACATTAAGACAAACCAAAAGACTCAAAACTAATTTTGGACGAATTTAAGATTATGGCTTGATTCAAAATACTTTAAAACATAAACTAAACAGATTCTAAGCACTAAAGAACAAGAAAGTAAAAGGGGGGGGGGAAAAGTTTTGATTTGACGAAAATTGAAATAACAAAACAAAGTAACAAACTAAGCGGAATGTAAATATGAATTTGTGATGGAATGAATGGAATGAAGGCTAGCTAAGGGGTTCTTCTCCACACATGTTATACTTGCATACAAGATTGATTCTCAGTTGGTCTTTCGATAAATTATGAAACTCAACACTTCGGATTAATTAGGTCCGCTTAAATTAACCGTCAAGTTTTCCTTAAGTTAATGAATTGGATGGGTTTGCGCAACGCAATTCACAACATTCTCCAAAAGTCCTTTACGTGAACAACACAATAAAGATACAATCAAAGATCATTAAGTATTATGAAAACTATAAGTGTTGACGAGGCGTTCGTTACTATGATGAGCATGAAACTCGTGCCAAGAATTCATTTAACACGATTGTTTATAAGCAACCTCCACTACTTGTGAATATAAGTTCATAACGATTAGGTGAAAATTACTTATATTCTAGCGTCATATTTATGCATGAAAATTAAGCGCGCATTCTTAATAAACATTCATAAATAAGTTATCAATCAAACGGTTAAACAAATTGAATCCACAACTTATGAAATTCCAACGAAAGTTAATCAATTCATATTGCAAATATAAACATAGTTTCGAATCACCCCCTAGCTAAAGGGGGTTTAGTTCCTCATACCTTTGAAATCAAAGAAACACCTAAACATTCCAACAACTCAAAACTTGAATTGTATGAACGTTTAAGCACTCTTCTCTTCCATTCCTTATACGTACAAAACAAAGAGAATTAAAATGAAACTTTGAAATCAAAGAAACACCTAAAAATTCCAACAACTCAAACTTGAATTGTATGAACGTTTAGGCACTCTTCTCTTCCATTCCTTATACGTACAAAACAAAGAGAATTAAAATGAAACTTTGAAATCAAAGAAACACCTAAACATTCCAACAACTCAAACTTGAATTGTATGAACGTTTAGGCACTCTTCTCTTCCTCGTTGTTGTAGCACAAGGTTTAAAGATAGGTTGTGTGATGGTATGAAATGGAAGGAGAAGTGTTTGTGTATTGCAATGGAAAATGAGATGATTTGGTGAATGGAATGAATGGGTATTTATAGGAAGAGAATGGGTGTTAATGGATGTTTGTTTAAGGTATTTGGTGGAAGGGAAAAGGTGTGGATGGTGGGAATTATGGTGGATGGATGGTTTAGTGGATGTAAAGGATAATGGGATGGTATGTACTAAATATGTAAGCAACACTCGAAGAACGCACAGACACGCTACCAAATTTCTCCTTATAGAAATCTAATCCATGAACCGCAAACTACTACACAAAACTGTGCATTCCCAAACTATCCAAAAAATTGGATAATTCAATAATTAATTAGACCGCAGTCATGTTTTCACATCCATGCACGAAAACCAACTAATTCTCAAATGGGACACTAAGTTTTCATGAAAATAACACACGAAGTTAATACTTAACTTCGTACAAAAATGTTTGCACACAAATAAATTGTATCACATAAATGCTAAAAAACAAATAAATAAACTACATTTAATGTTAAAGAAATAGTTGAAGAAAATATACCTCATAATGCGTTCATCGCCGATAGTCGTTAAAAAAATACCTACACACAACAAATTTAATTTTGTTAGTTTCATTGTGTAATTTAAAAAAAACAAATTATTGAAAACAAATTTGCTTTCCAAATGATATATAGGTGATGAAAAGTGGGAGCACGAGACCTAATGATCGAGCTAAGGAAGAGGAGAGACAGTGAGTTGATGAAGGAGAGGCAAAGCTACAATGAATTTGTAGTTTCTTCCTCTCTGTGTCTAGGAAGCTGAATTAAATTTCACTCTTGCGCAATGAAGCATTCGTCCCGCAAAATTTGTGCATTCAAATACATGGCGCAAAATATGTTCTCCTTTACTGCCTTTTTTTACCGACCAAGCGTGACAAAAGATTCGTCGCGTAAAACATATGCATTCCACGATATGATGCCAACTCATGGCCAGTCCCACATTTTCTGATAATCTTTGCACGATGACGGTGTAGCGTCGCGCAATTCCACTTTAAGCGACAAAAAAATAATTTCATCACTATTTTGTTATTTTTTTTTAAATACTTTTTTTCATTTATTACTTTATTCATTTTAAATCACATACACACTTAATAAACAAAGTATTAAATTACACCCGAACAAATCTACAAATGTTTAAATTAATTAAACATTCATGAATATTTAATTAATATAATCATTTATTACAATAATATTTTATTTAACAAAAACTTTAAAATTGCATATTAAAAAGTAACATTCATAAATAAAAAACTTAAAACCCAAATCTTATTATTTAATTAAACATAAAAAAAACAAATAAAATTCTATTCCGCCGCTGGTGGTTCTGGTATTCGGTTTAGTTCTGCCTCATGTTCAACATCAAACTTACACTCCCGGAAAGATGATTTGAATAAGTTGTCGATGCATTTCATCAAATTTGGATCACTTTGGTCAATGTCCCAATCAGGCTCTAACTCATCGATCAAGTGCATTTTTATCTCCTCGAGGACAGCTCTCCAAGACTCCCAATCCACACTGCATTTGTTATGCACTAATACCCACACATCGCACATAAACTTGTTGCGCATATCCAACTTCCGAATTCCCATCAATTCTTTATTATTGATTTGGTAGTGGCTCCCTCCAAAACTATATCGAACCACGGGCGCAACTCTTTTTTTTCTTGTCTACTAAAAAAATTTGTATTAAAAATAATAATGCAAAGTATAAAATGTATAGAAAACACATAATTAATTTAGTGGGTATTACCTTTTCCGGAACTCTCGCCCTCTATCCTCTTCGACGGATGACCACTTGAGTCGGCAATCATGCTTAAATTTGAATAATAATTGGAATTGTAATCCGTAAAAAGATTTGATAAATATGGAAACCGAAACTGGTTATTTATAGGAACATAGGCCACCTTGCACGACGAAAACTTCGTCGTGCAAAACCCCTCAGCAAATGCCGCACTGATTCTTTGATTCAATAGCATTAAATCCTCTGACTTAGAAAACTAACCGTCTAGAGTAAAAATCTTGTGCGACGAAACCTTTGTCACACAAGACTCCGGAGTCCTTGCCTTTGATTTCACCCTTACGTGACGAACATTTCGTCGCTCAAAACATATAGAGTCGAAATTTGGCTATAAACTTAACCAAATTTTTTACGACCTTTACACAACGAATACTTTGTCACGGTTGGAAATATGCAGGACAAATAAGTAATTCGCCCGCACATACTTATTGTGTCTAATGTTTCGTCGCACAAAATGTTTAGCGACGAACAAATAGGTAATTCATTATAATTATGAAAATTACGTAAACATAGATTTTTATAATCTATATTTACGTAAATTTCATAATTACAGAGACTTATTCAATTATAATATTTATTCTAAAATAATAGAAAAGTTAAATAAAGTAAATTAACAAATTCAATTATTTAAACAACAAAACATGAATTAAAGGCTAATTAAGTCCAAATACAAAACTTTAAATAAAACCTTAAAAATAAATATTGTCCTAAAAAATTCAAATTTAAAATTACTCCACTGGTCCTCCATTCTGTTCCACGTCATAACGCCACTGCTTGTAATCCATTTTCAACGCCTTCTCCATCAACTTCATTAACTCTTCGTTCATATCATCAAGAATATAGTTACATTGTTACACATATATGCAAATAATTATTTACAACATAGAAAAAATAATTTCACAAAATTAATTATTTTCAATATTTGTCACACTTACTAATAGTTGATCCATCATCGCCTTCTTCACATCCTCGAGCACAAATTTTCAAGAGCGCCACTTAGCAGTAGGACAATTGTTTTGCATTGCTAAACAAATTAAATGCACAAACTCCACATATTGCGTCATATCATGGGGCCAGGAAGGCGTGCTGTTTCTTTCCACCATTCGATCCCAGACCGTCGCTCTCCTACTATCCCTATTATTGGCCATCAGATATACAAAAAAATGTGAAGAAAATTGCAAAACAATATGTGCTTATAAAGAACACGTAAGACTTTACACGACAAATCCTTGGTCGCACATAACCATTGAGTGACGAAACCTTCATCGTGCAAAGTACGAAATAAATACGCAATAAATGTCACAACTTCGATGCCACCGACCATCGCTTTGCGTGACGAAGTTTAGTCCCTCAACGTTATGCGCAACCAAAATTTCTTCGCATAATTAAGTGGTAATACGTAGTAAAAACAACACCTTAAACGCTAACCAACTATTTCATAGTGTTTTTGTGCGACGAATTCTAGTCCTGCAAAGGTATTAGCAGCAAAAGTTTTGTCGCGTAAAGCCTTGCGCGATTAACTAAAAATATTTATTTTATTTCGTCTCAAAAACAGTTTCTCAACAAAATAATATCAATATTATAATATTTTGGAAATCTATTCTCGAAACGAAGCAAAATAAATACAGTCCATATAAATTTATTCTTCCAAATTAATAATAATTCAGTGTCATTATTTAATAAACCAAAATAGAGTGGTCCAGCCACTCCGTGCCGCTCCGTGTCACGTTCAACATCAAACTTCAACTCCCGAAAATGATACTTAAACACGACGTCGATGCACTTCTTCAGATTTACGTCACTTTTGTCAATGTCCCAATCAGACTGATATGCAAAAATAAATAAATTATACATATCACTATTATATTTTAATCTAAAGAACTCAATTTTTATTTAACTAATTACTAATTTACACGTACTGATAATGCAACGATCATGACCATTTTTATCTCCTCCGGGACATCTCTCCAAGACTCCTAATTCACTTTGCATCTGTCACGCACCAATAACCCGACATCGCCCCTAAACTTGTTCAACATATCCGACTTCTGATATCCTACTAATTTTGCGTAAGTGATTCAATAGCAGCTTTTAGCTGAAGAAGTGTATCAAACACATGTCGCAACTCTTTTCTTTTTCTTGTCTATCAACAAAATAAAAACTTATATTAGTCTACTTAAATATTTAATTAATTAAACAACCAACAAAATTTAGTACGTATTACCTGTCTCAGAACCTTCGCCCTGAACTTGAAGGACCACCATAGTCGGTCATGGGGTACGAAAAAAACAAACAAAAATTGGAATAATAATTCGGTGAAAGTAAAGAGTTTTCGGATTGAATTGTGAAGAGAAATAACGAAACTGGCTATTTAAAGGAATTCAGACTACTATGCGCAACGAACCCTTCGTCACGCAAAACCATAGAGTAAATACCAGATTCAACACTTTGACCAAACAACTGACAGAACCTTTGCACGACAAAAAAATTGGTCGAGCTTTTTTGGCGCCAAAAATACAAGCATTCACGCTTTCTTTTGCAAACCTTTGTGCGACGACAAGTTTTTTTGTCGCTTAAGCTACTTTTGCGCCACGAAACATGGCGTCGCTCAACATGTTTGTCCCATTAAATTATTTTATATCGGTTTGAGCGACGGAATGTTACCTTCGTCGCACTAACCTGTTTTGCGCAACGAGTTTTATGTCATCACATAAAGTTTGGTCATGCAAATGATTTTTTCTACCAATGAAAAACACGTGATAAATATTGTATACTTGAGATATATCACTTATACAGGATAATCTCATTATAACACTTTTAGGCTAGTGCTTTTCAGCGTGGGGATGAAAATTTTAGAATATTTGATATGAACTTGTATCAGAAACCATTTTGTATGGTTTTTATAATTTTAAGTACTGGGTAGGACCAAAAATAAAACTATAGGAGTGGGAGATATTCAAAGGAGAAATATGTGGATAAAGATGGATACTTTTAGCTTTTTAGGAGGATATTCTAACCATGAACTCCAAAAGAAAGAATCAGAAATCTAGAGCAATTATAGTGGTTTTGATATTTTTCTTTTCTTTACTTACATGCCAATTAATTCTGTGGATTGAGGAAATGATGATTTGGGAACTAACCATGCAAATCCAACCTAACGGTAGTAGCTAGTGTGTGTGTGTGTGTATATTTGCTACAATATTAATTAAAAGATGTGTTTAGAAAGAAACCTCCATGCCACAAAAGTTTGTGGCCCAAGTTCATGCATGGACAATAGTCTCAAGTGTGCCTTTGCCCAGAAAGCAGTGAAATGATTATTTTTTAGGCCCTCCTCTTTCTGCTCTTTACCCTCCCCCAGAAGATTCTCAATCTCTCTCTCTCTCTCTCTCTCTCTCTCTCTCTCTCTCTCTCTCATGACTGCAGCATTCTGACATATGTGAATAGTGTGATTCTGTGGACACTGGGCAACAAACGACACGATGATGATGAAGAGTGCCATACAAAAGTTGTGGTTTTGTAATTCTGCACGATGATGATGAAGAGTGCCATACAAAAGTTGTGGTTGTGTAATACTGTAATTATATATGTATGTATCTGTTCAGCCAAGGCCAGGCAGGAGTCTCTGAACCTCTCAGTACTCTGAACCATTTTCTTTTTTCTTCTTCTTCTTCTTCTTCTTATTCTTCTGCTTTTCTTGCAGTTAATTTCTCCATGTCTCTTTCCACACCTTGTATATATTGTATACGTTTCGTTTGCGTAGTGTAACCTGTATAAGCCTGAGCCTCCACGGCCCCACAGTTGGTCCCGGTTCTGCTTCACATGATTTCTCACCAACCCAATTCTCAAGTTATGAACCATCTAATTGCATGGCAGACGCAAGGAAATTGGCAATAATGACCTAGATATTATACAACGTACCAGAATGCTTATTTCCTCAAAAAAATGATAGAAAAACATAATTTTGGATTTACCATGCATGATTCTATCTAATTAAAACATATATAAATATATAACATGTGTTACAAAATTTGAATTACACATAAAAACTTATTGAGCATGCTCTGCTTCTACTTGACAGGCCTGTAGCACTCAATTTCCCACGTTCCCCCTCTCTTTGCTTATGGCACTCATCGCTTGGTCACTCGATGAATGCCTAAGAAGGAGGAATATCTTGTTTGCAAAATTCTCTGTATGAAAACTTGAAGTGCATGAACAAATAGTTTTGAGGAACCATTCCTGTGACCAAAATTCAATTCCAACTTGCCGTTCAATGGACCTCTACAAATTTGATTGGGATGGAGGAGTATACTTGGGTACTTGTAGTTCACTTGACTTGCAAACTAACTTATAAGCCCAAGTTTCCCAGCTAATTTATAGCTTTGGACTTGGGCCACTGTCATAATTTTGTTGTACCAATTATATGTATTTTTTCGGTTAATTATTATTGTATCCCTGTAGTCTAGGTTGAGTAACATTTTGGTCCCGAACTTTTGAGAATTGACACTTTACTACCCTTACGACCTAGTACACCATTGTTCTCTCTGTTAATCTATCTATCAAATTAACTTTATTTTTAACACGTAACCGTTTCATCTTTTGCTTGTATATAGTCGTATCGATGACAAATTAATGGATACAAATGCCATACGGACAATCAAATAAGAACTTTTTTCAAGAAATCTTTAGCCTTTTAGATATAAGTAGGAATGATTTATGGCACTAATCTGACGTTCGTGTAAGTAAAAAATAGGCCTATCGAATATCATGTAAAAAGATAACAGTTAATTTGATGGTTCATTGTATGAAAGGGACATTACTATAACATGTCCTCAATTATTATGATTTTTATAATTTTAAAAAGTGAATTTATGAAAATGCCCTTCGAGACAAAGTGTTGACTTTTGTTGACTTCCATGTCATGTTACATAAGGTTCGTTTTCTCGGTGTATTCCCGTAATACTCGTTGCTACAGACGTGTGGGCGCAAATGGATCGTGATTTAGAGTTATAATGAAGGAGATATTAACGCTTAAAGTCGGGGGTATTTTAGTAAATTAGTTATTTTCTGGAATGCTCCAGATTTTTGAAGCAAAATCTGGTGGAGCCACGTGTGTGGCCCAAATTAAAAGAAAGAAAGTGGTTGGTGGAGATAGAGGATAAAGGAGAGAAATGAGGGAGGAACGGGACCAATGGGGAAGGGAGAAAATGAGGAGAACCAATGGGAAAAAAGGAAAGGACGAAAAAGGAGAGGAGGGGAGAAAGACAGGAACCTGCTGGGTTCCCCATTAACCTGTGACCCGACCGGGTTCCGCCATCTTTTCCGACGGTTTCCGTCAGTTTTTCCGTCAAATCATCGCCACCCACCACCTGAGAAACCTTCCATGACCTCCCATCTTCCATTTCCAATCAAATTTCACTAGATTTAGCCTTGATTCTGGGAAGAATGGAACCCGTGGGTTCCAAGGGTGCAAGGCGAAAATCTGATGATCATGAAGCTAACTCCATCAACCACCACTACCAATGGACTCTCCTCAATTCCAGGAGCAAGGCCCAAGCCTTGGAGGAGGTGTCGGAGTTTGTTTGGAGACGAATCAACAACTACCCAATTTTAAGGGTTTCTGGCGGGTTTGGATGAAATTGGGACATTTCCCGGCCAAATTGGCCTTAGTCACAAGTATGAAAGTTGCTCTATCCACTGAGATCTTCATTTCTATGAAGTTTGAGAATTTTTAGAAATAGTTGAATTTTTCCAGCAAGCCAGAGCGACCGACCGTCACCTGCAGCGGCGCGTGGGCCAAGACGTCCCTTAACCTTCCTGGGCTAAATTTGAATACCCTGATTCCATTGGTGAAGTCCAATTGGCAAATTTCTATCGTTTGAACTTAGTTCCATTAAGGTCAGCCATTTGATTATTATAGCAATCGACGATCCAACTATTGGATAGTCACCAAACTTTGATGCGTTATAATACATAATATTTGAGGATATTCGAAACTTACGGATCGAGAATCCGACATACGGATCTTCCCGAATAGGCTATGTAAGTTATATGTTCTATTGATAACAATTCTAAAACATGATTTGATAATTATTCTAGGCACCAATTGTTCGTGACGCCTTGATGTTTGTGCTAAGGAGTTGTAATGCGGACTCCAGGTGAGTGGGCTTTTGGTTTTCTATATATACGTATATATGTTTTCCATTTTCCCAGAAATGATTTTAAATGGATTTACGTTTTTAAATGTCATGTCAATTGCATTACATTTTAGTGTATGTATTAGTATAGATATGCATATTATTGCATAACGATGCAAACGCCCAGGTAAGCTTTAGGTGAGTGCATATGGATGGTAATGATTGCAGTGTGTATGGTTATGTTTAGATGCATTTAATGCTCATTATCTTGCACCCCGGTGTTAGTGCTCCATCCGAGGCCAAGGCCAGCCTTCACGTGATCGTTCACCTCCCACACCACACACTCACCTTGGATCCAAGGAAGGTGCCAGCCTATCGTACAGACCACATTAGGTGGTTCCGACTTGTAGGTGACTTGCGATACTTTGCACAGCCTTCACGTGATCGTAGCACTTGAGCATATCTATTTACATACAAACTGTTGTACAAACCACATTAGGTAGTTTTGACTCGTGTGCAAGAATTGGTTAATGAGCTACAGGTTCAGCCGTACATGTCATGTTAGGTGACTCTGGCTGGCATATCATTTTACATTCATTTATTTCACCTGGCTTACTTATTTCATTGCTGAGATACGTGACATGGTATATACTCAGTTTTCACTACTCTCGAGCATGATTTCTATATACGTATGTATTATTATTTTCTGGGAAATTATATAAGTTTTACGGGTTATAACATTTTCAAAAGGTTTTTATTAAAACTTTATTTTCAGGACCACTCACCCTTGTTTTTGCGCCCTTCCAGGTTTTAGCTGCTGAAAGTCCGTATTGACAAAGATTCTTGGCAAATCTCAGTATAGGTGGCTACCTCCGAGGGTATGATCCTTACCCACACTACTGTACTTTACTTATGCTCTGACGTCGTGTGTGAAATGTGTTCATCCCTGCTCACAGCTCACTCTTGTCTTTAGGTACTTTTAGGTTTAAATTTATTCACATTTTCCACATCACTATACTTTATGGCTTCGTCACCCTCTGTATGTTGGCCAGCATAGCCCAATTCGGAGTCCTAATAAATATTCTGGATCGGGGTGTGTCATTAATGTAACCATTTATAACTTTATAGTAACAAAATGTCCATTTTTAAAAGAAAAGACAAACTATTGCGTGCGCTAAACTGCCCGAACCATAACGATTCGAATTGTAATTTATTTTTGTTTATTACAATTATATTGTTTTTGTTATACAACATGCTAAACATCCCAAACCAACGAAATAGAAGCGAATTAATCCGCAAGCCATAAACAAATGATTCTGTCTAACAACTATAGAAAAATCATGTGTGCAAAAGTTTGAAATGAAATGTGAAGTGTAATTCGGCAAAATCTTTCTTCTTTATTTTCTTTTAAGGAAGTTTCACTGAAATGAAAAAGGAAGAGGAAATGTCGTTCAAAGGAGAAATGATGTCGGAAGAAGAGGAAATAAGACTCTAATTTCTGGAAATGTTTCTTTTTTCTTTTTAACTTTTTTGTAAGTGGATGTGTTTTATAACTGCCCTTTTTCATATCAACTTTGATCGATGTTAACGACTGGCAAACGAAAACCTACAAGCATCAAATATCTCTTAAATGTCATAACGTAATTATAAGATAAAGAACTTTATTGAAAACCAATGTTACCCAGTTCCAACAACTGAGCAGTCATACTTTGGAGCAATTAAACTATGATTAAAGGAAGCTAAAACTTGGAGTGAAACTGTAGATATCTGGAGAGATTTTTCAGTGTGCCTGGAATACAGGACAGTAGGCCATATGTTATTATACAAATGGATGAAAGTTTTTCTTTTCAAGTATCCCTCCATTTGTATAGTGACATGTAACATATGTAATCATATTCAAAACACACTAAAAAATCTCTCTGTGGGTTTTTTGCCCGTTCTTTTTGGGAAACTGAGTAGGAATCTGTGGTTAAATATATGGTATTAGTATGCAAAGTCAATTTTGAATTTAATTGTACATGAAGCATGTGCCTAATATCTTGGCTACGACCAAATACAATGTCATAAACCTGCTCACTGGGTGTCTCAGCAGTTGACCCAACGCACAACGGTTTTTCCCAACTGCAAATAATTTACACCAAATTAATTAGCAACTTTGAACCCCAATACAACTCGTCTTTGAGTCGTTGCATGCGAATGCCTGCGAATGGTTTTCAAATAGGACAAAACTTTTTGTCCATTCACATTTTCTCGTAGCATTATAATTCTTATATGTAACAATATTGATAAAAGTGGCTGCTAGAAAAGTATCCTCGTTGAATTTTTTTTAGAATCTCGTGATTATGACCGTTTATCTATATCATACGGTCAATTTTTATTAGGTACTATTTATATTTAATTTTAAATTTTTTAAGGATCTCGTGATTATGACCGTTCATCGTACATCGTATAGATAATTCCGATCACGGAATTCCCGAGATCTCCAGAAAAAGAATCTTGCGAGAATCCTTTTCGGTTGTAAAAGCCCACCCTACAGTAGGTGCATGCATGCTTGTATAATTATTATTTAGGAGTTTTTCTTGATTAGGGAGTTTTAACGAATCTTTTTTATTAATTTTCTTTTATTATTTAATTTTAATTTTTCATGAAAATGGAATGTAAAACTAGAGAAGCGATGTCGTCATTTCCTTCCTCTAGAACACCATATCACATATTTCATGGAGTCCAACGCTAACAGTTTGGTACCAGAAATGGATATTATATGTTGCACCAAATTTGAACAATTTTAAGACAAGAAAATGTGATTTAAATTCCAATTTGAACCCAATTGGTCGCATAGCCAGCCATCCCTAGTAACTTTTGACTAATCAATATTACTGTTTCTGACCAAATTTTTTAAGAAAAAGACAAACACTAAACTCAAATAAACTAAATTAAACACCAATAAAATAGTAGTAGCTAGTGGATAATCTTTTTATTACCAAATTAATACTTTGTTTCTTTGACCTTCTTTCGCCTAATGTCACTGCGTACCCTTCAAAATCCGCTAACAAATAGAGTCAAGAGAAGCGAGCGAGGAAGCAAATATTTTAGATCAGTTTTGTGTGTAGAGTCGACTGCAGAGCCATCGAAATAATTATAACGAAAAGCATGGCAATTACATTAGTATTATGTAATTAACACCTCAATCCCCAAATGTCAAATTTAGGAAAATTAAATGAGAATAATGACGTACTATCAGATGGTCTCCAGTCTTCTTTCTTTCACGTTTCTCTTGACTTTATTTTCTTGAATCTCCATCATAAATTATCAGATCAATTTCTATTGATAAGCAATATTAACGTATTTTAATTTCTAACCCATGAAAAAGGTAAATCAAGGAATAATTTATAAACTTCGGCTTAATTAAATTGACTGGAACACGATGCACCTACACCAAAATTTGAATTCCAATTTTTCGTAATTCAAATAAATTTAATGTTAAATATTACCTGTATATATTAAGTAAAAAATACAAAACTAGCTACTCAAAATTTTGTCGATTTGCAAAGGTAACTAACATGTTTGTGGCACACCCTGGCCCGGATTGTCCACTAGAACTTCAAATCGAGTTATGTTGGCCGAGACATGAAAGGTGACGAAGTCATAAAGTATAGTGATGTAGAAAATGTGAATGAATTTAAACCTAAAAGTGCCTAAATACAAGAGAGCGCTATGAGCGGGAATGAACCCATTTTACACATGACGTCAGAGAATAAATATAGTAGAGTGGATTGAGAGTCATACCATCGAAGGTAATCTCCAATACCAAGATTTGCCATGAATCCTCATCGATAAGAAATCTCAGCTATTAAAACCTAGAGGGGAGAAAAACAAGGGTAAGTAGGCTTGAAAATAAAGTTTTAATAAAAATAAAAAAACCTTTTGAAAATGTTGTAACCCCTTACTGTAAAACCTGTATAGTTTCCACAAAATCATACTACGTATAAGTATGAAATCAAATGCAAATAATTAGTAAATCTAGAAATATTCCAAATTACTACATATCAACAGCAGCATAATAAAATCAGGTGCTCATCAATCTATGCTATCACACGAGTCGGAGTTGCCTAAGGCAACCTGTACAACTCATAAATCAATTTATGATAACACACGAGTCGGAGTTGCCTACTGCAACATGTACAACAGTGTCAAAGTTGCCCATTATTGCAACCTGTATGATAGTGTCGGAGTTGCCTATTATTGCAACCTATATAACAGTGTCGGAGTTCCATAAAACATAAATATGGTTATGTCATAACTCAATCATTTCAAATAACACCATAAACTCACCTAAATTGACCTGCGCATCCCGCGTTCACCTTAGCACTTCCAAGCATTCTCAACAATTATACGCAGGTAATATGCATAAGGATATGCCCTAAAACTCAACTATATCATAGTATTTAAAAATTAAAAAAAAAAAAAAAATATATATATATATATATATATATGACATGGCATAAAATGTATAAATCAATTTAAAAGCATTTGTGGACTATCAATCATATATATACTATAAAAAGGATAAGACACATTCACTTGAAGTCTGTGCTACAATTCCTTAGCACGAATATTGACGCGTCACAAACCATCGTCGCCTAGAACAATTATCAAATAATGTCTCAGAATTCTTATCGATAGAATATGTAACTTACATAAAATACATCCCCAAGGACATTCTAGAATGATTTGAAAATCATTGACCAAAAGTCAACCATCAGTCAAAAGTCCATTATAGGGTCCATAATCCTACGTAACTCAATCTAGAAGATCCACACCTCAAATTTCTGATTCGTAACTTCCAAAACTCCACAATATGCTTTTAGAACATCATACTAAAATTTCATTACGATGCAACAGTCGGATCTCCGCCAATTGCTAGAATTAAGTGGCGGCCGATGTTTTATTTTATGAGCTTCCCAATTCACTTCAGAAAGATTCATATGTCAGATTCCCGATCCGTCAGTTCTTATTGTCCTCAAATATTATGTATTATAACATGTTAAAGTTTGGTGATGATCCAACAATTGGATCGTCAATTCATATAAGGATCAAGTAACGGTCTCTATCACAACTATGTTCAAATGATGAAATTTCATCAATCGGACTTCACATATGGAATTGGGGGTATCAAATTTAGCCTAGGAAGGTCAGGGGATACCTCGGCTCACGCACCGCCACATGTTGCGGTCGGCCACCCCGACTCATTGGAAAATCCAACTATTTCCAAAAATTACTAAAATTTACATGAATGAAGATTTGAATGAGTAGAACAAGTTTTATACTTGTGGCCAAGTCTAATTTGGTCAGGAAAAGGCTCCAATTCATTTCGAACCCTCCGAAACCCTAAGAATAGATGGCTTCGATCCGTCACTTCCGGTGCTCCGCTATCCCTATAGTTGTTTGGGCTTTGTTTCAGGCCTCAATTGAAGTCTAATGGTGGTGGAGATGCATGTAGTTAGCTTCAGATTTAGGTGATTCGAACACAAAGCCGCCACACCCCACCGTGCGAGTTCTCCTAATTTCAAAGCCAAATCCCTTGATTTCTGGGGTGTAATAGGAAGAGGGAAGATCTTGGAGGATTTTCCAAGTGATGGTTTGATTTAATTCACTAGAAAAATGGGCAGAAAGTTGTTGGAAGAGTAAGGAGCCGATTGGGTCGGGTCAAAAGGGCGCACGTCAAGAATCCCCCATGTTTCCCTTTTCTCTCCTTTCCCCTCCTTGTTCTCTCCCCCAATTGGCCATCTCCCTCCTTCCTTTCCCTCATTTCTCTCCTTACTTCCTTCATCTCCTCTGTCCATCTCACTTCCCTTTTCAATCTCAGCCACACACGTGGTTCATCCCATTACTCCAGATTTTCCGGAGCCTTCCAATTAAATGGTAAATTATCTATTTTTCCCTCCACTTCACTCATTAATAACTCATTCACTATAACTTCATTTCATAAACAGTTTGCGCCTACGCATTCGTGCTGTATAAAGGAGATTGCCATTCCGTCGTGATCGGAGTACAATGATCCCTCTTTCATGCTTCTAAACTCAAACTTTCATTCTCCTTCAGTACAATACTAAAATATACATTCCTTTATAAAAACATAAAGTAGAAAATAGATGTATAACAACGTAACGTCGAAGTACGTATATAATAAAGTGAAGTTAAAATAGTTGTATTGAAAACAACACTTAAAATAGAAAATCTTCACCTACGCAACCATAGGTGTCACGTGCCCCAAAGATGAGTGTGTGGTATCTTTGGGTTAAGCCCAAACAATAAATAAACAACTAAACATAGACTGACCTAGATGTCCACTTGCTTAATGAGTTCAATAATTAAGTTCTTAATATCACGGTTTGCAGCCCGTAATACCAATAACTCACTGTTGTCCCGATAAGTGAGCAACAAATTCCCGAGGGTGCAGTTTTACTATCATGCCCCCCATTGGGAAAATACGCATAAATCATCCAATTAACGCCTCAATCACGCTCACGTACTGCCCTCTCGGGCGACAACGCAAATAACACACAATTTGTTACACTGTAATCTCAATCATTCAACTACCTGTTCACAATACTTTTCTATCAATCATGTGCTATGGATAAAATTTTCACAATACGTCTCAACAATCCCATACTCAAAATAAAAAATTGTAACTGTAGTTACAACCAACTAAAATAAAGATAACAATGTATTACAACTATGCTAATTGTAGAATGGACAAAATGCAACATGTCCACTAAGGTTTGAGTAGCTCGTTTTAGACTAATCATTAGCTTAAGGGTGAAAATGTGATACTAAACAAAACTTAGTACTCATAACCTTCAAAAAGGCTTCCCATAACTTGGAAATAAAACGAGTGTCACAGAGAGATGCAATCGTGATATGCACACTAAGTAGTCAAACAGTGTAGTCCACGATGTCTTAGCGAGCAGCTTTATATTGAATTTCCCTCTCGAATTTAGCAAAAAACTGCATCGAGAAGGCTAAAAGAATAATCAAGAATCTGATGGTCAAAACAAGTACAACAAATCTAGAATATAAGGTAATTGGAATTAATGTATAACATCTCGCTACCTTAGTAGTTTCTGGAATATTCAATCACCAAAGATCAAGATTCGTTCAGCAGAGTATTCATTAGGTGATTGAGGAATTAATGATCACACTAAAATTTAAGCGTTGACCAGTTTTCTATACAGTCTGTCTACATCAAAAAAAAATAATACGAGATGTAATTGTGTGGACACATATCCCAGGATGATTGGAATGCCTTTCAGCACAAAAAGGTGAATATGGAATCACCATCAGTGTAGGCGCTGATCGAAGTGCTAGAAAATCCAACAAATTTAAAAATAACTAATTTTACCAAGTGGTTAGAAATGTACTCCTTCTGGACCAATGGAAAGTGGGGTAATTTGTCAAGTCAGTTAGTAATCACAGAAACATCATCATGATCTCCACATGTGCAAGATACCCCAAACCGGGAGCTTATGGTGATATTTTCCATCTCCATTCGGACACAGAAAATAATTATAACCACTCGAATGATTTCTTGATGACCTGGAAATAACGTCAAACCAATACTCGCGAATTTCAACTAAAATGGAATAAGACAAGCTGAAAATAACTCATCGGTACATAATGTCTTTTGCTATGGCAAACGGCCGCACCATCAGGATGATACACGATAATGCAAATGTAGATGTTGATTTGGTTCTTCCACTACTGTTGTCAGCCATTTAGCTTATTTCATATGAGAATATATTTGAAAAGTCTAAGATTGTTAAAGGTCCTGGACATGTTTCTCCACTGAGAAATACCATTCGGTTTTCAAATGAAAATGATAATTGTTGACCCTAGATCATATATATGATGGTTCATTTCGAACGATTCTAACCGTTGGAAAATATAAGTGATACTCCGTCACGTTGCCTCTGCACAGTTGAAATACCTAAGGAACACATCATCATTGATTTCCAAGATGATCAACGTCATTGAAAAGTGTAAAGCGATGGTGAGGTGAGAACAACAGTTCGGTTGTCAGAAACTTTATTCATAATCAACACCCCAAGCTTAACTAACTTTCCTTAGCCGATAAGTGACGAAAACCACTATAGATGAAAAATCGCTAACCAATTGTCGATAAACTCGACAAGACTAGGGATATCTCAAATTTCACAACACTTTGTGAGAATTTCAACCTTCTTCTTCTAAACTATTTTTGGAAAAAAGGAAAGAATATTGCCTGCGAAGATCACGTCCCCCGAGATAAGTACCAATCTAAGCAAAACTAACGTTTGAGAAATTGGGTATAAAACTGATTATCGACGTTTAGAGAATTTGATCTCATCACCGAGGTGGATGAGAAGTCATTGGTAAGACTACTGTGAATTCAACAAACTTTGGGAGAAAGTTTTGAGTTTCAAAAGTTTGCCACGCAGACCAACAATTTGAAGTATGGATGAACAATTTTAATCGTTACCCGATTAGTTGTTAAAATCTAGGTACTAACATAAGATTCGGCCTTTCACCTTCGCGGATAGATTTGAGATTCCCTAGATAAGGTGTTTGGTTAGATAAATTCCTAGTCGGTAAACTCTCGTAACCAAGTTCCTCAAGATCGAAGTAGTCTTTCAAATGATGCAAGAAAACTGGTGTAGTACGAGAAAGTGGATTGATGGTGGAATCTACTTTTCGCATCAGTGGTATCCCTGGCAGAATTTTGATAAGTAATGCCAAAGATATGCATCCTCAAATCAACTTCGACGCTCTAACCACTGATTGAGCTTAAATGAAAGTCAATTTTCCTCCTGAATGTTCGAAATGATCAATAGTGTTTGAAGATATTAGTTCCCTCAAGAACCAAAAGTGATTGTCCCAAAGTGTTCTCCCATCGAGTGCTACCACTTTAGCACCTGGTTGTCACTTAATGACGTTTCTGAAATCTCGACGAAGTAAACTTCGCAGGAATTCTAATAGATGATATACTAACGGATGCTACCAAGGAATCAAAACTATTCTTAGCTTTCATTCTTGAAAGGGTTGGTAGAAATGACTAAATGGTAGTGGAATTGGTAAATAATTCTCCCGTGATGTACATCTGTCGATATAGTAGCCCTGCTTTAGGGCTATCAACTTATCTCAAATCTACATATTTCCTTGGCAGGTAAATTCTTCACTTATCACTTAGAGGCATTCGCCAAAATGATCTGCTAAAATGTCGACGAGTCGACAAAACTGCCCAAAACTTAGGAAAAGCTAACACATTTTTCGTATTCAATGAGGTGGCAAGACTCGATACTTAGGTTTAAAAACTAAGAATGTTTACATCACGCGTGTGATGAATGCAATACTTTCCAACTTATGCTCTGATACCAAACTGACACATCCCGACCCAGATTGTCCACTAGAACTCCAAATCGAGTTGTGCTGGCCAACACCTGGAAGGTGACGAAACCATAAAGTGATGTGGAAAATGTGAATGAATTTAAACCTAAAAGTGCCTAAATACAAGAGTGCACTATAAGCAGGAATGAACCCATTTCACACGTGACGTCAAAGCATAAGTAGAGTACAATAGAGTGGATTGAGAATCGTACCATCGAAGGTAATCTCCAATACCAAGATTTGCCACGAATCCTCGTTGATAAGAAAGCTCAGCTATTAAAACCAAGAACCTTTTGAAAATGTTGTAACCCCTCGCTGTAAAACCTGTATAGTTTTCAGAAAATCATACTACGTATAAGTATGAAATCAAATGCGAATCAACAGTAAATCCAAAAATATTCCAAATCACTACATATTAGCAACAATATAATAAAATTAGGTGCTCATCAATCTATACTGTCACATGAGTCGGAGTTTCCTAAGGCAACCTATCCAACTCATAAATCAATCTATGATAACACACAAGTTGGAGTTGCCTAATGCAACCTGTATGACTCATAGGCAACCTGTATGACAGTATCGGAGTTGCCCATTATTGCAACCCGTACGACAGTGTCAGAGTTGCCCATTATTGCAACATGTATGACAGTGTCGAAGTTGTCTATTTCTTCAACTTGTACGAAAGTGTCGGAGTTGCATAAAACATAAATATAGTCATGCCACAACTCGATCATTTCAAATAACACCATAAACTCACCTGAACTTACCTGCGCCTCCCGCGTTCACCTTAGCACTTCCAAGCATTCACAACAATTATATGTAAGTAATATGCATATGGATATATGTCATGATGCAATCTAAAACTCAACCATATCATAGTATTTAAAAAAAAAATCTATATATATATATATATATATATATGACATGGCATAAAATGCATAAATCAATTTAAAAGCATTTGTGGAACTATCAATCATATATAAACTAAAAAAAGGATAAGACCCACTCACTTGAAGTCTGCACTACAATTCCCTAGCATGAATATCGAGGCATCATGAACCATCGTCGCCAAGAACAATTATCAAATAGCATCTCAGAATTCTTATCGATAGAACACGTAACATACATAAAATACATCCCCAAGGACGTTCTAGAATGATTTGAAACCCATTGACCAAAAATCAACCGTCGGTCAAAAGTCGACGGTAGGGTCCACAATCCTACGTAACTCAATCCAGAAGATCCGCACCTCGGATTTCTGATCCGTAACTTCCAAAGATCCACATTATTCTTCTAGAACATTATACTAAAATTTCATTACGATCCAACGGCCGGATCTCCACCAATTGCTAGAATTAAGTGGCTGCCGACGTTTTATTTAACTAGCTTACAAATTAAGTTCGGGAATATCCGTATCTTGGACTCCCGATCCGTCAGTTCCTATTGTCCTCAAATATTATGTATTATAATGTACTAAAATTTGGTGACGATCCAACGGTTGGATCATCAATTCATATAAGGATCAAGTGATGATCTCTATCATAACTATGTTCAAACGATGAAATTTCATTAATCGGACTTCACATATGGAATTGGGGGTATCAAATTTAGCCTACGAAGGTCAGGGGATACCTCGGCTGACGCGCCTCCACATGTGGCAGTCAGCCGCCTCGACTCACCGGAAAATCCAACTATTTCCAAAAATTACCAAAATTTACAGGAATTAAAATGTCAATGAGTAGAGCAAGTTTTATACCTATGGCCAAATCTAATTTGGCCGGGAAAATGCTCCAATTCATCTCGAACCCGCCAGAACCCTAAGAATGGGTGGCTTCGATCCGTCACTTCCGGTGCTCCGCTATCCCTATAGTTGTTTGGGCTTTGTTCCAGGCCTTAATGGAAGTCTGATGGTGGTGGAGATGCATGTAGTTAGATTCAGATTTAGGTGATTCGAACACAAAGCCGCCGCACCCCACCATGCGGGTTCTCCTAATTTCAAGGCCAAATCACTTTATTTTTGGGGTGTAATAGGAAGAGGGAAGATCATTGAGGGTTTTCCAAGTGATGGTTTGATGTAATTCGCCCGAAAAATGGGCGGAAAGCCGTCGGAAGAGCAAAGAGCTGATCGGGTAGGGTCAAAATGGCGCGGGTCAAGAATCCCTCATTTCCCCTTTCTCTCGTTTCCCCTCCTTGTTCTCTCCCCCAATTGGCCATCTCCCTCCCTCCTTTCCCTCCTTTATCTCCTTGCTTCCTTCATCTCCTCCGTCCATCTCACTTCCCTTCTCAATCTTAGCCACACATGTGGCTCATCCCATTACTCCAGATTTTCTGGAGCCTTCCAATTAAATGGTAAATTATCCATTTTGCCCTCCACTTCACTTATTAATAACTCATTCATTATAACTCCATTTCACAAACGGTTTGCACCTACGTTTTCGTGAGGTCGAGCTCTATCCAAATATGTCAAGAAACATGACAGAATATACGAGGATCAAATACATACTCATAAAATTATGTTTTGCCCTCTAGGGCATTTCCATCAATTCCCTCGATTAAAATAAATAAAAACATAAATTTAGGAACGGGTTGTAACACTTGTCTAGCACAAATTTCTAGTCCAATTACTTAACTAGGGCATCTTCAAGAAGACATAAAACTACATTTTTCTAATATCTATTTAGTTGGTCCATAGGTTTGGAACACTAAGTAACAATTAACGAATTGAATTTGCTTATCCTATTTTTACGATGCCATTGCCACCTGGGGTTTTCTGTACACTTCCTGCACGCAATCAAACAGAAACCTCCTTCTGAACTTCTCTTTTTCTTCACAGCATGCCCCCAAAATCTTCAAACATGTTCAAGGAAGCAACCCCATCGAGGCTGAATTATTCTGCAGCTTCTGTTGCGTGTGAAAGAGTTCCTTTTATTAAACTTGATAAAATGAAATATCCAAAGCCGTTTTATTAGGTATACTTTAACCAAAATAAGTATAAAAAACCATGATGAAGAAGCGTGTGTTCATAACTAATTACTTTTTATGGAAAAGATTGGAAACTTTCTATTGTCAAAGAGTTATGTTAGTAGGTGTCTCAATACAAAAACCAATGATCAAGGAAGTTCTTCTCTATCTAAATTAGTATATGCATGAGCTAAAAGGCATAAAAAGAGATCAACTATACTGAATTAGTGTGCGGCTCAGATACGACCACATTCAGCTTTGTATTGCTTTGATTCAGCTAAACAAAAAACTTTATTCAATGTAAAGTGAGGATATACGGCCAAAAATTGTTGAATGGTATAAGATTCCCACATTGGATAATTGATGACAAACTAGTTTATACAATTAAGGGTTCCACTCGTAATGACGCAGAGAAGTTTTAGAATAAAACCCAACTTACATGTCTTATAATGTATAAATATTGGTGTGATTAGCAGTGGATCGCTAACAAAGCCACTATTTAATTTGCTTTTTGTTGTCAATAATTACACTCTCTATAACCTAACAAAATTCTTGTTGCTGCGTACATTTTAAGCTTGCATATATCAAATTCTTATTACCTGTAAACCTACATTTCACGTTTAACAGTGCGTTTAAACAAGAGTATAGCAATGATTGTAAAGACAAAACTAAGATATTAGGCAAGTATAATTGTCAAGGCCGCGTTTAGAGGAAGCAGCTTTGGCCACACGGCAATTAAACCTCGCATTCACACTTGAAATCAAAGCTTAATTAGCAATAATAATAAGCCATTAAGTACTGATTAATCAGCTTCTGATTCTCAGGCGTGCAAAGCGGGAGAGTAGGACGAGTGGAGTGCGTCAACACGACAAGTCTGATGAGTGTTTGTTAGAGAATAACATGCATCAAGCTTAATTGCTAAACTACCAAAACAAAAAGAAAAAGTAAAAGAAAAAGGCAACATGTTACGGATATGCATGTAGCTATAAACCCTTCATCCGGACATTTATCACAAATATATTTATATGTTTAATTATCGAATTTGCTCGATTAAGTTACCAATCACGTACGTCACTAAAATTTCTTTTTAACAGAATGGCAAGTGTCTCCATATATACCTCTCTTTCTATCTTTAGGTCGGTCTTAAACAGTCGTGAACGGAGAAAAACCAATTAAATTGACCATTGTTTATCAATTTTATTAAGTGTGTTTGTAGTTTAATTAATTAAAACATAGAATTCGTAATTACTGTCACTAATAAACGATTTTTCCAAATTACAGCTAGTCTTGTACATAGTTCTGTAATTTCTCTCTGGCAATAGTCTCTACGGATCCTCTTTATAATGTTTTTTCATCGTTTTTTTTTTTGTCAAACGATAGATTTGTTAAATGGGATATGATATCCACACACCCTTTTTAATTTTCGGCCGTCGGATTGGATGAATTGAAGAAAATCAACAGATAGAAATTATCAAGGGGTGTGTGAGAAGTAAAATGAGGTGTGTGGATAGCACACCCTTTTGTTAAATTAGATGTTAAATTAGGAAAAAGATGGAGTTTGATTCGTTCAAACCCACGTCGTGGTGCAAGGACAACACCCATCTCTACCACTGTGGTAAAAGGCCACTTGCATTTTTTCATCGTTTCAAAATGGCAACAAGATAGCTAGAGGATTCCGATCATTTTCTTATAAGACAATATTATAAGTTACTCTAATTTATTATACAAGAATTCAAATTCAAATACAAAATCGAGCATACTACTTCGGTAACGTTGTCAAATAATTCTTTAAAGTTAGGAAATGTCCTACACTCTTTAGATTCAGAGAGTGTTTACCAAAAAAAAAATATATATATATTAAAACGGTTGAAGATGCTCTTAACAAAATATTAATATTGGATGTAGTCTGGAGGCAATTTATCATGATGCCCTCTCAACATGTGCATTAAAGGCATGAATCCACATGGTGTCGGCCTTTGGCTTCAATGGCTAAACACTTTGTCTGCTTCGTGCATGTTTGTTAATACATACATACTTGGCTCACCACTATCACCGCCACCACTACACCACCAGTGAGGCAGGCATGCCTGCCTGCTGTACCTCCGTTGTTCACGCTGGATTTCTAATAATACGCATGCCCCACCCCCTTAATTAAGATATTAGAGAACAATAAAAAGGAAGACCAAAGCAACTAGAACCTAATTTTGGCATATGACCTTTATCGTAGTCACGGAGTAAAATAATGTTTATGCATTTTAATGCGGATTCGATACTTACAATCTCTTCTCTCCTTAACTTTTAACAATTTAACCTATTAACATTATCGTTTGTAGATATATAAACATATAAAAAACATATAAAAAATAAAAAACTAAAACTTGATTCGACAATCGAATGAAAATATTCCAATCAAATTTACATATGCCTATAAAGATCTTGGGTGCCATCAGAATAGATAAACATGAATATTGAGTCATTGCATAAAATTGTGTTAAACATCTCATGTGGCATCAGATGTATAGACAAAAGTAACAATTTAGTTACTATATAAATTTATACACTTGATGGCAAGACAGAACGCAGCCTTACATTAAATCTCTCTCATTTCTGAAATATTTGTTGCACAAACTTGAGGTTGCTTACTCGATTATTGGTCATAAAATTTGTTTTGGGTGTTCTATATGGTTAACGCTGAACACCCGTGGTAAATACAGAGCAATAACGAAAAGAAAATAATTTATAATTAGGTAACAAAATTGAATTAATTAAAACCCAAATCGAATAGAAGATAAAATAGTAATTAAATAACCAATTGGAGACACGAGACCATTGTATACAAACAATGAACGAATTGAATTTTCTGTACACCATTCAACAACTCAAATAAAAAAGAGAAAATAAAATTAAAATTAAAAAACATGCAGCTATGAGCTAGCTAGCTATACTGGGCTTTGTAATTCACGTAAATCCAAATCAATCTCGACCCAACAACCACCGCGGCTTCTTGGCCACCATCGGGCTCTGCACCTCCTGCTCGCCAGAGAGTTGACTCTTCTTGTCAGCGCCAAACCCAGGCCAGAACTCCGGCAACGCTGGCAGGTTCAGGTCAAAGCCGCGTTGACTCTGATGACTCTGACTCTGACTGTGGCTCGAGGCCCCAGCACCGCCGCCTTCGGAAGTAGTGACAGCGATACCGCCGTCGTAGTGGCAGCGCTTGTGTCCACCCAAGGCCTGGCCGGTGGGGAAGGTCTTGTGGCAGATAGAGCACTCGTGGGTCCTAGCGCTTGTTGTTGGCCCGGCGGAAGCAGCGGCAATTGGATGATCCACCGTGGCAGCGGCGGCAGCGGAAGAGTCGGATTTCCGGTGGCTGGCCTTGTGTCCGCCAAGAGCTTGGTAAGAGGAGAACCCCTTGTTACAAACAGAGCACTTGTAAGAAAGTTCCCGAGACGGCGGCTGCGCAGGCGATTCAGAGCTGCTAGTGGTGGCGGCGGCAGTGGTGCCGCGGGCGAGCATGATGAGGCAGAGAGCGAGGTACTCCTCTTCGGTTGGTGGGTCTTCGCTGCGAGGCCGCTTAGAGCGCTTCCTCTTTGCCCATGGCTCTTTGGAGTGGATTTGGTGATTGGCTTGACGACGATCCTCCGCCTCTTCAAACGATGAGAAGGGTGGAGAAGTATTAGTGGTGGTACTCGCGGATTTCAAAGCCTCTAAGGCCATTTTTTTCCCAATTTTCACGTGCGCCAAAACGCGAAAAATATGTGATCGATATGGTTGTCGAGATACAAAGACGGAGACTGGTTTCACTGCCCTTGGAGATTATGGTGCGAGGAGGATTGAGTTTATTGCTTTTGGTGGGATTTGGGTTGTGGTTGTGGTTGTGGTGGACAGAGTGAGGAGGAAAGATGGTGTATTTATATGTGGGATTTGGGTAAGGGTTGGTGAAAGGAGTGAAGTCGGTCAACCAAGGACAAGGGTAGAAAGAGGGGGTGGAGTGGGAGGGAAGGGAGGCGGTGGGCTGAGCTTTTTGTTGGGACTTCTTCCGGGTCAAAACATTTGTCCGCCTTCTTACTTTAACTTGCTTTGCTTTCTCTTTGCGTCCACTAAACCAAAACAAATCTCACTACTTGGGTCCTAGTGCGTGCACATCACGCCGCCGACTTCAAATTCTTCACTCTGTATGTATCGTTTGAATTTTATCGGATTTCTTCGAGCGGATTGCAACTATTTTTGTCTAATTACTTGTTATACTTGTTGATTATTACTAAATATTTACTAATTACTAATGGAAAGGAGAAATCACAAGGCTCACAACTTTGTCATTTTTGAAAAGATGGATAGGAATAGTGGGAGAGGAATCCTCAATGTTGTCTTGGTGATCCTTGTCATTGCGTTTAACGGGAAAGGAACTAATTACTACTTTTTGATCAGTACTTTTAGCACACTTTAAACAATTTTTATCATATTCTACATCATGGGCACTTATCATATAAGAAAAAGGTTGCACTTTTAGTGAGGTTAGTGACATAGATATTATGGCATCATTGTTGCTATCTATAGACAACAAATCAAGTTCCAAAATATTGAGATTGCAGGGAGATCAAATTTTGTAAATCAAATGATGTGGATGTCGCCTATTGAATTATTACTTAAGTGTCGATTAACATGTTTATTTCTTATTAGTGACACATCATTTGGTTTAAAATTTTAATTTCCCTAACATTATTCTAATAAAATATAGAAGATGATAAACTTTGTTTTTTAGATTAGTAGATAGTAGATACAAAGAAAAAAAGAAAAATATCGCAATAAATGCAACCTTGTAATTATTAGAAGGTTGTGTTCAGGCGCCCAAGAGTGCGTGAGCACCCTTCAAACATAGGGGTAAGTGAGCCAGATACGTATAAATGAAAGTCCCTTGTATTTGGTATTAATAAATTTGAAAGATCTTCCTTGATCCGATCAGTTAGATACGAATTAAATGATTTTTCATTCTCGCCATATCTTCTTTGTTTTAATGATTATAGAAGGTTTTTATTGCGTCATTTATTTTATAATTCATTAAAACTATTGCTTCAATATGGACCTTTTCGGGTTACCAAGCCCACAAATTGCATCTGAGCTAACAAACAAGCATACTAATTTAATTGACAAATTAAATTGAATTAAATTAATGAGTTCTCGATTTACCGATATTTTTCTTTTTAGTATTTGAATAAGGCTTTACTTATTGTGCGTTTACTGTTAATTGTCCTTCGTGTGACAAGGGGAAAACCCCCAACCTTGTACAGTTGAAATCCACCCGAGTCTTTACGTCTTAGCTTACGTGACGGTGAGGTGAGAAAGGATGAATGCTTATTTCTCCAAATTTCTAATTCAACGTTTGCTGACAGGTTGATTGGTAATGCTCTTCCCACGTATAATATATACTACACATAAAATATGTGAGAAAATTTATTTATGAGTAAATTACATTTTCATACCTCATGTTTGTGGTTTATTTCAATTTCTTACGACATTTTCAAAACATTTCACTTTCATACATTAAATACTATTTTATTTAAAAATAATACCTCCATTACATTTTCCATCCATTGATCCGTTAAGCGCTGACGTCACTGTCACATTTGTGCCACGTGACTGCCAAATGTGTGCCATGTGGCAAAAAAAAATTAATTTTTTTTTTAAAAACCTGAATCTTCAACACAAAAAAAAAATAAAAAACAAAAAACATAGGAAACCTAGATCCCATCACCCCTCGGCCGAAACCCCATTTGAATCTTTAACGGAAAAAAAAACTTACAGATCCCACCACCACCAATCACCCCCCCCCCATCCCAAAAATTCATCTTCCCATCTGCAATCCAGAAAAGAAGGGGAACCAAAAAAAAAAAAACCCATCCCAAAAATTCATCTTCCCATCTTCAATCTAGAAAAGAAGGGGAACACAAAAAAAAAAAAAAAAAAAAAAACACCATCTCCCTTTCCCTGCAACCTAGATCCCGTCTTCCCCAATGGGTGTGAATTTAAGGAGTGGAGTGTGTAGAGGAGGGAAGAGGGTGAGGTGCGAGGGTGGGTGCGGAGGAGGACGTGGAGGATGGGTGCAGTGGGTTTTGGGAAGATGGGAGGGGGAAAAAAGGGGTTGGTTGCAAGGAAGGGGAGTCGGGGAAGATGAAGATGGGTTTTTTTTTTTTTTTTTTTTTTTTTTATATTTCTCCTACTTTTTCTTCTTCTTCTTCTGGGTTGGAGGTTGGGTGAGGGATAGGGAGGGGGATAGGGAGGGAAGACGAAGTGGGGGTTGCGTTTGTTTTGGGCTTTTTTTTTTCTTTCTTTCTTTTCTTCTTCTTCTTTTCTTTTAGAAGATTCAGGTTTTTTTTAAAAAAAATTAAAAAAAAAATTTTTTGCCACGTGGCACAAATGTGGCAGCCACATCATCACTTAACGGATCAATGGATGGAAAATGTAACAGAGGTATTATTTTGAAATAAAATGGTACTTAAGGTATGAAAGTGAAATGTTTTGAAGATGTTGTAAGGAATTGAAATAGATCTCAAACTCGAGGTATGAAAGTGTAATTTATCCTTTATTTATTTATCTTTATTTTTTGAAATAGAAGGAGAGATGAAGAGAGTAATAGAGAATGTGGGAGTATGAAGTTTTTTTTAATTTTTTTTTTTAATTAGAGATATGCTAGGATTACATGTATATAAGGTTTTGAAAATAAAAACAAAAATTTGGTTGTATGAAATTGCATTTCTACCCCATATTTTTTTTATTCATGATTTGTTTTAATTAGAATATTAATTGATAATTTCATATGATTTTGATTGACAATGAGTGCTTTATTAACTAATATATATACACACACATGTATATGTGAATGCGGGTCCCACCCGGCCACCTTTTAACTCTCCATATCTGAGGATCCGATTTCTCATCACTCATCAGTGCTTGCAATTTTCCGTAGTTTATTGTTGGGTTTGGGGCTTCCGGAAAGACTGCTAAATTTGGCGAGGAACATGCATTGTTAGCCACGTGTGCTTAATTGTCATTCCCATGATTATTCTCGTTGTTTTCTAGAAAAAACCACGGCTTCTTTTGCCCTACAATGCTTGCTTTTACCAAACTGCCCTTCCAAAATATTTAACTTTCAAGACCAGCTAGAGACGCATCGATTTTATAACAACGACTTAAGACATTGAGTATGAACTTTGAATTCAATGTTTAGCAAGTAAACGCCTTCACTATTTGATCATCGCCTGATGCTTCAAGCCACTTTCCTCTCTCATTGGCCTTTGTTGATTTTCTATCTATTTATTCTGATGAGTAGATTTGATCTGGTTATTAGGAGTTGATGAGGGATGGGTCTCGAGCACTTCCTTGGTTGACCAATGCTATGAATGTGTTCATTGATAGACATTTTTATAAAATGGATTCACTGATACCATGATGTTTCGGACCAGTAATGCAAAGTCATGTGTAAGAAGTGATGGTTCACCTGTTATGCCCAAGTCCTTGTTGTTTTTATCGATTTTTCTACTAGAGAAAGTTGGATGTAAAAAAAAAAAAAAAAAAAAAAAAAAATTGTAGTCTTCATTACTCACTATGAAAAAGTATAAGCTACCAATACTTGAATCTGAAATGAAGATAAGATATTTTTGTATGCATGTGATATTTTGCACTAAATTCATTTAAACTATGAAAAATAAAATTCAAACATGAGTGCAGAGAAAAGAGCATATTACTCTTCCTAATTTGACTAAAAACTTTAAGCATTGAAAATAAGACATATTTAACAAATCACACATGACTTGTTTATGTGATAAATTTTTTTGGAGAATGCAATTCTCACACTCAACAAGTTTGCAAACAAAATTTGCAAATTAAATGATGTGTCACCAATAGAGATGAACACGTTCATCAACGTTTAAGTAATAAACAAATCATCAACTTACATGTTCTTTAATTTTTAAAATTTAAATTACAATTTTAGTCTCCTAGGATTATAACGCAAATATAAATATTTTATCATTTTTTGGTTAATAATCTTCTCATTCGGATGTAGTTTTATCTAGGGAAGCTTAGATTTTAGATGTTTTATCTAGCAAAGCTAATGGTGTCAGGGGTATTTGTGTAAAAACATTATCCAGTGAGCTAAGCATAGTGAGGACTGAGGAGGCAAAGTGGACTAAAGAGTGGCTTCAACGACGCGCAACCAACCGTCGAGCGTACGACACGCTACGTACGCGCTCCTCTATTCACGAATTGACCACGTGGCAGCTCGCGAAGTCTTGAGTTCACATATTTAGAAAACCGACAAGTTATCAGTTAGCAATTGCATGGGGGACCATATCAAGGAAAAATTTTTAATTGCAACGAGAACATAAGTGGTACATCACGTGTTTTAATGGAAGTGATGAAAAATTTTATTTATTAAGTTATTAACTTTTTAGTACACATATCCTATAATTTGTATAATAACACATGATGTACAATCTCATGTACCGATAACACTGAAAAATCTTTCCATATCAAGCCGTCCATCGATTTGGAGCAGCCATAAAGCGCAGGTGGAAGTCGCTGATGCATCCCCCTGCCACGTGTAGTTTAATGCCCTTCCACACTTTTGGAATTGTAACTCTAAACTCGTATGTATTTTGTTTGGTGTACGACAGGAGTAGAGTCCTCGTTGTCGCTCTTCTCATTGTTTATAATTGTTTCGATGAATTTAATTCATTCAAATAACACGTATGGTTGAAATTCAAAGCTTGTTAGGGCTTTTTTCCAGTTAATTTTAAGTGTATCTAATTTGATGCATTATATTTCAACGGGGTTGAATTCTTCAGCACATTTCAAAGCTTGTTAGGGCTTTCTTTCGGTAATTTTTAGATGTATCTAAGTTGATGCATTATATTTTCTCAATTTAACGAGGTTGAATTCTTCAACACATTTTAACGATCGAAACTACTTTATACGTGACTATATTTGCTTTCTTGTAGTTTAAATCTTGTTGACGTGGGGAGGTACGTAAGCTTGTTGTCCAAGTCAAGGCGAGTGTGGTGGCGTCAAACTTTGGTACACTTCGTAAATGCTACCCTGCAAAGTCTGGAGAAGTGTATATGATTGTATTATTTTTTAGTTATTTTTCTCTTTGAAACTTTCACTATATTAAAAATGTCCCTCTCTAATTGAAATGTTAAAATGATAATATTTGAATTATTAAAAGAAATTAATTAAAAATTCTGAAAAATAAAAGAATCCCCCACATAGTGGGCAGTTTTTGTTGTTTATTTCTTTGAATTTTTAAAGTAACTGTAAAGTTAGTTAGTATTTTAAATAAATTATAAAGTATATTTAAAAAAAATTGAAAAAGAAATTGCCACACGCATTACATGATTAGCATATATGTAATGAGTGAAAGAAGGTACAAGTAAAGCAGCTGAAGTCATGCCTCACATAATCACCTCCATCCTAGGGTTTTGGCTGCCTAATTAAGTTTTATTTTAATTACTTGTATTAATCTGCATAATCATTATTATATTTTTGCCCTTTTCTTTTCTGTGGTGTACAGATGAATTAGAAACTTCAAGAAACCGTGGAGGAAAGTAGACCATATTTGACTCTCTTATCTTTGTAATTTTGTCTTTTTTTTTTATTTTATTTTTTGTTAGAAGGAAATAAAAACACAAAAGTTCGAAACCATTAGTCAAACTTAGGCATCTTTCCAACTTATGAATGCTTAATTGAGAGTTTTAACTTGGAAAAATTGATTTGGCTTTAATTGGATCTAGCTTGATTTTATTTCTCACACAAGAATTTAACATTAAAGATGAATTGGACAAACTTTTAATGTCCATGCTTAACATAGTTGTGAAATCCTGTCCCCAGATTTCACTGTTTAAAATTACGTATTTCGTATTTCGTATTCTTATTCGTAGTTCGATGCGTTTATATTTACGGCGTATAAATTTTTCGATAAGTGAAATGACGAAAACACCCTTAATGAACTAAATGGAATTTTCGAGGACGTATTTGATCCTTTCATAATTTTCCAGATATCTTTATATATTTGGATAGTATGTGTCGATACAAACACGTGAGTGCAAATAGATTGTAATTTGGAGTTATAATGAAGGAGTTATTACCAAACGAAGTTAGGAGCAAAATGGTATTTTGGTTATTAATCTGGAAGGCTCTAGATTTGTTGGAGCAGCAATGGCTAGGAAGAAGCCACGTATGTGGTTGGGATGGAAAGGAGAGAAAAGAAATGAGAGAATGGGATGGGGAATTGGCCAATCAGAAAGAACATAAGGGAGACAAAGGAGAGAGGTGAGAAGCACCAGATCCCTTTGGCCCATTTTCAAACCCGACAACTCGGACCTTGACCCGACTCCCGGCAACTGTTCTGACGGGTTTTCCGTCGATTTTTCTGGCTTCTTCAACCTCCCATCACCACTAAACCTCACCACAACATCCTAGCATCCAATTAGAGCCAAAATCGACGAGTTTTTGTATTGATTTCACGAATGACACCCGCACGAGTGCCGTGAAACCCTAGCCATCAATCCACCATTGTCTGAAACAACTACCTCCGATTACCACCACTAATTGAAACCTCTGGAGGCCAGGAACAAACACCAAACAAGTTTGGGGGCAGTGGATCACCGAAGTGGATGGATCGAGGTTCACTTTTTTCGAGGTTTCCGACGGTTCGAGGGCTTTCGGCCACTTCCTGGCCGAATTGGACTTCGGGCCATGTATGAAAAATGTTTGCCTCATTGAGTTGTACATTTATGCATAATTTGGTGAATTTTAGAGTTGTCGAAATTTGAGATTTTTGTTCACCAAAAACCGCCACCCGCGGCGGTGCGTAGCCAGTGGCCCGACATTGCCTTTTTAAGTTAAATTCGATGTCCTAATTTCATATTTGATATTCGTTTGATGTGTTTCGAGAGTTTGAACCTAGTATTAATATTACGCCACTTGATCAATTTATGATTTGACGATCCGACCATTGGATCGTCACCCAATTTTAATACGCTATAGTACGTAATATTTGAAGACCATAAAAACTTATGGATCGGGAATCCAATGAATGGATCTTTCCGAATTGAATTTCTAAGTTTGTAAAATCAAACGTTGACCGCCATTTGAATTTGCGATTGGCGAAGATCCAACCATTGGATTGTAATGCAGTTTTAGTATGTTGTTCTAGAAGCCTGATGTGGACTTTGGGAAGTTACGAATCTGAAATCCGATAGGTGGATCTTCCGGATTAGATTACTAGGGTTGTGAACCCTACCTTTCATCTTGATTGACGGTTGACTTTTTAGTCAACTAGCCCGAGTTCTTCTAGCATGTCGCTGAGCTTAGAGTGTTGTTGAGATTTCATAGAGCTTATTAGGCTCAGCATGATGACGTGTCTTCCTCTATTTACGTGCACCTCAATTTACGTATTGATGACATCACCTTGTGATATGCTTGTTTATTTTATGTGATTTGACATGTGTATTGAACTTGTTGTGGAGTGTGGTTGATTTATATGTTTGGCCTGATGTGATGAAATGTGAGGGCTAGGAGTGGACCATGAACCCATTGTCATGGGGTTTGTTGCTTCAAGACTTTTTCACATATCGTATCATTATTTAATTTCTCATTTTGTTAAGCCATTCTAATTGTGTACCTTGTTCTTTGTTCCATTTCTTGTTTCGTTGAGATTTTGTATTTTGAGTACTTGTTTCATGTCTTTTGCTTCGAGTGTTGCTATATTTCTTGGACTTCCGCTCGGTTTCGTTGAGTGATCTAGAACTAGGTTTCCGCTGGGGTTTCGTTGAGTGGTCCGGTTCCTTGCTCTACCTGGATTCCGTTGAGTGGTCCGGTATCCCTCGTGATCCACGATTTCGTTGAGTGGTCCAAAATCATATCCAGCTTGTATTTCATTGAATGGTCTGATATGCATTGTACTCTATGATTTCGTTAAGTGGTCCGAAATCGTATCTACTCGGATATCGTTGAAAAGTCCGAAATCCCTTCTACTCCTTGATTCCATTGAGTGGTCTGGAATCGTATCCTGGTTTGGATTCCGTTGAGTGGTCTGGAACTTGATGTTGATGAATTTCGTTGAGTGCTCCGAAATCGCATCATTTGACTTGTTAGTTCCTTGGATTTGATTTTAGCTTCAGAGATGTAGGCTTTGGCCGAACTGTGCCGCTCTAGCCCTGCATATCGGTGTATGGTATGTGTTATTAATTGATGTGATTGTGGAATGATGTTGGTTGTGATTGTTGTCATTATGAGTAGACTCGTTGACCAATATGGCTAGAGTTTTATGTTGCACTTCATCGAATGTTCCTCGTGATGCTACATGCCTGTTGTGTGGTATTATGTTGCGACATAGTGATTTATGTGATGATTGTTTGATGTAGTGAAGTTGAACTACGAATGACTTGATCTCTATTTAGGGTACGTAGGTAGTCTAACGAGGAGGTTAAATGCAGCCACAAAGTATACAAAAATTACTACGCAACCCGAATCTTGAGTTGTGCTTTGTCTATATTCTGGAGGCGGGGTATGTTAGATATAAGGTACATGGTAACATCACGTGTCAATATTGGACGTATATCGGGATCGGGGCATGACAATAGTATTGTCTTCCATGGTGAGCCGAAAATTTTGAGCTACTCATAGCTTAAGTTGAAAATTTTAAGTCTCATATGGGTATTTTGAATTTGATTTGGATAGAATATACCTCTCACAACTATTTAACTCACACTACTATTGAAACAATGTTATAGGAATCAAACTTAGGTAGCTTGATTCTTATGTATGGGAATCAAATTCACGCAAAAACATTGGAGAAGCCTCAGAAGCTTTAGCTTGTGAGTTGCATGAACTTTGAGTTACAAGTCACTAACCACAAACTACTACAAATATAAGGAGCTTTTAATTCAAGTAATTAAGACATTGCACTCAAATCTTATGTTCGATTTCTTCTTCCCAAATACCGCTGCGTATATTGAGAAAAAAAAAAGAGTGAGGAAGCAAACCACTGAACACTCTTACACTCATATATATTTTGAGGCCCAATTGGAACCATCCCAAGTGGAAACAACCGATTAACACTCTAATGGGCTGGATCCATCTGTTCAAGCCCAACAACATAAATAGATCCGACCCAACTACACACATGAGCCCATGGATTATGGACTCTATGGAGCATCCCCTATCTCACACGTATGCACAAAAGCCTCAAACTTCTCTTGGCCCTGTGTGCTTCCCAAAATTAGCATTCATACAGAAGAGTTCGACACTGTCCTCAGCTTCGAGAAATCTCTCTCTTTATCCATGGCGACGTCTCTGCGTTCTCCGCTCTCAGCTCCGCCGTTAGCCGCCTTAGACAGCAGCCAAGGTCGCCAAACAGGCGCCTTTAATGCTGGGATCCCAAACACCTTCCTTCACGGCACCAAGGTCGTCGCTGCACCACCTCTCTTTCCCTTAAGATTGAAAGCTCAGAGACGCTTCAAGTCTGCTTATGCTAAAGCTTCGGACCGCGTTCCCAAGCAGTTCCGGCAGGAAAATCTCAAAGATGGAGGTGAGTTTTCACTACCCTTTTCCTCAATTTTTTGTTTATTGTAGATTGCCATCTCTTCTAATTTTGTTTTAAGTGGGAATTTGTGATTCGTTTCTGTATTTTAATCAAAATTTGCTATGTGGGGTATTGTTTCCTTTCTGATTTTGATTTTTGTTTTGTTTTGTTTTTTTTTTTTTTTTTTTGGTTTGGGGATGGGAGGTTTCAAAGTTTCAATTGGGTTGCTGCGTAAAGAGGTAGGGAGTATAGGGAAAGTTGAAATTTGAACATTTAGTTGTTAATCTTATCATATTTGAGGGGACAATAGGTTTTATTTGCTTGAAGAAGGTTACTATTTAGGCAAAATTGAGGGCAATTTCATGTTGCCATATTATTACCAGGCATCGTTCTATACAGGAAGAGGTACTGCTGGGGTGAGCTAGAGTGGTCATGCTCTATTGATATGTTGAAAGTGAATGAGACTGACCATAATTTGATTGGAGAAGTCAAGAGAAGTGCGTAGTTGGCGATTGTATAATTTGGATTAGTGTATATCTACATGTAGTGGTTGAGTGTTCCCCAAAAGCACTAAAAGTTCAGTGCTTATTATACTTCAGCATTATTTATGAGCTATGTCGATAAAGGTAATAGCCACTAACCATTGATGTTAACAACTTGTTCATGTAAAACTGGTTTGCAATCGTTTCCTAAGTCGGAATGGTCTGTATATTCAATGTGGGACATGGGTTTCAAAGCCCTATTGCCTCGTCAACTTACTGTATCAACACTGATCCAATTTTTGCCTTCTTCACCTTTAGGTATCTTCCTCACTTACCAGTATTCAGTGACTTAGCACCTTAAGTCCCTCTTTTCATGCTCTGATACCAAGGGTTAGAACTCATGGGTTGAACTTGCCCTTGAAAATGTGTTTGTGTGGGAAACAAAATCAATAGCTCATATGCTAGAACAGGATGGTTCTATTTTTTACGGAGGGGAATGCTTGTACCTTGACCATTAATATCAAAGTTTTTAGCCACTTGGTACTACGGTCTAGTGGTATTCCTCTTCACTTGTAAGTGAGAGGTCTTAGGTTCGATTCTCGCCAAAGGCGAACTTGAACCACATTATTGCTGGCCCATTGTGAGGCTTAGCCCACTTCCCCACCCCTTTAGTGTATATAATATTGTTTGTTCAAAAAAAAAAAAAATATCAAGGTTTTTAAGGTTGCCATCATTATGGATCTTAACATTTCCGATTTATCTGATTTATCAATATTGCAATTTGATTCAGTCCTTTTTATGCTCATTTTCAGCCTTTTGCAATTTATTTGAAACTTTAGTCTTCTGATGCTTTAATTTCCCAAAAATATGGAAATTTGGAATGCCAATTATAATCCAAGTGAAATAAGTTAAATTTCCTCCTTACCTTCTTCATTGTTCTCATTTGTAGTGATGGATAATTTTAAGAATGTGCCACATTATCTGTATGGCCTTTCTCCTACCCAAATGGACATGTTCATGACAGAAGATAATCCTGCCAGACGTCAGTCAGAAAAAGTTACAGAGGTTCACTCACTATACACTCTAACAATTTTTAAGCGGCTCCATATTAATAGAAGGGCTAAGTGGATTTCAATTAAACTAAACTAAATGCGGCAAATCAACTAACTAGACATGTTCTCCTTATCCAAAATTTAACAGCAAAGCATCTCATCTGCCAACAACTACTTGAATCATGGAGGGATGTATGGTATGTCAGGCATGGATGGCAAGGGCCCTTCACAATACAGTATGAGTGTGAGCATGTATCGGGGAGGTGCAAGAGGAAATGGAAGACCCCGAACTGCTCCTCCTGATCTGCCTTCCTTACTTTTAGATGCTCGGATATGCTATTTGGGCATGCCGGTAAGAGATTATATATATTTTTAATTATATTTCTGGCAACAATTTTCTTTCTTCACGAACCATTCATTCATTTTGTTCAGACTCAGCATTTTATATTTTATCTGACTTCTGTAGATTGTACCAGCAGTAACTGAGCTTCTTGTCGCTCAGTTTATGTGGTTGGATTATGATAACCCTTCTAAGCCTATATACTTGTACATAAATTCATCGGGGACACAGGTTAGTGTTAGAAGAAATTATGAGTGCAATATAACATCAAAGGTTTCCCCCATCATTTTCCCTATCTTGAAGTATTACCTATCTGTATTAATTTTTTTGGTGCATTTTAGAATGAGAAGTTGGAGAGTGTTGGATCTGAAACCGAAGCATATGCCATAGCTGACATGATGAGTGTAAGTATTATTATCAACTCTAGGAGGTATTCTGTTTATATCTATTTATAATGGAAATCGGTTAAGTAGAATGGTAATTTTCATCATGTACCATATCTGTCTGTTATATGGGATGATATATTTTTAAAAAATGTGCAAAAGTCAGTGCCATCCCAATATATGGTCTGTCATGTCATTGGGAAACAATATCCATCGAAAAGCCCTAGCCGTTTCTTTTTCTACCAATTTGAACAATCTAACCTGCTATTGATTTTTTCTGCATGCAGTATGTCAAGTCAGATGTGTATACTGTGAATTGTGGCATGGCATATGGTCAAGCCGCACTGCTTCTGTCACTTGGAGCAAAGGGTTATCGTGCCGTACAGCCAAATTCCTCCAGTATGATACCATCTTCAAATCTAGCAGACCTTTTGACCCATTTTCATACAATGTGGGAAGCTGTAAAGAGGGTGCTATTGTTTTCACCCCTTTGTTGTGTACATTTTGATCACTGTTTTATGTTGAATCGCAGCGAAATTATATTTACCAAAGGTCAGCAGGTCAAGTGGGTCAGTCATTGACATGTGGATTAAGGTACTTGTCACGGCTCCTCCGCCCTCCATTTTTCTCTCCCTCCCTTCTCTCACACATTTTCTGTTAAAACTTATCAGGCCAAGGAACTGGATGCAAACACAGAGTATTACATTGATTTACTTGCAAAGGGAACAGGGAAGTCCAAGGAAGAACTATCTAAAGATGTCAGGCGGCCTAAATATTCTCAAGCACAAGAAGCCATAGAGTATGGAATCGTTGACAAGATAATCGATTCACGTGATGCAGCATTTGAGAAACGGGTACTTTTCTCATTGCAATTTTTTCCATTAATCTCTCTGGTGCTAAATGCCTGTATTGCAATTTCTGAAAGAGAATTCTTTGATCAGAATTACGATGAGATGCTTTCGCAATCACGAGCTATGAGGAGAGGAGCAGTGGGCGGTCCACAAGCAGCTCCATCTGGATTCAGGTGATTGCGAAGAAATGGCATTGCATATACAAAGGAAAGATTTGAGCTAGCCCTCGCTACTTTTCGGTATCTAGTACGTTGGAGGAGCAGGGTTTTGGCTGAAGACTGATTACCACCACCCCTTTTGTGATACTTCTGATCCTGTATGTGTGGGTAGTTTTCGGGTAAGTGTTATGTCAAATATCCTATGGAATATCGTCCGGAAAAGAAAAACAGCTTGTAGAACCACAATTACATAGAAAGCTCCTTTTATCTTTTTCTTTAGGGGATCATACACCTCGTATTTATGTCGATACTTTTGAATAGTACGACTTCCCATGTTTTTGAAGAATTTGGTTCCGATATTTCTATTTCCTCCTAAGCAATAAAACAAAAGGAGTAGTCCCTGTGCTGATAGGGTGATTGGAAGATATCTCATGTTTAAACCCCTGTGTTGAAGTCTGATAGGATATAGACCCAAAATTGAAAATTTTGTCAACTCTTCATTAATTATTAGCGCATTAAGCTTACATGTGAGACTAAAAAGATAAAGTTAGCCTCACATGTAAGCCCCACATGTTAACAATTAACGGAGAGTTCCATTTAATCTTAATGTGTGCCTTTGGTTCTAATAATTTACAAAGAGTTGACCGAATTATTAATTTTAGGCACAAATCCTAAAAGACTTCACCCCGATAACTTAAATCCTAATTTTTTTACCATAAGAACTATCTTCTAACTATCCTATCATCATAGGGACTATAATCCAATTAGGCCAAAACAAAAGCAAAAACTTGGAAGAGGTGCTGTGGTCAAGGATATTTGGCACCAAGGACTTTCAGAAGGAAAATTTACAAAACGAGATAACAAAAGTCAAAAACTGCTTCGACCGGAGGCATTTTGTCTGCAAGATGAAATCATAACAATTTGCGTTACAAAGCGTCACCGTTTCTAACAGCGGACGAAGTTTTAGAATGCAGATGGCCAAAGTCGCATGCACTTAAGTCTCTTTACATATTTCGGGACCTTACTTTCTCAAATTGAACAATAAACCCATTCAGAGTAACTAATACGAAATGCGAAATTCTTCAACTCCAGTTACGCTGGCGTATTAGGGTACACTTTTGGCTTTGGCTTGACCTCTATCTCATTTACACTTCGAACAAAGATGGCATCTGGCTCATGGCTGCAAGATGAACGAACAGATGACACATTAGATGGAGAGAGAAAGAAGATGGATGAGAGAGAGAGAAAGAGAGAGAGAAAATAGCCAGATGGGTAAAAATCAATAAGGAGAGAGGACGCGGGAGATAGGTGCTTACGGTTTATCTCCCTCTTCATATGTGTAACTTGATGCCACAGCCAAAAGGCGGCCATCTCTGCTAAAAGAAAGTGCCGCAATGCTTGTTGGGTACTTCGAGTACTGGCAAAGAAGAGCACATTGAAAATTTAATATAATTGTAATTTCTCCATGGGAGAATTATTCATCAATGTCACCTAAGGCAAAAAATTACCTGATAGAGCCTCTTCTTGTTGTTCCCGTCCCATACGTTCACATAACCATCACAACCTCCAGTAGCAAAAGTACCATAGCTGCAATTGAATTTCAGAAAAGAACTAACAAAAAAAATGCACGTGGACTAAAAAGAAACTGCTAGCATCACTACTCTCATACACCAAACAGTATGATTGCAACTCTCATCAAGCGAAAGTACGTATACCCCTTTTCAATTTGTCCCGAGAGGGAAAAATAGCTTGTAAACATGACAGTCAATAATGTACAAGAATCTCATTCTCAAACTCTCTTGATAAACTTTATTAAAGCATGAGCTACGTATATCTGAAATTAATAAGCTCCCCTCGAGCTTAATTTAGGTTTTAAACACTCCCAACTCACAGATCAAGTATAATCCAAGCCATAATCTATCGCATAAACAAGGAACAATTCTGATCCTTATCTTTTGAACCATTCAACCAAAGAATAAACCATGAACTAAGTCAACTACTACGAAATTCCCTGATGTAATTATTGTAGTCACAAGATGCCTTCAACGGGAAACCAGACATGGCCTATTGTTTTCATGACTTCAATAAATCAAAGCACAAAAGTTCACAAGTTTAGTACGCAATACTTTAATAGAAAAATGTAACTTACACGGGGTGGAATGCAATTGCATTTACTGGATACACAATGTCCCTTCCAGCCTCTGATTTTCTATGACACTTAAATGCATATCTGCACAAAGGTTAATACCATTAACAAATTAAGGTTGAAGACACAGGTGCACGATACATTTATGCATGCCTGCATTTTGGAAAATAGTTTCCTTGAGAGGGCTCCAATCTCCAAACCAGTTGACCGCCCACAAATCAGTGACCATACAAGAAATGCTACGGATATTCTACAAGTGTGCAATGGTGAACTAACAGAAGCACACTTTATGATGATGCCACACCCTCATATATAAAGAGAGAATCATACATATATCAAGAACAACTTATTTAGTGGTGGTGGCATCAAAGATTTCGAATACATTTTAAAGAAACCCTAAAGATATGACACAATGAAACTGAAAATATCACTCATTGTAAAGCTAAATTTCTCACTGAAAGCTTAATACATACTTTTTAGTTTGACTAGCCTCGGAGAGATCAAAAAACTCCATTGCAACCCGTCCTTCAACAGAACTGAGAGCATAACCTGCAAAATGTGAATATAGAATCAAACATGAAACAACCAACAGTATTGACCAATTCCATTCACCAAATAACTCTATTTTGTAACCCTTATTTTTCTTAAAGGCGTCCTAAAATGAAAAGGCCCTGTTCTGTGAGCAAGGAAAAACCAACGGGCATGATTAGCCACAGAGCAACACAATACCCAAAAAACCAAGTGCACGAAAGAAAAAGTTTGTGAGATTAGTGTCCTGACACTGAAAAGCTACTAAAATTACCTGTTCCATTGGGATAACAGCGCACACATCGAGTTTGATACTTTAAGGAAGACTCCCTCCGTTGCTCAGGCTGGGACATATTTCTCAAATCATAGATATTGACATGTCTTCCGGCGGTTGCAACCACTAATCGGTTCCCCACAAGTGAAAGAGAATAAACACGCTCGGGTTGAGGGTATGACCCAACAAGAGTTCTCTCCTGTCCACTTGCGCCTCTAGGGTCCCAACACTTAACTGTTTTATCCCAACTACCAGTAATCAACTGCCCTGGTATTATTAGCACATAAGAGAGTTGGTTACAAACTCAGAATTTTACAGTATAAGGAAACAATTTTTCTACATTCAAACTTACAATAATTAAATGTGATTACCAGAAATACCAAATACATCAGAGATCATGATTTAAGGTCGTTTATATAGTCATTAAATGTGAGAATTCCTTTGACAATAATAAAGAAACAAACACAATTAAGCACACTACAAAATCAGATCAATCAATAGATTTGGGGCAAAAAATCTGCAGAAAAGAAGTTCAAGGCTTCGATTAGAACTAATTTCAAATGTAAAAATTGATACTTTGGGGAACATACCTGCTGCATAAGAGTATTCAATGCAACGCACCGGCGCGTCGTGCCTTCCTAAAATGTCTTCCTTACTGGAGCTGAATACGAACCTGGGGTATTGACATAAAAGGATACACAAAGCATCAGAGTTAAGAAATGGGGTTTTTACAGCATTTTCCGAGCAACCAAACAGAAAATTAGGGATTTTGATTACCGCCTGACAGTGTTGTCGGCACCGGCGCTGAACCCGGAGGAATCATCGTGGAAGCAGCAATCGAGAACGGGACCTCCGTGCATGAACTCTCCTCGCAGCACATTGGCGCTGGCGTCGTACAATCGGACGGTCTGCGCAATGAGAGAGAGAGGGGTTGGAAACAGATGGGGGAGCAGGACGCGCAGCGAGAGTTAGGAAGGCGAGGGCGTACCTTGTCCCAAGAGGAGACGAGCAGGTGGTCGCTGTGGTTGGAGAAGCGGAGGTTGGAGATGCCGTCCGTGGGGGGGTTGGAGAGCTCTCGGCCTGGCGCCGGCGGAGGGACAGCTGTCATGGCGCGATTAGTCGGAGGGTGTGGGAGTGATGTGATGAGGGGAGAGAGAGAGAGTGTTTTAGGGTTTTTGAATTTTGAGAGAGTTGAGATGGAGAGTGGAGTGATGAGAGAGAAAGAGAGAGGGAAGGCCGGTTTGAAAATCTACAGAAAAACGGTGGTGGTTCTGATCCAAAGGTTTCCAAATTCAAACGAGGGGATGACTTTTTGCTCCATCACAAAAGCTTGGGCTCATTTTCTCAAGCCCGAAATACAGGCCCGACATAAGATGTAAGCTTTGGAGTGCACATCTTCTGCACCCAAAAAAAGCTGTGGCCTCTCTAAAAACATGACTAACTGTCCACCCACTTAAACACCTTAACATCGTTAACTACTTGTTATCTCCTCAATATAATCCTCCCCTCTACGTCTCCTCGGCTTCCAAAATTCATCTCCCACCTTCTATTCTCCAAAGCCAAGTGTTGGGGATAGATCTATCCCTCGAACAGCTCACCTAGGGTCTCGTCTGTCCGGCAAGGTTTGCTGCTTGGTGTGCTGCAATATGAGTTTGTTATCAATTTGAATTCTGCCTTTGCGGGACCTTTGTTAGGCCTTGAGGCTCACAATCAAAGCTAATATGGATCTCAGCGTGCCACTGTTATCTTTGTATAATAAATTGTTCTTTTTTGGTTATGAACTGGGTTGATTACTTGCGCCACAAGTTACTTAGACTTCCTGATTCTATTGGATTGTTACAGATGGGTTAAGTCTGTATAAAGTTCTTTTTCTTGCCTTGTAAACAAGGACTTTTACTCATAATATTGTATGTCCAGATAAAGGGAGTTTAGGGCCCTTCAAATTATTTCTTTGATTATAGTTAATACTTAAAGAAACAAGATTAATTAGTTCAACCAGATTAGTTGTAGATGAAACTTTGAACGAAAAGCAGTTGAATTAATTTAAAACACAATGGAAGATGTATTAAACACCAGTTCTACTTTAAGTAAGTACAAACAAAAGAGACTTGGGTAAGATTATAACCTTGTCAGGCAAGGTTCGTCTTCTTGCAACCACTTCTCTTTGTGTTTTATAAGGGTTGTAATCTCTAGATAATGGGATGTAAATAGGGCTTACTAAAGGGATTCGATACTAAAATATTGGGGGAAGGTAGCAGAGCTTATAAAATTGACAAAAGATGACTTTCTATGGTGGATCTATGACTAAAAGGGTAGAGTCTAGACAAAATGAAGCTTTATGGTTCCTTGCTGGTTTGAGAGAAAAGTTGGACGTCTTTTGATTGATTGGTTTAGTGTCCTTGTCTCTAGTGTCCCTTGTTGATTTTATAGACCTTTTAGCCTGACTGTCTAAGCCTTGCCCTTTGGTGATGGCCTTCGGAGGATGGTGAGTCACCATTTATTTACCTATCCATGCCCTTGAAAAGTACTTTTTGTTGGGGATGAGCTGCCCTCTGTTGCCCATCACTTCTCACGTAGGCTTGTTGCCTATTCCTTGCCAAAATGACTTTTATTTTTTCCTGGGTTATCGACTAGTCCGAGCCTAATCCTCCCTTTGTTTTTTGTATTCTTGGGCCTCCATTCTTACCAAGCCTAGTGTCAAATATTCACTTAAACAGTGCCCCTTTAATCATTGTCAAGTCTGCTAACCAAGATATTGATAATGATTAAAATTAATTGCATGCTGAAACTGGGTATTCGGGCCACTTAATTAGCCGTTTCCAATAAACCTTTGCACTAACCCACGACTTCCAAAGTTTAACTACTTGCCCATTAAATACTTTCCATTTCACTTTTCTCAGCCATCTTCTTCAACCATCTTGACTTTATGAACTCCCAAATTTCTTGCATTCTCATCCCTCTCTTGCCTCAATCTTCAATCACTTTTTCATTATTCTCTCGATTTTGACAATGGCTCCCAAATCGTGCTATGCATGCGAGTCTGGATAAGGGATTGTCACTCTGCGCCGTCGGCTCAACGACATTCATCGCCCTCGGGCTGGCCTTAATTTATCCATTTTCTTCAAGGCAAAGGGAATACACTTTCTGGGGCCTACCTGGATTGCTCGAGTTCCTGTTGCAGTGGAAAACAACATGCCCGTTGCCAACTGGTTCATTCCAAATCCCTACATTGCCGAGGTTGGAATCTTCACCTCCAAGTGGTCCAATTTCAAGAGGGGTTTCCCCTTAATGAAGGATAAAGCATGGTCTAAGTGGGTGGATGAATTAGAGCCCATTTGAAGGCAGAAATGGATGGCAAATGGCATTTATGAGCTCATTATGATGTCTAAGACCACCATCCTCATCAAGCATGAGCTTCTCTCGACCGCTCTTTTCTTCTGGAACACTAGGACCAACACTTTTGACCTTAGAATGGGCCCAATGACTCTCACCATTCTGCACATGGCTCAAGTATTTGGTTTGAAACCATCGGGCAGATGTGTAGACATTATACACAACCGGTCATCCTCTTCTTGCCTAACTGTTGAAGGTTCAGAGACCTCCCAGTCCATCACTAGTTTTGAGTACAACTCCACTACCTTAAAAAGCTATGAGACCTCATTCACAAGCTTCATCCCATTTGCCAAGAAGATGTTCAACTCGCCTTCCCCTACAATTGATCATGCTTAGAAACACATGTACTTTCTCCTCTATTGGTTAAATAAGCATGTGTTCCCCAACAAATCCAAATGAGTGAAGCTAGAATGGATTTTTTTGGTAGAGGCGCTGCATTCCTTTGATGATTTCGCCATCGGTCTTTTCATTCTAGCATATCGATATCATCTTCTTTATAAGATGACAAGGGACTAGCCATTTAAGACAAATATCAATAGAACTACCTAGATGGTGCAGCTCTGGCTTCAATGGTACTTCTCAGAGTTTCGGGTTGCCAACTTGGAGTTCCCAGAGGGAATAACTCTTGCCCAAATTCTGGTAGAGGCTCCTACTATCAACCACTCCATTCTAGCATGCCTTTACTTCTTCAGAATCTATCAGACTCGAGCTAATTTGGAGTGGGGTGCCTCAGTGCTTAGGAGGTACTCTTAGTTCTCAGACCATCTATTCCAAGATTCATTTAAGGAGGATGCCAGCAGTTTCTACAAGGAAAAATTTATTAGCTGCATTCAGCAGAGGGACTTGGCTTGAGGAGTTCGAAGTGACCGGGTAGGCTACGAACGTAAGTTGGAAGTCTATCACCCCAACTTTTGTGGTAAGCAACTGGGTTTTAAACAGGCCATCCTAGTCCCTTTCTTTGATTCATTCCACTGTGGGACCTTTTACCACTTCTGTTCTCCTTCAGAGGCTACATTTCGGGCAAGCAGGCATAACTTGGAAATAATGAGCAAGATAACTCACAAACTTGCAGCCCTCAATTTTGAGTGTACCTCTTTGCCCACCACTTGGTGGTAGGCTAAGTGGTATAGGAAGTATGATGGAGATCTCAGGGAAGCCTATGATAAGATCTTCAGGCATGTCTTCTTGAAGTCCCTCCCCAAGAAAGAATAGTTTAAAAGCTGGAAGAAGGCGATTAATCAGAAAAACCAACTTCTGCTCATAGATAACCTACACTGCTGCCTCTTTCCTTCACTTTATATTTTTATATTTTTATGATTGCTAACTCTTTTCCTGATCTTCCAGCCTAAGGTAACACTAAAGAAGTCGATGTCGGGCTAGAAAAAGAGGCTGCTGATGCCTTAGTTCTCCAAGAGGCTGATGCAAAGGCAGCTAGATAAGAAGCGGGCTCTAGCCATGTCCCTGAGGATGTTGGAGACATCTTTGCAATGTGTAGAAAGTCAAAGACAAAAGCTGGGCTTAAAGTAGAGACCAGGGCTCCTTGTTGGGCAAGGTTTTCCGTCGTGGTATCGTTTAAATCTGAGTGTGAGGAGAGGCCTCAGGCTAAACTTACCCTACCTGCTCCAAAAACCACCCTAACCAAGAAGAGAATCAGGTTTTAGAACTCCCAAGCCTCTAGATCTTTTTCTGCCCTCCCAACTGAAGTGGGCAGGAAAAAACATAAGTCTGCCAGTAAGTGATTTAAACCTGATTTTCTTTTACTTAACTTGATCTCCTTAAGTTTTGAACTAACTCTGCCTTTCTTTATGATTAGGCTATGTTATCAGCAAGAAACCCGATCTTTCCCCTCAGGAGATGCAAGCGGGCGTGGAAGGGCAACAAAGTGAAAATGAGGTTATTGCCAAAATTCTGGAGGAGTTGAAGGTAGTATTCCTCAACTTTGATTATTTAATTAATTCTGAAGTTCGCTCTTCTTATATTTAGCTGACTTTTTGTTACTTTCTAATACAGGCTTCCAAAGCAGAAGGGACTTCTCAAACTTAGCCTTTTTCACCTTTGGCCCGACCTGTGCACTTTTCTCCTCCTCGGGTTGAGCCTTCAGGGGTAAAATTCTCATTCTCCAAACTTGTCAACTTTGTATCTTTAAGCTTTAGGTGTTGATTTTACTTCTACTATTTTCCAGGTAAGGGGAGGAACTCGTCACCTCAGGTTAGGCAAGAACCAGTTATTTTTTCATTCTCTATTCCTCTAGCAATGGTAGTGATTCCCACCTCACAACTCAATCTAACAACTGGAGAGATGTTCTACTTTGTAAAAGATTACAGTGCCTCAGTAAGTCTTCTTTCCTTAAGCCATTTTTTACCTTTTCTTACTGTCTTTTCATTTTGAATTTATCCTCTGCACTTTGTCTTTGCCTGTCTTCCCTATTGCCAAAGACTACCATTCAACCAACATCAGACATTAGGAAGCATATAGTCCTTAAGATACTAGTTGTCTCAAAGGTGACTAGTCCCAAGGCTTCTTATGTTCCTCTTCAAGTAAGCAACCAACTCTCTCCAAGGTAGTTGTAGCAACACGTCATCCTCCCAAAGCACAAGGCTTTTATCAAGTATAAACATGTTTGCAATCTTGTATTTTCCTCATTCGGGTTTAGGTTGCCTTATTAACTTGTCTTCTTTGATTTTAACAGGCTTCTAGTAAGGGTTCTGGCAAGTCTCCTCAGCCCGCAGAGAGTAGAATAGTTCTTACTCAACCTTCACGAGCTTTTGGTGTTTCAGTGATCCCAATCCCTCAGCCTAGAAATGGTTCTGCTTTTAAGTCTTCCTCTTCCGTCTTTATTGGTGCTGCCACTGCTGCTGCCGCTTCCGGTAGTGCTGGTGTGATACCTCTTCCTCTAACTTCTCTTCCTACCGCGGCCTCTTTGCCAGAACTAGTTAGAGAGTTCGGGCAAATTAGGATAAAGCTGAGATCTCCAAGTGCCCCTCTGAGCCTCAGCATTTTCAAGATTAGTGTAAGGTATTCAGAAAATAGATGCAGAAGGACTTTTCTACCTTCTTCAGCCTCAATGCTTTTCAAGAGGCTGAGAGAGCTCTTAGTGACTTGTACCAAGCTCAACAGATGACTAAGGTGTAGAATGAGTTTTTCATCTCCTTCTTTGAAAATTTGAGGACTTTGAGGGACCATCATCTCAAGGCTGAGAGGCAAGCAAACAGAGTGAGGTGCTACAAGGAGAAGCACACTATGACATCCACTACTCTACAGTAGCTGGTGGAAGAGGGCTTGGCCATGGATGGCCGAATAATGGTGGTAGTTGTTGAGATCCAGAAGTTGGAAGAACAACTTTCTAATTTGAAGACTGAGCAGATGACCCTCTCAAGCAAGCTCTACAAGAAAATTGAGGAAGTGAAGAGGGCCAATCATGAAATAGAGGAGTCTAAAGCTCAGTTAGCCAACAATAATATCTCCTTAGAAGAACCTAGTCGCATTTTCACCATTATGTAGACTTATCATTCTAGGATAGCTCCTTGGCTAGGTATGTGAACTTATTAGACTAGGGCCTTTGTACTTCTCCCCAATATTGAGTGAAAAAATCTTTGATTGCTTCACTATTTTACTTGCTTATTTACATTTTTCTAACAACAACTGCTTTAAACACACAAAAAGGACCCTTACCACTTTTCTAAGTATTAGACTTCACAAAGTATAACAATCTATAACATCCCAAAGAGTTGGGTGGTACTTCTTTAGAAATTTAGCATAGACTAGATGTTTATGTAAGTTCCCCTCTAAATGTGCCAAGTAATAACCCCCTCTATCTAATACTTTGGTAATTGTAAAAGGGTCTTCCCAAGTAGGACTCTATTTCCCAAAACCTCTAACTTGAGCTCTCAAGGGCAGAATTGTTTTCCATACGAATTCTTATTCTTTAAAAGTCTTCAATCTTACTCTCTTGTTATAGGCTCGGGCAACAGCATTTTCCCCTTCTTGGATCTTGTTTAGAGCTTCAATTCGGACAACATCTAAATCCTCAATCACTTGGTTGGGAAGCCTTAACATCCACCCAATGTGATAACTTCGTCTCATTATCTTCTACTTCTTTAGAAGCCTCAAAATTTCTAAGCACTTTTAGGCTCTGGATATTTCCCAACCTTTGAAACACATTCTTAGTAATCTCCCTATTGGCTTCAGTATCCCCAAGAATACTTATATGGGCGTCCTGTTCTTCTATTTCTCTCATTCTGACCAATTCTCGATCAATGATGGCACCTGATGTTAGTACCTTGAGCTCATACCCACATTGACATCTGTTACAAAAAAACTACTTATTTGACCACAGATGCTTGGGGTCTGTCGGGCAACCTTTTGACGCATTATGTTGGCCTACCAACTTGCCTTTTTTCTCCCCTTTCATCCAAGGTAACTTTTCCTTTTCCCCTCTTAACCCAATTAAGGTTTATTAAGTTGATTGGACCTTCAGGGAATGGATCTGTGTTAACCATCATGTTGGCCTAGGGTTTCTCCAATAATAATTTCCTGTTGACTAGAAAGTTTTGGATCCAATCTCTGAATTGCACACAATTAGCAATGGAGTGGTTGAAGGTCTAATGGAGCTTGCAATACTTCTTCCCTCTGAGGTTTGGGCGGCATCTTCTTGGTGCTGTCAGGCAAGATTACTCGAGCCCTCACCAGTTCCTCATAGATGTATGCAGCCTTGGTTAAATCAAAGGAATATAACTGATGCTTTGGAGGCTTTATAGGTACAAAGCCTCCATCGTTCATCACGATCTTCTGGTCTTTGATGGGTTGAACCAATCCCTTCACCATTAAAGGTTTAAAAGGAGTAGTCATCTCTGTAACACATAACTCTATCCCTTCTCCTATGTTGTTATCATTCTCTCCTACCTCTAGGCCTTCAAATTCTAGTTAATGTATTGGTGCTTTATTTTTATAAAAAAAAGGGCACTATAGATGAATGCTTCAGTTGTTGTCATTCTGTCCACAACTTCTTATACTTAGTGGCTGCAATCACCAACTCCTGAAGCTTGTTAAACTGCACATCATAGAACTTCTTCCTCAAATGTAGTTTTAGAGCCTTCTAGGCAATGGCTATGAGTTGAGCATGGTTAAATGGGAATTGGCATCTCATCCTGGTCTTTCTAAACCTCATCATAAAATCCTATGTAGATTCATATTCATATTGCTTCACTTCTACCAGATCATTAATGGTCATTTCAGGTTCCACCCTATAAAATTACTCATGAAAGGCCATCTTCATTTATCCTCAGTTGGCAATGGAATTAGGGGGTAACAGAGAGTACCATTAGGAGGCCAAGCCTACCAGTGAGTTTCCAAACAGTCTTAGTTTGTAGTTGGGGTTGTCCTCGTTGAGAACTTGAAAATGTGATCTCTGGAAGACACATTACAGTCTTCCCCACTGAAAGTTGGGAATGCGAACATCTTAAAATTGAGAGGGAAAGGGTTCTGCTCATCAATGTACTCAAGATAAGGCTTTTGATATGTTATCCTAAACATCAGCGGGCCTGCAGTTGAGCATTATGTACCACCATCCTCCTCAATTTTGCCAATTCATTCCTGAGTTGTAGGTTAGCCATATTATTGTGTAGGGTATAAGAAGTCCCTTATTTCAGGCTACTATCGATGCCCGAAAAAGCTTCATTCTGTGTGTCTGGTTGTCTTCATCTAGCGTTTCCTCTTCCTTTATTAGCCAATGGTGGTGGCCTGTATGAAAGAGGCTTGCCCCCAACTGTGGATAAGCCATTTTCGTTTGGTTATCCTGCCGAGTTATACGCACCAATCTTTATTCCTTCATGCTCGATTTACCTCGTAACATCTGGTAGAGGTGACAGAGGATTGGGTAAGCCTGTCTCTTGAAACTTTTCTGCTTCTTGCCGACTGCAGCCTCTTTATTCTTTTTCCCTTTGTTATTTTTTTCCCTTTTTTGGGTTTACCTCTATGGTTTCTTCACTGGCATAACCATCTTTTGGTGCGGAGTACTCTAACTCCAACTTTCTTTGTAGCGTTCATGTTAAGGAACACAGCCTGCTGACTTCTCATCTGGTTCCCAGAGAAATATTTTCCATGCTCCTTAATACTTGCATCATGGTGGCTTACGAATCTTTATTAGTGACCTTCCTACCTGACTTCTTGTAGACATGTAAATTTCATTGCATGCAAATGATGCATCACAAAGCTCCACGTGACATATGACTCATCACAAATGGACAAGTCATCAATGACATATGGCACAAATCAAGCAAAGGAAGCTAAAAAACATTCCCCAAAAGTCAGCAAAAGGGATAAAATCCCTCTTAAAATCATCAAGGGGTCCAAATTGCCCCCAAAATCAGAAAGAAAGCTAAAGCATTTTCACAAAACAAGTAAGAATTGAAGATTGCTCACAAAATAGGTAACAAGCCTTATAATTCGGCCAAGGTAAGGGAAAGTAGCTGAAATTGAGACACAAAGCATGCCTAAATTCTCACATGGATGAATCAAGACACAAATCAAAGCCAAATTCACCCAAAGGCATGGCTTTGGAAGTCTATAAATACAATGTCCCAAGATAAGCATAAGGTCGACAATTTCTACATTGAAGAGCCAAAAATTCTACATTCAGAATAACCTTTGCACAAATCTTTGAAGACTAATATGCTACCAAAGCTCTCTTCAAAGAACGCACAACCAAGGCTTAAGCTTTCTTTCGATCAAAGTTGAAGCTTTCTTTCGACCAAAGCCAAATCATTCCCTTAAAGAATCAACAATCACTTGTGTCGATTTTTTCAAGACCTTGTTGCAAGCTCAAAACTTGTAATGACGTTTGTTTCAAGATCAAGTCACCAAGACCCTTGAATCAACGAAATCCTACATCAACACTACCTTTGCCACAACTTTGAGGTGAAGACCATCCAAGCATTGTTTTAAGCTCAAAACTTAAAGAAACTGTTCAATTGTTTGTCCGGGATCAAGTCATTGCGACCCTTGGTTCATTAATCTACGCATTTACATCAAATTTGAAGACTAAATTAGAGGAAAATTGTAAATAGAGATTGTAACCTTACAAATTCATCAATAAAAATCTACTTTGTTGTTCTCGTTTCATTCGTTATAGAATTTTCATGTTTACACTTCTCAAAAGAGGTCGGGCTATCTAAGATCCTGGGGATGTGTGATGAAGGGAAGTCTTTTGGATGTTCTGTCATGCTTGCTTTTGCTGGACAAATAAGCTGCCTAATTTCTACCTCCATTTGAATGTTCAATCCTTCCTTCTTCTTGGCATACAATATTACCAAATCAATCCCATTGAGCCTGCCGAAACTATGTTTGGGCTAGATCTGTCCTACACACAACTCCCTTGGGGTTTCGCCCATCGTGCAAGGTTTGCTGCTTGGTGTGCTGCAATATGAGTTAACTATTAGTTTGAATGGTGCCTTTGTGAGGCCTTTGTTTGGCCTTGATGCGCACAATCAAAGCTAATATGGATTTAAGCGTGCTGATGTTATCTTTGTATAACAAATTGTTCTTTTTTGGTTATGAACTGGGTTGATTACTTGTGCCACAAGTTACATAAACTTCACGATTCTATTGGATTGTTACAGATGAGTTAAGTCTGTATAAAGTTCTTTTTCTTGCCTTGTAAACTAGGATTTTTACTCATAATATTGTATGTCCAGATAAAGAGAGTTCATGGCCATTCCAATCATTTCTTTGATTACAGTTAATACTTAAAGAAGTAAGATTAATTAGTTCAGCCAGATTAGTTGTAGATAAAAAGCAGTTGAATTAATTTAAAACACAATAAAAGATGCATTAAACACCAGATCTACTTTATATAAGTACAAACAAAAGAGGCTCGAGCAAGATTATAACCTTGTTAGGCAAGATTCGTCTTCTTGCAACCACTTTTCTTTGTGTTTTATAAGGGTCGTAACCTCTGGGGAATGGGATGTAAATAGGGTTTACTAAAGAGATTTGATACTACAATATTGGGGAAGGTAGCAGAGCTTCTTAACTTGACAAAAGATGACTTTCTATGGTGGATCTATGACTAAAAGGGTTGAGTCTTGAAAAAATGAAGCTTTTTGGTCTTGCTAGTTTGAGAGCAAAATTGGATGTCTTTTTATTGATTAGTTAAGTATCATTGTCTTGATGTCCCTTATTGCTTTTATAGACCTTCACTTCTCACGTAGGCTTGTTGCCTATTCCTTACCAAAATAACATTTAATTTTTCTTGGACTATCGACTAGTCCGAGCCCAATCCTTCTTTTTGCTTTTTGTGTTCTTAGGCCTCCATTATTACCAAGCCCAACTTAAATATCCACTCAAACACCAAGAACCCAGAACAACACCACCCAAATTTGTTACATTTTCTAACTCTACTCCAACCTCTCTCTCTCTTCCCCGATTTTCTGGTAATTCCAATCCCTCTACTTTCCCAATTTCCCTCCATGAATTTCTTCAAATCCATATTCTTCGACGACCCAGATCCTCCACACCCTGAATTTGAAACTGAATCTCATAACAATCCAGAACAAGAACAACCATATCCCTAGCCCCAACGACCCAATTGAATCCTAACCTGATCAGAAACACCGAGGGAGTGGACTTTTGGGATATGATGAAAAACAAAGCAACAAATCCAAGTCGGTAATTGAGACCTACCGCTGCGACCTGCAGGAATTTGGGTCGGGCCTGAAGAAAGAGATTGAGGCTCAGATCACCACTGAAAATATAGACGCGATCTCACCGTCGACGTATTAGATTCCTCCGATGCCAAAGATCAAAGCTTTAGCTCTCAACAAACCTCTCTCTGCCTTCTAGGCCGAACAGTTCACTCTTTCAGTTCCAATCTTATGAACTATAATTATTTGTACGTTTTTTAATTATCAATCTCATAGCCTTCTGTCTCTAAGATTGAAGGTGTGTGTGTGTGTGTGTGTGTGTGTGTGTGTGTGTGTGTGTGTATGTATATGTATATGTATGTATTGCGAAGATTGTGTGTGTATGTATATGTATATGTATGTATTGCGAAGATTGTGTGTGTGTGTGTGTATGTATTGCGAAGATTGTTAATTTTTAGTTGCTGAATTGAAGATGTATAGAAGATTGAAATTTTACTTGCTGAAATTACATGCATTTTGTTGGAGAAGAAAGGTGAAGAAATCGAGAGGCTTTTTGAAGAGAATGGAGATGGACAAGGATTCTCTCCGGATTTTTTTGTTGGGATTTGGATGATTAATCAATTGTGTTCGTTTATCGTATATTATGTGATTAGTTTTCATTAAGTATTATTTATATTTAATTTAAAATTTAAAACTTAAAATGATTTCTAACCGTACGATGTACGATAAATAGACACGATTGATTAATCTTCTGAATCCCTACAAATAGAATCCGGAAATGATTCTATTCCGATAACAAGGAGTTGACGTTATTAAGAAAATTAAGTGAGTATATAGTTGTCATGTTTTTAGAGGGGCCACAAATAGGCCACAGCTTTTTTAGATGCAGAAGATTTAATCTTAAAAACTTTTTTATCACTAAAAATCAAGTTGGCTACTGAAGATTTAGCTTCACTTCCCCCTAAAAAACCAATGTGGCTGCTCCTTGGTTTGACAGTTGTCCAATCCTTTAGTCTTTTCTAAAAAAAATTAAAAATTATTCAACATTAAAAATGCCTATATAAAAGACTAGAATATGACGCTAGAATATAAATGAGTTTCACCTAATAGTTACGAACTTATATTCACAAGTAGTGGAGGTTGCTTATAAACAATCGCGTTAAACGAATTCTTGGCATAAGTTTCATGCAATCATAGTAACGAATGCCTCGTCAACACTTATAATTTTTATAGAGCGTAATTATTCTTGCTTGTATCTCTATTATGCAATCATGTAGGGGACTTGTGGGGAATGTTTTGGGTTGTCGTATGCAATCATCCAATTCAATAACGTTAGGAAGATTTGAAGGTTAATTAGTACATCACGGTTAACTTGGGGTGTTGAGAATTCATGGTTTATTGAAATGCAATTGGAAATCTTTTTATTATGCAAGTGTAACATGTGTGGAGATGAACCCCTTGGCTAGCATCCATTCATTCCAATTCATCCATTTCATATTTACATTCTGTTTTAATTGCAATTTGTTCATTTAGTTTAATTTCGTCAAACCCTAAATCCCCCTTTACTTTATTGTCAAATTAGTTAGAAATCAATTTAGTTTGTGTTTTTAAGAATCTTGAGTCAAGTTACAACTTAAATTCGTCCAAAATTGGTTTTAAGGTCAGAAACTGCCTAGTTAGTGTTTTTAGGCAGTTTTGAGTCTTTTGAACTTGTTTTGAGTCCTTTGAGTCTTTGTATTGTCCAAATTAGTTAGAAAGTGTCTTAGTTTGTGTTTATAAGTGTTTTGATTCAATTTGTTACCCAAATTCGTCCAAAGTACTCAAAGTGCTCAAAACTGCCCAGAAAGTGTTTTTAAGGCAGTTTTGAGTGTTTTGGTGCTGTTTTGAGTCTTTTGGTTTGTTTTAGTGTTTTAAAGTTTAGTTTTGCATTCTTTGAGTCTAGTAGAGTGTTTTATATTGTGTTTTTACGTTTTTGAGTGAAATCCAATTGATTAACAATCCCTCCTAATCCCCGGTCCTGAACGATCCCTACTTACATTCTATACTACAATTGTCAAAAAGAGGGTTTAATTTGTGTGCGTATAATTCTCGCATCAAAACACAAAATTATAACCTCTCCGTTTCCTTCTTCTTCCTCATTGTTTCCATCCGAGGGCATCTTTGCTCCCGCTTCGTTCCGTCCTGTCCCGTCCCGTCTCGTCTGCATATCAAACAATACCTTAAAGAACTTGTGCACTATGACTAACATGAGAACCTGGTACCTGCCAGGATTTGGCCCAACTCCACAAAAAGCTAACCACTACCCAAAACTCCAAATTTTCTTCTCAACGACAAACAGATTTTCGATTTCATTTTTCATATGACAGAGAGAGAATAAATAATTCTACTAGATAATACAAAGCAGTTCGGCAAAATTGAAATTTTACTACTAATTCATAAGGAGCATAACTGTAGAAATTTTCAGGTCGACGGGCCTAGGGCCCACTCCAACAACACCGATATTGTCCCCACTTAACCACTTGCACAATCCTCAGGTGTGGGGTTTTATCACAAAAGGCCTCGATGTTAGTTAGAGAGGAGTATTTCTATTTAAAGCACTCTTCTCTTCTCCCTCTGTCCGATGTGGGACTGGGGGTTCCAACACCCCCCCGCACGTGAGACCCCACTTATGGGTCACACGTGAATTTCCACATATCGGCAACCACGTGGAGCCATGTCGGGACTCACCCAATCACGTGGGGCCAATGGGGACCCACCCAAACACGTGGCATCTTTGGCCTACGTGGACAATCACGCGGGGCCAACGGGGACCCACCCAATCACGTGGCAATACGGGCCCACCTCCTGGCTCTGATACCATATAGAAATTTTCAGGTCGACGGGCCGATGGCCCACTCCAACAACACCGATACTGTCCCCACTTAACCATACCATGTTGATTTTCAAAGAATGAATTGTATCTCATTCATTCATCATTTTTAGTTACAAGAACAACAAAACATATATAGAGGAACATATAGAAAACTAAGAAGAAAGCTACGGAAACAATGGAGAGTTAAGACCCCTCCATGACACCTCCACCTAACTTAAACCACTAATTAATCCTTACAATGATGATGAGGTCTCCACTCTACCTAACTAAACATCATCAAGGCTTGCATTATGCCTAAAGTAGATATTAAACTAAGATGCACTAAAGCATCACTTAAGTTTTAGCTGAAAGTTTGAATCCATGCATTAGCTAGCTTTCCATTATTCTATTCTTCCATGATACTCCATGATGCTTCCAACTCTTAGGAACCCTACTTCCAATAAACAACCATCCAATACTCCTCCTCAAGCTGGATCCAGAAGGTTGATGGATCCAAGCTTGAAGATGAGTCTTTGAAACTGATGAGAGGCCAGAGGTTTGGTGAATATATCGGCCAGCTGATCGGAGCTTTTTACATAATGTATCTGAATCACCTGCGACTATACTTGTTCACGAACATAGTGACAGTAGACTTCAATGTGCTTCGTCCTCTCGTGAAAGACTGGATTTGATGCTATGTGCATAGCAGCCTGGTTGTCACAAAATAAGGTCATTGGTTGAGTCGTGAACACACCTAAGTCACATAGAAGTCCTTTTAGCCATATCAGCTCACACGCGGTTGAGGCCATTGCACGATATTCAGCTTCGGCACTTGATCTTGCGATGACAGTTTGTTTTTTGCTCTTCCATGTAACCAAATTTCCACTGACAAAGGTACAGTAACCAGTGGTGGACTTGAGATCGATGGCATTTCCTGCCCAATCTGCATCGCAGTACCCCATGATTTGAGTGTTGTCATTCTTCGTCATGAGGATGCCACGACCAACGGACCCTTTTAAGTAACGTAAGATCCTTTTTACAAGGTTCAAATGCTCGATGGTGGGGGAATGCATGAATTGACTGGCTATACTCACTGAATATGAGATGTCAGGTCTGGTGATCGTTAGGTAAATCAGCTTACCGACAAGCCTTTGATAGGAGTTGATATCCGAGAGTGGTGTGCCTCCCAAGTCAAGTTTGAGCTTACTATCGAGAGGAGTAAGTGCAGGCTTAACATCGCTCATATTAGCATCCTTGAGTAGGTCCATGACGTATTTTCGTTGATTAAGAAATAGTCCCTTGCGAGAAGATGCCATTTCGATTCCAAGAAAATGCTTCAGCACCCCAAGATCTTTAATCGCAAATCTTTGTTGAAGTGACTTTTTGAGTGTGGAGATCTCTGCAGCATTATCACCTGTAATTATTAAGTCATCCACGTATATCAACACAACTAATTTGCTTGCAGCTCCCGTGCGAACAAATAATGATGAATCTGCATTACTCCTTTTGAAACCAACACTATGAAGAACTGAACTTAGTTTTGCATACCAAGCACGAGGCGATTGCTTCAATCCATAAATCGACTTATGCAACTTACACACCAAATCAGGCTCCTGGCTTTGAGGGTGTCCTGGTGGCAATCTCATATAGACCTCTTCTTCAAGATCACCATGTAGAAAGGCGTTCTTTATGTCCATTTGGTACATGGACCAACCCTTATTGACGGCAACAGACAATAGGACCCTAACTGAGTTCATTTTTGCAACAGGAGCAAATGTTTCTTTGTAATCTACCTCAAATGTTTGAGTGAATCCTCGAGCCACCAGCCTGGCTTTATGTCTTTCAATTGAACCATCAGAATTAAACTTGATCTTATAGATCCATTTGCAGCCCACTGTTCTTTTTCCTTTTGGAAGTTTGGTGATGCTCCAGGTGTTATATTGGTCCAGTGCTTTGAGTTCATCTCGCATTGCTTCTTTCCACACAACTTGGTTATTAGCCTCATGAAAGTTTTGAGGCTCACTGTGACTTGAAATGGTATTAAGAAAGGCAGCATGAGATGGAGTCACCTTTTGATACGACACGCAATTGGAGATTGGATACCTCGGTTTATATGTGACAAAATCTTGAAGTCTTGTGGGAGGTTGTCTATCACGCCGAGGGTTGCGTCGAGGTACTGGGAGAGTTGTCTCATCCTCGTTCAAATTATCAGCCACACTTTGAAGATTTTCTTGGTTGCCGCTGTTATCATCATCCACAAAACCATCAGGATGAGTGCCTTCATTGTTGACTTCAGTGAGTGGTGTAGGAGATTCATCATTGTTGTCATGGTTAGAACCTCTTTCGTTTAAAACATCTGGAGTGCTGATTTCATCTAGAGTGCTGATTCTAGGTAGAGGAAGCAGATTAAAGATACACTCCCCCTGACCTGTGGCTTGAAGTGACTTGCTGAAAAAAAGGTTAGCTTCATGGAATCGAACATCTTTGGATACAATGATTTTTCTCAGTTGGGGATCATAGCACTTATATCCTTTTTGTGTTGATGAATAACCAAGAAAAATGCATTTGAGAGTTCTAGGGTCCAATTTATCTCAATGGTGTGACTGAACATGAACAAAACAGACACAACCAAAGGTTCTAAGATGTGAGAGGTCGATTTTTCTTCCTTTCATGACTTCAAGGGGAGATTTAAACCCCAAGACTCGGCTAGGAAGTCTATTGATGATGTACACAGCCGCCATGGCTCATTGGGACCAAAATCTCTTTGGTACATTCATGTGTAACATTAGTGCTCTTGTTTTTTCCAGTATGTCATGATTTTTCCTTTCGGCTACACCATTTTGTTGAGGTGTGCCAACACAGCTTGTTTGATGCATGATACCATGATTGCTCAAATATTGTGACATGAGATGGGACGTGTATTCGGTGCCATTGTCAGATCTTAAAGTTTGAATTTGAGAAGAAAAATGGTTCTTAACAAGGTTGTGAAAATCCTTAAATACTTCCATCACTTCACTCTTAGACTTTAAAAGGTACAACCAAGTGGCTCTAGAGAAATCATCAACAAAGATCACATAATACTTATAACCATCAAAAGATTCAAACGTTGGTCCCCATACATCTGAGTGAACTAGTTCGAAAACTTTACTAGTCCTAGATAAGGATGGGTTAAAAGGCAATCTAGTGTCCTTAGACAAATGACAGGTTTCACACGAAATTAAATCATTCCCTAAATTTGGAAACAAAGATGACAAAACAGGTTGAGAAGGATGAGCTAGACGTTGATGCCACAATTGACTATCTTGGGATGGATTTGACTTGGCTTGAAATCCCCTGGGACTGCTCTTTGATATGTAATAGAGACCATCTAGATAAAACCCTTCACCAATCGTCTTCTTGGTGAGACAATCCTGAAAAATGACATTGTGAGGAGAGAAGATGGCTAAACAATTCAAGGTATTGGTGATTTTTCCCACAGATAGAAGTTGAAATGGAAAAGAAGGAACATATAAGGCTACTGACTCAATTTTGCCCGACATTAAGTGGATATTTCCCTTGCCTAAAACCTTGGAACTCTCACCATTGGCAGTTGAGACTTGAGAAGGTTGCGAAAATTTTTCAAACTTTTGAAACTTAGAAACATGATTGGTCATATGATCTGTGGCACCCGAATCAACAATCCAAAAATCATGCATCATATTTACATTAAGAGCAGTTTTGAAAGCAGTCATGATACCTTACATGTCATCTCGGGACATGTGTTGTGTGTCTGTCAGAAAACCAGCGAACTTGCCTAGCAAAGCTGTTGAGTTTCCATCTTCAAAAACGACCGTTTGATCACTCTTAACCTCTTCTTTCTTGCTTTGAAGATATGCTGCAAACTCATTTATGAGTGCAGCCGGATTTGCTGTGAAGCTCTTGAGTGCGTCAGACCCATGTGAGGTTGAGGTAGATGCATTGTTGGCTCTGTGTGGTGCACGGTTCAGTCTTTGTGAGCCCTTGTTATCCTTCATGAACTCTGGCTTTAATTCTGGATGTAAAATCCAGCATGTCTCCTTAACATGGCCAGTATAGTTGCAATGTTGGCACTTCAAGTGTGGATTCTTCACTTTGTATTTTCTTTCGTTGGTTAGGTAAGACCTTGCTTCAGTTACATTGGTCTTTGTGCCAATGTTCATGACTTTCCTTCGTACTTCTTCACGTTGGATTGTTGCACATACACTGGTGAAGGAAGGTAGTTCGGGGTTCATAAGTATGTGGCTTCGTAGGTCTTCGTATCCTGAATCGAGGCTTGACAAGAGTTGGAATATCTTGTCTTCTTCTGCCCTTTTCAGTAGCACGGACGCTTCAGTTGTATGAGGCCGATACATTTCCAACTCATTCCACATGCTCTTCATGCTGCCAAGAAGTTGAACAAATGGCTTTCCTTCTTGTTGCAGGTTGGAAATGTCCTTCTTTAGTTGAAACATACGTGCAGCATTGTTTTGATTGCCATACATCTCCTTGACTGTCTCCCATAGCTTGAATGATGATTCAAAATAACTGAATATTTCAGCTAGTTTACGCTCCATGGAATTTAGGAGCCATGACATAACTAGCTGATCCTTGCAAAGCCAGTTTTCATATGTTGGTGAGGAAGCATCAGGAACTTCGATGCTTCCATTTATGAACCCTAGCTTGGACCTTCCACCTAGAGCAAGGCTCACTGCTCTCGACCAAGGTAAGTAATTAAACTCATTTAACAAGACTGAGCTTAACCTTTGATTTGGATTGACATCCACCTCAGACATATTTCCGGAAGAAAGAACCGGTGAACTTTCAGCATCTGACCTAAGAGGATTGTCTTCAGCCATCTTGAGGATTGATCACGTTCGGATGAAGCAGAAGTAGGTTATTTTTCCTGCTCTGATACCATGTTGATTTTCAAGGAATGAATTGTATCTCATTCATTCATCATTTTTAGTTACAAGAACAACAAAACATATATAGAGGAACCTATAGAAAACTAAGAGGAAAGCTACGGAAACAATGGAGAGTTAAGACCCCTCCATGACACCTCCACCTAACTTAAACCACTAATTAATCCTTACAATGATGATGAGGTCTCCACTCTACCTAACTAAACATCATCAAGGCTTGCATTATGCCTAAAGTAGATATTAAACTAAGATGCACTAAAGCATCACTTAAGTTTTAGCCGAAAGTTTGAATCCATGCATTAGCTAGCTTTCCATTATTCTATTCTTCCATGATACTCCATGATGCTTCCAACTCTTAGGAACCCTGCTTCCAACTCTTAGGAACCCTACTTCCAATAAACAACCATCCAATAATAACAATAACAGACCTTCTAGTTCACAACAAACCTCAACTGATTTCCAATATATATATATATATATATATATATATATGATTCTTACATGTAATAATCTAAGTCAATTATGTAGGTTAAGGATGTTAGATATTGGTATGGAATAATGACTAGAAACAAGCATGGAAGATGATATGATTTTACTAACACTGCTTAATTATATCTCTCAATCACAAAAATATTTGTAATGGTCCATAAAGAATGAAAATCACAAATGAAGAAACCAAAACCTAAATTATCACTATTTGTGTCATCAAGTTTATTCATTATGGACTAATGTGTAAATTTAATATAAAATGTAACAGAGTATAGGTCCAGCAATATTGGGTTTGAAAATTAGGACGATTTATTCCTCATTCCTTATTCTTGAATTCATGTTATTTTATCACAAATACCAATATAAAATAGCATGATAAACATACATAATAGATAATCCAACAGAACAAATTCATAAATTATATACAAATATATATGTGGATGCAAATTTCTTCCTCCTTGATCTTGAACAAAATTGCACCTACAAAACAAATAACACCTTCGGTCAAGGCCAAGAGCCTCACGCGCCCACGATGAATAGGGGGCTTTGGCCGAAGAACCTCCGATGCCAAAGTTAGAATTTAGAGAGAAAAGTGTTTGAGAGTTTTGGAGAATTTTAGCAAGAGTGAATCCCTCCATTTTGGTGAAAATGGGAGCCAATATATAGGGCATGGCCGGTCCTCTTTGGAAGAAAGAGTGGCCGGTTTTGGGGTGTAATGAGTGATTTAATTGGTGATTGATAGATTAATTAGGAATTAATCCATTAATTAGCCAATTAACCTTCACTTAAATGGAATGTTATGTAGGTTATAAAATAATTACCTAAGATGAGGATGGATGAGAATATCTTTGAATTGGTTACCTATTTTGGATACTTTTGACTTGATTGACGGATGATTATCCACTGCTCGCGCGTAGGAATCCCGGTATGCCTCAAGGGTTTTTTTGTCCTCTTTTACCCAAAAATCCACGTATCGCCTTGTGATTATTTGTAGCTTCACAATATAGATAGAAGGCTTCCCAGAACCCCCTTACTAGTTCACTCAAACTAACTTCTCTGAAAGCTTTGCCGAATCCTATTTCGAACAAACAAATAAACAAAACTAGAATTAGAATGCAAGCTTACGGTTTGTAAGTACCCAAAAAGCTGTAATAAAATCTACACTTAAAGCTTTGAGACTTACAAAAACAGAGCTAAGACTTTCTTCTCAAAATACCTAGGAACTCAAATTAGGGAAAACTAAAATTGGGGCTTTTAAGGTAGCTGTTTATAGGAAGGAAAGAAATCATTATCACCTAAGCCAGCTATACCTAATAAGCTAGATTACTCAACTAATCAGAGAGGATGAATGAGCAGGCTAGGCGGATCGGGATCCTCTCCTGATTCTTAAAAATTGATCCTGCTGAGCAGGTAATCGTGATCGTTGAAATGTGATCCAACGGTCATAATTATTATAACTTTATAGGATTTTCCTGTTTGTAGCAGTTAGATTAAATTTCAACGATCACGATTTCGTGCTTAGCAAGCTCAGTTTTTTAAGATCAGGAGGGGATATGATCCTAGGCTAAAATCCAAATTGGAAGACATCTGGCTATAGACTACCACCTCTTGCTTTATATCTCTAATTCCAATGGCACGCTTAACTCGCTCTGAAATAAAGTTTTGATAATGATGGGAATTTAAGAATAGCTTAAAAGGTTAGTTGTTATATTTGTCCTTCGTGTCCAGAAGAGATGAGAGGAATAGAGAATAGTTGAGAGAGAGGGAGGCTGGAAACATATTAAAATATAATATAGGAATGGTTGAGGTTTGAGGTTGTTGGGCATGGGACAACTAATTGTCCATTTTAGCTTCCCCGTTTGTTTTGTTTTATTGCTTTTAATGGCCTTTAGCTAATATTATTAATCTTATAAAACTCAATAATAACATGCACAAATAGATTGTAAGGGGAATTAACAATTAAAACAAGTTACACATACTGATAAAAATAATCATACTATTTAACAGTAATTTAAATGAGGGTTTTCACAACATATGACTTGTCTACTTCATTAAAGTTGAGCTTGAAAATTCAAAACTACTTTTTAAACATAAATGTAGAGATATGTCAATGTTTGTATTGATTCAAAACAACATTTTCAAGCTATATAAGAGATTTAGTACACCAATATATTGCCTTACTTTGAAAGAATTCTTAGTTTGTCAACTTTATTTATCTCCTATTCCTTTTCTAACATATTAATTTCAATTCTCATTTTTCCTTATGCCTCTCATAGGATATAGTAAATGGAATTTCAACTTCTGAAAGTTTGGACGAGATGACATGTCATATATAACAACTACAAATACATAAAAACAAATATAGATGTGTAATTGATGTCATAAATGCTAATTATATTATATATTTACCCGCTTAACTTTCTGTTTGCAGGAATCAATAACAAATTCTAATGTCTTTTCACAAGATGAATGAGGCAAACAACATAAAAATTGATCAAGACTTTCTTTTTGTAGATTTTTTGCAAATGGAAAATTGGAGGTGTGGAGAATGCACATGATATTTTGGCGTTGTGCAACACGAGGAAAAAAAGGAAATGGGCCAGTTCGGAACGGGTCCACGGGTCCTTTTCTTTCTTTTTATTTTTCCCCTTTTTTGGCTGGTTTAGATCGCCTCCCGAACTTGCTCGCTTATCCTCCAAATCTTTGCATCGCTGGAGCTTCACCAGATTCTGCAAAGAAGATCTAGAAATTGTCTAAAATCAGCTCTATTCCTTCACCAAATTAAATCAAAACCCTCCAGAAAAGGGTGTGAAGGAAATAACCTTTCTTGGTCTGCAACAAGTGCCGGCTGATAGAAGCTTGAGATTCAAAGGCACCATCTGCAGCCACACAAACAGAAATAAAAAAGTTCACAGCTTTGCTGAATCTAAGCTTATTTGAATCAAAACCCAGCAATATACAACATATAAATACATATATAGAATTTTAGATGTTAAATTTGGCAGTACTTGAAATGAAAGTTGGAGAGGAAGAAGAAGCAGGAAGACTTAGAAAAAGGAAGAGGAAAACAATGGAAAAGCAGAAGCAGAAGCTCTGATTAAACACCATACTTTATGGGTTTTCTCTGTCATCACTACCAACCTTTTCGCCCTCTACACTCTTCTTCCAGCTACTACGACTTCAAATCTATCCCCGGAAACGCCGTGTTCACCCAAACCTGCCTCGATTCTACGTCGCGAAAGCCAAAATGTCTCAAATCCTCATCCGGGCCTTCTCCCTCTGAACTATTCTTCAACCACCCAGCCGCCTTCTCCATTCCATAACCACAACAACCAATCTCCCTCCTTGCCACCGCCGAGTCATCATCAACCCGCCCAGCCCTTATTGTTGACTCGCAGGAAAACGGAGTTTGACTCATCCACGACCTCATGGCCTAAGTGGAAGCCATCCAACAGAACATCTTCAACCTTGCCAAAGCTCTAGTGACCCAAATTGGCTACCTAGCAGGTTCATAAGCAGGTGTTGGCACTCAAGTAGGAGAGGAGAGAGATGGAGTTCGAGAAGACGATGGAGATTGGAGTGAGCGATTGAATCTCGAAGCGGAAACCTGGACACACGGGACATCCACTAGGGTAGGAATTAACGCTTAAGATTAGATGATAGAGTATCATTTAATCTACACCGTTCATTATTATTAGAAATGGGTCGGTCTGGGACCCTATTTTTCTAAGGATTAAGACCCGGCCTGCCCCGTATTTGACAACGCCCCGTACCTTCCCGGCCCGTTTAGTTTCTACAATATTTGGAACCAGTCCGTACCTGCCCCGAACCTACATTACCCGTCCCAACCCGTGGTTCCTCTACCCCTTTGCCCACCCCAAACTGACAATACTATCCTTTCTCCTATGCTTCATTCAATTTCCACCTTTCCCTACTTCTCTCGCGCTCTCTCCTCTCGCTCTCATCTGGTTCGAGCACAGACCCATCTATCCTCTTCATCTCCTCTGGTTCAAGCACTCTTCACCAACAAAAGGTGAGTTTTCTTTCGTTGCAATTTCTAATTTGCTTATTTTGACAATTTTTTGTTGGAATATTGAAATATTGAACTGATTCAACTATAAGTCATTTTCTTCATTTTTCTGCAATTGATTTTTGTTCCAAAATGATTTGCTGATTAATTTGGTTAAATTCTATTTTTAATTAATTTCAGTCACTCAAGCTATGTGCTCAAAGGAAAAAACTTCAACCATTCAAGTCATTTGTCCAAAGGAAAAAGCTTCAACCACTCAAGTTATATACACAAATGAAAAAACTTCCATAAGATTTTCTTTTCTCAACAAAAAAAAGAAAGAAGGAATTGGGCTTAAGAAAAAAAAATATATGTACTTGGGCTACATCCAAAAAAAAAAGAGGAAAGAATTTTGAAGTCTTTTTTCTTCATTGGCTCGGGAAACATAAGACACCTTCTTCAGTAATCCTCATCAATAGGAGATTTGGGGGACACCTAATATATTCTAATACACTTTAGTACTCGAAAGTTTCATGAGTACTCACCAATTTGGGTTTTGCAAGTCTCCAACCCAGAAGCTTTCCTCACTCGTGAACTTGGGGGACCACTGTTTGTTCTGTAGTTCACCACCCTCGAAACTACTAAGAATCGGTCAACCTCATACCTTTAAGGACCCACTGAAGAGTTGATGTGGAGGCACCCAGCTGAAGAACATGAGTTTTTCTCCAATCAAGAAACCAATTACAACACGACAAGCGTCAACCTAAAAATAAAACTCCTAAAGTCCCACATCAATCGTGGATGGGAGCCGAATACCCTCATCAACTATACAAGGAGACCGTTCTCGAACAATTATTTGCTAATATCATTATTGTGCATAAACTCATCATTAGAACTCACTAATGATGATTATGCTTAAACTTATGTCTTGTGTAAAATCTTCATTATTAATGAGGACTCCTCCACCCTCGTTGGTGTAGCCCAATTTAAGGTGAACAACGTACATCTTGTGTTGCTTACCTACCTCCATCTCTTTGCATATTATCCTCACTAGGTGATGGAGCAACCTTGCGATGGTTACAAACTTCACACTTTACATCGTCCCAAAGTCTCACTGATTTTGTGCATCAACATTTGCAAATAGTTTCTTACAAGCAAGTGAGCCCGCGTGATGTTGTGAGTTTTAAAATTGTGTTAAACAGGCGGAATATATTAAAATCTATTAGCATCCTTATGTCAACAAAGAATAAAAAATAGATGTTTGTAATATATAGCAAAAGTTTTAAAACTCTTTAATTCTTCTAGGTAAATTTGATAAATACGTACAATCCAATCTTTGACCAATTTAAGCGTATACTTTTTCTTTTCTTGTATCAAATTTGTCATGTCACCCAAGGTCATATGCAAAGCCAGCTAACTGAAAACATTTGTATTAAATTGTACAAAAGTTGAGTACGCTTTAATTGAAAAAATAATCACTAATACAATTAGGCAAGAAGGGGAAGGAGATAATCCCGAGGATCTAGAAAAATTTTGATTTCAACAAGAAGTTATTGACAAGGTTTTACATACGTACCTGCAAGCTCCAAGCTGTGGTATCAACTCCAAAAAATAAAAAAAATAAAAAAAATAAAAAAATTGCCCCAAACGTTAGTATAGAAATGTTTTAGTCCATCTTAAACTTTTGGTAGCTGAGCTTAATGGAGTACTTATTGGTCCACAGGTATACACCAAAATTTTCATTTTGAGCTATTTGCATTTGGAGGATTAGTTTTTTACCCCAACATTTACGTATTATCTTGAAATGGTGTTGCAGACTGCTTCAGATTGGTTATATGTATATCCAAAAGGAATTCACGATCTTGTGCTCTACACAAAGGAAAAATATAATGACCCACTCATTTATATTACTGAGAATGGTATGTCATACATACTTTTAAGCCTTGATTAATTGCAAATGTTTCACTTATTTATAATGGTGTAAAATGAAACTACACGTCTTTTTATATTTTTAGAGGAAAAAACTAAATTTAATTTTTTGTGCAATAATATGTACGTAGGTGTATTGGAGTAGAATAATCCAGAACTATCAATTGACGAGGCTCTTCATGATAGGAGTAGAATTGACTACCACTACCGTCGCCTGTGTTACCTTCAAGCGGCAATCAAGTAAGTAGTTATTAACAAATTAATTAAGGCTATATACTGCCTAGCCTTCTTAAGTTATTGTTATTTAATCATTATATTGACCTAATCCATTTGAACATTTGTGTAATTGTGTGCAGAAATGGTGCGAAAGTGAAGGCATACTTTCCATGGACATTGTTGGATGACTTTGAATGAGATTCTGGATACACAGTCTGATTTGGTTTAAACTAAGTGGATTATAATGACGGGCTGAAAAGACACCCAAAACTCTCAGTTCAAAAATTTGCTTAAGAAGAATTGAAGAAATTAAAAGAAATTTATTGTTGATTATAAACATTTAAGTGGATAATTGCCCTTTTTATGTATTTGTATTTCAATTCCTTCTGCATTTGTATTTCCTTTCAATAATGTAAGTATTCTTTGAGATTCAATAATTCAATAAAAAGCTATAAGAGCTGTGAATGCTACAGTAAAACCTCTCTATATAAAGGAATAACTTATTTATAGTCATAAACAGTTTTGGTCCTACTTTGGGTTCAGGAATAAATACCACATTGTAATAAGTTATTATTTTTCTTGGTCCTATTGTAAAGAAACTCGCCTCGACATGGTAGTAATTGTTAATAAGTACAATAATAAGCAAGGCCACAAAAAAAAAAAAAAGGTTTAAGATGGACAAAAACATTTCTATACTATTGTTTGGGACGATTTTATTTTTTTATTTTGTGGCCTTTGCTTATTATTGTACTTATTAATAATTACTACTATTTCATGGCAAGTTTCTTTACAACAGGACCAAGAAAAATAATAACTTATATTACAATATGGTATTTATTCATGAACCCAAATTGGGACCAAAACTGTTTATGACTATAAATAAGTTATTCCTTTATATGGAGAGGTTTTACTGTAGCATTGACATCTCTTATAGCTTTTATTGAATTATTGAATCTCAAAGAATACTTACATTATTGAAAGGAAATACAAATGCAGAAGGAATTGAAATACAAATACATAAAAAGGAAAATTATCCACCTAAGTGTTTATAATCAACAATTAATTTCTTTTAATTCCTTCAATTCTTCTTAAGCAAATTTTTGAACCAATGTGCTGAGAGTTTTGGGTGTCTTTTTAGCCCGTCATTATAATCCACGTAGTTTAAACCAAATCAGACGGTGTATCCAGAATCCCATTCAAAGTCGTCCAACAATGTCCATGGAAAGTATCCCTTCACTTTTGCACCATTTCTGCAGGCACATACACAAATGTTCAAATGGATTAGATCAATATAATGATTAAATAACAATAACTTAAGAAGGCTAGGCAGTATATAGCCTTAATTAATTTGTTAATAACTACTTACTTGATCGCCGCTTGAAGGTAACACAGGTGACGATAGTGGCAGTCAATTCTACTGGTATGATGAAGAGCCTCATCAATTGATTGTTCTGGATTATTCAACTCCGATACACCTACGTACATATTATTGCACAAAAAATTAAATTTAGTTTTTTCCTCTAAAAATATAAAAAACGTGTAGTTTCATTTTGCACCATTATAAATATGTGAAACTTTTGCAATTAATCAAGGCTTAAAAAGTATGTATGACATACCATTCTCAGTAATATAAATGAGTGGATCATTATATTTTTCCTTTGTGTAGAGCACAAGATCGTGAATTCCTTTTGGATATACATATAACCAATCTGAAGCAGTCTGCAACACCATTTCAAGATAATACGTAAATGTTGGGGTAAAAAACTAATCCTCCAAACGCAAATAGCTCAAAATGATAAATTTGATGTATACCTGTGGACCAATAAGTACTCCATTAAGCTCAGGTACCACAGTATTTACAAACATTAGAATACAATTGGTGTAAATATTAGAATATAATTAATGTAATTAAGAAGTCAAACTAGGTCAAGAAGAACAAAGGACTTAAGCTATTCAAAGTAAGTTTCCTTTGGCACTCACTTGTAAGATCAGCTCGAGGGTCTGTTACGAAGTTTGCCTGTAGTGAATTGTTCTTAGGTGTACTAGTTGTGTATCTAGCAGTATAATAATTTATTCCAAGAAAATCAAACGATCCGTTTAGCAACTTGGATTGTTCTTTTGTGAATCTTGGCAATCTTTTTCCAACAATTGATCGCATGGTGTGTGGATAGTCACCACTTGTTTATGGGTCCAAAAACCTACAAAACATGAAAATTCCAAATATTAGCCTAATTATAGCATTATATATAAGAGTACTGCTAGCTAGGTAGTATCAATGTTACAAGTCATAAGTAAACATGTAATTGGGATTATATATAATTTAATAAGACACTTGCCATCCAAACATAAAATCCAAAGATCGTAAGGCAGCATCTTTATCTTGCTTTGACTCCAAAGCAGGCTCAAACCAGTATGTCACCAATGTTATTCCTATCAAGCCTTTCTGAGATGCCTGTCCAAAAATATGAATTTTGGTTGAATAAATAGGAGTTATAGAAAAAGATACAACCTTTAGATTATCTTACTACTGAGAGTATTCCCTCTTGTATTACAACTCAATAATAATGATTCATATAGAATTCTCAATTAGGAGCCCATATGTTGACCCAAAAAAAAAAAAAAAAGGAAACTGTTATTGAACCTGATATCTATTCTTGTACAATTCTACAGCTGCTCCATTAGCAAGAAGAATGTGGTGTGTCACCAAGTATGGTTCAATGGCTGAATCTCCACTGGTGCAGTTTAGATTTTGCCAAGAAGAGCAGCGTCCCGGTGCTAAAGTCCCAACAGCATAACCCATGCTACTAAAAGTATATGGCTCATTTACCGTGAACCAGTGCTTGACTCGATCCCCAAATTCCTTATAACAAAGTTCTGCATAGTCTTTAAAATGATCGCTGTAGATACAAATTTATGTTACATATATCAGTATGTATTTTATCAAATTACCAATGAGAAAATAAATTTTGTTCACTTACACAATACGAGGGCTTAAGAAACCACCATATTCATCTTCTAAAGCTTGGGGAACATCCCAATGAAAGAGTTTTACAAACGGTTTTAAACCTAGAGTACATGATCAGTAAAATCAAATTAAAAGTCTAATTGAATGATGTTCTAAAAATTCATGTAATAATTGTTTAAGGTAGGATGATTAACCATTGCGTAGGAGTTCGTTGATGAGATTGTTGTAATAATCAATTCCTTTTCTGTTAAAGCCACCACTTAATGTTCCATCTAATTAGAAGAAAAATAACAAGAAAAAAAAAGGGTTAACCAGTAGATAACTCAATCACATTACTTTAGTTAAAAGTATATAGACGATCTCATTATATATTTATTTTATTTTTATAAAGGCTCCAATTTAATATGTTAACATGTGCCCTTCAAGTATAAAGGGTCAAGAGACAAAGTTATGAGGTTTTAGACCTTATAGCGGTGATATTGATCTATAGCGACGTCTCCGTTACTGCCATCAGCGATTTTTTCTGTAGTTATTCAAAAACATAATGGTGAAATCCATATCATGTGCAAGGTACTTTATATGCGTGCGCATTGATGAAGTATATACATATATTGTACATATCACATGACCACGTACTATTCGTCTCCCAACAAAGTGCATGGTTATTAGAGAGGTTGGAGTTTACTTGTCCTCACGAAGAAAAGAATGAGGTGCTATTTATACTCCTTTTGAAATGAAGTAGCTAAAGTTTTCATATTACCAATTGATTAAATCACAGACCTGGATGTTTGTGGGTGAAGGTATCCCATATGCTTGGGCCTCTTCCATCTTCTTTTACTGCACCTTCATACTGAAATATACACACATGCATATACGTAAGAGTACTACTACACACGCAAGGAAGATGTCAACATTATAATTCATGCATGGATGCTAACTGCATGCATAAAATACACCAAAAATATGGTAAATAATCCCAAAAGAATTATATAAATTTGAGTGTGTGTGTAAAATACATATATATACAGACCTGGTAAGCTGCGGAACCTGTGCCAAATATAAACCCTGGTTCAAAACTGCTGCGATTGAGAAATTCGCAATGAACAGGTGGATCTGTATGAGTTGCTTTGCTATTTGTCAATGCAAAGCCAATGAGTAGCAGCACACCAAAGAGCAAAGATCGTGAATATTTCATTGCCATAACTTGGGAGTTTTGATATCGATCGAGATAATTAAGTTATCTCCTCCTGGAATATTGCATGGGGTTTATATAGAGAAAGGGAGGAAGGGATATGGTGTCTACGTACTAGCTCATGAGAATAGTAAAGGGTTAAAAATTGTAAACAAAATTGACTTTGAAAGCCCTAGTTTAAAGACCAAGTCATGGTTTGTAGTTTAAAAGAAAGCACGTTCCACCTATGAGGAATGCACATACTCTTCAAATTTTATATTGTGATTCTTCAGTTCCTTAATCTTTATTTGAAGATCATCTAAACAAAAATAATTATTTGAATTTGAAATCGTTTAGTCATTTAAATATATGAATCCAATCGATAGTGTTGATACTAAGTAAAAGATTTATAATGAACTATTCATTTTGTTGACATATTTGGATAACTACACAGTCTTCAATTTGAACAGTTTTTTGTATATATGATATTCAAATTAAGATTAAAAAATCAATAACTTATACTATATATATGAAAATACATTATTTATAAAAACAAATTATTCCTTGAGTTGAAAAGTAAGATAATGTAGATAACTGTACGATCAATCTCATTTTAATTTGCAATGATCAATCCTTGAGTTACCCTTGAGTTTTCCCGCAAAAGAAAATGTTAACTGCATTAGGAAACAAAGAGTCATTTATCTGCATGTTTATATGATGTATGTGCAAATGTTGAAGGCATAACTTTTGAAGTTGAATATGGAAGATTAGCTATAGGGACTTGTTCAAACAGTAGAAAATTACTTGACCCAACAAAAAAATAGAAATTTATGACGAGAATTCTTTACGTAAGTACGTAAGCGATAAAGATGAAGAATTTAATCTTGATCTTTTTCTTCTTGTTAGAGTTTTAGTATTGAATTGGTAAACCCAGTGGTTTTTTGAAATTGGCTTTCCACTCTAATTAAGAAGGCATCGAAATAGCTAGGTTCTCAAGTTGGCTATTTTGCTCCTAAAGATTGTCAAAGGATTCCATTGGGTGGTTTTTTCGAAGGTTTGGACACCCTTCAAAGTATAGTAGTTACACATTCTTCTTGCTAGTACAAGAATGAGAATTGTGAAGGGTTAAAATTTGTAAACAAAATTGGCTTTGAAATTCCTAGTTTAAAGTCCAAGTCATGGTCTGTAATTTAAAAGAAAGCACGTTTCATGTACCCATTAGTTGTCTACGTACGTAAAAGAATGGATAATCCTTGCGTTCCACCTATGAGGAATGCACATATTCTACAAATTTTATATTGTGATCGTTTAGTTTCTTAATTTTTATTTGAACATCATCTAAACAAAAAGAATTATTTGAATAAAAGATTTATAACGAACTGTTCATTTTATTGATACATTTGGATGACTAAACAGTCTTCAATTTGAATAGTTTTTTGTATATATGATATTCAAATTAAGATTAAGAAATTAATAACTTATACTAAAAAAATACATTATTTACAAAAAAATTATTCCTTGAGTTGAAAAGTAAGATAATGTACACAACAGTTCGCTCAATCTCATCTTAATTTGAAATGATCAATCCTTGAATTACTCTTGAGTTTTCTAGCAAAAGAAAATATTTTCTGGATTTGGAAACAAAGAGTCATTTATCTGCATGTTTATATTATGCCTGTCCAACTGTTGATGGGCAAAACTTTTGAAGTTGAATATGGGCGATTAGCTACAGAGACTTATTCAAACAGTAGAAAATTATTTGACTCAACAAAAAAGTAGAAATTTATGACCATAATTCTTTACATAAGTATATAATCGATAAGTATGAAGAATTAATTAATCTTGATCTTTTTCTTCTTGTTAGAGTTTTAATATTGAATCCGTAAACCCAGTGGTTTTGTGAAATTGTATTTCCATGCTAATTAAGAAGGCATCGAAATAGCTAGGTTCTCAAATTGGCTATTTTGCTCCTAAAGATTGTGAAAGGATACCATTGGGGTGGCTTCTTCTTGGTAGTACAAGAAATTGATTAGTTGTTTCAAGAGACTGGTTTTTATTAGCTTACATCTATTTATTTTGATTTAATATTTTTCATTTATATATATTTTTGCAATTCAAAAACACAAAAGTTTGACCCCTCTCTAATTTTTCTAATTTTTTTCTTTAGTTGAATTTTTGGGACTTATATTGAATTTTAGTGTGTCTTGCAACCTGAAGGAATTGGGAGGGGGGGTCATTTCATTTTTGGATATAGAACGAATAGGTTCAGGATATGAGAGAATTATGTATACCCACTAGAAAGACTAATCCAAACCATAATGATGTGACAGAAAATAGAACATTTTTGTTACCCGACCAACCCTCAGGAGAAGCAAATGCAACATCTACACTAATCAGCAAGATTAAAGAAGTAGCAATTAATGCAAAAACAGCCAATAGAAAAGCAATATTCATGTTCCTAATCCTCCAATCTACCAACAAAAGAATTATACCATTTGATCCCTTTATCAACCAAAAAATTGTACACCTTATATACTGCTTTGATCCATTCGAGGAACAAAGGGACTAGTTGAAGTACGGATCCTCCCACTATTGGGAGGATTCGTACTTCAATTGAGATGATAACAAATCATTTCACCTTTTTAGTTGGAACATTAGGCAGTTCCCAAAAAAAGATAGCGAAAAATATTATTCCTAGAGTTGAGACTAAAAGGAATGTATAAACCAATGCTTCCATAGATTCGATCGTGGTTTACAATTATAGGTTCCATACCTGTTTATTTGGGATCGTCTCCCGGATAAATAAAGAACAAGAGTCAAAGTCAAGGCAGTGATTCAAATCAAGATTTATTTGGTACGCCATCTAAAAATCACAAAAAGAAAATAAAAATGAAAAGTAACAAGTAACAACACATATTGTATCAGACTACTTGTCTTCTTGTAGTTGGATCTCCAAGTTTTTGGAATGCTCCAAATTCCAGTTGAGCATCTAAATCTGGATCAATACTCGCAAAAATATCTCGAAACAAGGTTCTAGCTCCATGCCAAATGGATTTATTTTTTGTCCCATAATCCCCCACTACTATATATATCGTGAAACATGTATAATATAAGTTATTCTTCCTTTAAGCATCCTCAGCTCTAATTTATAGATTTCCTTTTGTCTATTTCTTCCACTTCATCGAAAGATATATCTTTCAATACAATAGTTATGTGACAAGTGGTTCTTACCTTTATCTAGTGTACTACCACCAGATATTATGGAGGAATCCACAGAAGATGTTTGTTTACAATCTAAAACTGTTGGACCAAATGATGAGGAGGAGAATGAGACTATTCAATACATAAGAAAAGATGATAAGAAGGGAAAAAAGAGAGTAGCTGACTAGGGCGAATTGAGAAGAAATAAGTTTGATAATAAAGGAAAAAAGTTTGGACGAGATGACATGTCATATATGACAACTACAAATACATAAAAACAAATATAGATGTGTACTTGATGTCATAAATGCTAATTATATTATATATTTACCCGCTTAACTTTCTGTTTGCAGGAATCAATAACAAATTTTAATGTCTTTTCACAAGACAAATGAGGCAAACAATATTAAAATTGAGCAAGACTTTCTTTTTGTAGATTTTTTGCAAATGGAAAATTGGAGGTGCGGAGAATGCACATGATATTTTGGCGTTGTGCAACACGAGGAAAAAATTGGAAGGATTTTTTTGTTTTGTTTTTGCGGCAAATTTTGTGCACTCTAGAAATTTGAAGTGGAGGTTGCACCATTTTCTTTTTGAATTGTACTATCTTAAGTTAAAATAACTTGTAGTTGTCTTCATATATTATTAGAAAAATGGAGACAATACTCTTATTGATTATTAATTCATCTTCTTTATGATATACCACAAAATGACGTACACACATAGCATAAGAATAAAACCTAACAATCTGTTTGGATGAAAATAATTTATATTACTAAAGAATTTTAAAATGATGGAAATTGAAATGACAGAATTTTATTTTCTAGAACTTGTGAATTTGCTTGTTTGATTAACCTAAAAGAACAATAGAATTGAATACAGAATTTGTTATTTTTAAACTTTCATTTATAGAAATATGAAAATAACACATATTTACATGAAACTAAATTTAGGAACTGGAGGTCCCAAATTGTAAGTTTTTTTTTTCCATGCCCAAATTCTAAATTTATATGTTTATTTTCCTCCTCTAAACAAAAGGCTGGCTTGGGATTGCTTAATTTTTTTTAAAAAAAAAGTTGGAACCATAAATTGTGTTTGGTTAGAAAAAAGAGTATTTTATTTTATTTTTTTCCTTCAATTGTGGATCTATGAACACAACGCAGCATGCATCGAATGCTCAAGAAGGGTTACATCAAAGGAGACAACACCAAGCACATTGCATCGAAGTCTTTCTTCTCACATCAACAACAAGAGCATCAGAAGATTGAAGTCACGCAAATTCGTTCACAAGACCACCTGGCTGACCTCTTCACCAAATCACTACCGAAGGCGACATTTCAGAAGCTTGTTCAAGGATTGGTATGTGTAAACTTTCTGAGTTGTAACATTGTTAGTTCCCTTTGGAATTATGTCAAACTCAGGTGAGTATCTTGAAGTATACTTGCTTGATCTTAATGTACTATTTTTCCCTACGATTAGAAGCATTTTTACCACTGGGGTTTTGCTACCTGACGAGGTTTTGACGAGGCTCTCATCTTGGGTTGGTTATATCCTTGATGACGTCCTGTAGACATTTCATTTGACTTTGCATTGCTCCCAAATTTTTCTTTAACTATTTTGTCCTTACTCGGATTTTTACCATAGCCTTAGGCTTTTTTGTGAGACTTATTTCCTTATGCAAGTTCCTACCTTATTGAGACTACCGTGTTCCTAGAATCAGTGACGACGAGTCGACTTCCTCAACAACACATGATGCCGAATCTACTTGAGTATTTACACACTCGAGGTGGAGTGTTATAAACTTCTTATTTAAGTGTGATTGTGTAAATCTTAGATTATATTTTATTCTAGTTATTCATCCCTATTAGGACTTGTATTCCTTGGAGGAGAATGATTTCTTTCCAACCTTATTATTATATATAAAGGCACTGTGTAGGGGGAATAACACATTTAGGAGGTCAATCAATTTGTATAGCTTCCAGAAGGCTTCAAGCAACATATAGGCTTCAACTCTTCGGTCTCTTAATTTGCACCATGTAGTATGAAGCATTATTAACATCTCCTTCAACTGTACAAGAAGGTCAAACATTGTAGCATCATTAAATTAGTTGGGTTGCCTTGGATATGGTTTGAAGGAAACTCATTTATAGGCTTTCTAAAAACCTCAGGCATTTTCTACTCCAACATTTACAAGAACTTCGAAGTCGTGAACTTCAATAAGCTATATAGCCACCATGACAACATGCAAGTATTATATCTTAACTTTACTTGCCAACAATGGTAAATGGAAACTTCGGTGGGAAATGCACACTAGTGTCCAAGAAAAAGAAAAAAATCATATTCTGCCAATTCTCTAACTTATCAACAACATGAGAATGATCCAACAAAAAATTGCTTCGCACACTCTTGATCAAGACTGTGCGCGAAATCAATATATGGTGTGGTTGAAGCTTGAAAAAACTTCTACCTTTCAACCTAAGTGTCCACAAAAAAAAAAGCTTCAACCATTGAAGCTATGTGCTTAAGGGAAAAAGCTTCAACCACTCAAACTATGTGTCCAAAGGAGAAAAGCTTCAACCACTCAAGATATGTATCCAAAGGAAAAAGCTTCAGCCACTCAAGCTATGCGCCCAAAGGAAAAAGCTTCAACCACTCAAACTACGTGTCCAAAGGAAAAAACTTCAGCCAAGCTATGCGCCCAGAAGAAAAAGCTTCAGCCACTGAAGCTATGTGTCTAAAGGAAAAAGTTTCAGCCACTCAAGCTATGTGCCCAAAGGAAAAAACATCAACCCTTCAAGCCATTTGTCCAAAGGAAAAAGCTTCAACCACTCAAGTTATATACACAAATGAAAAAACTTCAATCAGATTTACTTTTCTCAACAAACAAAGAAAGAAGGAATTGGGCTTAAGAAAAAAAAAATATATGTACTTTGATAAGCTTATATTTATATATATTTTATATCAAATTTACTTGTCTTTTCTTAGTTAGTTCCTTATATTTTTTGAGTTATTTACTTTGTTTTTGTGTTTTGTAGGATTTGTCAAGTAAAGAAAAGAAAAATAGCACAAGTGGAATTTTAAGTAACAAATTCGTCAAAACTGTCTGTGCAGGTCAGTTGACTTTGGAAGCAAGTTGCAGACAGCTCATAATGAATTAGAGAATGAGCCTTATATGCTTGCAAAGCTACGGATGTCTATTTTCTGGAGCATTTTGTGGATTGTTAATATCATTTTTCTAGAAGAAGTTATGGGCGTTTTAACACTGAAATGTTCCTAAGAGGCTGAGCAGTTTGTAACTGACAAGAAAGGATTGAAAGCAATAAATCCAATAAATCTAGCAGCCAAAACTGATGCAATGAAGAACAAACCAGCTGACAGGAAATGGAATTAAAGATGAGGATTAAGATGGAGTAATTGGCATAAAGGCTACCCAAGGAGTACAATTGTTTTACCATTTCCTCTCACTTATTGTCATCACTAAATGGCTATTAGTGGGTGAGTTAAGGAGAAGAAAATGATGCAACAAGAATTGGTTTAAAAGTAGCGTTGGGGAAGGAAGGAAAGAGGAGAGCCTTAGTCGATTTCTTTTGGTTCTATTTTCTCAAACTTCTTTTGTTTTAACTTAAGGATTGTGTTACTATATTTTTAGTAGTTAGGGGCTGTTTTGAAGCCCCGAATATGATTGCAAGTTTGTTATGACATTTCGTTTGAATTACTTTTATGAATGGATGAAAATTGGTTCACTACTTGTCTTATTGATGAATTCTGTATGTGTTTTCTACGGATGCATACTTAGTAAGCATATCTAGGATTCTAATGCTATGAATATGTGTGTGCCTGCCCTTGTCGAATGAGGACCTACATATGTTCTAGTGTAGTACTTGTTAATTGCGATTAACATATGAATCAATTTCTAGGATAAGTAAGACAACGCTAGTACTTACGATGCCTTGTGATGACTTAAACTCTTTTCGTTCTTAATGATTTCTACTTGTTAAATCTATGAACACATCATTCTAGATTGCATGCTAGGGACTAAGTTAAGTTGAAAACGCCATTCTCTCAACATACTACATAAGAAAGAGTAATAGGTTGAGTTCTAACATTGAGCCAACTTGAGCATCTTCATTCGAAAATGAAGGGAAGTTGAATGAAACATAACATGTTTGCATGATTATTTGGTGGTGGATAGCAATTCCCCTAACTCATTTTTCTTAATTTGCGAACTACTGAAAAATCTGTTTCTGTTCTGTTTTTGTTTGATTTAATTTAAATAGCAAATCAACTCCAAAAATCCCAAAAATTTGTGTGAGTGTAGCTCTGTGTGTCTAGTATTTACATCTAAAATTTCGTAGACTTTAGATAAGTATAAGTCGGTCTAATAATTATTTGTTGGTAGCTGGCCAGTAGGGACAACAACCCAGTTTTTGTAACATTTTAAGTAGTTAGATAAAACAATCTTCTGCGGGAAAGACCTTTATTTTCATATGCTACAATTGACAAATATTATCGTTAATAAGGAAAATTAATAGGACATTTGTGTGCTACTTTGGGCTTAAGAAAAAAAGATATATGTACTTGGGCTACATCCAAAAAAAAGAGGAAAGAATTTTTAAAGTCTTTTTTCTTCATTGGCTCGGGAAATATAAGACACCTCCTTTGGTAATCCTCATCGATAGGAGATTTGGTGGACTCCTAATATATGCTAATACACTTTAGTACTCCAAAGTTTCATGAGTACTCACCAATTTGGGTTTTGCAAGTCTCCAACCGAGAAGCTTTCGTCACTCGTGAACTTGGGGGACCACTGTTTGTTCTGTAGTTCCCCACCCTCGAAACTACTAAGCATCGGTCAACCTTATACCTTCAAGGACCCACTAAAGAGTTCATGTGGAGGCACCCTTGCCGAAGCACATGAGTTTTTCTCCAATCAAGAGACCAATCACAACACGACAAGTGTCAACCTAAAAATAAAACTCCTAGAGTCCCACATCAATCGTGGATGGGAGCCGAAGGCCCTTATCAACTATACAGGGAGACCGTTCTCGAACAATTAATTCCAAATGTCATTATTGTGCATAAACTCGTCATTAGAACTCACTAATGATGATTATGCTTAAACTTATGTCTTGTGTAAAATCTTCACTATTGATGAGGACTCCTCCACCCTCGTGGATGTAGCCCCATTTAAGGTGAACCACATACATCTTGTGTTGCTTCCCTACCTCCATCTCTTTACATATTATCCTCACTAGGTAATGGAGCAACATTGCGATGGTTACAAACTCGACACTTTACGTCGTTCCAAAGTCTCACTGATTTTGTGCATCAACATTTGTAAATAGTTTCTTGCAAGCAATTAAGCCCGCGCGATGCTGTGAATTTTAAAACTGTGTTAAGCAGGCGGAATATATTAAGATCTATTAGCATCCTTATGTTCAACAAAGAATAAAAAATAGATGTTTGTAATATATAGCAAAAGTTTTAAAACTCTTTAATTCTTCTAAGTAAATTTGACAAATACGTACAATCCAATCTTCGACCAGTTCAAGCGTATACTTTTTCTTTTCTTCTATCAAATTTGTCATGTCACCCAAGGTCATATGCAAAGCCAGCTAACTGAAAACATTCGTGTTAAGTTGTGCAAAAAGTTGAGCACGCTTTAATTGAAAAAATAATCACTAATACAATTAGGCAAGAAGGGGACGAAGATAATCCTGAGGAGTTAGAAATATTTTGACTTCAACAAGAAGACATTAACAAGGTTTTACATACGTACCCAAAAGCTCCAAGGTGTGGTATCAACTCCAAAAAAAAAAAAAAAAAAAAAAAAAACCCATCCCAAACAATAGTATAGAAATGTTTTAGTCCATCTAAAACCTTTTCTTATTTATTTTTATTTTATTTTTTATTTTTTATTTTTTTTGTGGCCTTGCTTATTATTGTACTTATTAACAATTACTACTATGTTGAGGCGAGTTTCTTTACAATTGGACCAAGAAAAATAATAACTTATTACGATGTGGTATTTATTCCTGAACCCAAACTAGGACCAAAACTGTTTACGACTGTAAATAAGTTATTCCTTTCTATAGAGAGGCCTTACTGTAGCATTCATAGCTCTTATAGCTTTTTATTGAATTATTGAATCTCAAAGAATACTTGCATACAAATGCGGAAGGTATTGAAATACAAATACAAAAAATGGACAATTATCCACTTAAATGTTTATAATCAACAATAAATTTCTTTTAATTCCTTCAATTCTTCTTAAGCAAATTTTTGAACCAATGTGCTGAGAGTTTTGGGTGTCTTTTCAGCCCGTCATTATAATCCACGTAGTTTAAACCAAATCGGACGGTGTATCCCGAATCCCATTCAAAGTCATCCAACAATGTCCATGGAAAGTATCCCTTCACTTTCGCACCATTTCTGCACACAAATACACAAATGTTCAAATGGATTAGGTCAATATAATTAATTTGTTAATAACTACTTACTTGATCGCCGCTTGAAGGTAACACAGGTGACGGTAGTGGTAGTCAATTCTATTGGTATCATGAAGAGCCTCGTCAATTGATAGTTCTGGATTATTCAACTCTGATACACCTACGTACGTATTATTGCACAAAAGATTAAATTTAGTTTTTTCCTCTTAAAAAAAAAAAAAAAAAAAAAAAAGGTGTAGTTTCATTTAACACCATTATAAATATGTGAAACATTTGCATTTAATCAAGGCTTAAACGTATGTATGACATACCATTCTCAGTAATATAAATGAGTGGATCATTATATTTTTCCTTTGTGTAGAGCACAAGATCGTGAATTCCTTTTGGATATACATATAACCAATCTGAAGCAGTCTGCAACACCATTTCAAGATAATACGTTAATGTTGGGGTAAAAAACTAATCCTCCAAATGCAAATAGCTCAAAATGATAAATTTGATGTATACCTGTGGACCAATAAGTACTCCATTAAGCTCAGCTGCCACAATATTTACAAACATTAGAATACAATTGGTGTAAATATTAGAATATAATTAATGTAATTAAGAAGTCAAACTAGGTCAAGAAGAACAAAGAACTTAAGCTATTGAAAGTAAGTTTCCTTTCGCACTCACTTGTAAGATCAGCTTGAGGGTCTGTTACGAAGCTTGCCTGTAGTGAATTGTTCTTCGGTGTACTAGTTGCGTATCTAGCAGTATAATAATTTATTCCAAGAAAATCAAACGATCCGTTTAGCAACTTGGATTGTTCTTTTGTGAATTTTGGCAATCTTTTTCCTACAATTGATCGCATGGTGTGTGGATAGTCACCACTAGTTAACGGGTCCAAAAACCTACAAAACATGAAAATTCCAAATATTAGCCTAATTATAGCATTATATATAAAGAGTAATGCTAGCTAGGTTGTATCAATGTTACAAGTCATAAGTAAATATGTAATTGAGTTTATATATAATTTATTAAGACACTTGCCATCCAAACATAAAATCCAAAGATCGTAAGGCAGCATCTTTATCTTGCTTTGACTCCGTAGCAGGCTCAAACCAGTATGTCACCAATGTTATTCCTATCAAGCCTTTCTGAGATGCCTGCCCAAAAATATGAATTTTGGTTGAATAAATAGGAGTTATAGAAAAAACATACAACCTTTAGATTATCTTACTACTGAGAGTATTCCCTCTTGTATTACAACTCAATAATAATGATTCATATAGAATTCTCAATTAGGAGCCAATATGCTGACCCAAGAAAAAAAATAAAAAAAAATAAAAATAAAAGAAACTGTTATTGAACCTGATATCTATTCTTGTACAATTCTACAGCTGCTCCATGAGCAAGAAGAATGTGGTGTGTCACCAAGTATGGTTCAATGGCTGAATCTCCACCGGTGCAGTTTAGATTTTGCCAAGAAGAGCAGCGTCCCGGTGCTAGAGTCCCAACAGCATAACCCATGCTACTAAAAGTATATGGCTCATTTACCGTGAACCAGTGCTTGACTCGATCCCCAAATTCCTTATAACAAAGTTCTGCATAATCTTTAAAATGATCGCTGTAGATACAAATTTATGTTACATATATCAGTATGTATTTTATCAAATTATCAATGAGAAAATAAATTTTGTTCACTTACACAATACGAGGGCTTAAGAAACCACCATATTCATCTTCTAAAGCTTGGGGAACATCCCAATGAAAGAGTGTTACAAATGGCTTTAAACCTGTAGTACATGATCAGTAAAATCAAATTGAAAGTCTAATTGAATGATGTTCTAAAAATTCATGTAATAATTGTTTAAGGTAGGATGATTAACCATTGCGTAGGAGTTCATTGATGAGATTGTTGTAATAATCAATTCCTTTTCTGTTAACGCCACCACTTAATGTTCCATCTAATTAGAAAAAAAATAACAAGAAAAAAAAGGGTTAACCAGCTGATAACTCGATCACATTACTTTAGTTAAAAGTATATAAAGAGAATAATTTTCTTGTAGGAAAAATAATTCTTATGCACAATATTGACATTGGTCCCAACCAAATGTGAGGATGTGGAGCAACTTACTTGGTAATAATCTGGACCATGAAATAGATAATCTGTAAGCATCCAACTCCATATCCTTCATGATCCCCACATCTTCCTAAAATGACAAAAGTTTAAAATTAAATATTGAGGATCTCATTATATATTGTCCTTTTTATTTTATTTTTATAAGGGCTCCAATTTAATATGTTAACATGTGCCCTTCAAGTATAAAGGGTCAAGAGACAAAGTTATGAGGTTTTAGACCTTATAGCGGTGATATTGATCTATAGCGACGTCTCCGTTACTGCCATCAGCGATTTTTTCTGTAGTTATTCAAAAACATAATGGTGAAATCCATATCATGTGCAAGGTACTTTATATGCGTGCGCACTGATGAAGTATATACATATATTGTACAGATCACATGACCACGTACTATTCGTCTCCCAACAAAGTGCATGGTTATTAGAGAGGTTGGAGTTTACTTGTCCTCACGAAGAAAAGAATGAGGTGCTATTTATACTCCTTTCGAAATGAAGTAGCTACAGTTTTCATATTACCAATTGATTAAATCACAGACCTGGATGTTTGTGGGTGAAGGTATCCCATATGCTTGGGCCTCTTCCATCTTCTTTTACTGCACCTTCATACTGAAATATACACACATGCATATACGTAAGAGTACTACTACACACGCAAGGAAGATGTCAACATTATAATTCATGGATGGATGCTAACTGCATGCATAAAATGCACCAAAAATATGGTAAATAATCCCGAAAGATATATATAAATGTGAGTGTGTGTGTAAAATACATATATATACAGACCTGGTAAGCTGCGGAACCTGTGCCAAATATAAACCCTGGTTCAAAACTGCTGCGATTGAGAAATTCGCAATGAACAGGTGGATCTGTATTAGTTGCTTTGCTATTTGTCAATGCAAAGCCAATGAGTAGCAGCACACCAAAGAGCAAAGATCGTGAATATTTCATTGCCATAACTTGGGAGTTTTGATATCGATCGAGATAATTAAGTTATCTCCTCCTGGAATATTGCATGGGGTTTATATAGAGAAAGGGAGGAAGGGATATGGTGTCTACGTACTAGCTCATGAGAATAGTAAAGGGTTAAAAATTGTAAACAAAATTGACTTTGAAAGCCCTAGTTTAAAGACCAAGTCATGGTTTGACTTTGATTTAATATTTTTCATTTATATATATTTTTACAATTCAAAAACTCAAAAGTTTGACCCCTCTCTAATTTTTCTAATTTTTTTTTATTTGAATTTTGGGGACTTATATTGAATTTTGAAAGCCCTAGTTTAAAGACCAAATCATGGTCTGTAGTTTAAAAGAAAGCACGTTCCACCTATGAGGAATGCACATACTCTTCAAATTTTATATTGTGATTCTTCAGTTCCTTAATCTTTATTTGAAGATCATCTAAAAAAAATAATTATTTGAATTTGAAATCGTTTAGTCATTTAAATATATGAATCCAATCGATAGTGTTGATACCAAGTAAAAGATTTATAATGAACTATTCATTTTGTTGACATATTTGGATAACTACACAGTCTTCAATTTGAACAGTTTTTTGTATATATGATATTCAAATTAAGATTAAAAAATCAATAACTTATACTATATATATATTAAAATACATTATTTATAAAAACAAATTATTCCTTGAGTTGAAAAGTAAGATAATGTAGATAACTGTACGATCAATCTCATTTTAATTTGCAATGATCAATCCTTGAGTTACCCTTGAGTTTTCCCGCAAAAGAAAATGTTAACTGCATTAGGAAACAAAGAGTCATTTATCTGCATGTTTATATGATGTATGTGCAAATGTTTAAGGCATAACTTTTGAAGTTGAATATGGAAGATTAGCTATAGGGGCTTGTTCAAACAGTAGAAAATTACTTGACCCAACAAAAAAATAGAAATTTATGACGAGAATTCTTTACGTAAGTACGTAAGTGATAAAGATGAAGAATTTAATCTTGATCTTTTTCTTCTTGTTAGAGTTTTAGTATTGAATTGGTAAACCCAGTTGTTTTTTGAAATTGGCTTTCCACTCTAATTAAGAAGGCATCGAAATAGCTAGGTTCTCAAGTTGGCTATTTTGCTCCTAAAGATTGTCAAAGGATTCCATTGGGTGGTTTTTTCGAAGGTTTGGACACCCTTCAAAGTATAGTAGTTACACATTCTTCTTGCTAGTACAAGAATGAGAATTGTGAAGGGTTAAAATTTGTAAACAAAATTGGCCTTGAAATTCCTAGTTTAAAGTCCAAGTCATGGTCTGTAATTTAAAAGAAAGCACGTTTCATGTACCCATTAGTTGTCTACGTACGTAAAAGAATGGATAATCCTTGCGTTCCACCTATGAGGAATGCACATATTCTACAAATTTTATATTGTGATCGTTTAGTTTCTTAATTTTTATTTGAACATCATCTAGACAAAAAGAATTATTTGAATAAAAGATTTATAACGAACTATTCATTTTATTGATACATTTGGATGACTAAACAGTCTTCAATTTGAATAGTTTTTTGTATATATGATATTCAAATTAAGATTAAGAAATTAATAACTTATACTACAAAAATACATTATTTACAAAAAAATTATTCCTTGAGTTGAAAAGTAAGATAATGTACACAACAGTTCGATCAATCTCATCTTAATTTGAAATGATCAATCCTTGAATTACTCTTGAGTTTTCTATCGAAAGAAAATATTTTCTGGATTCGGAAACAAAGAGTCATTTATCTGCATGTTTATATTATGCCTGTCCAACTGTTGATGGGCAAAACTTTTGAAGTTGAATATGGGCGATTAGCTACAGAGACTTATTCAAACAGTAGAAAATTATTTGACTAAACAAAAATGTAGAAATTTATGACCAGAATTCTTTACATAAGTATATAATCGATAAGTATGAAGAATTAATTAATCTTGATCTTTTTCTTCTTGTTAGAATTTTAATATTGAATCCGTAAACCCAGTGGTTTTGTGAAATTGTATTTCCACGCTAATTAAGAAGGCCTCGAAATAGCTAGGTTCTCAAATTGGCTATTTCGCTCCTAAAGATTGTGAAAGGATACCATTGGGGTGGTTTCTTCTTGGTAGTACAAGAAATTGATTAGTTGTTTCAAGACACTGGTTTTTATTAGCTTACATCTATTTATTTTGATTTAATATTTTTCATTTATATATATTTTTACAATTCAAAAACACAAAAGTTTGACCCCTCTCTAATTTTTCTAATTTTTTTCTTTATTTGAATTTTTGGGACTTATATTGAATTTTAGTGTGTCTCACAACCTGAAGGAATTGGGAGGGGGGTCATTTCATTTTTGGATATAGAATGAATAGGTTCAGGATATGAGAGAATTAAGTATACCCACTAGAAAGACTAATCCAAACCATAATGATGTGCTAGAAAATAGAACATTTTTGTTACCCGACCAACCCTCAGGAGAAGCAAATGCAACATCTACACTAATCAGCAAGCTTGGATGACACGGCTTGGGCCATGGTGGAACCTCGTAGTGGTGGTGCCACCCCGCTTATGACCGCATTTTACCTCGTGGATCTCCGCGGTCCCATTTCTTGACTATTGGAATTTTCTCTGGTGGAATTTTCTAAATTTCTAGCCATTATATTTTTCTTATACGTTTTATCAAAGAACCTTCGCAAATAAAAAATTCTAATAATAAGAACGTATGAAAAATATTCAAATGGACTAGAAAATAGAGAAAAACCTTTTTATGCGAGAGTCTTCTACGAGTATGGATCTTAGCTCTCAATGAAAGCACCAATTTGCGGATGCAAATTTCTTCCTCCTTGATCTTGAACAAAATTGCACCTACAAAACAAATAACACCTTAGGTTAAGGCCAAGAGCCTCACACGCTCATGATGAATGAGGGGGATTTGGCCGAAGAACTTCCGATGCCAAAGTTAGAATATAGAGAGAAAAGTGTTTGAGAGTTTTGGAGAATTTTAGCAAGAGTCCTCCATTTTGGTGAAAATGGGAGCCAATATATAGGGCATGGCCGATCTTCTTTGGAAGAAAGGGTGGACGACCCTTGGGTATTTTTGGGGGTGTAATGAGTGATTTAATTGGTGATTAATGGATTAATTAGGAATTAATCCATTAATTAGCCAATTAACCTTCACTTAAATGGAATGTTATGTAGGTTATAAAATAATTACCTAAGATGAGGATGGATGAGAATATCTTTGAATTGGTTACCTATTTTGGATACTTTTGACTTGATTGACGGATGATTGTCCACTGCTCGCGCGTACGAATTCCGATATGCCTCAAGGATATTTTTATCCTCTTTTACCCAAAAATTCACGTATCGCCTTGTGATTATTTGTAGCTTCACAATATCAATAGAAGGCTTCCCAGAACCCCCTTACTAGTTCACTCAAACTAACTTCTCTGAAAGCTTTGCCGAATCCTATTTCGAACTCCATCAAACAAATAAACAAAACTAGAATTAGAATGCAAGCTTACAGTTTGTAAGTACCCAAAAAGCTGTAATAAAATCTACACTTAAAGCTTTGAGACTTACGAAAACAGAGCTAAGACTTTCTTCTCAAAATACCTAGGAACTCAAATTAGGGAAAACTAAAATTGGGGCTTTTAAGGTAGCTGTTTATAGGAAGGAAAGAAATCATTATCACCTAAGCCTAGACCTTCCAGCTATACCTAATAAGCTAGATTACTCAACTAATCAGAGAGGATGAATGAGCAGGCTAGGCGGATCGGGATCCTCTCCTGATTCTTAAAAATTGATCCTGCTGAGCAGGTAATCGTGATCGTTGAAATGTTATCCAACGGTCATAATTATTATAACTTTATAGGATTTTCCTGTTTTTAGCAGTTAGATTAAATTTCAACGATCACGATTTCGTGCTCAGCAAGCTCAGTTTTTTAAGATCAGGAGGGGATCTGATCCTAGGCTAAAATCCAAATTGGAAGACATCTGGCTATAGACTACCACCTCTTGCTTTATATCTCTAATTCCAATGGCACGCTTAACTCGCTCTGAAATAAAGTTTTGATAATGATGGGAATTTAAGAATACCTTAAAAGGTTAGTTGTTATATTTGTCCTTCGTGTCCAGAAGAGTTGAGAGGAATAGAGAATAGTTGAGAGAGAGGGAGAGTAAGCTGGAAACATATTAAAATATAATATAGGAATGGTTGAGGTTTGAGGTTGTTAGGGCATGGGACAACTAATTGTCCATTTTAGCTTCCCCGTTTGTTTTGTTTTATTGCTTTTAATGGCCTTTAGCTAATATTAATAATCTTATAAAACTCAATAATAACATGCACAAATAGATTGTAAGGGGAATTAACAATTAAAACAAGTTACACATACTAATAAAAATAATCATACTATTTAACAGTAATTTAAATGAGGGTTTTCACAACATATGACTTGTCTACTTCATTAAAGTTGAGCTTGAAAATTCAAAATTACTTTTTAAACATAAATGTAGAGATATGTCAATGTTTGTATTGATTCAAAACAACATTTTCAAGCTATATAAGAGATTTAGTACACCAATATATTGCCTTACTTTGAAAGAATTCTTAGTTTGTCAACTTTATTTATCTCCTATTCCTTTTCTAACATATTAATTTCAATTCTCATTTTTCCTTATGCCTCTCATAGGATATAGTAAATGGAATTTCAACTTCTGAAAGTTTGGACGAGATGACATGTCATATATAACAACTACAAATACATAAAAACAAATAGAGATGTGTAATTGATGTCATAAATGCTAATTATATTATATATTTACCCGCTTAACTTTCTGTTTGCAGGAATCAATAACAAATTCTAATGTCTTTTCACAAGATGAATGACGCAAACAACATAAAAATTGATCAAGACTTTCTTTTTGTAGATTTTTTGCAAATGGAAAATTGGAGGTGTGGAGAATGCACATGATATTTTGGCGTTGTGCAACACGAGGAAAAAAAGGAAATGGGCCAGTTCGGAACGGGTCCAGGGGTCCTTTTCTTTCTTTTTATTTTTCCCCTTTTTTGGCTGGTTTAGATCGCCTCCCGAACTTGCTCGCTTATCCTCCAGATCTTTGCATCGCTGGAGCTTCACCAGATTCTGCAAAGAAGATCTAGAAATTGTCTAGGGTTAAAATCAGCTCTATTCCTTCACCAAATTAAATCAAAACCCTCCAGAAAAGGGTGTGAAGGAAATAACCTTTCTTGGTCTGCAACAAGTGCCGGCTGATAGAAGCTTGAGATTCAAAGGCACCATCTGCAGCCACACAAACAGAAATAAAAAAGTTCACAGCTTTGCTGAATCTAAGCTTATTTGAATCAAAACCTAGCAATATACAACATATAAATACATATATAGAATTTTAGATGTTAAATTTGGCAGTACTTGAAATGAAAGTTGGAGAGGAAGAAGAAGCAGGAAGACTTAGAAAAAGGAAGAGGAAAACAATGGAAAAGCAGAAGCAGAAGCTCTGATTAAACACCATACTTTATGGGTTTTCTCTGTCATCACTACCAACCTTTTCGCCCTCTACACTCTTCTTCCAGCTACTACGACTTCAAATCTATCCCCAGAAACGCCGTGTTCACCCAAACCTGCCTCGATTCTACGTCGCGAAAGCCAAAATGTCTCAAATCCTCATCCGGGCCTTCTCCCTCTGAACTATTCTTCAACCACCCAGCCGCCTTCTCCATTCCATAACCACAACAACCAATCTCCCTCCTTGCCACTGCCGAGTCATCATCAACCCGCCCAGCCCTTATTGTTGACTCGCAGGAAAACGGAGTTTGACTCATCCACGACCTCATGGCCTAAGTGGAAGCCATCCAACAGAACATCTTCAACCTTGCCAAAGCTCTAGTGACCCAAATTGGCTACCTAGCAGGTTCATAAGCAGGTGTTGGCACTCAAGTAGGAGAGGAGAGAGATGGAGTTCGAGAAGACGATGGAGATTGGAGTGAGCGATTGAATCTCGAAGTGGAAACCTGGACACACGGGACATCCACTAGGGTAGGAATTAACGCTTAAGATTAGATGATAGAGTATCATTTAATCTACACCGTTCATTATTATTAGAAATGGGTCGGTCTGGGACCCTATTTTTCTAAGGATTAAGTCCCGGCCTGCCCCGTATTTGACAACGCCCCGTACCTTCCCGACCCGTTTAGTTTCTACAATATTTGGAACCAGTCCGTACCTGCCCCGAACCTACATTACCCGTCCCAACCCGTGGTTCCTCTACCCCTTTGCCCACCCCAAACTGACAATACTATCCTTTCTCCTATGCTTCATTCAATTTCCACCTTTCCCTACTTCTCTCGCGCTCTCTCCTCTCGCTCTCATCTGGTTCGAGCACAGAGCCATCTATCCTCTTCATCTCCTCTGGTTCAAGCACTCTTCACCAACAAAAGGTGAGTTTTCTTTCGTTGCAATTTCTAATTTGCTTATTTTGACAATATTTTGTTGGAATATTGAAATATTGAACTGATTCAACTATAAGTCATTTTCTTCATTTTTCTGCAATTGATTTTTGTTCCAAAATGATTTGCTGATTAATTTGGTTAAATTCTATTTTTAAGTAATTTCAGCCACTCAAGCTATGTGCCCAAAGGAAAAAACTTCAACCATTCAAGTCATTTGTCCAAAGGAAAAAGCTTCAACCACTCAAGTTATATACACAAATGAAAAAACTTCAATAAGATTTTCTTTTCTCAACAAAAAAAAGAAAGAAGGAATTGGGCTTAAGAAAAAAAAATATATGTACTTGGGCTACATCCAAAAAAAAAAGAGGAAAGAATTTTGAAGTCTTTTTTCTTCATTGGCTCGGGAAACATAAGACACCTTCTTCAGTAATCCTCATCAATAGGAGATTTGGGGGACACCTAATATATTCTAATACACTTTAGTACTCGAAAGTTTCATGAGTACTCACCAATTTGGGTTTTGCAAGTCTCCAACCCAGAAGCTTTCCTCACTCGTGAACTTGGGGGACCACTGTTTGTTCTGTAGTTCACCACCCTCGAAACTACTAAGAATCGGTCAACCTCATACCTTTAAGGACCCACTGAAGAGTTGATGTGGAGGCACCCATGCTGAAGAACATGAGTTTTTCTCCAATCAAGAAACCAATTACAACACGACAAGCGTCAACCTAAAAATAAAACTCCTAAAGTCCCACATCAATCGTGGATGGGAGCCGAATACCCTCATCAACTATACAAGGGGACCGTTCTCGAACAATTAATTCCTAATATCATTATTGTGCATAAACTCATCATTAGAACTCACTAATGATGATTATGCTTAAACTTATGTCTTGTGTAAAATCTTCATTATTGATGAGGACTCCTCCACCCTCGTTGGTGTAGCCCAATTTAAGGTGAACAACGTACATCTTGTGTTGCTTACCTACCTCCATCTCTTTGCATAGTATCGTCACTAGGTGATGGAGCAACCTTGCGATGGTTACAAACTTCACACTTTACATCGTCCCAAAGTCTCACTGATTTTGTGCATCAACATTTGCAAATAGTTTCTTACAAGCAAGTGAGCCCGCGTGATGCTGTGAGTTTTAAAATTGTGTTAAACAAGCGGAATATATTAAAATCTATTAGCATCCTTATGTCAACAAAGAATAAAAAATAGATGTTTGTAATATATAGCAAAAGTTTTAAAACTCTTTAATCCTTCTAGGTAAATTTGATAAATACGTACAATCCAATCTTTGACCAATTTAAGCGTATACTTTTTCTTTTCTTGTATCAAATTTGTCATGTCACCCAAGGTCATATGCAAAGCCAGCTAACTGAAAACATTTGTATTAAATTGTATAAAAGTTGAGTACGCTTTAATTGAAAAAATAATCACTAATACAATTAGGCAAGAAGGGGAAGGAGATAATCCCGAGGATCTAGAAAAATTTTGATTTCAACAAGAAGTTATTGACAAGGTTTTACATACGTACCTGCAAGCTCCAAGCTGTGGTATCAACTCCAAAAAATAAAAAAAATAAAAAAATTGCCCCAAACGTTAGTATAGAAATGTTTTAGTCCATCTTAAACTTTTGGTAGCTGAGCTTAATGGAGTACCTATTGGTCCACAGGTATACACGAAATTTTTCATTTTGAGCTATTTGCATTTGGAGGATTAGTTTTTTACCCCAACATTTACGTATTATTTTGAAATGGTGTTGCAGACTGCTTCAGATTGGTTATATGTATATCCAAAAGGAATTCACGATCTTGTGCTCTACACAAAGGAAAAATATAATGACCCACGCATTTATATAATGACCCACGCATTTATGTTACGTATATCAGTATGTATTTTATCAAATTACCAATGAGAAAATAAATTTTGTTCACTTACACAATACGAGGGCTTAAGAAACCACCATATTCATCTTCTAAAGCTTGGGGAACATCCCAATGAAAGAGTGTTACAAATGGTTTTAAACCTAGAGTACATGATCAGTAAAATCAAATTAAAAGTCTAATTGAATGATGTTCTAAAAATTCATGTAATAATTGTTTAAGGTAGGATGATTAACCATTGCGTAGGAGTTCGTTGATGAGATTGTTGTAATAATCAATTCCTTTTCTGTTAACGCCACCACTTAATGTTCCATCTAATTAGAGAGACCTTAGTGAAGTTAAATTGGACAGAAATATGGTGAATCACCTACACAAAGCAATTTCAAATTCATGGGTCTTTGCCAAAAGCATAAATTTGGGATATTAGGTTGCACAATCTGTTCAATTGCCAAAAGCATAAAGTATATAGTAGTTACACATTCTTCTTGCTGGTACATTATAATTCATGCATGGATGCTAACTGCATGGATAAAATACACCAAAAATATGGTAAATAATCCCAAAAGAAATATATAAATGTGAGTGTGTGTGTAAAATACATATATATACAGACCTAGTAAGCTGCGGAACCTATGCCAAATATAAACCCTGGTTCAAAACTGCTACGATTGAGAAATTCGCAATGAACAGGTGGATCTGTATGAGTTGCTTTGCTATTTGTCAATGCAAAGCCAATGAGTAGCAGCACACCAAAGAGCAAATATCGTGAATATTTCATTGCCATAACTTGGGAGTTTTGATATCGATCGAGATAATTAAGTTATCTCCTCCTGGAATATTGCATGGGGTTTATATAGAGAAAGGGAGGAAGGGATATGGTGTCTACGTACTAGCTCATGAGAATAGTAAAGGGTTAAAAATTGTAAACAAAATTGACTTTGAAAGCCCTAGTTTAAAGACCAAGTCATGGTCTGTAGTTTAAAAGAAAGCACGTTTCATGTTCCCAAAAGTTGCGTACGTACGTAAAAGAAAGGATAATCCTTGCGTTCCACCTATGAGGAATGCACATACTCTTCAAATTTTATATTGTGATCCTTCAGTTCCTTAATCTTTATTTGAAGATCATCTAAACAAAAATAATTATTTGAATTTGAAATCGTTTAGTCATTTAAATATATGAACCCAATCGATAGTGTTGATACTAAGTAAAAGATTTATAATGAACTATTCATTTTATTGACATATTTGGATAACTACACAGTCTTCAATTTGAACAGTTTTTTGCATATATGATATTCAAATTAAGATTAAAAAATCAATAACTTATACTATATATATGAAAATACATTATTTATAAAAACAAATTATTCCTTGAGTTGAAAAGTAAGATAATGTAGACAACTGTACGATCAATCTCATTTTAATTTGCAATGATCAATCCTTGAGTTACCCTTTAGTTTTCCGGCAAAAGAAAATGTTAACTGCATTAGGAAACAAAGAGTCATTTATCTGCATGTTTATATGATGTATGTCCAAATGTTGAAGGCATAACTTTTGAAGTTGAATATGGAAGATTAGCAATAGAGACTTGTTCAAACCGTAGAAAATTACTTGTGCCCACAAAAAAACAGAAATTTATGACCACAATTCTTTACGTAAGTAGTAAGCGATAAAGATGAAGAATTTAATCTTGACCTTTTTCTTCTTGTTAGAGTTTTAGTGTTGAATTGGTAAACCCAGTGGTTTTTTGAAATTGTCTTTCCACTCTAATTAAGAAGGCATCGAAATAGCTAGGTTGTCAAGTTGGCTATTTTGCTCCCAAAGATTGTGAAAGGATTCCATTGTGGGGGTTTTTTCGAAGGTTTGGACACCCTTCAAAGTATATAGTAGTTACACATTCTTCTTGCTGGTACAAGAATGAGAATAGTAAAGGGTTAACTCTTGAAAGCCATGGTCTGTAATTTAAAAGAAAGCACGTTTCATGTACCCAATAGATGTCTACGTATGTAAAAGAATGGATAATCCTTGCGTTCCACCTATGAGGAATGCACATATTCTACAAATTTTATATTGTGATCGTTTAGTTTCTTAATATTTATTTGAACATCGTCTAAACAAAAAGAATTATTTGAATAAAAGATTTATAACGAACTATTCATTTTATTGATACATTTGGATGACTAAACGGTCTTCAATTAATAACCTATACTACAAAAATACATTATTTATTAAAAAATTATTCCTTGAGTTGAAAAGTAAGATAATGTACACAACCGTTCGATCGATCTCATCTTAATTTGAAATGATCAATCCTTGAATACTCTTGAGTTTTCCAGCGAAAGAAAATGTTTTCTGGATTCGGAAACAAAGAGTCATTTATTTGCATGTTTATATTATACCTGCCCAACTGTTGATGGGCAAAACTTTTGAAGCTGAATAAGGGCGATTAGCTACAGAGACTTATTCAAACAGTAGAAAATTATTTGAGTACCAACAAAAAAGTAGAAATTTATGACCAGAATTCTTTACGTAAGTACATAATCGATAAGGATGAATAATTAATTAATCTTGATCTTTTTCTTCTTGTTAGAGTTTTAATATTGAATCCGTAAACCCAGTGGTTTTGTGAAATTGTATTTCCACGCTAATTAAGAAGGCATTGAAATAGCTAGGTTCTCAAATTGGCTATTTCGCTCCTAAAGATTGTGAAAGGATACCACTGGGGTGGCTTCTTCTTGGTAGTACAAGAGCTCCAACAAGAGCTCCACATAGTACATGCAATGATCATAATATATCCGTATTTAGTGAGGTGTGCATCAAGGATGTTGAGGTTGGACGTTGTCTTGGTCCCCACTTTAACAAAGAAAGATCGGCAAATTTGATAGAAAACTTTAGGAAAGAAACAGGAAATTCTTATAGTAAAGCGCAATTGAAAAATAAGTGAGATAGACTAAAAAAGGATTGGTAGTTGTGCAAAAAACTAATTGGGAAAGAAACTGGCCTAGAGTGGAATCCAAGCAAGGGAATAGTGGATGCCTTTGATGAATGGTGGAATAATACGATTCAAGTATGTGCACTTTGTATCTGTTATGATGTTATTCTAGTTATAGTAATCATAAACTACATAATAACAACATTCTTTTTTATTTGTAGAAAAATCCTGAATATGGAAGATTGCAGAAAGGCATCACTCCTTAGTTCAAGGAAAAGTTGGATAGGATGCTCTCAAACGGCGTTGCTACTGGTGCAAATGCTTGGGCACTTTCATTTGGTGCACTACTACCAAATAGTAGGGATGACTCAATAGGAAATGTTAATATACAAAATGAATCTATTGGATCAGATGATGAGGAGAGTGCACTACCGAATCTATGAGAAAAAGTGCTAAGAAAGGAAAAAAGAAAAGAGCTGACCAAGGTGAATTGAGAACAAGTAAGTTTGATAGGAAAAGGAAAAAGGTTGGCGGTGCTGCAAAATTGTATGGTCAAATTGACCACCTTATTGGTGCAATAGAGTGTAAGAGCACTATGAGGCAATTGGTGATAGGCACTAGTATTCCTGAAGTTGTGCAGGTTGTTGAACCGTTACCGGTTGTGAGTGTACTAGCCCGTTATGGCTGTTTGCAACTCGTTTGTTTTTTAATCAAGAGAAGAGAGAGATGTTCTCTATCATGAAAGATCCTAGTGTGCAACTTACTTGGCTGAATTATGAGTTCATCAACCAATGAGGGAGTTGTAGTTTTACAAAACATTCTGGATTTGTACACTCTTAGTCAGATTTTAGGATTATGTCTTAGAATTTGTTTGACACCTTCCTTGAATGTAATTTTGAATTATGAGTTAATTTTTAGATACTTTGTTTTGAATATTGGTACAACTGTTAATTGGCAAGGTGCTTGAATTTTGTTAAGGATTATTTGTTAACTTGCAGGTGCGCTTGAATATGGACATTCTAGATAATGATGAGGAAGAGTTTGACATATTAGCATGCGCTTGTACTCGAGCTATTGAAGCATATTATCTAAAATATGTGCATAAAACTCCATGTATGAATTTTTTCAAGCAGGTAACATTTGGTTAATGAAAGCATTGCTAGCTAACTATAGTTTGAAAGGTTCAAGGAGAAAGTAATATTAGGAATATTCTTGCATATGTTAGGACATAGTATAGAAGAAGAAAAAAAAAAAAGAATAGCTAAGCGCAATTTCAACACTCTTCTGAGACCGTTAGTAGATATTTTGGTGTTATGTTGTATATTGTATGTTAGATGGCATTAAATATTATCAAGCCTATGGATTTGGAATTTAATACCACCCCATGGGGCATAAAGGTAAAAGACATCATCTCTCATATGTTTATAGGAGTGGCCAACCAACGGGGCATAAAGAGGTATTCAACCATAGACATTTTTCTCCTAGAAGCGTAATTGAGCATACGTTTAGAGTATGAAAAAAGGGGGGCAATTTTGAGGGATATGCTTGATTGTCTGTTCAATAAGCACGTGAATTTTGTCATTCCTACAATGGCTCTTCATAACTACAAAAGGAGGCATTCTGAACGTGATAGGCATTTTGATGACCCCGAAGACTATAGTGAAGAGAGAGATATTGATGATGGTGAAGAGGAAGATCGAAATCATGACCAAGGAGGGATGGAAGCATTAAGAAATAGCATAATGATGAACGCATATTTTACTATTTATTTTCTCGCAAAAGCTACATTTTCTTGTGATATATTGGACTTAGAGGAAAGGAATTACATAGTGTTATGCTTTTATAGTTATATTAATGAGGTGGAGGAAAATATGATGTTATAATTCCTTATTTTTAAATAAACCTAATGGTCTGTTATGATTTAAGTGTCTACCTATTTGGCTGTATAATATACTTGTGGCCTACATTCATTTTCTTTTGATTTATGTGCAGTGCATGTCATTTGTTGGAATTGGAGAAGCCTTCAGCACGTGTTTATTTCATAGATCACAAGTCTATGCAATACTGAACCGACAAGGAAAAGAAAAAAACAAAAAAAATACACCAATTTGGGTTTTGCAAGTCTCCAACCGAGAAGCTTTCCTCACTCGTGAACTTGGGGGACCACTGTTTGTTCCGTAGTTCACCACCCTCGAAACTACTAAGCACCGGTCAACCTTATACCTTCAAGGACCCACTGAAGACTTCATGTGGAGGCACCCTTGCCGGAGCACATGAGTTTTTCTCCAATCAAGAAACCAATCACAACACGACAAGCGTCAACCTAAAAATAAAACTCCTAGAGTCCCACATCAATCGTGGATGGGAGCCGAAGACCCTCATCAACTATACAAGGAGACCGTTCTTGAACAATTAATTCCTAATGTCATTATTGTGCATAAACTCGTCATTAGAACTCACTAATGATGATTATGCTTAAACTTATGTCTTGTGTAAAATCTTCACTATTAATGAGGACTCGTCCACTCTCGTGGATGGAGCCCCATTTAAGATGAATCACGTACATCTTGTGTTGCTTCCCTACCTGCATCTCTTTACATATTATCCTCACTAGGTGATGGAGCAACATTACGATGGTTACAAACTCGACACTTTACGTCGTTCCAAAGTCTCACTGATTTTGTGCATCAACATTTGTAAATATTTCTTACAAGCAATTAAGCCCGCACGATGCCGTGAATTTTTAAACTATGTTAAACAGGCAGAATATATTAAAATCTATTAGTATCCTTATGTTCAACAAAGAATAAAAAATAGATGTTTGTAATATATAGCAAAAGTTTTAGAACTCTTTAATTCTTCCAAGTAAATTTGACAAATACGTACAATCCAATCTTCGACCAGATCAAGCGTATACTTTTTGTTTTCTTCTGTCAAATTTGTCATGTCACCCAAGGTCATATGCAAAGCCAGCTAACTCAAAACATTTGTGTTAAGTTGTGCAAAAAGTTGAGCACGCTTTAATTGAAAAAATAATCAGTAATACAATTAGGCAAGAAGGGGACGAAGATAATCCTGAGGAGCTAGAAATATTTTGACTTCAACAAGAAGATATTAACAAGGTTTTACATACGTACCCAAAAGCTCCAAGGTGTGGTATCAAATCCAAAAAAAAAAAAAAAAAAAAAAAAAAAAAAAAAAAAAAAGAAAGAAAGAACAATCCCAAACAATAGTATAGAAATGTTTTAGTCCATCTAAAACCTTTTCTTATTTATTTTTTATTTTTTTTTGTGGCCTTGTTTATTATTGTACTTATTAACAATTACTACTATGTTGAGGCGAGTTTCTTTACAATAGGACCAAGAAAAATAATAACTTATTACAATGTGCTATTTATTCCTGAACCCAAACTAGGACCAAAACTGTTTACGACTATAAATAAGTTATTCCTTTATATAGAGAGGTCTTACTGTAGCATTCACAGCTCTTATAGCTTTTTTATTGAATTATTGAATCTCAAAGAATACTTACATTATTGAAAGGAAATACAAATGCGGAAGGAATTGAAATACAAATACATAAAAAGGACAATTATCCACTTAAATGTTTATAATCAACAATAAATTTCTTTTAATTCCTTCAATTCTTCTTAAGCAAATTTTTGAACCAATGTGCCGAGAGTTTTGGGTGTCTTTTTAGCCCGTCATTATAATCCACGTAGTTTAAACCAAATCGGACAGTGTATCCCGAATCCCATTCAAAGTCATCCAACAATGTCCACGGAAAGTATCCCTTCACTTTCGCACCATTTCTGCACACAAATACACAAATGTTCATATGGTTTAGGTCAATATAATGATTAAATAACAATAACTTAAGAAGGCTAGGCAGTATATAGCCTTAATTAATTTGTTAATAACTACTTACTTGATCGCCGCTTGAAGGTAACACAGGTGACGGTAGTGGTAGTCAATTCTATTGGTATCATGAAGAGCCTCGTCAATTGATAGTTCTGGAATATTCAACTCTGATACACCTACGTACATATTATTGCACAAAAGATTAAATTTAGTTTTTTCCGTTTAAAAAAAAAAAAAAAAAAAACGTGTAGTTTCATTTTACACCATTATAAATATGTGAAACATTTGCATTTAATCAAGGCTTAAACGTATGTATGACATACCATTCTCAGTAATATAAATGATTGGATCATTATATTTTTCCTTTGTGTAGAGCACAAGATCGTGAATTCCTTTTGGATATACATATAACCAATCTGAAGCAGTCTGCAACACCATTTCAAGATAATACGTTAATGTTGGGGTAAAAAACTAATCCTCCAAATGCAAATAGCTCAAAATGATAAATTTGATGTATACCTGTGGACCAATAAGTACTCCATTAAGCTCAGCTGCCACAATATTTACAAACATTAGAGTACAACTGGTGTAAATATTAGAATATAATTAATGTAATTAAGAAGTCAGACTAGGTCAAGAAGAACAAAGAACTTAAGCTATTGAAAGTAAGTTTCCTTTCGCACTCACTTGTAAGATCAGCTTGAGGGTCTGTTACGAAGCTTGCCTGTAGTGAATTGTTCTTCGGTGTACTAGTTGCGTATCTAGCAGTATAATAATTTATTCCAAGAAAATCAAACGAACCGTTTAGCAACTTGGATTGTTCTTTTGTGAATTTTGGCAATCTTTTTCCTACAATTGATCGCATGGTGTGTGGATAGTCACCACTTGTTAACGGGTCCAAAAACCTACAAAACATGAAAATTCCAAATATTAGCCTAATTATAGCATTATATATAAAAAGTAATGCTAGCTAGGTTGTATCAATGTTACAAGTCATAAGTAAATATGTAATTGAGTTTATATATAATTTATTAAGACACTTGCCATCCAAACATAAAATCCAAAGATCGTAAGGCAGCATCTTTATCTTGCTTTGACTCCGAAGCAGGCTCAAACCAGTATGTCACCAATGTTATTCCTATCAAGCCTTTCTGAGATGCCTGCCCAAAAATATGAATTTTGGTTGAATAAATAGGAGTTATAGAAAAAACATACAACCTTTAGATTATCTTACTACTGAGAGTATTCCCTCTTGTATTACAACTCAATAATAATGATTCATAGAGAATTCTCAATTAGGAGCCAATATGCTGACCCAAAATAAAAAATAAAAAAAAAGAAAAAAAAAAGAAACTGTTATTGAACCTGATATCTATTCTTGTACAATTCTACAGCTGCTCCATGAGCAAGAAGAATGTGGTGTGTCACCAAGTATGGTTCAATGGCTGAATCTCCACCGGTGCAGTTTAGATTTTGCCAAGAAGAGCAGCGTCCCGGTGCTAGAGTCCCAACAACATAACCCATGCTACTAAAAGTATATGGCTCATTTACCGTGAACCAGTGCTTGACTCGATCACCAAATTCCTTATAACAAAGTTCTGCATAGTCTTTAAAATGATCGCTGTAGATACAAATTTATGTTACGTATATCAGTATGTATTTTATCAAATTATCAATGAGAAAATAAATTTTGTTGACTTACACAATACGAGGGCTTAAGAAACCACCATATTCATCTTCTAAAGCTTGGGGAACATCCCAATGAAAGAGTGTTACAAACGGCTTTAAACCTGTAGTTCATGATCAGTAAAATCAAATTAAAAGTCTAATTGAATGATGTTCTAAAAATTCATGTAATAATTGTTTAAGGTAGGATGATTAACCATTGCGTAGCAGTTCATTGATGAGATTGTTGTAATAATCAATTCCTTTTCTGTTAACGCCACCACTTAATGTTCCATCTAATTAGAAAAAAAATAACAAGAAAAAAAAAGGGTTAACCAGCAGATAACTCGATCACATTACTTTAGTTAAAAGTATATAAAGAGAATAATTTTCTTGTTGGAAAAATAATTCTTATGCACAATATTGACATTGGTCCCAACCAAATATGAGGATGTGGAGCAACTTACTTGGTAATAATCTGGACCATGAAATAGATAATCTGTAAGCATCCAACTCCATATCCTTCATGATCCCCACATCATCCTAAAATGACAAAAGTTTAAAATTAAATATTGAGGATCTCATTATATATTGTCCTTTTTATTTTATTTTTATAAAGGCTCCAATTTAATATGTTAACATGTGCCCTTCAAGTATAAAGGGTCAAGAGACAAAGTTATGAGGTTTTAGACCTTATAGCGGTGATATTGATCTATAGCGACGTCTCCGTTACTGCCATCAGCGATTTTTTCTGTAGTTATTCAAAAACATAATGGTGAAATCCATATCATGTGCAAGGTACTTTATATGCGTGCGCACTGATGAAGTATATACATATATTGTACAGATCACATGACCACGTACTATTCGTCTCCCAACAAAGTGCATGGTTATTAGAGAGGTTGGAGTTTACTTGTCCTCACGAAGAAAAGAATGAGGTGCTATTTATACTCCTTTTGAAATGAAGTAGCTAAAGTTTTCATATTACCAATTGATTAAATCACAGACCTGGATGTTTGTGGGTGAAGGTATCCCATATGCTTGGGCCTCTTCCATCTTCTTTTACTGCACCTTCATACTGAAATATACACACATGCATATACGTAAGAGTACTACTACACACGCAAGGAAGATGTCAACATTATAATTCATGCATGGATGCTAACTGCATGCATAAAATACACCAAAAATATGGTAAATAATCCCAAAAGAAATATGTAAATGTGAGTGTGTGTGTAAAATACATATATATACAGACCTGGTAAGCTGCGGAACCTGTGCCAAATATAAACCCTGGTTCAAAACTGCTGCGATTGAGAAATTCGCAATGAACAGGTGGATCTGTATTAGTTGCTTTGCTATTTGTCAATGCAAAGCCAATGAGTAGCAGCACACCAAAGAGCAAAGATCGTGAATATTTCATTGCCATAACTTGGGAGTTTTGATATCGATCGAGATAATTAAGTTATCTCCTCCTGGAATATTGCATGGGGTTTATATAGAGAAAGGGAGGAAGGGATATGGTGTCTACGTACTAGCTCATGAGAATAGTAAAGGGTTAAAAATTGTAAACAAAATTGACTTTGAAAGCCCTAGTTTAAAGACCAAGTCATGGTTTGACTTTGATTTAATATTTTTCATTTATATATATTTTTACAATTCAAAAACACAAAAGTTTGACCCCTCTCTAATTTTTCTAATTTTTTTCTTTATTTGAATTTTTGGGACTTATATTGAATTTTGAAAGCCCTAGTTTAAAGACCAAATCATGGTTTGTAGTTTAAAAGAAAGCACGTTCCACCTATGAGGAATGCACATACTCTTCAAATTTTATATTGTGATTCTTCAGTTCCTTAATCTTTATTTGAAGATCATCTAAAAAAAAAATAATTCTTTGAATTTGAAATCGTTTAGTCATTTAAATATATGAATCCAATCGATAGAGTTGATACCAAGTAAAAGATTTATAATGAACTATTCATTTTGTTGACATATTTGGATAACTACACAGTCTTCAATTTGAACAGTTTTTTGTATATATGATATTCAAATTAAGATTAAAAAATCAATAACTTATACTATATATATATATTAAAATACATTATTTATAAAAACAAATTATTCCTTGAGTTGAAAAGTAAGATAATGTAGATAACTGTACGATCAATCTCATTTTAATTTGCAATGATCAATCCTTGAGTTACCCTTGAGTTTTCCCGCAAAAGAAAATGTTAACTGCATTAGGAAACAAAGAGTCATTTATCTGCATGTTTATATGATGTATGTCCAAATGTTTAAGGCATAACTTTTGAAGTTGAATATGGAAGATTAGCTATAGGGACTTGTTCAAACAGTAGAAAATTACTTGACCCAACAAAAAAATAGAAATTTATGACGAGAATTCTTTACGTAAGTACGTAAGCGATAAAGATGAAGAATTTAATCTTGATCTTTTTCTTCTTGTTAGAGTTTTTGTATTGAATTGGTAAACCCAGTGGTTTTTTGAAATTGGCTTTCCACTCTAATTAAGAAGGCATCGAAATAGCTAGGTTCTCAAGTTGGCTATTTTGCTCCTAAAGATTGTCAAAGGATTCCATTGGGTGGTTTTTTCGAAGGTTTGGACACCCTTCAAAGTATAGTAGTTACACATTCTTCTTGCTAGTACAAGAATGAGAATTGTGAAGGGTTAAAATTTGTAAACAAAATTGGCCTTGAAATTCCTAGTTTAAAGTCCAAGTCATGGTCTGTAATTTAAAAGAAAGCACGTTTCATGTACCCATTAGTTGTCTACGTACGTAAAAGAATGGATAATCCTTGCGTTCCACCTATGAGGAATGCACATATTCTACAAATTTTATATTGTGATTGTTTAGTTTCTTAATTTTTATTTGAACATCATCTAAACAAAAAGAATTATTTGAATAAAAGATTTATAACGAACTATTCATTTTATTGATACATTTGGATGACTAAACAGTCTTCAATTTGAATAGTTTTTTGTATATATGATATTCAAATTAAGATTAAGAAATTAATAACTTATACTACAAAAATACATTATTTACAAAAAAATTATTCCTTGAGTTGAAAAGTAAGATAATGTACACAACAGTTCGATCAATCTCATCTTAATTTGAAATGATCAATCCTTGAATTACTCTTGAGTTTTCTATCGAAAGAAAATATTTTCTGGATTCGGAAACAAAGAGTCATTTATCTGCATGTTTATATTATGCCTGTCCAACTGTTGATGGGCAAAACTTTTGAAGTTGAATATGGGCGATTAGCTACAGAGACTTATTCAAACAGTAGAAAATTATTTGACTCAACAAAAAAGTAGAAATTTATGACCAGAATTCTTTACATAAGTATATAATCGATAAGTATGAAGAATTAATTAATCTTGATCTTTTTCTTCTTGTTAGAGTTTTAATATTGAATCCGTAAACCCAGTGGTTTTGTGAAATTGTATTTCCACGCTAATTAAGAAGGCCTCGAAATAGCTAGGTTCTCAAATTGGCTATTTCGCTCCTAAAGATTGTGAAAGGATACCATTGGGGTGGTTTCTTCTTGGTAGTACAAGAAATTGATTAGTTGTTTCAAGACACTGGTTTTTATTAGCTTACATCTATTTATTTTGATTTAATATTTTTCATTTATATATATTTTTACAATTCAAAAACACAAAAGTTTGACCCCTCTCTAATTTTTCTAATTTTTTTCTTTATTTGAATTTTTGGGACTTATATTGAATTTTAGTGTGTCTCGCAACCTGAAGGAATTGGGAGGGGGGTCATTTCATTTTTGGATATAGAATGAATAGGTTCAGGATATGAGAGAATTAAGTATACCCACTAGAAAGACTAATCCAAACCATAATGATGTGCTAGAAAATAGAACATTTTTGTTACCCGACCAACCCTCAGGAGAAGCAAATGCAACATCTACACTAATCAGCAAGCTTGGATGACACGGCTTGGGCCATGGTGGAACCTCGTAGTGGTGGTGCCACCCCGCTTATGACCGCATTTTACCTCGTGGATCTCCGCGGTCCCATTTCTTGACTATTGGAATTTTTTCTGGTGGAATTTTCTAAATTTCTAGCCATTATATTTTTCTTATACGTTTTATCAAAGAACCTTCGCAAATAAAAAATTCTAATAATAAGAACGTATGAAAAATATTCAAATGGACTAGAAAATAGAGAAAAACCTTTTTATGCGAGAGTCTTCTACGAGTATGGATCTTAGCTCTCAATGAAAGCACCAATTTGTGGATGCAAATTTCTTCCTCCTTGATCTTGAACAAAATTGCACCTACAAAACAAATAACACCTTAGGTTAAGGCCAAGAGCCTCACACGCTCATGATGAATGAGGGGGATTTGGCCGAAGAACTTCCGATGCCAAAGTTAGAATATAGAGAGAAAAGTGTTTGAGAGTTTTGGAGAATTTTAGCAAGAGTCCTCCATTTTGGTGAAAATGGGAGCCAATATATAGGGCATGGCCGATCTTCTTTGGAAGAAAGGGTGGACGACCCTTGGGTATTTTTGGGGGTGCAATGAGTGATTTAATTGGTGATTAATGGATTAATTAGGAATTAATCCATTAATTAGCCAATTAACCTTCACTTAAATGGAATGTTATGTAGGTTATAAAATAATTACCTAAGATGAGGATGGATGAGAATATCTTTGAATTGGTTACCTATTTTGGATACTTTTGACTTGATTGACGGATGATTGTCCACTGCTCGCGCGTACGAATCCCGATATGCCTCAAGGATATTTTTATCATCTTTTACCCAAAAATTCACGTATCGCCTTGTGATTATTTGTAGCTTCACAATATCAATAGAAGGCTTCCCAGAACCCCCTTACTAGTTCACTCAAACTAACTTCTCTGAAAGCTTTGCCGAATCCTATTTCGAACTCCATCAAACAAATAAACAAAACTAGAATTAGAATGCAAGCTTACAGTTTGTAAGTACCCAAAAAGCTGTAATAAAATCTACACTTAAAGCTTTGAGACTTACGAAAACAGAGCTAAGACTTTCTTCTCAAAATACCTAGGAACTCAAATTAGGGAAAACTAAAATTGGGGCGTTTAAGGTAGCTGTTTATAGGAAGGAAAGAAATCATTATCACCTAAGCCTAGACCTTCCAGCTATACCTAATAAGCTAGATTACTCAACTAATCAGAGAGGATGAATGAGCAGGCTAGGCGGATCGGGATCGTCTCCTGATTCTTAAAAATTGATCCTGCTGAGCAGGTAATCGTGATCGTTGAAATGTGATCCAACGGTCATAATTATTATAACTTTATAAGATTTTCCTGTTTGTAGCAGTTAGATTAAATTTCAACGATCACGATTTCGTGCTCAGCAAGTTCAGTTTTTTAAGATCAGGAGAGGATCTGATCCTAGGCTAAAATCCAAATTGGAAGACATCTGGCTATAGACTACCACCTCTTGCTTTATATCTCTAATTCCAATGGCACGCTTAACTCGCTCTGAAATAAAGTTTTGATAATGATGGGAATTTAAGAATACCTTAAAAGGTTAGTTGTTATATTTGTCCTTCGTGTCCAGAAGAGTTGAGAGGAATAGAGAATAGTTGAGAGAGAGGGAGAGTAAGCTGGAAACATATTAAAATATAATATAGGAATGGTTGAGGTTTGAGGTTGTTGGGCATGGGACAACTAATTGTCCATTTTAGCTTCCCCGTTTGTTTTGTTTTATTGCTTTTAATGGCCTTTAGCTAATATTAATAATCTTATAAAACTCAATAATAACATGCACAAATAGATTGTAAGGGGAATTAACAATTAAAACAAGTTACACATACTAATAAAAATAATCATACTATTTAACAGTAATTTAAATGAGGGTTTTCACAACATATGACTTGTCTACTTCATTAAAGTTGAGCTTGAAAATTCAAAATTACTTTTTAAACATAAATGTAGAGATATGTCAATGTTTGTATTGATTCAAAACAACATTTTCAAGCTATATAAGAGATTTAGTACACCAATATATTGCCTTACTTTGAAAGAATTCTTAGTTTGTCAACTTTATTTATCTCCTATTCCTTTTCTAACATATTAATTTCAATTCTCATTTTTCCTTATGCCTCTCATAGGATATAGTAAATGGAATTTCAACTTCTGAAAGTTTGGACGAGATGACATGTCATATATGACAACTACAAATACATAAAAACAAATACAGATGTGTAATTGATGTCATAAATGCTAATTATATTATATATTTACCCGCTTAACTTTCTGTTTGCAGGAATCAATAACAAATTCTAATGTCTTTTCACAAGATGAATGAGGCAAACAACATAAAAATTGATCAAGACTTTCTTTTTGTAGATTTTTTGCAAATGGAAAATTGGAGGTGTGGAAAATCAGAAGCTCTGATTAAACACCATACTTTATGGGTTTTCTCTGTCATCACTACCAACCTTTTCGCCCTCTACACTCTTCTTCCAGCTACTACGACTTCAAATCTATCCCCGGAAACGCCGTGTTCACCCAAACCTGCCTCGATTCTACGTCGCGAAAGCCAAAATGTCTCAAATCCTCATCCGGGCCTTCTCCCTTTGAACTATTCTTCAACCACCCAACCGCCTTCTCCATTCCATAACCACAACAACCAATCTCCCTCCTTGCCACCGCCGAGTCATCATCAACCCGCCCAGCCCTTATTGTTGACTCGTAGGAAAACGGAGTTTGACTCATCCACGACCTCATGGCCTAAGTGGAAGCCATCCAACAGAACATCTTCAACCTTGCCAAAGCTCTAGTGACCCAAATTGGCTACCTAGCAGGTTCATAAGCAGGTGTTGGCACTCAAGTAGGAGAGGAGAGAGATGGAGTTCGAGAAGACGATGGAGATTGGAGTGAGCGATTGAATCTCGAAGTGGAAACCTGGACACACGGGACATCCACTAGGGTAGGAATTAACGCTTAAGATTAGATGATAGAGTATCATTTAATCTACACCGTTCATTATTATTAGAAATGGGTCGGTCTGGGACCCTATTTTTCTAAGGATTAAGACCCGGCCTGCCCCGTATTTGACAACGCCCCGTACAACGCCCCGTACCTTCCCGGCCCGTTTAGTTTCTACAATATTTGGAACCAGTCCGTACCTGCCCCGAACCTACATTACCCGTCCCAACCCGTGGTTCCTCTACCCCTTTGCCCACCCCAAACTGACAATACTATCCTTTCTCCTATGCTTCATTCAATTTCCACCTTTCCCTACTTCTCTCGCGCTCTCTCCTCTCGCTCTCATCTGGTTCGAGCACAGAGCCATCTATCCTCTTCATCTCCTCTGGTTCAAGCACTCTTCACCAACAAAAGGTGAGTTTTCTTTCGTTTCAATTTCTAATTTGCTTATTTTGACAATTTTTTGTTGGAATATTGAAATATTGAACTGATTCAACTATAAGTCATTTTCTTCATTTTTCTGCAATTGATTTTTGTTCCAAAATGATTTGCTGATTAATTTGGTTAAATTCTATTTTTAAGTAATTTCAGCCACTCAAGCTATGTGCCCAAAGGAAAAAACTTCAACCATTCAAGTCATTTGTCCAAAGGAAAAAGTTTCAACCACTCAAGTTATATACACAAATGAAAAAACTTCAATAAGATTTTCTTTTCTCAACAAAAAAAAGAAAGAAGGAATTGGGCTTAAGAAAAAAAAATATATGTACTTGGGCTACATCCAAAAAAAAAAGAGGAAAGAATTTTAAAGTCTTTTTTCTTCATTGGCTCGGGAAACATAAGACACCTTCTTCAGTAATCCTCATCAATAGGAGATTTGGGGGACACCTAATATATTCTAATACACTTTAGTACTCGAAAGTTTCATGAGTACTCACCAATTTGGGTTTTGCAAGTCTCCAACCCAGAAGCTTTCCTCACTCGTGAACTTGGGGGACCACTGTTTGTTCTGTAGTTCACCACCCTCGAAACTACTAAGAATCGGTCAACCTCATACCTTTAAGGACCCACTGAAGAGTTGATGTGGAGGCACCCATGCTGAAGAACATGAGTTTTTCTCCAATCAAGAAACCAATTACAACACGACAAGCGTCAACCTAAAAATAAAACTCCTAAAGTCCCACATCAATCGTGGATGGGAGCCGAATACCCTCATCAACTATACAAGGAGACCGTTCTCGAACAATTAATTCCTAATATCATTATTGTGCATAAACTCATCATTAGAACTCACTAATGATGATTATGCTTAAACTTATGTCTTGTGTAAAATCTTCATTATTAATGAGGACTCCTCCACCCTCGTTGGTGTAGCCCAATTTAAGGTGAACAACGTACATCTTGTGTTGCTTACCTACCTCCATCTCTTTGCATATTATCGTCACTAGGTGATGGAGCAACCTTGCGATGGTTACAAACTTCACACTTTACATCATCCCAAAGTCTCACTGATTTTGTGCATCAACATTTGCAAATAGTTTCTTACAAGCAAGTGAGCCCGCGTGATGCTGTGAGTTTTAAAATTGTGTTAAACAAGCGGAATATATTAAAATCTATTAGCATCCTTATGTCAACAAAGAATAAAAAATAGATGTTTGTAATATATAGCAAAAGTTTTAAAACTCTTTAATTCTTCTAGGTAAATTTGATAAATACGTACAATCCAATCTTTGACCAATTTAAGCGTATACTTTTTCTTTTCTTGTATCAAATTTGTCATGTCACCCAAGGTCATATGCAAAGCCAGCTAACTGAAAACATTTGTATTAAATTGTACAAAAGTTGAGTACGCTTTAATTGAAAAAATAATCACTAATACAATTAGGCAAGAAGGGGAAGGAGATAATCCCGAGGATCTAGAAAAATTTTGATTTCAACAAGAAGTTATTGACAAGGTTTTACATACGTACCTGCAACCTCCAAGCTGTGGTATCAACTCCAAAAAATAAAAAAAATAAAAAAATTGCCCCAAACGTTAGTATAGAAATGTTTTAGTCCATCTTAAACTTTTGGTAGCTGAGCTTAATGGAGTACTTATTGGTCCACAGGTATACACCAAATTTTTCATTTTGAGCTATTTGCATTTGGAGGATTAGTTTTTTACCCCAACATTTACGTATTATTTTGAAATGGTGTTGCAGACTGCTTCAGATTGGTTATATGTATATCCAAAAGGAATTCACGATCTTGTGCTCTACACAAAGGAAAAATATAATGACCCACGCATTTATATTACTGAGAATGGTATGTCATACATACTTTTAAGCCTTGATTAATTGCAAAAGTTTCACTTATTTATAATGGTGTAAAATGAAACTACACGTCTTTTTATATTTTTAGAGGAAAAAACTAAATTTAATTTTTTGTGCAATAATATGTACGTAGGTGTATTGGAGTAGAATAATCCAGAACTATCAATTGACGAGGCTCTTCATGATAGGAGTAGAATTGACTACCACTACCGTCGCCTGTGTTACCTTCAAGCGGCAATCAAGTAAGTAGTTATTAACAAATTAATTAAGGCTACATACTGCCTAGCCTTCTTAAGTTATTGTTATTTAATCATTATATTGACCTAATCCATTTGAACATTTGTGTAATTGTGTGCAGAAATGGTGCGAAAGTGAAGGCATACTTTCCATGGACATTGTTGGATGACTTTGAATGAGATTCTGGATACACCGTCTGATTTGGTTTAAACTAAGTGGATTATAATGACGGGCTGAAAAGACACCCAAAACTCTCAGTTCAAAAATTTGCTTAAGAAGAATTGAAGAAATTAAAAGAAACTTATTGTTGATTATAAACATTTAAGTGGATAATTGCCCTTTTTATGTATTTGTATTTCAATTCCTTCTGCATTTGTATTTCAATTCCTTCTGCATTTGTATTTCCTTTCAATAATGTAAGTATTCTTTGAGATTCAATAATTCAATAAAAAGCTATAAGAGCTGTGAATGCTACAGTAAAACCTCTCTATATAAAGGAATAACTTATTTATAGTCATAAACAGTTTTGGTCCTACTTTGGGTTCAGGAATAAATACCACATTGTAATAAGTTATTATTTTTCTTGGTCCTATTGTAAAGAAACTCGCCTCGACATGGTAGTAATTGTTAATAAGTACAATAATAAGCAAGGCCACAAAAAAAAAAAAAAGGTTTAAGATGGACAAAAACATTTCTATACTATTGTTTGGGACGATTTTATTTTTTTATTTTCTGGCCTTTGCTTATTATTGTACTTATTAATAATTACTACTATTTCGTGGCAAGTTTCTTTACAACAGGACCAAGAAAAATAATAACTTATATTACAATGTGGTATTTATTCATGAACCCAAATTGGGACCAAAACTGTTTATGACTATAAATAAGTTATTCCTTTATATGGAGAGGTTTTACTGTAGCATTGACATCTCTTATAGCTTTTATTGAATTATTGAATCTCAAAGAATACTTACATTATTGAAAGGAAATACAAATGCAGAAGGAATTGAAATACAAATACATAAAAAGGAAAATTATCCACCTAAGTGTTTATAATCAACAATTAATTTCTTTTAATTCCTTCAATTCTTCTTAAGCAAATTTTTGAACCAATGTGCTGAGAGTTTTGGGTGTCTTTTTAGCCCGTCATTATAATCCACGTAGTTTAAACCAAATCGGACGGTGTATCCAGAATCCCATTCAAAGTCGTCCAACAATGTCCATGGAAAGTATCCCTTCACTTTTGCACCATTTCTGCAGGCACATACACAAACGTTCAAATGGATTAGGTCAATATAATGATTAAATGACAATAACTTAAGAAGGCTAGGCAGTATATAGCCTTAATTAATTTGTTAATAACTACTTACTTGATCGCCGCTTGAAGGTAACACAGGTGACGATAGTGGCAGTCAATTCTACTGGTATGATGAAGAGCCTCATCAATTGATTGTTCTGGATTATTCAACTCCGATACACCTACGTACATATTATTGCACAAAAAATTAAATTTAGTTTTTTCCTCTAAAAATATAAAAAAAACGTGTAGTTTCATTTTGCACCATTATAAATATGTGAAACTTTTGCAATTAATCAAGGCTTAAAAAGTATGTATGACATACCATTCTCAGTAATATAAATGAGTGGATCATTATATTTTTCCTTTGTGTAGAGCACAAGATCGTGAATTTCTTTTGGATATACATATAACCAATCTGAAGTAGTCTGCAACACCATTTCAAGATAATACGTAAATGTTGGGGTAAAAAACTAATCCTCCAAACGCAAATAGCTCAAAATGATAAATTTGAAGTATACCTGGGGACCAATAAGTACTCCATTAAGCTCAGGTACCACAATATTTACAAACATTAGAATACAATTGGTGTAAATATTAGAATATAATTAATGTAATTAAGAAGTCAAACTAGGTCAAGAAGAACAAAGGACTTAAGCTATTCAAAGTAAGTTTCCTTTGGCACTCACTTGTAAGATCAGCACGAGGGTCTGTTACGAAGCTTGCCTGTAGTGAATTGTTCTTAGGTGTACTAGTTGTGTATCTAGCAGTATAACAATTTATTCCAAAAAAATCAAACGATCCGTTTAGCAACTTGGATTGTTCTTTTGTGAATCTTGGCAATCTTTTTCCAACAATTGATCGCATGGTGTGTGGATAGTCACCACTTGTTAATGGGTCCAAAAACCTACAAAACATGAAAATTCCAAATATTAGCCTAATTATAGCATTATATATAAGAGTACTGCTAGCTAGGTAGTATCAATGTTACAAGTCATAAGTAAACATGTTATTGGGATTATATATAATTTAATAAGACACTTGCCATCCAAACATAAAATCCAAAGATCGTAAGGCAGCATCTTTATCTTGCTTTGACTCCGAAGCAGGCTCAAACCAGTATGTCACCAATGTTATTCCTATTAAGCCTTTCTGAGATGCCTGCCCAAAAATATGAATTTTGGTTGAATAAATAGGAGTTATAGAAAAAGATACAACCTTTAGATTATCTTACTACTGAGAGTATTCCCTCTTGTATTACAACTCAATAATAATGATTCATATAGAATTCTCAATTAGGAGCCCATATGTTGACCCAAAAAAAAAAAAAAAAAAGGAAACTGTTATTGAACCTGATATCTATTCTTGTACAATTCTACAGCTGCTCCATGAGCAAGAAGAATGTGGTGTGTCACCAAGTATGGTTCAATGGCTGAATCTCCACCGGTGCAGTTTAGATTTTGCCAAGAAGAGCAGCGTCCCGGTGCTAAAGTCCCAACAGCATAACCCATGCTACTAAAAGTACATGGCTCATTTACCGTGAACCAGTGCTTGACTCGATCACCAAATTCCTTATAACAAAGTTCTGCATAGTCTTTAAAATGATCGCTGTAGATACAAATTTATGTTACGTATATCAGTATGTATTTTATCAAATTACCAATGAGAAAATAAATTTTGTTCACTTACACAATACGAGGGCTTAAGAAACCACCATATTCATCTTCTAAAGCTTGGGGAACATCCCAATGAAAGAGTGTTACAAACGGTTTTAAACCTAGAGTACATGATCAGTAAAATCAAATTAAAAGTCTAATTGAATGATGTTCTAAAAATTCATGTAATAATTGTTTAAGGTAGGATGATTAACCATTGCGTAGGAGTTCGTTGATGAGATTGTTGTAATAATCAATTCCTTTTCTGTTAACGCCACCACTTAATGTTCCATCTAATTAGAGAGACCTTAGTGAAGTTAAATTGGACAGAAATATGGTGAATCACCTACACAAAGCAATTTCAAATTCATGGGTCTTTGCCAAAAGCATAAATTTGGGATATTAGGTTGCACAATCTGTTCAATTGCCAAAAGCATAAAGTATATAGTAGTTACACATTCTTCTTGCTGGTACATTATAATTCATGCATGGATGCTAACTGCATGGATAAAATACACCAAAAATATGGTAAATAATCCCAAAAGAAATATATAAATGTGAGTGTGTGTGTAAAATACATATATATACAGACCTAGTAAGCTGCGGAACCTGTGCCAAATATAAACCCTGGTTCAAAACTGCTGCGATTGAGAAATTCGCAATGAACAGGTGGATCTGTATGAGTTGCTTTGCTATTTGTCAATGCAAAGCCAATGAGTAGCAGCACACCAAAGAGCAAAGATCGTGAATATTTCATTGCCATAACTTGGGAGTTTTTATATCGATCGAGATAATTAAGTTATCTCCTCCTGGAATATTGCATGGGGTTTATATAGAGAAAGGGAGGAAGGGATATGGTGTCTACGTACTAGCTCATGAGAATAGTAAAGGGTTAAAAATTGTAAACAAAATTGACTTTGAAAGCCCTAGTTTAAAGACCAAGTCATGGTCTGTAGTTTAAAAGAAAGCACGTTTCATGTACCCAAAAGTTGCGTACGTACGTAAAAGAAAGGATAATCCTTGCGTTCCACCTATGAGGAATGCACATACTCTTCAAATTTTATATTGTGATCCTTCAGTTCCTTAATCTTTATTTGAAGATCATCTAAACAAAAATAATTATTTGAATTTGAAATCGTTTAGTCATTTAAATATATGAACCCAATCGATAGTGTTGATACTAAGTAAAAGATTTATAATGAACTATTCATTTTATTGACATATTTGGATAACTACACAGTCTTCAATTTGAACAGTTTTTTGCATATATGATATTCAAATTAAGATTAAAAAATCAATAACTTATACTATATATATGAAAATACATTATTTATAAAAACAAATTATTCCTTGAGTTGAAAAGTAAGATAATGTAGACAACTGTACGATCAATCTCATTTTAATTTGCAATGATCAATCCTTGAGTTACCCTTGAGTTTTCCGGCAAAAGAAAATGTTAACTGCATTAGGAAACAAAGAGTCATTTATTTGCATGTTTATATGATGTATGTCCAAATGTTGAAGGCATAACTTTTGAAGTTGAATATGGAAGATTAGCAATAGAGACTTGTTCAAACCGTAGAAAATTACTTGTGCCCACAAAAAAACAGAAATTTATGACCACAATTCTTTACGTAAGTAGTAAGCGATAAAGATGAAGAATTTAATCTTGACCTTTTTCTTCTTGTTAGAGTTTTAGTGTTGAATTGGTAAACCCAGTGGTTTTTTGAAATTGTCGTTCCACTCTATTTAAGAAGGCATCGAAATAGCTAGGTTGTCAAGTTGGCTATTTTGCTCCCAAAGATTGTGAAAGGATTTCATTGGGGTGGTTTTTTCGAAGGTTTGGACACCCTTCAAAGTATATAGTAGTTACACATTCTTCTTGCTGGTACAAGAATGAGAATAGTAAAGGGTTAACTCTTGAAAGCCATGGTCTGTAATTTAAAAGAAAGCACGTTTCATGTACCCAATAGATGTGTACGTATGTAAAAGAATGGATAATCCTTGCGTTCCACCTATGAGGAATGCACATATTCTACAAATTTTATATTGTGATCGTTTAGTTTCTTAATATTTATTTGAACATCGTCTAAACAAAAAGAATTATTTGAATAAAAGATTTATAACGAACTATTCATTTTATTGATACATTTGGATGACTAAACGGTCTTCAATTAATAACCTATACTACAAAAATACATTATTTATTAAAAAATTATTCCTTGAGTTGAAAAGTAAGATAATGTACACAACCGTTCGATCGATCTCATCTTAATTTGAAATGATCAATCCTTGAATACTCTTGAGTTTTCCAGCGAAAGAAAATGTTTTCTGGATTCGGAAACAAAGAGTCATTTATCTGCATGTTTATATTATGCCTGCCCAACTATTGATGGGCAAAACTTTTGAAGCTGAATAAGGGCGATTAGCTACAGAGACTTATTCAAACAGTAGAAAATTATTTGAGTACCAACAAAAAAGTAGAAATTTATGACCAGAATTCTTTACGTAAGTACATAATCGATAAGGATGAAGAATTAATTAATCTTGATCTTTTTCTTCTTGTTAGAGTTTTAATATTGAATCCGTAAACCCAGTGGTTTTGTGAAATTGTATTTCCACGCTAATTAAGAAGGCATCGAAATAGCTAGGTTCTCAAATTGGCTATTTTGCTCCTAAAGATTGTGAAAGGATACCACTGGGGTGGCTTCTTCTTGGTAGTACAAGAGCTCCAACAAGAGCTCCATATAGTACATGCAATGATCATAATATATCCGTATTTAGTGAGTTGTGCATCAAGGATGTTGAGGTTGGACGTTGTCTTGGTCCTCACTTTAACAAAGAAAGATCGGCAAATTTGATAGAAAACTTTAGGAAAGAAACAGGAAATTCTTATAGTAAAGCGCAATTGAAAAATAAGTGAGATAGACTACAAAAGGATTGGTAGTTGTGCAAAAAACTAATTGGGAAAGAAACTGGCCTAGAGTGGAATCTAAGCAAGGGAACAATGGATGCCTTTGATGAATGGTGGAATAATACGATTCAAGTATGTGCACTTTGTATCTGTTATGATGTTATTCTAGTTATAGTAATCATAAACTACATAATAACAACATTCTTTTTTATTTGTAGAAAAATCCTGAATATGGAAGATTGCAGAAAGGCATCACTCCTTAGTTCAAGGAAAAGTTGGATAGGATGCTCTCAAACGGCGTTGCTACTGGTGCAAATGCTTGGGCACCTTCATTTGGTGCACTACTACCAAATAGTAGGGATGACTCAATAGGAAATGTTAATATACAAAATGAATCTATTGGATCAGATGATGAGGAGAGTGCACTACCGAATCTATGAGAAAAAGTGCTAAGAAAGGAAAAAGAAAAGAGCTGACCAAGGTGAATTGAGAACAAGTAAGTTTGATAGGAAAAGGAAAAAGGTTGGCGGTGCTGCAAAATTGTATGGTCAAATTGACCACCTTATTGGTGCAGTAGAGTGTAAGAGCACTATGAGGCAATTGGTGATAGGCACTAGTATTCCTGAAGTTGTGCAGGTTGTTGAACCATTACCGGTTGTGAGTGTACTAGCCCGTTATGGCTGTTTGCAACTCGTTTGTTTTTTAATCAAGAGAAGAGAGAGATGTTCTCTATCATGAAAGATCCTAGTGTGCAACTTACTTGGCTGAATTATGAGTTCATCAACCAATGAGGGAGTTGTAGTTTTACAAAACATTCTGGATTTGTACACTCTTAGTCAGATTTTAGGATTATGTCTTAGAATTTGTTTGACACCTTCCTTGAATGTAATTTTGAATTATGAGTTAATTTTTAGATACTTTGTTTTGAATATTGGTACAACTGTTAATTGGCAAGGTGCTTGAATTTTGTTAAGGATTATTTGTTAACTTGCAGGTGCGCTTGAATATGGACATTCTAGATAATGATGAGGAAGAGTTTGACATATTAGCATGCGCTTGTACTCGAGCTATTGAAGCATATTATCTAAAATATGTGCATAAAACTCCATGTATGAATTTTTTCAAGCAGGTAACATTTGGTTAATGAAAGCATTGCAAGCTAACTATAGTTTGAAAGGTTCAAGGAGAAAGTAATATTAGGAATGTTCTTGCATATGTTAGGACATGGTATAGAAGAAAAAAAAAAAAAGAATAGCTAAGAGCAATTTCAACACTCTTCTGAGACCGTTAGTAGATATTTTGGTGTTATGTTGTATATTGTATGTTAGATGGCAATAAATATTATCAAGCCTATGGATTTGGAATTTAATACCACCCCATGGGGCATAAAGGTAAAAGACATCATCTCTCATATGTTTATAGGAGTGGCCAACCAACGGGGCATAAAGAGGTATTCAACCATAGACATTTTTCTCTTAGAAGTGTAATTGAGCATACGTTTAGAGTATGAAAAAAGGGGGGCAATTTTGAGGGATATGCTTGATTGTCTGTTCAATAAGCACATGAATTTTGTCATTCTTACAATGGCTCTTCATAACTACAAAAGGAGGCATTCTGAACGTGATAGGCATTTTGATGACCCCGAAGACTACAGTGAAGAGAGCGATATTGATGATGGTGAAGAGGAAGATCGAAATCAGGACCAAGGAGGGATGGAAGCATTAAGAAATAGCATAATGATGAACGCATATTTTACTATTTATTTTCTCGCAAAAGCTACATTTTCTTGTGATATTTTGGACTTAGAGGAAAGGAATTACATAGTGTTGTGCTTTTATAGTTATATTAATGAGGTGGAGGAAAATATGATGTTATAATTCCTTATTTTTAAATAAACCTAATGGTCTGTTATGATTTAAGTGTCTACCTATTTGGCTGTATAATATACTTGTGGCCTACATTCATTTGTTTTGATTTATGTGCAGTGCATGTCATTTGTTGGAATTGGAGAAGCCTTCAGCACGTGTTTATTTCATAGATCACAAGTCTATGCAATACTGAACCGACAAGGAAAAGAAAAAAACAAAAAAAATACACCAATTTGGGTTTTGCAAGTCTCCAACCGAGAAGCTTTCCTCACTCGTGAACTTGGGGGACCACTGTTTGTTCCGTAGTTCACCACCCTCGAAACTACTAAGCACCGGTCAACCTTATACCTTCAAGGACCCACTGAAGACTTCATGTGGAGGCACCCTTGCCGGAGCACATGAGTTTTTCTCCAATCAAGAGACCAATCACAACACGACAAGCGTCAACCTAAAAATAAAACTCCTAGAGTCCCACATCAATCGTGGATGGGAGCCGAAGACCCTCATCAACTATACAAGGAGACCGTTCTTGAACAATTAATTCCTAATGTCATTATTGTGCATAAACTCGTCATTAGAACTCACTAATGATGATTATGCTTAAACTTATGTCTTGTGTAAAATCTTCACTATTAATGAGGACTCGTCCACTCTCGTGGATGGAGCCCCATTTAAGATGAATCACGTACATCTTGTGTTGCTTCCCTACCTCCATCTCTTTACATATTATCCTCACTAGGTGATGGAGCAACATTACGATGGTTACAAACTCGACACTTTACGTCGTTCCAAAGTCTCACTGATTTTGTGCATCAACATTTGTAAATAGTTTCTTACAAGCAATTAAGCCCGCGCGATGCCGTGAATTTTAAAACTGTGTTAAACAGGCAGAATATATTAAAATCTATTAGTATCCTTATGTTCAACAAAGAATAAAAAATAGATGTTTGTAATATATAGCAAAAGTTTTAAAACTCTTTAATTCTTCTAAGTAAATTTGACAAATACGTACAATCCAATCTTCGACCAGATCAAGCGTATACTTTTTGTTTTCTTCTGTCAAATTTGTCATGTCACCCAAGGTCATATGCAAAGCCAGCTAACTAAAAACATTTGTGTTAAGTTGTGCAAAAAGTTGAGCACGCTTTAATTGAAAAAATAATCACTAATACAATTAGGCAAGAAGGGGACGAAGATAATCCTGAGGAGCTAGAAATATTTTGACTTCAACAAGAAGATATTAACAAGGTTTTACATACGTACCCAAAAGCTCCAAGGTGTGGTATCAACTCCAAAAAAAAAAAAAAAAAAAAAAAGAAAGAACAATCCCAAACAATAGTATAGAAATGTTTTAGTCCATCTAAAACCTTTTCTTATTTATTTTTTATTTTTTATTTTTTTTTGTGGCCTTGTTTATTATTGTACTTATTAACAATTACTACTATGTTGAGGCGAGTTTCTTTACAATAGGACCAAGAAAAATAATAACTTATTACAATGTGCTATTTATTCCTGAACCCAAACTAGGACCAAAACTGTTTACGACTATAAATAAATTATTCCTTTATATAGAGAGGTCTTACTGTAGCATTCACAGCTCTTATAGCTTTTTTATTGAATTATTGAATCTCAAAGAATACTTACATTATTGAAAGGAAATACAAATGCGGAAGGAATTGAAATACAAATACATAAAAAGGACAATTATCCACTTAAATGTTTATAATCAACAATAAATTTCTTTTAATTCCTTCAATTCTTCTTAAGCAAATTTTTGAACCAATGTGCCGAGAGTTTTGGGTGTCTTTTTAGCCCGTCATTATAATCCACGTAGTTTAAACCAAATCGGACGGTGTATCCCGAATCCCATTCAAAGTCATCCAACAATGTCCACGGAAAGTATCCCTTCACTTTCGCACCATTTCTGCACACAAATACACAAATGTTCATATGGTTTAGGTCAATATAATGATTAAATAACAATAACTTAAGAAGGCTAGGCAGTATATAGCCTTAATTAATTTGTTAATAACTACTTACTTGATCGCCGCTTGAAGGTAACACAGGTGACGGTAGTGGTAGTCAATTCTATTGGTATCATGAAGAGCCTCGTCAATTGATAGTTCTGGATTATTCAACTCTGATACACCTACGTACATATTATTGCCCAAAAGATTAAATTTAGCTTTTTCCGTTAAAAAAAAAAAAAAAAAAAAAAAAACGTGTAGTTTCATTTTACACCATTATAAATATGTCAAACATTTGCATTTAATCAAGGCTTAAACGTATGTATGACATACCATTCTCAGTAATATAAATGATTGGATCATTATATTTTTCCTTTGTGTAGAGCACAAGATCGTGAATTCCTTTTGGATATACATATAACCAATCTGAAGCAGTCTGCAACACCATTTCAAGATAATACGTTAATGTTGGGGTAAAAAACTAATCCTCCGAATGCAAATAGCTCAAAATGATAAATTTGATGTATACCTGTGGACCAATAAGTACTCCATTAAGCTCAGCTGCCACAATATTTACAAACATTAGAATACAATTGGTGTAAATATTAGAATATAATTAATGTAATTAAGAAGTCAAACTAGGTCAAGAAGAACAAAGAACTTAAGCTATTGAAAGTAAGTTTCCTTTCGCACTCACTTGTAAGATCAGCTTGAGGGTCTGTTACGAAGCTTGCCTGTAGTGAATTGTTCTTCGGTGTACTAGTTGCGTATCTAGCAGTATAATAATTTATTCCAAGAAAATCAAACGATCCGTTTAGCAACTTGGATTGTTCTTTTGTGAATTTTGGCAATCTTTTTCCTACAATTGATCGCATGGTGTGTGGATAGTCACCACTTGTTAACGGGTCCAAAAACCTACAAAACATGAAAATTCCAAATATTAGCCTAATTATAGCATTATATATAAAGAGTAATGCTAGCTAGGTTGTATCAATGTTACAAGTCATAAGTAAACATGTAATTGAGTTTGTATATAATTTATTAAGACACTTGCCATCCAAACATAAAATCCAAAGATCGTAAGGCAGCATCTTTATCTTGCTTTGACTCCGAAGCAGGCTCAAACCAGTATGTCACCAATGTTATTCCTATCAAGCCTTTCTGAGATGTCTGCCCAAAAATATGAATTTTGGTTGAATAAATAGGAGTTATAGAAAAAACATACAACCTTTAGATTATCTTACTACTGAGAGTATTCCCTCTTGTATTACAACTCCATAATAATGATTCATATAGAATTCTCAATTAGGAGCCAATATGCTGACCCAAAAAAAAAAAAAAAAAAAAAAAAAAAAAGGAAACTGTTGTTGAACCTGATATCTATTCTTGTACAATTCTACAGCTGCTCCATGAGCAAGAAGAATGTGGTGTGTCACCAAGTATGGTTCAATGGCTGAATCTCCACCGGTGCAGTTTAGATTTTGCCAAGAAGAGCAGCGTCCCGGTGCTAAAGTCCCAACAGCATAACCCATGCTACTAAAAGTATATGGCTCATTTACCGTGAACCAGTGCTTGACTCGATCACCAAATTCCTTATAACAAAGTTCTGCATAGTCTTTAAAATGATCGCTGTAGATACAAATTTATGTTACGTATATTAGTATGTATTTTATCAAATTATCAATGAGAAAATAAATTTTGTTGACTTACACAATACGAGGGCTTAAGAAACCACCATATTCATCTTCTAAAGCTTGGGGAACATCCCAATGAAAGAGTGTTACAAACGGCTTTAAACCTGTAGTTCATGATCAGTAAAATCAAATTAAAAGTCTAATTGAATGATGTTCTAAAAATTCATGTAATAATTGTGTAAGGGAGGATGATTAACCATTGCGTAGCAGTTCATTGATGAGATTGTTGTAATAATCAATTCCTTTTCTGTTAACGCCACCACTTAATGTTCCATCTAATTAGAAAAAAAATAACAAGAAAAAAAAAGGGTTAACCAGCAGATAACTCGATCACATTACTTTAGTTAAAAGTATATAAGGAGAATAATTTTCTTGTAGGAAAAATAATTCTTATGCACAATATTGACATTGGTCCCAACCAAATATGAGGATGTGGAGCAACTTACTTGGTAATAATCTGGACCATGAAATAGATAATCTGTAAGCATCCAACTCCATATCCTTCATGATCCCCACATCATCCTAAAATGACAAAAGTTTAAAATTAAATATTGAGGATCTCATTATATATTGTCCTTTTTATTTTATTTTTATAAAGGCTCCAATTTAATATGTTAACATGTGCCCTTCAAGTATAAAGGGTCAAGAGACAAAGTTATGAGGTTTTAGACCTTATAGCGGTGATATTGATCTATAGCGACGTCTCCGTTACTGCCATCAGCGATTTTTTCTGTAGTTATTCAAAAACATAATGGTGAAATCCATATCATGTGCAAGGTACTTTATATGCGTGCGCACTGATGAAGTATATACATATATTGTACAGATCACATGACCACGTACTATTCGTCTCCCAACAAAGTGCATGGTTATTAGAGAGGTTGGAGTTTACTTGTCCTCACGAAGAAAAGAATGAGGTGCTATTTATACTCCTTTTGAAATGAAGTAGCTAAAGTTTTCATATTACCAATTGATTAAATCACAGACCTGGATGTTTGTGGGTGAAGGTATCCCATATGCTTGGGCCTCTTCCATCTTCTTTTACTGCACCTTCATACTGAAATATACACACATGCATATACGTAAGAGTACTACTACACACGCAAGGAAGATGTCAACATTATAATTCATGCATGGATGCTAACTGCATGCATAAAATACACCAAAAATATGGTAAATAATCCCAAAAGAAATATGTAAATGTGAGTGTGAGTGTGTGTGTAAAATACATATATATACAGACCTGGTAAGCTGCGGAACCTGTGCCAAATATAAACCCTGGTTCAAAACTGCTGCGATTGAGAAATTCGCAATGAACAGGTGGATCTGTATTAGTTGCTTTGCTATTTGTCAATGCAAAGCCAATGAGTAGCAGCACACCAAAGAGCAAAGATCGTGAATATTTCATTGCCATAACTTGGGAGTTTTGATATCGATCGAGATAATTAAGTTATCTCCTCCTGGAATATTGCATGGGGTTTATATAGAGAAAGGGAGGAAGGGATATGGTGTCTACGTACTAGCTCATGAGAATAGTAAAGGGTTAAAAATTGTAAACAAAATTGACTTTGAAAGCCCTAGTTTAAAGACCAAGTCATGGTTTGATTTTGATTTAATATTTTTCATTTATATATATTTTTACAATTCAAAAACACAAAAGTTTGACCCCTCTCTAATTTTTCTAATTTTTTTCTTTATTTGAATTTTTGGGACTTATATTGAATTTTCAAAGCCCTAGTTTAAAGACCAAATCATGGTTTGTAGTTTAAAAGAAAGCACGTTCCACCTATGAGGAATGCACGTACTCTTCAAATTTTATATTGTGATTCTTCAGTTCCTTAATCTTTATTTGAAGATCATCTAAAAAAAAATAATTCTTTGAATTTGAAATCGTTTAGTCATTTAAATATATGAATCCAATCGATAGAGTTGATACCAAGTAAAAGATTTATAATGAACTATTCATTTTGTTGACATATTTGGATAACTACACAGTCTTCAATTTGAACAGTTTTTTGTATATATGATATTCAAATTAAGATTAAAAAATCAATAACTTATACTATATATATATTAAAATACATTATTTATAAAAACAAATTATTCCTTGAGTTGAAAAGTAAGATAATGTAGATAACTGTACGATCAATCTCATTTTAATTTGCAATGATCAATCCTTGAGTTACCCTTGAGTTTTCCCGCAAAAGAAAATGTTAACTGCATTTGGAAACAAAGAGTCATTTATCTGCATGTTTATATGATGTATGTCCAAATGTTTAAGGCAGAACTTTTGAAGTTGAATATGGAAGATTAGCTATAGGGACTTGTTCAAACAGTAGAAAATTACTTGACCCAACAAAAAAATAGAAATTTATGACGAGAATTCTTTACGTAAGTACGTAAGCGATAAAGATGAAGAATTTAATCTTGATCTTTTTCTTCTTGTTAGAGTTTTTGTATTGAATTGGTAAACCCAGTGGTTTTTTGAAATTGGCTTTCCACTCTAATTAAGAAGGCATCGAAATAGCTAGGTTCTCTAGTTGGCTATTTTGCTCCTAAAGATTGTCAAAGGATTCCATTGGGTGGTTTTTTCGAAGGTTTGGACACCCTTCAAAGTATAGTAGTTACACATTCTTCTTGCTTGTACAAGAATGAGAATTGTGAAGGGTTAAAATTTGTAAACAAAATTGGCCTTGAAATTCCTAGTTTAAAGTCCAAGTCATGGTCTGTAATTTAAAAGAAAGCACGTTTCATGTACCCATTAGTTGTCTACGTACGTAAAAGAATGGATAATCCTTGCGTTCCACCTATGAGGAACGCACATATTCTACAAATTTTATATTGTGATTGTTTAGTTTCTTAATTTTTATTTGAACATCATCTAAACAAAAAGAATTATTTGAATAAAAGATTTATAACGAACTGTTCATTTTATTGATACATTTGGATGACTAAACAGTCTTCAATTTGAATAGTTTTTTGTATATATGATATTCAAATTAAGATTAAGAAATTAATAACTTATACTACAAAAATACATTATTTACAAAAAAATTATTCCTTGAGTTGAAAAGTAAGATAATGTACACAACAGTTCGATCAATCTCATCTTAATTTGAAATGATCAATCCTTGAATTACTCTTGAGTTTTCTATCGAAAGAAAATATTTTCTGGATTCGGAAACAAAGAGTCATTTATCTGCATGTTTATATTATGCCTGTCCAACTGTTGATGGGCAAAACTTTGGAAGTTGAATATGGGCGATTAGCTACAAAGACTTATTCAAACAGTAGAAAATTATTTGACTCAACAAAAAAGTAGAAATTTATGATCATAATTCTTTACATAAGTATATAATCGATAAGTATGAAGAATTAATTAATCTTGATCTTTTTCTTCTTGTTAGAGTTTTAATATTGAATCCGTAAACCCAGTGGTTTTGTGAAATTGTATTTCCATGCTAATTAAGAAGGCATCGAAATAGCTAGGTTCTCAAATTGGCTATTTCGCTCCTAAAGATTGTGAAAGGATACCATTGGGGTGGCTTCTTCTTGGTAGTACAAGAAATTGATTAGTTGTTTCAAGACATTGGTTTTTATTAGCTTACATCTATTTATTTTGATTTAATATTTTTCATTTATATATATTTTTACAATTCAAAAACACAAAAGTTTGACCCCTCTCTAATTTTTCTAATTTTTTTCTTTATTTGAATTTTTGGGACTTATATTGAATTTTAGTGTGTCTCGCAACCTGAAGGAATTGGGAGGGGGGGTCATTTCATTTTTGGATATAGAACGAATAGGTTCAGGATATGAGTGAATTAAGTATACCCACTAGAAAGACTAATCCAAACCATAATGATGTGCCAGAAAATAGAACATTTTTGTTACCCGACCAACCCTCAGGAGAAGCAAATGCAACATCTACACTAATCAGCAAGATTAAAGAAGTAGCAATTAATGCAAAAACAGCCAATAGGAAAGCAATATTCATGTTCCTAATCCTCCAATCTACCAACAAAAGAATTATACCATTTGATCCCTTTATCAACCAAAAAATTGTACACCTTATATACTGCTTTGATCCATTCGAGGAACAAAGGGACTAGTTGAAGTACGGATCCTCCCACTATTGGGAGGATTCGTACTTCAATTGAGATAATGACAAATCATTTCACCTTTTTAGTTGGAACTTTAGGCGGGTCTCGAAAAAAGATAGCGAAAAAAATTATTCCTAGAGTTGAGACTAAAAGGAATGTATAAACCAATGCTTCCATAGATTCGATCGTGGTTTACAATTATAGCTTCCATACCTGTTTATTTGGGATCGTCTCCCGGATAAATAAAGAACAAGAGTCAAAGAAAAGGCAGTGATTCAAATCAAGATTTATCTGGTACCCCATCTAAAAATCACAAAAAGAAAATAAAAATGAAAAGTAACAAGTAACAAAGCATATTGTATCAGACTACTTGTCTTCTTGTAGTTGGATCTCCAAGTTTTTGGAATGCTCCAAATTCCACTTGAGCATCTAAATCTGGATCAATACTCGCAAAAATATCTCGAAACAAGGTTCTAGCTCCATGCCTAATGGATTTATTTTTTGTCCCATAATCCCCCACTACTATATATATCGTGAAACATGTATAATATAAGTTATTCTTGCTTTAAGCATCCTCAGCTCTAATTTATAGATTTCCTTTTATCTATTTCTTCCACTTCATCGAAAGATATATCTTTCAATACAATAGTTATGTGACAAGTGGATCTTACCTTTATCTAGTGTACTACCACCAGATATTATGGAGGAATCCACGGAAGATGTTTGTTTACAATCTAAAACTGTTGGACCAAATGATGAGGAGGAGAATGAGACTATTCAATACATAAGAAAAGATGATAAGAAGGGAAAAAAGAGAGTAGCTGACTAGGGCGAATTGAGAAGAAATAAGTTTGATAATAAAGGAAAAAAGTTTGGACGAGATGACATGTCATATATGACAACTACAAATACATAAAAACAAATATAGATGTGTACTTGATGTCATAAATGCTAATTATATTATATATTTACCCGCTTAACTTTCTGTTTGCAGGAATCAATAACAAATTTTAATGTCTTTTCACAAGACAAATGAGGCAAACAATATTAAAATTGAGCAAGACTTTCTTTTTGTAGATTTTTTGCAAATGGAAAATTGGAGGTGCGGAGAATGCACATGATATTTTGGCGTTGTGCAACACGAGGAAAAAATTGGACGGATTTTTTTGTTTTGTTTTTGTGGCAAATTTTGTGCACTCTAGAAATTTGAAGTGGAGGTTGCACCATTTTCTTTTTGAATTGTACTATCTTAAGTTAAAATGACTTGTAGTTGTCTTCATATATTATTAGAAAAATGGAGACAATACTCTTATTGATTATTAATTCATCTTCTTTATGTTATACCACAAAATGACGTACACACATAGCATAAGAATAAAACCTAACAATCTGTTTGGATGAAAATAATTGATATTACTAAAGAATTTTATTTTCTAGAACTTGTGAATTTTCTTGTTTGATTAACCTAAAAGAACAATAGAATTGAATACAGAATTTGTTATTTTTAAACTTTCATTTATAGAAATATGAAAATAACACATATTTACATGAAACTAAATTTAGGAACTGGAGGTCCCAAATTGTAAGTTTTTTTTTTCCATGCCAAAATTCTAAATTGATATGTTTATTTTCCTCCTCTAAACAAAAGGCTGGCTTGGGATTGCTTAATTTTTTTTAAAAAAAAAGTTGGAACCATAAATTGTGTTTGGTTAGAAAAAAGAGTTTTTTATTTTATTTTTTTCCTTCAATTGTGGATCAAAAACAAAAGAAAGCAAAAGCAGGTTAGACTCTAAAAGAGCACTTTTTTTCATAGAAGCGCGTAAAAATTGGCAATTAATGAAACATTTGCGCTGACAATACTATCCTTTTCTCCTATGCTTCGTTTAATTTCCAGCTTTCCCTATTTCTCTCGCACTCTCTCCTCTCCCTCTCATCTGGTTCGAGCACAGACCCATCTATCCTCTTCATTTCCTCTAGTTCAAGCACTCTTCACCAACAACAGGTGAGTTTTCTTTCGTTTCAATTTCTAATTTGCTTATTTTGACAATTTATTGTTGGAATATTGAAATATTGAACTGATTCAACTATAAGTCATTTTCTTCATTTTTCTGCAATTGATTTTTGTTCCAAAATTTTTGAAATTTGCTGATTAATTTGCTTAAATTCTATTTTTAATTAATTTTTGGGACTTGAGGTGGACTAATTTCTTTGGTTAATTTGGTTAGAATCGTTTTTTTCCCGTATAATTAGTTGATTAGTTGTAATTTAGTTCGGTGATTAGTTTTTGGATGATACTGGAAGATTTGATTGCTGTTAAATTAAATTTACATAGACATGGATACTTTCTTTCATGTGGTATCAGCCAAAACATGTCTGCAACATAAATTTACACCGGCATGTGGATAATGAGCTTTTCAAAAGTAGTTTTTTTATTTGGACCAAAAGATAAAAAAATAGTATGAGTCGCATGAAATGGAAGATTACAGAATCATAGTAAGCATATGATTTTGAGCAGGCAATGAACATCTCAGAGCCTTATCTCTGGCTCATAATTACAATTATGGTATGTAAGTCTTGATGATGTTGTGGTTTTTTTTGCTTTATTGCGTGACTTGTTGTGGTCTCCATCCCAGAGCTATATACATCATAGAGCTTCTGATGTTGTTGTGGTCTCCATTGAACTTTGTGTCTTGTTTTGCTCTATCATTAAAATTCAAAGTTTTCAAGCCCTTTTCATTAGTTTTCCTTTAATATTATATATATAAGGATGGCAAAAAACATGGGAACATCAGCAAGAGCTCCACATGGTAAATGCAATGATCAGAATATATCCGTATTCAGTGAGTTATGCATCAAGGATGTGGAGGCTGGACATCGTCTTGGCCCTCACTTTAACAAAGAAAGATCGGCAAATTTGATAGAAAACTTTAGGAAAGAAACAGCAAATTCTTATAGTAAAGCGCAATTGAAAAATAAGTGAGATAGACTTAAAAAGGATTGGTAGTTGTGCAAAAAACTAATTGGGAAAGAAACTAGCCTAGAGTGGAATCCAAGCAAGGGAACAGTGGATGCCTCTGATGAATGGTGGAATAATAAGATTCAGGTATGTGCACTTTGTATCAGTTATGATGTTATTCTAGTTATAGTAATCATAAACTACATAATAACAACATTCTTTTTCATTTGTAGATAAATCCTGAATATGGAAGATTGCAGAAAGGCATCACTCCTGAGTTCGAGGAAAAGTTGGATAGGATGCTCTCAAACAGCATTGCTATTGGTGCAAATGCTTGGGAACCTTCATTTGGTGCACTACTACCAAATAGTAGGGAGGAATCAATAGGAAATGTTAATATACAAAATGAATCTATTGGATCGGATGATGAGGAGAGTGCACCACCCAATCTATGAGAAAATGTGCTAAGAAAGGAAAAAAAAAAAAAGAGCTGACCAAGGTGAATTGAGAACAAATAAGTTTGACAGGAAAGGGAAAAAGGTTGGCGGTGCTGCAAAATTGTATGGTCAAATTGACTGCCTTATTTGTGCAGTAGAGGGTAAGAGCACTATGAGGCAATTGATGATAGGCACTAGTATTCCTGAAGTTGTGCAGGTTGTTGAACCGTTACCTGGTTGTGAGCGTACTAGCCCGTTGTGGCTGTTTGCAGCTCGTTGGTTTTTTAATCAAGAGAAGAGAGAGATATTCTCTATCATTAAAGATCCTAGTGTGCAACTTACTAGGCTGAATTATGAGTTCATCAACCAATGAGGGAGTTGTAGTTTTACAAAACATTCTAGATTTGTACACTCTTAGTCAGATTTTAGGATTACGTCTTAGAATTGGTTTGTCACCTTTCTTGAATGTTATTTTGAATTATGAGTTAATTTTTAGATACTTTGTTTTCAATATTGGTACAACTGTTAAAAATTGTAAACAAAATTGACTTTGAAAGCCCTAGTTTAAAGACCAGGTCATGGTCTGTAGTTTAAAAGAAAGCACGTTTCATGTACCCAAAAGTTGCGTACGTACGTAAAAGAATGGATAATCCTTGCGTTCCACCTATGAGGAATGCACTTACTCTTCAAATTTTATATTGTGATCCTTCAGTTCCTTAATCTTTATTTGAAGATCATCTAAACAAAAATAATTATTTGAATTTGAAATCGTTTAGTCATTTGAATATATGAACCCAATCGATAGTGTTGATACTAAGTAAAAGATTTATAATGAACTATTCATTTTATTGACATATTTGGATAACTACACAGTCTTCAATTTGAAAAGTTTTTTGCATATATGATATTCAAATTAAGTTTAAAAGATCAATAACTTATACTATATATATGAAAATACATTATTTATAAAAACAAATTATTCCTTGAGTTGAAAGGTAAGATAATGTAGACAACTGTACGATCAATCTCATTTTAATTTAAAATGATCAATCCTTGAGTTACCCTTGAGTTTTCCGGCAAAAGAAAATGTTAACTGCATTAGGAAACAAAGAGCCATTTATCTGCATGTTTATATGATGTATGTCCCAATGTTGAAGGCATAACTTTTGAAGTTGAATATGGAAGATTACCAATAGAGACTTGTTCAAACAGTAGAAAATTACTTGAGCCAACAAAAAAACAGAAATTTATGACCACTATTCTTCACGTAAGTCGTAAGCGATAAAGATGAAGAATTTAATCTTGATCTTTTTCTTCTTGTTAGAGTTTTAGTATTGAATTGGTAAACCCAGTGGTTGTTTGAAGTTGTCTTTCCACTCTAATTAAGAAGGCATCGAAATAGCTAGGTTCTCAAGTTGGCTATTGCTAAAGATTGTGAAAGGATTCCATTGGGGTGGTTTTCTCGAAGGTTGGGACACCCTTCAAAGTATAGTAGTTACACATTCTTCTTGCTGGTACAAGAATGAGAATGGTAAAGGGTTAAAATTTGTAAACAAAATTGGCTTTGAAAGTCCTAGTTTAAAGTCCAAGTCATGGTCTGTAATTTAAAAGAAAGCACGTTTCATGTACCCAATAGTTGTCTACGTACGTAAAAGAATGGATAATCCTTGCGTTCCACCTATGAGGAATGCACATATTCTACAAATTTTATATTGTGATCGTTTAGTTTCCTAATTTTTATTTGAACATCATCTAAACAAAAAGAATTATTTCAATAAAAGATTTATATCCAACTATTCATTTTATTGATACATTTGGATGACTAAATAGTCTTCAATTTGAATAGTTTTTTGTATATATGATATTCATATTAAGATTAAGAAATTAATAACTTATACTACAAAAATACATTATTTATAAAAAAATTATTCCTTGAGTTGAAAAGTAAGATAAAGTACACAACAGTTCGATCGATCTCATCTTAATTTGAAATGATCAATCCTTGAATTCTCTTGGGTTTTCCAACGAAAGAAAATGTTTTCTGGATTCGGAAACAAAGAGTCATTTATCTGCATGGTTATATTATGCCTGTCCAACTGTTGATGGGCAATATGGGCGATTAGCTACATAGACTTATTCAAACACTAGAAAATTATTTGACCCAACAAAAAAGTAGAAATTTATGACCAGAATTCTTTACGTAAGTACATAATCGATAAGGTTGAAGACTTAATTAATCTTGATCTTTTTCTTCTTGTTAGAGTTTTAATATTGAATCCGTAAACCCGTGGTTTTGTGAATTTGTATTTCCACGCTAATTAAGAAGGCATCGAAATAGCTAGGTTCTCAAATTGGCTATTTCGCTCCTAAAGATTGTGAAATGATACCATTGGGGCGGCTTCTTCTTGGTAGTACAAGAAATTGATTAGTTGTTTCAAGAGACTGGTTTTTATTAGTTTACATCTATTTATTTTGATTTAACATTTTTCATTTATATATATTTTTACAATTCAAAAACACAAAAGTTTGACCCCTCTCTAATTTTTCTAATTTTTTTTTCTTTATTTGAATTTTTGGGACTTATATTGAATTTTAGTGTGTCTCACAACCTGAAGGAATTGGGACGGGGGGTCATTTCATTTTTGGATATAGAACGAATAGGTTCAGGATATGAGAGAATTAAGGATACCCACCAGAAAGACTAATCCAAACCATAATGATGTGCCGGAAAATAGAACATTTTTGTTACCCGACCAACCCTCAGGAGAAGCAAATGCAACATCTACACTAATCAGTAAGATTAAAGAAGTAGCAATTAATGCAAAACCAGCCAATAGGGAAGCAATATTCATGTTCGTAATCCTCCAATCTACCAACAAAAGAATTATACCATTTGATCCCTTTATCAACCAAAAACTTGTACACCTTATATACTTCTTTTGGGCAACCCTCTCAACAACTAAGAGATCCATTCGAGGAACAAAAGGACTAGTTGAAGTATGGAGCCTCCCAATCTTGGGAGGATTCGTACTTCAATTGAGATGATAACAAATCATTTCACCTTTTTAGTTGGAACATTAGGCAGTTCTCGAAAAAAGATAGCAAAAAATATTATTTCTAGAGTTGAGACTAAAAGGAATGTATAAACCAATGCTTCCATAGATTCAATCGTGGTTTACAATTATAGGTTCCATACCTGTTTATTTGGGATCGTCTCCCGGATAAATAAAGAACAAGAGTCAAAGTAAAGGCAGTGATTCAAATCAAGATTTATCTGGTACCCCATCTAAAAATCACAGAAAGAAAATAAAAATGAAAAGTAACAAGTAACAACACGTATTGTATCAGACCACTTGTCTTCTTGTAGTTGGATCTCCAAGTTTTTGGAATGCTCCAAATTCCAGTTGAGCATCTAAATCTGGATCAATACCAACAAAAACATCTCGAAACAAGGCTCTAGCTCCATGCCGAATGGATTTATTTTTTGTCCCATAATCCCCCACTACTATATATATCGTGAAACATGTCATCTGTTTGTATTTTTTTTTTTTTAAGTCATTCGTTTTTTTTTTTTTAAGCATAACATAATATAGCATATTTGTATTTTTTTTATAATATAAGATATTCTTCCTTAAAGCATCCTCAGCTCTAATTTATAGATTACCTTTCTTGAATTTGGGATTATGTCTTAGAATTTGTTTGACACCTTCCTTGAATGTTATTTTGAATTATGAGTTAATTTTTAGATACTTTGTTTTCAATATTTGTACAACTGTTAATTGGCAAGGTGCTTGAATTTTGTTAAGGATTATTTGTTAACTTGCAGGTGCGCTTGAATATGGACATTCTAGATAATGATGAGGAAGAGTTTGACATATTAGCATGCGCTTGTACTCGAGCTATTGAAGCATATTATCTAAAATATGTGCATAAAACTCCATGTATGAATTTTTTCAAACAGGTAACATTTGGTTAATGAAAGTATTGCAAGCTAACTATAGTTTGAAAGGTTCAGGGAGAAAGTGATATTAGGAATGTTCTTGCATATGTTAGGACATAGTATAGAAGAAAAAAAAAAAGAATAGCTAAGAGCAATTTCAACACTCTTCTGAGACCGTTAGTAGATATTTCGGTGTTATGTTGGATATTGTATGTTAGATGGCAATAGATATTATCAAACCTATGGATTCGGAATTTAATACCACCCCATGGGGCATAAAGGTAAAAGACATCATCTCTCATATTTTTATAGGAGTGGCCAACCAACGGGGCATAAAGAGGTATTCAACCATAGACATTTTTCTCTTAGAAGCATAATTGAGCGTACGTTTAGAGTATAAAAAAAAGGGGGGCAATTTTGAGGCATATGCTTGATTGTCTGTTCAATACGCAAGTGAATATTGTCATTGCTACAATGGCTCTTCATAACTACAAAAGGAGGCATTCTGAACGTGATTGGCATTTTGATGACCCCGAAGACTATAGTGAAGAGAGCGATATTGATGATGATGAAGAGGAAGATCGAAATCACGACCAAGGAGGGATGGAAGCATTAAGAAATAGCATAATGATGAACGCATATTTTACTATTTATTATCTCGCAAAAGCTACATTTTCTTGTGATATTTTGGACGTAGAGGAAAGGAATTACATAGTGTTGTGCTTTTATAGTTATATTAATGAAGTGGAGGAAAATATGATGTTATAATTCCTTATTTTTAAATAAACCTAATGGTCTGTTATGATTTAAGTGTCTACCTATTTGGCTGTATAATATACTTGTGGCCTACATTCATTTTTTTTTTATTTATGTGCAGTGCATGTCACTTGTTGGAATTGGAGAAGCCTTCAGCACGAGTTTATTTCTTAGATCACATGTCTATGCAATACTGAACCGACAAGGAAAAGAAAAAAAACAAAAGAAGGCTGCATATTTCCTCTCCCATTTTTCAGGGTTAGCCTCCATACGAAACCAGAATAAGAGAGACCTTAGTGAAGTTAAATTGGACAGAAATATTGTGAATCACCTACACAAAGCAATTTCAAATTCATGGGTCTTTGCCAAAAGCATAAATTTGGGATATTAGGTTGCACAATCTGTTCAATTGCAGACGAAGTCTGATCAGCCATGGTGGATATCTATTTGGAGATGAAACTTCGATTGGAATTGTTATGTCTTTACCATTAGAGGCAGCGTAATCTCTTAGAGGTCAACTAAACAGACCTTAGTTGCCACTTCGTCCAACAATGCTGAAATTCTCACCGTACACGATCTATGAAGACAACGCAGCATGCATTTTACAACTCAAGAATATTTCTGGATGGTAATGGTTGTGGGTGATATTTGAAGCTCCTGCGATCTTTTCCCCGTCGTTGACTTCCCGACGATGATCTATGAACACAACGCAGCATGCATCGAATGCTCAAGAAGGGTTACATCAAAGGAGACAACACCAAGCACATTGCATCGAAGTCTTTCTTCTCACATCAACAACAAGAGCATCAGAAGATTGAAGTCACGCAAATTCGTTCACAAGACCACATGGCTAACCTCTTCACCAAATCACTACCGAAGGCGACATTTCAGAAGCTTGTTCAAGGATTGGTATGCGTAAACTTTCTGAGTTGTAACATTGTTAGTTCCCCTTGGAATTATGTCAAACTCAGGTGAGTATCTTGAAGTATACTTGCTTGATCTTAATGTACTATTTTTCCCTACGATTAGAAGCATTTTTACCACTCGGGTTTTGCTACCTGACGGGGTCTTGACGAGGCTCTCATCTTGGGTTGGTTATATCCTTGATGACGTCCTGTAGACATTTCATTTGACTTTGCATTGCTCCCAAATTTTTATTTAACTATTTTGTCCTTACTCGGATTTTTACCATAGCCTTAGGCTTTTTTGTGAGACTTATTTCCTTATGCAAGTTCCTACCTTATTGAGACTACCGTGTTCCTAGAATCAGTGACGACGAGTCGACTTCCTCAACAACACATGATGCCGAATCGACTTGAGTATTTACACACTCGAGGTGGAGTGTTATAAACTTCTTATTTAAGTGTGATTGTGTAAATCTTAGATTATATTTTATTCTAGTTATTCATCCCTATTAGGACTTGTATTCCTTGGAGGAGAATGATTTCTTTCCAACCTTATTATTATATATAAAGGCATTGTGTAGGGGGAATAACACATTTAGGACGTCAATCAATTTGTATAGCTTCCAGAAGGCTTCAAGCAACATATAGGCTTCAACTCTTCGGTCTCTTAATTTGCACCATGTAGTATGAAGCATTATTAACATCTCCTTCAACTGTACAAGAAGGTCAAACATTGTAGCGTCATTAAATTAGTTGGGTTGCCTTGGATATGGTTTGAAGGAAACTCATTTATAGGCTTTCTAAAAACCTCAGGCATTTTCTACTCCAACATTTACAAGAACTTCGAAGTCGTGAACTTCAATAAGCTATATAGCCACCATGACAACATGCAAGTATTATATCTTAACTTTACTTGCCAACAATGGTAAATGGAAACTTCGGTGGGAAATGCACACTAGTGTCCAAGAAAAAGAAAAAAATCATATTCTGCCAATTCTCTAACTCATCAACAACATGAGAATGATCCAACAAAAAATTGCTTCGCACACTCTTGATCAAGACTGTGCGCGAAATCAATATATGGTGTGGTTGAAGCTTGAAAAAACTTCTACCTTTCAACCTAAGTGTCCACAAAAAAAAAAGCTTCAACCATTGAAGCTATGTGCTTAAGGGAAAAAGCTTCAACCACTCAAACTATGTGTCCAAAGGAGAAAAGCTTCAACCACTCAAGGTATGTATCCAAAGGAAAAAGCTTCAGCCACTCAAGCTATGCGCCCAAAGGAAAAAGCTTCAACCACTCAAACTACGTGTCCAAAGGAAAAAACTTCAGCCAAGCTATGCGCCTAGAAGAAAAAGCTTCAGCCACTGAAGCTATGTGTCTAAAGGAAAAAGTTTCAGCCACTCAATCTATGTGCCCAAAGGAAAAAACATCAACCCTTCAAGCCATTTGTCCAAAGGAAAAATCTTCAACCACTCAAGTTATATACACAAATGAAAAAACTTCAATCAGATTTACTTTTCTCAACAAACAAAGAAAGAAGGAATTGGGCTTAAGAAAAAAAAAATATATGTACTTTGATAAGCTTATATTTATATATATTTTATATCAAATTTACTTGTCTTTTCTTAGTTAGTTCCTTATATTTTTTGAGTTATTTACTTTGTTTTTGTGTTTTGAAGGATTTGTCAAGTAAAGAAAAGAAAAATAGCACAAGTGGAATTTTAAGTAACAAATTCGTCAAAACTGTCTGTGCAGGTCAGCTGACTTTGGAAGCAAGTTGCAGACAGCTCATAATGAATTAGAGAATGAGCCTTATATGCTTGCAAAGCTACGGATGTCTATTTTCTGGAGCATTTTGTGGATTGTTAATATCATTTTTGTAGAAGAAGTTATGGGCGTTTTAACACTGAAATGTTCCTAAGAGGCTGAGCAGTTTGTAACTGACAAGAAAGGATTGAAAGCAATAAATCCAATAAATCTAGCAGCCAAAACTGATGCAATCAAGAACAAACCAGCTGACAGGAAATGGAATTAAAGATGAGGATTAAGAGGGAGTAATTGGCATAAAGGCTACCCAAGGAGTACAATTGTTTTACCATTTCCTCTCACTTATTGTCATCACTAAATGGCTATTAGTGGGTGAGTTAAGGAGAAGAAAATGATGCAACAAGAATTGGTTTAAAAGTAGCGTTGGGGAAGGAAGGAAAGAGGAGAGCCTTAGTCGATTTCTTTTGGTTCTATTTTCTCAAACTTCTTTTGTTTTAACTTAAGGATTGTGTTACTATATTTTTAGTAGTTAGGGGCTGTTTTGAAGCCCCGAATATGATTGCAAGTTTGTTATGACATTTCGTTTGAATTACTTTTATGAATGGATGAAAATTGGTTCACTACTTGTCTTATTGATGAATTCTTTATATGTTTTCTACGGATGCATACTTAGTAAGCATATCTAGGATTCTAATGCTATGAATATGTGTGTGCCTGCCCTTGTCGAATGAGGACCTACATATGTTCTAGTGTAGTACTTGTTAATTGCGATTAACATATGAATCAATTTCTAGGATAAGTAAGACAACGCTAGTACTTACGATGCCTTGTGATGACTCAAACTCTTTTCGTTCTTAATGATTTCTACTTGTTAAATCTATGAACACATCATTCTAGATTGCATGCTAGGGACTAAGTTAAGTTGAAAACGCCATTCTCTCAACATACTACATAAGAAAGAGTAATAGGTTGAGTTCTAACATTGAGCCAACTTGAGCATCTTCATTCGAAAATGAAGGGAAGTTGAATGAAACATAACATGTTTGCATGATTATTTGGTGGTGGATAGCAATTCCCCTAACTCATTTTTCTTAATTTGCGAACTACTGAAAAATCTGTTTCTGTTCTGTTTTTGTTTGATTTAATTTAAATAGCAAATCAACTCCAAAAATCCCAAATATTTGTGTGAGTGTAGCTCTGTGTGTCTAGTATTTTCATCTAAAATTTCGTAGACTTTAGATAAGTATAAGTCGGTCTAATAATTATTTTTTGGTGGCTGGCCAGTAGGGACAACAGCCCAGTTTTTGTAACATTTTAAGTAGTTAGATAAAACAATCTTCTGCGGGAAAGACCCTTATTTTCATATGCTACAATTGACAAATATTATCGTTAATAAGGAAAATTAATAGGACATTTGTGTGCTACTTTGGGCTTAAGAAAAAAAGATATATGTACTTGGGCTACATCCAAAAAAAAGAGGAAAGAATTTTTAAAGTCTTTTTTCTTCATTGGCACGGGAAATATAAGACACCTCCTTTGGTAATCCTCATCGATAGGAGATTTGGTGGACTCCTAATATATGCTAATACACTTTAGTACTCCAAAGTTTCATGAGTACTCACCAATTTGGGTTTTGCAAGTCTCCAACCGAGAAGCTTTCGTCACTCGTGAACTTGGGGGACCACTGTTTGTTCTGTAGTTCCCCACCCTCGAAACTACTAAGCATCGGTCAACCTCATACCTTCAAGGACCCACTAAAGAGTTCATGTGGAGGCACCCTTGCCGAAGCACATGAGTTTTTCTCCAATCAAGAGACCAATCACAACACGACAAGTGTCAACCTAAAAATAAAACTCCTAGAGTCCCACATCAATCGTGGATGGGAGCCGAAGGCCCTCATCAACTATACAGGGAGACCGTTCTCGAACAATTAATTCCAAATGTCATTATTGTGCATAAACTCGTCATTAGAACTCACTAATGATGATTATGCTTAAACTTATGTCTTGTGTAAAATCTTCACTATTGATGAGGACTCCTCCACCCTCGTGGATGTAGCCCCATTTAAGGTGAACCACATACATCTTGTGTTGCTTCCCTACCTCCATCTCTTTACATATTATCCTCACTAGGTAATGGAGCAACATTGCGATGGTTACAAACTCGACACTTTACGTCGTTCCAAAGTCTCACTGATTTTGTGCATCAACATTTGTAAATAGTTTCTTGCAAGCAATTAAGCCCGCGCGATGCTGTGAATTTTAAAACTGTGTTAAGCAGGCGGAATATATTAAAATCTATTAGCATCCTTATGTTCAACAAAGAATAAAAAATAGATGTTTGTAATATATAGCAAAAGTTTTAAAACTCTTTAATTCTTCTAAGTAAATTTGACAAATACGTACAATCCAATCTTCGTCGACCAGTTCAAGCGTATACTTTTTCTTTTCTTCTATCAAATTTGTCATGTCACCCAAGGTCATATGCAAAGCCAGCTAACTGAAAACATTCGTGTTAAGTTGTGCAAAAAGTTGAGCACGCTTTAATTGAAAAAATAATCACTAATACAATTAGGCAAGAAGGGGACGAAGATAATCCTGAGGAGTTAGAAATATTTTGACTTCAACAAGAAGATATTAACAAGGTTTTACATACGTACCCAAAAGCTCCAAGGTGTGGTATCAACTCCAAAAAAAAAAAAAAAAAAAAAAAAAAAAAAAAAAAAAAAAAAAAAAAAAAACCATCCCAAACAATAGTATAGAAATGTTTTTGTCCATCTAAAACCTTTTCTTATTTATTTTTATTTTATTTTATTTATTTTTTTTTTTTGTGGCCTTGCTTATTATTGTACTTATTAACAATTACTACTATGTTGAGGCGAGTTTCTTTACAATTGGACCAAGAAAAATAATAACTTATTACGATGTGGTATTTATTCCTGAACCCAAACTAGGACCAAAACTGTTTACGACTATAAATAAGTTATTCCTTTCTATAGAGAGGCCTTACTGTAGCATTCATAGCTCTTATAGCTTTTTATTGAATTATTGAATCTCAAAGAATACTTGCATACAAATGCGGAAGGTATTGAAATACAAATACATAAAATGGACAATTATCCACTTAAATGTTTATAATCAACAATAAATTTCTTTTAATTCCTTCAATTCTTCTTAAGCAAATTTTTGAACCAATGTGCTGAGAGTTTTGGGTGTCTTTTCAGCCCGTCATTATAATCCACGTAGTTTAAACCAAATCGGACGGTGTATCCCGAATCCCATTCAAAGTCATCCAACAATGTCCATGGAAAGTATCCCTTCACTTTCGCACCATTTCTGCACACAAATACACAAATGTTCAAATGGATTAGGTCAATATAATGATTAAATAACAATAACTTAAGAAGGCTAGGCAGTATATAGCCTTAATTAATTTGTTAATAACTACTTACTTGATCGCCGCTTGAAGGTAACATAGGTGACGGTAGTGGTAGTCAATTCTATTGGTATCATGAAGAGCCTCGTCAATTGATAGTTCTGGATTATTCAACTCTGATACACCTACGTACATATTATTGCACAAAAGATTAAATTTAGTTTTTTCCTCTTAAAAAAAAAAAAAAAAAAAAAAAAAAAAAAAAAAAAGGTGTAGTTTCATTTAACACCATTATAAATATGTGAAACATTTGCATTTAATCAAGGCTTAAAGGTATGTATGACATACCATTCTCAGTAATATAAATGAGTGGATCATTATATTTTTCCTTTGTGTAGAGCACAAGATCGTGAATTCCTTTTGGATATACATATAACCAATCTGAAGCAGTCTGCAACACCATTTCAAGATAATACGTTAATATTGGGGTAAAAAACTAATCCTCCAAATGCAAATAGCTCAAAATGATAAATTTGATGTATACCTGTGGACCAATAAGTACTCCATTAAGCTCAGCTGCCACAATATTTACAAACATTAGAATACAATTGGTGTAAATATTAGAATATAATTAATGTAATTAAGAAGTCAAACTAGGTCAAGAAGAACAAAGAACTTAAGCTATTGAAAGTAAGTTTCCTTTCGCACTCACTTGTAAGATCAGCTTGAGGGTCTGTTACGAAGCTTGCCTGTAGTGAATTGTTCTTCGGTGTACTAGTTGCGTATCTAGCAGTATAATAATTTATTCCAAGAAAATCAAACGATCCGTTTAGCAACTTGGATTGTTCTTTTGTGAATTTTGGCAATCTTTTTCCTACAATTGATCGCATGGTGTGTGGATAGTCACCACTTGTTAACGGGTCCAAAAACCTACAAAACATGAAAATTCCAAATATTAGCCTAATTATAGCATTATATATAAAGAGTAATGCTAGCTAGGTTGTATCAATGTTACAAGTCATAAGTAAATATGTAATTGAGTTTATATATAATTTATTAAGACACTTGCCATCCAAACATAAAATCCAAAGATCGTAAGGCAGCATCTTTATCTTGCTTTGACTCCGAAGCAGGCTCAAACCAGTATGTCACCAATGTTATTCCTATCAAGCCTTTCTGAGATGCCTGCCCAAAAATATGAATTTTGGTTGAATAAATAGGAGTTATAGAAAAAACATACAACCTTTAGATTATCTTACTACTGAGAGTATTCCCTCTTGTATTACATCTCAATCATAATGATTCATATAGAATTCTCAATTAGGAGCCAATATGCTGACCCAAAAAAAAAAAAAAATAAAATAAAAAAAAAAGAAACTGTTATTGAACCTGATATCTATTCTTGTACAATTCTACAGCTGCTCCATGAGCAAGAAGAATGTGGTGTGTCACCAAGTATGGTTCAATGGCTGAATCTCCACCGGTGCAGTTTAGATTTTGCCAAGAAGAGCAGCGTCCCGGTGCTAGAGTCCCAACAGCATAACCCATGCTACTAAAAGTATATGGCTCATTTACCGTGAACCAGTGCTTGACTCGATCCCCAAATTCCTTATAACAAAGTTCTGCATAGTCTTTAAAATGATCGCTGTAGATACAAATTTATGTTACGTATATCAGTATGTATTTTATCAAATTATCAATGAGAAAATAAATTTTGTTCACTTACACAATACGAGGGCTTAAGAAACCACCATATTCATCTTCTAAAGCTTGGGGAACATCCCAATGAAAGAGTGTTACAAACGGCTTTAAACCTGTAGTACATGATCAGTAAAATCAAATTAAAAGTCTAATTGAATGATGTTCTAAAAATTCATGTAATAATTGTTTAAGGTAGGATGATTAACCATTGCGTAGGAGTTCATTGATGAGATTGTTGTAATAATCAATTCCTTTTCTGTTAACGCCACCACTTAATGTTCCATCTAATTAGAAAAAAAATAACAAGAAAAAAAAAGGGTTAACCAGCTGATAACTCGATCACATTACTTTAGTTAAAAGTATATAAAGAGAATAATTTTCTTGTAGGAAAAATAATTCTTATGCACAATATTGACATTGGTCCCAACCAAATATGAGGATGTGGAGCAACTTACTTGGTAATAATCTGGACCATGAAATAGATAATCTGTAAGCATCCAACTCCATATCCTTCATGATCCCCACATCTTCCTAAAATGACAAAAGTTTAAAATTAAATATTGAGGATCTCATTATATATTGTCTTTTTTATTTTATTTTTATAAAGGCTCCAATTTAATATGTTAACATGTGCCCTTCAAGTATAAAGGGTCAAGAGACAAAGTTATGAGGTTTTAGACCTTATAGCGGTGATATTGATCTATAGCGACGTCTCCGTTACTGCCATCAGCGATTTTTTCTGTAGTTATTCAAAAACATAATGGTGAAATCCATATCATGTGCAAGGTACTTTATATGCGTGCGCACTGATGAAGTATATACATATATTGTACAGATCACATGACCACGTACTATTCGTCTCCCAACAAAGTGCATGGTTATTAGAGAGGTTGGAGTTTACTTGTCCTCACGAAGAAAAGAATGAGGTGCTATTTATACTCCTTTTGAAATGAAGTAGCTAAAGTTTTCATATTACCAATTGATTAAATCACAGACCTGGATGTTTGTGGGTGAAGGTATCCCATATGCTTGGGCCTCTTCCATCTTCTTTTACTGCACCTTCATACTGAAATATACACACATGCATATACGTAAGAGTACTACTACACACGCAAGGAAGATGTCAACATTATAATTCATGCATGGATGCTAACTGCATGCATAAAATACACCAAAAATATGGTAAATAATCCCAAAAGAAATATGTAAATGTGAGTGTGTGTGTAAAATACATATATATACAGACCTGGTAAGCTGCGGAACCTGTGCCAAATATAAACCCTGGTTCAAAACTGCTGCGATTGAGAAATTCGCAATGAACAGGTGGATCTGTATTAGTTGCTTTGCTATTTGTCAATGCAAAGCCAATGAGTAGCAGCACACCAAAGAGCAAAGATCGTGAATATTTCATTGCCATAACTTGGGAGTTTTGATATCGATCGAGATAATTAAGTTATCTCCTCCTGGAATATTGCATGGGGTTTATATAGAGAAAGGGAGGAAGGGATATGGTGTCTACGTACTAGCTCATGAGAATAGGAAAGGGTTAAAAATTGTAAACAAAATTGACTTTGAAAGCCCTAGTTTAAAGACCAAGTCATGGTTTGACTTTGATTTAATATTTTTCATTTATATATATTTTTACAATTCAAAAACACAAAAGTTTGACCCCTCTCTATTTTTTCTAATTTTTTTCTTTATTTGAATTTTTGGGACTTATATTGAATTTTGAAAGCCCTAGTTTAAAGACCAAATCATGGTCTGTAGTTTAAAAGAAAGCACGTTCCACCTATGAGGAATGCACATACTCTTCAAATTTTATATTGTGATTCTTCAGTTCCTTAATCTTTATTTGAAGATCATCTAAAAAAAAATAATTATTTGAATTTGAAATCGTTTAGTCATTTAAATATATGAATCCAATCGATAGTGTTGATACCAAGTAAAAGATTTATAATGAACTATTCATTATGTTGACATATTTGGATAACTACACAGTCTTCAATTTGAACAGTTTTTTGTATATATGATATTCAAATTAAGATTAAAAAATCAATAACTTATACTATATATATTAAAATACATTATTTATAAAAACAAATTATTCCTTGAGTTGAAAAGTAAGATAATGTAGATAACTGTACGATCAATCTCATTTTAATTTGCAATGATCAATCCTTGAGTTACCCTTGAGTTTTCCCGCAAAAGAAAATGTTAACTGCATTAGGAAACAAAGAGTCATTTATCTGCATGTTTATATGATGTATGTCCAAATGTTTAAGGCATAACTTTTGAAGTTGAATATGGAAGATTAGCTATAGGGACTTGTTCAAACAGTAGAAAATTACTTGACCCAACAAAAAAATAGAAATTTATGACGAGAATTCTTTACGTAAGTACGTAAGCGATAAAGATGAAGAATTTAATCTTGATCTTTTTCTTCTTGTTTGAGTTTTAGTATTGAATTGGTAAACCTAGTGGTTTTTTGAAATTGGTTTTCCACTCTAATTAAGAAGGCATCGAAATAGCTAGGTTCTCAAGTTGGCTATTTTGCTCCTAAAGATTGTCAAAGGATTCCATTGGGTGGTTTTTTCGAAGGTTTGGACACCCTTCAAAGTATAGTAGTTACACATTCTTCTTGCTTGTACAAGAATGAGAATTGTGAAGGGTTAAAATTTGTAAACAAAATTGGCCTTGAAATTCCTAGTTTAAAGTCCAAGTCATGGTCTGTAATTTAAAAGAAAGCACGTTTCATGTACCCATTAGTTGTCTACGTACGTAAAAGAATGGATAATCCTTGCGTTCCACCTATGAGGAATGCACATATTCTACAAATTTTATATTGTGATCGTTTAGTTTCTTAATTTTTATTTGAACATCATCTAAACAAAAAGAATTATTTGAATAAAAGATTTATAACGAACTATTCATTTTATTGATACATTTGGATGACTAAACAGTCTTCAATTTGAATAGTTTTTTGTATATATGATATTCAAATTAAGATTAAGAAATTAATAACTTATACTACAAAAATACATTATTTACAAAAAAATTATTCCTTGAGTTGAAAAGTAAGATAATGTACACAACAGTTCGATCAATCTCATCTTAATTTGAAATGATCAATCCTTGAATTACTCTTGAGTTTTCTATCGAAAGAAAATATTTTCTGGATTCGGAAACAAAGAGTCATTTATCTGCATGTTTATATTATGCTTGTCGAACTGTTGATGGGCAAAACTTTTGAAGTTGAATATGGGCGATTAGCTACAGAGACTTATTCAAACAGTAGAAAATTATTTGACTCAACAAAAAAGTAGAAATTTATGACCAGAATTCTTTACATAAGTATTTAATCGATAAGTATGAAGAATTAATTAATCTTGATCTTTTTCTTCTTGTTAAAGTTTTAATATTGAATCCGTAAACCCAGTGGTTTTGTGAAATTGTATTTCCACGCTAATTAAGAAGGCATCGAAATAGCTAGGTTCTCAAATTGGCTATTTTGCTCCTAAAGATTGTGAAATGATACCATTGGGGTGGTTTCTTCTTGGTAGTACAAGAAATTGATTAGTTGTTTCAAGACACTGGTTTTTATTAGCTTACATCTATTTATTTTGATTTAATATTTTTCATTTATATATATTTTTACAATTCAAAAACACAAAAGTTTGACCCCTCTCTAATTTTTCTAATTTTTTTCTTTATTTGAATTTTTGGGACTTATATTGAATTTTAGTGTGTCTCGCAACCTGAAGGAATTGGGAGGGGGGTCATTTCATTTTTGGATATAGAATGAATAGGTTCAGGATATGAGAGAATTAAGTATACCCACTAGAAAGACTAATCCAAACCATAATGATGTGCCAGAAAATAGAACATTTTTGTTACCCGACCAACCCTCAGGAGAAGCAAATGCAACATCTACACTAATCAGCAAGCTTGGATGACACGGCTTGGGCCATGGTGGAACCTCGTAGTGGTGGTGCCACCCCGCTTATGACCGCATTTTACCTCGTGGATCTCCGCGGTCCCATTTCTTGACTATTGGAATTTTCTCTGGTGGAATTTTCTAAATTTCTAGCCATTATATTTTTCTTATACGTTTTATCAAAGAACCTTCGCAAATAAAAAATTCTAATAATAAGAACGTATGAAAAATATTCAAATGGACTAGAAAATAGAGAAAAACCTTTTTATGCGAGAGTCTTCTACGAGTATGGATCTTAGCTCTCAATGAAAGCACCAATTTGCGGATGCAAATTTCTTCCTCCTTGATCTTGAACAAAATTGCACCTACAAAACAAATAACACCTTAGGTTAAGGCCAAGAGCCTCACACGCTCATGATGAATGAGGGGGATTTGGCCGAAGAACTTCCGATGCCAAAGTTAGAATATAGAGAGAAAAGTGTTTGAGAGTTTTGGAGAATTTTAGCAAGAGTCCTCCATTTTGGTGAAAATGGGAGCCAATATATAGGGCATGGCCGATCTTCTTTGGAAGAAAGGGTGGACGACCCTTGGGTATTTTTGGGGGTGTAATGAGTGATTTAATTGGTGATTAATGGATTAATTAGGAATTAATCCATTAATTAGCCAATTAACCTTCACTTAAATGGAATGTTATGTAGGTTATAAAATAATTACCTAAGATGAGGATGGATGAGAATATCTTTGAATTGGTTACCTATTTTGGATACTTTTGACTTGATTGAAGGATGATTGTCCACTGCTCGCGCGTACGAATCCCGATATGCCTCAAGGATATTTTTATCATCTTTTACCCAAAAATTCACGTATCGCCTTGTGATTATTTGTAGCTTCACAATATCAATAGAAGGCTTCCCAGAACCCCCTTACTAGTTCACTCAAACTAACTTCTCTGAAAGCTTTGCCGAATCCTATTTCGAACTCCATCAAACAAATAAACAAAACTAGAATTAGAATGCAAGCTTACAGTTTGTAAGTACCCAAAAAGCTGTAATAAAATCTACACTTAAAGCTTTGAGACTTACGAAAACAGAGCTAAGACTTTCTTCTCAAAATACCTAGGAACTAAAATTAGGGAAAACTAAAATTGGGGCTTTTAAGGTAGCTGTTTATAGGAAGGAAAGAAATCATTATCACCTAAGCCTAGACCTTCCAGCTATACCTAATAAGCTAGATTACTCAACTAATCAGAGAGGATGAATGAGCAGGCTAGGCGGATCGGGATCCTCTCCTGATTCTTAAAAATTGATCCTGCTGAGCAGGTAATCGTGATCGTTGAAATGTGATCCAACGGTCATAATTATTATAACTTTATAAGATTTTCCTGTTTGTAGCAGTTAGATTAAATTTCAACGATCACGATTTCGTGCTCAGCAAGTTCAGTTTTTTAAGATTAGGAGAGGATCTGATCCTAGGCTAAAATCCAAATTGGAAGACATCTGGCTATAGACTACCACCTCTTGCTTTATATCTCTAATTCCAATGGCACGCTTAACTCGCTCTGAAATAAAGTTTTGATAATGATGGGAATTTAAGAATACCTTAAAAGGTTAGTTGTTATATTTGTCCTTCGTGTCCAGAAGAGTTGAGAGGAATAGAGAATAGTTGAGAGAAAGGGAGAGTAAGCTGGAAACATATTAAAATATAATATAGGAATGGTTGAGGTTTGAGGTTGTTGGGCATGGGACAACTAATTGTCCATTTTAGCTTCCCCGTTTGTTTTGTTTTATTGCTTTTAATGGCCTTTAGCTAATATTAATAATCTTATAAAACTCAATAATAACATGCACAAATAGATTGTAAGGGGAATTAACAATTAAAACAAGTTACACATACTAATAAAAATAATCATACTATTTAACAGTAATTTAAATGAGGGTTTTCACAACATATGACTTGTCTACTTCATTAAAGTTGAGCTTGAAAATTCAAAATTACTTTTTAAACATAAATGTAGAGATATGTCAATGTTTGTATTGATTCAAAACAACATTTTCAAGCTATATAAGAGATTTAGTACACCAATATATTGCCTTACTTTGAAAGAATTCTTAGTTTGTCAACTTTATTTATCTCCTATTCCTTTTCTAACATATTAATTTCAATTCTCATTTTTCCTTATGCCTCTCATAGGATATAGTAAATGGAATTTCAACTTCTGAAAGTTTGGACGAGATGACATGTCATATATGACAACTACAAATACATAAAAACAAATACAGATGTGTAATTGATGTCATAAATGCTAATTATATTATATATTTACCCGCTTAACTTTCTGTTTGCAGGAATCAATAACAAATTCTAATGTCTTTTCACAAGATGAATGAGGCAAACAACATAAAAATTGATCAAGACTTTCTTTTTGTAGATTTTTGCAAATGGAAAATTGGAGGTGTGGAGAATGCACATGATATTTTGGCGTTGTGCAACACGAGGAAAAAAAGGAAATGGGCCAGTTCGGAACAGGTCCACGGGTCCTTTTCTTTCTTTTTTTTTTTCCCCTTTTTTTGCTGGTTTAGATCGCCTCCCGAACTTGCTCGCTTATCCTCCATATCTTTGACATCGCTGGAGCTTCACCGGATTCTGCAAAGAAGATCTAGAAATTGTCTAGGGTTAGAATCAGCTCTATTCCTTCACCAAATTAAATCAAAACCCTCCAGAAAAGGGTGTGAATGAAATAACCTTTCTTGGTCTGCAACAAGTGCCGGCTGATAAAAGCTTGAGATTCAAAGGCACCATCTGCAGCCACACAAACAGAAATCAAAAAGTTCACAGCTTTGCTGAATCTAAGCTTATTTGAATCAAAACCCAGCAATATACAACATATAAATACATATATAGAATTTTAGATGTTAAATTTGGCAGTACTTGAAATGAAAGTTGGAGAGGAAGAAGAAGCAGGAAGACCTAGAAAAAGGAAGAGGAAAACAATGGAAAAGCAGAAGCAGAAGCTCTGATTAAACACCATACTTTATGGGTTTTCTCTGTCATCACTACCAACCTTTTCGCCCTCTACACTCTTCTTCCAGCTACTACGACTTCAAATCTATCCCCGGAAACGCCGTGTTCACCCAAACCTGCCTCGATTCTACGTCGCGAAAGCCAAAATGTCTCAAATCCTCATCCGGGCCTTCTCCCTCTGAACTATTCTTCAACCACCCAGCCGCCTTCTCCATTCCATAACCACAACAACCAATCTCCCTCCTTGCCACCGCCGAGTCATCATCAACCCGCCCAGCCCTTATTGTTGACTCGCAGGAAAACGGAGTTTGACTCATCCACGACCTCATGGCGTAAGTGGAAGCCATCCAACAGAACATCTTCAACCTTGCCAAAGCTCTAGTGACCCAAATTGGCTACCTAGCAGGTTCATAAGCAGGTGTTGGCACTCAAGTAGGAGAGGAGAGAGATGGAGTTTGAGAAGACGATGGAGATTGGAGTGAGCGATTGAATCTCGAAGTGGAAACCTGGACACACGGGACATCCACTAGGGTAGGAATTAACGCTTAAGATTAGATGATAGAGTATCATTTAATCTACACCGTTCATTATTATTAGAAATGGGTCGGTCTGGGACCCTATTTTTCTCAGGATTAAGACTCGGCCTGCCCCGTATTTGACAACGCCCCGTACCTTCCCGGCCCGTTTAGTTTCTACAATATTTGGAACCAGTCCGTACCTGCCCCGAACCTACATTACCAGTCCCAACCCGTGGTTCCTCTACCCCTTTGCCCACCCCAAACTGACAATACTATCCTTTCTCCTATGCTTCATTCAATTTCCACCTTTCCCTACTTCTCTCGCGCTCTCTCCTCTCGCTCTCATCTGGTTCGAGCACAGACCCATCTATCCTCTTCATCTCCTCTGGTTCAAGCACTCTTCACCAACAAAAGGTGAGTTTTCTTTCGTTTCAATTTCTAATTTGCTTATTTTGACAATTTTTTGTTGGAATATTGAAATATTGAACTGATTCAACTATAAGTCATTTTCTTCATTTTTCTGCAATTGATTTTTGTTCCAAAATGATTTGCTGATTAATTTGGTTAAATTCTATTTTTAAGTAATTTCAGCCACTCAAGCTATGTGCCCAAAGGAAAAAACTTCAACCATTCAAGTCATTTATCCAAAGGAAAAAGCTTCAACCACTCAAGTTATATACACAAATGAAAAAACTTCAATAAGATTTTCTTTTCTCAACAAAAAAAAGAAAGAAGGAATTGGGCTTAAGAAAAAAAAATATATGTACTTGGGCTACATCCAAAAAAAAAAGAGGAAAGAATTTTAAAGTCTTTTTTCTTCATTGGCTCGGGAAACATAAGACACCTTCTTCAGTAATCCTCATCAATAGGAGATTTGGGGGACACCTAATATATTCTAATACACTTTAGTACTCGAAAGTTTCATGAGTACTCACCAATTTGGGTTTTGCAAGTCTCCAACCCAGAAGCTTTCCTCACTCGTGAACTTGGGGGACCACTGTTTGTTCTGTAGTTCACCACCCTCGAAACTACTAAGAATCAGTCAACCTCATACCTTTAAGGACCCACTGAAGAGTTGATGTGGAGGCACCCATGCTGAAGAACATGAGTTTTTCTCCAATCAAGAAACCAATTACAACACGGCAAGCATCAACCTAAAAACAAAACTCCTAAAGTCCCACATCAATCGTGGATGGGAGCCGAATACCCTCATCAACTATACAAGGAGACCGTTCTCGAACAATGAATTCCCAATATCATTATTGTGCATAAACTCATCATTAGAACTCACTAATGATGATTATGCTTAAACTTATGTCTTGTGTAAAATCTTCATTATTAATGAGGACTCCTCCACCCTCGTTGGTGTAGCCCAATTTAAGGTGAACAACGTACATCTTGTGTTGCTTACCTACCTCCATCTCTTTGCATATTATCGTCACTAGGTGATGGAGCAACCTTGCGATGGTTACAAACTTCACACTTTACATCGTCCCAAAGTCTCACTGATTTTGTGCATCAACATTTGCAAATAGTTTCTTACAAGCAAGTGAGCCCGCGTGATGCTGTGAGTTTTAAAACTGTGTTAAACAAGCGGAATATATTAAAATCTATTAGCATCCTTATGTCAACAAAGAATAAAAAATAGATGTTTGTAATATATAGCAAAAGTTTTAAAACTCTTTAATTCTTCTAGGTAAATTTGATAAATACGTACAATCCAATCTTTGACCAATTTAAGCGTATACTTTTTCTTTTCTTGTATCAAATTTGTCATGTCACCCAAGGTCATATGCAAAGCCAGCTAACTGAAAACATTTGTATTAAGTTGTACAAAAGTTGAGTACGCTTTAATTGAAAAAATAATCACTAATACAATTAGGCAAGAAGGGGAAGGAGATAATCCCGAGGATCTAGAAAAATTTTGATTTCAACAAGAAGTTATTGACAAGGTTTTACATACGTACCTGCAAGCTCCAAGCTGTGGTATCAACTCCAAAAAATAAAAAAAATAAAAAAATTGCCCCAAACGTTAGTATAGAAATGTTTTAGTCCATCTTAAACTTTTGGTAGCTGAGCTTAATGGAGTACTTATTGGTCCACAGGTATACACCAAATTTTTCATTTTGAGCTATTTGCATTTGGAGGATTAGTTTTTTACCCCAACATTTACGTATTATTTTGAAATGGTGTTGCAGACTGCTTCAGATTGGTTATATGTATATCCAAAAGGAATTCACGATCTTGTGCTCTACACAAAGGAAAAATATAATGACCCACGCATTTATATTACTGAGAATGGTATGTCATACATACTTTTAAGCCTTGATTAATTGCAAAAGTTTCACTTATTTATAATGGTGTAAAATGAAACTACACGTCTTTTTATATTTTTAGAGGAAAAAACTAAATTTAATTTTTTGTGCAATAATATGTACGTAGGTGTATTGGAGTAGAATAATCCAGAATTATCAATTGACGAGGATCTTCATGACAGGAGTAGAATTGACTACCGTCGCCTGTGTTACCTTCAAGCAGCAATCAAGTAAGTAGTTATTAACAAATTAATTAAGGCTACATACTGCCTAGCCTTCTTAAGTTATTGTTATTTAATCATTATATTGACCTAATCCATTTGAACATTTGTGTAATTGTGTGCAGAAATGGTGCGAAAGTGAAGGCATACTTTCCATGGACATTGTTGGATGACTTTGAATGAGATTCTGGATACACCGTCTGATTTGGTTTAAACTAAGTGGATTATAATGACGGGCTGAAAAGACACCCAAAACTCTCAGTTCAAAAATTTGCTTAAGAAGAATTGAAGAAATTAAAAGAAATTTATTGTTGATTATAAACATTTAAGTGGATAATTGCCCTTTTTATGTATTTGTATTTCAATTCCTTCTGCATTTGTATTTCAATTCCTTCTGCATTTGTATTTCCTTTCAATAATGTAAGTATTCTTTGAGATTCAATAATTCAATAAAAAGCTATAAGAGCTGTGAATGCTACAGTAAAACCTCTCTATATAAAGGAATAACTTATTTATAGTCATAAACAGTTTTGGTCCTACTTTGGGTTCAGGAATAAATACCACATTGTAATAAGTTATTATTTTTCTTGGTCCTATTGTAAAGAAACTCGCCTCAACATGGTAGTAATTGTTAATAAGTACAATAATAAGCAAGGCCACAAAAAAAAAAAAAGGTTTAAGATGGACAAAAACATTTCTATACTATTGTTTGGGACGATTTTATTTTTTTATTTTCTGGCCTTTGCTTATTATTGTACTTATTAATAATTACTACTATTTCGTGGCAAGTTTCTTTACAACAGGACCAAGAAAAATAATAACTTATATTACAATGTGGTATTTATTCATGAACCCAAATTGGGACCAAAACTGTTTATGACTATAAATAAGTTATTCCTTTATATGGAGAGGTTTTACTGTAGCATTGACATCTCTTATAGCTTTTATTGAATTATTGAATCTCAAAGAATACTTACATTATTGAAAGGAAATACAAATGCAGAAGGAATTGAAATACAAATACATAAAAAGGAAAATTATCCACCTAAGTGTTTATAATCAACAATTAATTTCTTTTAATTCCTTCAATTCTTCTTAAGCAAATTTTTGAACCAATGTGCTGAGAGTTTTGGGTGTCTTTTTAGCCCGTCATTATAATCCACGTTGTTTAAACCAAATTGGACGGTGTATCCAGAATCCCATTCAAAGTCGTCCAACAATGTCCATGGAAAGTATCCCCTCACTTTTGCACCATTTCTGCAGGCACATACACAAACGTTCAAATGGATTAGGTCAATATAATGATTAAATGACAATAACTTAAGAAGGCTAGGCAGTATATAGCCTTAATTAATTTGTTAATAACTACTTACTTGATCGCCGCTTGAAGGTAACACAGGTGACGATAGTGGCAGTCAATTCTACTGGTATGATGAAGAGCCTCATCAATTGATTGTTCTGGATTATTCAACTCCGATACACCTACGTACATATTATTGCACAAAAAATTAAATTTAGTTTTTTCCTCTAAAAATATAAAAAAACGTGTAGTTTCATTTTGCACCATTATAAATATGTGAAACTTTTGCAATTAATCAAGGCTTAAAAAGTATGTATGACATACCATTCTCAGTAATATAAATGAGTGGATCATTATATTTTTCCTTTGTGTAGAGCACAAGATCGTGAATTTCTTTTGGATATACATATAACCAATCTGAAGTAGTCTGCAACACCATTTCAAGATAATACGTAAATGTTGGGGTAAAAAACTAATCCTCCAAACGCAAATAGCTCAAAATTATAAATTTGATGTATACCTGGGGACCAATAAGTACTCCATTAAGCTCAGGTACCACAATATTTACAAACATTAGAATACAATTGGTGTAAATATTAGAATATAATTAATGTAATTAAGAAGTCAAACTAGGTCAAGAAGAACAAAGGACTTAAGCTATTCAAAGTAAGTTTCCTTTGGCACTCACTTGTAAGATCAGCACGAGGGTCTGTTACGAAGCTTGCCTGTAGTGAATTGTTCTTAGGTGTATTAGTTGTGTATCTAGCAGTATAATAATTTATTCCAAAAAAATCAAACGATCCGTTTAGCAACTTGGATTGTTCTTTTGTGAATCTTGGCAATCTTTTTCCAACAATTGATCGCATGGTGTGTGGATAGTCATCACTTGTTAATGGGTCCAAAAACCTACAAAACATGAAAATTCCAAATATTAGCCTAATTATAGCATTATATATAAGAGTACTGCTAGCTAGGTAGTATCAATGTTACAAGTCATAAGTAAACATGTAATTGGGATTATATATAATTTAATAAGACACTTGCCATCCAAACATAAAATCCAAAGATCGTAAGGCAGCATCTTTATCTTGCTTTGACCCCGAAGCAGGCTCAAACCAGTATGTCACCAATGTTATTCCTATCAAGCCTTTTTGAGATGCCTGCCCAAAAATATGAATTTTGGTTGAATAAATAGGAGTTATAGAAAAAGATACAACCTTTAGATTATCTTACTACTGAGAGTATTCCCTCTTGTATTACAACTCAATAATAATGATTCATATAGAATTCTCAATTAGGATCCCATATGTTGACCCAAAAAAAAAAAAAAAAAGGAAACTGTTATTGAACCTGATATCTATTCTTGTACAATTCTACAGCTGCTCCATGAGCAAGAAGAATGTGGTGTGTCACCAAGTATGGTTCAATGGCTGAATCTCCACCGGTGCAGTTTAGATTTTGCCAAGAAGAGCAGCGTCCCGGTGCTAAAGTCCCAACAGCATAACCCATGCTACTAAAAGTATATGGCTCATTTACCATGAACCAGTGCTTGACTCGATCACCAAATTCCTTATAACAAAGTTCTGCATAGTCTTTAAAATGATCGCTGTAGATACAAATTTATGTTACGTATATCAGTATGTATTTTATCAAATTTCCAATGAGAAAATAAATTTTGTTCACTTACACAATACGAGGGCTTAAGAAACCACCATATTCATCTTCTAAAGCTTGGGGAACATCCCAATGAAAGAGTGTTACAAACGGTTTTAAACCTAGAGTACATGATCAGTAAAATCAAATTAAAAGTCTAATTGAATGATGTTCTAAAAATTCATGTAATAATTGTTTAAGGTAGGATGATTAACCATTGCGTAGGAGTTCGTTGATGAGATTGTTGTAATAATCAATTCCTTTTCTGTTAACGCCACCACTTAATGTTCCATCTAATTAGAGAGACCTTAGTGAAGTTAAATTGGACAGAAATATGGTGAATCACCTACACAAAGCAATTTCAAATTCATGGGTCTTTGCCAAAAGCATAAATTTGGGATATTAGGTTGCACAATCTGTTCAATTGCCAAAAGCATAAAGTATATAGTAGTTACACATTCTTCTTGTTGGTACATTATAATTCATGCATGGATGCTAACTGCATGGATAAAATACACCAAAAATATGGTAAATAATCCCAAAAGAAATATATAAATGTGAGTGTGTGTGTAAAATACATATATATACAGACCTAGTAAGCTGCGGAACCTGTGCCAAATATAAACCCTGGTTCAAAACTGCTGCGATTGAGAAATTCGCAATGAACAGGTGGATCTGTATGGGTTGCTTTGCTATTTGTCAATGCAAAGCCAATGAGTAGCAGCACACCAAAGAGCAAAGATCGTGAATATTTCATTGCCATAACTTGGGAGTTTTTATATCGATCGAGATAATTAAGTTATCTCCTCCTGGAATATTGCATGGGGTTTATATAGAGAAAGGGAGGAAGGGATATGGTGTCTACGTACTAGCTCATGAGAATAGTAAAGGGTTAAAAATTGTAAACAAAATTGACTTTGAAAGCCCTAGTTTAAAGACCAAGTCATGGTCTGTAGTTTAAAAGAAAGCACGTTTCATGTACCCAAAAGTTGCGTACGTACGTAAAAGAAAGGATAATCCTTGCGTTCCACCTATGAGGAATGCACATACTCTTCAAATTTTATATTGTGATCCTTCAGTTCCTTAATCTTTATTTGAAGATTATCTAAACAAAAATAATTATTTGAATTTGAAATCGTTTAGTCATTTAAATATATGAACCCAATCGATAGTGTTGATACTAAGTAAAAGATTAATAATGAACTATTCATTTTATTGACATATTTGGATAACTACACAGTCTTCAATTTGAACAGTTTTTTGCATATATGATATTCAAATTAAGATTAAAAAATCAATAACTTATACTATATATATGAAAATACATTATTTATAAAAACAAATTATTCCTTGAGTTGAAAAGTAAGATAATGTAGACAACTGTACGATCAATCTCATTTTAATTTGCAATGATCAATCCTTGAGTTACCCTTGAGTTTTCCGGCAAAAGAAAATGTTAACTGCATTAGGAAACAAAGAGTCATTTATCTGCATGTTTATATGATGTATCTCCAAATGTTGAAGGCATAACTTTTGAAGTTGAATATGGAAGATTAGCAATAGAGACTTGTTCAAACCGTAGAAAATTACTTGTGCCCACAAAAAAACAGAAATTTATGACCACAATTCTTTACGTAAGTAGTAAGCGATAAAGATGAAGAATTTAATCTTGACCTTTTTCTTCTTGTTAGAGTTTTAGTGTTGAATTGGTAAACCCAGTGGTTTTTTGAAATTGTCCTTCCACTCTAATTAAGAAGGCATCGAAATAGCTAGGTTGTCAAGTTGGCTATTTTGCTCCCAAAGATTGTGAAAGGATTCCATTGGGGTGGTTTTTTCGAAGGTTTGGACACCCTTCAAAGTATATAGTAGTTACACATTCTTCTTGCTGGTACAAGAATGAGAATAGTAAAGGGTTAACTCTTGAAAGCCATGGTCTGTAATTTAAAAGAAAGCACGTTTCATGTACCCAATAGATGTCTACGTATGTAAAAGAATGGATAATCCTTGCGTTCCACCTATGAGGAATGCACATATTCTACAAATTTTATATTGTGATCGTTTAGTTTCTTAATATTTATTTGAACATCGTCTAAACAAAAAGAATTATTTGAATAAAAGATTTATAACGAACTATTCATTTTATTGATACATTTGGATGACTTAACGGTCTTCAATTAATAACCTATACTACAAAAATACATTATTTATTAAAAAATTATTCCTTGAGTTGAAAAGTAAGATAATGTACACAACCGTTCGATCGATCTCATCTTAATTTGAAATGATCAATCCTTGAATACTCTTGAGTTTTCCAGCGAAAGAAAATGTTTTCTGGATTCGGAAACAAAGAGTCATTTATCTGCATGTTTATATTATGCCTGCCCAACTATTGATGGGCAAAACTTTTGAAGCTGAATAAGGGCGATTAGCTACAGAGACTTATTCAAACAGTAGAAAATTATTTGAGTACCAACAAAAAAGTAGAAATTTATGACCAGAATTCTTTACGTAAGTACATAATCGATAAGGACGAAGAATTAATTAATCTTGATCTTTTTCTTCTTGTTAGAGTTTTAATATTGAATCCGTAAACCCAGTGGTTTTGTGAAATTGTATTTCCACGCTAATTAAGAAGGCATCGAAATAGCTAGGTTCTCAAATTGGCTATTTCGCTCCTAAAGATTGTGAAAGGATACCACTGGGGTGGCTTCTTCTTGGTAGTACAAGAGCTCCAACAAGAGCTCCATATAGTACATGCAATGATCATAATATATCCGTATTTAGTGAGTTGTGCATCAAGGATATTGAGGTTGGACGTTGTCTTGGTCCTCACTTTAACAAAGAAAGATCGGCAAATTTGATAGAAAACTTTAGGAAAGAAACAGGAAATTCTTATAGTAAAGCGCAATTGAAAAATAAGTGAGATAGACTAAAAAAGGATTGGTAGTTGTGCAAAAAACTAATTGGGAAAGAAACTGGCCTAGAGTGGAATCTAATCAAGGGAACAGTGGATGCCTTTGATGAATGGTGGAATAATACGATTCAAGTATGCGCACTTTGTATCTGTTATGATGTTATTCTAGTTATAGTAATCATAAACTACATAATAACAACATTCTTTTTTATTTGTAGAAAAATCCTGAATATGGAAGATTGCAGAAAGGCATCACTCCTTAGTTCAAGGAAAAGTTGGATAGGATGCTCTCAAACGGCGTTGCTACTGGTGCAAATGCTTGGGCACCTTCATTTGGTGCACTACTACCAAATAGTAGGGATGACTCAATAGGAAATGTTAACATACAAAATGAATCTATTGGATCAGATGATGAGGAGAGTGCACTACCGAATCTATGAGAAAAAGTGCTAAGAAAGGAAAAAGAAAAGAGCTGACCAAGGTGAATTGAGAACAAGTAAGTTTGATAGGAAAAGGAAAAAGGTTGGCGGTGCTGCAAAATTGTATGGTCAAATTGACCACCTTATTGGTGCAGTAGAGTGTAAGAGCACTATGAGGCAATTGGCGATAGGCACTAGTATTCCTGAAGTTGTGCAGGTTGTTGAACCATTACCGGTTGTGAGTGTACTAGCCCGTTATGGCTGTTTGCAACTCGTTTGTTTTTTAATCAAGAGAAGAGAGAGATGTTCTCTATCATGAAAGATCCTAGTGTGCAACTTACTTGGCTGAATTATGAGTTCATCAACCAATGAGGGAGTTGTAGTTTTACAAAACATTCTGGATTTGTACACTCTTAGTCAGATTTTAGGATTATGTCTTAGAATTTGTTTGACACCTTCCTTGAATGTACTTTTGAATTATGAGTTAATTTTTAGATACTTTGTTTTGAATATTGGTACAACTGTTAATTGGCAAGGTGCTTGAATTTTGTTAAGGATTATTTGTTAACTTGCAGGTGCGCTTGAATATGGACATTCTAGATAATGATGAGGAAGAGTTTGACATATTAGCATGCGCTTGTACTCGAGCTATTGAAGCATATTATCTAAAATATGTGCATAAAACTCCATGTATGAATTTTTTCAAGCAGGTAACATTTGGTTAATGAAAGCATTGCAAGCTAACTATAGTTTGAAAGGTTCAAGGAGAAAGTAATATTAGGAATGTTCTTGCATATGTTAGGACATGGTATAGAAGAAAAAAAAAAAAAAAGAATAGCTAAGAGCAATTTCAACACTCTTCTGAGACCGTTAGTAGATATTTTGGTGTTATGTTGTATATTGTATGTTAGATGGCAATAAATATTATCAAGCCTATGGATTTGGAATTTAATACCACCCCATGGGGCATAAAGGTAAAAGACATCATCTCTCATATGTTTATAGGAGTGGCCAACCAACGGGGCATAAAGAGGTATTCAACCATAGACATTTTTCTCTTAGAAGCGTAATTGAGCATACGTTTAGAGTATGAAAAAAAGGGGGGCAATTTTGAGGGATATACTTGATTGTCTGTTCAATAAGCACGTGAATTTTGTCATTCTTACAATGGCTCTTCATAACTACAAAAGGAGGCATTCTGAACGTGATAGGCATTTTGATGACCCCGAAGACTATAGTGAAGAGAGCGATATTGATGATGGTGAAGAGGAAGATCGAAATCATGACCAAGGAGGGATTGAAGCATTAAGAAATAGCATAATGATGAACGCATATTTTACTATTTATTTTCTCGCAAAAGCTACATTTTCTTGTGATATTTTGGACTTAGAGGAAAGGAATTACATAGTGTTGTGCTTTTATAGTTATATTAATGAGGTGGAGGAAAATATGATGTTATAATTCCTTATTTTTAAATAAACCTAATGGTCTGTTATGATTTAAGTGTCTACCTATTTGGCTGTATAATATACTTGTGGCCTACATTCATTTTCTTTTGATTTATGTGCAGTGCATGTCATTTGTTGGAATTGGAGAAGCCTTCAGCACGTGTTTATTTCATAGATCACAAGTCTATGCAATACTGAACCGACAAGGAAAAGCAAAAAACAAAAAAAATACACCAATTTGGGTTTTGCAAGTCTCCAACCGAGAAGCTTTCCTCACTCGTGAACTTGGGGGACCACTATTTGTTCCGTAGTTCACCACCCTCGAAACTACTAAGCACTGGTCAACCTTATACCTTCAAGGACCCACTGAAGACTTCATGTGGAGGCACCCTTGCCGGAGCACATGAGTTTTTCTCCAATCAAGAGACCAATCACAACACGACAAGCGTCAACCTAAAAATAAAACTCCTAGAGTCCCACATCAATCGTGGATGGGAGCCGAAGACCCTCATCAACTATACAAGGAGACCGTTCTTGAACAATTAATTCCTAATGTCATTATTGTGCATAAACTCGTCATTAGAACTCACTAATGATGATTATGCTTAAACTTATGTCTTGTGTAAAATCTTCACTATTAATGAGGACTCGTCCACTCTCGTGGATGGAGCCCCATTTAAGATGAATCACGTACATCTTGTGTTGCTTCCCTACCTCCATCTCTTTACATATTATCCTCACTAGGTGATGGAGCAACATTACGATGGTTACAAACTCGACACTTTACGTCGTTCCAAAGTCTCACTGATTTTGTGCATCAACATTTGTAAATAGTTTCTTACAAGCAATTAAGCCCGCGCGATGCCGTGAATTTTAAAACTGTGTTAAACAGGCAGAATATATTAAAATCTATTAGTATCCTTATGTTCAACAAAGAATAAAAAATAGATGTTTGTAATATATAGCAAAAGTTTTAAAACTCTTTAATTCTTCTAAGTAAATTTGACAAATACGTACAATCCAATCTTCGACCACATCAAGCGTATACTTTTTGTTTTCTTCTGTCAAATTTGTCATGTCACCCAAGGTCATATGCAAAGCCAGCTAACTAAAAACATTTGTGTTAAGTTGTGCAAAAAGTTGAGCACGCTTTAATTGAAAAAATAATCACTAATACAATTAGGCAAGAAGGGGACGAAGATAATCCTGAGGAGCTAGAAATATTTTGACTTCAACAAGAAGATATTAACAAGGTTTTACATACGTATCCAAAAGCTCCAAGGTGTGGTATCAACTCCCAAAAAAAAAAAAAAAAAAAAAAAAAAAAAAAAAAAAAAAAAAGAAAAAAAAGAAAGAACAATCCCAAACAATAGTATAGAAATGTTTTAGTCCATCTAAAACCTTTTCTTATTTATTTTTTATTTTTTATTTTTTTTTGTGGCCTTGTTTATTATTGTACTTATTAACAATTACTACTATGTTGAGGCGAGTTTCTTTACAATAGGACCAAGAAAAATAATAACTTATTACAATGTGCTATTTATTCCTGAACCCAAACTAGGACCAAAACTGTTTACGACTATAAATAAGTTATTCCTTTATATAGAGAGGTCTTACTGTAGCATTCACAGCTCTTATAGCTTTTTTATTGAATTATTGAATCTCAAAGAATACTTACATTATTGAAAGGAAATACAAATGCGGAAGGAATTGAAATACAAATACATAAAAAGGACAATTATCCTCTTAAATGTTTATAATCAACAATAAATTTCTTTTAATTCCTTCAATTCTTCTTAAGCAAATTTTTGAACCAATGTGCCGAGAGTTTTGGGTGTCTTTTTAGCCCGTCATTATAATCCACGTAGTTTAAACCAAATCGGACGGTGTATCCCGAATCCCATTCAAAGTCATCCAACAATGTCCACGGAAAGTATCCCTTCACTTTCGCACCATTTCTGCACACAAATACACAAATGTTCATATGGTTTAGGTCAATATAATGATTAAATAACAATAACTTAAGAAGGCTAGGCAGTATATAGCCTTAATTAATTTGTTAATAACTACTTACTTGATCGCCGCTTGAAGGTAACACAGGTGACGGTAGTGGTAGTCAATTCTATTGGTATCATGAAGAGCCTCGTCAATTGATAGTTCTGGATTATTCAACTCTGATACACCTACGTACATATTATTGCACAAAAGATTAAATTTAGTTTTTTCCGTTTGAAAAAAAAAAAAAAACGTGTAGTTTCATTTTACACCATTATAAATATGTGAAACATTTGCATTTAATCAAGGCTTAAACGTATGTATGACATACCATTCTCAGTAATATAAATGATTGGATCATTATATTTTTCCTTTGTGTAGAGCACAAGATCGTGAATTCCTTTTGGATATACATATAACCAATCTGAAGCAGTCTGCAACACCATTTCAAGATAATACGTTAATGTTGGGGTAAAAAACTAATCCTCCAAATGCAAATAGCTCAAAATGATAAATTTGATGTATACCTGTGGACCAATAAGTACTCCATTAAGCTCAGCTGCCACAATATTTACAAACATTAGAATACAATTGGTGTAAATATTAGAATATAATTAATGTAATTAAGAAGTCAAACTAGGTCAAGAAGAACAAAGAACTTAAGCTATTGAAAGTAAGTTTCCTTTCGCACTCACTTGTAAGATCAGCTTGAGGGTCTGTTACGAAGCTTGCCTGTAGTGAATTGTTCTTCGGTGTACTAGTTGCGTATCTAGCAGTATAATAATTTATTCCAAGAAAATCAAACGATCCGTTTAGCAACTTGGATTGTTCTTTTGTGAATTTTGGCAATCTTTTTCCTACAATTGATCGCATGGTGTGTGGATAGTCACCACTTGTTAACGGGTCCAAAAACCTACAAAACATGAAAATTCCAAATATTAGCCTAATTATAGCATTATATATAAAGAGTAATGCTAGCTAGGTTGTATCAATGTTACAAGTCATAAGTAAACATGTAATTGAGTTTATATATAATTTATTAAGACACTTGCCATCCAAACATAAAATCCAAAGATCGTAAGGCAGCATCTTTATCTTGCTTTGACTCCGAAGCAGGCTCAAACCAGTATGTCACCAATGTTATTCCTATAAAGCCTTTCTGAGATGCCTGCCCAAAAATATGAATTTTGGTTGAATAAATAGGAGTTATAGAAAAAACATACAACCTTTAGATTATCTTACTACTGAGAGTATTCCCTCTTGTATTACAACTCCATAATAATGATTCATATAGAATTCTCAATTAGGAGCCAATATGCTGACCCAAAAAAAAAAAAGAAAAAAAAAAAAAGGAAACTGTTGTTGAACCTGATATCTATTCTTGTACAATTCTACAGCTGCTCCATGAGCAAGAAGAATGTGGTGTGTCACCAAGTATGGTTCAATGGCTGAATCTCCACCGGTGCAGTTTAGATTTTGCCAAGAAGAGCAGCGTCCCGGTGCTAGAGTCCCAACAGCATAACCCATGCTACTAAAAGTATATGGCTCATTTACCGTGAACCAGTGCTTGACTCGATCACCAAATTCCTTATAACAAAGTTCTGCATAGTCTTTAAAATGATCGCTGTAGATACAAATTTATGTTACGTATATCAGTATGTATTTTATCAAATTATCAATGAGAAAATAAATTTTGTTCACTTACACAATACGAGGGCTTAAGAAACCACCATATTCATCTTCTAAAGCTTGGGGAACATCCCAATGAAAGAGTGTTACAAACGGCTTTAAACCTGTAGTTCATGATCAGTAAAATCAAATTAAAAGTCTAATTGAATGATGTTCTAAAAATTCATGTAATAATTGTGTAAGGTAGGATGATTAACCATTGCGTAGCAGTTCATTGATGAGATTGTTGTAATAATCAATTCCTTTTCTGTTAACGCCACCACTTAATGTTCCATCTAATTAGAAAAAAAATAACAAGAAAGAAAAAGGGTTAACTAGCAGATAACTCGATCACATTACTTTAGTTAAAAGTATATAAAGAGAATAATTTTCTTGTAGGAAAAATAATTCTTATGCACAATATTGACATTGGTCCCAACCAAATATGAGGATGTGGAGCAACTTACTTGGTAATAATCTGGACCATGAAATAGATAATCTGTAAGCATCCAACTCCATATCCTTCATGATCCCCACATCATCCTAAAATGACAAAAGTTTAAAATTAAATATTGAGGATCTCATTATATATTGTCCTTTTTATTTTATTTTTATAAAGCCTCCAATTTAATATGTTAACATGTGCCCTTCAAGTATAAAGGGTCAAGAGACAAAGTTATGAGGTTTTAGACCTTATAGCGGTGATATTGATCTATAGCGACGTCTCCGTTACTGCCATCAGCGATTTTTTCTGTAGTTATTCAAAAACATAATGGTGAAATCCATATCATGTGCAAGGTACTTTATATGCGTGCGCACTGATGAAGTATATACATATATTGTACAGATCACATGACCACGTACTATTCGTCTCCCAACAAAGTGCATGGTTATTAGAGAGGTTGGAGTTTACTTGTCCTCACGAAGAAAAGAATGAGGTGCTATTTATACTCCTTTTGAAATGAAGTAGCTAAAGTTTTCATATTACCAATTGATTAAATCACAGACCTGGATGTTTGTGGGTGAAGGTATCCCATATGCTTGGGCCTCTTCCATCTTCTTTTACTGCACCTTCATACTGAAATATACACACATGCATATACGTAAGAGTACTACTACACACGCAAGGAAGATGTCAACATTATAATTCATGCATGGATGCTAACTGCATGCATAAAATACACCAAAAATCTGGTAAATAATCCCAAAAGAAATATGTAAATGTGAGTGTGTGTGTAAAATACATATATATACAGACCTGGTAAGCTGCGGAACCTGTGCCAAATATAAACCCTGGTTCAAAACTACTGCGATTGAGAAATTCGCAATGAACAGGTGGATCTGTATTAGTTGCTTTGCTATTTGTCAATGCAAAGCCAATGAGTAGCAGCACACCAAAGAGCAAAGATCGTGAATATTTCATTGCCATAACTTGGGAGTTTTGATATCGATCGAGATAATTAAGTTATCTCCTCCTAGAATATTGCATGGGGTTTATATAGAGAAAGGGAGGAAGGGATATGGTGTCTACGTACTAGCTCATGAGAATAGTAAAGGGTTAAAAATTGTAAACAAAATTGACTTTGAAAGCCCTAGTTTAAAGACCAAGTCATGGTTTGACTTTGATTTAATATTTTTCATTTATATATATTTTTACAATTCAAAAACACAAAAGTTTGACCCCTCTCTAATTTTTCTAATTTTTTTCTTTATTTGAATTTTTGGGACTTATAATGAACTATTCATTTTGTTGACATATTTGGATAACTACACAGTCTTCAATTTGAACAGTTTTTTGTATATATGATATTCAAATTAAGATTAAAAAATCAATAACTTATAGTATATATATGAAAATACATTATATATAAAAACAAATTATTCCTTGAGTTGAAAAGTAAGATAATGTAGATAACTGTACGATCAATCTCATTTTAATTTGCAATGATCAATCCTTGAGTTACCCTTGAGTTTTCCCGCAAAAGAAAATGTTAACTGCATTAGGAAACAAAGAGTCATTTATCTGCATTTTTATATGATGTATGTCCAAATGTTTAAGGCATAACTTTTGAAGTTGAATATGGAAGATTAGCTATAGAGACTTGTTCAAACAGTAGAAAATTACTTGACCCAACAAAAAAATAGAAATTTATGACGAGAATTCTTTACGTAAGTACGTAAGCGATAAAGATGAAGAATTTAATCTTGATCTTTTTCTTCTTGTTAGAGTTTTAGTGTTGAATTGGTAAACCCAGTGGTTTTTTGAAATTGGCTTTCCACTCTAATTAAGAAGGCATCGAAATAGCTAGGTTCTCAAGTTGGCTATTTTGCTCCTAAAGATTTTCAAAGGATTCCATTGGGTGGTTTTTTCGAAGGTTTGGACACCCTTCAAAGTATAGTAGTTACACATTCTTCTTGCTAGTACAAGAATGAGAATTGTGAAGGGTTAAAATTTGTAAACAAAATTGGCTTTGAAATTCCTAGTTTAAAGTCCAAGTCATGGTCTATAATTTAAAAGAAAGCACGTTTCATGTACCCATTAGTTGTCTACGTACGTAAAAGAATGGATAATCCTTGTGTTCCACCTATGAGGAATGCACATATTCTACAAATTTTATATTGTGATCGTTTAGTTTCTTAATTTTTAGTTGAACATCATCTAAACAAAAAGAATTATTTGAATAAAAGATTTATAACGAACTATTGATTTTATTGATACATTTGGATGACTAAATAGTCTTCAATTTGAATAGTTTTTTGTATATATGATATTCAAATTAAGATTAAGAAATTAATAACTTATACTACAAAAATACATTATTTACACAAAAATTATTCCTTGAGTTGAAAAGTAAGATAATGTACACAACAGTTCGATCAATCTCATCTTAATTTGAAATGATCAATCCTTGAATTACTCTTGAGTTTTCTAGCGAAAGAAAATATTTTCTAGATTCGGTAACAAAGAGTCATTTATCTGCATGTTTATATTATGCATGTCCAACTGTTGATGGGCAAAACTTTTGAAGTTGAAAATGGGCGATTAGCTACAGAGACTTATTCAAACAGTAGAAAATTATTTGACTCAACAAAAAAGTAGAAATTTATGACCAGAATTCTTTACATAAGTATATAATCGATAAGTATGAAGAATTAATTAATCTCGATCTTTTTCTTCTTGTTAGAGTTTTAATATTGAATCCGTAAACCCAGTGGTTTTGTGAAATTGTATTTCCACGCTAATTAAGAAGGCATCGAAATAGCTAGGTTCTCAAATTGGCTATTTCGCTCCTAAAGATTGTGAAAGGATACCATTGGGGTGGCTTCTTCTTGGTAGTACAAGAAATTGATTAGTTGTTTCAAGAGACTGGTTTTTATTAGCTTACATCTATTTATTTTGATTTAATATTTTTCATTTATATATATTTTTACAATTCAAAAACACAAAAGTTTAACCCCTCTCTAATTTTTCTAATTTTTTTCTTTATTTGAATTTTTGGGACTTATATTGAATTTTAGTGTGTCTCGCAACCTGAAGGAATTGGGAGGGGGGGTCATTTCATTTTTGGATATAGAACGAATAGGTTCAGGATATGAGAGAATTAAGTATACCCACTAGAAAGACTAATCCAAACCATAATGATGTGCCAGAAAATAGAACATTTTTGTTACCCGACCAACCCTCAGGAGAAGCAAATGCAACATCTACACTAATCAATAAGATTAAAGAAGTAGCAATTAATGCAAAAACAGCCAATAGGAAAGCAATATTCATGTTCCTAATCCTCCAATCTACCAACAAAAGAATTATACCATTTGATCCCTTTATCAACCAAAAAATTGTACACCTTATATACTGCTTTTGGGCAACCCTCTCAACAACTAAGAGATCCATTCGAGGAACAAAGGGACTAGTTGAAGTACGGATCCTCCCACTATTGGGAGGATTTGTACTTCAATTGAGATGATAACAAATCATTTCACCTTTTTAGTTGGAACATTAGGCAGTTCTCAAAAAAAGATAGCGAAAAATATTATTCCTAGAGTTGAGACTAAAAGGAATGTATAAACCAATGCTTCCATAGATTCGATCGTGGTTTACAATTATAGGTTCCATACCTGTTTATTTGGGATCTTCTCCCGGATAAATAAAGAACAAGAGTTAAAGTAAAGGCAGTGATTCAAATCAAGATTTATCTGGTACCCCATCTAAAAATCACAAAAAGAAAATAAAAATGAAAAGTAACAAGTAACAACGCATACTGTATTAGACTACTTGTCTTCTTGTAGTTGGATCTCCAAGTTTTTGGAATGCTCCAAATTCCAGTTGAGCATCTAAATCTGGATCAATACTCGCAAAAATATCTCGAAACAAGGTTCTAGCTCCATGCAAAATGGATTTATTTTTTGTCCCATAATCCCCCACTACTATATATATCGTGAAACATGTATAATATAAGTTATTCTTCCTTTAAGCATCCTCAGCTCTAATTTATAGATTTCCTTTTATCTATTTCTTCCACTTCATCGAAAGATATATCTTTCAATACAATAGTTATGTGACAAGTGGATCTTACCTTTATCTAGTGTACTAGCACCAGATATTATGGAGGAATCCACGGAAGATGTTTGTTTACAATCTAAAACTGTTGGACCAAATGATGAGGAGGAGAATGAGACTATTCAATACATAAGAAAAGATGATAAGAAGGGAAAAAAGAGAGTAGCTAACTAGGGCGAATTGAGAAGAAATAAGTTTGATAATAAAGGAAAAAAGTTTGGACGAGATGACATGCCATATATGACAACTACAAATACATAAAAACAAATATAGATGTGTACTTGATGTCATAAATGCTAAGTATATTATATATTTACCCGCTTAACTTTCTGTTTGCAGGAATCAATAACAAATTTTAATGTCTTTTCACAAGACATATGAGGCAAACAATATTAAAATTGAGCAAGACTTTCTTTTTGTAGATTTTTTGCAAATGGAAAATTGGAGGTGCGGAGAATGCACATGATATTTTGGCGTTGTGCAACACGAGGAAAAAATTGGAAGGATTTTTTTGTTTTGTTTTTGTGGCAAATTTTGTGCACTCTAGAAATTTGAAGTGGAGGTTGCACCATTTTCTTTTTGAATTGTACTATCTTAAGTTAAAATAACTTGTAGTTGTCTTCATATATTATTAGAAAAATGGAGACAATACTCTTATTGATTATTAATTCATCTTCTTTATGTTATACCACAAAATGACGTACACACATAGCATAAGAATAAAACCTAACAATCTGTTTGGATGAAAATAATTTATATTACTAAAGAATTTTAAAATGATGGAAATTGAAATGACAGAATTTTATTTTCTAGAACTTGTGAATTTGCTTGTTTGATTAACCTAAAAGAACAATAGAATTGAATAAAGAATTTGTTATTTTTAAACTTTTATTTATAGAAATATGAAAATAACACATATTTACATGAAACTAAATTTAGGAACTGGAGGTCCCAAATTGTAAGTTTTTTTTTTCCATGCCAAAATTCTAAATTTATATGTTTATTTTCCTCCTCTAAACAAAAGGCTGGCTTGGGATTGCTTAATTTTTTTTAAAAAAAAAGTTGGAACCATAAATTGTGTTTGGTTAGAAAAAAGAGTTTTTTATTTTATTTTTTTCCTTCAATTGTGGATCAAAAACAAAAGAAAGCAAAAGCAGGTTAGACTCTAAAAGAGCACTTTTTTTCATAGAAGCGCGTAAAAATTGGCAATTAATGAAACATTTGCGCTGACAATACTATCCTTTTCTCCTATGCTTCGTTCAATTTCTAGCTTTCCCTATTTCTCTCGCGCTCTCTCCTCTCCCTCTCATCTGGTTCGAGCACAGACCCATCTATCCTCTTCATTTCCTCTAGTTCAAGCACTCTTCACCAACAACAGGTGAGTTTTCTTTCGTTTCAATTTCTAATTTGCTTATTTTGACAATTTATTGTTGGAATATTGAAATATTGAACGGATTCAACTATAAGTCATTTTCTTCATTTTTCTGCAATTGATTTTTGTTCCAAAATGATTGAAATTTGCTGATTAATTTGGTTAAATTCTATTTTTAATTAATTTTTGGGACTTGAGGTGGATTAATTTATTTGGTTAATTTGGTTAGAATCGTTTTTTCCCGTATAATTAGTTGATTAGTTGTAATTTAGTTCGGTGATTAGTTTTTGGATGATACTGGAAGATTTGATTGTTGTTAAATTAAATTTACATAGAAATGGATACTCTCTTCCATGTGGTATCAGCCAAAACATGTCTGCAACATAAATTTACACCGGCATGTGGATAATGAGCTTTTCAAAAGTAGTTTTTTTATTTGGACCAAAAGATAAAAAAATAGTATGAGTCGCATGAAATGGAAGATTACAGAATCATAGTAAGCATATGATTTTGAGCAGGCAATGAACATCTCAGAGCCTTATCTCTGGCTCATAATTACAATTATGGTATGTAAGTCTTGATGATGTTGTGGTTTTTTTTGCTTTATTGCGTGACTTGTTGTGGTCTCCATCCCAGAGCTATATACATCATAGAGCTTCTGATGTTGTTGTGGTCTCCATTGAACTTTGTGTCTTGTTTTGCTCTATCATTAAAATTCAAAGTTTTCAAGCCCTTTTCATTAGTTTTCCTTTAATATTATATATATAAGGATGGCAAAAAACGTGGGAACTTCAGCAAGAGCTCCACATGGTACATGCAATGATCATAATATATCCGTATTCAGTGAGTTATGCATCAAGGATGTTGAGGCCGGACGTCGTCTTGGCCCTCACTTTAACAAAGAAAGATCGGCAAATTTGATAGAAAACTTTAGGAAAGAAACAGGAAATTCTTATAGTAAAGCGCAATTGAAAAATAAGTGAGATAGACTTAAAAAGGATTGGTAGTTCTGCAAAAAACTAATTGGGAAAGAAACTGGCCTAGAGTGGAATCCAAGCAAGGGAATAGTGGATGCCTCTGATGAATGGTGGAATAATAAGATTCAGGTATGTGCACTTTGTATCAGTTATGATGTTATTCTAGTTATAGTAATCATAAACTACATAATAACAACATTCTTTTTCATTTGTAGATAAATCCTGAATATGGAAGATTGCAGAAAGGCATCACTCCTGAGTTCGAGGAAAAGTTGGATAGGATGCTCTCAAACAGCGTTGCTACTGGTGCAAATGCTTGGGCACCTTCATTTGGTGCACTACTACCAAATAGTAGGGAGGAATCAATAGGAAATGTTAACATACAAAATGAATCTATTGGATCAGATGATGAGGAGAGTGCACCACCCATTCTATGAGAAAATGTGCTAAGAAAGGAAAAAAAAAAAAAAGAGCTGACCAAGGTGAATTGAGAACAAATAAGTTTGACAGGAAAGGGAAAAAGGTTGGCGGTGCTGCAAAATTGTATGGTCAAATTGACTGCCTTATTTGTGCAGTAGAGGGTAAGAGCACTATGAGGCAATTGATGATAGGCACTAGTATTCCTGAAGTTGTGCAGGTTGTTGAACCGTTACCTGGTTGTGAGCGTACTAGCCCGTTGTGGCTATTTGCAGCTCGTTTGTTTTTTAATCAAGAGAAGAGAGAGATGTTCTCTATCATTAAAGATCCTAGTGTGCAACTTACTAGGCTGAATTATGAGTTCATCAACCAATGAGGGAGTTGTAGTTTTACAAAACATTCTGGATTTGTACACTCTTAGTCAGATTTTAGGATTATGTCTTAGAATTGGTTTGTCACCTTTCTTGAATGTTATTTTGAATTATGAGTTAATTTTTAGATACTTTGTTTTCAATATTGGTACAACTGTTAAAAATTGTAAACAAAATTGACTTTGAAAGCCCTAGTTTAAAGACCAGGTCATGGTCTGTAGTTTAAAAGAAAGCACGTTTCATGTACCCAAAAGTTGCGTACGTACGTAAAAGAATGGATAATCCTTGCGTTCCACCTATGAGGAATGCATATACTCTTCAAATTTTATATTGTGATCCTTCAGTTCCTTAATCTTTATTTGAAGATCATCTAAACAAAAATAATTATTTGAATTTGAAATCGTTTAGTCATTTGAATATATGAACCCAATCGATAGTGTTGATACTAAGTAAAAGATTTATAATGAACTATTCATTTTATTGACATATTTGGATAACTACACAGTCTTCAATTTGAACAGTTTTTTGCATATATGATATTCAAATTAAGTTTTTTGCATATATATGAAAATACATTATTTATAAAAACAAATTATTCCTTGAGTTGAAAAGTAAGATCATGTAGACAACTGTACGATCAATCTCATTTTAATTTAAAATGATCAATCCTTGAGTTACCCTTGAGTTTTCCGGCAAAAGAAAATGTTAACTGCATTAGGAAACAAAGAGCCATTTATCTGCATGTTTATATGATGTATGTCCCAATGTTGAAGGCATAACTTTTGAAGTTGAATATGGAAGATTACCAATAGAGACTTGTTCAAACAGTAGAAAATTACTTGAGCCAACAAAAAAACAGAAATTTATGACCACTATTCTTTACGTAAGTAGTAAGCGATAAAGATGAAGAATTTAATCTTGATCTTTTTCTTCTTGTTAGATTTTTAGTATTGAATTGGTAAACCCAGTGGTTTTTTAAAGTTGTCTTTCCACTCTAATTAAGAAGGCATCGAAATAGCTAGGTTCCATTGGGGTGGTTTTTTCGAAGGTTGGGACACCCTTCAAAGTATAGTAGTTACACATTCTTCTTGCTGGTACAAGAATGAGAATGGTAAAGGGTTAAAATTTGTAAACAAAATTGGCTTTGAAAGTCCTAGTTTAAAGTCCAAGTCATGGTCTGTAATTTAAAAGAAAGCACGTTTCATGTACCCAATAGTTGTCTACGTACGTAAAAGAATGGATAATCCTTGCGTTCCACCTATGAGGAATGCACATATTCTACAAATTTTATATTGTGATCGTTTAGTTTCCTAATTTTTATTTGAACATCATCTAAACAAAAAGAATTATTTCAATAAAAGATTTATAACCAACTATTCATTTTATTGATACATTTGGATGACTAAACAGTCTTCAATTTGAATAGTTTTTTGTATATATGATATTCATATTAAGATTAAGAAATTAATAACTTATACTACAAAAATACATTATTTATAAAAAAAATTATTCCTTGAGTTGAAGAGTAAGATAAAGTACACAACAGTTCGATCGATCTCATCTTAATTTGAAATGATCAATCCTTGAATACTCTTGGGTTTTCCAACGAAAGAAAATGTTTTCTGGATTCGGAAACAAAGAGTCATTTATCTGCATGTTTATATTATGCATGTCCAACTGTTGATGGGCAATATGGGCGATTAGCTACAGAGACTTATTCAAACACTGGAAAATTATTTGGCCCAACAAAAAAGTAGAAATTTATGACCAGAATTCTTTACGTAAGTACATAATCGATAAGGATGAAGAATTAATTAATCTTGATCTTTTTCTTCTTGTTAGAGTTTTAATATTGAATCCGTAAACCCAATGGTTTTGTGAATTTGTATTTCGACGCTAATTAAGAAGGCATCGAGATAGCTAGGTTCTCAAATTGGCTATTTCGCTCCTAAAGATTGTGAAAGGATACCATTGGGGTGGCTTCTTCTTGGTAGTACAAGAAATTGATTAGTTGTTTCAAGAGACTGGTTTTTATTAGCTTACATCTATTTATTTTGATTTAATATTTTTCATTTATATATATTTTTACAATTCAAAAACACAAAAGTTTGACCCCTCTCTAATTTTTCTAATTTTTTTCTTTATTTGAATTTTTGGGACTTATATTGAATTTTAGTGTGTCTCACAACCTAAAGGAATTGGGACGGGGGGTCATTTCATTTTTGGATATAGAACGAATAGGTTCAGGATATGAGAGAATTAAGGATACCCACCAGAAAGACTAATCCAAACCATAATGATGTGCCGGAAAATAGAACATTTTTGTTACCCGACCAACCCTCAGGAGAAGCAAATGCAACATCTACACTAATCAGTAAGATTAAAGAAGTAGCAATTAATGCAAAACCAGCCAATAGGGAAGCAATATTCATGTTCGTAATCCTCCAATCTACCAACAAAAGAAGTATACCATTTGATCCCTTTATCAACCAAAAACTTGTACACCTTATATACTTCTTTTGGGCAACCCTCTCAACAACTAAGAGATCCATTCGAGGAACAAAGGGACTAGTTGAAGTATGGATCCTCCCAATATTGGGAGGATTCGTACTTCAATTGAGATGATAACAAATCATTTCACCTTTTTAGTTGGAACATTAGGCAGTTCTCGAAAAAAGATAGCGAAAAATATTATTTCTAGAGTTGAGACTAAAAGGAATGTATAAACCAATGCTTCCATAGATTCGATCGTGGTTTACAATTATAGGTTCCATACCTGTTTATTTGGGATCGTCTCCCGGATAAATAAAGAACAAGAGTCAAAGTAAAGGCAGTGATTCAAATCAAGATTTATCTGGTACCCCATCTAAAAATCACAGAAAGAAAATATTTTTATAATTCAAAAACACAAAAGTTTGACCCCCCCTCTCAAATTTTTCTAATTTTTCTAATTTTTTTCTTTAATTTTCTAATTTTTCTAATTTTTTTTTCGAAAAAGCACAAAAGCAACAGGTGACAAAGCATATTGTATGAGACTACTTGTCGTATTGTAGCTGGATCTCAAAGTTTTTGGAGTGCTACAAATTCCACTTGAGCATCTAAATCTGGATCAATACTAGCAAAAACATATTGAAACAAGGTTCTAGCACCATGCCAAATGGAATTAGTTTTTGTCCCATAATCCCCCACTACTATATATCGTGAAACGTGACATCTGTTTGTATTTTTTTTTTTTACTCATTCGATTGTTTTTATGCATAACAAAATATAGTGTAACTGTATTTTTTAAAATATAAAATATTCTTCCTTCAAGTGTTCCTCATCTCTAATTTATAGAATTCCTTTTATCCATTTCTTCCTCTTCGTCGAATGATATATCTTTCAATACAATAGTTGTATGACAAGTGGATCTTTTTATAGGATAACCCCGTCCAAGAGCCAGGGGCTTTAATTTTTTCACAGTTGCATGTTATAGTTAACCCCAGCCACAAGGACCACTCTTGTGTTATAACTAATATAAGTTAAAATTAGGTGACGCAATATAATTAAAGAAGGGACCGACATTGAATTAAGAAAAATCACAGAAGAATTGTTATTTTATAGGTTAATAGGTTATTTATCATTGTCATATTCCCCAAAGTTTATGTTTTGGACTGTTTAAATTGTTCGAGTTAACGTGGCTATGTTATTGTCATTTTTGGCTCACAATGTATGGATTCGAAGGGAACAACGAGATTTACAAAAGTCAATGAGCACAACGAGGATTCGGCAAAGTAATCACGTCTAAATAGATAAAATATACATTTAAGAGCTTTAGGAAAATTTGATATTTGTTGTTTGTACCGTACTTCATTACTCCCGAAACTACCAATCACCGGTCAACTCCTTACCTTCAAGGGCCCATTGAAGAGCTCATATGGAGGCACCCTTACTGAAGCACACGAGTTCCTCCCCAATCATGAGACTAATAACAACACGACACATGTCAACATCAAAATAAAGATTCAACCTTTAGATTATCTTACTACCAAGAGTATTCCCTCTTGTATTACAACTAAATAATAAGGATTAAGAAACCGCCATATTCATCTTCTAAAGCTTGGGGAACATCCCAATGAAAGAGTGTTGCGAATGGCTTTAAACCTGTAATACATGATCAGTAAAATCAAATTAAAAGTCTGATAGAATGATGTTCTAAAAAATCATGTAATAATTGTTTAAGGTAGGATAATTAACCATTGCGTAGGAGTTCATTGATGAGATTGTTGTAATAATCAATTCCTTTCATGTTAACGCCACCACTTAACGTTCCATCTAATTAGAACAAAAATAGCAAGAAAAAAAAAAAAAGGTCCCCCAGTAGATAACTCAATCACATTACTTTACTTAAAAGTATACAAAGAGAATAATACTTGGTAATAATCTGGACCACGAAATAGAGAATCTGTAAGCATCCAACTCCATATCCTTCATAATCCCCACATCTTCCTAGAATGACAAAAGTTTAAAATTAAATATTGAGGATCTCATTAAACATTGTCCTTTTTTACCACGTACTATTGGTCTCCCAACAAAGTGCATGGTTATTAGAGAGGTTGGAGTTTACTTGTGCTCATGAAGAAAAGAATGAGGTGCTATTTATACTCCTTTGAAATGAAGCAGCTAAAGTTTTCATATTAATTACCAAGTGATTAAATCACAGACCTGGATGTTTGTGGGTGTAGGTATCCCATATGCTTGGTCCTCTTCCATCTTCTTTTACTGCCCCTTCATACTGAAATATACACACATGCATATACGTAAGAGTACTACTACACACGCAAGGAAGATGTCAACATTATAATTCATGCATGTATGCTAACTGCATGTATAAAGTACATTTCAGATGCCCAAAAGGTGCGTGCGTACGTACGTAAAAGAATGGATAATCCTTGCGTTCCACCAATGAGGAGTACACATATTCTACAAATTTTGTATCGTGATGGTTTAGTTTCTTAATCTTTATTTGAAGATCATCAAAACAAAAAGAATTATTTGAATATGAGATCGTTTAGTCATTTAAATATACGAACCCAATCAGTAGTATTAATACTAAGTAAAAGATTTATAATGAATTATTCATTTTATTGATATATTTGGATAACTAAACTGTCTTCAATTTGAATAGTTCTTTGTATATATGATATTCAAATTAAGATTAAAAAGTTAATAACTTATACTATACATATAAAAATACATTATTTATACAAAAAAAATTATTCCTTGAGTTGAAAAGTAAGATAATGTACACAACTGTTCGATCAATCTCATCTTAATTTGAAATGATCAATCCTTGAGTTACCCTTGAGTTTTCCAGCAAAAGAAAACGTTAACTGCATTAGGAAACAAAGAGTCATTTATCTTCTTATTTATATTATGTCTGTCCAACTATTGAAGGCATAACTTTTGAAGTTGAATACGGTAGATTAGCTACCGAGTATTGTTCAAACAGTAGATAATTATTTGACCGAACAAAAAAGTAGAAATTTATGAACAAAATTCTTTACGTAAGTACGTAACTGATAAAGATGAAGAATGACCGAACAATAAAGATGAAGAATCCACCATGGCATACCGAGGCATAGTAATGAAGAATGACAACTTGTCATTATTCTCACCCACTTCATAATGCAAGAACTCACCTTTGTATCAGCAACTAGGTGATGAAAGGTACAACTCATACTCTAATAAATAATTTCTTTCCTTTGGAAAATTACCATGCTTTCCACCAACTAGGTAATGAAGGATCTCACTCTCGTCTACTAACTAGGTGATGGAAAGTACAACGAGTACTCCACTTTTTTCACTAACCAGGTAATGAAGGGACTCACCTTGTATCACCAACTAGGTGATGAAGGGTACTACCCGTACTCTAATATATAATTTTATCGTTCAACAGTAACGATGCTTTAATAAACCAACAAAGGCTTCTCTGCATTTGTAATACTTTGACAAGTCTGAAGCTTTATTAACCTAGAAAGCTACATATCGTATACAAGGGCTAAACTTTTACAAGACTATTTGACATCGAAATGTGAAGCGGTCACTTGCAAAACTCTTCAGTCCTCTTACATCTACTTCAAATATTTCTCTCTTCAACAATGCAAACACTACAACCCCAATATGGGATCGAAAGGCAACTATTGGGAGGTCAATAAATTTATATAGCTTCCAAAAGGGTTCAAGTAACACGTAGGCTTCAACTCTTCAATGGCTTAATTTGCACCATGCAGTATGGAACGCTATTAACATCCCCTTCAACTGCACCAGAAGGTCAAACATTGTAGCTTCAATAAACTAGTTGGGTTCCCATGGATATAGTTCGAAGGAAACTCATTTGTAGGCTTTCTAAAAGCCTCAGGCATTTTCTACTCCAACATTTAGAAGAACTTCCGCCATTCAAGTTACGTGCCCAAAGGGGAAAATCCTCAACCATTCACGCCATTTTCCCAAAGGAAAAAGCTTCAACCACTCAAGTTATATACACAAATGAAAAAACTTCAACTAGATTTTCTTTTCTCAACAAAAAAAAAAAATTAAAAAGACAAAAAAAAGGATTTGGGCTTAAGAAAAAAAATATATATGTACTTGGGCTACATCCAAAAAAAAAAGGAAAATTTTTTTAAAGTCTTTTTTCTTCAATGACTCGGGAAACATAAGACACCACCTTCGGTAATCCTTCTTCATTGGAGATTTGGGGGACACCCATTATATGGTAATACACTTTAGTACTCGAAAGTTTCGTGAGTACTCTGCAACTTGGGTTTTGCAAGTCCTTAACCGAGAAGCTTTCCTTACTTAGGAACTTGGGGGAGCATTGTTTGTTTCATACTTCACCACCCCCAAAACTACTAAGCACCGGTCAACTTCATACCTTCACGGACCCATTGAAGAGTTCATGTGGAGGCACCCTTGCCGAAGCACACAAGTTTCTCACCAATCAAAAGACCAATCACAACACCATAGAGATCAACATAAAAATAAAACTCCTAGAGTCCCACATCAATCGCGACGGGAGCTGAAGACTCTCATCAATTATACAAGGAGACCGTTCACGTATAATTAATTCCCAATGTCATTATTGTGCTTAAACTTGTGTAAAATCTTCACTATTAATGAGGACTCCTCAACCCTCGTGGACGTAACCCAATTTAAGATGAACCACGTACATCTTGTGTTGCTTCCCTACCTATATCTCTTTACATATTATCCTCGCCTAGTGACGAGAGCAACCTTGCGAAGGTTACAAACTTGACACTTTACATCGTTCCAAAGTCTCATTGATTTTGTGCATCAACATTTGTAAATAGTTTCTTACAAGCAATTGAGCCCGCAGATGCCACGAGTTTTGAAACAGGTGGAACATATTAAAATCTAATAGCATCTTTATGTTTAACTAGGAATAAAAAATAGATATTTGTAGTATATAGCACAAGTTTTAAAACTCGTTAACTCTTCTTTCTAAGTAATTTTAGCAAATACATACAATCCAATCTTCGACCGATTCAAGCTTATACATTTTCTTTTCTTCTATCAAATTTGTCATGTCACACAAGGTCATATGCAATGTCAGCAAATTGCAAACATTTGAGTTAAGTTGTGCAAAAAGTTGAGTTCGCTTTAATTGAAAAAATAATCACCAATACAATTAGGCAAGAAGGGGAAAAAGATAATCATGAGGAGCTGAAAATATTTTGACTTCAACAAGAAGATATTGTCCAGGTTTTACTTACGTACCTGCAAGCTCCATGTTGTGGTATCAACTCCAAAAAAAAAAAAAAAAAAGATCGTCCCAAACATTAGTAGAGAAATATTTTAGTCCATGTTAAACTTTTATTTGTGGCCTTGCTTATTATTGTACTTATTAACAATTACTACCATGTCGAGGCGAGTTTCTTTACAATAGGACCAATAAAAATAATAACTTCTTGATTAGAGATTTGCGAGACACCTATTATATGGTAATACATTTTAGTACTCGAAAGTTTCATGAGTACTTAGCAACTTGGGTTTTGCAAGTCCCTAACCGAGAAGCTTCCCTTACTCAGGAACTTAGTGGAGCATTGTTTGTTTCATACTTCACCACCCCCAAAACTCAGGAACTTGGGGGAATAGTGTTTGTTCCATATTCACCAACCCCAAAACTACTAAGCACCAGTCAACTTCATACCTTCAACGACCCACTGAAGAGTTCATGTGCAGGCACCCTTGCCGAGGCACACAAGTTTCTCACCAATCAAGAGACCAATCACAACACCACACAGACCAACATAAAAATAAAACTCCTAGAGTCCCACATCAATCGCGACGAGAGCCAAAGACTCTCATCAACTATACAACGAGACCGTTCACGTACAATTAATTCCTAATATCATTATTGTGCTTAAACTTGTGATTAGAACTCACTAATGATGATTATTCTTAAACTTATGTCTTGTGTAAAATCTTCACTATTAATGAGGACTCCTCAACCCTCATGGACGTAACCCAATTTAAGGTGAATCACGTACATCTTGTGTTGCTTCCCTACCTATATCTCTTTACATATTATCCTCACCTGGTGACCAGAGCAACCCTGTGAAGGTTACAAACTTGACACTTTACGTCATTCCAAAGTCTCATTGATTTTGTGCATCAACATTTGTAAATATTTCTTACAAGCAATTGAGCCCGCAGATGCTGTGAGTTTTGAAACTGTATTAAACAGGTGGAACATATTAAAATCTAATAGCATCTTTATGTTTAACTAGGAATAAAAAATAGATATTTGTAGTATATAGCACAAGTTTTAAAATTGAAAACATTTGAGTTAAGTTGTGGGAAAAATTGAGTTCGCTTTAATTGAAAAAATAATCACCAATACAATTAGGCAAGAAGGGGAAAAAGATAATCATGAGGAGCTGGAAATATTTTTACTTCAACAAGAAGATATTGACCAGGTTTTACCTACGTACCTGCAAGCTCCAAGTTGTGGTATCAACTCCAAAAAAAAAACAAAGATTGTCCCAAACAATAGTTGATAAATATTTAGTCTATCTTAAACTTTTATTTGTGGCCTTGCGTATTATTGTACTTATTAACAATTACTACCATGTCAAGGCGAGTTTCTTTACAACAGGAGCAATAAAAATGATAACTTATTACAATGTAGTATTTATAGTTGAACATAAACTGGGACCATAACTGTTTATGACTATAAATAGGGTAAATTACACTTTACCACCTCAGGTTGGGGGTCTATTACAATCGCATACCACATCTTCAAAATATTTCACTTTCATACCTCACCTACTATTTTATTTCAATATAGTATCTCCGTTACATTTTTCATCCATTGATTCGTTAAGAGCTGACATGGCTGCCACAGTTGTCCCACATGGCAATTTATTTTTATTCATTTAAAAATAATTAATTAAAGAAAAGTAATTAAAAAAAAAAAAACCCATAGCCCATCTTCTTCCCCCAAGACACCCCATTCCCTGCAACCTAAAACCCCTATCCCACCCCACCCCTACCTCCTCCGCAACCCCCCACCCCACCCCATCCCTACCTCATCCAATCGCCACCTCACCCGCAACCCCCCACCCCGTTCCACCGCAATCCACCCCACCGAGACACACAGAGGTTCCCCTACGGAAGCGAGAGTTGCAGAAGACACACAGAGGTGCCCCTACGGAGACAAGGAGAAGAAGATGGGTTGGATCTTATAGCTACTTTCTCCTTCTCAACCCACTTCCCTTCTCTTTCTCTCTCCCCCTCCCTCTCTTCTGTCTCTCTTCTTTCTCCCTTTAGAATTCCCTTTACTTTGCCCTTCCTAAAACCCCCACTCCCTCACTTCGTCTTAGGAATTCAATTCCCCTTTTTGATTTCGGGGTTTTGGGTTCAACAACTGGGTTTTTTGGGGTTTGGGGTTTGGGGTGGGGTGGGGCGTTGCAGCGGAGGTAAGGGTGGGGTGGGGAGGGTTGCAGGGGAGCTGCGGATAGGACCGTAGGGGGGGTGTGCGGGGGAGGTGGGGAGGGGTGGGGTTGGGGGGGGGGGGGGTGGTTGGGGGGGAGGTGGTGGTGGGGTGGGATGGGGGCCTTAAGTTGCAAGGAAGAGGGGGGTCTTGGGGAAGAACATGGGTTATGGGTTTTTTTTTTTTTCTTTTTTCTTTTTTTTTTTTTAACTTTTTATCAATTAATTCTTTTTAAATGAATAAAAAATTATTTTTTTTGTTACGTGGAACAAATTTGGCAACTACGTGGCACAACTGTGGCAGCCACGTCAGCTTTTAACGAATTAATGGATGGAAAATGTAACGAATGAACTATATTGAAATAAAATAGTTGGTGGGGTATGAAAGTGAAATGTTGTGAAGATGTTGTATGCGATTGTAATAGACCCCAAACCTGAGGTGGTAAAGTGTAATTTACCCCTATAAATAAGTTAATCTTTTATAGGGAGAGGTTTTACTGTAGCATTCACAGCTCTTATAGCTTTTTATTGAATTATTGAATCTCAAAGAATACTTACATTATTGAAAGGAAACACAAATGCAGAAGGAATTGAAATACAAATACATAAACAGCAAAATTATCCACTTAAATGTTTATAATGAACAATAACTTTCTTTTAATTTCTTCAATTCTTCTTAAGCAAATTTTTGAACCAGTGTGCTGAGAGTTTTGGGTGTCTTTTCAGCCCATCATTATAATCCACGTAGTTTAATCCAAATCGAACGGTGTATCCAGAAGCCCATTCAAAGTCATCGAGGAATGTCCATGGAAAGTATCCCTTCACTTTCGCACCATTTCTGCACACACATATACACAAATGTTCAAATGGATAAGGTCAATATAATGATCAAATAACCATAACTTAAGAAGGCTAGGAAGCATATAGCCTTAATTAATTTGTTAATAACTACTTACTTGATCGCCGCTTGAAGGTAACACAGGTGACGGTAATGGTAGTCGATTCTATTGGTATCATGAAGAGCCTCGTCAAGTGATAGTTTTGGATTATTCAACTCTGATACACCTACGTACATATTATTGCACAAAAAATTAAATTTATTTTTTTCCTCTAAAAATATAAAAAAAAATGTGTAGTTTCATTTTACACCATTATAAATATGTGAAACTTTTGCAAATAATCAAGGCTTAAAAGTATGTATTACATACCATTCTCAGTAATATAAATGAGTGGATCATTGTATTTTTCCTTTGTGTAGAGCACAAGATCATGAATTCCTTTTGGATATACATATAACCAATCTGAAGCAGCCTGCAACACCATTTCAAGAAAATACGTAAATGTTGGGGAAAAAAACTAATCCTCCAAATGCAAATAGCTCAAAATGATAAATTTGATGTATACCTGTGGACCAATAAGTACTCCATTAAGCTCAGCTGACACAATATTTAAAAACATTAGAATACAATTGGTGTAAATATTAGAATATAATTAATATAATTCAGAAGTTAAACTTGGTCAAGAAGAACAAAGAACTTAAGCTATTCAAAGTAAGTTTCCCTTGGCACTCACTCGTAAGATCAGCTTGAGGATCTGTTACGTAGCTTGCCGGTTGTGAATTGTTCTTAGGTGTACTAGTTGCGTATCTAGCAGTATAATAATTTATTCCAAGAAAGTCAAGCGATCCGTTTAGCAACTTGGATTGTTCTTTTGTGAATTTTGGCAATCTTTTTCCAACAATTGACCGCATGGTGTGTGGATAGTCACCAGTTGTTAATGGGTCCAAAAACCTACAAAACAAGATAATTCCAAATATAAGCCTAATTATAGCATTATATACAACGAGTACAGCTAGCTAGGTAGTGTCAACGTTACAAGTCATAAGTAAACATGTAATTGGGTTTATGTATAATTTAATAAGACACTTGCCATCCAAACATAAAATCCAAAGATCGTAAGGCAGCATCTTTGTCTTGCTTTGACTCCGAAGCAGGCTCAAACCAGTGTGACACCAATGTTATTCCTATCAAGCCTTTTTGAGATGCCTATGCAAAAATATGAATTTTGGTTGAATAAATAGGAGTTATAGAAAAAGATACAACCTTTAGATTATCTTACTACCGAGAGTATTCTCGTATTACTACTCAATAATAAGGATTAATATAGAATTCTCAATTAGGAGCCAATAATTTGACCCAAGAAAAAAAAAGAAAAAAAATAGTTATTGAACCTGATATCTGTTCTTGTACAATTCTACGGCTGCTCCATGAGCAAGCAGAAGGTGGTGTGCCACCAAGTATGGTTCAATGGCGGAATCTCCACCGGTGCAATTTAGGTTTTGCCAAGAGGAGCAGCGTCCCGGTGCATAACTCCCAAGAGCATAACCCATATTACAAAAAGTATGTGGCTCATTTAACGTGAACCAATGCTTGACTCGATCACCAAATTCTTTATAACAAAGTTCTGCATAGTCTTTAAAATGATCGCTATACATACAAATTTATGTTATGTATATCAGTATCTATTTTATCAAATTATCAATGAGAAAATAAATTTTGTTCACTTACACAATACGAGGGCTTAAGAAACCACCATATTCATCTTCTAAAGCTTGGGGAACATCCCAATGAAAGAGTGTTACAAACGGCTTTAAACCTGTAATACATGATCAGAAAAATCAAATTAATAGTTTGATAGAATGATGTTCTAAAAAATCATGTAATAATTGTTTAAGGTAGGATGATTAACCATTGCGTAGGAGTTCATTGATGAGATTGTTGTAATAATCAATTCCTTCCATGTTAATGCCACCACTTAACGTTCCATCTAATTAGAACAAAAATAACAAGAAAAAAAAAATGGGTTACCCATTAGATAACTCAATCACATTACTTTAGTTAAAAGTATATAAAAAGAATAATTTTCTTGTAGGAAAAATAATTCTTATGCACAATATTGACATTGGTCCCGACGAAATATGAGGATGTGGAGCAACTTACTTGGTAATAATCTGGACCATGAAATAGAGAATCTGTAAGCATCCAACTCCATATCCTTCATAATCCCCACATCTTCCTAGAATGACAAAAGTTTAAAATTAAATATTGAGGATCTCATTAAACATTGTCCTTTTTTTTTTATTTATTTTTTTTTTTTAATAAAGGCTCCAATTTAATATGTTAACATGTGCCCTTCAAGTATAAAGGGTCAAGAGACAAAGTTATGAGGTTCTAGACCTTATAGCGGTGATATTGATCTATAGCAACGTCTCCGTTACCGCCATCAGCGATTTTTTCTGCAATTATTCAAATACATAATGGTGAAATCCATATCATGCGCAAAGTAGTTTATATGCGTGCGCATTGATGAAGTATATACGTATATTGTACATATCACATGACCAATTGATTATAAGAGAGGTTGGAGTTTACTTGTCCTCACGAAGAAAAGAATGAGGTGCTATTTATACTCCTTTGAAATGAAGTAGCTAAAGTTTTCATATTAATTACCAATTGATTAAATCACAGACCTGGATGTTTGTGGGTGTAGGTATCCCATATGCTTGGTCCTCTTCCATCTTCTTTTACTGCACCTTCGTACTGAAATATACACACATGCATATACGTAAGAGTACTACTACACACGCAAGGAAGATGTCAACATTATAATTCATGCATGGATGCTAACTGCATGTATAAAATACACCAAAAAAATGGTAAATAATCCAGGAGATATATATATACATATATATATATATAATACATATATATACTAACCTGGTAAGCTGCGGAACCTGACCCAAATATGAACCCTGGTTCAAAACTGCTGCGATTGAGAAATTCGCAAAGAACAGGTGGATCCGTATTAGTTGCTTTGCTATTTGTCAATGCAAAGCCAATGAGTAGCAGCACACCAAAGAGTAAAGATCGTGAATATTTCATTGCCATAACTTGGGAGTTTTGATATCGATCGAGATAATTAAGTTATCTCCACCTGGAAGAGTGCATGGGGTTTATATAGAGAAAGGGAGGAAGGGATATGGTGTCTACGTACTAGCTCATGAGAATAGTAAAGGGTTAAAATTTGTCAACAAAATTGGCTTTGAAAGTCCTAGTTTAAAGACCAAGTCAAGGTCTGTAGTTTAAAAGAAAGCACATTTCAGGTGCCCAAAAGTTGCGTGCGTACGTACGTAAAAGAATGGATAATCCTTGCGTTCCACCAATGAGGAATACACATATTCTACAAATTTTGTATCGTGATGGTTTAGTTTCTTAATCTTTATTTGAAGATCATCGAAACAAAAAGAATTATTTAAATATGAGATCGTTTAGTTATTTAAATATATGAACCCAATCAACAGTATTAATACTAAGAAAAAGATTTATAATGAATTATTCATTTTATTGATATATTTGGATAACTAAACTGTCTTCAATTTGAATAGTTCTTTGTATATATGACATTCAAAATTAAGATTAAAAAATTAATAACTTATACTATATATATAAAAATACATTGCTTATACAAAAAAAAGTTATTCCTTGAGTTGAAAAGTAAGATAATGTACACAACTCTTCAATCAATCTCATCGTAATTGGAAATGATCAATCCTTGAGTACCCTTGAGTTTTCCAGCAAAAGAAAACGTTAACTGCATTAGGAAACAAAGAGTCATTTGTCTTCATGTTTATATTATGTCTGTCCAATTGTTGAAGGCACTTTTGAAGTTGAATATGGTAGATTAGCTACATGGAATTGTTCAAATAGTAGATAATTATTTGACCGAACAAAAAAGTAGAAATTTATGAACAAAATTCTTTCCGTATGTACAGAACCGATAAAGATGAAGAATTTAGTCTTGATCTTTTTCTTCTTGTGAGAGTTTTAATTTTCAATTTGTCAACCCAGTGGTTTTGGAAATAACTAGGTTCTCAAGTTGGCTATTTTGCTCCTAAAGATTGTGAAAGGATGCCATTGAGGTGGCTTTTAAGAAGGTTTGGACACCCTTCAAAGTATAGTAGTAACACATTCTTCTTGCTAGTACAAGAATGAGAATAGTAAAGGGTTAAAATTTGTAAACAAAATTGGCTTTGAAAGTCCTAGTTTAAAGACCAAGTCATGGTCTGTAATTTAAAAGAACACACGTTTCTTGTACCCAAAAGTTGTGCATGTAAGTAAAAGAATGGATAATCCTTGCGTTCCACCTATGGGGAATGCACATATTCTTCAAATTTTATATTGTGATCGTTCAGTTTCTTAATCCTTATTTCAAGATCATCTAAACAAAAAGAATTATTTGAGTCTGAGATCGTTTAGTCATTTAAATATATGAACCCAATCGACAGTGTAGACACTAAGTAAAAGATTTATAGCGAACTATTCATTTTATTGATACATTTGGTGACTAAACAGTCTTCAATTTGAATTGTTATTTGCATCTACAATATTCAAATTAAGATTAAGAAATTAATAACTTATACTACAGAAATACATTATTTATAAAAAAAAATTTATTCCTTGTGTTGAAAAGTAAGATAATGTACACAACAGTTTGATCGATCTCATCTTAATTTGAAATGATCAATCCTTGAGTTGCCCTTGAGTTTTCCAGCAAAACAAAATGTTTTCTGCATTTGGAAACAAAGACTCATTTATCTGCTTGTTTATATTATGTCTGTCCAACTGTTGAAGGGCATAACTTTTGAAGTTGAATATGGAGGATTAGCTATAGAGACTTATTCAAACAACAGAAAATTATTTGACCCAACAAAGAAGTAGAAATTTATGACCATAATTCTTTACGTAAGTACATAATCGATAAAGATGAAGAATTTAATCTTGATCTTTTTCTTCTTGTTGGAGTTTTAATATTGAATCCATAAACCCAGTTGTTTTGTGAAATTGTCTTTCCACGCTAATTAAGAAGTTATCGAAATAGCTAGGTTCTCAAATTGGCTATTCTACTCCTAAAGATAGTGAAACGATACCCATTGGGGTGGCTTCTTCTTGGTAGTACAAGAAATTGATTACCAGTTTCAAGAGACTTGTTTGTTATTAGCTTACATCTATTTATTTTGATTTAATATTTTTCATTTATATATATTTTTATAATTCAAAAACACAAAAGTTTGACCCCGCCACCTCAAATTTTTCTATTTTTGTTCTTTATTTGAAATTTTGGGGCTTACATTAAATTTTAATGTGTCTCACAACCTGAAGGAATTGGGAGGGGCATTTCATTTTTGGATATAGAATGAATAGGTTCAGGGGATGAGAGAATTAAGGATACCCATCAAAAAACACAAATCCAATCCACAATGATATGCCAGAAAGTAGAACATTTTTGTTACCCGACCAACACTCAGGGGAAGCAAATACAACAGGTACACTAATTAGTAAGATTAATGATGTAGCAATTAATGCAAAAACAGCCAATTGGAAAGCAATAGTCATGTTTCTATTCCTCCAATCTACCAATAAAAGAATTATACCATTTGATCCCTTTATTAGCCAAAAAATTGTACGCCTTATATACTTCTTTTGGGCAACCCTCTCAACAACTAAGAGATCCATTCGAGGAACAAGGGGAGGATCTGTACTTCAATTGAGATAATGAGAAATCATTTGACCTTTTTAGTTGGAACTTTAGGTGGTTCTCGAAAAAAGATAGCGAAAAAAATTATTCCTAGAGTTGAGACTAAAAGGAATGTATAAACCAATGCTTCCATTGATTCGATTGTTGTTTACAATTATAGCTTTCATACCTGTTTATTTGGGATCATGTCCCGGTTAAATAAAGAACAAGAGTCAAAGAAAAGGCAGTGATTCAAATCAAGATTTATCTGGTAACCGATCTAAAAATCACAAAAAGAAAATAAAAATGAAAAGGAACAAGTAACAAAGCATATTGTATCAGGCTACTTGCCTTCTTCTAGTTGGATCTCAAAGTTTTTGGAATGCTCCAAATTCCACTTGAGCATCTAAATCTCGATCAATACCAGCAAAAACATCTCAAAACAAGGTTCTAGCACCATGCCAAATGGAATTATTTTTTGTCCCATAATCCCCCACTACTATATATATCGTGAAACGTGACATCTGTTTGTATTTTGTTTTTTTTACTCATTCGATTTTTTTTAAACATAACAAAATATAGCGTATCTGTATTTTTTAAAATATAAAATATTCTTCCCTTAAGTATTCCTCAGCTCTTATTTACAGAATTCCGTTTATCCATTTCTTCCTCTTCATGGAAAGATATATCTTTCAGTACAATGGTTATATGACAAGTGGATCTTTTTATAGGATAACCCCGTCCTCGAGCCAAGGGCTTTAATTTTTTCACAGTTGCGTGTTACAGTTAACCCCAGCCACAAGGACCACTCTTGTGCTATAACTAATATAAGTTAAAATTAGGTGGCACAATAAAATCAAAAAAGGGACCGACATTGAATTAAGAAAAATGAGAGTAGAATTGTTATTTTATAGGTTAATAGGTTATTTATCATTGTCGTATTCCCCAAAGTTTATGTTTTGGACTGTTTAAATTGTTCAAGTTAACGTAGCTATGCTCTTGTCAGTTTTGGCTCACAATTTTTGGATTCGAAGGGAACGACGAGATTTACAAAAGTAAATGAGCACAATGGGGATTTGGCAAAGTAATCACGACTAAATAGATAAAATATACATTTAAGAGCTTTAGGAAAATTTGATATTTGTTGTTTGTACCGTACTTCATTGCTCCCGAAACTACCAATCACCGGTCAACTTCATACCTTCAAGGGCCCACTGAAGAGCTCATGTGGAGGCACCCTTGTTGAAGCACGCGAGTTCCTCCCCAATCCAGAGACTCTCACAACATGACACATGTCAACATCAAAATAAAACTCCTAGAGTCCTAGATCAATAGTGGAAGGATCCGAAGACTTTCCTTATCTATAAAAGGAGACCGTTCTCCAACAATTAATTTCTAATGCCATTATTGTACTTAAACTCGTCCTTAGAACTCACTAATAATGATTATGATTAAACCTATGTATTGTGTAAACTTTTCACTATTAATAAGAATTCATCTACCCTCGTGGACGTAACCTAACTTAGGTTAAACCACGTACTTCTAGTGTTTGTTTCCTTACCTCTATCTATTTACATAGTATCCTCACGAGGTGATTGAAGCAACCTTGCGAAGGTCACAAACTTGTCACTTTACGTTGTTCCAAACTTTAATTGATTTTGTGTATCAACATTTGGCATTTTGTGAGGAAACGACATTAATTCCTACTCTCACCAGCTTTCAGACTGGTTTCTATCGTGCATGCACTCTCATTTGATAAGGTATCCTTCTCCAACATGGGGAGTGAAGGAAACTACAACATGCAGAAAAGCACCTCTTGCATGCCTAGCGTGAGGCAGCGAATGAAGGAAAGGATCAAGCCTGCTCTTCGAACTAAAGTTGAAGAGGTTAGAACTCAGAATAAAATAAAAAAATGGCCATAAGGAAAGAAATCCTTGAGGAACAGTATGAGAATTTCTTCGAGATGTTTTGCGAGGCTATACAGACTCAGTCTCATGAGTCATCGCCCTCGTGGCTGCGGATCAACACATAGGTACCCACCAATGCAAAGATTCACATGTCTTTAACACGGGCATTCTTAATGACGAGCGGCCTTATACCCAAGATATTGAACAACAGAAAAACTTCTCTCAACCTAGCTGCTTCAAACCGAAGCAAGACAAGTGGAAGAAGACATCTCCTTGTAAAAGGAATGGAATGATCAAAAGCTGGTTATCGCGATTGTCAAGACCTCTTACAGCATTGTCGAGAAAAACCTATCCACATAGACTCAAGGATCAATAACCCAAGGGTCATCAAAGGAATCATTCACTTACCACAACCAAGGTCAACTACTAACCTAAGGAAGAAACGACAAGACTTAGAGGAACAAAAAGGTGTTTGAGACTCGGGGGACTTCCAACAGGCATTTCCTGGAAGCTAGTATGGTGAATATAAAAAAACCACATACTCTTGACTAAACTTCCCCACTACCAATAAATGATGGAAACTATGAATGAGGGTTCCAATAGTGCCTGATTCAACTAAAGACTGCCTTATCCTGCAGCTTCTCAAGGAAATGAACAGACTAAAGGCCAAACGTCATGCCAAGGTACCTGACTGGAATCAGCCGAGGCCAGGCCCTCTAGCAAGAAGGATTTTTGGCACCCCTTTACAAGGAGAAACAAAATAGAAGCTTGGTTTGCTATCGTAAATTGGGAAGGAAGATCCAATTGAGCATATCCATCTCTTTGAATCCACCATGGCATACCGAGGCATGGTAATGAAGAACGATGTCTCATTTTCCCCTTCATTCTATATGTGGGACCTCTCAATTGGTATTGTCGCCTTCAACCTAATACAATAGATTATTATACTACGCATCTTCTAGGCTGATTGCTTACACTCTGCTGAAGATTTGTACACCATTCATCAGAAGTCAAACTAGTCATTGCATGAATATGCCAGTAGCTTCAGCCACGAGTATTCTTTTTGCACTATAGTAGATTATAAAATAGCACTCAGGGCCTTCACAGTAGGTGTCAACATACACTTTTCCCTTTGGCATGTGTTACAATGTGCCTCGACAACTCGTCATTATTCTCACCCACTTGGTAATGCAAGAACTCACCTTCGTATCAGCAACTAGGTGATGAAAGGTACAACTCATACTCTAATAAATAATTTCTTTCCTTTGGAAAATTACCACACTTTCCATCAACTAGTAATGAAGAAACTCACCTTCGTCCACTAACTAGGTGATGGAAAGTACAACGAGTACTCCACTCTTTTCACTAACCAGGTAATGAAGGGACTCACCTTGTATCACCAACCAGGTGATGAAGGGTACTACCTGTACTCTAATATATAATTTTATCGTTGAACAGTAATGATGGTTTAATAAGCCAACAAAGGCTTCTCTGCATGTGTAATAGTTTGACAAGTCTGAAGCTTTATTAACCTAGAAAGCTACATATCGTATACAAAGGCTAAACTTTTACAAGACTATTTGACATCAAAATGTGAAGCGGTCACTTGCAAAACTCTTCAGCCCTCTTACATCAACTTCAAATATTCCTCTCTTCAACAATGCAAACACTACAAACCCAATGTAGGTTCGGAAGGCAACTATTGGGAGGTCAATAAATTTATATAGCTTCCAAAAGGGTTCAAGCAACATATAGGCTTCAACTATTCAATGGCTTAATTTGCACCATGCAGTATGAAACGTTATTAACATCTCCTTCAACTGTACCAGAAGGTCAAACATTGTAGGTTCGATAAATTAGTTGGGTTCCCATGGATATAGTTCCAAGAAAACTCATTTGTAGGCTTTCTAAAAGCCTCAGGCATTTTCTACTCCAACATTTAGAAGAACTTCGAAGTCGCAAGCTTCGATAAACTACACAGCCACATTGACAACATGCAAGCATTATATATTAGGTTTACTTACCAACGATGGTAAATCAAAACTTCGGTGGGTAATGCACCATAGTGTCCAAGGAAAAATCATATTGTGCCAATTCTGTAACTCTTCAACAATGCGAGAATAACCCAACAAAAAAATTGGTCTCACACTCTTGATCAAGACCGTGTGGCAAAATCAATTTATATGTTTCCTCCGAACCTTCAATTACTACAACATCTGGTTTGCCTCACACACGTGGAAATTTATGTGGTCACTCCTACATTTTCTTGTCTCTAGTTCAAAAAAAATTGGGGGGGGGGGGGGGAGGGAGGCTAAAAATAAAAATTCGACATTAAATAAAAATTAATAGTAGTATAAATAATTATTGATTATTAATTAAGTAATTAATTAATTATGTTATGACATGTGGAGGAGGCCAACAAAGCTTCTACCTTTCAAGCTAAGTGTCCACAGAAAAAAGTTTTAACCACTCAAGTGATGTGCCTAAAGGAAAAAGCTTCTACCACTCAAGTTATGTGCCCAAAGGAAAAAGCTTCAAGCACTCAAGCTATGTGTCCAAAGGAAAAATCTTCAGCCACTCAAGCTACGTGCCCAAAGGGAAAACTTCAACCGTTCACGCCATTTGTCCAAAGGAAAAAGCTTCAACCACTCAAGTTATATACACAAATGAAAAAACTTCAACCAGATTTTCTTTTCTCAACAAAAAAAATAAATTAAAAAAAAAAAGGGATTTGGGCTTAAGAAAAAAAAAAAAAAAAAAAAATATATATATATATATATATATATGTACTTGGGCTACATCCAAAAACAAAGAGGAATTTTTTTTAAAAGTCTTTTTTCTTCAATGACTTGGGAAACATAAGACACTACCTTCAATAATCCTTCTTGATTGGAGATTTGGAGGACACCCATAATATGGTAATACACTTTAGTACTCGAAAGTTTCTTGAGTACTCAGTAACTTGGGTTTTCCAAGTCCCTAACCGAGAAGTTTTCCTTACTCAAGAACTTGGGGGAGCATTGTTTGTTTCATACTTCACCACCCCCAAAACTACTAAGCACCGGTCAACTTCATATTTTCAAGGACCCATTGAAGAGTTCATGTGGAGGCACCCTTGCCGAAGCACACGAGTTTCTCAGCAATCAAGAGACCAATCACAACACCACACAGATCAACATAAAAATAAAACTCCTAGAGTCCCACATCAATCGCGACGGGAGCCGAAGACTCTCATCAACTATACAAGGAGACTGTTCACGTACAATTAATTCCTAATGTCATTATTGTGCTTAAACTTGTGATTAGAACTCACTAACGATGATTATGCTTAAACTTATGTCTTGTGTAAAATCTTCACTATTAATGAGGACTCCTCAACCCTCGTGGACGTAACCCAATTTAAGGTGAACCACGTACATCTTGTGTTGCTTCCCTACCAATATCTCTTTACATATTATCCTCGCCTAGTGACCAGAGCAACCTTGCGAAGGTTACAAACTTAACACTTTACATCGTTCCAAATTCTCATTGATTTTGTGCATCAACATTTGTAAATAGTTTCTTGCAAGCAATTGAGCCCGCAGATGCCATGAGTTTTGAAACTGTATTAAACAGGTGGAACATATTAAAATCTAATAGCATCTTTATGTTTAACTAGGAATAAAAAATAGATATTTGTAGTATATAGCACAAGTTTTAAAACTCTTTAACTCTTCTTTCTAAGTAAATTTGGCAAATACATACAATCCAATCTTCGACCATTTCAAGCTTATACTTTTTCTTTTCTTCTACCAAATTTGTCATGTCACCCAAGGTCATATGCAAAGTCAGCTAATTGCAAACATTTGAGTTAAGTTGTGCAAAAAGTTGAGTTCGCTTTAATTGAAAAAATAATCACCAATACAATTAGGCAAGAAGGGGAAAAAGATAATCATGAGGAGCTGGAAATATTTTGACTTCAACAAGACGATATTGACCAGGTTTTACTTACGTACCTGCAAGCTCCAAGTTGTGGTATCAACTCCGAAAAAAAAAAAAGATCGTCCCAAACAACAGTAGAGAAATATTTTAGTCCATGTTAAACTTTTATTTGTGGCCTTGCTTATTATTGTGCCATGTCGAGGCAAGTTTCTTTACAACAGGACCAATAAAAATGATAACTTATTACAATGTGGTATTTATAGTTGAACTCAAACTGGGACCATAACAGTTTATGACTATAAATAGGGTAAATTACACTTTACCACCTCAGGTCGGGGGTCCATTACAATCGTGTACCACATCTTCAAAACGTTTCACTTTCATACCTCACCTACTATTTTATTTCAATATAGTACCTCCGTTACATTTTTCATCCATTGATTCGTTAAGAGCTGACATAGCTTCCACAGTTGTGCCACGTGGCTACCAAATTTGTGCCACATGGAAAATTTATTTTTATTCATTTAAAAATAATTAATTAAAGAAAAGTTATTAAAAAAAAAAAAAAACCCATAACCCATCTTCTTCCCCAAGACACCCCATTCCCTGCAACATAAAACCCTTATCCCACCCCACCCCCACCTCTTCCACAACCCACCCCCCCCCCCCACCCCACCCCATCCCTACCTCATCCAATTGCCACCTCATCCGCAACCCCCCACCCTGTTCCACTGCAACCCTCCCCACCGAGACACACAGAGGTGCGCCTACGGAAGCGAGAGTTGTAGAAGACACACAGAGGTACCCCTACGAAGACATGGAGAAGAAGACGGGTTGGGTCTTGTAGCTACTTTCTCCTTCTCAGTCCACTTCCCTTCTTTCTCTCTCTTCTATCTCTCTTCTTTCTCCCTCTAGAATTCCCTTTACTTTGCCCTTCCCAAAACTTTCACTCCCTCACTTCGTCTTAGGAATTCAATTCCCCCTTTTGATTTTGGGGTTTGGGGTGGGTTGAGGGGTTGCGGGGGAGGTGGGGGTTGGGTAGGGTAGGGTGGGGGGGAGGTGGGTGTGGGGTGGGGTGGGATGGGGTGGGGTGGGGTGGGGTGGGGCGGGGAGGGGGGTGTAGCGGGGGAGGTAGGAGTGAGGTGGGATGGGCGATTTAGGTTGAAGGGAAGAAGGGGTCTTAGGGAAGAACATGAGTTATGGTTTTTTTTTTCTTTTTTTTTTTTAATTTTTTTTAACTTTTCTTTAATTAATTCTTTTTAAATGAATGAAAAATTATTTTTTTTGCCACATGGAACAAATTTGGCAGCAATATGGCACAAATGTGGCAGCCACGTCAGCTCTTAACGGATCAATGGATGAAAAATGTAACGGAGATACTATATTGAAATAAAATAGTAGGTGAGATATGAAAGTGAAATGTTGTGAAGATGTTGTATGCGATTGTAATAGACCCCAAACCTAAGGTGTTAAAGTGTAATTTACCCCTATAAATAAGTTATTCCTTTATAGAGAGAGGTTTTATTGTAGCATTCACAGCTCTTATAGCTTTTTATTGAATTATTGAATCTCAAAGAATACTTACATTATTGAAAGGAAACACAAATGCAAAAGGAATTGAAATACAAATACATAAATAGCAAAATTATCCACTTAAATGTTTATAATGAACATTAACTTTCTTTTAATTTCTTCAATTCTTCTTAAGCAAATTTTTGAACCAGTGTGCTGAGAGTTTTGGGTGCCTTTTCAGCCCATCATTATAATCCATGTAGTTTAATCCAAATCGGACGGTGTATCCAGAAGCCCATTCAAAGTCGTCCAACAATGTCCATGGAAAGTATCCCTTCACCTTCGCGCCATTTCTGCACACATATACACAAATGTTCAAATGGATTAGGTCAATATAATGATTAAATGACCATAACTTAAGAAGGCTAGGAAGCATATAGCCTTAATTAATTTGTTAATAACTACTTACTTGATCGCCGCTTGAAGGTAACACAGGTGACGGTAATGGTAGTCAATTCTACTGGTATCATGAAGAGCCTCGTTAAGTGATAGTTTTGGATTATTCAACTCTGATACACCTACATACATATTATTGCACAAAAAATTAAATTTATTTTTTTCCTCCAAAAATATAAAAAAACGTGTAGTTTGATTTTACACCATTATAAATAGGTGAAACTTTTGCAAATAATTAAGGCTTAAAAGGGTGTATTACATACCATTCTCAGTAATATAAATGAGTGGATCATTATATTTTTCCTTTGTGTAGAGCACAAGATCGTGAATTCCTTTTGGATATACATATAACCAATCTGAAGCAGCCTGCAACACCGTTTCAAGATAATACGTAAATGTTGGGGAAAAAAACTAATCCTCCAAATGCAAATAGCTCAAAATGATAAATTTGATGTATACCTGTGGACCAATAAGTACTCCATTAAGCTCAGCTGACACAATATTTACAAACATTAGAATACAATTGGTGTAAATATTAGAATATAATTAACATAATTCAGAAGTTAAACTTGGTCAAGAAGAACAAAGAACTTAAGCTATTCAAAGTAAGTTTCCCCTGGCACTCACTCGTAAGATCAGCTTGAGGATCTGTTACATAGCTTGCCGGTTGTGAATTGTTCTTAGGTGTACTAGTTGCGTATCTAGCAGTATAATAATTTATTCCAAGAAAATCAAGCGATCCGTTTAGCAACTTGGATTGTTCTTTTGTGAATTTTGGCAATCTTTTTCCAACAATTGATCGCATGGTGTGTGGATAGTCACCAGTTGTTAATGGGTCCAAAAACCTACAAAACATGACAATTCCAAATATAAGCTGAATTATAGCATTATATAAAAAGAGTACTGCTAGCTAGGTAGTGTCAATGTTACAAGTCATAAGTAAACATGTAATTGGGTTTATATATAATTTAATAAGATACTTGCCATCCAAACATAAAATCCAAAGATCGTAAGGCAGCATCTTTGTCTTGCTTTGACTCCGAAGCAGCCTCAAACCAATGGGACACCAACGTTATTCCTATCAAGCCTTTCTGAGATGCCTACGCAAAAATATGAATTTTGGTTGAATAAATAGGGGTTATAGAAAAAGATACAACCTTTAGATTATCTTACTACCGAGAGTATTCCCTCTTGTATGTCAACTCAATAATAAGGATTAATATAGAATTCTCAATTAAGTGTCAATAATTTGACCCAAAAAAAAAAAAGAAAAAAAAAACAGTTATTGAACCTGATATCTGTTCTTGTACAATTCTACAGCTGCTCCATGAGCAAGAAGAAGGTGGTGTGCCACCAAGTATGGTTCAATGGATGAATCTCCACCGGTGCAGTTTAGGTTTTGCCAAGAAGAGCAGCGTCCCGGTGCGTAACTCCCAAGAGCATAACCCATATTACAAAAAGTATGTGGCTCATTTAAAGTGAACCAGTGCTTGACTCGATCACCAAATTCTTTATAACAAAGTTCTGTATAGTCTTTAAAATGATCTCTGTAGATACAAATTTATGTTACATATATCAGTATGTATTTTATCAAATTATCAATGAGGAAATAAATTTTGTTCACTTACACAATACGAGGGCTTAAGAAACCACCATATTCATCTTCTAAAGCTTGGGGAACATCCCAATGAAAGAGTGTTACAAACGGCTTTAAACCTATAATACATGATCACTAAAATCAAATTAAAAGTCTGATAGAATGATGTTCTAAAAAATCATGTAATAATTGTTTAAGGTAGGATGATTAACCATTGCGTAGGAGTTCATTGATGAGATTGTTGTAATAATCAATTCCTTTCATGTTAACGCCACCACTTAACGTTCCATCTAATTAGAACAAAAATAACAAGAAAAAAAAAAAGGGTTACACAGTAGATAACTCAATCACATTACTTTAGTTAAAAGTATATAAAAAGAATAATTTTCTTGTAGGAAAAATAATTCTTATGCACAATATTGACATTGGTCCCAACGAAATATGAGGATGTGGACCAACTTACTTGGTAATAATCTGGACCATGAAATAGAGAATCTGTAAGCATCCAACTCCATATCCTTCATAATGCCCACATCTTCCTAGAATGACAAAAGTTTAAATATTGAGGATCTCATTAAACATTGTACTTTTTTTTTTTTTTATAAAGGCTCCAATTTAATATGTTAACATGTGCCCTTCAAGTATAAAGGGTCAAGAGACAGAGTTAACAGGTTCTAGACCTTATAGCGGTGATATTGATCTATAGCAACGTCTCCGTTACTGCCATCAGCGATTTTTTCTGCAGTTATTCAAAAACATAATGGTGAAATCCATATCATGTGCAAAGTACTTTTTATACAAAGTATATACGTATATTGTACATATCACATGACCATGTACTATTGGTCTCCCAACAAAGTGCATGGTTCTTAGAGAGGTTGGAGTTTACTTGTCCTCACGAAGAAAAGAATGAGGTGCTATTTATACTCCTTTGAAATGATGTAGCTCAAGTTTTCATATTAATTACCAATTGATTAAATCACAGACCTGGATGTTTGTGGGTGTAGGTATCCCATATGCTTGGTCCTCTTCCATCTTCTTTTACTGCACCTTCATACTGAAATATATAGACATCCATATACGTAAGAGTACTACTACACACGCAAGGAAGATGTCAACATTATAATTCATGCATGGATGCTAACTGCATGTATAAAGTTCACCAAAAATATGGTAAATAATCTAGAAGATATATATATATATATATATATATATATATAATACATATATATACTAACCTGGTAAGATGCGGAACCTGAGCCAAATATGAACCCTGGTTCAAAACTGCTGCGATTGAGAAATTCGCAAAGAACAGGTGGATCCGTATTAGTTCCTTTGCTATTTGTCAATGCAAAGCCAATGAGTAGCAGCACACGAAAGAGCAAAGATCGTGAATATTTCATTGCCATGACTTGGGAGTTTTGATATCGATCGAGATAATTAAGTTATCTCCTCCCGGGAGATTGCATGGGGTTTATATAGAGAAAGGGAGGAAGGGATATGGTGTCTACGTACTAGCTCATGAGAATAGTAAAGGGTTAAAATTTGTCAACAAAATTGGCTTTGAAAGTCCTAGTTTAAAGACCAAGTCAAGGTCTGTAGTTTAAAAGAAAGCACATTTCAGGTGCCCAAAAGTTGCATGCGTACGTACGTAAAAGAATGGATAATCCTTGCGTTCCACCAATGAGGAATACACATATTCTACAAATTTTGTATTGTGATGGTTCAGTTTCTTAATCTTTATTTGAAGATCATCGAAACAAAAAGAACTATTTGAATATGAGATCGTTTAGTCATTTAAATATATGAACTCAATCAACAGTATTAATACTAAGTAAAAGATTTATAATGAATTATTCATTTTATTGATATATTTGGATAACTAAACTGTCTTCAATTTGAATAGTTCTTTGTATATATGACATTCAAAATTAAGATTAAAAAATTAATAACTTGTACTATATATATATATATATATATATATATATATAAATACATTATTTATACAAAAAAAGTTATTCCTTGAGTTGAAAAGTAAGATAATGTACACAACTGTTCGATCAATCTCATCTTAATTTGAAATGATCAATCCTTGAGTTACCCTTGAGTTTTCCAGCAAAAGAAAACGTTGACTACATTAGGAAACAAAGAGTCATTTATCTTCATGTTTATATTATGTCTGTCCAACTGTTGAAGGCATAACTTTTGAAGTTGAATATGGTAGATTAGCTACAGAGAATTGTTCAAACAGTAGATAGTTATTTGACTGAACAAAAAAGTAGAAATTTATGAACAAAATTCTTTACGTATGTACAGACCCGATAAAGATGAAGAATTTAGTCTTGATCTTTTTCTTCTTGTGAGAGTTTTAATATTGAAGTCAACCCAGTGGTTTTGGAAATAACTAGGTTCTCAAGTTGGCTATTTTGCTCCTAAAGATTGTGAAAGGATAACATTGAGGTGGCTTTTAAGAAGGTTTGGACACCCTTCAAAGTATAGTAGTAACACATTCTTCTTGCAAGTACAAGAATGAGAATAGTAAAGGGTTAAAATTTGTAAACAAAATTGGCTTTGAAAGTCCTAGTTTAAAGACCAAGTCATAACTTTTGAAGTTGAATATGGAGGATTGGCTATAGAGACTTATTCAAACAATAGAAAATTATTTGACCCAACAAAAAAGTAGAAATTTATGACCAGAATTCTTTACGTAAGTACATAATCGATAAAGATGAAGAATTTAATCTTGATCATTTTCTTCTTGTTAGAGTTTTAATATTGAATCCATAAACCCAGTGGTTTTGTGAAATTGTCTTTCCACGCTAATTAAGAAGTCATCGAAATAGCTAGGTTCTCAAATTGGCTATTCTCCTCCTAAACATTGTGAAACAATACACATTGGGGTGGCTTCTTCTTGGTAGTACAAGAAATTGATTAGCAGTTTCAAGAGACTCGTTTTTAATTAGTTTACATCTATTTATTTTGATTTAATATTTTTCGTTTATATATATTTTTATAATTCAAAAACACAAAAGTTTGACCCCCCCTTCTCAAATTTTTCTAATTTTTCTAATTTTTTGTCTTTAATTTTCTAATTTTTCTAATTTTTTTTTCGAAAAAGCACAAAAGCAACAAGTGACAAAGCATATTGTATGAGACTACTTGTCTTATTGTAGCTGGATCTCAAAGTTTTTGGAGTGCTCCAAATTCCACTTGAGCATCTAAATCTGGATCAATACTAGCAAAAACATATTGAAACAAGGTTCTAGCACCATGCCAAATGGAATTAGTTTTTGTCCCATAATCCCCCACTACTATATATCGTGAAACGTGACATCTGTTTGTATTTTTTTTTTTACTCATTCGATTTTTTTTATGCATAACAAAATATAGTGTAACTGTATTTTTTAAAATATAAAATATTCTTCCTTCTAGTGTTCCTCATCTCTAATTTATAGAATTCCTTTTATCCATTTCTTCCTCTTCGTCGAATGATATATCTTTCAATACAATAGTTGTATGACAAGTGGATCTTTTTATAGGATAACCCCGTCCAAGAGCCAGGGGCTTTAATTTTTTCACAGTTGCATGTTATAGTTAACCCCAGCCACAAGGACCACTCTTGTGTTATAACTAATATAAGTTAAAATTAGGTGACGCAATAAAATTAAAGAAGGGACCGACATTGAATTAAGAAAAATCACAGAAGAATTGTTATTTTATAGGTTAATAGGTTATTTATCATTGTCATATTCCCCAAAGTTTATGTTTTGGACTGTTTAAATTGTTCGAGTTAACGTGGCTATGTTATTGTCATTTTTGGCTCATAATGTATGGATTCGAAGGGAACAACGAGATTTACAAAAGTAAATGAGCACAACGAGGATTCGGCAAAGTAATCACGTCTAAATAGATAAAATATACATTTAAGAGCTTTAGGAAAATTTGATATTTGTTGTTTGTACCGTACTTCATTACTCCCGAAACTACCAATCACCGGTCAACTCCTTACCTTCAAAGGCCCATTGAAGAGCTCATATGGAGGCACCCTTACTGAAGCACACGAGTTCCTCCCCAATCATGAGACTAATCACAACACGACACATGTCAACATCAAAATAAAGATTCAACCTTTAGATTATCTTACTACCAAGAGTATTCCCTCTTGTATTACAACTCAATAATAAGGATTAAGAAACCACCATATTCATCTTCTAAAGCTTGGGGAACATCCCAATGAAAGAGTGTTGCAAATGGCTTTAAACCTGTAATACATGATCAGTAAAATCAAATTAAAAGTCTGATAGAATGATGTTCTAAAAAATCATGTAATAATTGTTTAAGGTAGGATAATTAACCATTGCGTAGGAGTTCATTGATGAGATTGTTGTAATAATCAATTCCTTTCATGTTAACGCCACCACTTAACGTTCCATCTAATTAGAACAAAAATAGCAAGAAAAAAAAAAAGGGTCCCCCAGTAGATAACTCAATCACATTACTTTAGTTAAAAGTATACAAAGAGAATAATACTTGGTAATAATCTGGACCACGAAATAGAGAATCTGTAAGCATCCAACTCCATATCCTTCATAATCCCCACATCTTCCTAGAATGACAAAAGTTTAAAATTAAATATTGAGGATCTCATTAAACATTGTCCTTTTTTTTTTTTTCTTTTTTTATAAAGGCTCCAATTTAATATGTTAAACATGTGTCCTTCAAGTATAAAGGGTCAAGAGACACAGTTATGAGGTTCTAGACCTTATAGCGGTGATATTGATTTATAGCAACGTCTCCGTTACCGCCATCAGCGATTTTTTCTGCGGTTATTCAAAAACATAATGGTGAAATCCATATCATGTGCAAAGTACTTTATATGCGTGCACATTGATGAAGTATATACATATATTGTACATATCACATGACCACGTACTATTGGTCTCCCAACAAAGTGCATGGTTATTAGAGAGGTTGGAGTTTACTTGTGCTCACGAAGAAAAGAATGAGGTGCTATTTATACTCCTTTGAAATGAAGCAGCTAAAGTTTTCATGTTAATTACCAATTGATTAAATCACAGACCTGGATGTTTGTGGGTGTAGGTATCCCATATGCTTGGTCCTCTTCCATCTTCTTTTACTGCCCCTTCATACTGAAATATACACACATGCATATACGTAAGAGTACTACTACACACGCAAGGAAGATGTCAACATTATAATTCATGCATGGATGCTAACTGCATGTATAAAATACATTTCAGGTGCCCAAAAGGTGCGTGCGTACGTACGTAAAAGAATGGATAATCCTTGCGTTCCACCAATGAGGAATACACATATTCTACAAATTTTGTATCGTGATGGTTTAGTTTCTTAATCTTTATTTGAAGATCATCAAAACAAAAAGAATTATTTGAATATGAGATCGTTTAGTCATTTAAATATACGAACCCAATCAGCAGTATTAATACTAAGTAAAAGATTTATAATGAATTATTCATTTTATTGACATATTTGGATAACTAAACTGTCTTCAATTTGAATAGTTCTTTGTATATATGATATTCAAATTAAGATTAAAAAGTTAATAACTTATACTATACATATAAAAATACATTATTTATACAATAAAAATTATTCCTTGAGTTGAAAAGTAAGATAATGTACACAACTGTTCGATCAATCTCATCTTAATTTGAAATGATCAATCCATGAGTTACCCTTGAGTTTTCCAGCAAAAGAAAACGTTAACTGCATTAGGAAACAAAGAGTCATTTATCTTCTTATTTATATTATGTCTGTCCAACTATTGAAGGCATAACTTTTGAAGTTGAATACGGTAGATTAGCTACCGAGTATTGTTCAAACAGTAGATAATTATTTGACCGAACAAAAAAGTAGAAATTTATGAACAAAATTCTTTACGTAAGTACGTAACCGATAAAGATGAAGAATTTAGTCTTGATCTTTTTCTTCTTGTGAGAGTTTTAATATTGAATTTGTAAACCCAGTGGTTTTGGAAATAACTAGGTAACGACATGATTACAAAAGTAAATGAGCACAATGGGGATTTGGCAAAGTAATCACGCCTAAGTTGATAAAATATACATTTAAGAGCCTGACTAGAATCAGCCGAGGCCAGGCCCTCTAGCAAGTAGGATTTTTGGCACCCCTTTACAAGGAGAAACAAAACAGAAGCTTGGTTTGCTTTCATAAATTGGGAGGGAAGATCCAATTGAAAATATCCATCTCTTTGAATCCACCATGGCATACCGAGGCATAGTAATGAAGAACAATGTCTTATTTTCCCTTTCATTCTATCTGTGGGACCTCTCAATTGGTATTGTCATCTTCAACCTGATACAATAGATTATTATGCTGCGCTTAAGAGACTTTTTGTGGTGCAACGCATCTTCTAGGCTTATTGCTTACACTCCACTATAGATTTGTACACCATTCATCAGAAGTCAAACTAGTCATTGCGTGAACATGCCAGTAGCTTCAGCCACGAGTATTCATTTTGCGATGTGGTAGATTATAAAATAGCACTCAGGGCCTTCACAGTAGGTGTCAACATATGCTTTTTCCCTTTGGCATGTGTTGCAATGTGCCTCGACAACTTGTCATTATTCTCACCCACTTCGTAATGCAAGAACTCACCTTTGTATCGGCAACTAGGTGATGAAAGGTACAACTCATACTCTAATAAATAATTTCTTTCCTTTGGAAAATTACCATGCTTTCCACCAACTAGGTAATGAAGGATCTCACTCTCGTCCACTAACTAGGTGATGGAAAGTACAACGAGTACTCCACTTTTTTCACTAACCAGGTAATGAAGGGACTCACCTTGTATCACCAGCTAGGTGATGAAAGGTACTACCCGTACTCTAATATATAATTTTATCGTTCAACAGTAACGATGCTTTAATAAACCAACAAAGGCTTCTCTGCATTTGTAATACTTTGACAAGTCTGAAGCTTTATTAACCTAGAAAGCTACATATCGTATACAAAGGCTAAACTTTTACAAGACTATTTGACATCGAAATGTGAAGCGGTCACTTGCAAAACTCTTCAGTCCTCTTACATCTACTTCAACTATTTCTCTCTTCAACAATGCAAACACTACAACCCCAATATGGGTTCGAAAGGCAACTATTGGGAGGTCAATAAATTTATATAGCTTCCAAAAGGGTTCAAGTAACACGTAGGCTTCAACTCTTCAATGGCTTAATTTGCACCATGCAGTATGGAACGCTATTAACATCTCCTTCAACTGCACCAGAAGGTCAAACATTGTAGCTTCAATAAACTAGTTGGGTTCCCATGGATATAGTTCGAAGGAAACTCATTTGTAGGCTTTCTAAAAGCCTCAGGCATTTTCTACTCCAACATTTAGAAGAACTTCCGCCATTCAAGTTACGTGCCCAAAGGGAAAAACTTCAACCATTCACGCCATTTGTCCAAAGGAAAAAGCTTCAACCACTCAAGTTATATACACAAATGAAAAAACTTCAACTAGATTTTCTTTTCTCAACAAAAAAAAAATTAAAAAGAAAAAAAAAAGGATTTGGGCTTAAGAAAAAAAATATTTATGTACTTGGGCTACATCCAAAAAAAAAAGGAAAATTTTTTTAAAGTCTTTTTTCTTCAATGACTCGGGAAACATAAGACACCACCTTCGGTAATCCTTCTTCATTGGAGATTTGGGGGACACCCATTATATGGTAATACACTTTAGTACTCGAAAGTTTCGTGAGTACTCTGCAACTTGGGTTTTGCAAGTCCTTAATCGAGAAGCTTTCCTTACTTAGGAACTTGGGGGAGCATTGTTTGTTTCATACTTCACCACCCCCAAAACTACTAAGCACCGGTCAACTTCACACCTTCAAGGACCCATTGAAGAGTTCATGTGGAGGCACCCTTGCCGAAGCACACAAGTTTCTCACCAATCAAAAGACCAATCACAACACCATAGAGATCAACATAAAAATAAAACTCCTAGAGTCCCACATCAATCGCGACGGGAGCTGAAGACTCTCATCAATTATACAAGGAGACCATTCACGTATAATTAATTCCCAATGTCATTATTGTGCTTAAACTTGTGTAAAATCTTCACTATTAATGAGGACTCCTCAACCCTCGTGGACGTAACCCAATTTAAGGTGAACCACGTACATCTTGTGTTGCTTCCCTACCTATATCTCTTTACATATTATCCTCGCCTAGTGACGAGAGCAACCTTGCGAAGGTTACAAACTTGACACTTTACATCGTTCCAAAGTCTCATTGATTTTGTGCATCAACATTTGTAAATAGTTTCTTACAAGCAATTGAGCCCGCAGATGCCACGAGTTTTGAAACAGGTGGAACATATTAAAATCTAATAGCATCTTTATGTTTAACTAGGAATAAAAAATAGATATTTGTAGTATATAGCACAAGTTTTAAAACTCGTTAACTCTTCTTTCTAAGTAATTTTAGCAAATACATACAATCCAATCTTCGACCGATTCAAGCTTATACATTTTCTTTTCTTCTATCAAATTTGTCACGTCACACAAGGTCATATGCAATGTCAGCAAATTGCAAACATTTGAGTTAAGTTGTGCAAAAAGTTGAGTTCGCTTTAATTGAAAAAATAATCACCAATACAATTAGGCAAGAAGGGGAAAAAGATAATCATGAAAAGCTGAAAATATTTTCACTTCAACAAGAAGATATTGTCCAGGTTTTACTTATGTACCTGCAAGCTCCATGTTGTGGTATCAACTCCAAAAAAAAAAAAAAAAAGATCGTCCCAAACATTAGTAGAGAAATATTTTAGTCCATGTTAAACTTTTATTTGTGGCCTTGCTTATTATTGTACTTATTAACAATTACTACCATGTCGAGGCGAGTTTCTTTACAATAGGACCAATAAAAATAATAACTTATTACAATGTGGTATTTATAGTTGAACCCAAACTGGGACCATAACTGTTTATGACTATAAATAGGGTAAATTACACTTTACCACCTCAGGTTGGGGGTCTATTACAATCGCATACCACATCTTCAAAACATTTTACTTTCATACCTCCCCTACTATTTTATTTCAATATAGTACCTACGTTACATTTTTCATCCATTGATTTGTTAAGAGCTGACGTGGCTTCCACAGTTATGCCATATGGCTACCAAATTTGTGCCCCATGGAAGATTTATTTTTATTCATTTAAAAATAATTAATTAAAAAAAGTTATTTAAAAAAATAAAAAATCCATAACCCATCTTCTTCCCCAAGACACCCCATTCCCTGCAACCTAAAACCTCTATCCCACCCCACCCCCACCTCCTCCACAATCCCCCCACCCCACCCCATCCCTACCTCATCCAATCGCCACCTCATCCACAACCCCCCACCCCGTTCCACTGCAATCCACCCCACCGAGACACACAGAGGTGCCCCTACGGAAGCGAGAGTTGCAGAAGACACACAAAGGTGCCCCTACGGAGACAAGGAGAAGAAGACAGGTTGGGTCTTGTAGCTACTTTCTCCTTGTCAGTCCACTTCCCTTCTCTCTCTCTTTCTCTCTCTCTCTTCTATCTCTCTTCTTTCTCCCTCTAGAATTCACTTTACTTTGCCCTTCCCAAAACCCTCACTCCCTCACTTCGCCTCAAGAATTCAATTCCCCATTTTGATTTCGGGGTTTTGGGTTGAACAACTGGGTTTTTTGGGGTTTGGGGGTGCCGGGGGGGGGGGGGGGGGTTGTGCGAGGGAAGTTAAGGTGTGGTGGGATGGGCGGTTTAGATTGCGAGGAAGAGGGGGGTATTGGGGAAGAACATGAGTTATGGGTTTTTTTTTTTTTTTTTTTTTTTTTTTTTTTTTTTAACTTTTCTTTATTCAATTCTTTTTAAATGAATGAAAAATTATTTTTTTGCCACGTGCAACAAAGTTGGTAGCTACGTGGCACAACTGTGGTAACCATGTTAGTTCTTAACGGATCAATAGATGGAAAATGTAACGGATGTACTATATTGAAATAAAATAGTAGGTAAGGTATGAAAGTGAAATGTTGTGAAGATGTTGTATGCGATTGTAACAGACCCCAAGCTTGAGGTGGTAAAGTGTAATTTACCCCTATAAATAAGTTATTCGTTTATAGGGAGAGGTTTTAATGTAGCATTCACAACTTTTATAGCTTTTTATTGAATTATTGAATCTCAAAGAATACTTACATTATTGAAAGGAAACACAAATGCAGAAGGAATTGAAATACAAATACATAAACAGCAAAATTATCCACTTAAATGTTTATAACGAACAATAGGATATAACTACTACTTCTAGAGTGTGCAAAGCAACATCAATATATGGAGTGGTTGAAACTTGAAAAAACTTCTACCTTTCAAGCTAAGTGTCCACAGAAAAAAGTTTTAACTACTTAAGTGATGTGCCTAAAGGAAAAAGCTTCAACCACTCAAGTTATGTGCCCAAAGGAAAAAGCTTCAACCACTCAAGCTCTATGTCCAAAGGAAAAAGCTTCAGCCACTCAAGCTACGTGCCCAAAGGGAAAAACTTCAACCATTCACGCCATTTGTCCAAAGGAAAAAGCTTCAACCACTCAAGTTATATACACAAATGAAAAAACTTCAACCAAATTTTCTTTTCTCAACAAAAAAATAAAAAAGGATTTGGGCTTAAGAAAAAAAAAATAAATGTACGTGGGCTACATCCAAAAAAAAAAGTGGAAATTTTTTTTTAAAGTCTTTTTTCTTCAATGATTCGGGAAACATAAGACACCTCCTTCGATAATCCTTCTTGATTGGAGATTTGCGAGACACCTATTATATGGTAATACATTTTAGTACTCGAAAGTTTCATGAGTACTTAGCAACTTGGGTTTTGCAAGTCCCTAACCGAGAAGCCTCCCTTACTCAGGAACTTAGTGGAGCATTGTTTGTTTCATACTTCACCACCCCCAAAACTCAGGAACTTGGGGGAATAGTGTTTGTTCCATATTCACCAACCCTAAAACTACTAAGCACCAGTCAACTTCATACCTTCAACGACCCACTGAAGAGTTCATGTGCAGGCACCCTTGCCGAGGCACACGAGTTTCTCACCAATCAAGAGACCAATTACAACACCACACAGACCAACATAAAAATAAAACTCCTAGAGTCCCACATCAATCGCGACGAGAGCCGAAGACTCTCATCAACTATACAACGAGACCGTTCACGTACAATTAATTCCTAATATCGTTATTGTGCTTAAACTTGTGATTAGAACTCACTAATGATGATTATTCTTAAACTTATGTCTTGTGTAAAATCTTCACTATTAATGAGGACTCCTCAACCCTCATGGACGTAACCCAATTTAAGGTGAATCACGTACATCTTGTGTTGCTTCCCTACCTATATCTCTTTACATATTATCCTCACCTGATGACCAGAGCAACCCTGTGAAGGTTACAAACTTGACACTTTACGTCATTCCAAAGTCTCATTGATTTTGTGCATCAACATTTGTAAATAGTTTCTTACAAGCAATTGAGCCCGCAGATGCCGTGAGTTTTGAAACTGTATTAAACAGGTGGAACATATTAAAATCTAATAGCATCTTTATGTTTAACTAGGAATAAAAAATAGATATTTGTAGTATATAGCACAAGTTTTAAAATTCTTTAACTCTTCTTTCTAAGTAAATTTGGAAAATACATACAATCCAATCTTCGACCAATTCAAGCTTATACTTTTTCTTTTCTTCTATCAAATTTGTCGTGGCACCCAAGGTCATATGCAAAGTCAGCTAATTGAAAACATTTATGTTAAGTTGTGGGAAAAATTGAGTTCGCTTTAATTGAAAAAATAATCACCAATACAATTAGGCAAGAAGGGGAAAAAGATAATCATGAGGAGCTGGAAATATTTTTACTTCAACAATAAGATATTGACCAGGTTTTACCTACGTACCTGCAAGCTCCAAGTTGTGGTATCAACTCCAAAAAAAAACAAAGATTGTCCCAAACAATAGTTGATAAATATTTAGTCTATCTTAAACTTTTATTTGTGGCCTTGCGTATTATTGTACTTATTAACAATTACAACCATGTCAAGGCGAGTTTCTTTACAACAGGAGCAATAAAAATGATAACTTATTACAATGTAGTATTTATAGTTGAACCTAAACTGGGACCATAACTGTTTATGACTATAAATAGGGTAAATTACACTTTACCACCTCAGGTTGGGGGTCTATTACAATCACACACCACATCTTCAAAATATTTCACTTTCATACCTCACCTACTATTTTATTTCAATATAGTACCTTCGTTACATTTTTCATCCATTGATTCGTTAAGAGCTGACGTGGCTGCCACAGTTGTCCCACGTGGCTACCAAATTTGTGCAACATGGAAAATTTATTTTTATTCATTTAAAAATAATTAATTAAAGAAAAGTAATTAAAAAAAAAAACCCATAGCCCATCTTCTTCCCCCAAGACACCCCATTCCCTGCAACCTAAAACCCCTATCCCACCCCACCCCTACCTCCTCCGCAACCCCCCCACCCCACCCCATCCCTACCTTATCCAGTCGCCACCTCACCCGCAACCCCCCACCCCGTTCCACCACAATCCACCCCACCGAGACACACAGAGGTTCCCCTACGGAAGCGAGAGTTGCAGAAGACACATAGAGGTGCCCCTACGGAGACAAGGAGAAGAAGATGGGTTGGATCTTATAGCTACTTTCTCCTTCTCATCCCACTTCCCTTCTCTTTCTCTCTCCCCCTCCCTCTCTTCTGTCTCTCTTCTTTCTCCCTTTAGAATTCCCTTTACTTTGCCCTTCCTAAAACCCCTACTCTCTCACTTCGTCTCAGGAATTCAATTCCCCTTTTTGATTTCGGGGTTTTGGGTTCAACAACTGGGTTTTTTGGGGTTTGGGGTGGGGTGGGGCGTTGCAGCGGAGGTAGGGGTGGGGTGGGGAGGGTTGCAGGGGAGCTGCGGATAGGACCGTAGGGGGGGTTTGCGGGGGAAGTGGGGAGGGGTGGGGTTGGGGGGGGGTGGTTGGGGGAGAGGTGGTGGTGGGGTGGGATGGGGGGCTTAAGTTGCAAGGAAGAGAGGGGTCTTGGGGAAGAACATGGGTTATGGGTTTTTTTTTTCTTTTTTCTTTTTTTTTTTTTAACTTTTCATCAATTAATTCTTTTTAAATGAATAAAAAATTATTTTTTTTGTTACGTGGAACAAATTTGGCAACTACGTGGCACAACTGTGGCAGCCACGTCAGCTTTTAACGAATTAATGGATGGAAAATGTAACGGAGGAACTATATTGAAATAAAATAGTTGGTGGGGTATGAAAGTGAAATGTTGTGAAGATGTTGTATGCGATTGTAATAGACCCCAAACCTGAGGTGGTAAAGTGTAATTTACCCCTATAAATAAGTTAATCTTTTATAGGGAGAGGTTTTACTGTAGCATTCACAGCTCTTATAGCTTTTTATTGAATTATTGAATCTCAAAGAATACTTACATTATTGAAAGGAAACGCAAATGCAGAAGGAATTGAAATACAAATACATAAACAGCAAAATTATCCACTTAAATGTTTATAATGAACAAAAACTTTCTTTTAATTTCTTCAATTCTTCTTAAGAAAATTTTTGAACCAGTGTGCTGAGAGTTTTGGGTGTCTTTTCAGCCCATCATTATAATCCACGTAGTTTAATCCAAATCGAACGATGTATCCAGAAGCCCATTCAAAGTCGTCGAGCAATGTCCATGGAAAGTATCCCTTCACTTTCGCACCATTTCTGCACACACATATACACAAATGTTCAAATGGATAAGGTCAATATAATGATCAAATAACCATAACTTAAGAAGGCTAGGAAGCATATAGCCTTAATTAATTTGTTAATAACTACTTACTTGATCGCCGCTTGAAGGTAACACAGGTGACGGTAATGGTAGTCGATTCTATTGGTATCATGAAGAGCCTCGTCAAGTGATAGTTTTGGATTATTCAACTCTGATACACCTACGTACATGTTATTGCACAAAAAATTAAATTTATTTTTTTCCTCTAAAAATATAAAAAAAAATGTGTAGTTTCATTTTACACCATTATAAATATGTGAAACTTTTGCAAATAATCAAGGCTTAAAAGTATGTATTACATACCATTCTCAGTAATATAAATGAGTGGATCATTGTATTTTTCCTTTGTGTAGAGCACAAGATCATGAATTCCTTTTGGATATACATATAACCAATCTGAAGCAGCCTGCAACACCATTTCAAGAAAATACGTAAATGTTGGGGAAAAAAACTAATCCTCCAAATGCAAATAGCTCAAAATGATAAATTTGATGTATACCTGTGGACCAATAAGTACTCCATTAAGCTCAGCTGACACAATATTTAAAAACATTAGAATACAATTGGTGTAAATATTAGAATATAATTAATATAATTCAGAAGTTAAACTTGGTCAAGAAGAACAAAGAACTTAAGCTATTCAAAGTAAGTTTCCCTTGGCACTCACTCGTAAGATCAGCTTGAGGATCTGTTACGTAGCTTGCCGGTTGTGAATTGTTCTTAGGTGTACTAGTTGCGTATCTAGCAGTATAATAATTTATTCCAAGAAAGTCAAGCGATCCGTTTAGCAACTTGGATTGTTCTTTTGTGAATTTTGGCAATCTTTTTCCAACAATTGACCGCATGGTGTGTGGATAGTCACCAGTTGTTAATGGGTCCAAAAACCTACAAAACAAGAAAATTCCAAATATAAGCCTAATTATAGCATTATATACAACGAGTACTGCTAGCTAGGTAGTGTCAACGTTACAAGTCATAAGTAAACATGTAATTGGGTTTATATATAATTTAATAAGACACTTGCCATCCAAACATAAAATCCAAAGATCGTAAGGCAGCATCTTTGTCTTGCTTTGACTCCGAAGCAGGCTCAAACCAGTGTGACACCAATGTTATTCCTATCAAGCCTTTCTGAGATGCCTACGCAAAAATATGAATTTTGGTTGAATAAATAGGAGTTATAGAAAAAGATACAACCTTTAGATTATCTTACTACCGAGAGTATTCTCGTATTACTACTCAATAATAAGGATTAATATAGAATTCTCAATTAGGAGCCAATAATTTGACCCAAGAAAAAAAAAAAAGAAAAAAAATAGTTATTGAACCTGATATCTGTTCTTGTACAATTCTACGGCTGCTCCATGAGCAAGCAGAAGGTGGTGTGCCACCAAGTATGGTTCAATGGCTGAATCTCCACCGGTGCAATTTAGGTTTTGCCAAGAGGAGCAGCGTCCCGGTGCATAACTCCCAAGAGCATAACCCATATTACAAAAAGTATGTGGCTCATTTAACGTGAACCAATGCTTGACTCGATCACCAAATTCTTTATAACAAAGTTCTGCATAGTCTTCAAAATGATCGCTATACATACAAATTTATGTTATGTATATCAGTATGTATTTTATCAAATTATCAATGAGAAAATAAATTTTGTTCACTTACACAATACGAGGGCTTAAGAAACCACCATATTCATCTTCTAAAGCTTGGGGAACATCCCAATGAAAGAGTGTTACAAACGGCTTTAAACCTGTAATACATGATCAGAAAAATCAAATTAATAGTCTGATAGAATGATGTTCTAAAAAATCATGTAATAATTATTTAAGGTAGGATGATTAACCATTGCGTAGGAGTTCATTGATGAGATTGTTGTAATAATCAATTCCTTCCATGTTAATGCCACCACTTAACGTTCCATCTAATTAGAACAAAAATAACAAGAAAAAAAAAAAATGGGTTACCCATTAGATAACTCAATCACATTACTTTAGTTAAAAGTATATAAAAAGAATAATTTTCTTGTAGGAAAAATAATTCTTATGCACAATATTGACATTGGTCCCGACGAAATATGAGGATGTGGAGCAACTTACTTGGTAATAATCTGGACCATGAAATAGAGAATCTGTAAGCATCCAACTCCATATCCTTCATAATCTCCACATCTTCCTAGAATGACAAAAGTTTAAAATTAAATATTGAGGATCTCATTAAACATTGTCCTTTTTTTTTTTTTTTTTATTTATAAAGGCTCCAATTTAATATGTTAACATGTTCCCTTCAAGTATAAAGAGTCAAGAGACAAAGTTATGAGGTTCTAGACCTTATAGCGGTGATATTGATCTATAGCAACGTCTCCGTTACCGCCATCAGCGATTTTTTCTGCAGTTATTCAAATACATAATGGTGAAATCCATATCATGCGCAAAGTAGTTTATATGCGTGCGCATTGATGAAGTATATACGTATATTTTACATATCACATGACCAATTGATTATTAGAGAGGTTGGAGTTTACTTGTCCTCACGAAGAAAAGAAGGAGGTGCTATTGCTATTTATACTCCTTTGAAATGAACTAGCTAAAGTTTTCATATTAATTACCAATTGATTAAATCACAGACCTGGATGTTTGTGGGTGTAGGTATCCCATATGCTTGGTCCTCTTCCATCTTCTTTTACTGCACCTTCGTACTGAAATATACACACATGCATATACGTAAGGGTACTACTACAGACGCAAGGAAGATGTCAACATTATAATTCATGCATGGATGCTAACTGCATGTATAAAATACACCAAAAAAATGGTAAATAATCCAGAAGATATATATATAATACATATATATACTAACCTGGTAAGATGCGGAACCTGAGCCAAATATGAACCCTGGTTCAAAACTGCTGCGATTGAGAAATTCGCAAAGAACAGGTGGATCCGTATTAGTTCCTTTGCTATTTGTCAATGCAAAGCCAATGAGTAGCAGCACACCAAAGAGTAAAGATCGTGAATATTTCATTGCCATAACTTGGGAGTTTTGATATCGATCGAGATAATTAAGTTATCTCCACCTGGAAGAGTGCATGGGGTTTATATAGAGAAAGGGGGGAAGGGATATGGTGTCTACGTACTAGCTCATGAGAATAGTAATGGGTTAAAATTTGTCAACAAAATTGGCTTTGAAAGTCCTAGTTTAAAGACCAAGTCAAGGTCTGTAGTTTAAAAGAAAGCACATTTCAAGTGCCCAAAAGTTGCGTGCGTACGTACGTAAAAGAATGGATAAGCCTTGCGTTCCACCAATGAGGAATACACATATTCTACAAATTTTGTATCGTGATGGTTTAGTTTCTTAATCTTTATTTGAAGATCATCGAAACAAAAAGAATTCTTTAAATATGAGATCGTTTAGTTATTTAAATATATGAACCCAATCAACAGTATTAATACTAAGAAAAAGATTTATAATGAATTATTCATTTTATTGATATATTTGGATAACTAAACTGTCTTCAATTTGAATAGTTCATTGTATATATGACATTCAAAATTAAGATTAAAAAATTAATAACTTATAGTATATATATAAAAATACATTGTTTATACAAAAAAAAGTTATTCCTTGAGTTGAAAAGTAAGATAATGTACACAACTCTTCAATCAATCTCATCGTAATTGGAAATGATCAATCCTTGAGTACCCTTGAGTTTTCCAGCAAAAGAAAACGTTAACTGCATTAGGAAACAAAGAGTCATTTGTCTTCATGTTTATATTATGTCTGTCCAATTGTTGAAGGCACTTTTGAAGTTGAATATGGTAGATTAGCTACAGGGAATTGTTCAAATAGTAGATAATTATTTGACCGAACAAAAAAGTAGAAATTTATGAACAAAATTCTTTCCGTATGTACAGAACCGATAAAGATGAAGAATTTAGTCTTGATCTTTTTCTTCTTGTGAGAGTTTTAATTTTCAATTTGTCAACCCAGTGGTTTTGGAAATAACTAGGTTCTCAAGTTGGCTATTTTGCTCCTAAAGATTGTGAAAGGATGCCATTGAGGTGGCTTTTAAGAAGGTTTGGACACCCTTCAAAGTATAGTAGTAACACATTCTTCTTGCTAGTACAAGAATGAGAATAGTAAAGGGTTAAAATTTGTAAACAAAATTGGCTTTGAAAGTCCTAGTTTAAAGACCAAGTCATGGTCTGTAATTTAAAAGAACGCACGTTTCTTGTACCCAAAAGTTGTGCATGTAAGTAAAAGAATGGATAATCCTTGCGTTCCACCTATGGGGAATGCACATATTCTTCAAATTTTATATTGTGATCGTTCAATTTCTCAATCCTTATTTCAAGATCATCTAAACAAAAAGAATTAGTTGAGTCTGAGATCGTTTAGTCATTTAAATATATGAACCCAATCGACAGTGTAGACACTAAGTAAAAGATTTATAGCGAACTATTCATTTTATTGATACATTTGGTGACTAAACAATCTTCAATTTGAATAGTTATTTGCATCTATGATATTCAAATTAAGATTAAGAAATTAATAACTTATACTACAGAAATACATTATTTATAAAAAAAATTTATTCCTTGTGTTGAAAAGTAAGATAGTGTACACAACAGTTTGTTCGATCTCGTCTTAATTTGAAATGATCAATCCTTGAGTTGCCCTTGAGTTTTCCAGCAAAACAAAATGTTTTCTGCATTTGGAAACAAAGACTCATTTATCTGCTTGTTTATATTATGTCTGTCCAACTGTTGAAGGGCATAACTTTTGAAGTTGAATATGGAGGATTAGCTATAGAGACTTATTCAAACAACAGAAAATTATTTGACCCAACAAAGAAGTAGAAATTTATGACCATAATTCTTTACGTAAGTACATAATCGATAAAGATGAAGAATTTAATCTTGATCTTTTTCTTCTTGTTGGAGTTTTAATATTGAATCCGTAAACCCAGTTGTTTTGTGAAATTGTCTTTCCACGCTAATTAAGAAGTTATCGAAATAGCTAGGTTCTCAAATTGGCTATTCTACTCCTAAAGATAGTGAAACGATACCTATTGGGGTGGCTTCTTCTTGGTAGTACAAGAAATTGATTACCAGTTTCAAGAGACTTGTTTGTTATTAGCTTACATCTATTTATTTTGATTTAATATTTTTCATTTATATATATTTTTATAATTCAAAAACACAAAAGTTTGACCCCGCCCCCTCAAATTTTTCTATTTTTGTTCTTTATTTGAAATTTTGGGGCTTACATTAAATTTTAATGTGTCTCACAACCTGAAGGAATTGGGAGGGGCATTTCATTTTTGGATATAGAATGAATAGGTTCATGGGATGAGAGAATTAAGGATACCCATCAAAAAACACAAATCCAATCCACAATGAAATGCCAGAAAGTAGAACATTTTTGTTACCCGACCAACACTCAGGGGAAGCAAATACAACAGGTACACTAATTAGTAAGATTAATGATGTAGCAATTAATGCAAAAACAGCCAATTGGAAAGCAATAGTCATGCTTCTATTCCTCCAATCTACCAATAAAAGAATTATACCATTTGATCCCTTTATTTGCCAAAAAATTGTACGCCTTATATACTTCTTTTGGGCAACCCTCTCAACAACTAAGAGATCCATTCGAGGAACAAGGGGAGGATCTGTACTTCAATTGTGATAATGAGAAATCATTTGACCTTTTTAGTTGGAACTTTAGGTGGTTCTCGAAAAAAGATAGCGAAAAAAATTATTCCTAGAGCTGAGACTAAAAGGAATGTATAAACCAATGCTTCCATTGATTCGATTGTGGTTTACAATTATAGCTTTCATACCTGTTTATTTGGGATCATGTCCCGGGTAAATAAAGAACAAGAGTCAAAGAAAAGGTAGTGATTCAAATCAAGATTTATCTGGTAACCGATCTAAAAATCACAAAAAGAAAATAAAAATGAAAAGTAACAAGTAACAAAGCATATTGTATCAGGCTACTTGTCTTCTTGTAGTTGGATCTCAAAGTTTTTGGAATGCTCCAAATTCCACTTGAGCATCTAAATCTCGATCAATACCATGCCAAATGAAATTATTTTTTGTCCCATAATCCCCCACTACTATATATATCGTGAAACGTGACATCAGTTTGTATTTTGTGTTTTTTACTCATTCGATTTTTTTTAAACATAACAAAATATAGCGTATCTGTATTTTTTAAAATATAAAATATTCTTCCTTTAAGTATTCCTCAGCTCTTATTTACAGAATTCCGTTTATCCATTTCTTCCTCTTCATGGAAAGATATATCTTTCAGTACAATGGTTATATGACAAGTGGATCTTTTTATAGGATAACCCCGTCCTCGAGCCAAGGGCTTTAATTTTTTCACAGTTGCGTGTTACAGTTAACCCCAGCCACAAGGACCACTCTTTTGCTATAACTAATATAAGTTAAAATTAGGTGACACAATAAAATAAAAAAAGGGACCGACATTGAATTAAGAAAAATGAGAGTAGAATTGTTATTTTATAGGTTAATAGGTTATTTATCATTGTCGTATTCCCCAAAGTTTATGTTTTGGACTGTTTAAATTGTTCAAGTTAACGTAGCTATGCTCTTGTCAGTTTTGGCTCACAATTTTTGGATTCGAAGGGAACGACGAGATTTACAAAAGTAAATGAGCACAATGGGGATTTGGCAAAGTAATCACGACTAAATAGATAAAATATACATTTAAGAGCTTTAGGAAAATTTGATATTTGTTGTTTGTACCGTACTTCATCACTCCCGAAACTACCAATCACCGGTCAACTTCATACCTTCAAGGGCCCACTGAAGAGCTCATGTGGAGGCACCCTTGTTGAAGCACGCGAGTTCCTCCTTAATCCAGAGACTCTCACAACATGACACATGTCAACATCAAAATAAAGCTCCTAGAGTCCTAGATCAATCGTGGAAGGATCCAAAGACTTTCCTTATCTATCCACATAGACTCAAGGATCAATAACCCAAGGGTCATCAAAGGAATCATTCACTTACCACAACCAAGGTCAACTACTAACCTAAGGAAGAAACGACAAGACTTAGAGGAACAAGAAGGTGTTTGAGACTCGGGGGACTTCCAACAGGCATTTCCTGGAAGCTAGTATGGTGAATAAAAAAAAAACCACATACTCTTGACTAAACTTCCCCACTACCAATAAATGATGGAAACAACTATGAATGAGGGTTCCAATAGTGCCTGACTCAACTAAAGACTGCCTTATCCTGCAGTTTCTCAAGGAAATGAACAGACTAAAGGCCAAACGTCATGCCAAGGTACCTGAATGGAATCAGCCGAGGCCAGGCCCTCTAGCAAGAAGGATTTTTGGCATCCCTTTACAAGGAGAAACAAAACAGAAGCTTGGTTTGCTATCGTAAATTGGGAAGGAAGATCCAATTGAGCATATCCATCTCTTTGAATCCACCATGGCATACCGAGGCATAGTAATGAAGAACGATGTCTCATTTTCCCCTTCATTCTATATGTGGGACCTCTCAATTGGTATTGTCGTCTTCAACCTAATACAATAGATTATTATACTACGCATCTTCTAGGCTGATTGCTTACACTCTGCTGAAGATTTGTACACCATTCATCAGAAGTCAAACTAGTCATTGCATGAATATGCCAGTAGCTTCAGCCACGAGTATTCTTTTTGCGCTATGGTAGTTTATAAAATAGCACTCAGGGCCTTCACAGTAGGTGTCAACATACACTTTTCCCTTTGGCATGTGTTACAATGTGCCTCGACAACTCGTCATTATTCTCACCCACTTGGTAATGCAAGAACTCACCTTCGTATCAGCAACTAGGTGATGAAAGGTACAACTCATACTCTAATAAATAATTTCTTTCCTTTGGAAAATTACCACACTTTCCACCAACTAGGTAATGAAGAAACTCACCTTCGTCCACTAACTAGGTGATAGAAAGTACAACGAGTACTCCACTTTTTCACTAACCAGGTAATGAAGGGACTCACCTTGTATCACCAACCAGGTGATGAAGCGTACTACCTGTACTCTAATATATAATTTTATCGTTGAACAGTAATGATGGTTTAATAAGCCAACAAAGGCTTCTCTGCATGTGTAATACTTTGACAAGTCTGAAGCTTTATTAACCTAGAAAGCTACATATCGTATACAAAGGCTAAACTTTTACAAGACTATTTGACATCGAAATGTGAAGCGGTCACTTGCAAAACTCTTCAGTCCTCTTACATCAACTTCAAATATTCCTCTCTTCAACAATGCAAACACTACAAACCCAATGTGGGTTCGGAAGGCAACTATTGGGAGGTCAATAAATTTATATAGCTTCCAAAAGGGTTCAAGCAACATGTAGGCTTCAACTCTTCAATGGCTTAATTTGCACCATGCAGTATGAAACGTTATTAACATCTCCTTCAACTGTACCAGAAGGTCAAACATTGTAGGTTCGATAAATTAGTTGGGTTCCCATGGATATAGTTCCAAGAAAACTCATTTGTAGGCTTTCTAAAAGCCTCAGGCATTTTCTACTCCAACATTTAGAAGAACTTCGAAGTCGCAAGCTTCGATAAACTACACAGCCACATTGACAACATGCAAGCATTATATATTAGGTTTACTTACCAACGATGGTAAATCAAAACTTCGGTGGGTAATTCACCATAGTGTCCAAGGAAAAATCATATTATGCCAATTTTGTAACTCGTCAACAATGCGAGAATAACCCAACAAAAAAATTGGTTTCACACTCTTGATCAAGACCGTGTGAAGCAAAATCAATTTATATGTTTCCTCCGAACCTTCAATTACTACAACATCTGGTTTGCCTCACACACGTGGAAATTTATGTGGTCACTCCTACATTTTCTTGTCTCTAGTTCAAAAAAAAATTGGGGGGGGGGGGTGAGGGAGGCTAAAAATAAAAATTCGACATTAAATAAAAATTAATAGTAGTATAAATAATTATTGATTATTAATTAAGTAATTAATTAATTATGTTATGACATGTGGAGGAGGCCAACAAAGCTTCTACCTTTCAAGCTAAGTGTCCACAGAAAAAAGTTTTAACCACTCAAGTGATGTGCCTAAAGGAAAAAGCTTCTACCACTCAAGTTATGTGTCCAAAGGAAAAAGCTTCAAGCACTCAAGCTATGTGTCCAAAGGAAAAATCTTCAGCCACTCAAGCTACGTGCCCAAAGGGAAAAACTTCAACCGTTCACGCCATTTGTCCAAAGGAAAAAGCTTCAACCACTCAAGTTATATACACAAATGAAAAAACTTCAACCAGATTTTCTTTTCTCAACAAAAAAAATAAATTAAAAAAAAAAAAAAGGGATTTGGGCTTAAGAAAAAAAAAAAATATATATATATATATATATATATATATATATGTACTTGGGCTACATCCAAAAAAAAAAGAGGAATTTTTTTTTAAAGTCTTTTTTCTTCAATGACTTGGGAAACATAAGACACTACCTTCAGTAATCCTTCTTGATTGGAGATTTGGAGGACACCCATAATATGGTAATACACTTTAGTACTCGAAAGTTTCTTGAGTACTCAGTAACTTGGGTTTTCCAAGTCCCTAACCGAGAAGCTTTCCTTACTCAAGAACTTGGGGGAGCATTGTTTGTTTCATACTTCACCACCCCCAAAACTACTAAGCACCGGTCAACTTTATATCTTCGAGGACCCATTGAAGAGTTCATGTGGAGGCACACTTGCCAAAGCACACGAGTTTCTCACCAATCAAGAGACCAATCACAACACCACACAGATCAACATAAAAATAAAACTCCTAGAGTCCCACATCAATCACGACGGGAGCCAAAGACTCTCATCAACTATACAAGGAGACTGTTCACGTACAATTAATTCCTAATGTCATTATTGTGCTTAAACTTGTGATTAGAACTCACTAATGATGATTATGCTTAAACTTATGTCTTGTGTAAAATCTTCACTATTAATGAGGACTCCTCAACCCTCGTGGACGTAACCCAATTTAAGGTGAACCACGTACATCTTGTGTTGCTTCCTTACCAATATCTCTTTACATATTATCCTCGCCTAGTGACCAGAGCAACCTTGCGAAGGTTACAAACTTGACACTTTACATCGTTCCAAAGTCTCATTGATTTTGTGCATCAACATTTGTAAATAGTTTCTTGCAAGCAATTGAGCCCGCAGATGCCATGAGTTTTGAAACTGTATTAAACAGGTGGAACATATTAAAATCTAATAGCATCTTTATGTTTAACTAGGAATAAAAAATAGATATTTGTAGTATATAGCACAAGTTTTAAAACTCTTTAACTCTTCTTTCTAAGTAAATTTGGCAAATACGTACAATCCAATCTTCGACCATTTCAAGCTTATACTTTTTCTTTTCTTCTACCAAATTTGTCATGTCACCCAAGGTCATATGCAAAGTCAGCTAATTGCAAACATTTGAGTTAAGTTGTGCAAAAAGTTGAGTTCGCTTTAATTGAAAAAATAATCACCAATACAATTAGGCAAGAAGGGGAAAAAGATAATCATGAGGAGCTGGAAATATTTTGACTTCAACAAGACGATATTGACCAGGTTTTACTTACGTACCTGCAAGCTCCAAGTTGTGGTATCAACTCCGAAAAAAAAAAAAAGATCGTCCCACTATTGAAGGCATAACTTTTGAAGTTGAATACGGTAGATTAGCTACCGAGTATTGTTCAAACAGTAGATAATTATTTGACCGAACGAAAAAGTAGAAATTTATGAACAAAATTCTTTACGTAAGTACGTAACCGATAAAGATGAAGAATTTGGTCTTGATCTTTTTCTTCTTGTGAGAGTTTTAATATTGAATTTGTAAACCCAGTGGTTTTGGAAATAACTAGGTAACGACGTGATTACAAAAGTAAATGAGCACAATGGGGATTTGGCAAAGTAATCACGTTTAAGTTGATAAAATATACATTTAAGAGCTTTAGGAAAATTTTATATTTGTTGTTTGTACCGTACTTCATCACTTCCGAAACTACCAATCACTGGTCAACTCCGTACCTTCAAGGGCCCACTGAAGAGCTCATGTGTAGGCACCCTTGCTGAAGCACATGAGTTCCTCCCCAATCCAGAGACTAATCATAACACGACACATGTCAACATCAAAATAAAGCTCCTAGAGTCTTAGATCAATCGTGGACAGGATCCGAAGACTTTCCTTATCTATAAAAGGAGGCCGTTCTCCAACAATTAATTTCTAATGCCATTATTGTACTTAAACTCGTCCTTAGAACTCACTATTAATGATTATGCTTAAACCTATGTGTTGTGTAAACTTTTCACTATTAATAAGAACTCATCTACCCTCGTGGACGTAACCTAACTTAGGTTGAACCACGTACTTCTAGTGTTTGTTTCCTTACCTCTATCTATTTACATAGTATCCTCACTCGGTGATTGAAGCAACCTTGCGAAGGTCACAAACTTGTCACTTTACATTGTTCCAAAGTTTAATTCATTTTGTGTATCAACATTTGGCGTTGTTTGTGGAAACGAGATTAATTCCTACTCTCACCAACTTTGTCAGACTGGTTTCTATCGTGCATGCACTCTCATTTGATAAGGCATGCCTCTCCAACATGCGGAGCGAAGGAAGCTACAACATGCAGAAAAGCACCCCTTGCATGCCTAGCGTGAGGCAGCGAATGAGGGAAAAGATCGAGCCTGCTCTTCGAACTAAAGTCGAAGAGGTTAGAACTCAGTATAAAATTAAAAAAATGACCATAAGGAATGAGATCATTGAGGAACAATATGAGAATGTCTTCGAGATGTTTTGCGACGCTATACAGACTTAGTCTTAAGAGCCATTGCCTTCGTGACTGCGGATCAACACATAGTACCCACCAACGGAAAGATTCACATGTCTTTAACACGACATTCTTAATGACGAGCGGCCTTATACCCAAGATATTGATCAACACGAGACTTCTCTCAACCTAGCTGCTTTAAACCGAAGCAAAACAAGTGGAAGAAGACATCTCCTTGTAAAAGGAATGGAATGATCAACGGCCGGTTATCGCGACTGTCAAGACCTCTTACGGCATCGTTGAGAAAAACCTATCCACATAGGCTCAAAGATCATTGACCTAAGGGTCATCAAAGGAATCATTCACTTACCACAACCAAGGTCAACTACTAACCTAAGGAAGAAACGACAAGACTTAGAGGAACAAGAAGGTGTTTAAGACTTGGGGGACTTCCAACATGCATTTCCCGGAAGCTAGTATGGTGAATAAAAAAAAACGCCACATACTCTTGACTATACTTGCCTACTACCAATAAATGATGGAAACTATGAATTAGGGTTCTAATAGTGCCTGACTCCACTGAGGACCGCCTTATCCTGCAGCTTCTCAAGGAAGTGAACAGACTAAAGGCCAAACGTCATGCCAAGGTACCTGACTAGAATCAGCCGAGGCCAGGCCCTCTAGCAAGTAGGATTTTTGGCACCCCTTTACAAGGAGAAACAAAACAGAAGCTTGGTTTGCTATCGTAAATTGGGAGGGGAGATCCAATTGAGCATATCTATCTCTTTGAATCCACCATGGCATACCGAGGCATAGTAATGAAGAACGATGTCTTATTTTCCCTTTCATTCTATCTGTGGGACCTCTCAATTGGTATTGTCATCTTCAACCTGATACAATAGATTATTATGCTACGCTTAAGAGACTTTTTGTGGTGCAACGCATCTTCTAGGCTTATTTCTTACACTCCACTATAGATTTGTACACCATTCATCAGAAGTCAAACCAGTCATTGCGTGAACATGCCAGTAGCTTCAGCCACGAGTATTCATTTTGTGATGTGGTAGATTATAAAATAGCACTCAGGGCCTTCACAGTAGGTGTCAACATACACTTTTTCCCTTTGGCATGTGTTGCAATGTGCCTTGACAACTTGTCATTATTCTCACCCACTTCGTAATGCAAGAACTCACCTTTGTATCAGCAACTAGGTGATGAAAGGTACAACTCATACTCTAATAAATAATTTCTTTCCTTTGGAAAATTACCATGCTTTCCACCAACTAGGTAATGAAGGATCTCACTCTCGTCCACTAACTAGGTGATGGAAAGTACAACGAGTACTCCACTTTTTTCACTAACCAGGTAATGAAGGGACTCACCTTGTATCACCAGCTAGGTGATAAAGGGTACTACCCGTACTCTAATATATAATTTTATCATTCAACAGTAACGATGCTTTAATAAAGCAACAAAGGCTTCTCTGCATTTGTAATACTTTGACAAGTCTGAAGCTTTATTAACCTAGAAAGCTACATATCGTATACAAAGGCTAAACTTTTACAAGACTATTTGACATCGAAATGTGAAGCGGTCGCTTGCAAAACTCTTCAGTCCTCTTACATCTACTTCAAATATTTCTCTCTTCAACAGTGCAAACACTACAACCCCAATATGGGTTTGAAAGGCAACTATTGGGAGGTCAATAAATTTATATAGCTTCCAAAAGGGTTCAAGTAACACGTAGGCTTCAACTCTTCAATGGCTTAATTTGCACCATGCAGTATGGAACGCTATTAACATCTCCTTCAACTGCACCAGAAGGTCAAACATTGTAGCTTCAATAAACTAGTTGGGTTCCCATGGATACAGTTCGAAGGAAACTCATTTGTAGGCTTTCTAAAAGCCTCAGGCATTTTCTACTCCAACATTTAGAAGAACTTCCGCCATTCAAGTTACGTGCCCAAAGGGAAAAACTTCAACCATTCACGCCATTTGTCCAAAGGAAAAAGCTTCAACCACTCAAGTTATATACACAAATGAAAAAACTTCAACTAGATTTTCTTTTCTCAAGAAAAAAAAAATTAAAAAGAAAAAAAACGGATTTGGGCTTAAGAAAAAAAATATATATGTACTTGGGCTACATCCAAAAAAAAAAGGAAAATTTTTTTAAAGTCTTTTTTCTTCAATGACTCGGGAAGCATAAGACACCACCTTCGGTAATCCTTCTTCATTGGAGATTTGGGGGACACCCATTATATGGTAATACACTTTAGTACTCGAAAGTTTCGTGAGTACTCTGCAACTTGGGTTTTGCAAGTGCTTAACCGAGAAGCTTTCCTTACTTAGGAACTTGGGGGAGCATTGTTTGTTTCATACTTCACCACCCCCAAAACTACTAAGCACCGGTCAACTTCATACCTTCAAGGACCCATTGAAGAGTTCATGTGGAGGCACCCTTGCCGAAGCACACAAGTTTCTCACCAATCAAAAGACCAATCACAACACCATAGAGATCAACATAAAAATAAAACTCCTAGAGTCCCACATCAATCGCAACGGGAGCTGAAGACTCTCATCAACATCTCCTTCAACCTCACCAGAAGGTCAAACATTGTAGCTTCAATAAACTAGTTGGGTTCCCATGGATATAGTTCGAAGGAAACTCATTTGTAGGCTTTCTAAAAGCCTCAGGCATTTTCTACTCCAACATTTAGAAGGACTTCCGCCATTCAAGTTACGTGCCCAAAGGGAAAAACTTCAACCATTCACGCCATTTGTCCAAAGGAAAAAGCTTCAACCACTCAAGTTATATACACAAATGAAAAAACTTCAACTAGATTTTCTTTCCTCAACAAAAAAAAAATTAAAAAGAATCAGACTACTTGTCTTCTTGTAGTTGGATCTCCAAGTTTTTGGAATGCTCCAAATTCTAGTTGAGCATCTAAATCTGGATCAATACCAACAAAAACATCTCGAAACAAGGCTCTAGCTCCATGCCAAATGGATTTATTTTTTGTCCCATAATCCCCCACTACTATATATATCGTGAAACATGTCATCTGTTTGTATTTTTTTTTTTTTAAGTCATTCGTTTATTTTTTTTAAGCATAACATAATATAGCATATTTGTATTTTTTTTATAATATAAGATATTCTTCCTTAAAGCATCCTCAGCTCTAATTTATAGATTACCTTTCTTGAATTTGGGATTATGTCTTAGAATTTGTTTGACACCTTCCTTGAATGTTATTTTGAATTATGAGTTAATTTTTAGATACTTTGTTTCCAATATTGGTACAACTGTTAATTGGCAAGGTGCTTGAATTTTGTTAAGGATTATTTGTTAACTTGCAGGTGCGCTTGAATATGGACATTCTAGATAATGATGAGGAAGAGTTTGACATATTAGCATGCGCTTGTACTCGAGCTATTGAAGCATATTATCTAAAATATGTGCATAAAACTCCATGTATGAATTTTTTCAAACAGGTAACATTTGGTTAATGAAAGTATTGCAAGCTAACTATAGTTTGAAAGGTTCAGGGAGAAAGTGATATTAGGAATGTTCTTGCATATGTTAGGACATAGTATAGAAGAAAAAAAAAAAAAAAAAAAAAGAGTAGCTAGGAGCAATTTCAACACTCTTCTGAGACCGTTAGTAGATATTTTGGTGTTCTGTTGGATATTGTATGTTAGATGGCAATAGATATTATCAAACCTATGGATTCCGAATTTAATACCACCCCATGGGGCATAAAGGTAAAAGACATCATCTCTCATATTTTTATAGGAGTGGCCAACCAACGGGGCATAAAGAGGTATTCAACCATAGACATTTTTCTCTTAGAAGCATAATTGAGCGTACGTTTAGAGTATGAAAAAAAGGGGGGGCAATTTTGAGGGATATGCTTGATTGGCTGTTCAATACGCAAGTGAATATTGTCATTGCTACAATGGCTCTTCATAACTACAAAAGGAGGCATTCTGAACGTGATAGGCATTTTGATGACCCCGAAGACTATAGTGAAGAGAGCGATATTGATGATGATGAAGAGGAAGATCGAAATCACGACCAAGGAGGGATGGAAGCATTAAGAAATAGCATAATGATGAACGCATATTTTACTATTTATTATCTCGCAAAAGCTACATTTTCTTGTGATATTTTGGACTTAGAGGAAAGGAATTACATAGTGTTGTGCTTTTATAGTTATATTAATGAGGTGGAGGAAAATATGATGTTATAATTCCTTATTTTTAAATAAACCTAATGGTTTGTTATGATTTAAGTGTCTACCTATTTGGCTGTATAATATACTTGTGGCCTACATTCATTTTTTCTTTTATTTATGTGCAGTGCATGTCACTTGTTGGAATTGGAGAAGCCTTCAGCACGAGTTTATTTCATAGATCACATGTCTATGCAATACTGAATCGACAAGGAAAAGAAAAAAACAAAAGAAAGCTGCATATTTCCTCTCCCATTTTTCAGGGTTAGCCTCCATACGAAACCAGAATAAGAGAGACCTTAGTGAAGTTAAATTGGACAGAAATATGGTGAAACACCTACACAAAGCAATTTCAAATTCATGGGTCTTTGCCAAAAGCATAAATTTGGGATATTAGGTTGCACAATCTGTTCAATTGCAGACGAAGTCTGATCAGCCATGGTGGATATCTATTTGGAGATGAAACTTCGATTGGAATTGTTATGTCTTTACCATTAGAGGCAGCGTAATCTCTTAGAGGTCAACTAAACAGACCTTAGTTGCCACTTCGTCCAACAACTGAAATTCTCACCGTACACGATCTATGAAGACAACGCAACATGCATTTTACAACTCAAGAATATTTCTGGATGGTAATGGTTCTGGGTGATATTTGAAGCTCCTGCGATCTTTTCCCCGTCGTTGACTTCCCGACGATGATCTATGAACACAACGCAGCATGCATCGAATGCTCAAGAAGGGTTACATCAAAGGAGACAACACCAAGCACATTGCATCGAAGTCTTTCTTCTCACATCAACAACAAGAGCATCAGAAGATTGAAGTCACGCAAATTCGTTCACAAGACCACCTGGCTGACCTCTTCACCAAATCACTACCGAAGGCGACATTTCAGAAGCTTGTTCAAGGATTGGTATGTGTAAACTTTCTGAGTTGTAACATTGTTAGTTCCCTTTGGAATTATGTCAAACTCAGGTGAGTATCTTGAAGTATACTTGCTTGATCTTAATGTATTATTTTTCCCTACGATTAGAAGCATTTTTACCACTGGGGTTTCGCTACCTGACGAGGTCTTGACGAGGCTCTCATCTTGGGTTGGTTATATCCTTGATGACGTCCTGTAGACATTTCATTTGACTTTGCATTGCTCCCAAATTTTTCTTTAACTATTTTGTCCTTACTCGGATTTTTACCATAGCCTTAGGCTTTTTTGTGAGACTTATTTCCTTATGCAAGTTCCTACCTTATTGAGACTACCGTGTTCCCAGAATCAGTGACGACGAGTCGACTTCCTCAACAACACATGATGCCGAATCTACTTGAGTATTTACACACTCGAGGTGGAGTGTTATAAACTTCTTATTTAAGTGTGATTGTGTAAATCTTAGATTATATTTTATTCTAGTTATTCTTCCCTATTAGGACTTGTATTCCTTGGAGGAGAATGATTTCTTTCCAACCTTATTATTATATATAAAGGCACTGTGTAGGGGGAATAACACATTTAGGAGGTCAATCAATTTGTATAGCTTCCAGAAGGCTTCAAGCAACATATAGGCTTCAACTCTCCGATCTCTTAATTTGCACCATGTAGTATGAAGCATTATTAACATCTCCTTCAACTGTACAAGAAGGTCAAACATTGTAGCTTCATTAAATTAGTTGGGTTGCCTTGGATATGGTTTGAAGGAAACTCATTTATAGGCTTTCTAAAAACCTCAGGCATTTTCTACTCCAACATTTACAAGAACTTCGAAGTCGCGAACTTCAATAAGCTATATAGCCACCATGACAACATGCAAGTATTATATCTTAACTTTACTTGCCAACAATGGTAAATGGAAACTTCGGTGGGAAATGCACACTAGTGTCCAAGAAAAAGAAAAAAAAATCATATTCTGCCAATTCTCTAACTCATCAACAACATGAGAATGATCCAACAAAAAATTGCTTCGCACAGACTGTGCGCGAAATCAATATATGGAGTGGTTGAAGCTTGAAAAAACTTCTACCTTTCAACCTAAGTGTCCACAAAAAAAAAAGCTTCAACCACTGAAGCTATGTGCTTAAGGGAAAAAGCTTCAACCACTCAAACTATGTGTCCAAAGGAGAAAAGCTTCAACCACTCAAGGTATGTATCCAAAGGAAAAAGCTTCAGCCACTCAAGCTATGCGCCCAAAGGAAAAAGCTTCAACCACTCAAACTACGTGTCCAAAGGAAAAAACTTCAGCCAAGCTATGCGCCCAGAAGAAAAAGCTTCACCCACTGAAGCTATGTGTCTAAAGGAAAAAGTTTCAGCCACTCAAGCTATGTGCCCAAAGGAAAAAACATCAACCCTTCAAGCCATTTGTCCAAAGGAAAAAGCTTCAACCACTCAAGTTATATACACAAATGAAAAAACTTCAATCAGATTTACTTTTCTCAACAAACAAAAAAGAAGGAATTGGGCTTAAGAAAAAAAAATATATGTACTTTGATAAGCTTATATTTATATATATTTTATATCAAATTCACTTGTCTTTTCTTAGTTAGTTCCTTATATTTTTTGAGTTATTTACTTTGTTTTTGTGTTTTGTAGGATTTGTCAAGTAAAGAAAAGAAAAATAGCACAAGTGGAATTTTAAGTAACAAATTCGTCAAAACTGTCTGTGCAGGTCAGCTGACTTTGGAAGCAAGTTGCAGACAGCTCAGAATGAATTAGAGAATGAGCTTTATATGCTTGCAAAGCTACGGATGTCTATTTTCTGGAGCATTTTGTGGATTGTTAATATTATTTTTCTAGAAGAAGTTATGGGCGTTTTAACACTGACATGTTCCTAAGAGGCTGACCAGTTTGTAACTGACAAGAAAGGATTGAAAGCAATAAATCCAATAAATCTAGCAGCCAAAACTGATGCAATCAAGAACAAACCAGCTGACAGGAAATGGAATTAAAGATGAGGATTAAGAGGGAGTAATTGGCATAAAGGCTACCCAAGGAGTTACAATTGTTTTACCATTTCCTCTCACTTATTGTCATCACTAAATGGCTATTAGTGGGTGAGTTAAGGAGAAGAAAATGATGCAACAAGAATTGGTTTAAAAGTAGCGTTGGGGAAGGAAGGAAAGAGGAGAGCCTTAGTCGATTTCTTTTGGTTCTATTTTCTCAAACTTCTTTTGTTTTAACTTAAGGATTGTGTTACTATATTTTTAGTAGTTAGGGGCTGTTTTGAAGCCCCGAATATGATTGCAAGTTTGTTATGACATTTCGTTTGAATTACTTTTATGAATGAATGAAAATTGGTTCACTACTTGTCTTATTGATGAATTCTTTATGTGTTTTCTACGGATGCATACTTAGTAAGCATATCTAGGATTCTAATGCTATGAATATGTGTGTGCCTGCCCTTGTCGAATGAGGACCTACATATATTCTAGAGTAGTACTTGTTAATTGCGATTAACATGTGAATCAATTTCTAGGATAAGTAAGACAACGCTAGTACTTACGATGCCTTGTGATGACTCAAACTCTTTTCGTTCTTAATGATTTCTACTTGTTAAATCTATGAACACATCATTCTAGATTGCATGCTAGGGACTAAGTTAAGTTGAAAACGCCATTCTCTCAACATACTACATAAGAAAGAGTAATAGGTTGAGTTCTAACATTGAGCCAACTTGAGCATCTTCATTCGAAAATGAAGGGAAGTTGAATGAAACATAACATGTTTGCATGATTATTTGGTGGTGGATAGCAATTCCCCTTACTCATTTTTCTTAATTTGCGAACTACTGAAAAATCTGTTTCTGTTCTGTTTTTGTTGGATTTAATTTAAATAGCAAATCAACTCCAAAAATCCCAAATATTTGTGTGAGTGTAGCTCTGTGTGTCTAGTATTTTCATCTAAAATTTGGTAGACTTTAGATAAGTATAAGTCGGTCTAATAATTAGTTTTTGGTGGCTGGCCAGTAGGGACAACAGCCCAGTTTTTGTAACATTTTAAGTAGTTAGATAAAACAATCTTCTACGGGAAAGACCCTTATTTTCATATGCTACAATTGACAAATATTATTGTTAATAAGGAAAATTAATAGGACATTTGTGTGCTACTTTGGGCTTAAGAAAAAAAGATATATGTACTTGGGCTACATCCAAAAAAAAGAGGAAAGAATTTTTAAAGTCTTTTTTCTTCATTGGCTCGGGAAATATAAGACACCTCCTTTGGTAATCCTCATCGATAGGAGATTTGGTGGACTCCTAATATATGCTAATACAGTTTAGTACTCGAAAGTTTCATGAGTACTCACCAATTTGGGTTTTGCAAGTCTCCAACCGAGAAGCTTTCCTCACTCGTGAACTTGGGGGACCACTGTTTGTTCTGTAGTTCACCACCCTCGAAACTACTAAGTATCGGTCAACCTCATACCTTCAAGGACCCACTAAAGAGTTCATGTGGAGGCACCCTTGCCGAAGCACATGAGTTTTTCTCCAATCAAGAGACCAATCACAACACGACAAGTGTCAACCTAAAAATAAAACTCCTAGAGTCCCACATCAATCGTGGATGGGAGCCGAAGGCCCTCATCAACTATACAGGGAGACCGTTCTCGAACAATTAATTCCAAATGTCATTATTGTGCATAAACTCGTCATTAGAACTCACTAATGATGATTATGCTTAAACTTATGTCTTGTGTAAAATCTTCACTATTGATGAGGACTCCTTCACCCTCGTGGATGTAGCCCCATTTAAGGTGAACCACATACATCTTGTGTTGCTTCCCTACCTTCATCTCTTTACATATTATCCTCACTAGGTAATGGAGCAACATTGCGATGGTTACAAACTCGACACTTTACGTCGTTCCAAAGTCTCACTGATTTTGTGCATCAACATTTGTAAATAGTTTCTTGCAAGCAATTAAGCCCGCGCGATGCTGTGAATTTTAAAACTGTGTTAAGTAGGCGGAATATATTAAAATCTATTAGCATCCTTATGTTCAACAAAGAATAAAAAATAGATGTTTGTAATATATAGCAAAAGTTTTAAAACTCTTTAATTCTTCTAAGTAAATTTGACAAATACGTAAAATCCAATCTTCGACCAGTTCAAGCGTATACTTTTTCTTTTCTTCTATCAAATTTGTCATGTCACCCAAGGTCATATGCAAAGCCAGGTAACTGAAAACATTTGTGTTAAGTTGTGCAAAAAGTTGAGCACGCTTTAATTGAAAAAATAATCACTAATACAATTAGGCAAGAAGGGGACGAAGATAATCCTGAGGAGCTAGAAATATTTTGACTTCAACAAGAAGATATTAACAAGGTTTTACATACGTACCCAAAAGCTCCAGGGTGTGGTATCAACTCCAAAAAAAAAAAAAAAAAAAAAAAAAAAAAAAAAAAAAAAAAACATCCCAAACAATAGTATAGAAATGTTTTAGTCCATCTAAAACCTTTTCTTATTTATTTTTATTTTATTTTTTATTTTTTATTTTTTTTGTGGCCTTGCTTATTATTGTACTTATTAACAATTGCTACTATGTCGAGGCGAGTTTCTTTACAATTGGACCAAGAAAAATAATAACTTATTACAATGTGGTATTTATTCCTAAACCCAAACTAGGACCAAAACTGTTTACGACTATAAATAAGTTATTCCTTTCTATAGAGAGGCCTTACTGTAGCATTCACAGCTCTTGTAGCTTTTTATTGAATTATTGAATCTCAAAGAATACTTACATTATTGAAAGGAAATACAAACGCGGAAGGTATTGAAATACAAATACATAAAAAGGACAATTATCCACTTAAATGTTTATAATCAACAATAAATTTCTTTTAATTCCTTCAATTCTTCTTAAGCAAATTTTTGAACCAATGTGCCGAGAGTTTTGGGTGTCTTTTTAGCCCGTCACTATAATCCACGTAGTTTAAACCAAATCGGACGGTGTATCCCGAGTCCCATTCAAAGTCATCCAACAATGTCCACGGAAAGTATCCCTTCACTTTCGCACCATTTCTGCACACAAATACACAAATGTTCATATGGTTTAGGTCAATATAATGATTAAATAACAATAACTTAAGAAGGCTAGGCAGTATATAGCCTTAATTAATTTGTTAATAACTACTTACTTGATCGCCGCTTGAAGGTAACACAGGTGACGGTAGTGGTAGTCAATTCTATTGGTATCATGAAGAGCCTCGTCAATTGATAGTTCTGGATTATTCAACTCTGATACACCTACGTACATATTATTGCACAAAAGATTAAATTTAGTTTTTTCCGTTTAAAAAAAAAAAAAAAACGTGTAGTTTCATTTTACACCATTATAAATATGTGAAACATTTGCATTTAATCAAGGCTTAAACGTATGTATGACATACCATTCTCAGTAATATAAATGATTGGATCATTATATTTTTCCTTTGTGTAGAGCACAAGATCATGAATTCCTTTTGGATATACATATAACCAATCTGAAGCAGTCTGCAACACCATTTCAAGATAATGCGTTAATGTTGGGGTAAAAAACTAATCCTCCAAATGCAAATAGCTCAAAATGATAAATTTGATGTATACCTGTGGACCAATAAGTACTCCATTAAGCTCAGCTGCCACAATATTTACAAACATTAGAATACAATTGGTGTAAATATTAGAATATAATTAATGTAATTAAGAAGTCAAACTAGGTCAAGAAGAACAAAGAACTTAAGCTATTGAAAGTAAGTTTCCTTTCGCACTCACTTGTAAGATCAGCTTGAGGGTCTGTTACGAAGCTTGCCTGTAGTGAATTGTTCTTCGGTGTACTAGTTGCGTATCTAGCAGTATAATAATTTATTCCAAGAAAATCAAACGATCCGTTTAGCAACTTGGATTGTTCTTTTGTGAATTTTGGCAATCTTTTTCCTACAATTGATCGCATGGTGTGTGGATAGTCACCACTTGTTAACGGGTCCAAAAACCTACAAAACATGAAAATTCCAAATATTAGCCTAATTATAGCATTATATATAAAGAGTAATGCTAGCTAGGTTGTATCAATGTTACAAGTCATAAGTAAACATGTAATTGAGTTTATATATAATTTATTAAGACACTTGCCATCCAAACATAAAATCCAAAGATCGTAAGGCAGCATCTTTATCTTGCTTTGACTCCGAAGCAGGCTCAAACCAGTATGTCACCAATGTTATTCCTATCAAGCCTTTCTGAGATGCCTGCCCAAAAATATGAATTTTGGTTGAATAAATAGGAGTTATAGAAAAAACATACAACCTTTAGATTATCTTACTACTGAGAGTATTCCCTCTTGTATTACAACTCCATAATAATGATTCATATAGAATTCTCAATTAGGAGCCAATATGCTGACCCAAAAAAAAAAAAAAAAAAAAAAAGAAACTGTTATTGAACCTGATATCTATTCTTGTACAATTCTACAACTGCTCCATGAGCAAGAAGAATGTGGTGTGTCACCAAGTATGGTTCAATGGCTGAATCTCCACCGGTGCAGTTTAGATTTTGCCAAGAAGAGCAGCGTCCCGGTGCTAGAGTCCCAACAGCATAACCCATGCTACTAAAAGTATATGGCTCATTTACCGTGAACCAGTGCTTGACTCGATCACCAAATTCCTTATAACAAAGTTCTGCATAGTCTTTAAAATGATCGCTGTAGATACAAATTTATGTTACGTATATCAGTATGTATTTTATCAAATTATCAATGAGAAAATAAATTTTGTTCACTTACACAATACGAGGGCTTAAAAAACCACCATATTCATCTTCTAAAGCTTGGGGAACATCCCAATGAAAGAGTGTTACAAACGGCTTTAAACCTGTAGTACATGATCAGTAAAATCAAATTAAAAGTCTAATTGAATGATGTTCTAAAAATTCATGTAATAATTGTTTAAGGTAGGATGATTAACCATTGCGTAGGAGTTCATTGATGAGATTGTTGTAATAATCAATTCCTTTTCTGTTAACGCCACCACTTAATGTTCCATCTAATTAGAAAAAAAATAACAAGAAAAAAAAAGGGTTAACCAGTAGATAACTCGATCACATTACTTTAGTTAAAAGTATATAAAGAGTAATTTTCTTGTTGGAAAAATAATTCTTATGCACAATATTGACATTGGTCCCAACCAAATATGAGGATGTGGAGCAACTTACTTGGTAATAATCTGGACCATGAAATAGATAATCTGTAAGCATCCAACTCCATATCCTTCATGATCCCCACATCTTCCTAAAATGACAAAAGTTTAAAATTAAATATTGAGGATCTCATTATATATTGTCCTTTTTATTTTATTTTTATAAAGGCTCCAATTTAATATGTTAACATGTGCCCTTCAAGTATAAAGGGTCAAGAGACAAAGTTATGAGGTTTTAGACCTTATAGCGGTGATATTGATCTATAGCGACGTCTCCGTTACTGCCATCAGCGATTTTTTCTGTAGTTATTCAAAAACATAATGGTGAAATCCATATCATGTGCAAGGTACTTTATATGCGTGCGCACTGATGAAGTATATACATATATTGTACAGATCACATGACCACGTACTATTTGTCTCCCAACAAAGTGCATGGTTATTAGAGAGGTTGGAGTTTACTTGTCCTCACGAAGAAAAGAATGAGGTGCTATTTATACTCCTTTTGAAATGAAGTAGCTAAAGTTTTCATATTACCAATTGATTAAATCACAGACCTGGATGTTTGTGGGTGAAGGTATCCCATATGCTTGGGCCTCTTCCATCTTCTTTTACTGCACCTTCATACTGAAATATACACACATGCATATACGTAAGAGTACTACTACACACGCAAGGAAGATGTCAACATTATAATTCATGCATGGATGCTAACTGCATGCATAAAATACACCAAAAATATGGTAAATAATCCCAAAAGAAATATATAAATGTGAGTGTGTGTGTAAAATACATATATATACAGACCTGGTAAGCTGCGGAACCTGTGCCAAATATAAACCCTGGTTCAAAACTGCTGCGATTGAGAAATTCGCAATGAACAGGTGGATCTGTATTAGTTGCTTTGCTATTTGTCAATGCAAAGCCAATGAGTAGCAGCACACCAAAGAGCAAAGATCGTGAATATTTCATTGCCATAACTTGGGAGTTTTGATATCGATCGAGATAATTAAGTTATCTCCTCCTGGAATATTGCATGGGGTTTATATAGAGAAAGGGAGGAAGGGATATGGTGTCTACGTACTAGCTCATGAGAATTGTAAAGGGTTAAAAATTGTAAACAAAATTGACTTTGAAAGCCCTAGTTTAAAGACCAAGTCATGGTTTGACTTTGATTTAATATTTTTCATTTATATATATTTTTACAATTCAAAAACACAAAAGTTTGACCCCTCTCTAATTTTTCTAATTTTTTTCTTTATTTGAATTTTTGGGACTTATAATGAACTATTCATTTTGTTGACATATTTGGATAACTACACAGTCTTCAATTTGAACAGTTTTTTGTATATATGATATTCAAATTAAAATTAAAAAATCAATAACTTATACTATATATATGAAAATACATTATTTATAAAAACAAATTATTCCTTGAGTTGAAAAGTAAGATAATGTAGATAACTGTACGATCAATCTCATTTTAATTTGCAATGATCAATCCTTGAGTTACCCTTGAGTTTTCCCGCAAAAGAAAATGTTAACTGCATTAGGAAACAAAGAGTCATTTATCTGCATGTTTATATGATGTATGTCCAAATGTTTAAGGCATAACTTTTGAAGTTGAATATGGAAGATTAGCTATAGGGACTTGTTCAAACAGTGGAAAATTACTTGACCCAACAAAAAAATAGAAATTTCTGACGAGAATTCTTTACGTAAGTACGTAAGCGATAAAGATGAAGACTTTAATCTTGATCTTTTTCTTCTTGTTAGAGTTTTAGTATTGAATTGGTAAACCCAGTGGTTTTTTGAAATTGGCTTTCCACTCTAATTAAGAAGGCATCGAAATAGCTAGGTTCTCAAGTTGGCTATTTTGCTCCTAAAGATTGTCAAAGGATTCCATTGGGTGGTTTTTTCGAAGGTTTGGACACCCTTCAAAGTATAGTAGTTACACATTCTTCTTGCTAGTACAAGAATGAGAATTGTGAAGGTTTAAAATTTGTAAACAAAATTGGCTTTGAAATTCCTAGTTTAAAGTCCAAGTCATGGTCTGTAATTTAAAAGAAAGCACGTTTCATGTACCCATTAGTTGTCTACGTATGTAAAAGAATGAATAATCCTTGTGTTCCACCTATGAGGAATGCACATATTCTACAAATTTTATATTGTGATCGTTTAGTTTCTTAATTTTTATTTGAACATCATCTAAACAAAAAGAATTATTTGAATAAAAGATTTATAATGAACTATTCATTTTATTGATACATTTGGATGACTAAACAGTCTTCAATTTGAATAGCTTTTTGTATATATGATATTCAAATTAAGATTAAGAAATTAATAACTTATACTACAAAAATACATTATTTACAAAAAAATTATTCCTTGAGTTGAAAAGTAAGATAATGTACACAACAGGTCGATCAATCTCATCTTAATTTGAAATGATCAATCCTTGAATTACTCTTGAGTTTTCTAGCGAAAGAAAATATTTTTTGGATTCGGAAACAAAGAGTCATTTATCTGCATGTTTATATTATGCATGTCCAACTGTTGATGGGCAAAACTTTTGAAGTTGAATATGGGCGATTAGCTACAAAGACTTATTCAAACAGTAGAAAATTATTTGACTCAACAAAAAAGTAGAAATTTATGACCAGAATTCTTTACATAAGTATATAATAGATAAGTATGAAGAATTAATTAATCTTGATCTTTTTCTTCTTGTTAGAGTTTTAATATTGAATCCGTAAACCCAGTGGTTTTGTGAAATTGTATTTCCACGCTAATTAAGAAGGCATCGAAATAGCTAGGTTCTCAAATTGGCTATGTCGCTCCTAAAGATTGTGAAAGGATACCATTGGGGTGGCTTCTTCTTCGTAGTACAAGAAATTGATTAGTTGTTTCAAGAGACTGGTTTTTATTAGCTTACATCTATTTATTTTGATTTAATATTTTTCATTTATATATATTTTTACAATTCAAAAACACAAAAGTTTGACCCCTCTCTAATTTTTCTAATTTTTTTCTTCATTTGAATTTTTGGGACTTATATTGAATTTTAGTGTGTCTCGGAACCTGAAGGAATTGGGAGGGGGGGTCATTTCATTTTTGGATATAGAACGAATAGGTTCAGGATATGAGAGAATTAAGTATACCCACTAGAAAGACTAATCCAAACCATAATGATGTGCCAGAAAATAGAACATTTTTGTTACCCGACCAACCCTTAGGAGAAGCAAAGGCAACATCTACACTAATCAATAAGATTAAAGAAGTAGCAATTAATGCAAAAACAGCCAATAGGAAAGCAATATTCATGTTCCTAATCCTCCAATCTACCAACAAAAGAATTATACCATTTGATCCCTTTATCAACCAAAAAATTGTACACCTTATATACTGCTTTTGGGCAACCCTCTCAACAACTAAGAGATCCATTCGAGGAACAAAGGGACTAGTTGAAGTATGGATCCTCCCACTATTGGGAGGATTCGTACTTCAATTGAGATGATAACAAATCATTTCACCTTTTTAGTTGGAACATTAGGCAGTTCTCAAAAAAAGATAGCAAAAAATATTATTCCTAGAGTTGAGACTAAAAGGAATGTATAAACCAATGCTTCCATAGATTCGATCGTGGTTTACAATTATAGGTTCCATACCTGTTTATTTGGGATCGTCTCCCGGATAAATAAAGAACAAGAGTCAAAGTAAAGGCAGTGATTCAAATCAAGATTTATTTGGTACCCCATCTAAAAATCACTAAAAGAAAATAAAAATGAAAAGTAACAAGTAACAACGCATATTGTATCAGACTACTTGTCTTCTTGTAATTGGATCTCCAAGTTTTTGGAATGCTCCAAATTCCAGTTGAGCATCTAAATCTGGATCAATACTCGCAAAAATATCTCGAAACAAGGTTCTAGCTCCATGCCAAATGGATTTATTTTTTGTCCCATAATCCCCCACTACTATATATATCGTGAAACATGTATAATATAAGTTATTCTTCCTTTAAGCATCCTCAGCTCTAATTTATAGATTTCCTTTTATCTATTTCTTCCACTTCATCGAAAGATATATCTTTCAATACAATAGTTATGTGACAAGTGGATCTTACCTTTATCTAGTGTACTACCACCAGATATTATGGAGGAATCCACAGAAGATGTTTGTTTACAATCTAAAACTGTTGGACCAAATGATGAGGAGGAGAATGAGACTATTCAATACATAAGAAAAGATGGTAAGAAGGGAAAAAAGAGAGTAGCTAACTAGGGCGAATTGAGAAGAAATAAGTTTGATAATAAAGGAAAAAAGTTTGGACGAGATGACATGTCATATATGACAACTACAAATACATAAAAACAAATATAGATGTGTACTTGATGTCATAAATGCTAAGTATATTATATATTTACCCGCTTAACTTTCTGTTTGCAGGAATCAATAACAAATTTTAATGTCTTTTCAGAAGACAAATGAGGCAAACAATATTAAAATTGAGCAAGACTTTCTTTTTGTAGATTTTTTGCAAATGGAAAATTGGAGGTGCGGAGAATGCACATGATATTTTGGCGTTGTGCAACACGAGGAAAAAATTGGAAGGATTTTTTTGTTTTGTTTTTGTGGCAAATTTTGTGCACTCTAGAAATTTGAAGTGGAGGTTGCACCATTTTCTTTTTGAATTGTACTATCTTAAGTTAAAATAACTTGTAGTTGTCTTCATATATTATTAGAAAAATGGAGACAATACTCTTATTGATTATTAATTCATCTTCTTTATGTTATACCACAAAATGACGTACACACATAGCATAAGAATAAAACCTAACAATCTGTTTGGATGAAAATAATTTATATTACTAAAGAATTTTAAAATGATGGAAATTGAAATGACAGAATTTTATTTTCTAGAATTTGTGAATTTGCTTGGTTGATTAACCTAAAAGAACAATAGAATTGAATACAGAATTTGTTATTTTTAAACTTTTATTTATAGAAATATGAAAATAACACATATTTACATGAAACTAAATTTAGGAACTGGAGGTCCCAAATTGTAAGTTTTTTTTTTCCATGCCAAAATTCTAAATTTATATGTTTATTTTCCTCCTCTAAACAAAAGGCTGGCTTGGGATTGCTTAATTTTTTTTTAAAAAAAAGTTGGAACCATAAATTGTGTTTGGTTAGAAAAAAGAGTTTTTTATTTTATTTTTTCCTTCAATTGTGGATCAAAAACAAAAGAAAGCAAAAGCAGGTTGGACTCTAAAAGAGCACTTTTTTTCATAGAAGCGCGTAAAAATTGGCAATTAATGAAACATTTGCGCTGACAATACTATCCTTTTCTCCTATGCTTCGTTCAATTTCCAGGTTTCCCTATTTCTCTCGCGCTCTCTCCTCTCCCTCTCATCTGGTTCGAGCACAGACCCATCTATCCTCTTCATTTCCTCTAGTTCAAGCACTCTTCACCAACAACAGGTGAGTTTTCTTTCGTTTCAATTTCTAATTTGCTTATTTTGACAATTTATTGTTGGAATATTGAAATATTGAACTGATTCAACTATAAGTCATTTTCTTCATTTTTCTGCAACTGATTTTTGTTCCAAAATGATTAAATTTGCTGATTAATTTGGTTAAATTCTATTTTTAATTAATTTTTGGGACTTGAGGTGGATTAATTTATTTGGTTAATTTGGTTAGAATCGTTTTTTCCCGTATAATTAGTTGATTAGTTGTAATTTAGTTCGGTGATTAGTTTTTGGATGATACTGGAAGATTTGATTGCTGTTAAATTAAATTTACATAGACATGGATACTCTCTTTCATGTGGTATCAGCCAAAACTTGTCTGCAACATAAATTTACACCGGCATGTGGATAATGAGCTTTTCAAAAGTAGTTTTTTTATTTGGACCAAAAGATAAAAAAATAGTATGAGTCGCATGAAATAGAAGATTACAGAATCATAGTAAGCATATGATTTTGAGCAGGCAATGAACATCTCAGAGCCTTATCTCTGGCTCATAATTACAATTATGGTATGTAAGTCTTGATGATGTTGTGGTTTTTTTTGCTTTATTGTGTGACTTGTTGTGGTCTCCATCCCAGAGCTATATACATCATAGAGCTTCTGATGTTGTTGTGGTCTCCATTGAACTTTGTGTCTTGTTTTGCTCTATCATTAAAATTCAAAGTTTTCAAGCCCTTTTCATTAGTTTTCCTTTAATATTATATATATAAGGATGGCAAAAAACGTGGGAACTTCAGCAAGAGCTCCACATGGTACATGCAATGATCATAATATATCCGTATTCAGTGAGTTATGCATCAAGGATGTTGAGGCCGGACGTCGTCTTGGCCCTCACTTTAACAAAGAAAGATCGGCAAATTTGATAGAAAACTTTAGGAAAGAAACAGGAAATTCTTATAGTAAAGCACAATTGAAAAATAAGTGAGATAGACTAAAAAAGGATTGGTAGTTGTGCAAAAAACTAATTGGGAAAGAAACTGGCCTAGAGTGGAATCCAAGCAAGGGAATAGTGGATGCCTCTGATGAATGGTGGAATAATAAGATTCAGGTATGTGCACTTTGTATCAGTTATGATGTTATTCTAGTTATAGTAATCATAAACTACATAATAACAACATTCTTTTTCATTTGTAGATAAATCCTGAATATGGAAGATTGCAGAAAGGCATCACTCCTGAGTTTGAGGAAAAGTTGGATAGGATGCTCTCAAATAGCGTTGCTACTGGTGCAAATGCTTGGGCACCTTCATTTGGTGCACTACTACCAAATAGTAGGGAGGAATTAATAGGAAATGTTAATATACAAAATGAATCTATTGGATCAGATGATGAGGAGAGTGCACCACCCAATCTATGAGAAAATGTGCTAAGAAAGGAAAAAAAAAAGAGCTGACCAAGGTGAATTGAGAACAAATAAGTTTGACAGGAAAGGGAAAAAGGTTGGCGGTGCTGCAAAATTGTATGGTCAAATTGACCGCCTTATTGGTGCAGTAGAGGGTAAGAGCACTATGAGGCAATTGATGATAGGCACTAGTATTCCTGAAGTTGTGCAGGTTGTTGAACTGTTACCTGGTTGTGAGCGTACTAGCCCGTTGTGGTTGTTTGCAGCTCGTTTGTTTTTTAATCAAGAGAAGAGAGAGATGTTCTCTATCATTAAAGATCCTAGTGTGCAACTTACTAGGCTGAATTATGAGTTCATCAACCAATGAAGGAGTTGTAGTTTTACAAAACATTCTGGATTTGTACACTCTTAGTCAGATTTTAGGATTACGTCTTAGAATTGGTTTGTCACCTTTCTTGAATGTTATTTTGAATTATGAGTTAATTTTTAGATACTTTGTTTTCAATATTGGTACAACTGTTAAAAATTGTAAACAAAATTGACTTTGAAAGCCCTAGTTCAAAGACCAGGTCATGGTCTGTAGTTTAAAAGAAAGCACGTTTCATGTACCCAAAAGTTGCGTACGTACGTAAAAGAATGGATAATCCTTGCGTTCCACCTATGATGAATGCACATACTCTTCAAATTTTATATTGTGATCCTTCAGTTCCTTAATCTTTATTTGAAGATCATCTAAACAAAAATAATTATTTGAATTTGAAATCGTTTAGTCATTTGAATATATGAACCCAATCAATAGTGTTGATACTAAGTAAAAGATTTATAATGAACTATTCATTTTATTGACATATTTGCATAACTACACAGTCTTCAATTTGAACAGTTTTTTGCATATATGATATTCAAATTAAGTTTAAAAAATCAATAACTTATAGTATATATATATATATATATATGAAAATACATTATTTATAAAAACAAATTATTCCTTGAGTTGAAAAGTAAGATAATGTAGACAACTGTACGATCAATCTCATTTTAATTTAAAATGATCAATCCTTGAGTTACCCTTGAGTTTTCCGGCAAAAGAAAATGTTAATTGCATTAGGAAACAAAGAGCCATTTATCTGCATGTTTATATGATGTATGTCCCAATGTTGAAGGCATAACTTTTGAAGTTGAATATGGAAGATTACCAATAGAGACTTGTTCAAACAGTAGAAAATTACTTGAGCCAACAAAAAAATAGAAATTTATGACCACTATTCTTTACGTAAGTAGTAAGCGATAAAGATGAAGAATTTAATCTTGATCTTTTTCTTCTTGTTAGAGTTTTAGTATTGAATTGGTAAACCCAGTGGTTTTTTGAAGTTGTCTTTCCACTCTAATTAAGAAGGCATGGAAATAGCTAGGTTCTCAAGTTGGCTATTCCTAAAGATTGTGAAAGGATTCCGTTGGGGTGGTTTTTTCGAAGGTTGGGACACCCTTCAAAGTATAGTAGTTACACATTCTTCTTGCTGGTACAAGAATGAGAATGGTAAAGGGTTAAAATTTGTAAACAAAATTGGCTTTGAAAGTCCTAGTTTAAAGTCCAAGTCATGATCTGTAATTTAAAAGAAAGCATGTTTCATGTACCCAATAGTTGTCTACGTACGTAAAAGAATGGATAATCCTTGCGTTCCACCTATGAGGAATGCACATATTCTACAAATTTTATATTGTGATCGTTTAGTTTCCCAATTTTTATTTGAACATCATCTAAACAAAAAGAATTATTTGAATAAAAGATTTATAACCAACTATTCATTTTATTGATACATTTGGATGACTAAACAGTCTTCAATTTGAATAGTTTTTTGTATATATGATATTCATATTAAGATTAAGAAATTAATAACTTATACTACAAAAAAAAATTATTCCTTGAGTTGAAAAGTAAGATAAAGTACACAACAGTTCGACCGATCTCATCTTAATTTGAAATGATCAATCCTTGAATACTCTTGGGTTTTCCAACGAAAGAAAATGTTTTCTGGATTCGGAAACAAAGAGTCATTTATCTGCATGTTTATATTATGCATGTCCAACTGTTGATGGGCAATATGGGCGATTAGCTATAGAGACTTATTCAAACACTCGAAAATTATTTCACCCAACAAAAAAGTAGAAATTTATGACCAGAATTCTTTACGTAAGTACATAATCGATAAGGATGAAGAATTAATTAATCTTGATCTTTTTCTTCTTGTTAGAGTTTTAATATTGAATCCGTAAACCCAGTGGTTTTGTGAATTTGTATTTCGACGCTAATTAAGATGGCATCAAGATAGCTAAGTTCTCAAATTGGCTATTTCGCTCCTAAAGATTGTGAAAGGATACCATTGGGGTGGCTTCTTCTTGGTAGTACAAGAAATTGATTAGTTGTTTCAAGAGACTGGTTTTTATTAGTTTACATCTATTTATTTTGATTTGACATTTTTCATTTATATATATTTTTACAATTCAAAAACACAAGTTTGACCCCTCTCTAATTTTTCTAATTTTTTTTTCTTTATTTGAATTTTTGGGACTTATATTGAATTTTAGTGTCTCACAACCTGAAGGAATTGGGAGGGGGGTCATTTCATTTTGGATATAGAATGAATAGGTTCAGGATATGAGAGAATTAAGGATACCCACCAGAAAGACTAATCCAAACCATAATGATGTGCCGGAAAATAGAACATTTTTGTTACCCGACCAACCCTCAGGATAAGCAAATGCAACGTCTACACTAATCAGTAAGATTAAAGAAGTAGCAATTAATGCAAAACCAGCCAATAGGGAAGCAATATTCATGTGCGTAATCCTCCAATCTACCAACAAAAGAATTATACCATTTGATCCCCTTATCAACCAAAAACTTGTACACCTTATATACTTCTTTTGGGCAACCCTCTCAACAACTAAGAGATCCATTCGAGGAACACGGGGACTAGTTGAAGTACGGATCCTCCCAATATTGGGAGGATCCGTACTTCAATTGAGATAATGACAAATCATTTCACCTTTTTAGTTGGAACTTTAGGCGGGTCTCGAAAAAAGATAGCGAAAAAAATTATTCCTAGAGTTGAGACTAAAAGGAATGTATAAACCAATGCTTCCATAGATTCGATCGTGGTTTACAATTATAGCTTCCATACCTGTTTATTTGGGATCGTCTCCCGGATAAATAAAGAACAAGAGTCAAAGAAAAGGCAGTGATTCAAATCAAGATTTATCTGGTACCCCATCTAAAAATCACAAAAAGAAAATAAAAATGAAAAGTAACAAGTAACAACACGTATTGTATCAGACTACTTGTCTTCTTGTAGTTGGATCTCCAAGTTTTTGGAATGCTCCAAATTCCAGTTGAGCATCTAAATCTGGATCAATACCAACAAAAACATCTCGAAACAAGGCTCTAGCTCCATGCCAAATGGATTTATTTTTTGTCCCATAATCCCCCACTACTATATATATCGTGAAACATGTCATCTGTTTGTATTTTTTTTTTTTTAAGTCATTCGTTTTTTTTTTTTTAAGCATAACATAATATAGCATATTTGTATTTTTTTTATAATATAAGATATTATTCCTTAAAGCATCCTTAGCTCTAATTTATAGATTACCTTTCTTGATTTTGGGATTATGTCTTAGAATTTGTTTGACACCTTCCTTGAATGTTATTTTGAATTATGAGTTAATTTTTAGATACTTTGTTTTCAATATTGGTACAACTGTTAATTGGCAAGGTGCTTGAATTTTGTTAAGGATTATTTGTTAACTTGCAGGTGCGCTTGAATATGGACATTCTAGATAATGATGAGGAAGAGTTTGACATATTAGCATGCGCTTGTACTCGAGCTATTGAAGCATATTATCTAAAATATGTGCATAAAACTCCATGTATGAATTTTTTCAAACAGGTAACATTTGGTTAATGAAAGTATTGCAAGCTAACTATAGTTTGAAAGGTTCAGGGAGAAAGTGATATTAGGAATGTTCTTGCATATGTTAGGACATAGTATAGAAGAAAAAAAAAAAAAAAAAGAATAGCTAAGAGCAATTTCAACACTCTTCTTAGATATTTTGGTGTTATGTTGGATATTGTATGTTAGATGGCAATAGATATTATCAAACCTATGGATTCGGAATTTAATACCACCCCATGGGGCATAAAGGTAAAAGACATCATCTCTCATATTTTTATAGGAGTGGCCAACCAACGGGGCATAAAGAGGTATTCAACTATAGACATTTTTCTCTTAGAAGCATAATTGAGCGTACGTTTAGAGTATGAAAAAAAGGGGGGCAATTTTGAGGGATATGCTTGATTGTCTGTTCAATACGCAAGTGAATATTGTCATTGCTACAATGGCTCTTCATAACTACAAAAGGAGGCATTCTGAACGTGATAGGCATTTTGATGACCCCGAAGACTATAGTGAAGAGAGCGATATTGATGATGATGAAGAGGATGATCGAAATCACGACCAAGGAGGGATGGAAGCATTAAGAAATAGCATAATGATGAACGCATATTTTACTATTTATTATCTCGCAAAAGCTACATTTTCTTGTGATATTTTGGACTTAGAGGAAAGGAATTACATAGTGTTGTGCTTTTATAGTTATATTAATGAGGTGGAGGAAAATATGATGTTATAATTCCTTATTTTTAAATAAACCTAATGGTCTGTTATGATTTAAGTGTCTACCTATTTGGCTGTATAATATACTTGTGGCCTACATTCATTTTTTTTTTTTATTTATGTGCAGTGCATGTCACTTGTTGGAATTGGAGAAGCCTTCAGCACGTCATGTCTATGCAATACTGAACCGACAAGGAAAAGAAAAAAACAAAAGAAAGCTGCATATTTCCTCTCCCATTTTTCAGGGTTAGCCTCCATACGAAACCAGAATAAGAGAGACCTTAGTGAAGTTAAATTGGACAGAAATATGGTGAATCACCTACACAAAGCAATTTCAAATTCATGGGTCTTTGCCAAAAGCATAAATTTGGGATATTAGGTTGCACAATCCGTTCAATTGCAGACGAAGTCTGATCAGCCATGGTGGATATCTATTTAGAGATGAAACTTCGATTGGAATTGTTATGTCTTTACCATTAGAGCCAGTGTAATCTCTTAGAGGTCAACTAAACAGACCTTAGTTGTCACTTCATCCAACAATGCTGAAATTCTCACCGTACGCGATCTATGAAGACAACGCAGCATGCATTTTACAACTCAAGAATATTTCTGGATGGTAGTGGTTGTGGGTGATATTTGAAGCTCCTGCGATCATTTCCCCGTCGTTGACTTCCCGACGATGATCTATGAACACAACGCAGCATGCATCGAATGCTCAAGAAGGGTTACATCAATGGAGACAACACCAAACACATTGCATCGAAGTCTTTCTTCTCACATCAACAACAAGAGCATCAGAAGATTGAAGTCACGCAAATTCATTCACAAGACCACCTGGCTGACCTCTTCACCAAATCACTACCGAAGGCGACATTTCAGAAGCTTGTTCAAGGATTGGTATGCGTAAACTTTCTGAGTTGTAACATTGTTAGTTCCCTTTGGAATTATGTCAAACTCAGGTGAGTATCTTGAAGTATACTTGCTTGATCTTAATGTACTATTTTTCCCTACGATTAGAAGCATTTTTACCACTCGGGTTTTGCTACCTAACGAGGTCTTGACGAGGCTCTCATCTTGGGTTGGTTATATCCTTGATGACGTCCTGTAGACATTTCATTTGACTTTGCATTGCTCCCAAATTTTTCTTTAACTATTTTGTCCTTACTCGGATTTTTACCGTAGCCTTAGGCTTTTTTGTGAGACTTATTTCCTTATGCAAGTTCCTACCTTATTAAGACTACCGTGTTCCCAGAATCAGTGACGACGAGTCGACTTCCTCAACAACACATGATGCCGAATCTACTTGAGTATTTACACACTCGAGGTGGAGTGTTATAAACTTCTTATTTATGTGTGATTGTGTAAATCTTAGATTATATTTTATTCTAGTTATTCTTCCCTATTAGGACTTGTATTCCTTGGAGGAGAATGATTTCTTTCCAACCTTATTATTATATATAAAGGCACTGTGTAGGGGGAATAACACATTTAGGAGGTCAATCAATTTGTATAGCTTCCAGAAGGCTTCAAGCAACATATAGGCTTCAACTCTTCGGTCTCTTAATTTGCACCATGTAGTATGAAGCATTATTAACATCTCCTTCAACTGTACAAGAAGGTCAAACATTGTAGCTTCATTAAATTAGTTGGGTTGCCTTGGATATGGTTTGAAGGAAACTCATTTATAGGCTTTCTAAAAACCTCAGGCATTTTCTACTCCAACATTTACAAGAACTTCGAAGTCGCGAACTTCAATAAGCTATATAGCCACCATGACAACATGCAAGTATTATATCTTAACTTTACTTGCCAACAATGGTAAATGGAAACTTCGGTGGGAAATGCACACTAGTGTCCAAGAAAAAGAAAAAAATCATATTCTGCCGATTCTCTAACTCATCAACAACATGAGAATGATCCAACAAAAAATTGCTTCGCACACTCTTGATCAAAACTGTGCGCGAAATCAATATATGGAGTGGTTGAAGCTTGAAAAAACTTCTACCTTTCAACCTAAGTGTCCACAAAAAATAAAAGCTTCAACCACTGAAGCTATGTGCTTAAGGGAAAAAGCTTCAACCACACAAACTATGTGTCCAAAGGAGAAAAGCTTCAACCACTTGATGCGAGAGTAATACGCACTCAAATTAAACCCTATTTTTGACAATTGTAGTAAGTATGTAAGTAGGGATCGTTCTGGACCGGGGATTAGGAGGGATTGTTAATCACTTGGATTTGACTCAAAAACGTAAAAATATGTTTTAAAACACTTTAAATAGACTCACAAGACTCTTACTAACTTATATGACTCAAAACAAACTTTAAAGACTCAAAACAACCAAAAACTCAATTTAGACTCTAGGACTTAATTTGGACGAAAATACACTTGGTTTTGACTCTAAAGATTCAAAAGGACTCTTTTGGACAGATTTGGAACAAATAAGAAGGGGGGTTTTGATTTTGGACGAATTTAAAAGAAAACAAGTGACTTAAAACTTTAAAACAGATTTTGGACGAAAATAAGAAAAACTAATGGATGATGGGATAGCCAAGGGATACTTCTCCACACATGTTATATATGCAACGTCAATCACTTTCCAATTATCACTTCAATAAGTTATGAACCTCGACACTCCAAGTTAATTAGGTCCGCTTAAATTAACCTTCAGATTTCCCTAGAATCATTGAATTGGATGAATATGCATCGCAAACAAATTATTCCTAACAAGTTCTCTATATGAACAGCATGATAAAGATACAAGTTAGAATCATTACGTTCTTTGGAAATCATAAGCATCGACAAGACATTTGTAACTATGAAAAGCATGATACTCTTGCCAGGAATCTACTTAACATGATCGTGACTAGCGACCTTCACTACTTGTGAATATAAATTCATAACGATTAGGTGAAACAAACTTATATCCTAGCACCAAATTCAAGCATGCAAATTAAGCGTGCACTCTCAATCAACATACAAGAATAAGTTCTAAATCAAACGGTTAAGCAAATTGTATTCACGACTTATGCAACGATAACTGGAAGTAATCAACTTATTTCACATATATAATCATGGTTTCGAATACACCCTTAGCCATGGGGGGTTTAGTTCCTCATACGTACAAAACAAAGATAAGTAAATTTAACCATTGAAATCGAGGAAAAGAAACACCTAAACATTCCAACAACTCAAACTTGAATTGTATGAACGTTTAGGCACTTTTCTCCTCCTCTTTGTTGTCGCACAAGATCTATTGATAGGTTTTGGGTTGGTGTTTGTATGGAGGAATGGTTGGATAGTGTTTTGGAGGGTTGGGGAGTGGTGGAAATGGAAGGGGGATGCTGGAAAATGGAAGGAAGTGCACGGCAATGGATGAATGGATGTGTTTTTGTGTTGGTTTGAGGTGTGTTTTTGTGTATGAATGCATGGGTTTTTATAGGGGGAATGGGAGAATATGTGGATGATTGTTTAAGAGTGAATGTGGCTGTTATGATGGAGAGTGCATGTGGATGAAATAATGATGGAAAAACAGCTAGGAAAAGAGGGAATCCATGTGGAAGTGTGGCTGCAAAGATGAAGAAAAGCTGGAAATGTTAGGGGGGAAAGCTGGAAATGAATGGTTAGGTACGGCTTAGGGTTGTTTGGGGTTGGAAATGCATGTGTTTGCATGTGCATTAAAACTAGAGTGAATGATGATGAATGCATGTGGATTAAAGAGGGAGAATGTGGTGCAATGATGAAGTGAAATGCTGAAAATCTAAGGGGAAGGCACGGCAAAGAAGTTTCAGGATGCATGTGTGTGTGAATGGTGGTTTTGCATGGCTTTGATGGATTGTTTGATTGGGCTAGAGTGTGTGTCTAAAATACATATATATACAGACCTGGTAAGCTGCGGAACCTATGCCAAATATAAACCCTGGTTCAAAACTGCTGCGATTGAGAAATTCGTAATGAACAGGTGGATCTGTATGAGTTGCTTTGCTATTTGTCAATGCAAAGCCAATGAGTAGCAGCACACCAAAGAGCAAAGATCGTGAATATTTCATTGCCATAACTTGGGTGTTTTGATATCGATCGAGATAATTAAGTTATCTCCTCCTGGAATATTGCATGGGGTTTATATAGGGAAAGGGAGGAAGGGATATGGTGTCTACGTACTAGCTCATGAGAACAGTAAAGGGTTAAAAATTGTAAACAAAATTGACTTTGAAAGCCCTAGTTTAAAGACCAAGTCATGGTCTGTAGTTTAAAAGAAAGCACGTTTCATGTACCCAAAAGTTGCGTACGTACGTAAAAGAATGGATAATCCTTGCGTTCCACCTATGAGGAATGCACATACTCTTCAAATTTTATATTGTGATCCTGCAGTTCCTTAATCTTTATTTGAAGATCATCTAAACAAAAATAATTATTTGAATTTGAGATCGTTTAGTCATTTAAATATATGAACCCAATTGATAGTGTTGATACTAAGTAAAAGATTTATAATGAACTATTCATTTTATTGACATATTTGGATAACTACACAGTCTTCAATTTGAACAGTTTTTTGCATATATGATATTCAAATTAAGATTAAAAAATCAATAACTTATACTATCTATATGAAAATACATTATTTATAAAAACAAATTATTCCTTGAGTTGAAAAGTAAGATAATGTAGACAACTGTACGATCAATCTCATTTTAATTTGCAATGATCAATCCTTGAGTTACCCTTGAGTTTTCCGGCAAAAGAAAATGTTAACTGCATTAGGAAACAAAGAGCCATTTATCTGCATGTTTATATGATGTATGTCCAAATGTTAAAGGCATAACTTTTGAAGTTGAATATGGAAGATTAGCAATAGAGACTTGTTCAAACAGTAGAAAATTACTTGAGCCAACAAAAAAACAGAAATTTATGACCACAATTCTTTACGTAAGTAGTAAGCGATAAAGATGAAGAATTTAATCTTGATCTTTTTCTTCTTGTCAGAGTTTTAGTATTGAATTGGTAAACCCAGTGGTTTTTTGAAATTGTCTTTCCACTCTAATTAAGAAGGCATCGAAACAGCTAGGTTCTCAAGTTGGCTATTTTGCCCCTAAAGATTGTGAAAGGATTCCATTGGGGTGGTTTTTTCAAAGGTTTGGACACCCTTCAAAGTATAGTAGTTACACATTCTCCTTGCTGGTACAAGAATGAGAATAGTCAAGGGTTAAAATTTGTAAACAAAATTGGCTTTGAAAGTCCTAGTTTAAAGTCCAAGTCATGGTCTGTAATTTAAAAGAAAGCACATTTCATGTACCCAATAGTTGTCTACGTGAGTAAAAGAATGGCAAAAGATAAGTGTGGGGGAGTTTGATAGGAGCAAAAGATAAGTGTTTTACTTGTTTAGTGTCGTTTTGTTTTTATTCTGTTTTGCTCGAGGACTAGCAAAAGATAAGTGTGGGGGAGTTTGATAGGAGCATATTCATGTGACTTAAATGGCTTGTTCGCATGCATTTACGTTATGTTTCTTTAGTTATTTCAGTCCTTTATGCTTCTTTTGTGTGTTTTCAGGTTCTAAGGGCAAGGTATGCAAAAGAATGCCTTTTGGAGCCTTTTGGAGCAAATTAGAGATTGGAATGGATATCATATGCTTGGAGCCAAGAGGATGGACGAAATTAAAGACTTGAAGTAGGAAAGTTAAATCCTAAAAGACCTCATGTTTAAGCATCATTGAAGACTCCTACGCATTTTAGAACACAAAAACAACATTCCTTGCAACCTTAGGACATTGTCGTGTGTTTCCTTGTGTCTCCCTTCCTTGCCATGCAAGGAAGGGCTTTGTTCCCTATTTCATTCACTTATCATATCATTCACTTAACATATCATTCAATTATCATATCATTCACTTATCATATCATTCACTTATCATATCATACACTTATCACTTATCACAACAACAACCTTGCACATGCACTTCCCCCTTTAACAATCCCACACCTTGACATTATTCTTTCATCAACCCACTACATATCCAACTATGCCGTGCCTCCCATCATAATTACTCCACCAATTCAGCCACAAGACATTATCATTGCATAACATTCCATTCATCCACCTTTCTTCCAAAACCACTCCACCTTGCCGTGCATTACTACCATCAGATTTCCAGCATTTCCATGTGCTTCCCCCTTTGTTCTAGCCACCCCACATGTCCCTTTAATCATTCAAACATGCAGCCACATATTCCACCCTTTGCCGTGCAAAACATCTCCACATTCCACTTGCAATTCCACTTTCCAACCTTTCCAAATGCAATTTCATCAACACATGCATTCATTATTTATTCACTCTTCATCACATGCATATTTCAGCCGTGTATCCCATCCTACATTCCACAAACAAGTCACATGCATTACATCCCACATCCCTTTAATCATTCAAATATGTAGCCACATAATCATTCACCCTATCCATCCTACATTCCACAAACAATGTCACATGCAAAACAACAATCATTCCAACACAAAACAGCCTACACATTGCCGTGCATTCCTTTCAAATTTCTGCATCTTTCTTCCTTGCAATTCCACATGCATTCACTTCATCATTACCTCACCACTCATTCTTTAAATCCACATGCACATTCAATCATTCACTCAAGCACCCTTGTGCCATGTTTCCCCCTTTGTTCCCACCCATCACATGCATCATCATCAAACAAACAAGCCTAAACCGTGGCATTCACTCCCATTTCCAGCATAAACACATGCCTTTCCAGCTTTCCCTTTCATTTCCACCACTCATTCTTCTTCATTGCACCCACCTACATGCATTATTTATTAAATTCTTCATCATGCATCCAGAAAATCATCAAAAACTTCCCAAACACATGCACACACATGCAATTCCAGCACCAACAACAAGCCATGCCGTGGGATCTTTATGCTTTCCAGCTTTTCACATGTTTTCTTAGCTGTTTTTCCACCACATTTCAGCCACATAAATGCTTAAACAAACAGCCATTCTCACCCATTCACTCCTATAAATACCCTTGCATTCATTCCATTCAACATGATCTCATTTTCATACACAACAAACCATAAACACATCCCTTTCTCCCTTGTGCCGTGAGTCCCCCTTAGAATCCAAAAACCATTCTTCCATTTCCACCACTCCTAATCCACTTCCATAATTCCACACTTCCATCCCCCCAACCAACTATCCCTAGACCTTATGCTACAACGAAGAGGAAGAGAAGAGGGCCTAAACGTTCATACAATTCAAGTTTGAGTTGTTGGAATGTTTAGGCGTTTCTTTGATTTCAATGTTTAATTTCAATTCTCTTTGTTTTGTACGTATGAGGAACTAAACCCCCCTTAGCTAGGGGGTGATTAGAAATATATGTTTATGCTTGCAATATGATTTGATTACTTTTAATTACATTTCATAAGTTGTGAATTCAATTTGTTTAACTATTTGATTGATATCCTATTTATGTATGTTTATTAAGAATGAACGCTTAATTTTCATGCATGAATTTGACGCTAGAATATAAGTGAGTTTCACGTAATAGTTATGAACTTATATTCACAAGTAGTGGAGGTTGCTTATAAACAATCGCGTTAAACAAATTCTTGGCATAAGTTTCATGCAATCATAGTAACGAATGCCTCGTCAACACTTATAGTTTTCATGATGCTTAATGATTCTTGCTTGTATCTCTATTATGCAATTCATGTAGGGAACTTGTGGGGAATACTTTGGGTTGTCGTATGCAATCATCCAATTCATTAACTTAAGGAAAACTTGACGGTTAATTTAAGCGGACCTAATTAACCCAGGGCGTTGAGAATTCATGGTTTATTGAAAAGCAATTGGAAATCGTTTTATTATGCAAGTGTAACATGTGTGGAGATGAACCCCTTGGCTAGCATCCATTCATTCCATTTCATCAATTTCATATTTACATTATGTCTAGTTTATTAACTTGTTTCGTTATTTCAATTTTCGTCAAACCTCAATCCCCCTTTTGCTTTAATGTTCAATTTAGTTAGAAATCAATTTAGTTTGTGTTTTTAAAGCATTTTGAGTTTTTGGTTTGTCTTAGTGTTTTAACGTTTAGTTTCACATTCTTTGAGTCTAGTTTAGTGTTTTATATTGTTTTTACGTTTTTGAGTCAGTTTCCAAGAGATTAACAATCCCTCCTAATCCCCGGTCCAGAACGATCCCTACTTACGTACTTACTACAATTGACAAAAAGAGGGTTTAATTTGTGTGCGTATAAAACTCGCATCAAATTTTGGCGCCGTTGCCGGGGATTAGCAACTTTGCTAATCTCTTGTTTTGTTTTAGTTTTGTTTGTGTGTATATATTTTTAGTTTTATTTTGTTGATTTTAGAAGCAAGACATGGCACTTGATAGTGCTTCTCTTTTGTCACAGCTTATGGAAGAGTATCAAATGCAAAGAGTTGGTACATTTGATCATAATCAATCAAGGAACGACGTGTTTTCCAATACTTACAATTCGGATTGGAGTGATCATTCAAACTCTATGTGGTGGGAACCTCAACATATTCAACAAGAAGGATATTGGCAGCCTTATGAGGAGTTCTATTCAACGTCTATGCATCCACCACAACCTCATATTCAATATGCCCAACCAAACTCAAGTTCATCAATAGATTATAATCAAAAGCTTAATGAATTACTTTGTTTGGTGCAGGGCTCACAAAACCAAGTCGAGGAGGCTCAACAAAGGGAATATTGGCAACCATATGATGAGTTTTATACGACACCTATGCAGCCACCACAACCTGCCCAAAGCAATGTAAGTAATTCAAGTGATAATGATACGATTTTTCAATTACTTACTACTTTGACGCAGGAAGTCCAAACTCAAAACAAAGAGAGGCAAATCCAAGACAAGAGGGTGGACAACTTGGAGAAGAAAATTGGGCAGATAGCGGAGTTCGTAGGACAATTTCAAGACCAAGGCAAACTCCCTATTTCAACCATTGCAAATCCGAAGGAAGGATTTGAAACTGCCAATGCTATCACGTTAAGAAGTGGCAAGGAGGTTGGAACGGACCCTAAACCATCCAAATCAAATTACAAGGAAGATGAAAGGTTGCAATTTGAGGAAGAGGAACACACCCAACCCACGGCAAGAGTGGAAACACCTTTGCCGGAGGCACCTATTGCTCCCACGCCATCTAATTCAAGTAAGGTTGTTCCAAATTTAATTAGTTCTAACCCCAGTCCACTGAATGTCCCTATTCCTTGCAGGATCATGCAATCCAAGGAAGAAAAGGGTGAGAAAGGCATCTTCGAATCCTTTCCAAAGAATCAAGAGCAAGATGTGACTGGGGAATGTCTAGAATTCATCCAAGAGGATATACTTGAGGCAAACAACCCCAAAGAAGTTGAACTTTATGACACAAGACAAGGACCAATCCTCACATGCAATATGGCCAAGTCCAATATCCCTGAAACTTTCAAAGGAGTGGTGTTTGTCATTGAGTTCTTGGCAAAGCACACAGGTAAGCCGCCTCCCCGAATTTCAATTTTCTTTTATACTAATATGTTGTTAATGATCCAGGCACCCACTTTAGAATTTGAACCATTACCGGATCATCTCAAGTATCACCCCCTATTCAGAGATAAATTCCATGTCATGGGTCCTAAATGAGCCTAAGAAGGTCTCGTCCGGCTGCAAGACGTAAAAGAAAGCGCTACTTGGGAGGCAACCCAATACATTGAATAAAACAAAGCTTGATCATTGATTTTTTGAGAAATTACAATTGTATCTAACAAAGAAAGAGAAAGATGAAGCCTTCACAAGGGTTGTGTACGTGAGGCCCCACTACGTGGCAACACTCTCGGAGCAGGAGGCATCAGAGCAGGAGGCACCGGAGCAGAAGGCATCGGAGCAGAAGGCATCGGAGCAAGAGGCATAGGAGCGGGAGGCACCGAAGATAGATCATTCAAGGCCCCAATCCTTGGTGGAATGCTGGATGACCTAGGAAAAAGGTGCCTCTGGAAGAAAGCTGCAAGCCTTTGACGGTCATCAAGCTCATCAAGCTTCCTCTTCATGCCTGTCGAATAATTGTTGGCAAGCACGTGCAAACTTCGGTTCTCGTACTTAAGCTGTTTGATCTCCTGCTTAAGACTATCCACCTCCGCCATCAAGGATTCAACCTGACGGGAGCGAGCAAGAAGGCGTTGGCCCATGTTGGACACAGAGCCAGCGCACTGAACGCTAAGAGCCAAGGACTCTTGAACGGCCAAATCATCGGACCGTCCTGAAAGCAACTGACTATCTTTGGGAGTGAGGAGGTTCCGAGCTACTATCGTAGCCGTTGTTGCATCCGTCATCACAGAGTCCTCATCTGTAAGAGGGCCATGAGAAGATAAGAAAGACGGGCACCATACCTTATCCTGATGCGGCGCAACTGGATCATTGCTTAGACTCAAATCTAAGCAAATGTTCGATGGGTTAGATGAGCTAGCCATTTTTCAAGAAGTTAAGAGAAGGGTTGGATGGAGTGAAATCTCGACGGGCCGGAGACGATTTCTGGGCAATTTTCAAGTGTGCATGCTAGAGGTAATCGATCACCTCTATTAAAGGAGAGGCGTTCACTGATTCAGAAATGAAGAGACACCACTCTTCAAAACCGGAATTTCCGGCGTAAAGATCGCCAGCTCGTCAGACGCAATCCCGGCTTTTCAGAAAGCGTGTGTAACTTTGTCAAAAGCTCCCAACTTTTCAGAAGACGTGTGGAAGGCGAGAAATCAGCTGCACACTTTTGCCGACAAGCGTGGTAGACAAAGCCGAAAGCTCCCGGCTTTTCAGAAAGTGTGTGCCACTTTGTCGAAAGCTCCCAGCTTTTCAGAAAACGCGTGCCATTTTGTCAAAAGCTCTCTGACAAAGCTAAAGACGCGTGGAGGTAATTTCCGCATCCGCATTGCCACTTGCCATTACAATTCCTATATACATCAACATTTATGGCAAGGCATACACCCAGAAGCGCATGACTTTCCTTTTCGGCCGAGAATGTAAATGCAACCAACCCTCTCAAACATGCTCAGTTTTCTCCTTCTCTTGAGAACACATTTTCAACCATGGATGTATCCCCCAAAGAAGATACCAAATGCCTGCAGTACAGATGAGGCAAGAGGAAACGGTGGATCGAAGCATGTGGAGACAAGCGCAACAAATATATGTGCTGATTCATTCGCTGCCTCTTCGAAAGCAAAGGTATCTCATATCATCAAGGGCGAAAGCAAAGGTATCTCATATCATGCTCTTTCCCTGTCTTTTCCTTTGTCCTTGATATTACTTGCATGGCAAAGTGAAAGAAGCAATCAGCCGGTACTTGGAGTCTACCTGGACTCTATTCCCTGGTTGCTTACCTAGCGTATGCTGAGCTATCCTCTAACCCTCTTCAATACGAATTGGAGAGATTGAACAAAGAAACAGATAAAAGGAGTAAGCTCAGACCTTCGGGGGAGACCAAAAGAATCCTGCTGCCCAGTTCAAGAGTAGCACAAAGGAAAATCAACGATCGGAGGAAACCAAAAGAATCTCCAGCTCAGTTCAAGAGTAGCCTGTGGAAAAACTCAAGATGAAGCCTCACTGCAATCACCAAGGAGAAGATGGAATTTACACTCCATAACCAGATTTGCATCCTTAAACTCTTCTCTTTGTTAGATACATTCTGCTATGTTTAGTATGTTTAATTGCTGTTTATATGTTTGCTTGTGTTTAGTGTGGTTTTAAGCTTAAAACATTGAGGACAATGTTTGATTTAAGTGTGGGGGAGTTACTAAAGTGTTTTGATGCAAATTCGTAGGGTTTTATCCACCATAACTTCAAATGTTGTTTCTTGCTGTTTTTAATTGTGTTTAGTGTGTTTTGACTTAAAAATTCGAAAATCACATAAAAATTTGAAGAACATGTTTTGAAAAGCCTAAAAAGAGTGTTTTGAGTCGTTTTTGTGTCGTAGGTCACCTTCCAACACAATGATAAGGATTTGGTTTCTAATTGCATGACTGTTAAAAGGAGTTATAAACATAGAGAAAAGTTTGATTTACTCTTGGTATATACTTGGTTATGGTTATAATGTATGACTTCACATGCAATCATAAAAGAAAAAAATTCGTTTTTGTAACATGCCTGAAGGAAGGAACTCAAACAAACGCTACAACCCTGAGAGACTTGAGCCTATAACGTTCTTTGGAGAGTATAATCTGTGATTTCTTGTTTTATAAAGTCGTTGCATGATCTCATTACTCTTTGCTTGGTTACTACTTAGAAGGCGTTTCATCATATAGTTCCAAATGCTAGAACTCATGCCCATTTCATTCAAAGCATATTATTGATTTGCATAACATATATCAAGATGAAGTTGTGTAGTTGCCACCATAGCCAAATAGCCTCACTTCCCATATTTTGTATTTGTTGTAAGTTTTAACCCCGTTGAGCCTTGTTTAGCCTTTATTCTTTGTCTACCCACATTTTCCTCACCTAGCCTAGTTTAGGACAATCCACACCCTTGTTCTTAAAAGATAGTGAGCATGACTTAAATGAATTCCTTTTGAGTTACATTATGCAAGAAAATGAGTGTGGGGGAAGGAATGCTTGTTCTTAAGTATGTTTGAGATTCAAAAGAAAAGAAAAACAGAAAAGAAAAGAAAGAAAGAAAAAAAAAAAAAAAAAAAAAGAGCTTGAAAAAAATGAAAGAATGAGTGATTGAAGAAAGGGTTTAAAACACCAATTCTGGCCGTAGATTGTCTAAATTCTCCCTTTTTGTTCAAAAGTTGAGTTTTCATTCAAAAGTGAATTCTAAGTTGATTCAAGTCCTTTGCTCACTATTTCTTTAAGAACCTTTGTTTTCTATACCCCTTCTTTGTTATCCACACGCCCCGAACCCCATTACAACCCGTGACTTCAATCTTGAGTGTTATGTGTTTCAATTTGTGGAGTTTGAACTTGGTATGAGCATATGGTGTCACTGGTTCTCGCGTCTAAGTAGTAGCATTCCATTCATGAGATCATATCTAAACATGCTTATTAACTCCAGAAATTGCGTTCTTTGTGATACATATATGTGAGTGTTCGTTTTCATGTTTACATCAATCTTCTCACATATGACTAGATTAGGGTGTGTAGTTAGAAAATCTGAGTGAAAATCGAGTGCATATCTTGTAAGGAATTGTGCAAATTCTCTAAGGCATGTTACTACATTCAAAACATGGTTTTAAATGCTTAATTGTGAACTAGTATGTGGAGACTATGATTAAGAATGTACTTAAGGGTAAAGATGGCTAAATTATGTGGGAATAATGATTTTTAACTTGTCATGTGCATTGGAAATCTCTGAAACGATTGTTGGAAGGTGTAGGTTGTGTTTTACGTGTTTAGTGTCGTTTTGTTTTTATTCTGTTTTGCTCGAGGACTAGCAAAAGATAAGTGTGGGGGAGTTTGATAGGAGCATATTCATGCGACTTAAATGGCTTGTTCTCGTGCATTTACGTTATGTTTCTTTAGTTATTTCAGTCCTTTATGCTTCTTTTGTGTCTTTTCAGGTTCTAAGGGCAAGGTATGCAAAAGGATGCCTTTTGGAGCCTTTTGGAGCAAATTAGAGATTGGAATGGATATCATATGCTTGGAGCCAAGAGGATGGACGAAATTAAAGACTTGAAGTAGGAAAGTTAAATCCTAAAAGACCTCATGTTTAAGCATCATTGAAGACTCCTACGCATTTTAGAACACAAAAACAACATTCCTTGCAACCTTAGGACATTGTCGTGTGTTTCCTTGTGTCTCCCTTCCTTGCCATGCAAGGAAGGGCTTTGTTCCCTATTTCATTCACTTATCATATCATTCACTTAACATATCATTCAATTATCATATCATTCACTTATCATATCATTCACTTATCATATCATACACTTATCACTTATCACAACAACAACCTTGCACATGCACTTCCCCCTTTAACAATCCCACACCTTGACATTATTCTTTCATCAACCCACTACAAATCCAACTATGTCGTGCCTCCCATCATAATTACTCCACCAATTCAGCCACAAGACATTATCATTGCATAACATTCCATTCATCCACCTTTCTTCCAAAACCACTCCACCTTGCCGTGCATTACTACCATCAGATTTCCAGCATTTCCATGTGTTTCCCCCTTTGTTCTAGCCACCCCACATGTCCCTTTAATCATTCAAACATGCAGCCACATATTCCACCCTTTGCCGTGCAAAACATCTCCACATTCCACATGCAATTCCACTTTCCAACCTTTCCAAATGCAATTTCATCAACACATGCATTCATTATTTATTCACTCTTCATCACATGCATATTTCAGCCGTGTATCCCATCCTACATTCCACAAACAAGTCACATGCATTACATCCCACATCCCTTTAATCATTCAAACATGCAGCCACATAATCATTCACCCTATCCATCCTACATTCCACAAACAATGTCACATGCAAAACAACAATCATTCCAACACAAAACAGCCTACACATTACCGTGCATTCCTTTCAAATTTCTGCATCTTTCTTCCTTGCAATTCCACATGCATTCACTTCATCATTACACCACCACTCATTCTTTAAATCCACATGCACATTCAATCATTCACTCAAGCACCCTTGTGCCATGTTTCCCCCTTTGTTCCCACCCATCACATGCATCATCATCAAACAAACAAGCCTAAACCGTGGCATTCACTCCCATTTCCAGCATAAACACATGCCTTTCCAGCTTTCCCTTTCATTTCCACCACTCATTCTTCTTCATTGCACCCACCTACATGCATTATTTATTAAATTCTTCATCATGCATCCAGAAAATCATCAAAAACTTCCCAAACACATGCACACATATGCAATTCCAGCACCAACAACAAGCCATGCCGTGGGATCTTTATGCTTTCCAGCTTTTCACATGTTTTCTTAGCTGTTTTTCCACCACATTTCAGCCACATAAATGCTTAAACAAACAGCCATTCTCACCCATTCACTCCTATAAATACCCTTGCATTCATTCCATTCAACATGATCTCATTTTCATACACAACAAACCACAAACACATCCCTTTCTCCCTTGTGCCGTGAGTCCCCCTTAGAATCCAAAAACCATTCTTCCATTTCCACCACTCCTAATCCACTTCCATAATTCCACACTTCCATCCCCCCAACCAACTATCCCTAGACCTTATGCTACAACGAAGAGGAAGAGAAGAAGGCCTAAACGTTCATACAATTCAAGTTTGAGTTGTTGGAATGTTTAGGCGTTTCTTTGATTTCAATGTTTAATTTCAATTCTCTTTGTTTTGTACGTATGAGGAACTAAACCCCCCTTAGCTAGGGGGTGATTCGAAATATATGTTTATGCTTGCAATATGATTTGATTACTTTTAATTACGTTTCATAAGTTGTGAATTCAATTTGTTTAACTATTTGATTGATATCCTATTTATGTATGTTTATTAAGAATGAACGCTTAATTTTCATGCATGAATTTGACGCTAGAATATAAGTGAGTTTCACGTAATAGTTATGAACTTATATTCACAAGTAGTGGAGGTTGCTTATAAACAATCGCGTTAAACAAATTCTTGGCATAAGTTTCATGCAATCATAGTAACGAATGCCTCGTCAACACTTATAGTTTTCATGATGCTTAATGATTCTTGCTTGTATCTCTATTATGCAATTCATGTAGGGAACTTGTGGGGAATACTTTGGGTTGTCGTATGCAATCATCCAATTCATTAACTTAAGGAAAACTTGACGGTTAATTTAAGCGGACCTAATTAACCCGGGGCGTTGAGAATTCATGGTTTATTGAAAAGCAATTGGAAATCGTTTTATTATGCAAGTGTAACATGTGTGGAGATGAACCCCTTGGCTAGCATCCATTCATTCCATTTCATCAATTTCATATTTACATTATGTCTAGTTTATTAACTTGTTTCGTTATTTCAATTTTCGTCAAACCTCAATCCCCCTTTTGCTTTAATGTTCAATTTAGTTAGAAATCAATTTAGTTTGTGTTTTTAAAGCATTTTGAGTCTTTTGGTTTGTCTTAGTGTTTTAACGTTTAGTTTCACATTCTTTGAGTCTAGTTTAGTGTTTTATATTGTTTTTACGTTTTTGAGTCAGTTTCCAAGAGATTAACAATCCCTCCTAATCCCCGGTCCAGAACGATCCCTACTTACGTACTTACTACAATTGACAAAAAGAGGGTTTAATTTGTGTGCGTATAAAACTCGCATCAGGATACCATTGGGGTGGCTTCTTCTTGGTAGTACAAGAAATTGATTAGTGTTTCAAGAGACTGGTTTTTATTAGCTTACATCTATTTATTTTGATTTAATATTTTTCATTTATATATAATTTTACAATTCAAAAACACAAAAGTTTGACCCCTCTCTAATTTTTCTAATTTTTTTCTTTATTTGATTTTTTGGGACTTGTATTGAATTTTAGTGTGTCTCACAACCTGATGGAATTGGGAGGGAGGGTCATTTCATTTTTGGATATAGAACAAATAGGTTCAGGATATGAGAGAAATAAGGATACCCACCAGAAAGACTAATCCAAACCATAATGATGTGCCGGAAAATAGAACATTTTTGTTATCCGACCAACCCTCAGGAGAAGCAAATGCAACATGTACACTAATCATCAGTAAGATTAAAGAAGTAGCAATTAATGCAAAAACAGCCAATAGGGAAGCAATATTCATGTTCGTAATCCTCCAATCTACCAACAAAAGAATTATACCAATTGATCCCTTTATCAACCAAAAAATTGTACACCTTATATACTGCTTTTGGGCAACCCTCTCAACAGCTAAGAGATCCATTCGAGGAACAAAGGGACTAGTTAAAGTATGGATCCTCCCAATATTGGGAGGATTCGTACTTCAATTGAGATGATAACAAATCATTTCACCTTTTTAGTTGTAACATTAGGCAGTTCTCGAAAAAAGATAGCGAAAAATATTATTCCTAGAGTTGAGACTAAAAGGAATGTATAAACCAATGCTTCCATAGATTCGATCGTGGTTTACAATTATAGCTTCCATACCTGTTTATTTGGGATCGTCTCCCGGATAAATAAAGAACAAGAGTCAAAGAAAAGGCAGTGATTCAAATCAAGATTTATTTGGTACCCCATCTAAAAATCACAAAAAGAAAATAAAAATGAAAAGTAACAAGTAACAATGCATATTGTATCAGACTACTTGTCTTCTTGTAGTTGGATCTCCAAGTTTTTGGAATGCTCCAAATTCTAGTTGAGCATCTAAATCTGGATCAATACTAGCAAAAACATCTCGAAACAAGGTTCTAGCTCCATGCCAAATGGATTTATTTTTTGTCCCATAATCCCCCACTACTATATATATCGTGAAACATGTCATCTGTTTGTATTTTTTTTTTTTTAAGTCATTCGTTTGTTTTTTTTTTAAGCATAACATAATATAGCATATTTGTATTTTTTTTTTATAATATAACATATTCTTCCTTTAAGCATCCTCAGCTCTAATTTACAGATTTCCTTTTATCTATTTCTTCCACTTCATCGAAAGATATATCTTCCAATACAATAGTTATATGACAAGTGGATCTTACCTTTGTCTAGTGTACTACCACCAGATATTATGGAGGAATCGACGGAAGATGTTTGTTTACAATCTAAAACTGTTGGACCAAATGATGAGGAGAAGAATGAGACTATTCCATACATAAGAAAAGATGATAAGAAGGCAAAAAAGAGAGTAGCTGACTAGGGTGAATTGAGAAGAAATAAGTCTGATAATAAAGGAAAAAAGTTTGGTCGAGATGACATGTCATATATGACAACTACAGATACATAAAAACAAATATAGATGTGTACTTGTCATATATGTCATAAATGCTAATTATATTATATATTTACCCGCTTAACTTTCTGTTTGCAGGAATCAATAACAAATTTTAATGTCTTTTCACAAGACGAATGAGGCAAACAATATGAAAATTGAGCAAGACTTTCTTTTTGTAGATTTTTCGCAAATGGAAAATTGGAGGTGCGGAGAATGCACATGATATTTTGGCGTTGTGCACTCTAGAAATTTGAAGTGGAGGTTGCACCATTTTCTTTTTGAATTGTACTATCTTAAGTTAAAATAACTTGTAGTTGTGTTCATATGTTATTAGAAAAATGGAGACAATACTCTTATTGATTATTAATTCATCTTCTTTATGTTATACTACAAAATGATGTACACACATAGCATAAGAATAAAACCTAACAATCTATTTGGATGAAAATAATTTATATTACTAAAGAATTTTAAAATGATGGAAATTGAAATGACAAAATTTTATTATCTAGAAATTGTGAATTTGCTTGTTTGATTAACCTAAAAGAACAATAGAATTGAATACAGAATTTGTTATTTTTAAACTCTCATTTATAGAAATATGAAAATAACATCTATTTACATGAAACTAAATTTAGGAATTGAAGGTACCAAATTCTAAGTTTTTTTTTCCATGCCAAAATTCTAAATTTATATGTCCTCCTCTAAATATAAAGCTGGCTTGGGATTGCTTAATTTTTTTTTAAAAAAAGTTGGAACCATAAATTGTGTTTGGTTAGAAAAAAGAGTTTCTTTTTTTTTTCTTCAATTGTGGATCAAAAACAATAGAAAGCAAAAGCAGGTTAGACTCTAAAGGAGCTCTTTTTTTCATAGAAGCGCGGAAAAATTGTCAATTAATGAAACATTTATGCTGACAATACTATCCTTTTCTCCTATGCTTCGTTCAATTTCCACCTTTCCCTATTTCTCTCACGCTCTCTCCTCTCCCTTTCATCTGGTTTGGGCTCAGACCCATCTATCCTCTTCATCTCCTCTGGTTCAAGCACTCTTCACCAACAACAGTTGAGTTTTCTTTCGTTTCAATTTCTAATTTGCTTATTTTGACAATTTATTGTTGGAATATTGAAATATTGAACTGATTCAACTATAAGTCATTTTCTTCATTTTTCTGCAATTGATTTTTGTTCCAAAATGATTGAAATTTGCTGATTAATTTGGTTAAATTCTATTTTTAATTAATTTCTGGGACTTGAGGTGGATTAATTTCTTTGGTTAATTTGGTTAGAATCGTTTTTTCCCGTATAATTAGTTGATTAGTTGTAATTTAGTTCGGTTATTAGTTTTTGGATGATACTGGAAGATTTGATTGCTGTTAAATTAAATTTACACAGACATGGATACTCTCTTTCACGTGGTATCAGCCAAAACATGTCTGCAACATAAATTTACACCGGCATGTGGATAGTGAGCTTTTCAAAAGTAGTTTTTTTTATTTGGACCAAAAGATAAAAGAATAGTATGAGTCACATGAAATGGAAGATTGCATAATCATAGTAAGCATATGATTTTGAGCAGGCAATGAACATTTCAGAGCCTTATCTCTAGCTCATAATTACAATTATGCTATGTAAGTCTTGATGATGTTGTGGTTTTTTTTGCTTTATTGCGTGACTTGTTGTGGTCTCCATTCCAGATCTATATACACCATATAGCTTCTGATGTTGTTGTGGTCTCCATAGAACTTTGTGTCTTGTTTTGCTCTATCATTAAAATTCAAAGTTTTCAAGCCCTTTTCATTAACTTTCCTTTAATATTATATATATAAGGATGGCAAAAAAGGTGGGAACTTCAGCAAGAGCTGCACATGGTACATGCAATGATCATAATATATCCGTATTCAGTGAGTTGTGCATCAAGGATGTTGAGGTTGGACGTCGTCTTGGCCCTCACTTTAACAAAGAAAGATCGGCAAATTTCATAGAAAACTTTAGGAAAGAAACAGGAAATTCTTATAGTAAAGCGCAATTAAAAAATAAGTGAGATAGACTAAAAAAGGATTGGTAGTTGTGCAAAAAACTAATTGGGAAAGAAACTGGCCTAGAGTGGAATCCAAGCAAGGGAACAGTGGATGCCTTTGATGAATAGTGGAATAATAAGATTCAGGTATGTTCACTTTGTATCAGTTACGATGTTATTCTAGTTATAGTAATCATAAAGTACATAATAACAACATTCTTTTTTATTTGTAGATAAATCCTGAATATGGAAGATTGCAGAAAGGCATCACTCCTGAGTTCGAGGAAAAGTTGGATAGGATGCTCTCAAACAACGTGGCTATTGGTGCAAATGCTTGGGCACCTTCATTTGGTGCACTACTACCAAATAGTAGGGATGACTCAACAGGAAATGTTAATATACAAAATGAATCTATTGGATCAGATGATGAGGAGAGTGCACTACCCAATCTATGAGAAAAGGTGCTAAGAAAGGAAAAAGAAAAAAGGTGACCAAGGTGAATTGAGAACAAGTAAGTTTGATAGGAAAAGGAAAAAGGTTGGCGGTGCTGCAAAATTGTATGGTCAAATTGACCGCCTTATTGGTGCAGTAGAGGGTAAGAGCACTATGAGGCAATTGGTGATAGGCACTAGTATTCCTGAAGTTGTGCAGGTTGTTGAACCGTTACCGGTTGTGAGCGTACTAGCCCCTTGTGGCTGTTTGCAACTAATTTGTTTTTTAATCAAGAGAAGGGAGAGATGTTCTCTATCCTGAAAGATCCTAGTGTGCAACTCACTTCGCTGAATTTTGAGTTCATCAACCAATGAGGGAGTTGTAGTTTTACAAAACATTTTGGATTTGTACACTCTTAGTCAGATTTTAGGATTATGTCTTAGAATTTGTTTGACACCTTCCTTGAATGTTAATTTGAATTATGAGTTAATTTTTAGATACTTTGTTTTCAATATTGGTACAACTGTTAATTGGCAAGGTGCTTGAATTTTGTTAAGGATTATTTCTTAACTTGCAGGTGCGCTTGAATATGAACATTCTAGATAATGATGAGGAAGAGTTTGACATATTAGCATGCGCTTGTACTCGAGCTATTGAAGCATATTATCTAAAATATGTGCATAAAACTCCATGTATGAATTTTTTCAAACAGGTAACATTTGGTTAATGAAAGTATTGCAAGCTAACTATAGTTTGAAAGGTTCAAGGAGAAAGTGATATTAGGAATGTTCTTGCATATGTTAGGACATAGTATAGAAGAAAAAAAAAAAAAGAATAGCTAAGAGCAATTTCAACACTCTTCGGAGATCGTTAGTAGATATTTTGGTGTTATGTTGGATATTTTATGTTAAATGGCAATAGATATAATCAAACTTATGGATTTGGAATTTAATACCACCCCATGGGGCATAAAGGTAAAAGACATCACCTGTCATATTTTTATAGGAGTGGCCAACCAACGAGGCATAAAGAGGTATTCAACCATAGACATTTTTCTCTTAGAAGCGTAATTGAGCGTACGTTTAGAGTATGAAAAAAATGTGGGCAATTTTGAGGGATATGCTTGATTGTGTGTTCAATAAGCAAGTGAATATTGTCATTGCTACAATGGCTCTTCATAACTACAAAAGGAGGCATTCTGAACGTGATAGGCATTTTGATGACCCCGAAGACTATAGTGAAGAGAGCGATATTGATGATGATGAAGAGGAAGATCGAAATCACGACCAAGGAGGGATGGAAGCATTAAGAAATAGCATAATGATGAACGCATATTTTACTATTTATTTTCTCGCGAAAGCTACATTTTCTTGTGATATTTTGGACTTAGACGAAAGGAATTACATAGTGTTGTGCTTTTATAGTTATATTAATGAGGTGGAGGAAAATATGATGTTATAATTCCTTATTTTTAAATAAACCTAATGGTCTGTTATGATTTAAGTGTCTACCTATTTGGCTATATAATATACTTGTGGCTTACATTCATGTTCTTTTGATTTATGTGCAGTGCATGTCACTTGTTGGAATTGGAGAAGCCTTCAGCACGTGTTTATTTCATAGATCACAAGTCTATGCAATACTGAACAGACAAGTAAAAGAAAAAAACAAAAAAAAAAAACAAAAGAAAGCTGCATATTTCCTCTCGCATTTTTGAGGGTTAGCCTCCATACGAAACCAGAATAAGAGAGACCTTAGTGAAGTTAAATTGGACAGAAATATGGTGAATCACCTACACAAAGCAATTTCAAATTCATGGGTCTTTGCCAAAAGCATAAATTTGGGATATTAGGTTGCACAATCTGTTCAATTGCAGAAGAAGTCTAGTCAGCCATGGTGGATATCTATTTGGAGATGAAACTTCGATTGGAATTGTTATATCTTTACCATTAGAGGCACCGCAATCTCTTAGAGGTCAACTAAACAGACCTTAGTTGCCACTTCGCCCAACAATGCTGAAATTCTCGCCGTACACGATCTATAAAGACAACGCAGCATGCATTGAACAAGTCAAGAATATTTCTGGATGGTAGCGGCTGTGGGTGATATTTGAAGCTCCTGCGATCTTTTCCTCGTCGTTGACTTCCCGACAATGATCTATGAAGACAACGCAGCATGCATCGAATGCTCAAGAAGGGTTACAACAAAGGAGACAACACCAAGCACATTGCATCGAAGTCTTTCTTCTCACATCAACAACAAGAGCATCAGAAGGTTGAAGTCACGCAAATTCGTTCACAAGACCATCTGGCTGACCTCTTCACCAAATCACTACCGAAGGCGACGTTTCAGAAGCTTGTTCAAGGATTGGTATGCGTAAACTTTCTGAGTTGTAACATTGTTAGTTCTCATTGGAATTAGGTCAAACTCAAGGGAGTATCCTGAAGTATACTTGCTTGATCTTAATGTACTATTTTTCCCTACGATTAGAAGCATTTTTCCCACTGGGGTTTTGCTACCTGACGAGGTTTTGACGAGGCTCTCATCTTGGGTTGGTTATATCCCTAATGACGCCCTGTAGACATTTCATTTGACTTTGCATTACTCACAAATTTTTCTTTAACTATTTGGTCCTTACTCGGATTTTTACCATAGGCTTAGGATTTTTTGTGAGACTTTACCATAGGCTTAGGATTTTTTGTGAGACTTATTTCCTTATGCAAGTTCCTACCTTATTGAGCCTACCGTGTTCCTAGAATCAGTGACGACGAGTCAACTTCCTCAACAACACATGATGCCGAATCTACTTGAGTATTTACACACTCGAGGTGGAGTGTTATAAACTTCTTATTTAAGTGTGATTGTGTAAATCTTAAATTAGATTTTATTCTAGTTATTCTTCCCTATTAGGACTTTAATTCCTTGGAGGAGAATGATTTCTATCCAACCTTATTATTATATATAAAGGCACTACGTAGGGGGGATAACACATTTAGGAGGTCAATCAATTTGTATAGCTTCCAGAAAGCTTCAAGCAACACATAGGCTTCAACTCTTCGGTGGCTTAATTTGCACCATGCAGTATGAAGCATTATTAACATCTCCTTCAACTGTACAAGGAGGTCAAACATTGTAGCTTCAATAAATTAGTTGGGTTGCTGATGTGAAAATTAACTTAACACTCAAATTAAAACCCTATGATTGTAGTATATGAAAGTAGAGATCGTTTTAGGCCGGGGATTAGAAGGGATGCTAATCTACTCTAAACTGACTTAAAAACACAAAACTACACTTAAAAACACTTAACTAGACTTATATGACTCAAAACAAACTAAAAAGACTCAAAACACACAAACTAAGTTAAATTGACTCGAAACAGACTCTAAGAAGTTATTTGGACGAATTTTAGACTATTAAGACTTAAAACACTAAATTGGACAGATTTGAACACGTTTCTAACTAATTTAACACACTTATTTAAAGGGGGGATTGATTTGGACGAAATTAAAGTAAAAACAAACAGATTTAAGGACTTAAACAACTTGGACGAAATTGGGGAAAAATATGGGTGATAAGCTAGCTAGAGGGTCATTCTCCACACATGACACACTTACATACAAATTAATTTCCAGTTGCTTTTCCAATAAACCATGAACCTCAACACCCCAGATTAACCGTGAACAGCACTAATTAACCCTCAGATTTTCCTTAAGTCATTGAATTGGATGGAATACGCATCGGCAACCAAATTATTCTTCAATAGTTCTCTACATGAACATCATAATAGAGATACAATCAAAGATCATTAAGCTTTGTGAAAATCATAAGCATTGACAAGGCATTCGTAACTATGAACAACATGATACTCCTGCCAGGAATTTATTTAACACGATTGTGACTAGCAACCTCCACTACTTATAAATATAAGTTCATAACGATTAGGTGAAACTCCCTTATATTTTAGCATCAAATTCATGCATGCAAACTAAGCGGGCCCTCTTAATCAACACACAAGAATAAGTTCTTAATCAAGCAGTTAAGTAAATTATATTCACGATTTATGAAATCACAACTGAAAGTAATCAATTCATATTGCAACTATAATCATGGTTTCAAAGTCTCCTCTAGCTAAAACAAGTTTAGCTCCTCATGTTCGCAAAACAAAGATAATTAATCTTAAACATTAAAAACAAAGATAGAATACACCTAGAAACACTCCAGGTGGCTCCTCTTTCCTTCCTTGTTGCCAACAATAGGGATTTGTGTGAATTTAGGCTCTTGAGGTGTGGTGGATGGTGTGGTGTGAATTTGTGGTAGAGGGTGGTGGTTTTTGAGTGTTGTGGCATCAAGTATTTATAGGGTGAAGGGGAGGCACAAATTTGGGCTGAAAAGGAGAGGAATTAGGACTCCAAATCACCAAAGAACAAGAATACTTTCAATTAGATTCCAAGGAGGACAAGGAATGGTCCTTGTGGCAGATTCTAGAACTTCTAGAAGGGTTACATGTGGCATAAACTTAATGCACGAAAATAGGGCTTCTAGAACTTGATATTTAGGTGATTTAATGTGAAAATGAGTCCTTTTTGAAGTTGGAATTAAGGTAAGAAAAGATTAGGATATGATAAGATAAGATAAGGTTGGATAAGGTTCCTTATTTCTTGCTCTTTCCTTATCTTCTTTGCATTTGAACTTCTTTCTCCAGATTTTTAGCCTTTCCTAGCATCTCTTGACTTCAATTTCGTCCATCCACATTGCTCCATAGTTAAGCTATCCAATCCATGCCCAAAACTGCTCCAAATAGCCTCAAAATGCACTTTCTTGCTCCTTTTGCCATTAGGACCTAAAAACATACGAAAATAGCTTAAAAGACTAAAATAGATAGTAGTTAAGTAACTAAATGCAAGGAAACAACATAACTAAGTAGCATAAATATGCTCCTATCAGTTGCCATGGATATGGTTTGAAGGAAACTCATTTATAGGCTTTCTAAAAACCTCAGGCATTTTCTACTCCAACATTTACAAGAACTTCGAAGTCGCAAACTTCAATAACCTATATAGCCACAATGACAACATGCAAGTATTATATCTTAACTTTACTTGCCAACAATGGTAAATGGAAACTTTTACCTTTCAACCTAAGTGTCCACAAAAAAAAGCTTCAACCACTGAAGCTATGTGCTTAAGGGAAAAAGCTTCAACCACTCAAGCTAAGTGTCCAAAGGAGAAAAGTTTCAACCACTCAAGGTATGTATCCAAAGGAAAAAGCTTTAGCCACTCAAGCTATGCACCCAAAGGAAAAATCTTCAACCACTCAAACAACGTGGCCAAAGGAAAAAACTTCAGCCAAGATATGCGCCCAGAAGAAAAATCTTTAGCCACTGAAGCTATGTGTCTAAAGGAAAAAGTTTCAGCCACTCAAGCTATGTGCCCAAAGGAAAAAACATCAACCCTTCAAGCCATTTGTCCAAAGGAAAAAGCTTCAACCACTCAAGTTATATACACAAATGAAAAAACATCAATCAGATTTTCTTTTCCCAACAAAAAAAGAAAGAAGGAATTGGGCTTGGGAAAAAAAAATATATGTACTTGGGCTACATCCAAAAAAAAGAGGAAAGAATTTTTAAAGTCTATTTTCTTCATTGGCTCGGGAAATATAAGACACCTCCTTCGGTAATCCTCATCGATAGGAGATTTGGTGGACTCCTAATATATGCTAATACACTTTAGTACTCGAAAGTTTCATGAGTACTCACCAATTTGGGTTTTGCAAGTCTCCAACCGAGAAGCTTTCCTCACTCGTGAACTTGGGGGACCACTGTTTGTTCCGTAGTTCACCACCCTTGAAACTACTAAGCACCGGTCAACCTTATACCTTCAAGGACCCACTGAAGAATTCATGTGGAGGCACCCTTGCCGAAGCACATGAGTTTTTCTCCAATCAAGAGACCAATCACAACACGACAAGCGTCAACCTAAAAATAAAACTCCTAGAGTCCCACATCAATTGTGGATGGGAGCCGAAGACCCTCCTCAACTATACAAGGAGACCGTTCTCGAACAATTAATTCCTAATGTCATTATTGTGCATAAACTCGTCATTAGAACTCACTAATGATGATTTTGCTTAAACTTATGTCTTGTGTAAAATCTTCACTATTAATGAGGACTCCTCCACCCTTGTGGATGTAGCCCCATTTAAGGTGAACCACGTACATCTTGTGTTGCTTCCCTACCTCCATCTCTTTACATCTTATCCTCACTATGAAGACAACGCAGCATGCATTGAACAACTCAAGAATATTTCTGGATGGTAGCGGCTGTGGGTGATATTTGAAGCTCCTGCGATCTTTTCCCCATCGTTGACTTCCCGACGATGATCTATGAAGACAACGCAGCATGCATCGAATGCTCAAGAAGGGTTACAACAAAGGAGACAACACCAAGCACATTGCATCGAAGTCTTTCTTCTCACATCAACAACAAGAGCATCAGAAGGTTGAAGTCACGCAAATTCGTTCACAAGACCATCTGGCTGACCTCTTCACCAAATCACTACCGAAGGCGACGTTTCAGAAGCTTGTTCAAGGATTGGTATGCGTAAACTTTCTGAGTTGTAACATTGTTAGTTCCCTTTAGAATTATGTCAAACTCAGGGGAGTATCCTGAAGTAAAGATGCTTGATCTTAATGTACTATTTTTCCCTACGATTAGAAGCATTTTTCCCACTGGGGTTTTGCTACCTGACGAGGTTTTGATGAGGCTCTCATCTTGGGTTGGTTATATCCCTAATGACGTCCTATAGACATTTCATTTGACTTTGCATTGCTCACAAATTTTTCTTTAACTATTTTGTCCTTACTCGGATTTTTACCATAGGCTTAGGATTTTTTGTGAGACTTATTTCCTTATGCAAGTTCCTACCTTATTGAGACTACCGTGTTCCTAGAATCAGTGACGACGAGTCGACTTCCTCAACAACACATGATGCCGAATCTACTTGAGTATTTACACACTCGAGGTGGAGTGTTATAAACTTCTTATTTAAGTGTGATTGTGTAAATCTTGAATTAGATTTTATTCTAGTTATTCTTCCCTATTAGGACTTATATTCCTGGGAGGAGAATGATTTCTTTCCAAACTTATTATTATATATAAAGGCACTGCGTAGGGGGAATAACACATTTTGGAGGTCAATCAATTTGTATAGCTTCCAGAAGGCTTCAAGCAACACATAGGCTTCAACTCTTCGGTGGCTTAATTTGCACCATGCAGTATGAAGCATTATTAACATCTCCTTCAACTGTACAAGGAGGTCAAACATTGTAGCTTCAATAAATTAGTTGGGTTGCCATGGATATGGTTTGGAGGAAACTCAATTATAGGCTTTCTAAAAACCTCAGGCATTTTCTACTCCAACATTTACAAGAACTTCGAAGTCGCAAACTTCAATAACCTATATAGCCACCATGACAACATGCAAGTATTATATCTTAACTGTACTTGCCAACAATGGTAAATGGAAACTTCTACCGTTCAACCTAAGTGTCCACAGAAAAAAGCTTCAACCACTGAAGCTATGTGCTTAAGGGAAAAAGCTTCAACCACTCAAGCTAAGTGTCCAAAGGAGAAAAGTTTCAACCACTCAAGGTATGTATCCAAAGGAAAAAGCTTCAGCCACTCAAGCTATGCACCCAAAGGAAAAAGCTTCAACCACTCAAACAACGTGGCCAAAGGAAAAAACTTCAGCCAAGCTATGCGCCCAGAAGAAAAATCTTTAGCCACTGAAGCTATGTGTCTAAAGGAAAAAGTTTCAGCCACTCAAGATATGTGCCCAAAGGAAAAAACATCAACCCTTCAAGCCATTTGTACAAAGGAAAAAGCTTCAACCACTCAAGTTATATACACAAATGAAAAAACATCAATCAGATTTTCTTTTCTCAACAAAAAAAAGAAAGAAGGAATTGGGCTTAAGAAAAAAAATATATATGTACTTGGGCTACATCCAAAAAAAAAGAGGAAAGAATTTTTAAAGTCTATTTTCTTCATTGGCTCGGGAAATATAAGACACCTCCTTCGGTAATCCTCATCGATAGGAGATTTGGTGGACTCCTAATATATGCTAATACACTTTAGTACTCGAAAGTTTCATGAGTACTCACCAATTTGGGTTTTGCAAGTCTCCAACCGAGAAGCTTTCCTCACTCGTGAACTTGGGGGACCACTGTTTGTTCCGTAGTTTACCACCCTCGAAACTACTAAGCACCGGTCAACCTTATACCTTCAAGGACCCACTGAAGACTTCATGTGGAGGCACCCTTGCCGAAGCACATGAGTTTTTCTCCAATCAAGAGACCAATCACAACACGACAAGCATCAACCTAAAAATAAAACTCCTAGAGCCCCACATCAATCGTGGATGGGAGCCGAAGACCCTCATCAACTATACAAGGAGACCATTCTCGAACAATTAATTCCTAATGTCACTATTGTGCATAAACTCGTCATTACAACTCACTAATGATGATTATGCTTAAACTTATGTCTTGTGTAAAATCTTCACTATTAATGAGGACTCCTCCACCCTCGTGGATGTAGCCCCATTTAAGGTGAACCACGTACATCTTGTGTTGCTTCCCTACCTCCATCTCTTTACATATTATCCTCACTAGGTGATGAAGCAACATTGCGATGGTTACAAACTCGACACTTTACGTCGTTCCAAAGTCTCATTGATTTTGTGCATCAACGTTTGTAAATAGTTTCTTACAAGCAATTAAGCCCGCGCGATGCCGTGAATTTTAAAACTGTGTTAAACAGGCGGAATATATTAAAATCTATTAGCATCCTTATGTTCAACAAAGAATAAAAAATAGATGTTTGTAATATATAGCAAAAGTTTTAAAACTCTTTAATTCTTCTAAGTAAATTTGACAAATACGTACAACCCAACCTTCGACCAGTTCAAGCGTGTACTTTTTCTTTTCTTCTATCAAATTTGTCATGTCACCCAAGGTCATATGCAAAGCCAGCTAACTGAAAACATTTGTGTTAAGTTGTGCAAAAAGTTGAGCACGCTTTAATTGAAAAAATAATCAATAATACAATTAGGCAAGAAGGGGACAAAGATAATCCTGAGGAGCTAGAAATATTTTGACTTCAACAGTAAGATATTAACAAGGTTTTACATACATACCCAAAAGCTCCAAGGTGTGGTATCAACTCCAAAAAAAAAAAACAAAAAAAAAAAAAAAAAAGAAAACCATCCCAAACAATTGTATAGAAATGTTTTAGTCCATCTAAAACCTTTTCTTATTTTTATTTTTATTTTTTTTTGTGGCCTTGTTTATTATTGTACTTATTAACAATTACTACTATGTTGAGGCGAGTTTCTTTACAATAGGACCAAGAAAAATAATAACTTATTACAATGTGCTATTTATTCCTCAACCCAAACTAGGACCAAAACTGTTTACGGCTATAAATAAGTTATTCCTTTGTATAGAGAGGTCTTACTGTAGCATTCACAGCTCTTATAGATTTTTATTGAATTATTGAATCAAAGAATACTTACATTATTGAAAGGAAATACAAATGCGGAAGGAATTGAAATACAAATACATAAAAAGGACAATTATCCACTTAAATGTTTATAATCAACAATAAATTTCTTTTAATTCCTTCAATTCTTCTTAAGCAAATTTTTGAACCAATGTGCTGAGAGTTTTGGGTGTCTTTTTAGCCCGTCATTATAATCCACATAGTTTAAACCAAATCGGACGGTGTATCCAGAATCCCATTCAAAGTCATCCAACAATGTCCATGGAAAGTATCCCTTCACTTTCGCACCATTTCTGCACACAAATACACAAATGTTCAAATGGATTAGGTCAATATAATGATTAAATAACAATAACTTAAGAAGGCTAGGCAGTATATAGCCTTAATTAATTTGTTAATAACTACTTACTTGATCGCCGCTTGAAGGTAACACAGGTGACGGTAGTGGTAGTCAATTCTATTGGTATCATGAAGAGCCTCGTCAATTGATAGTTCTGGATTATTCAACTCTGATACACCTACGTACATATTATTGCACAAAAAATTAAATATAGATTTTTCCTCTAAAAAAAAAAAAAAAAAAAAAAACGGGTAGTTTCATTTTACACTATTATAAATATGTGAAACTTTTGCATTTAATCAAGGCTTAAAAGTATGTATGACATACCATTCTCAGTAATATAAATGAGTGGATCATTATATTTTTCCTTTGTGTAGAGCACAAGATCGTGAATTCCTTTTGGATATACATATAACCAATCTGAAGCAGTCTGTAACACCATTTCAAGATAATACGTAAATGTTGGGGTAAAAAACTAATCCTCCAAATGCAAATAGCTCAAAATGATAAATTTGACGTATACCTGTGGACCAATAAGTACTCCATTAAGCTCAGCTGCCACAATATTTACAAACATTAGAATACAATTGGTGTAAATATTAGAATATAATTAATGTAATTAAGAAGTCAAACTAGGTCAAGAAGAACAAAGAACTTAAGCTATTGAAAGTAAGTTTCCTTTCGCACTCACTTGTAAGATCAGCTTGAGGGTCTGTTACGAAGCTTGCCTGTAGTGAATTGTTCTTAGGTGTACTAGTTGCGTATCTAGCAGTATAATAATTTATTCCAAGAAAATCAAACGATCCGTTTAGCAACTTGGATTGTTCTTTTGTGAATTTTGGCAATCTTTTTCCAACAATTGATCGCATGGTGTGTGGATAGTCACCACTTGTTAACAGGTCCAAAAACCTACAAAACATGAAAATTCCAAATATTAGCCTAATTATAGCATGATATATAAAGAGTAATGCTAGCTAGGTTGCATCAATGTTACAAGTCATAAGTAAACATGTAATTGAGTTTATATATAATTTATTAAGACACTTGCCATCCAAACATAAAATCCAAAGATCGTAAGGCAGCATCTTTATCTTGCTTTGACTCCGAAGCAGGCTCAAACCAGTATGTCACCAATGTTATTCCTATCAAGCCTTTCTGAGATGTCTGCCCAAAAATATGAATTTTGGTTGAATAAATAGGAGTTATAGAAAAAGATACAACCTTTAGATTATCTTACCACTTAGAGTATTCCCTCTTGTATTACAACTCAATAATAATGATTCATATAGAATTCTCAATTAGGAGCCAATATGCTGACCCCAAAAACAAAAAAAAAAAAAAAAAAAAAAAAAAAAAAAAAAAAGAAGAAGAAACTGTTATTGAACCTGATATCTATTCTTGTACAATTCTACAGCTGCTCCATGAGCAAGAAGAATGTGGTGTGTCACCAAGTATGGTTCAATGGCTGAATCTCCACCGGTGCAGTTTAGATTTTGCCAAGAAGAGCAGCGTCCCGGTGCTAGAGTCCCAACAGCATAACCCATGCTACTAAAAGTATATGGCTCATTTACCGTGAACCAATGCTTGACTCGATCACCAAATTCCTTATAACAAAGTTCTGCATAGTCTTTAAAATGATCACTGTAGATACAAATTTATGTTACGTATATCAGTATGTATTTTATCAAATTATCAATGAGAAAATAAATTTTGTTCACTTACACAATATGAGGGCTTAAGAAACCACCATATTCATCTTCTAAAGCTTGGGGAACATCCCAATGAAAGAGTGTTACAAACGGCTTTAAACCTATAGTACATGATCAGTAAAATCAAATTAAAAGTCTAATTGAATGATGTTCTAAAAATTCATGTAATAATTGTTTAAGGTAGGATGATTAACCATTGCGTAGGAGTTCATCGATGAGATTGTTGTAATAATCAATTCCTTTTCTGTTAATGCCACCACTTAATGTTCCATCTACTTAGAAAAAAAATAACAAGAAAAAAAAAGGGTTAACCAGTAGATAACTCGATCACATTACTTTAGTTAAAAGTATATAAAGAGAATAATTTTCTTGTAGGAAAAATAATTCTTATGCACAATATTGACATTGGTCCCAACCAAATATGAGGATGTGGAGCAACTTACTTGGTAATAATCTGGACCATGAAATAGATAATCTGTAAGCATCCAACTCCATATCCTTCATAATCCCCACATCATCCTAAAATGACAAAAGTTTAAAATTAAATATTGAGGATCTCATTATATATTGTCCTTTTTATTTTATTTTTATAAAGGCTCCAATTTAATATGTTAACATGTGCCCTTCAAGTATAAAGGGTCAAGGGACAAAGTTATGAGGTTTTAGACCTTATAGCGGTGATATTGATATATAGCGACATCTTCATTACTGCCATCAGCGATTTTTTCTGTAGTTATTCAAAAACATAATGATGAAATCCATATCATGTGCAAAGTACTTTATATGCGTGCGCACTGATGAAGTATATACATATATTGTACATATCACATGACCACGTACTATTCGTCTCCCAACAAAGTGCATGGTTATTAGAGAGGTTGGAGTTTACTTGTTCTCACGAAGAAAAGAATGAGGTGCTATTTATACTCCTTTTGAAATGAAGTAGCTAAAGTTTTCATATTACCAATTGATTAAATCACAGACCTGGATGTTTGTGGGTGAAGGTATCCCATATGCTTGGGCCTCTTCCATCTTCTTTTACTGCACCTTCATACTGAAATATACACACATGCATATACGTAAGAGTACTACTACACACGCAAGGAAGATGTCAACATTATAATTCCTGCATGGATGCTAACAGCATGTATAAAATACACCAAAAATATGGTAAATAATCCCAAAAGAAATATATAAATGTGTGTGTGTGTGTAAAATACATATATATACAGACCTGGTAAGCTGCGGAACCTGTGCCAAATATAAACCCTGGTTCAAAACTGCTACGATTGAGAAATTCGCAATGAACAGGTCGATCTGTATTAGTTGCTTTGCTATATGTCAATGCAAAGCCAATGAGTAGCATCACACCAAAGAGCAAAGATCGTGAATATTTCATTGCCATAACTTGGGTGTTCTGATATCGATCGAGATAATTAAGTTATCTCCTCCTGGAATATTGCATGGCGTTTATATAGGGAAAGGGAGGAAGGGATATGGTGTCTACGTACTAGCTCATGAGAATAGTAAAGGGTTAAAAATTGTAAACAAAATTGACTTTTAAAGCCCTAATTTAAAGACCAAGTCATGGTCTGTAGTTTAAAAGAAAGCACGTTTCATGTACCCAAAAGTTGCGTACGTACGTAAAAGAATGGATAATCCTTGCGTTCCACCTATGAGGAATGCACATGCTCTTCAAATTTTATATTGTGATCCTGCAGTTCCTTAATCTTTATTTGAAGATCATCTAAACAAAAATAATTATTTGAATTTGAGATCGTTTAGTCATTTAAATATATGAACCCAATCGATAGTGTTGATACTAAGTAAAAGATTTATAATGAACTATTCATTTTATTGACATATTTGGATAACTACACAGTCTTCAATTTGAACAGTTTTTTGCATATATGATATTCAAATTAAGATTAAAAAATCAATAACTTATACTATCTATATGAAAATACATTATTTATAAAAACAAATTATTCCTTGAGTTGAAAAGTAAGATAATGTAGACAACTGTACGATCAATCTCATTTTAATTTGCAATGATCAATCCTTGAGTTACCCTTGAGTTTTCCGGCAAAAGAAAATGTTAACAGCATTAGGAAACAAAGAGCCATTTATCTGCATGTTTATATGATGTATGTCCAAATGTTGAAGGCATAACTTTTGAAGTTGAATATGGAAGATTAGCAATAGAGACTTGTTCAAACAGTAGAAAATTACTTGAGCCAACAAAAAAACAGAAATTTATGACCACATTTCTTTACGTAAGTAGTAAGCGATAAAGATGAAGAATTTAATCTTGATCTTTTTCTTCTTGTTAGAGTTTTAGTATTGAATTGGTAAACCCAGTGGTTTTTTGAAATTGTCTTTCCACTCTAATTAAGAAGGCATCGAAACAGCTAGGTACTCAAGTTGGCTATTTTGCTCCTAAAGATTGTGAAAGGATTCCATTGGGGTGGTTTTTTCGAAGGTTTGGACACCCTTCAAAGTATAGTAGTTACACATTCTTCTTGCTGGTACAAGAATGAGAATAGTAAAGGGTTAAAATTTGTAAACAAAATTGGCTTTGAAAGTCCTAGTTTAAAGTCCAAGTCATGGTCTGTAATTTAAAAGAAAGCACGTTTCATGTACCCAATAGTTGTCTACGTGCGTAAAAGAATGGATAATCCTTGCGTTCCACCTATGAGGAATGCACATATTCTACAAATTTTATATTGTGATCGTTTAGTTTCTTAATTTTTATTTGAACATCATTTATACTACAAAAATACATTATTTATAAAAAAAATTATTCCTTGAGTTGAAAAGTAAGATAATGTACACAACAGTTCGATCGATCTCATCTTAATTTGAAATGATCAATCCTTGAATACTCTTGAGTTTTCCAGCGAAAGAAAATGTTTTCTGGATTAGGAAACAAAGAGTCATTTATCTGCATGTTTATATTATGCCTGTCCAACTGTTGATGGGCAAAACTCTTGAAGTTGAATATGGGCGATTAACTACAGAGACTTATTCAAACAGTAGACAATTATTTGACCCAACAAAAAAGTAGAAATTTATGACCAGAATTCTTTACGTAAGTACAGAATCGATAAGGATGAAGAATTAATTAATCTTGATCTTTTTCTCCTTGTTAGAGTTTTAATATTGAATCCGTAAACCCAATGGTTTTGTGAAATTGTATTTCCACGCTAATTAAGAAGGCATCGAAATAGCTAGGTTCTCAAATAGGCTATTTCGCTCCTAAAGATTGTGAAAGGATACCATTGGGGTGGCTTCTTCTTGGTAGTACAAGAAATTGATTAGTGTTTCAAGAGACTGGTTTTTATTAGCTTACATCTATTTATTTTGATTTAATATTTTTCATTTATATATATTTTTACAATTCAAAAACACAAAAGTTTGACCCCTCTGTAATTTTTCTAATTTTTTTCTTTATTTGAATTTTTGGGACTTATATTGAATTTTAGTGTGTCTCACAACCTGATGGAATTGGGAGGGAGGGTCATTTCATTTTTGGATATAGAACAAATAGGTTCAGGATATGAGAGAATTAAGGATACCCACCAGAAGGACTAATCCAAACCATAATGATGTGCCGGAAAATAGAACATTTTTGTTACCCGACCAACCCTTAGGAGAAGCAAATGCAACATGTACACTAATCAGTAAGATTAAAGAAGTAGCAATTAATGCAAAAACAGCCAATAGGGAAGCAATATTCATGTTCGTAATCCTCCAATCTACCAACAAAAGAATTATACCAATTGATCCCTTTATCAACCAAAAAATTGTACACCTTATATACTGCTTTTGGGCAACCCTCTCAACAACTAAGAGATCCATTCGAGGAACAAAGGGACTAGTTGAAGTATGGATCCTCCCAATATTGGGAGGATTCGTACTTCAATTGAGATGATAACAAATCATTTCACCTTTTTAGTTGTAACATTAGGCAGTTCTCGAAAAAAGATAGCGAAAAATATTATTCCTAGAATTGAGACTAAAAGGAATGTATAAACCAATGCTTCCATAGATTCGATCGTGGTTTACAATTATAGCTTCTATACCTGTTTATTTGGGATCGCCTTTCGGATAAATAAAGAACAAGAGTCAAAGAAAAGGCAGTGATTCAAATCAAGATTTATCTGGTACCCCATCTAAAAATCACAAAAAGAAAATAAAAAGTAACAAGTAACAATGCATATTGTATCAGACTACTTGTCTTCTTGTAGTTGGATCTCCAAGTTTTTGGAATGCTCCAAACTCTGGTTGAGCATCTAAATCTGGATCAATACCAGCAAAAACATCTCGAAACAAGGTTCTAGCTCCATGCCAAATGGATTTATTTTTTGTCCCATAATCCCCCACTACTATATATATCGTGAAACATGTCATCTGTTGGTATTTTTTTTTTTTAAGTCATTCGTTTTTTTTTTTTTAAGCATAACATAATATAGCATATTTGTATTTTTTTTTTATAATATAAGATATTCTTCCTTTAAGCATCCTGAGCTCTAATTTATAGATTTCCCTTGATCTATTTCTTCCACTTCATCGAAAGATATATCTTTCAATACAATAGTTATATGACAAGTGGATCTTACCTTTGTCTAGTGTACTACCACCAGATATTATGGAGGAATCCACGGAAGATGTTTGTTTACAATCTAAAACTGTTGGACCAAATGATGAGGAGAAGAATGAGACTATTCCATACATAAGAAAAGATGATAAGAAGGGAAAAAAAGAGAGTAGCTGACTAGGGTGAATTGAGAAGAAATAAGTCTGATAATAAAGGAAAAAAGTTTTGGTCGAGATGACATGTCATATATGACAACTACAGATACATAAAAACAAATATAGATGTGTACTTGATGTCATAAATGCTAATTATATTATATATTTACCCGCTTAACTTTCTGTTTGCAGGAATCAATAAAAAATTTTAATGTCTTTTCACAAGACGAATGAGGCAAACAATATGAAAATTGAGCAAGACTTTCTTTTTGTAGATTTTTCACAAATGGAAAATTGGAGGTGCGGAGAATGCACATGATATTTTGGCGTTGTGCAACACGAGGAAAAAATTGGAAGGATTTTTTTGTTTTGTTTTTGTGGCAAATTTTGTGCACTCTAGAAATTTGAAGTGCAGGTTGCACCATTTTCTTTTTGAATTGTACTATCTTAAGTTAAAATAACTTGTAGTTGTGTTCATATGCTATTAGAAAAATGGAGACAATACTCTTATTGATTATTAATTCATCTTCTTTATGTTATACTACAAAATGATGTACACACATAGCATAAGAATAAAACCTAACAATCTGTTTGGATGAAAATAATTTATATTACTAAAGAATTTTAAAATGATGGAAATTGAAATGAAAAAATTTTATTATCTAGAAATTGTGAATTTGCTTGTTTGATTAACCTAAAAGAACAATAGAATTGAATACAGAATTTGTTATTTTTAAACTCTCATTTATAGAAATATGAAAATAATATCTATTTACATGAAACTAAATTTAGGAATTGAAGGTACCAAATTCTAAGTTTTTTTTTCCATGCCAAAATTCTAAATTTATATGTCCTCCTCTAAATATAAGGCTGGCTTGGGATTGCTTAATTTTTTTTTAAAAAAAAGTTGGAACCATAAATTGTGTTTGGTTAGAAAAAAGAGTTTTTTTTTTTTTCTTCAATTGTGGATCAAAAACAATAGAAAGCAAAAGCAGGTTAGACTCTAAAGGAGCACTTTTTTTCATAGCAGCGCGTAAAAATTGTCAATTAATGAAATATTTATGCTGACAATACTATCCTTTTCTCCTATGCTTCGTTCAATTTCCACCTTTCCCTATTTCTCTCGCGCTCTCTCCTCTCCCTCTCATCTAGTTCGGGCACAGACCCATCTATCCTCTTCATCTCCTCTGGTTCAAGCACTCTTCACCAACAACAGGTGAGTTTTCTTTCGTTTCAATTTCTAATTTGCTTATTTTGACAATTTATTGTTGGAATATTGAAATATTGAACTGATTCAACTATAAGTCATTTTCTTCATTTTTCTGCAATTGATTTTTGTTCCAAAATGATTGAAATTTGCTGATTAATTTGGTTAAATTCTATTTTTAATTAATTTCTGGGACTTGAGGTGGATTAATTTCTTTGGTTAATTTGGTTAGAATCGTTTTTTCCCGTATAATTAGTTGATTAGTTGTAATTTACTTCGGTTATTAGTTTTGGATGATACTGGAAGATTTGATTGCTATTAAATTAAATTTACACAGACATGGATACTCTCTTTCATGTGGTATCATCCAAAACATGTCTGCAACATAAATTTACACCTGCATGTGGATTGTGAGCTTTTCAATAATAGTTTTTTTATTTGGACCAAAAGATAAAAGAATAGTATGAGTCGCATGAAATGGAAGATTGCAGAATCATAGTAAGCATATGATTTTGAGCAGGCAATGAACATTTCAGAGCCTTATCTCTAGCTCATAATTACAATTATGCTATGTAAGTCTTGATGATGTTGTGGTTTTTTTTGCTTTATTGCGTGACTTGTTGTGGTCTCCATTCCAGATCTATATGCACCATATAGCTTCTGATGTTGTTGTGGTCTCCACTGAACTTTGTGTCTTGTTTTGCTCTATTATTAAAATTCAAAGTTTTCATGCCATTTTCATTAGTTTTCTTTTAATATTATATATATAAGGATGGCAAAAAAGTGGGAACTTCAGCAAGAGCTCCACATGGTACATGCAATGATCATAATATATCCGTATTCAGTGAGTTGTGCATCAAGGATGTTGAGGTCGGACGTCGTCTTGGCCCTCACTTTAACAAAGAAAGATCGGCAAATTTCATAGAAAACTTTAGGAAAGAAACAGGAAATTATTATAGTAAAGCGCAATTGAAAAATAAGTGAGATAGACCAAAAAAGGATTGGTAGTTGTGCAAAAAACTAATTGGGAAAGAAACTGGCCTAGAGTGGCAACCGGAAAACTCTTTCAACGGTGAAAGTAGCAACCGGAAAAGTTAAAGTGATTGTCGCATCTATCACGTGGGTTTGCTGTCACATCCCGCCTCGGGGTCCACCACATCCTGGGCCCGCTCCACCACTATAGCACGATATTGTCCGCTTTAGGCCCCGACCACGCCCTCATGGTTTTGTTTCTGGGAACTCACACGAGAACTTCTCAGTGGGTCACCCATCATTGGAGTGCTTCCGCACGCTACTCGCTTAACTTCGGAGTTCCCATGGAATTCGAAACCAGTGAGCTCCCAAAAGGCCTCGTGCTAGGTAGAGATGAGAATATACATATAAGGATTACTCCCCTAGGCGATGTGGGATCTTACAATCCACCCCCCTTAAGGGCCCGACGTCCTTGTCGGCACACCACGGCCTGGGTTAGGCTCTGATAACAAATTGCCACATCTCGGCCCAAGGTCCACCACATCCCAAGCCCACTCCACCACTGTAGAATGATATTGTCTGCTTTAGGCCCCGACCACGCCCTCATGATTTTGTTTCTGGGAACTCACATGAGAACTTCCCAGTGGGTCACCCATCATGGAAGTGCTCTCGTGCGCTACTCGCTTAACTTCAGAGTTCCTATGGAACCTGAAGCCAGTGAGCTCCCAAAATGCCTCGTGCTAGGTAGATATGAGAATATACATATAAGGATCACTCCCCTGGGCGATGTGGGATCTTACAATGAGCTGTCACTAGGCATATTCTCTGAAACCCTGGGCGATGTGGGATCTTACAATGAGCTCTCACTAGGCATATTCTCTGAATCTTCAATCCTCAACAAAATCTCATATAATTCTTGATAAGTGTCGCAAAGAGTAGTGGTCGCCATAGAACGCCACTTCTTCCTAGTACCCAATCTGAAACGACGAAGCATCTCAACCGGATTAGCAGCAACATCCGGATGATAACGAGACAAATCAGTGAATCTCCTGTAATACTCATTCGCCATCAACTTCCCCTGTTTCAATTGAGTAAATTACTGCTTCTTGCGATCAATATACTAAGGGGGAACAAACCTTTTTCCTAAACAACCGTTTAAACACTTCCCAGTCAGCAATTTCCTCTGGGGTCAAATGATAAATCTCATGTTCCCACCAGGATGCTGATTCTTTATCTAAGAGCCATGTAGTCATCTCTACCCACCTTTCAGAATAAAGATTCCCTTAACTTTGCACATCGCCCAGGGGAGTAATCCTTATATGTATATTCCCATCTTTACCTAGCACGAGGCCTTTTGGGAACTCATTGGCTTCGGGTTCCATGGGAACTCCGAAGTTAAGCGAGTAATGCGCGAGAGCACTCCCATGATGGGTGACCTATTGGGAAGTTCTCGTGTGAGTTCCCAGAAATCAAACCGTGAAGGCGTGGTCGGTGCCCAAAGTGGACAAGATCGTGCTATGGTGGTGGAACGGGCCCGGTATGTGGTGGACCCTGAGCTGAGATGTGACAATTTGGTATCAGAGCTTAACCCTGACCGTATTGTGCTGATGAGGATGTCGGGCCCCTAAGGGGGTGGATTGTAAGATCCCACATCGCCAAGGGGAGTGATCCTTATATGTATATTCCCATCTCTACCTAGCACGAGGCCTTTTGGGAGCTCATAAACCTGCACCCCGGTGTTAGTGCTTCTGCCCAGAGTTAGGGCACAGTCCTTCACGTGATGTTCACCTCCTGCACTATACGCTCATCTTGGATCCAAGTTAAGTGCATAGTCCTGTCGTACAGACCAATATAGGTGGTTCCGACTCGTAGCTGACCCGCTTCACGTGATCGTAACACTTAAGCGTATTTATTTACACCCAGTCCTGTCGTACAAACCACTTTAGGTGGTTCTGACTTGTGTGCAGGTATAGTTGTTGAGATGTGGTTGATCTCTAGATTCAGCCATACAGGTCACGTTAAATGGCTCCGGCTGACATATCATATGCATTGATTGATATCACCTGGTTTACTTATATTTTATGCTGAGATATTTGACATGGCATATTTGTGGATTTTGCTATTTCAAGTATGGTTTCGATATATGTATATATTCTATTTTCTGGGAAATTATACAAGTTTTACGGAGAGGGGTTAGAAATTTTGAGAATGAAATGATTTTGAAAAGCTTTGTTTTTGCCCACTCACACTTTCTGTTTTGCGCCCCTCCAGGTTTTAGGTAGAAGTGCTTTGGTCGCTCACGAGGATCTTAACGGTGGTTCTGACAAAACAACACAAATGTAGGATCACCTTTGGGTGTTGTATAATTAGTATTCGTCCTACTGGACTGCACTTAGGCTACTTATACTCTGATTGTGTTTATCACACTTAATCTTGCATTATAATGTTATCTTAGCTAGTATTGCTAGTAGTTTGGTTTTTATTTATTCACATTTTTATTATTATTTATGCTTCCGCACTGTGCACATGGTTACATCATCCTCACGTGACGGCCAGTATGCCTTGATTCCGGTCAGGGTGTGTCATTTGCTATATCCAATATGAACATTTTTTTCATCTAAGAGAGAAAAAAAAAAAAAAAAAAAAAAAAAAAAAAAAAAAAAACTGAGTGGGGGCCATCCACCCCCAGGTTTTGTCCTTGCTCAAGTAGTATTTGATAAACTTTATAGCCCAACATGGTTTTGTCCACCACCACCATTGATATTGTCCCCAATTTAACTACATCGCTATGTATGAGTATAATCCTAAAGGGCCTCATTGATATTATGGGTGAAAATTTTCATATATAAATTATATAATTTTTTGTTCAATGCCCGATGTGAGATTTTATTCTCCAACATGCCTTATCATGAGTTGCGCTACATGGGGCTGATTCAATCAAACGAATTATATAATTTTTTGTTAAATGCCCAATGTGAGATTCTATTCTCCAACAAGCAATCAAACGAATTCCGAGATAGGAAAACATCATGCTTTATCTAAACTGTACAAAAAAGGACATCATAACTCCAAAGCACCTATGATCGCAAACAAAATTTCATAGTAGATCCAATAAACTCAACCTGCTTACTCTAACACTCTAATTAATAACCAGGTTGACCCCATAAATGATCAAACTCGCACATGTCTGTAAGACTTGAATACATATATGTTATTATTTTTATTTAGTTATCCTTAATGAAATTTGTACGGATGGCAAAGTACTGCACCAACAGTGGAACATGTCAAATTCCAAGGTTGGAGACAACTAGCCTCGTATAACTAGAGCATGAATGTAAAGAATACCACAAGGTTCATGCCAAGAAGCTACAAATTACATGCTTGAGAAGCTAAAAATATTTTGACTTGAACAACAAGTTGTCCACATTAACGAGCTAATACCTGTCAACAAGCTCAAAATATGACAACAACTCTTAAAGAATAAATCATTATACCACAAACGCCTGAATAATATTTTATTTCATTTTAAATTGTTATATGACCTTGCATATTTTTAGTATTGTGTACAATTATTATTATATCGAGCAAGTTTTTTAACATTAATATTTTACTCAAATTAGAACCGAAAATTTTCTCTTAGACCATCTCCAACCTTGGGCTAAAACCTAAAATTTTTAACCCATAAATAGTTTTTCTTCTTCAACCATTTTGGGTTAAATTTTTTGTGACATCCCGTCCCGAAACTATCAAACCGTACATGTAAATTTACCGTTTTACCCCTAAATTGTCTTATTACGTTTTTGGTGTTTTGTGTGGTGTGGACATGAGTGGGGCCACACACACACATCCACATCTGCTTCCTCTCTCTCTCCCTCTGACTTTCCTCTCTCTCTCTCTCTCTCTCTCTCTTTCTCCCCCCCCCCCCGAGTCCACTATTCTTCTTCTTCTTCTTCAAATTGGTACGGACACACACACACTCACCATATTCCACACAGATCGAGGAAACCAAGGGTGTAGTTGTGATCGTGAAGTCGAGGGGAGCACGGTGGTACCATTTTCAGGTAGGGAAACAACCACTTTCACGTTGATTCGAAGTTTTCCGTTTTGAACACTGTTCATGCAAACTTAATCTAGCATGTTTTTGGACATTCTAAGCTTGTAGATGTGTTAGTGAGGCCTCAAGGAGCTTGGGAATGCTTCGTTGGGTGAATTTGGACGTCGGGAAAGCTTAGTTCCAAAGTTGGCCGAACTTAGATCGTTGTTGCAGGTGAGATTCCTTGATTTTTAGGCCTTAAAAGTAGTCTAACGTGATTCTACTAGTCCTAAGCTTCATTTTGGTATAAAGAACGTGAAAAATGGTTGAAAAACGAGTGAGAAAACAAAGTTTGAAAAATTTCCAGTTTTCCGGCGACGGCGGCGCAGACGGCGACGGCGGCGCAGACGGCGACGGCGGCGGCTCGCCGGAGAGGACAGGGGAATATTCCGTTAAGTTTTAACGGAATATTCCTACAGGACTAACGGCGTCAGTTAGGGAATATTCCGTCAGTCAAACGGAATATTCCGTCAGTCAAACGGCACGTGGCCGCGCGTGGGGGCGCGTGGACCCGTGCCATTCCAGGCGCGTGGGGGCGCGTGACGTGTCCAAAAATTATTTTAAAAATATGGTTGTGATCGTGAGGTTGTGTAGGTCACGTTGGTATATTCATTTGTCCATTTTGAGCAATGTATGAGAAGTTATTTTGAACGGACGGTTATGTGCTTTAAAGTTAACGTTTTTGTAGTTAATTCGCATATAGGTGACACGTATCCCGAGGACGAGCGTGCACATTCGAGGCAGGGGGGCTACGACCCTTCTACTTACCAGTGAGTGGGCTTTTGTTTTCCGTATATACCTATATACATGTTATTTCCCAGAAATTAGTATAAATACCTTGTTTTACGCCGTAATTTTATATGATTGATGACTATGCATGATTAGTGGCATATGAGTTGGTTTATATATTTATTCTTACGTCATTTACATATATGTTGGTGCTGCGGCGGCCTAGGTAAGTGCCAGGTAAGCGTTGTTTTACATTCGCATTAAATAGTGGTTCGAGGTGCTTAGAGAGCTCATAACCTGCACCCCCGATGTTAGTGCTCCCGCCCAGAGTAGGGCACAGTCTTTCACGTGTTGTTCACCTCCCGCACCACACGCTCAGCTTGAATCCAAGTTAGGTGCACAGTCCTGTCGTACAGACCACTATAGGTGGTTCCGACTCGTAGGTGACCCGCGATTATTCGCACAGCCTTCACGTGATCGTAGCACTAGAGCGTTATATGTTTTACACCCAGGCTTGTCGTACAGACCACTATAGGTGGTTCCGACTCGTGGGCAGGTTTAGGGAATGAGTGGTAAATTGAGCTCTAGGTTCAGCCGTACAGGTCACTTAGGGGACTCCGGCTGTCATTTTATTATTCTATTGATGTGCTATACATACCTGAGCATTTGCATGTATGATTGGGGCCTTGAGCATGTTGGCATACCCTTGATTATACTTGGCATACTTATACCTACGTTTTTATGTTTATTTTTTGGGAAGTATACAGGTTTTACGGCGAGGGGTTATATTATGTTTTATGAAATGGTTTTCTAAGAGATTTGTTTTGCCCACTCACGCTTTTGTTTTTGCGCCCCTCCAGGTTCTAGTAGCTTAGCGGGTTCGGTGGTTTCCCCAGGGACGTTCCGGCATTCTGACAGACCTTCACCTATGTAGGGTCGCCTACAGGCGCACTATTGTCGTAACATTTATTTTTCGGGCTGCTGTATGCCTTAGGCTCTGAATCCAGTGTTTTAATTGCACTAGCACATATCCTATTACTCTATAGTTGCTAGTTTCAAATTTTTTTCGCACTTTTCTATTACTGTTTCTAGCTTCCGCACCGTGCACATGGCTACGTCACTTCCACGTGGTGGCCAGCATGCCCCGATCTCGGTTGGGGTGTGTCATTTTTAGCCTGAGATTATTAAAGAATGAATTTAGGATAATTTTTTTTCTTAAAGTAACTTTGGGAAGAAAAAAAATTATGTATACTATCCTAATTTAATTTTATGGACATTTTAACTTAAAAATATTTAGATTCCGATAAATATTGAAAAATTACTAAACCGACACTATGAAACTTGTGGAACACTACAAAAGAATATGAAACACATAAAAAAAAATTTAATTACTTTAGCCGTTGGATTTAAATTTGGATCATTAAATATTTTTTTTTTTACCGTCGAATTTGATCAAATTAGATTTGAACTATTGAATTCAATGAATTTATAAATATAAAACTAAAAAAATATGCATAGATGGTGGATCAGCCTCACTAACCTAAGAGGAATCCTGACCTAAATTTGCCTCATAAATGAGTTTTGATTTTGAACTCATATTTGCCTCAAGAGTTGGAGCAAGTTCGGGTAAGTTTAGAACCTAAAATTTAAGTTTTACTCTAAGGGTTGAAGTGGGTAAAGTTTTAAGGTGGTCATCATTTTGCTAAATGCAACAAAGTTTATTTTTATTTTTATTTTCATTAATAAGGGAACTAGCTAGTGGCTTTGCCATGACAATTCACCATTTTGGGATTTGAAAAACTCATAGAGATATTTCAGCCCCCTCTAACCATCATCATATAACTCATCAGTACTAAAAATCGAAACCAAAACATATCGGGTAAAATATGAACTTAAAACTCGTTTCCAACTACTAGTGCCACCGCTCGGTGATGCAAATAATGCAAAGTTGACCGAAGTTGATTTTGGATTTTGTGTTGGGTGGTTGGTTGGTTGATTTATCAAATTAAGGCAAAAAATAAGAAAAAGAAAATAAAGGAAAACTGATAACGGATCTCTTGTATGAGTTTAGCGCGAGCCTGTGAGCACTGATCTCTGCTCTGCCTGAGAGACAAGTTTCGCAAATCTGATGATGGCGTTTCGTTAGAATCGTCAACCGAAGAAACGCAGGCCTCCAACGATCACTAAAAACCTTCCCCAATTGTAAACCCTAGCGACTCTGGTTCCCTCTCAGTGCTGCAATGGTGGTCTGCAAATGCCGCAAGGTATCTCTCTCTCCTCTTCTCTCTCACACGATAACTGGTGTCGTAGAATTTTACTGTATCATTTCCCGATTCAATTCACAGAGAAATGCGTGATTTGGTAGCTCAAATTTTAGATCGGATCGGATTTCTAATGTTGGAACGAATGCGATCCATAAGATTGTGAATTGGTTTTAGTATCGGCATTTGACTTGTAGTTTGGGAATTTTCAGATTTGTCGTTCAAGTTCATGATTGTGATCCAATTCTCGAAATCCTAGTTCCTATACCTTCTTGTGGTTTTTATTTATTTTCGTTGATTGATTTCCAAGGCTGATGGAGATTGGGGATTTTGGTGTTTCAGGCTACTAAGCTGTATTGTTTCGTGCACAAGGTTCCGGTTTGCGGAGAATGTATCTGTTCTCCGGAACATCAAATATGCGTGGTAGGCATTTCTTTCTTCTTTTTCCGGCGTCTGTTTTGTGGTCAACTCTGTATTGTAATGTTAAGGTTGCGTGAACAGTTTGTTTTGTTGATTCATTGATAACCATAGAGAAATATTATTCTCGTTTTATCATGCCGTAGGGCTGGAATTGGACATACCATAATCGTGCGGATAATTGGGTGCGACTTCAATTTGGTTATGCATGTTTCTACTTGGTTTACATTTATTGCTTGTGTGTAATGAAGAGAGAGAGATGAAAAGAAGTTCATGTGAAAAATAAATATTAACATGTAGGTTTACTATGATTTAAAGGTGTAATGGTTCAGTTAATAGTATAAAAGCAACTTTTAATTGAATATGAGTATGACTTTGTTTGACCATTTTGTGGTCACTTTAAGTACTTAAGTATCTTGTCAGGTTTAGGTTGGTATGGGAGGCCGAGATATGATACAACAGACTCTTGACCTTCGCTCAAGTGGTAGGGATGGGGGGCTTGTTGGCAATTGTTTTAGACTATTCGTATCTAATACTTTCAGAAAATTAATTTAACATATACTAGGAATATTCTAAGGCTCTTTCAGGCCTGATCTGTTTTTATCTTCTCATTTTTTTGTAGATTCGTACTTATTCAGAATGGGTAATAGATGGAGAGTATGATTGGCCTCCTAATTGCTGCCTCTGTCATGTTGATCTGGATGAGGGGACTGGCTCTCAAACAACTCGGCTGGGTTGCTTGCGTAAGGAATTTGCAGAAATAGTTACTGCCACATATCTATAGAACGAAAAAAAATTTGGTTTTTGAAAGGATAAAGGAAATTTTGAACTCATTACACATTGTAATGCACATTTATCTTGTTGTTCATATAGATGTAATACATACAAGTTGCCTGGTTTCACATATCAAGAGTTTCCCTTCGCATACTGCACCAGCTGGATATGTTTGTCCTACATGTTCCACATCAGTAAGATTTGCCTTCTTGTTGTATTGTCTTGATTAAAATTAGAAATACATAGTTCAGTGTATGAATCTAGAATTTATGTTCTGACTTGCTTTTATTAGTGTGGTACTTTTTGACATGGTTATATGTTGGTGCAGATATGGCCTCCCAAGAATGTAAAAGATTCAGCATCCTGCCTTCATTCAAAGTTGAAGGAAGCTATCATGCAGGCAAGGCTTGGTTTTGACAATTAGATTATCATAAAATAAGTAATAAGTAATTTAATGGAAATTTGATTACCAAATCTTAATATTTTTTTCATACTTGGTGTTTGTTGCATCACAGAATAAAACGTTATTGCAGTATAATAATGATACAAAAATGCTGAATCTTAGTGATAATGGTAGCTATTAGTCGTCTTCACTGTAATACTGCTAAAATTGTAACATAGTCATTGTCAACTTGATCTAAATAGAGAGATGATGTGAAGAGAAACAGGTTGTGTAGGTTGGCTCTGGGTTTACTGTTATTTTGTTTGACACTAGACTGAAATTAAGTTAGCTATTAGATATCTTTCAAATACTAGGAGGTATCAGATTTGTTTGGAAATTGGAACATGGAACATGCAGAGGACTCTCTCCCCCAGCATAGACATGTTTTGAGTACATGGTTGCAGGTGTATTATCCTATGTCGCACTACTGATTTTGATGCTTCTTGCTAAATAGGTTAGAAGGGTGTAATTTGGTGAGTTGGAAGTGGTTCTTTCTGTAACGAGTAGCACTGACATACCACATTAACCGTAGATTTTAGAACAAAGAGGAAAACAACTTTTAAGAATGATATTAATACAAAAAAGTGTAAGTGTATTCAATTGTTAATACTCTGCAATAGATTAATTAATTAATTAATTAAATACTACTTAATCCTTTGAAGTCTGGCATAGGCAAAGCATAACTACATGACTGCATTTTCAAATCTGATTTATGTGTATTTTTATGGGCCAAATATCCGTTGGAAGGTGCTCCTTGCACTTCATGAAGGGTTGTATGGTTTGGTATTTGTTCATTGGTTGTTGTGCCAAGTTTGAGGCATATTTTGCTTTAGTGTTGTAGTTGTTCCTTTGCTTGTGTCCTTTATGGTAGTTAAATGTCAGCAGATTTTTCTGCTGTCGTGCAGACTGGCTTGGAAAAGAACTTGTTTGGAAATCAGCCTGTTTCATTGTCGACAGAATCCCGTAGTCCTCCTCCTGCATTTTCCTCAGATCCACTTGTTAATGCATCTTTGAATGGAGGAAGGGACAATAATGCTAGCTCATCCGCAGGAAAAGATGGACCTAGCATAATTGATTTCTCGGCTACAACTGGAGCTGGACCTTCTATACTTCCAGTGACAGACATAGTGGAGATAGAAGGTGCTACTTCAGCAGGGAATTATGTGAAAAGCATGAGTCCGGTAAGGCCAAATTTTTGTTATTTTCTGAATTAATTAGTTAATAAACTTAATCCCTACCTTCTTTATATGTGTCATTTGACTGGTGGTCATGTATGTGCACCTTGATATATTTCTTATGTTTTATTTCTATTGGGTCATGATTTCATTTTGTTTGTGGATACAAAATCTAGCCTGGTGCTACGACACGAAAGGGTGCATTCCAAGTTGAGCGACAAAACTCTGAAATTTCATATTATGCTGATGATGAAGATGGGAATCATAAAAAATATTCACGAAGGGGTAAGTAGAAAGTTTTTTGTGTGTGCACATGTGTGTGTGTCAATTTTCAAGTCATGATATTTTCTTTATTATGGCATTGTTAATTAAATTTACAGTGTAGTACTTGGTTTGATGAGTTAAGCCATTTCTGATCAGAACTGTTTTGTAATAATTCTGTTAGGCGAAAATACACCTTTGTTTCTTCAAGTTTTGCCTAAGTATCAATTTGTCTTTTTTTTCCCCAATTGTATAATTGGACCCTTCTTTTGTTTATTTTAATTCTTTTTAGTTGAAGCAATGTTATTAGACAATATATAGTTAGACCCTTCTTTTATCAACAATAGTTACAACTTTGTTATTAAATATGTTGATTTGGCACCTTTAACTAATGTGGCACATTAACCGAGTATATGATGTCAATGTATGTCATATCATATGCAATGCCATTTTCTTGCCACATACATGCCAAATTTTTAGTCTATAACTAAATTACAGTATTGCTGGATGGAAGAACCATAGTTTTCCAATTGAAGAAAAAAAATGGAATACGCAATTACAAAAATTGGAAAATAGACTAGAAATTTGATAACAAAAGTTATAGTTTAGCATTTACTAATAATATGTCTCCTCTTGCTTGGTGTTTGCTAGATGAAATTGACACACTAGTGTTGCAAAATTAATTTGTTGTGGGTTTTTATGGTAGGCCCATTCCGACATAAGTTTCTTAGAGCATTGCTTCCATTCTGGTCAAGTGCGTTGCCAACTCTACCAGTGACTGCACCCCAGCGCAAAGATGGATCAATTGAAAATGATGTCCCAGAAGGTCGTCCCCGAAGTAAAAAATCATCAAGAATGGATCCAAGAAAAATCCTACTTGTTATAGCAATCATGTAATGTCCATGCATCCCCATTTTTCGTCATCGCTATATTTGTTTACTTAATTCTTCTTGTTGGCTAAGAAAGTAGAAAACACGGGTATACAAATTTGGAAACAGAAATAATCTGAATCTTCTTTACGGTGGATAAGGAGGGTGGGGCCACTTGTCTAAGCGTGCCATGGCATTCTCATAAGTGCCATGCTCCCCTGTGATATTGGAGGTTAAGTTGTTTTTGGGTCAATCGGAACTCCTGTTCTTCTGGATCCTGTTTCCTTGCTTCTGCTGATTTTATTATCTTGTTGCAAGTATAAATGGATGGATCATCGAGGAAAAGTATTCTAGTTGCCAAGCTGCTAATAGAACTCATTAGACATGAAGGCAGTGTTAATACACTGTACAGCATATAAAACAAGCTGCAGTCTACTAATGCAAATGTTTCACAAACTTGTGCAGGGCATGCATGGCGACTATGGGTATTTTGTATTACAGATTAGTGCAACGGGGTCTTGGTGAGGAGATGCCTGAAGACGAGCAGGAGCGGTAAATTTCATATATGGTATGGTGAAATTCAGGTGCGTTGTATACTTCCCTTACGCGCAGACCTTCTGGTCCCTGTTGTGATCCTGCAACAAAATGTTCTTTTTCTTTGGTCTGGACGTGCTTCATTCATGTTGTTAGTGAAACACGTAAACGGATTGTAGCAATTTACATTTCGGGGTTGATCACAGTGAAATGTTATAAAGATTAGCTTCTTTGTCCATGATCTCTCGTTGCCATTTTTCATTTTGCATCTGTATGAAGTTGAATTGGAGAAGCAGGTTAAGTGCAGAAGTTTTGTTGTTATCATCCATTGAGCCCAGCAGATTGTAGTGATTTCTGTATTTTATGGGATACATGGGATTTGATTGAATTGCAAAAAGTATTCTCAAACATTTTCTTACCTGGATTATTACTTAACCACATACCTTCTCTTTTTGTTGCATTTATGCCAAAATCTGATAGAAGTCGACCATTTTAAAAACATTTGAGAGAAAATATCATTAGGCCTGAGAGGTTCGGCCCAATAAAAGTTCGTGAGGGAAGATATTTGGGCCTTTATTTTAGGAGAAATGAACAGTGCTTGGCTCAAAGACCTTTCGACTCGTCAAAATGTTGTGGCCTTAGGACTTGTTTATAAGTTCTTTTAAAACGAAAACGAATGAAATTGCTTTTGGTGATATTAATTTTGAAGTACTGGAATACAACCAGTTTATCTTGTCTCGGCTACCATTAATATAACATTGAGTTAAAAGTCCTTAATCAGCAAGGCATCAGTACACTTTTGACGTAATTGTTTGATTGAGAGAGGTTAAATTACTTGTGGGACAAGTCTAAAACTTATACATGTTCTGTGTGGCAGAGGCAACAATGGGACACATTCAAACAACAATCAGGAGATTCACCAAGCGTGACCGAAGGCTCAAGTGTCAAGCCTCTAAAAACATCTGAGAAACTAACTCTCACAAGGGGTGTTGTGTTTAAACCAAACATCTACATTACAAAATTATTAATTGATTTATTAATTGTCCTGCGTATAAATAATTGCGAGATCCATATGAAAATATTGACACAAGTTATTGATTAATGTGGGTAATGAGTCTAATGACTATCAATATCTAAAAAGTAAAAGGCCTTGTACTAAAATTTTAAAACATCAAAAGACAATTATATTCCCCCACTGATTTTAACTTACTAAAAACGCAATTTAGGCTGTGTGACAAAGGCTAGAGAAGGGAGAGAGAAGAGGTTCGAGGTTTAAGTCTCACTTGTCGTTCTAAATTTGAGATTATGATAGTTAGTTTAGAACAATAATCCTCGGTTTGATTTGAGCGTTGATATTTATCTTCAACTGGAATAGCTTGAAACAATTCTAACAGATAAAACTCAACTAACACACCAAGGTTTCGGATTAGGAAAATGCCAATTACAATCAAAATGCCAATTTCAAATAGTGTCCTTGCTAGTTTTATTAATGGTTTTGCGCTTCATAAACTTTCCTATGGCAGGCTATGAAGTGATTGAATTTCTAATTGTCAGGATCCAAGATATTTTGACTTTGAAGTGGTGGTTCAGTCATCTTATGTGGTGTTTCTTCATTGAGTTTGGTAATAGATGATATCAAGCTTTGGCTACGTTCCCTTGCTACATTTTATATTTGTCATGCCCACGAATTTGTCAATATGGTATATTGAATTGGCCAAGTTGACATTGTTTTTAGCTTTTGGGTGTTTTTATTTTTAAGAATGCTACAACTTTAATTTAGGATGCTCTCTTTAAAGTTCATATTTTTTCACAATGTTTTAATAAAACCGTTTTCGTTTCCCAAAACACTTCCTCCCACACTCGTTCTCAACGACAATTACGGGCAATTCAATATTACTCTTCCTTGTAATCGAAGTTAAAAGAAGAAAGGCCACTGCACAGTTCGATCTGTACGTGTTGGTTAGTTGACACAGTTGTATAACTTGTACTACAAGACATGAAACTTCCATCCCATAATGCATAGAGCTTGTCACGATGTTATAATTTCAAATATGTCAATGTCATTTGGCAATGGCCACCGACACACTCTGGGGCAAGGGTCCCCGAATGTCACAAGATTTTAGACAAGCTTAGTTTGCTTAATTTATTTCCTATGGACTAGGGGAAACTTAATTAATTAAAAAAAAATCTTTTGGGTTTGGAAGTGAATGAATTCTTAATTATTAGTCTTGTAATATTCTTTGCCAGGATATAATCTTTAAAATTAGACACAATTCTCATTCATTTTCTTTTTATTTTACTGGGGGGCAAAGGATTAGAGATAATCTAATATTTTATACTTTAAATATGACAATAAACCAAAAAATGACCTTATGTACCAGATATTTTATGAAAACTATTAAACTATATAATTAACATGGTTTCTCTAGAGGAGGCAGCAACTAAAAAACGACCTGATGACACTTTGAGTCACCAACATGGATCTCTTGTCCCTTGCTAATATTATTAGAATCAACTTTTCTTGTTAATTGTAAAGGGAAAGCCAGATGATGAGAATCCCAACCTTTGTGTGCGAGTATAAAGTGCAGTGTTGAGAGTTAAATCTCACATTGTAAAAAATAAAAAATAAAAAAAAAGATATCACACGTAATTAAGCTACTCTTTATATTTCAGTTGTTTTATAGTGGAGGATTAACTTCCAATATAAGTATTAATCTTACCACTCAAACTTTAAACTTTACAACTACAATTGGTTATTGATACATAATTGTAGTTCTCTTCAGTTTAATTAATGGATACTTACACATAATCTATACAACCTGTAAATATATGTTTGCTTAGTTTTTCGGTATTCTATATATATATTTTTATACAATGATATATTTACATTAACGGATGAGAGAATAAATTGGTATTAAATTAATCATCCATAATATTCGAATATAAAACTTCTCACTGTAGAAAAACCACTAGACATATAACTGGCGCAACAACTTTTGTTCAATTTGAACTTGAGACCTCCTCCGAATGACTACCTAGAGATGGCTGCAAGGCTGACACAATAATAGCTGATGATTATGATTACAGTAATTGACATAATATAATTAACAAAGAGGCACTAAAAATTTGCAGAATTCCTTATTATTTAGTAGTCTTGATCCCCTCTTCATTATCTTCAAGGGCCACTAATTATTTTGGGGTTTTTTTTTTTATTTTTTTATTTGAAACACACTAATTATTTTGGTTTGGATATAAAATTTAGCTACAACTAAGCGTATTGTCCAGCTCATTTCACTTCCCTTCTTTAGATTGCAATACTTCAGCACTGATGTCACTAGATCATATATCTTAGTTGTCCTAAAATGCCTTGACAAAATATGCTCTAGGGATGGAGACACTGGAAAATTAAGCATTATATCCATATAGTCCACCAGAATCGGTCTTGAGATTTTGGAGGCCCTGTGTGGGACTCAAATGGGGGCCCTTACATGATTTAAAATTTTAATTGCTACATTTTCTTTTATAGTTTATATTTTTTTAATTATGGATTAAATTGATATAAAGAAAAAAGCAACATGAAGCATAACGCGGTGGTATGCACCTATATGAAATCCTATGTTTTTTTGTTCGAAACTCCTTAATTTTTAAATACAAAAAGCATAGAGTGATGGCTATGTAGTTATCGAATCACCGTACAAATACCATAATCATAACCATTAATGATATTTATTAGCATCTAGAGTTCATCTCATGAAAATTTTGCGTTAAATGAATAACTGGTTATGATATTGATAGCATCTTACAATGAAATGTTATTTTTATTGCATTTTTGCTCACTCTCTAAAGCAAGGATTATTCTCACCACCCCCACCCCTCCCCCCTCACCTCTCGGTTGGTTGGCATTAGATTAGTTGAAAATTCAAGATTCGAGATTTGTGTCTCTAACGGTAGGTATGAGCAAAGTTGTATTATAATTTTCTTTTGATATAGGGAATTGTTATTGATACTCCAAAAATCTCATTCTACACTCCAAACTTTCTATATTTGGAAGGAAAAATACACTTGTGAGGAGTATAGAATGAGATTTTTGGAGTGTAACTAACACTTCCCTTGATATATAGATGACTAAAGCCTTCAAATTGATGAAACTTATAATTTGATAACTTTTAAACGGTGATCAAAAGAATAAACGATTCTTATTATTACATGTATTCTATTAAATGGTGTCATATAAGGAAGGGGCTTTTAAAGATTATATTTTTAAACTTTTAAGAATTTTAATTTATTATGATATTACCAATTGCAGATTTATTTGCAAAAGTTATGTTATATAATAAAAGAAATGTTTTTTTTTTTTTGAACAAACAATGATAGAAATTAAACTACAAATATTCCAAAAAAGAAACAAGTAGTCTAGCTTAAAAAAAAGGGAAATGTAACGAAAAGCCCCCGGTACTGTTCACTTTAACGAAAAACTACATTTTTACACTAAAAAGTCAATCCTAGTACTATTCATTTTACCCTTTATTTTGTCCTTATTGTTAAAACTCAAAAATTTTAAGTCATTTTCATTAGTTTTCCTTTAAAAAATGCCCAAAATGGTTACTCGGACAATGCCCAATAGGAAAGAAATCAAAATTAATAAACATGAGCAAGTGTGGAGTTCAACCCGTGAACAAGTAAATGACAGTACAGCCGGTTGACAACTCTGCCAAGAAAGCATTGTGATCATGATCATGCTTAGATATATACATATATATATATATATATATATATGTAAAGGTTTTTACATTTTGGGGGCCCCAAAAAATCAGGGGCCTTGTGTGGTCGCACACTTTGCACCCCCTTAGGGTCGGCCCTGTAGTCCACTACTGAACAACTTCCACTTTTTTCTTCAACATTATATGTTATGCATGCAAGGAGCATTTGTAATTAGTAATTAAGGGGGTGTGTGGATAGCACACCCCTTATTTAATAGTGGAAGAATCATATTTAAACGTTTATGGCTTGGGTTTTTCAAATTATATATTCCTTGTGGAAATTAAGAGTCTACTTCACATTTAGTTTAAGTTGAAGTGCTTTGTCTAACTCTTCAATTATACTAGTCAAATTTCAATGAGTTCGTTTAAGCATCTTTAACCTAACTAAATGATAATCTCAAAAGCATAAGTATGGTGGATATAGCCTTCCTCCTCTTCTATTTTGTTCTGTGTTCAAATTCCCCTCCTCTATATAATTTAGAACAATTTCATGTAGATTATGTATCGTTTGAAAAAAAAAAAAAAAAAAAAATCTGATGATCGCAAAGGCCGGTTTGATCGAGGACTATATGAGAAGGTCAGGAGCCTTGGCACTACAAAAGAATGCAGATATATGACAAGAATTATTCTATGGTACTTTTAAATTGAATGATGATTTTGTAATTTAATCATGTTCACGCATAATATGTTCATAAAATATATATAGATATGTGGTTAAGGTTTTTAATAGCATTACTCTATAAGATATAAATGAATTATGTTTGGTACAGTATAAAGTCAGCACAAACTAGTTATAATGAGATCCTAATCAATCATTAACATGGACAGATCTAGATTTTAATGGATGAAATTGCCATTTCCGTTATAGACTTGTAGACAGCTTGTTCAGCTGAACAACTATTAGAAATAACAAAGCTTACTGTAATCACAGTTTATAAATGATTATCTTCCAAGATGCTATTAATGATGATTATAAACAAGCACGATAATGATAAAACCCTAACATTGCCTAAAGCTATAAACAACTAGCGAGACCCAAAATATGTGAGAGGACTTTTTTTTTCGTTGTTTCTTTCGAAGGGAAATTTCGTTGTTTGTTTCGAAAGGAAACGACATATTTCATTCATTAAAGGACCAAAAGATTGTAATCAAATGAAAACTACGATCCCAAGAGAATTGCACGCATAAATTTAAAAATATAAAATAATTATCACAAATATTACAAGAAATATTTTTTTTTTCGGTAACAAAAAGTTTTGGGTGAAGGGAGGCTAACCCATACAAGAGAAATGACATACTACAAGTCTCTTTGAAGATTTATAGATGAGGTCTTAACCTTAGGGCCGGCCCTGAGGGTAGTCCATGCAGGCGCCCGTCTAGGACCCCCAAAATTTTTATATCTCGTAAATAGCATATAAATACAAAAAAAAAAATGATAGAAATATCATAATTCATTTGTTGGTGCAGTAGAAATGTTTGGCTTCCTTTTTCTTTGGGGTGTTGTGTTCAGAACATTGAGCTGCATTCTTAGTCACTAATTTTTTCTTGTTTTTCAAATTTACTCATAATTCAACTGTCCAAATGCATATAAAGTTATAAAACTCAAGTTCCTTTGCAATCTATTTTTCTTTCAACTTCCCAATCTCCCTATTTCTATCGAATGCTTAAATCAACTATCACATTGTCTTGAAGATTGTACTTTAAGGTAATCAGAACTCTGAATTTTTATTTTGTTTTTCAATAATTTATTATTCAATGGATTATTTTAATATTCGATTTGTTAGTGTGATGTTGATTTTAGAAAAAACAAAACACAAGAGAAACAATTGTCGTTGTTGAATTTATTATACTCGTCAATCAAGTTTTATTGTTCTTTACTCTCTTGATCATCAAGTTTTATTATTCTTCACTCTCAATCTTAGACTTTTGACTACAAACATTTAGCACATTTGTGTACATATAATATTTAAGTAATGTTTATATATCTATCCTCTTTTGATACTAGTTTTTAATGATGAATAAATTTTTTATGTATTTTGCGATTTTTTTTTATACATATCAACGTACAAAGGACAAGGTCATAGAACTTTAGGACCCCACTTCAAAGGCTCGCCTAGGGCCTCCAAATTCTCAGGGCAGGCTCTGCTTAGCCTCTTTTTTGGTTTTTTACAAGTCGCCCACTAAGAGGTATTGCACGGCAGTGAGACTCGAATGTAGACTTTGATCCAGTGAAGAGAACATCCTTACCAATTCAACCAACTCTTGTTGGAAATATTACAGGAATTTGAAAGAGAAGGAAGATCCATAGAAACCAATGCATCAAATACTGCAAGATCATGTGAGATTTAAAAATTCTCAAAACAATACTAGTGGAATAAGAAAAATATCATACTTCTATATGTGTACGATAAAGAAGGACATCGTGACTCCAAAATACTTCATGATCCCAAGGAACCATTTAATAATTGGATCCAACAAACTCAAACAATACACCTTCGTACTCTGGTGTGGACCATTGACCCCACAAAAAATAATCTCTCCCACCAAACGCACCTATAGCTTAGATCCAGAATACAAAATCTCGCCTAGAGAGTTGTCGACAACTCTTATTGAGTTTTTGCCACACAAATTAAAGCCAACAAGCTTCACCAGCTCCAACTCTACATTGTAAAATTGGCCAACACCGCCGACAACTTCACCTCTCCTAGAGAGATTCACAACAACTTCACACTAATCAAGGCGAACCCCCCACAAATCCAACTGGGCAAGAAAGCCCAACCGTAGATCCAGGCATCATGGAGCCAAAATAGAAGCGATAGACTCAACGAAGAACAATTAGACCAACCTTCCAAAAGGCAGGAAAACACATAATAGCACAAGAACGACTAGAACAAGAACGTCTGCAGAGAGGTTCCAGAAGAAATCCTCAGTACCTTTCTGATTTCTCACGGCTCTCTTGGGCTTTTCCTCTTTGCTATGTGGCTAGGGTTTGTTTGTTTCAAATCTCTGAGAGAATTGAACTCGTTTAAAACTAAAAAAATTATATTGATAAATCCACATGAATCCAAAATTATACCCTAGCATATCGTCTTAGGAAAGTCAAAGGAGCTAGGAATAATATTCTGTCTAGGGTTACTATATTTGACATCAAATACATCTGGAGAGGATCACAAATCCATGACTAAATCTTGGCATTTGCAGAATATGTAAATGGTTTTTTGAATCCTAGAGATAGTGGCTTCGTACTTTCGATATGGACATCATCATCACTTATTCACGTTACAACAAAGTATCATGCTTGTTTCTCATTCGCTATTGATGAGAAGAAAATTTTTCCTAACACCAGTTGTATGCCTATTTTTCTCATCACAGATAGACCCAAAATTATATACATTTCATTACACCTAAAAACTTTTTCTCCAGTAGTTAATAGATTGTGGTAATAGAAAAGCAGGAGTGATTTGTGAAAAAAGAAAAAAAAAAATTAATTCTCGTTATGAAATATATAGATTAAATCACTTCGCAAGACATGCACGCATAACCTACATAAATGAGTGATCTAGGATCGTTTCTGGCTGTCTTTACCCCCGAGGAAATTCATGAACTTCTCCACAAAAATATTAAAGGAAACTTCCTAACAGAGACGAGAGGCATTTACTTAAACGCTTGATGCCTTGCACGTACGATATAGAATTAAAGATTTTGGTGTAGGGTGTGGTGTATGTAAAGTGAAATAGTCAGAGAATACAACACTGCACTCACTCCACTGCATAGTATATAGTAAAACAAGAAGTGGAGTGAGTGCAGTGTAAGTAAGATGCAGATTACTTTTAAGTGATTAGACCCCAGCCATGTAAGTAAGATGCAGGTTACTATCAGTTGTTAGATTAACTTAACTATCATTATCATAATAGGTCTCTGCTCTGTAATGATCGATTAACTGCTGCGAGAGCATGCGTGGACCATTCTTTATGTAGTTTCATAATCTTCTAATATCTTACCTATTAGAGATAGGATAATACTAGGAAGACCAAAATTTTAAACCAAATTTGCAAACCAAATAATGTGTCACCAATAAGAAATAAGCATGTTAATCAACACTTAATTGATAATCCAGTTATCAACAACCACATCATTTGGTTTACAAAATTTGATGCCCCTAGCTAACATTACCCTTAGAGATAATTAGAAGTAACTCACTAGTAATAGAGTCCTACAACAGCAATATTTAATCTAGTCCAACTAATTTTGGAGTAATTAGCCAAAAAGAAAAAAAAAAAAACTTTTTTTTTAATTAATTAAAACAACAATGTCACTTTCACTTCAACATTGCTATCATGGAAAAAGATAACGTTGTGAATATTGAAGAAGAAAGAAAAATAAAGATATAATAAGTTAGAGGGTTCATTGTGGAACAAAAAATAATCAAGAAAATTATGGAGGCGACACGTGGACTTTTAGGTTAAAAGGACAAAATTACCCTCGAGACACATCGGGATTCTCACGCACATGCAACGGACAATAACGGCTCAATCAAGGAAGAGTCAAAGGTGATCAAAATGATATTTATTCAAATCCTTCTCATCACTCCTCATCAAATCCTCACCCAAAAGGTAACTCCCAATTTTCTTATTCTAATTGGGATTAATTTTCAAATTAATTGCAAGATATTATGTCATTATATTAAGAAAAACCACCATAAGTGCCCGGTCCCTATGTTCTCTAAAACGCTAAGTCCAATCTCTCCCTAAAAATCACTAAACACTACACTTTCTCTCTAAAATTCTAACTTTGGCATCGGAGATTCTTCGGTCAAAGCCCCCCTCCCCAAATTCATCGTGGGTGGGTGAGGTTCTTGTCCATAATCTTAGGTGTTATTATTTTGCAGGTGCATTTTCGTCAAAGGAGAAGAAGGCGGAATTTTGCATCCACAAATTGGTGTTTTCATTGAGAGTCTTAATTCACACACTCAAAGAAGTCTCTCGCATTCGAAGTTCTCTCATTTCTTTTTCATTTGTAGATTTTTTGTGCGTTCTTATTTCTAGAATTTTTTTTTATAAAATTCTTTGAATAAACGTAAAAGAAAAGTACAATGACTAGAAATTGGAAACCACGACAAACGGAACTTTCTACGTTCAAGGATTTGGACCAAGTGATGGAGATCGTGACGTAGCCCTACCACGACGATTCACGAGGCTCAACGCAACGGCTAGTGGAGCGGTACCACCGCCACGAGGCACCAGGGTGGCAGCCACTATGGTAGCAACCATGGCAAAAGCCCTAGGCGAGTCCACTGCCCACAGTGAGCAAGCCACCTCGCAGCAGCAGACCCTGGCCCGTGCCACAAAGCAGCCAACCCAGCTCAAGGCAGCCTATATTCAACAAGCCCACGGTGTTGTGATGGAGGTTGTAGCAATTAGAGCAGCCCAGCACTCACGGGCCTAAGGCCAGCGCACTCCAAAGCTGAGCCCAAGACTCGTAGGCCCAAGCTGCACCGAGGAGAGCCTAGTGTCCATGTGCTCAAGTGGCCCAACCTGTACCTGTGGCCCAACTCACTCTCGCGGTCCAACCCAAGGTCCGACTCACCTCATAGCCTTCCAAGCAGCCCAAATCGATCTAAGATCGGTTCAACTATCCCAGCTTTATATTTCTGGACTGACAGTTGAACCAGGGGTATTTTCACCTTATTTTTTTCACAGATTTAACATATCCCAACTCAAATCTTGTGCCCAGAGTCCATTATACTTCCACTGCTCAAATCTTGTGCCCAGGCCAAAGCATCTAACAAGATAATTCTCCGACAAGAAGGGAAAATGGCCAGACGAACTTCTCGGATGTCTATGAGCATATCACACAACCAAACGACAAGCAACAGGTGAAACTCCTTCCTCTTTGGCATTTGGTTCAGAAATGTCATCATGCTAAGTATCAACACTCTACTACCAAGCATCAAACAAAACAGAAATGAGATGGCAACAAACCTAGATCTGGCAGAGGAAAAACGCAAGAAGGTCATCACTGCCTTGCAGCTAACCAGTAGCAGCTCATCTCTAACCACAACAAAAGGGCTAAGATTCGGAAGTTCCAACCTGAAGATCTAGTCCTAAGAAAAGCCTTCATTACTGCCCGTAGAGAAGGCTCCAAAAAGATGGAACGCCTACAATTTGAGGAAGTACCATACGTGACCTCTTGCTACATCAAAGCCCGAAGACTCAAGCAGCTCGATGGGTTACACCTCGTAAGCGGATGACTATCTAATTGTTATGCAATCCCTACCTTACAACTATGTTTTCATTCGTTTCACTTATTTTTCAAAGAGGAATTCATAAGTAATCTACAACTTGGCTCGGCTGCATGCTTACAACAACTTATCACTCATGCACTTCAAAAGAAGATCACGCCTTTCTTAGGGACTTATTGCATGAATTGCGCCCTCATGGGGACCAACCATGCTCTCTAGTGTGAGAGGGTAAACTAATCCCCCAACACCTATATAGGTTTGCTTTCCTTACGGGAGGATAAACTTTACACTCCGAATATCTAGACGTGGATGAGTTGGGCTACCCTGGTATAACTAGGTGCATAATGGCTTACGTCGGGATTCTTATAAGTAGCCATAATGGTCTTTTTCAAGGTTTAGCTAACTGAAGGATTTTAGGTCTCTTGGCCTAACCCGTGGGGAACTGAGCCTCAGAGACGGAGGTGGCACATTATGCAGTACTCCCTATGAACGACTGCCCTAGAACCCTAAAGCTACTATTGAGTGCACTAAGGTAGCCTACAGTTTCCAGAAGGCTACCTACGGCTTGCCCTTTGAGTAGTATGTAGCGCTAAACTTATACAATCGCACATTTTTTATGAAAGGTTAAACAAGTTAGCATGCATATACAAAGCTTTATCCACTGCCAACATGTTATGCAGTCGATAAGCTTCAACTCTACCAAGCGTGAAATGATTGTTTAGATCTACACAAATTCCTAAAGTGTTGTGGTACTTGCTACGCAACCCACGTAATTGGTTACATAAAAGCAAGGAGTTTTCTCGGACCTTTGCTTATGAAATTCCATACAACTATGTACTTTTGATACGAAAGGTTAGCGAATTTCATGACCCAAAAATCTTTAGTATGTTGTGATGCAGGCCACATAGCTCAAAGGATTGAAGAAAGTCAAAGTTAGTAGCCAAGTGGCCACGCGGACTCATCTGCTTTTGTAAGTAAAGCATTCGACTGTAGACGATATGGCTAACAACTTTTTAGAAGTTCTACACTAACACTTGCAACTGCATAAGCTATGCGGGCCTGTCTACTTATAGAAAAGAAGCACATCTGCTGCTGGTCTAAAGATCAAAGGTTAGGCATAAACAAAAGAAGTGAAGATGAAGAAAAGCAAAGGAAATAAGTTTATAAAATTTTCTAGCAAAATTGATAAACAAATTGCAAAATCCGAAGGAGTTCAAGCAAAGCAAAACGTAATAAGGAAAACAAAGAAAATTCGAAAGGCTACTTAGAAAACTATTCTTCAGTAGCTTAGACATCCGACGACTACTCGGTCACCATACCTTCAGCAGCCGCCATGCTCTTAGCAGTGGCATCATCCGGTGTTTTACCCCCAGCTACCCCAGCCTGGGCACTAACTTATCCGACTACTTCACCAATGAAAGCCTCAAAAGTAAAGGCAATCAAGTCTTCTAGAGAAATCGATAAGGTATCAAAGTCTTGCCCAGCAAACTTAAAGTCAAACGGCACCTAGCTTATAGAAATCGGCCTAACTCTGAACAAGCAAAGCCTTGAGCCCAGCCTTCCCACCCTTCAGCTGCTTGTTCTCTTCGAGCAAACCAACATAGACACGCTACGACTTATCCACTTCTTTCTTTAGACTTTCGTTCATCTTTAGTGCACCTTAGAGTTCCAACACTTGGAGTTTAAGGTTCAAGCCTATCGATGATCTTCTTGAATTGGATCACTTGATTATAAGCAGCAATCAACTCTTTATCATTTACATAAGCAGTAGAATGAAGCTAAAAAATAGAACACTCAAGATCTTGAATTTGAGGTATGTAATATCTAATCTTCTTCTCTGCACTTTCATACTTAACTTGGATCACGTTAAGCCTAGTCTTCAAAGCAACGATTTCTTGGCGAACGATCTTCAGCTGTACAGAAATGGGGGTAGAGATATTAGACCCCTTCAAAGCAACAAGCTCAGACTCCAACCTCTTAATCTTCTCGATAGAGGAATAGGCTTCAGCTTCCATAGTCTTTGCCACCTCCTTAGCATCCTTGGTATTCTTTTGGTCAAGCCTTGGTATCTTTTTGGTCAAGGGGCGTAGACTCGGCTGCCAAAATTGCCGTTTTTTGCATCATAGCGAGCAGAGCAGTCATTTTATATTCGATCATATGCTTCGCAATGGAACTTGGGCAAACAACCCTTTTAACGCCATCAACAAGCTTAGCACGCACGTCTATGTCTTCAAGCAGATCTGGTTTCAAGAGTAAACAAATCTCAGTTGCCTCTCTAGAAACAGGCACAATTGCCCACGTGAGCAGTCTTCTCTTTCTCATCAAACAAATCAATCTCAACAGCAAAGGGAGTAAGCCTTGGTGCCACTTTAGCAGCAGAGTCCACCTTATCGCTCTTCATAATAGTAAGCCTCTCCAAAGATAAACCAGACTTAGTTGCTAATAGATGTCTTGGTACAAACTTCGAAACTAGGGGCATGGCAGAACCTTTACGCTGAGTAATCTTATCAGCAATCGTACTAGCTATTCGACATGGCAGGCGCCACAAGCTCAGATATAGCAACCTCATTTTTCTTGCCATTGGAAGAAGTCAAGTCAATCACAAGCCTCTTGACAACAGGTGAACCCTCACAAGCAGCGGAGGAACTCTTCGATTTTTTCTCAACCGGCATCTCTTGAGCAGGCTGAGATGATCTCCTTTTTCCACCTTTATTCATAGTAGGTTCCATGACAGCAATTGGATGAGCCAATGCATCCACCTTGATCTTCTTTATCTCATCTCTAGAGAGCAGCCCACATTTTTCCCAATGAAGAAGACTAAGCAGCTCACGCCGTTCACGATACTCGGTGGGAGAGCTCAACCCATGCTGGTTTTTCCTTCATTTTTTCTCTCAAACCTAGCATTCCAGCAGCCCATGAGGCTCTCAATCTCCTCATTTCTCTCAATCGTTGGCCTGGCCTACGTCAGGTCTAAGAGCCCAAAGGACATGAGCCCTGCGACTCATGTAGCACCCTAGCGCCTCAATTGGTGGCCCCAGTCGCATAGCTACCTGGCTCTAGCCAAGTCGAGCAGCCCAAGCGGTGGTCCATGCCACAACACTCCTCGGCCTATGTCGAGCCGACTCCTGGCCCTTGCCAGCCAACGTACCGCACCACCTCAACGGCTGCCTCGCGACAACACTATCTAAGAAGAAGATAAGGAAAAATAAAATTTTCTTACCTCGATGCGGTGTGGAGAAGATGAAGAAAGCAACGAAAGACAGTCCTTTGCACGGGCAAATGTAGAACATTGATAAGGGAGGGGGAACAAATATCCTTTAACTTTTTCTCTCTTATAGGGTAAAATAAATTGCTCTCTGAAGTTGATTTAATCATCTACTTAAGGTAAACTTAAATAGACTTTAGAATTGATTTATTTCCTTTTCCTAGCAGGATCTAATTTCCAAGTAATGTGGGAATCAATATCAAAATAGGAAACAATCTTACGTTTCCTAAAGTAAGGGAATATCGCTACACCTGCTGCCCTTTCATGTGAGCAGCCCAATAGGTGTGGGGGCATCTGTGGAGCTAAAAATAAATAAGAAAATTATGGAGGCAACAAGTGGACTTTTGGGTTAAAAGGACAAAATTACCCTCAAGGCACACCAGGATTCCCACGCGCATGCAACGGACAATAAAGAGTCAATCAAGGAAGAGTCAAAGGTGATCAAAATAGTATATTTATTCAAATCCCACTCATCGCTCCTCATCAAATCCCCACTCAAAAGGTAACTCCCAATTTCCTTATTCTAATTGGGATTAATTACCAAATTAATTGCAAGATATTATTTGACATAATATCTTGCAATTATATTAAAAAAACCACCATAAGTATCTGGTCCTTATTTCTCCAAATAGGGCTGGCCACACCCCTTATATTTAGTTCCATTTTTCTCCAATAAGCTAAGTCCAATCTCTCCCTAAAAATCCCTAAACACTTTCTCTCTAAAATTCTAACTTTAGCATCGGAGATTCTTCGGTTAAAGCCCCCTATTCATCGTGGGTGCGTGAAGCTCTTGGCCCTAATCTTAGGTGTTATTATTTTACAGGTGCATTTTCGTCAAAGGAGAAGAAGGTGGAAATTTGCATCCACATACATGAAGCCTGACCCTAACAAAATGTAGAAACTATTAGAAACAAAAATGAATTAAGACAACTCTTAAGTGAAACGAAAATTTGGAAGCCCTAAAAGATCATAAACAAAAGCCGACTTTGCACATGGCGGACAAGATTCCCATCAATGAACCCCAACATAATCAACACCAAAGTTTGCTAAACAATCCACCACCTAATTTCCTTCATGATAAATGTCAGAAAACTGAATATGCATGGAAGAGAGGATGGTACAATAATTTGCCCAATCAATCGATAAATGCCAAGGCATCTGATATTGTTCACATTATATATAGTTTGTTACGTTTTGTATAATTTGTTTGTATTATCTGTTTGTTTTGAAAATTTATTCTTCATCCAAACTCTATATGTAAAGTCTTATATATACATTAATACAAACACTGCTAAATTTGTTGAGCAACATTCTTTGTAAAGTCTTATAAATACATTAATACAAACACTGCTAAATTTATTGAACAACATTCTTTTAGTTTGGAGTAGGAGAATTAGACTCGGAACCTCATGTGAACATAATATTATTAATTTAACTAAGTTACAAATTGTTATTTGTCAAGACTCGGATCTATTTCATTTTCTCTGTTTGGTTTCCCCTCCTCGGGGCAGAGCTGACTTGAAGATAAAGAAGTGGACTTTAAAGTTCTCGAGTGATTTATTTCTAATAGTTTTTGTTGGTATATGGGATTTATTATTACATTGGTTGACCTCTTAAGTTCCAAGTTTCTTTTGGTGCCATATAAAAAAAAATTCTTTTTCTAACCTTGCCATATACAATTTTAAGTTTCTTTGTATAATACAATTTTAAGTTGACATAGCTGTTTCTCAACTCTATTTTCTAATGATTTTTGTATGGGACATACTGTTATCAAATATTTAATTAGTTGACTTTACGGTTTTTCTCCTTTTACGATTCTTTCAAATCATGGGGACTAACTGTTATTAAATTAAATTTTCTGGTTTAATATTACTAAATTACTTGATATGATGCTAAAGTTTATTTTCTCCATATAAACAATAGTTGACTTCCGTTAGTCTTTACATTTTTTAAGTAATTAAGTTTGACTTTACACACTTCTGCAATGTTTATTCGATCGTTTTTATTCTTTTTTAAGGTTCTCTTACTAATCAACTTCACAGTTGTTCACTGCTTTGGAGGAAGAAACCTTTATTTTAGTGTGCAACTCCAAGTACATGGCATCTGGACAACCGCCCTTAAAAGAATAACTATGTTTTATAACTATGGCCCAGTAACCTCGTAGGAGTGGGCACGGTTTTGGTTCGGTGCAATTTTGAGTGAAACTACAATCAAAATCGAAACTTTTTACCATGCGGTTCGGTACATTTTGAAGCCAAAACCAAAGTGAAACCAAACCATTTGGTTCAGTTCGATGCGGTTTCAAATGGTTTTGGTTTGGTTTTTGATAAAAAATGTACATTTTAAAATTTACACTTTTACATGGTAATCACTAACATGGTATTACACCAAAAAAATTGTATGTAAATTTGCACCAAAAAAATTACATGTTAATTTCACCATTGGTCAAGAATTTGACTCCATTCCACATAAAGACTTTATTCCTGAATAATCGAAAAACTTAGAAGTTGAAAGCTAGACGAGTACGTGCACAACACAACCATGGGAAGCCTGTTCTCATTCACAATCTTTGCCAGGCGAAGCGTTTTGACTGTAGAATGCAATTGTTTACCTTTTCCATGATCTTTATATATACCTTCAAATCCCCTCTAAACTATGTATCATCAAATTCATCACAGCAGGAACAATCACAAAATAAATGATCATGAGATTCTGGAAGAGCTTGACACAAAACATACCATCTGCTATAGCCTACGAAGAGTAAGGAGGATTTCGTCAAGAATTCACATCTTACCTTTGATAGCAGACCAAAGGTTGAAGCTCATCCTTGGAACATTGTTGCTAACCACACTATATCAGTTTCCTAAAGAAATGCAGGATAACTCTTCCTCTTCAAAAGGCTGCATTGATAAGTGATCATTGTTGAAATAGAATAGGGGTGGAAAAGGATGACATTTTAGTGTGGTTGAGTCCATAATAAATTTGAGGATGACATTTTAGTATGGACACTAACAAACAAACTATTAAAATATGACATTTAATTTGAGGTGTGGTTGTGGTTTTGATGCGGTTTTCAAAAACCAAAACCGAAACCAAACCGTTTCCTACTTTGCAGTTCAATTTCAAAACTGCAAAACCAAACCGTTCGGTGCAGTTCAATTTGATTTGTGTTTCGGTTTCTGTTTTCGGTTTCAAATGCCCACCCCTATAACCTCAAGAAAACTGGAAGTGTTCTACTAGCTCAAAGTATACTTAACTAAAGCATATTTTAGTTTTGTGGCGTGGAATCAATGATGTGATATTTTACCAGTGTACCAAACCAACGATATGAAGAAAATTCCAATGTGCAACATTTCTAGGAAGTTAAGATATTACAACAGCTAACAGGAAACCTTCCCCAAAAATGGAGAAAATTTCTGTACGTGTTCAGTTTACGAAGGTGATACGCTACGTATTATGTTGGAGATTTCAATAATATTCTTGAAATATTCAACAATTTATAATATAAGGAAATGACATTGTTGTTGTGTCTTTTTATTTTTTATGATATAATTCTCAATGTCACTCAACTTATATTATAACATGTAATGTACCTTCTTACGTTCCTAATACATAGAAAAATCTCTCCAAAAATGAGTAAAGCCAAGGGAAAATCTATGTTGTCATAAAAATCTATTTTCATTATCTGGCAACCTAATTCTCCTTTTTGTGTCTCCTCGTTCACCAAAAATTAAATCCCAATCCTCGATAGAAGCCGTTTTATAATACGACGAAAATCTCTCTAGAAATCCTCTTGCCCCGCGTCAAGTCCTAGCTTCCTTCATGGCTGCCAGATTCTGGCTAAGGCTGGGGACCGATGGCAGCTTCTCCTTCTCCTCCTAGCCTCCCTCCCTTTTTCCCAATCATCTCTTTCCTCTCTATTTCCCCCCTTTCATCCTAGATTTTTTTCTCGCCTCGCTATCCACCTCCCCCCTCTATTTCTTAAGCCATTTTCCCCCATCCCAGCCTTCTCAGCCCTCCACCCTCCTCTCTCCTCCCCTGTCTCTCCCCCAAAATTCAGATCTGGACCTTGCCATCTCAAGATTCACCTTATTATGCCGTTTGTGCTCTTGGTGTAAGGTTGGGTTTGCGGATGCAAGTGGGTCTTCTCTCCCACTATTTTGACTCTTAGCTTCACACCTCCTTCCCGGATCTGGGTTATGCCTTGCTTAAGGCCTCTTCCTTATTTCGAGGTATGACGCATGATTTGGGCTTGGATTGGGCTGCTAGTGGGTTGGAGCCATACTTCATCACTTTGCTTTGGCGTTGTGGACTAGTTGAAATCCACAGTCGGATTAAAGTGCTACCTCCTTGGTGGTGCTATTTTAGTTTGGGTGGACAAATCTGGCAGTGGCTATGTCTGGGCTTCCTGTTGGTGGTTGCATCTGGAACTTCTGCCGCTTACGATGGATTGCTGCTTAGCTGGATTTAAGGTGTGGCGACCGGACCCGTCTTGTCGTGGCATGGCATTGGTCCCTTACCTGGGGGTCCTCATTCCATTGGATGTGTCACATCCTAGCCCGGGGGACCACTTTCCGGACCCGCTCCACCACCGTAGCACGATATTGTCCGCTTTGGACTTACCATTCCCTCATGGTTTTGTTTTTGGGAACTCACGAGCAACTTCCCAGTGGGTCACCTATCATGGGATTGCTCTAGCCTTCTTCTCACTTAACTTCGGAGTTCCTACGGAACCCGAAGCCAGTGGGCTCCCAAAAGGCCTCGTGCTAGGTAGAGATGGAAATATACATATAAGGATCACTCCTCTAGGCGATGTGGGATGTCACAATCCACCCCCCTTAGGGGCCTGACGTCCTCGTCGGCACACACGCGACCAGGGTTAGGCTCTGATACCAATTGTCATATCCCAGCCCGGGGGGGACCACTTCCAGGGCCCGCTCCACCACCGTAGCACAGTATTGTCCGTTTTGGGCTTACCATTCCCTCACGATTTTGTTTTTGGGAACTCACGAGCAACTTCCCAGTGAGTCACCCATCATGGGATTGCTCTAGCCTCCTTCTCGCTTAACTTCGGAGTTCCTACGGAACCCGAAGCCAGTGAGCTCCCAAAAGGCCTCATGCTAGGTAGAGATGGGAATATACATATAAGGATCACTTCCCTAGGTGATGTGGGATGTCACAGGATGTGTTAGATTATGTTATTTTAGCCTAGTTTAGTGTAGCTCTATTGTCTCGCCTAGTGACTATTATGGCCTCACCGCAACAATGGTTGTATTTGGTTTTCGCTTTGAGCATTGTAGTATGTGGTTTCCTCTACTAGCGATGACTTTACGTGGTCTCGCTTCCGCGATGACTTTATGTGGCAACGCTATTTGGCGGCGACTGTTTGCAATCACCTATACGAATATATTATATATCGTTTCTGTGACAACTTTGTATGGGTGTTATGGAAAGTTCTCGTACATTTGGTAGCTACTTAGGGGTTTTACTGTTATTGTCTCATTTGCGCAAATTCACTTCTATATCATTTTCTTGGTCACTAGAGGATTGTACCCAATTGGCACCTATGTATTGCTCTCGGTTAATTAATGAAATACCAAATAGTGTTGCTTGTCAAAAAAAATGAAGTAGAAGTGAAACAACTTGCTAATTCAATTGAAAATGGTCAATCTATCTTCTTATAAGATTTAGGTTTCAAATTTATCAGTTTGGTCCTTTATGTGTGAGATTTATGACATCATTGTGAACACGAAAGTTCCTTGAAACAAGAAACAAGAATACGAGAATAACGTGTACAAAATAATATTTTTTGGTTTGATGATTTTGGGGTTACGATCTCTTTGTAATTTGATCCTCTGATTCTATCTCCGTAAGATGTAGATTTGTTGATCCAAGGGCCGTCGAGGCTTGATCTTGGATGAACAGTTGTAAGTTTCTTCAAGGGCCTTCGTGGCTTTGATCTTGAAGGTTGATGGAAGTTTCTTCAAGGGCCTTCGGGGCTTGATCTTGAAGGTTGATGGATGAGCGGATCTTCAAGGGCTTTTGGGCTTGATCTTGAAGAACAGTTGGTTTTCTTCAAGGGCCGTCGAGGCTTGATCTTGAATGAACAGTTGGTTTTCTTCAAGGGCTTTTAGGCTTGATCTTGAAGAATAGATGTGTGGATTTGTTTATTGATCCAAGGGGCCGTCGGGGCTTGATCTAAGGATGAACAGTTGTAAGTTTCTTCAAGGGCCTTCGTGGCTTTGATCTTGAAGGTTGATGGAAGTTTCTTCAAGGGCCTTCGGGGCTTGATCTTGAATGTTGATGGATGAGCGGATCTTCAAGGGCTTTTGGGCTTGATCTTGAAGAACGGTTGGTTTTCTTCAAAGGCCGTCGACGCTTGATCTTGAATGAACAGTTGGTTTTCTTCAAGGGCTTTTGGGCTTGATCTTGAAGAATGGGTGTATGGGTTTGTTGAGGTTGTTGATCCAAAGGGCCGTTGGGGCTTGATCTTAGGATGAACGGATGATGAATGATGAACGCTTTCTTCAAGGGCCGTTGGGGCTTGATCTTGAATAATGGTTGTGTGGATTTCTTCAAGGGCTTTTGGGCTTGATCTTGAAGGTTGATGGATGAGCGAATCTTCAAGGGCCGTTGGGGCTTAATCTTGAAGAACGATTGGATGTGTGGATTTGTTTGTTGATCCAAGGGGCCGTCGGGGCTTGATCTTGGATGAACGGTTGTATGTGTGGATTTATTAAGGTTGTTGATCCAAAGGGCCGTTGGGGCTTGATCTTAGGATGAACGGATGAACACTTTCTTCAAGGGCCGTCGGGGCTTGATCTTGAATAATGTTTGTGTGGATTTCTTCAAGGGCCGTTGGGGCTTGATCTTGAAGAATGATTTGACGAAGAACGAAGAGTGCTTTCTTGATCCTTCGGAATTCTTGGGAATTTGGATGCTTGAGAGCTTTGGAATTCAAAGCTTCAAGGATTTGGGGAATTCTCTCCCAATTTTGGAGTAGAGAAATGTATTTGTGAATTCCTTGATGCTTGATACCTTGATGGAGAAGCCTATTTATAGGCTTTGAGAATGAATCACCACCACAAAATATTTTTTTCCTTTCCAAGCACCATTGCCTAATTTTCCCACTTAATGCAATATTGAAATTGAAGTGGTGTAACTTATGGCCTAATTTCCCACTTAATACCATTTTAAACTTGAAGTGGTGTAACTTATGGTCTAATTTCCCACTTAACACCATTTTAAACTTGAAGTGGTGTAACTTATGGCCTAATTTCCCACTTAACACCATTTTAAACTTGAAGTGGTGTAACTTATGGCCTAATTTCCCACTTAATACCATTTTAAACTTGAAGTGGTGTAACTTATGGTCTAATTTCCCACTTAACACCATTTTAAACTTGAAGTGTACTTGCCTTGTCATTGCCCAAAATAAGAAGAAAAACTTGTTTAATCCTTCAAGGGTATTTCTTCCTATTTTGTTGAGTCACACACCATGTGTACAATTTGTACAACACGTGGCGTATGCCATGTATGCCTTGACACGTCAAAACTTTAATGCATTGGTGAACATTTGTTTTACTGAAATTTCGATGTCTACAAATGCCCCCACTTCAAGGCGCGTCGTAGACATGTGCTTGACACGTGTAAAAGATGCGTTTTGAAGTCCCTTAATGTAGATGTCAACCCAAGGGCCGTCGAGGCTTGATCTTGAATTGGGCTGGAAATTTCTTCAAGGGCCATTAAGGCTTGATCTTGAGTTCGACTGGAAGATTTTCTGGTTTCCTCCAATCGTTGATTTTCCACAGGCTTAGTCTTGAATTGGGCTGGAGGATTCTTTTGGTCTCCTCCGAAGGCCTGAACTTACTCCTTTTATCTGGAGTTGAATTTGATTCAAGGGTGGTGAACACTTGATTTTGAATTGGACTTGTGATTTCTTTAAGGGTCATCGAGGCTTGATCTTGAATTGGGTTGGAGGATTTCTTCAAGGGCCATTGAGGCTTGATCTTGAGTTCGACTGGAAGATTTTTTGGTTTCCTCCAATCGTTGATTTTCCTTTGTGCTACTCTTGAACTGGGCAGCAGGAAATTTCTTCAAGGGCCATTGAGGCTTGATCTTGAGTTCGACTGGAAGATTTTCTGGTTTCCTCCAATCGTTGATTTTCCTTTGTGCTACTCTTGAACTGGGCAGCAGGAAATTTCTTCAAAGGCCATTGAGGCTTGATCTTGAGTTCGACTGGAAGATTTTCAGGTTTCCTCCAATCGTTGATTTTCCTTTGTGCTACTCTTGAACTGGGCAGCAGGATTCTTTGGGTCTCCTCCGAAGGTCTGAGCTTACTCCTTTTATCTGTTTCTTTGTTCAATCTCTCCAATTCGTATTGAAGAGGGTTAGAGGATAGCTCAGCATATGCAGTTGTTGCTTGTCTCCACATGCTTCAATGTATCATTTTCACTTGCCTTACTTACTCCCCTTTGCAGAAGTGGTCCCTTCTCTGGAAGTGTATCAACCGTTGAAGATGACTACTCGAGAGCAACGTTAGGTAAGCAACCAGGGAATAGCTTCCAGGCAGTCGGTAGACTGACTCCAAGTGCCGGCTGATTGCTCCTTTCACTTTGCTATGCGAGTAATAACAAGGACAAAGGAAAAGACAGGGAAAGAGCATGATATGAGATACTTTTGCTTTTGACCTGGATGATATGAGATACTTTTGCTTTTGAAGAAGCGGTGAATGAATCAGCACATGCTTCAATCTACCGTTTCCTCCTGGGTCATCTGTACTCCAGGCATCTGGTATCATCTTTGGGGAAGAAGAAAAAATTGAGTATTTCGAGAGGCTTTGCTGGGAGTGCGCCCTCAGAGGTGAGGAAGAGTTGGGCATTTTTTTTTTTTTTTTTTTTTTGTTTGCAGGTCTGCCTTGCCATAAAAGATGAAGGTCGACATATATAGGGATTTCCCAATAGCAAGTGGTGGTACTGTTCTTTTACCCTTGTCGACAAACGTTTTGATCCCGCAAATCCAGCTTTTTGAAATAGTGACGACTCTTCGATCTTTGAATACGCCTTTTTTATTTCTGAACGACGCCTCTTCGATTTCTGAACGAGCGCCTCTTTTGACAAAGCTGCACGCGTTTTCTGAAAAGCAGAGAAAGCGCCACCGAACTTTGCGCTTGTCGGCTAAAGATGTGTAGCTGCGATGATGACCTCCACGTGATCTTTTGACAAAGTGGCACCCGTGCTCTGAAAAGCCGAGAAAGCGGCTGTCTCTACTCTTCAGCATCGACTGGAAGTACTGAGATGACATTTGTATCATCTAGTGACATTTCATTAACGAGCGAAATCACCCATCTTTGGAAAACTGGCACGTCTGCAACTTCATCTTTTCCTAGTGTCATACTCGAGGCTAGATTGGCGAGAGCGTCTGCCATTTGATTTTCCTTTCTTGGCACATGTTCCAGTGTCACAGCTTCGAACTTTTGTAGCAGTTGGGTCACTAGCCGGAAGTATGGGACGAGATCATCTTTCCTCACCTCATATTTAGTTAAGAGTTGATTGATTATGAGCTTGGAATCGCCATATACCTCAAGAGCTGTGATTTCCATGTTGATCGCCATTTGGAGCCCGATGATCAATGCTTGGTACTCAGCAACATTGTTGGGGCATAGCTCATTCAGTTGGAAGGAGTAAGGTAGTATTTGCCTTTGTGGCGACATGAATACTACTCATGCCCCCGCTCCGTCTGCTCGTGCAGATCCGTCGAAGAACATCGTCCATGTTGGGAAGATTTCGATGTAGAACACCTCCTCGTCAGGCAAGTCGTCTGAGATTTTCCAATCAGCCGGGATTGGATGATCGTCAAGGAGCGTTTGGTGCCGTTTGCAGTTTCAGCTCGTGCAGGCAAGGAGCGTTTGGTTGTCACCTTTTAGGCTCGTGTGAACGAGGAGTTTTTGTTGTCACCTTTTAGGCTCGTGCGAACGAGGAGCTTGCTTGTCGCCTTTTAGGCTCGTGCGAACGAGGAGCTTGGTTGTGAATTTGTCAAATGATCTTAGAGAAGCATTCCTTGCAATCTTCATAGCAAGGAGTCTTGACTGAGTGATTGAAGAAGTCTTTGGGGAAGAAATCGCGCATCGTGATGGCAACGGACGATCTTTGTGTCATCACTTCATCATCTTCAACACTTTCATGTAGCTTTGAAGGTTGACGATAACTGCTTTGCCCCCTTTCCGATTGGTGAACTTGTGGAGGAGACGTATGTTTCTTGTGCATTTTCTTTGGAGTGACATAAGTCCATCCTTCAACTTCACTTGACTTGACTGACATGGTTTTGGAGCATGCCCCCAGCGGTTGAGGTGAAGATTTTGAGTTCAAAGAGCAAGAAGTGACGGTGGTATAGTTTGACTTCACCACATCATTAAGATCTAGCTCGATGATCCCTTTCTGAGCCAACTTCATGATGAGATCTTTTAGCACAAAGCACTTTTCCGTCGGATGACTAATGAAGCGGTGGAATTTACAGTACCTTGGACTATCAGTACGGTTCATATCTTCCGGCCGTTTGCACTCAGGTAGGTCGATCACCTTTTTGTCAAGCAAGTCTTTCAACATGGCAACGACGTCAGAGTCGGGGAATGGATAAGTCTTCTCCTCAAGCTCCTTCAAAGTGCGTCTACGTATCTCTTGATCACGAAAAGCTTCGGTTTGAATCGCCTTGCCTCGTGTATGGATTTTGACTGGAGTTGTGTTGACCGTCATTGCTTCCTTGGTGGGTTTCCACGTAGCCTTATCCACCTTTGGCCCCAAAACTTTGTCATTCTTGTAGTCGGCGATCTGTTCTTTCTTCCCATGACGGGTGATGCTTAACTCCATATCATGGGCGCGGGTGGCTAACTCCTCAAATGTTCGTGGTTTGATGCCTTGAAGGATGTAGTGTAGTCCCCACTGCATGCCTTGAACGCACATCTCAATGGCAGAGGTTTCAGAAAGCCGATCTTTGCAATCCAGACTTAAGGAGCGCCATCTATTTATGTAGTCGACGACAGGTTCATCTCTCCACTGTTTCGTACTGGTCAGCTCTAGCATGCTTACAGTACGACGAGTGCTATAGAAATGGTTAAGGAATTCCCTTTCTAGCTGGTCCCAACTGTTGATAGACTCAAGTTCGAGGTCAGTGTACCAGTCAAAAGCGTTACTTTTCAGCGAACGCACGAACTGTTTGACGAGGTAGTCTCCCTCTGTCCCAGCATTGTTGCAAGTTTCAATGAAATGGGCGACATGTTGTTTTGGGTTGCCTTTTCCATCGAACTGCATGAATTTTGGGGGCTGATAACCTCTTGGCATCTTCAAAGCATCAATCTTCTTGGAGTAAGGTTTTGAGTACAGTACAGACTCATGTGAGCTTCCTTCGTACTGTGTCTTGATAGTGCTTGCAATCATCTCCTGTAGTTGCTGGATAGAGAAAGCTCCCATGAAAGCCGTTGCTTGGTCTAGCTTCAGCTTCTCTTCGACTTTCTTCACTGGAGGCTCTTCTTCTTCGTCGACTTCTTTCTTTAATGGACCAACATTTGGGTCGACTTTCACGTCGAGCCGCGCATCTAGTTGGTTGATGAGTGCGGCGATCTGCAAATCCTTCTCTTCCACAGTCCGTGTAAGCTTTGTAATTGCTTCACTCATTTGAGCAAGTTGTTCTTCAACAGAGGTGACGCCGATGGTCATGACTTGTGCAACCAATAGACACGACTTTCCTTCAGACATCCATAGTGCTGATGAAGAACCCCATTGGCCATTTTGGGGTGTCATCTTGTGCGCCTCAATAGCATGTTTTGGTGCCCCTAGCATGGTCAGGTTGATGACCGACTCGCGCCTTTGGTGTTGCTCTTGCTTGCTTAGCGGTATCAACTTTGCAGCAGCATGTTGAGGAGTGGTTGTGGCACCAATGGATGCTCTATTCATGGCGGAAGTGCTCATGCTTCTTCCCTTGGTGGTTGCAAGAATGACTTGTCCCTTGCTTGATGCCATTGATTTTGGAGGTGTGCTTTGGTTTTCTTGAACGGAGAAAGAGATGAGAGGTAGAGATTGTCCCACCGGGCGTGCCAAATTTGTGAACACGAAAGTTCCTTGAAACAAGAAACAAGAATACGAGAATAACGTGTACAAAATAATATTTTTTGGTTTGATGATTTTGGGGTTACGATCTCTTTGTAATTTGATCCTCTGATTCTATCTCCGTAAGATGTAGATTTGTTGATCCAAGGGCCGTCGAGGCTTGATCTTGGATGAACAGTTGTAAGTTTCTTCAAGGGCCTTCGTGGCTTTGATCTTGAAGGTTGATGGAAGTTTCTTCAAGGGCCTTCGGGGCTTGATCTTGAAGGTTGATGGATGAGCGGATCTTCAAGGGCTTTTGGGCTTGATCTTGAAGAACAGTTGGTTTTCTTCAAGGGCCGTCGAGGCTTGATCTTGAATGAACAGTTGGTTTTCTTCAAGGGCTTTTAGGCTTGATCTTGAAGAATAGATGTGTGGATTTGTTTATTGATCCAAGGGGCCGTCGGGGCTTGATCTAAGGATGAACAGTTGTAAGTTTCTTCAAGGGCCTTCGTGGCTTTGATCTTGAAGGTTGATGGAAGTTTCTTCAAGGGCCTTCGGGGCTTGATCTTGAATGTTGATGGATGAGCGGATCTTCAAGGGCTTTTGGGCTTGATCTTGAAGAACGGTTGGTTTTCTTCAAAGGCCGTCGACGCTTGATCTTGAATGAACAGTTGGTTTTCTTCAAGGGCTTTTGGGCTTGATCTTGAAGAATGGGTGTATGGGTTTGTTGAGGTTGTTGATCCAAAGGGCCGTTGGGGCTTGATCTTAGGATGAACGGATGATGAATGATGAACGCTTTCTTCAAGGGCCGTTGGGGCTTGATCTTGAATAATGGTTGTGTGGATTTCTTCAAGGGCTTTTGGGCTTGATCTTGAAGGTTGATGGATGAGCGAATCTTCAAGGGCCGTTGGGGCTTAATCTTGAAGAACGATTGGATGTGTGGATTTGTTTGTTGATCCAAGGGGCCGTCGGGGCTTGATCTTGGATGAACGGTTGTATGTGTGGATTTATTAAGGTTGTTGATCCAAAGGGCCGTTGGGGCTTGATCTTAGGATGAACGGATGAACACTTTCTTCAAGGGCCGTCGGGGCTTGATCTTGAATAATGTTTGTGTGGATTTCTTCAAGGGCCGTTGGGGCTTGATCTTGAAGAATGATTTGACGAAGAACGAAGAGTGCTTTCTTGATCCTTCGGAATTCTTGGGAATTTGGATGCTTGAGAGCTTTGGAATTCAAAGCTTCAAGGATTTGGGGAATTCTCTCCCAATTTTGGAGTAGAGAAATGTATTTGTGAATTCCTTGATGCTTGATACCTTGATGGAGAAGCCTATTTATAGGCTTTGAGAATGAATCACCACCACAAAATATTTTTTTCCTTTCCAAGCACCATTGCCTAATTTTCCCACTTAATGCAATATTGAAATTGAAGTGGTGTAACTTATGGCCTAATTTCCCACTTAATACCATTTTAAACTTGAAGTGGTGTAACTTATGGTCTAATTTCCCACTTAACACCATTTTAAACTTGAAGTGGTGTAACTTATGGCCTAATTTCCCACTTAACACCATTTTAAACTTGAAGTGGTGTAACTTATGGCCTAATTTCCCACTTAATACCATTTTAAACTTGAAGTGGTGTAACTTATGGTTTAATTTCCCACTTAACACCATTTTAAACTTGAAGTGTACTTGCCTTGTCATTGCCCAAAATAAGAAGAAAAACTTGTTTAATCCTTCAAGGGTATTTCTTCCTATTTTGTTGAGTCACACACCATGTGTACAATTTGTACAACACGTGGCGTATGCCATGTATGCCTTGACACGTCAAAACTTTAATGCATTGGTGAACATTTGTTTTACTGAAATTTCGATGTCTACAATCATATATCGACTCACATACATCTCACATAATAACTCCAACAATTTTATCTTGGAAAATTAGCCAAGTCTCTCAACAACGTAAGTTTTTACCATTTAGTGCCAGGATGTGAAGAAATGTCAAATATCAAAAGTTTTACCAAATCTTGCATGTGCATATAAAGTTGAGTTACTTTCCATATTGTCAATTGATTTTATAGTGAAACCTCAAACTCTTTCATAGTATTAGAACAAATTGACCCACATGTGAACCCCACAACCATACGTCCTCCAGTTTACCCAATTTTATTGTCATTGTTTTAGGCTCAAAATTTCACTATACATAAGATGTGAATTTCCTTTCATTCAATACTTCAAAAGGGTGTATTTAATTAAACCTTCTAATAAGATGTAGTAAGTTGTTTGATAACCCCTTTTTTTTTTTTTTTTTTTTGAGTTTAATCTTATTTGGTAAACTACTTTTACCAGATCATAATACTAAGTGATTTTATTCATTTAATATGTGCATATGTAATATGAAGGAGGCTGAAATTTTTTGGAGGCCCTTTGAAATTTGGGACCCTACGCCGCTGAATCGTTTGTACGCAATGGCACCACTGAAACAAGACCAAAATGGACAGTCATAATAAGGTTTAGGGTATTAAACTTAAAAAGGAAAGGGTTAAACTAGACAAAGAAGGGTATATATTGACCTAAAGATCTTTTCCTGAACTTTAAATCTATAGGATTGAGATCTTTATCAATGATACCCGTCTTCACTTATATGATGCCACAACTTATATTTGTATTTTTAATTGTTGTGGCTTTCGGACGTGGGATTAATCCATCCGAGCCTATGACTTGTATGAAGCCATATGTAGAACATTAAGAATGTCAGAGGAATATCCACAACTCACATTTTATATATTGATGTAGCTCAATTCGATCTCGATCGATTTCGGTTTTTCCATTCAATATTTTTTTAATGTCAACCAATATTTAATTCAAAATTATTTCCATAGAACTTCAGAAATTGCTAATCTTTAAAAAATATTGATGTATTTGACAAAAAAGAAAAAAAAATATTGATGTAAGCTTTATCCAACAACGGCATAAAAAATAGGTTTAATTGGATTAATAGTTCCATGGTAATAGGATAGTCGAAAGATAGCACATGTGGTGAAAAAATTAGAATTTAAGCTTTTGTCATAAAGTCTGTTAGGATTTAGGCCAAAATTGAAAATTTCACCATCTTCATTAATTATTAGCATGTGAGCCACACATATAAGGCTCAAACGAAGTTCTCCATTAATTGTTAGCACGTGAAGTTTACATGTGAGGCTAACTCTATCTTTTTAGTCTCACATGTGAGCCTCATGTGAGGGAAAGTAAACGGAATTTTCAATTTTGAGCATAAATCCTAGCAGACTTCACCACGGGCTCAAATCCTATTTTTTTCACCACATGGACAATTTTTCAACTACCCTATCACTATGGATATTAATAATCTAATTCGGCCTAAAAATATTGGTCGACATTAACAAATATTGAAAGATATAGAACATTAATAATGAAATTGCAAATATTTTTTAGCTGTACAAGGCCCCATGCCGTTGTTTAAAGATTATAGACTATTTCATGTCAATGATTGATAATTTAGAATTAATAAGGGAAATTCTATTTGGAATTCAAACTGAGTTGGCTACTCCTGTCTATAAATGTGACCCAATCTCCTTCGTCCAGAGCACCAAATAAGTCTAGCTTCCTTCACAATTATTAGCACTAAAGCAAAAGAAAAAAAACAGACTTCTCTATACATTTAGTATACATATGGAATCTGCAGCAGCTATTGCAAATGGTGGATCGAGTTCACTTCGTGCAATGTACTCCACCGATGAGGAGGCGGAGTTCATGTCCCAGTTGCTCGCTAACTGTTCCGTCACAAATGAGATGAATGAGGCTTCAAGCTCAGCAATCCCATTTGCAATTTGTCCTAGCTATGATTTTTCAACATCTAACATGGAAGGCATTTATCAAGGTTCACAATATTCTTCAGAAATGGCTAATCTTTATTTTTCAAATGGGAGTAGTACTTATATTATGAGCAATGATGAAACAAACCACTACATTGGTAATCCTAACCGTATTGTGGAAACAAGTTACCACAACTCCGAATCATTTCATCCATGGGACGACAATGGCATGGATCATCACCAAGAACTGAGCAATATCAATATTGAAAACCAGCCGGGAGCTGCTATTTATGAAAAGCTTCTGCAGCTTAATAGGGAGTCTGATCATGAGATGGCGATACGGGAACCTGCAATGGAAAATGAAGTTATGGTTTCCGAAAATTCTAAGAAAAGGCCTTGCAGTTCAGTAGATGTAAGTATACACAAGATCAAGCTTTAATTAATCTCTCTTTCATGCACTTAATTGGTGATGCTTATTTTTTTGTCGTATTTTTTTAACTTGAAAAAAGGAGAATGTGTGAGCATCTCCAATCATAAGTAAATGACTAAATTTTGTAGGTGCTAAAGAATCAGAGGAATGTGAAGGTGAAGAAGGGCCAAAAGGCGGTCTCAAGCGGAGACATTGAAGATAATGATGTAAGCACCAAAGGGCAGAGCTCAAGCAGTTGCTGCTCAGGGGACGATGACTCCATTTATGGTTCTCATCACGATCTGAGTAGAGGCGTGAGTACTTCAATCTTGAGTCCAAAGGGGACAAAAGCCAGTAGGGGATCGGCAACTGATTCCCAAAGCATATATGCGAAGGTAAGTCCATAAAGTACTCTGAAGTATATATTTACCAATTTCTTGAAAAAAGAGATTTCTATTGATCAATACTAGAGGGATGAGGATGTTGAAAGTCTTGAAAGTAGAAAATGTATAATTCTTGAATGGAAAATCACTGTATAACCCTTAGTTCATTGTATTAAAGTTGCTTTTTTTCCAATAGGGGTATAGTTGACATTTCATATGTTATGGTTGACGACAATGTTAGTATAGATGAAGCGCCTAGTAGTACAGATAAAACTGATCAAGTTTCTATGCATATCCCGCAGAAAAGAAGAGAAAAAATAAACGCGCGGCTAAGAATTTTGCAGAACCTTGTACCAAATGGAACAAAGGTAATTGTCAGCATATAAACTCTAATAATATAAGAGTTGGTGTAATTATTTAAGAGCCCCATGTAACTAAGTTCTCCTAATATGATTTTTTTTTTTTTTTTTTTTGTGGGCAATGCAGGTTGATCTCAGCACAATGCTTGAGGAGGCTATCCAGTATGTGAAGTTCTTACAGCTTCAGATAAAGGTAATACCAAAAAAAAGAGAACTGAAATAATGAAATATATATTCACGTTCAAGTTTAAATCTAAACGGAAGTTTTGATTTGATGATATAATAATATTGTTTTTTCGGTTTCTATTTTGCAGCTCCTAAGCTCGGATGATATGTGGATGTTTGCTCCTATCGCTTACAATGGAATAAACATTGGGATCGACTTAAATTCTTGATGAAACTCATAGGATGTAGTAGGAGGTCGATCTGCTATTTTGGTAGAACAGACTACAAAGTCTTTTGGCCATGGAAATAAGGGCACACAAAAATTAATAAAGAAACTAGCATCTGCCAATAATATTTAATTTCAGCATTACAAAGGGCCCCTGTTGAATACCTAGATTGCAGATGAATATGCGAATTATACAACTCATATTGGTGACGATGGATATAGTCTGTAAGAGGCCTTGTGTTGGTTTGATATTATTGTAAACTCAGATATGTGTTTCACATGTAATCTGATCCACGCTTAAGCATTGTTCTTGCGACAACCCAAATGGTTAAGAGCATTTACCTTGCGTTTGAGGTCCTGTATTTATTTTTTTAGTTTTTGTATAAAACTGAAAATTGCTTTTGAAATTTCAAACTTTCATTTTTGTGCCAGATATTTGATATATATTTTTTTAATGCCTTAATGCTGTTAACTTTCAGGATTTACTGTTTTAATAACAAAAAATGAAACATTTATTTGCAAAATTAAAAAAATATGACATATAGAAAATGAAATAGGTAGTTTTACTCTAAAAGACCTTAGTTACAAAACAAAATCTTAATGAAGAAAAAACACCTAATGGATTTTTTTAATCATAAGCACGAAAAACAAAACATGTCCAAACGATAACCAAAAACAGTATGGGCTTCTTAATATTGGATTTTATCTTTATGGTTAAAAAATCCTTGCTGAGCTGATTCAATATTGGATTTGGTCCTTATGGTTAAAAAAAATATATAAAAATGTGTTTTTTGATTAACTTAAAATTAATGAAGCCCTTTTCTGATCAAATGATCACCAGATTGTATTATTCTTAACAGATCTATGAGGACAGTGCCGGCTCTAAAGAGGTGCAAAATCTGCAACCGCACAGGTTTCTGATTTTTTGGGGTCCCCAAATTCTAATAAAAACCTTTATATATATATATATATATATATATATATATATATATATATATATAAGCGTGATCATGGTCACAAATTTGTTATGAGATGAACTCTAGATGCTAATAAAGATCATTAATGGTTATGATTATGGTATTTGTACGGTGATACAATAACTACATAGTCATCACTCCAAGCTTTTTGTATTTAAAAATTAAGGAGTTGGGAACAAAAAAACCATAGTATTTCAGATAGGTGCATACCACCACATTATGCTTCATGTTGTTTTTTTCATTATATCAATTTAATCCATAACTAAAAAAATATAAACTATAAAAGAAAATATAGCAATCAAAATTTTTAACCATGTAAGGGCTCCCGTTTGAATCCCGTACAGGGCCTCCAAAATCTGAAAACCGGCCATGCATGAGGATAATGTCCTAGAATCATATGATCCTAATCTCAAGAGAGAAAAACATAGAAGAAACCCTCTGTCGTCAACCTTTGTCTTTGGCCTTGGAGTCGGTGGCGTGAATCCCTCTTGGGTTTTTCCTTTCTTCTCCTTCTTGCTTCTCCTATCTTCTAACCATTTTCATCCTTTGGTTGCGATTGATCGTTTGCTTTAAAAATTTTGTGGTCTCTCTCTCGCTATTTCACGATCGAGAGCCCTTACCACGTCTATGGATTATGGCTCAAGTTCAAATCTTTGAGCAGTGACTGTTGTTTAGAATTGAGGTGGTGGTTTTTGTGTTTCTTGTGATTTGTAAGCATGAAAAATGATCATGTTGAGAGAGCTAGATGTTTATTGGAGACGATTCATACCAATGCTTCTCTGTCGATGCAAGATCATCAGTGAGTGGTGCGCTCTTTTTTCTTGTGGTGCGCATTTACGGTACTTCTCTAACTTGCAAGTTCTTGAAAGTGTTATCTCTTTTTGCTGATTGGATATGAGCCCTCCGTGGTTTAAAAAATGTATTGTATATATCTTGATGAGGCGAAACAAAAGCTCTTTCTTTTTTTTTTTTGTTGAGTAGTAGTACAAGTAAGTCTTGAATGAGCCCTCGTAAGATTGTAGGGGTACAAATTCGTTAGGACTGAAGTCGACGAATTCTTGCTACCATATATATCCCCTCTTCACCCTTTCACCTTCCTAGTAACTAAAAAGGTAAAAAGAAAACGTAGTTTTCGAATAAAGAGAGCAAAACAAAAAAAAAAAAAAAAAAAAGTTATCTATGAACATATAATCAGCAATCTGTGTCCAATTTTCGACAGAGAATTTGCAGCTACATTTGTTTTACAATATTAATAGCCATAACCGATTTCTTACAATTGATATCTCTTTGCGTTGGGGGAACTTGATATCTGATGGAAAGGCTCATTGTGGATAGTCAGAATTCTACAAACAAAAATAAATTTGTGACTCTCAAAAAATGATTGAAAATAGTTTTTGTAAAATTGATTTTGAGTTCCAAAAACATTTTTAAGTGTTTTGGTGAAGAAACACCAGATATGTTTTTCTTGCAGGAAACACTTCAAAGTGTTTTTCCAAGATCCACTTGGATTTTAATTACTAATGATTCGTTTCAAAAACATTTTCACCAAAAGCGCTTTCAGTCATTTTAAAAGTACTTCCAAATGAACCCTAACTTGATAAGATCCCCAACTGGCAATCCAATTCCTTCCTAGCGCGTTTAGCATTTTTCCCCTCGTTGTACTCTGTTACTACATTATGGCTTTTATTATTTTTTATAATTTTTTCGATCATAATATTTATATGTATTTAATACAATTACTATTTCATAGTCAGATATAATTCATGTGAATATATATATATATATATATATATATATATATATCAAGAGACCATAGATGACCGCCGAGATGGTAATTGTATTAAATACATATAAATATTGTAGCCAAGTCAGTAAGTTTAACATGGGCCGGAGTGTTGGAATTTTAATAATTTTTTATGCAAGAGACCTTTGATCTTGGGTGCAAGGGTAAATGTTCTTAACCAACTGAGCTACAAGCCCTTTACAAGATTATTGGAATTTAATTTTAGATCATTATTTAATGGGGTTTTTATCACAAATGGTCCCTGAAATTAACCCTCACCATCAAGATGGTCCCTAAAATTGAAAATCAATCAATGTAATCCCTAAAAATAGGTGTCACAAATCAATGTGGTTCTTCCGTTACAATTCTGTTAAAAATTATGTTAAGTACTGATATGACACGTAAATTGGCCCCATAAGTCCCTTTTTTTTTCTTTTTATTTTTTTTTTCCACAAATGGTCTTTAAAATTTACCCACGACATCAAAATGGTCCTTGAAATTGACCCGAGATAGCAAAATGGTTCCTGAAATTGAAAATTGATAAATGTAGTCACACAAGTAAGTGTCTCAAATCAATGTAGTCCTTCCATCACAATTCTATCAAAAATTATGTTATGTGCTGACGTCACACATAAATGGGTCATAGAAAAATTACAAATAGGCTTAATAATTTACTAATAAAAAAATTGTCAACCCAAAAACTCAGTCTTGCAATCACCTCCAATTCTAGTCCACATTTCTCTAACTCCTTCGCTCTTTATTCTCTAAAAAACATTACCAATACACTACTACAAAATGACCTGTAACAATCGACAAGAAAACATAAATTCTATTGGATAATAGGTAAAAATCCGACATAAACTCATGCAGTATATGATAAAAGAATCGACACCATTGCTACCATCGCAAAAAGGCTTTTGATGTCGGTTACTCCCCTTAATCCGCCATGAAGAAGGAAAGCAATATAAAATAAAATAAAGGATAGTAGTGTCGGATAAAAGGAACATTGAAACTCACGTTGGATATAGACGACATTAAAAAGGATAGCAGTGTCCGTCCTAACCGACACCACCTAACTATTTAATAAATAAAATAAACAACAGTATTGTCGGCCCTAACCGATGCCACCTAACAATTCGATAAATAAAATAACAACTATATTGTCGCCCATAAGCGACACCACAAACTATTAATAATAAAAATAATAAAAAGTTTCCTACCACAAGTAAACAGCTCCATGAGTTATTGAGGAAACACGACTGTTTTCAGCTGATCTATCACTAATGCATTCGAAAACAAAATATGTCATTTATTCAGTTTGTATCGTCAAATGATAATGCATTCCATATCCATTCACACATGTTGCAGATCCAGCAAAATCTCAGCACAGATGAGTGTATACCTTTCAGATCTGAAGATGTGTCAGTTGATAATTTGTTTTCCTTTGGATCTGCAACTTCAACATTTCCTTTTCTCAGATATACCCTAGGTAAATATGAGACATGCCATGATACATAGCCATATTTTTTAAGATCAAACCTACAGCATGTACAAACAAGTTTTCTTACCTTTTGTTTGCTTGGAACTGTGATTTAACCAAGCCACTCTTTGCCATTTCCCTTGCAAACGCCAGATCAGCCATTGTTCTGCTCACAACCAGAAACAAAGAGTTCACATTCATATATGAACAAATTTAATGCATGCCGAGCTCACATCAGTGAAGGGAAACCAGAAAAGATTATAACATTTCTTGTAGATTAGTTGAGATCGGACGTTTGGGGACGAGTACCGTGACTGTTGGACCTCTGCATCTATCTTGGGTTGTATATGCAGCAGCCGTACATGTTGATGCAACGGATTTTTTACCCTTTTTGTTTCTCATCTGAGCTGTTGGAGTGTTATTCTGCCTTTTCCCATTATTTCTTCGGCAGATCCAGAAACTCGTACACAAATCAAACAAGCAAATGTTAGTTTGCTTCTTATTTCTATATAAAAATCATCAAATGGACACATATTCAACAATGGCAGGGTCGATGTTTACCTTTGTGGGAAGATTGGAGCTTAGATGTGCCTACATTTCCATGGCAAACTCACTGGTTTTGGGTTTTTGCAAAGAAGAGTGAGTAATGAGGTGCGGCTAGGATTCTTCATTATAAGGAAATGAGATGCAGCTAGGGTTCTGATATTAAAGGGAGATAGGGCTGAGAGAAATGAGAGAGAGAGTTCTGATATTATTAAGAGAGAAGATAAATAAAGAACACCAACCTGTCAGCTACAATCAACAAGAAGTTTTAAAATATTTAAAAATAATTATTAATGTCGGGTATAAGCAAAACGATTCTCTTTTTAACCGACATTAACTTTTTGTCAGTTGAAAGCGACACAATTCTTTTTTTATACGACACAACCATTTTAAAAGATTAAAAACTACGTTAGTTATAAGCTACATTAATAGTCTATGTCGGTTATAAGCAACATAGACAGTTTATGTCGGTTATAACCGACAATTATTATGACACCATGTAAAGTGGCTGTCGGAAATGTCTAATCTACCACTATATTATATAAAACGGACACAATAAGCCACTTTTGTAGTAGTGATACATGTACGTTTACACACTTCGACGCCCTTCACCGAATTGAACTTGGATCGAGATCACATTTGATGATGGCTTGGCCCATTGGCAACAACATATGGGACATCACCGTTAACATTTTGGGCAATATCCTCACAACCTTAATCTTGGAGAACTTGTTTGGCGCTTCCCTAGTGGTCTGTAATGCAAAGAACGGCGAGGTTTACCTTGACATAATGAGGTTATAATCCAGATGCGTCTATTGTTGGTTGCAAAATATTTCCACGCCGCCTCTTAGGCCTTGGTTAAGCCATGTGCCTTTGAGAATTTATGAAAGGGATCTCTCTTCGGAATAGGCCCTACTATAAGGAAAAAAAAATTCATTGTGCAAAAAGGTATTTAGACAACTTTTTTTAATTAATTATTAAACCCACATCAGCAAATAAATTTTTTTTTTACAAAATAATGGCGGAAGGATCATATTGATATGAGACACCTATTTTCAAGGATTACATTAATTGATTTTCAATTTCAAGGACCATATTGATGGTGTGGGTCAATTTCAAGGACCATCTTGATGGTGTGGGTCAATTTCGGGGACCATTTGTGATACAAACCCGTAAATCTTGTGGGGCCTATTTATGTGTCACATCAACACTTAACGGAATTTTAAATAGAATTGTGATGGAAAGACCACATTGATTTGTAACACCTATTTTCAAGGACTACATTGATTGATTTTTAATTTCAGGGACCATTTTGATGGTGATGGTCAATTTCAGAGACAATTTGTAAACAAAACCCATATTTAATATGTTTATATGGGGTTTACCTATAGAAGCTTTTGTTGGCTTGTCACCCCTTGAAGTTTATGATACATTATTTGAAGGCATAAAGTCGTTGTTTGAGAGCTTAGTATTTTAGATTTAGTTCTCAAGATTTGAGTTGTAGCTAAAGCCAATGGTATATGAAAATGCAAATTCTAAAAGAGATAGTTTACTGAAAACGTAACCGTAAAGTTGAAGGTGAATTTTTTTTGAAGTGTGACAATCATACCAGACACAAATATACGTTAAGCAACGACTAGGGGGCCGGTTCGACAAAAAAAAAGAAAAAGAAAAAGATCGGGGGCCGGAAAACAAAGTAGAAAACACCAGGCACAAAATTAATCATGGGGTTGTAGCAAGGGCGAAGCTAGAGATGATGTTCATGGGGGCATAACGTGGAATTCTAAAACCAGTTTGTTCTTAGTAGTACTTTACACATGCATTATACATCTACTATAACTTGTTGAAATTAAATTCTTTCAAATGTGGGACATTATGTGCTCATAATGAACCATAACATAACAATCATTAGGTCGACCATGGAAAAATTCAGCTTCATTATTTTTAATTATAATTAATAACTATTAGCCGCACGAACGATGTCTATTAAGTTTGACCGAAAAAAGATTAAATTACACGTTAGAAGTGTGCTTTGCCTCGGTCTTGCCTCTTGGCCGCTATGAAGTGTGAACGGCCATGGGCATGCAGGGCTGGCTATACCAAATTCCAGCTCTTACATGAAAAACAAATAAAGGTGCTTAGCCGCCCAACTATGTTAGAAATGAAAGAAAAACATGAGAGTATATTTTCCGCGTAGAGAAGGAAATCAGATTATTTTAAAAGGGTTTCATATAGTCTTAATTATGATTGCTATTAGTTATAATCAAAAGAGTTTGGATTATTTATTATAGTTTGAAGTATTGAAAGAGATTTTGTTCCATAATTTTTAAAAGCTGAGTTAGCTTAATTAGCATGTCGTGCGAGATTGGACCGCACTCAGATCAGAAAGCATGCAAGTTATGTATTACAATAATAAGTGGATGGATGATTTGGTCTTGTATGTACGCGTGGAATGAGCGCGAAGATCGCCGGCATCTTAGTTTTGGATTTTGATTATCGGCCATAGATGATGGTCTGGTTCTGATGGTCTTCACTTACTCGTGTGACACGTCCCAATCCTGATATTCCCCGAATACCCGGATAGGCACGTGCTAGCCAACACCCGAGGGCGACGAAAGCCAGCACGTGTCTATCCGGGTATTCGGAGAATATCGGGGTTGGGACGTGTCATCGTGTGTGCAAAGTATTTGAAATGCTTGATTGCTCCGTGATGACTTTCCATAATAATTAACTCATTTGTTAATTAGTGACTTGTGCATAATTGTTTAATTAAGAGCATTAAGCTAAATACACTAGCCTCCTCCCCATATGTTAGTGTGTGTGCATAATCTTAATTTCACTTTGTCTTTTTTAAATTAAAATGTGTCACTAAACTCCCTAAAAGTTTTACTTTTTGTTCCACTTTGCCTCATTCCGTCACATTTGTAAAAAATCTCAACAACAGTTGCACTTTGATAAGAAGATGAGGAAGCAAACGCTCTTAAGAAAAGATCATTTGGAGTCATTCTACTTTTGTTCTTTGTATTTTTCTTCTGTTTTTTACTTTTAGAATTGTGATCCAATCTCCTTAAGGGATATGAAGTCAATGAATTTCCAACTTTCAATTTGTGAACCAATAGAGTTGTGCTTGAACTCCAAACTTCCAATGATTAGTTGAGGTGTAGATGGCAGTTATAGAATCTTATCTAACACTTATATTATATGGATCAATGTCATTGGATTATATGTTATAACAACATCGAGAGGGGACAACAAATCCAGTCTGAAGATAACACTGTCTGGACTCTGGTTCAAGAAATCTTTGGAGTATGTTAAGACTTTAGACCCTTGTAGCAGGATCTCAACAGCCTATTTGTTCATGTCACTCTATACTCCCACGTTGTTTTGGTTGGTTGCCAGGTGTGATTCTTTCCACCAACTTCACCACATCTCATTCGCTCAAGCCTCAATAATCTCTCTTCGCAGAAGTAAATTTTAGTGCGACGGCCGAGAGGGATGCGGAGCTAAGAATTTACACAGGAATGGGTTAGTATTTTTCTTTTGTTGGAGCATAGAGTGCAAATTAGGTTTAGGATAGGCTAAAATTTTGTTTCTCACAAATTTATGCTAAATATTAGTAGTAAATTAGTAACATCAGACTTTTCATATGCACTAGGCTACAGCCCATTACGGGAGCCTACAGCTGGATTCGCCTTTAAGTACAGTTAAATCGTCATGTAGTATTATTAATCTATGTGTTATAATATGGGTGAAGATAAGTTAGAAATATATTTTTTTTGAATTTGGGTTACTATCAATAAATAATCAGTGTTATAATATCTGTGATCGGTAATACTGGGTGGGCGTGTGATTGTCATACGCCTCAGACCAAACCCCTTTCTTTAGGTACGAACTAATCATATAGTGATAATTACTTGTCCATGACAGTACGTAGTACTAGTCCCTTCACTCGGGAACCATTATTTCTGCATTATTTTTGAGGTTATGTTATTTAATTTGGTCCCATTTGAGCTGTCCTTGGCCCCAGCAGGGACTCCTGTAAATTGGTTTTCAAAGAATTATGACTTGTTATAGCATTGTTCAGATTAACTAAACCCTGGATATGGTTAATGACATTATTCTTTATTATTATAATTGAGTTCATAGGTGGGTATAAATATAGCTTCATTTCATCCCCACCACTCATTCATACATCAACTCTTAGAGCAAAGGCAAACCTTTTTGTTCCTTTTTTCAGGTCGAAAACCCTTTTTGTTCCTTAGGCAAAAATGGAGGATATTGGAGCTGTTTCAGAGGGAGAATGGACCTCTCTCAGTGGGATGTACACTGCTGAGGAGGTAGATTTCATGTCCCAGTTGCTTGGAAATTCTTCAAACCGGACATCAAGCATGGGAATAATTCCAGAGGCTTTTTGGCCTGGAGGCTACTATGAAGGTGCACTTTATTGTTCATCAGAAACTTCTGATTCAAATTCACAAGAGGGTAATTTGAGTGGTGGTACTAGGACTTTTTACCCCACTTCAAGCAATGAGAGTTACTACTTGAATGAATCTTCTCAACCCATGTTGGCAACAAACAATAATAACATCTCTATGTCTATTGATTTTGATGCTGGGGATGTGATCAAAACCCTAAATTCCTATCTCATTGAAGGAGATCATGATCAATGCTTGAACCAAGAAACAAGTGAAGGCAATCCAGAAGAGTGTGGCAGAAACCCAGCTGAAGCTGTGGCTCTTGGCAATCAGAAATTTGATATGACTGCTGCACAAGAACAATCCTTGGAGGAAATTAACCCCACCAAGAATTCATTGAAAAGATCTCAAGGCTTAGAAAATGTAAGTATATTTTTCTTACCCTTTAGTCAAACAATTCTTGATTATAGAATGTTACCATTCTTCAAAAGAAATAAAAAAGAGGCAGGAGTTGGTTTATGTGCGCATTTTCTGATAATAAATTCAATGCAGGTTCAAATGAAAAAGATGAACATAAAGGCAAAGAAGAGCCGGCAGGTGACAACTAGCAACAATGAAGAAGACTGTACTACTGCCGGGCTCAACAGACAGAGCTCCAGTTGCTGCTCAGTGGAAGATCAGTCCAATGTTGCCTCACATTCCCATGAGAATTCACAGGAGCTGAGTGGAGGGGTTAGTGTTACTTCAACTTCAAACCTGAGTCCAACAGTTGCAGCTCTCAACTTGAGTGGCAAATCAAGAGCTAGAAGGGGGTCAGCCACTGATCCCCAAAGCCTCTACGCAAGGGTGAGTTCCTATATATACCCTACAAACATCGTTTAATTGGCTTAACCTTGTCTATTTTCCTTTGGGGAAATGATATATGCACACCAATTTCTCAACTTGTATGGTCCTTTTTATTTTTATCTCTTGATTTTTGTTTAATTTATTCAGTCGAATACCAGAAATAAACCTGGTGTGTTAAAATCACTTTCCATATGTAAAAATAAGCTCATTTTTCTGTTTCCCTTTTGTCTCGCAGAAAAGAAGAGAGAAAATAAATGAGAGACTGAGAGTCCTGCAGGGCCTTGTGCCCAACGGAACAAAGGTAGGCATAATTCCTTGAGACATAATATTTTGCCCAAAAGAACATTGCTGCGATTAAATTCTCAACTATCTAATTTGGATGCTTCGAAATGCAGGTTGATATTAGCACAATGCTTGAGGAAGCTGTCCATTATGTGAAGTTTTTACAACTCCAAATTAAGGTAATAACAAAATCAAATGGTATAATTAAAAAGGTTTAAAATGAAATCTGAAACAATAATATTATTTAGAGACGCACAAAAAAGACACTCTATAGTGTGGTTAGGCCTTACTACTGGACGTAGGGCTCACATGCATTAAAGAGTGTCTCAGCAAAAATGTTAGTCTTATGTTTCCATATAGCATAACTCTATCTGAAAATAGATACTGATATAGTTTTGTTTTTTAATTTGTCTCCTTGTGGTTTTGTAGCTGTTAAGCTCTGATGATATGTGGATGTATGCTCCCATCTGTTACAATGGAATGGACCTGGGGCTTGATCCGAAGCTCACCACACTACAGCAATCATAAGAAAATGCTTTGGAACTCTATACTCCTCTCAACTCTCAACTTATGTAACCACGTTGAGACAATTGTTCGTAAAGAAGTTAGGTTCTACAGCATTTTTCAACAAAAAAAATTAGGGCTGATTTGGTATTGTTGTACTTTAAAAAAAAACTGCTTCTGCTGTGCTGTTTAGTATTGCTATGCTTTGAAAAAATACTTCTTCTGTTGTGTTATGAGAATAAGCAGCTATGAAATAAAGTAGTTGAGTGTTTGGTAAATTTTTTTTGTAAAAGTGCTTTTGAAAAGAAGAAAAAAGCAGTATTATAGTGTTTAATAAACTTTTATGTAAAACAGATATGAAAAAAAAAATTGGTTTTTCAAAGCTGGGTTTTGCAACTTTGTGTTTTTGGCTTTTTTTACCCAAACATGTGAAAAAAAGCTGAAGCTGAATGTTTACCAAACATAAAAAAGCTTCCATCTTTTTTTGATAGCCACTTTTTTTAGAATCACCTCAGTACCAAACTAGGGCTAAGTAGCTGAGTATTTGATAAACTTTTTTGTAAATTTGAAAAAAAAATAAATAAAACAATATTATAACGTTTGATAAACTTTTATGTAAAACAGATGTGAAAAAAAAAATGGTTTTTCAAAGCTAGGTTTTGTAGTTTTGTGTTTTTGGCTTTTTTCACCCAAAATTATGAAAAAAAAAACTGAAGTTGAATGTTTACCAAACATAAAAAAAGCTCCCATCTTTTTTTGATAGCCAGAGTGTTTGGTAAACTTTTTTGTAAATTTGAAAAAAAAAAAAAAAAAGCAATCTTATAGTGTTTGATAAACTTTTATATAAAACAGATGTGAAAAAAAGCTGGTTTTTCAAAGCCGGGTTTTGCAGCTTTGTGTTTTTGGCTTTTTTTCAACAAAAACTATGAAAAAAAGCTGAAGCTGAATGTTTACCAAACATAAAAAAGCTCCCAGCTTTTTTTGATAGCCACTTTTTTTCAGAATCACCTCAGTACCAAACTAAGACTTAATTATGTAGAGTAGTAAAGTCATAAATAGTACTTAATTATCAAGTCCTAATTATTTTATCGAATTGTAGCAACTGAGCTGTGAGCTCCACTGCCAAAACTAGATCTCCTACAATTTGCTCATTTTTGGTTGACAGGCTTGATTATGTTTCCGTGATAGGATAATTATCCTGCAGCTGCTATTCTGAATAGCCAGGAGGATGGATCCAGGAAGATCTTAGGAATCCTTCAATTACATCTATTCATCGTATATTGTGTTATCAGAAATTATTGTAAATTTTTTTATTTAAAATTAAATATAAAGAGTATCTGACAAAAAATGGTCGTACGATATACGATAAACGGATATGATTGAAGGATTCCCGAAATCCCTACAAAGAGGATCCAGTAAGGATCATCTCTCTCCTATTCTTGTACTTCAGAATGATGACAATAAAGGTGATGTTAGGTTTTCCAAAAAAAATAAATAAATAAAGGTGCTGTTGGAAAACACTCCTAGTGTTGAAAAGTCAGGTGGGTAATGAATGCCCACATGGAAACTAAAGACATTGGGTAGATTTTCAATGCCCATAAAATCAATCTTGACTTGGGAGATGAAGAAAGATTATATTGTCAAAGATGTGTGCTTGGAGTTGCTCTATAAATAGAGCACTCCGTATGCTTTGAATAGTGAGCAGAAAAAAAAGGCGAGGAAGAAGAGAGGAGAGAATACATAGAGTTATTTTTGTACTCCTATTATTCCAAATTATAATGAAAGCATCACTGCTGCCCGAGGACGTACTCCAGTCACACTAACTGTAGAGGAACCTCGTAAATTTTGTGTCTTATTTTATTTATTCCACTGTACACACATCGTCGATTTTACAACACGTTATCAGCACGAGAAACTCTCATATCAGTCGAAAGCACAACGCCATAAATCCGGTGAAGCACTATCCACCTCTCACCTCCGTCATCTAAAATCTCACAAAATAAAAGTTATGTCCATTTTTCATCTCTCCCACTGCGCCAAAAGCGCCCCACCGAATTTCGATGAAAATTGAAATTTACAACCTGAAGTCGTCACGAGATGAGAAAACTCGTACCTGACAATTAGTTTCCAGAGATCTAGAAGAATCTCATCAGACTTGGAAACCCAGATCACATTGTTTTCGACGAATCTTGAGAACTCCCATGAATACTTGGTTGTTTGAGATGGTGATGGCAAGAATGATTCCACACAGGTCTCCCTCTCTTGTGCCTCCGTCAACCCCACTGTTATCTATGTCTCGGTATGGAGGTTCTTGCTTAACGATTACATGTTCCCTGGGTCATGCAAGAACAACGCCAGTCTCTAGTAGCCTTTTGGATTGAATTGAATTTGAGCAACCTCCATAACTACCCAACTGGCCTTGTGTTTCGAGACTGGCAGAGACAGAAAAGGAAGAAAAATAATAGAAAAGGGGGATTGATGGAATGGCAAGGCACATGTGAAGAAGAAAAAAAGAGATGTTGACTGCAACCTAAGAAAAAAAGTATATGAAAAGGATTTGAATGGTGCATGACACCATTTAGTCAAAATAATATAAATAGGTTTCTGTTGGTGCATGACACCATGCTGCAGAAATAAGAAAAGTAACAATAATAAGGTTTGAATAAGTGCTGACAAAAGAAAGAAAAATAATAAATAAAAGGAGGTATGATACTTCTTGTTATTTATGTGAATTGGTGTTGGTTTAAAACCCTTTCACAAGTTCTATTTACTTTAAAGCAATTTATTTATCATGGACGGTTTTACTGCCTACTGCTTTAAGTTTTGATTTATGTGAATGGTGCTGAATTAAAGCCCTTGTCACAAGCTTTATTTACTTAAATGCAATTTATTCGTTATGGCTAGAATTACCGCCTATTGCTTTAATTTATTGTACTTCTTTTTGTTACAATTAGTACATACTGGACCCGAAATTCCTTGATCAGATCAGAACCTGCAGTTTCTTGATCCTCATCAAATAAAAATGATTGAACCTGAAGTTCCATCAAACAAAAAGATTGGGCATGAAGTCCTTTGATCCTCAAGATCAGGACATGAAGTTCCTTGATAAGTACCTTAAGTTTGAAGTGTCGCAGTGCCTTAACTTAATTGCAATAAAAGCCATAAAAATCTCAGTCTGCAGACTATTAAATAAGGATCAGAAGTTCCTTATGTCCATACTCAAAAATGGTTTAGCAGAAGCATTTATTAAGCGAATGAAATTGATTACCCGCGTTCTACTCACGAAAATAAAATTGCCAGTTTTTACATGGGTACATGTCATTTTACATGATTGATTATTGATTTGGTTGAGACCTGTTGATAACCATCAATACTTCTCAGTACAACTCGTGTTTGGGAACCAGCCAAACATTATACATTTACGAGTTTTTTGTTGTGTTATCTATGTGCCTATTGCACTGCCACAACATACTGAAATGAAGCATCATTGTGGATTAGGCATTGATGTAAAACATCATCTATCATTCAATATTTAAAACCCTTGACTGGGGATATATTTACCGCGTGGTTTGCGAACTGTCATTTTGATAAGACAGTTTTCCCGCCGTTAGGGGGAGAAAACAACTTCGTTTCAGAAGAACGATGAGCAAATATCATTCCAGAAGAATGATGAGAAAAAACCGTTCCAGAAGAACAAAGAGAATTTGTCTTATTTTGATTTACAAAGCAATCAATGTGAAAATGAAGTGAGAATAATTGAATGATGCAAAGATATGCAAATCAAATGCCAGATGCATTTAATGATGCAACGAAAGTGATGAAATCACATATACTTGCTGCAAATGTGCCTACAAGAATTAATGTCCCTGTTGGACAAAATAATATGGCAACAAATGATTTATCTGTTGCACGCCTTAAGCGTGGCAGACCCTCAAACTAAAAAGGTTCAGTCCTTCAAAAGAAGAAGAATATGGCACTACTAAACTATTGCATTCCTGAAGCATAACTGTCGCATGCCAGACGCATGACAGTTGCCGCAAGGATACTTGTCCCGAAAAGGTCAATCCGTAGACATGGGAATATTGATGTCTCATGCATGAAGCATGATAGACGTATAAGTTCCAATGACTCAACTCCCGAAGTGGAGATTAAAATCCAAGCTCTATAACGCTCAAAAGGAGGTTATGATCCGCATTCTCTAAATTATAACTATCCTATAAGAGATAGTGTAATGCCCTTGAAGAGACCCAAAAGAAATGAAAAGCTTTTATGCATGCGCATGCACATGAGAATATGGGATCACAGATCGATGATAACCAATGGTAATTTTGGTTTTTACAAGTAGCTACTAAATTCATCAATGAGCAGTGGTGATATTGAGTCCCGTTCTTTTTCCATCAACAAAATTATGGGCTAAAAGTGGATAAAGGCAAATCCATTACAATTTTGTAAGAACGTAGAAAAATAGACCTATATACTTGGATACAATACAAATAGCCAAAAGATGTTGAACCTAGAAGGTTACATATGGGCATTTGTAATACCATGAAATACACTCATATGATATGACACAAGGTTGGAAACGAGTTCGTATAAATGGAGAATTATATACAAAGGGTTATGAGTCGCCCACATCATATCTCCATAAGTAAATCCCTTAAATATACATGGAAACGAATTGCTTTGTATAAATTCTAAGGGAAAATGTGTCATGAAATATAGAAAATCCCTGAAGGATTCAAATTGCTTGAAGAAAACCCCGGAAGGGTAAAGCATAAAATATGTACTCAATACCAATGGATGATATAAATTGCCTTAGTGAGTACTTTCATTATGGTATTGTTGCAACATACTAAAATCACTTGCAAGAGTTGATGATATTAAATTGGGACTCCTGAAGAGTCAAGAAAGATTATAAAGTGTTGAGAGAAATATTATCTCGAACTGCAGAATCGAACAATATGCCAACACGAATCTTATCCATGATGTTTATGACGTGAAAGAATCATATGAATTGAAGATTTTGAGTTGAATACTCAAATGATTTATACACTAAGAATGATCATTTATCTTCGCGAGGGGTAAAGATAAATTGATATTTGGTCCAGAAGTACCACATCTTAGTGAAATATATGCTTTATTGTATTTAACACAATACACTGAATGAAATAAAGCTTATATATTAATATCTCCGAGAAATTACAGACACATGAGTTAAAACAAACAAAAGAGAACCTTCACAAAGGTTGCTCATGTGAAGCCTCAGTACTCGAAAGTACCCCAGAAGGGGGAGACACCAGAAGTTGATTATTTGGAGTCTCAATACTTGATGGAACTCTAGATAGCTGAGACAATGGATGTCTTTGGAATAAAGACTCGAAGCCCCGATTGTCATTTTAAGTCCGACCTTAGGATTCTCGTAACTGGTCGAGCTTTCTTTTCATGCTCGTAGAGTAATTATTTGCAGGCATATGTAACACTCTATTCTCATGCTTAAGCCCTCTAATCTCTTGTTTAAGACTTGCAACCTCAACCATTAATGATTCAACTTGGTGAGTTCGAACAAGTAGGCGCTGGCCCATATTGGATACAGAGCCCGCACATTGAACACTGAGAGCCAATGAGTCTTGAACGGCCGCCTCATCAGACCGATTTGAAAGGATTATGTTGTCCTTTGGAGTGAGAAGATTCCTGGCTACCACTGTAGCGGTTATGTTATTCTTCATCATAGAGTCCCCAACCGTAAGAGGACCATTAGAAGATGAGAAGGATGGGCGCCATATGTTATCCTGACGCTGCTCATCTGTATCAATCTTGAGACTCAAATCTAAGCAAATGTTAGATGGGCAAGCCATTTTCAGAAATGATGAAGGAAGTCAGATAAAATCTCAGAATTGAAAGAAAGGAAAATTTCTGCAGGCAACAATTTTTGAGTGTTTCTGAACAAAATTGATATCTCTATAAAAGGAGGGACAACAGGACCACTTATTCAAAAATCGAAGAGACACCGATTTTCGAATTTCAAAAGCTGGATTTCCCTGCATGACGTTTGTCAACATTTCTTAGACGCAATCTCAGCTCTTGGATATCATGTGCAACTTTGTCAAAGATCTCTGATAAAGTTGAAAACGCGTGAATCTTACTGTTCTAATTACACCACAGTTACTGACAAGAGTAAAGGCACATCACTACTACCTGCTATTGGGAAATCCATATATATATATATATATATATATATATTAACCTCTGTCCTACATGGCAAAGCAGAACTGAAAAATATCTAATTATTCCTCATCTCCGAGAATGCATCTTTCACAAAGTATCTCGAAATACTCAGTTTTCTTCCTCTCCGAGAATACCTCTACAAACAAGTCACACCAAAGTAAGAGTATCTCATATCATCAGGGACGAGAGCAAGAGTATCTCATATCATGCAATCTCCATGTCCTTTCCTTTGTCCTTGTTCTTACCTGCCAAGACAAGGACAGAGAAAGCAATATGTCGGAACCTCCACTCAAATTTTCGCTGCCACCAAGAAGTGATGGTCCATTCAAATGCAAGGTTTGCATTTAACTCCTGCATCAGTGAGCAACTACTACAAGAGAAGATGCCACATATGCATGGGGGAAAACTAGGGAACATACCATTTCTGCAAAAGGGAGCAAGTAAGGCAAGTGAAAATGATACATTGAAGCATGTGGAGGCAACCACAACAAACACATGTCAGTTCATCCCCGATAAAGTCTAAGATCACTTGTCACATGAAGCTCCTCATGATCCAATTTCATTCAAGATCAAGCTTAGACGGCCTTTGAAGAAATCACAAGTCCGATTCAAGATCAAGTGTCCACCACCCTTGAATCAAATTTAGCTCCAGATAAAATAGGTAAATTCAGACCTTTGGAGGAAGTCTAGCAGAAGGCACGCCAACCCAGTTCAAGAACAAGTCTGTGGAAAGTTAACAACAAGTGAAACACCTCATTCGGCAACTATCGCCGCTAAAAGACTAAAGCAGCAGGATCAATGATCAGCCTAAATAATTTGAAATCAGGGGAAGATACTCATCAAGGGGGAGCATCCAAAAATAGATCAAGATCTTAATGAGACAACTCATGTTGATATGTGGACATCCAAGGGGGAGTGTTGAAAAGTCAGGTGGGTAATGAATGCCCACATAGAAACTAAAGACATTGGGTAGATTTTCAATGCCCATAAAATCAATCTTGACTTGGGAGATGAAGAAAGATTATATTGTCAAAGATGTGTGCTTGGAGTTGCTCTATAAATAGAGCACTTCGTATGCTTTGAATAGTGAGCAGAAAAAAAAAGGAGAGGAAGAGGAGAGGAGAGAATACATAGAGTTATCTTTGTACTCCTATTATTCCAAATTATAATGAAAGCATCACTGCTGCCCGATGACGTACTCCAGTCACACTGACTGTAGAGGAACCTCGTAAAGTTTGTGTCTTATTTTATTTATTCCACTGTACACACATCGTCGATTTTACAACACCTAGTATTTAGTATACGAATTAGATTGAATTCATTGTGGTTATTAAAATTGTCTTGTACAAATAATTTTTCTTTGATGACAAGGATCCTAAAAATGAAAATCCTTATAAGAGTAACTAATTAAGTGATTTCCTAATTAAGCACGCATATATTTTACATTTATTTGAAATTTGTTTTAAATTGACGTGTCAAATCCAATTATGTGATAATAGTTGTCAATGAAAATTAGTAATATGACGTGTTAGTCCAAATTTAAATTTGACAGTTAGCCACAAGCATCTCCAAATGAGATCTCAAATTCTAGGAGGAGATGCAACTGTGCAAATTTAACATAAAAAATTCTTCCAGCCAAAGTGTTATATGTTGACTGGATTTAAAATCTTGATGATTAGGGAGTCAAATTTGACATAAACTTTAAATTTATTTTTAATTAATTTTAACGGTGAGCCCCTTATTCCACTAACATTTCAACCAATAAAAATTTTGTTTCTGTTACCGTCATATTTAGAATAGGAATGTGATTGTGTAAATCCTAGTAGATATGAGAATGTATCTTAATTATATTCCTATTAGGAGTTGATTACCTATTAAATGTTGTAATCCTAAAGGGAAAGGTTTTTATCTATCATACTACTATAAATAAAGGCACAATAGGGTGAATCAAACACACCTCACAATTAAATCACTCTCTCTCTCCCTCAATACCGCCGGCCCCCTCTCTCTCTAAACCCTAGATCGTTCAATCAAATAGGCCTACAACACGTTATCAACAAGCTCTTACCAGAAACTGAGGAATTGACGCATCGTAGGAGGAGACTATCTTCCACAAAATTCAAAGGCTTATTCGTTTTCTGCTAATCAGGTATGCTTAAAATAAAAGAAGATATTTGAAACGTCCACGAAGCATGAAAACATTTCCCATGATGCATGAACTCCTTTATGTTTATATTTCCCTTACGATATATATATTGTATATGTTCATATATTTGTCAATATATATATATATATATATATATATTTGTTTCATGCATCGCACAATTAAATTGTTATGTGGAATATGTGAGTCAATGCATAAAATTAAATTAGAAGCAAATTTAGGGTTTCCTAAACCTTAAGAGATTTCGAAAACAATGGGGGAATTGGACATGGTGCAGCACACCACCGCACCATCATTGTGCAAGTAGCAACCAGGAGCCCAATCATGCTGCCTTGGCCCGCCCATTAGCAAGCTCATGTGCTTGTTGGGCCTTATGTTGCCCCGGCCTGCAGTCATCCAATCCAGCCCAGTTGGCTGGGATCTTTCCCATGGCCCGCACCAGTCAGCCTATAAGGTTGGGCTTAGCCCTTACACGCCCGAACCCACAAGGCCAACTTTTGATGCGTCTTACCTCGTGCCCTCCCTTAGGCCCAACAATGAAACCCAGCTGCGGCTGGGGTTTCTCCCTCACCCCCGTGGCCTGCAACGCACTCGCAAGGCTTTTATAGGGCCCTGCCTTTTACTCAAGGCACCCAACCCGAGCCCAATTATTTTTAGGGCCATGTTTTCGACCCGATAATATTATTTTAATATTATTTAGCTTCTACAATCAACCCCGTATGACCCGATTTATTGAATTAATTAAAAGTGACCTGCAGTCCATTAATCTGATAATGAATCCATAATTATTGACCTGAAGATCACTTTTGGACATTAACGATTTAATAATTTATTCTTTATACTTTGAACCGCAACATACTTTCGTAGTAACGAAGCTCTCACACTTGAGTTCCCGAAGAACCTCAAATCCACTATATTTAAATTAGTATATTGCATTGTGTATTTCTTGCAAGAACATTTCATTATGAACTAATTGTTCATAAAAACTAAATTGAACCTATAGTTTCAAATTTAGTGTCTTTGAAACTTGCAGTTTTCATTCAAAAAATACCACATGAAACCTGTAGTTTTCATGTATAAATTAAACCAATACATGTCTATAGAACCTGTATGTTTTACGATATATGCCTATGGCTTACCATATGACTAATCACGTTTTTTTCCCTCTGTTTTAGGGACATGTCGAACTTGAACAAGCTCAATTTCTTCGCTCTAGGAGTCTCAGGAAGAAACTATCTGAAGTGGGTTCAAGACGTAAAGCTTCATCTCACTGCAAAGGGCATTAGAGCCACCATCGAGGCACCTATCGCCGACAAACTTGTTGACGAAGCTCAGAAGGCTACTACAATGATCTTCATTCAAAGACACATTCATGATGCACTGCAGACTGAGTACCTCGCTGAGGAGGACCCACGCACCCTCTGGTTGCTCTGGGCGACCGTTTTGATCACTAGAAAGACATATACTTGCCTAAAGCAAGACACGACTGGCAGCATCTTCGCTTCCAGGACTTTAAATCCGTGAATGAATACAACTCTGAAGTTTGTAGAATTTGTTCATTGTTGAAATTCTGTAAAGTGGAACTAACCGAATTAGATCTCATGGAGAAGACCTATTCGACCTTCCATGCCACCAATATTGTCCTACAGCAACAATATAGGGCACATAAATTCACCAAGTTTTCGAATTTGATCTTCGTTTCTACTAAACTGGACATGTGCTATCGCTGTGGATCAAGGGATCATTGGTCATGCGTATACCGAGCTTCCCCTGAGGCTATTGCCAAGTATCATTCTTGTCGTTAATCTAACTTTGTACATGTGGATCATCCGGAAGATGCAACTACATCAATGGAGATATCGGATTTTCCAGAGGCATCAGCTCCTATGAATGAATAAATTATACATCGAAAAGTCTATGGCGGGATCGCAGCTACCCAACTCTATCAATAAGGCTTATGTCAAAGAAGTACTAGAATTCGTTGACGGTCAGATCCAAGTCAAAAAATTGGCTTAGATTGAGGAATCCCACCATCACACGGATTGCATTTAGAGAACATTGAGCGGGGGCACACTTCATGGAGCAAAGCACCTCTTGAAAGAAACGGGGCATGGGAAAAGTAAATCCCAACACGAACTAGTAGGGGTGAAACTCGATAGCTCTCCGAGCCCTACTACATGGCTTACGGCTGCTACCCTCCTTGACACACTCACATGCATCCCAGACTGAATGGCGTACCTATATGCTTCAAAGAAATCTCTGAACAAGTCGTCAGAATTAATTTTGAAGTGAGCAACCTTGAAGTAGCCCACTTTACTCAAAGATCCACCTTGACGATACAACGGTGGCACATCATCATCACTCTTGTGGCTTGAAGAAGACATGCTCGAAGAAATTCTACAAAGAAGCGAGGAAGAATAGTTAGACGGTCGCACACAAAAAAAAAAAAAAAAAGTGCAGCAAGCCCCACGGTCCAAGGGTAGCAACCAAGAGAGCCCAGCCTGCGCTGGCTCCCGTTTCTCTTTCTTTCGTCCTAGCAACCTTACAACCCAACCCAATAGGAAGGGGGCTGGTGCCCCCGTGCCTCCCTCTATTTCTTATCTCTTATACGTGCCAGTCCAATGGCCTCTGGCCCAATTGCACGGGTCCAAGCCTAATGGCCCAAACTTCATGTCCTAGCACCCACCAGCCTTTGAGCTTCCATCACACCAAGCAAACAGCAGCCACCCACACACAACAGGCATGTCGTGGCTTCTCCAGCCACTTTTTCACACATCCTCGACCCCTATCGAGCCAAATTTCAAGCCTCGATGCTCTAAAAAATTAAGTAGACAAGGAAAATTAAATTTTTCTTACCTTGATGCGGCATGTAGACTAAGAAAGCAATGAAAGACGGTCATTTGCATGGGCAAGTATAGAAGATTGCTAGGGGAGGGGAACAAATATCCTCTAGCTTTCTCTCTCTTGTAGGGTAGAATAAATTGCTCTCTAAAATTGATTTAATCATCTACTTAAGGTAGACTTAAATAGACTTTGGAAGTGATTTATTTTCCTTTCCTAGAAAGATCTAATTTCTAATTAATATGGGAATCTACATCAAAATAGGAAACAATCTTATGTTTCCTAAAGCAAGGAAAAATCTCTACACCTACTGCTTTTTTCTTGAGAGCAGCCCAACAGGTGTGGGGATATTTGTGGAGCAAAAAATAATCAAGAAAATTATGGAGGTGACACGTGGACTTTTAGGTGAAAATGACAAAAATACCCTTAAGGCACACTAAGATTCCCACGCGCATACAACGGATAATAATGGCTCAATTAAGGAAGAGTCAAGGGTGATCAAAATGGTATTTATTCAAATCTCTCTCATCACTCCTCATCAATCCTCATCAAATCCTTATTCAAAAGGTAACTCCCAATTTTCCTATTTAATTTAGGATTAATTGTCATGTTAATTGCAAGACATTATTTCACATAATATCTTGCAATTATTCACACAATTCCGTCATATATGGCCGGCCACTATTCTCCAAATAGGGCCGGTCACTCACCTATAAATAGCTCTATTCTCCCATTAAAAAGCTAAGCCATTTTTGCTACCCACAAACTCCTAAACACATTCTTTTCAGAATTCTAACTTTAGCATCGGAGATTATTTGGCCAAAGCCCCTCCTCCCATTCATCGTGCGAGCGTGATGCTTTTGGTCTTAATTTTAGGTGTTATTATTTTGTAGGTGCATTTTCGTCAAATAAGAAGACATCGAAAATTTACATCTACAATGTGTCCCGTCCAATCCTGTAGCAAAAATTGTCAATATTCTAAATTAGTAATATTGTGTGTTAATTTCAATTCAAATTTGACACTTGTTGAAAAGTAATACACGGATAAATATTTCATGAAATTGTGATGTGTCATTGTCAATCCGCATTCACCACGTGTCTTAAACATAGCCTTGGTAAAACTATATAAATAAGGTGCTCCCCAGGTCTCACATTCATATTCACATTCACAATTCTCCTCAACTCACTATGCGTTTTATTACTTTGTAACCACTTTTGTTCTTATTTTCACATTAGATGTCTCTTTATTTCCTTTGAATTTCTACCTACAATTGATATCAAGATGAGTGATAAAATCAACAAAATCAATCGCATCCATGATTTACCAGGAAAAAAAAGGCTACCCGACCACTGGATGGCAACCGGGAGGCCAATCATGTGGAAGCTGTAGGAGGAGCTCTGAGCTAGTTGGCAAGTACAGATCGCCAATAGGCATAAATCCTTTGCATCGCGGTCCCATGATCAGTGGCAATTGACGATAATAACGCAAAACCACTATGCGTGGCCTCAACCTCTTACATTGGGAGGCATACAGTGCCTAAGAATTTGTAGCCAAATAAACAGTAGACGTGGTTTCAATTACTGTAATTTTACAAATAGTTATTTCTTGGTATTTATATTAGCTCGAAATTGTATGTATGTAAACTTTAGATGAGTATAAGGGGGCTTGTAGGTTAGTCACTTAAGAGACCCCTCCCTAGTATCAAGTGTATTGAAATGAAAAATTGGCATAATGAGAATGTAAAAAGAAAATTAATTCATATTAAGCTATGTTTTGGACCCCCTCAAACTTTTGTCCATTTTATTTCATGTGAGTTGAGGCTCATCGGAAAAACTATTATGCAACATAAATTAAGTCAATTCATCAGAACAATTTCTAGTTTGGCAATTTCCAACAATTCTATGATCAAACTATACAGTATTCATCTTTTTATTCTATATACCATCTTAAATTATAGAGAACTTTAACGAAAAGCTCCCGGTAATGTTTATTTTAACAAAAAATCACATTTTTACACTAAAAAGTCAATCCTGGTACTATTCACTTTACCCTTTATTTTGTCCTTATCGTTAAAACTCAAAGTTTTCAAGTTCTTTTCTTTAATTTTTCTTAAATTATATTCTACAAATAATTCTACTTAAGTAGAAAAGGATCCTAAAAAAATAAATAATTATAAAGTAACTAGGTAATTACCTTAACACCTAGTACATATAAGAGTAAATACGTATATATTTGAACATTTATCTATAATTTGTTCGAGTTTGATGTGTAAGATCCAATCTGATAAGAATATTTGTTAATAAGTTAATAGTATTACAGATTTGACAGTTGTCAAAATATGTCACTTGATGAATTACATATTTAACATTTATCAAAACGTGTCACATGATGAATTATTGACGTAATACATATAATTCTATAATAACATTTTTCAATATAAATTAATAGCATTACGTGTTGACCCAAATCCACCACATTGGCAAATAAATTATTACAAATAGTTATACTTTAGTAGAAAAGAAAAAATAAATACTTATAAAGTAACCAAGTAATTTTCCTGACACGTAGTTCATATAAGAGTAAAGACGTATATATTTGGACGTTTATCTATAATTTGTTCGAAGTTGACGTGTTAAATCCAATCCTATACGCACAATACAATTGTTAATATAAATTAATAGTATTATGCGTTGGCCTCTGTTCAAATCTGATAGTTGTCGAAATGTGTCGAATGGACAAATATTTTGTGATGTATTGACGTGATACATCATCCTGTAATAACAGTTGTCAATATAAATTAATAACATTGTGGGTTGGCCCCAACCGAAAATTGACATTTATCAAAGTGTACTACATGGACAAATATTTGTTGAAATATTGACGTGTTATTGCCAATATGCATACACCGCGTATCTTATATGTATTCAATCGTAATTTTATATAAATTAAACGCTATTTAGGTCTCACATTCTATTCAAAGTTTTTCTCAACTCACTCTGCATTGCATTTTCTGTAGCTTTGTAACCACCCTTGTTCTTTGCTTTTAAGTTTGATTTCTCCGTTCATACCCTTATTTCCGATGCAATACTACCTACAAAATGATTGCAAGATGACTGGTAAACTCAACAAAATCATTCATGATCACTCGACCGTTGTGCCATCCTCGATCATCGTCCCACATTGGCTGAAGCTTAAGCAAGTCAGAGCACAAAGAAATGTTTATCTTTGGAGTTTCATTAAGAAGCCATAAAGATATTACATGCAGCCTAACTTTGCTTTGAAAATTTCTGGGATGCTGCTGGAGATGGCAACTTGGAACTGCTTGGAGTGTCACCAGATTCTTTCGCTGCCAGGCGGAAGAAGCTGTTCAGGTGCTTAGGATATCCAAGACCAAAGGATCTACAAAGATTCCATTCATCCCAGTTACCTTTCCTGCTGAGGCTGTGTTCCATTTTTCCTATTTCAATACAGAAAGAAAATTGCCACAATGAGGATGTACAAATAAAGTGTATAATTTTCCAAACGGTGGAATAATTACACTAAGTTCATCTAAACTACAGTGAGGGAGGTTTGAACGTGAAACCTTAGATATACGGATTAATGATCTTAACCAACTGAGTTATAAGTCACTTGCTTAAAAACAAAGTGTATGGAGCTCTTGAGAATTTGTAATTTATTACTTGTACAAATAGATATTAATTTTATTTTTATATCAATTTGATATCCACATACACATTTGAAAAAAAAAACCACAATAACAGCAAGCAAAGACCATCAAAACCAAATTATTTTGTGTATGTGATAGTTACACTGTGGATTGGATAAGACATTTACAACCATGCTCTCTATTTTTTTTAGTTAAATTTTAACTAAAAATACTGCATGTTACTTTAGGAGCTCCTTAGAAAATCCTACTCAAATCACTCTCTAGTTTATTGAGTTATAATGACTGTGGACCAATAAGAATAGTGTTTATTTATAAAGTTAGTAAAATATTGGTAATTAATACTAGGAGCTTCTTTCTCACTTCTAGATTTAGGAACTCCTCGATTTTAGGAGGTAGATAGGGAGTGTAATTGAAAATGGATTTTTCTAAATCCTCTTTACAATTTACCTAGGACCTCATTTAGAGCACTTCTAGTGTTGTTAGGCTCCTCTGAGCTATAGGCAACCAATCCCCTTAAATGAACAGTATCTGTCTTTAGTAAACAAAAATTGTTCAAGTATACCTTCACCCCTAAACTGAATACGTCACATAATTCCTATTAAAATATTAATATTTTTTATTTTATAAAATAATAAAAAAAATAATTTTAATTTATTATAAAACACTTATTGTATTTTTAATTAATTTTCAATAATTTTTTGTATTTTTAATATTTTATTATTTTTATTAGTGGCTGACGTTACCATGATGTTAGCCTTGTGTCACATCCCTCAGGCACTACGCTTGTGGAATTATGCCTGGTGGAGAGCCTAAGCCCTCTTGGAGCCCAAGCTACTTGAATGGGTTGGAGTCAATCGCTAGGGGCATTGGGTCATTCAACAGCCAATTCCCAAGGGATTGCATCACGCTAGAAGTGCTCTTAGGGGAGTCCAAATCTTCTGCACTTATTTTTTGTGTGGTCTCTCTATAGTTTCTATCATTGATTGACACATGTCCATAAACTTAACCCTCCTTATAGAGTTGTCCATAAACTTAACACGTGGCAATCAATAACAAAAGCCACACACAAAATGGGTGTAGAAGTGAACTTGCCATTCACAAGATTTGAGCATAAAACCTCTTGTACAAGAGGAATACTAAAAATTTCAATGCATCCATAATCCATATTATATTGGGCACACTAAAACTATCCTCGTATATACAAGAAGAGTAATGCTAGACAACATTTGTAAACTATGTGATATGTCACCAACAAAAAATAAGCCCATTAATCAACACTTAAGTAATAATTCAATGATCAACAATCCGGTCTAGTGGTATTCCTCTTCACTTATAAGTGAGAGGTCTTAGGTATTCCACTAGACTATAGAAGATGATAAAGAGAACGAACATTCTGATTATGATTTTCGGATGGTAAAAGTTCGTTTATAGTTAGTGGGGGACAAGTAAGTCCCCTATAGGTGACACTAGCATACTCTAGGATTACATATCTGCAAACCACATTTTTGTTTTGTATTGAGTAACGCATATCCACATTTTTGTGGAGAAAAGAAGAAAATTGATGATGCCCAAGGGGGCCAAGGATCAGCTAAAGAAACCAAGGATGATAATGTAATTGTATTATTTTCCAATTAATGTTTCAGTTGAGAACACCCATTTTCTAAAATGTATGGATGACACTTGTTTAATACTTTGCTTAAGATCCGCCTATTGTTGTTCCGCTTCTTGCTATAACAAAAAGACTTGTCGGAAATCTGATTGATCCAAAAAGGCATGGGAGTCTTTGGGCGTATTTCATACGCTATTTCAATTTTTTTTTTTTTTTATTTGTGCACTAAGGCCTCGTTTGGCACACCGTATAAGACCATCGGATAGTATTAATAATACGAAGCGGGTGTTTGGTGAGCTTCGTATTAAATAAGCACCGGATTATTTAATCCGGCCCCACTTATTTTATACCCCTCCCACCCGCTTACGAATCTCGTCCAAAACCTCTGTATTATTTAGTCAGGTGAGATTTCTCTTGCTCACTCTGTTCCTCTCTTGCATGACTCCTTCAACCATCTCACCTGCCTGCTCTCTCTCGTCTAGATCTCAAGTTCATCTTTGTCGTCTTCTTTTTTTCTTTCTGTTCCTCCCTCCTCCTTCACACACACACACCTCCCACCTCCTCCATTCGCCTTCGATCTCTGACAGGACAACAATACTTCCATGGGTTGAAGGAAGAAGATGATGATTCAAATTCTTCCGATCTAGGCTCCAACGAGAAGGACGAGGAGGAGGAAGGGAGCTGGGCTCCGACAAGGAAGGGAGCTAGGCTCCGATGATAAAATTTGGTTTATTAGAATTGAAAATATTTAATTTCTGGGATTTTTTTTTTTGGTTGGTGAATCGATATGGGTTTTGGGAGATTTGAAGAAATGAGGAAGTGGGTTCATATGGGAGGGTGGGAATTGATGCGTGGGGAAGATGGTGAAGATAGGAAGACATGATTGGGAAGTGGGAAGAGATCTGGGTTTTTTTTTTTTTTTTTTTTAATTTTTGTCTGTGTAATGATGTTTTTTTTTTTTTCCTCACCTGTTTTTCTTCCTTTTTTTTTCATTTTAACAACACTTATTTTGTGAAATTATTTCAAATAATTATTATAGTCCGACCTATTATCCGATGTATAAATTAATCCGATACAACACCAAACGCCCGATTAATTTAGTCAGTCCTATCCAACGACTATTTATCCTATCCGACTGAAATAGTCAGTACGGTCCGAGCTGCCAAACGAGACCTGTTTTCGATATTCCCCTTCCTATGCACTTACGGTCCTGTTTTCTCTACTCACCAACTTTTGTTTAATCCTTTCATTTCTGTGGCTAAAAATTGAAAACAAAATAGTTATCGAACGAGCCCTTGGAAAACCACAACAGCAAGCAAAGATGACCAAAACAAAATTGTTTTGTGCATATAAATTATAACTAAACTAAGGTATAAGTTACAGGCAAAAGTAAGTTACAGAATAACAACAAATTAACTAAAATGAAAAGATACCAAGATTTTACGCTGGGAATAGAAGTGTTCTGACACTAGACCTACACTCCTTGCAATCTACCTTACTCCAAGGGATTGGCATGCTACAGTCCTACGAAACAAGACATTCTAATCTGCATTCATTTACAATCCGACACGACGTAGAGGAGTATGAAAGATTAGGCTCAATCAAACATTCAAGACTGCAAAAGAAAGACGTATAACAATCCATATCCATGCTGTGCCATATAAATCCTAACCGTTCAATAATGGGGTCCCATTTTCACGCCCTCTCCTCGTTCACATGATTTGGAACTTCGGCTTGGCTGTCCAAAGGCATATATTGTGCCATTATGGCTCTTATCTCCGAATCCATATATGACTGCAAAAATATAATTGAAAGTATCAGCAACCTGAATCAACAAAAAAAAAAAATAAAAGCGGAAAAGATTTGTATCCGGACTTTAATTAACTCCCCCAATAGAATCATCGTTTAACTATAGCAGTCCTCACATCTTAAAAAGTTGATTAAAAGACTTGTGAATGCAAGGCAAAGTGGATTTCGTAGTCCGAGACACAGCCCAACAGTCTTTAACCATGAAGTCAACACACCAAAATCAATAGTGTGATAGGCACAGTTAGTACCCTCATACTATCTGTAAATCTCATGTCCATTGAATCAACCACAGAAGACAAAATAAAGACAGTAGGAAAATTTTTGTCAATTTTGACCCTAAAAGCTACCCATATACAAAAATTTGTGTGTGCGCAAGAAAATATGTTCCATTATCTCGGTCATTTATGGGGTTTCTCTAAACACAGACAATTCTAAAGCAAGACAGTCCATTTCCCTGCCAATAGCTTACAAAGAATAGATGGTTCCACTGTACTTCACCATGAGTTCTATACTTCTATCGACATTTCTAGTTTTTCTTTTTCTGTTAAAACATGTTCTATTTTTTAGATATTCAAAAGTTAAAGCAATTGCAGCACAACCAGAGTTCACCTGATGCATCAAGCATCGATAAACACAATTTTATCAACCTCAGGACAACAACCACCAAAGATGATCCAATAATACCACCATTAATAGGAGACTCCAGCGTTAACAATGATATGTAGGAAGTTTGCAATGAAGAAATAAAGCAAAGAAAGCTCACTCGTAATCTGTATTTGTACACTAGATATGCCCCACCAGCAGCCATCGCCAAGCCTATCAAAATAACCCACACAGCAACCCATGCAGACGACTTTCCCCCACCAGAAGACTTACCTGCAGATTATAAAGGGGAGTACATCAGAATAAGCACTTACAGTATACATATTCAGAAAATGTAAACACTCGAGTTTCTGGACTCACTTATGCAGGTATCCTGGTCCCTGATATACAGAAGATTCCCACTGCACGAGCAATCATAGCTCCCCCAGGTATTTTTACAGCTACAGTCGGGGCACTGACAGGCTTTCTTCTCTTTGCATTCATCAATATCTAAGGAAAAAATAATGTGAGCAACAATTAGATCCAAGATATGTCATTGCAAAGATTCTGGATGATTGTCTACTTTTTATGTCATATAGGCTGGTTTAATTAATAGCAATGTTAGGAAGTTCAGCCTGCCACAAAACCTACACCGATCTCTAGTTGACCACATAAATATAGAACCAAATTAAATATGACCATTCAGATCTGGAGCAGGATATTTGCTTGACATGGATCACCCACTGGCTTACCACAATGTTTTGGATAAAGCTAAATTTCACTAAATTATTGATAACATGCAGTTTTATAAGATTTCCACCGGGTCCAAGACTCCCAGTATAACTTAACCAGTAAGATGCAAACCAACTGAATAAGAAGCGACAAAACCTAGCTTGTAGATACTTACATTGTTTCCCATCCTCAATCATTCGAAACTTAAAACACCAAAGCATCTGGAGGAGAATAATAAACATACAGTGCTAGGGGCATAAATTGCAGTGACCAAAAATTCGTTGGCTTTACATATTATTGCAGTTTCGTTGGTGAGTCCCATTACTTCCTATTTGTGCAAGGCCATAGTCTCAGGTTATATACAAAGCCATAGAAGAGTACTCAAGTAGATCTATTCATGAATAGGCATATACAAGCAGACCACTTCAATTCAATATACAGCATAGCAGGGTTAACAACTTCTGTAGCATGTCGTGATGCACCATTGTGTATGCACCATTGTGACATTAATCCATTTGTAAGTTTACGCTGGATCACAATGAAACTTTAAAAATTAACACAACAAAGGAAGCACAAACTTTATTTCGAGTGGTCTGAACTACGTCCTTTTAGATGCATACCACACAGATTTATTCTGTATTACAGTAAAGCTGACAACCAATAACAGGACGTGCCAAGGCAATGATTTTTCTTACCCTCACAACTTTTAACACCATCGCCTTTAAACCCAGGGGGACACTGACACTGGACCTCTCCATTATCCTGTCCAGAAAATAACCTTACTTAAATTTCAATTATTTGATATGAGAATAAAAACCATAGGCCAGAGCAGAGTTTTCTTTTACAGAAAATGGGAATGCACAAAACCACTTACTGTGCAAGCAGTGAATGCATGCCCATCTCGAGCTTCGTGCCAACAACCTCCATTGTTTACCTTGCACCTCCCAGGCCCACTTGCTGGAAATGAAAGGTAATATTCCTCAATGAAAAGTCATAATGCAGAACAAGGAAAAATATGTATGGAAAAAAAAGGAAGAAGCCGAGCCTTTTATTTTTTTATTTTTTTAAGGCGAATTTGAGCTACTCTTTTATTACAATGAAAAAAATAAAAGAAAATATATTTTGGTGTAGAATAATTCCCTCAAATTTAGCTTCTCTAGTTAAAATTTATGGCTGTTTTAGGTTATCTTTTATTGTTACCTTCACAGGTAGTGTAACCATCTCCTTTAAATTGCACACCATCAACCAGAGGGCACTCACATACCCTCCCACGAAATGTATCCTGAGGAAACAAACCATAGTCGCAAAAAACAAGAGTTAGAATACCCATTACTTTCAATTTTCAAAAAGATATACGATCGGCTAGTGGGTTACAATTTATACCTTGCAGGCTGTGAGGTTGGCTGCTTTATCCTGCCAGCAACCACCATTATTATCCAAGCATTCATTCGTCTCCACATCTGCCATGAATAGATAGTAAACCAGCACTTTATTTCAGAATGAAAACAATCAGAAGGAGATAAGAAACACCACAATAACAAGAAGGGCCTACCAGTACTCAAACAAACAGCTGGCTCAGTAGTTTCCTCGAACCCAGAACAGATGGCCTTCAGAACTGCACCTTTCTCCAACTTGCCTGCAAGCAAATATTTTAGAGATGGAAGCTTCTCGATTGCTATCTGAGAAATAAAAGAACGAGGACAAACCTCGGTATTGGCGATTATTGACAACAACGGTAGGCAATATGGTTACATCACCTCTTGTTCCTTTCCCAACCTACAAAAAGTGTTCTTGTCAAGCAAGCATAACTAACTAAACCAATATCACCAATTCAAGGAATTGCATTACAGGACCACTATTGCTCAAACATGCTAGAAACATGTTAATGGAGTAAATAAATCTTAAAAAAGAAAATAAATGCGAAAGGAAAAATACCTGAGCATCTTGCTCTTCTTTCAGAACAGTATTTTCAGAGTCCGCATTAGGGTCTCCCATACAATTCTCAATCTTCTTAATATCAAGCCCTGACAACACCACATGAATATTAGAAACTCATTCTACATTAATCGTTAATCTTCTTAGAAACATCAAATGCAATATATAATGATTTACCAAGAGATTTAATGACACCATCAGCACATTCCTTGTTGTACTTTTTCTCCTTCATGGGACATCTAATTTGAAAATCAGTTACGTAGTCCCACCATACCCAAGGCTTTTTGGTCTCATTTACCACTCTAAAAACACATAGCTGCCTTAAATTTTCAAGAACCACATCTTTCCCATCGTAACCACTGCTGAAGTCCTGTTCTGGATCAGGAGCACAATATCTTCCATGATTGATGCACTGAGACTTGCACTGTTTGCTTAAAGTAAATGCCCGAGGACAGTACCAAGTTATATAATGAGGTGTGAATTGAGTGTAACCGCCTTTTTCAAGTATTTGGGCTGCTCCCCTAAAATCCTTCATAAATTCCATCAACATGTCACATTTAACCCCACATTCATCGTTGCTGTTGGTCCACAGTTCATATTCCACACGATCATCTGGATGTGGAACAGCTTCTCTCCAGTCAAGATTCACATTGACCATATCACCGGCACTGATTGCTTTCTTTAAAATTTCGCCAAACCTTTTTTCAATAAGCGCAGATGGTATTGTTATGTTCTCAATGTATTTGGAAGTTGAACCATCCTCTTCGGGTGAATCCATGGTTATCAATGCCTCCTCAATATTATCAGCAACAAGAACTGCAGATGCCCCAGCTTTCTGGGCATTCCAAACCTTCAAGGCAAAGAAGCAATCTGGAAAGCACGAACAACAGTTTTTAACTTTTAACACACGAAATGCACAGTTAAAACAGGAGGATAAATACATGTATATTAAAAATCACCGAAGTAGGATCATAAATTTAATATAAGAGACTTTTACAGATACAGACAACAACAATTAAACATATCTGCTAACATGAAGCAAATTAATCAGACTTAAGAATCGATTGTCTGCACCGACTAAACAAAAGAAGAGCTAAACAAGGCAAATTGATCAGAATTGGCAAAAATGGCATCTCCAAATCCAACCAAAACAGACCAATTGAAGCGTATATTTTTCAATAGCACACAAAATACTCGGAACAGAAGTCAGAATTACAAAAAGTTAACATCAAAATGAACCGAAACACGCCATTCGAACCGAAAAACTCACAATAGCATTCTCAAATTAGCCACAACTACAAAAAGCGTAACTCCCAAATTAACCAAAACAAGCAAAATTGAACCCCAAAACTCATAGAAACTATCAGATTGCTCAAAAATGAAAAAAGGGCACCTCCTAAGTTAACCAAAGCAATCAAATTGAACCTCAAAACTCACAAAAAAGAAAAAATAAATAAATCAAACTATCGAAAAAATTACAAAAAGGGTACCTCCACGATCGACCAAAACGAAAGTTGGGAGAGCTCCGGGGCTCGATTTAAATGTAATCCCAAATTCAGAAAACTCCTTGCATCCCTTCTGATTCTCCTTCGGATACACCACGGCGCCGGCCATGCTGCCGCCGTACTGAGGAATCCCGAAGTTGCCAATGGCACTGTCGTACGTGCCTTTGATTTTATCCGGGGATGTGACCCTGAAGCTGTTCTTCTCCACCACGAATCTCCCATTCGCCATAGACAGCAGCAGAAACCCTAGAAAGAATCTCAGCGCTGCTGACCTCTGCAGCTCCATCATTCCACAAGATAGCAGAAAATAAAAAGATGGGATTTTTGGAATCGAATTTACTGAACACACACAGATAAAGCTAGTGTTTTTTTCTCAATTCTTCACTTGTTGGGTTTGTGAATTTGTTTCTGAAAAACCCAACAAAAAAATAATGAAAAGAAATAGAAACTGTGCTTTAGCTGAATCTGTGGATTTATGAAAATTGTATGAGAAGTTGGAAACGCTAATAAGATCTCCGCTGTCGTATATTGCCCTGCATAAATGTCTTTTACTCCCAACTAATACAATTTTAATGTACTTTTTCTTAATTTTATAGTTAATGGAAATTAAGCTAAGTTTGATTAGTGATAGGCGGAGCTATTGACGCTGTATGGGATTCCTAAATTGCCCATGAAACGTGCGATTCACGCCAAAGAATTGAATGGTAGTTTGGTCAGTTCCTGTGACGTCCACATAATCTGGAGTCTGTCAAGTGTCACCTAACATTTTCCCTGAGACCAGAAAAGTCTTCCAACATGTTCCTTCTCTCGATTTTTTCTTTTAACCTATTGTTTACGGGTTTTGAATTTAAAATATTTTACTTACGGTAAAAGGAAATAGTACTAAACTTTAACATTAAGTAATATTTTTTAGTAAAAAGAAATAACATTAGATTGCTTCTTTTCTTAATGGAAAATGAGAATGCCGCTCTAGGAGTAGGATGTCATCTACTTTAAAGCAGTATTAAGGTCAATTATGCACATGAGAGTAGGTAAAATTGCCCGTTGATCTGTTGTATGCTTTACATATATCAATGATCATGATCAGCCCACACTGAACGAGCATACTGATCCTAATATCCTTCTTTATTTTTTTATTACACTGCATATTGATTTCAAAGGCAATATTATATTTCCAATTTCGTGATCAAGTATTTCGAAGCAATGATAGGGTTAGTCGCGCAAGTGTGTGTTGCATTATAGGTTCACAATTCATCAACACCGAGATCATTGTTAGGGTCAATTACGTACCTACGTCAAAGTTGAATATTGTTGTTGATGCATTTTAATATCATTAAATTAATTAATATTTAAGGGAGGGAGGGAGTTCGAAATTTTTCTAATAATTTAGAAGATGGAGAATTTCGAACCCAATGTTCTATCTACTGAAATATTAAACTGCATACATTTTAACATTTAATTCTACGTGCATTAACAATCAATATCAACTCACGTGGGTCTTAACACGTCACTCTATTTATTAATAGATTGCATATCCAGATTCCAAATACAATTTTATAATTTCCAATTTCATGATCACGTGTTATGGATGCGAATCATTTTATATATTAAGCACTAAAAATAAAAAGTTAATAATCTATTCCATGGTCCCTTTCCACATAAAATATGTCAATCCACAAAGCAAGTGGGATATTACTATTAAGTATTAAGAGTGTAATTAAAGACAGTTCAATGGTGGAATTTATGAATGAATTGCAGTTGTTTACTCCTGTTCTGTCTTACGGTGCTCCCATCTCAGGTTTCAACGTTATCAAAAAAAGATGACATACAGATACTTATGGCCTCCCATAGTAGCTAGCAGAGCAGAGTGCTGGTTTGGGAAATAAATACTTGCAACTGCATTCAGAATCCAGTATGGTCCTGTCAACCTTTAGTGGACTTGGGGTAGTAATAATGGAAACTTTGACAGCAAGCATTAAGTGGTTCACTCCTTAAAACTGGACTACGTCTATTGAGTTGTTGAGTGAAAGGTTACAAATAGTGTTCGGTATAATCTAATATCCCTTCTCTCTCTTTTTATCCGGCTCCTTGTAAGGGGTACTCATCCTCCTGATACAGGCCCTTAGTGAGCCTTAAGTCTATAGACTCAAGTTTCCCACCGCCTTCGTATTTAATGAACTATGTTGACATGACCTGCTTGCTGCCCCTCGTTATTTAGTCGATAAGTGGTGGTGAAGTGACACTTGCTCAGATCCACTTACATGTTTTCATGGACCAACACGTATCGAGTGCCTTGCTCGTCCCTGGGATTTAAGGGAACTCATACTCGAGCACTTGATCTGTCATCCTTTATGTCCCTTTGTAGGCTTATGTTCTCGTTGATGGCCACCACGTGGCCTAGCGGTTGGTGCCCAAGTAGGCAATGCCCCTAGGACTTCATACTATAAAGTTGTTAGTATGTCAACTTGTCATTAGTGGTCGGAAAGTACTTAATGAGGAGGTGCTCGGCTTCATTGCTGGCAGGCAATCCAGAATGTTGACGCTCGGGATCGTCCTTCTAATTCTGTTAGGCCTTGGTTTTCCTTACTTTGGGCTTTTCTTCCTTTGGGCCTTTGTCTCCCTTTTTTCCCTTGGCCTGTACTATTTTATAGGTCAGAAAAGGATCCTATGTTAACACAATCATGATAAACAAAAATTTAGGGTGTTTTGAAGGAATACTCCAGATGTTGTAACCATAATATCTTAACTTTTGTATTTTTAAACAAAGATTTAACAGTTAAAACATCCAGAGTATCTCATACTTTGAAGTACAATGAAAAATACCCATAATAAATAATATACAAGTTCCTTAATTCTACAAACAATATTGTGTGGTACTAGAAAATTGTTACCTAATATAATCAATTCATTTTTGTAATGATACATGAATTGGTTATGGATATTATACCTTAAAGCATAAACTCAGCATGTACCTATATTGTAACTCGTGAATCAGTAATATTACTTGACATTATTCTAACACTACCAATTTTTCTCCCATTCTACATACATCATCCATCACATCTAAACTCTCAACACTGAAAAATAAAATTTTCTTTTTAGATTTATACTATAAACATATGTTCAAACCAATATATATCTTAACTTTGTGCAGTGAACCACAGTATTGACACATACAAAACAACATGGTATTTCAAGAAAATTATTACACTTTCTGTGTGTTAATTCTAGAATCTAAACTAAAGGGGGAAGGACATTCAAACTTAAAGGTAGAAGGAGAAGGACAACGCTAACGCTCTAGTCAACTACCCTACATTCAGATCTACTTTTTTTTTAAAAATTTAGTCAACCGCTTTATATAGTTCATAGTTGGCGATCACCAACAACTACGTTCATGTGTTCCAAAACCATGGCAGTCCTTCCCACATGCTTCAAAAGCACCTCATAAATCTTATTTCTAATCCTCCCATAAGCTTCCAATTGATCAAAATAATCTTTGTTATCCAACCAATCACTAACTTTCTTAATCTAGCACATCATCTCAGCCACATGGCTATCTGATTCCAGGGAAGTGCTTTTTCTCATAAGCACATCATCCAAGTAGTACTCAAAGTTGGCCAAAATCATCTGCTGCATTCACCATGCAATGACTTTTCCAGGTTTGCAGCTGCAGATAAAGCCACTTCCCTTCACCCAACCTTGTGAAAAGTTTTCCTTCTCTATGGCGAACCCGAAACCAGCTTCATTCTTATGCTTGATCTTCACTATACATTTGCCTTTAGGTTTCCTACCACCTTGAGTTTTACTTGGTTTATGAGAATGGTTTGTAGCCTCCCTGAACTTTCCATACCAGGAGCAAAAGACGGGGTGAGATCAGCTGCCAAAGCTACTTTTATCCATGAAGTTGCATTTTTCTTTCGGTTGAAGGCAAGTTCTAGTGCTTCCCTGATGGAGATGGGGTTGCATGAATTTGTATCGTTAGCCATTCGTTAGCCATTACTAGACTAATGTTGGTCAAGGACTGAACTATCAATCACACTCGAGACAAGTCATCTTCAAGATCCAACAATTTGTTTACTGGTAATAACTGATGTTCCTCCCTCTTCAATGATTGGAGTTCTGAGTATCTGTTGAAAAATGTAACAACAAAATGCAAAATAAGTGAAACACATTAGATACCAAATCAGTAACAATTTCATATTTTTTGCATCCATCGATCATTAGGAAAAACAGACAGATCCTCTACTTCGAAGCGATTCTTTGTTTTTTATGGTCCTCCCCATTCCAAATTGCGAGTATGTAATAAGTGTGAAGCAGAAATCTGCATAAGCATATGTTAGCACGGTACCTTAGGCGTTTGATCAATCTCTCAGCAGCAGAAGCCTCTTCCAAAGCCTCAACTGCAATAAGCACCGCAACATGTCTATGTCTTAAAACTTCCTGCATATCATATATGACAGTTCTAGCTCGATTAGCAAGCTATCAATCAACGGTTCGACAGTCCTCGTTAAATTAAATGAATCAAACAATACCTTGCCAAGTGGGGACAGAGACTTCCACGGTATCTTTCTTTCTGACCGGTTGTTATCATCAGCCGAATTAAACGTCATCGCTGAATCTAAGGAATGCTCACAGTTCTTCGCTGGCACGGAGATCCTACTGGAAGTTTCAATCAGTTTCTTAGCTAGATGATCATCACTATTTCTTGTTTTGCGACTTGAATTGTCAACTGAACCGTAACACGTAGCCGTATGAACTAAAGAAGCTTTCCAAAACAGAAAGAGTTGGAAGGATTTTATAAAGACAACTGATGATTAATTCATTATAATTTTGAAAGGAAAGCAAACTAGAGAACCAATTTATCCCTGGAGCCATACGATGACAAAACAAGCAAGCAATGAGCTCACGCAGCTGACAGTTATACAATGATCATACAAAGAGTTAATCTGTGGTGCATGACAAATTTGATTACACATGCTTATAGTACATCTACCAGATTTCTTGTAGTACATCTACCAGATTTCTGTAATTAGTTATCAAATTTCCAAAAGGCAAGACAGAGGATCATTTCAACTAGTGGAAGAAGAAACAGTGAGACTCTCACACAAGCACTATGACTACGGTGAGCAATTGGCTTCATCTCATGCTTGACAACTGGGGTGTCAAGAAGAGCAACAAGGTTTAGTTCAGATTTGACTGTTTGCAGCATGGGAGCGGATTACCCAAAAAAATCCCCGGGAACAATGAAAAAAAAGATATCTCGTGCAACTTCTGCCCAATTTCAGTTCCTTCGCTTCGCTGGCAATATAGACGACGAAGAAGACAATGTGCTTGTGCAATCAGGATCACTGTCTTTCTCCACAAAACTGGGGCTTAATTTTGCAAACCCCTTTGTCACAACACATATTTCCCTCTAAAAAACATCATCGCTTCCAGAGCTGCATAAGGCTCATTTCTCCTCTCTCGGGTAGGACTTTGATGGGATAAAAGATCGATATCTACACTGAGGCTTCTTCTCCACATCTCTACTCTTCTCCATTGCTAAATCAGATGCTCCTCTAGAATCCACCAACTTATCTATAGCAGAAAGATCTTCAGGGTTTCCAACACAGGGAAATTGACCCGAAAGAGGCCTTATAACTTTAAGCATTGGCACCGGATGCGCTGCCTCCAACTTTTCGACGAATATCGGCCGCCCAAGTAGCAACTGGTTGCAAAAGACCATTTTATCTTGTTCTTGATGCAAAGAAGCAAACATGGCATGTGAAGAATCTGAAACCTTCAAGTAGAACCGTTGATTAGGCCCTAGATCGCCCTCTGCTAACACATGAATTGTGCCCCAAATTTTCAGTAACACCAGTTTTCGATCACTCAAGGGCTTTTCATGACATTCCAGCTCTTCAACCAGCTTGACAAGAAAACCTGAACCCAAAGTCGCCATTATCTTGGACAGAAAGAAAACTAAGAGAATATAAAAAATAAAAATAAAAGTGGGTAAATTACAAAAAACTACTTCAACTATGGGTCGAAGCACAATCTTATACCTCATGTTTAAAAAATGACAATGTCATACCTCATCTTACGAATTCGTTTTAATGTCATACCTCTATCCGTTTTTCTGTTAAGCATTGGCACCGGATGCGCTGCCTCCAACTTTTCTACGAATATCAGCTGCCCAAGTAGCAACTGGTTGCAAAAGACCATTTTATCTTGTTCTTGATGCAAAGAAGCAAACATGGCATGTGTATAATCTGAAACCTTCAAGTAAAACCGTTGATTAGGCCATAGATCGCCCTCTGCTAACGCATGAATTATGCCCCGAATTTTCAGTAACGCTAGTTTTCGATCACTCAAGGGCTTTTCATGACTTTCCAGTTCTTCAACCAGCTTGACAAGAACACCTGAACGCAAAGTCGCCATTATCTTGGACAGAAAGAAAACTAGGAGAATATAAAAAAAAGTTACCATCTTTTCTCGGTAAAAAGAATATTACTTTCACAAGTCACTTTCTTTGAATTTTTTAGATGAAACCCAAGATCGACTGCGTCGAAAGCATTAAAATATGAAATGAGTATTTTTGCCAATGGATTTTCATTTTACTGAGGTGCTAAAAATCGAAGAATAATCAAAACCAGAAAAAATATTCAAGGGATGAAATTGTTGCAGAAGGTTAAAGGAAGTTAAAGGAAGGTTAAAGAAGGAGGATCATAGAGGACTAAAATTTTATTTTTTTAATACATCAGTATTTTTATATTAAGAAGAGTGAAAGTTCAGTTAAGTCATACAATAGGCAATCTAATTTGGTATTAAATTGGCCATCAACCTAGGACTAGAATTCTCTCCCTTCCTTTTTCCATCCCTTTCCATCATCTCCTCTTACATTCTCTTATTTTCTCTTTTTCTGGCTATAAAAAATTAGTATAAGATGTTGATGTGGGTCAACCGTGATCGTTCAAATGGGAAGGGAAGGGAAAAAAGAAAGGAAAAAAATCCTACTCCATCAACCTAAGACCTCCTACACCTAAATACCTAAATGAAGAAGAATATCATCAAAGGTAGTACTGACTGGCGAGGTTGGAGGAATTTGGGATTGGGAAATCTAAAAGTCGCCATGGAAGTTGGGAGAGGGAGTGGATAGTCAAAACCGTTACACTTTACAGAGTTGGAACCGAACTGGTCAAGTGTGGGGTTGGGTATAGCCAAAACACAAAAAAGACTCACGTGCTGAGTCACCATCTAATAACTACTTCCAATTACAAATAAGGATAATAATTATCTAGCAACAAGTGAAGAAGTTGTGGCCCGATACGGTTAACATTCTGTTTGCTTCTGAGAATCCAGAGGGCCGAGAATGTCTGGTTTTCAAACTAGGTTACTAGAGTTAATTAACTTAATTTTGCAGTAGATAGATGATTGATGATTGATCTGCTTGATTCTGAGATCCCAGAGGGCCAAGAATGTCTCGATCCGTTTGATTCGTGCACTTAGTTTGCATGCGGTTTAATTCTTTATTGCACTATTAGTCGCTTCTCATGCATGTTAGGCGAGCCCTGGAAATAACTATACATGTCGTTTATGCTTCCCAACGATCATTGCATAGGAGTATCTGTATTTGTGCCATCTCGTGCAGTTCTTTTTGTGTAGAGTTTAATTTAAGATCAACTTTTGTAACAGCTAACAACTCAGAATAGAATGATGAACACTTGATATTCAATGATATTGGGCTACGTGAAGGTAAAAAACTTGGTTGATTAACTTGGAATGTTTAACCCAAACCTGGTAACGGCTTGAAACCCTTAGATCATCTGTTATCAAATTAATTGCCTTAAGTACGGTAGGGTGGCATTTCACAAATGTTAGAATTTCAATTTTGTATACGGCTTATATGTACTGGTATAGTTTGATGTATCCCTCTTATGGTGAAATGTAAAAAATGACCAAAAGAAATAACCTATTGTAAAAAAAATTGCCTGCTATTTACTGATACTGAAGTTATTTTTATGTGTGAATTTTTGTGTTGGGTGTGAATGTATTTTTATGTGTGAATTTTTGTGTTGGGTGTGAATGTATATTTATATGTTTATTTTTGTTTCAGGTTCGAGCTACTCCTGGGCATACTAACGTTGTTGAGTTTGGTTTCTCTCTGTGCAAATTTTAGTTTTTTTTTTTTTTTTTTTTAACAAAAAAAGAAAAAAACAAAGGACTCGTGGACCCGGCCCAAACCGGTCCATTTCAACCGGATCGGGTTAGATTTGGTTCCTATATTAGAATATGTTGTCCCTGGCCCGTCTTCTTTAAACCTGGATTTGGTCCGGTCTCTTCAAAATTGGGCTCGGCCCTGTCCATGCCCACCCCTACCATCAGTGCAAAATAAAATTAACAATACAACTAAAATTTATCAATAAACTTACACAAACACCAAAACACAAACAAATCAACAACAACAGCAATGAGAGATGTCATAGTGCTGAGATCATCCATCAGGATATCTTTCAGCAGCACCTGGTAGAAAGATTTTAAAAAAAATGCATTAAAGCAATTGATTGAAAGATTAAATAAATAAAAAAAATTAAAAACGGAAAGCTCTGTTTCTAACGAGCTAAAATTTCAAAGAAATTTGAAACCATTTTCATCTCTCAAAACGGTTCAAATTGGTTCCAAGAGGGGTTGTCATCAGTCATGAAATATTTTTCTTGTTTCATTCGCTGTATATGCACACCTGAAAAATGGAACCCATAAAAGCCTCTTAAATAAAAAAGTACTTAAATGAAGGCCAAAAAAGTTGCATTTCCTTTGAGATGCAATGAAAGTATGAGCATTGAACTCATGTGTGAGACTTGTAATCAAACAAATCAAACGACATGCAGAAGAGGAAACGTCACGCCAAGAGGATTCTTTGGCTCCTCCCTTGTCTCCTCATGGACTTGCATTAGTATATTTCCTGTGACCTATCTGGTGGAACAACCATGAATTGTTTAAGTTGGAACTGCCAAGGGCTTGGGAACCTTGGGGCAGTTGGAACTTTGAAGAGAATAATTATGAACTTTGAAGAGAATAATTATCTCTTTGATCCAACTGATCATCACAAACATATGTCCTCCTTCCTTAATTTTCATCCATGCATACATGTGGTAAATCAAACTCAAAGATACAAAATTTCATCCAACAAAATCCATCCTAAAGATAAATATCCATCACTAAGAATAGTCGGTTAATTCCTGTACTTAATTGATAGATAGTCACAACTAGAGAGAGGACTTCATCTTAAACCAAAGTAGGAAGAAAAGGAAGAAGAAAGAGATACCCACATTCATAATTGAGATTCATACCATTTAAAACAAACAAAAAAACCTATGGTAAGCTCTTTTGCAACATGATTACAAATTTACAAGGACGATTATATTGCTTGGATTAAGAATTTGTCCACTTTTTCGTAGTCGTAATTTGAAATGGATTTCTTTTTGCAAATTTTAGGTTTTTATTTTTTAAATGGGTGTATAGATAAATTTACAAATTAAGTTGGGTTTGTGAGTGTAGTTTAGGTAGTAAATATGGGTTTAAAAAGATATTAATAGTTTAATTAAAGTTAATATGGGTGCAAAAAGTAAGTAGGTGTAGAAAAATGTTATATGGATTCAATATCTACCCAGTACATTGCTTTATATATAATCAATTGTCCTAAACTTAGGCCTAATTTCCTTTTTAACAGTGTGTGAGTTGGTCCTTTTTTTACATGGATCCCTGTTGCACTGAGGCTAGAAAAGATTTGAGGTTCTTCATGCAACTTCATAGCTTGGGAACAAACCACTTATATAACGATATTAATTAATCATAGTACGAGGTGAGGGATTTGGGCTACATCAACCGTTAGTGTCTGAGTTAATGTGTAATGCTACTATTTTGTTAATTAAAATTAATGCAAGAGAAGAAATTTTTACTTTTTATTTTTGTTAAACGATAGATTTTGTTTGATTAGATATTAAGTTAGCCACCAACGGGGTTCGAACCTACGCCGTCATGCAAGAGCTCGACTCCTTTCCATCACTATGATAAGGGGTCACTTGCTGAAAGAGAAGAAATTTAAAATTGAAACATTTTCAACAATGGAAAGCTAGCTAGTTTAATAACTATAGAGTAATGCTAGGAAGATTAATTTGTAGACAAAATTTGCAAACTAAATGATGTGTTACCAATAAAAATGAGCACGTTCATCTACTCTTAAATGATAACCTAATCATCAACTTCCATATCATTTAATTTACACAATTTTGTCTACTAAATTTGTAAATAAAATTTGCAAACTAAATATTATGTACGTTTTTTCTTCATCGTGAGTCACTCTAAATAAATGGCTAGGATATGAACAAACAATATTAAGCATTTGGCTTAGCCGTCGTTTGGTTCACCGACCGAGTTCTTTTGGAAAACTCTTTAAATTTCATGTCTAAATCAATGATATTAATCTGTCAAATGGAATTAGAGCAAAAACAAAGTTGAATTCTGTAAATTTCAAGGAAATGTAATTTTCAAGCATAAATCTAGTAGCTCTATCAGCTCGATGGCTGGCGTGCCTTCATTGGCTTCCCCTTTCCCAATCGTCCTTTATGTTTGCAGTTTCTTCCAAGGCACCCATTCCATGAATCTTTTCTACCTTGCTTGAGATGAATACTAGCCGCAATTGGCAATTTGTTAACTTTTCATCACAATGGGAAATGTCGTATGTACAACCCCATTAAATTGGAGCTTGAAGATACTTAATATCATGCAAAACGATTCCATCTTGAAAAATGCAATATTTTTCGAATTTGAAACCCTTTAGAAAGAGGGGGATTCAAAATTGGATGCAGAGGAGAAGCATAAATTGCATAATGCTTTAGCCAACTTGGGTTAGTAAATATGCATTTTTTATTTTGACAAAGCGATGTTCTAATATATGATAACATATGGAGAGTGAGACTTAAACCGGGGTGCAGGAGAGGACACTGAGCTCTTGTTCGTTTGCTTGTTAGCTAGTCTTTCCTTGCAAGTCACCAAGCACTAGCCAACTTGACTACGTTCATATCTCCTTAAGTCTGCATTAGTTGAAGTAATTTTGGATCGAACACAAGAGGGCATCAAGCAAATGCTCTTAATATTAACTCTATAATAATCTGCAAAAAGTTTATGATTTAACTTTATGATGTTAAGGGAGATCCATATTTAAAATGCTTAAATCTAGGTGGGAAAATGTTTTGAGTTTAATATATGGAGTTGTTATTAGTACTTCAACAAGTAATAATAAAGAATGCAGAATAAACTTTTTTTAAAAAAAAAACTAGTAATTTCCTGATAATGAAAACTCAAAATCATAATAATTCTCTTGCTTTTGTGATGGTCAGATACATAATAATTCTTGATTCCAGAATAAATCTGATTTTATAAAACAAATCAAAACAAAACAAACAAAAATTACAAATGCCATAATTAAAAATCAAATCAAATCTATCAAAACAAGTAAATACCAAAAGTGTTAACATTGAGTTTGCCTACATTGATTATTTCATCTTTGTTCCCACGAAGATTGGGACCATAATTTGTTGGTCCATGAGTATTATTTCATCTTTGTTCCCACGAAGATTGGGACCATAATTTGTTGGTCCATGAGTAATGACTGTCCATGTACATGAAAGTGCAACTAAAAGAAGCTTTTGCTTCCTCTAAGCATTCTCCTTTCTTGTTTCACAAGCAACAATCCTCTTTTTATACCAAAACAGAAAAATTCACGGTGACTTTTGGCATTTCGACTTATAGAGCTTCTAGTATAAATAGCAACAATGCATGTGCTTAAATCCACCAACCAGTTAGTTTAAACCCAAAGAATTGGAGAAGCCATGAACAACGAAATCCGAATTCGAATCCAAATCCTCTTGTTTCTTTCTTTTATATTTCTCCACATAGTTCCCATTTTTACACAAGAATTTGCATGTGACAAGAGAGCTTCGGCAACTAGCCAATTTCCTTTCTGCAACACTTCCCTTCCTTATGACAAGCGAGCCAAGGACCTCGTGTCGCGCCTTACACTCCAAGAAAAGGTGATACAGCTAGTAGATAAGAGCACAGGTATTGCTCGACTAGGGGTGCCTGCGTATGAGTGGTGGTCCGAGGCACTTCATGGCGTGTCTAATGTTGGCCCGGGAACTCGTTTTAATGGCACGGTGCCTGGTGCCACTAGTTTCCCGGCGGTGATTCTATCCGCTGCTAGTTTTAACCAATCACTGTGGCTAAAGATGGGCCAGGTTGTGTCAACTGAGGCTAGGGCCATGTACAATGTTGGCCTAGCCGGGTTGACATACTGGAGTCCTAATGTTAATGTGTTCCGCGACCCTAGATGGGGTCGCGGACAAGAAACACCTGGCGAAGACCCTCTGGTGGTGTCGGATTACGCCGTGAATTATGTCCGCGGTCTGCAAGAAGTGAGTGAAGGGAATAAGACTGGTGGTGATAGGCTGAAGGTCTCAAGCTGCTGCAAGCATTACACTGCTTATGATGTGGATAATTGGAAAGGAGTTGATCGATTTCACTTTGATGCACAGGTAATCGATTAATCCACTCTTATATTATGAGGAAATGACGAGTTCATGTTTTAAGTTATAGTGTTAAATTGTTAATAATTAATTTACGTGTTATAACATGAATAGATTAATTATATCATGTGACAGCCTTCCATCTTTTTCAGGATACAATACCTTTATTTATTTATTTTTTAAATAACTATCTAGTGGGGTTAATGCAGATGAAAATAAATACATTTGTTACTTTTTGATACAAGGGCAGTAATCAATAATGGTACCCCTTGTTTACTGATAACCAATCATTAATAATTTTAGAGTCATTACTTCATGTCTCTTAAGATGCAAGAAATTTTAGTACAACTGAGTCAAATGACCATATATGCATGACTGCTGGATTCACTGCAGGTGACAGAGCAGGACTTGGAGGATACATATCAGCCACCATTCAAAAGTTGTGTACAGGAAGGCCATGTAAGCAGTGTGATGTGTTCATACAATCGTGTCAACGGCGTTCCAACTTGCGCTGACCCGAACCTCCTCCAAGGGGTAGTTAGAGGTCAATGGGGCCTAGACGGGTAATTTTCTTGTCTCTTAAGCTTCAGGAGGTGTAATTTATCTTTCTACTACAAATTTCTCTTTAATAACCTTATCAAATGAGCATTGTACCCGACTGACTGCTCTATTTTATGTTATGAGCAGATACATCGTTTCAGATTGCGACTCTATTGAAGTTTATTACAATGCCATCCATTATACTGCAACACCTGAGGATGCAGTAGCCCTTGCCTTGAAAGCAGGTTTGCCATTATGGTGTGACGGAATTAGATTTGACGAGAATTGTTTCATATTTCAATATTTTGTTTCCATCAAATTTTATCAGTTTCCAGCTCACAAACACCCCTAATTGCAGCCAAAAAAATAATTAAAAAAATTGTGAAAATTAAGAAGAAAGTGTTTTGATCGATCCTATGTGTTACAATGTGATGATATGCAGGTTTAAACATGAATTGTGGGAATTTTCTAGGATTATACACAGCGAATGCAGTGAGCTCAAAAAAAGTTGAAGAATCTGTGGTAGATCAGTCCTTGATATACAATTACATTGTCCTGATGAGGCTAGGCTTCTTTGATGGTGACCCGAAATTGCTCCAATTCGGAAAGCTTGGTCCGTCTGATGTGTGCACCAAGGATCATAAAATGTTGGCACTTGATGCTGCTAAGCAGGGCATAGTTTTGCTTGACAACAAGGGAGGAGCTCTTCCGTTGTCCAAAAAAATAAAAAGCTTGGCTATTATTGGACCTAATGCAAATGCCACCACTGTTATGATAAGCAACTATGCTGGCATACCATGTAGCTACACTAGCCCCTTACAAGGAGTACAGAAGTATGTCTCTGCCGTGAAATATGCCCCGGGCTGTAGCAATGTGAAATGTGCCAATGATAGCCTCATTGGGGCTGCGGCTCAGGCCTCTGCCACAGCTGATGCAGTAGTGGTGGTAGTGGGACTTGATCAGTCCATTGAAGCTGAGGGGCTTGACAGAGAGAACCTGACATTGCCAGGGTTTCAGGAAAAGCTTGTAAACCAAGTGGTTAGTGCAGCAAAAGGAAAGGTCATTCTGGTAATTATGGCAGCTGGCCCAATTGATGTTTCTTTTGCCAAGAGTTTGAGCAAAATTGGGGGGATTCTATGGGTAGGGTATCCAGGTCAAGCTGGAGGAGATGCCATTGCTCAAGTCATATTTGGGGACCACAATCCAGGTTGAGTTCTGACCCTCTTCCTCTCTTAATTGTTTGAATATGTCTATCTTACTGTCATGTGATGTTACTGATTTGTCGCATGATTTTTCAAAAATTCCAAGTGTGTCTGTCAAACCGTTACGTGGTTGTTATTAATCCAGTGTAATAATATAGTGGATTAATTTGTAACAGCACGTAGGATGTGATGGTCACAATGAAAAACTACTCGTAAGATATATGCTTCGTGTAATAATTTATTTTTACCATCTGTAGCCGGAAGATCTCCTTTTACATGGTACCCAAAGGAGTATGCAGATCAAGTGGCAATGACAGACATGAACATGAGAGCCAACACAAGCAGAAACTTCCCAGGAAGAACATACAGATTCTACACTGGAAAAACCGTCTATGAGTTTGGTCATGGTCTAAGCTATTCAAATTTCATCAAGTTCATAAAGTCTGCACCATCCTCAGTACTCATTCCCTCAACCCCAACTCATCATGTTAACCTTCTACTTTCCAACTCCACCACTCAACCGGATTCGGACCCTAACTCGAAAGGCAAACTAGTTGATGTATCAAAAGTACATTGCGCGAAATTAAATTTTAACCTTGTTGTCGGCGTGAAGAACAACGGGCCAAGGGACGGGGGCCATGTGGTGCTCGTGTTTTGGGAACCGGCAAGCTCAGGGATGGTGATGGGAGCACCAAAGTTGCAGCTGGTGGAATTTAAAAGGGTGGAGGTGAAGAATGGAGTGACAAAGTATTTGACAATTGGGGTGGATGTGTGCAAGAGAATGAGCCTTGTGGATAGTGAAGGAAAGAGGAAGTTGGTAACTGGAAAACACACAATTGTGGTTGGTTCTCCTAGTGAGCGCCAAGTGAAGCACATTGTCGATGTCAAGCTGGCTGGAAAAGCAGAATTGAGGGAGGCTTTTTAACTTTATGACAGCAGCAACTAAGCTATGAGCTATGATTTATAATAATCATCCATGGTAGTAAGCATTATGATAAGAGACTTGTTATTCAAAGGGTGTTAAGCAAATATAATGTTTAACCATCTACAATTTATAGAAAAAGAAATAAAATAAAAGGGTTTGTATTAGTTTTTGGAAAGTGCTTAATCGATAGCCGTCGATGAATATGAATTCTACAATTACCCACGTGCCCCTGAACAGTTTAAAAGCACTACGGACATACTAAACAGTTTAAAAGCACTGCATACATATGAGCGTATGAGTGATTGGTGCTACTTTTAGTTAGCATCTTGCAATATACTGTTAGGTTCAGCGTCATGTAATTATGCATATGTTTTTGTGTGATTTGCCATTGAAAAGCTGCTTTGACTACTACTAATCTTGCACTAATGTTTCAAGTTTCAAGTTTCAACACCGAGTTCAAGCGGCTCATATTCTTGACAGCTTATTGTTAGAGACCAATTCAACATAATTCAATTTGCATTAAGTGCTTGACAGCTATCTTCTGTGGTATCATACAAATTAAACTAACTTTAGCTTTAAGTTCTTGGGTCCAAATTTGGGAGTATCTGCATATAGAGAAAAAAAAACCTGCACGCAAGGATTCCATTCCATCTCTCTTAAAATGAAAAAAACTTCAGCACATGTGTTTTATCTGTACATGCACATAAAAAGATTTCCATGTTTTTATGTGAATTCCGGCCCGTCAGTTAGTCGTAATCTCTATCTTTTGTGTCTGTTATACTAGTGTGACAACCTCGCCGAATACTCTCTTTTCTATAAACAGTTGGGTAATAAAAACTGAAACATGCAAATTTTTAGTGTATATTTCATTGCACATTCCTTAAAACAAATGATTAGCAAAAGGGACCCGTATGCTTTACAAAACCCAGAAAATACGAAAACTAAGATTCATCTCTCTATGAAAGCCAAGGATTTATATATAATAAAGTGTAAGAAAATATAATGACATATCTAACATCACCACATATCAAGGTTTTACAAGATGTTAGGCGCTAGTCGGGAAATGAGATGGGGCCCCAAGGACGAAGCCAAAGATCTGCCTAGACAAGGACATCCTCAAACAACAAAGTCACAAATTAAAAAGCTCTAGAATGTACTAAACAAAGCACTTATATATTAATCCATAAGGTTTTTCATACAACATATTACAATCTCTTTCAACACATTTTCATGTTTTGAAAGCACTGTATGACAACTTCATTACTAATACCATCAAATATCTCTCTTTATAAAATAATCATGTTATCTTTAGTCTCCCATCCAATTTTTCAATCAGTCTTTAGAAATTTCATGACAGAAAATGCTCTTTTAACGATGACAATAGCACATAGAAGAGTTAATGCTAATGTCATAAGCAACTAAAAAAGTTGTTTCCAAAAAAGATGAGTGGGGGCATCCGCCCCCTTTGAGCCCAAGTTGGCTCCGTCCATGGCTGGAGCATAGCGCCTAGGCAGATTTAAGTAAATTTATTATATATTGTATAAATAAGTGTCTTTATATTTATATTAGAAAAACATATAATTGTATTGGGATACATAAATTGCAAATAAAATGACATATAGATTATAAAGTATTAGAACATATTGAAAACATGGGGAATAAGCATATAATGAGTGTCATCCAAGTATTCAATGAGTCTCTTACATTTTATTGAAAAAATAAATTACAAAATGAAAGTTACTAGTTTTCTGTTTAAGTGAGATGCGACATAGACGGGTGTCTAGGCAGATTTAGGTGGGTTAGGCGGACGCCTATGGAAGTCTAGGAGCACTTTCTTAATTTTCAAACACCTAAAGACTAATGGAGGCAGAGGCCAAAAGCCTACGCCTAGGTGATGCTAGGCAGAGATTTTTAGAACAATGCCAATTTTTAGAACAGACGCCTAAGGAGGTCTACCGTCATATACTTACTGCACTTGGTGCAAAGTAAAACCCACAATGCCAATTGTAAACCAATTTGTGTTTATATATATATATATATATATATATATATATAAAATAATGAATTAAATGTATTGATGCAAATATATTTTTGAAAATAAGTTTTATTGAAAACTTACTGCAATGCAGATTACAAACAGGTAATGCCTAATGGCAGATGAAACAAGTAAACAAGGTGGAGCTCGCAGGCATCCTGAATAATATATGTATTACAAGTGTTTGGAAATATTCTCTGTTCTTGCGAATACGCAGAGAGTGTTTAAAAAACTATATCCGTCTTCTGAAGATGAGTCCTCCTTATATAGAGTGAGGAGACTGAATGAGGCTTGCCAAATGGATCCGGGAATCCCGCTGTCTGGCTGGAGAACCTCTACTGTGGAGTCACGTTGTTACTTTTACAAAAACTGAATGAATAGTGAAGATGCTTTGATTCTTTTACAAAAGTTAAATGAATAGTGACCTTTTTGTTTTTCACTATTGTGAATAGTGACCTTTTTGTTTTTCACTATTGGAGAATAATGCCTTGTCTTTTACGGAAGAGATGAAAGCAGCTACTGCTGATGATGTTGTTTGGCTGGCACAATCACATGGGCAAATAATGTATGTTAATAATCAAATGGATCCTGGGCATCTTGAAGATCTGCTTGATCTGCCCATTTGGAGGGAAGTTGAGATGAGGCATCAGATGCGTCAGAGTCCGAATCTGAACCTTTTCTTTTTTGTAGCATTGCTGCTTCAGCCATGAGCAGTTGGGCCATATCCAGAAGCTGGGTAGACTTTGCAGATTTTTCTTTCTTCGAGCTAGAGGACTTAGCAGGTTTTCCTTTGAAGGAAAATGACGGACTAATGTCTGATAGGGATTGAATTGGCTCCTGGGTTTTTGGCAACTCAGGAAATTGTTGATGAACTGGCAAAGCTTGTGAGGACGAAGTTGAAACTTTGATTGGCAGTGCCTGAGAAGATACCTGGGGAAATTCCATTTTTACAAGATCAATAATTTTTTGGTGGTTGAATTTATCCCACCATTTTACCCATTGGGATCTGTAAATACAACCAGTGTCTACTTCAAAGTTCCATTTGAGAATCCATGGAATCTTGTACTTGGCCATGAGCAGTGAAAAAATAGTAACTCTGTTGTCGAAACGACTTCTGTCAAAACTGGGCTGGAAATTGTTTGTGAGAACATGACGAATGTCATCTGGAATGATAGAAGAGCTTGGGCCATGAGAGGCCCACTAATCTGGAAACCATGCAGGAAACCGTAATCTGAAATTTTTATCAAAGGTTATGAACCATGAATGACTAAAGTCTTCTGTCTGGTGGAGAAAAATGTTGGTCCATGCTTGGATATAATCATAGTAATTGTAATGATTGTTTGGGATGAGGACATGCTGAGTATGAAGGGGTTTTGTGTGAAAAAGGGGAATTCCCCATTCGAGTTCGGTAAGGAATTTTTCAATATGGAGTGAATGATACAATATTTTGTTTTGATGAGTGGTACTGTAAATTGGCTTAATAGCAATGCTTTCTGTTTCTGAAAGGATAGCCTGGTAATATTTTAGGCTTTTATAGGATTCAGTTGGTAAGAAATGAAAATTTGGTGGAAGGAGTAATCTGGCAATGCGCTCTGGGGGTTGGTTTTTGTCAATGTGAAGAGGGATGCTAAAAAGCTTTTCTGAATTGGGATTTTGGACATATGGAGATGTTTTAGCATAGCTAGGTGTTTTAGGCTGTGAAGGAGCTGGAGAACGAACTGAAGAGTAGGGATCATAAGGGGTGGCTAAGGCCGTTTGGTAGTTTGGTCGGATATTTCCTACTGTTGATCCTAAGGGAGTAAATCTGTTTGTAATGGCGAGGGCCGATGAAGAGTCGGGAATAGACTCTTGTTTTACTGGTGCTGGGGTTTGGGTGAGAGTGGCTGGAAGCCTTCTTTGATTAGGATTGGAACCCATTCTTCCCCTGCAAAAATTTTCTGGTCAGAAAATCTGGTATGCAATTCTGGCTGCCTTTAATGTATTCAATATCAAAATCAAAAATACTTAATATGGCTTGCCAGCGTGCAAAAATTTGTTTTGATGCAATATTTTGAACATCCTTTTGTAAAACATGTTTTGCAGATTTGCAATCAACACGAACTAAAAATTTTTGATTTAATAAATCATCTTGGAATTTGCTAATGCATAATACAATTGATAAAATCTCTTTTTTAATAGTACTATAGTTACTTTGAGCCGGATTCCAAATTCCTGAATGGAAACGAACAATTTATTCAGGAGATTCGGAAGAAGTTTTTTGTTTGAGGATACCTCCATAAACGATATCAGAAGCATCGGTCTCGACTATTTTGAGAGAGCCGGGAGTTGGAATGCCAAGGCAAGGTAAAGTCTTGACATGATTTTTTATCTGTTTGACAATAGAAGTATGATTTTGAGTCCATGATGGAGGATTCTCCTTGAGACGATCAAACAAAGGTTTACATTGTTGACGAAGATGAGGATAAAATTCTGAAACATAATTGAGAGAATCAAGGAATCTCTGAAGCTGGGTTTTATCAATAATTTGATCTGGAAATTTATCAGCAAACTGGATGACTCGATCAATTGGCTGAATGGTAGACTTGTAAATATGGTATCCTAAAAATCTAACTTTGGTCTGAAATAACTTAATCTTAGATGCCGAGACTACTAACCCATTAGACTTAATGATCCTAGCAAATGCATGCAAATGCTTCCAATGCTCATCTATTGATTTTGAGAAAATTAATACATCATCAATATAAACAATCGAAAAATGGCTGTATTGATTAAAAATCTCATTCATGATATTTTGAAATTCACTTGGTGCGTTTTTCAAGCCGAAAGGCATTACATTCCATTCATAGTGTCCGAAAGGAGTCACAAAAGCAGTTTTGTACTTATCAGATTCATGAATTTGAATTTGCCAAAAACCTGATTTCATGTCAAATTTGGAAAAAACAGTTGCTTGAGAAAGTCTTTTTATCAAATCTCTTTTGTTGGGGATTGGATATCGGATTCATTCTAAAACATCATTCAAAGGTTTGTAGTTAATAACTAATCGTGGAACGCCGCGTTCTAATTCTGCATTTTTCTGGACATAAAAAGCAGGGCAAGACCATGGAGATTTGCTTTTACGGATAATTCCTTTTTCTAAAAGTTGATTAATTTCGGTTTTACAAAACTCTAAAACTTCTTGGTTCATTTGAATCGGTCGTGCCTTGGTGGGGATTTTTGATTCAACAAAATCTTTAATATAAGGGAGTTTAACAATATGCTGTTTTTTATGCCAAAAAGCATTTGGAAGATCTGAACAAATTTCTTTGGTAAGCTTATCAGAAAAGTGGCGAATAGAATCTAATAAAGATTTGTTTGTTAACTGTTCTTCAATTCTTTTGTGAAGAATTTCTTCTTGTAAAAAAGTAATTTGTTGGGATTTTGCAGTAATCTGGTTGAGAGTTTTTGAAACACTATCCTTTTGTAGTTGTTTTAACTTTTTAAGATCTGTTTCTATGCAAAATTCAAAAGTAATTTTTTGGCCAAAAACCTTTGTTGAAATACAGTTGTGATGAACTTTAAAAGGATAAATTAATGCAATGAAAGGAAGTCCCAAAATAACTGGATCAGAAATATTTTTAATTAAAACGAATGGAGTTTTAAAACAAACATTTTGTTAACAAACATGGGCTTTGGGGATCTCATATTTTAAATTGCATTCAAGAAGGGTTAATACCTACAATATATATATATATATATATATATATATATATATATAGTGTCAATTCAAGCACGTGATTATAGTGTCAATTGCCCAATTCGAAATCTTAGTTTCCGGAGCTTAGGGATCAAATTGTCTGGGCCTTTGATTGGTGTGTAAAAAAAATCAGAGCCGTTGTTTTTGTATGGTGGCCTAGCAAAATGAGTTAATGAAGACTGTTGTATTGAATTTGTGCGGCCCAGATGAATTGATCCTTAGGCTCTGGACACTAAGGTGCGGAAGGGATCCAATTCCACCCAATCCCTCGTACCAGTCAAGGAAATAGTATTTCTTATATCATTTCCCACTTGTTTGAATACCTTTTTAAGCAAACACTGTTTCATTTAAATTACAAAATGTACGTTTTTCTAATATATTCTAAAAATATGACATTTTAATTCTGTTGTTCATCAATCTTACAACGTAAAATAATAATATCACCCGACAATATTATCCAAAAAAAAAAAAAAAAAGGGTCTCCCCTTGATGGTTATCACCTAACAGTGTTATATGTCCGGAGAGGATCTAATTCCACCCAATCCCTCATACCAGTCAAGGAAATAATATTTCTTATATCATTTCTGTTGAAAATACTAGTGGGTAATGAATGCCCACAGTATTGAATACCTGCCACAACATTGAAAACGTTGCCAAAGGGTTGAAAACCTTGGCAAAATATTGATACGTGGAGATCATTTGTCAAAGATGTGTGCTTGGAGTTGCTCTATAAATAGAGCACTCCGTATGCTTCGAAGAGAGAGCAGAAAAAGAAAGAGAGGAAGAGGAGAAAAGTGAATACATAGAGTTATTTTTGTACTCCTATTATTCCAAATTATAATGAAAGCATCACTGCTGCCCGATGACGTACTCCAGTCAAACTGACTGTAGAGGAACCTCGTAAATTTTGTGTCTTGTTTTATTTATTCCACTGTACACACATAGTCAATTTTACAACACGTTATCAGCACGAAAAGCTCTCATGTTAGTGGAAAGCACAACGCCATAAATCTGATGAAGCACTATCCACCTCTCACCTCCGTCATCTAAAATCTCACAGAATAAAAGGTATGTCCATTTTTCGTCTCTCCCACTGCGCCAGAAGCGCCCCACCGAATTCCGGTGAGAATTGAAATTTACGACCTGAAGTCGTCACGAGATGAGAAAACTCGTACTTGACAACTGGTTTCCAGAGATCCAGAAGAATCTCATCAGACTTGGAAACCCAGATCACGTTGTTTTCAACGAATCTTGAGAACTCCCATGAATACTTGGTTGTTTGAGATGGTGATGGCAAGAATGAATCCACACAGGCCTCCCTCTCTTGTGCCTCTGTCAACCCCACTGTCATCTATGTCTTTGTAAGGAAGTTCTTGCTTAACGATGACATGTTCCCTGGGTCATGCAAGAACAACGCCAGTCTCTTGTAGCCTTTTGGATTGAATTGAATTTGGGCAACCTCCATAACTACCCAGTTGGCCCTGCGTTTTGAGACTGGCAGAGACAGAGAAAGAAGAAAAAAAAGGGATGTTGATTGCAACATAAGAAAAAATTATATATATATATATATATATATATATATATATATAAAGGATTTGAATGGTGCAGAATGGTGCATGACACCATTTAGTCAAAATCATTTAAATGGTTTCTGTTGGTGCATGGCACCATGCTACAGAAATAAGAAAAGTAAAGTTTGAATAAGTACTGACAAAAGAAAGAAAAATAATAAATAAAAGGAGATATGATACTTCTTGTTATTTATGTGAATTTGTGTTGGTTTAAAACCCTTTCACAAGTTCTATTTACTTTAAAGTAATTATTTATCATGGACGGTTTTACCGCCTACTGCTTTAAGTTTTGATTTATGTGAATGGTGCTGAATTAAAGCCCTTGTCACAAGCTTTGTTTACTTAAATGCAATTTATTCATTATGGCTGGAATTACCGCATATTGCTTTAATTTATTTATTGTACTTCTTTTTGTTACGATGAGTACATACTGGACCCGAAGTTCCTTGATCAGATCAAAACCTGCAGTTTCTTGATCCTCATCATATAAAAATGATTGGACCTGAAGTTCTATCAAACAAAAAGATCGGGCATAAAGTCCCTTGATCCTCAAGATTAGGACATAAAGTTCCTTGATAAGTATCTTAAGTTTGAAGTGCCACAGTGCCTCAACTTAATTGCAATAAAAGCCATAAGAGTCTCGGTCTGTAAGACTATTAAATAAGGACCAGAAGTTCCTTATGTCCATACTCAAAAATGGTTTAGCAGAAGCATTTATTAAGCGGATGAAATAGATTACCCGCGCTCTGCTCACGAAAATAAAATTGCCCGTTTTTACATGGGTACATGTCATTTTACATGATGCATTATTGATTTGGTTGAGACCTGTTGACAACCATCAATACTTCTCAGTACAACTCGTGTTTGGGAACCAGCCAAACATTATATATTTACGAGTTTTTGGTTGTGTTATCTATATGCCTATTGCACTGCCACAACATACTGAAATGAAGCATCATTGCGGATTAGGCATTGATGTTAAACATCATCTATCATTCAATATTTAAAACCCTTGATTGGGGATACATTTACCGCGTGGTTTGCGGACTGTCATTTTGATAAGACAAGTTTTCCTGCCGTTAGGGGGAGAAAATAACTTTGTTTCAGAAGAACGATGAGCAAATATCATTCCAGAAGAATGATGAGAAAAAACCGTTCCAGAAGAACGAAGAGAATTTGTCGTATTTTGATTCATGAAGCAATCAATATACAAAACAAAGTGAGAATAATTGAATGATGCAACGATATGCAAATCAAATGCCAGATGCATTTAATGATGCAACGAAAGTGATAAAATCACATATGCTTGCTGCAAATGTGCCTACAAGAATTAATGTCCCTATTGGACAAAATAATATGGCAGCAAATGATTTACCTGTTACACGCCTGAAGCGTGGCAGATCCTCAGACTCAAAAGGTTCAATCCTTCGAAAGAAGAAGAATATGGCACTACTGAACTATTGCATAACTGTCACATGCCAGACGCATAACAGTTGTTGCAAGGATACTTGTCCCGAAAAGGTCACTCCGTGGACATGGGAATATTGATGTCTCATGCATGAAGCATGACAGACGTATAAGTTCCAATGACTTAACTCCCGAAGTGGAGATTAAAATCCAAGCTCTATAACGCTCAAGAGGAGGTTATGATCCGTATTCTCTAAACTATAACTATCCTGGAAGAGATAGTGTAATGCCCTTGAAGAGGCAATGGATATCCCAAAAGAAATGAAAAGCTTTTATGCATGCGCATGTACATGAGAATATGGGATCACAGATTGATGATAACCAATGGTAATTTTGGTTTTTACAAGTAGCTACTAAATTCATCAATGAGCTGTGGTGATATTGAGTCCCGTTCTTTTTCCATCAACGAAATTATGGACCAAAATGGAAATAGGCAATTCCATTACAATTTTGTAAGAACGTGGAAAAATAGACTTATATACTTGGATACAATACAAATAGCCAAAAGATGTTGAACCTAGAAGGTTACATATGGGCATTTGTAATACTGTGAAATACACTCACATAATATGACACAAGGTTGTAAAGGAGTTCATATGAATGGAGAATTATATACAAAGGGTTATGAGTCGCCCACATCATATCTCCATGAGTAAATCCCTCAAATATACATGGAAGCGAATTGCTCTGTATAAATTCTAAAGGAAAATGTGTCATGAAGTGTAGAAAATCCCTGAAGGATTTAAATTGCTTGAAGTAAGCCCCGGAAAGGTAAAGCATAAAATATGTACTCAATACCAATGGATGGTATAAATTGCCTTAGTGAGTATTTTCATTATGGTATTGTTGCAACATACTAAAATCTCTTGTAAGAGTTGATGATATTAAATTGGGACTCCTGAAGAGTCAAGAAAGATTATAAAGTGTTGAGAGAAATATTGTCTCGAACTGCAGAATCGAACAATATGCCAACACGAATCTTATCCATGATGTTTATGACATTAAAGAATCATATGGATTGAAGATTATGAGTTGAATACTCAAATGATTTAGACACTAAGAATAATCATTTATCTTCGCAAGAGTAAAGATAAATTGATATTTGGTCCAGAAGTACCACATCTTAGTGAAATATATGCTTTATTGTATTTAACACAATACACTGAATGAAATAAAGCTTATATATTAATATCTCCGAGAAATTACATACACATGAGTTAAAACAAACAAACAGAAGGGAACCTTCACAAAGGTTACTCATGTGAAGCCTCAGTACTCGGAAGTACCCCAGAAGGGGAAGACACCAGAAGTTGATTATTTGGAGTCTCAACACCTGGTGGAACTCCAGACAGCTATGACAATGGATGTCTTTGGAATAAAGACTCGAACCCCCGATTGTCATTTTGAGTCCGACCTTCGGATTCTAGTAGCTGGTCGAGCTTTCTTTTCATGCTCGTAGAGTAATTATTTGAAAGCATGTGTAAAACTCTATTCTCATGCTTGAGCCCTCTAATCTCTTGTTTAAGACTTGCAACCTCAGCCATTAATGATTCAACTTGGTGAGTTCGAGCAAGTAGACGCTGGCCCATATTGGATACAGAGCCCGCACATTGAACACTGAGAGCCAATGAGTCTTGAACGGCCGCCTCATCAGACCGGTTTGAAAGGATTCTATTGTCCTTTGGAGTGAGAAGATTCCTGGCTACCACTGTAGCAGTTATGTTATTCTGCATCACAGAGTCCCCAACCGTAAGAGGACCATTAGAAGTTGAGAAGGACGGGCGCCATATGTTATCCTGACGCTGCTCGTCTGTATCAATCCTGAGACTCAAATCTAAACAAATGTTAGATGGGCAAGCCATTTCCAGAAATGATGAAGGAAGTTAGATAAAATCTCAGAAGTGCAAGAAAGGGAAATTTCTGCAGGCAACAACTTTCTGAGTGTTTCTCAACAAAATTGATCTCTCTATAATAGAAGGGGCAACAGGACCACTTATTCAAAAATCGAAGAGACACCGATTTTCGAATTTCAAAAGCTGGATTTCCCTGCATGACGTCTGTCAACATCTCTCAGACGCAATCTCAGCTCTTGGATATCACGTGCAACTTTGTCAAAGATTTCTGATAAAGTTGAAAACGCGTGAATCTTACTGTTCTAATTACACCACAGTTGCTGACAAGAGTAAAGGCACAGCTTTACTACCTGCTATTGGAAAATCAATATATATGTCAACCTCTGTCCTCCATGGCAAGGCAGAACTGAAAAATATCTAACTATTCCTCATCTCCGAGAATGCATCTTTCACAAAGTATGTCGAAATACTTAGTTTTCTTCCTCTCTGAGAATACCTCTACAAACAAGTCACACCAGAGCAAGAGTATCTCATATCATCAGGGACGAGAGCAAGAGTATCTCATATCATGCAATCTCCCTGTCCTTTCCTTTGTCCTTGTTCTTACCTGCCAAGACAAGGATAAAGAAAGCAATATGTCGGAACCTCCACTCAAACTTGCGCTGCCACCAAGAAGTGATGGTCCATTCAAATACAAGGTTTGCATTCCACTCTTGTATCAGATGACAAATACTACAAGAGAAGATGCCAAACCTGCATAAGGAAAATACCACTTCTGCAAGGGGAGCAACTAAGGCAAGTGAAAATGATACATTGAAGCATGTGGAGACAAGCACAACAAACACATTTCAGTTCATCCCCGACAAAGTCTAAGATCATTTGTCACATGAAGCTCCTCATGATCCAATTTCATTCAAGATCAAGCCTAGACGGCCTTTGAAGAAATCACAAGTCCGATTCAAGATCAAGTGTCCACCACCCTTGAATCAAATTCAGCTCCAGATAAAATAAGTAAATTCAGACCTTTGGAGGAAGTCTAGCAGAAAGGCCCTCCAACCCAGTTCAAGAACAAGTCTGTGGAAAGTTAACAACAAGTGAAACACCTCATTCGGCAACTATCACTGCTAAAAGACTAAAGCAGCAGGATCAATGATCAGCTTAAATAATTTGAAATCAGGGGGAGATACTCATCAAGGGGGAGCATCCAAAATAGATCAAGATCTTAACGAGGCAACTCATGTTGATATGTGGGCATCCAAGGGGGAGTGTTGAAAATACTAGTGGGTAATGAATGCCCACAGTATTGAATACCTGCCACAACATTGAAAACGTTGCCAAAGGGTTGAAAACCTTGGCAAAATATTGATACGTGGAGATCATTTGTCAAAGATGTGTGCTTGGAGTTGCTCTATAAATAGAGCACTCCGTATGCTTCGAAGAGAGAGCAGAAAAAGAAAGAGAGGAAGAGGAGAAAAGTGAATACATAGAGTTATTTTTGTACTCCTATTATTCCAAATTATAATGAAAGCATCACTGCTGCCCGAGGACGTACTCCAGTCAAACTGACTGTAGAGGAACCTCGTAAATTTTGTGTCTTGTTTTATTTATTCCACTGTACACACATAGTCAATTTTACAACAATTTCCCACTTGTTTGAATAATTTTTAAGCAAACACTGTTTCATTTAAATTACAAAATGTATGTTTTTCTAATATATTCTAAAACTATGACATTTTAATTATGTTGTTCATCCATCTTACAACATAAAATAATAATATTATCTGGCAGTATTATCCATTAAAAAAAAAAAAAAAAGGTCTCCCCTTGATGGTTATCACCTAAAAGTGTTATGTTATCCACTAAAAAAAAAAAGTCACCGGTTGATGGTCAAACCATATATTTTCTTTAGCCTTGAATTCAATCCATAGTGATATCCTACGCGCATAGCCGCCTTACCTTACTGATTGGATTTATGTGTGAAGAAAACTCAAAGCCATCGCAATCCCACCAAATGTTCCACGACACGCCTTTATTCATTGCAAAGTCAACCATGCAAACCCCCCATTCAAGAACCCTACCCGCCTCGCGTGCACCCCCCAATTGTCTGTGTATATAAGTCTCTGCTTCGTGACGGCCTTGTATCACAATACATATCTAAAGAACAAAGTGCTTCTTCAAGAACAAAGTGCTTTCAATAATCTGCAACAAGACAAGGAGCTAAAAGCAAAAGCAAGAGATCGTCTAGCAAGTTAAGGCAAAAAATGGAAGGTTTGATTCCATTTCTTATTCATGCAATCAAGAAGCAAAGTCCTCAGCACAGGATGATCAGATCGTTTTCTGCTTCTGAGAGCAACTCCAACCGTAGCTACCATCCTCTGCTGACCGGCCAGGATTCAGTGGAGGGCTCGTCTCACCGCAGGACAAGGTCGGAGTTCCAGCCTCCCACCTTCATTAAGGAAGAAGCGGGTGTTTCCGCTGCTGCTCCTTCGGTGTTCATTGGATCGAAGATGGGTTCCTATCCTTACCAAGGCTCTAATGTAGGCATGACTAGAAGGAAGTGATAGATATGTTCATCCCAAATATTTCATTGATTTTTTTGTCTTTTGGGGGTGGGTTGTGTTTTAAAGCAGGAACAAAGTGTTCAAAGGTGGAGCTTCTATCAGACTAGCAATTCATTTACATGTAAAAGTTCAATATGTTAATAAAAATAACATATATATAATTGTATGTAGATAATATTGTCGAAACTGAAATTTGAAAGTAATTAAGCAGTGTTCAGTGTAAGTTAATTCTGATTTGGATCGCCTCTTTTGTGACTAACAACTTGTACAGTTATGGAAGAGTCGTGATTTAATAATAACGATTAAAAACTATGTTCACCATAAGGATTTTGGGTTCCCTTTGTTGACTTTGTATTTTTAGCTAGAATTCCTAATTGATATCAATTCCGTGTAATCTCCTATAATCTCATGTAATTAGTTTTCTTCCTATTACATTAGGGTTGTACACCCTGTATAAATACCTCTCATTGAGAATAATAAAATTATTATTCAAAGCACCCTCTTTTTGGTATCAGAGCTAATCCCTGGCCGGAAGTATGCCGACGAGGACATCGGAACTTCGAAATTAATACCTAAATCCTTAAATCACGACTCTTCCATAACTGTACAACCCGGCCTAGCTTTGGTAAAGCTCTTAGAATCTGATTTTGACAAACTCTGCTAGTCCAAAAATGTGAGTTTGGTCACTAGTTAATACCTTACAATATGGTATTAATGGTGTAATAACAGGATATTAACGATGTAATAACAGTGTATTAACAGTGCAATAGTAAGGTATTAAGTTTTTTTATAAAGTTTTAGTGGAATTGGTTTTTTTAGTTATAATATGTGAAGGATTTTTGGTGAATGTCCCTTCTCTAAATCCTTATTTAAAATACAAGCCATATTACTATTTAAGTTACATTAGGGGAAGAAGGAGAGTTTAAACCTGGATACAACGAAGTTGAAGAGGAAGACCTAATAAGAGAAGTTCTTGAGTAAGAAAACGGGATTGAGGTTGATGTGAAAGAGAGAATAAGAGGATTAATATGACGAATTAGGGTGAGTGTCATGATGATGTTTTTTTCTTGAGATTTTATCACAAATGGTTCCTAAAATTGATCCTCACCATCAATATGGTCTCTGAAATTGAAAATCAATCAATGTACCCCCTGAAAATAGGTGTCGCAAATCAATGTGGTTTTTCTGTCACAATTCTATTAAAAATTTCATTAAGTACTGATGTGGCATATAAATGGGTCCCATAAGTCTTTTTTTTTTTTCCTCACAAATGGTCCTTGAAATTGGCACGCGACATCAAAATGGTTTTTGAAATTGACCTACAACATCAAAATGGTTTCTAAAATTGAAAATCAATCAATGTAGTCTCGCAAGTAAGTGTCCCAAATCAATGTAGTCATTCCGTCACAATTCTGTCAGATATTCTGTTATGTGTTAATATGACACACAAATGGATCAAACAAGTCTAATTAAATTTAAAAAAATTACAAATAGTTTTAGTAATTTAATGATTAATAAAAAGTTGTGAACCCAATAACCCAATCCTTCAATCACTTCCGATCCAGTCCACATTACCTCATTATCTATCTATTCTTTGAAAAAAAAAATTCTCAATATAGCCATCATTACACACTTTGACACATTTCATCGAATTCAACCTGGATCGAGATCACCTTTGATGACGACTTGGCTGATTGGTAACGACTTCTGGGACATTACCGTTAACATTTAAGCAATCAACATCCTGACAACCTTAATCTTGTAGAGCTTGTTCGGCGTTTCTCTGGTGGTCTGATGACTTAAAGAACGACGAGGTCTGCCTTGAGATAATGAGGTTATAACCAAGGTGCGTCTATTATTGTTTGAAAACTATCTCCAAACCTCCTCTTAGGCCTTGGTTAAGCATTGTGCCTTTGAGAATTTATGAAAGGGATATCTCTTCGGAATAAGTCTTACTATAAGAAAAAAAATTCTATTGTGCAAAAAGGTATTTAGATAACTTTTCAATTAATTCTATTGTTGCGGATCATATTGATTTGCGACACCTATTGTCAAATACTACATTCATCAATTTTTCATTTTAGTAACCATCTTGATGGTGTGGGTCAATTTTAGGGATCATCTTGATGGTGTGAGTCAATTTCAGGGATCATTTGTGATAAAACCCCGTAAATCTTGTGGGACCGATTTATGTGACACATCAGCATTTAACGGAGTTTTGAACAATTGTGACGGAAGAACCACATTGATTTGCTATAACTATTTTCAAATACTACATTGATTAATTTTTAATTTTAAGAACCATCTTAATGGTGAAGGTAAATTTCAAACACTATTTATAATCAAAATCCTTTTTTCTTTGTGCCGTATGAAATGAGTCATTCGATTTCCGGACCTTAGAATTTCTCCTGGAAGTACAGGTAAATCTTTTTTTATTTTCTGATTGGGCCATAAACTTTCACACAAGGGGCAACCTGACGTCGTTTTAATTTTTTTTTTTTCAGACGCTCTTCCACGGTTTCCTTCCCCGACGGATGATTTCCCAACAGAGCCATAAGCCACACTCCGATTCCGTTGCCGCAACACCCAAACCAGCATTCAAAACTATGCAAAGCGCGCGAAATACGACGGCGTTTCGATCAATCTTCGACGCCGGAGAGCTGAAATCGGAATTGGAAAATTCCGGGGTCAAGCCCAGCTTGATCCCCTACATATGGAAGCGGGTGATCCAAAACCCCGATGCCCAATTCGACCAAATTCCATCTTTGCCCTCGGCAGCGTACCCTCTCCTGACCTCCAAATTCAAAACCCTAACCTCCTCCGTCCACAAGGTCATGGAGTCCTCAGACCAACTCACCACCAAGCTCCTCATAAAACTCCAGGTTTGCCCAATTTCTTACGCTCCACACAAACTGTTTGATAAAGTGCCGCTGTGAAAAAAATTCTCACATTATTTTATTTTTGTTAGAATGGGGCTCTTGTGGAGGCTGTGATTATGCGATATGACAGCCGCTTGGGAAAGTATGACGGCAAGCCCCGCCTTGGTGGTCCTAGGTCCACCTTGTGTGTATCATCTCAGGTATCAAAGTTTTGAAATTTTTTGTTTTCGTGTCGAAATTTCTGGTACTGAATGTTTATGTTGATGTGTATAGGTTGGTTGCAAAATGGGTTGTACTTTCTGTGCTACCGGGAGTATGGGGTTTAAGAGCAATCTGACATCGGGGGAGATTGTGGAGCAATTGGTTCATGCTTCTCGCATTTCGCCTATACGCAATATTGTGTTCATGGTAATTGTTTTTTCTTTACTTCATTTGTGATTGTTATTGAATGATATAGATATGGAGGAAATATGGGAACCGTTGAATGTTGAACTCTTTGATTTTGTGTATTCTGTCAGGGAATGGGAGAACCGTTGAATAACTATGGTTCCTTAGTGGAAGCGATTCATGTCATGACTGGATCACCATTTCACTTGTCGCCAAAGAAAATTACTGTGTCGACGGTAGGCGTCGAAAACTACCATTTTGTCTAAGATCTTTTATCTGCCAAAACATTCAGATATGGTGGATCTTATTAACTTTCTCATGCTATTCTATTTGATTATATAATCGAAGTTTAGTAGTTTTTAGATTTGGTGGATCTTTGTGAATTGGGTAGTACGTAATACTCTTTTGCTTCTTTCGTTGAGTGGGGGTCAATCATAGTTGCATTAGTAATGATGTAGTTCGCAATTGCTACAAGCATTTGGCTTACTGGTCTATCAGTTGTTCATCTAATCTTCTGTAGGTCGGCATTATTCATGCTATCAAAAAGCTTCATAGTGATCTTCCAGGTCTGAACTTAGCAGTTTCACTTCATGCTCCAGTCCAAGAAATTCGTTGTCAGATAATGCCTGCGGCTCGGGCTTTTCCTTTAGTAAAGCTTATGGATACACTGCAAGAATATCAAAAGAGCACGTAAAGTTTTGTTACACCTCATGCGTTTAGTAAATTCTTTAGCCTTCATTTCTTTACAATGAAACTCATTCAGTTGTTTTACACTCCTAGAGAATCTCACTATTGCCCTTCAATCTGATTCTTTAGTCAGCAGAAAATCTTCATTGAGTACATAATGCTTGATGGAGTGAATGATGAAGAGCAACATGCACACCAACTCGGAAAATTGCTAGAGACATTTCAAGTGGTGAGTTCTAATCTATGAACCTGCAGCATATGAGGAACTTCAGTCTCTTTTGTGTGTCTGCGTATCATATATATATATATCTCCAAAATAATCTTTGCATTTGCTGTTTGCGGTCCTACAGGTCATTAATTTAATACCTTTTAATCCAATTGGTATTCTGAGTAAATTCACAACCAGTAATGAAAACAAAGTAACGAACTTCCAGAAAATTCTACGAGGCACATACGGCGTTCGAACAACAGTTCGCAAGGAAATGGGTCGAGATATAAGTGGAGCATGTGGTCAGTTGGTGGTGAACTTACCGAACAAGAGGTCAACTGAGAACACTCTAACTGATATAGAAGATATTCAGGTCAGATAGATCTCTTCTTGCTTCCGTAGGTGTTAATGCCCGAAAGTCCGTTAATGCCGGTCCAAGTAGCCAAACGGTCTGCAGACCATAATTAATTTTTCTGTAATTTTGATACACCTAAAACTGTTTATTATCCGTTTTCTTTTTCCCCTTCAAGCTCCCCAAAAGTGTGAGTTTTGGGTTCTTGTAAGTATTGGCATTAACTTGAGAATACAAAATTAGGTCTCATGTTACTACATTCCGTTATTTGGTCAGAAAAATCGTGAACGATTTTCTGACCAACGTGACGAAATGGGTTTAACTTGAGACACGAAATGAAAGAACGAAGGTAGCAAAGTTACACAGTTGCAAGTTAAGGGTAAAATTAGATTTGGATCAAGCTCAAGGGGCACATGAACTAAAGGAAAATTATCACATCCAATATTTCTTCACATGCACACTCATCTTAATTTTTGGCCCTTTGATTAAACAAGAGCACGTAACGTGCATAAATCATTTTCCAAACAAAAACAAAAAGCCTTTTATTTCTGCTAACATCTTGATGGTGTCATACACACGTGACCACCCTTGCAAGATGATCATATTCTCCCTTAACTAACACGTGAGGAGCACCTTGACTACTTCAGAATCTTACCCTAATTTTCAACCACTGCAACAACATTGGTCGCATACTCTCACCTGCACCTTCATGTACCAGACCATTTCAGAATTTTCAATTTAATTGAACAAAGGGGAAGAAAACAGCTTTTATACCAAGCCAAACAGAGCATTGCCTCAAACAGAAGGAAAAATGCAAGCAGCAGCAAATCCTAGAAAACTTCTGTTTGCCCTCTTGCTCACCGTGCTCATTTCTTCTCGACTGGTTCAGTCCAGCAACTTAGCTACCTCTCCATCACCGTCTCCATCACCTTCGCCGGTGAGTACTTCATCCGACACTCTTTTCTAATTAAATTATGAACTCTAATTTTCTGTTTTTATCATCTCGTTTTCTGAATTCTGTGTTAGGCTGTCGGGATGCCAACACCGAATGACCACGGGGTGTCTAAAGGGAAAGGGATTGTTAAAAAGGAAACGAGAGGGTCGTATCCGGCTACTTGTCATTCAAAATGTAACGAGTGCGAGCCTTGCATGCCCGTTCAAGTATCTATCCGAGCAATGGTATTGGAAGAGAACGAGTACCGTCCACAGGTGTGGAGATGTGCCTGTGGTGACAGTATATTTTCCCCTTAAGCTGGCTAGAATTAACTCTACTGCTGCATGTAAATTAGGGCTAGCTATAAGAGGTCTTCTCTAGATTAGTACAAGTTAATGTTTACGCACACCTAATTATGTGCAGAACAATTCTTAAACATGACAGGCAATGCCACGTTTTTCTTGCAGCGTGAGGAACGTGTCGCATGTAAGAACTTTTCACTATGAATGCATGTATAAATAGCATATAAAATAGGTTTATTTGTGCAATTCAAAATGTACGCTATGCCACCATGGTTCTCCAGTTATTTGTGTACTGGGACTGAGAATTAAATACCCCAAGAGTTACTGAATGTGTTGAAAGCTCAAGTGAGCGAGCGAGAGCCTAGATCAAAGGTTACAAATCAGGCATGCCTGAGTTGGAGGCTAACTGACTACGTTGTCCACTTCTTTTCATCTCTTAAACCTACAATGGAGCTTAGTTTCTGCTGTGGGTGTCCGTGTTAATCGAACACCTCATTTGGTCCTTGACCCTTGAATTTTCAATCATCACACAAAGAACTTCACTTTGTGTGATATGACTTACAAAAGTTGACAGCATATGACCAATTTTTGAAGGGCATTTCGGTTAAAGAAGTGGACACCTTGAGGTTTTGAGGTTACCCTACTCAAGTCTCTCAAACGGGAACTAAATCATTGCAAACGTAGGGGCACAGATAGGAAGCTTCGGAAGATAAGGAAAGAGGGAGGGTAGAGAACCAAATCGATGCAAAGAAGAAGATCAAACCGCTTAACTAAAAAGATAATGAAGTCTACTGCTACTTTGGGAATCTTACTAACAAGAAGATTTTATTGAACATATATATTCAATTATCTAAAATGGTTTAATCTGTAAAAACAAATAGCTCACTTGGTTCTAGTAACAACTAATGCACAGATAACTTATTCGACATAATCGATACAGAATCAACATCCAAGGTAGGCCGGGCTCCTCATTTTACATGTAACTAAGAACAATAACAATTTAAGGACGATAACAAAAACGAAAACCAATGCAATGGAATCACCTGCATTATCACTGCTTGACATTCTCCAAGTACCAGCTATAAGTATCAACAAGCCCGTCTTTCAGCGAGATCTTCGGTGTCCATCCCAAGCCTGCGAGCTTCGAGCTATCCATGAGCTTCCTCGGAGTTCCATCCGGCTTAGTAGAGTCCCAGACAAGCCGTCCCTCGAACCCAACAACCTCCTTGACAAGTTCAGCCAACTCCTTGATAGTCACTTCCTTGCCACTCCCCACATTGACATGCTCCAACCCACTGTAACTCTCCATCATGAACACCACCCCATCCGCCAAATCATCGACATGCAAAAACTCCCTCAAGGGGCTTCCGGTCCCCCACACCACCACCTCCTCTGCACGCTTCACCTTTGCCTCATGAAACCGCCTCATCAGTGCCGGCAAAACGTGCGAATTTTCGGGGTGAAAGTTATCATGCGGCCCGTACAAATTGGTGGGCATCCCAGAAATTGCATCCCAATTGTACTGAATCCGATACGCCTGGCACATCTTGATCCCGGCGATCTTGGCAATGGCGTACCACTCGTTCGTGGGCTCGAGCGGGCCCGTCAGCAATGCGTTCTCCGGGATGGGCTGAGGAGCGAATTTGGGGTAAATGCAGGAGGAGCCGAGGAACAAGAGCTTCTTGACTCCGAATCGGTAGGCGGCATCGATGACGTTGGTCTGGATCTGGAGATTGACGGCGATGAAATCCGCCGGGTAGGTGTTGTTGGCGTGAATGCCGCCGACTTTAGCGGCAGCGAGGATCACGAATCGGGGTTTCTCGGCGGCGAAGAAGGACTCGACGTCGGCTTGGCGGGTGAGGTCGAGCTCGGCGTGGGTGCGGAGGACAAGGTTGGTGAAGCCTAGGGCTTGGAGCTTGCGGACGATGGCGGAGCCGACGAGGCCGCGGTGGCCGGCTACGAAGATCCTGGCCGATTTGTCGGAGAGGAAGGAAGGCGAAGTGGCATCTGTAGAGAGAGGGAGAAAGATTACAATTGAGAGTATGGGGATCTGAAAGATTTAATTGTGTCATGTTTGTTTGCTTGCTGAGAAAGTTGTATGAGGTTAGATTTTCTCAGATACCAAACAGATTGGAGAGAGGGAGAGAGGGAGAGAGAGAGAGTACCGTTATTGGCGCCACTCATGTTGTATTTGCTTCAGCAGTGCAGGAAAATCTGGGAAGAGACTAGTAAACGGGTGAGCACTGGGATTGCTTTGTCCTTGCGAAAATGGGCAAACCAACCCAACTTAAGTCCTTTCACGCAGAATGGATTGTGCGGTTTCCGCGAGTTGATTTAATTGATTTCTTTTTTATTTTTAGGTGCAGTGTTATTAGTTAGGATAGATAATATCGTTTGTTAAATAAAAATGAAAATTATTATAACTCTGAGTTAGTTTCAATTGAGTTAAATAATACTTCAACCTAACCTAACTCACTTATTAAACAAATGATCAAGTTTTAACTCATAAATAAATTGTTAATGTTTATAAACCAACCCAATCCAATTCATATCGAGTGGGTTGGTTTGATAGACCCACTAAAAATGCCACCCCTAACAAATCTAGTCATGGATCCATAACCATCACTGAATCAAGCTAGATCTGCAACAGTCATGGGCCTTGGAGGGTGCCTCCAACTCGAATTTAATATAAGGAAGGCGGCTCAGCCACTACAACATTTAGGGAGGGAGGGGGCACGGTCACCGTGAAAATAATTGGTAGAAGGCGATTTCGACCCACCACAATCACAAGCCTGACTCAAACCCATCAATCTATCCCAAAGAGGGCGCATATAAATGGGTTTGAGAATGGCATTCCATTAGAGCATGGAAGGTTGCTCACAAAATAATGGTTGGATAGATGGGGAAGATGTAGGTGCGGGTAAATGGTGAAGAGAATGAGTAGAGGGACAAGGAAGGAAGGAGGGTTGTAGCCGACTCCAAACCATTGCAAGGGGCAAACTTAGAAAATAAGTCATGATGTGATTTGTGGTTAATCTCATAGTAAATGATGCTAGTACTCCTCTCGCATGTAGAACTCATTATTTGACAAACCACATAAATAGTTCACGAGAGAGGAGACACCAGCATCAATTACTATGTGATGAATCGCATCAGGTATTATTTAGGCTGTCAACATTAGCCCTTTTGGTGGATCGTGATGGTCACTTTAAGTGCAACCCTTTATTGGAGGACGATTGTGGAGCAATTGGTTTATATGACATGTTCTCATGCAATGTTGCTTTCTGTTTTCGTCAAAGCATGCAATTTTTCATGCATCAATTATATTTATTTAATTAGATGCAAAATAGAAATCATACATTACAAATTTTTTTTTTTTTTTTTAATGAGAAGCAACTAAATATTGTTTACCATAACGATAGGCACCTCCCACACAGGTCGGATTTTATGGGCCATCTCCCCTGGGTGGCGGTTTTTGTTGACGGCACGGTTGTAAATTTTTATGACAATACACGGATACAAAATACGTTAACATAGCTGAACTACTGAGTTAATGGACTGCAACCCACGAAAACAACTTACATGGCGTCTTATGTCAATCAAACGAGAACATATGGACAAAAACTTAGTTTATTTCATTGGCAAGTGACGCATTTGACTTTGTTTATATAAACGTGCGTAGTATGGTACTAACACTAAAAACCCTAGCTACGTCGGCCGGTGCCGATAGTTTGATTGACAAGACAATGGCCAATGAGGATGAACATCGCATTCGGACCACCAAAAGCAAAAGGATCAACAGGATGGAAGCAAGTGTATCAACAGAAGGAAACCTCAAATGGCAAACTCATCGCCATCAGTTATGCAAATGTTTAGGCAGCTGACATTCTCTCGGCAGGAAGCAATTTCAACCTGCTGCGGCCAAAAGGCAGAGAGATCCCGCTAGATCTACACACATGTTCGTGGTAAAATAAAACTACTCGTATGATGGGAATGTTTTAAAAAGTTTTCGATACTTATATCAGCAATCAGGTTTACAAAAAAGCAAGCGAATATCTTAATTACGTTAAACATGCAAAAGAGACGCTTAAAGACACAATAGACAGTGTTCTGCAGAAAAAATACCTATTGCCATCAGCATGCAGATCCGATCCTACGAAGCCAAAAGTGCTTCCACCTTTGCAATTTGATCCTCTTCATTTTTCGGCGTTGGACTCCTATTAGCCTCGTTATACAAATCATGCGTCCATTTCTCAGCACGACCCATACTAGAATTATACCCTTGTCTCCCACTGAATCTATCTCTTCCTCTGTTGTTCCGGGCAGCACCACCAGTGTACCTCTCTCTCGAAGGAAAGACACCCGGTGGTGCATCTCTTCGGTAAGACCCCCTCTCTCCTGCAAATTGCTTCTCAGATCTATCCGTGTGGCGTGGGTTGTGCCCTCTTTCCTCCTTTTTTCTGCTTCCTTCCATGGAAGGGTCAGGATGGCTTGACTTTGCAGTCTCTGCTGCTGTCTTGTCAGCATTATCAGACTCGACAGGAATCTTCTTCTCCCTGAATGCAGGTCTTTTCCTTGCTGATGGTGGATCAGCCTCCATTTCAAAGAACCCATCATGGCGCCAGTTCCTGTTTTCACCCCCCTTAGCTTTCTCATTTCTTGACCGTGAATCATTAGTTGTTGTCTTGCTCACTGTCCTATCATCATGCCTATCCTTTGGATCCCTCCACGATCCACGCTCTAAAGCAGAACAGGAAAAGTAAATTACATTGTACCCACAGTAAATGGTATTCAAGTATTACATGCCATATAGATTATGTGAAAAAATGACAGGCACGCAAAAGGCTTTTATCCTTTGCTTTTTTAGTGAGATGTTTAATTTATAGTGCATAAAAAGAACAGTGATTAATAATCAAATGATGAATTATGACAAGGAACCTCACCAGCAGTTGAACCACGACCAGAGCTTCGAACAACTTTCCCAGCATTACCACGCTCATCGTGCTGCTACAAGACAATAGACATGCACAGGCAAGCCTAATATTGTTATATACAAGGACCACTTGAAGGAATGCGGCAGATCAAGAATCCCGCTACATCAGCCCAGTAAAAAGGTTTGCATACACTGAATAGCAAAAACATAAGTAAACTCAACAGAGTAGGTTCTTAGCTGAGCAATTTCAAATCAAAGTGGAAATAAGACTTAAGCATGTTTGAACTCATTCCAATGCACAATAATAAGAATAGGAGAAAGTGTTTCATTTCAAACTTTAATCACTTGCATGTACGGATGCATAACAATTAGCTTCGACTTTAAATCCAATACTGTATTTCGTCATAACAAGGGAACAAAACATGATTAAATCACCACATTTTCTTGTGCACTGCTGTCTATTTATCTAATAAGAAATATCTTGCTTTTGATGTAGAAGTTAACCCTTAATACCATACCATAAATTCAAGAGTAATTACTATGTACTGCTACAACCTGCTGACGTGTAAAACCATCGACAAATGGAAGTGAACAATGTACAAGTCTGCTAATATTGTTCTATACTGACGAACAATATGCATTGAACAATGGAAGTTTGTGGATGAGACCATATGGCAGTTCCTACAGAATACACACTATGTAATACACATTAACTACAGAAGACATGCAGTGTCATAGGCTCAGAGGTTAGACACAGCCCAGAAAATCATTAACACCAATTGCACGTTAGTAACTAAATTATCACCAGGCTAAAATATATTCGGCAGTGGTATTTTACAAGAAAATCCACATTATCACTAAGCTAAATTGAGTGCAAGAGATTAGTTCATCATCATGTATGAAATGAATAACAAGTTGATGATATTCATAAATCTATACACTACCTGAAAATAAGATTGAGACCGGGGTATTTCAGATGGATTAGTGGAGTGCTTGGTTCCTTCATGATGTCCACTGGGGTTCTTATCGGATTCTTTTCTGGAATCCCCATTTTCCACCTTTGAGTCGGGTGCTAATGTAGATTCAAGTGGCAATGTATCTTGCAGCCTCGGGCGGTGCTTCTGATCCTGGTCACTCTGCTTCGCACTTTCTAAATTACCTTTGCTGGCGATTCTGTCTTTTTCATCTTTCTCACCCCTCCGGGACCTCTTGGGACTGAGGCAACCAGTGACAATCATTAACTGTAGGATTCTACTTAAAAACAAACTATTTCTATAAGATTATAACCATGTTGCAAACATATACTGGAGACGATTAACTTCAAAATTACCTTTCAAAACGTAAATTAAGCTACTTAGGCAATGACATTCGACATAAAGATAGAATCTTTCAATCAAATGCTCACAAAAATGAAACATTAGTCCTAAATTAACATTTTTTTTTAACAAAGCACACAATCTACCTGCTTGAATTAACATTTTGTTTCAATTAAATATTAAATACCACGAGAAATCGCTATGTTCTACATTACTCTCATATGTATTGATATACAGATCAATCAATTTTGTTATTACCATCAAATTTCATACGAATTCAGAACTCACGAAAATGCTACATCTATTGCGACAGTAGCTCAATCTGAACGCATTAAATCGTTAAACCCAATTAAGCCCCCAATTTAATACCTGGGTTCTCTGTCAAACCTGGAACGGTGTCGTCTGGAGTCGGAATCCCGACTGTCTCGTCGCGACATAGAGCCGGTACTGCCACCAGTCGAGAGAGAGGGGGGGAGGGGAGGGCACTCTGGGTCACTGGAACCGTGGGGCAGATTGGTAGCTAGGGTTTTTCCGTTTCTGTTTGTGGGGTATGTGTTGTGTATTGTTCGAGAGAGATGTGATTTTGACCGCACGATCAAAATGTTAAGCGGGTCAGGCAAGGATTTGATAACGATCATTCCTGCCACGCCGAACTCTTTTTCTTTCTTTTTAGGTTGGCACAAGAGACGGAGTCTGGGAGACTCGGATGTGTAAGGGCGCGTTTGGTATGTGGGATGGAACGGAATAGAGTGGAACAGAACGAAATGGGACGGAGGTGTTTCGTCTTATGTTTGATGCGCTAAATTATGTAGAACATGTTGTTCCACGAAACGAAACTGGGTTAAATTTTCGTTCCACCTTCCCCCTTAAAACAAATCGTTCCGTCCCGTGGAACACAAAAATTATAAAATTTTAAGATAAAAATACCCCTTAACTTTTTCAATATTTGATGCGAGAATTATACGCACACAAATTAAACCCTCTTTTTGTCAATTGTAGTGAAGAATGTAAGTAGGGATCGTTCTGGACCGGGGATTAGGAGGGATTGTTAATCACTTGGATTTGACTCAAAAACGTAAAAACAAGTTTAAAACACTATACTAGACTCAAAGAATGCAAAACTCAAAATAAGATAGATTAAGACTAAGACTAAACAAAATATGGGGGGGGATTGAGGTTTTGACGAAATTAAACTAAAATGGACAGATTGTAAAGAAAACAAATTGTAAATACGAATTTGACGGAAATGAATGGATGGGAAGCTAGCTAAGGGGTTCATCTCCACACATGTTACACTTGCACACAAAACGATTTCTAATTGCTTTTCAATAAACCATGAATTCTCAACGCCCCAGATTAACCGTGAATTGCACTAATTAACCCTCAGATTTTCCTAACGTTATTGAATTGGATGATTGCATACGACAACCCAAAACATTCCCCACAAGTCCCCTACATGATTGCATAATAGAGATACAAGCAAGAATCATTACGTTCTATGAAAACCATAAGCATTGACGAAGCACTTGTTACTATGATTGCATGAAACTTATGCCAAGAATTTACTTAACGCGATTGTTTATAAGCAACCTCCACTACTTGTGAATATAAGTTCATAACTATTAGGTGAAACTCACTTATATTCTAGCGTCATATTCATGCATGAAAATTAAGCGTGCACTCTCAATAAACATACATAAATAAGTTGTCAATCACATAGATAAGTAAATTGAATTCACAACTTATGAAACGTAATTAGAAGTAATCAAATCATATTGCAAGCATAAACATGTATTTCGAATCCCCCCCTAGCCAAGGGGGGGTTTAGTTCCTCATACGTACAAGACAAAGAGAATTGAAATTAAACATTGAAATCGAGGAAAAGCAACACCTAAAAATTCCAACAACTCAAACTTGAATTGTATGAACATTTAGGCACTCTTCTCCTCCTCTTCGTTGTGGCACAAGGTCTAAGGATAGGTTTGGATGGATGGGGAGTGGTTGGAATGGCTGCAATAGAGGAGATATGGTGCAGAAATAGAAGGGAAGAATGCTGGAATTGTAGTGAACCCACGGCATTGGCAGTTTTTGATGTGTTTTTGTGTTGGTTTGAGGTGTGTTATGGTAATGGGAATGCAAGGGTTTTTATAGGAGGAATGGAGGTGTATATGGCTGTTTGTTTAAGAATGCATGTGGCTGGTTAATGATGGAAAAACAGCTAGGAAAGTTGGTGGAAAGCTGGAATTTCATAGGGGGTGCACGGCAAAGAAGTGTTGTTGGTGCTGGAATTGCATGTGTGTGCATGTGAAAGCTGCCAAGATGGGGGAAAATATGGAAAATGGAAGTGTGATGCACGGCTAAGGGATTAATGGGATAGAAATGGGAGTGAATGTGGCTTAATGATGAATATGGAAAGCTGGAAAGCATGTGGCAAGGTGTGTAGGTGCTGGAATTGATGGAAAGGCACGGCCAAGGATTTGTGTTAGGTGCATGTGATGATTTCTGTGGTGGGTTATGCATGGCAAGGCTGGAATGTGGTGTAATGATGAAGGAATAATGTCTTGGTGGCTGGAATGATGAAGTGGGATGGTTGAAATGTGTTGATGTGCACGGCTAGCTTGTGATTATTGTTGTAATAATGTTATGGTGGCTGCTAGGGTGAATTAGGGTGAAATAAAATATGAATGAAAGTAAATAAATCATAATAGGGCTGCAAAGGTTAAAGGGTTAGGGTTTAAGTGCATAAAATGGACCCAAAATGCTCCCCCTTGCATGGCAAGGGAATGGAAATAGGGTTAAGCCCACGGCAAGGTAGTGCAATTGGGCTAAGGCCATTGTTTTGTGACTTAGAATAGGTAGGAGTCCTTGATATTGCTCAAACATAAGATCTTTAGGTCTTCAATTTCGTCCATTCCTTTTGCTCCAAGCATATGCTATCCATTCCAAGCCCAATTTTGCTCCAAAATGCTCCAAAATGCACCTTTTTGCTTCCTTAGCCATATGAACCTAGAAACACACGAAAATGGCATAAAGGACTAAAATAATTAAAGAAACACAACGTAAATGCATGAGAACAAGCCAATTAAGTCGCATAAATATGCTCCTATCAATATTTACACCATCTAAATCATACAACAAACCCTAACTATCATCCCTGCATCTCCCCTTCGCAACCTTCCTCCTCATCCTCTTATCCGTGAACTTCAGCTCTGCATCTTCGTTCCAGGTTCGATCTGATTGTGATTGTGTAGCCTCTCGGTCTCTCTTTCTTTGTATTTTGTAGTACTTTTTGTTTCTCTCTTGGTTTGGTGTTTGGTGTTTGTTGTTGCTTGAGTATCTACGTAGCTTTTAGTCCTCGTACCACTTTTTGGAGGCTCGCAGTCAGAAACCCTACCCACTTGGACTGATTGAAACTAAACCCCATAACATCCATGCGACAACTGTTGAAATTAAACCCCATACTCTTACAAATCCTCCAATCTTAACTTTAATTAATTTTGATGTAAATTTGAAGTGGCATTATTATTCTTTTCTGATTTGCTTGTTTCGATTTCATTAACTCCCAGTTCCTAATTTTGTAGTGCTTCAATTTATTTGTATTCTTTTCTGATTTGCTTGTTTTGATTTCTTTGTATTTTGAAGTGCTTCGATCTTCCCAATACTGCATCTGCAACCAAAGATCTGCCTCTGTTTATTTGCTTCCACTCCCCCTATTGAGCAGTACTGCATTAAGAGGTATCTCTCAATCTGGATGCATTTTTTCAGTGTTCAAGTTTCGATTTGTATGTGCTGAAATCTATAAATATGATGTCTTTGGGTTCTATTGGATTGGATTGGCTTACATGTTTTGGATTTTCCTCTGTTGGTTCATTGCTGCTCAAAATATAGTCATTTTATATCTAGTTTTCTGTACATTAAATGTTAAACAAAAAACACAGTGACTATTTTAATTGAACAAAGAATCGTAGTGCTCGATGTTGATTCCCCTCACCAATGTAAATGATTGTTGTGGATAATTACTTGGCTTAGAAGTTTTTGATTTCTAAGGGGAAAAAGCTAGGGTTTTATGGGGGGAGAGAGAAATAGGAGAGCAGGGGTGGAAGAGAAAAATGGTTGGGGTCTTTTGTACTAATTTTTTATTTTTATTTTTATTTATTTGAGGTTTTGTGATAAGGGAGGTTGTTCTACTGCAGCAACAGATAAATTTAAAATTGTTTCAAGGAGGAGTGAAATGACTCTAATTTTAGGAAGTTTGTGCTTTTGGTTTGTATGAGAAATAGAAAACACGAAGTGGGAGATGAAGATACAAAATAGTAAGTTTAATTGTAATTTAAAATTTTTTTATACTGTTAGTGGAGGAACCTATCTGTTGGGTGAAGTGGTAGGTCTAAAAATGGATATCATCCAGTGGAAGAACCCATAAGTGGTGTTTATTTTTACACAAGATGGGAAGATGTAAACAGTTGAAGGTTCATACCATTTTCCAAGTTCCTTATTAATGTGAATGTTTATGTTATTCTGATTAGGAACTTAAGTGAATAAATCGTGTTCGAATTTGTAAACAAATAATTGCTTACAAATTCATAAAACTTTCCACCATAGTGAACTCCGATTTGCATCATAAATGCATGAACATATTAAAGGGGTAAAAATGCAGGTACTATTTGTTAGCAATAAAGGGCAAGGTTAGCTCCAACTTGGAAAATTTCATGGATATATCCAATTCTTAATTTATCATGAGCAATTGTAGAATGCAAAGAAAGACGAGACTTTGAAGGAAATTGAAGAAAAGTTTCATTTCTTTCAAGATCAAACCTCTACGACCCTTGAAGGAAAATTTTCATTTCACTCAAGATCAAGCCTCTATGGCCCTTGATGAAAATTTTCATTTCTTTCAAGATTAAGCCTCTACGGCCCTTGAAGAAAAATTTTCATTTCATTCAAAAGCAAGCCTCAACGGCCCTTGACAAAATTCATCATTTCAATTCAAGAAATACGTCTCAACGACCCTTGAAGAAATGTTCATTCAAGAAATACGCCTCTACAGCCCTTGGAGAAGCAAACTAATTCAAGATCAAGCCTCGATGACCCTTGAGTTAAAGCGTTCATATTGCAGGACTTCAAAACACGTTTCCTACATGTGACAAGCGCATGCCTACAACGCGCCTTGAAGTGGGGGCATTTGTAGACATATAAATTTCATTGCAACAAATGATGCATCGCAAAGCTCCACGTGGCATATGACTCATCACAAATGGACAAGTCATTAATGACATGTGGCACAAATCAAGCAAAGGAAGTGTAAATCATTCCCAAAATTTGGCAAAAGGGAGAAAATAAATCGATAAGGAGCCCAAAATCTCTCAAAACCGGAAAAAAAGCCAAAGCATCTTCACAAAATAATCAACAATTGAAGATTGCTCACAAATAAGCAACAAGGCTTATAAATTTCGGCCAATATAAGGAAGGTGGTTGAAATTAAGACACAAAACATGCCTAAATTCTCCCATGGATGAATCAAGACACAAATCATGGCCAAATCCATCCAAAGGCATGTCTTTGGAAGTCTATAAATACAAGGACCCAAGACATACAAAGGGGTCAAAAATTACACATTGAGAAGAACCTCTACACAAATCTTTGAAGACTAATACACTACCAAAGCTCTCTTCGAAGAATGCACAACCAAAGCCGAAGCTTGCTGTCGACCAAAGCCAAAGCACTTCTTGAAGAATCAACAAGCACTTGTGCTGATTCCTTCAAGACTTTGTTGCAAGCTCAAAACTTGTAACAACGTTCGTTTCAAGATCAAGTCATCAAGACCCTTGAGTCAACGAAATCCTGCATCAACACCACCTTTGCCGCAAGTCACACAAGCCTTGAAGTGAAGACCATTCATGCATTGTTTCAAGCTTAAAACTTGAAGCAATCGTTCAACCTTTTATCCGAGATCAAGTCATCAAGACCCTTAGATCAACAACCTATGCATCTACATCAAATTTGAAGACTAAATCAGAAGACAATTGTAAACAGAGATTGTAACCTACAAATTCAAATCAATACAAATCTACTTTGTACACATGTTTTCGTTTCATTTGATACAGAATTTTCGTGTTTACAGCTGACTACCTTCCCAAAGACCTGCACCGTCCACTCACCTACCCTTCTCAGCCGTCTTCATTGTTCATCTCCTCAACCACCTATTCCTCTCCCCACCTCTGCTCTTGACTTCCTCTTTAACTCCTTCTCCAACATCACCAATGACACCGACCTCACTTTCATCAATGACACTTGACTCTACGTCATCATTCGCCTCACAAATAATACCAACCAGTTCGTCGTCAGTTATGTCTTCTACCCAACAAAAATTCCCATAAACCCACCTCCAACTCCACCTCCGTCGCCTCTTTCACCACCTCATTCGTTTTCTCCATCCTCTTGCAAATTGCATCCATCCCGAGATTCAGCCTCTGCATCATCCTCTCCAACTCCACATCGCCGTCCAATGCCCTCACCAGCTAATACTTCAAAAATAAGGGAAGTGTTACTGGCACTTCAAAAATCTCATTCTATACTCCTCATAAGTGTATTTTTATTTCCTAATATAGAAAGTTTGGAGTGTAGAATGAGATTTTTGGAGTGCTGACACACCCCGACCCGAAATGTCTACCTGGACACCCGAATCGCGATGTGTTGGCCAACACCTAGAAGGTGACGAAGCCATAAAGTGTAGTGATGTGGAAAATGTGAATAAATTAAAACCTAAAAGTAACTAATTTAGAGTGCGCACGTGAGTGGGTATTTTCTTTTAAATATTATGTACTTATTTATTTTCCATTTATACATTTAAAAAAAAACGAAAAGGACTTCCTACGTATGCCTTAATTAGACTAATATTTATAAGAATTAGCGAAATAACATAATTTACGAAATTATCCTAAATCCTACAAGATGCATAGGTATGCATAATATTAAGGGATGCCTTATTTATATTTACAGTTGTGAATAGTATTATGTCAGCGTAAGTTATGGGTTTACCGCTTTTTGATTTTATTTACGTTATCTTCTCATCGTTGCTACATCGGTGTTAGTAATCGCCCAGGCCAAGGCCATGCTTTCATGTGTATGTGCACATCGCACTATACCCTCGCTTTGAATCCATTGTAGGTGCCAATCCTGTCCTAGATTGTTATAGTCAATTAGGACTCGTATGTGTTGGGCATAAAGCCAGTCTTCACATGATTGTAGTACTAGAGCATATATTATTGTTACACCCAGTCATGTTCATGTCAGAATATCTCTGCATGGACTCGTGCGTCAGCATGTGTTGATGAGCATTCGATACGATATGTTTGCTTATGCAAGATTATGTGGTTATGGAAGTCATGTACTTACTTACGAAATATTATGCCGTATTAAATTCTTGAGATTTTGCAGGCTACGATAAGTATTTTCTTACTATACGTAGTATGTATATTTTGAAAACTGTACTTGTTTTACGACGATGAGTTATTACGCTTTCAAAAAGGTTTTTATAAAGCTTTGTTTTTAGGCCCACTCACCATTGCTTTTCGCCCCTCTAGGATTTTAGTGTCAGAGGTTTTGTGACGACGAGGATGGTTGGCAAAAGTTGTTATGTAGGAGACTTCTTCTTTCGGTATAAATGGCATTACTCTTCTTTTACTGCAATTTATCTATGCTCTGACATCACTTGTGTGATATGGGTTCAATCCCCGCTCACATGCGCACTCTAAATTAGTCACTTTTAGGTTTTAATTTATTCACATTTTCCATATCACTATATTTATGGCTTCATCACCTTACAGGTGTCAATCAGCACATCGCGATTCGAGTGTCCGGGTGGACATTTCGGGCACGTACTACCATCACGTGAAGACTGGCACTAATGCGCAGTCACATACAAGTCGGAGTTGCCTATTGCAACCTGTACGACAAAACTGGCACCTATTTGGATCCAGGGTGAGCGTATATATTACACTGAGTCTTGTTCATATCAAAATTTCCACTGAATGAACTTGTGTACAAGCATATTATTGTTGGAGAATTTGATGAGCAATAGATTATAGTGTTGAGCAATAGTTTAATTATTGTTGAGAATATATATTATATTGTTGAGAATATATTTTATATTGTTGAGCATTAGATTATATTGTTGGGCATGTGATATTAGTATTGTGATATGGCACTATGTGATTAATGATTTGATATTACTATTGTATTTTCTATATTGACTAAAATGGCATTGATTGATTGGCATATTACATATTCTATTCACCAAGCGACGGTAATTGTTACTCACCCCTCACCCTTTTATTTTACAAATAAGTTATTTGACAAGACAGGTACTAGACGAGCTAAGTTTGTGTTTGACAAGGGATTTAAGAGTTTTCTTATTTTTGTACTCTTTGTAAGGATTTTGTAATAGTTACTTGTATAAGAGAAATTATTGTTTTACGTTTTTAGTTTTAGTTTTACTTTTACACGTGCGCCAGGCGTGGGGTCCCATTGACCCTGGGTCAAGGGCGTGACAAGTGCTAATAACAATTCCCTTTGATAAATATGGAGAAGATTTTAAGGATTCTATTCTAACATCGTCTCAAGTCTTTCCAATGTCTCTAATCTCTAATAAGAATGTTGTTGTAATAATAAAAAATAAAAAAGTTCGCATTGCTAAGATCTTGTAAGCAACCTTTCAACAAACCAAAATAAGAGGACCCAAGGATGATGATTGCTAGCAACTTGCAACAACAAATGAATTATGAGTGCAAAGTCTGATTCCACCAGTAATTTATTAATCCATAATCTCCATGCCAATTGTAAATCCAAATAAAGTTCTCATAGCTCAGCAGTGAGAATCTCGCATGCGCCCAAATTTGGTGCAAAATCCCAAAATTCATTTACCATCAAAATCTGTTAAAACACCACTTACAAGAAATTATTATTTCCGCTCTTGCAACCATCAACATTAAGTTTAAAAAAAATACAAAGAAGCTTACAAATGGGGCAAATATTCGATTATATGGGGCTTATCAATCTTGTGAGTATTAAACTTCAGCCATTCATAAAAATTTTGTAGCCGATAGTTTAACGACCTACAGTCTTAATTTAGATTTAGACAACTTTTTACTTTGATAATTCTCTTTTAGGTTCAGTTAGTTTTGTTCGTGAGGATCAACGTGAGATGTCCTAGTCTAAATTTATTATTGAATAATTTTGTTTGGGCTATTAGCATTTAGCCCGGTTTTTCAACCAAAACAAAAACTAACAAAAAAAACAAAAAACAAAAAAAAGTTGATTGTGAGACGGGAGAACGAGTCAAGTCAAGCACACAAAGACCCACACTCTCACGGCCTTAGGGCCTTCACGCAGCAGGTAGGGTGTGCCAATGAAGGGATGAGTCAAGCACTAAGACATGTTATATCTAAAATAGTAGTGTTATTCACACACCTCTTTTACATCCCACACATATTTGTTATTTTTATCCATTGATCTTCTTCAATTCATTCGATTCGACAATCGAAAATTGAGATGTGTTTATAAAAAGCACCGTCCTATCTCAAATAGTTTGGTATTGAGATATGTGTATAACTACCCGTTGCGGGTAGGATGCGCCGACGAGGAGACGAGTCAAGCGATAAAATAAACAATGATACAATTGTCTCCACTCTCTAGTCGATCAAAAGAAAAAAGCTTTATATTTTGATATGGTGGTCTTTCTGTAAGGTCCATTGGTGTCTCCGTCAAGAAAAATGAGCAAGTCCTCCTCCAAGCCTAAGCATAAAAGCAAGACCAAGAGCAAAAGCACAACCAGCAGCAAGGGCCCTCCACTTTTCTCCGACTTTGGTCACAAAGCTAAAGGTTTTCTCTCTGATTCTTCTCCAGATTTGTGTGTTTTTCGTTTCTTGCATCGCAAAAAGCCTGTTCGAGGATTCTCCGACGACTTACCTCTTTTGGGTTCCGGCAGACTTGCTTACAGCGGGATATTCCAAGGGCCAGAGGTTCACCTTCGCATCCCACATTGATGGCGGAGTGGTATGTTCTTATATTGGCACCCTCTCTAAATCGTTAGACAGAAAGTTGAGAGTATTTTCGGGTTTGTTTTCAGAACCTTACATGTTCAACCTCCGCGAAGATTGGAGGACGATCAACTGCAGCTGTTGCAGGATCGTACACATACAAGAATGCCACCTTCAACTGCCGAATTGATACGGATTCAAAAGTGGGTTTGGTTCTTTTATGTAGCTTTACTGTTCCCAATTAAATTTGAGCTCTTCTGTTTTCGGTTCGGATCAAGCGTTTCTTTATATCCCCTTGTTATGACAGGTTGCTGGAACATTAAGTACGAAGTTTTTGTCAAGCACAAAGACTTCAGCTTCATTCAGCTTGCCGGAGTACAAGTCTAGCAAGGTACTGGTCCCTTTGTCTGAGCAATCTTTTTGTTTGGAAATACTCCTTGAATTGGTGTACTTGTTACGAAATCTGCCATAGAAAAAATAACAACAAAATAAAAGAAATTTCTGTTGCCGAAATTGCTCACCCTTTTGATGCTGCATGATGATCACATCTAATTCAAACTATAAATCAACTCACTCGTCTTGGTTTCACAGCTCGGGTTTCAAACACGCCAAGAATATGGTGCCGCAGCTGTGTCTGTTTCTCTGTGCCAGTCTCCCACAATCAACCTTTCAGCAACCGTCGGTAGTGCAAGCATTGTCATCGGTATGGAGGCAGAATACAAGACTGCTTCCAGCACTTTCTCCAAATGTAATGCAGGCATTAGCATGAAGAGTCTCAATTCTGATGCTTCAATAATTCTGTAAGTCTTTTCATTTCAATCTACAAGACCTAGAACTCTGAGGGCCGATAAAGCGTATGGTTAGAACTAAATCTTTCAACAAACGTAACAACAAAATTTTGTGGAGGCCAAAATGCAGATTTGAGTTTCTAATATGCTATCTTTGTGATATGTTTAGGGGAAACAAGGGTGGCTTGATAACAGCATCGTACGTTCATTATCGTGGTCAAGAAAAGAAGAATGCAGCAGTGGTAGAGTTCACTCAGAACCTCTCAACAAAGAACACCACCTTGACAGTTGGAGGATCGTGCATGGTTGATCATCAGACAGTGGTGAAAGCTAGACTCGACGGTCGCGGAGATTTTAAGACTGTCCTGCAGTACAGTATTAGACCAAAGTCGTGCTTGTCTATCTCAGGCGAGTTCAACACCAAGGCACTTGACAAGATTCCTAAAATTGGACTGGCACTTTCTCTTGCTCCTTAAACGATTTCGCAATATTTATATGCAACTGATGCAATTCTTAGATAGATGTTTCTACTGATGTAAGTTTTCCTAGATCCGTATGATTCTATCAGTTTAGAAAGCCGCCGGTTCAACAGGTCAAGTGCTAGTGTTTGAAAGCAATCTGCATCTGAAATTCGAAATCATTTCAGCGACAACTGAAGGATTTTACTTATATGATCTAGTTGCACACTAGCTGGGAATTCCCAAAAACTAAATCTTGACACACTTACAAATCAACTCCAAACTAGTATTGCATCTCCCACTGAGTTTATCTAATGGCTTGGAACTTCTTGTTCCCGTCTACTCAGTAGTTTATGGAGCAGCATCCACTTTTTGTTTTTCGCCCTATCCAGTTTAACCGGCGCCATAGAAGTTCTCCGTCGCTTGAGAGCAGACTCGAATGCAGAGAGATGTTCCGCAAGAACATGAAAATCTTCCGCTTTAGATCCGCGCACCAGCTCAATAAAATCGATGTGTACGGAGAACATTTGTATTTCAGTATTACAGCCATCATATTCAGCAGTCTGCAAATGTATCAGTAACAAGAGATTCACTTTCGAGATTTGAACCTGGTGCACCATTTGATCAGTAGCGCTTCAACACTGGCATCCATTCGTGTCCCGATTCCTCCCCAGACCAGCATATGGGCCAAGTCTCCAAATGTCGAACCAGTTACTTCATGTACAGCCTTGAATCCGATTCTTGAATAGAACCGCACAAGCTGAACAAAAAAATTACTTCGATGTAAAACAGAAACGGCTCTTTTTTTTTTATTAAATTTGTAACCAGCTCTATTAGCGCATGTTTCGGAAACTAAAAAGACACGTTATAAGAAAGTCAAAGAAAGAACCTTGTGGTGGTAAATATCGGAGTCATTGATAGCCAGCAGCTCAGCCGTTCCGCAACCGCAATCGTATCCATACCGAACGGCAACAGCTCCAAGAAACAAACCGATCCCAAATATCGACTTCTCCATCCCCAGAGTCTCTCTCTTGAGTCTGATGGAGTCCAAGTGAAGGATCCTCCCTTTCAGCCAGACCCTTATGAGCCCCTCGGCCTTTCCGAGCTCTTTCTTCGTCCCCAAGCTTCGGGCTGTGATTCTGAAAAAGGGTCCCACAGTTTGCAGCTGCAGGTCCAGGTTCTGGGATTTTGACGAGTCCAGTATCTCAGCCATGGTTGGCATTGTGGGTCCGGTGCTGGCCTCTCTACTTTTCATGGTAAGGGTAGAGGGGGTGAGTAATGAAGAAACAATTCGGGTTCTGGTTCTGGTTCCGGTACGGATTAAAAAGCTTATGGTGCGGCGAAAATGAACAGTTGGATTTGGCATGGAGAGGTTGGAACTTGAAATCATTGATATGGATGATAGTTCCATATTTTTCTGATTTAATTTTTGGGATTAGGGTTTTGGGGTTTTCTTTTACAGAAATGTTTGTGAAGTGATTCAGAAGTATGAAGAATTGGATTCTTTCAGTTTCATATCCCAAAACTTGGAGACACTGGCTACTGGGCCTGTGCTGATGGAGTCTGGTTTTACAGATCCTTTCTCTCATCCTTGGTGCTTAGATAAGCTACACGTGGCTACACCACCACCATCATGTGTCCTATCTTGAGCAAGTGCTTATAATTTTTTTTTTAATTTTTTTTTAATTTTTTAATTTTTTGTAGTTATATTCATTTGAAGGGGAAGGGGAGGGAAAATTCATATACTGTAGAAACTCAACATTCTATTTACTGGAATATTAGACCATATGCGGTAAAAATCTTTATAATCTTATTTCGAGGAGAGAGTTTAATGAAGGTTCTTTCATGTGGCTCTAGGGGGATGCAAAACACCTTAAAATTGGCGTTTACATTTCTTGTTTGCTAAAAAACTCTTTAATAGAAGATTATAAAAAATATTCATCTTCGTCGAAAAATGTAACTACACATATTTAGGAGGTGAGTCGCGTGATTTATGGGTAGGGATGGGTAAAATACCCACGGTTATGGTAATCGCGATTACCCGCCCATTTAAACTTCAAGGGTACGGTTATAGGTAACCGTTTAGATAAATAAACGGTTATACCCATAACCGTTTACTTGTGAAATTTAAATGGATGGTTATGAGTATTAACCGAGGTTATAAACGGAAAACCGTTTACCCATTTATTTTATATATGTAAAATTAACACAAACCATATACTCAATCGAACAAAACTTAGATCAATGCTATTGACTAAAGTGCATGGTTTATATAGCGGTGTTTTAATTAATTAAAAAGTAACAAACGATAATCCGTGGAGTATTTCTATCCTTAAATTGAATAAATCAAAAGAAATTTAAGTGGGAAAACTAGACAGGAGCGCACTGAAATCATTTCCCTTGCAGTATTAGTTAAGATGTTAGTCAAATTACCAGTGGAATTGCAGGGTAGAGCCTCTGTGTCTCAGTCAAAACTGCTAAGAGATACTGCATTTTATTAAGGGCATCTTCATTAAGACTGTCTGCAAGCTCAACAATGCTTGAACCATCTTTCAGATTTGCTGCTTCTCGAACTTCCGTTGCAACCTTTTCTTGCATATGAGGGTGCTTGCAGAGCATATAAATAACCCACGTAAGAGTGCCTGCCATTGTGTGTTTGCCGGCAATTATTTCAATTATTGGAATGGTATAAGAATTTAAAAAATTAAAATACGGAAATGTATGATAAATGTACCTATAACGGTGTTTAATTGTCAAAGAAAAAGAAAATTATGACAATTTTTTTTTAATTGTCAAGTTATTAAAAAACATGTAGACGGATGAAAATGGGTAATGGTTAAAAAAAGAGATAGACGGGTTAAAAAGGGTAAATGGGTAAACGGGTATTAAACGGTTACAGTTAAATAGGTATGCGGTTATGGGTGTGATTAACCGTTTATAAATGGTTATGGGTATGGGTATAACAGTTTAGGCAACTATCCAACGGGTAAACGGTTATGCGGGTATGAGTATAAACGGTTATGGGTAAATAATTACGGTTACCCGCCCGCCATAACCGTTGCTCATCCCTATTTATGGAGGGAAACTTAAATGAAATCCTAAACTCACATCATTATCGGAGTAAGAATCCTCATTCACATCTCTTGAAAATGCAAATATATATTTACACTAAAAGTTGGGGGAAGAATTGATACAAACTTCTATTCATGAGATTTGAACGGAATTTTTTTTTTTTTTTTAACAAATAATATTATTTACATTAAGAAGAGTAGACTAAACCTCACTTATATTAGCAATAATGTTGTTCAGATTTGCGATGGACTACACTAAGGAAGTGTGAGAGTTGGCTAAGCTCACAATGAGAATGGAAGTAACGTGCAAAGTTCTGTAGGAAGCTTGTGGATTTACAAATAAGGAACACAAGGAACTTTTCTTGACGGATCCATTTAGCACCCAAATCTTTACAAATTGCACATTCTGTGATTGTATTCACATAAATAGTCTGGTGGGTACCGGGTTCGAAACTTTCTCATCTCCTAAATTATCGTAATAGTTTCGAACCCTTTCCCCTCTTCTTAATTAATCCACATAATAGTCTGATATTTACCAAATAAATGAAATACAGGGACATGTACAGATATACAGACAATAACAAATAAAGTATAATCCTAGAAGTTCTGGTTGCTCCTAACGAAAAACGAATCGATAGGTATATGTTTGCCTTCTTTCTGGGACAGCTTCGGCCTTTTGTTTTTCCTTTGGCTTGTACGATGATCCTTCTCGACATTTCTGACAAGGTTTCCAGCCAAAAATATCAGGTAAAACTAACTTATCAAGATAAGAAAAAACGGATTACGGAGAGAGGCAAGTTGGAAACTCAATGTATAAGGTCGTTGTCGATAAAATAAAAAAAAATTACTTTGATGGCAAGCATAGACAAGATCTATGGACGAAATAAACTTTTTACTAGATTAAACATGCAAACCATGTTCTCTTGTAACCAGGCGAGTGCTGTTTATCAGTAACAATGTCAACTGCTTAACATCATACTTCAACTAAAAATTGTAAAAAATTAGAGAAGATTCGTAGCTGATAGGCATGAGCAATAGCAGCAAATGAAAGTGTAACATACCTCTGCTTCAGCACACATGTTGAGTCAGCGCCAGATTCTTCTTTCTGAAGCTTCTCAGCAAGATGAAAATCAAAGTGCTCTTGCCTTTCCTCAACGAAGCTAGCTGGCATTTCTATCCCACATATCGAACACTTGTAGTCATTCAACCACAAAAGTAACTCTTTCTGACTGACTGAACAACTTGCAACGTCCTCACGGTTGTTAGTTACATTATTAACTCTGTCTAGGGTACTGCCCTCAAACTGCCCAGAAAAAGAATGACCTGCTGCCAACAATGGTGACACTCCACCCTGAACGTTGTCCTCATTCTGTACGTCCACACACACCGTTTCTGCATTTACACTGCTCGTAGATTCATAAACTTCTTCCTTTTCATCAAAATTTTCCAAAGTAAACTTACTGTTGTCCAAATTTACTAAGTGGTTTCCATCAAGAGAATCTCGAGAAGTTTGATGGCCATATTCAAATAAAGAGGGTTCTTCACCATGCATCATGCAGCGACCATCAGTATCCATTTCCAAGGAGCTCTGATTCCCCACATTTTTCCTTAAAACATTTCCTGATAAAATATAATCGGTGAGAGTTCTTTGTGTGGGATCAGATGGAGCACCAACCTTTTCTTCATCAAAGTGAGACACCCGCAAGCCTGACAACAGATGAAAATAGATTTAACCCTAAGCCACCTGAGCTGCAAGATTGAGCTTTAATATAATTCCCCTTCTGATATATATATTTATATGCATATACATATACATCTGGCAATGCTGTCGTACATGAAATCCAGTATCATGTCTATTAATAGAATATCACTATATTCATAATATATTGGTAACATGTTTTACAAATTGTATTAAGACTATTGATCAGGTAAATTCATGTTTAAATGTAATGATGGACAATCCGACATCAAGTTGTCTGATTACTGATCATCTTTATGTCTGTCATTATAGTATGGACCTTTGAGATGCACCGTGGATGAGGAAAGATGCATCATTACTATTTGTACTTGCATGCTTGATATAATGTACATCTCAAACTATCAATCATATTTACATCTCAATTTGACATCAAGTATACTATTTAATATTTATATTTGTGTGCTTGTATATAATGTGCTCCTACCTATCAGCCTCAAAGAAATCGGAAGTTCAGTCTTAAGCAATTTTGAAGCATGCTTCAAAATATCCTCAGTCGAGCATATATATTTTTGCGAAGTCACAGCTCTGGTGCGAACCTGTAGATTGTAGAACAAACTTAAAACTTTACAGCAAGAGAAATACTGATCACAGCTAAAAACGAAAAAAGAATCGATGGGAGAATTAAGAGTCATATACAAGGGGAGTCATGCATCACAAATAGCCCTACTGATGGTAATGCATGAACGATCTTACTTTGACAAGGCAAAAGAATTGGTGATAAAGCATCAGAAGAAATACCTCAAACGATGCTGTCTTTAGTTTTAGAGTCAATGTTCGCCCACAAAGACCCTCCTTTTGCAAATCAGTAGATAGCATCTCTGCAATATCCGCTGCAAGCATTAAATATACCCAAGTTAGTAAATCTAAATGGTGATGAGTCATGACTTTCAGTTAATTCTTGATTAATAGAACTACATACCCAATTTGCGATAAATATATGCTTCATCCCCTGTGGCTGAAAATGATCTCTCATTACTTATACTTTTTCTCAATCTTGCTTCAGGAGTATCTGTTCCCCCGATGGCAAGTCCCACTGAGAGGAAAAAATCTGCAATACATGATAGGAGAAGCAGATGTTGAACAGAAACAGGTGGTGTCTCCAATCATATGATATACAAGAGAATGGACAGAGTGCTAACCTGCTGCAGATTGAGAAAATAGCGCACAAATTAAACTGCTCTTTTGCAGAATCTCCTCACATGTACTAATCCCAAGAGCATCCTTCAATATATGCTCAGTTACTTTACCGATGCCCCCAATCTGTATAAGAGTTTTCAATTCCATATCTTCATTAGTATGTGAACTGTAATTAATGAGCACATAAAAGTTTGCTATTATGTGAACCACAGTTGTACCAACAAAGACAATAATGGTACAGTTTATTCTGCAACAAATGTACAAAAGGTGGATATACCTTTCGGACAGGAAGAGAGGATATAAATGTCATGACAGCCACCCGATTATTTGGTAAAACAAACTGTCCATTTGGCTTATTTATATCTGAGCAAACCTGAGGAATAAGATCAGGAGACTCAATTCAATCGTGTGCATACACAGGCCTAAGCATGTGAGATGTTCTGAAGAAATCATCTAAATCCAGTATTGGTCATAATATCTAAACTCTAAAGCCTAAAACATAAAACCTATACATATAAAGCTAAAAAAAGGCTTGAGAAAAAGAGAAGTTAGAAAAGCAAATGTCAAGATGTGATATTATATATCAAGGCAACTAAAAGTTAGATGTGCTTACTTGTTTGCCAGTTGCCAGTAGCATGCATCTATTTGCAAACCTTAGTTACCATTAGCTAACTAAAAAAGCAGAAAGTTCATCTTTTTATCAAGCTTACATGTATACAGTGAATTGTTTATTTTGACATCTTATCATCAACTAGACAACATGTGAAACATCCATATTTATTTTACAACGAAATTGAATCAAAGCACAATACCATATTGCAAACACTTGAATTCGTATTGATGTAACATATTTCATTCGATGAGTTGTTGGAAAAACCTTAGCAAGTAGACGGTTTGGTGCCACTCCAGCACTGCATGTAAGACCAGTCACTTCATAAACACCAGCTCTGAGTTCTTTGGCAATCTTTATGGAGAAAAAGTTACAGAAAATGAAGTTGAACATAAAAACTTTAAAAGCGAAAGGGTAATGTCAATTCCAAACAAAGAATAAAAAATGTGATATGCATATGTTAACGCAGCTAATAATCATGTACACTTACTTCTTCACCAGTAGTGCCCCTTTCTTTGCAAACCTCAGTTACATCAAGATATGCTTCGTCCAGACTAGCAGCGAGGAAGTTAGGATCATACTTCTGATATACTAACAAAAAAAAATAATTCATGGCCTAAAGTTAGGACCTGGCATAAAAAACCTACAATAAGAATCTACCTAAAGAAACAACAGCCAACCTTTTCTAGTTAAACTACTGTAATGATTATACTTCTCGAAATCCGTAGGCACAAAAATTAAGTCGGGACATAATTTACGAGCAATGAAACCAGGCATCGCAGCACGAACCCCAAACTTCCTTGCCTGCAGGGTGGTAGTGATCACATTATCAATATGCATTCACAAGGTAAATGCAGGACAAATAAATTTGTAATATGCAATTCCACTGCAACCGAAATTGCGACACTTGTAATGTGGAGTTACTTTCACCTCATAATTAGCAGTGGAGATCATAGACATGCCACCAACAGCCATGGGCTTCCCCTTCAACGACGTGTCGCTCAAAGTCTCGACAGCTGCATAGAAAGCATCCATATCCACATGTACCCAAATCCTCGAAAGGTCCCGCGTCGCTTCAAGCTCCAAAATTCTTTTATCAGCAATCTAGAAACCACCATTCCAATAAATCTCACAGAAATCCCAAAAAAAAAAGTTATCACACAATTGAATTGGAAACACTAAAACACACCGTTTGGAAGCGATCCAGGTCTGCTGGTTTGAGCTTCGCGCACCGAGCTCGCATGTTCTCTATCTTCTCCCTGATGAAGGCCTCTTTGCGTTCCTCGTTTTTGAAGTACTGCGATCCTTTGCTCATTTCGTACACTATCCTCTGAACTCTTTCCTTGTCGACGCCTTCCATGCCTGAAATTTTGAAAATTTAGCAGTAAAATGGAAAAATAGTCAGTCAATTGACACTCGGAAATGTAAATTCGATTCGAATTCATGGTTTGAATTTAAGAGCCTATAATTTTTTTGGAATTTTGAATTGGGATTTGGGTGAGAAACGTACCGGCTTTGGCGTTCGTGTAAACGGTGTTGTAGGACTGCCAGGGCCGGGCACCATCGGCGGAGGTTTCGCTGTTCGCCATGGCCAACAATTTTTTGGCTCCAAAAGCTTGCGTTGGAAGAAGAAGAAGGGGAGGGAAGGTAAGGGAGTAGAAAAGGGCCGATGTGCCTTGGGCCCATATATGTTTATTTAAAAATAAAAAGAACAAGGCCCAAGAAAAAGGCTGCCCAAACTGTTATTAGACTAAGGACTCTAAGCCCAGGTTTGTGTTATTGTTAAATTCATGAACCTTTTATAATCTTTTAGTACTCTTAAAATTTAGATCGCTTAGTACTACAACTTAGTGGTATTTTTCTTTACTTGTAAATGAAAATTAGATATTAATTTTATAAATGGTGAATTCGATACTAATTTATTACTCACCCTTTAGTATAAATGTATCTTTTTATAAAATAAAATAAAAGGAATTGTTATTGGCACTCCAAAAATCTCATTTTACACTCGAAACTTTCTATAATTAGAAAGAAAAATATACTTATGAGGAGTGCAGAATGAGATTTTTGAAGTGCTAATAACAATTTCCAAAATAAAATTAGATCGATGGGGTCATATGTTACATGTGAATGCAATCTTATTCTAGATTGTTGCTTATTTTTAGATCAATGGGGAGAGAAGTGGTTCAAACTTGTGACATCTCTAACATTGAAAATTACTGTTTGATTGAAATGTGGTGTGTGAAATATATTGTTGTGATCTTAAGTGACACTGAATGCCACATTTCTTGGGTAATTTATGAGTTTTGGCCGTGTGAAGATGAAATATTGTTTCAGGCATTCGATTGGGTATCAAAAGGATGTGAGTGGACAACCCTTTCTCTTATTGGAGAGATTTTTTAATGTGTCCAAAACACATGACAGTATATCATGTGTCATTATACAAATTATGGGATATGTGTGATAAAAATTAATAACTTAAAAATTTAAACTTCCCACCACTTAACTTAAAAATTTAAACTTCCCACCACTTATATAATAACACGTGATGTAGCACTCGTGTTCCAATAACAATAAAAAATTTCTCCTCTTATTGGCATTATGTATGTCTCAAATATAGAGCAAACTTATCGTTGGCTAGATTCTCTTGTGGCACTAGCATTACACGGTATAATTGCTCTATGTTCTTTTCAAGATTTGCTTATAATGAGTTGATGTCTTGTTGATATGTTGCTCATATTCTTGAATCTAGTTTAGAATTTAAGGTTTATTAACATAAAAATCTATAAGGTTTAAACGTTCTTTCTTAAAGCGTTATTATTTTACAATTTCTGTAGTTACCATGAAATATTAATGAAAACATCATAAAAAAAAAAAGATTTCATCAAAGCTTAGGAGTTGTCGTTATGAACAAAATGTTCTGTCATTTACTTGAGTTACACTTCAATAATCATGATGTTCATAATTGTGACATTGTTGGCTGTCGTTGATTTTTCATGATGGCTCAAAAGTGAATGGAATGATGAGTCAGGGGAGTATTGGAATGACACATGTAAGTAAGTTGAACGAATCACTTCCCATCAAAATGTCAATTAGGTCATGCAATATGCATGCTCAAGTTTTCCACCCTTGAAATATATGTGTATAGTGTGTCACCACTCACTACACCAAATTATCAAGTGCAACTTGCAATCTCACTCGCACACACCACAAAAATCCAACTACGTTTTATATTAATAATACAATGATGTTTGAAAATTTTATTTGCATATCATATTAAAACTATTAACATAAAATGTTAAAATCAGCGTATATCTACACTATCATCATATAATCAAAATCAAAGTAAATTAGTGGAAGCACGTGATTACTTCAACTATGTGTCTATCAAGGTAGATAGTGCTTTACTGAAGACATACAAAGGAACCTTTTTTGATCAGCCAATTGGCTCGTATCAAGTGTAACCGACTAAGCCCACATCAACAATCATAAGTCATATCATCCTTTTACTGGTGACCTACTAAAAGGCTTCTTTTCGATTAAAAGCTTCATTAGTGGATTTTTTCTAAATGCCATTTCAAGATTACATTAGTTAAAACTTCGTTTCATTGTCACAAATAATTTAGGGTATATCTTAGTTTACTATTCTTAAATTTTGTGGTTTTTAACATTTAGTACATGAAGTTTTTTTCGTCCCAGAGTCATACCTAAAATCTTAATTTTGGAACAGTCTCATACATCCGTTAGTCTGGATTTTAAGTCTCCCGTTAACTGATGACGTAGAGTCCATGTGGACGTTAGACTGGGTGCCACATGTCATTAAAAAAAATGAACCCTTCGTCATCATCCAGCCCCCCTCCACCCAAGCCTTCGCCGCCATGAGACATCCTGATCCGCTCCGTGTGGTCCGATAACCTCGAGTTCGAGACGATTACCCTTTGATTTCCATGGACACCGAATTCTCAGGCATCGTGGTCCGACTCGACTCCAACGATCCCAATTTCTACCACCGCGAGCCCACTGCGCATTACCTCATGCTCAAGGCCAACGTCGATGGCCTCAATCTGATCCAGGTCAGCCTCACCCCCTAGGACGACAGCAAAAATCTGCTGGATTTGGGGACCAAGAATCTGTACATATGGGAATTCAATTTTTGGGACTTCGACATGGCGCAGGACGCCCATGCGCACGACTCGGTCGAGTTACTTCGCCACCAAAGGATCGATTTCGAACAGAACGGGATTTCTAGTTGGACTCGGTCCGGTTCGTGGAGCTGATGATGTCGTCGGGGCTCATCTGCAACAACGCCGTGGAGGGGATGAAGGGTTCTGACTTCTGAGTGTTCTGGGTTCTGTTTCTATTGTTTTTTTTTCAAATTAAATTTTTTTAATGACATGTGGCGCCCAGTCATCGTCTACATGGGTGCCACGTGATCAGTTAACGGGATAGTTAACAGTCAGACTAACGGATGTACGAGACTGTCACAAAATTAACACTTTAGGTATGACTCTGAGTTCAATAATTTGGATGAATACTCGAACTCATACAAACCATGAAACCAACAATTTCAAGCCATCATGAACTACATTAATTAACAAAGCGGTAGTCCATTTTAATAATTTGGACAAATACTCAAAGTCATACAAACCATGAAACCAACAATTTCAAGCCATCATGAACCGCATTAATTAACAAAGCGGTAGTCCATTTCAATAATTTGGACGAATCCTCAAAGTCTTACAACACCATGAAACCAACAATTTCAAGCCATCATGAACTACATTAATTAACAAAGCGATAGTCCATTTCCAGGGCCGGTCTTGAGATTTTTGAGGCCCGGGGCAATACCAAAATAAGTGCCCTAGTATAACTCCACGTCAAAAAAAGAAAAATCAATTGTTTTAGTGTTCATATTTGTGCATGCCGATGTAACTTTTCTTTGATAAAACGATAGTAGGATGTGAGGGATTATGCTAAGCAACAAGATGGGTTGCCCATAATTTGGTATCTAACTTGTCATTTAAAAGACTCAAGTCTAAGATCTCTCACTTATGAGTGAAGAAAAAATAGATTTCACATCTAAGCCATAATATTAGTTTGTATTTAGATAAGGGTACACAAATATTTCACAAGCAAAAATCAACTAAGGTATGAAAGGTATTTTTGTATAAAACTTATAGTTATTGGATAATTTTCTAATTTATTGTCCCTTGGGGCTTCATAAGAATTGTCATATTTTTCTCTCTCTAATTTTTATATATAATGTTATAAACAATGAATGAACCAAAAAAAAAATCATTGAAAAACCAAATACCACCTATATGTTATTAAAAATATAACTCATTTTTCTTGGATAAGAAAGAAAAGTAACCCTAACATTGTATTGAAACAGAACATCATTGCTAAAGAAAAAGGAAAATTAACGAAAAGAGCTTGAAAACTTTGAGTTTTAACGAAATGGTAAAGTAAATAGTACAAATATTGACTTTTTAGTATAAAAATGTGGTTTTTCATTAAAATGAATAGTACTGAGAGCTTTTAGTTAAAGTTCTCAAAAGAAAAAGGTCCTCATTTTGAACTTGGGTGACTACTATTATTATTATTATTTGCCAAAGGGTGGTAATTAATTGAAAATGAATTTGTAAAAACCACTTTCGTCAAAGGCACATATAGAAATATAGCTACTTATTTAAACCAAAGATGAAATAAATGCAAAAAAAAAAAAAAAAAAGCATATTTGAGTTTCGAACCCGTGTTCCTTTCCATTACAGGAAAGCAGCGAAACACCACTGCAAATGACATCTGACAAATATCCAGTTTTATATTTTTATACGCTTGCTGAACATAACATTATAATGATAGAAATTAAATTTTTTGGTGCCCTCGATTTTTTGAGGCCCTGTGCGGTCGCCCTTGCTGCCCTAGACTAGGGCCGAGCCTGTCCATTTCAATAATTTGGATGAATACTCAAAGTCATTCAAATATTAAAAAAAAAAATTATTGACATCAATCATGAATTATGAACTGCATGATAGAAATATTCAAATATAAGCAGTGGTCAATTTCCACTTCAATCATGAACTGCATTATAAAAATATGTCCAAAAGGTTATTGAGAAAAATGTTTCTTTTGATATATTATTGACATTCTACAAAGTCATTGTGAGAGTCAAATTAACTTTCTATATTTACATTCATGTTTTTTTTTTTTTTGGTAAAAAGGTAATAACATTACCAACAACACACATTTACAAGAAAGATGCCCACATACAATATAAACACAACAAAAAAAATTATGGACCTCCAAAGTACAACGAAACCAAGCCCAACAGAAAAACAGAAAAAACCCTAACAACATGCATCATTTGCCACTGCTGCCATCAGAAGGACCACCAAACTCAAACTAGTGGCCTGAAATCAAGCCAAACCAAGCCCCCAAAGTAGATAAGAAGAACACTTCAACAACATCCAAAGAGTACAACGAAGATAGGCACCACGAATCGAATGAAACTCACAGGAAACAACCCACGAGCAACAGGGGCAACAAGGCCAAATAGAGGTAAGAAGGTGGTGAGAACACTCAAGCATCGATGAAATCCGAAGCTCTACACATCTTCCTCCTAAACAGGAATCACGAAGATTCGCATTCACGATGTTGATTAGTGGAACTCGATCTAGAGTGTGAGATCAATGGAGGAGTGAGCCAATTGGAAAGGGTAGGGTGTGGAGTGTTGGAAATTAAGGAGGTGGAGGAAAAAGTAAATAAAAAAAAAGGGGAGTTGGTGAAGTGAAACCAGAGGCACTAGAGAGACAAGGATATGGTCGAACCAACAAAAAGGTAGAGGAAAAAAAACAAGTAGGAACAAAAGGAAAGAAAAGGAAACAAGAGGAGCAAGGGGCTACCACCAAAAAAAAAAAAACATGAATGTAAATATAGAAATTACTAATTATGTAAAACTGTAACTTAAGGTGGAAACTGTAACTTGCATCCCAAGAAAAAAAAAATCTGAAAAAAAATAATAATAATACAATAAATGGCAATAACTCTAGAGAAATAATTAAACAAATAAAGAAACTCCAATTGAAGAATTAATGAAAAGATTAACAGAATCATCATCGCAATTAATCGCGGCGGTAACAAGAAGTTTATTTTTCCGTCTTGAACGAAGCCGCTTTCACGGCATCGTGAGAATCTAACAGCAGTAGTATAACGTGTTTATTTAAAAAACAAAATCAATTAAAAACCTAACGGTCACATTTTTGTTAAAACCGATCCACCCCCGTTCCCCACCAACATTGCTCAATTCTCCCACCGCCACAAACTCAACTTTCCATTTCCCATGGCCTCCCTTCAAATATCCCCACCAAAATAGCACTTTAATTCCACATTCACATTCAGTGTATATATTTTTCTGGGTTTTCAGAAAACCCAATTTTTCTTTTCGTTTAATTCAATTTTTTTATTTTTTTGGGGGGATTTGATGATTTTGCTAGATATGCAAGCCAAATCACTGCAATGGGCGCCGTCGCCGGGACTCCGGGTCGGGGTCGAAACGTCTTCTTTGTCGCAGCTGGCGGTCGTGAACTTGCCGGGTGGTGCTTCTGTGAATAGCTTGAAAGCCAGGGGTTTGTTTGTAGTAAAGGCCATGGAGGTGGAGGGTTCCAGAACGGCTAGTCTGAATGGCCACGCTGAGAGTTCAGGCACTGAGTTGTTAATTTTTTGGGATGGGAATCTTTAAGCTTTTTCTGAATTGGTTTTTGTTTTCCATGTAGAATTTACCCACTTATGATTTTTCATCTTTAATTTTTGGGATCTTTAAGTTTTTTCTGAACTTACCCACTCTGATTTTTCATGTTGAATTTGGAATCTTTATGCTTTTTCTGGGTTGATTTTTGTTTTAATTTTTTGTTAAATAGATAAAAATGGGAGCTTGTTGTCTTCGGTTGGCAATTCAACCAATATTAAGTGGCATGAGTGCTCATTGAACAAAACTGACAGGCAAGAGTTGCTTAAACAAAAGGGGTGTGTCATTTGGATCACCGGTCTCAGCGGTTCAGGTTAGTTCTTTGACATATTATATATATATGTATGTATAATGTTCTTTATGTTAGAAATATGACATATTATATCTGATTAGACTGTGAATCAGAACCGCATTCATGTATGATTTTGTATAATTGCGATTCAGATTGATAGACTAACAACATCCACAACCCGTTAGACTGTGCCGAGAGAAAGTTGCTCATCACTTGCGTATAATTGATTTTGTTTGGTCAGGGAAGAGCACAGTGGCGTGTGCTTTGGGTGGGAGTTTGTATCGCAGGGGAAAGCTGTCGTACATTCTTGATGGGGACAATGTCAGGCATGGCCTGAATCACGACCTTAGTTTTAAAGCAGACGATCGTGCAGAGAACATTCGGAGGATTGGTATGTTGTCTGTGCCTCTTAGATTAACTACCGCTTTCGTTTTCATTATGTATTCATGTAGCATTGCCTTGCTCTTGTATTCAGGGGAGGTGGCAAAACTGTTTGCTGATGCCGGAGTTATTTGTATTGCTAGCGTGGTTTCTCCTTATAGAAGGGATCGTGATGCCTGCCGTGCAATGCTACCTGCTGGAGACTTCATTGAGGTTTGTAATTCACTGCTATTTAATCTCTATCACTGTCTTTCAAGTTCAACTAAGCTTTGGGCATATGCTTGGAATATTTGCTGAAGAAATTATCAGTAAAGCGAACTTGTTTTGTGAAAGGTGTTTATGGACGTTCCACTCCAAGTTTGTGAGGCTAGAGACCCGAAAGGCCTATATAAGCTTGCACGTGCAGGGAAGATCAAAGGTATATGCAAACTAATATCTCGGTTTTTGGTTACTAAATTGAGTGTCTTTAAAATTTAACAGCCTGCTTAAGGTACTAAAATCTTTACGTAGATAATATTTTTTTTACGATGAGATACAAGAAACGTTGTGAATCTTATTATGGTTAATTAAACTTCTGTTTAAACAATCATTTGGAAGATTCTTAATTTTTTCTGGTACTACCGTACGCAAACCTCTGGATGTGGGTGTGTATCTGTGAATCTTCTTCCCTTGTGCATTGACATGTATATTTTTTGAAGTTAGTAAATTTCGCCATCTCATATATGGATCCTTAAGTGTGACACTGACTACGAATTGAATCCTGGACAATTGGTATGTTAAATTTGCTTGAAATATGTGTACCAATCCCACTCTCCATAGTCAGAAGCACCGAATCTTTTCATTTTGTATTTTACAAGGAGTTATGGTTAAATGGCCATATTATTTATCACTTTGTCAGTTTCCTAGTCCGAAATGTTGGTCATTGCTTATACTTATCAATCTGGCATTGCAGGTTTTACTGGGATTGATGATCCATATGAGCAACCGTTAGATTGTGAGGTATGTACACTATCTAGAGAAAAGCAGAATACACCTTTTAAGCTAAAATTGAACAGGTGTGGCTACATACAGACTACAGATATCATATATATACATAAATGTTTCTCTTGCTAAAGAGAAATACACATTACGTAGTGAGAGCTGCGGAATAGCAACTTAAAAATAAAAAATTTAAACTTAACGCAATCCAGAAGAAAATATTTTCTATAGGAAAAGGCCGATGTTAAAAAAGTCTATGTAATTAAACAAGAGCTTAATCTAGGCTTTTTGGAAGTTAAATTTGAGATACATTAGTCGCTTTCCACATATGGCGCAGAATAAAATGAATGATGATCTGATGTGTAGTTGGTGGACATGTATGATGTAACTACAGCTGCACATAAACTTAGTTCACCTCTTGTTAAGTTTTCCTTTTCGGTCTATAGTGTGCTCGATGTTATTGTTTTATTCAGAATATGAAAGGAGAATTTCTCATTTGCTGTTTTTCATCCTTTATCTGGCTTCAGATAGTATTATCACATAAAGGAGGAACCTGTCCTTCCCCATGTGAGATGGCCGAAGAAGTAGTTTCTTACTTGGAAAATCAGGGGTTCCTCCAGGCATAAGAAGTCCGTGGAACCCTTCCTTGAACTGTCAAAACTTTGAGCTGTACCGTAAATGCAGTGCAGATAGCTTCTAATGCTCCGTGTGGATGCTATGTGTCTGGCCTTACCAGATCAGCGAAAACAGATGCAGAAATCACCTGCTCTGATAAACGCATTAGTTAATTGCTTGATTAACTTATGCAACATCCTTTCTATGTTTGGTGTTATTGAGTTGCGCTCTCCTCATTGTAAATGATAGTGTGTAGAGTTTCTCGGTTAGATTCTTTCATCCCGTGTTCGATGTGTTTGTATCAGCTCTAGAAATTTAAGAATCATAAACCCTAGTACTTGTAAATAATCTCGTGCCCTTTCTACGTGCATCGGTGCACGCATTTGAATATAATTGTATTGATAAACTGCTGCTAAACTATGTGTACTAGATCTTATATAATATCTGACCAAATACTTGGGGGAAAAGAAGGCCAAAAGAGCTTTCTATAGACAATGTAAGATGAAGAATTTACTCTCTAGTTTAAAGACCAAAAAGAAAAGAGAGAGAAACAAAAAAGTGATTTTCGTTACAGGCCTTTGCCCTTGGCATGCTATTCCTAGTGATTTAGATCGTTTTAGTAAAAAGAAACAAAAACGTGTGTGGAACAAAAAATAATCCTAAAAATTATGAAGCTGACATAGTGGATTATTTTTCAAAAAGAACAAGACTGCCTTTATTTTTCAAGAAGAACACGACTGCTCAAGGCACTTCCAGTCCATAGGAAAAGTCAAAGGTATTTATGATAGAATAATTCCTATCATAAATACATTCATAATTAGAGAATACATCTTTCATGTAAGTAATCATAATTATTTATTTAGGATATTTATTTAATTCTTTCACAAATATCTTTGAATATTCTCACTTAAATACAACCCTAAAGGGCCGGCCACCCATAAACTTTATAGGGCCAGCCCCTCTATTCTTCTCTCCTATAAATACCCACTTTATCTCCAAAATTTAGGAAGCCTTTCGCCATATAGAAAAGACAAACACTCATTCTCTCAAAGTTTCTGACTTAAGCATTGAATGTCCTTTGACCAATCCCCCAACTCATCGTGGGCGCGTGAGGCTTTTGATCTTTGACCAAAAGTGTTGATTGTTTTGTAGGCACAATTTCATCAATCAAAGGAGAGTGAAAATTTGCATCAACAATCGGTATTTTAGAATACCTCATTTTTCTTGTTTGTAACATTTCTGGTTATTTATCGTCAATGCGATTCCAGTCAAACTTAAAACCTATTTGACTTTAGATGTAACAAAAAGCTAACAAGTTAGTGGACGACCAACCGGCGGTAAAGCCAGAGAAGGAAAATGATCATCTTCAGATCCTTTCCATCAAATCCTTCCCATCGACCAATCTGGGCCCTTGAAATGTGATACAACGACTAAAGTTATTATAACTTTTAAAGTAGGTTTCATCCGCATCATCAACCACCAGATTAGCTACGTTATGAAATAAATAGGATTTTTTTTTTTGGAATCAACAATTACATGATCTGGGGCTTTTGAGGGATGGCTAAAGTTATTATAACTTTTAAAGTGGGTCCTTATTTTTAGCCGTTGGATCACATTTCAAGGGCCCCGATTGGTCGATGGGGAGGATTTGGTGGAAGGGATCCGGAGAGGATCCCACTTGGATAAAGCCTCTTAAGTTATAGGAAGTGTTATTAGCACTCCAAAAATCTCATTCTACACTCCTCACAAGTGTATTTTTCTTTCCTAATATAGAAAGTTTGGAGTGTAAAATGAGATTTTTGGAGTGCCAATAACACCTCCCTAAGTTATTACGTTTAATCTTTTAAGGTACATGATCTGGACCGTGCTCTAATTGAGAATAACAAAAGAGGGAAATTGCTCATAAAAGAACTTGGGGGAAAATGGAAAACCCATTAAGAACCAACGCACCTCATCACCTAACCTCCCCCAACTATAAGGCCATTGCCCACTCCAAGTCGCAAGATTAGTTTTATTGGTTGAAATTCATTTAAACTGCGTGAAGGGGAATTCGAACTTTGAGTGTGAAGAGAAGAACATACTACTCTAATCAATTTGGCTAAACTCAGACTTACAAAACTAAAAGGTACTTTCGAATAACTCATTTGATTTAAACCATTTCTTTATGTTAGAGGAGAAAAGATCACTATCTTTTGATTCAAACAGATATACACTATTTGTGTTACATTAAGATAAATTTTTTGATATTTTACCGTTTAATTTGATGGTAACGTGTGTTGATTAGTTAAAGAAAGCTATAAACAAATTATAATTAACGGAATCCACCTTATGCATTTCCTATAAAAAAACAGAGGTATTTTAGAATACCTCATTTTGATTTCAGTACTCTCTCTTCTTCTCTCTCTCTTCTGCCAGTCTCGAACCCAGGACCAGCTGGTTTGTGAGTGTAGCACAATATCCAGCTGCTACGCGTGAGACCAGCGTTTGTCCTTCTTAAGTAATTCTATTTATACGGCTGAGAGATGATATCTCTCTTTTAACCTTTCTTCCTTTTTTATGGGAGAGCTGAATGTTCAATATAAAATGTTGCCTTTGGAGTTTTAAAATTAAATGTATCACTCATTACATTAATTAATTGTCTTGTTTTGTTACAAGATGATATTCTAGGTAGGACTGGGCACAATCCGGTTCCACCATCAAATTAGAACCGAAATCGAAAAATATCAACAGTTCATTTTGGTGCAGTTCCACTTAAATTTATTAGATTATAACGGTTTACGGTTCTAACCAAAATTATATATACCTTTTCGAATCCTCTATTTTCTAAAGAAAAAAAAGAAAAACTCAGAACTTATGGTAATGAGACTTGTTCTAAATCGACTATTGAGCGAGATTGATTTAGTTGTTCATGATGGTTGAATAGTCTACATCAAGGATGTATACCAAAACCTTTGACAAAATCAAAACACAAATACAGCACCATTTCGTATAGGAGAACAAAAACATACGTTTGTATTTACTTCACTGGTTTGAGTATACAAAAATACACATGATGGATTCATATTCTTAAACTAGTCCAGTACTACCTAATTAATGCAACATGTAAAGCAACTCATCTTTTCTAATCTGAAACAATAGAAAGCAAAGAACGTTGATCGAACCTTTCACAAGAGTTGGTCAGTCTGAACTAGCTCCCAATATCAACACCAAAAGCACTTTTACCAAGACTACAACCATATCAACAAGCTCGAATTTACCAAGACTAGAACCATCGGGCTGGGAAGACGGCTTGTTTATATAAAAAATAAATAATAAAACAATAATTTGTATTAAAAGTGATTCAGTTCAGTTCCTTCGATTCTTAGTATTTTCAAACTAGAACTTGAACTGATTTGAGATGGTTTGATTCGTCTTTTGTCCCAGTTTTGACTTTTTTTGTCAACACGGTTTTTTATGGTATTTTCTTACTACGGTTCGACTCGATTTTCCAGTTCAGCGGTTTTTATGCCCACCTCTAATTCTAAGTTACGAAAAAGGTGATTCAAATTGAATGCAAGAGGGCAGACACACTGCCGTAATCAATACCATGATGTAAAAAGAAATAATGAATTCATTTGATTTGACACTGATTATTTCCTAGATGTGAGTTTTGGCCATATATTTTGAGACGTAAAAACATTAATAATGTATGAAAGATTTTTCTTGATAGAAAAGGAACTCTTACTAAAAACCTCACAGGTTCGGCTTCCCGATCAATTCATTTCATATATGTTTCAACATTCTTAGACATTTGGGATTCAACAACGAAGCTATATTTTTCATATACTTATTCATATTCAAGTGCCAATCAAACCCAAAACCTGCTTGATTGTGTGCCTACAAAGTTAAAATGAGTTCGTCGTTAAACCTTGTCAGGATATTAAATTTCTTAGTTTTTTTTGTCAAGGGGAGATTTTAATAAACACCAAACACACACTTACAAACAAACAAAGGCCCAACTTACACCTATAAACAAAAAAAAAGGGGCCTAAAAACAAAGAAAAAAACAGAAACAGAAAGTGAGCCCAAAAGCCAAAAAACAACAGAATTTCCGAGAAGCATCCACTACTTTCTCCACTGCCTATCCAAGGAGCAGCCAGCCATCCGATTCTCTGACCACCATCTCCTCCTCAGACACCTCCTGCACACAGCCATAAGTAAGAGATAGTCGACACCCAAGCGAAAGAAGCCAACCACCTGTGCGAAACTCAAGGAAATCCCCGAGCAACACTGCTGGAAACGACATACACCAAGGAGAATGTGGAGCCGGTGAAAGCGCTGGAACTCTACACAGGAATTTGACAGAGAACATGGCTGAAGATCGGAGCAAGGAATATCCAGGAAGAGGAATACCCACGGGGGTTAAGGAATTGGACAGGCCAGATTGAAAAATTGGGAGAACCAGCAATAGTGCAAGGAGAAAGAAGGAAAAGAGGGAAAGGAGGACACAACAACCTATTAAGGCAGATGCTAAGCTAGCCAAACAAGTTACTAGTTAGTTATAATTGTAAACAATTAGTTGTGGTAACTGTGTAATTGGTTGTAGGAGCCAAAGGCATTAGTGTAGCAAGTCTTTGGTTATATACACACACACACACACACACACACACACATATATATATATATATATATATATATCTTCTTGTACTGTTGTAATTATTTAAGGAATGAAAATTAGTTTGTTACAGAGAGAGAAAGAGAGTTTCTGTATCTTTATGGTATCTTGCCCAACTGCCTCATGGCGCTCGTTGACTCACTGACTTGATCCTCTTCCACTCATCGCCTCGAATTTTCTATCACTTTGTTGATTGATTTCTTTAGATTTCTTGATCAATTTCTATTTTCGATTCGTAATTCTTCATCTCTTATCTTGAATCTTACCTCTATCAGTCATGGCATTCCTCCTTTGAATCATCATCTTTGAACCCTAATTCCTCAGGAAGTTCTCCCTTTCCAAATTTGTATTTGTCTCTTACAATTCAGTACATTGGTAGTATGGTGCCAATCAAACTCAAGCGCACCAATTATCTCCCATGGTGAGCCTTGTTTGCTCCAATTCTTCGTCGATACAAGCTCATCGGCCTTATTGATGGTACTGAGCCATGTCCGGCTCCTATTCTTCTCGATTGATCTATGAATCTAGCGTTTGAGCAATGGTTTGAGAAAGATCAAAATCTGTTGATCTGGTTGAATTCGACGCTCTCTGAAGATCTAATTCGTTTCGCAGTTGGAGTACCCACATCTCGAGAGCTATGACAGAAACTTGAACAATGTTTTGGTGGAGTTTTTGATGCTCATGTTCATCAGCTTCGCTTTCGTCTTCAGTATATTAATAAAGGCTCTTAATCAATCTCAGAATATCTTCAATAGATTAAGGAAATTTCAAATTCTCTCACAGCCACTGGTACACCTATCTTTAATCGAGACCTAATTGTAGCAACACTTCTTGGCCTACCTGATGAATTTGAGGCCTTCATTGACTCTATCATGCTTCGCTTGTCTTCTACCTCCCTTGATGAATTGCATAGTATGCTGCTTACTAAAGAACTGTATATGGTTCATTGCAAGCAAATTGTTTCTTCTTCTGTCACTGAGCTATTTCAGGCCTTTTTTGTTTAGTCTTAGGCACCATTGTTGCCAAAGCCTTCTACACAGGCCTTTCCATTCTTGCTTCTATTATAATTCTAATTGTGGGAGACAAAATCGCACTTTCAACAGAGGGAATCGAAATCACAATACCAGTTGTCGTTCTTTCAATGATAATCATTGTGGTACTTAGAATCGTACTCCTCAAGGTTCCAGGTCCAATTATCATGGTTTTTCATCCTTATCTGGTACCAAGACTCCATGTCAAATATGTGGTTCTACTAGCCACGAAGCCATTGACTGTTTTGACAGGATGAATCCCAAGATCTTTGGAAGAGTACCATTAGCCAAGCTTGCTGCTTTGTGTGCTCACTACTCTTCCAAACCCTCTCCATCTTGGCTATTGAACTCTAGAGCTACATCCCATATTACAAATGACATTGCCAATCTCTTTGTCTCCTTTCCCTACACAGGTGAAGATAAGGTTTACTTAGGAGATGGTAAAGGTCTATCTATCCAAAATATTGGTTCCTCTTCTTTACATATTCCTCATACTTCTTTAAGTTGAGTAATGTACTGCATGTTCCACATATGAAGCATAATTTATTGTCTTCTTATCAATTTCTCAAAGATAATAATTGCTCTGACTCTTGACCCTAATGGATCTACTGTAAAGGATCGTGCTTCGAGGAATATGCTTTTGGGGGGCCAAGTTAGAGACGGGTTTTATCCACTGCAAGGTTCTAGTCACACCATCCCTTCATCACATCAGCTTTAATAAGTGTTAAAGCTCCTGTGAAGATTTGGCATCGAAGATTGGGTTATCCATATTCTTCACTTTTTTGAAAGGTTGTCTCTAGCAATAACCTTGCTTTACAAGGCACGATCGCTGTTGATTTCTTTTGTTCAAATTGTGCTCTTGCTAAAAGCCATAAGCTTCCATTTGGATATGCGAGCTCCACTACTACTCACAATCTTCAATTGCTTCACTGTGATCTTTGGGGCCCTACCTCTGTTACTTCACTTAGTGGTTTTAAATACTATATGTTGTTAGTTGATGCCTACAATAGATATAGTTGGTTGTTTCCATTAAAGGCAAAGTCTAATGCCTATTCAACCTTTGTTGTATTCAAACATTAAGTAAAGAACTTACTTGGCAAGAAAATCAAAATTGTGCGCTCAGATTCAAGGGGTGAATTCATTAATGCTGTATTTCAGTCATTTCTTCGTTCTCATGGCATTTTACATCAATTAAGCTGCCCCCATACCCCTGAACAGAATGGTTGTGTAGAAAGAAAGCATAGACACCTTGTGGAGATTGCTAGAACTTTACTTGTTGCTTCTAATGTTCCTCATCTCTATTGGGTGGAGGCATTCTCCACAGCTATGTATCTCATTAATCGGTTGCCAATATCTGGGATATCTCAGTCTCCTTGGGAATTTTTTTTCACAAACCCCCAAATTACTCTAGATTGAAAGTATTTGGCTGCAGTTGTTTCCCATGGCTCAAGCCTTATGTTCATTCAAAGTTGGATGCCAAAAGCAAAAGTTGTGTTTTTATGGGGTATAGTTTACAACACAAAGGTTATAGGTGTCTTGACCCACATACTGGCATAATTTATATTTCAAGACATGTGCAGTTTGATGAAATTACATATCCCTTTCAATCTCTTCCTAAGGCAGCAGCCATAGTTCAAGAATCTATTTCACCTTCTATGGATTTCCAATTCTCTATTCCTTCATGTTCAGATATTGGAGAAGCACATAATCATGAATCTTCAAGTTTTGTCCACAATTCTAATCCTATTTCCCTTACAAAGCCTCTCTCTCCAAGTGATCCATCTCCTCCAGTGCCTACAAGTAATATTCATCCAATGGTCATTCGTTCCAAAGCTGGAATCTATAAGCCTAAAGTCTATGCAGCTACTAAGCATTCTCTTCCTTTAGATATTGATGATGTACCAACTACATATTTGCAAGCATCTAAACATGCTCATTGGAGGTTTGCTATGCAAGATGAATTTAATGCCTTACAATCCACGGGTATTTGGACCTTAGTACCTCCATCTTCCTCTCAAAATGTTGTTGGCTGCAAGTGGGTCTTTAGAGTCAAGAAAAAGCCTAATGGTATTGTTGAAAGATTTAAAACTCGCCTGGTTGCAAAGGGATATCACCAGCAGGAAGACGTTGATTACTAGTCACCATTCGAGTTCTTTTATCACTTGGAGTGCAATTTAATTGGTTTTTATATCAAATAGACATCAGTAATGCATTTCTTCATGGCGATTTAAAGGAAAATGTGTATATACAGCAAACCCCTCGGCTTCATCGATCCTAGCAAGCCACAACATGTATGTAAATTGAAGAAATCCCTATATGGCCTTAAACAGGCACCTCAAGCTTGGTTTGATAAACTTTTTCAAGCTCTTCTTCAATTTGGTTTTGTGCAATCCTCTTCAGATTCCTCATTATTTGTTCTCAAAGATCCTCTTCCAGTCATTGTTCTTGTCTATGTTGATGACATCTTTGTAATTGGCCCAAGTCCCTCTTTATGCAATCAGTTCATTCAAAGGCTAAGTCCAGTTAAAGATCTAGGATTATTGCACTACTTTTTGGGATTAGAAGTTCACCGGTCCTCTGAAGGTATATTTCTTCACCAAACTAAATACCTACTGGATCTTCTTAGGAAAACCAATATGGATGATGCTAAGCCTTGATGTACTCCTCTTGGTTCTACGCAACTTGATCACACATGTCATGCTCTCTCCAATCCAATTGAGTATAGGTCCATTGTTGGTGGCTTGCAGTATTTAACATGGACACGTCCTAATCTCTCATTGCAGTCAATCAAATTTGCCAATTCATGCATGGTCCTCGAGAACAACACTTGCAGGCTGCAAAACGAGTTCTTCAATATCTCAAATGCACTGTCTCTAAAGGAATTTGGTTCAAAACGGGTCCTATCAACCTCACTACCTTCTCAGATGCTGACTGGGTAGGTTGTACATTTGATAGACCTTCGACCAATGGTTATTGTGTCTTTCTGGGTTCTAATCTCATCAGTTGGAGTGCCAAGAAACAATCCATTGTTGCTCGATCATCCATTGAAGCTGAATATCATTCTCTAGCCCACACTGCTGCAAAACTTACATGGATCTACAAAATCTTCCGAGATATTAGCTTTTTCCTCTCTCAAGTTCCTAATCTCTAATGTGACAACATTTCAGCTATCTCCCTAGCTTCCAATCTAGTGTTCCATGCCAGAACTAAACACATCAAAATCGATTACCACTACATTCGAGAATTAGTATTGGCTCAGCCTATCAAAGTCCAATTTGTTTGTAGTCAAGATCAATTGGCTGACATTCATACCAAGTCTTTGTCCAAAAGCCTGTTTAGCTATCTCAAATCCAAGCTTCCACTTGGTTCAATGATTGATCCCAAGCTTAGCTTGAGGGGGTGCATTAAGGCAAATGCTAAGCTAGCCAAACAGGTCACTAGTTAGTTATAACTGTAAACAATTAATTGTGGTAATTGTGTAATTAGTTGTAGGAGCCAAGGGCATTAGTGCAGCAAGTCTCTGGCTATATATATCCTCTTCTACTGTTGTAATTATTTAAGGAATGAAAATTTGTTTTTTACAGAGAGAGAGAGTTTCTGTTTCTTCACAGCTGACCCCAACCGAAGCTAGATTCGGTGCCACCGGAGATGCTTTGATCTGAAAGTCTCACAGAAGTAGCGAGAAGGACTCTCACTTCAGAGAGAACAGCTCTCACTTCGGAGAGATGAATTTTGTTTTCTTAATGATGATTGATCATTGCTTTGTCGCAAGAAAGGTTATGGAAAAGGGAAGAGGTCATATTTCTTAGTTTTGCACATGATTTAGGGCCATGCACAACCCCTCTCTAGCTCTAGTTATATTGGTTGCCTACTAATCTCACTCGCTGTTAAATCTCAAACTCCATCTCGCATGCCTAGCTTCTTCAGGCCCTTGCTTTTGGCATGTTCTTATTACTGCTATAATACCAGCTCATTTTACTTAATTGCCTTATGTTTGAGATGTTACTGAAGTTGCGCTCCCAGTCTTGAACTCAGGCTACTGGATTGTGAAAACCAACACGTTACACGAGACCGGTATTACGAGGGTGCTAGTCTAGGTTGCATGGACACTCCAACACACCTCAGACACATTCTAGACACGGCTTGGACACAGTCAACATACGGCTTAAACACGGTCAAGATATAGCAAGGGCCTTTTTTGTAAATTTAAAAAACATATTTGAGAAATTTTGAAAATATTGAAACTAAAACCTAAAAGAGTCTTGACCTCAACCTAATTTGTTGCTTAATTTTATTTAGGGAAATGAGTAGTACTTTGTTATATTATGAATTCGAAACATTGTTTTTAATATATGTAATTTATATATTTTAATCGCCGTGTTCTAATATTGTTTGTATACTTGCTTTTTGAGATTTGCCGTGTCACCATGTCGCGTGTTGCCTTATTCATGTCCATGCAACATAGATGCTAGTAATTATGTATATATCCTAGCTGTTCTTTTCCTAATTAAAAACATATCAAAGAGAGAGCTCCAGATCTTCAACAAAAAAGAGATTAGATGCAAAAGAAGTGGTTAAAATAAAAACAGAGGTATTTTAGAATACCTCATTTGCCTTTAAGGCCTCTACAGAGGTGTAGAGAAATGGGAGGAATTGGAGTGGATTGGCCGCCAGTTTCGAACCCAGGACAAAACTGGATTTTGAATGTAGCACAAAACCAACATGCTTCAAGAGACTGGCGTTAAGGTGGCCTAAATAATTAATATTATACGGAAGCCAAGTTCAGTACTCCAACACACAAAGTGCCTAACCAATAAAAGCAGTCTTCTCACGCTTTCAAGACATGACTAAAAAGTACTCAATAATTTAGCAACATAGTATCCGTTTGTTTATTTTATGACTACATCTAATTTTTATATTAGACTGCTTACGTATTTTAAGATGTGATCAAGCCATTCATAGTACGATATTCATTGATAACGAGGAGAATAAGTACATCATTAAGGATAGGATGCATACAATGGACCTGATAAAAACATTGCCAGAAATTTCTGCACGGTTGAAAGGAAAAAGATCATTCCGTACCTAAAATATTAAGAAATACTATGCTCAAGCCGGAGATCATGAATTATGTCAGGGGTTCTTCAAACCAAATTCCAGAATTCTCCGAAGTCAAGCTCATTCTTGCGAGTTTGTGAGCAATATTATTCGTCTCCCGTTTGCTAAAATAAATCTTCATCTATGGTATGGAATTCATCACCCTGCGTGTGTCCATAATAATATGCCCAACTGGGGACATGTCGTCCTCCCAGCCCGCTGCAATGCCGCCATAACCAGCAGTGCGTCCCCCTCCATTTCCACCGCCATGAGCTTCAGTTCCTGCACGGAAAGGGCCGCGTCTCTGGGTACCACAAATTCTGCCAGAAGCGGGGAAGCAATTCCGCAGTGGATCTTCACCGCAGCTGCAATACAATCGCCCCTTTCATTTCGTACGACCATCCCAACACCTCCCAGACCCCGTTGCTTCCCCCAAGCCCCATCGATATTGTACTTGGCCCAGCCCATAGCAGGTGCCTTCCATTTTTGCGCGTTACCAGGGTTCGGTTTATGCTTCCACCCGTGCCATTTTTAAAACTCTTGTAGCCAGCAACTTGCACTGCATCTCCAATGGATTTAAAGCCGATCCTCTCCATAATTGGCAAGAGAGAGTTCTGACTCCTGGTTGCTGCAATGAGAGAACCTGAAATGATGATGTCTTTACTTACATGCAATGAGAGAACCTGAAATTGTTTGAATCTTGGATTCCCTACAACATGGGTATTAGAATTATTCTAAATGCCTTATTTCCCTTGTATTTACTTTCACAAGGTGATTTCCTCCCCACTCATGCATTGGGGGTGGGGAATGCCCTACTCACCTAAGGTCTTAGGAGCATGCTTAATTTGACCTTAATTTGATCATAAATCTTTCACCCACTTGACTTATCCTCCATACAACCAATTAGTTTAATGCTCCGCTTACAAACTAATACATGTAGGATTAAAATAAAAAATAAAAAATAAAAAAGTGTTCATGCTCCATATTAAAGTTCAAAATTCCACACTTGAAAAATCCGGAATTAGATTAGATAAGCACTAAATGATCCCATACCCAATCCTTATTTCCCGTCTCAATTCATGATTTTCCTTGTTACAATTTAGTAAACACGCCATCAATCCCTAAGCCATGTGGATCTCCACTACTGATAGGTTTATATTGATCGTTTGTTTTTAAGGAAAATTAATGAAAGGGGCTTCAAAACTTTGAGTTTTAACCAAAAACCACCTACTAACTTTATTCAATGATAAGGACAAGAGAAAAAAAAAAAAAAATACATAACGAAAGTTTGGTGCAACTCCTACTTACTACGCCAAGTACGCCCGTGAGAACTTCGTCAATTACAGAGAGGTCGAGGCCAACGACAACCAAGCCCTCCACGAGCTTTTCCTCAAGGCCTACAATCAATCCCTCTGGGTCCCCAACAAGGTAAATAATGCTGTATGATCCAGATGAATATGGAAGGAAAGGTTACAAAGAATAAACAGAGTTTGATTTTTCTTTTTGGTCTTTTGTCGCGGTTAATGCTTCTATTGGTGTAAGCTAGAAAGATCTCACTCCCAAGTCCCCAACCCACTTTGGCAATTATCATTGTGGACGTAGTGACCTTGTTGTCATGTTCTACTTTCAAGTTTCTTTCTGAAACATCATATATATATATATATTTTTTTTTTTTTGTGTTTTCGACACTTTTGTGTGAGTTTCTGGTAAACCCAATTGGGGTTTCTTGCAATTGCAGTACTCAGTGGACGAATCTGCGACCGATAAGTTGAAGAAAATCTACTCCACTTAACGTGCCTGCCAAGTGTTCAATGTAATGCCCGAAAAATCATGAAGATATCTAGGTTGGAAAATGTGACTAAAGTTATAATAATGGAAAAACTTGAATTAACTGAGTCATCATCTATGCCAATATATGTGGAATACTTTTGTAAAGTTTTCAGAAAACCTAATGCCAACATTGATAAGGGGAAGAAATAGAGATTTGTTCAGAGTTCAAATTGATTTTGCATTTAAAATGTAAGAGAGAAACGAACACGTGTGCATAGCCGTAGTGGTTGAAAGGATGTGCAACACAACAGAACATCCACCATCGAAAAGGTGAGGCCCTTGAGGGCTTCGATGGTGCCCTCTTCTCCATTGGGCATGAATTCGCTATAGCCATCCGTAGCAGTCCCTCTTATGGCTGCTACATGGTTCTTAAGGCACTCCTTGTAGTAAGTTTTCATAAACTGTGTCGTAAGTTTTATAAATAGTGTCATAAGTTTTCATAAACAGTGTAGTTTCATAAACAGTGTCCTAAGTTTCATAAACAGTGTAGTAAGTTTTTATAAACAGTGTAGTAAGTTTCATAAATAGTGTCCTAAGTTTCATAAACAATGTAGTAAGTTTCATAAACAGTGTACCATGAGTCCGCGCATCAGATTTTTGGTCCTTTTTATTAAAATTATGTCTTTTTCATTAAAATTCAACTTCTTTTGTCCTTTTTATTAAAATTTAAGGGGTTTTCATTAAAATTTAAGTTTTTTTAATTAAATAAAGTTATAGCATGGTTTTTTATTAAAATAAACTTAGCACAAGCCATTTTCATAAAAGTTCCCTTGCTTTTAATACATTCGATATTACTTATACTAAGGGGTTGGGGGATTAAACATTAAAATGGGTTAGCCATAATAATTTGGCTTGAATTTATCTTTGCCGAAAATCGAATATAAGGCCTTTTAATTATAAATAAAAAAGAATACCACTAAACTGTGACTTATATTAATAGCATTATCCTTCTAGTAATCCTACAATTCAAAGAGAATACATAAATAAAATCCTAAAGCGACATGGGTTGAGACATTAAAGACGGAAAACAAGCATCACGATTCTTTCCCAAATTAAGACAGTGTAAAAGCGGAAAGAAAATCGTAAACTTGCCAAAACGATTGGAATAATTAATTATTTTTGTTATTATAATACAAAATCCTAACTTTATATAGAATCTGGGCATGTACAGAGCAGCATTCACCTCCCTATAAATTAAAACGCATGATTTGCTTCAACTCAGGCCACTGCTTCTCACTCTACAACGTTCTCTCTCTCTCTCTCTCTGCCTTTCTGATCTGTTCGTCGGTTTTTGAACTAGCAATCGACCTACAATGAAGATTCGGGGCAAAAACATTCTGCTTGTGTTGTTATGGGCTTTCGCTTTTGCAGGTTTGCTTTGTATTTCTATCATCTTGTCATGAAAAATTGACTTTGAGCTTGTGTAAAGCTTCAGAATGAAGATTAAACGCTTATTGGCACGGTCTCTCATTATTGTTAATTTTGGTGTTAATGTTGAATTCGTTTGGTGGGGCCCATCGACCGAGCCTTCTGGGGAGAATAGCTTCCCTATCATCAATTTTATACAGCCAGTTACACCTAAAAGGCACAATCGAGGTCAACACACTTATAAGTTGCCCTAAGCAAGGGAACAATACTGCTATTGACGCTGATGAGCCATAACTTGTGCCTCAAGGAAAAACAGTACTGCTATTGTTTGATTCTGCTATCATAGGAGGATTTTTTATTTTGCATTTAAGCGATATCAAAATTATTACCTTGACAACATTATGTTTTAATTTTATTTCATCACAACATAATACGATGAACAATTAAACAATTGCTTTGTGCTTTACAGGGTTTGAAGTAAATTGCTTATCCTACGATTACACAGCCAGTATTGAGGCAAGTTTCCCAACAATTGTTTTGTAAAGTTTACATAGAGATATCAATTAAATCTAACAAATTTGTGACCTCTCTTGTTCCTCTTGTTTACAGTGTTTGGCAAAGCCTCACAAACCACAATATCGCGGAGGAATCATTGTAAACTCGGAACTAAATGATGGCCTGAAGGGATGGTCTGCTTTCGGCAATGCAAAAATACAACACCGACATTCAGAAGGCAACAAATTCATTGTGGCATATGGTAGAAACCAGCCACATGACAGTATTTCTCAGAAGACCTACTTGCATAGAAACAAGCTCTACACCTTCTCTGGTACTTACCCAATTACTCTCTTTTTTACTGATTAATGATATAATTATTAGTTAATTAACAAATCAGTCGATAATTGTACAATATATCTGGTTTGCGTTGGTGCAGCTTGGATACAAGTGAGTAGCGGTAGTGCTCCGGTGACAGCAATTTTCAAGACGAGTAGCGTATTTGTACATGCTGGTGCAATTGTAGCTGAATCCGGTTGCTGGTCCATGCTCAAGGGTGGCCTGACTGTCAATGCCACGGGTCCTGCCGAGCTCTACTTTGAGGTATTTGTTTTAGCTATTTGTACGACATTTACTGATTTTTTTTACGTTACAATGAATTAGCACGTTAATATCTTATAACTGACAATTGTTAAATTAATAATTCAGAGCAAGAATGCATCTGTTGGAATCTTTGTTGATAGCATCTCCTTACAACCATTCACTGAGAAGCAGTGGTATTCTCATCAACAACAAAGCATTGAGAAGGTGAGTTTGATCAGGCCATATAATTAATAGTTAAACAAGGCTAATTAAACACATATTAACTGGCTATACTCTTTTTACAGATTCGTAAGACGAATGTGAGAGTTCGAGCAGTCGATGAGCAAGCAAATCCACTAGAAAATGCAACAATAACCATCCAACAAAGGGCTGCAGGCTTCCCTTTCGGCGTCGCAATCAACAAGAACATCTTAACCAACACGGCCTACCAAAACTGGTTCACTTCAAGGCCCTTCACAGTCACGACATTCGAAGATGAAATGAAATGGTACAGCACGGAGCCTTCTTGGGGCCGTGAGGACTACTCCGCTGCTGATGCCTTGCTTCAGTTTGCAAAACAACACAAGATTGCAGTCCGAGGCCACAACGTGTTCTGGGACGATCCTCATTACCAGCCCAGTTGGCTCAACTCCCTCTCTGGCCGACAATTCTCTGATGCCACGTACAAGAGGCTCAATTCTGTCATGGGAAGATACAAGGGACAAGTCATTGCTTGGGATGTTTGTAACGAAAATTTGCACTTTAACTTCTTTGAGAGTAAGATGGGTGCAAATGCTTCAGCTGAATTTTACAATTGGGCTAGTAAAGCCGATGGAACAACCACATTGTTTTTGAATGACTACAATACCATTGAGGAGAGTGGAGATCAAGATTCGACACCAGCTAAGTACCTTCAGAAGCTGCGAGACATACAAGGGTTTCCTGGTAACGAAAATGTGAAGATGGCGATTGGTCTCGAGTCACATTTCAACACTCCTAACATTCCTTACATTAGATCTTCTATTGATACTCTTGCTGCTGCAAAGGTGCCGATTTGGATTACAGAATTGGACGTCAGTAGTAGTCCCAATCAGGTAAAATACTGCGCCCTTCCAGTTTCTACCCATTGCATAATTGATTTTGCATTCGATACGAATTTATTTATGTCACACGTGAAGGGAAGTATTGATTATATAAATAAAAATCACAATTTTGCGGATTTGCAAACTTTTGTTTTTTGGTTGTATATGCAGGCATCATACTTGGAGCAGATTCTTAGGGAAGTGCATGCTCACCCTCAGATTCAAGGCATTGTGATTTGGTCCGCATGGAAACCTTGGGGCTGCTACAGGATGTGTTTGACGGACAACAATTTCAAGAACTTGCCCACCGGTGATGTTGTTGACAAGCTCTCACATGAGTTTGGTTTAACTTCTGACGAAATGTTTGGCACGACGGATGCTAATGGTTTCTTCGAGGCCTCCCTTTTCCAAGGCGACTACGAAGTGAAAATTACTCATCCTTTCGTAAACCCCACCTTGGTTTGGGGTTTGAATGTGGCACCATCTGTCGAGTCCCAGCAACAAATGCAGCTTCAAGTTAATGTTTTGAGTTCTGTTCACTAGGGAGTTCTGTTCATTTTTGTTTATTAGTAGTGTAATGCTAAGAAGACTATTTATTTAAATTATATTCTGTAAACCATATAATGTGGTTGGCAATTAATTTTTTTTAGTTTGTGCTTAAAATTTACTGACAAAAATGTTTGTTCTCTTTTGTAATGAATGACAAAACATTTGTTCATTACTTAGGCTACCTATGTAGGGATGACAACGGATCGGTTTGGGAAAGAAAATATTATATCCATTCCCATAACCACGAAAATTAACTATATTCATAATTGCAAATTAACCATCCGGTATTATCCATAACCATACCCACCGAATAACGGATTCCCTTTCGGTTAACAGTTATATCCATTTTCGTTAATACAAAAAATATATTCGTCCAATTGACGCATGATAATTTAGTAATTATTAATTTCATCATTAAATATTTGATGTATAAAATGATTTAATTAATGGATCTTGTGGAGCATAAAAATTAAAGCTAAACATTGATAATGTTGTTTGATCTTTGATATCTTCCATAAATACAATTAAATTCTCATAAATTCATATCAAAACTTTTGAACTTTGCGACAAAATGCAATTCACACAATGCAATTTTGTATTCTTAAGGTAATAGATTCGGTGAATAATGAATATACATATATTATATAATACTTTAATATTATATATAATTATAAGAAAGAATAATGAAAATGGCTTGTCCAGGATTGATTTTTTAGTATAAAAATATGGTTTTTCGTTAAATGAACAGTACCGGAAGCTATTCATTAAAGTTTCCGTAATTATATTATATATTATTCGATTCCGGTACGGATGTAGATTGAGGACCCCTATAACCATATCCAAAATCATAACCGAATATTATTCACGGTTTTTCCCCATACCCAATTTATACCTGAATTTTCATACCTAAATTCAATCCATTCGGACGGTTATCCACGGTTATCAGGTTTAACGATTAGAATTGTCATCCTAACCTACGTAAGTACCTAGGGCACTTCTCGGATCAAATGGATTCGGATAGGACAAAAATACAAGGATTTCCAAATTGTTAAGAGATATACTGTATAAGTATGACGTGATTAGATACTCCGACACAAGACTTTCACCAAATTTGGGGGATAAAACGTGCAAAAAAATGTTAATAAAATGGCTACATTTTCTCTTATCAATTCCAATTTCTTACTCTTTGTAAGCACTCTGAAAGGTGCAAAAGAGAGTACAAAAACAGAGGTATTTTAAAATACCTCATTTTGTTTCAACAGTTTTCTTCTTCTTTTTCTTCTTCTTGTGCCGGTCGAACTGACGACCCCGTGGACCTCATGTGAAACACAAAGCCACCAGGCCACAGACAGACCGGCAGTGTCTCTGCTTTGCTTTATTCTATTTGTGGAGGAAAATACCAAAAAGGGTGGAATCGTCCCACTTTCCCTTGTGAATTTTGACTCTGTGTCTGTATTTTTGAAAATTCACAAGAGCTTGTAGCATTGAGTAGCTCAAAGCAATATCTGATGCAGCGAAATACTTACACAGGAGATATAACCTCCTACCCATGTCCTGTAATTGATAGAAGTGTTGTTTACCGTTGAGATTAGGTTAAGCTTTATGCTTTTAATGATTCCAATGGCTTGGAATACTTAAAAGTTCAAGTAGGATAGTGCAGAATACTCTTAATGAAAAGTCACCTATCTTGAGTGAGAAATATATGGATCGCTCTTATGAGAATTTTCTTAAGGGCTTAATTCTCTAAAGCACTCATTAGAAATCGGAAATTGTTCAGAGCTGAAATGAACACAATTGAGCAAACATGGAGTGTCTAAAGGGTATTGTGTGATTACTATTGTCTTGGTTTACACAAACGGCTAAACAGTTTAAAACATCGCGTTCATTGATTAGCTAAGTAGTAATTCACTATGGAAGGTTCAAAGCTAAAAGCTACCTATCCCGATTTAGTACTTTTGCAATTGAATTCTCTCTCTAGTGTTTGCATTATAATTCCTATATAATATTGAGTCAATTTCCATTCGTTTGGGGGATGGTTAGAAAATTTAATAATAATAAATTATTATTATTATATTGATTTATTAGTTGAACGGAAATTATAAGTAGTGTCTTTTGGTGGAAAGACGTGTCTATTCAAATAAACAGTTGCACCTTTTAAATCTTCATAAATAGCCACATGCTTTCCAAAAAAATATATGAAATTCTATACATAAGGAATCCCCCTATAATCTCATTTAACAACTTTTGCAATCACATATTCATTCATATAGTGCAACTGTGATCCATTGGAGGGGGTATTCAACACAATCGTGATCCATTGGAGCATTGTGAATCCAAATGTACCCGAGTGAGAATGCTGACCCTTAAACCTTGTTTATTTCAGATCAAGAACACATCAGTTGAGTTATGGGTTGTAGCATCTCATTGCAACCATTCATCGAAAAGTAGTGGAAGCCTCATCAAGATCTAAGCATTACTAATGTGAGTTTACGGACATTAGATATACAAATAGATTAAACGTTAAACATTAACACTTGAACTCAATTAGTAATAAGTTACACACAAATTAATACCACTTTTGGAAGGTTCATACGAGCAATGTGAGAATCCAAGCAATAGATGCCCCAGGGAACCACTGGCAAATGCAACAATCTCCATTCAACAAAAATCTCTAAATTTCCCTTTTGGTTGTGCTATCACCAACTAGGTTAGTCAAATCACTCTCTCGGCTAAAGCTTTGGTTGACTACTTACAAGAGGCTAAATTCCATTATGAATAGATACAAGGGCCCACTCATCGCGTGGGATATCGTTAATGAAAATTTACATTTTAATTTCTTTGAAAGAAGGTTGGAGTTCTTTGTGCACTTCATGTTATCTCTCTTTCACACAATAGTGTGCCATATTAATTGGAATTTGACGACTAGAAATTATATATATAGGAGGCCTAGATGGGTGGAGGTGTTAGGAGCCGTGGTGGTCCTGCAAAATTTGGGACTGGGGTTGGTTCTGGGTGTTGGTGGGTAGGCGCAGCTGTGTTGCTGGGGGTGGTTGTGCAGGTGGATTTTGGGGAAATTGTTGTTCAGCTGGGTTTCTGCACACTTCAACATAGTTGAATATCAAAGTGCGCGATGAACAAGACTATAATAATAAAAAAATTATTAAACAAATAAGAATGCCGAAACGGCTATGGAACTCCAAAAGTCTACATTACGTCTAATTTTGTTTTCATACTAAACTATAAGCTATATTTATATAGAGCAAAACCTAGAAACCCTAATTAAGATGGACTAGGCCCATATACTAAGAGCAAGTTCACCCCTCCACAGCCCATCTCCTCTCCTCCCCCCACCCCACCACCCCACCCCCAAAAAAAAAAATAAATAAACCCACTCCACCCTATCCAATTAGCTGGGCTTATGTGGAGGCCAGCCAACTACGTAGCCTAGAATAGACTAACCCAGTAACCGGCTCATCTGACGTCAGGCTGATGCCAGCATAACGTTAGACAAGGGCATAAATTTTTTTTGCGCCAGGCGCTTAGGAAACACGCGCTGACACACCCCAATCTCGATATTCCCCAAATACCAGGGTAGGCACATGCTGGCTGACACCCGAGGGTGATGAAACCATTTTAAACATGCATACAAATAAAATATATGCAATTGGAATGATTATACAAAAACAGGAAAGTGTTTAGAGCATACAACTAATTAAGAATAATATGAAAGAATTATTAGGAAAATGTACGAACAAGAGAATTATACCTGCATTGAGAAGACTCGAGGATACATATGCTGAAGTGTCTTGGCACCGGGATCATATGCCTCGATCCTAACCCCTGAGGGGGCGCAAAAACCGAAAAGGTGAGTGGACCATAATTTATAATAATACTAATAGTACGAAAACCAATTTATTTTAGAACTTACTAACCTCCTGTTTTGAAAACACATATATAATACTACATAGTAGGTTTTATAAAAACCCTAGCATGCCATGTAAAACATCTATAAACCATATCTATGAGTACTCAATTAGGGGTATCATAGTCGCCCAAAGGCAGTACCTGTCCATCACCCTAAGGTGAAGCTGAATAACCTGTCCGTCACCCGAAGGTGAAGCTGAATAACCTGTCTATCACCCAAAGGTGAAGTTGTATAAAATAGCATACATCCACACCGACACTAGCCGTGGATAGTGAACCTGTCCGACACTGCTTTCAATAGTGAAGCTGGGGATATATAATACATCATATCTCACTCCTCCGTCATCTGTGCCCTATGGCCATTGACATCTATACTAGTGGTGTGCAGATGTGCCGTATGATAACCCACTAGGTAGTACCAAAAACATATCTCCAAAACTCGTATCAAAATCCAGAGCTCACTAGCTCAAACTTCATGTCATAAATCCAAGATAAATCGTATGCATGAAATCCATAAAATAATTCATGTTCGTAAAACCGTAATATAAATTTTGATTGAAAATCATAGAAATCCATATATGCAAATCCAATAATTCAATACCCTTAATAAACTGTAATTTCGATAAATCAAACTATTTTGTAAACCATAATTATAAAAGTCCATAAAGCACATTATAAATCATATTTAAATCATGAAATATGGAATGCATGCTAGGTTAATATTTTATGAAAAACAAGTAAGTTTAGAAGGGGTCCACTCACAAGTTTTCCATTGCCCATAAGCCGCTCGAACTATCGAGAATAACATTGTTTCCCACCAACGCGTCTAAACACAATTAGAGGCCTTTTAGTAAAACTATACCTGGACGATAGAATTTAGGAAAATGAACAGCGGATTTGGATTTGGCACGTCAAAAAACCTACGGAGGGACCTTGGGTTTTTCCCCTATACGCCGCCACACATGCTGGCCAACCACCCCAACTCGCCGGAAAATCGAACAACTCCAAAAATTCTCAAATTTGATAAGAATGAAGATCTTAATGAGAGGGGCAACTTTTATACCTGGGCCAAAGTCCAATTCGGCCGAGAAACACCCTAAATTGCCCTCGAACCACCAGAAACCCTTGAATTGGGTGTTCTTGATTCGATTCCAAACAAGCTTTGACGCCTCAACCATTGCTTAGGCTTTGTTCCTGGGGTTAAGGGAAGTCCATTGGTGGTGGTAATTGGCTGAGTTAGCTTCACGATCACCAGATTTCTGTCGTGGCACCCTCGGAACCGATGGGTTCTGTTCTTCACGAATTCAAAGCTAAACTCCATAAAATTTGGTTGGAAATGGAAGAAGGGAAGATGATGGTTAGTTTGTAGGGGGTGGCGAGGTTTGGATCGCTGGAAAACCAATGGAAAAGCGTCGGAAAGGTAGCGGTATGGGTCGGCTTCAATGGGGGTATACGGGTCAGCCCGTTTCTGTCTTTTTCTTCTTCTCTCCTTTTCCTTCCTTTCCCTCTTTCTGATTGGTCCATTCCATTTCTTTTTCTCTCCCCATTGGCCCAATCTCCCTCATTTTTCCTCCCCTTCTTTTCCTTTTATCTCTCTCATTTCTCTCCTCCACTCATCATAACAATCATGCGCGTGGCTTAATCAGATTGCTCCAGAAAATCTGGAGCCTTCTAGAGTGAAGGTTAAATTTACTAAAATGCCCCCGACTTTAAACGTATTTTCCTTAAAGGGCATTTTTGTAATTTCACATTTTAAAATTATAAAAATCGTAATTTTTTGGGACGGATCGTTACACGCGCAAGCGGGCCTGTGCTACATGCGCACCAAGGAACACGGGACTTGGGCCACATGGTGCGGCAATGGCCATTGGATTTTCAATGGCTAGTTTTCTGGACCGTTGGATTTCCCACGGTAAAAAAAAATTTGTCTTTGAAATATAACGGCCAGTGACGTGTCTAATTTTGGGCTGTTGGATTTCAATCTTTTTGAAATCCAATGGTCCATATTAATAATTTGAAAAAAAATTTACAAAAATTATAAATAAAAAAATGTTTAAAAATATAGAAAATAATAATAATAAATTGTTTAAAAGATTAATTGCCACAACCCGACCGGGAATGTCCACTAGGACCCGGAATCAAGCTGTGCTGGCTGACATTTGGAAGGTGACGAAGCCATAAAGTGTGATAATGTATAAAATGTGAATAAATTAAAACCTAAAAGTGCTTAAGGACACAAGTGCGCGATGAGCGGGCCTGGACCCATTTCACGCGTGATACAGAGTATAGGTATAGTACAGTAAGGTAAGATAATGATTATGCCATCATAAGAAGACATCTGTACTGAATAGTGCCACCAATTCTCGTCGATACGGAACTCTGCTGCTAGAACCTGGAGGGGTGCAAAAATAGAAAATGTGAGTGAGCGAAACAAAACTTTTCAAATCAATTTCAATTACCAAAGGCAGTAACCCTTTACTGTAACACATGTATAATTTTTCAGAAAATAACAGGCGTGACTATAACTCAAAACCATAACCAAAATAACAGTCTCACAATTATGCCATGTCAAATATCTCAATGAAATGCCATAAGTAATCCAGTTAAAATATAACAATGCCAGAGTATTACAACAATGAAATGGTATGTCAGTCGGATCCACCTATTATGGCCTGTATGGCTGAACCAATAGTTCATCAACATGCTAGCCAATAGCTCAATAACATGCTAGCCAATAGTTCAATAACATGCTAGCCAATATCTCATCAACATATTAGCCAGAGTCACCTCACGTGACCTGTACGGCTTATCCATATCTCATCAATCAACGCTAGCACATAAGTCGGAGTCACCTATAGTGACCTGTACGACTTATCCATATCACATCAATCAATGCTAGCATATAAGTCGGGAGTCGCCTATAGTGACCTATACGATTTGTCCATATCTCATGAATCAATGCTAGCATATAAGTCGGCAGTCACCTATAGTGACCTGTACAACTTATCAATATCTCATCAATCAATGCACGACTTATCCATATCTCATCAATCAATGCTAGCATATAAGTCAGGAGTCACCTATAGTGACCTGTACAACTTATCAATATCTCATCAATCCATGCTAGCATATAAGTCGGGAGTCATCTATAGTGACCTGTACGACTTATCAATAGCTCATCAAACATCCCTGCACAAGAGTCGAAACCACCTCTAGTGGTCTGTACGATAGAACTGGGTGTAAATAAGTACGCTCAAGTGCTATGATCATGTGAAGACTGTGTGAATAATCGCAGGTCACCTACGAGTCGAAACCACCTATAGTGGTCTGTACAACAGGCCTGTGCACCAACCTTAAGTCCAAGGTGAGCGTAAGGTGCAGGAGGTGAACATCACGTGAAAGATTGTGCCTTGGCCACGGGCGGGAGCACTAACATTGGGGTGCAGGTTTATGAGCTCTCAATGCATCTCAATATAACATGTACAACTCCTGGGCAACCAGTACGACAAGGTCGGAGTTGCCTAAAACATAAATGTAGTCATGCCATAACTCCATCATTTCAACTAATACCATAAACTCACATGAACTTACCTGTGTGTCCTGCATTCACCTTTGCACTTCAAAGCATTCACAATAATTATGTGTAGATAATCTACATATGAATATACCATGATGCAATCTAATACTCAACCATAACATAGTGTTCCCAAATATATATATATATACACACACACACACACACACAACATGGCGTGAAATGCATAATCTATAACGTCCCACTTCCAAACTATTTATTTTCAAGAATAATTATCTGTGATATGCCCAACTAGACACTAGTTTAATTAACTATCATTACTTACATTTCCTTACTTATTTTTCTTGATTTTTCATACATTGATTTATGACCAACATTTAACCACCAAATCATAAGGTTAAATCTCACATTTTCCACCAATGTCCCTCACATTACTCAATTCCCCAAATAAGGCTATTATCTCAATTATTTAGTCTCATTTATTATATGGCTGCATCTAACGTCTCGTTAGACTGCCTACGTATCCTAAACAGGGATCAAACCATTCGTAGTTCGTACTAGTCCTCCAAAGCATTCACAATAATTATATGAAATATTCAATTTATAAACGTTTGTGGAGATGTCAATCTTATATATATATATATATATATATATATATATATACGATAGAAGGGAAAAGACCCACTCACCTGTAGTTTACGATATGGTTCTCTAGCACGCACCACGAGGCATCCTGACCGATAGACGCCTAGAACAATTATCAAATCACATCTTAGAACTCTTATCAATAGAATACGTAATTCACATAAAACACATCTTCAAGGACATTCTAAAATAATTTGAGGCTCATTGACCACAAGTCAACCGTCAATCGAGGATCAACGATAGGGTCTACAACCATGTATAACTCGATCCAGAAGATCCGCATATTAGATTTCCAATCCGTAACTTTCATAGATCCACATTATGCTTCTAGAATAACATATTAAAATTTCATTATGATCCAACGGTCGGATCTCCTCTAATTGCCCAAACCAAGTGGCGGTTAACATTTATTTTACGAACTTACAAATTCAAGTCAAAAAGATCCGTACATTAGATTCCCAATCCGTAAATTTCTAATATCCTCAAATATTACATACTATAATGTATTAAAATTTGATGACGATCCAACGGTCAGATCGTCAATTCATGCAAGGACCTCGTGGTGGCCAACTAGGTGATCAATTACGAATTTTCATTAAAACATTAAAATTTCACTAAGTGAATGACAAATATGGAATCGGGTCGTCAAAATTAGCCTAAGATGGTCATGTGGGGTCTCGGCCCACGCACCACTGCGCATGGTGGCTGGGCGCCACGGTTCGTCAGAAAAATCCAACTATCTCTAAAATTCTCAAATTTCACAGAAATGAAGATCTCAATTAGAGGAACAACTTTTATACTTGCCACAAAGTCCAAAAGTGGACGGAAGATGGTCAATTTTACCCACGAAGCCGGCGGGTGCCTAAAGCTTCCCGGTGTCGATTCGTCGTCTATGGTGGTCCAACTGATAGGAGCATATTTAGGCGACTTAGCTAGCTTATTCTTGTGCATTTGTGCTATTATTTCTTAGTTAATGTCGTATTACAACTCATTTTCGTGTGTTTGTAGGTCCAAAGGGTTAAAGTACCAAGAAAGTGCATTTTGGTGCATTTTGGAGCAGTTTTGGACACTATGTGGATAGCTTGTATATGGGCTAACATGGATGGACGAATTTGGAGTTCAAGAGGCTAGAAATATGATAAGAAGATGAAGAAATTAAACTTAAGACAAATTGGATAAGGAATCAGCTCAAAAGAGGAAACATTATCCAAAACCTTATCTAACCTTATCTAACCTTATCCAACCTTATCCTATCTTATCCTAACCTAATCTTGTTCCACCTTAATCCTAGCTGCAAGTGGACCTAAAAACCTAATTTCTAGAAGCCTTATCTAACCCTAAAAGGGTGCCACACCCTTCCCCCTTTTATCTCTTCTAGAAAACCCAAAATCAGCCACAAAACACCTAGTTTCTAGAAGGCCCAATTTTGGACGAATTTCCTAAACCTTTTTCCTTTTGGATTTTGATTTGTTAGGTCTCATTCCTTGTAGATTTGGGTTACACAAATCCTTTTATGAAACTAATTGGGCCAAACCCTCTCCTAAGTGGATTTAACTTACTTGTGCCGAACCCTGGGGCCCTAATCCATAAAATCTGCTAAGAGTAACCCTAATCTAATTAACCCTAGGACTATATGAACATATTTTCAGCCACAAATTCGTACACCCCTTTATGCTATTCAGAACCCTTGTGCCGCAACCTCCATTCTCTATTCTTCAACCTCCACACATCTCCACACACATCTACCGCCCCCTACCACCATAATCAACCACCCTCTACCCCAAATTCACACCACACCATCCACCACACCTTAAGAGCCTAAATTCACATAAATCCCCATTGTTGGCAGCAAGGAAGGAAGGAGGAGCCACCTGGAGTGTTTCTAGGTGCATTCTATCTTTGTTTTTAATGTTTAAGTTTAGTTATCTTTGTTTTGCGAACATGTGGAACTAACTTCTTTTTAGTTAGAGGTGAATTCGAAGCTATGATTATATGTTTTATATGAATTAATTACGTCCAGTTATTGTTTCTTAAGGCATGAATGTGATTTGCTTATCTAAGTTATTAAAACTTGTTTATGTATGCATTTCATATAGGGAACTTGAGAAAGATAATTTGGTTTAGATGCATATTCCATCTAATTCAATGAAATAAGGAAAATCTGATGGTTAGTTGTGCGATGCAACTAACTTGGGGCGTTTTCATTCATTGTCTAAAGGAATAATAACTGGAAATTGGTTCATATGCATATGTGTCATGTGTGGAGAAGGACCCTCTAGCTAGCGTATCACCTATAGTTTTCCCTAATTTCATCCAAGTTGTTTAGAGTCTTTATAATCTGTTTGTTTTTACCTTAATTTCATCCAAAATCCAATCCCCCTTTACTTTGTTGTGTCAAATTAGTTAGAATATGTCCAAGTTATGTTTTTAAGTGTTTTGAGTCAAGTTAAAAGTAATTTTCGTCCAAATCACCTTTAGAGTCTAGTTTGAGTTTTTTTTATTGTTTTGTGCTGTTTTGAGTCTTTTTAGTTTGTTTTGAGTCTTATAAGTCTAGTTAAGTGTTTTTAAGTCAGTTTAGAGTAGATTAGCATCCCTTCTAATCATCGGCTTAAAACGATCCCTACTTTCATATACTACAATCATAGGGTTTTAATTTGAGTGTTAGAATATTTCACATCACCAACGGCCAAGGTTGGTTGGGTTTTGCTCCTGGGATGATGGCCTACAAAGCCCAAGTGGTGGGCGGAGCATCGTGAGAACCGTTAACTTTCGTGGCCTCAAACCGCCACATACAGAGGTTAATCAAGGTGGATTTTGTAGAGGGAATACGAGCTTCAAGATGGCGGTGGTGGCGTCGAAAAACTCCATCGAAGTTGGCTGGAATCGGCCTTAGAAGTTGGGTGGTCGCGGTGCTGGCGTGCACGAGAAAGCTGGGAGCTTTCTCCCTGTTTTTTTTATTTTTTATTTTATTTTTCCTTTTCTTCTCTCCTTCTCATTGGTCAATCCTTCTTTTATTTTGATTGGTCCCTTTTCTTCCCTTAAAAACCGATTGGCTTCCTTCCCACAAATGGGAGCTCAAATTATTTAATTAACTTTAAATAATAAATTTCAAACATCTGTAACTATACCGTTATGATCTGGACTCACAAACGGCTTTCGCCTATGCATTCGTACCAATGAGTACTATGAGGATATGATAAAAGAATAAGTCCCACATCTCTCAAACCGATGGTCAATGGAAGTCAAAATCCTTGCCTCCAAGGCATTTTCCTAAATTCATGCTCTTAAAATTAATAAAAACGTAAAATTAAGGACGGGTTGTCACAATAAAATTTTGGCATGGTCGGGGCCCAAAGTGGACAATTTCATGCTATGGTGGTGAAGTGGGCCTGGGATGTGGTAGGCCCCGGGTCGGGATGTGACATTAACTAACTTAATAAAAATTTTAATTATTTTATAAAAAAAAAAATTAATAATATTTTAATACGAATTGACTAGGCAGTTGAGGGGTGAAAATGCACTTAGGCAGTTACTATTCATTGTAGTCAATTACTATTCATTTGGGTGAATTGAATTGACTCTTGACTATGGGTTTTTAGGGGTAGAGTTGCTCTAAACTAACAAGCAAACTCAAACAATCATAAAAAACTAAAATTTTCCACCACCCTCTGTCAATCATGGCAGTATAAGACATGGGTTTGCAAACAAGTAGATGTGGACTGGCTCCGTTAGGTAAATTGGCATGCAAACTTGACTGGACTTGACTTGACTCGATAATTGAGAAATAAACATATGAGTGCTCCTGCCACTAAATGGACGAGATTTCCATATCACAAGTGCACAAACAAACTGAAACAAAATACTATACTCGAGTGGTCACAGGTCCAAGCACTCGAGTGACAGTTATAAAACAATCCAAAACTAGGGGTGGTTCGATATGGATCCCATACCAAAAATGGGATTCCGAATCCCAAATCGAAATTTTTTGGGACAAGAATTTGAAGATCAATCCCGAACCGAAATTTCGGTATTCCTAATTTTCAAGATTTTCGAATGTTTTCGGGATGGATCGGGTCTAGATTTTGGGTTTTGGGCAGAAATTTGAGAGTTTTGGGTTGTGGGCTAATATTTGGGCTTTTGGCTTGAAATTTTGTTGCCTAATTTCATATCAATTAAAATTTAAGCTTTTTACCTATTAACAATTTGAAATTTCATATCAATTCATTCTTACTACGTCAAATTTGATGTTCCAAAGTTCCAAACTACTTAATTTCATACTTTTATTTCTAACATAGTCTACCATGAAACTATTTAAGTTCAACACCATGCAACCAAAATAAATATATATATTTTCGGTTCGAGATTCCTGAACTATTGAATATTTAATCACAATTCCCGTACCGAAAAGTTCGAGATCGGTTCAGTATTGATCCCGGTTCGGTATTATCGATTTCGAAATTTTTCGGTATGAGATAGGATTTTTTTTTATTGGTTTGGAATTTTAGGAAAAAATTTACAGCCCTCTCCGAAACATGTCAACACCAACAATAGAAGATTTCAACAACGGGCCACATTGCCTGTTTGGGCCTCTCAGACACTCAAAACCGAACAAATTTTCTCCTTGCCCGTGTGGGCTTATCTCAGTTTTATTTTTTTATCTTTTTTTTTTCTTTTCCTTTTTTTTTTTTTTTGTAATTTTTACTCTTTTTGCCTTTTCTCTGTTTTTTTATTTTTTTATTTTTTTTTATTTTTATAATTTCATTTTTTTTTCCTGGGCAGTGGTTTTCTCCATGATGCACAAAACAAGTGAGCGACAGAGATGGGTACAGTGATGCAGCCGGATCTAGTACGACGTGATAGAGACGAGTCAGATGCGGAGGTTAAATTGCACCAGATGCAGCAACGGGTTGAGCAGCACATCGAATTGAATCTGGTGGAACAGCTGGCGAGTCAGGGGTTCAGGTACGCAGGAATCTGGGCGTGGTGCGACTTCTGAGCAAATAGAGAAGATTAAATCCCGAATGATCAACTTTGATATCAAGTTGAATATAAAGTGCGCGATGAACAAGACTATAAATAATAAGAATATTATTAAACAAACAAGAATGCCAAAACGGCTACAAAACTCCCAAAATACTACATTGTGTCTATCTTGTTATTCATACTAAACTATAAGCTATATTTGTAGGGAGCAAACCCTAGAAACCTTAATTCGGATGGACTAGAGTCATATACTAAACTATCAAGTAAACCCAAATAATTATAAAATACTAATATTTTCGAACACATGTTGATTGGAGTTTTTTAATCTACAATTTTCTAATAGTCAGAAAAAATAAAAAAATAATTTAAAATACTAAGGTTAATTGCGACGCCTCTCGGACAAAGGGGTCAAAAGCCATGGGCCTTGAGTTTTGTTAGGGACACTAAAACCAAATCCAAATGTTACTTACTCACTAAATAACGTGTCAATGTTTGTCCAAATTTAACAATTTGATGAATAAGTGTAGTAACTCTAACGTTATTATAGTGAATCCATGTACGATTCTAGTTGAGCTTGGAATGCATGGCATGCTAACAAGCTTAGTTATTTGTTTCTATGGTCAGGCATTGTACCTGGAGCAGATACTAAGGGAGACATATGCTCACCCTCACATTGAAGGAGTTGTTATGTGCACTGGACCGCGGAAAACGGATGTTACAGAATGTGCTTAACAGATAACATTAATTTCAAAAACTTGCCTACCATAGGTTTTCCAAAAAAAAAAAAAAAAAAAAAAAACTTGCCCACCATGGTTGTTGACGATAAGTTACTCCATGAAAGGGGATTATTGAAGGGCTTGACTTCGGGCACAACCGACGCTAATGGTTTCTTCGAGGCCTCCCTCTCCCATGAAGATCATGAAGTCAAATGCCTCCCACATCCAACTCTCCTCTTGATTTCTATTTCTCTTGGGATATTTCTTTATTTTCGGTTTTAATTGATCAACAAATGGTGTTAAGTAATTTCAGTTTAACACAATTAAAAACTGAATAAGAGCAGAGAAGTATGTGACTATTCTCGGAAAAGTTATTTTATTTCTTTTATTTTTTTGCTTATTATTTTTTTCTTCTATTATTTGTCATCTTGTTCTTTAACGAAAATACACTCATGGACTATAATTCTACTTTTCAAATCAGTTGCCATTTTTGGGGGTTTTTTGTCCATTTCTTTTTATCAAAGCCTTGTTTCCCCAAACAGGCCTCTTTGCTTGATGAAAGTAAGGATTGAAAACGGAATGGCAAAAAGTAGTATTCAAATAAGATTTATATATCAACACAATCGAGAGAAAACAAATAAAATCAAAGCTGTTTATTCGACTAGAGAGTGAGTACATTAGGGTTTAAGGCAATGGCAAGATCAAATGAAGAGTTCTTTTCTCAAAGTCAAAAGCGTTTTGCACCGTTAAGTGGCTTTTCGGAAGAAGATGAAGAACCCATCTGGTTCAGGTGTAACAGACCAAGGCTGATTCATGACGTAGCATGCAGGTCCGAAAGTGAAGAACTTCGCCACAAAAGTCAAGAAGAAGATGAAGAAATCGAAGACGATGATCATATGGTAGACAAAGAGCCAATTAATAATGAGCCACATGTTGGGAAAAACTTAAGAGTACACAACTCTAACACAAGTGTTGGAGAGACAACACAAGTAAACAAATTACTTATATTACACTCACAAAAGATTACAACACACAAACTATCAAGGACACACTTGAGAAGCTATGACACTCACTCACTTTCTAGAGACAAACTCTAGACCACTCACACTCCTACAAGACTACTCTTGCTTCTCACTCTCACTTGGCTCTCTCTTACTTCTTTTTCTTGCTTGGTTGGTTGATCACTTCTTCGTTACAAGCTTACTTGATTACATAGCAAATACGCACGTGCGCGCACGCACACACACCTATTTATAGGCATGTTTGCCGACTTCACTAGCACTTTCTAGTGCACGTTCATGCACACACTTCACCGACATATGGCTTTGCAATATCCATACAATACCACAAGCTGGTAGAACTTTCTAGCTTATTATGCATGCCCACCGATTTAACATTCAGACTTGAACTAGAATGGTCTAGTTCATTTGCAGCTGGAAAAAGTCCTCTAGAAGCTTCTGCCTTCCAAGCTTGCTGGTTGTATTTGCTAGACTTTTCTAGAATCCAAACATCAATTGGGCTGGCGTTGATCTTCAACACCACAAGTAGTACATGATGGGTCTGATAATATTGTCGTAACCCTTACCAACCCACAAGTGTTTGATTGTTCAATTTGCTATGAACCCTTGACCATCCCTGTCTTTCGATGTGGCAAAAATGGTTACTTAGCCTGCGTTTCCTGCTGCTTAGCCTGCGTTTCCTGCTGCTCCAAAAGTAAAAATAAATGTCTATGCCACTCATGCTCCGGGTCGGTTGGCTTTGATCGTTGTCGGGGAATCGAGAAGGCTTTGTAATCAATTGCAAGATCATGCCCAAACGTACATTATGGATGTAAAGAATCTGTGACATACCATCTAAGAAGTGCACATCAAAAGGCATGAGTGTACTCACCTTGCTCATGTCCCCATCTAGGCTGTACCTATCGCTCTTCAGCCGAGAAGTTATACCCACAATTCAGCAGGGCTCACGAGGGATCCGCTGCAACAAGATTCGAGTATAACCGCAGATTTTCCGTTATGTTAAATCTTTCTGACACCTTACTTGTTCTCCATGAAAAGAAAGATGGCACATTATTTGTCCTCGCGAACTATCCTATGGAAGATCTAGGATATGCGGTGATGGTTACCTGTGTTCAATCAGCATTCTTGGAAGGCTTCTACTATGATCTTGTGGTAAAAAGCAATGGAAATTCTCTCATAGTAAAGTCTTTCACCAAGAGCATCCCGCGCCAGCAGGTACTTAATGATGATAGCCGGCCTCCTAAAACAGGTTTCCTTTTAATCCCAAGTGATTTTATCAGCTCTGGACGCCAGCTCAAGATGAATCTCTGCATATGGGCATAAAGGGTAACTGTCCTTCATGTTGCTTTAAAATAGTTTAAGTATCCTCGCGTTTAATTAACATGGGATTAAGATTTCTTGGTACCAGATACCAATGTAATTACAGTTTATGATGTACGGATTTTATTGTTTTCCTACAATTATTAGTTGGTTATGTTGTTATATATTGCGAGCGAACACACACACACACACACATATATATATATATATATATTCGTGTGCTTCGTCTGCGGGCCAACATGAAGAACTCAGAATTTTGATGAATAAAAACAAACATAACCATTGATGTTGCTAAACATAAGTCTGACAATCGACCCAAAAATAAAGTCACAAGTCGTACACAGTTAAATATATAGAGAACTTCAACTTGGAAATTTCTCTAAGTTGTAGGATGTAGAGCAAAAAAATAATTCAAAAAATCTACAAGACGACAAAAATAATCCATAAAATCCAGAAGACAAAAACAAGAATGCCCTCATTACCGTAGCTCAGCAGCCCTAGAGGTCTAAGCGGCTTGACTACCTCAAAGCAGACATTAAAGATATGATTAATTATAAGGAAAACTAATGAAAAACGTTTGAAAACTTTGAGTTTTAATGATAAGGACAAAATAAAGGGTAAAATGAATAGTATCAGGATTGACTTTTTAGTATAAAAATATGGTTTTTCGTTAAAGTGAACAATACGATGGGCTTTTCGTTAAAACTCCCTTAATTATATTCCCAATTGAAGATAAACCTTATTAAGTAAGAAATCCCTATCACAATCAATCATTGATATGCTTCCTTCATCATCCCAAGATATTATTTCCTAATTAATATCTTGGGAATATTATTTCCTCATTCATCCAACGGATGACACACACTGGATGCCGCCATGTGTAGGGCAAAACCATAACCCTATGGTCGGCCACTCTACCCTATAAATACATCCATCTCTAGCAATTTCCACTACTTGGCTACTGGTAATGTTGTTGACAAGCTGCTACATGAATGGGGTTTGAGAGCTGGCATGGCTTCTTCTGGCACGACAGATGCTAATGGTTTCTTTGAGGCCTCTCTCCCGCATGGTGATTACGAAGTGAAAATCACCCGGCCATCAGTGGAGACCAATTCGTCCCTAATTCAAACACTGAATGTGGCACCAACTACTGCGTCCCACCAACGTTTGCAGCTCCAACTTTCTGTTTGAGTTTTATTCTATTATGCCTTTTGTTGACGTTTTAGTGCAAGTTTTATGCTCTTGCATTTTGTGTTGTTAATGTTATCTCCTTAATAACTAATTGATTATGTTCTTATATACCTTTGTGACTATATATGTTATTGATTACTTTAGATGCGGGTCATCATGGAACCGAAAAAATGTATTCTTAATTTGCTATGGTCGTCATAGCCCTAATACCGAGTGAAACTTTTTAAGAACAGAAAAAATTACAACAGCAGCATCACCTTCGACCTCAAGAAAAGAAAAAAAAAAACACAAATCCATGTCCTTGATTAGAAACTTTCTGTCCATCTGAGTGAAAATTTCCGTGTTCTAAGCTAAAAAAAAAAAGTTGGAACTATCAGGGCAACCAACAGGTCTCCTTACGCAGTTATGACAACGGAAATTTTGACACATTGATTGACGTCTTGAAAAGGAGAAATAGGCATGCTGATGAAGCTACCATGGTATTTCTTCTTTTCAAGTTAACTACCTCTCTCTACATTTCACCATAAGGGTTTATGGTGTAGTTGGAGCTTAAGATAATGCCTTACGAAGAACATTAAAGCCCTGGAGTCTGTATATTTTCACAGATCCTTGTTTGCTGTACTAGTGGTACACGAAGCTAGCATGATGAAAATCCACTTTAAGATAATGGCAAGGCACTTTATCTCCCTGAAAAGTGGGATTTGCATGCCTTAAAAAATAATCCAAAACAATAACAATCTCTCTTACGATTCTCCTGTTAAATTTTAATGGAACTGCTCAACTCAACCCCAAACGTGCAAGTGATCCACTATGAAAACTATGAATTGTTGTGTTCAGTCATGTCAGGAAGTGCTGTATCCTTTTATTTTTATTTTTTTATTTTTTTGGGTCAAAGTCAGGTAGTGCTGTATCATTGTTTAAGTGGTGTATTCAATTGAGATTTTAAACAATCGTGATCGAGTTAAAAATTCAAAGATTTTGAAAGAATTCAATTGATTTCTATAAATTCCATGCATGTGAATATTTCAAGTGAATTCTATGTACAATTGATTTCCATAGATTTCATGCATGTGAATATTTCAAGTGAATTCTATTTGGATTTCAATAGAGTTTGTGAGACTTTTAATATTAATAATTTACTTGATTTCCATAGATTTCATGCATGTGAATATTTCAAGTGAATTCTATTTGGATTTCAATAGAGTTTGTGAGACTTTTAATATTAATAATTTACTTGATTTCTATGGATTCTCATGGATTTTATTCTTGTCCATTAAATGTGATCGAAAGTTGAGGTTCTACCATAAAACTAATTGGCTATATAAAGAGTAGTGTAATTACGTATAAGCACATGTAAGGTCTTGTTTTCCTGATGTGGGATTGATACTCTCAACACGTTCCTCATGTGTGGTGAAGCTTCAAGTCTAACACGTGGGCAATACAAGTTGGGTGACATGGAGCACATGTGGCCGCTAGGCTTCACACGTAGGACAATTTGTTCTGATACTACAAAAAAAGTTGAAGTTCCACCATAAAATGGAGGGAGTCTTAACGAAACACTCTTGGTACTGTTTTCTTTTAATGTTAAGGACATTTTTACTCTAAAAAATCACTCCTGGTACTATTCACTTACAACATCTTCTTGTCCTTTTGGTTAAAACTCAAGGTTTTCAAGTTCTTTTCATTAATTTTTCTTAAAATCAATTGACTATATGGAGAGTAACATAATTACTTATAAACACATGCAAGGTTACTTCTCTTTCCCATGTGAAATTGAACTCTCAACAAATTACATATGAAAAGTTAAAATTGTGCCACATCGCCAATACTCTTATTGCACATTACTTAACCCTTTTTCTTTACTTGATTGCTTTTCTTCCACAGCTGCATGCTTGCAACTTATCCACCCTCTTCCCCCTCCATCAGAAATCTCATGCTTTGTGTTTGTCAAATGAGAATTGAGCATAAAAATCTGAGTGGAAAACATATAAAAATTAATGTGAAATCTATTGAGTCATGATTTCTACCAAGTACTTCTTGATTTTCTGACCCCAAACATGTAAGTTTTTCATCTACAAACTCAAGGACAAATGCAATTTCTCTCTTTAGACACTCTTTATTTGCCTGGGGATCTTGGTTCTTGCTCTTTCACTACAAGAAAAATGGGCTATAGATACAAAATTGAGGACACAGATAAGAAGTTTGTGTCCCTTTGAACACTAAAAGAGTGGAACAGTGCACATTTTATAAAGGGCACCAAGTATTGTGCCCAAATGTTAGAAAAGTTGACACAAACACATTATTGGGCACGAAAATCAAGACTTTTGTGCCCAAATGTCCATCCAACTTTGACGTGTCCCTTTAATATCAGAAATGAAAATTTTATATTAATTTACAAAGACACGATAGCAGTTTTCGTGCCCTCTAATTTAATATATTGAAATAAAATTTTTTTTTTTTGTGTCCTTTACATATTTACTTTTTTCTATTCCACAATAATAAGATTGTTTATTAATTTCAAACTGACACACTAATATTTTCGTGCCTTTTGTTTTAAATAAAATAAGAATACCACCCTCAAACGTACATTTTGAATTATTTGCACTGTATATTTTTTAGATTTCAAACGGCGCGTATAAAAATAATTGTGCCTTTTGTGCAAAATAACAATAAAAAAATATAAAAAACTTGAAGATGAAAAAAGGTTATTAGTCTTCTCTCTCATCCCTTCATCCTGTTTCTTCCTTCCCCTTCACTCTCCTTTCCGTATCCTTCCTGTCCATATATTTCAGGCAACAGCGCCGCCTTCCACTTGTCACCACAGACCGTCGAATTATACCTTCATAATCCTCTTCCCATCATCTTTCCGATCCTCAAGTTAGTTTTTACAAATTCATAGCCAAATTTCTTCAATTTCAGATCTAAGAAACATATGATTTTGTTCGGGTTTTGTGTGTTTTGCAGGTATGAGAGCGGCGTACGGGACGGCGAAGAGAGAAGTAGCAGTGGCGTCGATGGGTGATGAGGCCCGAGCTGGTGATGAAGCCGATCGTTTCTCTCGGTGACGCACGACACAAACGGTCTCGCCTCCGTTGCCATTCTTATCCTTTTTCCACCTACCTTAACTTGCTGTAGCTAACGAGACACGAGAGTCTTAGAGCTGTTGAACCCATCCAGCTCCACCTCGAACTGCGGCGGTGTCCTCCAGCTCTGCTTCTTCACATGAGCCTGAGGTGAGGACTTCATATTTCCCTCTTGCTTTGCCATACTGGTCGTGTTACTTGATGTTGATGGAACTGCGACAGTGCTCTTCAGCTGCTGTGTTCTTCAATCATGATATGTTGCTTTTAATTTTTGGTGCAAAGCTTAAAGGAGATTGTGAAAAACTGCCCTCAGGTCCTCCCCAACGAAGCCGTCAATGGACTCCTCGCCCAAGGTCCTCCGCCTATTTCTCTCTCCTCACTTTGTCTCTCTAAAATTTCAGATTTATTTCTCTAATTTTTTAACTTGGAAGTTTTTGGTTCTTTCGATTTTAGGCCAACTGAAAAAAAATAAAATTGGGCTGAGGCATAGTTGTATTAATGAATCCCTAATTCTAATAAATTCCAATTTCTCAACCCTAATATGATTTTGGTTCTGGGTACTTTCTCTCACTCTACAAATTTGAGCAGCAAAGCACAAATCTTTGTGTTCTTCACTTCAGCCAGTTTCGTATTACAGGTACATCCACTTTCTATCCATTCTTTTTTTTGGTAAAGTGATTAGAGTTGTTTCGGTTACAATTGTGTTAAAAGTTTTAGTTAGGATTGAAATTATTGATTGCCCAGCTTTTGCTATGTGGAATTGGAGGTGGGCTTTGTGTTAAAAGTGAAGAATTTGTGTGCAATAATAGGGATTGAGTTACAAAGTTGTGTGCTGTGTGCATCAATTGGTGAATGAATTTGATTGGTTCTGTTTTTTAGGATTGAAATTTGAAACAAAATATTCATGCTTTTGTGACTTACGTAGGTGAATGAATTTGATTGGTTTTGTGTGCCTATGCTGTTAAAGAAAAGCCGAAACCAAACCAAACGAAAAAGAAAATTAACAAGAGTGATCGAGCAATGATGAATAAACTTAACAGCGTCGGTGACCCTGAGCAACGTGAACTCGAATCATACATACTGACCTTTTCTTTTTATGTTGAATTTTATTTTATTTTATTTATGATTTAGGGTCAGATTTGAATGGGGGAGTTGTTGCGATTATGGGAGAGCTTGATCATGGTGATGCAGGTACAAGAAAAATGGATGCTTGGGGTACTTGGCGGGGCCATTCAAAACAACCCAGTTGTTCAGAAGCAGGCAATCATTTTTTTACCCTCTCTATACGCGGTGGCCACATCGAAACCCATCAACCACCAAAGCCACCCTGACCAGGTTGCCGACTCGAACATGAGAAAAGAACTGTGCGGGTTCACTTAAAAGCTTAATATTTGATGTTCTTATTCCTGAGAGAACCGATATTCACTTAAAAACCTTTATAATTTTAGTTTTATTTTAGTTGGGGATAGAACTTGTAAAATTCTAGTTGTTTTTATATACAATGGTTGTGAATATCTCTGTAAATTGTAATATTATAGATGCTTGTGGTTGTGGGATGTTTTAATTATATGAAAAAATAATTTTTTGTTTAGCCTCAATCTCAATTTGCAGGTGATTTCGGTTTTTAATATTTTTTTTAAATAGGCGACATGGTGGGCACAATAACAATAAATGTGCTACCAGGGGTGGCTGCAGCCATCTGACAATTTTGTCAGAACTGGGCACAAAAAGACCTTTATTTGTGCCTACGTTTTTCAGCACAACATACATTATTTTGCCCTTTTAGCAATGGTGACACCCATAGAGGGCACAGACTCTAAGATAGTAGCTGCGCTGTTGCTATTGGTCTATGGACACATATGTTGGTGCTCTTTGGCCTCAAAGGGCACAGATAATTTATGGTGCGCAGTGACCATTTTTGTTGTAGTGTTTGAAGTTGGAATTTTTTTCGACGTTTCAATTAATGTGAATTTTTTTCTCCAATATATTTCGGTTTTGGGGCATAATTTGCAGCAGTAACCAGAATGACTAGAATAACCTCTAAAGCTATTAAAAAACCCTCAGAGCAGTAGCCTTGGAGCTTGAATATATAATTGCGTACCTTAGATGATGGATGAATGGAGATATTTACAGTGGTGATTGGAGAGTCTTTGAAAGAATTGCCAACCCTAGCTAATCCGTGTGTAATTCTGAATCCAAGAGGAAATCTAGTAAGATATCTCCTTACTTTTTAGGTCACCCAAATCCATAAACTAGAGACTAATCTGGATTTAGATACGTATGTCCTCACTTGCGGGTCAAGTAATCAAACTTATTTAACCACACCCACCGTAACTGGACCTCTCAGACCTGAGAGACTTGGCACGTTGGGTTCAGACCTGACCACTTAACCGTTGAGGGCAATCTGACATTCCCTATTCGAATGCCACTTAGCAGTATCTTCGAAATAAGTACGTAATCAAACAATCCTTAATAAAAATGATTTTAATATGACTAAAAACATTTTTGGTAAAAATGTTTTTGAAATCAGGCTCTAATAGAAATGCTTTTTGTGAAACATTTTTGTAAAAGTGTTTTGAAGCCAATCCTTGATAAAAGTGCAAATGAATCCTAAAAAAGCACTTGAAAAAGTACACGAAGTTCAAATGCTTGTGGACCTCAAAAATAATTTCACCAAAAGCGTTTGCAATCATTTTAAAGCCCTTCCAAACAAGCTTCATGATAATCTCCAGCTTTGTGTTGTAGTTGTTAACCATAGCACAGTTATCTCTACTAATGTATCAAAAGATTAGAATACTCAGAAGGAAGAAGAAGATCTTAAGAGAGAAAAGAAATAGAGAGAGAGAGAGAAAGAGATAAAATCTTTCTGTATATTTTTCTTATTATGTTTCTGATTGCTACATACTCTTTATATCCTTTTACAAGAGTTAGTTACATTTGTCCTGACCTATACAACTTGGACTAACTAACTAACTAATTCTTGTATTCTATCCTTTCAGCTTTTTACACATGTCACAATCCTGATGGCTTGATTATGTATACTCTAACATCCCCCCTCAAGCTCATGGGTGGAGAAACCAAGTGTGAGGTTGCTGCAATGGGTGTGAAAAAGAGGTGTACTGAGGCCCTTAGTGAAGATGTCTGCAAACTGTTCCGAGGAAGAAACAAATTGAACCAGGAGCTTCTTGCTTGCAACCCTTTCACGCACAAAATGAACATCAACTTCAATGTGCTTCGTGCGCTGATGATTGATTGGATTAAAAGAAAGTGCTATAGCAGACATATTATCACAGAATAACACTGGAGGAGCAGAAGGTTGTATCTGCAAGAATACAAGCAATTGTTGAATCCAATCTAATTCAGCCGTTGTAGTAGACAGGGCTCTATATTCAGCCTCAGTGGATGAACGAGAGACAGTTTGCTGCTTCTTAGAGGACCAAGAGATTGGGTTATTGCCAAGAAAAACAACCAAACCCGTAGTTGAACGTCTATCATTGGGATCCCCGGCCCAGTCAGCATCACTAAAGGCTTTAAGAAGTAACTCTCCTTTACTATAAGTAATGCCTTTAGACAAAGACCCTTTGAGATACCTTAATATCCTTTTAACTGCAGTGAAGTGGGAGAGCATTGGGGCTTGCATAAATTGACTAACCTGATGCACAGAGAAAGCAATATCAGGTCTGGTGAACACAAGGTATTGTAAGGCTCCAACCACACTCCGATAGAGACCTGGATTATTGAACGGCTGACCATCATCTTTGAGGAGTCTATTATAAGGCAAACACGGTGTGACTGCAGGTTTGGCATCTGTCATGTCAGTCTTCTTCAACAAGTCAACAATATACTTTTCTTGGGACAGAAACAATCCGTCATCAGTTTTTGAAATTTGAATGCCCAAGAAGAAATGTAAGGGACCAAGATCCTTAAGCTCAAACTCATTGGTTAAAGCTGCAACAACCTGTTGAATAGCAGAGGATGCATTTCCAGTAATTATGATATCGTCCACATATAAAAGAAGAACCACAATAGCACCATCAACAGGTTTAACAAACAAAGACAGATCTGAAGTAGTGGTTTGGAACCCCAACTGTGGTAAGAATTGAGTAAACCTATCATTCCAAGCCCTTGGTGCTTGTTTAAGACCATATAGGGATTTTCGTAACTTGCAAACCAGATAAGGAAACTGAGGATCCTCAAAACCTGGAGGTTGAGACATATAGACCTCCTCATTTAAAATGCCATGAAGAAAGGCATTCTTCACATCTAGTTGGCGCAATGGCCAATTATAATGAGCAGCAAGAGCAAGGATGAGTCTTACAGTTGTTGGTTTAACAACCGGGCTAAATGTCTCACCATAATCCAAACCTGCTTCCTGACTAAACCCTTTGGCGACCAAACGAGCCTTATGTCTGGCAATACTCCCATCAGCGTGTCTCTTCACTTTAAAAATCCATTTACACCCGACCAGATTCTTGTTAGGGGGGAGAGCAACCAAACTCCATGTTTTCTGAGAATAAAGAGCATTAAGTTCCTCCTTCATTGCATTGAGCCATACTGGAACCTTTAGTGCAGACTTATATGTTGCAGGTTCAGTGGTAGTCAAATCAACCACTGTTGAGGTGTGTGCAGCAGCAAAAAACACCTTTTTCTTCACAATTCCACTCTTGGAACGAGTTTGCATTGGATGGAGATTTACTGGTGGGATATCAAGGACTACTTGTAAACTTTCTGGATTATGATCAGGAACCACAGGAGCAGGAGAATCTTGTGCAGCAATGGACTGGGGTGAGGATGATGACTGAGAAGAGGGAGAAGGTTCATGGCCTAGAGAAGGAGGAGAGGATGAAGAAACAAGAATATTTTGCAAGGTTGGCAGCACAATAGGTAGGATTGGTGTATTACTATCAGGTTTTACTCTTGGAGACTGTGAACACTGTGACTTAGAACTTAGAGCACTGTATGGAAAGTCAAGTTCATTAAAAATGAAATTTCTTGAAATATATATCTTTCCAAGAGTAAGTTCAAAGCATATATATCCCTTATAGGTGGAGGCATATCCCAAAAAGAGACATTTTGCAGACTTAGGTTGTAATTTGTTGCTGTTATAAGGTTGTAAAAGTGGAAAACAAGCACAACCAAAAACCCTTAAGTGCTGGATTTCAAGAATGGCAGAATATAAAAGTTCAAAAGGTGACTGATTTTGAAGAATGGAAGATGGCATTCGATTGATCAAGTAGATGGCAGTTTGGCATGCAAAAGACCAAAACTTAGAAGGTAAATGTGCATTTTGTAACAAAGTAAGAGCTGTTTGAACTACATGTTTGTGTTTTCTTTCAGCCAAGCCATTCTGTTCAGGTGTATAGGGACATGATTTATGATGAGAAATGCCATGTTGAGCAAGAAAAGACTGCATAGGTTTACAAATATATTCACCCCCCCCATCACTTTGTAATATCTTAACTCTTGCTGAGAATTGAGTAAAGATAAAATGGTAGAATTTAACAAACACTGAACACAGATCAGATTTATTTATTAAGGGAAATAGCCAGCAGAATCTGGTACACTCATCAACAAAGAGGACATAATACTTGAACCCATCCACAGATACACTAGGTGCAGGTCCCAACAGATCACTATGAACAATTTCGAATGGTATTACAGATTTTGTAGAGGTATGAGAGAAAGGAAGTTTACTAAATTTCCCTTCTAAACAACTTTGACAAACAGTAGGTGACACATCTGTTTTAACAACAACTTTTGACTTTCGAAGGATAAGAGAAACTATGGGATTAGAAGGGTGACCTAGTTTGCAATGCCATAAGGTTGAATTCACAGTATGTCCAAGAATAGCAACAGGTGGATGAACTTGTAGATGAGATGATGAACCTGATGGTAAATGAGGAAAAGAAGGAATTGGATACAGTCCATTGTTGCAGTGTCTTTTATACAAGACTCTCCCTGTGGTTTTGTCCTGAATCCAAAAACAATAAGCATCGAATATTAGCCAACAATTGTTGTCAAGACATGTTTTATGAACTGACAACAAATTATGAGACAATTTTGGAATGTAAAGAACAGAATTTAATCGGAGAGACTGCGATGATGGCTGAATAATAGAGTTCCCAATATGAGAGACTTGCAAACCTTCCCCATTTGCTGTTTGAACAGTCTCATTAGTTGGATATGGAGATGCTAGAGACAAATTACTGAGATCGTTTGTCATGTGATTAGTAGCACCGGAATCTGTCAGCCAAACTTGTGGAGTTGCAGAATTGGATAGGACAGGAACATTAGAAGTGGAGGCATGCATATAGGCAGGGGCATATGCACTAGAAGTGGCCATATGTGCAGAAGGTTGAAGATTTGGTGCACAATTAGAAGACACCATATTCATCATAGTAGACATGTTTGGAGAGACCACAGGCATCATAGGAGACATATATGGAGTCTGCATATAACCAGGAAACATAGCTTGCATAGCAGTCATTTATGAAGGTTGAGATCGATTCTTATTCCTATAAAAACAGGTTTTGGCAGTATGATTACTACGATCACAGATTTGACATTTCTCAAAAGTCTCAGATGTGTCAATGGTTCTATACACACATGTAGCAGCACTGTGTCCATGTTGAGAACATAGTTGACATACAACATTATGAAGCTGAGAAGGATTACCAAGAATTCCAGGAGTAAAATCATGAACCACAGGTTTCGAATTGAAATACCTCTGTCCCTGATTATTAAAATATTTCTGACCCTGAAAGTTCCCAGCTTTGCCTTTACCCTTGTACTTAGACTTGTGACCATTATTAAAGAACTGAGAGGAACCGGAGTTCCCATGATAACCATTTGAACCCTGTAATCCAGAATTAAAGACTCCCTGAGATTCAGAAAATGTGACCCCAGCATTAGAACCTTGATTCTTGGCAAACAATGCAGTAGAAAATTGTAAACTTTGACTGTTCTCAATAATTGCTTCTTCTGCAAGCAATTGAGCCCGGAATTCTTTAAGAGAAATCACATTCTCTCTACCACGAATTACACACCGAAATCTGTTATACTCCGCTGATAAACCATTCAAAGCCAAAATAACAATGTCTTCATCTTCAAAGTTAACCCCTGTAGCTGCAAGATAGTCCCTTGCCTCTTTAATTCTCTGAAGATACTAAGTCACAGAATCTGCCCCTTTCTTGATGGTCTGAAGATCAGACTTGAGTTGAAAAATCGAAGTCTTGCTAAAACCGTTCTTGAAGACGAACCCACAAATCTCTAGCACTGATACTCCCAATCGCACAAGAAATAGCAACAGACGATAGCGTTGCAGTGATAAGCTGCATAAGAGCCCTATTGTGCATCTTCCATACTTTGTAATCATCCGTCTCAATCCTTGAACCAACACCACCAGATAAAGCTTCAGAATCACTCGAGTATTGAGGTGGACAGCAAGTCGATCCATCAATAAAACCCATTATCCCATATCCTTCAAGCATCAACTGCATTTGAAAATGCCATTGAAGATAGTTAGAATCATCCAACTTAACCGACACAGAGGATGATACAGAGGAAATCAACCCAGTAATCGGAGACTGCAAGATTTGTAGTTGAGAAGCTGTAACCATTATGAAGAATTGCCTCTAAAGAATAAAAACAAACACTTGGTAGGCAAGAAAAACCCAACCAAGTCAGAGACCGTAAGAGTGAAGAGAGATGCCCAGAAAACACAAAGAAGCCACGCAGAGATAAGAGACGACGCGGAAGCACAATAAACCAGAAACGAAGAAGTTGTCTAAGCAATTCGGGCGATTGATACCATGTTAACCATAGCACAGTTATCTCTACTAATGTATCAAAAGATTAGAATACTCAGAAGGAAGAAGAAGATCTTAAGAGAGAAAAGAAATAGAGAGAGAGAGAGAGAAAGAGATAAAATATTTCTGTATATTTTTCTTATTATGTTTCTGATTGCTACATACTCTTTATATCCTTTTACAAGAGTTAGTTACATTTGTCCTTACCTATACAACTTGGACTAACTAACTAACTAATTCTTGTATTCTATCCTTTCAGCTTTTTACACATGTCACAATCCTGATGGCTTGATTATGTATACTCTAACAGTAGTAATGTCCCTGCCGGTAAGTCAAAGTTAATCAAACAAGCTGTAGAATAAGAGGATAGACTACCATTTCCTCTACTAATTCCTATTTTACAAATGTTCACATATGTAGCTAAACGACCACTTGGAGTATACAATTTTGAATTCATTAATTAAAACTTCGTGATCGCTTAGTAAGGAAAAAGCAAACAAACATTGAAGAAATGGAGATGGCGACTTCCAATACGACACATCAAAATTTGGATATATTCATCCGAGTGCAGACTCCACTACTAGCTCCAATTAAATCAATGTACTTTTAAAGTGTATAGATCAGAGTTTTTGTTCCCTTGTTAATTAATATTTTTTATTCTTAACAATCACAGGTTCGTAGCACTTTAGATTTAACCTCATTATATGCAAACACTGAAGATAATTCACGGGGTACCTGAAACTCTGCAAATTAAGCAGTCAACTATTGCCATTGTTACCCGTGGTTATTGTCTTTTTATGAATCCAATTTGTCTAATATAAACTCACGCTTATTACATTCCAACGGCACAAACACAAAACTTCAGAGGAAAGCATCAAGGAAAAATGAGATATTAAAATTGGATACATTTATTTATATTGCAAATCACTTGGCACAAAAAGACATTAATGGCACACAAGGAGACTTTTAAAAGAAAACTAAAAATTATTCTGGAGATTAGCTTTTGAAAGATACTATGCACAACACTCAACTCAATTTTACATTATAAATACCCCAATAGCGTCGACGCCACAACCACAAGTCTGGCATTTTGAAGATAGGTTCTTGTGTAAACTGTCATCAGAGAGTGGTTTCTTCCTCCACTGCAATATTGTGTGTTTTGTGTCTCCAGTTGCTTTACAATAACACCTACATCTTTCTTCCCAAAACTTTGAAGTAATTAACTTTTATTTCTTGCTAGGAAAGACTGTTGTGTTTTGAAGAGGATCAAGATGTTCACAGAAGCTTGCACCTTATTGCTTTCATGCATCATTCTGTATTTTGGTATCTCTCTCTCTCTCTCTCTCTCTCTCTCGCTCTCTCTCTCATATATATGTAAATTTTTCATGTTATTTTAACAAAAATATATCTTCACCTTGCCAAGAAAAGTGATTAAGCAGTAGGATCCTAATTGTTTTTCTTGTTCCTTCGGTTACTGTTAAATCATGCAATGAATGTTTTGCCGTCATATAAATATATCTTTCTAAAAGTAAGCCTTTTCAACTGTTACAGGGCATGGCACCCATGCATCATCCTACAACTACTCCACAACAACAAAGGCAAGGATCAAACTCCCTTTACAATAATTTCTTTCTTTTGCTTGTATAGGTTTTGTCACTTACTGATCAGATTTATAAATAAATTAATATATATATATATATATATTATATCAATTTATTATACATGACTTGTGAAACATTGTTGAAAATCATTAACTGCTAGCAACAGTGCTTGGTAGAGCCACTAGATGCCCTATATGGAGGAGGGATTATAGTAAATCCAGAATTTAATTACAACATTGAAAGATGGGAGGCTTTTGGACAAGGGAAAATAGAAGAACGGATATCGAAGAAGGGAAACAGGTTCATGGTGGCACACAGTAGAAAACATCCACTAGACAGTTTCTCTCAGAAGGTTTGCGTTGAGAAAGGGAAAATCTATAGCTTTTCTGGTAACTAATTTCAGAATCATCATCAATTTAAAAGCTATTTTTAATTGGATGTAATGTATATATTGTAGAACTTAAGAGTATAGTACTTGTTTCAGCTAGAACTTATGTGATTTATTAATTATTTGTTACATTATTATTTGATTGAGACAAGTTTTGGAAATTTTCAGCTTCTGTTCAAGTGAATGAAGGAAGTGAGATAGTAGCTGTTGTTTTTAAGTTTCCCAACCGCGATGGTGTGCGTGGTGGTGATGTAATAGCTGAACATGGGTGTTGGACACTGCTAAAAGGCGGTTTCGTAGCTAATTTCACAAGCCCTGTTGAGATTCTTTTTGAGGTAAGGTAAGGTGACATATATCCATACATATATATATATATATGTATGTATGTATGTATGTTATGGTTCTTGTAATATTGGCCATTCTTCATTTCTATTTTCAAACTATCGATCAAGGAAGAATCACCAATATCCTACTGATACCACAAGAAATTCAAAATTAAATGTGTTTCTTGACCGATATGCTTTTTTGTATGTATCTTTTTATCTAGAGCAAAAATACATCAGTGGATATAATGGTGGATAATGTCTCATTGCAACCTTTCACCAAGGAGGAATGGAGATCCCACCAAGACACAAGCATTAAAGAGGTACCTGGTACACCCAAACATGATGAATCCCTTGTTCAGCGTTATGCATAAGTATAGGGATAGTGTCGTTGTGTTCATGTCGTGTTATTTGATGAAAATTTTGTTCACTCTAATCCCCGCAGCTGCGAAAAAGTAAGGTGAGGTTCCAAGTAACTCAGGCAAGTAAAAATCCTCTCAAAGGTGCTAGAGTCTCCATCAAGCAAGTTAAGTCGCATTTCCCATTTGGATGTGGCATGAACCATTACATCCTCACAAACTCCGATTACCAGAAATGGTTCGCCTCGAGATTTAAATGGACTACTTTCACCAATGAGATGAAATGGTACAGCACTGAGAAAACACGTGGCCAAGAAAACTATACTATTGCAGATAACATGGTCAAATTTGCCCAAAAAAATGGCATTTCTATTAGAGGTCACAATGTCTTCTGGGACGATCCCAAGTATCAGCCTGACTGGGTTAAATCCCTTTCCCCTGAGGAAGTACGAACAGCAGCAGCAAAGCGAATCAATTCAGTTGTTTCTAGATACCAAGGACAACTCATTGCTTGGGATGTAGTGAATGAGAATCTTCATTTTAGTTTCTTTGAAGATAACCTCGGCGAGAATGCTTCAGCAGAATTCTATTCCACAGCTCAACAGCTTGATCCTGACACGACTATGTTCATGAATGAGTATAACACCATGGAATATAGTAGCGACGAGAAATCAAGTCCAGCCAACTACAAGAAAAAACTTGAGGAGATCTTATCATATCCCAGAAATGAAAATTTGTCGCTAGGTATAGGGTTGCAAGGTCACTTTGGTTCTGGTCAGCCAAATCTTGCTTACATGAGATCTACTTTAGACATGTTAGGTGCAATCGGACTGCCAATATGGCTTACAGAAGTGGATGTGGGAAAAGACCCGAATCAGGTATGAAAACTGTAAAGCAATTTGATGATAAATATAAGTCCAAAAATAGCAAACTTGGCCCGTGACATTTTCAAGTGCAAGAGTTTATATTAATACACTATTAATTTTTTTTTTTTTTTTTGCAGGCTCAGTATTTGGAAGAGGTACTAAGGGAGGGATATTCTCATCCGGCGGTTCAAGGGATCATCATGTTTGTAGGTCCAGAGATAGCCGGGTTTAATGTGACCACCCTTGTAGATAAGAACTTCAAGAATACACCAGCAGGAGATGTTGTGGATAAGCTGATTGAGGAGTGGAACTCTAACACTCAGGAAATCATAGCAGATGATCAAGGATATATCGATGTTTCTTTGTTCCACGGTGATTATGAGATAACTGCAGAAGGCCGCGTCGCTAATACCTCGGCTACCCTAAGTCTTAGGGTTACAGAAGCTCATGAACCGCAGGCAATTGTTCACGTTCATATTGATACCTGAAACTGAAACACAATGTATACCTGAGAAAAATAAATTTCTACAGTATTATCACAAAATCCTGGTGCAACAGCCTACGGAAGTTTGTGATAGGCAATAGCAGTTGTTGCCAAAAGCTGAAAATTTGTTGCCTAAGAGTATACGCAACAAATTGCAGTCATTGCCAATTGTTAGACCTTAATAGCTAAATCAATAAAGTACATGACTATACACGGACTGACCTGTAGCTGGAGATGCTGAAAGCTTTGGTTGCTTGAACCACAAGGAAATCTTCTACACACTATAGCCCTTGTGTGCAATAGACTCAATGGGGAGTTTGTAAGCTTTGATGCGTATACTGTATGTGCAGGGATCGCTTGTATTTGTAGTGGCATATATCATAGAGTTCCGTCCATAAAAGAACCCACAATTCACCTGGAAAGCCAATAACCTGATCCACACGCCAACATAGAGTTCTAGACTCTTTGAACCCCTTTAACCTCAGATAATACAATCTAACACACTACTTAAGAGAGGACAGTTGTTAGTCTAATCCAATCTCTAAATCCTAGTTAAGTGTCATAATTCTACAATGACTATGAGACCAAACCCTAAGTGAATACATAGGAAAAAGGTGAAGTAAAACTCCAGCACCACTGTCATTGTCTTTACTGCCATATATTTCTATTTAACAGCATCCTTCCAAACCAGCAGAAAGGAAAATAAGTGCATCCACATTGATTTTGGGTATCCCATACCTTATTATGGTAAGTAAGCATGCCCCAATCTAATATAAATTACACGATGGGGGAATTTGGGGGATTCGGACTCAAGTGCATAAAGGGAGCACACCCGCACTAGCCAAGTGGTTGCACCCACGTCTGCAATTTCTATCTAAGATTTTTCATATTTGTCCAATTTTTACTAAAACAAAGTTAAAGTTCATTGCATGGATAATCAAAGATTGAATAACATCAAATATTCACAAACGCCAAACAATTATTCTTTGTTCCGCTTCATGCATTTACTGCTTAAAACTAATTTGAGAATGTTACGAATTCATTTACTTTCAAATTCAATTAGAAGGGGAATGAATTTATCCACATTTTGTAATTAAAACCCCCATAATCTGTAATATATGAGAGCATAAAAAATTGGTAAGACAAAGAATTTAAACAAAATAGGGAGCATAAATTTGGACATGCATCAACTTCCACATCATTTAGTTTACAAATTTAGTTCACAAATTGAATCTCTCTAGCATTGCATTACTCAGATATAAATTCATATAGATTCGGAAACACGTAATCCTAATTGCCTGTCAAAGTTCTTAGCCTAAATAATTCTGAATCCACAATTCTTTTAGTTTATAACGAAGCTACAATGCAACGCTAATTTTTAGAATATGAAAGGAGAAAATTGCACACTTCCTTTTTGAGAAGAACTTGGACAAGTGAGAGTAACTTACATGTAATAGATTTATTATCACCATGATGGTGAATTTGTTTTCAGTAAATATTTCTCCCGAAAAGCATGACGTACGTACAATACAATACTTGTTAATAGCTTACACATTGGGATGGAGCAATTTTATGCTATGTTATAGACAGATTATGTCATTTTCCAGCACAGGCCAAGAGAAGGCAACACAAGTTTGCCCTTGCCTTGAATTTGGCAATGGCCGCCAAACCAAATAAACTACACACTCACATCAAATATGAATTTGATATTTGAATTCATCATCATATCCATATATCATGGCCTCATATAACAAGTCCAAATCTATTGACCAAACAAAAAAAAAGCAAGTCCATATATATCTAATTGTGGGTGAGTAAGCAAACTTGATAGGCAATGCTGATTACCCCGCCCATGGAACCAAAGCTACCAATTTAAAGCACGTTTAGAAATCACTAATGATGGTTTATATATATATATATATACAAACTACATATTGACTACATGCAGCATGTGCAATGCTTAAGCTAAGATTCAGAAAGAAAACAAAAGAGCAGAGAAAACACTTTCATGGCCTAGCTCCTTATAGCTATGAAGCACGACACTGCCGCCATAATAATGGTGATTGCAACAAGGCTTACATCGTCAAAAATGGCCGCGAAACGCATTTCTTGCAGCTCCCAAATAGTCGAAGCGCAGTGACTCAGCCCCTCACAAATCATTACCAAAATAGCCATTTCCTTCTGGTATCACCACAATCATATGCAATGGCATTACAAGTACTACTAGAACTGAATTCTGAGCATTAGACAGGAGGAAAGAAAAGTAAAAAAGACCTAGCAGCTATCTCATCCCTAATATTGTTGACATATCTAGTAGTGAAGGAAATCTATTCACACACACATATATATATATATGTGTGTGTGTGTGTGTGTGAGAGAGAGAGAGAGAGAGAGAGAGAGAGAGAGAGAGAGAGAGCTGGCCTAGTGTGTCACGGATTGTACAATAAGTTCTTGGAGTGTTGCTTATAACACGGTTTTTCAGCTGCTTCTAGGATGCTTCCTACTATTTTCTGTGATATAAGATCCACACCAGGATGGGCCCCAGGAAATCACATTTGTGGTCAACCACCGATGATTTAATTTCTGCATGTAATTTCTTGGCTCTGTATACTAGGCAATAGATGTTGCAATGTTTCTGTTCAGTTTTGTATTCGAAAGGATTGAACTCTCCTTTTACATGCGTTGTCGACTTGTGGTTTGGTGTGATCCAAAAGATTTCTGGTTAATTATCTGCTGTCTAAAGGTACTTATTTTAAGTAACTAGCTCGTAAGGAAACTTCCGAGATTGAATTTTGTGAACAATTTATTTTGGGTTTTATCAAATTTTCTCTAAACGTTGGGACTATATTTTGTTAGGCAGCCTAATACCCCAACATATACAAAAACTAAAGAAAGAAAGAAACTTGGCTCAAAATCGAGTGTAGTGGTGTTTTAGAATTTATATAGTCAACTCCACTTAGTGGGATAAAGATTTGTTGTTGTAATGTGATATCTAAACTACGTTATAATTTTTATGAGGTTCTGGTTCGTACTTGTTTGCGAGGGATGGGCATACTATATTGATCAATTGACATAGTTCACATCTGTCACATCTAATTTAAGGCATATATTTTTTTGTGGAATTAATTTACAAATTCAACTAATATATTACATTCTTCTTGATGGACTAGACTTGTTCACATTTATTCACGCGTACACTAGACAATCTTGTTAGGATGTTTTCAATGGCCGCAAATACCAATGCCAATTTATAGGTCCAGATGATTCTAAAACATGAGAGAAAAGAGAAGGTTTCACAGCTGTGTGAGTCCCTCCAACACCATCTCAGAATCCAGAAAAATAAAGACCAAACATTTTGGTTGCGCCAATGGCAAGGGAAAAAAAAAATATTAATGTCACTTATTAGCCTTTTACACGCCACCAATTTTGGACTCAAAGTTTGTATTTGGGTCAAGTTTTTGAGTTTATAATTGGTGATCACCTTATATAACTTGTACATGTCACTTATTAGCCTTTTACACGCCACCAATTTTGGACTCAAAGTTGTATTTGGGTCAAGATTTTGAGTTTATAATTAGTGATCACCTTATATAACTTGTACATAACCAAATTGTGGAGTCTAAAATAATCCCAACAATTCTAGAGATGATACATGGGTTTTTGCTCAAGAAAGACCAAATTGCCCTCATTAAATGGGCAGGCTCCTCAGATACTTTCACGTGCAGTTCACATCCCTGAAGGTCTCAATAGCTGATACTCACACGTGCAGTTCACACCCCTGAAGGTCCCATCAGCTAAATATGACTTCCCACAGCTTACTTGCCCTTGGCAAGGAAAAGTGAAAGCATTAAAGATAAGGATTAATTACCCAAATTCTATCTTTAATACTTTAATACATTAATACATTTCTAATTGAAGATTGACTCCATTCAAGTAAGTAATCCCAATTTAAATCAATTAAGGATAATTACTTCATTATCTCAAGATATTATTTCCTATTTAATATCTTGAAAATATTTCTCCATAAACCTTAGCCAATAGGATGCCACCATGTGTAGGGTAAAACCCTAACACTATGGCCACCCTTCTTCTCCTATATATACCCCATATTCTACCAAATTTTGGTAAGTTTTTGCTACCATAAAAAGCCCTAAATACTTTACTCTTCTCAGAGAAACTAACTTAGGCATCAGAGATCCATTGGCCTAATTCCTCCCCACCTCGTGGGCGCGTGAGGCTTAGGTCATTGAACAAAGATGTTAATTGTTTCGCAGGTCCACTTTCGTCAAAGCTAGAGACGACAGAAATTTGCATTGACAAATTGGTGCTTTCATTGATAGTTGATTCTAATACTCAAATAAGCCTCTTGTATTTGGTTTCTTGAATTTTCTGTTACGTTGAATTTCTCACACGTCGTATATTAATTTTTCCTAGAAAAGTTTATTGATCAAACCCTGGAGAAAGGATACAATGATAGGAAATTCAAAAACCACAACAAATAGAACCTTGTACGTATAAGGATTTGGACCGAAGAGCGGAGATGAAGACATAGCCCCACGATGGTGGTCTTTAAAACTCAACGCGATGAAGGGAGGAGCCCTATCATTGCGGACCGCACCACCACCTTTGCCATGACCCAGCAGCCACGGTATGGCCATCAGGCCATGGCCCAATCTCTTAAATCGTTGCCCTTGCAATGCACAGACCACCAAAATCCTGGGCAAAAACCCCAGGTCCATCCACTGGCCCATAGGTAGGAGGCTTAGGTCCATGGAGAAGCAGGTTGAGCCCAAGATGCCCAGACCACTACAACCCAAGCTGCAGCAGCTGGAGCCTAGCTAGCAACCCAAGGCCAGCTGCCACATATGCGAACCTAGTGCGCCCACACGTATGGCCTGCCTCGCGACCTGCTCTGACGACTCAGCCCATGGCCCAATCCAATCTGAGGCCACCTCTGGCGATCTAGATTCTGACCACCGATCTGGCGATCGACCTAGGTTTCACCTCACTTTTCTACAGAAATGCCCACTCTGGGCTCAAGCTTTGTACCTGCAGTCTATTACACTTCCACCATACATGGGTACGCTTATTATCTAGACTCTTCCAATCCAAATGGTGAGCACCACCTACCCTACCAAGTCACCAATTTGACAAGCGCCATCGCGCAACAAACTATCTTGGTGAACCAGCTCCTTGAATGCATTAAGATGCAGCGCACCCCAGACGAGATGTCCCGAAGCAGGACATGGGCAGAAGAAAGTGACTCATTCCAGCGACGTCTCGGCAAAGAGCCACTCAGCCCGCCACGAACTATGCGTTCGGTTAGTGTGCACTCTTGTTTGGGCCCTCAAGAAAACGTCTTTTCCCGCCTCAGTACGCATAAAAGCGTTCATTCCCAACTTGGCTAATGAGTCAGTGTGCATTCGAGGTTGGGTCCACACTTTGATTAGTACTTAGGACATTCCAGGTGAAGCGTCTACATGAGGCTGAGCCCACAAGGAGATCCTTCTACGAGGCACAGGAGTAGGCAGCCATATGAAGAACCGAGGAAAGAACAATAGCAGTTCAACTCCAGTTCAACTGGCAGCCCCTGCCAAGCGCGACGACGAGCAACACAGAATGAACCACGTGCACCGCGAGCGCGACCTAAATGAGTAGAATATGCCGAAGAGCAACATGGACCAGTAGGTCAACATCGGGGGCAATCGGAGTCTCTGATGCCCTACCAGGTGCAAATCTAAGAGGAAGTACAAAGGTTTGTAGTAGAGCAGCTGTGTGGATTCTAGCGCATTGAGACTACCGACGATGTCTTTCATAAAGACGTGACCAACATGAGCAGGTCATCGTTTACAGACGAGATCAAGCAGACGAAGTTAGCGTGGAAGTTTAGCCCGCTATATTTCACCTTATTCAAATGAGGTGAAGATCCGGACAAACACTTGATGCACTACCAAAGCGCCATAACCCTCTACGGCAACAATGACGCTCTCATATGCAAAATGTTTGCCACGACGCTCCAAGGTAAGACCCAAGACTGGTTCCATACCTTGCCGCCACATTCAATCTGAAATTTCATCAAAATTTCCTTGGTTTTCACTAAGGAATATTCCTCCTACCGCTCGATCAAGAAGAAGTTTGACCACCTCTTCAACATGAAAAATGACCCAAAAAAGTCACTCTGCACATACATCAAGAGGTTCAAGGGGAAAAGGCGAAGATCGTCGGATGCGATGATAGCTTAACTTTCCGGAAGAGGTTCTCAGCAGATCACCCACTTTTTAGAGAGCCAATCATGGGCGAAAACTTGACCCTGGCAGATTTTTATGCTTTGGCAAAAAAGCACTCCCTCTAGGATGAAGCCAAACGTTTCCAAAAGCCGCTTGAGCAGCCGTGCAAAGATGCAAAATCAGTTCAGAAGAAGGCGGGTGATAAATCGCTCAATGACAAAAACAAGCCAGAAAGCAGAGGTAGCGACCGATCCTCGACGAAATGAGGCACAGTGCCCAAAATGTACACCAAGTTCTCAGTCCCGATCAACCAGATCTTTCGCGACCTTAAGGACAAGCTATGGTTTAAGATGCTGCAACTCATGAGGGGTGACATCTCCAAGATGGACCAGACGAAGTACTATGCAATCCACATAAGTTCGGGGCACGTAAAACGACTTCACCACATGGATGAAGTACCTTGAAAAGTTCGTGAAAGAAGGCAAGTGCGACACCAATATGTCGATAAGCCAACTGCCTGGCCAAGGCGAGAAGCAGATGCCGAAGCTGAACCCCTAACCAAGACAATCTGAATCAATGACATCTTTGTCGAATCCGAGCATTTGGAGGCCGCCAACAGTTCCAAGAAGAAGAAGATCCAGTATGCGAGATAGATCTTTCAGGTTCAAGCCATAGATGTTATACCTGGATCAATCGTCAGCTTCACTGAGCATAACGCTATGAAAGTAGACTTTCCCCACGACGACGCCTTGGTGATTTCTGCTCAACTAGCCCACGCCATCGTTGACATAATTATGGTGGACAACGGCTTCTCAGTCAATATCCTACAATTGTCAGTCATCCAAAAGATAGGCCTGGAAAGCACGATCAAACGTAAAACAAAGGTCTTGACCGGATTTAATGGACTTACCTTAACTGTCATTGGCACAATCACGCTCAACGTGACGAGCCCTCTAATTGTCTCATCACAGACCTTCTTGATTGTCAGCGACACATCTCCCCATAACCTGATATTAAGCTGACCCAGGCTAGTGAAGATTGAAGTTGTGACCTTGATTGAGTATCAGAGGATCTAATTTCGCATCCTAAGAAAAGCAGTTGGAGAGATCAAAGGCAACCAGGCCATGTCTCGGCAATGCATGTACAAGTTCTCAAATAGTCAAAGATGAAGTCTTTTGCCTCCGCAGTATTAGCTAAAGTGCAAAAAGACGATTCTACCTCCACTAAGAGATGAGCAACCAATGAAACTCTATTTTCCATGGCGTTTGGCTCTGAGGCGATCATTTATCCCAATGTCATGGTACCGAGCATCAGCATTGTATTGTCGAATTTCGAACAGAATGAGAAAGATGTGACAACAAACTTAGACTTGGCAGAGGAAAAGCGCGATAAGGTTATCACCCGCATTGCGCCCTATCAGCAGCAACTCATCTCCAACTACAATATGAGGGTGAAGATCCAGCAGTTCCAACCAAGAAACTTAGTCCACAGAAAAGCCTTCATAATCGCCCACCGGGAATGCTCCAAAAAGATGGCTCACATCTAGGAAGGTCCGTACAAAATCAACCGAGTAGGTGGAAATGATAGTTACACCCTCACCACTATGAGCGACAAAGAAATCGAAAAACAGTGGAATGCCTACAACCTGAGAAAGTACTATATGTGGCCTTCTACCATTCCTTAGACCCTATTCAAGACAAATAAAGTTCGAAGACTCAAGCAGCTTGATGAACAAGACTTCGCATGCCGAGAACTATCAATTGTTATGTTATTACTGCCTACAAGCAAAGTCATTACATTTCTCTATTTTCAATGAACACTGAAGGAATTACTAGCAAGCATGGGCTGAATGCATAAGCAAATTGACCACCTCTGTGACAGCAGAAGACAGCCCTACCATTACAGACATGGCGTGTGTTATCTCATCATGAGAGGGTAAACTGATCCGGAATATCCAAATGTGGATGGGTTTTAGGACTGCTCAGTTCCCCCTGAATGCATTGACTATCTATCCTAGACTGCTCCCAAAATTGGCCATAATAGATTTTTCCTAAAAAGACTTAGTCGATTGAAGGATTCAATTCCGCGAGAGCCCAGGTCTCTAACCGGAAAAGACACTAAGTGCAGGATCCATGCCTATGAAAGAATTCGCGTGACTAGACTAGATGCTCCGTCCTCGATGTGCAAGTCTTCATGAACGCAACTGGACTCTAAAGTGTTGCAATACTAGTTAAGCGACCTACGAAATTGAGTTACAAATTGTTACCCTAGAGATTCATATCGAGTTGCGTGCAGCTTAGAAGATCAAAAGACCAGCAGTTCGAAAGGATATAGCCTATGAGGCACGATTTTGCCTACACCTTAAGCCTAAAATGCCTCTAAGAGCCAGGGACAATGCCTAAGTGGTCACACAGGCCGTTTGCTTCTGTAAGTAAGATGCCCAGCCGACAACCCAATGGCTGGCAGCCCAAGGCAATTTGTAAGTCGAGACTTACGCCTGTTATAACTACACACACCCGTCTGCTTATTTAAAAGTAGCACTTCGGGTCGATGGCTTACGGTTAAGGATTTGTAAAAGTTAAAGCTGAAATGTACAACTATAGCAGCTATGCGAACTCCTCTACTTTCTATGAGAAACACACGTTCGGTCGTCGGCTTTATAAGTTAAAAATTTCACAACATGCCCTGGGAGGGCCAAGGCTTATGCAGCCGCTAAAGTCGAAATGTACAACTATAGTAGCTACGCAAACTCCTCTGCTTTATATAAGAAGCACGTGTCAAGCCGCTGGCTCTATAAGTTAAAATTTTTGCAATTATGCCCTTAAAGGGCCAAGGCTCGTGCAACCGCTAAAGTTGTAATGTACTATTATAGCAGCTATGCCGATTCCTCTACTTTGTACGAGAAGCACATGTCCGAAAGCCATCTTTATAAGTTAAAAGTTTCGCAATTATGCCCTGGGAGGGCTAAGGCTCGTGCAGCTGCTAAAGTCGAAATGTACGACTATAGTAGCTATGCAGACTTTTCTACTTCCTACGAGAAGCACGTGTCCACCCGCTGGCTCTATAAGTTAAAAATTTCTCAACATGCCCTAGAAGGGTGGCTCGTGCAACTGCTAAAGCCGAGATTCAGGGCTATAACAGTTACGCAGACTCGCCAGCTTCCTTTGGAGGCTACAAGTTCAGTCGCCGACTCTATATGTTAAAGTTATTGCTTTTTTTTCCTCATGCAGGTAAAGCTCCTTGAGCATCAAAATCGAGATTAAAACCTAAGTAACGACGTGGGATCAACTGCTTCATTAAGGCAACTCACCCAACCGCCCATCCTATAGTAAAGTTTTGCAAAAGACATGGCAAAATAGAAAGATGAAGCAAAGCAAGGAAAGCTGTTTATTAAATCTCTAGCAAATTGATAAACTGGCTCGAAAGCCAACAAAGTTCAAATAAAGCAGAACAAAAAAGGAAAACAAGAAAAGTCCTAAGTCTACGCAAAAAAACTATTCATCAGTAGTTTGCGCAACCACAAGTCCCTCGACTACCACGCTTTCAATAGCCATACCGCTCTCAACAGCTAAAGCTTCCATTAGCTCATCCTTAGCCGCCCCTGCCTGGACTGTCTAACCCTCAGCTGCTTCACCAAATGCAGCCTCAAACGAGAAGTCAAGCAGATCATTTGGAGAAATAGAGAAAATCTTGAAGTACTTCTTAGAAAACTCATAATCCGATGGCCTACCCTGAAGATGGTCTACATAGCCGAGCTAGTAGAAATCTACCTGATAAGAAGCAAAAGCCACTTCATGACAGACCTTCTCATTCTTCAGCTGCACATTCTCCTCAACAAGCCCAATGTGAGCATCATGCACTTTACCCAGTTCCTTTTTCAGGTTTTTGCTAGCAGACAACGCACCTTGCTGATCCACTTCCTTATATTCAAGCTTACTAGCAACATCCTTGAGACGAGACACTTCAGCATGCATGAAGACAAGCTTTTCATCCTTGGAAAAACAAGCAGATCGTAGCATCAATTTAACACGCTCAAGGTCATTGACCATGGGTGCAACACGACTGATTTCCTTCACTGTATCTTCCAACATCGCCTAAGTCGCACTAAGCTTAGCCTTCAAATAGACGACCTCCTGATAAATAATCTCCAACTGCATAGAAGTGCGGGCATAAACATTAGACCATTTCAAAACGGCGAGTTTAGATTCGAGCTGCTCAGTCTTTTCAGCAGCCGAGCAAAGTTGAGCCGTCAACGCCACTTTCACCTCCTTAGCACATTTGACAACATCCTGATCAACGCACATAGACTCAGCTACTATGATCAAAGTCTTATGCATTCTGGCAATTAGGGATGACCTATTTCAGTAGGCATGACGTTTCGCAAAAGAGTCTAAGCGAACGACAACTTTCCCAACGCTATCAATAAACTTGGCACATGCATCAACATCCTTAAGCGGGTTAGCATTCAGCAGTGCACAAACCTTGGGAAACTCCTCAACCTCAGACTCAATGGGTCTTTAACAACTGCCCATGTGAGCATATTTCCCTTTCTCAACAGACAAATCAATCGTAGCAGAAGGAGGAACAAGCCCAAGTGCCACCTTAGTAGTAGAATCTACCTTCCCGCTCTTCAATGCAACGAGCCTTTCAGAAGTTGAATCAGACTTAGCTCCCGATGCACGCTCTAACACACACCCAGACACCGGGGGCACCACCGAACCTTTTCACTGGATAATCCTCTCAGCAATAACTCATAGCAGCAGGTTTCACAGGCTTAGACTCAACGAGATTTTTCGTCCCCTTAGGAGAAGTCAAATCGATGAGAAGCTTCTCAGCAGCAGACGAGCCCCCACGAGCAACAAAAGAAGTCATTGGCCTCTTTTCGACCGAAGGCTCACAAGAAGAGGAGGAAGATATCTTATTTCCATCCTCATTGGCAGCAGGTTCTACAATAGCAATCGGATGACCAAGTGCCTCATCTTTTATCCATTTTATCTCTTTATTCGGAGGCAGCTCGCTCCCGACGAAGAGGACTAAGCAGCCAGCGCCACTCACAGTACTTAGCAGCAATGCCTAAGGCGATGTGCACTTTCTTCAAATATGCCGAAGTTCTTGGAGTTTAGCCAAATTCCAAATCTACACAAAGAATGATGATCAATAAACTGAAGTCATGGAGCAGCTCAACAAAAATTCAAGCAGGCCAGGAATGAAGCAGTTCACTTTCCACATATAAAGACCGTCGGAACACGCATCTCAGGAGAGGAGTTAGATTCCTACTCTCCACTTACCTCTAAGCTATCTCTCGCCCACTCATGATCACCTTTTTCAGGAAGCATAAAGTAGCCTATAGCGAGACCTCAGCTGCCCCACACCTTCCTTGTGGCAAATTTCAAAAAAGTACTAGAACTCATTTATGGTCAAGCCACAATCAAAGAACCTGCTTAAGTTCAAGAACCCCATCATCATGCCAACTACATTCAGGGAACACTGAGCAGACGCGCATTTCGTGGAGCAGATCACCTCTTGAAAAAGAAACAAGGTATGGGAAAAGTAAATCCTAACATGAAGTAATATAGATGGAAATTGATAGCCCTCTTCCTAGCAATGGCACCCTCATCGCACGGTTCATGGCTGCTATCGTCTTTCACCTGCTTGACTCGAACCTTTGACAGAATCGCATGCTTTTACATCTCAAGAAAATCCTGAAATAGCTCATCGGAATTAATCTTGACATATGCAGCCTTAAAGTAGCCTACCTTGTCGGAAAAACCACCTTGACGGTACAAAGGTGCAGGGTATTCGTCACTTTTGCGATCGGAGGAAGACATCTTAAAATCTCTGCAAAAAGTATGAAGAAAAATATTTAGAAAGCAACTCGCGAGAAGAGGGAAAAAAACTCGCAAAGCCCAGCACCCCACGGCTTAGCTCAATCACATGGCCACAAGAGGGCCCAGCCCTCACTTTCTCTTTCTTCTAGCACAGGCCCAAACTGCAAGAGCCTAGCAGCATGCCAGGCCTCATGGCCCGAGCCCCTACCACCCTTTTCTCGCACCTAGCGCACTAATGTGATAATTATAAGCACACAAATTAAACCCTCTTTTTATCAGTTGTAGTGAAGTATGTAAGTAGGGATCGTTCTGGACCGGGGATTAGGAGGGATTGTTAATCACTTGGATTTGACTCAAAAACGTAAAAACACAATATAAGACACCAAACTAGACCCAAAGAATGCAAAACTAAAGTTTAAAACACTAAGACAAACCAAAAGACTCAAAACAGCAAGAAAACATTCAAAACTGCCTTAAAACTACTTTCTGAGCAGTTTAAGCACTAGAGAAGAATTTGGACGAAAATAGTTATACTTGACTCAAGATACTCTAAAAACACAAACTAAATTGATTTCTAACTAATTTGACACTCCAAGTAAAGGGGGATTTTGATTTTGACGAATTTGGAAACAAAACTTAATACTTTGTAAAACGAACAGATTTTAAAAACTAATTTGATGGAATTGAATGGATGGGAAGCTAGCTAAGGGGTTCATCTCCACACATGTTATACTTGCACACAAAACGATTTCTAATTGCTTTTCAATAAACCATGAATTCTCAACGCCCCAGATTAACCGTGAATTGCACTAATTAACCCTCAGATTTTCCTAACGTTATTGAATTGGATGATTGCATACGACAACCCAAAACATTCCCCACAAGTCCCCTACATGATTGCATAATAGAGATACAAGCAAGAATCATTAAGTTCTATGAAAACCATAAGCATTGACGAAGCACTTGTTACTATGATTGCATGAAACTTATGCCAAGAATTTACTTAACGCGATTGAGATCATCAACCTTTACTACTTGTGAATATAATTCCATAACGATTAGGTGAAATTTCCTTATATCCTAGCATCCAAATTATGCATGATAATTAAGCGTGCACTCTCAACCAACACACACAAATCAATGTAATTCACATAGATAAGTAAATTGAATTCACAACTTATGAAACGCAATTAGAAGTAATCAAATCATATCGCAAGCATAAACATGTATTTCGAATTCCCCCTAGCCAAGGGGGGGTTTAGTTCCTCATACGTACAAAACAAAGATAAGTAAATTTAACCATTGAAATCAAGGAAAAGAAACACCTAAAAATTCCAACAACTCAAACTTGAATTGTATGAACGTTTAGGCCCTTCTCCTCCTCTTTGTTGCGGCACAAGGTCTAAGGATAGGTTTTGGGATGTGTTTGTATGTGGAATGGATTGGGGAATGGTTGGGTAGTGTTTTGGAGGGATGGGGAGTGGTGAAATGGAAGGGGAGAATGCTGGAAATGAAGAGGATGCACGGCAAGGGATGTGTTGTTGTGTTGTGGTCTCAAGTGTGTATGAATGCATGGGTTTTTATAGGGGGAATGGGAGAATATGTGGCTGATTGTTTAAGAGTGCATGTGGCTCTTATGATTGAGAGTGCATGTGGCTGAAATAATGATGGAAAAACAGCTAGGAAAAGAATGATTAAAGAGGGAATGCATGTGGAAGTGTGGCTGCAATGATGGAGAAAAGCTGGAATGGATGTGTGATGCATGGCAAAGGCTTTGTTTGGGTTGGAAATGAATGTGAAAGCATGTGAGTGGCAGCTAGGGTGAATGATGATGAATGCATGTGGATTAAAGAGGGAGAATGTGGTGCAATGATGAAGTGGGAAGCTGGAAACGAAAAGGGGGAATGCTGGAAATGAAGGGGAAGGCACGGCAAAGGCTTTGTTTGGGTGCATGTGGCTGAAATACTTCTTGGGAAAGCATGTGAGTGACAACGAGGATGATTGGTGGCTGCAATGATGAAGTGGGAAGGCTGGAAATGCAATGTTATGCACGGCTAGGGATTGGGAAATGCTGGAAATGCAATGTTATGCACGGCTAAGGATTGTTATATGGCTTGGGTGATTAATCCATGGGAGAATATATATGGTTTAATGATGAAGAGTGCATGTGGTTGAAATGATAGAATGGGAAACAAGGCCCTTCCTTGCACGGCAAGGAAGGCAAACACAAAGGGGATACACGGCAAGGACATTGATGATGCAAGAGACTTTGTTTTGTGACTTAGAATAGATAGGAGTCTTCAATGTTGCTCAAACATGAGGTCTTTTAGGATTTAACTTTCCTACTTCAAGTAGGAAACCTTGTTTAAGTAGGAATCATCATCTTCAAGTCTTCAATTTCGTCCATCCTCTTGGCTCCAAGCATATGATATCCATTCCAATCTCTAATTTGCTCCAAAAGGCTCCAAAATGCATCCTTTTGCATACTTTGCCCTTAAATCCTGAAAATACATAAAACTAGCTTAAAAGACTACTTTACTAAGGAAAAACACTTTAAATGCACAAGACAAGCTAAACTAAGGTGCATAAATATGCCCCTATCACGCACCGGCCAGAGCCTAAGGCCTTCCGGCCCAACCTACCAACATGAAAAACCCGGCCCATGCTGGTTTCTCTCTCCCTTCCGTCCACCATAGCAAGTCTGAGCCTGCTCCTCTATGCTTAGCCCACACCAAGCTCGAACCTAAATGGTCTAGAGCTTCACGACTCACCCAGCTCCACGCCCCAGCGCATCTGTCACCTCAACCCGAGCTGAACCTTGCACCTAGCCCATGCCAACCAAGCTCCACCACCGCACCACCTATGCATAGTAACCCTGTGGCACCCTTGCCACGTCCCTCACGCCACCTAGGCCTTTCCGAGCCAATTTTTCAAGTCCCAAGACTCCCAAAAAATCAAGAAAAGGAAAAAATTCAAATTTTCTTACCTTGGTGCAGCCCGGAGAAAAAGAACAACAACGAGAGATGACTCTTTGCAAGGGCAAGAGAAGAAGAAAGCTAAGGGAAGGGGAACAAATTTCCTCTAGCTTCTCTCTTCCTTGTTGGAATGATGATTGTTCTCTAAATTTATGTAATCTCTACTTAAGGCATAATTAAATATGTATTAGGGGCAATTGGTTTCCTTTTCCTAGAAGAAGTCTATCTCCAAATCAAGAAAGAAGATCAAGTTCAAATTGGGAAACAACTCTACAAGCCTATACAGCTTGGGATTTCTACACCTATTGCCCTTTTCCTCAGATACTCTCACGCGCAATTCACACCCCTGAAGGTCCCAGCAGCTAAATACAGCTCACATGCCATTGGCAAGGAAAAGTCAAAGCATTAAAGATAAGGATTAATTACCCACATCCTATCTTTAATATATTCCCAATTGAAGATTGACCCCATTCAAATAAGTAATCCCAATTTAAATCAATTAGGGATAATTACTCCATTATCTCAAGATATTATTTCGTATTTAATATCTTAAGAATATTTCTCCATAAACCTTGGCCAATAGGATGCCTCCATGTGTATGGTAAAACCCTAAACACTATGGTCAACCCTCTCCTTCTATATGTACCCCATATATTACCAAATTTTGGTAAGCTTTTACTACCCTAAAAAGCTCTAAACACTTTACTCTTCTCAGAGAAACTAACTAAGGCATCGGAAATCCATTAGCCTAACCCTCCCTCCAACCTCATGGGCGCATGAGGCTTAGGTCTTTGATCAAAGGTGTTGATTGTTTTGCAGGTGCATTTTCGTCAAAGTTAAAGACAATGAAAATTTACATCGACACAAATAATCGAAATAATTTGGGGCTCAATTTTTTTTTCAACTCTCTCGCATAATGTGAGATTCATAATGTTACGAGATTCAGATAAGAATCTTCAAGAAAAAGGTTTGGCTTTATAATGTCTCCTTTGAATTTATGAAAATATCATCGTACAATTGATAGGAATACCAACATTGTTCTTTGATTATGCATGCAATAATTAAAACAATGAATTTTATCCATTGTCCACTACAAGCATGGGTAACATGTCAAATTACACATGTTCCATATCCACTCAACGCAACCTTGCTCATAAATTTGCCACATGGATAACCCCATCAAAATAAAATAACACCACCACAACTTCATCCATTTTATACTGAATTGTTTCTTAGAATTGCCAACCCAAAAACTTGTAGCTCACAGACTCTCTCCAAGAGGTCGAGATTCACACAAAGATCAATCAGGCAATTGCAATAAGCCTTCCTTACATCCGAATCATTCGAGTTATATTAAAAAGCTGTGATGCTTCGTTCTTGAAGTTTTCACTATTGTCTTGCTTTTACACCAAAGTCTTACCAAATACCCTAGTTTTTCACAGCGCTCTCAATGCAATTGGCAAGCTTGCAAAGTTCTTTCTTTGATGTTTGAGTCATCACGTTTAGGAGACAACCATAGAAACACTCATCTAGTGTTATAGCCGGTTTTAGAATGCAAGCATGCAAAAAACAAGTAAACTTTGAATACCATTTTGATTTGGTATTCAAATGATTTAGTATTTGAAACCGTAAATAGGCATGAATCGAACTAGAAACAATGTGATACGAGCCGTACGATTTTAATAATAAATTTAAATAGAACTACCCCAAACTAAACTGTTGATATTTCCTAATTCTGATTCAAATTTGAAAGTAGAACCGCACAGTGCCCGGGCCTAGCCTGGACTCATCAAATTTCATTAAACCTTCACAAACCAACCACGACGTCGTTTACCCGCTTCCCAGCTTCAAAATTTTCACACCACAAACCTTACTCACTTTCGCAGACGCGCGTGTTCATAACTGACCAAGTCCCCACTGGCCTCCAATAGTTCGAATAGTGTATGTCACTCCTCACAAGGCGCGTGGGATAACAAAGTGAAAATTCCTCAATTTATCTTTTCCAAAAGTTGTTATAATTTCGTTGATGAAGCAATTCCAAACGCACACGGAGAGAGAGAGAGATCAATAAGGATAATTTAAATCGATTGAAACCCTAGAATCGAAAGCGAATTTCAATTGTTTCTTCAATTGGGTGTTTGAGTTTGCTCCTCCTCAATGGGGTTGTGGGAAGCTTTTCTCAATTGGCTGCGAAGGTACAGATATATATATATATATATCTTTTTCTTTTTTTTAAATATTTCGGTTCTAATTAATTTGTTCTTGTAGTTGTAGCCTTGATGCTTAGAAAGTCTGGGAAATTAGAATATTGGATTGAATTTTATCGAAAATTTTAATCTTTTTCAGTTTTAATAGTGGTGGAGCGGGGACAATTGATTTTCCCGCTAAACCGAATTTTGTTTTTGCTATTCAGTTTGATTCCGTTAATACTGCATTCTTTTCGAGAGATTTTTGATTTTCTTGGTTTATGTTTGGCCGATGAGAAAAAAAGTAGGGAAAAAAAAAAGATAGAGCTGAAGCTTTGAGTCTCTAAATTTCAATTGTGAAGAACTTTTGAATCCAGACATGATTGACAATTGGATTAATCGAAAACCAATCTTTCTGGTTGTTTGTTTTACTTGAAAAGCTGTCGATTTTTTATGAGAGGAGTACCTTTTAGCGTAGAAGTATATTTCGATTCTTTCAGTTCTATTTGGCCCTCGATCGTGTAGTAATGTAGGTGTATGTGTGTCGATATGTATCGCCCCAGTTCATTTTCGATTCTTGCCAAAGATGAATTTGAACCACATTATTGCTAGTCCATTGTGAGGCTAAGCCCACCCCTGTAGATATATCGTTTGTTCAAAAAAAGGGATGTGTTCTGGTGGTGAATTAGCATTATTCAGCGTATGTTCTGCCATATGATTGTTATTTAATTAGCATACTCGCCCATTTTCCTTGAGTAACATCTTCTGCTAAAGATTTTAATTTCTTTGGTCCGTGCTTTTGCTTAATGTTTCCTGGATTAGTTTATGGTGTTTTACGTGCCTGGAATTCGATCAGCTAAGAAGCCACTGAATCTAAAACATAACTTAATGTGTGTATCTAACTGATTTCTTTGCTTATTGTACCAGTCATATTGTTTATTAGTGACCCAATGTATGCATAAAGTAGAGACGCATGTCAAAAGTAAAAATTTTAGAGTCTTTCAGTTTAAATGACTTACTAGTATGCTTTCTTTCTCCCCTCTTGTAGCCTCTTTTTCAAGCAAGAAATGGAGCTATCCTTAATAGGCCTTCAAAATGCTGGGAAAACATCGCTTGTAAATGTTATTGCAGTAAGTAAAATATTTGTTTGTTTCTGGTGAAATATATTTTGTAATTCATATGTCCCTGTTTCGTTTTGATGCTGATGGCTTAATTTTGTTTCTTGATGTTATCCTTAGACTGGTGGATATAGTGAAGACATGATCCCGACGGTATGTCATGTTTTCAAGAATTCATTACCTGCGTTTAACTCTGTTTCTAGGAAAATTTCTTTCTTCAAAACTTGTCATTGGATTGCCACAATTATCTTTTACGGTTAATCGGTTCTTTAGATATCTTTCATAAGGCATCTCTTTTGTCTACAGGTTGGATTCAATATGAGGAAGGTAACAAAAGGGAATGTCACAATAAAGTTGTGGGATCTTGGTGGTCAGCCAAGGTTTCGAAGCATGTGGGAAAGATATTGCCGTGCAGTTTCCTCTATCGTGTATGTATTTTTTTACATTTTACATTTTGTAGGCGTATCGTTCAGGTGTTCCCTTTTTCTTTTCCAGATACTACAGTAAACATGTGGTTATTGCTGGTCAGATACTAGGATTGTTAGTATTTTCTTTACACATCCAGAAATTTGATTACCGGTCTTCCATAAGATGTTTTATCTTTTGTAAGCAATTTTCTCCTGTTAAATTTTCGTGACTTTCTTCATTTTGCAGTTATGTTGTGGATGCTGCTGATTATGATAACTTGCCAGTCTCAAGAAGAGAACTTCATGACCTGTTGAGTAAGCCGTCGCTAAATGGTATTCCACTGCTGGTATTAGGCAACAAGATTGACAAAAAGGAAGCTCTGTCTAAAGAGGATTTGACAGGAGAGATGTAAGTGAACCTTTTCATACTTTGTGTTAATTTAATATATGAATTGTGTATTGAGCATCATTTTCCGCCGTGCAGGGATCTGAAGTCCATCACCGACAGGGAAGTTTGTTGCTTCATGATATCCTGCAAGAACTCTACCAACATTGATACGGTCATTGATTGGCTTGTAAAGCATTCGAAGTCAAAAAATTGAGTTCTTTCCTACTCGCACCGATGACATTATCCGTTTAAGAGAGTGGATTTCAATCCGTTTTTGAAGTGACTATCGTTGTTTGCTCGGTCTGGTTTGTTGATATCTGACCATCCGTCATCGTCTTGTGTTATGTGCTTGGCATAGTGTTGTTTTGGTAAACATGTGTTGGAAGACACTATGATTTGAGTTTATATATGTATAGAATTTGACTCTCTGAATTGTAATGTACAGAATTGAGTTGTTGCATATATTATTTTGGTTAAAAAATTTGAGTGAGATAAAAGTAGTGCAACTCAATAATTAAGAATATATCCTAAACTTTTAGCTAATTACGAATTACCTACACTTCAGCTACCCCAAAAAAACCTTTGATTCAACATTGTCGTCTATGAGGTTAGGTCAAATGGTTATTAATAATAATTCCGAAAATTTTAAATCCAAAGATATCGATTTTGCATTTAATTTCGCAATATTGTATTGTATACCTTTAAATCCAAAGATGCCGATTTTACATGCGTTTAAATATGTTTCTGAGAGAGAAAAAAATGTATTGTATACCTTTAAAAAGCTAAGTAAAAACTGTCATTTAGTACTACGGTCTAGTGATATTTCTCTTTATTTGTAAGTCAAAGGTCTTAGATTCGATTCTTGTCAAAAGCTAGTTTGAACCACATTATTGCTTGTCTATTATGAGGTTAAACTCATCCCTCTTCTCTTTTTATAGATAATATCATTCGTTAAAAAAAAAAAAAAAAAAAAAGTAAAAACTGAAACTGAGAGATATTTATTTAGGAATGCTGAGAATGAACTCAATAATTAGTGTATCCGGATTGTTATTTAGTTTATAATTGAGATTTAACAAGTTTTTTTTGTACATAGCATTCCTTTAATACAAGTGAGGCTTTAAATTTAAAAAACTAACGTGTTCAACACCAACTACTGCTTATTTATTGTGAGGCCTGACGCACTTTGACCTCAATATAATTGAAGAATATTAGCAACCTTCTCATTTGAACATTCTTTACTCTCCTTTTAATCTTGCAATGTCGCTTGATGATTGAAACCATCTACACTATTTAAAGATCATCTGTGCAAAAAAGTAATTAAATTTAAAATTGTTTAGTCATCTAATGATAATCCAATAATTATGCAAATGTTAAACGATTTCTAACTTAATTGATTTTGTAAAAATTAATCTTTAAAGAGTAATTTAAAAAATAAATTTTTTGATCATTAAGCAATGTTACACGAGATAAAAATGAGAGCCAAAAATTTTAAGAGAGAAAATCTAAGTGAACATGTTGGTAGCATTACGTGAGAGCAGTTCCACTACTAGGCGGGATAGGCGGCATAATCTCCTCCACCTTCCAAAATTGGTCTCCAGCCAACGATTGTTTGGCCCAGCCTTTAGGCCATGTAACGCAATTTTGATGTTATGGTGACATCGGCTCTATTAAAAATAATTAAAAATATAACTATGAATACATAATCATGTTCTTCTACTTTACACATATTTCAATATCTCAAATATTTCAAGCAATCTTTTATTATTATTCCAAATTAAAAACAAACTTACTTTATATTATTTTATAATAAGAAATAGTAATGTTTTAATATAAATTGTCTGAACTATTTACTTTAAAAGTAAAGATGCACTTGTGTAGTTACTATTTATTACCCAATATTATTATTCAATTTGGTGGATTGAATTGAGCATAGTCGATTAGGATTTTTAGGAGTGAAAGTGCTCGAATAGCATCAAGGAATAAATTAAAATAAACTTGACCGTCTCCCGCTTGGAAGGCGAGAAAGATTAAAGGGTAAAGAACGCCCACGTGGCGCCAAAGCAAACAGAGTCCAAAGGCCACAGTGGAGAGATTCCTTTCTCGGTAAAACTCCTTTTGAGCTCAATACCCACCACCACCAACGCCACTCACTCACCAAGCTCTCTCTCTCTCCCACCCCCCCCCCCCCCTTCTCCTTTGCTGGTGTTCCACCTCGTCGCTGTGTATTTCATGAAGTCCGGAGATGATGAGAGAAAATCAGTCATCGGAAAATTCGAAGCCGGTAAAACTGAAACTTTCTTCAGGTCAGAAAGGGTGGCTTAATAAGTTATTTGGGTTTCGTTTCGTTTCATAACTATATATCTGATTAATTTTTCTCCTTGCTTTTTAGTTGGTTAAATATTTCAATTTGGAAAAGTATCTGTTCCTAATATTTACATGCTACTTCATATTTTTTAGAGAAAATTTGAGTCGTCTGTTTTAAGCTTCTCCGTTGAGGTCGATGGGCAAATCAAAAAGTAGGAAAATGAAAAGAAAAAAAATCAAATTTAAAAAAAGGGGCATTCCGAGAATCGAACTCGGGACCTCTCGCACCCAAAGCGAGAATCATACCACTAGACCAAATGCCCTCGATGTGGTGGCTAATACCTGCAAATCATAATTACTTTGATCTAGGATTTGTTTTCTTTTATTAATACCATTCATCCAGATCCAGTTGCTTCCTTTTTTCTGTTTACTTGTTCCTTATGGATATTTTGTTGGACTTTAATTAATTTAATGTATGCCCTGAATAAGAGAGAAACTTCGGTTCGACTAGGGCAGCTCTTACATGGGACGGGGTTCGGTTGGGAGCCAAATCACATTGGATGAGACCAGTGTGAGGTTGGGTGGGAGTATGCAAAGTACAGGGGTCCAAAGGTTTTGTGAGAGGTGTCCAAGGAATGACATGTTTCGTATCCCTACCCAAGTTTTTCTCCGAAAGTTGGGTGCCCTAGATGAGGTAGTCGCGCTAGTTAAGCTCGTAGATTACGATCATGAGAATGACTTTGAAATTCCCCTCCCCATCCCATTTTTGGAAAGCACATTCTTGGGAATGCTAATCATGGCTCATGGGTATAAATGTGGAATTTTGAAACCTTTGGCCCCTTAGCATAAATTCACTAGGGACTTCAAAGTATTGATTAACTCTCCTTGGTCCTGAAAATCGGCATAAATTAACAAATGGAGCACCGATGCTTTGTGTGGTACAATTGTAAAGTAGGGTTCTCTAGCTAGGGTGCAGATCTAATGGTTTCTTACTAATATTTAGTTCAGTCAGCATCAAAACTGATGTTTGAAACAGTGTCTTCGGATTACTAGGTGTCGTGAGTTGATTTAAGTCCGTGTGCGTGATATCAATGGCATTTCAAGAAATCGAACTCTTCATCTCTTGCAACATGTTTAGAGCAATCCTATATGAATAAAAGAAAAAAAGAGTAAAACGTCGTATGGGCCACATTTTCTGATCAGCTAAATGATGTTTACTTGTCATAACGGGTGCTAGTGTTTACGTAACTTGTGTTCATGTCTTTGTTGGCTTTAGCTGATTGGCCTGATTGATTAAGTTTAGTACTTTCTGTGGCTGATAATCTCTGATCCTCTGTTTCAAGTGTTTTGCAATTTCTTTCTGCTCGAGTTTTTGTTAGGCGTTATGTGTGGATTTCTGGCTAAGATGAAATAGGATTATAGGATTAAAATGAAACCTAAAAAGTTACAAAAAAAGGGGCATTCCGAGAATCGAACTCGGGACCTCTCGCACCCAAAGCGAGAATCATACCACTAGACCAAATGCCCTCACAATCGGTAATTACACGTGGAAATGGTAATTATCTTAATCTGTGATTAGTTTTTTATGCTATTGCATTGATCCAGTTTCTCCTATTGCCATATACTTGGTTCTTGTGGATACGGCATCTGACCTCTTATGTTGTGTTTCCCATATAGTTATATGACTGATACAATAAAATGCGGAATTCTACTTAAAATACTAGTAGCTTAACATTAAGTATCGATACATTCGTTCTGAAATTCTGTATAAATTAGCAATTGGAATGCTTCTATGTGTGCTACAATTTACAAGTAGGGTTCTCTAGGTTACACATTTAATCGTGTTTTGCTAATATTTCTTAAAGCTAGCTCCGATCTTTTTTGCCTAAGAAACTAAAACTTGTTCAGAAAACTAAACTTAACATCTTGTGTTGAAGTGCAGGTGTGGTAAAATCTAAATGTTTGAGGCAGGGCATTTCCTGAAAGAGCCTCAAGTAGTCGGAAGCAAGAATTATACGGTGCACCAAGCCTTATCAATAACATCCAAGTACTGAACTCTTCATCTTTCGCAACCAAATCAAGAAGAGTAATGTTCCTCCAAAAAAGAATAGCCACAGGTAACGCAAAAAGGGGCATTCCGAGAATCGAACTCGGGACCTCTCGCACCCAAAGCGAGAATCATACCACTAGACCAAATGCCCTATAAGGATGGTTAGAACGTGCAAATAGTTAATTAGCCTGACAAAGGATTGGTTCTCTTTTGTCTACTCTTCATGTGGATATGCCCGTGGATTTGCAATCTAACCTTCAAATGTTTGGTTTGACCTGCAGATGCGTCACTATCACAAAGACAGTGATGCAATTTGCCGTGGAACTATTCAATATAAGTTGTATTTGATTTGGTTGAATATGTTACGTTGGTTTTTCACATTCTTCAACATAAATAAAGTCTACAATTTTGTATTCGAGGCACTTCTTCGATGGTCCCCGTCTGCCCCGCCTACCGTCATGGGTTGCCACATCCAATGAGGCTAATCCAGCAGAGGATATTTAAAGAAATTATCTGTTTAAGAATTTGTGTAGAGGCTATGATGTTAGTTGATTAGAAATTGACTCCCCCAATTATGTCACAAGTAACATCATGATGAAATTCTAGCAATCGAGTACTTTTAGGCCCATCACCCTACTGTTTTAGTCTTCTTTTTTCCTTTTTCTTTTTGGGTGAACACTGTTTTCGTATTTGACATTAGCATTTTAACACCTCTTTGACGGATTTGATAGAATTCAGACACTCAATCAAGTTCGGAGTGTTGGGATGTGGAATTTGAGTTTTACGGAGAAAAGTGAGATTGAAATGAAGTTGATAAAGAATAGATAAATGATAGTTACCTTCTCCTTTATTTTTAAGATTCAATAATATTATTTGATGATGTGAAACGTTTATTTTCTGTCATTTTTTAAAAATCATCTCTACCAAAAATCAACCAAATCGAAAATCGTTTAACCGTTCGATTATGTTTTCATGATTACATTGTTTAATTGAGGAACATGGTTCATCTATTATTGGATAAAAGGTCAAATGACTAATGAATTTGAATCATCAAATGATGTAGCAAGTGATTCTCTACCACAGTGGTGGATAAAAGTGTTGTCATTGCACTATGGTATGGTTCAAACGCCTTAAATTCTCTAATCTAACATCTAATCTAACAAATCTATCGTTTGATAATATAAAAAAATCAAGAAATAATATTGAAGAATCGTAAACATAATTAACACAAGAAGCTGAAAAGAGAATTTACAAAAAGAAATGTAGCCTGGCAATATTTTCTCCGCAAACTACTAAAAATGGTAAATTAATCTCGAAATTATACGAAAAATAGTAAAAAAGCAGACATAATAAAACATATGTAAAGGAAAATGCTAGAGAGGATATTGGATGGAATGGAATTGCTTTAAGTTCGGAGAGCATGATTGCCAAATGGCCACAGCCATCCGTTTATCTACAAATTTAGCTTCGGAGTCGCCCGCAACTCCCTCCCACCCACAACTTTTCATCTCCCTCCCGCTCTCCAGTTTCCAATAAATAACTAGGGGAGTGCAAACATAGAAGGATTTAGGAAAAAACAACTGGTTAAGGACAACGAAAGCCAGGGTGCTGCAGGCTCTATCTCCCTCTGTTACTTTTCTCTCACTTGGTCTTGATTTCAAAGGGTTGGTGGTGGTGAGTTGAGGTTGTGGGTTGGAAGCCGTAGGCCATGTCAAGCTTTGCAAGCACCACGCAGAAGTGTACAGCCTGCGAAAAGACGGTGTATCTGGTTGATCGGCTGGCTGCCGATTCCAGAATTTACCACAAGGCCTGCTTCCGATGCCACCACTGCAACAGTACCCTCAAGGTACATAATTAACTTTTACATGAACTGTTGCTCGTTGTGTGAATTCCATGCATGCACGTATCACTCTTTTTTCACGTTTTCTTTTATTTTCTAATCAACATTCTGTGAAGTTCAAACCTAGGACATCTTACAATTTGATACGAAAAAGACAATTAGATCAAGAGTTATAATCAACGATTATTCTTCATTTTTACTTTTATTGCCAACATGTGCTTCGATTAAAATACCTGGAATTACATGGTTTTGTTCAATTTCGAAGCGAAAATCCTGTTGAATTATAAGGAAAATTCAGTAATATTCTCTTTTTTTTTTTTTTTTGTGTGGTTTCATTTGCAGCTCATCAACTATTGTTCATTTGAGGGGGTTCTCTACTGCAGGCCTCACTATGATCAACTCTTCAAGCGAACTGGCAGCCTGGACAAGAGTTTTGAAGGTAAAATCTAAAAAACAATTACCTCTGTTAATCTCTTTTATCTTATACCTCTTTTTGCTGGGAATTTTTACTCTTAAAAAACCTGAAAAAAACTTAACTTTGTTAATTTTGTTTCAGGAACACCAAAAGTCGTAAAGCCAGCAAGACCTACGGAAAATGAGGTAAAAGATCTCTTTTGCCAAGTGAGATAAAATTGAAGGTTCAGAATACAATTATTAAAAAACGTATTAAAGACCTTTACTGATATACTCCAGTTATGGACAGACATCCCTTCTTCTTATATTAAAAAACGTATTTTTGATATGTCATTGATAAGCGTCGATACCATTATTGTTGCCAACAAAACATGTCAACATGTTATGGATGCATTACAGACCGTATCAATTCATGCCCTAAAAAAGTAAAGAACAAACGTCATACACAAAGAATTTATGTCAGGGACTAAAGTATGTTGCTAATAAGAATTAAATCTGACTCTTGCAGAATGCCAAGTCGGTCTCAAACTTGTTTGCCGGTACCAGAGATAAATGTGTGGGCTGTGAGAAAACTGTTTATCCAATAGAGAAGGTAAAAACCTACGTAATTTTTTGCTACCATTATATGAAAGCTCAAATTTTCTTCCATTGATTGCATTCAAACCCTTATAAACAAAATCTTAAATTATTAAATTAATGTTCCTCCAAAGGTTTCCGTCAACGGGACTCCATACCACAAGAGTTGCTTCAAATGCAGCCATGGAGGTTGCACCATAAGCCCATCCAATTACATTGCACATGAAGGAAAGCTCTACTGCAAACACCACCACATCCAACTCTTCAAGGAGAAAGGAAATTACAGCCAACTCGAAAATGAACGCGAAAAGCTTACAATGACTGAGCAAGCCAATCCTATGGAGATTGCTGCTGAATCATGATCCATCTCTTTCTCCTTGTGTGATTTCCACCATTTATGTCGTTGGTATGTCTTGTTTTGTTTCTTGATCATTATACATGGGCACTCGGATGTATCGCGAGATTGAATGTATTCGGGTATGAATGGTTTGCTTTGAGGGTTTTACTGCAGCATTTTAAAACATTTGTCGTCTCTATTTTTCAGTTTCTTTCTACTTTACCACGTGCTTCAAAAGAACATTGTTCGACTCCTTACATATGATAGTTATTCCTCTTTTAACAACAAATCGCCGTCTAACACAAGAAAAATATCTCATTTAAATCCCAAAACCAAAATTTTCAAAAGGGTCAATTATGATTCATCTGCAAAACACAATGACTCCATAACTTTTACGTCTCTAGTTATGAGTTCCTTCATATCATTTGAGAGCTCCACAAGTAACAAGACACTGACGCAACTTTCCTGTCAATCACCCAGGCCGGTTAACTCACTCCCGGTAAAGATTGAAACTGGCGGCTACCGTCGTTAGACATTGATGAAGATATTGGTTAATATGTAGAGGCATCATACCATTGTGCCATAAATCTTGGTTCAGCTATTGCTACACCCAAACTGTACAGGAGCAACAGATGAACACATCCATGTGTGTTCACAGGAGGACTGAAATCCCTAATCACTCAAAAGGAAATCAGATTTACAATGAAACCGGTTACAAATGTACAATGACAAGATGCTGCATGAACCTGTATTTGGCCCTCAACGACTGAGTTTAATTTTCTACTTGTTGACGAATCGTCAGTGTATCCGACTCTCTCGTTAGCATCAATCTGTTCAAAGGCAACAGTTATGCTTTGGCGTCTAACCAGTCATGATGAACCATAACCAAAGTTAAAGTAGATCACTGCTGTTTCGGTTGAGAGCCATTTTTGTTCATGTTGTCTTTCAATATTTGCCCTGCAAGTATTAGGAGCTCCACCATCTCAAGTCCAGCAGCATAAACAGAATCTATCTTCTCATGGCTGGGCTCCCCGTAAGCATGACCAGGCTCATTGCGGACACTCTGACCATTGAATTCAACGTCTTCATCTGCTGACCAACTAATCGGTAGGGAGCTGCCAAGTGCAGTCTTCACTAGTTTTGCCTCGTTAATAATGTCGTTGACAGTTTCTGATAGGCTAGCAAATGTGGTACTTCCAGAAGTCACCAACTCTTTGACCTATAAAGTAGATTACGCATAAACACTGAACACATTAATTTCATACAGTAGACCAAAGAAAAACCGCTAACAGACTAGCTTTTGATGTACAGTGTTTCAATGCTAGTGATTGGCTAATAATTAAGTGTGAAAGTTCGCCATATAAAAAACAAAAACATCTTAAACTTCCATCAGACCTTTGAAAGGGATAGACGAAGCCTGTGAACTGTAGTAGTCAGATGCTCCATACTTCCCATGCTTTCTTGAAGTGTTGCTATTTCAATTTTCATTCTGAGACAAAAAATGCGGAAGAAAAAGGAATTTGATCTCATATCTAATATCATGTCAGTGGCAAAATCAACGGTGATGCATGTCAAGAACACACATCTACAGTATGCATCATTCAACTCAAATTTAGCCAAAATGTATTCACAAACCTGGCAAACTCCATGCTATCGAACCTCTTACCAGATAGATTCCCCTCGACATTTAGGCCACTTGCAGCTTCACGTCCCCTAAAGTCTACATTAGCAACCCAACGACTCAAGTACGTTTTCTTCAACAAACTTTTTAGCCTTCCATCCCTTTCATGAGTAACTACTTTCCTATCCCCAATTTCTGCAGGCAAATTTTCTCTATTTCTCCCTTGACCAATTCTCCTGCACATTATCATCGATAGTGCTTTCAGTATGTCAAGTAAAAAAATCACTAAAAGGCAACGAAGAAAGTTACCCTCGAGTAAAGGAAAAATTAACAACACATCTATAATGCCAACATTTCTAAAAGTAAAGCAGAAATCTGACTCTTTAAGCTGATAATAATCCTGCTTCAATTGTGCAAACTCCATTAGAGCTTTTACTTTTTCATTGGTAACCTGAACCAAAAAGAAATAATTGGACAGTTCATCAATGAACCCAAAAATTGTACGAAACTTTTAAGGTCGCACGAACAAGGAAATTCATCTTTGAACCAAAAAATATTCATGCAAATAATGAAATATCAAACTACACAATAAGATGGAAGTATCTGGAGTCAGCAACACTGCAAGTGGTACATGAAGGTCACCATTGAAATGCTTGAACATTATGTGGCACAGTGATAACACCAATAAATAATGTTTGTCTAGTATGAAATGAAGATCCCATATTAGAGTGAGTGGTCAAATTAACAAGGTTTACAGTTAACACACGTGTATATTACAAACATCCACATGAAATTTCACATTTTGTTAGTTCCAGATTACACAGTACTTATAGTGCAGTCTTTCACAAAAAATTTCATGAGTTACCAGGGAGTTGCATACAACATCACTGAGCTAATGAGCAGATCGGTTTAGTTACATTGAGATGAGTGGAGAGAAACAAGTAATCTGACAGATGGGCGCTTCAAAGAAGTTACCTGCAGTAAGTTTCTGTGAAGCTCTTCTATTTTTCTTTCAAGAGCTGCATTCACATTTCTGTCAAGTAAATGTCTTTCTTCCTGCTGTGAAAGAAGCAATAATGTTGACACCTGAAAAATATTCATGGTTAAAGAAAAAGCAACTGCAAATTAGGAACTATCAGATTTCAAGAAAAAGATAAACCAAAAGACCTTGTCCTGCAATGCATGTGCAAGGGCTTCAGAGTAATCGTTTCCTCTAACTGCCACAAACTCTGACGAGTCAGGACCACTATTCTGCAACCAGTATGGAAGATATAACGAGTGATATAAATGTATGAGGAAAATTAGATTAATTACACCCTCCGAACTTCTTTTGAGTTCACCAACCACAAAGAAAGAAAGAAAAAACTCTTTCAAGCAGTGCTTGGCTTGGAGTAAATCAGAAAAAAGGAAGCACTAAAAGTCCACAAAGATGTCTATGGTCAAACATCACTGAGATAGTAAGCAGTTTCCTCTATTCGGGTGCAGTGAACAAACCTTGGATACCAATTGGGGGTCAGCATTACTAGATTTATGCCTTTGGAGTCTGGTTGCATCAATTTGCCTACAATTTTCCTCTATAGCATCAATTACGGATTTGATACTAGCCTTTCCCTCGTTGAGTAAATTCATGATGAGAACTCTATGCTGAGAATGGTAATGATGCAATTCTGCAATCTCATGTTTTATCATTTTATTTGTAAGGATCTGCATGTAAGCCCACCAAATTTACAGTAAGAATGCAATTGAGATTTTTTTTATAATTTTTTTTAAGAGAAAGAAATTGAGATTGAACTAAATGATTTTCGATTAAATTTTTTCAAGCAAGAACTTACTTTTTTCTTTTCCAATTCACCAACTCTCCTCTTTAAATGATTTTCAATTTCCAAGCCCTACATGCCACAAGAAGATCAATTTTTGGAAAAGAGACCATATAAATTAGTGTGCAATGCAAAGCTGACAAGTACGAAGCAAGTTGCTTACCATCCGTAGCCTGTTTTGAAGATTATCTACAGATTTCCTTGTCCTCTCGAGCTCTTCCTCTAATGCACTCTGTCTGAGGATAAGTTACTCAAGTTGCATACGGGACATAAAATCTTAATCTAGTGACAACCGCAAATTTTTTTTAATAAATTAGGCAAAGTTTTCAAATGCAAGCATGATGTCAATTCAATCTGGAAAACTAAACAAGACGACAATATTCTATTTGATTCACAAGGTTCTCAGAAACAACGGTCAATCTATACTTGTCGAATATGGTTGCTAATGTTTTTATTTCCTCAATTCTTAAATCAATCCTTTAGATCTACTATCTCCAGTAACTCAAACTTAGGTTATCATGAATTTATAATGTTTGATATCGTTACCCATTTACCCCTTCACAAGAATGAAAAGTAGAGGGTTATGCAAACTTACAATATATTTAGATGTTGAAGCATCATTAAAACTCCACCATTCTGCAGGATCATGCAAAAGGCATGCACATTTTCTGTCCCAACTTGTACTCTCACATCCCTCAGGGCTTTGCTGCCTGATCTCATAAAATTTATCGATTACCTGTTATGGACATAATATCTCCATAAGAACTATGCGAAATCTTTCTCAAATCAAACTAAGTGAAATAGGACAAAAGGAAAAGAACAAAACTGAGGAACAATGGTCAATGTTAACATAGTTCTAGCTATACCTTGAGCACACACACGTCTCCAAAAAAACCATGCAATATGTTCTCTATTTGCTAAATATGAGTGGACAGATAACTTGCTGATTGTTTGGGACTGAAAGTGCAATTAAATGCTAGTATCTGATTCGCCATGTAACATCTTTACATCCTTACGAACATACATCAGATGTTTCTTCATGATTCAGAAGCGCGCATTCAGAAAGTCACCATGCTTGATGATTTGAACATTATAGATGTACCATGGATAACATAAGGGAGGGAGGAAGAAGAAATAGAAAGGGAACCCAGGATCACCTTCTTGAAAGCTTCAATCTTCTCTTCTTGCATTGCTAAATCACTTTTCAGTTTATCATTAAGTTTCTTCTGTTCAGAACAATCTGCAGTTTGTTCTTCTAACCTGTATCACAAATAAGATGCACATCATCATGAAAGAAGCATGCGTTCACTTGCATCAGAATTTCATCTTGGCTTTATATCTCAAAACAATTGTGGAAATAACGGAAATGCCTAACCACAAGTTCCCGCAAGGACAAGTAGATGCCCAACATATAGGGTACAGAAAGCCAAGATAAAAGAAAGTAAAAGTACAACATTTCTGTGAGAGATATTTTTCACGTTTTCTTTTCTAACATTTGCTACTTATAATCAATTCTCTATTCGTCAAAAGCTAATAGATACCTCTTCTCTATATCACAAAATTTGTTTGACATGAGCTCCTCTTTTTCCTTAGCCTTCTCAGCCTGCGATAAGCAACATAACATATTTAAAATTTTGATTTTCATAAATAACTCATGCAGAAAAGTACTTAATAAGTGCCATACATGCAGAAAATAAGCTTAAAATAAAGGACAGCTGCCCTAACCTCCATTATTGAATGATCTCGTTCAGCAAAAGCTGCAGCCACACAGCCTTGGAAAAATTTAAGCTGCTTTTCTGCTTCCACATTCTAGGCAAACAAATTCAATATATAAGTCCCAAGAACACTACCATGAAATTAATTTGCATTCATTATTGAGATGCAAAAGAGCTTTCGTGTAAGAGAGACCTTTGCAACCTCTGCACCATGCAGATCAGCCAACTGGCCCTGAAGGTACAGAGCACACATGTTAGCTTTCATAAGCAGTTACACCATCAAGGGAAGAAAGTTAAAGATCTCACTTTGATTCTGTAAGCCTCCGAAAGCTCTTCTTGAAGATTCACATTATCTCTGGTGCAAGCAGCTAGCTTCTTTTTCAAGTTTTCAATTTCCTGCTCCAAGCCAGCTGTCCTAATATGACATGAAATTTTAATGCAAAACACATTTATAGTTTTCTTCATAGTAGCACCCCAGGGGGACAAATTTTCCCTTCCCCGCCCTCCACTATATAGAAGGAAAAACAGCTTGATCATATTGACTGGGGACGGAAATTATACCTTTGAAAATGCATCTTAGTGGCCACAACAAGGTAGCTTGGACCAGCTTGTTGTATACACAGTTGTTCAATGTCTTTGCGCAATTCATCACGTTCTGCACATCATCATAATCCACATATATTATTTTTCATGCTATAGATTAGACACTCGAATCCAACTCAGGGTCACAAACTGAACAACACGGTACATACAGAAGCACAACTTATGTGTTTGCAATATGCAGGACCGCACAAAACCAACTTCTGAATTAGCGTAGCATAATGAATAGCCAAATCAATTCTACACACACACACACACACACACACACACAAAAAACATAAATTGGAGATTGATGACACAATAAAATTAGCACACACCATTTTCGAGCTGATGAATTCGAGCCAACAACGATTCCTTATCGCTTAAATCTTCATCCATTGTCAGAAACAGAAGCTGAGGTCAAACCTTAAAAGCATCAGGCAATAAACTTAACAATAACCATAACCAACCCATTCACAGAACATGATTCCCAAGTAAAAAAGGACCCCGTTTCACAATTTGGATATTGCAAGAAGCCCAAAAACCAAAATTCAACAGAATAAAATCATCAAGATCAATAATTTAATTCAAAAGAATACTCGAACGTAAGAGAATAATTGGAATTTAATAATTTTAGGTTTAAGGGTTGGAAAGAAAGGGAAGGACTTCATCTTTTTGGTGTTACCTCAATAAGTTATAGGAACAACGACAACAGCAACGGTAGGAATTCAGATTCAAGGTCGGAGAGGAGAGGAGGAGGAGTTTGCTTTCGTTAGCTTGCTGCAAGAACTCAACCTGAAAGAAGGCTGGGGTGGGGTGGTGGGTGTTTCCGTCTGTCTTTTAATTTTTTTTATTTGAGACATAATTACGGGGTCGAATATAAAATTTTGTTTGTTGAAAATAATATATTAGTGTAGAAAGAATATAGTGTACTGGATTCTAAAATTTATCTACTCTTTTAATGATGAGTTTTCTATTCAATTTTGTACTGACTATTGGTCAAATTATGGGCTTCTTCTAAATTTTTCTCTTCAATGACCGTCGCCAACTATGCTTACGTTTGCTACATTTTCTTCCCAATATTTCTATGGATGCTATTGGTAGACCCGGCAGTTTTTAATACGACATAAAAACGAAACGAAATAACGAGTTTCGGATCAACACGATAATTAATCGGATTATTACCGAGTGACCCATTAATAACAAATTCTTAATGGGAATACACGCGCAGGTAACCCGTTTCAACCCGTTAAGAAAAAAAAATTATTTTGATAATTTTAAAGTTTAATTATTAAAAGATTTATTATAAAATATAACAACCATATTAATATATACAATATGTTCTATATTAAATATATAGTTTTGTATTATTATTCTACATAAGTTTAAAAAAAAAAAAAGTTTTAGTCATTATTTATTTTTATTATGAGAGTTCCTTGTTATCATTACTAGGATAAATTTTACTTAACATGTTGTCCAAAATTAAAATAAACTAGTATAGTATTTGTATAGGTAAGAACTAAGAAGACATACATACAAGTATGAAAAATGTGAAAGAATATATAAACACTCGTAATTCATTATTATTCCTCTATGAGTAGATAATGGTTACACTTACATTATCGTTTAGATTTTTAAAATCCTTCAAACCCTCATGAATAATGTTATTTATTTGAGGGAAAATTAATAATAATTATTGTAGAAGTGTACAAAATGTAAAAAGAATATACAATCACTCATCGTGACAAACTTTACAACTTTCATGAAGGGATTAGCTTCAAAATCCAACACTATAATTCATAAACCTTAAATTTATATTTAACTGTCGATTGTCATTTACGCTTTATTCTTCTTACTAAATTTCATTTTTAAAATTTTCTTTTTTGAAAACATGATCATCTGGTGGATGTAAGAAGATGAACGACTTAGATATTTGTTCTCACGTTTCGATACGGTTAACTAAAATATAAGTCAATGTCATATAATTTGTAGAAACTTTATAAACATCAAGCAATATTTTCACTAACCATAAAACTTTGAACATAATATCAATGATCCAAACCGTTCATCTTCCTGCATCCTCTAATAGATCATGTTTTCAAAAAAGAAAATCTGAAAAAACAAAATTTGATGAGAAAAATGAAGCACAAATGTAAACAACAATCAATTGTTAAATTTTGATCTATGATTTATATGATTATAGTGGCAAATTTCGAAGTTAACCTATTCACGAAAGTGGTAAAATTTGTCATTACAAGCATTTATATATATTTTTTTCTATAATTTTTACACTTCTACATAGAAAAATATATAAATATATACTTAAAAGAAAATTGCGTTTTTATGTTTTGGATGTGACAATATGGTATGTATATACTTATTTAGTATTATATTTTTCATTTGATTATTTATTGGTTTAAAATATTTTTTCCTTAACGGGTAACGGGTCGGGTCATATTACCCGTTAATATTATCAGGTCAATTTCGGGTCGGGTCATTTTACCCGTTTATTTTAACGGGTGTTACAAGATACGACCCGTTAAGATATCGGGTATGACACGAAAACGACACGAACACGGAAAACACAACACGAATGCCAGGTCTAGGTATTGGTGGCTCGACAGACAAGTGTATATGAAGACTAACTAGTGATGGTAACTTTACTCTGGACCTAAGTGCTACTATGAACACCAAATGACGATGCAGCTTTATCTGGGAGTTGCATCTTCCCCCCTAAAGTGCTCTCTTTTCTTTGGCTTGTGTTGCTAGACAAATTATTGACAAATGCTCAACGAGTTAGACAATCCTTCATGTGCCATATGTGATGGTGATTTTGAATCAATTATTCACGTCTTTAGAGACAGCTCCCTTATTGCTAAAGTTTGGAGAAGTTTCCCTGTTCCAGATCAATTTTTTACGAATGCATGTACTACTAATTGGTTCCAAAATAATCTCTCTTTCAAAATACTTGTCTTGGATAATTTGGAATGAAGACTGATTTTTTGCATTACCTGTTGGCTCTATAGCACTGGCGAAACAAAAATATTTTTGAACATGATTTTTCTCCCCCTAATGATCCCAAATCTGTGATCCTTACCTACTTGAAAGATTGACTTCGGACGAATATGATTCCTTCCGTAAAATCCCTTTGAACACATGCTTTTCTTCATTGAGAACCTCATCATGAGGGTTGGGTAAAGCTTAATGTTGATGTCGCAAGGGGGAGGCTAACTTCATTAGTGCTGACGGTGTCCTTAGAAACTCATTGGGGCATGGGTTTCTAGTTTTTGTGCTAATCTTGGTCGAGATGAGATTCTATGTACTGAAGTTTGGGGTATTTATATTGGGTTGCAACTTGCATAGAATAATGAAATTAAGAAGATTACGGTAGAATCATATTCTGCTCTTGCGGTTGAATTGATTTCAAATGCAAAAGTGGATAATCATCCTTTGAGAAGTTTAGTATTGAATTGTCGTGCCCTTATGCACCAAAACTAGTCTAGTGAAATTCGTCATATCGATTGTGAAAAGAATTTTGTTGCTGATGATTTGGCTTTTTTGAGTTTGTCATGTAGTTTGGTTTTAATGTTTTATGAGCAAGCTCCTCATTATTATCATCGCTTACCAATTGCATATATAACTAGGTCTTATGGCCTCAATGATATTCTATTTTAATCTTTTATTTTCTTCCGGGCCTGTGCCCTGTTGTCAACCAAGATAAAAAAGAATTTATTCACCATTTTAATACGATATATTCAATTGAAATTTTGAGTTCCCTTTGGGAGAAATCCATAAAATTAGAATTTTGAATTTTTTTTTAACTTAGAATTTTAAAAATTTTAAAAATTTTTAAAATTTTAGTCTCTGTCTTCGTTGTCGGGAGAAAAACTAAGGTCAGCATTCGGTAGAACCGTTGCGATATTCCAACTGTATGTGCCGGCAATCGTCATAATAACATAAATATAAGCTCAAAACAGAGGGGGCAAAACTATATAATTGAATCAGACTAAACACTACGATCCAGAAGCATATACATCTTGTTGCTATATGAATGAACTAACTCAAACAATGACAGCATGCCCTAAGCCCTCAAGTTAGTAGGGAAGACCCCGCTCTAAACGGGCGGGGCAGCGCAAAATTCACCTTCAAAGATAAAAGTGATAGCCGCCTCCCTCTATCTTTAAGGCCAAGAAAAACAAGGTAAAGAAAAAATAACAAGACAGCTACAAAAAACTTTTCTATCCCACTGTGAGTCCTAATTTTCTGCGTTACAATGCAGATTTATAGTTTGCATAAGGAAATGAACTGCTGCCATGAACAAGACGGGTCTCAATACCTACTTTCCTACAATGAAACTAATCAAAATACAAATCTCAATCTCTGTGTTGGTGAATTTGATAACATAATTTACAAATACAATAAAACATGCGCCGGTCCCAAGAAACTTCTGGTTCATTGCTCTTTCATCTTTCGAACTTCAATCAGGGACGATTCATCTGGCATATATTCACAGGAAAGTAAAATTTTCGAAAGCTTGGTAGAGATAATGAGACAAAGTTACAATCCAATTACCGTAAACCCTGTTTAGACTAATAACGAAGGTGAGGAAATGTTGTGGGCATGCATGGCTTCATTATAATCATTAAACTAAAAAATAAATGCTGAACTAGAATGACAGCCAGATACATACTCGAGTCCAACAACAAAGTTACATTACGCGCTTAAAACACACACATATATTACAAGGATCTACAAATACACAACATCTTTGTTAGTTGGAGTGCAGTTACGAAGAGAGAGGTTTTGTGCAATGAAGGAGACTGAATTGATTGAGAGAGAGAACCAAGCAGATGTTGAATTCAGGGGAAAAAGAAAAACCAAGTAATGTGTAGTCATCATGTCATCTTGATGATGCTATGTGAGGAAATAAAAAAAACTCACTATGCAAGCATTCGGCCCAGGTTGCACACGCAATTTTCAATTGTGGAGAATAATTATTGTCTTTTGGCTTTTTATCCAAAATTGTCCATGAGATTTGCATAACTCCTTACTTTGGTCTGAGATTTGAAATCAATAAAAGTGGTCATGAGTTAGTCCACCATCAATCATTTTAATCATTCCTTGAAAAATCTCCATTAAATAAAGATAAAATGACAAAAATACCCACAAATTTTGTCAAATCATTTTAACCCATTGTTTATTAAATTGAGGGTATTTTGGCATTTGGTCCTTATTTAACATAATTTTTCAAGGAATAACCAAAATGATTGATAGTGGACAAACTGAAGAATCACTTCTATTGATTTCAAATCTCAAGAACCAAAGTGATGAGTTATGCAAATCTCAAGGACCATTTTGGCTAACAAGCCTTGTCTTTTTGCCAAAAGCAAGCATAAACTCAAGCCAAGATTATAAACTCACAACTTAAGCATTTCAACTCAAGACGAGACAATAAATTCATTATAAAAAAGATAATATGCTATGTGAACTTTACCATCTTTGCAGCATTTCTTCCTTTTAGCGTCTTCATAGCTGCATCAGCCTCCCTGTCTGCCTCTTTCGCTTCTGCATCTTTCACTGCTTGAGCAGCAGCTTCTTTGCGGGTCATAGTCCTCATCTTCGCAAGCTCCAAATCAATTTGGGCTTTCTTCAGGATAGCCTCATCATTGTCAAATTTTAGGGACGCCATGTCTTCCCTCAAAAGGGGATGCCATCAGTCTTCCCTCAAAAGGAGACTCCATTTGTCTCGCCTCAAAAGGATACGTCGAGGAATTTCTTTTGGGAAAACGTTGGAGTAGGTGCAACCCTGAGATTTGCATAATCAATAGAAATGGTCTCTGAGATTGAAAATCAATAGAAATGGTCCCTGAGATTGTCAACCATCCCTGATTTTAGTCCTTCTGTTAAAAACTCTTTAGACAATTTTCAAAGCTTTGTAACTCAATTGATTCTTAACCAAATTCGACCCATAATATATCAAAATGAAGATAGGAAAGTGTAGAACAAGATTATACCTATTTGAAAGCCCAATAGTTGCCGGAGATGGCTGGAAAATAGCCTAAATGGTGACTGGTCCGGGAAAAAACTGGAAAATTCACCGAAAACTGGATAAACTTTAAACGTTCATAACTTCTTCAATACTCAACAAAATCGAAAGTGGCTAACCATTTCGAGTTAACCACTTTCAATCCGTTTTCCGGCCTAACCACAGCGAGTTAGCCGTCGAGAAAGGTACCTTTCTCTTCGTCTCGTCAAGAAGTATGATTTTTGTCTTTGAATCACTTGATTTCATTTAGTATTGAAGAAGTTATGAACATTTAAAGTTTACCCAGTTTCCGACGAGTTTTCCAATTTTCCAGCGGACCAGTCACCTTTCAGGCTATTTTCCGGCCATCGCCGGCAACCATTGGGCTTTCAAATAGGTATAATCTTGTTCTACACTTTCCTATCTTCATTTTGATATATTATGGGTCGAATTTGGTTAAGAATCAATTGAGTTACAAAGCTTTGAAAATTGTCTAAAGAGTTTTTAACAGAAGGACCAAAATCAGGGATGGTTGACAATCTCAGGGACCATTTCTATTGATTTTCAATACCATTTCTATTAATTATGCAAATCTTAGGGACCATTTTGGCTATTTAGCCTTTTTAAAAATGAAAATCCCAATTGAAGCACATGAACAAGACGGTATTGTAGACCAAGTAAATTATATATCCAAGTACCAGCAAGCATTAAGTATCATAATATCCTCGATATTTCTCCTTCTAGCAAGAATCTGCATTAGATACAAAGGCAGTTTTTTTTATTACACTTCATTCAAAATTTCCATCCAACTTCTGCCGATATCAATATTTTCTTGATTTCCATCAACACTACTTTTACATTGTAAATATTTTCATCAATATCCATATTTAATATCAGAGATAACCAAATATAAATCATATTTATAAGCAGAATATGACATTACTTTTCCATTTTTTGTCCAATGTGATCAAAGATTCTCAAGCCATAGCCAAACTCTCTTGAAACTATGAATCATAAATCATTTCTTAACACTTCATTTACTTATGTAAACGTTGGTTTGGTAAGAGTATGGTATCAAATAAGAAGATATGCGTGGCTCAAATATGATGATTTCGATAAAACTTTAATATGTAGAATAAATTAGAATTTTACACAATTCAATCACCAATATCTTCACTGCATTCAAAGTTTGGGGAACAATAAGCCGTCAAAATAAAGCCCTTTTTTTAGTTTATCTACCAAATCTAAGAACAACAAGGTGAAAAACTCAGCCAATCATTGTACTACCATGTAAAAATTAAACCCAATTCTTAGTTGTCAACATGAAAAAATGGACCACGAAAGAAACAAGTTAAAAACATAAGAATGAAACGATTGTATCAGAACCCGGCATGTTAAGCCCCCGCTAAACCTATATCATGGAACTGCTACAGAAGCTGAGATCGGACTGAAATTTTTATCTTAAAGCCCAACCCTAATAGAAAATCCAATAAAGGGGGAAAAATCGGAGTAGGCAATAGAAGGAAAGAGAGAATCGAAGGCATGGAAAAGAAAAATACCGATTTGGACCTCTGCATCCTTCACCCCAAAGCAAGAGCACTGTGCTCTCTCCCGGCCTTTGTTTTTTGGCCTTCTCCCCAAATTCAACAATGAAAACACGAAGGGGAGGGAGACAACTAGGTATAAAGGGGAAAGGTGGACCAAGAAAAGCAGGAAAACCAAGGAAGATAATATATGACTTAGAAGGTAAAATTATTTTTAATTCAAGATGTCCAAATACCGATTTTATTCAAATAAAGAAAAAGTTTGGGAGATTTATGGAAAATACATCACGCAAAACTATTTTTATTGAACTTAGAGAGCATAAGAGAAGAATCGACCTACACTTGTACAAATGGAATGTTAAGCAGCGACCAGATTGCCAGAACCAAGGGAAAAGGCACTACAAGGGCCATAGAAAAGTGCAATTTATCATGTAATCAACCGGATCTCGAATGATTAAATCAGAGAAAATCTAGGATAAAAAACTAGTAAGACTGTTTAATTAGTTGATCTTCTAAACCTCATTAATTAAATCCGGAAATTACCATGTAAGGGAATTTCAGTCAGAACAAGTATGAAGTTGCCAATCACCTATGAAAATGTGTTCCTTGCATGTAAAGCGTAAGTTGACAGTTATTAAAAATTATTATTATCATGTGGCACCTGTAGCTCCAGTTGAAGTGAACATATGCTCCCACATCCAAAGTGGCAGTTTGATCTCCCATACCCCTTTGGCCCTGTTATGGAACTTTCTAGTACTCCAAAAACCACAACCAAGCCCAACCACCCTCATCTAAGAATACTTTAGTTTGAACAAATCCACAACTTTTTTGGAAGTGTTATATACTGCTAGGCATGCAGCATATTCCCATATGATCCTTGTTTTGGAGTACCCATTCCAATATGATGACAAACCTCGGAAAACCTAACCTTTTTATGTATGTGCACATCATTTGATTAATTACCGCACAACAATCAAAAACCACATTGCATACAACAATTCTAACCTTTTAAATCCAACTTGTTTGTAAGTGCATGAAAATAACAACTCCATGCACATTAAGAAGTCTTTAATTGTTTGTTCCACAAAATGCACATAATCTAACACCAAAAGACCATAAAAGCTAAATATATAGGACAATTAGACCACAAAATATATTTACCTTAATCAGTTTACGACTTGTTGTCAATAATTTTAATTTTGCAGACAATAGCCTCTTGAAATCTTGAGGAGCCCAATATTCGTCCTACAAAATAAAATCTCTTAAGGTGAGCTGATTACACAAAATAATAGCAAGAAAATAATGCTAGCATATTATATAACTCGAAAGCATAAAATGACAAATAGATGTAGCCTATGTACTGAGTAATTACATAGCATAATTATTGTTAAAATTATTTGAGATCTTATTCAGCTTATTCAGCAGTATGATCAAATTGAACTATAACCTATCTAAATTATTTGATTTCATGTACCAGATAATCAAAGTGATAACCTTGGGAGGATATGCAAGTGCGTATCGTGAACCCAGAGTAGATGTCATTTATTCAGTGTTGCAAAATGTCAATTTCTTTTTAAAGTTTACGAGGGGGAGGGGTTTGCAATGTAGTAGAGGCATTGTTTCATAATCACTCTTCTTGACAAGGCTAGGCTATCATACTGCGGGGATTACTTTACAAATTATGCTAGATTAGGAGATGAAACTGGACATTCAAAGTTAAGGAGACTTGCACAAGAACTCATTTCTCTCAAAAACGGTGTGTTGTTGTGTGGACTAAACACTGTTCCAACCACTCTGTAAACTTTTTGTTCTTTTTAATTCTTAAACTTTAATGAATTTGAAACCCAAGAGAGCAATTCATGACAATGTCACTTTCACAATGTTGCAGAGGCTTGCCAATGAATATCAACGTTCACTTGTCTTGAACCATGATGTGACTGAAGGCTATTTTATTACCGAATATTGTCAATCTCCGAGCCTATTAATCAGTGAATCTTTGGATCAAATTACATTCACACTTCACTGCCTTTGGCATGAATTCTTGAATTAAAAAAGGAGACAAAAGATCCTCAAGGAAAGAGTGATAGAGAAAGCAAAGTGTAATATAAAACTTAAAGCTAAATATCCGCAACCAAAAGACTGATGTGTGTAATCAAAGATCTCTGTATTTAGACAGAGGCTCCCTGCAAGGGACAACGAATGGATGGTACTACATGCGCCATCCTCTTAATAGTTAATATATTCCTTTTTTTTTTTTTTTTTAACTATTGCGGCTAGCAATTGTTCTTTATTCCCAACCCGGATACCATCTAGAAAAGCAGTGAGAAGCCTCCTATAACTGAAGTGTAATTAAACCCTTTAAAATAGTCACTAGTTCGTGAAGTTTTTCAACTTCATGAAATATTTAGCTAACTGTTTGATACAATCAACCAATGTATGACCGTATACTAATGGAAGCAGGATGTGTCATACAAAATTGTAAAATACCACAAATAATTTTTGTCAGACATAGAGGCTACCTCTATATATGCAGCAATAGTCGTTTTATTAGATCCACCAGGCTCCTTAACCTAGTTATAGCTTCCATGTCCAGCCTACAACCATTAGCATCAACAATAAGCATCAAAATTACAGTAGAGTTCAGAATTTTGAAGTATAACAAGAAATTTTTTTGAATAATTGCTAATAGCCTAATTTAAATTGAATCATAACTAACTTTTAGTCAATAGCCGTAAATGATAAACTACACCTACGATAATTGCAAATAAAAAAGACACTAAAATTTTTTCTATAATGTCATGGTTATTTCAGTGCTAAACAAAAGGATTGAAACATTTGTCAGTAAGCCCTGTAATGTTATTGCTTAACTATAGAAATTATCTAATCAACTTGGGAAAAGAAGATATGAATTCAAAAGGATGACCAGTGTCTTTTTGTTTTTGTGCCCCTAACAAAATAAATATGAAATTGTAATGAATCCATTACTATTGTTCAAACAACCAGTTCGTTTTTGTTTTATAATATATGATTGCTTGTTCAAGTTGAGGGGTCACCATGTACTTTCAACAATAAAGGTCAGTTTAGTTCACAAGGAAATAGAAAAACGAGGTCTGTGTCTGCAAATCATGGAATAAGAGTACACATCGTCAAGTGAAATCAGACTTCTAAACAGGAGGCTATAACATACATACGGAAGGAGTTCATGTATAGATTCATTAAATTCAACACACAAAATGCTCGTGTATGTAAATGACAGTGATTTAACCCTATGGAAGATTTTAGACACCCCATTTGGTTTTGTATATATTATTAATCGAATCAGAACCGTAACACCTTTAAAAATGAAGTAACCAGTTGGACAATTGATTGATCCAACCTGCCTTCAACCTATCACGGTCCATAGTAAGCTACAAATTAACATATAAGATTACTTGTCCCCATTATTTAGCATCTCAAATTATGAAAATTTTTAACAGAGAACTCAACTAGTGAACTTCTTAATCTTAATGAGTATAACAAACAAAATCTCCTACATGTTAACAAGAGAGATGCAATGCTGGGTCCATTCCATTTTTTATTTCTTCATAGTTCAATCAGTCCTCCAATATTAAAATGAAGTCACTAATCTCGCACAGCTAACCAATCTAAACCCTTCAAAATGTCATGAATAACATTAACAAACAAATCAACCTGCTGAATTGCACAAGACTTATTTGTCTCAAAACTGAACAGAATATTTCAGATGGGCAATATTTAAATATGAGAATGGCAATGACTTTTAAAAAACCTAGAAGTCAAAATGAAATGCAATCAACTATAAATCCGTGATCAATGTGAACTGAAAAATGAATAAACCTAGTGACATGCAGGACAGAGACCTAATACTGTTAAATACACTGCAAAAAGTCCGAAAAAAATCTTGTTGCAGGCACAAATCAGTTAAGAGTTCAAAGATAAGCGAGCTTGCTTAGAAGAGAATTATCTTTACACCCAGAGTACAAAACAAAAACAAACCAGAATCGTTTTGCTTCTTCAAGCAGTACATAGAAATGCATTTAAGTTAGACCAAATCCAGATTAAAGCAAGTGTTCCAGCAAAAGGATTCTAAAAGATCACCTCAAACCTTATTTCATCATAAACATTATTAATATGACTATAGAATGGAGAAATAACAATACATACTATTCCATTGCCAATGGCTGACGTATTTGATATTAACAGATCTTGGTTTCTTTGAACAGATTTGCAGCTTGCTTGTAAGAGTTTTTGTCCAATGACAATACTTTCTGTAATCAGAACCATATAAATCCACAGAAACTAAAATCAAGAAACGACAACATAAACAAAAAATTAATTCAAAGAGTAAATAGAAGTACAGTTTATAAACTAAACTTTACAAACAAAATGACATTTACAATAAGCAAGAACAAAACAATAAACTCGATCACAATCGAAAGGGGGCAAAGAGTGGCAACCTTGCACAATTCCATATAAGAATACAAACTAAAGGTCATATATCAAACAACTTTGAAATTGAAACATAATATAAAAGTATTTCTTATACATGCAACCAACAGGCATCTAGAAAATTAAAGATAAATTGAAAATCAACTGTTCGAATCGAGATGTTCGATCAAATTGAAGAAAATTCACAGCAAAACGGAAAATGAAAATATCAACTCACTGAAAGCCCACAAAAAAAAAAAAAACCCAAAAAAGAAAAAAAGAAAAGAAGAAGAAAACTGACCTTAAAACAAAGAACTATACACAGAACAGAGAGATGCATCCCCAAAATGAGAGAAAATGACAGAAAACGAAATAAATAAAGGAACCCCCAAAACCTGACCTAACAGTGCAACAAAATCCGGAAATAATTCACAGCAAAAGGTCTGAAATGATGACAATCTATTCTAACAGTAAAGAATCCAATAAAAAATGGAACTTAGCTTTCGAAATACAGCCACTCATCCGACACGCAAAAGGGAGAATAGAGAGAGAGAGATCGAAGTACCGTTAGTTAAAGAGTGGACGGCGTCGGTTCTCAGAGCACAGTAATCCCTGAAGATCTCTTCCGCCGTTGGCGGACTCGAGCCCATCTCCCTGCTCCTCTCCTTCATCTCACCGAAGCTCTCGAGTTACAGAAATGGAGGGCAGTTTGTGTGGTTTTGGTTTTAGGAAGCAGGAGCCGATGCTATTCCAGAGATGGTGTTGTGGCTGCTAGGGTTTGAGTAGGAGCGACATAGGAAGAGTGAGAGATGGGAGGAGAGCGCACGCTTCTAACCCAGCAATCCGTGCCAAACCAAACGGATAAAATTACCCTCCCAACCCAGCCTCATCTGGCTGGTATTGTTGTAAATAGCATGAAATCGAGTGGTTCCGTGCTGATACGGACAAAATCACCCTCTGAACTTTTGAGAATTACCCTCCCAATCCAGCCTAATTTAGTTGGCATTTTTGTAAATAGAGTGAAATCGAGTGGCATTTTCTTGACTGTAGCCATGAACAGGACAATTCCCCTCCAACTTTAGAATAGATAATTTAAACATGTTGAAATATTAAAATCGGAACTAGTTAGAGATACGCTCCGGTTTTGATGTTTATATTATTGTCCATTATGAGAGTTTAAAGTACGTGATGTGATATAACTTATATGAGTCGTCATAATTATTTTGAAATTTTGTTAGTTTAGTTAACTTGGAATTACCGTTTTAGCAACAACTAAGAAAAAAAAAAGGCAAGAGTGGGGGGTAGCGAGTGAAAGGCGGGAATGACAAATTTGACGGTTGTATTTGATTTCAAATAGTCTAGTCTAGTTAGTCTCGAATAAAAACTTCACTTTTTCTTGTCTAATAATTGTCTTCATGTCGTTAAGATTCTTATGTTCGACTTCCAGATACAAAAATTGTTACCTAGATGTAGTTGGCCATTATAGTGAACAAACTATATGCGATTCTACATGCGTTACGATATATAATTATTATTTTTATTATCATTATCTTTCATTTCTTCACAATGTTTTTTTTTTTGTCAAATAATAGATTTGTTAGATTAGATGTTAGATTAGGGAGTCAACGGGGTTCGAACCCATGCTGTGGTGCAAGGTCAACACTCATCTTCACTACTATGGTAGAGGGTCACTTGCATTTCTTCACATGGTATGAAAAGTACTTTGAGAAACTATAGATTTTTCTTTTACTTTTTTTTTCTTTTTTGTTTTTTGCTAACACTCAAATGTATTTTGTAAGGAATGTACAAATTTGAAATCTTAATCATAAATTTCCAATTATAAGATATAAGGATAAACTCATACATCTTAGGTTAGTGTCAATCCATTTCACACGATTAATTTGAATGACATTCAACTTAATTGAATTGATAAGGAATGTACAAATATTGAATCTTAATCATAGATTCCCAAATATAAGATATAAAGATAAACTCAAACATCTTAGATTAGTACCATGTCATTTGATAAGATTAATTTGAATGACATTCAACTGAATCAAATTGATAAGGAATGCACAAATATTGAATCTTAATCATAAATTTCCAACTATAAGATATAAGGATAAACTCAAACATTTTAGGTTAATGTCAAGTCATTTGACACGATTAATTTGAATGACATTCAGCTGAATAGAATTAATAAGAACTGTAAATATATAATCTTAATCATAAAATTTCAATTATAAGATACAGGAATAAACCCAAATCTTAGGTTTGTGTCAAGTCATTTAACTCGGTTAATTTGAATGATATTCAATTGAAATAAATTGATAGGACGAAAACTAGGGCATCCTAAACTTTCAATATTTTATTTTCTTTTTCCATCGAGGATAGAAGGGCGATTTGAACTTGTGACTTATTTAACAATCGCTCGTGATCACTTAGAGTTCTTCTTCCATCAATAGGAACTCCCAGCCCGTCCACCACACGCCTAGCATAGCCTTTCTCGCAATAACATCCACAGTGGATCTAGTGTGCTTTTGCAAAAACTCATTGCACCTGAAAATCATTTAGTTATCCAATTGTGACGTGATAAATAGAAGAACATAGTGTTGTTAATAAAAAAGAAATTTTCACAATAAAAATCAAGTAACAAACCATTTTCAATTTGAGTGAATTCTTTCAAGGATGACATATGATTAGTAATGACCGAAAAATAAATAGTTTGGATTACAAGAAACGTTGCGGAGCATGCCCGAGAAAGTAGTTAATGTTATATTAATTAGGTTACTAATTATTGTTTGAGCACTACTGTGTTATTGTCTTTGTATTTCATTTTTTTCACAAGGTATGGAAAGCATTTTGAAAAATTCAAGTATAATTTATAAGGAATGTACAAATATGGAAGCAAATACAATCTTAATCATAAATGTCCATTTATAAAATACTAGCATTTGTCTACACACTTTGTGTGTATGGACACATTTTTTAGAAAATGAGAATGAGAAAGAACGTGAGGGGAGTGGGAGGTTTTTGTTTTTGGTTTTTTTTTTATTATTTATAAATATTGGAGGTATTTTAACATCACATGTAGGTGAGGCTTCAATAAAAAACAGTAAAATTTGGACATGTGAAATTACATTATTGCCCATCATTTTTTTTGTGTGATAGTAGACTAAGTAGTCTTTTCACCCTCTTTTGGTTGACAGAGAAAGTTTCATTAATTAATAGAGATGAGGATAAACTCAAACATCTTAAGTTAGTGTCAAGTCATTTGGCTCGGTTAACTTTAGATGACATTCAACTAAATTGAATAAAATAGGGCGAGAGCATGTGGTCCAAGATGGATTAGCTTAGCATGGACTAAGTAGTATTAAAATTGTGAAACGTTTGATGCAGTGCCTAACTAGTTAGGATTAAATTTTTAATTTTTAGTTTGAATTATGAAAACTTTCACTTTCTTGTCAATAAAACAAAAAAGAAAAAAAAAAGCACTCTATAAATAAAAAGGAAAGGGAAAATCAAATCTTATGTCAAATACCAAAGATTCAAATTCTTGAATTAGAGTATCTTCAAAGGAGAAGTCAAATTTTAAACATAAAATTTGAATTTGAAAGCCTATGTGATATATTGACATCTTTCAAAATTTTGCTCTCTACCCGATAGGTCAAATTAAATTATTATTTTATTTCATTATTTTCTTTTCATTTTATTTTATTAAACTATTATTTTATGCCCCTTCTTTCTAGACTTCTCATGTCACATCCAGGCCCGGGCCCCCACTACATCCCGGGCTTGACTCCACTGTAGCACGATATTATCCGCTTTGACCCCGACCATGCCCTTATGGTTTTATTTTTGGGAACTCACACGAGAACTTCCCAGTGAGTCACCCATCTTGGGATTGCTCTCGCGCGAACTCGCTTATCTGCGGAGTTCCTACGGAACCTGAAGTCAGTGAGCTCCCAAAAGGCATCGTATTATATAGAGGTGGGCATGTACATATAAGGCACATCACCCCTTCTCCGTTGGTCAATGTGTGATGTTACATCTCCTGTCATTTTCTTTCTCCCTTTTTCTGAATCTTTGTATACCTGCTTCTTTTCTTCATTGACAACCTATCGCCCTCTATATGGAGGTGGGCATGTACATATAAGGCACATTACTCCCTCTTCATTGGTCAATGTGGGATGTTACATCTCTTATCATCTTCTTTCTCTTTTTTTTTCTGAATCTTTGTATACCTGCTTCTCTTCTCCATCAACAACTTGTCGCCCTCTACCATCACTCAAACTCACCTGAAATCCAAAGGCCACAACCAAAATTTTCTTTTAACCTTTTAATTTCAATTTTTATAAAATATGTTTGGATGCTGAGAAAGTGTGAGATTTTAAATTACCAGCATGGAAAGACGACGACTTCTCCAATTTCGATTTACAAGTGGAGGAATTGTAGCCAGGGGATTGCAGTCTGTCGATGACGATCTTCCTCGAATCGTAGCCGAGGAATTGCAGCAAGGATTCGAGAGCTCTTGTATGAGCAACGGTGCGAAATGGAGTCTTACATTTGGGTTTTAGGTTGAAATCGTGAGATTGGTTTCTGGGTTTGGTTTTGAGAAAAGGGAAGAAGAAGGACGAGCGGCGCTTCTTAGGCTTGAGTGAGAGAGGAGAGTTGCAGATTTGATTAAAAAAAAATAATAAAATTAAATTAAAAAAATATTTGAAGCTGCTGTCAAATTTGACAGCAAGTAGAGAGATGCTATTCCATGTTATACTATATTATATCATATTTGGCTTCTTGGTTGGAAAATATTGTTGTCTTTTCTTATTGTAATTGCTGAGTTAGACATTTACAAATATCTTTTAGAGATGCTCATATGAATCTTTCCCATCAAAGAGCTGAGTTTCAAAGATATCCTGGTTTTTGAAATGCAACAAGTCGAGTTCTCTAGAACATTGTTGTAATCGAGTGCACATTATACTACCACCTTTCCTTGTAAGAACATTATGAAAACAACACTCTCTTTTCATAAAACCATATATTTTGATTATTTTCCATTAGAATTTCCCAATTTTTAAGACATAAGACTAAACAACCAATGTAAAAGAGATTTAAAAGTTGAAGAACAAAAAGTGAAAACAATGTCTTTAAATGAATGGAGAGGTTGAAGAAGAAGAAGAAGAAGATGTCCAAAACTCGCGGAGATGGGAATTGAAGCTTGGCAACCACGCCGGTCAGAAGGGCTTGGCATCCATGAGGATCACTGAAGCGTTGGGAATTGAAGCATGCAAGAACTAAAGCCCAGAATTCGCGGTGGGATGGCGCAGTTTTCTTCTGGGATTTGATCGGAAAAAATTTGTTGGGTGTGTTAAAAATGGCGTAGGAGACCAAATGGGGAGTGGGTATTGAAGGCCTTGAGGCGTTGTGGCTTAAAGCTTTGTGAATTAAAGCTTGCAAGAGCTCACTATAGCAGAGATGGGAATTGAAGCTTGGCATCCATGGCAATCACAAGAGCTTGGCATCCATGATATCACTGAAGCATTGGGAATTGAAGCTTGCAAGAACGAAAGCCCAAAACTCGCAGAGGGGCAAAGTGGGGAGGGGCGTAGAGCAGTGGTGGTCTTAGCAGTCCGCTAGATTTGGGGGTTTCGTTAAGACCGTATGGCAAGGCGTTTTGTCTAGGCGAGTAATGTGGCTAACAAATACTAGACTACTCTAACAATTAATTCAATCAAGTCCAGTGAAAACTAGTGAGGGCAAACAAACATACCATTAGATCATAATGGATAATTGAAAGTTGAGCAAATATGGTATCATATTCAACATGTTTCTAATTCATTCTCTAAATAACTCGAATATAAAGCCTTTTCCCATGTTATACGTTGTACTTTATCGATGGGCTGCAGATGTGTCTCAACGAAACTACGATCTCAGGATCATGTTGTATTGAGTTGGTCGATTGAATATGTGCGTCACAATGTCCTCATTTTCGCATGACCACTCTTCTTTGTCTTTTGACTTATTTCTACGGTGGTGGCGTCTTCTTCCACAGCGGCGGCTGCGTGTGTATGGTTTGATGTTAGGGTTTATAATTTAGGGTTCTTTTACATTTTGGGCTGCTGATGTATTTTCATTTTAGCTGTTGGGAATACTTTGTATTAGGGCCTTTTTGGGCTGCTACTAAATGAAATGCACTCTCATTACCAAAAAAGGCCTTGCTCCCTATCCTTTGTTATTTAATCTTCACGTTTGCTTGCTTTTGATGTAAAGATTCCATGACGGCCTCCTCAATGTAGAAGCATATTTCAAAGCATCACTTGAAACATTCCTCCAGCTCAGAGGAAATATTCTTCTACTTCTCTTTTATCCCAGAAACAAAATCCAACCCATCACATCAACAAACCCAACAAAGCCAAAACCTAAAAGCTGCCAGAAAATCGTACTTGTCCAATGTCCTACTCCTGTAAAGAACTCTTGTCCAATGTCCTACTCCTGTAAAGAACTTCCAAATCTCCCTAAACTTGCTACTTTAACCTTCAAACCCAATGGGACACATTTTCGCTGGCATTGGTAAGGATTATGCTAGCATCAACCACGCATACATGAAGCCATCACATTTCGAGTTGAGAATTCAAAGGAAACATACTAAGCACATAGATAGAAGATCTAAAACCAATGTAACATTTCAAGCACAAGTTCATATTATTTATGAAAATCAGAGAATTAAATTTTGTTCACAATCCAAAAGGTAAAAACAAAAACTACACAATGTAACAGATAGAAAAATTTGACAGCCCAAATCAGGGAATCAAATATTGTTCACAATCCAAATAAATGGACTTCAGATTCACTTCGTAGTTTTGATCCAAAACTCCATTCAAAAGCAAGCCTCTAGCAGACAGCAACAACACAGAGCAGCCAAACTGCAACATTCATAAAATTGGATAACAAATTAGGGAATGCAGACATTAAAAAAGGACAAGGATTGTCTGCCCTTCCAATTCTAATGCCTTCCTGTTTGTGTGGTCACAGTTAAACCACATCAACATTTTATATTACTATTCATTTTTGTCTTATTATCTCTATAAAAAAAAAACAATATAAAAAATTGACGTGGTTTAACCATGACTATACAAAATAAGAGGACACAAGAGATCACCGAAAGTGGAAGGAAAGACAATCCTTGTCCCTTAATAAAATCACACAGCATAGTACTTGTCCAAAAACTGCAGAACATTATTGTCGCAAGTACAACCTCAAAATCATCAAACAATACCTAAATAACTAGATTGCCCCGGACCCTTGTGACATAAATATACTTACCTAGACGACACTATCTTGATATTCTCAACGAAAAACATATCATCCTATTATTATCGTTGAATGAGTTTAAATTTTGAGATTTATGTAATAAATAGATAAAAATGACAATAATTAATGGAATGCATTCTTCTACACAAATAATGTAATGTTACGAGATTCAACTTTCTCACGCACATTATTATTTGAGAGCTTTAATGAAAAAGGTTTGGACCAACAAATATTTAACCCAAAACCCTCCCAAAATGTTATTTAATCAAAAGGGCTCAAAGTTTAATAAAAAATATTCAAAACTATTGTCCTCAGGTTAAACTTACAAGCCCAACCCGCTACAAATCTACACTTTCGTACTACCCCTAAATGATTCGATATTGTCCTGACTCTTCACCAACCTCAACCCAGCACGAAACCGCCATAATAACTCCCTGTCTTCCTATCAAATTGAATTCCCCCATTTAAAAAACAACTAAATCAAAGTTGAAAAATGAAGCATTCATCGAAACAAAGCCGCCGAAACAAATTCAAAGAAGTTTAATGGTAGAAACCTACGAAAAAGTATCTGGGAAAAAAAAAAAAAAAAAAAAAAGAACCAAAACATAACATTATTTCTAGAAAAAAAAAAAAAAATCAGATATAGTGTTTGTTTTGTGAATGAATAAACAAACACTGTATCTGAAAAAAAATAAAAAATAAAAAACCAAAATCCTAAAACAGTGACTTAAATTCCAGAAGCAGTGACTTAAATTTCAAAAACAATAACTTAAATTTCAGAAACAGTCTATGCTTTCTTTTCTTTCATGCATTAGTTGATTTTATTTTATTTAAGAAACATGATGCTTATTTTGATTTGAATCCTAATACAATGAATTTTACTATTTCTTTTCTAGCTTACATTTAAAAAACAGTGTGTCTATTTCATTTAAATCCAGAAACAGTAACTTAGATTCCAAAAACAATGATACTTAAAATCCAGAAACAATTTATTTTTATAGTCTAGAAAGAATGACCCGCCGTTATTATTGAATAGCATGCAAATCTCAAATTTATTTTCTGGAGAAACAAACGATGAACTCCACTGACGAATAAAAATTGAAAAACAATACCTCAAATACACTATGAAAAATAACTATGATCACATTTCAACGAAATAATACAAAATATAAATTAAATAGCATGATGATCGATATTTTTGTTTCAAAGAAAAAGAAGATCTGCAAAACAACGATGAACTCCATTAACGACGAAAATCTGGAACTCAACCTAAAAAAGTTAGGGATAAAATCGACAAATCATAATTTAAACGATGAACTCCATTAACGACGAAAATCTGGAACTCAACCTAAAAAAGTTAGGGATAAAATCGACAAATCATAATTTATTATAGTTGGGTCATTTTAGTTGGACTACTTTAATACGAGCCTTGTACTAATCATTAAACAAAACTTATAACATGGTTTTTAATTAAAACTAAAGCTTTTCTAGTCATTTTCATTAGTTTTCCTTTATTATCTTGGAATGCCATGATGGATGAGGAAGTCCCTGTCGATGAAAAAAGGGTAATTTGGGAACAAAAGTCATGACCTCTGGTCAAGACTAGGACCATTCGTGTGAACCCGTCTTTCTAGAAAGTGGAAATTGGAGTATCCCTGCACTTATGTGGCAGGAGTCAGGAAAAAGGACTTTCTCCTCAATACTTAAGGAGCCAAGTATATTCAATTTCATAATGTTTGGATGGAATTCCTGTTTTATCCCTCAAGTTAATGAAAAAATTGACGGAATTAACAAAAATGATTATAATACAATAAATAACATAATTCAACAACGGAAGAAACTATTAGTAGAGCACAAAAACAAAAACTAGACTTGGGGCATAGATCATGAACCTTTGCTACAATTTGGCCTTTTTTCTTCTTTGTTTAGTTTTATTTTAATAAATTAATAAATAATAAATAAGCTAGATTATTTTTTTCTTCTTAATAATTTATCCCGGCATCTACATTAACACCATTTTGGATCCGATATCTTCCTACTTCAGCGTACTGACAGAAAATCTAACGAGTTATAAAGGACCAAAGCTCCATAGTTTGGCAAAGTCAAGGGCAGATTCTAATGAATTCCTAATTCAGGGACTAGTGCTACAATTTGAGTCATAATTTCAGGACCATCGCTCCAATTTCCTCTTTCAGAAAAGACTTGTAAGATATGTTTGACTAAAGGACAACAAACCAAGGACCGAGTTGACTCGGTGTCAGACTCAAGAAGACCAAGCCAGATCTGAGTCAAGACGCAAGACTCAAAACTCAGATTCACTAATTTTACAAAGCGAAATACAGAAAGTAAAAAGGAGGACAAGAAAGGGAAGGAAATTACATACCAGCCCTCCATGAGGCCATTGGTGTTGTTCTGTTGTTGAGGGGGAGGCTGGGCGTACCGAGGGGCGTAGGGAGGAGGGTACCCTTGGGGGTACCCCTGAGGTGGAGGGTATCCCTGCTGTGGATACCCCGGCGGCGGATAAGCGTCTTTGGGATATCCTTCCGGTGGATAACCTATTCCAATCACAATTTACACAAACAAAAGTGGCAAAAATACAAAATCAGAACAAACCCCGTGTCACAGAATTTAAAAAATTATCAAATTACTTGGAGATTTTGTACAGATCTAAACATAATCAAGAAAAAAAACCAAACATGCAAAGTCTGCTTACCTTGAGGTGGAGGAACGCCAACTGGGGGCTGCTGCTGGTTGTAGTAGCTCATTGTTGGCGGTGTTCTTGATGGATTGCAATAGCTAACAAATTAAAATGTCGGAAGAAAGAAAAAACCCAGAAAATATCTCAAGTCCTCTTTCTCTTTTGGTTTTTTTTTTTTTTTTTTGGGTGGTTGCTCCTTTTGCTTCTGGAATAAGTAGAGAGAAGTTATTTAATGTGGAGGTACAGAGAGAGAGGTGTGGACAGGCTGTATGTGGGAACGGGTGTTCGTTTTCAATATTATATTTTTTCCGAATAAATAAATTTAAAAGGCAGTAAATCAGGAGGGTGGTTTTACTTGGGGCAAGGAAAGAAAGGAAGGTTTGTTTGTTTTGTGCCCGCCCGCATTCAAATTTTATTTATTTATTTATTTTTTAACAAATTGACAAAATTTTATAATGAATTAGTAATAATACGATTCAAAAAATTCGTTTTTGACGAAAATTAAATATAATATCATTTACTTACAAATAAAAAATAATAACATTAAACCGTAGTATTAAATATCATTCAAAATTTAAATTAATTCGTTTTTAACGAAAATTGAATGTAAAATCCTTTACTTATAAATAAAAAATAATAACATTAAACCGTAGTATTAAATATCATTCAAAATTTAAATTTAGATATGTTTGTTTAAACTGATTTGCACAGAATACCATACTTCCTGTAACTTCTTTATTCTTGTTTTTGGCTCTTTCTTTGACGTTCATGGGGCTCTTCTAGCGTCAGAAATTAACAAAACTAATTTTTTTTGGTTGAAGTGTTAAAAAAATTCAACATTTTAGAACTCTGGAGCATAACTGAGACATTACCTTTTCTATTAATGAAAAGACTTGTTCTTGAGCGGGAACTCCTTCTTAAGACCCTCATAGCCAATTCACGAAATTTCATGTTTTTTATTAAAACGGTTCATAATATAAATTATCATTTAAATATTATTTATGTAAAAATTAAGTGAAAAAAAATGAAATTGTTTAGTTTTCGCAATGTATAAAATAAATGGTCGGTGTCAATAAACGTATTACGAATTGTCTATCCATTGTTTATTATAATTGAGTGACTAAATGACTTTAGTTTAATTGACTTTTTGCAGATGATTTTTGCAGAGTGATTTATAATATAAACGATTTCAATCATAAGCATAAAATTTTGTGAATTGGCGACGACATGTCTTGAGGAGGAACTCCTCCTCAATCTCAAGGAGCCAAGCGTCTCTCTTGTTAATTCAAGAGAGCAAAAGTACAAAAGCCAAAGATTACATGTTGAGGTCTGATAATTGCTTAAAAGTGCATTTTAATTCGCATTCATTGTACACATAAAGTGGGCTAAATTTTTTTCTTGATCCCTGTGGTGAGACACTACTTTTAAATTGACCCATGTGGTGAAAAAAAGTGTTAATTTTAACCCTGTGGTGAAGTTCGTTATCAATCATAGTCCAAATTGAAATTTCTGTCAAAATCTCATCCACATGCAGGGGTAAAAAGGTCATTCCATTCTTTTTTTTTCTTTTCCTTTTGGTAATTCCACTTTTTTATGATCAACAAAAATAGAAGGAAAAAAAAAATTCCCTCCCCAATCCCTACCCTTGTCTACCACAACCACAACGACCACCCACCACCTTCCCCCCTCTCTCTCACAAAACCCTAGTCATCCCGTCCACCACTGTTCTTTTTAAAATGAAACTAAATTCAATGTTTGCATAATAACTTATATTCTAACCTAAATGCAGCGTGGTACTTTGTGATTTTTTAAATCTTGAATTTGGACTCTTAGCTCTCTTAAAATGAGAAAGTCTGATAATATTAACTTTGTAATTTTATTGTTTATTTATTCTTTTATTGTAGCTCTAAAAGTTTCAAAAATAAAAAAATTTATGTCCATATGACGCTTTATGATTGGTTGATGGAATCAATAAAAATGAAAATAATAATTTTGTCCCTACAAATGATAGAAGAATGAGGAAAAATTCAATTTGGACTTTTTAACCACATATGTCTATTTAAAAGTATGGTATCACCACAAGGATCATAAAAAAAATTTGGCCCATAAAGTGCTTTTGTTTAATAATTAATCGATTTTGCGCTTTAATGCTTACAATTAATTTAATGGGTATAAAAGATTGATTTGTATAACTTCTCTCTAAATATTGGTATTATTTTTACATGTGCAGGAGCATAGGAGTTGAATGACGAAGATAAATAATTAAAAGGTGGGAAAGTGGTGGTGCAATCTCGGTAAAAAGTAAGAGGATATTTAAGTTGGGCTAGTAAGCAAAATGCCCAAATTAGATGACCATTGCAATTTACATGCCAAGCAAATAGAGAAGATGGAATTCATGGCTTGTTTACAAATATTTTAAAATGACTAAAAACGCTTTTAGTAAAATTGATTTTGGGTTTCAAAAGTACTTAAAGTGTTTTTTCAAGATTCACTAGATTTTTACTAAGAATTGGTTTAAAAAACATCTTCATCAAAGGTGTTTCTAGTTATTTTAAAAGCGTCCCTAGCGAGCCGGTAGCATTGTAGGGTGAGAAATCAAAGCACGCGGAGAAAATAGGGAGCCAACGATTTTTGATTCTGTGATATTTGCCTTCAGCGGGAATTCATGTGCGATTAAAAGAAATGGATTTGGGTCTCCGTGTCCTGGTATCTCTCTTGGGGTTCAAAGACAATTTCCGTGTAAGGGCAAAGACTTGGTTCCATTTGGAAGCTCTGTCCTTTCTGCCTTCTATTTGTTTTCAATTCTTAGAATTCTGTAATTTTCGTTTATGGAGAACTAATCTCCTTAGCTAAGGTTAGGGGAGAAACCTGTACTATGACTATGTAGTTTTAATATTTCAATTCTATTTTGGATTTTCAATGTTAATTTTACTTGGTGGATGTTCAAGGAAATTTCTTATTTATTCTATTTTCGGATTGATTAATGTTAGTTATGATTCATAGGTTCAATCATGGTTTTGTTTCAATATTCATGCTTTTAGTCAATTGAATAAATTGGTATGATTTCGACAGAGTAGTTTCTTGATATTTTGTTGTTGTAGGTACAAATTATCTTTGGGATTATTTCTATAAGGAATTGAAAGGCCTTTATGTGTTTTGAACATCTACATTGAAGAGTTAATCATCAAACGCTTTTATATTGGGAAAGGGAATTGTTATTAGCACTCCAAAATTTTCATTTTACACTTTTGGCAAGTCTATTTTTTTTTTTTAATTATAGAAAGTTTGGAGTGCTAAATGAGATTTTTGGAGTGCTAATAACAATTCCCTTGGAAAAACCTAATTGTTATATCTCATTTGAGTTATAAATTGAATCGAAATGGTGGAATTGCATAGTTGCATGTAGGTAGAACCTTGATGCCTTAGTGTTCTTAATTGTTGCATTTTTCTTCTAAAAGTTACATCTCATTCAGTATTGTTTTTTGTTTCTGTTTTGACAAGTTCTACATTCTTTTTCAATACTCACGGAGGAATACAACATCGGATTTCGAGGTTATTCTGCTACGCGAAACCTGCACTTGGCTTTAGCAAGCAAGGTCCACCAGTAAACCCATCAATATTGTCTCCACTTAATTAATAGATGTGGTATGCAAAAGGGTTCAATAAAATAGAAGGAACAATTTAATATAAGTTGTCATTTGTTTTCTAAGATGTTGAAGTAAGACTTTCACTTTGTTCAAGAAAATTCGCATAAAGTTAGTAGGTTTAAATAAGAGAGTTTTAACGAAACACTCCCGGTACTGTTTACTTTTAATGAAAAACAATATTTTTACCTTTTCCTGGTACTATTCACTACACCTTTATTTGTCATTTTTCATTAAACTAAAGTTTTTTTTGAATTTTTCGTTAGTTTTCCTTTTAAATGGACCATTACTTGACATGAAAATGAATACATGACACAAATGATAAATATGTTTGAGTTGATCGCAAACATAAGTAACCTAATTTGATAAGAAAAATACGGTTTGCTAGTAGTATATGAAGAAAATAATTAGCTTTTTCAATTTATTGTTGGAAGGCTTTGTAGTTTTACAGATTGGATTGGAATTTTGCCTTCATAGTGATGATATTCAGGCAGCCTTCTATTAAAAGATGCAGCTTTTGTTTTCCAATGTTCACACTATAGGTTGGAAAACATATCCAACCAAACCAAACTTGAATAATCTGGTGCTTATATTGCGAGGTAGATTGCGAAGAGCATAGTGACTTAGGGATTTGCTGTGTTTACTTGTCTTATATATATTGTGAGACTAAAAAAACTAGAGGGCATTGGCTGAAGAAGGGGCTGACACAGGGACAATGGCTGAAGTTTTGGAAAGTTTCTTTGCCAGAAGAGTAGCATTCTTCTTGGCAACTACCATGGCCATTACTTCAAAACCCTTCAAAGTTCAGCCGACTACGGTGAAGTAAGTGTTAGAATTGACCAAGTATTAAAATACTTAAGGAATTTAAAACATAGGAAGGGTGGTTTGTGGTGTAACTTATTTTGGCTTCAGTGTGGCGGATTTCTTTGGCCACTCCTCAAAGACCTCAAGGTTTAGTTAACACTAGCACGAAGAGGGCATCCTTGGAAAGAGTGGGACGACACCCCACCTCAGAGGAGCATAACCGAAGTCTGAACTGCGTGTACTAGTTGGTGTGCTTGTCATGCACCTCCTCGCAGTCCTTGTCCGATTGTGGTTTCTCCCATGTTCGGCCCAGTTGGGAGTGAGTAGACACAAGAGGAACGGGGCAGCCCTGATGATACCCCAGTTGACGAGCCAAGAAGTTTGGATGATAACCTTCAAAGTTGGACCATCTTAGCTCATAACCAAATGGCAAGTTGCGGATTAGTAGGAATGGGCCTCAGTTCGGCCAGATCACGACGTCCACCTTGTCATCCCATCTAGAGGTTAGAAGTCTGAGGGAGTTGGGATAAGGTCTTCAGCAGCATACATGAAGTTCTTTTTTAGTGTTGTACCAGTAGATGTATTATGCCGAATGATCTACAACTGGAAGTGATATAAGCTGAAAGCCCATCGCTTCGTCCCCTTTGAAGGGTGGGCAGTTAGGCCTCAACGACGTGAAGTAGGTTTGTAGCCAGAGTTGAAAGGCCCAGAAAGGGCCATGCTGGTGAGGCTTTATCCCTCCAGTGTGATGTCAAATAGGCAGTGGAAGAGGTTAGCGAGAATGGCAGGGCTGAGGGCCAATACCTGACCGATTTCCAGTGATACATAGTTTCGATCATGCACTTGTTAGACTTCGAACATAGATAAACTTGTTGTACCAGTAGAATAAGAAAACCTCATGTTTTTTTTTTGGTCGAATGGTCTTATCATCCTTGCCAACAAAATTGGAGATAAGGGTATTGTAGTTCAAGAAGTTTTTCGCCAATTTGGCAATGTGTTCTTTCGACTACACTTTCTTGTCGTCCTTGCTTTTCAGGAATTCGGTGGCTCATTTTTTAAATGCGGTCTTCAATTCCATATCGTATTGGAAGGAGGGCATGGTAGCATCAACGGGTAGGGGGTGGGGAAGTGCCAAGGATGGCAGTGATGTATGGGATGGTGAGGCTAATGGGATCGAGAGGCAGGATCATTATGTTAGTGGCTGGGCACCAGAAGTTAAGAGCTGCCATCAAAATATCTCGGTCCATGTTAATCTTGATGGTCGAGATCTTGATAGCGTCGAAGAGGCTAGGCTTTTCCGGTCATTACCGAAGTGGTGTTCCATTCGATCAAACCCATGCAGCCCAGGCAGTTAGGGCTGAAGGCCAAGTAACCTAGGGCTTAGCAACTTCCCACTTAGCCCAGTTACCACCTTAGAATAGTAGTTTTAAGGAGGTTTTCCTTCATCAGCGTAACAATGGAGTTTGGAATGACGTCTTTATAAAGTGGGCCAATGACTTAGTAGGTTGATGTTTCTTTCTTTGGGAATTTGAAGAACTTGATGGTTTGGCGACCTATGGATTCCTTGGTTTTCTGGAGCTCATAAAAGTTTGTTGGGAGTTATTTGATGAAGCCATTTAGAGATTGCTATAAAAATAGAGAAGAAAGTTGAATTTTCTGGAAATTCGAAGGCTTGGATGCAAATGTGCAGAGCTTCTTGGTGAAATATGGAAAGCGTGAGGAAAAGTTTTTTCTGAGGTTTTATAGGCAAGACAGTGGGAGGATTTAGGGTTTTATTTTGGAGAATTGAGAAAATCCCAAATAAATCCCCGTTATCATCAAAATGTTAAATTTTAAAGCGTCTGAGCCGTCTTCACGGTGTCCCATTACACACAAGTATGATGTGTCTCGGTTCTTAGGCACGTCCATTAATGAAGGATTTAACGACTAGAGCATGTAGCGCATGAAACAGCCGAAGACAAAAGGATACCTTAAGGATTTAGGGGGCGTTTGTTGCGCCGGACTATCTCGGACTGGATTAGCTTCAAGGACTAAGCTGGACTGGCTTAGACTGGACTAAACTAGACTAACTTAGTGAAGCGTTTGGTGCAGTATTGGACTAAGAAGCTGGATAATAACAAATTATAATATTATATTATTTAATATATAAATTATTAATATTTTATTATGATCTTATCTTTTTCTTCATTTTTTCCTACCATTTCCTCGTTAAATCAGATGAAGTTAGCACCGCCAAAAAATTCATCACCATCCCTGGACCGAGATCTTAGCTTTGAATACTCGAATCTGTCATGGATTTGAAGAAGCCCAAATAGGCCGAGACTTCCAGGCCATTTTCCAGTCACATTCGACCACATTTTGGCCTCGATTCAGTTAAAATCGTAATCTTGTCACTCACAGCTTCAATTTGGTATATTTTGTATGAAAGTTGGTTGTGAAATGGATCTAAAAGAGAGTCGGAAAGTTAATGATTGATCTAGGTGACCGGAGATGACGAGGAGTTTGTCAAGAGTGGTCGTTGAGCATGACGAGGACGAGAAAGAGAGGATAGTCTTAGCTAGTCCCATGGTTATTGGGGGGTCTCGCTAAGACCTCTTAGTGAAGGGTTTTGTCCATGCTAGTCCCCTTTAGTCTCATTAATGTTAGTCACAGCATGGAACAAACACAGTATTGGACTAATAGCTAGTCCAGTCCAGTCCAGTCCAACTTAGTGAGAGCAAACAAACGCCCCCTTAATGTGTGGCAATTTGTGGCAGTCAAGGCATAATGGCGTGGATGCAGGAACCAGATGCAATAAACGTTGATGAGTCGGACGTTGGAAGAATTTCCCTTCTTCAAAATTTTATGGCCAAATGTCCATGGTCAGAGGCGGAGGGACCTAAGGACCACAGTAGTCCTAGGCCTACCCTACCTTTGTTAAAAAAATAAAAAATAAATAAATAAAAAGAACCCGTTCGACCCTCTTCCCAGTCCAACTTTTGTAATTCAAACCTATATCCTATTTGTAGCATAGTAGTGGCTTATACCATTTCCAGTGCACTTTCCAATCGAATTGGCGCCCCTTTTTCAATATTAAAATAATTAATGTTATAGACTTTTACTCAATTGGCCTCCTTTTCAATATTAAAATATTTAATTGACATAAACTTTTACACAATCTGATCTAGGGATGGTTCGGTATGGGATACCATACCGAAACTAGTATCCCGAATCCCAAACCGAAATTTTTCGGGACCAGACTTTGAAGACCAATCTCAAACCAAATTTTCGGAAATCCCAAATTGAAATATGAAATTATGAATTGTTTTTCAAATATATAATTCAAGAACACATTCATGAACTAGGAATTTCATTTCATTCACACTACCATTTAATTGAACACTGACATGCCTGACTGTTTTTATCATAGTCAAAATTCAAATTAATTAAACCCTTTTTGCAATCTGTTGAGAGACAAAAGAATCAAGCCTTCTAAAATCATCAGCCATGGCAGCAACAATAATAAAATCCACATGAATAGCAAACAGAACATGAAAAATATGCAAGGTGTAGGGCATTCCAGGTTGCAGAGCATGAATTAGAAACTACTAGCATCAATTATAAAAGAATAATATATATATATATATGTATAAATATATATATATATAATAATAATAATTAATATTATATATTTTCGGTTCGGTATGGGATTCCCGAAATATCGAAAAGCCAATCCCGAATCCCATACCGAAATTTAGGGATTGGTTTGGGATAGCATCTCGAAAATTTCAGGAATTTTGGTTTGGGATCGGGATTGGGATTTTTTTAGTTCGGTTCAGGATTTTCGGGAATTTTTTCCACCCCTAATCTGATCAACTTCATTCCGTTTCCCAATAATAAAATAAATATTTTATTTGAAACAAAAAGATTTCACTCGTCCCATCATATAACTCTCGTTTTTTGTTCTCTCACATTGTCGAACAAGGATTGTCTGCCTTCCCACTTCCGATGTCCTTCTGTACCTCTTGTTTGTGTGGTCACGGTTAAGCCGTCAATATTTTATATTCATTTTTGTCTTATTATCTCTATAAAAAAAATTATATAAGATATTTACGTGGTTTAACCGTGACTACACAAAACAGAAGGACACGGGAGAGCATCGAAAGTGGGAGGGCAGACAATCTTTATCCCACATTGTCTCACCGGAGCAACAACTATAGTGCAGCATGAACTCCAAATCTCCACATGTTCTCATCTTTAATTCTTTGCAATTTGTCAATTTTATATAGATTGTCATCTCCATATGTAAATTAATTCAACAAATAATATTTGTTTTGTAGACTAGAAGATTACTTCCATTATTCCAACAAAGAAAACGAAATTGAAGTTTAGTTGACCTACAACCCAAAGTATGCATTTTACTCTCAATCCCTCTTGCAATTTTTGTTTCTAAATTACGGTTATTTTCTTACTAAATTGATGTCTTGTAATTTCTTTTAATTAATTGCCTAATTTGTTTTAGTTTGTAAAATTTAGTATATATGTTCATATTTCTTATAATTTAAAGTTAATCAATTTATATTTTTTAGTTTTCAGTTATGGAAAGGTATTTCAAAATAAAATCATAGCCTAAGATATTAGAGTTGTCGTCTCCAATGAGTCCAAAGAACAATAAAAGTAGTTTTGCCAATTTATATATTATGATGTTTTGGTTAATAGTTTTGCAAATACTATCCGTTTTTTTTCCTAACTTTTGTGGGAGGCCCCTCCTAAGTCGAAATCCTGGCTTCGCCATTGTCCATGGCTGAAGGTTAAGAAGTGAGATGGCAATGTTTGGGTCTGAAAGATTAGGGGGTGAAAGTGAATAACCTATTCTATTATTTACAAAAGCCAAATCAAAATTAATGAACCCTTTATTGAAAAAAATTAAAAATATATAAATTTCAAGGTTATATTTCCAACGAATGCATGAAAATTGAAGAAATATTATTAGGCTAAAAAAACAAGGAATATTTATTTTCTTTTATATAAGCGATATTAGGAAGAGGAGAACCAAACACATAATAAGGGAAAACCTATTGAACCTTGAAGAGGAGGAGGAGCAGGAACACCACTGGGAGATTGCTTGTGAGGAGGTACATCATCGGAGGTGGTTGTTGTTGATGAGAAGGAGGAGGAGGCCGGTGCTGGTAGTGATAACTCATTGTTGGTGTTCTCTAGATCGATTTTGTTGATTAATGAAAATGTAACCTTATGTAATTTTTTTGCTTTTAATGCAAAATGCTAGGAGATGGGTTTTCGTTGGCCAAGGAACCAAAAGAAATTTATCTCCATCAATATTCAATATCTAGAAAGGTTTGTTAATTCAAATTAGTCTGCAGTAAATCGCAGCTAACAAAATTATGTTTTAGTTTTGACACGCTGGATTGTTTAAAGTTAGGACCATGCAAATGGAAGATGTGAAATTTGTATTTGATAGCTTAAGTGAATTTTAACATGCAAATGGGAAAATTCTAAAAATAACTCAAGGTCCAAGAGGGTGGCCTTATATGGCCACTTTGTGGCGCTGGTAATCTTGAGAAAAAGTAATTTCACCTAGAGAATGAAAAAGATCTCCTCAAAATGAATTTTGTATTGCCTCCAGTATCTTAAACAACTTTATTGTTTGGAACAAAATTGAATAGTTGAGATCATATATTACAATTTCTTCCTCTTCTTCCTTATTTTGTAATGAATAATATATGAAAAAGTCACACAAATTTTCAACAAAAAACAGTCACATAACTGTTGCTTACCTCCGTACAATTCACATGTCTCACTTCTTAAACTCATGATGTTCTAGCATGCATACTATTCTTCATCTTTTTCTTTGTCAATTGCTTCTTTTTTTTTTAGGGAAAAATGCCAAAAGCAATCTTGAGAAATGATATCCAAATTTCACCTAGCTAGAGAATGAGAAATACCTCCCTAGAATGAATTTTTAATTTTCTCCAATATCTTAAACAACTTTATTGCTTGGAACAAAATCAAATAGTTGAGATCATATATTACACTTTCTTGCTCTTCTTCCTTATTTTGTAATGAACAATATATATGTAAAAGTCACATAATTTTTCAGCAAAAAACCGTCACATAACTGTTGTTTACCTCCATACAATTCACATGTCTCACTTCTTTGACTCATAATGTTATTGCATACATACTATTCTTCTTATTTTTCTTTGTCAATTGATTTTTTTTAGGACAAAATGCCAAAAGCAATCTTGAGGGATGGTATTCAAAGTTCACTTAGCAATGAGAAAGACCTCCTCAAAATGAATTTTTAATTTTCTCCAATATCTTAAACAACTTTATTACTCGAAACAAAATCAAATAGTTGAGATCATATATTACATTGTCTTTCTCTTCTTCCTTATTTCGTAATGAACAATATATGAAAAAAGTCACAAATTTTCAACAAAAAACGGTCGCAAAAATGTTGCTTACCTCTATACAATTGACATGTCTCACTTCTTAGACTCATAATGTTATAGCATGCATACTATTCTTATTCTTTTTTTCTTTGTCAATTATTTTTTTTAGGGTAAGGCCAAAAGCAATCTTGAGAAATGGTATCCGAATTTCACCTAAAGAACGAGACAAACCTCCTCGAAATGAATTTTTAATTTTCTCCAATATCTAAACAACTTTATTACTTGGAACACAATTGAATAGTTGAGATCATATATTACACCTTCTTGCTCTTATTCCTTATTTCGTAATGAACAATATATGAAAAAGTCACACAATTTTTCAGCAAAAAAGTCACATAACTGTTGTTTACCTCCATACAATTCACATGTCTCACTTCTTTGACTCATAATGTTATTGCATACATACTATTCTTGTTCTTTTTCTTTGTCAATTGCTTTTTTGAAGGGCAAAATGCCAAAAACACTTGCATTAATCAAATCAACACATACATGAATAACAACGTGCCAACAAAAATTGACTTGAAAAAACCCCGTTGTCAATGTTTTATTATTTTTTCTGATGTGATGTCCTCAAAATAAATGGTTAGATTGGCCCAACTGCTACGTTCTTTCATGTATAAATTGATAATGTTCGTGGCGGTGTCGTCATCTCTTGTATATATTTACCCCTTTGCAGTGATAGGTGTACGTAATACTATATACGCATCAATTCTCTCACTTTCCAACTCATTTTCTACGTTCTTCCGCTCTCTTCTTTTTAATACTATTGTCAACAACCTAATCAATTAAAATACATATGATAAACGAAAATTGCCGAGCAGCCATATGGCGTAATCTCTCTTGATGCGCTCGGCTTCCACTTGGTACTGTAGCCGGACATATTCGGTGTCTAATTCCCGTCAAGGCTCGGCGAACTTCGTCCAGTTCTTAATCCAGGCAAAGGCACCGCTCCACGTTCATAATCTCCCGTCCCTGGGACCACCTGCGGCCAGGGCAGTTGCTCAGGCATCTGTGCCAGCAAGGTGCGTGTTTTGATCGTCGAGAGAGCTGTGATGATGGTTTGTTCCATCTCAAGGCTCTACCGCGCAGATGGGCGATTTGCGCATCTAGGGCTTGCCGGCCCATCGGAAGGGTAGCCTCCGTCTGTGGCGCGAGCTCTGAGGTAGAGTTCCCGTTGAGGCCATGGAACGCGGGTCGGGAATAATCGAAAATTGGTCTTTGCCGGCGAAAATTGGTCTTTCCCCGTCAAAAATTTATTTCTTAGCTAAAATTGTCGGCTTACATTACATGGTCATCCAGAAAGCTTATTTTTTTTAGTGTAATTCGAATATCATAAAAATAATTTCATTTGAAAATATATAATATTTCAACAATTAAATTTCTGAATATTTTTCTTTTGGTTTTTACAACTATCCTCCATGAAGATATGAACTTTGCTCCCCTCTTCAATTTTATTATTTATATTTCGTGTAAAGCTTTTTACAAACCTTGTCAAGCGAGTGAGGGCTTTTCCTCAAGCATTAGATCGAGCATATTATTTGCTCAGAGTCACAGATAGATATTCCTTCTCCATCTCCTAAATTTCTATCCAAGCTCCTGATTCCTGATCAATAAACTAACAAGGCCAAATTTAATTTATTTAAAAGATTCAAAATAAATAGTACTACACCCTTTTTCACTGTCATATGTTTATAGGAATTGCAAATTGACACTCTAGAAGAAGATACAAAACCTAAATAATAGAGAAATATTTGGCAACTACATTTAGGAGAATAATTTTGTACAGAATATTCTTCGATCAAATAAGACTTCAATCACATTCCTCCCCATAAGCAATCCAACATACAGCAACAGCAGAGAGCAGCCAAGCTGCACCATTTATAAAATTGAAAGAGAAAAAAAAAAAAAAATTAGAGAATTCACTTAATTCATCTATCCCCTTAAAATACCATCATGCAAAATATAGAATATCATGCATAAGTTTGTATAAAATGGGTGAGGAAATTGTAAATATTAAGTCACGTAAAATGTCGTTGATCGTTAATTAAGAGCCAACACATTTTCGTATGCGTCCATACAAAGAGAACAAAGAAAGAAGAGGCGTAAACATACCAGCCATTCAAACAACCCGTGCTGCTACTAGTATTGGCTTGCTGATGATGGACAGGTTGGGGGTGATAATGAGGGGGATATCCTGGAGGAGGATAGCCGTGCGTAGGATATCCGGGAGGAGGGTAGCCCTGGGGAGGGTATCCTTGGGGAGGATAACCCTGGGGCGGATAACCTGGAGGCGGATAGCCTTGAGGAGGATACCCGTGTGGCGGAGAACTTGGAGGAAGATGCCCACGATGTGGAGAACCCTGAGGAGGATAGCCTGGAGGTGGAGATTGCCCTTGTGGAGGGAGGTATCCTTGCGGGGGATATGAAGGTGGTGGAGGAATGTCCCTGGGATACCCTTCAGGTGGTGGTGGATAACCTATTCCAGTATTTACAAAAGCCAAATCAAAATTAACGAACCCGTTATTGAAATATATAAATTTCAAGGTTATATTTCCAACAAATGCATGCGAATTCAAGGAAATATATGAGTATATACAAGCGATATTAGGGAGAGGAGAATCAAACACCAAATCTTGAGAAACCTATTGAACCTTGAGGAGGAGGAGCAGAAACACCACTTGGAGATTGCTGGTGAGGAGGAACATTATTGGGAGGCTGTGAAGGAGGTTGTTGTTGAGGAGGAGGAGGAGGAGGCTGGTGTTGGTTGTGATCACTCATTGTTGGTGTTCTCTAGACCGATTTTGTTGATTAATGAAAATTTTACCTTATGTAATTTCTTGCTTTTAATGCAAAAAGATAGGAGATGAGCTTTTGTTGGTCAAGGAACCAAGAGAGATTTATCTCCATCAATATCCAAAATCTAGGGAAGTTTGTTAATTCAAATGAGTCTATAGTAAATAGCGCGCGGCTAACAAAATTCTGTTTTAATTTTGACACGCTGGATTCCTTTAAAGTGAGAACATGAAAATGGAAAATATAAAATTTGTATTTGATGGCTTACATGAGAATTTTAACGCTTTGAAACTGTTTCAATATATAAGTTGTATTGAACTCTTTTAGATTTGTGATGTGAGACTTCACATTCTTCAACAATGATTAACATTATTGTATTGTTGAGAGAGCACTTGTGCACGATGTGATGCAAGTGAACGTCTTTGGAAAAGCTGTCGTAAAGTTATTTTGAAAGGGAGCTTTAAATACATCTCCATTTTTCATTGGAGTGATTTTTACAAATTTTTTTTGTTTTCACATTTTGCACCCCTCATCTTAGTTCTAGTCCTTGATTATCTTTTGACTTATTCAATCGAAGAACTAAAAGAAAAAGTATGTTGAAAGTCAAAATAGATGTGCAAAATTTATTTCTGTTTGAAATTGTTGGAGTTATATCCAAACAAATTATATCGTTGAAGAAAAAAAAACAAATTATATAATAATAAAAAGAAAAGATATAATTTTATTGGTACATATTGTGGGAGCAGTGTTAATCATGTTTTAGTTGTGTTAGTCCTGTATTTGTCGCATTTTATATTCGTGTATCTTTCGAGTCATGATAACATGTCGTGTCTGAAATCGACAATCTCAAATAGAGATAAATGAGTTTATATTACTGAATAGAGATAAATGAGGTTATGTACATGCTGTGAAGTTTGAACTGCTATTTGGATTCAGTGAGCTGTGAGCATACTAGCAAATGCTAAATTATTTCATTAAACATGTTACATAATTAGAGACGAAACGGGTTTATCAATGTGGTTGATGAGTCAATAGCATGTGGGCAGGTGATCACAATCGTACTTGTCCTTTTAAATTTGATGAAAATTTTCGATTTTGGTTCATTGTACAACTTAATTCTTTGTCAATGGTTCGATTAGAAAAGGAAAAGGAATGAATTGGTACACAACAATATATCTACATGAGAGATAAGAAAATGAATTGGTATTGAACTCGATATTCACAAATTTTTTGTTTAACCTAATTAAACATTGATAACTACTATTAAACTGTAGTACTAAGTATCGGGCTATAATTTTTCTTTTAACCTAATTAAACATTGATAACTAGAACAAATTTTGAAATTTTAAAATAAAATTTCATAATTAGGTAAATAAATAAAAAAGATTAAGACATGATCTAGTTTGTTCTCACTGCCCTAAAGTGGTGGTTTGGATGAATTAGATTTGATCTATCTATTAAACAAATTTTGAAATTTAAACCATAAATTAATATGGTGGTGATCATCACCACTACTTTAAGGCAATAAGCAAAAATGCACTCTATTGAGCAAAAATTGTTACAAAAACAAATAATTAATTTGATACAATTTCACCCTCATTCATCTTGATGAAGAGGGTTTCATTAAGTTGAGTTCGACCCATTCTATGCTATGTGCCTATTAATTACAACCCTTCTTTTGGGAAAGGAATACCCTTTGATTCTAACATGAAAAATATGTAATTTGAGGATTGATATGTCTGTTTGATTTTGTGACTGCATCTAGGTCAAGCCCTAGTTTGCCTACGTACCCTTTTAAGGGATTAAGTATGAACCAGGGATTCGATTTGGTGTTTTGGTTTTGCGGTTGTGTGTAGAATGTGAAACTAGATTGCCTACGTATCCTTGCTGGAATCAAACCGGTGTAGTTCTAAATGTATATTTTGGGATTTTGATGCCTTGTGCAAGTAAGGACCACTTGATATTTGATGTAGATTCGTGCTATTCGGTATTTGATACGACTTCGTACCATTTTAATGTTGAAGTGGCTTTGTGATATTTGAAATTTGATGCGGCTTCATGCCATTTGGAATTTGAATAATTACCATTGGATGAATTTGACTTAATCTATCTATTATACAAATCTTGAAATTGAAACTATTCTAAAGGAAATAAATATGCCCACCATCACTTTGGGTGTTTAGCCAAAAAAAAAAAAAAAAAAAAAAAAAAAAAAAAAACACACTCATTTTGTAGCCTTTGTAGTTTAAAAAGGATTTGGATCCTATTTGGACCCAAATTGTGGGGATCCTAGGGATATCCTCATATCTTAGTCATTCATCGTGTATCGTGCGGTCAGAAATCATTTGACTTTTTTTATTTAAAATGAAACACAAATAGTACCTGACGAAAATTGGTCGCACGATGTACGATGAACGGCTAAGATGTAGGGATCCCTAGGATCCCCACAAAATGAATCCGGAGATGATCCTCTTTCGTCAAAACTATCAACGTGCTGCCTTGAACTAACCTTTTTTTGTTTGACCAATAAAAAAAAATAAAAAATAAAAAAATCTTTTTCTTGAATTTCTTTTTGTTTAGTTTATCTACAATATTTATATTTTATAATCTAAACTATATATTAATAGAATTTCATTTGTCAATAAAAAACTAATAAAATTACAATTATAACCTTCAATACATAATTGAAAAAAAAATGTTAGAAAACAAAAAAATGTGGGCATTAAAGTAAGTTTGCAAAAATAATTTTTTTTTTTTTAACCTCACAACCATGTCGCCATATAACTACCCTCTAAAGTCATTCTCTCTCCCCTTCTCTTTCTCTCTCCTCAACTGCCAACACTTTTTTGTTTTCTTTTTTCTAATGCTTGCCTACCATAAAAAAAAAATATTTGAGAAAAATAAAAGCTATATTTCTCACACATAGAGTGTGTGACCTTTACTGGTAACAATTAAAAATTCTTTTTCTCAAATATGCACAAACAAACATCTACATATGTTGCAACCTAATTTTAAAGTTCAGTGATATTTCTCTTCATTTGTGAATGAGAAGTTTTAGATTCAATTCTCGTCAATTACAAGTTCGAATCAAATTGTTATTGTTTGCCTATTGTATGACTTAGCTCAATTTTTTTTTATCTCTTGGTGTAAATCATGTATCATTGTATATTATAAAATAAAAATAATAAACAAAAAACCACATGCACAAGTTGTAGCATGTGATGTCACATCCCGGCCTGGGCCCCCACCATATTTCGGGTTCGACTCTACCGTAGCACGATATTGTTCGCTTTGGGCCCCAACCACGCCCTCATTGTTTTGTTTGTGGAAACTCACACGAGAACTTCCCATCGCCCGAACTCGCTTAACTTCGGAGTTCCAATGAACTCCGAAGCTAATGAGCTCCCAAAAGGCCTCGTGTTAGGTAGAGATGGGAATATACATATAAGGCTTAGAGGATCCACTCCCCTGGGCGATGTGGGATCTTACAATCCACCCCCCTTAGGGGCTCGATGTCCTCGTTGGCACACTTGGCCAGGGATTGGCTCTGATACCAAATTGTCACATCCTGGCCCGGGCCCCCACTATATTCCGGGCTTGACTCCACCGTAGCACAATATTGTCCACTTTGAGCCCCGACCACGCCCTCACGGTTTTGTTTCTGGGAACTCACACGAGAACTTCCGAGTGGGTCACCCATCTTGGGAATGCTCTCACCCAAACTCGCTTGACTTCGGAGTTCCAATGAACTCCGAAGCCAATGAGCTCCCAAAAGGCCTCGTGCTAGGTAGAGATGAGAATATACATATAAGGCTTAGAGGATTCACTTCCATGGGCGATGTGGGATCTTACAATCCACCCCCCTTAGGGGCCCGACGTCTTCATCGGCACACTCGGCCAGGGATTGGCTCTGATACCAAATTGTCACATCCTGACCCGGGCTCGACTCCATTGTAGCACGATATTATCCGCTTTGGGCCCCGACCACGCCCTCACTGTTTTGTTTCTGGGAACTCACACGAGAACTTCCCAGTGGGTCACCCATCTTGGGAATGCTCTCACCCAAACTTCGAAGCCAATGAGCTCCCAAAAGGCCTCATGCTAGGTAGAGATGAGAATATACATATAAGGCTTAAAGGATCTACTCCCCTAGGCGATGTGAGATCTTACATGTGAGTTTTTCCATCTCAAGTTTTTATATTTATGTAGTTTATCTCCAAGATTTATATACTAAAATAGTATGTAATTATTTACTTTTTATTCGAGAAACTCGTACTAGATAATTGGCAGTTGAAGAATATTTTGATTAAGTCTTGAGATGTTTATATTCCGTAGACTTGTATTAAAAATGGTAGACCAAGTTAGAGGTTGAAAGCGAAAGAATCGTCCTCTTGCATTGGATCATATTCAACCATTTTCAGGGCTTTTATTAATTCTTCCAATTGTTTTATTTTATTTTCTCCTCTCTAATATTGCCAACATATGCACTTTTATTATGTTGGGAACAAGAACAAACTTGTGATTTGGTAAAGGGCCTAACCTGGGTTAAGTATTAAAAAAAGGGCATTGCTTTGCCTACTATATCTTTCGTTACATGATCAATCATTCCTTTATAAGGGAAGCGAGGACAAAGAGAACAAGACCACTTCAATCGTTTAAAACACAATTAACTCAAGGAAATCTAAACCGATTCCTTCCAAATTTATTCTTTTGTATTGCAATTCCATTGGAATAGCTTTCTAGCCATTTTCAATAACAAGAGCTCTTTTTGTTGTTGAATGCTTGTGATTCAATTCCTATACATTAGAAAAATATCAAAGCTCTTAAATAGGCAAGACATAGAAAAGAACTTGAACCTAATCCCCACTCGCTGCTCAATCGTTTAATTAGAAGTCTAAATCAATGGCGCAACAATCCTTTATGCCGGTCTACTGGTGACAACTAGTAGTACCAGTTTGGTACTGCTGTGATTATAGGCGGGTATCCTTGATGTTTGGTAAACCTCCTAGAATCAACTTCTTTTCACAATTTGGGTGAAAAAAGAAAAAAGCCAAAACCCAAAGTGACCTTAAACAATTAAATAATTTATACATCATGCCTAGATGCTTTATCATCTTGCATCACCTCTGCCCATGGCCCCGCCCGACTAACCAAATCGAAAATCCTTTTCCTTTAATCCATCAATATGATCAAACTTGAATAAGAAAATTATTTTCCATTATAACTGTGGCCTTCTCCTTGCCAGCTGAAGTTCATCTTCAAGCAGCATAAGGGATGTCAATCTTGTTGCCCAACATAAGAAATGGAACAGTTGCAAACTCTTTGTTTGATCATCTCAATTCTCAAAGGCTAACTGACATACAGAGAAAGATATAATTTGTAATTTAAAAAATAAAGAAATTAGTATATCAATATCATAGTTTTTTAATCATTTAACATAGTCACAACATGTTTATATAGAAGTTTACGAAATATTTGGGCACTTTTTTTTGGCTAAAAGCACTCTTACAACAAAATGTACCAAACACATAACTACTTTATTTTATAGTTGTTTCCTCTCACAACAGAAGCATTTTTTCATAAAAATACAGCAATATCAAACTGCCCGTAGTGTCACTCTCACACAACCAATCATTTGGTCTACCCCAAAGGCTAAAGCGATTCCAGGGGCCAATAGTGTGTCGAGAGAGATAGACCTTATTGTATACAATTGGTAATACCCAATAATCTCTATCTATTGTTGAAGCTCGATGTACTGATTCTAAGGTTCTAAAAGATGCTAGGCGCTAGTCGGGCGGCGGGTTGGGGCCTAGCGCCTAGGTGGACTAGGCGGATTTAAGTAAATCTATTGTATTTCGTGTAAATAAGTGTATGTTTATACTTAAAATATATATAATTTCATCATAAACTAGAAAATAGAATGAAGTATTGGAATATAATGAAAATATGGGGAGCAAACATATAATGTGTGTTTATTTAAGTGTTCAATAAGTCTCTTACAATTTATTGGAAACAATAAAATGCAAAATGAAAGTTATCTATTTTCTATCTAAGTGAATTACAACCTAGGCAGTGTCCAGGTAGGTCTGAGCGAGTTAGGCGGGTACTTAGGCGGTCTAGGCAGACGCCTCAACAGGTCTAGGCGTCTTTTCTTAATTTTCAAACACCTATGCATTAATTGGGACGATCGTCAGCTGTCTAGCGCCTAGGTTGAGATTTTTAGAACAGTGATTGATTCCACATCTATGTGTATTCAGAAATTGCTTAAAACTAGAGCAAAACAAGAGTAGGGTTGCACACCATGTCATTTACAAGACAGCTCTGACAAAAGCATCAGGCTTTTTACATTTTTGTCCCACCCAATCCCACATTGATTTTATCCGGTCCAAGAGCTACCAACTTGGTCAAGACAACCTTATTGAAGTTTCTCTCTTGAAACTGTGGTTATTTGTCAACGGACTGAATTTCCCGTTTAACCTTCCCTGATCATGGGGTGGACTGTCTCTTCTATTCCTTTGCCCTGTCCGTTTTCCTGGCCACATCCTCGTGCTATTTTGGGCTTTGTATCTGCTTTGGAGCTTTCCCTCCTTTCTTTTATCAATGAGTTACTTTATGACCAAAAAAATAGGACCCAAATAAATAGAGGCCTCGAGCTTAATGTCGTTAGTTGGGCTCTGTCATATCCCACATGATCGTTCACTATAAAAAATCGGTATTTGTTAACCAAATAGAAAACCGAAAGTGGGTATTGAAGGTTCAATGAGAGAGATGTGGCTACTAAATTTAGTAAGTGCTTTGAGTTTGTACCAAAAACCAAAACCAAAACCAAAATATATGTAATTACCAAATCCAAAACTTTATGACTAGATTAAGTGCCTTGAGTTCCTACCCAAAATGCTGAAAAAAATGAATTCTTGTGGTACTGAACAAAGACATAAGCATATTTCCTGGTAGCTGAAGAATGTCTAGAGTTTCTTGTTAAAGATGGGTTTGGTTTTTGGTAATTAACTTGGAAATGGGATTAAGAATATAGATCACCAACATAAACCCAACTTATGGAAAGGAGCACAGGTTGGTTACCTTCTTTTTGACTCTGCTCCTTTCTTGCTCCATACATTAAAATCCAACCAATCAAAATTCAGAAATTGCAAAAGTGAAAACAAAATTTGGAGGGACATTTTACATTTAGTTTGGCAAAAACCAACCACTACTCTTCTTGTTTTAAAACCCAACAAGGTCAAAAAGTTAATCGTGTAACCACGACAAGTGGCCCAATGAAAAAGTGCGAATAGAAGCTTCCTAAAAAAAAAAAAGAAGGAGGTCTTGGGTTCAATACTTTATAAGCTATGAATTAGCTTGATCATGGAAATCCACGAGTAGGGTGAAATTTCCAACTAACCTCTGTTCTGCTTGGTAAGAGTGGATAATCGTGGTTCGCCATCAGTTGTCCTTTTTCTTTTTTTTATTTTATTTTATTTTTATTTTAAGTTACTCTAGTGTAGAGAATATATTTTGGTCACTAAAGAACAAATGAAAAATATATTGCATATACGAGTAGTGATATTCTGATTTAAAAAGTAGTAATATTGTGTAAAGAACATTGTTTAACTCTTTATATGTGTAACACAGGTCATTTCTTCTCGTCCATGAATGACATTAAAATCATGTTTCTCACACGTACGTACCCATTTGATTTTAGAGAGGTTTTGAATATGGTTGTTTGAATTTAGGCTGATATGGGGAAATTAATATAAACTTTGGACTAACAAAATACTACCAAAAAATGGTTTTATGCACAAAAAGTGCAACTCTAGTGCCGATGAAGTTTTATGACTGAAGTCTAATTAAAAAGTATGTGACAAAAAAGGGTCCGGTGACTTGGTATTTGGATTTAGTAAATTCTAGCCGTGTTTAAGAGATAATTTAAACTACATAGTAATAGAAGGGAGCTTTATATATAAAGATAAATTTTTTTACTATATTTCAATGAACTCTACTAGTTTTTAAACATGTCAAAGAGAGATAAAAACCTAAAAACAACTAAAACCCAGCCCAAAACATAAAAACAACGTTTAAATATCATCCATACCCTTAAGGCCTTAGGGGTATTAACGGAACTCAACCCTCACAACTCTAACAAAATTAATATGTGTCATAAGCTCAACACATACTTGATTATTTCTACAGAATCAGTTTTGAAACTATATGTTGAATCAATTTGTATCATTTACTACTAGAATCAGTTCAACCCGTTATCGACTATTTTTGCAGAATCAGTTTAACTCATCCTCAATAATTTTTGCAGAATTAGTTCAACCCATCTTTGACCATTTTTGCAGTTTTACAAAATCAGTTCAACCTGTCTTCGACCATTTTGCATAATCAGTTCAACCCGTCATCGACCATTTTTTCAGAATCTGTTCAAACTGCCATCGACCATTTTTGCAGAATTAGTTCAATTCGTCTTCAACCATTTTGCAGACTAAGTTCAACCCCGTCCTCGACCATTTTTGCATAATCAATTCAACTTGTCCTTGACCATTTTTTTTGCAGAATCAGTTCAACTCGTCTTCAACCATTTTTGCAGAATCAATTCAATCCATCCTCGACCATTTTGCAGTTCAATCCGTTCTTGACCATTTTGCAGAATCAGTTCAATCTGTCCTTGGCCATTTTTGCAGAATCAGTTCAATCCGTCATCAATCATTTTTGCAGAATTAATTCAACCCCATCCTCGACCATTTTTGCAGAATTAGTTCAACTCGTCTTTGAACATTTTTGCAGAATCAGTTCAACCCTCCATCGACTATTTTTGCAAAATCAGTTCAAACTATCTTTGATCATTTTTGCAAAATCAGTTCAAATTATATTTGACCATTTTTGCAGAATCAGTTTCAAATAACTTGACCCTAGTAAAAATTATTGAGTTAACACAGCTGCGCTAATTTAGGTAAATAGTAAACAAAGAGAGATCCTTGAATCCTGTCGAACCGATGACGAAAATCTAATTTCTATTCCAAGCCAAAATTTTGCTACCACCACTATACTATGTCATTAGAGTTTTAGCTTTCTTCCCCCTCCATAACACTTTATGGAGTTGAATAGTAATAAGTATAACATTGAGAAATAATAATAATATTAAAAAATTTAATAAAAAAGAAAATTTGCGACTAGTTTTGTCGTTAAGTCTCAATGTTTTTTCTCACACTGACTAAACTACTATGGTTATAATAATGGTATATAAGTATTTGCACCAACAGATCCACCACTGTGGGCTCCCCATCAACCATAAGTGTTAATGACCTTGCTTCCAGTAAGACCTGCATCACGCATGTCCAACTTGCAATCTACAATGATTGTCGTTCCAAGCATTGGATAGATTTTGACTAGTATTTGATGTTGTTCCCAATACCATTTGTGTTTAATTCAAGCTAACTTCTCTGCTGCCAAATGGAATGACAGTGCATAAAGTCGTTTTTGTCGATGAAGCCTTCCTCTCGAGTCTATTTAATTCAGCAAACACAATTTGTATATTTGTTGTGAACAACCTAGATAAGTGAATTCCTTCACTAATTGAGATGCCAAAACATGAACCACATATCATGCATTGCTTGATCGATGCAGTCATGATGGATAAGAAGGGCCATGAAATTGAAAAGGTTGCCTATGGTGACCTCACTCTTTTCTTAGTTATTTCATCAAACAGTTATGGTGTGTGCATATAAGATTTTTAGAGGTATTTTTACGCATTTTATTTGCACACAAAATCTCAATCCACCCATCATAATATGCAGAATTGAATTTCACATAAGCATATCTAATCAAACAATAAAAGAACTTTGTTTTTTTTTTTGTTTTGGGAATTAAGAAAAAGAGCATTTGATTTCGAGCCAATTGTTGCAAGCTTGGGACATCCAACAAATATGTACATTCACCATTAACGAGGCACTGGTTTGGGGCAATTGACTCCGAGCCAGTTTATGTAATATCACCTTTAACTAGGTGCAGTCTGGTAGAAATAGTGCTGGCGGTGGCAAGGAAGCTACAACTAGGAGGTGGTGATGGCGACCATGGGAGAAGGTGAGAGAAACAATGGATGAAAGGAGATAAAAGTGTGAAGACATTACTAGTATAGAGGATATTTTCGTAATTTACACTCAAAACAAAAAAAGCCTTACGATATCATGTTTTACAAATATTAACTTTTGTCCATTCTTGAATTGTTTAAAAAAGTGTTATTTCAATATATAATTAAGTATTAAAATTATATTCTATGTGTAATTTTTCATTAATAGAAAGGAACTTCATATATAGAGACAAAAGATGAAAATATTATTTAGTCTTCTACTACAGCAAAAAAGTTAAAGACAGTAATGTAATTTTACAAAACAAATTTTTTTTTTTTTTTGTAAAAGTATCACTTACATGTGATTTTGACGTCTTTAATTTTAAAAATTAAACCTTTCTGTCTCCTCACTCATGCGTTCTTGCTCACTCTCTTTCTTTCTCCTTCAAATTAGAAACAAAAAATAAAAAATTATAATAAAACTTCCAGTAAAAAGGAAATTAATGATTAATTACTGGATTATATGACAATAAAAGTCCAAAAGTCCTCCTGACATGGTCAGAGGATATGATATGCTGCTGTGGCTCCTGCTGCTGCAACGTACAGTTATTGTCTGTCACTCAGATACGACTCTGATGGTCTCTAGTCGTATAACCCTAGGACTGCTCTCTCAGGGAAGCGTGCAGGTCACGTGACCAGCAAACACACAGAAGTTTGAAGAAAATGAAAAGTTCTTGGCCTCCAAGCAAACTGATTTGGCTCTGCAATTCCGGCTGGTCATATTTCAGAGCAGAAAATAATGATTGGGATCATGAAAATATTTTGTGGGAATTGAAAAGCTAATGGGAATTTTTATTGTGTGAGTTTGTCTCATGATCAAATAAATATAAAAAACAAATTAATACTCGTATTTGAATACATAATGTAAAAATGTATGCACCACCGTACATTACTTGTAAATTGGGTAATACTAGGGATACTAATTGTATTGATTAAATTTATAAACTAAATGACATGTCACCAATAAGAAATAAACACGTTAATCATTACTTAAGTAACATGAACTTTAATATCATTTGATTTATAAAATTAGTCTCCCTAATATTACTTCTTGTCAATTAGAAGACTAATCACACCCATTGACATTGTTGCAAGAGTTTGATACAACTGATCAAGGTATAACTAAGCTTAGCGATACTCCATTTCTCATTCACAAATATGCATAAATGACTTACAAAAAGTTTGAAAATAAATATTTTTTATATAATATTTTAAACTGTGATAAATATTTATGGCATGTTTACTTAGTAGATTTGAACATGAAATTTCGAGTGCAAGGGTGAAAGCTTTTAATCAACGGAGTTACAAATTAGTTGTATTTATTTTAGAGTTAAATATTATTAAAGAGTGAGTGCATACATTTACTTTTAATTACATTCACATTTACTAGTTACATCTCTATCCGATACAAAGATAGGTCCCACATACACAAGATCCGCATGAATGAAATCCAACGTTATTAGAGTGATAGTAAACCAAGTAATTAGTGTAAAATCAGATACAAAAGAATTGTTGTTAGTCTTGAAACTTGAAAGAAAATTGTAACTTGGTAAGTAAGTTGGTGATAAAAATGGTTTTGGGATTTGGATCAAAAGTCATAACGTATGTGCCTAACATCTCTCCCTCTAATTGCTTGTACTTAATGATCATCGACACTCTTGTCACGCTTTTAGGACCGAAACGGACAACAGCGCGCAGCACATAGCTCTGAGCAAACACAGAGAGAGAGAGAGAGAGAGAGAGAGAGAGAGCCTCTGAGTTTTTGAGCTCCCCCTACCCCTCGAAGGTTCAAGCTTTTTCCTTCCTCTCCACCATCAACAGCCATGGCTACCGCCGGAGGAGGCCCCCAAAAGACAGATGACTTCCAGCCTCACCCCATCAAGGACCAGCTTCCCGGTGTCGACTTCTGTGTCACCTCCTCTCCCCCATGGCGTACCCCCTCTCTCTCTCTAACATGCACACATACAGAGCATTAACCTGTTTCCATCACATTACATTTACCATGGATCATAGGAGAAAGTTTCCATTTTTTTCTATGATGGTATTTTTACATCTTCTGAGTTTTTGGGCAACGTCAGTTTTGTTTGGTTGCCAAGTAAAAAAATGGGTCGTAGGAAAAGAAAATGGTTTTCCAGAGATTAGTTTGCGTGTGTGAGAAAATAAAATGAAACAAACTCTGATAAAGTTGCTTCCTTTATACTAACATGGTATTTTTTCTCTCTCGATAATCGCATGAATTACCCTTTCTGTGTTTCAGTGTTTTCTCTAGAATCTCTTAAAATTTTCTCAGTTTACCCCTCTCTTTTTCTCGTTTTCCTGCATTTGCCGGGAAACCAGTCACCCATTAAAGCATTTTGTTTTTGGCTAGGACCCTGTATTTTATATTCTGTTTTCATTTTCCCTCCTATTTTTTCTTCGTTTCCAGCTAAAAGATTGTCTTTTGTTGCACTATTTGCTAACACTTGTTTGATTGAATGCAGCTGAAGCCATACTTCTGGGATTCCAGCATTTCCTGGTAATGCTTGGGACCACTGTGTTCATCCCCACATTACTTGTCCCTCTCATGGGTGGTGGCAATGTAAGACCTCCCTTTACCCCCAAATTTACAAATAAATTTGTTTCCTTCTTCTGATTTATTTGCTCGTAGTGTTTATATTTCTAACAGAAATTTCTATGTTTTTTGTGTTAATAGGTGGAGAAGGCTGAAGTGATTGAAACAATCCTCTTTGTTGCTGGGATCAACACACTTTTGCAGACTTGGTTCGGGACTCGGCTTCCGGTGGTCATGGGGGCCTCATATGCCTTCATCATCCCTGCTGTCTCCATTGCCTTGTCCAGGAGGTTCGATGTCTACATAGACCCCCACCGGGTTGGTGTCTCACAATTTTTACATTTTCTTTTTTTCGTGGATTTTAGCTTTCTGTCGGACTCTAGGACAGAATGTGTGGATGGTAAAGAAGGGTTTACATAAAAATGGCTACCGTTTACTATTTTGTTTCGACATAGAGGCAGTCTAAGGCATATGATTTCCGGGGTTTTGAGTTTTTTCATACTTACGCTCATTGTTATCTGTGAATGTTTTCTTTAGAGGTTTAAGGAAACCATGAAAGCAGTGCAAGGAGCAATTGTGATTGCATCGTTCTTGCAGGTGGTCTTTGGTTTTCTTGGGTTCGTGAGAATTTTTGGGAGGTAGGCTGGAGCGGCGGTGAAGCCAAAATTAGAATTTCTTGATGTGATTTTGTAGTTATTACTTTGTCTAAGAAAGAACTTGATTATTGATGTGGCTTGTGCAGGTATCTTAGTCCTCTCTCTGCAGTTCCTCTTGTAACGCTTACTGGACTCGGGTTCTTTGTATTTGGTTTCCCTCAGGTAACATTCTGAACCAATCATTGTGGTACTGCTCAGTGCAAATAATTGGTTTGTAAGAAAGAAATTGAAGAGCTCCTGGAAGTTGGAACCTTTAGTGGTCAATTCATGATGTTAAATCTCAAATATCATTTCTATGAAAAATTATAGTATTTAGTCACGGGAGCTTTTAGGCACTACTTTAAACTTGGGTTTGATATTACTTAACTCAGACCTCCTTTAAGCTTCTCTGTCAACTACATGTCGGTATTACTTTGTTTTGATTTTTTTTTTTCTTTCTGTTTGATGGTTGCAGCTGGCAAAATGTGTTGAAATTGGATTACCAGCACTGATCCTTGTGGTTTTCATATCACAGGTGGGCAATGTCCTGAATGATCATTTTCATGCAGACATCTTCAATTTAATTTTCAATATCTCATGTTAAAAATATGCATATCTACTCTTACTAATAGTCTCTTCTGATATTTGACCATTGTTACTGCAGTACACGATGAAGTTAAAACCGCCTATATTTGGTCGATTTGCCGTACTGTTTACAGTTGCGATTGTATGGACATATGCAGAAATTTTAACAGCAGCTGGTGCGTATAAGAAAAGACCTTATGCAACTCAAATTAGTTGCCGTACTGATCGTTCAGGGCTGATTAGCGCTGCTCCTTGGTAAACTTCAACTTCTAGCTAGCATTTGCATTTCATGCAAGAAGCACCTGTACTGACATTTTCAATCGATCATTCATGTTTTTTGTGTTAGTGCTCAACCATTCATGGCTAATGCTAATGGATTTGTTTCCCCATACGATTGTTCTGTAAGAGAGTTGTCGATAACAGTTTACTTCAGCGGGAAACACTTGTTTGCAATGAAAATTGAGACATGCAATTATATGACCCCAAATACAGGATACAGTCAATAGAGAAATTGTTGGAGGTGGATTATTTGAAACAATCAAACATGTTCTAGTTATGCACTTTGCAATGATGATCTTCATGCTTTTCAATATTTCTGAAGAACAATTCCTGTTTTGAGTAACCATGGGATCTTATTTTCCTTTCTCTGTTAGAGAAAGCTGTTCTAGTTATACCGTGTTTCCGCAAATATGTTGTGGGTGTTTTCCATGTTCTGAAGAAAACTTCCTGTTTTGAGTTACTATAAGATCAAACTTAAGCCTAATTATCATAGTGCACTTGCTGAGGCACCATAAACAATTACGTCCACTCTTATCTCTTGGTTTCATGCTCCAGAAGTTTACTCCTGCATTGCTAGATGCTGGATCATTGTAATGTAATTCATGATTTTAATAAAACAGTATGCCATTCAATAACGTTTTCTCTTCCACCATATGCAGGATAAGGATTCCCTATCCGTTTCAATGGGGGCGTCCTGATTTTAATGCTGGAGATATTTTTGCAATGATGGCTGCAGCTTTCGTTGCCATTATTGAGGTAAGACTTATGAATTTCTTTCTTGTTTCTTTAATGAATTGCCTTTTCTAGTTTTGATAATTCAAGACTGAATTTACGAAGGCAGATGTTTATTTTGCATATACACATAAAGTAGACCAGACAACTTTATTACGATTTCTTGAGGAAACTTGTATTAATATGCCTTCATAGATGGCTGTCTTGACGTTTTATGCGAAGAATAAATATGACATTCTCATCTTAAGCTAATGTTATCCTTTGACTTGAAATATGTTTCTCAGTGAAAGGTTTATAAAATGAATACACATTGCTTTTCATTCGCGCTGACATATTTTTACTCCCCATTCATTTGGGGCAGTCTATAGGTACATTTATTGCTGCGTCAAGATATGGGAGTGCCACCCCTGCACCACCTTCTGTTATCAGCAGAGGTGTTGGCTGGCTGGTAGGAAGTGGTCCGATTGAATTCTAATGTTAATCACATCTTTATAGTTGTGGCAATGAAAAACTTATTTCGTCTTGTAAAATTTCAGGGCATAAGCACTTTTCTGGATGGAATATTTGGCTCGGTATCTGGCTCCACTGCTTCGGTGTGAGTATTTAACTTATGCAATTATGATGTCTTTTGTTGTAGAATTATGGAATAAGGACCTATGCTTCTCTGACTCAATTTTACAGTTTGTCTGCATATAATTCTGAAGAACAATAATATGAATCACTGTTCTGAATCCATATTACAAGTGCCCCATGGTTGCTTAGTTTTAGGCATTGACGGCGTGGGCACCTTAGTTGTAGGCTTGTAGAACTCTGCGTTAACAGAAAACTCATCTAAAGAAGAAAGAAACTATAATCGCTAACCGAAAGAAAAAGAGAAAGCAACTGTGATCTAATGATCCTACCCTAATTTTCTAGTGAAAATGCTGGCCTTCTGGGAATGACACGGGTTGGAAGTCGGAGAGTAATTCAGATAGCAGCAGCCTTTATGCTCTTCTTCGCTGTATTAGGTAGAGTATTCTGTTTTACTCATTCAACAATATAAACTATTCATAACTTTGTTTGCATTATCTAGTATGAGTGTGTCATTAATTATGTCATGCGCAGGAAAATTTGGGGCTTTTCTTGCTTCGATACCAATGCCAATTTTCGCTGCATTGTATTGCGTCCTCTTCGCCTATGTTGGTATGCATTTCGTTCCTAAATCATGATTATGACTATGTATTGTCTATTTTCCGCTTTTGAGTTTATGTGGACTGAATACTTAATATATCTCAGTTTAGTGTCTATGCTCCTTCAGAGTTCACATATTGGATTTATATTTTGAAATGTCGATAGTGATATACGTTGCATGGTGTGCAGCTTCTGCTGGTCTTGGTTTGCTCCAGTTCTGCAACCTAAACAGCTTTAGGACGATGTTCATTGTAGGCTTTTCTATCTTCATGGGTCTTTCGGTGACAGAATACTTTCATGAATACCACTTGATTTCTGATCGCGGTCCTGTTCACACTCGTTCCATTTGGGTGAGTAGTTTTAATTGCAACTTATCTGCACAGCTTGAAAGTTGTCTTACACATAACTCTCTGCTAACTCATGAATGTTGCTTATTTGAAACTGCAGTTCAACAATATCGTTGAAGTAATTTTCTCGTCTCCAGCAACTGTTGGCATCATTGTCGCTTTGTTCTTGGACTCAACTGTCAGCCGTGGACACAGCGCAACTCGGAGAGACAGTGGTAGGCACTGGTGGGAAAAGTTTCAGAATTTCAACACAGATAGCAGGAGTGAAGAGTTCTACTCACTGCCCTACAACCTCAATAGGCATTTCCCTTCAATTTGATTCTGAGCAGCGTTCCACTCCATCCGATACTTCTGATCGATGAAAAGCTCTCATAGCGGAAACTAAAAAGGAAGAGTATCTTTTGTTTTGACGTCGAGCCTGACGAAGGAAAAAAATGATACGTACCGGAGTGTTTTGGAATGGGGATACCATACAGTAGTTGAACACACTCTAAGCTTGTAATTATGCTCTTACAGCTGATAACTTATCATGGAAAACATCTAATTACTGATATTTCAAGAATTTGATATGTTATGAAGAGAACTACTTAATTTATATATTGGAATTGTTATCTCTTTCTGTTTTGGATCTATTTTCTATGGCATTAGAGATCTATTAATCTGATGCCTTTTGCCTTGTTCTGGTGTGAAACATTTAAGGATGTAAGATGCCGGTGTCTCAAAACCATCACGCGTCACCACGTTTTTCACTTTTCACATGATGTTGCATTATTGGATTGGAAGGCTGTTTACTAGCGTCCTCGTTTCATGTATCAAACCCATGAAGCAAAATGGAATCCAGGTAACCAATTGAGAACAAGAATCCAAACCCAAAACTAGCGGTGAACTTTGGTATCCAAAAAGAAAAACCAACTAAAATTACGTAGAAATCAATATATGCAATTCTTGTTCCAAAGTTGAAAAGGTTATAAGTTCGAATTCATCTCTCTGTTTTGATAAATATTAAAAAAAAAAAAAAAAAAAAAAAATCACATCCCTGATTCCGGGGGTGAAGTGGTATCCAAGTCACAAGGCCGCTGGTGTCAATTCCGTGTTTCTTGTGGTCAGCAGTTTTGCTTATTGGTGTTGCTGCCAAAGGAGGCGCAGTTGTAATTCATCAAAAAAGAAGGCACAGTTGAAATTCATCAAAGTTTGTACTACGTCAATGACTTTCTTCTGTCACTTCACTCCAAACTTGTAAGAGCATTTTCAAAAGAGATGTCAAATACAATATGTGAAAATTTTATTTAATGGTTGATATGAAAAATTGAATACAAGTGCTAAATTCCCTTTTTTTTTTTTTTTTTTCAATGGATGTGTCAAATATTTATTTTATTATTTTATTGGATCCAGAATTACATTAACTACTAAAAAATAATCAAAATTAATTTTTATTTTTATTCTATTGGTTGTTAATAATTGGATCCATGCATTAAAAAAATAAATTAAATATATTTGACTCCTTTGTTTGCTGTCAAAAAAGACAGAAGCAAGGAGTCAAATGACTCAAATGCCACATCATATATGACATATTCATCGGAGAACACTTGAATGTCTTTTAATCATATTTAGCATATTTGAGATCTCATTTAAAGATGGTCTAACGTTTCACTTTTGAATGCTGCACATATTGCTTACATTTTATCCAAGAGTGATTCTTGCACTCTTCTTTTCACCTTTAGCATTTCTATGTTTTTCCTAGTTAGTTAATTGAATAGCTCAAAAGAGAATGAATGTACATAATTAAGGAGGGATCTGTTGACGCATGTTAATCCCACACTGCATTAGCCACTCACATCACCCACATGGTAGTGGGCGATGAATGATAGCATATTTATTGTCTCATTTTGCCCCAACTTATCGTTCTTTTCTTGACCAAGTTCGGTTATACTACCTATATTCTACTATACCTACGCTCCATTTCTTACCAATTTAGCTAATGCCAATTACTCGTTTCTCATTTCACCACCTATATATGTAAAGGGATCATTATTTAAAAAAAAAAAAATAGGATTAGGTGTGGGGCCCATTTCACTTCGAACTTCAACGATCCGAACTGATTATTTTGTAAGTCTCGATTCATAGATTATTTTTGCAAAATTTCAATTCAATCCGAAATCATTTGCCTATTTAACTATCTAGATAAAATTTCATTGTTTCTTATATAACAAACTATTCGTTAATGTTTTTTGAACCCAATTAGGTGTCTTATATATATAGGAAGCTTTTAAGGGAAGCGATCCCCTTTTTTTTTTTTTTTTTTTTTTAATATATAAAAACGGAGATTAATTATGGGGTCCACACCACATCAAACTTTAACGATCCGAACAATCTATTTTTCAAGTTGTACCTCATATATCACCCTTACAAAATGTTAACCAAATCAGAAATTTTTAAGACATCTAATTGGGTTCAAAGAAATGAATGAATAATTTGTTATACAAAAAATAATGAAATTTGATCTTGATCATTAAATGGGCAAAGGATTTCGAATTGAATTTTAGCAAGGATGATCTATGAATCAAGACTTACAAAATAGACGGTTCGGATCGTTGAAATTTGATGTGAAGTGGGCCCCATACCTAATCCTTAATTTTTTTTCAAAAAAATGAAAATCCCTTTGCATAATGGGCATGTGTGTATGTATATATTTTTTTTTTTTTTACCTTTAAAAAGATAACGGTGAATAGCTTGGTTTATTTTTATACACATGAAATGTCTCATAATGTAAATAAGCTAGGGGTGAACAAAAGAAAGGCTAGGACTAAACCAAGTTATTACTCCAATCTCACCCCCAATGTATTATAAAGAGGATTCTCTCATTCAATATAAGCTCATATAATATACTGGATAATTTTTTAATTGTAAAGATTCAGATCTGTAACATTTGAGTTTATAGCTCAATCGATACTCATTCATTTACTACTAAGCCACTATTTAGGGGCTTCGGGTCTGCTGTCCCATTTTGTGTGTCTCTTTGCTAATATTTTGACACGTCTCTTAACTTCACTATAGATAACTCTGGTAACTATTTTTATTTAATAACGTTCTCTTTTACATCTAAGTTCTAATTGCCATAATCTACAAATTTGTTAATTAAAATACTGTTTTCATTAAAAAAGTGCCAAAGTCCATGAAATACTTTTTCAAATTTCACTAAACATTACAAAAACTTACATTTTAGTTATTTGTAATCATGTTTATGGCACTACTTCATATGAAATTTTTTTCTCCCTAAATATATATTGATGAACTCAATCGGATGAAAAACACTCAAAAGTTCAATATAAAGATACACAATGCATCAATGGTTTAGGATCATCAACGTCGCTTATGAGGAAATGATTGTAGTATTTCTTGAAGAGTACTATGATTACGAATCCCAAATTAGTTCACCAATTTAATTCCTAAATAACATGAAATTTCATAATTAACTTAAGAGTCGAAGTTCAGTGTACATACCTAATTTGCTATACCTATACATCATTTAACGACCATACTTGAATAAATTTTGTGACTCTATCATTGTTGTTTGACAAAACATAATTTAGAAAAAGGTGCATCCGTCCTATCAAGATCATGGAATCGATTCAATGGTCCACAAGCACTAAAACGCAGAGCATCAAGCTTAAAAGCCTCTCTCTCTCTCTCTCTCTCTCTCTCTCTCTCTCTCCCCAACTAACGCACAGAACAGACAAACAAAATAAACACACAAAGCAAGATAGGAAAACCCAACATACACCCCCACGACACACCCATCAGCCCAAAAACCTGTAAAACACACACGATGCCATTGCCCAGCAATGACCACCAAACCCACTACCCTCTCTCACCACCAATGTCTTCCTCTTCCTCCTCCTCCGCTCCCACCCTCTCCCCTGCCATCAGATGAAACCACCACCACCTCTATCCTCACCTGTCTCATCGACTCTGAGCCCAATCACATGCCCTCCCCAACCTACATCTCCCGGTTCCGCGACTGTACGATCGACATCATCGCCCGCCAGGACTCCATCAACTGGATCCTAAAAGTCCACGCCCACCACCGCTTTTTCTCCCCTCACCGCCTTCCTCTCCGTCAACTACTTCGACCGCTTCCTCTCCTCCCACTCTCTCCCGGTAACACTTCCCCAGAATTAAAAAAAAAAAAAAACGCATTTTCGAATGCTGACGTGTCTAACCCTTGACTTTTTAATACATTTCATGTTTTGTTGCAGCGACATAGCGGGTCGTGGCCGTTTCAGCTGCTGTCCGTCGCGTGTTGCCCTTGTCTTTAGCTGCAAAAATGGAGGCGCCAAACGTCCCGTTCATCCTGGACCTCCAAATCTTCGAGCCCAAAACGGTCGGATGGAGCTCCGGGTCATGGGGATTCTCAATTGGAGGCTCCGATCCATCACCCCCTTCGATTTCCTCCACCATTTTGTCTCCGACCTCCCCTCATCGTCCTCTTCTCTCCTCTCAGCCTCCTCCGATTCAGTTCTCAGCACCATTCTTGGTATTTAACTGATTCACTACCCGATTAATAAAGCCCATTCATTTTATTTTGTTTTCTGGATTTTTTGCGTTTTTTATGTTTTCTCAGTGAATGATTTCTTGGGTTTCTCTCCATCGACGATTGCGGCGGCCGCTGTGCTCTGAGCCGCCGGTTTAAGCGTTGATTTTGCGGCGGATGGAGATCGCCAAGGCGCGCCGTTTTTCTACGAGACAGTGAGCAAAGTATAGTATTTGCCGCGGGTGTTTTTGCAATTTATGATTTTTTCGGGGCTGTGTTGTGAATAATTAATTTTTCGGTTTAGTCAGAATCGAAGAGTTGGGACATAGAAACCTGTGAAGAGAAATCTCGCGGTAATATTTCTTTTCTCATGGAGTACCTGCTCGACACGTTGTCCGTGTTCCCACCATAAACAGCCAAGTATCGGATCGGCGCCGTCGGCTCCAGGCTGTCCAATCGGCGTGCTCGACGCGGCTGCTTGTTCAAGCTGCGACACTCGGTCCGAGAATCCCGAATCTACCATCCAAGCAGAGCGGTCAACCAAGCGGCTCCGACCCTCCGCTGCCGCCGATGTACAGCCGCTGTAAATAGAAATAGCCGGAGAATTCAAGGAGCCGCCTATTGAATTATTCCCGCCACCATCTCTTTAAATTTTTGTCCTTACATTTTTTTTGGATGACATTTTCATTATAAGATGGACGGTCGGGATTAGAGAGTTCATAAATTATAATTGATTAGTGACGAGTCAATTTCATATTATATATTTTACCATGTTCTTATTATTAATTTATTGGTTATTTTGTGAGAAGTTTGATACTTTAAGGGGTGTATTCAATTGAGATTTTAAGGGATTTTAATTCTTTTAATGAATCTAGCGGTATTCAATTAGGATTTTAAGTGATTCTCTGAAATTCAAGGTGTATTCAATTAGAATTTTAAGATAGTTTATTAAAATCCTTAGAAATCTGGGTGTATTCAATTAGGATTTTAAAGAAGTTTATAACATATTTTAAAAAATTTGAGAAAGTTGAGAAATTAGAGGGAATTTGAGAGGTTTCGTAGTGTATTTTAAGCATCCACAAATCTCACCTCTCCCCATGAGATTTTAAGGGAATTGAATCAAAATTTTATATGAAATCTCTACAAATCAATTAAACTCCATAAAAATCCATGGATTTATAAATCCATTAAAGTCGATCAAATTCTCAATTGAATACACCCCTCTAAATTATATTTCCAATGTAAGACATTCTACTTCCTCTGGAGCAAAAAGTAGTCAAACAGATTAATTTTGGAGTGATTCTAATCGGAGGATGTTCGTAAGTCTGTTGACTTGTTTGTGTCAAAGTTTTAGATTTTTCTACCAAGGGTATTTTTATGACGACGAAATAAAGGAACAGTGCACAATGCTGTCAAATTGATGTTTTGGGCTTATGTGGCCTTTTTGGCGTCCAAGATGATGTCTTTTGGGTTTGAGGCCTTCTGGAATTATGTTCGGGACATCTTAAGCTTTAATTTTAGCTGTTTTGGGCCTGTTTTAGAGCCCTGAAGATCTAGAAACGTGGCTGTTTTGAGGCTGTGCAGATTTTGGGCGAATTTTACTAGTCAATTTAAAATTTTGTTTCCTAATTTATTTTAATTTATTTGGTTTCCTAGTATTATTCTAAGACCTTTTCTAGGTTGGATTTTATTTTTCAGTAGTATAAATCAGGCTTTTTAGCCATTAGGGTTTAGAGGAGAAAAGGGGGGAGAGGGGAGAAGAACACATAATTTTTGGAGAACTTTGCTAGGCTTTGATGATTTGTATTTCAAGGTGCTTTCTATCCTTGTTTTTAATAATATTTTGGTTTATGATTGTTCGTAACTAAATTCCATTTGCTAGGCCGAGGCCATTAGCCTTAACAATAATATATAGTTTATTTTCAATTTGCTTATGATATTTATGCATGCAGGTTTGAATTATAGATCATCAATTTAAACTATCTAATTGTCTTGATGCTTGATCACCATTATGATATTTAGAAAAGTAATTTGATGCAATTTTGGTCGGAGGTCGGTCCCTGAAATTGACGAAGGCTTCTTGTGGTTAATATGTGCAAGTTCACTTAAGATGAATACCACGTCTTAAGGGTTGTATGGTTTTTCAAAAGGTTTCACAAAACTTAATGAGTTATACATGTTTAGATTTGATCTGAATACTACAAACGGGTTGCATGTTTGATATACGCTCTATGTTAGGGGTCCAAGTAGGCATATATTAGGAAAACCTAACCTTCAAATATGCATGTGTAAGTCATAAGTAATTGGAAGAACTACATAAGATTGTTAAGATGACGGTGGAACTCTAGTGCTTAAATAGATTTTCAAACTATTTTCTTTTGTTTTATTTACCTTGCCAATTTATTTAATTGTTTTTAATTAAATTGGTTTTTAATATTTTAGGTTATTAAATCAACCTCTTACAAACTTTATTTTCAAATAATTAATTAAGATTTGGTTTTAACATAAATTATTTATTCAATCTCTGTAGAAACGACCTTACTTGAGTTGCTATACTACGATAACATTGTACTCTTGCAAGTATTTTTAAGTGTTTTTATCACTACTTTGGCATGTGATAAAAATCCTATCAAGAAATTGGCGCTGCTGCTAGAGATTTGTTTTAAATAATATGTGTTTATCAACTCTTAGTTAATTATTTTTGTACATATCTTTTTATCTACTTGATTTTTATTTTTTTTAGGTAACAATTTGTTCATTTTGAAAGTATTGTAGCAATGAATTGGTTTGGATCCTCACAGGGAGCACCCACAATTTGTGCTATTTGCAATTTGAATACTCATGATGTTATGTATTTTCCTCAACGACAATATTTTCTAGAGTTTGTGCAGCACCATATTAATATAAGGAACAATTTTCAGAGGCCTAGGTGAGATTCATACTCAAATTTTTATCCATCATGGCCAGAGCATCAAAATCCTATTTGGCAGTGTATTCAAACATCCCAATGTGTGGAGGGCTATAATAACATGCTGGGAGATATTGAAATTGAAGAGCCATCAAGGTTTGACTCATGCACAACGGAGGAAACATAAGCTATTGATCCTAACATATCCCCAAAACACATTCTTTCCCAGATCTATACGCCACACATACAGTATCCTGAGGCTGCAAAGCAACCAACAAAGTTGCATGAAGGCATTGAAATTGACATGTTTGAAGGGGTTATTCATACAAGCTCAAAATCTGATCCAACACATGACCAACACTTGACAAATCTACTAGATTTTGATACAGGGCAAACAGCTAAAGATAAAATAATTTTTGCTGCTGTAATAGACAGTGCACCTGCACATCCAATCAAACTCAAAGAAATTCAAGATGAGTCCTATGAACAGGATAAGTTTTATGTGGGAATGAAGAAAAAGTTTAATGGTAGCCTTATTCTTCGTCAAGAACTTTAGCCTGTCCAGAAATTGTGGGTGTTAAATACAAGGTTTAAGTTAGCTCATTGGAGACACAAGCCTCACTGGAAAAGGGTCCTATTTGACTACAAAGATTCATTCACATAGAAGGTCAAATATGAAGGATTCAAACACTCACCTGAAACACATAATTGATAAACATCTCATTCCGCACCTACTTTTGTCCTATGAAGCTTCTAAGGAGTGGTTGACTCTAAGAGAACAAGTGATGTGATCTCTAATTGGAAGGCAACCCAATTTTTCTAACCCCGTCTTTTTATTTTTGTTTATTTTATTTTCTTGATTTTATTACAATCACAACAATATATATAATAAAAAAAATTAGAAATTGAAAAACACAAAAACAACAATTTTTTTTTAGTTAATCAGTATTTTATATTAGATTTTTAATGTGTGTTCTTTGCAGGTTGTATTTGGATTCGATTGGCCTTGAATATCCAGTACACGTGCACTTTTAATTGAATTATGCATTCAGCAGCATTCATCCACTCATCTCAGAATGCATTCATCCATCCATTCATCACAGATTTGCATTCAACATCAACATTAAAGTGCAAAAATTTAAAAAGGAATGCGAATTGGAGTCTTGAGTTTCAGAAACTTACCCAAGAAGACTCTATACTACTTGGAAACCCCCTCTCACTCGATCATTCATTCTCACAATTCATTAAAATATTGTTTTACATATAAGTTTGGGGGTGGTCCAGGCACAGAGGGGAGCATATTCATCAAGCCAATACGAAAATTGACCTTATGCACGGATTTTTGGGCTTATGCGTTCATCAATGGAGACATGCAATATACATAACACATTCATGAACTTGCAGACAGTAGACTAAAACCATTGATGCATGAACGCACTAAAATTAGAAAGGACTACTTTACACAGATTTATGCGAGACATAACCTAATTCAAGCCCAAATAATTGCAAGGATGAATTTTACCTTCGAGGGCGTGAGGATGTATGAGACATTTCTTGTATAGATGGATTTGTGTTGGGATTTGCAGTAAAGATGGAGAGAAAGTCCTACACAGAGAAGCAACCACATGCATGAAGATTTCACGAATCAGACTGAATAAGGAAGGTTATTGGACAAGAAATGTACGAGGAGATTTATGGGGCTTACCTTTTGGGTGTCGATTGCAGCACTGAGGTGATACTAAGCTCAAGGAATTGCTAAGACTCTGTGGCTGCATCGAATTTACAATTTATGAGTTTTGGGTTGCAGCGTTACAAAAAATAAGTGTAGGAGGATGCAACGGATCTACAATGATGAAAGTGATTTTGGGTTGTGGCTTGGATTTGAGAGTTTTAGAGAGGAAGCTTTGGTTTTTATTGCAGCAACGAAGGTTTTTCTAAAGGGAACTTTAACAAAAAGCTCCCGGTACTTTTCACTTTAACGAAAAACCACATTTTTACACTAAAAATTCAATCCTGATACTATTCGCTTTACCTTTTATTTTGTCCTTATCTTTAAAACTCAAAGTTTTCAAGCCCTTTTTAGTAGTTTTCCTTTTTATGAAAGGAAGAACGATGAAAGAAAATGAGTGGAGGAGCATTTGGCGTTGGGCTTGAGGTGTAATGTTTGGAGAAGGAGAGCCGTTTGGGCTTTGGGCTCGAGGCAAGGGAGAGGATGACGGATGTAGCAGTTGCTAGGTTTTTCAAATGAAAAATGAAGCTGCTAAACCAGCTTATATTGTAGCTGTTGCTAAGGATTGACACAAGTGTGGACTTGTACGTGTTGGTCACTGCATCTTCATAATTATATTGTAGCTGTTGGTCAGCTCATATTATATATTTTACCCTATTCTTAGTATTTATTGGTTATTTTGTGAGAAGCTTGATACTTTGAATTATATTTCAAATGTAGGACATTCGACTTCTTTTGGAGCAAAAAGTAGTCAAACAGATGAATTTTGGAGTGATTCCAATTGAAGGATGTTCGTGAGTCTGTTGACTTATTCATAAAAAGTTTTATATTTTTCTACCAAGTGGTTTATTTATGGTGATGAAATAAAGGAACAATGTGCAGTGCTGTCAAAGTGACGTTTTGGGTTTATGTGGGCTTTTTGGCGTCCAAAATGATGTCTTTTAGATTTGAGGCCTTCTGCAATTATGTTCGGAACATCTCAAAATTTAATTCTAGCCATTTTGGGCTTGTTTTGGAGCCCGGAAGATCCAGAAACGTGACTGTTTTGAGGCTATGCAGATTTTGGGCGAATTTTACTAGTCAATTTAGGATTATGTTTCCTAATTTATTTTAATTTATTTGGTTTCCTGGTATTATTCTAAGACCTTTTCTAGGTAGGGTTTTATTTTCTAGTAGGATAGGGACAAAGCTCAAAAGCCCTCCCTTGGTGATGTTGATTCGAAAAATCGTCACCTCCCAAACTTAGTATTTATAATGATTCCTATCGCGATATCCAGCGTACCACCTTACTTTGGTACTAGGTATTAAATATTAAACCATGGAAAACCTTTTTCCCCAAACTTACAGTAATGCATCAATTGGATTAAGGATGAGAAAATGTTCAATCATATCCGGAATGGTCTCCAGATTTTAATGTCAGTCTGACATGTTTGAGTTGTCTTGTTTGTTGATTCTGTTTGTTATTTCACCTTGCCCTCATCCTAGGTTAGAGGATTTCAATAGTGCAACATGTAACCTGATCTCATTCTTAGTTCGAATTGTTGATTCATCTCTAGTGAATTTTAAACAAAAGTTTGATAGGGACTTGGTCACCTGTATGTGGGTTGGAAACACTTTCTGAATCCTTTTGTCAGACCTTATGTGTTGGACTTGAGCGTTTCCGATTGGCCTACACTTAGCTGGCTTGGTTAAGGCATTTCCACGTACCAGAGCTCTACTAAAATAAAATTGCTCTTGAGTATTTCCTAGTTTGGATGTCTCCTTCAGACTTGCTTAACACATGGTGTTGTAGAACATACTTGGCTTAGTATGCTGGTCTGGGATAGAAGTGGTCGTACTCGGGGTTAGAGTTCAGAGTCACCCTCGGATGATTTCTGGATTGCTATTTTGACTATTCCCTTGAATGTGTGAACCCGTGTTTGAATGTTATATAACCCATTCCGGAGGCCAAATGGTGCATTGGACTTCCGAGTCAAGGCGCATGTGCCCGTGCCCATAGCCCGCCAATCGTAACCACGCTTATTACGGTTGAGCTTCTCAAGCTGCTAACCATACAATATGGGATAGGCATAATAAAGATTCCTCTTACCACTTCAAATATTTAGACTTGCATTCGTGTGAGGTTTCGTAGAATGCGTATCCCGTCTAAACAATAGATTTAACAAACACTTAAAGTTTATTCTATACTTCAATTAAATAGAACGTAAGGTATTATGATATTCACTAGTATAAATATCTTAAATTGATGATCAAATTCATTCATTGTATTCTTATCGGGCCAAGGAGTGTAGTTGTAAAAAATCATTAAAATCAGAGCTAAAATAACTATTAAATTGTGATTTTTCATTTCTTGTTATCTAATATCCGAACGTTTGTTTTTAATAGTTTTTGGTGTATGAGATCTTAGAGTATATACAAACAAATTTAATAGTTGGATCATGGAAACTAGTTTCACATATTGCAAAAATCATCAAAGGAATATAATATGATAACTATGTTTTTCACTTTGCCCAACGAAACGACACACTAAACCCTAAAAGAGCCAGAAGTGATGGTGGTATAGTTTAACTTCACCACATCGTCAAGATCTAGCTCGATGATTCCTTTATGAGCCAACTTCATGATGAGATCTTTCAGCACAAAGCGTTTTTCCGTCGGATGACTGATGAAGCGATGAAATTTAGAATATCTTGGACTGTTAGTACGATTCATCTGTTCCGACCGTCTGCACTCAGGTAGGTCGATCACCTTTTTGTCGAGCAAGTCTTTCAACATGGTAACTACATCAGAGTCGGGGAATGGATAAGTCTTCTCCTCAAGCTCCTTCAAAGTGCGTCTACGCATCTCTTGATCACGAAAAGCTTCGGTTTGAATCGCCTTGCCTCGTGTAGAGGTTTTTGATGGGAGCTGTGTTGACCGTCATTGCTTCCTCGGTGGGTTTCCACTCGGCCTTATCCACATTTGGCCCAAAACTTTGTCGTTCTTGTAGTCGGCGATTGATTATTTTTTCTCATGATGGGCGATGCTTAACTCTATGTCATGGGTGCGGGGTGGCTAACTCCTCAAAGGTCCATGGTTTGATGCCTTGAAGGATGTAGTGTAACCCCCATTGCATGCCTTGAACACACATTTCGATCGAAGAGGTCTCTGAGAGTCTGTCTTTGCAGTCGAGACTTAGTCAATGACTGGCTCATCCTTCCACTGCTTTGTATTTGTGAGCTTTAGCATGCTTATAGTGTGGTAAGTGTTGTAGAAGCAGTTAAGGAATTTCCGCTCTAACTACTCCCAGCTGTTGATGGACTCAGGCTCTAGGTTCGTGTACTAGTCGAACGTATTCCCATTCAGAGAGTGGACAAATTGCTTTGTGAGGTAGTCTATTTCAGTCCTGGCGTTGTTGTAAGTCTCGACGAAATGGGCGACGTGGCTTTGGGTTTCCCTTTCCATCAAATTGCATAAACTTTGGTGGTTGGTACCCCGTCGACATCTGCAAGCTATCAATCCTCTTCGTGTACGGCTTTGAGTATAGCAGTGCATCCTGCGAAGTGCCTCCTACCTGTGTTCTGACGGTGTTGGCAATCATGTCCTGGATATGCTGTATGGAAAGAAAGCCTATAGGTGTTGTCGCTTGGTCTGGCTTCTCTTCGACTTTCTCCACCAGAGGCTCATCTTCTTGGTCGGCTTATCTCTTTAGTGGATCAACCTTTGGGTCGTAGTCAACTGTTTCGTCATGCTGCGCTTCCAATTGGTTGATGAGTGCGGTGATTTGCAGGTCTTTCTCCTCAGTGGTCCTTGTGAGCCGTGCAATTGCTTTACTTATTTGAGCTAGTTGTTCTTTAATAGAGGTAATGTCGATGGTCATGACTTGTGGAACCGATAGACGCGATTTTCCTTCAGACATCTAGGGTGCTGACGAAGAACCCTGTTGGCCATTTTAGGATGTTATCTTGTGCGTCTCAGCAGCATGCTTCGGTGCCCTCAACGAGGTCAGGTTGATGATGGATTCGCGCCTTTGATGCTCTCATTGCTCCCTTAGTGGCACCAACTTTGAAGTGATATGTTGAGGAGGGTTGTAGAGCCAATGAATTGTCTGTTCGTGTCAAAAATGCTCAGGATCCTTCCCTTGGTGGTTGCGAGAACAGCTTATCCCTTGCCTGATGCCATTGATTTTGAGGTGTGTTCGGATTCCTTAATGGGGAAAGAGATGAGAGGTAGAGATCGTACCGTTGGGCATGCCAAATTTGTAAAAAATAATTTTTTGTATTAATGATCTTGGGGTTACAATCTCTTTATAATTTGATCATCTGATTCGATCTCTGTTAGGTGTAGATTTATGGATTCTGTTGTTGATCCAAAGGGCCGTCAAGGTTTGATCTTGGATGAACAGTTGGAAGTTTCTTCAAGGGCGTTCATGGCTTGATTTTGAAGGTTAAGGGAAGTTTCTTCAAGGGCCTTTGGGGCTTGATCTTAAGGGTTGAGGATGAACAAATCTTCAAGGGCTTTTGGGCTTGATCTTGAAGAACGGTGATGAACGGATCTTCAAGGGCTTTTGGGCTTAATCTAGAAGAACGGGGATGAACAGATCTTCAAGAGCTTTTGGGCTTGAACTTGAAGAATGGATGTGTGAATTTGTTGATGTTGTTGATCCAAAGGACCGTTAGGGCTTGATCTTAAGATGAACGGATGATGAACGATGAACAATTTCTTCAAGGGCCATCGGGGCTTGATCTTGAATTGGTGGAAGTTCTTCAAGAGGGGCTTTGGGGCTTGATCTTAAAGAAGGATTTGGCAAAGAATGACGAGAGCTTTCTTGATCCTTCGGGATTTCCTTGGGAGATTTAGAGTTTCAAAGCTTCAAAGTTTTGGTGTGATGTGAATTGGTGAATGAAAATGAATACCTTGGCTTCCTATTTATAGAATTCCAAAACTTGATTTTTTGGATTTAAATAATCAGATGAAAGAATATATAGTAGTGATAACTAGAAAAAGTATACAAATATGAGTATGAAAAAGCCTCCCCATGTATTGTTTAACAACATTACGGTAATTTTAAGAATTGAAAGTCATATTTTATGTGGTTTCTTTTATCTAAAATATTAGAGATATTCTAAACCACACACACAACCCCCCCCAACGCGCCTGCGTCCAAACTTTAATTTTGGCCAATTTTCCTCCTCAACTCTCATAATTAGTCAATTTGCACCTTACTGTTAATTTTTTTTAATTTTCCATCTATTCTTCCGTTAAGTAGATATCCGCATGACTGCCTTTAAAGGGCAAAAAAAGTCATTTCCCCTCTACCTTCCATTTGATATGCTGCTTTTGCAGTTTGCAGCCCCATCGCCTCTTCCCTCGGCCTCGTCTACCTCTGGTAAGGTGTAGAACTTAACGGAAAATGCCAGTAGGGTGCAAATTGAAAAAAAAATGACAGTAGGGTGCAAATTGATTTTTTTGCCCTTGAAGGGCAGTCATGCGAATATCTACTTAATTGAAGAATAGATGAAAAATTAAAAAAAAATTAACAGTAGTGGTGCAAATTGACTAATTATGAGAGTTGAGGGGGGAAATTGGCCAATCCTTACAAGTTTAGGGGGTCATTTGATGAATACCTCAAAATATTAAGTACGTCTTAAATGATATCATGTCCAAATCAATATAAATTGGGACCAACAAACAATCTAACCAAAAGGAAGAGGGACATAATCAAACTATCCAACTAAAAACAAAAGGACCAAGTGCGATGGAGAAAAGATAGAAGGAAAAAAGAGAAATGTTTAAACCGAATTCGCGCACCATCATGGAGGAAGGAGTGCAAAATGGTCATATGCAAAAGAAAAAAACATATCGTGATTTCCATGCGCATGCGCTGGGCAGCCAGCACCACCATGGTGATTTATGATGTTTGGGTGGGCAAAAATCTCGCCTATAGGGGAAGATTTTGAGGTCTAGGTGGACAACTGCCCACCCTTGTTATTGTATGAATCGGCCCTTGCCTAGTGCTTAGGAACAAAGACTGGGGACTAGGTGAAATTTTTAATTATGAGACACTTTCATACATCCGTTAAGTTTTCCGTCAGAACCTCCGTTAACTGATGACGTGGCACCTAACGGTCAGCCATGGCCACTATCCACTCTATAGCTACTCAGAGCTTCCCTCCCAAACCATAAACCCCGAAAACCAATTACCGGACACCCAAAGCCCATCTCGACCTCCAATTTTCCCACCTCCAAACTCCCAAAAAACCTATCTTTCCTAAGAAACAAACAAAAAAGCAGGTGGCTTCTGAACTCGGTGGTCAAGCGAGAAGAGTGTGATGTGATTCCAGTTCAGAGCTCCGACTATACGGACCAGAAGGAAGGGGCGGTGGTGGCGAGCATGGTGGATAGCGACGACGGGGATCAGGGGGAGTCAGTGAGTCAGGTGGGCGGGTTCGGAGAAAGTGAGATGAGGCTTTCGTTTCAAGGTGCTGGTGGTTTTGGGTCTTCTGGGGTTGGAAATGAGAGGGATAGTAAGGAATTTGAGAGGCTGGTAGATAGGACTATCAATGCCACTGTTGTGCATGCAGCTGGTACTTTTGCTTTTACTAAGTTGATGACCATCGATCAAGAGAGAAATGAGAGGCGGGTGTGCGGAGAATGTGGGTGTAGAGGAGAGAAAGGAGAGAAGGGATGGATGAAGGGGGTTGTGAGGGTGAGGAGTAGCCCAGAAAAAATTATAAAAAAAAGAAGAGTTATTGGGCCTAATAGGTTAGAAGATGGGATAAAAAAGAATTTTAATTTTTTAATATTTACGTGGGCCCATAATCACACGTGACACCCAGTCACTATCCATGTGGTTTCCACGTCTTTAGTTAACGGAGGTTCTGACGAAAAACTTAACACTTCATGTATCAAATGTTGAAAACCAAAAAACTTTACAGTAGTAAACTGATATTAACCCAAAAAAATACGATATTTATATGGGAAACATAAATTGTAAAATGAAGGAATATATAAATTAAAAAGCATCCAACAAATCTTCTACACTTTTTTTTTTTTAATAAATGATAGCGTTAGTATGTTAAACTGTTAGTTATTAAACGGGAAGGAAATCGATGAGGATTGAGCTGCACCAGCATGATTGCTTGTAATCTCCTATGATATGGAAAATGTTTCCAGCTAACAACCCACTTCAAATAGCAAAACATGATGCTGTGGTGACTGTAGCATCATTTGGTGGCAATACTAGGAAGGAATATTGGCGTTGCCCTAGGAAGGTGTGTACCGGCAGCACCTTCTTTTTTTGCTTGATATTAGGAAGAATAAATTACATTTTACCTCCTCAGGTTTGAGTGCAATTAAAACCTCATACAACATCTTCAAAACATTTCAATCTCATATATTTAGTATTATTTTTTTTTTAATTTCATACAACCGTTAAAAAATCTATTAAGTTAACCGTTAAGTGATGACGTGGCAAATATGAGGTTCCTATTTATGCTGATGTGGCTGCCACATTTGTACCACATGGCTAAACATTTAATAAAAATTTTAAAATTTTAAAATAATTAATTAAAGAAAAGCAAACAAAAAACAAAAAAACAAAAAACCCCATTCTCCCATCCCCCATCACCCACCCCTTCCCCCCATTAATTCTACACCTCCATCTAACCCAAAATTCCAAATTCCCCTTCATCTTCCCCACCCGAGGCCACCTCCTTCCCCAGTAACAAGCACAATTTTCAAGTCCTGTTCGTCTGTGGATGTCGGAATCTCGGCGAGGCGTTCCGTAGGATCCGCGAGGGCGGCGCGATGATCCGGATGAAGGGGGAAGTCGGCACCAGAAAAATCGTAAAGGCCTTTCGGCACATGCGTCACGTGGTGGGGGACATCAGGATCTTAAGGAACATGGACGACGACAAGGTGGATCTCAGTGCCGTACAATCTCATGATGTAGATGAAGTAGCTGGGGAGGCTGCTAGTTATGCATTTTTCAGCTGACGGCATGGCGACTTCTGCAGTCCCGATGCTGATGAAGCAGTTGGGGTGCGACGGGGTTTTCGTCAAGTCAAGCATGTTCAAGAGCAGACGACAACGACGACGATGCCTAAGCTCATAGCGTCGTTCACACGTGTCTTAAGATTTCAAAATTGGGGAAACAAAGAAGATAAGATGGATCAGGATTTGCAGGTGTATGAGATCAAAATTGGGACGGCTGGTTGTGCGGGCTTCATCTTAATTTCCTAGAAAGAACGTCGGGCTCCTCTCTACACCTACAGATTGGGGCTGTCCGAAGAGGGCACAGAAGCGGCTCGGTGACGCAGAACTAGCTTGGATTCTCGGGTGGGGAAGACGAAGGGGGGTTCTGTTACTTCTGGGGGAACGGGGTAGAGCCGTGGAGGGGGTGGAGGGGATGAAGGGGTGCTCAGGTGGGGAAGACGAATGGGGTTTCTGTTTTTTTTTTTGCTTTTCTTTAATTAATTATGTTAATATTTTAAAATTTTTATTAAATGTTTAGCAACATGGCACAAATGTGGTAGTCGCGTTAACACAAATGAGGACATTATATTTGCCACGTCATCACTTAACGGTTAACTTAACAAATTTTTTAACGGTGTACGAAATTTAAAAAAAAAATAATACAAAATATATGAGATTGTTGTGAATAAGTGGATGTTCACTCAACTATATGTGGAATAATAGTTGTCCTCCACTATTTTATTCCACTACAAAAAGATGTAGATGCTTTAATCATGCTTCTTATAAATACAGAAGACAGAGGCACGGCAATGCAGAGAAATGAGAGAAAAGCCACAAGACTCATGGCAGAGAGAGGAAGAAGAGAGGAGAGAATAGAGATTTGTAATCTTATGATTTCATATTATATATGAAAGCACTACTGCTGCCTCGATAACGTACTCCAATCACACTAACTGTGGAGAAACCTCGTAAATTTTGTGTCTTGTTTCTTTTATTCCACTGCACACACCATTGATTTTACAACACGTTATCAGCATGAAAAGCCCTCGTGTCAGTGGAAAGCACAACGCCACAAATCCTGTTCACCTCTGTCGCCTGGAATCTCACAGATAAGAAAAATTTTTCATTTCATCTTAAAATCTTTGTACTACTGATTTTCCTGAAGCAAATATATATATATATATATATATATGTTGTTGTATGACTGTATATCATCCTTTGCAGAAGCAAAAGAGTACAGACTCAAAATTCGTAAAGAATCTGACAACCATGTAAACAGCCTCGGAACTCTAGCTTGCAAACATCGGATTGAAATAATTTCTTCTTCAAAGTTGTTCGTCCGCCTAATACCTACAACATATCAAATTTTCAGAAAATTTCAATGGTGCAATCATTGCAGATGCCTGAAATACCAAACCAGTTTTCAATATGAGTACCAAAACTCCATTTCGGTAGCTCAGAAAACTATTTCTTCACGAAAGTTGTTCGGTATCCTCTTATCCATATCATACTAAAATTTGAGCTAAATCTAACGGTTTGATCTTCTTATAAGTAGTTAACACTCTTGTCTCCTGAACTTATAGGAATCGTTTCGATTTTTTCGAAACTCATCGGAGTAACTAAAAGGACTTAGAGTTGTGAAATAAAAACAAAAATAAAAAGAATGAAACAAAAAAAGTGGCAGACCAAGAAAATGAAAAAGCAAAAGATGAGGACTTAATCATTGCATTTTCTGTTTTGGCATATTTATGTGAATGGTGCTTGATTAAAGCCCATGTCATAAGTTCTATTTATTTAAATCAATTTATTTACAGTGGGTAGAATTATTACTCTTTGCTTTAAAGCTTTGATATTTATGTGAATGGTGCTGAATCAAAGCCCTTGTCATAAACTTTATTTACTTAAAAGCAATTTATTTACCATGGTTGGAATTACCGCATATTGCTTTAATTTATTTATTGTACTTTTTTTGTTATGATGAGTACATACTGGACCCGAAGTTCCTTGATCAAATCAGAACCTGAAGTTTCTTGATCCTTGTCACATAAAATGATTGGACTTGAAGTCCATCATGCAAAAAGATCAGACATGAAGTCCTTAGATCCTCAAGATCGGACATGAAGTTCCTTGATGGGTGCCTTAAGTTTGAATAGCCGAAGTGCCACAACTTAATTGGAATAAAGGGCATAAGAGTTTCAATCCATAGGTTATTAAATAAGGACCAGAAGTTCCTTAGTGTATGTAAATGATGATATTATGCATATTTGCTTGAGAGTTTACATCTCAAAGTCTTGATGATTATTGCATATCATTGGGCATTGATGTTGAACGCCATGTTCCTTATGTCCATACCCAAAAATGCTTTAGCAGAAGCATTTATTAAGCGAATGAAATTGATTACCCGTGCTCTGCTCATGAAAATGAAATTGCCAAGCTTCTACGTGGGGACATGTCATTTTACATGATGCAATATTAATTCGGTTGAGATCTGTTGCCAACCATCAATATTTCTCAGTACAACTCGTGTTTGGGCACCAGCCAAATATTACACATTTACGAGTTTTTGGTTGTGTTATACATGTGCCTGTTGTACTGCCACAACGTACTAAAATAAGGCATCAATACAAACTGGGAATTTATGTTGAATTTGATTCACCATCTATCATTCAACATTTGGAACCTTGATTGGGGATTTGTTTACCGTGTGGTTTGCGGACTATCATTTTGATAAGACAATTTTCTCGCTGTTAAGGGGAGAAAATAACTTCGTTCCAGTAGAACGATGAGAAAATATCATTCCAGAAGAACGATGAGAAAAGACTGTTCCAAAAGAACAAAGAGAATTTGTCTTATTTTGATTCATGAAGCAATCAATATAAAAATGAAGCGAGAATAATTGAATGATGCAACAATATGCAAATCAAATGCCAGATACATTTAATGATGCAACGAAAGTCATGAAATCACATATACTTGCTGCAAATGTGCCTATAAGAATTAATGTCCTTGTTGGACAATATAATGAGGCAGTAAATGATTTATCTCTTGCGCGCTTGAAGTGTGGTAGACCTTTAGACTCAAAAGGTTTAGTCATTTGAAAGAAGAAGAATATGGCACTACTGAACTATTGCATTCCCGAAGCATAACTATTGCATGCAAGAAGCATGACAGTCGCTGCATGGATATATGTCCCAGAAAGGACAATCCGCGGACATAGGAATGTTGATGTCTCATGCATGAAGCATGATAGACATATAGGCTCCCATGACTCAACTCCCGGAAGTGGAGATTACTATCCAAGCTCTATAATGCTCAAGAGGACTGCACACACCATCGATTTTACAACAGAGATTGAAATATTTTAGATGTTATATGAGGTTGTAACTTCATTCAAACCTGAGGGGTAAAATGTAATTTACCCTATTAGGAATAATAACTAGCATTGCAGGATTCTTGGGAAATTCGTCGGCTGGTTGGTTGATTTGATTTTTGAATTTGCATGTACTGGTAGTAGTACCACCTTTAGAAATGAGGGGCTTCAATGCTACATGGCACCAATGCCAGATGGCTTCACTTCATCCCTCCAAGTTATGCATCATCACTAACCAAAATATTAGCAATATATGATGTGCCTGTTTCTTTGGAAAATATGTGATCCTCACTAATACAAAATCTACGTGGTGCGCATGTTAAGTCAATTAGAGCACACTACGTCTACTAACTCGCAACCGAACTCGGTCGAGTAAAATGGTTGTGGTGATAGTGTTGAATGCACTGCTAATTAACGTTTGAATCAAAGCGATGGAAATGAAGGAACGTCTCTCGGCCTTGGGTCCTAGAAACTGAAGACAAGGTTGCTAGTTTTTGTGAAGTTAAATAAAGGTTCGGCTTTCAATGTGTTAAACACTGAGTAACTCGGTAACACATCACTTCATGCGAAAGGTTGATGAGATGACATGTTTCAATGAGATGACCTTTTTCCATGAGAAGACCAAGGACTCGCTAAGCCGAACTCAAAGTAGTGTTGTTACTCCAAACTAAAGATGTTTCTGGATCGCTTGATGACTGTTAATCCAAACTGAAAATGCTGCCGATTGTCAACACATTATTGGTAATCCAACTTGAAGGCAGTGACGAAGCCATGATCTTTCTTCACAGGAGGCCTTTCACAAATCTAAAACTTTATTTTTTATAACACCTAAGATATGATGTAGATTGATTGTATTTTTATTTATTTATCTCAAACTGCATCGACCATATAGTCACTTAATCCGATTAATATTTAAGAGCTGAGCTTAAGAAAAGAGACAAACAATGGAATAGAAGTTCAAGCCAACAACCCTTAGCTTAAAAGCATAAATCCTGACTATTAGATTTAGTTACTGTGCTCGAAAACGTCAAACTAGATTAATCTCCTCCACCAAAATGTGAACTTCAAGTAATGAACAAGTAGAAGAAGCTACATCATTATACTTAGAATAAGAGAATCTCATATCCAGGAACTCCAAGATTGCAACTAAACTTACCAGAAGTAAAACAAGGTTATGCTTTATCTTATACATAGAAATGAAGATAAAAAATTGCAAGATAGGCCTAGGACTTCCCTAGTCCCTTAGGGTGCGTTTGTTGCACCAGAGTATTGGGAACTGGATTAGCTTTAGGGACTAAGCTGAATTGGTTTAGACTAAACTAAGCTCGACTGACTTAGTGAATCGTTTGGTGCAGAGTGAGGCAGAATAATTAACAAACCCTAATATTATATTATTTAATCTATATATTAATATTATATTATTAGTATACTTCATTCTTTTTTTTTTTTTATAACAGTTCTCCATTTTTCTATTCTCTCCCTCCCCATCTTTTTTCTCCGTCCAAAGCAACCCAGTCCTCAGATCATCCCAATCGCCATCCAAACCTAGAAATAGAATCTTGGCCTCCTTTTACCACAACCCGTAGAAGCAGTCTAGCAGAAACATGGCGGCGGCTGATTCATGGAGTTGAAGTTCCTTTATTGTTATATGGATCTTCGTATTTATAGAACTCGAATTCCTGAAGCCACAAAGTATTTTAGCTTTATTCCAACTCATCGCAGCCTAATGACAATCCCCCACATCTGCTTGGCGGCCAAATATAATCTTATATTTTGCATGCTTCAAACTATTCTTCCTATTCCAACTAAAAATTCTCATTTTCCACCCCTACAAACCATGCATGCAAAGTAAATTGCAATTTAATTGCAATATCATCCCACTTGACCTATTCTATCCAATACCATTTCGTGGTATCTGCCTTCAAACACCAACACATGCTCCAAAACAAATAATTGGAACTTTATTTTTCTCTCTGAATATGAGAGCATCCTAACTTTCTTAATCCTAAAAAGATAATCATTAAATCGACCAAGAAACAATTTAAACTGAAGTGATCATCATACTATATGTACATGACTAATGATGATCAACTAGATGATAATTAATAATAGAGTAACATGTGCATGCCATCGGCCTTGTTAGAACACACAACTAGTATGACATATTCAGAGGTAACCTCAAGCCCTTTGCGTGATTTTAGAATTCAAATGCATCTCATTGAAACGATATTTCCAGCCAAAAGGCCAAAGCAAAAATACTAGAGGAAGTTGGCTCAACAGATGCAACAGCAGGCCAAAGCAAATGCAAAAAGGAAAAGTATTGCAGTGGAGATCAAGAAAATGCCTAATTAGAACATTGAGGAGCCGGAATTTTAGATGGTAGCAAAATAATTTTAGTTTTGGTTGAATTTGAAAGACAAGTCAATGAAGAAATTTACATATTCTCTGGAGATTAAACTCCAAGATTTAACAAATAATCTTTACAAATATGTGAATTTCTTCATTTGAGTTGTCATTCGTGAAGAGTAAGGTTATTGTGCTACTATCTAAAGATACACCACCAGAATGTTCTAACTAGACCCACTTTCTTGATCTCTACTTGAATCCATATGTTTTTCTTTGTTTTTGCATTTGTTTGGCCTGGTTTTGCCTCTGTTAGTCACAAAATAAAAACCAAACCGCACAGATAAGGCATGCCTATACGTACTTAGCCATATATAATTTTAATTGAAAATTTGATCTTACTAGTATATATACTATTGCGTTATTTTTCTGACATTATTTGTCCACACGTGTGTAAAGAGAAATTGCAAATATGCCTTTTCGGATAGCAATGTTTGCATGAAACATTCAAACAGATAAACAAGCTATAGAACATTGAAGATTTAATCAGAAACTATTACTAATATACTAGGATTATGTATAGAGATTGAAGTGTCTCTTCGAATGGTGTATATAATCGGCAATATCGCTTTTGGAATCAGCTACATCTCTTCTTCTACAGTTGTCAAATTATTCAACTGAACGCAACCGTTTAAGAACATCAAACCACCGTTCTCTCCTCGAAACCCCCAAACCCTCCATAAAAAAAACCTTAGATCGTGCCCCGTCATCGCCGCCGAACCCTTTCTCCGGCTTGGGGTCGATGGCAGCCCTTTCCCTCACCTACTCCTTCTGTCCCCGCACCCCCAAGCGCCTCCCATTTCCATCCACCACGCTCTTTTCTTTCTCTCCATTCTCCGGCCTCACGCCACCCACCACCCGCCGCCCCCAGCGCCCCTCCGCTCACCCGCTTCCTCTTCTTCACTGCATTTTTGGCTACCCATCCTCTGTGGCGTGGATGGCGTCTTTGCCCTTTTCAAGGTATTATCACCTTCATTTGGAGCTAGACCCAGGTTCTTCCTTGCCTTAAGCGTGTTGGGTTGTGGGTGGACTGGATCCGCACTTCCAGTCTGTTCCCATGGTGGTTCCCGCGGCTGAGCAGCCGTATCTGATCCAATCGACTCCGTAAAGCCGTATTTGGTCAGATCTGTCGGTCTATGGTTGCTGCAGATCTCTCTATAAGTGATGAAGTAGCCGGTTTAACATTCAATGAAGCTGATCGGTGTATTCATTCTTTCTCGGTCTAGATTAGTTAGCTTAGATAAGTTTAATTATGTGTAGTTTGTGGCGCTTTAGCGGGGTGATGTGATATCGCCTTTTGGTGATGACTTTTGTGTTGTCAGGTATTGGTATTCTGCATCTACCGTTTTTGTGGCAGGTTTATACCGGTTATTCTCAGTAATTTTTATTCATGTGGTAGCCATGTAGGGATTTTACCTTCTTCACCAAAACCCCTCCCGGCTTTCTCTTTCGTATGAAGACGAAGACTCTACTTCCGGGGGTTCTACTCTCCCCTTTCTTTTCCTCCCACCAAAAAGAAAAGGGTAATTCATTATTATATATATTTTTTTTATGTTGTACAAATTATCTTCATTTTTCTTCCACCGTCCCATTTCTTTATCACCCATTTCAATATATGCCACTTTATATTATGAAATTGTTCCATGACAATGCGAGCACTCCATCAGTTGATCAAGAATTTTATTTGTTCTACATCACTAAATGCTTGAATCACTTTGCTAATTTTTTATTTATGGAAAAATAAATTCATTCAAAGAGAGAACCCACGATTACAACCATTTCTAGTACAATCGAAGAGAAAAGCATTTCTAGCAGTAGTGGACAAAGTCCTATCCCAAATAAAAGTATCATGAATAGAGTGCCCTACGCTAGAAATGACATCAGCAAGAAAATTCGTCTCCTGAAAGACATGAGTCCAAAAAATAGAAGAAAATTATCATGCAAGTTATTTGATGTCCTCTATAATAGTCTTCAATCGCCAAGGCGTTCTGCACTTGTTCAAAATAGAATCAATAACGAGCTTGAAATCATCTTAAACACAGACATCCTTGAAACCTTTGACTTTTGCAAACTTTAGCGCATCATGTAAAGCAAGAGCTTTAGCAGCAGATATAGTATTCTCTCCAAGACTGCGAGTCCTAGCAACAATAGGAGACCCATTATGAGCTTTTATGGCAAAATCTGTAGCCGCTTGAAATCCCACCATCGAACCATCAAAGTTAATTTTGAGCCATGGAGCACGAGGGGCTTTCCATTTAATAATCCAAGAACATCTATGAACAACATCATAATTACGAATTGATCTTGAGCTTCTATTAGTGTTTTAGTACTCAATACCAACTGTAGCGACCACCTTTGGAACTTTGGTAAGGTGGACCTTACAATTACGAAAAATCAAATTTTTTCTATCATTCCATAGTTGCCAACAAATAAGGAGATCCTTACTAAGATTAAACAACTCTGACTCATCATTAGCTTTCAATTCAGATAACCAATCAACTAAATTCAACCCGGCACCAACAGGATTAGCACCAGAGGATATTTGCCAAACTTCTTGAGCATATCTGCATCTAACAAAAAGATGTCATTGATCTTCTTCATCAGTATTACAAAAAGGACAAATAGGTTTAGTACTAGGAACGAATTTATCCAATCTCACGCATGTTTGGAGCCTCCCATGTAAGAGAAGCCAACAAAACATTTTTATCTTTTGTGGTATTAACACTTTCCACATTTTGTTCAACCACACAACTAAAGGGTGTACTCTTTGGTGCTTAAATTGCAACCAAGCTGTAGACTTTACAGTGAATTCACCATTAGTAGATGAACACGAAATATCATCTTGTCTTTCCTGCAAAGGAAGAGGAATGCTACATTCTTATCTTTAGCTTCCAATGTCCATAAATAAGGTGGATATTGGCCTATAATTCACACCTTCAGCTTTGCCCTTTCCAATATCTCTTTCAATTCAATCTTCTTCAATTCAAGTTTGCAATGAATTTCAACTTTGGATCCTCTTCGGATTCCAACTGGGGGTCCTCATCCAATTTCGAATTGGAAGATAATTGGGCGCAGATGAGACGAGAAGATGAGGAGTCCAATGAAGAAGATGAAGCATGGTGCAATACATCATATATGGCAGCTATGGCTAGGTTCATAACTTATGAGGCAACTGAAGAACAACCTCAATGGGGTGGCTCTATTGCTGGTCATGGTTACAAGCCACAAAATAGAGAGATGGCGCATGAGAATCTGATGAACAACTACTTCAACCCCAACTCAGTGTACAACGGAGAGGATTTCAGACATTGCTTCTGGATGAGGCGTTATATCTTCGAGCTTTTACTTCATGATGTCTAACATGTCAATCCATATTTTTGACAGAAACTGGATAGAGCAAGTCACCTTGGTTTCTCACTTCATCAGAATGTTACTATTGCACTCTGAATGCTGGCCTATGCCTCCCTAGCTGATGTGACGGATGATACATATTGTATGTCTGAGTCTACATGCCTTAATAATCTTGTTGAATTCTATCAAAAAGTTGTTTAGCTTTACAAAGAGGAGTACTTTTGTCAACCAAATCAAGCAGACTTAGAGCAACTTCTTCGCAAAGCTGAAGACCGTGGCTTTTCGGGCATGATAGGGTCATTAGATTGCATGCATTGGCAATGGACGTATTGTCCCACCGGATGGAAATGAGTCTTTAGCGGAAGATCGAGAAAGCCAACAATTGTGTTAGAGGAGGTTGCGTCATTTGACATATGGATCTGGCATGCTTTCTTTGGAGTCCCAGGATCCCAAAATGATATTACAGTTCTTGGACGTTCACCCCTCTTCAATAACTTGACGGTGGGTAAATCACCTCAACTTGACTACTACGTCAACGGACGCCAATACAACATGGGATATTACTTGGCATATGGCATCTACCCAAAGTGGGCCACACTTGTCCAAGCGATTGTAAACCTTGCGGATGAGGCCGAAAGGTGGTTCACTTTACACCAAGTGGCATACCGGAAAGATGTTGACAGAGCTTTCGGTATTCTACAAGCATGGTGGAAGATCATTAAGGAACCGGCAAGAGGGTGGAGTCGAGAAAATTTGAACTCCATCATGATGCCTTGCATCATATTACACAACATGATTGTGAAGGATGAGCGAGGTGGGTATATTGATGGAAATTCTGATGATGACCAAAAGGATACAAATAGGTCAAGAAGGGCTCGTGCAAAAATAATGATGGGCCTAATTTGCCTTTGAATCCAAGAACTGGTAATATCTGTTTAAATGAGTACAAGAGGCGGCATAGGATTATACATTCTCGTGCCACAAACAAGTACCTACAACAGGATCTTGTTGCACATCTTTGGGCCAAAAAAAGCATAGAGTAGGCGTTCAAGTTTTATGTTGTTAAATGTTTTTTTAATGTTGTTTAAGTTTCATGTTGTTAAATGTTTTTTTTTTATAAATGTTGTATAAGTTTTATGCTGTTTAATGTTACTTAATGTTATTTAATGTTGTTTAATGGCTTAGGTAATTATAGGAAAAAAAATTGAATTTTTAATTTTTTTTTATAAAAAATTTTTGAAAAAAAAAATTCAAATATAACGGCTAGCTGACGTTAGCAACTAGCCATTGGGATTCAAACCTTTGGACTAGCCGGGGCTGGCTGGCTGGCTAGTTAGTTTGGGCCAACCGGTGGGACCCATGAGCCCTTTGGCCTAGCCTTCAGTTGGAGACGGTTTTTCTGTCATTTAGGGTTATTTTCGGCCCTATGACCCTTTAGCCGGATCAGTTGGAGATGGCTTAATCGTGTTCAGGATGCACCCTTTTGAATCTCTCAGGCAAATGTTTGCATCCTCGCCAAGCAAGTTCTTGAACCACGGTCCACGGGCACCCTATATTCTTAATTGACCTTCTTGGTCTAGGTAGCTGGCTTCATGGAAACAATTTTCACTCAGCTCCTCCATATAAGTTTCTCTCAAGCTAGCTTAACTAAGCACTTCCTATTTCTTCTAACATGGATGTACAAATGTGCTTAATGATTGAAGGAAACTTCAGGCCTTAAAAGGGATTGCGTAATTGGTTTGCATGCTTACCTTATAAGCAACTAGTGAAAAAATTGGCCAACATCTTTCATCAACTTGTTCAGTGCTAATGGAGATTGACTGATTGCATGGGCCGTGCGAAAATGAAGCTTTGATTGGGTACATAGGGCCAGGCCGAAGACCTAGAGGCTAACTTGTACTGCATTACAAGTATATTGGACTTGTTAAAACTGGAAAGAGGCCTTATATATAGGTCAACATACTAACATTTCTCGGCCGGAAAACCTGGACAGAACTACTACCGTACTTTTTGAGTATTTAACGTGGCTAGCATGGGTGCGGTTTGATATCAAGTCACATTCACCGCGATCCACTTCTGAGTCTATACTTATCCCAATATAAAATGCATCTAGGCCCACCAAACACCATTAAAACTCCCGTCCAATTTAGTCAACTTGTCACGCAAAGGCGGTCTGCGAAGTACGAACTAGTGCTAATTAACAATAGGGTTCTTCCAAGTCACTCTTTCAGAGATTTGATTAACTGAAATTCAAAAGAAGTACATATACAAAGATAATGATTTTTTTTAGGCAAAGGAAAGATGATAATTCGTCCAAAAATTGGATGCATTCAAGATAAGCTACTTTATAATCACGCTTCTACTACTGTAAAAAGTTACACAGTTTGGAGCTTGTGGGAATCACTAGCTTTCGGTATTATTCTACACAGTTTATGTCGTGCTCAGGTACAAGTTCTTAGTTGTTCATATTCTTATGGCCCCTTTGTTGATGCAGACTTCCCACATGGAAGTGACCAAAAACCTAGTATAAGCAGGCCAAGTTCCTGGTGCTACAATATCATCCCTACCATCTTCACCAAAATACCCAGTAAATTAATCTCTATCCACCACTTGATTGAATAAATGGTGTCGAACACATACAAAAGGGAATTGTGCAGAGGCCTTGCTCGTTTACTAGATCTAGCTACTCCATATATATACTTCAAGATAATTTTACCAAGTATATAAGAAGATGATTATAATTCTCATATCCTCATTACATATTGTAATCACCATCATCCCTTTTAATACATTTGTACCACTTCTAATAGGTATAGCTAGGTATCTAGCATCGTTTCTTTGAATGAATTGAACTGAACTAAACTAAAATTAAAATTATCAGTTGAACAAAAGAAACAACAGCAAGCAAATTAAGTTGTGAGTAATAATGGGTGAAAGGCTAGCTAAAAGATTCTTCTCCTGTAACATATGCATACAAATTGGTCTCTAATTATTTCTTCTATAAACCGTGAATGACAATGACCTAAATTAAATGTGAACAACACTAATTAACTATAAGATTTTTCTAAGCTCATTAAATTGGACAAATGAATGCCACTACTTAGAAACAAGAACCCAGGACCTCATATGCTCATTCCAATTTTAGACTCCACATATTGAAACACATAACAATCAAGATAAAGGTCTAAGGGTTGTAATAAGGCTAAGGTGCTCACAAAAAATATTAAGAATAAATAAAAGTTCCTAAAAAGATAGTGAGCAAAGTACTGAAATCAACAACATAGCATTTGCGCTTAATCACAGTACCCAACTATAAACATAAAGAAGAGATTCATACAAAGTATAGAGAAAGATTTTAGATTATGAACCCTCCTTCAACCAACAACAACTTACAATTCAAATACTAAGTAAAAACAACTAAAGCTTGAACAATTTATGAATTCTTTTGTTGTTCTTTTTTTTTTTTTTTTCTCAATTTATTTTTCTCTTTTGAATAGAACAGAAACATAAATTCACAAGATACAAGAGAACAAAATAAACCCCTCCCCACACTTATGCTTCTGCAAATCGTAGATCAATGAATTCTCAATAAGTAATGCGTTACTATTTTTTAAGAACAAGCATATGGATATTCCTATACTATGCTAGGTACGGATAATGCTAGTTAACAAAGCAAAATCGGCTAAATAAGGATCGAAGGGTTAAACCTACAATACATATGCAAGGGATAAGGTTATTTGGCTCTAGTGATAACTAGACGTCTTCATCTTGTTTATATTTGTTATGTGATCAATTAAATTCTTTTGAACGGAACAGGCATGAGTTCTAGTATTTGGAACTAAAAAGATGAAAAAGCATTCTAAGTAGCAACCAAACAAAGAAATAATGAGATCATGAAACGACTTTAGAAAACAAGAAAGTTCACAGATTATAACTCTCTGTTGGGGCCAAAAAATGTCACCTACAAGCCCAATCATGTCTCAAAGCCCAATCATTGTGGAAGTGTCACAAGGCAAGCTTAAACTCATGCATAAAGTAAGAAATGAAGAGCATGCAAATTTACAATCATGCCACACCAATAAAATAATAGTTTATTGAATGCCAAGCCCATGCAAATTACTCATATTTATCATGCCAAGCTTATATTATTAATACAATAATATTATGATACAAGTCACGTCATGCATATGCAATGCGTAAATGAGCCTAAGCCACTTAATGAGGCTTGTCGACTGATTCGTGGTGTTGATGATTATGGAAGTTCATTGAGGTTACGTGGAATCAGGGTTATAGAAGACTTTGGGTTGCTTGAAGGCCCAAGGATCCCAACTCATACCTTTTGCCTCTTTCCCTAGCAAGCCAATCCCCTTAGTTAGGACAAAACAAGATTCCAACATTAAATGCACTCTAAGCCTAACAAGTCGGGCATTTAATGCTGACTTTCCCTTTTCTAACTTGCACAGACAACCAATATATGAACGCCATGAAGCGCGCTATCTGCGGAAGGCTGGCCCGGGAAAGCTGCGTCTCAGGAAGAAGCAGAATGCAGGTTTCAACAGTTCATCTACCTTATACCAAAATGGAAATAATAGGAAAGCTAGGGAGGAAAGAAAGGAAATACAAAGCCACAAAAGGAGATCCATTTGAAGCCTAGAGAAGAAACCAGGAGATTCTCCAGCTGGAGCCTAGAAGGATCCTTGCTTCTATAAATACAAAGCATTAGTATGCTATAAAGGGAGGAGAACCATGTGAGGGAAGAAGAACGACAATGGCAAGAATGCACCACGCAGAGTAAGCTTTCTCTAAGTGCAGGAAACCGTAGTTCTTTAGAGAAAAGCCTTACTTTCATCCTGAGCCTTCCAATAATCTTCCTAAACTCCTGCAAAACCACCAAAATCATTAGAAACCCTAGATTAGCTATTTTGATACCATACAGCCAAGAACAACCTTTGTTTCATGCCAAACTAGTGGGCTTTCAGCTTCTACACCATGCATCATTCATCCAGTCATAATTTATTATGATTACTTAATCGTTCTCAGTATTTGTTAGTTTAACAAATACTCTTCAAAGCCACCAGGATCAGGGCACGAAGCACTGATCAACGTCCAGGGAAACACTCCATTAGCACCTAAGGAAGTACTTTGTTAGCGCCCAGGGAAACACCTCATCAGTGCCAAGGGAAACATTCTATCAGCACCAAGGGAAGCATCTCATCAGCACTAGAAGCACTTCAGCGCTAGAAACACTCAACATAACACCAGACCAAGCATCCAAGAATTGCTTGATGAAGAACAAAGTATTCCCTAGGACTTGCTTTTCCTTTGGGGTGCTTTGGGCCTAGTCCTCGCTAACTCAGAAACGAGGGACATGAAGGTTTTGACTCGTCTCTTTACAACACAAGCCCATCACAACCTTTGACACAAAAGCCGGCAACATAAATGGTGACTTCACTAGGGATTAGGTCATTACTCTTGCAATGGCTCCCTACCATAAAATTCGGATACACAAGCTACGAAGGAAACTAAAGATAAGAACTTCCTCTTCTCAGTTTCATTTTGGTCACTTCTTTGTCAAAATAACAATACACAAGGATTGCTTATTATTGTTTTTTTGCGTCTAGTAAAAGCTCATTATCAAGCAAATAAAGTTTTACATAAGAGCCTACATGGGCTTAGGAATGACAAATATGGATTATTGTAGTGGTGGAAATCACCTTGCCAATGATAAACTGCGAGATCCAGTAACTTGGGGGCTCCTTGCCTTCACAGGCTTTGATGCAGAAGCTACAAAAGTGAATTGAAAACCTTAAGCAAAACAAGTTTTGTGACAAGTCCTTTTAGTGGCTCAGAAATCATGGAACTTAGGTGCCAGAAAACTCTAAAGTAAGTTCCCAGATTCGGTTGCATATCCAGCCACTCGGGGGCTCCATGACTATAAAGAAAAAAAAGGGATTTATCATGCTCAGTTCACTTTTCCACAACAAAATTCGAGGACAACATCATCCTTATTTCCCCTATCATTTTCGTTCACATGCTTCGAGTTTCTTTTTGAGACATAGACACCATCATGCCATTGCCCATGCTCGACGCTCTGCACATCATCGCTAAAGTCCAGGTCAGTGCTACTAAAGTCTCTGCCTACTACTTTCTACCATCCAAGTTGGATGAGTAAGATACGATTTTCTCTCATCACATCTGAGATTAATTAAATGCCTTATCATGCTATCTTAAATTGTTACGTTTATGTTTGCTTATATTTTGTTAACTTGTTATGGAACACTACACAAGCATATTGGTTATCCTCTCGAAAAACACTAGTTACTTCAATTGAATCTACCTACTACTCAATGCATATATTAGGAAATCATCCCATTATCTTAATTCAATTGACTCATCATCCCATTATCTCATGAATAGTATTTTTAAAGGAGTTCAAAATAAATAAAATTCGTAATTAGTAATGTCTAGTCTGAAAGATGTGAAAGCATAATAAACGTTCATAATTGCATCCTTAACGCTTAGACGATGGTTACATGATCATTTAGATTTTTAAAACCCTCTAAATCTCATGAATAGTGTTTTTTATTTGGGTGCAAATTTAATAATAATTATTGTAGAAGTGTGAAAAATGTAATTACTTGTAATGAAAAATTTTACAACTTTCATGAAGGGATCAACTCCAAAATTTAGTATGTATATACTAATTTAGTATTATGTTTTACATTTTTTTGGGTCAAATTATGTTTTTCATTTTCATTTTAATTGATTTAAAATATATTTTTCTTAACGGGTAACAGGTCGGATCATATTGCCTAATAATATTAATGGGTTGATTTTGGGTCGGGTTATGTTACCCGTTTACTTTAGTAGGTATTACACGACACGACCCGTTAAGTTATCGGGTATGGCATGAAAACGACACGAACATGAGAAACACGACACGAATGCCAGGTCTAGAAGCTAGCAACGACTTGAACCATTCTTGATAACATGCACTTGGGGGTTGGATATCTAATGCCTTACATCATTGCCAATTTAAAATCCTGATGCGTAGCTAACGACTTGTCTGAACTTGGAAGGACATTGACACTCGCGATGTCGGAAACACTTGCAAAGGAAAATCGTTAATCATGCAAACTGAAGGAAGGCAGAGGAGAAGAAAATCACAATGGAAGACAATTACCTCTATATGACTGCTGCCTAAATTTTCAAGGGCAACTTCCAGCTCACCGGAGGAAACACCAGCACCTTCATTTCTTACTGCAACCGAGGAATGTAGAACGTAGCATGCATACCCACATCATTGACGAACATGTCCTCTACATCGCCACTGTCTTTTCCATTAGTAGCCTTAAAAAAAGGTTCGGAAATTGGCCTAAGCATACTCACCTTCCCCAGGGAAACTCATTGGCAGAATGCAAAGTGCCATAATCAGCCATTGGAAACAAGCAGAAGCTCAAGCATATATCTCAAAGCCTGACAAAATTTTACTCAACAAATCCCCACACATGCAAAGTGAATACCAATGTCATTGCAAGACAAAATATACCAAGCATCATGCCAAGTTCAACATCAGAATTCAAAGTTGAAGCAAACAGAGAAATAAAAGTGAGACAAAGCATAGAAAGCCCTATACCCATTGTCTAAGGGAATAACTAGGCCTTCAGAAAGAAAGATGCAATAAAAGATCATGCTCCGCCAAGAAAAGAAAGTGAAGGTCAAACAAGCAAATAGCTAAGTGACATGCATTGTTAGGAAAAACAAAAGACTAACCACAGCTGGTTACCTTTCCAAATGAACATTAGAAGCATCAACCTACATTTGATCTACCGCAAGTTGAAGACAATTCGCCATCTCCTTTGAACTCTTATGGCACATTTTCTTCAACTTGGACCTCTCAGGCTCCAACTCCTTATGCTTGAGCTTGAAGGCACGCTCTATCTCTCTTACTTTGGCAAATTGCCCTAAGATGCCTTTATCCTTTTTGAGGTGGAGGTCGAACATCATGTCGTGGAGCTTCTCTAATATCGCGACCAATGAGTATACCTAGGAAAGCCACTCCTCGAGAAAAAGCAGAATGCAAGTTTCAACAATGCAATTACCTTACACCAAAAGGGAAATAGTATGAGAGTTAGGTAGAAAGGAAGGGGAAGACTAAGCCATAAAATGAGATCCATTTGAAGCTTAGAGAAGTAACCAAGAGATTCTCCAGCTAGGGCCTAGAAGGATCCTTGCTTTTATAAGTACAAAGCATCTGTACGTTGTAAAGAAGGGAGACCTACGCAAGGGAAGAAGAACGACTACGACAAGAATGCACCACGCAGAACAAGTTTCCTCGAAGTGCAAGAAATCGTAGTTCTTTAGAAAGAAGCATTGCTTTCATCTTGAGCCTTCCAATAATCTTCCTAAACTCCTGCAAAACCACCAAAACCATTAAAAACCCTAGATTAGCTATTTCGATACCATACAGCCAAGAACAACTTCTCTCTCATGCCAAACTAGTGGGCTTTCAGCTTCCACATCATGCATCATTAGCGTCTAAGGAAATACTTCATCAGCACCAAGGGAAACATCTCATCAGCACTAGAAGCACTTCATCGGTGGAAGTACTCAACATAACACTAGACCAAGCATCCAAGAGCTGCTGGAAAAAGAACAAAACATTCCCTAGGACTTGCTTTTCCTTCGAGATACTTTGGGCCTAGTCTTCGCTAACTCAGAACAGGGAACATGAAGGTTTTGACACGTCTCTTTACTACACAAGCCCATCAGAGCCTTTGACAGAAAAGCCCCCTAACACTCTCCAAACAAAGCATAAGCCCAAGTCTCACAGGGTTGTAACTTTGTTTTGAGTGTTTTCTTTCAAGCATGTTACAAAAACTGATTTTTTTTCTTTTTCCTTTTGATTACATGTGAATTCGCAAATGGCAACTACAACTAAGATTAACCAAAGAGAATATTAAACCTTCACCATGTTTGTAACATTCTTTAACAATCATGCAATTAGAAACCAAATCCTCATCATTGTGTTGGAAGTACCTAAGACACAAACAAACAACAAAATCAACACTTTTTGTTTTTCAAACTTTTTCCAATTTTATTTTTTTCAATTTTCTTTATTTTTATTTTAATATGAAAAGAATGAAACACAATTTAAAATATTTGAACAACAGCATTATTAGTGATAGGTGATGGAAATTGAGAACAAAAAAATTCAAGCAAAGCAATCTGTTTTACCCCTTCTTCCAAGTTATACCAAACATTGTCTTCAATGTTTCAAAAATTAAAGTCAAACAAAAAACCAATAAAAGACATACTAGCAAACAAGACTCATAAAATAAGATAACCATGGAAAGTAAACACAATAAAAGAAAAGGGTAAAAGAAAGCAAATCTGGTTATAAAAGTCAAAAAATTATGTTGTCTTCGTCTTTGAACACATGGGTTACCTGCCAAGAAGCGCTTACTTTAACATCTTCCAGCTAGACGATACCTTTAATCAAACTTCATCAAGGTTTGCAGCATGGAGTGGTATATCCTCCAAAAAATGCTCTTTAAAATTTTCATGTATTTGATCTTTGAACAGAAGGTGATACTTCAAATGATTAGGTAATAATTTATGTTAAGACCTAGCTACGTCTTCAGAGATTGTATAGAGAGAAAGTAGAAACAGAATACCAAATACAATTTCATGGATTGTTTATCTTTTGTTACAAACTACTATATGCAGTAAGTTTCCAACTCTTTCCAGAAACCTATTTGAGGATGATAAAACAAAGCTCAAACCTTGCAATTGAAAAAACTCTTTCCAGAATTTACTCATGAACACCGAATCTCTGTCACTCATTATAGATTGTGGCATACCATGTAATTTGAATATGTTGTCAACAAAAAGTTGAGCAACTAAAGAAGCTGTATAGGGATGATTTAATGCAGTGAAATGTGCATATCCACAACTACCCAAGTCATAGTTTTGCCTCTGCATGGTGGAAGACTAATGGTAAAGTCCATTGAAATATCATGCCATACTTTAGCTAGAATTGGTAGTGGCTGCAAGAGTCTAGGTGGAGACAAAGTCTCATATTTATTTTGCTGACATATAGCACAACTAGTCCATCTATTATTGATGTCTTTCTTCATACCTTCCTAGTAAAATGACCTGGAAATCCTCTTGTAGGTCTTTAACAAACCTTCATGAGTAGCTCAGGACTTGCGTGAAACTCAGCAAAAAACCTTATCCCTCAAAGAACTTAATGGACTCAAAATAATTTTGTTTTTGTACTTTAAGAAACTATTATCAATACTGAACCTCAAAATGCCAATAGGAGCATCATCAGACTTAGATTGTGCACCTGAATTATTAGAATTACCAACATTAGGAAGCATTCTAGATAATGTATCAGCAACTTGGTTATCACATCCTTTCTTGTACTGTTATTTCATAGTCAAAACCAAGTAACTTGGTGACCCATTTTGGTTTATATTAAGAGCAACGTTTTTTCTTCTATTGGTAATGAAGTTATAATGCAACATTTTCAAAGTATAAAAATGCATTTTGGACAGTTGTAACTTGTATTGTTATTTGTTCTATAAATTATGAATGATGAAATTATGGTTTAATTTTTAAGGTTATTATGGAAGTATGGTTTAATTTTTAAGGGCATTATATATGTAAAAAATGTACGTGAACTTTTACATGTAACCCTCCAAATAATTTTTCATGGATCCACCACTGATTGAAACCCAAAATATCATTGTCATTTCCATCCTAGACCTGCATCGAACTGCTGACGCCGTTGCACCACTCGCCTGCCACACCCACCATCAATCCATTTCCTTTTGAATAAGCCATAAAAATATTTCAATAACCTGCAAATGAGCAACCATCTTCTCTCTCTCTCTCTCTCTCTCTCTCTCTCTCTCTCTCTCCTCCTAAAATCTTCTCTCTTATACCAAAAGCTTTCTCGCTTCCTTTTGTCTATATCATTGTATGTCTTATCCTAAAATAAGCACCCATCATCAATCATTATCACAAATATGAGGCTAATCACCCATAAGTTAGTGAAAGTTTTTGAAATTTTTGTCTTAGGTTTTTGTGTTGATCTTAAATTTGGTAAGTATCTCAAATAGTAGTGGAACATCGGAATAGATCTCTCTCCACACCCACCCTTTGGAATAGATTTTCTATGCTAGATTTCTTGAATGTCATCTCTTATTTTGTCTTGATATTGAGACCAGAGAAAATAGAAAGGTGGAAAAAACATTTGGTACCTACAGTTGACTTATCATCATTTAACGGTCAAATTAACATATTGATTAACAGATGTATGACAATAACTAGTTTCGAAGTCATTCCTCCAAGCTAGACTTGGTAATTTCTTACACGACTTGTTAACACGACTCGTAAACGATAAGAAAATATTGGGTTTTGGGTTAACACAATAACTAATCGGGTCACACGATAAGAACTCGTTAATAACGGGTCCTTAATAGGTTTATACGAAGGTGACACACGGGTAACCTGTTTCGACATGTTAAGAAAAAAAAGTTATTTTGATGATTTTAATTTTTTAAACTACTAAAAAACTTACTATAAAATACAATAGTCTTAGCGTATATGTATATGTTGTATATTAAATATGTATTATTCTATATAAATTTAAAAAATGTAAGTTTTATTTATTTATTTATTTTTATACTATACTATAGGCAAAGAATAAGATTAAAAGATTATAACACACATTAAAAATAAAAGTATCAAGTAATTCAAAAATACCAAACACATTAAAAAAATTATACTAATTGATTTACAAGTGTGAAAAATGTGAAAAGATATCCAAAAGCTAGTGATCGCATCCTCTATACTATGCATATGGGTACATTGTCGTTTGAATTTTTAAAACTATACAAACCCTCATGAATAGTATTTTTAAGGGAGTTCAAAATAAATAAAATACATAATCATTAATGTACAAGTCTAAAAAATGTGAAAGTATATATAAACATGCAAGGTTTCTCAACTTTGAAATGCAACTCCCTTAACATGGCATATCCTTAAACATTTGGTATTTTATAGTAATGTACTAATGTTTTTCATTAGACTCTTATTTTGGAGTATGTAATTGTAATACTTAAATGACAAATGTATTTTTTATATTTTTTATATTTTTATGTTTTGCAGTAATATTTATGTGATAATATTATATGCATATACTAATTTAGTATTATGTTTTCCATTTTTTTTTTGGGTCAAATTAAGTTGTTTATTTTCATTATTTATTGATTTAAAATATATTTTCTTTAACAGGTTGTGTGACATCCCACATCGTCCAGGGGAGTGATCCTTAAATGTATATTCCTATCCCTACCTAGCGGGAGGCCTTTTGGGAGCTCACTGGCTTCGGGTTCCGTAGGAACTTCGAAGTTAAGCGAGAAGGGGGCTAGAGCAACCCCATGATGGGTGGCCTACTAGGAAGTTGCTCGTGAGTTCCCAAAAACAAAACCGTGAGAGCATCCCCAGCGTGGGGTTTAGCTCGGGGGACGGGCTCCAAAACAATGGCCCGAGGGCCGGTGGGTTGGCTCCAGCGTGGGGGAGCCGGATGGAAGGGGGAGGCCAGAGGGCCAGGCCCGTGAGGGATTGCCAGGCCTTGAGCCCGAGGTGGGGGTGACGCAATGCTGACGCCAGGGTGGCGTCAACGCATTATTTTATTTTTTTTGTGTCAGGCGCGTGCACCCCACCCTCGTGTGGGGGCGCGTCGCCGACACAAAAAAAATTTAAAAAATAAAGTGTCAGTTACCGTTGGGAAGCCACGTGGCTTCCCACGGTGCGTTAGATCTTAACGGTCACTTAATGTGGACCGTTAGATCTCAACGGTAAAAAAAAAAAAAGTGTCAGATTTAATATCCACCGTTCGATCTGAGATCAACGGTGGATATTAAAATGCTTTATAAATTAAAAAATAAATGAAAAAATAGTTTTAAAAATCTGAAAAGTTACCGTTGTGACACGTGGCACAATCTGGAGTGTTGGAATTCAAATTTTTTTATATCCAACGGCAGAGATTAATTAATTGAATAAAAATTTAAAAAAAATTGTAAAAAATTCAAAAAAATATCTGAAAAATCTGAAAAAAATTGTAAAAAAAATTGTTTTTACTTTTCTATAAATACCTTCTCATTATCATCTACCTTACACAACAATTTCATATTTTCTCAACTACTTTCAATCACATTCCTTTCTTTGTCTCAAAGTTTGAGAATTTTGGTGTGAGATTTGTCAAGATGGAAGGTGGATTATATAGAGGATTCAGAAAGGATTAGGTTCTGCATAATGCCACATGGCATGCCGTCATTCGTTAAAAATCTGATGGAAATCTATCATCAAAGATTGTTAACAGATTATGACACGTGGCATGCCGTCATTCGTTTAAAATCTGATGGAAATCTATCCTCAAAGATTGTGAACCGATTATGACACGTGGCGCGACGTGATTGGTTAATAATCTTATCAGAAATCCATCACCAATAATTGTATTATTTTGTATTATTTAATAATACTTCGGATAATGACACGTGGCGCAACGAGAACGATTAAAAATCTTATCCGATATTACATTTTAAATTATTTTGTATTAATTTTATAAATAAAAAAAATACTAATATTTTATTGCCTATTGCCAGGGCTATAGAAGTGTAACGGTGGAGATGCAAAATCTATTGCCAGGGCTACTTACTGTTTATTAAGGGCAATTACTGTTCATTAGGTGGATTGAATAGTGTATTGCCAGGGGGAGGGCTCCAACGCTGGAGTTGCTCTGAGGGAATGGTAAGCCGAAAACGGACATATCGTGCTACAGTGGTGGAGCGGGCCCAAGAAGTGATCCGCCCCGGGCCGGGATGTGTCAGGTTGGGTCATATTACTTGATAATATTAACGAGTCGATTTTGGGTCAAGTCATATTACCTGTTTACTTTAACGGATGTTACGCAACACGACCCATTAAGATATCGGGTATGACACGAAAACGACACGAACATGAAAAACATGACACAAATGTCATGTTTACTCCATGAAGATGGCAAGCATTACATTTGAGGACTAAATGCTCATCCAATTAGATTAATTGCTCATCTAAGCGTGTTTATGTGCTAATTAAGTAGGTTTACTGCTCATCATATCATCAGACAAAAAATAATAGGATAAATTGTTGTTTAACATCGAACTACTATTCCAGTTAAAAATTACCCTCTAAATTATTTTTTGATAAATTAACCTCTTGAACTATTCAAAATCATCCAATTAACCCTTAATTGTTGGATTCAATAAAGTTTCATTCACTTTGCCATCAAATATTGGCACAACTTTACCTTCAAAAGTGAATCACGAATTGGTCACGTTTCTGTATTTGATGACAAAATTATGAAATTTTATCGAATCTAATAGTGAGGGATTAATTAGCTAATTTCAAATAATTTAAAAAGTTAAACTAATTTTAACTAAAACAATAGTTCAAATGTGAAACCGCACTTTACTCAAATAACAAACAATTGAGCAGTTCATTGAGGGAAGATGAGGTCAAAATGATAGATTAGTCTATGGTCCAATGTTTGTTTATGCCCTGCAATCAGCATTTGTCAAAGTATGGTCCATATGAGCTGGATGGGACATGGGTACCTATTTTTTTTCTTTAATCAATCGAGAGAGAGAGAGAGAGAGAGAGAGAGAGAGAGAGAGAGAGATCAAATTTAATCTTTGAAGGTACAATCTAGTACACTGCCAAATTGGATGGGTTTGATAGTAACACTTCGAGGTCCCTAATAATGAATCATTTGGATGGGCTGTTAATACTGAGTGATCCAATGGGGAATGCACATGGCTTTTTAAAGTTTAACCTTCGTACCATACATGTATACATAGGTGCGGTGGCCCTACTGGTTCATGTACTATATTGTAGCACTAGGTTTTTCATCCTTCACATGCATGAGCAGTGCTAAGTGTGTATGAACACGCACGTAAATTAGTTCTGATCATTTATCAATGCATATATATATATATATTAGGATGTGTTAACATTCAAGATCACGTTAAATGCGCAAGAAAGAGAGAGAGAGAGAGAGTGATCGAACATTTCATTCCTTTTCGTACATTTAGCTCGTTTATATAGAGTTGATAATTATATACAAACTTATATGCGTCAATTATTATCGATACGTGTTGATGAAAGTTTATGCAGCTGAGGATAAGTTTAGCACTTATTCTTGTGCCCCTCTATTTGACCACCACATGTGTAATATACTTTGCTTTGTCTTTAATATTTTTTTTTGAGAAATAAATAATAATAGTATTACCAATTAGAGCACATTGTTTAAAAATGGGAGGAAGGAAAACAAAAAATTTGAAAGGGAAGATGTGAAGAATGAAGGAAGTTAACGTTAATTGGAACTTTGGAAGTAGCACCAAAGATAAATATATGTCATCACGAGTGACCAATTTTAAAATGCAGCTTTGAAAGAGCAGTTTAGGTTGGAGTGCGCGTGAACGTGTAGACGTGTGTATATATGCGGGGAATTCTGCATATGCATATGCACACGTGCTCACATGCGTGTGTCAGTCCTTTTAGAGGTAAAGAGTAAATCTCTCTGCAGAATTTGGGCAAAGAGAGAGAGAGAGAGGTGTGAATGTGGTTGCATGTGGATTCAAAAACACCCACTCAACTGAGCTTTGCCCCAAGAAATTTCTACAGTTTCCACTCATGCAGCCATGCCCTATTAAACTTTTAATTTGTGCTTAACCTTTTTAATTATTGTGGCTTGATTCTTGAGAGTAAACAATAACTTCCAAATACACCTACTTTTTGTCCTGCATTCTTTTGCATTGTGTATTTGGTTATGTCTAGATCTAGTCTAAATCTTATGTATTCTAATTACAAGTGAAGTAATAGTCAAACTACGCACACGTGAATATATCGTAAAAATTATGGACACGTGGGTGATTGTCATTCATCAATTAGTATGAGTCACATACATGTGCAATAAAATTCACATAAATATATGATATATTGTTATTCATGAGTACATGAACGACTGTTTTTAGCATTATTCATCTTTGCAATAGTACCAATGTTGAGAAATCTTTTGATAAACCTTAGTAGAATTACTTTCATAACACCCTTTCTAACTCTTACCAACTCTTACTAACTCTTTTGTATGTAGTCAATCACATAGAGGTAGAAAAAGTTGGCTTACATAAGGTAATTTCAAGCGGAAATTAAGGCGCTGTAGATTCCAAGCCAAATTGCCTAAACACAGTAAACCCTAGACATATGCTAACTAATAATATCAGAAAGGAGGAAAGTATTTTGAACTTGAAGAGTATGTGAAATTATTAGTTCAAATAACATGCGGATCATATAATTGCGTTGCTTTATATATCTACTAAAACATCTTTACAAGGACCACAAGATTGCTCGAAAAATCTCATACTTAAAAAACTCCCATGCCCGATCCAATCAAGCTAATGTCATCACCAACAACGATGAGAGAGAGAGAGAGAGAGAGAGAGGCAATGGCTAGTACTGATATGAAGGGATAGGTGTCCATATACTGGTCGAGGAAGGGGAAATGAAGGTGTGCCCAGTTATGTTAAGAGGGTACACAGTGCCTAGCTGTCTTAGCATGTGAAGGGATATTGTGCCTCTCTTATTTCATATTTTTCGTTCTTTCTTTCTAGCTATTTCTCTCTTTTAATTTTAATCTCTCTCTCTCTCTCTCTCTCTCTCTCACGCACCCACTATAATCCTCCTCCCAACTGGCATTTTTGATTCATTCTCACAAAGAGCTGAATGGGGAAGATAGGTGAGTCAGAGTCGGGACAAAACAAGTCAAATTATTCATCTTTTTCCTTTCTTTTTAAATTCACTCCACACTCTCCTATATGTACATAACTTTTGGTGTGTGAAGTCCAAATATAGAGAAACACATTCCACCAGTCCTCCATTGAGATATACCATATATCATATCTACTTAATTAACTAAAGAGAGGTTAGAGAGAGAGAGAGGTGTTGATATTCATCTATATTATTTACCTATATATCTCTCTCTTCGTGTTATATTAAAAGGAATCGAAACCATTTGAGATTATAGTTTGTGAAAGGGAGAGTAGAAAAATGAATGTGTTTGCCTCAGAATGCAGTAGCGGTTGTGAGTCTGGTTGGACTGTATACTTGGAGCACTCTAATTATCTTTCTCATATTCCAAGTGCTTCACGCAGCAGAGATATGAATGGAAAGAGAAAGTCTGATTTTTGTGATATACAAGTTGATGAGGAGCCGGATGATGAAGAAGAAGATCAATCAATGGTTTCTGATGCATCTTCTGGGCCTCCACATTTCAATGAAAATGAAGTCTACCTTGATGAAAACAACAACAATAATAATAATGGGTGTTCTTATCCTCCTCAAATATCCAAGGATGCAGAAAATTTGAAGACTGGAGGAAAAAGGAAGCAAAGAAATAATATCAAGGGAAAAGGTAGGCGCTCGTGTGGTGATCAACAACAACAACAATCTTTTTTAGATGACACTGCTAGCTCTCCTGTCTTCAACTACTCCAAGGTAATTAGTATTTAACTAAGAGACTAACTATAATACTTCCATGCATTTAATACAATCATCATCTAACGGTTAGATATAATTGAAGTGATAATATGTATTTTACACAATCACCATCTAACCGTCAAAATGGTGATGTATTAAATAATGTAAGTATTGTGGCCAAAATTATGTTAAATTTTATCAACATGCACTGATGTATCCATTAATGTGAATGGGTTTTTATCATATTTGATGGGGTCTTGAAATTTTTGCAGAATAACCTCATTGTGTCAAATAATCAAGCTTCTGGAAGCAGTGTTCTGGATTATTCACAAGGTTTCTCATCTACACATTTTCAGGTACTTGTTTTCGTTTTTTGCTTAGTTATTGTAAGATTTGTGTTTTTTGGGTTTATAGTTTAAAAAGATTAATAAAAATATTAATTTCTTGCAGGGGAGATCTGCATACCAAGAGCTGCACTTTGGTTTCTTACAATCTAGTAATCTATCTGGAAATAACCAGTGAGTCCTCATTTGTTTTCTTCTTCCTTGAAAAAAATTATTACAATTTATGCATTAGCTTACAAATACATTGCATTCTTTAATTTCCTTTGTGTTCTTTAAACTGAACGAGCTTCTTTCTTGACATGTAGGTGGTTTCCAGGGTAGCTAGGGAATGGGAATGAGATATAAGGGAAAGGTTAAGGGAAAAGGGAATCTTCATCAGCTGCTGCTCTTTGTATTTCTACTAGCCACATGATTGTATGGCAGCTGCTGCAATAGTTGCTAGCTCTAGTAGTAGGGAATGGTGGGATCTACAAAGGCTGCAAAAGTTAGATGGAATTGGATCTCGAAAGGGATCTTGCATGTTCATTTTTATTTTTTTATTTTTTTATTTTTCATTTCTTTTCTATTTTTCTTTTACTTGTCAATGCGGTGGGAAAGGTGGTGCAAATGAGGTGACCTCTTTAACTTACTATACCTCCCCTACCACCTTTCCAACAATTTAGAAAAGGGCTAAGCCTTTTCATTTAGGCAGTCTATGTGTATCCAATGCAGCACTTAATTTTTTCGAAATAAGCTATGCACACTCATTTTCTTTTTATGTACATTTATGTTATTTTTTGTTCATTGATTCTTATTTGCATTATTCGACTCGAATATATAAATAAATTAAAGTGTACATGAAAATACAAAGAGTGAAAATCGTTGTTCTACTTTTTTGTGTATCCTCATGCTATTTTTACCATGCCATTGCAGTGCCTAAAATGTCTCCAAGTTTTCTAATTCCATAACTTAAGGAAAACCAAAAGTCAAAAAATGGTTGTTTTCATAACAATTAAATGAGAAAATTTGAGGTTTAATATCGTGAGTTTTTTTTACTACTATTTGATTTTGAGTTTCTTTTCCAAATTTGTCAACGGCCATTATTCCCCACCTAATTCATGTACTTTTTCAGCATAACAAAGAAGATAGCTGTTTCCAATAATTAATTAAACCAGCTAAATAAAATAGTGAGGACAAAAATGAAGAATCCACCTAATTCTTTTGGCTAGTACACAAATTACGTGATAAAAATGGCTGAATCATCATCACATTTGATTAGGTGGGATTTCCTCATCAAATCTGCATTTTAGATAAAGCTTTCAATCAATCTGTCCAGATCGTAAAACAAAATCTTGGAAAAATATAAAAATAAAAACTTTAGGCATTAATAAGGACAAGACCCTTGATGTCCCTAGTGTCCAGACAAATGCTCCATCCATGCATGCTGAATAATCATATACTTGTTCTCTCTTAAAAAATTTAGGGCTTAAAATGCATATGAAAATCCAGACAGGATGATGTAAAGTGTAATGGGTGATGGGCAGTCTGATCAGAGTATAGAAAAACGAGGGAGGGAAAGGCCAAACTAAAATGTTGGAATATTGATATGCATTTTTTCCATGATTTTTTTCTCTAAAGGCCAGGAGATCCTGCCTGAGATCTCCCTGACCCAATGGAACATGCCCCCATCTTGTTTAATCTGTGCTTCTTTATCTCATTTGGAAGGATCCCATTTTTTTATTTGTTATTTACTATTTTAAATACTATTTGTTGATGTAATTTTGCACACTCCAAGCTTGTCTGCTGTGAAGCTGTCATTGGACTTTATGTCATGACAATTATGTGTCATTCCTTGGCATTCTTTGTTCCCTAAAATCCAATTCCTATTGGAATAAAAACTTTGTTTCTATTAAAAAATTTGAAAGAGGATAAAGATAAAATGGAAGTTGGGAATTTAGGATGTCAAAGTTGTCAAAGTTGTCAAAATTCCAAGTCCTACCCACATGTTGTTTTGGATTTTTTAAATTTGGGGTTTCAGTAATGGGAATCTTCCATGCAGTCAATCAAAACCCATAAAAAAAAAAGGAAAGAAACATATAATAAAACGAAGAATGCAGATTGACTGCTTATGGTTAATGAGCTATTCTCACTTCATTATAAATTACAAACTGACACATACATAAGTGATTATAAAACAACAAAATAAAAAGTTATGCATTTTGTCAAATTGTAATTTATCTATAAGAAGAATCGAGTTCAATTATTATTCTAAAAGAATATCCAGCAATTTAAAGCAATTTAAAGTCAAAGATATATATAGTGATGGCTAGTCATGTTTTGCCTCACTGCATTCCATCATATTGCAGAAAAGCATAGATAACTGGATAAGAATAAAAAAAAGGTATGGGGGAAAACACCATTTGCCCTTCCAACCACCTACAAGACAAAACCTCCAATTTCTGCAAACATATTAGAATAAAGGGGGAAAGGAAGTAAGGGAAGGGTTTTGTTGTTTCTTATTGTGTTGTAACATTGAGTCCCAGCTGCCTCCAGTGCCATTTAATTTCAAGTGTTCCCAATTAGTAAGACAGAGTCTCAGCAGCTCTTATCGTCTCTTCCATGGACCTGCATGTCCTGCATGAAAAATTATGAATTAGTCAGAAGGTACCTGCACCTGCAGCTATAGGAGCAATGCAAAGATCTACCTTCTTAGAATTAGAGATCTTGATCGATGTCCATCAGATAGAAAGTGAAAGCTTTTCATCCTAGCAAAAGTTCTTAATTATTACACCCAATTATAGGGGTTGAGAAACAAATGTGGTAGATTTACTGCAAATATGTTCGGGGTTCGGCCAATGTAAACTTTACTGTGTACTTGCCCAATACCTATTTTTGTAGTTTTTTAGTTAAAATGGTCCATGAGATTTGCCTAACTCTTCAATTTAGTCTTTGAGATTTGAAATCAATAGAAATAGTCCCTAAGATTGTGCATCATCAATATTTTGATCATTCGGTGAAAAATTATGTTAAATAAAGATCAAAATGACAAAATTACCCTCAATATAATAAACAATAGGCCCAAATGATTTGACAAAAATTGATGATATTTTTGTCATTTTATCCTTATTTTATGGAGATTTTTTAAGGAATGACCAAAATGATTGATTATGGATAAATTCAGGGACCAATTTTATCAATTTCAAATCTCAGGAACCCGAGTGAGGAGCTATACAAATCTCAGAAACCATTTTGATTAAAAAGCCTAAAAATATTCAAATTCGAATTTTTATTCCTTACTATAAAAAAATAAAAAATAAAAACCTAATATGTACAATCTTAGTATCTTACTCCACACCAAAAATAAGAGTTGAGCTTATAAAAAGTATGAAAGAAGATTGCAGTTACCACCGGGACATTTTTTGTGCGTTTACCATCAATAATGGAAATATGTTAACAGATCAAACTACGGGAAAAGAAGAAAAACTAATTCTAAACTCATATTTTCATCCTATTGACACAAAAGAAAGAATAAGTCTCAAATTGTCAAGACAATTACATAAATGAAAGGGCTACATCTTGTCACAACTTAATTCTTACAAAGTTACAAGAGGCATATGTAAAAAGACCTAATCTTGAAAGAAAGAAAATCTTGTAAAAGTCAATATTTGGAATTTTACTAAATATAGGAATGATATGAAATAGAAAATGAATAGCAGATAGTTTGGGCTAAATATCGTTGGAGAGCAAATTATAGTAATAATTCCTCAACTTTAATCTAATTGGAGCACTGGTCCCTTAACTAAAAATTCATGATTATTGATCACTTAACTCTACAAAATGTGCAGCTATGGTCATTTTCGTCAACTCTGTTAGAACTTCCATCAAGATAAGTCACGTGCCACACACGTGAGGTTGAATCTAGTGGCAAATATGGAAAAAAAAATGAGTAAAATTGTAGCAATGATCTATCAACTTTAGCCAATTGGAGAAATGGTCTCATAACTTCAACCCAATTGGAGCAATGATCCCTCAACTTTAACCCAATTGTAGCAATGATCATTCCAACATGACTCATTTTGGCAGAGTTGGCGAAAAAGATCATAACTACACATTTTGATGAGTTAAGGGACCAATGGTCATGGATTTTTAGTTGAGGGACCATTTGCTCTAATGAAGTTAAATTTGAAGGACTATTGTTACAATTTTCTTTAGGGTTGGGCTCAATTTAGAACAATGTTTTGGTTGTGGGCTCTAGTTGAGATTGACTTTTATTTTGGAAAAGCCCAATAGTGTGAATAGTTTTCAACTAATGAGTAGTGCAAAGTAAAAAAAAAAAACGAACAGTTGTTCCAAGAACGCATGTAAAACTGTTAACAATGAGCCCTTCTCCTTCCCTGTCAATCCCTCCCTGCTACAGGTCTCCTGGGATCTTGCTGCATGCACCAAGAACCAGAGGCCCTTTTCCCTTTCTGTGCAGTCAAAGCAGCAGCTTCAGCAAAGACCAAAGACAAACCCACAACTGCAAAGGGTTGAAATTTATTCGGGGGAAGAAGCAGTTGAAGGATCTCAGCACTTGGGGCATTGGAGGCCCTTGCAATTATTTTATCCAAGTATTCGATCAGACCCAACTTGTTTCTGCTATCAGGTGTTGTTCTGCATTTCTTTTCTAATTATATAATGCAATACATCCTCTGAATTTGATTGTGGTCTCAAATTCTGAAAGCTGATTTCTGGGGTTTTTTTTATTTTTTATTTTTTTTAATTCTGGGTTGCAAATACATTTATGCATTTTAATCTGTCTGAAATGGGCCTGTTTGAGATTGTTTTTGTAGAAAGCACTTTTGTTCATAAGCGCTTTAACCTAGTAGTCATTTTATTTGAAGAAGGTTGAATTTTTACTAAAAATACAAGTGCTACACTTTGAAGTGCTTCTCCAAAAAGCGCTTCTACAAACTAGAAGTGCTTAAAAAAAATTCAATCAAACGTAGTGAGAAGCACTGTTAGTTGGCAGAAAGCGGTTTTTGCTTCTACCAGGCCCATTGTCTGTTTAGCATTCCATCCGATCTTCTATTTTGCTTTTCATGAAGACAAAAAATTTTGCAGACAATTTTTTCCGAGTTAACGAGGTAAACTAATTTATTACAAACTGGAACCAAATTCAGTAAAATGGTTTGCTTGGTTGAAAACTATGCAGATTCTGCCGTGAGCACTCAATCAGGTTCGTTGTCATTGGTAAAGGCTCTAACTGTTTGTTTGATGATGTGGGTTTTGATGGTTGTGTAATATTGAACCGGATCGAGTTCTTGGAGAAGAAGGAACCTGGTATATACAGAGTTGGAAGTGGCTTTCGATTTAACCGGTTAGGGGTGCAATGCTCCAATGAAGGATTCACAGGACTCGAGTTTGCTGGAGGAATTCCTGGTACTGTGGGAGGAGCTACTTATATGAATGCTGGAGCAAACGGGCAGGAGACTGCTAATGCTATACGTAGTGTTGAATTTGTAACAATGGATGGGAAGTTTCTTAGGTTTAGCAGGACTGATCTCGTTTTCAGGTATAGGTCATCTCCATTTCAAGTTATGGAAGAATTGGCAGCCATCATTGCTGTTACATTTGAACTGCAGCATTCAGGATCAGCAAAGAGAAGGCAGCATGAATACATGGAAAGGTAGTCTAGTTCATCTAGAGAGAGAGAGAGAAGTTTTTCCAACGGGGAATGATTTCCGCACACTCCTTTTTATTTATGTCCCCTAATTCTCCTTTGATTTATTGAATCCAAATGCCAGAAATAATCAAGGGTGTGAGATATCACTTTCCTTGCAAGTTTAAAATTCTTATAGGAAAAGGAGGTGATTTGCAGACGCTTATGGGTGTAGTGTGGCTAAATTTGCAGGAGAAGAATGTCTCAACCGGTTGGGGAACAAACCGCTGGCTCGGTCTTCCGCAATCCATTGGATATGGGAGTTGCAGCAGCTGAGTTGATTGAGAAAGCCGGGTTGAAAGGTTTTAGAGTGGGAGGGGCAATGGTATCCAAAGTGCATGCAAATTTCTTCATAAACTGCGGTGGCTCAACCTCTCAAGACATGCTTCACCTCCTTGCTCTAGTGAAGGAAAAGGTTGATCAGAAATTTGGAGTGCAACTCAAGGAAGAAATCATATACATTCGTCCGGAAATAATCGATATGGACGGAAACAAAGATAGATGACTTGTGAAGACACAACATATGTGTACTGCTGTTAAAAACATTCAACCAAATAAAAAAGATTGATGCAACTAAGACATCTACATTCAATCACGTATCACCCACAAGCTCCAAAACATCAAAATATATTTTACTTATACGCGCGATGCGGAGATTCGGACCTGAGACATCCGTCACTATTGGAAAGATAAGTAGCGTTGGAACTAATTTGTAGTAGCTTTACTTGATACATGTTGCAGTTTTACTTATTGTGCTTTTAACAAGTCTCCGTTGCAAATCTCAAACTGCCACTTCAAAGGAACATTTACCGACACCGCAGGACAGGACTCCGGTCACACACGAGCAAACTCAAATTCAAGTTTGTTACATGTAAAACTCAAAATGTCAAACAGGATACATTGTGAGTTAAGTTCTGCCAATTCAGGCCGCCTAAGATTCCTCAAACTTCGACACTTTCTTCATCAGTTCCTCGACTAGTATTCCAGTTAATGGTCAGGAAGCACAAGGTAGGAGGAGGGATCGAACCATATAGATCCTCCTCCACATCCTGAAACATTATTCTCTTACGAAAACAAAGTACAATGCGAATGTGCATATTTATTGCATGCATATTGGCATTACGTACGGTAAACGAAGAAGCTGCATAGAGTAGTGCTGGTGTCGCCAAAGGACGTCTACCAAAACACAGCATACACTTCCGTTTTAGGTACGTTCTTGATAATAAACAGCCTGTCCTCACTACTCCAGCAAGCGCTTATGCTTGCACCATCCAATAGCTATCACATATAAGAATATGGTCCCGCCAGTGCTGCCACCGATAGTCCAGAGGAACTCTCGCATCCCTGCTTTATCTTTATCAAATAGATCAATTTGGATATTCATGCCGAAGACACCAGCTACAACAACAAAGGCACTCACAACGAGGGTTGCTGTTGTCAACATGACCCCCATTTGCAGGAGATGGTTCTGTTTGTCATCCAACATTATGTTGATGTAATCCTCCGTGTCGTCAACATACTCCCTCAACTGCAAAAAGACAACAATGTAAAATAGAAAAAAACATATACAAAAAATAAAACACTACAAATATTAAAACGAACATAATGCATGAAGAGATTTGTTGATGATAAGAGGAAGAGATTCCATGAATAACGATGAATTACATAAAAAAATATTAATCCTTAAACTTCACAAGACATGATCTATATCTTTCATTAGGAAAAATTGTGATCAAACAGGCTAGAAAAAGAGTTCACATTATCTGCATCTCAATCATAGTCTCTATCGAGAGATACTATCAACGGAGTTAAAACTGTTGCAGAAAAACAGCGATTTCATAGCTAACTGTGAAGAATTTCCCTAAACCAAGGGAAAGCCTAACACTGATCATGGTTGCAATTCTCATATGCAACAACACTGACCATAAGACAAACAGATGTATATTTATGCTCCTCAGAAGAAACTGATTACAACAGATGAACCTCAACTTAGGAAAACCCTTACTAACCCACCTACTATCCAGCTCCAATATTACTAAAATATGTTTAACCATATCTTTTTTATTTCTTTTTAATTTTACTAGCCTTAATGAGAAAGCGCCCATCCACTGCCACGGGCACTGCTCATGGGAGCAGCCCCCAGATACCAGCAATGGCTGGCGTTGTGAAGATGGCAATCGCTGAACTGACCTCCATTGCAAGTGTTAGGCTGGCTGCTGGCATCACCATCCTCTATGTCACCACTCTCTATTTTAAATTATGTTCACTTACAGATATTTGAACTGAACAAAATTGAGAGGTAAAATGTACTTGCGTACCGTGGATAGCTTGTTTAGTGTACCATCAATCTGCACAAAATATGCCTCCAAAAGCATTTCCAGCTCTTCTACATCAAGGACCTTTCCCATAGCACTATGTGAGGAGCTAGTTGTGGTCACATGGCTGTCCCTTCTAAGATCTTGATGCCGGTGGTTATCACTGTTTTGAGGATCACCATCAAAATTCAAGGGATCCCCACCAGCTTCCGTTGAAATTTCAGTTGGATCCCTGATACAATACAATAGGAAAATTAAAGAAGTGAAGAACTGGCATTCCTATAAATTAAAATGAGAATGAGATTATGAGTTGCCTTGCCTGTCATCCATGTCTGATCGTGGAGCTTCAGGATCCATGTCATCTCTCTCACCCAAGGAGGAAGTGGACGAATTTTCAAGATGTTGCTGAACCAACTTGTCAGTTAGATACATTTCCGCCATATCTTCGTCATCATCAAGCAAGTGTTCTAGTTCATCCCTCACCTAGAGGCCAACATAATACATAACAAGTTTAGCACCAAGCAAGTGATCTAGTTCATGCATTGGTTAATCCACGGCAAAAGCCCGACACCTATTTTTTGCCATGAAAGGAAAGGGTCTGGATTATCAAATGCTATGCTAACCTTCTGAACACGGCCGGTAATTGCAACCAAGCGACTCTTGATTTGGCGGACGCGTTCTAAATTGAGAGTACTAATCTTTGAAGTGAGCTTATCTAAAGCTGGATGAGCTTCTTGTTCCAATGTCCGTGCCTATTATCAAATCCACAAAAACAAGGAAAACAAGTTTAGAAAGGATGGAACGGATTATTGAATGAGGCAGTCTGGAAAATGATATTCACTTACTTCATTCTCTAAGACACTGCAAGCAGCCTCAAGGCATGCCTCCAATGCAACAAACTCAAAAGGCAGGACCTTCAAACCATCACGATTATCCTCCAGACCTTGCTTCCCAGTTGCCTCCCCTTCCCCATTTCCACCAGCCGCTCCTCTCACCTGTGCATCTGCCTCTGCTTCTTCCATGCCATACCAATTCGATTCTTCGCCATTGCCCTCCTTCACACACCCAAAATTAACAACACAAAACCAAAATCACAATTAACAACACAACACAACCCAATACAAAAAATCACAATTATAATCGTAAAGAATGGTAATTAGACGAAAAATTGAAACTTTTTGGAACCTGGGTTTTTGCGGGTTTGGTGGTGGCTTGGTGGTGGCGCAAAAGCCGCCGCTGAAGCTCCTCAATAAATGGAGTCACAGAAGGGTCTCGGGAATTGAGCAGCAGGACCTCCTGGGCGGTGATGATGGCCTTGATGTGCTCCAAGTTGATCACGATAGCTCGCTCTCGACCCAGAACCGTAGACGGGTATGAAAGAAGCGGGTCCAGGATCCGAAGGTCCCGAGCGGGTAGACCTGTACGCCGCATGATGGCGTGCTTGCCGACCTCTACCACCTGGGCTTGCCCGCTCGAGTCCAGAAGCAACCATGGCCGCACGCCAAGCCCCTTCTTCCGTAGACCGCCGGCCACCGACATGCCCAGGCCGAGCATAGTGGGTCGGGTTGCGTCAGGGTCGTCCTCAGCTGGGGCTGTGCCCGACTTTGATGGATGGTTTGTGGGATGAAGGACTCTCATGGCTGTTAGGGATTGGGATTTGCGGGCCGATCCCTCCTCTCTCTCCTATCTCTCTGTTTTGCTCTTTCTCATAAAGATGAGACACCGTTTTTATCATGTGTCACTTTCCTAGTTGATTGCATGCCCTGGTGCACAAGATTTGATGATTTTGGGTATATAAATGGTAAACAAGATTAATATCCGACTTAATTGCAGGGTTGGTTTTTCAATTTAATTAACAGGATTTTATTAATTTCATTGAATTATTGTAATTAAATAAAGAGAATTGTTATTGGTATTTCAAAATTTTCATTTTGCACTCCTAACTTTTTATACTAAAAATAAAAATACATTTGTGAGGAATGTAGATGAAATTTTTGAAGTGCTAATAATAGTTCTCTAAATAAATCTGTGAGTATTGACCTATGAATTTACTATAATGTGTGACAATTTATGTAAAGTTCACAGATCAACACTCATGAATTTTTTATTTCAAGGACTAAAACTTCAATTGGGCCAAATTTAGGAACTAATCTCCAAAATTGTCTAATATTTTTATATATTTTCCATTTCTTGGCAAAAAATAAAAAAAATAAAAAAACTGGGAGCTTACTTTATTTCTTTCTAAGAAATAATGATATTTATTAAACAATTTTAACAATATATCAAACACGTGTACAAGATACGAAATTCAAGATTACATAACTATAAACGCGACAAATCCAAATGACTAAACTAACAACTAAAAAAACCATAACACCAAAATGTAGCATAACCCACTTATGAGCTAACAAATCCCAAAACAACCAAAACCCTAAATGAATCCATAACCCCAATCATGACACCCCGAATCGAAAATCTAGTAGCACCGAAGTCGAGGCATGCTAGCCATCACCCGGATGGGTGACGAAGTCATAACTAAACCTATCAACTATTAAAATCTACTGAAAATTTGGCAAAACTTCCCCTAAAATACGGATAAATCCAAATTAAAATCCCTGGTAGGAATCACATTTATTTCAACTCATCCCCGAAGGACCACACTTCATGGGTCTACGACTCTCTAATACATGCATAATCATATGTTCAGGCCATAATTGCCAAAATACAAGTTCTACTAATAAAGCTGATGTTGGAAATATGCCCTAATGCCAATCATATGATGATACTTTACGGACATTTCACATGTTAAACTAATCTAGTTTAATATAAAGGGCAAAGATTATTGTTTAAAACTGTCTCATATAAATGTTATATGCTTAAGAGATAAGTCCAAGGAATATGTAATTGGGGAGAATGTGATCTAAAGAAGTTAGATTCATAAGACCATTCTCTTTCGTATACATATCCTAAACGTTCCTGATCATAGGATTGTCAATTGGGCATTGACAGTCCTTTAAGATCAATACGTACTATGTCTTCTCTTAGAGAGAGTGACTGGCCTCGAGTCATTAGTGTGACTGACACCAAAACAAGCATGTAGGTGCTCAATAGAGAATGAGTCCACTGAACGCGATCAACAAGGAGTTCTTATACTCATGTCACATGAGAACTCATGGTTGGGATAATGCAAAGTAGTCATTTAATCTGAGGCATCATAATTGTCTTATGGTTAGGTCCTTGATCTTAGATTATCTCAAAGTCACTCTATCAGAAGGTGTCCACGACATAGTTAGGGTTAAGCCACTTACTCATGGAGGCAAGTTAATGTGCAACAATGGATCTCTAACCTTCAAACCGTTTGAGGGAGAATTCTCTATGATATGCTTAAGAATATCTGGCCAGAGTATGAATGAGATTTAGGAAGTCATTCCAAATCACATTCAAGGTAATCATATAAGTAAGAGAATCAAATTGGATAGTAGACATAAATAAACTATAAAACCAAACAATGTGGTCAAAAGTATTGTATTAGAGAAAGATCGTATTGCATTGTAATCCCAAATTGAATAGGTTCTCCACCTCTTATGATTAACTTGGGTAGCCATGACATACTGCTAGGTGTCACTTATGGTTTGTGAAAGCCCTAAAAGTGTATAATCACTAAAGGGAGAATTGAAAAATAAGTTTCAATTCACATTCGATTTGAAGAGTTCTAATCGTCCACTGCCTTGCTAAAAAGAACCTAATGGATCATACACCGTGTAAGGTAGAGATTGAAGAAATAATGGAGATGAGTAAGGATAATTAAATTGTTTAATTATTTATGGCTAGGATTAATTAATATGTTAATTAATCAAATGAATAAGTTCGTTTTAGCTTTTGAGTAATTATTGGACCTTAAGGCCCAATGGGCTTAGAATCGTCAAGCCCATTAACTTAAGTTGTATGACAACTTAATGAATAAAGACTCAAAAGGGCCCAAACAACCTAAATCCTTTAGAAGGTTGGCTATATCATGAATGAAAGGTTTTTTGGTTCTTTTTGTCACTTAAGTGAAGTGACTATATAGCCAAATTTCATAAGGGTTATCTTAAGGAAATTGAAGTGACTATATATCAATCATGTCACATCCTGGCCCGGGCCCCACCACATCCCGGGCTCCACTCCACCATAGCACGATATTGTTTTTTGGGCCTCGACCATGCCCTCATGATTTTGTTTCGAACAGCCTGTTCCTAAAAATTATGATTTTTATAATTTTAATAAGTGAAGTTACAAAAATGCCCTTCGAGGCAAAGTGTTGACTTTTGTTGACTGTCGTGTCATGTTACTTAAGGTTCGTTTTCTTGGCATATTCTTGTAGTACGCATTGCTACAGACGCACGGAGTGCAAATAGGGCGTGATTTGGAGTTATAACGGAAGAGTTATTAATGTTTAAAGTTAGGGATATTTTGGTAATTTTATTTAACTTGGAAGGCTCCAGATTTCTAGAGCAAAGATCTGTGAGGCCATGTGTGTGGCTGGGATGGAAGGAAGGAAAGAAATCGACTGCCGGGATGAGAAGGAGAGAAGAGAAAGGAGGAAATGAGGGAGGAAGGTGACCAATCAGAAACAGGAGCAAGGAGGGGAAATGAGAGAAGAAAAGAAGGGGAGACACGGGTTGGCCCGTGTAACCCGTTGAGCACCACCCACACCACCGCCTTCTTGACATTTTTCCGTTGGTTTTCCCGCGATCTAACTCTCACTACCACTCAAAAACTAATCCTTATCTTCGCATCTTCCATTTCCAACTAAATTTTATTGGGTTTGAGCTTGAATTCAAGTAGAATGAAACCCATGGGTGCCTTGGCGAAATCCGACGATCGTGAAGTTAACCCAGCAAATTACCATCACCACTAGGCTCCCCTCAACCTCAGGAACAAAGCCCAAGCAATGTTTGAGGCGTTGGAGTGAATTTGGTGGTTGAATCGAACACACCCAAGTTTAGGGTTCTGCATGGTTCGAGCTAAATTGGAGCTTTTCCCGGTCAAATTGGCCTTAGTGACAGGTATGAAAGTTACTCCACTCATTGAGATCTTTATACATGTAAAATTTGAGAATTTTTAGAAATAGTTGAACTTTTTGACTAGTCGGGGCGGCCGACCGCCACCGACAGCGGCGCATGGCCAGTGGATCACCGATGCTATTTTATGTTAAATCGATACATTGATCTTAGATTTTATATCCATATGATGTGATTTGTTTATGTGAATCTAGTTTGATTAAGGTATGTTGCTTGGTAAAAATATGAATCGACGATCTGACTGTTGGATTGTCACCAAAATTCAATATGTTTTAGTACGTAATATTTGAGGATTGTAGGAACTTATGGATCGAGAATCCGATGCATGGATCTTCCCGAATTGGATTTGTAAATTTGTAAAATAAAACGTTAACCGCCACTTAAATTTGCAATTGGCAGAGATCTAACTGTTAGATCGTAATGAAATTTTAGGATGATGTTTTAGAAACATAATGTGGATCTTTGAAAGTTATTGATCGGAAATCTAAGGAGCGGATCTTCCAGATTGAGTTACGTAGGGTTGTGGACCTTACCATCGATCTTTGACCCATGGTTGATTTTTGGTCAATAGGTCTTAAATCATTCTAGATCGTCCTTGGGGGATGTGTTTTATGTAAATTACATGTTCTATCAATAAGGATTCTGAGATGTGATTTGATATTTGTTTTAGGCGACTGTCGTTCGAGACATCTCGATATTTATGTTAGGGAGTTGTAGCGCGGACTCCAGGTGAGTGGGCTTTTGGTTTTCTATATATACGTATGTAACGTTTTTCCCAAAAATTGTTTTAAATGAAGTGTGATTGAAATGCCATGTCATACTTGCGTTACATTTTAGTATATGCATTAGTGTTGTCATGCATAATGTTGCATGATGCTACGAAGCCCAGGTAAGTTACAGATCAGTACATTATGATGTTAGTGATTGTGATGTATATGGTTATGTCTGGATGCATTTGGTACTCATTATCCTGCACCCTGGTGTTAGTGCTTTGCCCGAGGTCAGGGCTTAGCCTTCATGTGATCGTTCACCTCTCGCACCACACGCTCACCTTGGATCCAAGGCAGGTGCCAGCCTGTCGTATAAACCACATTAGGTGGTTCTGACTCACAGGTGACTTGCGATACTTTGCACAGCCTTCATGTGATCGTAGCACTTGAGCGTATTTATTTACACATAGCCTGTCATACAGATCACATTATGTGGTTCCGACTCGTGTGCAGGAATTGTTTATGAGCTATAGATTCAGCCGTACAGGTCATGTTAGGTGACTTCGGCTGATATATCTTTTATATTGATTTGCATCACTTGGCTTACATATTTATTACTGAGATACTTGACATGGCACTCACTTTGGTTTTCATTGGTCTCAAGCCTGATTTTTATGTACGTATGTATGTATTATTATTTTCTGGGAAATTATACAGGTTTTACGGTGAGGGGTTATTATTTTTGGAAAGAAAAATGGTTCTAAAAAGCTTTGTTTTTGCCCACTCACATTTTTTTTTTTGCCCCTCCAGGTTTTAGCTACTGAAAGTTCATATCGACAAGGATTCTTGGCGAATCTTAGTATGGGTGGCTACCTCTGAGGGTATGATCCTTACCCACACTACTGTACTTTACTTAGCTCTGACGTCGCGTGTGAAATGGGTTCATTCCTGCTCACAGTGCACTCTAGTCTTTACGTACTTTTAGGTTCAAATTTATTCACATTTTCCACATCATTATACTTTATAGTTTCATCACCTTCCAGGTGTCAGCCGGCACAGGTCGACTCGAAGTCCCAGTGGACATTTCGGTCGGCGTGTGTCAAATCATCCTCCAAGGTCACTCATCTCTTCTTCAAGTCCCTCCTTGGTGTGGAAACTTAAAGGTTTCCCTTCTTGGGAACTTGAAGAATCCATTCAACCATCATCCTCCAAGAAATCTATAGAGCTAAGAAGGAAAGAATGAAGGCCCTCTCTCTTAGGTGATTAGCCTTTGCTTATGCAAAGAGGATTCAACAAAGGTATAATATTTCTTTACTCATTTTGTTTTTGAGTTGAGTCTTGGTTCACCACAACTACTAGGCCTTGAATTTCATGGGTAAAGTTTTATTTTTGAGTGCCTACAAGCATGATTCCACTTTTAATTGTTAATTGCATGCATAGATGTTGCTCAAATGAACTTGTTTTTTCACAAATTATTTCTTCAAGTGGTATCAGAGCCTAGGTCTAGTAGTTGGTGAATCCTTTTAAGCATGTGTAGAAGTTAGTAATAGAATATTAGGATAAACTTTTTTATTTATTTTCATAACCAGGACAAAAGCCAAGAGTACAATTGAAACCCACAAAGAAAGTAAGCAACAAATAAACTAAGAACATAAATAAGGTAATGAAGGGGGGTACAAAGGGATAAGATGCCGCAACAAATGCTATAACGTTGCCTCCTTCACTACCGATTTCAAGGAATTAAGGAGGGCAAGGTAAACCATCATTGTTCAGAACATGAACGAATGAAGATGGGGATCGATTAACCCCATTGAAGTTGCACATCTCTGAATTTCTTTTCGACACCAAACGGTCCGCCGCTATGTTGGCCGATCTTAAAACCCAAGACCAGTGACAAGCATGAAAAAACTTCCCAAGCAGCATGATTTTCACCAAGGTAGGAAAGGTCTCCCAACTGCCTATCATTGAAGAGTCCAGCAAGCAAGAAATATTTTCCTTCAAGTCGAACTCAACAATAATCATATCCATGCCTAGAGAAATAGCAAGCTCAAGCCATATAAAATTGCTAATACCTCTGCCGTTACAACACTCGGCTCCTTAATCTTCAGCTTTCTTGCCGTAACGAATAGGCCATCATTGTTTCTTGCGAGCATGCCCAATACTAGTGGTAGTAGTCCAACTTGTATCCATGTTTAATTTTGTAATAGAGGAGCAAGGAGGTGACCAACGTACCAACGTAGAGTGCACTATTTGTTCCATTCGAGGGTTCACACTATGTCCACAAGAGGCCTCCAAAAATGCTCTAGCCGTAGAAGAGATAGATATAAGAACTTGTTGAAGTGTTATGACCTTCTGATTGAAGATGTAATTACATCTGGCCTTTCAGATATGCCAACATGTAAAGTAGCATGTGATAATATCCTTCTAATTTCCACATTCGAGCCAATATTAGAGCTTATGAGGAAGGACAACCAATTTGCCAAGGTGAAGATACCAGCCCGATTAATTTTGTAATTTAGAAGACCACCAAACCAAATGGTCTCCACCCACGAGCATAAGAGGAAAAGATGCTCCACGGATCCATCATGGGCATTGACCTCTTACTCACCACACCAATGATGGAGATGTGAAGGTGAGATGAATGACCTAGGAGAGATTTGATGCTAGTGAAATCTCTCTAACATGGCCGGCTATAAGGAGAGGAAGGGGTGATTGTTGTTCCTCTAAAATTCCTTTCTTACAACCCTAATAAGGTTTGAGTTATAACTACCCTTTTATACCCACTCAAATTTGAGTGGCATGATGGAAATTAAAAACTTTTCCCTTGTTTGCCGGGCCATCTAAAGTCAATGGGCTGTTTGCCCCATTTAGTTTAAGTTGTTACACAATCTTAAGCTTAATAGGCTATATGGATCAAAATTTTTTTGCGCCTCGAACCCTGAAACTAACTCAAAGCCCAATATGAACCTTTTGTATAATTAATTAATATTCGACTGTTATCAATTAAACTATTTAATTGCTTATCCATCTCATTGATATTTCTTCACACTTATCCTTACACGGTGTATGATCTATTAGGTTCCAATTAGCAAGGCAGTAGGTGATCGTACTCTTACTAATTGATTGTGAATTGAAACTTACTTTCAGTGCTCCCTATGATGAAGATTAGTGATTGTTAATCTTCAGGGCTTCCACAAACCATGAGTGACACCTAGCAATATGTCATGGCTACCCAAGCTAAGTAGAAGTGGTTGGAGAACCTATTTAGTTACAACTACAATACAATACAATCATTCTCTAATCAGCCCAATAAGAAGTGCCATATACCCAGGTGACCCACACACAATTTTGCAAGCCCACAATTCTAATTCATGCGTCAATGATGTGTTTTGAGGAGAAACCAACTTCCACCTCTAGAGAGTCATCCCACCACATGCTTAAACCACCAGCTCTCTCGATTAGGGAAACATGAAATCCCTCGAGTAAACCATACGTCATCTAACATCTTTAATTCTATGATCGTTCATTTTTGTTTCAGTGAGAAATATCATAGATGGTCTATACTTTTGAATTGGCCCATGTAAGGCCCTAATTACTGTGACCAAACCAAGACCACGGCAGTGCCGCAGTAGGTGTATCATGGTGACATTGCAGCTGTTGAATGTTATCCACCACCGCACTAGGAACCTTCCTCTGTTTTCACAATCATTGCTTTTTTCTCCGCCTTAGAGATCTCTTCCATGTAGTCCCAGAACTCCTGATAGGCAATAGGAACTTCATGCATCTTTTCCTTAGCATATATTGTCCTTTTAGCCTCCAGGCACCTCTCCCTCAAGGTCATATTCCGGAGTCTTGTCACTGCCTTCTTCTTGCCCTTAGAGCTACTCTCTCCCATTTTCACCTTTTTTGGGGTGATTCTGCAGCCTCATGTTCCTCCCAGACCAAGCCCATTTTAGAGTTGTAATCCCCACCACCAGGTTAAGGATAAGGATTTGAAGTTTGTGCAACCCCCCCTTCATCCTAAGGAGATGTTCATCCAAGTATCCAATAAGTCTCTTAAAACTTATTGAAAATATAAAATGAAAAAAGGAAGTATAAATCTATTTTATGTCTAAGTGAGAGTCACGCCTTAGGCAATCGACGAGTGCTAGGCAGGTCTAGGCGGGCAAGGTGGTGCCTGGGAATGTCTAGGTGTCCTTTCTTATTTTTTTTAAATGTCTAGAGATTAATTGAGGTGATGATCAGCTGCCTAGCTTAGGCGGAGACTTTTAGAAGATTGGTATAAATTCAAACTCAACAAAGTCTCTTTGAAGATAAAGCCCTACAAACAAGAACTCATAATTTTTTTTTCAAACACCCTCAATATTAATCAGAAATTAAAATAACATTTGTAGAGAAGGGAAGGAGAAAGATGAGTTGAAGTAGGGAACGAATTAATTATTGTTTCTTTTGGCTAAAATAAAAATAAAAATTAGTAGTGCTTCCTGTTCAACCACATAACAGAAAGTACAATCGATTTTAGTCGAGGTAATGTTTAATAAATCTCATATTCGGATTTTTAAGCTTGGTGGAGAACTTGATTGAATCAATGAGCTCGGAGTCGCTTTATGAGATTTTCTATTCGCTGACAAGGATTTCCATGCCAACGGATTTAGGGTAGTCTAATGGGATAAGAGAGCATGCGAAAGGAGAAAACAAGGGTGATGTGGATGCCATAGATGCACTTTTTAATTCGAAAACTTCATTTTAATCCTAAAAAAAGATGAGTTTTGGATTATAAAGTTGTGTAATTATATATTGATGCTTCATTTCTTTCTTTTTTTTTTTTCCTCTTTTTAATGTATTAATTACATTTCATTTATCAGAATATATTTTGATGTCTACAATTAGGTAAACTAATTTATATATATATATATATATATATATATATATAAAATAGGAATATACCATTAGTATAATGTTCATTTAGGTACATTAATTCATTTGATGCATTTCAGTATATCCATTGATACAAATATGTAGGTACATTAATTCAATACAATACATTTTAGTACAAACATTTCGGTACTTATATTTTAGTACATACATTTCGGTATTGACATTTTGGTACATACATTTAGATTCATTATAATATATGTTGGTGCAAACATTTTGGTACAACCATTTTTGTACAGTTATGTATTTACATATTTATGTGTCACTAATTTCTTTTAATATTTTCTTATTTATGGTCATTTATTATTGAAAGCACTAATCATGTGCATATGATAAATTTTCATAAAAGTACACTTTAAGGGATTAAATCGAATATATAATCTAAAGTTAGGTTTATTTATTTATTTATTTTTTTAAATTCTAATCTTTTGCAAGGACTGATATTCAAAAACCCCTTAATCCATGTTAGTCAGTGTTGGACGGAATTAATAGAAACAAGGAAATGAGAGCGAACTCTGCTGTCAGTATTTGTAGGGAGGAAATAACTAGTTGTCAGGAGAATAATGTAACCACGTACTGATCATATCAAAACATTGTGTAGAACTGAAGTCTGTTGTCTGCTATTTGTCCCTCTCCCAGCAAAATTGCACGTGGGAATTAAATTTAGATGAGTGCCTATATTTGCTTTGAGTATATTAATTTAAACAAAAATGCTTCCTAGAGGCAACGCGTGAACTTTTATTTAAGAAAGACAAGACTGCTTTTATTAAATGGGTAGGGCTCTTAAATATTCCCACGTGCAGCTCAGTATCCCTGGAAGTCTAAGCAACTGATTGCAACTACCCATAGCTCCCCTGTTCATGGCAATGAAAAGTCAAAAACATTAAAGATAGAGATTAATCACCAAATCTCATATTTAATGCATTCCCAATTGAAAATTGACTCCATCAAGTAAGTAATCGCTATCTCAATCAATTAGGGAGACTTCCATCATTATCCTAAGATATTATTTCTTAATTAATATCTTGGGAATATTCTTTCCATACGCTTTGGCCAATAGGATGCCGCCATGTGTAGGGCAAAGCCCTAACACTATGGCCGGCCCCTTCTTATCTATAAATACCTCTATCTCTACCAAATTTCAGTAAGCTTTACACTCACTCTTTTAAAAGAAACTAACTTAGGCATCAGAGATTCATTGGCCTAACCTCCCCATCTTGTGGACGCATGAGGCTTAGATTTTTTTTTTATCAAATGTGTTGATTATTTTGTAGGTACAGTTTCGTCAAGATCGAAGACGGCGGAATTTGCTACCACAAATTGGTATTTCTATTGAGAGCTTGATTGAAATACTTGAAAAAGAATCTCTCAATTGGTTTTTCGAAATTTCTACGTTGAATTTCTCATATGCAACATCATTTAATTTTTCTTAGAAAATTTTCTTGATCAGTCCCTAGAGAAAAGATACAATGGTTGAAAATTCCGAAACCATGATGAGCAGAACCCCATAAGTTCAAGGATTTGGACCAAAGTATGGAGATGAGGATGTGGCCCCACGACGACAGTCATCGAGGCTCAACACGATGACATAAGAAGCCTAACCGCTCCAGAACACCATCATTGTTGTGGCCACTAATAGAACCAATTTTGCGCTCCTCTGTGAGGGCAATCGAGTACCAATCTGACCAGCCTGCAAAATAGTAAAACTACCGTTAGCAAGCCTAGGGCCATGAGGGAGGGGGTATGTGCTGGCAAAGGCTCTCCGACGGTCAAGTTAGTGAATGATTTTAGACTTAAGCAGTGTGTAAGAGAATTTTAATGTGTTACCATAGATGAACCCTAAATGGGTGTATTTATATTGTAGGGAGAGAAATCTTTCAGGACAGAGTCCTCGTTCTAAGTCGGGAGAATCCTAGAAGATATCTAGAAGTAAATATTGCATCCTGTTAGGAGTTGTGATTACTTGCGGCGCATGCCAATTCCTAGATTGTAGGAACTCCAAGACTTATATAATTTGATTGTGTCTATATCTGGATAAGATCCCGTGCCTTGCAAAACAAGCATGGTTATCCAGCCAAGTCGCTAGGACTTCGCCTAGTACCCTTGAGTTAAGTGATGATGGCACCGCTATTTTGTCTGATATAGCTCTGCCCGAAGCTAATGAGTCCATGATCAGATTTCTAAATTAATTGTATTTGGATAACCTTATTACGACCCTGGAAAATCATAGTCCCACAGCCACTACCGAGCATCCCATGACAATGACGATTGCAGTAGCAGCAGCAGCTCAAGTCAAGGCTTATGCGCATGGTGCAGCAGCGGAGCATCAAGGGCAAGAGGCCCAAACTAGAGCAAATGCCTTAATAGGCCCAGGGTAGGAAGCCCATCCCATTTGCTGCAAAAGCAGCCCAAGCCTAAAAAGGGCATGCGACAGCTGAACATGTAGCACATGTCAATGGGCAGCGGTTCATGCGTATGCCCAGCAAGTCCCAGCTCACGGCCTAGCCAGCTAAGCAAGTTGGCCTGCCTCGTGATCCACTCCAACGATTTACCTCGCGACCTAAACCGGTCGAAGACCATTTCAAACGATTTGGATTCTAACGACCAGACCATCATCTGAGCTATTCCATCCCAAATGGCTAACAACACTTATCCCGACAGGTTGCTGACTTAACCAGCGCATCCGTGCAATAGACGACCTTGATAAATCAGCTCATTGAGCGTATCGAGATGCAACGCACCCCACACGAGGTGTCTAGAAACAGGACAAGGCCGAAAGGTCCTTACTTTTTCCATCAGCGTCCTAGCAAGCAGTCGTTCAACCCGCCACGAACCGAGTGTTCGGGTAGTGTACTATCTCAGCATAGCCCTTGGGAAAGCGTCTTATTCTACCTTAGTGTATAGAGAAGCGTTCATTCCCTGTTTGCCCTATGAGTCAGTGTACATTCGGGGTTGAGTCCACATTTTGACAAGCATTCCAGACATTTTAAGTGAAGCGTCCACTCACAACTAGGCCTTTAAGGGGATCATCCTATGAAACACCAGAGTAAGTAGTAGCACAAAAGACAGAAAGAAACACGAAAGTAGTTCAGCTCGAGTTCAACTAGCAACCTACGCCAAGTGTAACATCGAGCAGCTCTTCACCAGCTAGAGACGAACCACATGCATTGCGACCGTGGCACAGATGAACAGAACAAGCAAAAAAGTAGCACAAGCTAGTAGGTCAGCAAAGGCAAATCCAAGAGGAATTACAAAGGCTCATAGTATAGCAGCTGCACAGATTCCAGTGTTTTGAAACCATTGACGATGCGATTCGAAGAGCAGGTCACCATTCACAGATGAGATTGAGCATACAGAGCCACCACAGAAGTTTGGCCTACCACATTTCACCCTTTTCAAATGAGATGAAGATTCATATAGGCACTTGAAGCATTAACGCAATACCATGATACTTTACGGCAACGATGACGCTCTCATGTGCAAGATTTTCACCACAAAGTTGCAGGGCGAGGCACAAGAATGGTTTCATACCCTACTGTCGTGCTTAATCCGGAACTTCCACAAACTTTTGTTGGTTTTCACTAGAGAATATTTTTCTATCGCCCAATCAAGAAGAAGTCTCACCACCTATTCAACATGAAGAAGGTTCCGAAAGAGTCAATTTGCACGTATGTCAAGAAGTTTAAGGCGGAGAAGGCAAAGATCGTCAGATGTGACAATACCATGCAAGCTTAGCTTTTAGGAAGGGGCTCCCATCAGATTACCCCTTTTTTGGAGAGCTAATCATGGGTGAGGACTTTACTTTGGCAAACTTTTATGCTTTAGCAGAAAAGAACTCTAGGATGAGGCCAAGCGCGCCCAGAAGCCACCTGAACAGCCACGAAAAGACTCAAAGCCAGTTCTAGAAAAAGATGAGCGAGAAGTAGCTCAATGACAAAAGCAAGCCAAAAGGCAATCGTAGGGACCGATCCTTGACGAAAATAAGCTCAACACCTAAGGTGTTCATCAAGTTCTCAATCCCGATCAACTAGACCCTCTATGAACTCAAGGGCGAGCCATGGTTCAAGATGCCACAACCTATGAAGGGAGATACTTCTAAGCTGGACCAGTTGAAGTATTACGCATTTCATGGGGGGTCCGGGACGCACAACCAAGGACTGCCTCACTTGGAAAAGGTATCTTGAGAGGTTGGTGAAGGAAGGTAGATGTGATAAGTATGTCAACAAGCTAGCAATACAGCCAAGGAGAGGCATAAATATTGATACCGAACTCCTGACCAAGACAATCTAAATCAACAGCATCTTCGTTGAATCTAAATATCTGGGGGCCACCAACAATTTCAAGAAGAGGAAGATCCAGCAGGTGAGATCCGTCATCCAAGTTCAAGCCATAGATGCTGTACCTGGACCGATCATTGGTTTCACTGAGCAGGACGCTGAAGGAATAGACTTTCTTCACGAAGACGACCAGGTAGGAGTTTGTTGCAGAAGCAGGTAGTCTTTGTCTTGAAGACATTAACTGATAAGAAGCATGTTATGGAATTGCATGGGTCTATCTAGACTTGATTTCGTGTCATAATTTAGATTTTCGCGTAGGATTAACAAACTAAACCTTTTTTGTATTGTTGAAGCGCAGACTACTCTTGATAAGGTCTCTTCTACTTGTTATAATGCTTTTTTTATTTATTTATTGTAGTGTTAACGGTGTAGGTGTTGGAAAGGCTGGTGGCCTTCGTTTTTTCTGGAAATCGAATGCCTTGAATATCAATATAATCTACTCTTTTGATCGTTTTATACAGGCTATTGTGCATGATCTTGTTTGTGATACAAGTTATCTAATTACTTTAGTGTATGCTTACCCTAAAAAAGAATTACAATATGAGTTATGGAGTAAAATTCTTACACTGAACCCAAATAACAATCCTTTGTTACTCTTGGGAGATTTTAACAATATCCTAAACGCCGAAGAAAATTTGGGAGGGAATAGAACAATAACTAAGCGCATGATTGATTTCAATAATTTTACAATGGTGGTAATCTGGTCTCTATACCTGCTTCCGGAGTTCATTTCAGTTGGACAAATGGACATAAAGATAAATCGATAGTCTTTGAAAGGTTATACCATGCGTTTGCTAATTTCGAGTGGCTAAATATGTTTGAACATGTTCATGTACACAACTTGCCAACATTTGGCTCGGACCTTAGTCCTACCATATTTCAATGTAATAATATTGGCCATAAAAGGAAGAACTCTTTAAAGTTTGAGGTAATGTGGCTTAATCACTCTGAATTCAATCAATTTGTTATAGACAATTGGCAATGTAATATCTCTAGACACCCAAATGATATGTTTAGAGCGTACTCTGAAGGATTTAAATTCAATGTGAAACGGTGAAGCAAAGATGTCTTTGGTAATGTGCAAAAGCAAATTAAACACTTCATGACTAAGCTTACAACATATTGTTTATTCCACACATTGTTATAAATCTACTCCAAATAAATGAGGATCTATAAATCGAAGGGTACTGCATCAGAATTACTGACTACAAAGGGTAATATGCAAACCACCTACTAATCATAGCAAGACACTCTTCAGGTTTGTACTCTGGAGCTGTGTGACCGGCTCCCTGCATGAAGAGAAAATTTTATTCGGCTTTTGCTCTAGCGAACTCTAGTATCTATGAAAAATTAAGTTCATAAAGGTTCTTGGCTTCTTGCCTTTATAGTCGTAAATGTCAACTTGTAATTAGTTATGTGTGAGTACTGCACACTGTATCTAAAAGTGAAAACATTATATGTGGTAAGCATGTGATAATTGTAATCTAAATTTATAATTAAACTCAGTATGAACGGGGGAACAAAGATTATGTCTTAAGCGAAAATGTAGCACCAACCCTGCAATCTGCCCACTGACGAACCATGGCCTCCAACGACTGTCAACAGTCAAGTTAAGCGACTCTATCCAAGCAAGAGTACCCACATATGGAACTACCATATCATGATCACCACTGTTAACAGAAATTTTGAGTGCGGAAGCAACGATCATGCGATATATGCGGAAACACATTGTGTCAGATTCTGTTAGAAAACTTCCCTAACGAAAGAAAATTGGACAGATATATTACCTGTAAACAAGAACTCTATAGCCTCGTTTTATGAGGTTCTCATGATATACAAGACTAGAGGAAACATCATTTATATTTGAATCTTCTAAGCTTTTATTGCATCTCACCCATTCTTCAATGCTTCCCTAATTGTCATTTAAAATCGGAAAATTAAAGTCCCCTGAAATGTCATGAGAACCTGAAATGGATTTTTTAAAATTTAACCTTTGATTACCTCCTGAACATGAAGAGCATCTTGAACAGTTCTGTCATTTGCCCAAATTTCAGAGAAGATATAATTGTAGTCCTACATTAAAACAAGGAAGATACGATTAGAGTTCACTTGTGCTTGTTTGTGTGTGCGTACGGAGAGATATATACCCGACACCATGGCCTCAGAAGTTTAGAAGAAGTTAAGAGGATATTTAGAGAGTCCTTATCACTGAGATGGTTCGGATTCCATATTGATCCTCTTGATTTTAGCAAAGTTACTGTAGTACACGTAGGTTCCAGTATCTGTCCAAGGTATATGTCTTCCGTGCACTGTGAATTCAAATGTAAAGTCAGTATAATGATTCCAGATTACATGAAAATGAGAAGTACTTGCAGAAACCAAGGACCTTATTGTGTTTCCACTCACCTCGTTGTAAATTTCAAGATCAACCACACATAATGCGTTGTACGGATCCACATTGATATAATCTCCGTTGCAATTTGTTTGAAGTGACTAGCAAAAATGTGAAAATTTGTAACTTGAGAGACGTTGTTGTTTTATTGAGAACTATACATATAACTTAAGAGCTAAGATCCAACAGTTTTGATTAAAATATAGTTCAGATTAATCTGAGTAGCCACAGTCCAATCTCAACTTGAAAACAACAGGAGGCTATTTCACCTGGTATAGTTCATCTGATATAAGTGCTTTTAGGTAAGCAAATAAAATTCTGGAATTTTCATCTTTTTTCGGATCTGTCAGTGGATTGCCAAGCACATATCCCTGCATCCAACATATGGTCAGGGATTAATTAACTAAAACATAACAGCAATCATTCATATTCTAATTGAAGAAGACGTACTTTGATATTCATTGGCGGCATATTGTCATCATGATTACCTACATATAAGAAACAAACAAAACAACTGCGGATCAATACCCAATGTGTTCATCTGCCACATATTGAGCACGAAGACTTTATGAATGAAATGTTAATATATACACGCGACACTGAATTAAATAAAGGTTGAATGTAAGAGGAAGAACTATGCCCAATGGGGTGATGAAAATAGCTTACCATCGGATATTTCTTGAACGATAAGAGGAATAACTATCCCCGAGTAAGAATCGCCACCAATATAGAGTGGATTGTTGAAGAACTTAGGGTGGTCCATAAGCCACTGCACCAATACACCGAATGTAGCTAAAAACCTTGTATGTGCTCAGACAGATTAATGAATACATTTACCATGTTGGTAGCTAAATATATCCTCACCTTTCTTAGAAATTCATATGTTTGTGCTGCTGATAAAGTGTCACTCATATTAGCGTATCCTCTCCAAGTTTTTGCGTATGAGAATCCGGTGCCGACCGGCGCATCTACAAATATTATGTTGGCAACCTGAAATTCTTGGGTTATTGACAATATTTGTATGAAATCCAGAATAACTCAAAGCTGCAGCAATTGATCTCACATACGAAAACACAAACACTTCGAAGGCAATTGAATTAGTGTCACGCACCTTTGTCCATGAGTATGGATTCAACTTTAACTTTGGCTTGTTGCCAATGGAATCTGCATAGTCAAAGGATAGTGGACCTACAACAAAGTAAGGGTTATATAATAAAGATGGTTACAATAATTAAGTTTTGAATAAAATGACTTGCAGCAGACTACTAATGTTCATAAATTGTTCGAAATTGCTTCAATTGGAAATTTGGGAGTAATATATGTTCACTAGACACCTCGTAAAAACTTTTGAATTATAAACTCGTACTTATAGACGTCTACTACACAGTACAAGAAAATAAAATTCATCCATCAAACTCTAAAGAATTGGATTAAATAATGAAATTACACATTTCAATTGTTGAGATGGTCTGTTTTTAGAATTTTTGTTGGTAAGTTGTTGATATTTGATCCATAATTTCATCAATGTTTGATCAGCATGCCATTTTTATTTGATTTTGATCAGTTTGACATTTAGAATTTGTAAAATTCTCATTCATGTTAATTTTCCCAAACTATATGGGGCTCATAAGAGGCTTGTAAATATAACTCAGTACTACGGTCTAGTGGTATTTCTCTTCTTTTATAAGTGAGAGGTCTTAGCTTCGATTCTCACCAAATGCGAATTTAAACCACATTATTACTAACGAATTGTAAGACATAACTCACTTCTTTAGTGTAGATAATATCGTTTGTTCAAAAAAAAAAAAAAAAGAACAACAACAACAACATTGAACCTTACACTAGAGATCTCATGTTTGATTTTCTTTCTCCACCATTGCTTGCAATTGAGATGTATTGCATTTAATGCCCCCTCAACCCCTCCTGAAACTATAATTCACTCTTGGATTAAAATTAACACGCATGTTCATGTTTCTTCGTGATTGTGGGATCCATTACCAAAATGTAAGCAGAAAAAAATTAACGTCACATACAACTTTAGTTTCATTTCACCAATGTATTATAATATAAATAATAGTGAGAAAAAATTGGAGAAATGGTCCTTGAGTTATGATCAAACTGTAGCTTTGGTCCTTAAAAAGTTCATTAGATTAGTCCTTGAACTTAACAAAACGTGGAGCATTGGTCCCTTCATACTAACACCATGAGATTTTCTGTTAATTTGATGACGTGGTCTTTGTGGGCTTCATATTTTCTGTTAACTCTCTCTCTCTCTCTCTCTCCCATCTTCCCTTCCGCCTCACCTACCCCAAACCCCATCCACACCATTGTAGCACTCTCCCAACAACCAAAACAAAAGAAAGTTTCTAATCCAAATTTGGAACACATCTCCCTTTGCAAACGAATTCACAATGACATCCATCCACGCTGTCTAGACAGGTAAGATTCAAGAATTTGTGGGATGCGGGTTCGGGTGAAGGCGGTGGTCCGTGGGCTACAGGTTGGGGTCGGCTGGGGAGTGGGGATTAGCGATTGGGGGTTGGAAGTGGGAAGTTGGGGGGGAGTGTATCAAAGATTAATGTTGAAGGGTGGGCTGCGAGAGTTGGTTGGGTGAGGTAGGCCTGCAATTTTTGTTTAACACTTTTCACTAACATGTAACCACGTTTAACTAAAATTTAACGGAATTGGTAACGAAGGACTTTTATTAAGTTCAAGGACCAAATAATGAATTTTTAGTTTAGGGACCAAAGCTACAATTCGATCATAGTTCAGGAACCATTTCTCTCATTTCCTCTAATAGTGAATTATATCCTCAGAAATGATGCAGACAGTGAATAAATAAGCAAGTACCAAAATCCTCTGTAAAGAAGCACAGAGTGGACTACATAAGTACCTATTTCATATACGAGTGCAGAAAACGCAGAACAACCAGGACCTCCGGTGAGCCAAAGCACAAGAGGGTCATATTCTGGACTCCCTTCAGACTCAATGAAGTAATAAAATAGCTGCACATCATCCATGTCGCCTACTCCCACGTACCTTTTGTATAATAAATTCAAATTCATGTAATTTCATAGTCATCTTCCGTATTAAACTAGTTTTGAAAAGATACAAGAAGTACCTACCCAGTTTCAAGTTTGAAGGGGAGGTTACCGGGAAAGCCGGGTAGGGCGGTGATGATATTTGACGTTGAAGCAACATTGGTGCTCAAAAGAACCACCAGAAGAAGTGCTTGTGGCAACATGGTGACGACGCTTTACTTGCCGCTAGTTTAATCATATATACACGATGGCATGCACTTTCTCTGTATTGTTTAACACATTTAGATGGACTTACATACAAGATTAGGTGGAACCTTTGTGATAATGAGAGAAAGAGAGAGCCTCTTTGATTCGGGTTAGTTTGAACATTTTTTAAAATAATTGAAAGCGTTTTTAAAGAAAATGTTTTTAGGTTTCAAAATCACTTAAAGTGCTTCCTGAAAGAAGCACATAAATGGTGCTTCTTGCAGAAAGCACTTTAAGTGCTTTTCTAGAATTTAATTGCATTTTCACTAAGGATTAGTTCTAAAAACATTTTCATCAAAAGGGCTTTCGATTATTTTAATAATGCATCGAAACGAGCTCTCAATTATTGCTAGTTTTATAATATTAGGTGATGATGATGATGTTTTATTTGCTGCTAGTCTCATTTCATCATACATATATAGGATGTCATTATCTGTGTGCCGTTGCACATAATAAGGTTTAGTTTGGGATTGTTGTGTTTTTTAAAAAATTTGATTTTGTTTTGCTGTGAATAAACTGGTGTAAAATAAAACAAGTGAGTGTTTGGTAAATATATTTTTGTTGAAATTTTTTTTGTAGAAGTGTTTTCAACAAAAAAAAACAGTGTTAAACAAGTAAAAATGTAGAATAATCCAATATAATCTTTTTGTTTTCCTTAAAAGGCGGATAATCTAATATAATCTTTTATTTGTAACATTTTTCTTTATCTCTACTAATTAAAAAAACACTCTTTGTTAATCAAAATCCTATGAAATTACTAGTTTAATTCTCTAATTAAAACAAAACATGAATGAGAAATATGAGGCATAAATGCAATTTTACACAACCAAATTTTGCTTTTTTTCTTTTCAAAATTTCACCTACATGTGATCCTAACATATCTCTAATTATAAAAATAAAAAGAAAATAAATAAAAAAATAAAATTTGCCACTTCCACATTCTCTATCACTCTCTTCCTCTCTCCTTCTATTTCAAAAACAAAAATAAAAAAATTTCTTACGCATTTTGTGTGTGGTCATATGCTAGTAAATTTTATTATAACTTTTATTATATAAACTTTTATATATAACTTTTATATTTATAATCCTTCTATAATTTCTAGAGAAATTGATCAGCATCTTTCTTTCCTTTTCGTCCCCCTTGTTTTCTCCGTCTAACCTATCTTCTTCCTCACTGGGTTTTTCTGTCTCGTTTTCTCCGTCTAACCTCTCTTCTTTCTGAGAGGGGGAGAGAAAGAAGCGAACCTGCAATTTGAAAGGTTGGGATTCTGGAAGACTAGTTCAACAAGAATAAGAGGACAAGGATCAGATTAGTCACCTGGGCTCTCCTAATCTGCGAAAATATGAAGAAGCATAGCATTTTATGAGGATCCAAATGGCCGAAGCTTCGAATTTGGGGGCAAAAACCGAATCCAAATCCAAATCCTAATCTGATCTCGTCGGAAAATATGGTGGTGTTTCTCAGCGTGGTTTTGTCAGCGTGGGAGTGAGAGAAGATTGGAAGGATGTCGACGTCATTGAATCCGAATCCTAATCTGGTCTCGCCGGAAAATATGGTGGTATTTCTCGACGTGGTTTTGTCGACATTAAAGTAAACCATAAAATATTATTAATTTCTGCGTGTTACAAAGTAGATGCGATATAGATAAGAAGTGATTTCGACCTGGTTTGTTACTGAAGTGATTCTGAAAAAAGCTACTATAAAAAAAAGCTGGGAGCTGTTTTTGTGTTTGGTAAACACTCAGCTTCAGCTTTTTTTCACAGTTTTGGATGAAAAAAAGCCAAAAACAAGAAGCTGCAAAACCCAGCTTTGAAAAACCGGCTTTTTTTCACATCTGTTTTACATAAAAGTTTACCAAACACTCTAATACTGTTTTTTTTTTTTTCAAAAGCACTTTTACAAAAAAGTTTACCAAACACTCTGCTGTTTTATTTCACAGCTGCTTATTCTCACAGCACAGCAGAAGCAGTTTTTTTTCAAAGTACAGCAATACCAAACCAACCCTTCATTGGACGTTGCTGCAAAATTAACGTTCAAAAGGATCGTCAGAAGAAGTGATTGTGGCAACATGGTGATCATCATGTATTCTATCTGCTAGTGCGATTTGCCAAAAGTTTTTCGTTGTTTCCAACTTTCGTACAAAAAATATGTTGAGAAATTTGTCTCTTCTACTTGTTATAATGCTTTTTTTTATTTATTGTAGTTTTAACGGTGTAGGTGTTGGAAAGGTTGGTGGCCTTCGTTTTTTCTGGAAATCGAATGCCTTGAATATCAATATAATCTACTCTTTTGATCGTTTTATACAGGCTATTGTGCATGATCTTGTTTGTGATACAAGTTATCTAATTACTTTAGTGTATGCTTACCCTAAAAAAGAATTACAATATGAGTTATGGAGTAAAATTCTTACACTGAACCCAAATAACAATCCTTTGTTACTCTTGGGAGATTTTAACAATATCCTAAACGCCGAAGAAAATTTGGGAGGGAATAGAACAATAACTAAGCGCATGATTGATTTCAATAATTTTACAATGGTGGTAATCTGGTCTCTATACCTGCTTCCGGAGTTCATTTCAGTTGGACAAATGGACATAAAGATAAATCGATAGTCTTTGAAAGGTTATACCGTGCGTTTGCTAATTTCGAGTGGCTAAATATGTTTGAACATGTTCATGTACACAACTTGCCAATATTTGGCTCGGACCTTAGTCCTACCATATTTCAATGTAATAATATTGGCCATAAAAGGAAGAACTCTTTAAAGTTTGAGGTAATGTGGCTTAATCACTCTGAATTCAATCAATTTGTTATAGACAATTGGCAATGTAATATCTCTAGACACCCAAATGATATGTTTAGAGCGTACGCTGAAAGATTTAAATTCAATGTGAAACGGTGAAGCAAAGATGTCTTTGGTAATGTGCAAAAGCAAATTAAACACTTCATGACTAAGCTTACAACATATTGTTTATTCCACACATTGTTATAAATCTACTCCAAATAAATGAGGATCTATAAATCGACGGGTACTTCATCAGAATTACTGACTACAAAGGGTAATATGCAAACCACCTACTAATCATAGCAAGACACTCTTCAGGTTTGTACTCTGGAGCTGTGTGACCGGCTCCCTGCATGAAGAGAAAATTTTAGTCGGCTTTTGCTCTAGCAAACTCTAGTATCTATGAAAAATTAAGTTCATAAAGGTTCTTGGCTTCTTGCCTTTATAGTCGTAAATGTCAACTTGTAATTAGTTATGTGTGAGTACTGCACACTGTATCTAAAAGTGAAAACATTATATGTGGTAAGCATGTGATAATTGTAATCTAAATTTATAATTAAACTCAGTATGAACGGGGGAACAAAGATTATGTCTTAAGCGAAAATGTAGCACCAACCCTGCAATCTGCCCACTGACGAACCATGGCCTCCAACGACTGTCAACAGTCAAGTTAAGCGACTCTATCCAAGCAAGAGTACCCACATATGGAACTACCATATCATGATCACCACTGTTAACAGAAATTTTGAGTGCGGAAGCAACGATCATGCGATATATACGGAAACACATTGTGTCAGATTCTGTTAGAAAACTTCCCTAACGAAAGAAAATTGGACAGATATATTACCTGTAAACAAGAACTCTATAGCCTCGTTTTATAAGGTTCTCATGATATACAAGACTAGAGGAAACATCATTTATATTTGAATCTTCTAAGCTTTTATTGCATCTCACCCATTCTTCAATGCTTCCCTAATTGTCATTTAAAATCGGAAAATTAAAGTCCCCTGAAATGTCATGAGAACCTGAAATGGATTTTTTAAAATTTAACCTTTGATTACCTCCTGAACATGAAGAGCATCTTGAACAGTTCTGTCATTTGCCCAAATTTCAGAGAAGATATAATTGTAGTCCTACATTAAAACAAGGAAAATACGATTAGAGTTCACTTGTGCTTGTTTGTGTGTGCGTACGGAGAGATATATACCCGACACCATGGCCTCAGAAGTTTAGAAGAAGTTAAGAGGATATTTAGAGAGTCCTTATCACTGAGATGGTTCGGATTCCATATTGATCCTCTTGATTTTAGCAAAGTTACTGTAGTACACGTAGGTTCCAGTATCTGTCCAAGGTATATGTCTTCCGTGCACTGTGAATTCAAATGTAAAGTCAGTATAATGATTCCAGATTACATGAAAATGAGAAGTACTTGCAGAAACCAAGGACCTTATTGTGTTTCCACTCACCTCGTTGTAAATTTCAAGATCAACCACACATAATGCGTTGTACGGATCCACATTGATATAATCTCCGTTGCAATTTGTTTGAAGTGACTAGCAAAAATGTGAAAATTTGTAACTTGAGAGACGTTGTTGTTTTATTGAGAACTATACATATAACTTAAGAGCTAAGATCCAACAGTTTTGATTAAAATATAGTTCAGATTAATCTGAGTAGCCACAGTCCAATCTCAACTTGAAAACAACAGGAGGCTATTTCACCTGGTACAGTTCATCTGATATAAGTGCTTTTAGGTAAGCAAATAAAATTCTGGAATTTTCATCTTTTTTCGGATCTGTCAGTGGATTGCCAAGCACATATCCCTGCATCCAACATATGGTCAGGGATTAATTAACTAAAACATAACAGCAATCATTCATATTCTAATTGAAGAAGACGTACTTTGATATTCATTGGCGGCATATTGTCATCATGATTACCTACATATAAGAAACAAACAAAACAACTGCGGATCAATACCCAATGTGTTCATCTGCCACATATTGAGCACGAAGACTTTATGAATGAAATGTTAATATATACACGCGACACTGAATTAAATAAAGGTTGAATGTAAGAGGAAGAACTATGCCCAATGGGGTGATGAAAATAGCTTACCATCGGATATTTCTTGAACGATAAGAGGAATAACTATCCCTGAGTAAGAATCGCCACCAATATAGAGTGGATTGTTGAAGAACTTAGGGTGGTCCATAAGCCACTGCACCAATACACCGAATGTAGCTAAAAACCTTGTATGTGCTCAGACAGATTAATGAATACATTTACCATGTTGGTAGCTAAATATATCCTCACCTTTCTTAGAAATTCATATGTTTGTGCTGCTGATAAAGTGTCACTCATATTAGCGTATCCTCTCCAAGTTTTTGCGTATGAAAATCCGGTGCCGACAGGCGCATCTACAAATATTATGTTGGCAACCTGAAATTCTTGGGTTATTGACAATATTTGTATGAAATCCAGAATAACTCAAAGCTGCAGCAATTGATCTCACATACGAAAACACAAACACTTCGAAGGCAATTGAATTAGTGTCACGCACCTTTGTCCATGAGTATGGATTCAACTTTAACTTTGGCTTGTTGCCAATGGAATCTGCATAGTCAAAGGATAGTGGACCTACAACAAAGTAAGGGTTATATAATAAAGATGGTTACAATAATTAAGTTTTGAATTAAATTACTTGCCGCAGACTACTAATGTTCATAAATTGTTCAAAATTGTTCCAATTGGAAATTTGGGAGTAATATATGTTCACTATACACCTCGTAAAAACTTTTGAATTATAAAATCGTACTTATAGACGGAGTGGGGATTAGCGATTGGGGGTTGGAAGTGGGAAGTTAGCGGGGAGTGTATCAAAGATTAAAGTTGAAGGGTGGGCTGCGCGAGAGTTGGTTGGATGAGGTAGGCCTGCAATTTTTGTTTAACACTTTTCACTAACATGTAACCACGTTTAACTAAAATTTAACGGAATTGGTAACGATGGACTAACCCTCCATATTTTATCAAGTTCAAGGACCAAATAATGAATTTTTAGTTTAGAGACCAAAACTACAATTCGATCATAGTTCAGGAACCATTTCTCTCATTTCCTCTAATAGTGAATTATATCCTCAGAAATGATGCAGACAGTGAATAAATAAGCAAGTACCAAAATCCTCCGTAAAGAAGCACAGAGTGGACTACATAAGTACCTATTTCATATACGAGTGCAGAAAACGCAGAACAACCAGGACCTCCGGTGAGCCAAAGCACAAGAGGGTCATATTCTGGACTCCCTTCAGACTCAATGAAGTAATAAAATAGCTGCACATCATCCATGTCGCCTACTCCCACGTACCTTTTGTATAATAAATTCAAATTCATGTAATTTCATAGTCATCTTCCGTATTAAACTAGTTTTGAAAAGATACAAGAAGTACCTACCCAGTTTCAAGTTTGAAGGGGAGGTTACCGGGAAAGCCGGGTAGGGCGGTGATGATATTTGACGTTGAAGCAACATTGGTGTTCAAAAGAACCACCAGAAGAAGTGCTTGTGGCAACATGGTGACGACGCTTTACTTGCCGCTAGTTTAATCATATATACACGATGCAATCTACTTTCTCTGTAGTGTTTAACACATTTAGATGGACTTACATACAAGATTAGGTGGAACCTTCGTGATCATGAGAGAGAGAGAGAGCCTCTTTCTAATTCAGAGCTAGTTTGGATGTATTTTTAAAATACTTGAAAGCATTTTTAAAGAAAAAATTTTTAGGTTCCAAAAGCACTTAAAGTGTTTTATACAAGAAGCACCAGCTATGTGCTTCTTCTAGGAAGCACTTAAGTGCTTTTCTAGAATTTAATTGCATTTTTACTAAGGATTAGTTCTAAAAACATTTTCACCAAAAGCGCTTTCGGTTATTTTAAAAGCCAGTACTAACTTAGGGAATGGCGGGTGACATGAGTCTACCAAAACGTTCAATTTGTTCTGTTAGGTTATAAAGAAGAGATTTTTCAATGTGATCAAAATACAGGATAATACACCATGTGTCAACAATTGCTTCTTCTTCTCCTCTTCCTGGACCAAATGTTACTCAGTTCTTGAAACTCACCGACTAATGTTGCTCTATCTGACAGGTCATCGGAGTTTTCCGGCCGGTCGCACCTGTTTTATTGTTGAATGACTAGTCTGCAGAGACGTGGTCAGATTGACATAGAACACTAGTTGGAACCACGTGATAATCAGATAAGATGACCCTCAATAAGTTCAGTTGTCCTTTGTCCTCTAAAAGTCCAATTGTGTGTTACCTGATCAGCATAACGTACGGCATAATCAAAGTTTTACAAGGACCACGCGTTTGTGTAGCCATCAAAACATGTCACAAAATTGAACTGTTATCGGACCCAATTAATGGTCATCAACAACCAGTTGCCCAGGCCACCGGCTTTGCGAATATGTGTAACCAGCCTGACCACAACACTCGCTAGGTGAGAACAATATGACTAAATTAATCTAAACTAACTTAAAAATAAACTAAACCAAACTAAGCAAAATAACTCCGAGAAAGGAACCACAAATTAGCACATTCCGATGGAAGGATTGGACAATTTAGAGAAAACCACTGCACATGGACAGTCCTATCAGCAAGTCAAAAGCAAGGTAGCAGAGCTGCACGTTGAGCCACAGCGATGGAGATTACAGATCTGGAAAGCCGCAAGCGGCGGGACAACCAAAACAGGCGGCCCAGACAGGGCAACGCCAGATTAACCATCCAAGGCAGTGCAACTACATCGAGCATGATAGAAGGCAGCCTAGACGGCGCAAAGGCAGCGCATCCACAGAGATGGGGGTTTCACAACACCGGGAAAAGACACCGGAAGTGGCTCCGACCCACCAAGCAGCCCCAATCCAAACCTAAACCCCAAATCGAACCCAAACAAAGAGAAGACCTTGAGATGGTATGACCCGGATCTGGAAAGGAGACCTGAGATCATGGAAACAGCCGTGCATAAAAAGGTGGGGAAGAAGAAAAAGGGGTGGGGGAAGCTTGTTAATGTAGAGAGAGATTGAGAAATGATTAAGGTTTCAAGAACTAGAGAGGGGGAGAGAGAGAAGAGGTTTTAGAGAGATGAATTGCAGAATCTGTTGTATTGATTTCTTACTCAAGAAGTTATTACAATGATGTATATATAGAGAGAGCAATGTCTCTAACTAACTAACTAACTAAGTTTTACAATATTATATTCTAACATCCCCCCTCAAACTCAAGATTGGGGCACCCAATCATGAGGTTGAAGCAGTCAGATTGTCAAAGAACATTAGTGCAGTATTCCTTACAATTGGAGAGTGAGGTTGATGCTATATCATGTGTACCATAATAGCCAAATCAACATAGACCTGGTGCCACCACCCTTATCACAAATGCCCATATGGTATCCTACTTGAATATCAAATATACCTCCAACATTGCATAAGCGAAATACATAAGATCCTCTGAACTCATGTGCAGTAATTTGAATAGATTTCTCCCATATGGCCAAAACAACAAGTTGAACCAAAAACGAGTCTAAAAATAGTTTTGCATTGTACTTTCCCTGTGACAGGTCTGCAAGAACCTGAGCAAACTGATGTAACAGATGGAGCCTAGTCGAAAAATGCAGTATAGATAGTCCTTGCACTTCTAGTAACTGGGTTGATTCACAAGATGTTGGTAATTTAGCTGATCCGCTAGTTTGTGAACTTTCTGCACCAACAGAACTAGCTGGCTGCTCCTCGGTTTTCATTATAATTGTTTTATCACAATCGTTGTGCTTTGGAGCACTGCTAGAAGCTCCTTTTGTCTCACATTCAACAAGAGCACAATCCACAATGGCTTCCTCAACGAGCAATTGTGCACGAAAATCCTTTAGTGAAATGATACTCTCACGCCCTCTGAGTACACATTTAAATGTGTTGTATTTTGGAGGGAGTCCATTCAATGCAATGATCACAAAGTCTTCATCAACAAAAATGACACCAAGAATAGAAAGTCCATCCCTTGCTTCTTTAATTCTTTGAAGATACTGGGAAATTGAATTTGATCCCTTCTTAATGGTGTAAAGATCAGTTTGTAATTTGATTATACTAGTTTTTGTACTTGGTAAGAAAAACTGGTTTTGAAGATGAACCCACATCTTTTGAGAACTCTTGCTACCAATCACACTGGAAATAGCGGATGAAGAAAGTGTTGCAGTAAGTAACAACATCAAGGAATGATCATGCATTTTCTAGACTTTGTACTCATCAATTTCAGTTCTTGAAGATGAAGTACCAGATGTTACCTCTGAATCTCTTGAAGAACTAGAAGAAAACTGAGCAGGACAGAGATTTGATCCGTCAACGAACCCGATAATTCCATGGACTTCAAGCATCAACTGCATCTGAAAATGCCATTGTAGATAGTTGGTCTCATCCAGTTTCATAGTAACAGACATGGAAACAGATGAAATCAATCCAGTGATTGGTGATTGCAAGATTTGAAGTTGATTCGCAGTTACCATTTCGGAAAAATTGTAGAGAAATCTGTCTGAGGAAAAGACTCAAACACTTGGTGTGCACAACCTTTTAGAGCGAAGAATGAAGAACTGGGTAATCTTGATACACCCACAAGACAGAAGAAGAAAGAATTTCATGTAGCGGAAGCAAAAGAAAGGATCAAAGAAGCTGATCAAGCTTTAATGGCTCTGATACCATGTTAATGTAGAGAGATTGAGAAATGATTAAGGTTTCAAGAACTAGAGAGGGGGAGAGAGAGAAGGGGTTTTAGAGAGATGAATTGCAGAATCTGTTGTATTGATTTCTTACTCAAGAAGTTATTACAATGATGTATATATAGAGAGAGCAATGTCTCTAACTAACTAACTAACTAAGGTTTACAATATTATATTCTAACAAAGCTAATGGATGGTGGAAAGAGGCGTGGGGTAGGGGGCGGCAGAGGGAGAGGGAGGGAGCGGAACGGGAAAAGAACAAATGCCGAAAGGTTGGCAGAGGCTAAAGAAAGGAAAGAGAGACTAGGAGGACGGTGAGGAGTGGTCACCGCCGACCTCAAGCCGAAGCAAGAGGCTGGTGGCTAAGATTGCAGAACTATGGTTTGGTTTTGGGAGAGAGATGGGGAAGGCTTTAGCGAGGTCTATAAGGCGTGAACCTTCCCAGGCAACACTCTATTTAATACATCCAGTAAACAGTAACTGCTGTTAATAAATAGTAATTACCTTTTGTATTTCCACTGTTGCACTTAAATAGCTCTGACAATGAGCAATAAATTTTTTTTTTTTTTTCTCACTCAGTCCATCAAACATCCTCATCCCCATCACCCTTTCCCTTTTTTTTTTTAACCAGTTTTTCTTCCTCTCTTTCCCTCCTTCTCTCTCTCTCTCTCTCTTCTTTTTATCTCTCTTTCCCTTTTTCCTCCTTTTTACCTTTTTCTCTCATTCCACTATCATCATCTCTCATCTTCTCTGCTTTGATTCCTTCCCTCCTCGGTTTCTCCTTCTTCCCCAATCTTCATCTTCCTCTCCTCTTCTCTGCTTTCATTCCCTTCCCTTTCTCTTTCACTTCCCTTCTCTCTACACATAGCGGCAATTGCTTGTCAGGACTAGAATTTCTCCCTAATTTTTCGCGGCTCGTTCTAAGTCCCAACCATGAATCCCGAATAGTGAGTTCAATCCGATGATTCTTTTTTTTTTTTTTTTTTTTTTAAATTTCTTGTTTGATTTATTTGCTGCCGATCGAATTTGATCCTATATGCGATGGTTTTAGAACCGCAGTTTTATTGGAAAATTTAGTTTAATTTAATTTTTTGAAATTGATTATGCATAGTTGATGTTTTTCGTTCAAATGGACGGTTTGGGTGTGTAGATCCAGGTCAAATGAGGGGAAGGAGGACGGGGAGATGTCAAGGTCGGTGCATGCACCGATGCTGCACATCAGCCACACGTCACACAGCCCTCAGGCTCTTGGGCTGTCGATTCCTGCCTGGCCTCTCGCTCGGGCTTGCTCGGGCTCGCTCGCCAGCACATGCTGGACTTCATTACTCGGGCTCTTTGGCCATGTTCCTGCGCCTGTCCCTCGGGCAGGAGCACGCGGTGGAAGTGCTCTAAAAGTTAAGGGCAAGCAAAGAGTAGTACTGTAGTGAAGAGAGTTCCGTTAAATTTACTTATTTGTCTTTAAAGCTGTGTATATGCCAATATGTAATTGATTACTGAAAATTTCGAGGGTGAAATTTTTATAGAGGGAAGAGTGTGAAATCTCGTTCCTGTATTTCACAATTTTAATTTACGTATTTCGTATTTGTGAGATTTTATATTATTTTCATGAATTTGATTTAATTTAATTTAATTTGGTTAAATTTTATAATTTGTGTATTTAGTTACAAAGTTCGAGTAAAAAATAATCACTTAAAAACCGTACACCTTTCAAGATCACAATTAATGTTTCTGAATAGATTTTGATTCCCCGAGCACATAGGTGAAAACCGTTCACGAATCATAGTGACAATGAAGAAGTTACGAATGTTAGAAGTTTGTTTAAATAGTAAAATATGGTTTTAATATATATAAAAGTTTCCATTAAAGTAGGGGAGGGGACCAATTAGGAGTGGAGAAAGTGAGCAGCTGCCCAATTAGTAGGAGTGGGCATGGTTTTGAGTGAAACCGAAATTTTTTGCGGTTCGGTTTGGTGCAGTTTTGAAGCCAAAACCAAAATGAAACCAAATCGTTTGGTTCGGTTTGGTGCGGTTTCAAACGGTTTCGGTTTGGTTTTTAAGAAAAAATGTACAATTTGCAATTTAACATATTAATAAGCATTTCCCAATAGCAATAGGAAAAAGACATTTGTTATGTAAACAATTAGCATGTTGCATGTAGTTGTGATGTTAAAACATGTTTGTGCAATAAAAGGGTGTCCTTTACAATGTTTATCATAAAACAAGTTGAATAAATTTGAATTCATTAAACGCGAGCGAAACTTTCATACTAGAATATGTGATATCATGCTTCGAATGAGTGGATTTCATTAGATCATTGTTCGACCCTTGATAGCAAGATTAGTCCACCCTTGTACATATATGTGTATGTGATGGTATAAAATAACAAAGGTCCTTCAAGTTAAAGAAGGAAAGAAAGTGATGAATGATGATATTCTAGTGTGGTTAAGTCCACACTAAGTGTATAGATTCTAACAAACAACCAATTAAAACAAGAAATCTAATATGAACATTTAATTAAATATTTATTAATATTTGCAGTGCGGTTTTCAAAAGCCAAAACCAAAACCAAATCGTTTTCTATGTTGCGGTTCGGTTTCAAAACCGAAACCGTTTCAAAACCGCAAAACCAAACCGTTCGGTGCGGTTCGATTTGGTTCGTGTTTCGGTTTCGGTTTTCGGTTCTAAGTGCCCACCCCTACCAATTATAAGAAGAGAAAAGAGGAACCCAGCAACAAAGCCGGATCCCCTCGACCCGTTTCTCTCTCATGCTAAACTGATTAACTTTTAGCTTCCACATCATTTTTTTTTAATAATTTGTAGAGACGGATCAGGCGAGATTAGCTATTCGTTAATAGTCGTGTGCGAAGCACCAACCCTCTCCCAAAGGAGAAAGGACCGTTGCACCTAGAAACCCCCCCGCCCGTCCCTTCTCTACTAGATTTTATTAAGAAGAAAAAAGGAAAAGTAATACAAGCGGGGGAACTAGGTCAATACCCGCTAAAAACAACTTTTGAAGCCAAATCCTAACAAGAAGTAGAAAACTGCTTGAGACACGAAAACCTAATTACAAAAAAAAATAAAAAAATAAAAAATAAAAAATAAAAAAAAACATGGTAAAACCCATCTGAACAAAATCAATAATTGGGGTGAAGAGAAAGACTATGATGATATACAGCAATAGCACAAGGAGGACAAGAGTCCCACCAATAAACACCAGGATGGTCCACTCCAAAATTTGCTAAACAATTAGCCACCTGATTCCCTTCGCGAAAATATGTGTAACTCATATGCACATAGAAGAGAGCAATGCTCTACAATTCAACCAACGAACCCTCAAATGCCAAGGAACACGATTATGAGAAGCAGAAGTGAAAAGAACAGCCAAGGATGAATCACACTCAATCCAAAGGGAACGCCAACCCTTCTCCCAAGCTAGGTTTACCGCATGAATTACAGCATGAACCAAAATGATCACGAAAGATACCGCCAGTACCAGCCAATCCTAGTGATTCACAAGCTGCACCATCGGTATTCACTTTGACCCAATGTAGAGAAGGTGGTTTCCATAAAACTTCAATAACACGAGGTGACTTAGATAAACCATTATTTGCTTAATTATACTAATCTTCGAGTCATTGATCTAACCGTAATATTTCTTAAGACAAACTAATACTTCATTCTAAGCATGTGTTGAAGTTACTAGTAGAATAATAGGTGAAACCTTTGCGATCATGAGAGAGAGAGAGATTTTGTGAGCCTAAGTATAACCAAAAAAATTTATTAATTTATGTGTGTTATAGATGAGACTTAGATCAGAAGTGGTTTCATTGGACATTAGAGAGAGAGAAAGAGACTTTGTGAGCTAAAGTAAACCATAAAATATTATTAATTTATGCGTGTTACAAAGTAGATGCGATATAGATAAGAAGTGATTTCATTGGACGTTGCTGCAAAATTAACGTTCAAAAGGATCGTCAGAAGTGATTGTGGCAACATGGTGATCATCATGTATTCTCGCTGCTAGTGCGATTTGCCAAAAGTTTTTCTTTGTTTCCAACTTTCGTACAAAAAATATATTGAGAAATTTGTTAGGGGAAAATTTCTAAAGCACGTGGGTACGAATATGTAGATGATGAAAACTTGCTTCAAGCCAAGTATAAATATGATATCTTTCAAATTTTATTAGCCCATACAATTAGATCATCTCTAACCAAAGGGTCCAGAAGGTCGAAAATAACTTGAAAACTGTCTCCAACCGAGGGTTAGGCCAGAGGGCTCATGGACTCCACGGAATCTGAAAGGGCCAAAGGGCCAACCGGTTGGCCCAATCCAGCATGCTAGCCAGCCCTGGGCTGGGCCAGAAATTTGAGTATTCATGTCGGATATAACCGACAACAATATATTATATTTCTGTCGGTTATATCTGATAGGAATGCTAGGCCAAATTTTCAAATGCAATGGCAAGCTGACGTCAGCTAGCCTTTATTTTTATTTTTATTTTTTTTACAGTTTTATTTTATTTCTATAACTTCTATTTTTAAATTCTATTTTTTTCTATAACTTCTTATAACTTTTATTTTACAAAATTTGTTTCATTTTTTTTTAAATTCTATTTTGTTTCATATGACTTCTATTTTACAAAATTTGTTTTATATTTTTTTTAAATTCTATTTTTTTCCTATAACTTCCTAAGCCATTATACAACATTAAATTAAATTATGTTTGGCCCTTTGGCCATCGGTTGGAGACAGTTTTTTGTGACAGGACTAAAACGAGTCTTATGGCCCTTTAGCCTTCGGTTAGAGATGGAGGCAAAATATGACCCTGTACTGTTCATTAAAATATTTATATCTTGGAGGGTCAGAGGGCTAAAACGAACCATCTGGCCAGCCTTCGGTTGGAGATGACCTTAGTGTGCAAAAGAGACATGCAAATAAGTCATATGTGGTTACAATGAAGCATGGGCTTACGCCTATTGTCTGTTAAAGTTTTGTACGCTACTAAAAAAAACTCCAAACACACGAGATAACAAGTAATACTCTAGTTTAGACAGAAAACAAAATATGCGGAAACTTGTTCTTAATGCTTTGGTTTTTCAATGAAAATGTTGATACTGTAGAACGATGTTTCTTCGGGTACCTTTATAGGATTTTGAAGGGGTAGTTAGTCCTCTTTACTTCAAGAGTTTGCTCACTAAATATAGTGGTTCAAGTGTCCCTTTATGATTTAGTTTAAAAACATTCAAAACAATGCAACTTTTGATTTGGTCATCGAAGTTTGCCGGGCGGTCGCCCCTGTTTTATTGTTGAAAAGTATCGAACAAAATCTTGAGCTATGAAATAACTAGTCTGTAGAGACGTGGTCAGATTGACATAGAACATTAGTTGGAACCTCGTGACCATCAGACAAGGTGACCCTTTCAGTTGTCCTGATCAGTATATCGTAAGACATATAATCAAAGTTTTACAAGGACCGTGCGTATGTGTGGCCATCAAACCATGTCACAAAATTGAACTGTTATCGGATCCAACTAGTGGTCATCGACAGCCAGTTAGCCCAAGCCATCGGCCTTGTGATCACGTGTAACTACCCTTCAAAAGTTAAGGTTTAAAAAGTTTTTTTCAGTTCCACTCTTTGAAATTTCATATTTATCTCACTTTATCTCCTGAAAATCAAAAGCTACCACATTATTATTAAAACTCAATATTCGCACCACATTGCTTGTTTCTATTAAATTAGTTACACATTTGTTAAATTTGCTTATGTGTCTTTAAAGCTGTATATATGCCAAGATGTGTAGGCTCACCAATCAATAAAACTATGCTACATATCTAGGACAACTAATTATCAATTTTTATTTTTTATTTCTTTTTTTACTCAAATCATTGTATCTTACCCCTCCTTTGTCCTATTCATTTGTTTTCCTTCTCTCTCTATGGACCATTTTGTCAGTACAAATCAAGGTTTAAAATGAGCTAGGCGATAGCCGGGCCGCGAGCAGGGGCTCAGAGCTTAGGAGTCTAGGCGGGGGCCATAATTGGTTTTCTCTAACTTTAATTAAATTTATTATATAACATATAAATAATTGTCTACTAATACTTAAAAAAATATATAACTGTATTGGAATACATAAATTGCAAAATAGTTAGACATATAAATTATAAAATACTAGAACATATTGAAAATATGGGGAACAAGCATATAACGAGTGTTCATCTCTTACAATATATTGAAAATATAAAATGCAAAATAGAAATTATCTATTTTCTATCTAAGTGAGAGTTTCGACCCGTCTTAGGTGCTCTTTCTTATTTTTTAAATGTCTAGAGATTAATCATGCCGGCGACCAGATGCCTAGAACCTAGATGGAACTTTTAGAACACTGGTGTGGATGCAAATTTTCATCGTCTTTGGCTTTGACGAAAATGCACCTGCAAATTTTCATTGTCTCACGCGCCCGCGAGGTTGGGGGGGGGGTGGTTAAGCCAATGGATCTCCGATGCCTAAGTTAGTTTCTCTGAAAAAGAGTAAGTATTTAGGGCTTTTAGGGGTAGCCAAAGCTTACCAAAATTTGGTAGAATTGGGGATATATAGGGGAGAGGCCGGCGATAGTGTGATAGAGTTTTGCCCTACACATGGCGGCGTCCTAATGGCCAAGGTTTATGGAGAAATACTCTCAAGATATTAAATAGGAAATAATATGTTGAGATAATGGAGTAATTATCCCTAATTGATTTAAATAGGAATTACTTACTTGAATGGAGGTAATATTCAATTGGGAATGTATTAAAGATAGGATTTGGGTAATTAATCCTAATCTTTAATGCTTTGACTTTTCCTTGTCAAGGGCAAGTGAACTGTGGGCAGTCGTATTTAGCTGCAGGGACCTTCAGGGGTATGAGCTCCGCGTTTGAGTATCTGAGGAGTCTGCCCATTTAATGAGGGCAATCTTGTTTTTCTTGAGCAAAAGTCCACATGTTGCCTCTAGAATTTTTGTGATTATTTTTGGCTCCACAAATGCCCCCACACCTACTGTGCTGGACATATGAAAAGGGCAGTAGGTGTAGAAATCCCAAGCGGCACAGGCATGTAGAGTTGTTTCACAATTTGAACCAAATATCTTCCCTTGATTTGGAGATAGACTTCTTTTAGGAAAAGGAAACCAATTGCTCCCAATGCCTATTTAATTCTACCTTAAGTAGAGAATTAAATAAATCTGAGAACAATCATCATTCCAACAAGGAAGAGAAAAGCCAGAGGAAATTTGTTCCCCTTCCCCTAACTTTCTACTTCTCTTGCCTTTGCAAAGACTCGTCTCTCGTTGTTGTTCTTCTTCTCCGTGCCGCAACAAGGCTACTACGCACGAGCCCTTGTAGGCTAGATAAGAGAGGGTGAGACCGGCGTGGGCCGCATGCTGGAGGGACCGTGGGCCTTTAGGCCATACTGCACAAGAGAGAAATGAGGGTCCAGGTTGTAGGGTTTGGCATGGCTGCTAGGCTCATATGGCTTAGGCCTATTTTAGAGGAGATAGAGTGTAAGGAAATGGTCCTCTTGTGGCCCGACCTTGTAAGTGAGCTCGGCCGTGGGGCCTAGCATATATATATATATTTTTCTTCTCTCAAGTTGCCTTCTAAATATATTTCTTTGTGCTTTTTGTAGGAATTTTGAGATGTTTTCCTCCGATTGCAAAAGTGACAAGTATCCTCCACCTTTGTACCATTAAGGTGGTTCTTCTGGCAAGGTAGGCTACTTCAAGGATGCACATGTCAAGATTATTTCCAATTAGTTGTTTCGGGATTTTCTCGAGACTTACAAGCGTGCGATTCTGTCAAAGGTTCGCGTCAAGCGGGTGAAGGATGATAACAGCCATGAACCGTGCGGCATAGGTGTCATTACTAAGAAGAGAGCTATCAAATTCTATTAGTATTACTTCGTGTTGGGATTTACTTTTCCTTCATGTTGGGATTTACTTTTTCTGTGTCGTGTCTTTTCCAGAAGGTGATTTGCTCCATGAAATATGCGTCTGCTTAGTGCTTCTCGAATGTAGTTCATGCGATGGTGGGGCTTTTGAACTTGAGTAGGTTCTTTAATCTTAGCTTGACCATCAATGAGTTTCGGTACTTCTTTGAAATTGGCCACAAGCAAGGTGTAGGGCAGCTGAGGTCTCATCATAGGTTGTTTGATACCTCCTACAAAGGTGATCATGAGTGGGCAAGAGATACCTTGGAGGTAAGTGGAGAGTGGAGAGTGGAGAGTTTGACTCATTTCCTGAGTTGCGTGTTTTAATTATGTTTATCAATGGTAAATGAACAGGCTCATTCCTGGCCTGCTTGAATTTTGGCTCATCCCCAAGAACTATGAGACTTACTCTATTTCTCTAATTGATCTGCTTGACTTCTCGTTTGAGGCTGCCTTTGGTGAAGCAGCTGAGGGTCAGTCTGTCAAGGTAGGGGCGGCTAAGGATGAGCTAATGGAAGCTTTGGCTGCTAATAGTGGTGTGGCTGTTGAAGGCGTGGTAGTCAAGGAACCAGTGGTTGTGCAGGCTACCGATGAATAGTATTTTTTCTTAAACTTAGGAATTTTCTTATTTTCCTTTTCATTCTACTTTATTTGAACTTTGTTGGCCTTCGAGCCGGTTTATCAATTTGCTAGAAATTTAACAAACAACTTTCCATGCTTTGCTTCATCCTTGCTATTTTGCCATGTCTTTTGCAAAACTTTACTATAGAACGAGCATTTGGGTGAGTTGCTTCGATGAAGTAGTCAATCCCAAGTCATCACATAGGTTTTAGTTTTGGCTTCGAGAACCTTGCCTGCTCGAGGCGACTTGCAAAACTTTGCCATAGGATGGGTGGCTGGGTTGGTTACTTCAATGAAGCAGTCGATCCCATGTCATCACTTTAAACTTTGCCATAGGATGGGCGACTTGCAAAGCTTTGTTGCTGAAGGATCTTTACCTACATGAGGAAAAATGTAAAATTTCTAACTTATAAAGCCAGTGCCAAACTCATGGCTTCCGTAGGAAGCAAGCGAGTTCATGTAGCTATTACAATCATGAATCTCGACTTTAATGGCTTCATGAGCCTTGGCCCTCCCAAGCATGTTACGAGATTTCTAACTTATAGAGCCAGCGACTGGATATATGCTTCTTGTAGAAAACCGAGGAATATATGTAGCTGCTATAGTTGTAAACTTTGGCTTTAACGGCTGCATGAGCCCTTGCCCTCTCCAGGTATGTTGCGAAAATTTTAACTCATAGAGCTGGCGGCCAGACACGTGTTTCTCGTAGAAAGCAGAGAAGTCTGCGTAGCCATTATAGTTGTACATTTCGGCTTAAGCTCTTGCAAAACTTAAACCATAGACCATTGGTCGAAAGCGCTGCTTTTGAACAAGCAGACGGGTCTGCATAGTTGTAATAGGTGTAAGTCTCGGCTTATAGATTGCCTAGGTCTGCTCATCATTGGGTCGTCAGTCGGGCGTCTTACTTATAGAAGTAAACAACCCACGTGACCACTTTAGGTGTTAGCCCTGGCTTACAGAGGCATTTTAGGCTTAAGTTGTATGCAAAATCGTGCCTAAATGGCCATATCCTTCCGAGCTACTGGTCCCTTGATCTTCTAAGCTACACGCAGCTCGATACGAATATCTTGGGCAGCAATTGTAATTGATTCTATAGGTCACTCGACTAGTATTGCAACATTTTAGCGCTGAGTTGCATTCATGAATATTGCCCGTTGTGGGTGGACCATCTAGTTAAGAGAATTTTTCATGGGCAGGGATCCTACACTTATTGTCTCTTCCTGTTAAAGACCCGGACCCTTGCAAAATTGAATCCTTCAGTCGGCTAAGTCTTTTTAGAAAAAACAATATTTATTATGGCCAATTTTGGAAGCTTCTCGGCCTAAGTAGTCGAATCATTCAGGAAAACTAAGCAGTCTAACAACTCATCCACGTCTGGATATCCTAGATCAGCTTACCCTCTCATGATGGGAGAGCACACACCATGTCTGTTAGGGTAGGGGCATTTTCTGCTTTGGCAGGGGTGGTTAGTTGGGATGTTTATGCATTCGGCCCAAGCTTGCGAATAATTCCTTCTATCTTCATTTAAAATAGAGAAATGTATTAACTTTGCTTGTAGGTAGAAATAACATAACAACTGATAATCCTCAGCATGCGAGGTCTTGTTTGTCGAGCTACTTGAATCTTCGAACTTTATTTGTCTTTAACAAGGTCTAAGGAATGGTGGTAGGTCACACATAGTACTTTCTTAGGTTGTAGACATTCCACTGCTTTTCGATCTCTTTGTCGCTTATAGTGGTGAGTGTGTAGCTGCCATTCCCACATACTTGGCTGATTTTGTATGAACCTTTCCAGATAGGAGCCATCTTTTTGGAGCCTTTCTAGCAGGATGTTATGAATACTTTTCTGAGGACTATGTCTTATGGTTGGAACTGCTGAATCTTTGCCCTCTTGTTGTAGCTGAAGATGAGCTACTGCTGATAGGCTGCAATGCGGGTGATAACCTTTTTGCACTCTTCCTCTGCCAAGTCTAAGTTGATGGCCATCTCCTTTTCATTTTGATCAAAATTAGCAGTATAGTGATGATGTTGGGCATCATGATGTTGGGATAACTGATATTCTCATAAAAAAACACCAAGGAGAATAAAGTTCAGTTGGTCATCTTTTGGTGGTATGATACACCCACAGAACTTTGGGGAGCACGTTTGGCCACTTGCCATTCTTATCTGTAAAGGACTTCTTGAGGCAGTCGAGAATGGTCTTGTTAGATGCTTCGGCCTGCCCATTGCCCTGCGAATATCAGGGCGTGGACATGTGGTGCTTAATGCCATATTTCTTGAAGAACTTCACCAAGGTTTTGCCCACGAACTGTGAGCCATTGTTTGTGACAATGGAATGAGTGATGCCGAAGTGGCGGATGATGTTTTTCCATATGAAACACTTTATGTTGATCTGGGTAGTTGTGGTCTTGGGTTCAGCTTCCACCCATTTTATGAAGTAGTCGGTCGCTACAATCATTATGCCTCTACCCCGAGTGGTAGGCATCATAGATCCCACCAAGTCAATCGCCTACTGCATGAATAGGCTCGTATACGAGTGGAGTTCACTTGCAGGTAGTGCAAGCACGAGCTTAAAGCGCTGGCAACTATTGCACCTTTGTACATACTACTTGGCATTTGGATCTATGGTTGGTCAGCAGTAGTATACGTTAAGAGCTTTTTGCGCTAGGAAGCAGCCCCACAGTGATTTCCATAAACGCCTTCGTGGATTGAGCTAAGAATCTTCATATCGTCGGCAGGTGATAAACAATGGAGATGTGGTCTTGAAAAGAATCTATGAACGAGTATGTCATTCTACATGTAATAACGTGTTGCCTTCATTTGGAGCTTCCTAAACCCAGTCTACCTGCGAGGAGTGTTTCATTGACCATGTAGTCGATGATGAGATCTTGCCAACTCGGAGTTGTGTTGATCTGCCCCACCTCCACTGCTGGTTCTGCATCTACGCTCGGCTTCTCTAAGTACTCGATTGGGATGAAGTTTTTGAGCTGATGGTTTAGGGCAGAGCTTAAGCTTGCTAGTGCGTCTATGTGGGCATTTTTTGCTCATGAAACCTGAGTGAGTATGTACGCTTAAAAAGTCACTAGCTGCTCTCATACCTTCTCGAGGTATCGAGCTATCCTTAAATGTTTCGCAGCATACTCCCTTGAGGTTTGGTTAGTGATCGGCTAGGAATCAAAATATATCGCAAGCTTCTTCATTGTCAGGTCTTTCGCTAATCGGAGACCTGCTATTAGGGCTTCATTCTCTGCTTCGTTATTTGACACTTTGAAGCTTAGAGTGATTGCTTGCTCGAGCATCGAACCGTCTAGAGTAGTGAGAACTAGGCTTGCTCCTTATCCTTTGTAGTTAGATGATATGTCGATGTGTAAGCGCTAGAAATCTCCTGCAGATAAGATTGGTGCGGCTACGGTGTGCTTGATTGCCTCTGGGCATTTTTGTGTTAAGTTGCAGCGTCATTTAGGCTTGGGGTGAATTCTGCTATGAAGTCCGCTAATGCATGGGCCTTTATTGCCGTGCAAGGTTAATATGCTAAGCCGTGTTAGCCAAGTTCCAACGCCTACTTCATCACTCATTGAGAAGCGTATGGACTATTCAAAACTGACCGTAGTGGGTATTGTGCCATGACGATGACCAGATATCCCTGAAAGTAAGGTTTGAGCTTCCAAGTTTTAACAACTAGCTCCAAAATTATCTTTTTAATCATCGGGTATCTAGTTTTCGCATCGATGAAAGCTTTGGATGTGTAGAATATAGACAGTTGGGCCTCTAGCTCTTCTTATATGAGGGTAAATCTCATTGCTACCTCCGATACCGCCAGATATATGTATAGGTTCTTTGCTGCTTCCGGCTTGGATAGTAATGAAGGTGATGTCAGGTACTACTTTAGGTCCTGAAATGCTTTCTCGCACTCGTCGTTCCATTTATCTTTCTGCACCCTCTTGATTGCCTTGAAGAAAGGTTAGCATCAGTCGGTAGATTGAGAAAGGAAACGATTAAGTGTAGTTTCTTGGGAAACTTCATGTATAGGATTGCTCTGATTTACCTTGGATGAGCTTTGATTCCTCGCTGGGTTACAAGGTACCCTAAGAACTAATATGAGGAGATTCTGAATGTGTCTTTGGCTGGGTTGAGCTTCATTTTGTATTCTCGGATGATGCCAAAATTCTCTGCCAAGTTTCCAATGTGGTAGACCATTGCTTGCTCTTCACCATGATATCGTTGATGTAAACCTCCATGGTTACTCTGATGTGCTTCTTAAACATCATAATGACGAGTCGTTGGTAGGTAGCTTCTGCATTCTTGAGGACAAAGGGCATAACCTCGTAACAGTATGTGCCTCACTCGATCACGAATGTTATTTTGTCCTTGTTAGACTCATGCATAACAATCTGATTAGCTTGAGTATGCGTTTAAGAAGTCAAGCAGTTGGTTCTCGGATGTTAAGTCAACGAACAGGTCAATTCGTGAAATTGGATAGTTGTCTTTAAGGCATACCTTGTTGAGGTATGTGTAATCCATGCATACTTTCCATTTGCCCTTTTCTTTTTCTTTTTTATCACTAGGACGACGTTAGCCAGCTATGCTAATTGTGCCACTTCCTCAATGAATCAGGCCTTTAGTAGCTTGTTGATCTCCACCTCAATAATTGCTACTCGTTAGGGTACGAAGTGTCACTTTTTCTGGATTACAGGTTTAGCAACAGGGTCGACATGCAGCTTGTGGCAAATTATCATTGGATCAATGTTGGGCATGTCAGAGGGTGACCATGCGAAAATGTCATGATTTTTCTTAAGGAAAGTTGTGAGTTCCTCATTCTCCATCAAGCCCAGACATGAGCCAATCCTAGCTGACTTCTCTAGCTAGTGGGGGTTAAGAATGATATACTCTGCATCTTCTTCGGGTTTTCAACCTGATTCATCTACTAGGGCATTGTAACCTTGATGCCATCTTTTTGACCCGTTTGGTGTGATTGTTATTTGGTAGAGGTAGAATCGTCTTTCTGAACTTCAGCTGATATTGCTGGGGTGAAAGACTTCTTCTTCGTCTCCTTAAGAACTAGTACAGTACATCGTCGAGACATGGTCTGGTCGCCTTTGATCTCCCCGACTGCTCCTCCCAGGATGCAAAATTGAATTTTCTGATACTGGATCGAGGTCACAGCTCCAATCTTTGCAAGCTAAGGTCGGCCCAAAATCCTATTATTGGGGGATGGGTCGTTAACGATCATAAAGGTCTACGATGAGACAATTGAAGGGCTGGTTACATCTAGCATGATTGTGCCAATGGTAGTTGAGCTATGTATGTTGAATTTGGTCAAAACCTCCGCTTTGCATTTGATCGTGCTTTCTAGGCCTATCTTCTGGATGATTGATAGTTGTAGGATATTGACTGAGCTACCGTTGTCCACCATAATTAAGTCAACGATGGCGTGGGCTACTTGAACAAAAATCACCAAGGCGTTGTCGTGGGGAAAATCTACTCCCGTAGCTTCCTACTCGGTGAAGCCAACGATTAGTCTAGATGCTCAGATTCGGCGAAGATGTTGTTGATTCGAATTGTCTTGGCTGGGGGTTCGGCATTGGGGTCTGCTTCTTGCCTCAGCCAGGCAGCTAGTCTGTCGACATACTGGTTGCATTTGCCTTCTTTCACGAGCTTCTCAAGGTACTTCATCCATGTGATGCAATCATTGATTGCATGCCTTGGACCTTTGTGGAATGCGCATTACTTTTTCTAGTCCATCTTAGATGTATCTTCCTTCATGGGCTGCGGCATTTTGAACCATGGCTTGTCCTTGAGGTCGCGAATGATTTGGTTGATTGAGACTGAGAATTTAGTGTACACTTTGGGTGCAGAGCCTTCTTTTGCTGGGGTTGGTCCCTGCATATGCTTAATGTTGAAGAGGTGGTCATACTTCTTCTTGATTGAGAGGTATGACGAATATTCCTTAATGAAAACCAGGGAAAGTTCACTGAAGTTCCGGATTAAGCGTGGCGGCAGGGTGTGGAACCACTCTTGCACCTTACCTTGGAGCGTTGTGGTAAAGATTTTGCACATGAGAGTGTCATTGTCGTCGTAAACAGTCATGGCGTTTCGGTAGTACATCAGGTGCCTGTCTAGATCTTCATATCCTTTGAAAAAGGTGAATTATGGCGAGCTGAACTTCCATGGTGGCTCCATTTGCTCGATCTCATATGTAAATGGTGACCTGCTCATGTTGGCTACGTTTATTCGAATGACATCGTCGGTGGTCTCAATGCGCTAGAATTCGCACAACTGCCCTGCTACGAGCCTTTATACTTCATCCATGATTTTTCTTTGGTAGGGCAGCGGAGCCTTCGGCCCCTCGTGGTTCGATGCACGGAGTTCATTCTATACTGCTCACTGTTGCGCTTGGCGAGGGCTGCCAGTGGAACTCGAGCTGGACTGCTCTTATGCTCTCTTTGGTCCTTCATGTGGCTGCCTACTCTGGTGCGTCATAGGAGGATCTCCTTATAGGCCTAGCCTCATGTGGATTCTTTGCCTGGAATGTTCGGAGTGTTCGCCGAAGTGTAGACCTAACCTCAAATGTACACTGACTTGTGAGCCAAGTCAGGAATGAAAGTGTCTTTATGCACTTAGGGATCACAGTCATGAGGCTACGTCCTTCCCTGTCGAGCCGCCTCTCTTTGCCATTCGAAGTACTACCTTTGCCTTTGTCTCTGCTTTCCTGTACAAATCCTTGTATGTACGGGGTTTCATTCGTCGTGGTTTCTAAATTTCCTACCATTGTATCATTTCTCTAGGGATTGATCAATTAATTTTTCTAGGAAAGATTAATTGATATGATGTGTGAGAAATTCAACATAACAAAAAATCGACAAACCAAATGTTGGAAATGTGCCCTAAAACCAATCATATGATGATACTTTACGGACATTACACATGTTAAACTAATCTAGTTTAATATAGGGGCAAAAATTATTGTTTTAAGCCGTCTCATATAAATGTTATATGCTTAAAAAATAAGTCCAAGGAATATGCAATTGGGAGTATCTTAAACATTCCTGATCATAGGATTGCCGATTGGGCATTGCCAGTCCGTTAAGATTAGTACGTGCTATGTCTTGTCTTAGGGAGAGTGACTGATCTAGAGTCATTGGTGTGACTGAGACCAAGACAAGCATGTAGGTGCTCAATAGAGAATGAGTCCGCTAAACACGATCAAAAAAGAGTTCTTATACTTATGTCACATGAGAACTCATGGTTGGGATAATGCAAAGTAGTCCTTTGACCTGAGACATCATAGTTGTCTTATGGTTAGGTCATTGATCTTTGACTATGTCAAAGTCACTTCATCAGAGGGTGTCCATGGCATAGTTGGGGTTAAGTCACTTAACCATAGAGGCAAGTGAATGCACAACAAGGGATCTCTAACCTTCAAATCGTTTGAGAGAGAATACTCTATGATAAGATTAAGAATCTATGGCCAGAGTATGAATGAGATTTAGAAAGTCGTTCCAAATCACATTCAAGGTAATCATATAAGTAAATGAATCACATTGGATAATAGAGATGAATAAACTATCAAACCAAACAACGTGGTCAGGAGTATTGTATTAGAGAATGACTGTATTGCTTTGTAATCCTAAACTGAATAGGTTCTCCACCTTTTCTGATTAGCTTGCATAGCCATGACATACTGTTAGGTGTCATTCATGGTTTGTGGAAGCCCTAAAGGTGTATAATCACTAAAGGGATAATTGAAAGTATGTTTCAATTTACAATCGATTTGAAGAATTCTAATCGCCCACTGCCTTGCTAAAAGGAACCTAATGGATCATATACCGTGTAAGGTAAAGATTGAAGAAACAACGGAGATGAGTAAGGATAATTAAATGGTTTAATTATTTATGGCTAGGATGAATTAATATGTTAATTAATCAAACGAATAAGTTCATTTTAGACCTCAGGTGAGTTTTGGGCCTCAAGGCCCGATCGGCTTTGAACGTCAAGCCCTTTGACTTAAGTTGTATGACAACTTAATGACTAATGATTCACAAAGGCCCAAACATCCCAAAACCTTTAAGAAGGCTGGTTATATTTGGATGGAAGGGTTTTTGGTTCTTTTTGTCACTTTATTGAGGTGACTATGTAAAGGACTTTATAGCCAAAAGTCATTAGGGTTCTCTTTTGAGAAAATTGGAGAGAACACATGCTCTCCTTTTCTCTCTAAGAGGCCGTCCACCCTAGATGAGCTTAGCTAGCAATCTTCCTTCCTCTAGGTCACTCATCTCTTCACAATGCTCTCCTTGGTGTGAAGACTTAGAAGTTCTCTATTTTGGGAACTTGGAGAATCCATTCTATCATCATCATCCAAGAAATCCATGGAGCTAAGAAGTAAGGAATGAAGGCCCTAACTCTTGGGTGATTAGCCTTTGCTTATGCAATGAGGAATCAACAAAGGTATAATATTTCTCAACTCACTTTGTTCTTGAGTTGAGTCTTGGCTCACCATAACTACTAGGCTTTGAATTTCATGGGTAAAGTTTTGTTTATTGAGTGCATACAGGCATGATTCCGCCTTTTAATTGTTAATTGCATGCATAGATGTTGCTCAAATGAACTGGTTTTTCACAAATATTTCCTTCACCAAATGTAATAGGCTTCTTTGAGTATTTGAATCAGCTCTCAATGAAAGCACCAATTTGTTAATGCAAATTTCCACTGTCTCTAGCTTTGACAAAAATGCACCTGCAAAACAATCAACACCTTTGATCAAAGACCTAAGCCTCTTGCGCCCATGAGATAGGGAGTGGGGGAGAGGGGATTAGGTCAATGGATCTCCGATACCTAAGTTAGTTTCTCTGAAAAAGAGTAAGTGTTTAGGGCTTTTAGGGGTAGCAATAGCTTACTAAAACTTGGTAGAATTGGGGATATATATAGGGGAGATGACCTACCATGGTGTTAGGGTTTTGCCCTACACATGGCGACATCCTATTGGCTAAGGTTTATGGAGAAATATTCTCAAGATCTTAAATAGGAAATAATATCTTGAGATAATGGAGTAATTATTCCTAATTGATTTAAATAGGGATTACTTACTTGAATAGAGTCAATCTTCAATTAGGAATGTATTAAAGAGAAGATTTGGGTAATTAATTCTAATCTTTAATGCCTTTACTTTTCCTTAGCAAGGGCAAGTGAGCTATGGGCAGTTGTATTTAGCTGCAGGTAGACTTGTAAACGGGTCGGGTTTATTGAGTTTGGGTCGGGTTTCACCCAACTCGTTAAGTTAACAGGTCACTCGAACCCAATCTATTAATCTAACGGGTTACCTAAACCCAACCCGTTAAGCTCATTAATCACCTATTTCACCTATTTCACCCGTTACCCATTAACAATTTTTTTGGTTTTTTGTTTAATTTGCATTCCAATTACTCATTTTAATGTACAAACAAGATCTCACATTCAGATTTCATTTACAATAGTTGGCAGTGCATTTATGTCCATCCATTTCAAAAATCCAACATGTAATGCCAATATGCAAAACCAATGGAATCAATCCATTTTGACAGTTACCTCCATTATCAATCCTTTTCGCTATTTGACAGAGGCGTGCCATGACCTTCTTCTTCAAGTCCGAGATAGAGAAGCACTTGAATGAAGGATCCCGATCGGGCAAGCCAGAGGATGAGTTGCCGCTATTAGAGGAGAGAAGCTTGACTTGCTCTTGAGAAAGCAGATAAGACGAAGTGTCAGAGCCACCGGAGGAGCAGGAAGAGTCGTCTGTTGCCATTTTGAGCTGGGAATATAATCTTGGAGCATATCAGCGACGTCCTTGAAGTGGCAAAGATAGGGTTTGAGTTTGAGGGCTTCTTATTATAACTATTGAAATTACACAAAAGCCCTCAATAACGGGTGTTAATGGGTGCTAACAGGTTTCGCGGGTTGATCCAAAATGACCTGTTATTTAACGGGTGATTAACGGGTTGCCTGTTAACAACCTTATCTGTTAAATACTCACCCGAATACTAACTTTAACGAGTCGGGTCAGGTTGGATTTAAAATGCCAGGTCTAGCTGCAGGAACCTTTAGGGGTGTGAGCTACGCATGGGAGTATCTGAGGAGTTTGCCCATTTAGTAAGGGCAATCTTGTGTTTCTTGAGCAAAAGTTCACATGTCACCTCTAAAATTTTTGAGATTATTTTTAGCTCCACAACTAATACAAACTCAAACTCAAACTCAAACTCAAACTCAACAAGACTCTTTGAAGTTGGAGCCCAGGAACAAGAATTCATAATTTTTTTTTTCAAACGCCCTCAATGTTTGATCAAATGTTTAATAAATCTCAGAATCAAGCTTGGTGGAGAATTTCTTGCTTGAATCGATGAACTTGGAGTTGCTTTATGAGATTTTCGATCTACCGATAGGGATTTCCCAGCCAACGGATTTGGGTCATCAAATTTGGGCTTCAAATTGTTAAAAATTGATAGGGAAGACCTGGCATTCGTGTTGTGTTTTTTGTTTTCATGTCGATTTCGTGTCATACCAGAAATCTTAACGGGTCGTGTTGTGTAACACCCGTTAAAATAAGCGGGTAATATGACCTAACTCGAAATCGATCTATTTATATTAATGAGTAATAGGATCCACCTGTTACCTATTAAAGAAAATATATTTTAAACCAATAAATAATCAAATGAAAAGCATAATACTAAATTAGTATATTACATACCCAAAATAAAAGCGTAATAAAAGAAACATTAGTTCATTACAATATATCACAATGTTCAAAGGATTTGCAAAATGAAAGGAGTTATGTTTCAAGGTTGGGCATCCATGGCTTTGTGTGTATGATCATGGATCGTAAGAGGAGGATAGGATGGGAGCCAAAGGTTATGACCAACAAGGAACGACGTCATCTGGCGAAGCCAAACAAGGTAATTGGTTTCAGTGAGTTTGACAAAGTGAGTGGTGTTGGGATGAGAAGGGAAGAGGAGGAGGTAGACATGGCAGGACAAGGGGAGAAACAGTAAACCTAGACGGTGGAGGAAGAGGAAAAGCAACCGGAGAAGGTAACGTTTCAGGAGAGAAAAAAGGGAACCCTAGGACCTAGTTAGGCGGATACCATGTAGAAATATAATTCCTTAATCAATTGTGTATACAATAGTTATATTATATAGGGTATTAGGTAACGCATATGTGGTATGAATCTACAATTTAATTATAAGAGTAAATCGTAGCAATGGTCCCTCAACTTTAATCAAATTGGAGCAATGGTCCCTTAACTAAAAATCCATTACCACTGGTCCCTCAACTCATCAAAATGTGTAGTTATGGTCATTTTCGTTAATTTCGTCAGAATTTTGACAAAATAAGTTATGTTGGAAATATCATTGCTACAATTGGGGTCCCTCAACTCATCAAAACGTGTAACTATGGTCCATTTCGTCAACTTCATCACAATTTTGTCAAAATGAGTTAGGTTGAAAGGATCATTGCTACAATTGCATTAAAGTTGAGGGACCATTGCTCCGATTGGGTTAAAGTTAAAAAACCATTTCTCTAGTTGGATTAAAGTTGAGGGATCATAGCTGCATGTTTTGATAAGTTGAGGGACCAATGATAATGAATTTTTTGTTAAAGAATTATTGTTACAATTTACTCTAATTATAATTGAGTTGACCTAGAATATTAGGAAACGTATATTAAAGAAAAGAAGCCGGAGATGATGATTCTTCTTTAATAGAAAGCTTCCAACTCTTAATTTTGCTTAAAACGGTATATCGGTGTTTAGTTTATTTTTAATTTGGGGTTCAGATATTTTTGTGAGTTGTCGTAGTCGTTTCTGTTTGTATTGTTTCAACTTGTTTTGTCAAACATAAAATTCTAAGATGTTTTTTTAGGCGAAACGATAACTTTGTTGTAGAAAAGAGTTGAATACGATAAGATGTTTGCAAAGATGGTATCAAAGGAATATGATCTACAAATTCAATCGTTAAACGTTATAATGTGACCCAAGATAAAATATACAGTTCATTTACAAATCAAAACGAAGTGCTATCAAGGGAAAATGATTAAGACATTGAAAATGCAAAACTAAATTGAGCAACCATATCTTTTATTAGTATATAGTTTATTTACAAATCAAAACGAAGTGCTATCAAAGGAAAATAATTAAGACATTGAAAATGCAAAGCTGAATTGGGCAACCATATCTTTTATTGGCATCTAAACGAATAATTTAGAATGGTACAAACCCGATTCTAGCTCACCTGACTCCTCTCTCATCTGCAGCTCTGTATTTGAAAGGCTGAGTAGCCAAGTAGCCAAGTTTAGAGAAGTCGTCAAATACTCACTATCTAAAGATCGAGAATAACCTACATTTACATTGCACATTCTATAGAAAATGAGACAAATTAACATATTTGAGATAAGTATTAAGATGCAAACATTCTCAAGATAAATTAAGCAGAAAAACGAAACGAATCCAATGACAATACAAAAGGAAAAGGAATTAAAGAAAAGTTACACTTAAAATATTTCAAATTATTGATCCATTGTTTCTAATTCATCTCTCCTTCGAGCTTTTATATTACAAATTTATATACAACAAATTGAACTGTTCATTTCAAAACATACATACATAGGCAGCAAAGCAAAAACTAAACTCCCACCACATGAATTAATCAGTAACTAAACAAGGAAAAATTCTTGGAGGGCAGAACAAACCCAATTGAATTTTCATGCGAGTGATTGTAATTGAAAATAAAAAATAAAAAAAAACATATATTTAAGTGCCCAAAATTTAAGCTTTTGTTCTTTTAACACAAATAGTTTCGCGGTCGTTAAGTAGTTTCTGTGGCTTTCTATCAATAGTTGTACTTACATAAAGAAAAAAAAGTAAAATAGTCAAACACAAAAGAAAGAAAGACGGATCAAATTATCAATAAATCTAAGTTAGAGTTGTTAAAATTCACTTTCATCTATACAATTCAAACTTCTATACATTTATTCACACTTTACCAATTGTCAGACCCTGCTAATTGCCTATAGCAAGATAATGAATTATGTGAGCAAAAAAAATGACATGCAACTTCAACTTACCATGCCAAAGAAGCTCCATAAGAATAGTAGCTTCCTCTTACTTCATGAATCTAAAGCATTGCAACCATAGATCCTGAAAATTATAAAAATCCATCCAATCAAGAGGCAATGTAATAGTTGTGGGAAGGTGATTATGCAACCAAGAATCTAAGGTATACCTCACAAATTTGCGATTCCATTATAATTTCACACAAAAAAAAAGATCAAATTTTGATTCAAACAAAACAATCTCATCTGTTACAAATCGAACCAACCAAAAAAAGAATCTATTAACATGATCTTCAACCTAACTATAAAAAGGAGCTTTATAACATCGACATGTCAAAACAACCAAGCCCAACAAATTAACGAACTAATTTTTCTTGATCAATAATAGCATACATATTATCAAATTATCAATCAATAATTCACATCATTAAGGGTTAAACAAATAGATGGAGACTGAAAATTTACTCAATCACGTCAACAAATCAAAGCCCTAAATTTTTATCATCCTGAACTGAAAAAATCTGTAAAATCTAAAACTTTTGACTGAAAATTTACTCAAACATCTAATATATCATTGCATTTCTATTTGAATTCAAAGTACGTAGAAATCACATCAACAAATCAAAGCCCTAAATTTTTATCATCCTGAACTAGAAAAATCTGTAAAATCTAAAAATTTTTGTCGCATCAAAATAATTACAAATTAAACCCCCTATTCTGATAATAAAAACCAAATTAGTAAATTACTCACCTAAAAGCCTTTTTTCAAAAGGCAAGCCTGAGTCCCTAATAATCCAAAATCACGTCAAATGGAGGAAAATGTTATATCAGAATCGGTTACTCATATACTAATAGAAAATTTTATCCTTAATTTGTCTAATTATAGAAATGAAAGAAAAATTAAATCAAGAAAACCAAGAGCCAGATTATGCTATTAAATCAGACAAAACTGAGATGCAATGGAACATATACAAATCTAATCCAAGGATACAAACCAAAACTCTTACTTTCTGAGAGAAATTGGGAAAGAACATTGTAAAAAGAAAGCAAGAGGAGAGATGTACCTGGCTCTGGCTGGAATTGTTGACGATGAATGTTTGAGAGAAAAGCTTTACCTTTCACTCGCTTTTGATTCCTGTAGTCACAATAGACACTTCGATTGTGACAGTTTCCGAAGGGAATTCCAAATTCAAAATTCAATAATCTAAACCATAATTAACTCACAATTTAGTTCCATCAACATGATAGACATACCAACTGTCAACAGACTAACAAAATAAACATACAACCTTCCTAGAAATAGCCCAATAATAGGATTATGTAGTCTGACCGTGCTGAACTAAATAAGACATTCAAGCGATCAAAGCTAATCCAGAGCTTTCTCCGCTCCCAAACACAGCAAGAATAGTACATTTCAAGAAATTCACAGACAGAGAGAAAGAAAGGGATAGAGTAGTACAAACCTAAGATCGACTGGCCTCGATCCTTTGGATTCGATCATTATCGTAGCAGAAATCAGACAAAAGCATATATCCACAAACTGCATAATCAAAACCAAAATTTTAAAATTAAAATTAAAATTTAAAGAAAAAATGCAGTAGAATTGTATAATGAGAAATTCTCGAACGTGGATAAATTAATCATGCGGGATGCGATCAATTGCATTGGGCTGACGGCAGGCCTCGAAAGTACCTCAAGAGGAAACAAATCAAACACACTGCATTAGCAATTTGATTTACGAAGCAGAATGATATAATTCATATACTATTACATCATTATACCGTGAGTTATTTACTACTGGTTCTCTGCAATTAAGCTTTTATATGCAACTTAAGAATATATATCGACCCAAAAAATCCCCACGAACCCCAAACAAAACAACTAAACATGCCAATCCTAAGAACACAAACCATATCAAAAACAGTTAACCACACACAATTGTGTCTTCACAGTGGCCCTTAATTAAGTTATAATACGCATGAGTAAACCCTAAAAAACAAAAATCAAAGTTACAAACTTTGAGTACAAATCAATCAAGCATGAATTTATACCACACATTCTGGCATAAAAGAAAAAAAAAATCACAACTAATATTTGAAATTAAATTCATCAAAAGCACACAAATTCAGTGAGAAGAGAGAGATAGAGAGAGAGATTACTCGGATAGTTCTTTGAAGTAAGGGACGCGTGAGCGCATAACACTCTTAATCTAGGACTGGATACCGTGCGCCTCCTTCAGAGAGAGAGAGAGAGATTACTCGGATGGCTCTCACTATCTTGCGCATCCTCCACCATTACCATGAACTCCCTCTCTCTCTCTCTCCCCCTCCCTAAAATCGGAGACTCTGTCAGCAAATCCCATAGATTCAAAAATCTAACCCCAAAAACTGTTATCCAGACCCTTCATGAATCACTTCCACAGAAACATACCGATCATAGTAATTTATTGATCAATTATACCAGTGCATTCATCAAATAAACATTTCCAAAATACACATTTAGCAGATAAATGTAACCTAAGGCACAAATTCACACGGATAGAGAAAATTAAGTTCCACAACCTACGAAAACAAAGTGGCAACTGAGAGATCGTTCGAGGGATTTGAGACTGAGCTTCTTCCATAAACAACATGCCTAGAACTCCCCAAGTTTTCAAATGGAAATCAAACATTTAAATGGCTTATAGTTGTAGGAGTTTGAGGCCCTCTTGTCCCACATTGGTCAACAGTATTTTTCCACTAGTCTTTATATAGGCTTATTCCTTCTTCTTAGTAATTAGAACTTGGACCATTTGGAAATGGATTGAAGGCTTGGGCCTTATGGTTGTGTGGATTGGGCCCTAAGAAAGGGTGTAAAACAGCCTATATATTTGCAATCATAGTATCCAAGTGAGATCATCTTTTCTTCTGTACAAAATTTCCAGAGAGTAAGCACACAAAGCAAATTCGCTAGAATTCTAGAATGGGACGAAAATACTGTTCGAATGACATAGCTTTTACGCTAGCCTCTACCTTCTGTGTTCAAGTTAGTATCATTGATATTCTTATATTAGTTTATATATTTGCAATCATAGTATCCAAGTGAGATCATCTTTTCTTCTGTACAAAATTTTCAGAGAGTAAGCACATAAAGCAAATTCGCTAAAATTCTAGAATCCAGTGCGGGTTGTAGAATTAGGTAGTTGAATCTTGGTCGAGCAGACGTTGTAGAACCACAAGCACAAGAGTGGGACGAAAATACTGTTCGAAGGACATAGCTTTTGCGCTAGCCTCTACCTTCTGTGATCAAGTTAGTATCATTGATATTCTTATATTAGTTTATGTATTTATTGTATAATTTTATTCTGCACATCAAGTATTTTTGGTTAATAAAGTATTAGAATTTCAAGTTCTGTTTATTTCTGTTATTTTTTGTTTATTTCTGAATTGTTCTCCAACAATAGTAATTTAACAAATTCCTTATCAGTGGAGTAAATAATTTGTGGACTAAAATTAAGATTAACTAATACATCCAATCAACTGCAACTAAACAACTTATAGTAATTTAATCTGTGTTTGTGGATATGAGAGAGAGAGAGAGAGAGAGAGAGAGAGAGAGAGAGAGAGAGAGAGAGAGTTATCTATTATAAAGCCAACCTTCTTTGAATTCACTTCTTGGTCCTCTTGTGGCTTATTACCAAAACTCTCCACTACATTTGCAGTAATGCTCTCTGCTTCTCCTCCTGCGATAATTATCATTCCGTAAGTAAAAGGTGCAAAAATATCAATTATTTAATGGTAGATATATACTTTAGACTTTTGTAGATCCAATTCATCCCGCATCTTCTCACACTCATCTTCATGCTGAAGCCGCAAACCTGTCAGCTCAGCTTCATGTTTGCTCCTCATTGAAGTTATTTTCTATGAAAATGATAAACTGGTTTGTAACGTAAGCATATAACACTCTACTTAAATTAGCAGTTCCAACTTAATTCAAAGCTATTTATTTGAACCTCTCTCAGTTCGTTTTCAGCTTGCAGTTGGATATGCTTTAGCTCTTCACTGTGTTCAGATTTTAGACTGAGTATCACGTTCTTGGTGCTCCAACCTATAAAAATACAAAAAATATTTTACGAAATTCCAACACAACCAATGTAATTAAAAGCTTGCATATGGTTTGCTTAATTAACAAACTAGCATTTGCCTACACACTTTGTGTGTATGAACACATATTTTTAGAAAATGAGAAGGAGAGAGAGAGAGAGAGAGAGAGAGAGAGAGAGAGAGAGAGAGAACATGGAGGGAGCGGGAGGTTTTTTTTTATTATTATTTTTTTTAATATTGGAGGTATTTTAACATCACCTGTAGGTGAGCCTTCAATAAAAAACAGTAAAATTTGAACCTGTGAAATTACATTATTACCCATCATTTTTTTTTTGTGTGTGATAGAAGACTAAGTAGTATTTTCACCCTCTTTTGATTAACAAAGAAGGTTTTATTAATTAATAGAGATAATGCAGGGCAATTTTCATTTCCAACCAACTGTATGAACACAAAGATGTCTGCTTTAACTACTGCTCTATTGAACAGTAAAAAAACCCAAAAACTCTTAACTAAATCAAAATAAAAAAATTGGGTACATTTAACATCACATTATATCAGTGTTTTAAAAAACTTGCCTTGGGGTGCGCATAGGCGGCCTTGGAGGCGAGACAGCAACAATTTCACCTCTGTTTTCTGGGAGTGGGCAGAAACTCGCCTAGGCTTCGTTAGAGTTCGCCTGGCAGCCAAGGCACGCCTGGGGCATTTGATTGGGCGTTCAAGTATCCTTCAGCGACCCAAATCTTAACTTGACCCTAAACGACGCTGTTTTGGCCAAGCCTTTTAATGTTTTTAATGACTTGGCCCAAAACAACGTTATTTTGGCCAGGTCTCTCTGTTTTTTTATCTTTTTTTTTTTTTTTTTTTTTTTTAATATAGGAACATTTGGTCCCCATATATCAGCAACAAGCAACCCAATCACAGGAGGTCTCCTCCTCCTTCCCCACCCAATACCCAATGCACGATTCTCTCTATTTCACCCAATCCCTCTAAATTCTCAATACCAATCCTATATTAAAATTTTACTCCAATCTTATACCTCAATTTGTAGTTTGGCTACTTGTTTGATTGTTGAAGTTGATTAATTTGTTTTACAAGTATTGTGATATATATATAATTTTAGGTCCCATGAGGCTTTGCCTCACACCTCACACCTAGGAAGGGCTATCCATGGAACACCTCGTAGATTTGCGAACTCGTAGAGTCATTGGTGAGTCGACTCAGCCGTGTAGACTTGTCGTCCCTGCAAATTGCAAAGCTCAAGTCACCGAATCAATAGGCGCAAATATATATGGGAAGAGGCATACGTTGAAACATGTGCAACATAGATATATTAAATAAACGCAAAAATAACCATTAATACACCTACCCTTCCACAATTATCAACACGCGGCTTGAAGATCAGCGACGGAGATAGTTAGTGGTAGCCTTGTAAATAATATCGCTGGTTAAAAAAAAAAAAAAAAAAAAAACTCACATCTACTAGTTATCATAAACTTTAATCAAGCAAGAAAAACAATGATATGGGAAAACATAATGTACCAAAATTATGAATGACGTTACGGTTAAGTAAATGTACTTGTAGTTACACAGTAATAGTCATGCTTAACTCAATCCTCTCTATCAAATGAGGCCTTAGTGTGCTAGAACAGATTAAATAGGAGAATGCCCTAGCCACCTATTGAACATATCAAAACACTCCTTAGGATTGTACTCTGGAGCTGTATGCCCTCCTCCCTGCACAATTGCAACTTGGAATCAATTCTAAGGTCAGCAATGGTTATTGATTTTAATTAGTACATTAATGTACAGATATTATCGGACATGCCTTTATGGTGGCATATGTCAAATTATACTCTTTATTCGAATAGTAAATTGTGTATCTGCAAAATGAATCAGTGACAAAATAAATGAGAACAAGGGATCAAGAGTTAGTATTAAATATTGGAACTTGTCAACCCGAAAAAATCACGAAAACAATAAAAACTGAGCTTTATAGGTATAATATACTAACCCGGCAACTTGATCGTCAGAAAACCATGGTTTCCAATCATCTTCAAGTGTCAAGTTCAAGGATTCTATCCACGCCAGTGTACTTATATATGGTATGGCCATATCATGATCACCACTGTAGGTAAATACATGTAACTATGCTGCCTCTTCAATTTTTTTTTCTTTTCTAATTGGTAAAACATGAAGAACGTATCATATTTAACAATTTACCTGTAGACCAAAGCACGAAGGGACTTTTTGCTGAGGTTTCGATGATATTCAAGACTACTTGGGATATCAAATGTATAAGGTGTTGTTCTATTGCATTTAGCCCATTCACCTTTTGTTCCCTGTTTGTCGTTAATTGTAAATATTTTTGTTTGAAATTAAATGGCTGCAAGTTCGTATCTTCTATTTAATTGATTAGAGATAGCATTAGGATACATATACCTCTCGAATGTTGAGAGCTTTACGGACATTTATATCATTTGCCCAAACAACAGAGTAGCGAATCCTATCTTCCTGCAACACGTCTGTCAGTTTGTTACTACCCAATAAAATGAGTCATTTCGCAGTTAACAGAGAGGGTGGATTCGTATTTGTGACCTCTTCTAGCATTGAAAAGAAGTAATGCTAAACTACGAGCAAATTGCCATACGATGAATATCAGAGAGAGAGAGAGAGAGAGAGATACCCGACACAACTGCAGAGAAGAGGGGAAATCTTTCAAAGTATCCTCAACAGGGTGTGAGATACCCGCCTTCCAATTCCAGTTCATTTCTAACACTGTTAATTCGTCATAGTCGTTTGCCCTGGGGCACAAAGGTGCTAATATGTGTTCGGAATCAAGTCTTCCAGTGCACTGCATACTCAATGATCAAGTGACTTTATATAACAGAAGATTAAAACCATGCAGGGTGTTAGGATTGTGTGTGTGTGTGTGTACACATTTGACACTTTACATGATCAGATTGAAAATCAAGAATGTACATAGGGTGTCAAGTTCCGGTCCACTTTTTAGATTTTCCTTTGAAGATTGTCGTTATAAAAACATGAACTAAATATGAAATTATTTAGTCATACCTAAGAGAGAATAAATAAAACAATCCTTTATTGACAAACAATGAAATCTTGATAAGCATAATCAAATGATCAACTATTTCTGATTTCTTAAAAAATTTCGCACAGATATTCTGAAATGAGTATCTACATATTAGAAAGCTTGAATCATCGAACCACACTTTGAGATGTTAAAAGAGACCAACCCCAGCCCATTCTACACAAATCCAGAAAATTCTGGCACCAAAGTCGGTGCATCATGCAGGCATATCAATATGCTAGATAATTCTAGCACTATCCCATTAAGTCGGTGGGTGTGTGTCTGTATAATAATGTGCTATAAAGTCCTAACAGCTTGTACAATTGTGTGGCTGCCATACAAAGCCCAATGACGGTGGGCAATTGTAGTCGGCAAAACCACACCTATAAATAGGTGTGTGTGCATGTGTTGCAATGTGACCAACCAAGTAAGCTTGTAATCAAGCAAGCAAGCAACCAAGTGAGAGTGAGAAGAAAGAGTAGTCTTGTAAGAGTGTGAGTGGTCTAGAGTTTGTCTCTAGAAAGTGAGTGACTGTCATAGCTTCCCAAGAGTGTCCATGATAGTTTGTGTTGTAATATTTTGTGCGTGTAATACAAGTAATTAGTTTACTTGTGTTGTCTCTCCAACACTTGTGCTATAATTGAGTACTCTAAATTCTTCCCCAACAATTGGTATCAGAGCGGTACGATCAGGGACCGTCTCTATTAAAGCTTCCGAGAATCATGAGAAGTTCAGTACTTCGCAAGATTATTGGTTAATCTTGTTTGGCTTATCGAAGCTCTGCTGACACGATGGGAGACCTTCAAGTTGTTGGAGGAATAAAAAAGTTGAACAACAAAAATTACAACACATGGGCAACATGTATGGAATCTTACCTACAAGGCCAAGATCTTTGGGATGTCGTCGGGGGTAATGAAGTTACGCAGCCAGAAGAAGACACTAGCGGTGCTTTGAGGAAGTGGAAGATTAAGGCAGGTAAGGCCATGTTTGCCTTAAAAACTACAATTGAAGATGACATGTTAGAGCACATACGGAAGGCCAAAACACCAAAAGAAGCATGGGACACCTTCGCCACACTCTTTTCAAAGAGGAACGATACAAGACTGTAGCTTCTCGAGAACAAGTTGTTATCAGTGGCCCAAAGGGACATGACGATTGCACAGTATTTCCACAAGGTAAAGTCTATTTGCCGTGAAATTTCTAAATTAGATCTTAGTGCTGCCATTGTAGAATCCAGGATAAAAAGAATAATTATCCATGGATTGAGACTCGAATATCGAGGCTTTGTTGCCACTGTACAAGGATGGCCGACCCAACCATCACTTGTTGAGTTCGAGAATTTGCTTGCCGATCAAGAAGCTTTGGCAAAGTAAATGGGAGAGGTCTCGTTAAGAGGTGAGGAGGAAGCGCTCTACACCAAAAGTAAAGGCAGCTTTAAGCAGCGTGCTAGTGGTGGATCTAAAAGAAATGGTGACAAGGAAAAATGTCATCAAGGAGGAGGGAGTTCTCGACCAGGGGGAGCTCCAAAGCATCACGGCAATTGTGGTCAGTCCCAGAATAATAAAAGGTTTGAGGGCAAGTGCTACAATTGTGGAAAAAAGGGCCACATGGTGAAGGATTGCTGGTTCAAAAGGCCTGCAGAAAGTAACATCGCCAACTCAGAGAAGAAAATTGAAGATGATTGGGATGTCGTTGCGTCTCTAGCTGTGGAGGGAGAATGGGACGCAGAAGCATCATCTTGTTGGTGCTCAGAAAATGAGGCATTGCCCGACCCAAAAGAGTTTAAAGATATGTTGCAAGGGAAACTGGGAGACCAAGCTGCCCAAATCCAATCAAGTCCAGATGAGCCTGAAGATTTGCTTGCTGGAGATGATGTCGAGCAAGAAGTACCTAAGAGTCCTTGGCAAACAGGTGTGTACCAACAACCACAAGAAGTTAGACCTAGTGGAGTGGAAGTATCAACTCCACAATCACAACTAAGAAGCTCAACAAGAGTACAAAAGCCATATCCTAAATATGCCAATGCTGCCATAACTGATGGAGCACCAAAAGAACCTGAGGCATTTAAAGAAACATCACAGAGTTCTGAATGGGTAAAAGCTATAGAAGAAGAAATAACTGCGCTTAAGCAGAATCAGACTTGGGATTTGGTGCCAAAGCCAAGGGATGTGAAACCCATATCCTGCAAATGGGTGTACAAGATAAAGTGTCATCCTGATGGTTCAGTTGAAAGGTACAAGGCTCAGTTCGTGGCTCGAGGCTTCTCTCAGCAGTATGGACTAGACTATGATGAAACATTTAGTCTAGTAGCAAAGCTTACGACCGTACGAGTCCTACTTGCACTTGCAGCTAACAAAAATTGGAATCTATACCAGATTGATGTGAAGAATGCTTTCTTGCATGGAGAGTTAGAATGGGAGATCTACATGATGCAGCAATGGGCTTTGAAAGTAAAGTTCATCCCAAGTACGTGTGCAAGTTGAGGAAAGCACTTTACGGTCTGAAACAAGCACCAAGGGCGTGGTACGGTAAGATTGCAGAATTTCTAACGCAAAAGTGGTTACTCAGTGGCCCATGCAGATTCAAGCTTATTTGTTAAAGCTAATGGAGGAAAGTTAGCTATCCTGCTGGTGTACATGGATGACTTAATCATCACTGGCGATGATGAAGTTGAAATTTGTCGAACAAAGGAAAATTTGTCAGTTCGGTTCAAGATGAAAGAGCTTGGACAACTCAAGCACTTTCGTGGATTAGAGGTTGATCGCACATAAGAAGGGATATTTCTATGTCAACAAAAGTATACAAAAGACTTGTTGCAGAAGTTTGGGATGCCCCGACCCCGATATTCCCCGAATACCAGAATAGGCACGTGCTGGCCGACACCCAAGGGTGACGAAAGCCATTTATTGAGTCCAAATGCTGAAAACAAGGGATATATAAGGCTTATAAATATAAAAGAATAATGAATATGCAAATAAGGACCGTGTTCAGAGCACACCTCTAATCTAGAACACTAAAAGAAAATAATATAAAATTGAATGAGACAAAGGAGTGGGTCCTCTCGGTGTAGGACTCACTCCTTTGTCTCATTCAATTTTATATTATTTTTTTTTAGTGTTCTAGATTAGAAGTGTGCTCTGAACACGGTCCTTATTTGCATATTCATTATTCTTTTATATTTATAAGCCTTATATATCCCTTGTTTTCAGCATTTGCACTCAATAAATGGCTTTCGTCACCCTCGGGTGTCGGCCAGCACGTGCCTATCCTGGTATTCGGGGAATATCGGGGTCAGGGTGTGTCACAAGATGTGTGCACATGAAGGCAAAAACTTGGAAGATGCAACAATGTATCGACAATTGGTAGGTAGTCTGATCTATCTGACTCTGACTCGACCTGACATTTCTTATGCAGTTGGTGTGATGAGTCGATACATACAAAATCCAAAGAAGCCTCATCTAGAAGCGGTTCGACGAATATTGAGATATGTAAAGAGTACAATTGACTATGGTCTCTTGTACAAGAAAGGAGAAGATGGTAAGTTGGTTGGCTATTGTGACATAGATTTTGCAGGAGATCACGACATCAGGAGATCGACCACTGGGTATGTCTTCAGATTTGGTTCTGGAGTAGTTTTGTGGTGCAGCAAGAGACAACCAACGGTGTGTTTGTCAACCACAGAAGCAGAGTATAGAGCAGCAGCAATGGCAACTCAAGAGAATGCATGGCTGGTATAGTTGATGAGTGATTTACATCAACCAGTAGATTATCCAGTACCATTGTACTGTGGTAACCAATCTGTAATTCGCTTGGCGGAAAATCCAGTCTTTCATGCAAGAACTAAACATGTGGAGGTACACTATCATTTCATTAGAGAGAAGGTCTTGCAAGAAGAGATTGAGATGAGACAAATCAATACAGATGAACAAGTTGCGGACTTGTTCACTAAAGGTTTGAGTACCGGCAAGTTTGAAAAGTTTCGTCGTCAACTCAGCATGGAGAAAAGAATGAGCTGGTGTTGAGGGGGAATGTTGAAAGAGACCAACCCCAGCCTATTCTACACAAATCTAGAAAATTCTGGCACCAAAGTCGGTGCATCATGCAGGCATATCAATATGCTAGATAATTCTAGCACTATCCTATTAAGTCGGTGGGTGTGTGTCTGTATAATAATGTGCTAGAAAGTCCTAGCAGCTTGTACAATTGTGTGGCTGCCATACAAAGCCCAATGGCGGTGGGCAATTGTAGTCGGCAAAACCACACCTATAAATAGGTGTGTGTGCATGTGTTGCAATGTGACCAACCAAGTAAGCTTGTAATCAAGCAAGCAAGCAACCAAGTGAGAGTGGGAAGAAAGAGTAGTATTGTAAGAGTGTGAGTGGTCTAGAGTTTGTCTTTAGAAAGTGAGTGACTGTCATAGCTTCCCAAGAGTGTCCTTGATAGTTTGTGTTGTAATATTTTGTGTGTGTAATACAAGTAATTAGTTTACTTGTGTTGTCTCTCCAACACTTGTGTTAGAGTTGAGTACTCTAAATTCTTCCCCAACATGAGATGACCCCCAAAATACTTTAATTCTTTGGATATGCAACCATGGTGATACGTACCTCCTGGAAAGCTTGAAGACTGTTGAGGCATAGTTGATTGTTTGGATCTACATCTACGTATTCGCCTTTGCAATTCCTTGTAGTTGACTAAAAATAAAGCAATTAAAACTTTTAATTTGTGGAGTGCAACTTGAGTGCACTACTGCATCCGAATCTTATAAGAATGTAGCGACACATTGCACTCAACATTTGTATAATTGTTATCTATAAGGGTTTATTCCTTTGCTTTTCATAAGAATATTTTTTTTATTCAAACTTTAGATGTGATATTGCTATATGCTTCTTAGAAGTTACAAAGGGAGACCTTAAAACTTAGCACTTGAAACAAAACCAACAGCGATATGCATACCTCGTATATTCTATCTGATATAAGCGCCATACGATGAGCATACTCAATTCTCGAGTTAACATCCCCCTTAGTGTTTGTAGCTGGATTGCCAATTATGTATCCCTGAAAATCCATTATAGATGAAATCAATTTCTAGCACAATGATGTCATGAAATTTGACAGTATAAGAAGGAATTTTTTCGGTATGTCAATTTCCTACTTTGAGATTCAAAGGTGGTTCGGTTCCTGCTTCAATATCTGCAGCACTCAACAACAGAGATACAAACACATGCGTCCGTAATCCTTAATGCTTTCGAGATACAGACACATTTTGTTATGCAGTTCTAAAATTTATGCGGAATTAATTGAATATGAGTTGGAGGACTCATTTGTCATGAAGTTACCATCGGTTATATGCTGAACAATGATGGGAACAATTTTTCCTGAGAAGGAATCTCCAGAAATGTAGAGAGGATTTGCAAGAAACTGGGGATGAGTCACAAGCCACTGCATAGGTGCATGATTTTAAGCAATAATGAAAATTAAATCAATATATCAACAATTATAAACAACCACTTTTTTTTTTTTTTTTTTTTTTGTACTGTTGAAATAATTTCTTAATTACGAATTATTTATGCAAAATCTTGACTTACCCTTTTGAGAAACTCGTAAGCTCTTGTGGCATGCAGGGTATCACTACTGATATACCCCTCCAGAGTTGTTGAGTATGAAAATCCAGTACCAGCAGGGGCATCTAAAAATATTATGTTTGCTAGCTGAAAACAAAAGAACCACTCTCACCGCTCACCCTCAATTGGTCACGCACTCATCTGTTTTATTAACTATTGTGGAATTCCGATAACATTTTTTTCAATTATTAGAGAGAAGTATTACTAAACTGAGAGTTAGCCAGTGGTCCCATAATTATTAATGGAAGCTAAACGCAGGGACGAAAAAATTCCACACACCTTGGTCCATGCGTATGGATTCGTAACAAGTGTTAATGGTGATAACAGTATACAGCAAGAAACCAGAAAATACAGTAGAGAGGAAGAAAGATAGAGACGAGAGAAAGAGAGAGAGATATGATATTTTTGTGTATTACAATCTGATGCTGCTTACAAGATATTTCACACTTATATACACAAGTGTTATCTTATCTCCTAAGCTATATAACCTCCCATCTCTAACTAACTAACTGTCTTTTATATTCCTTTTTACACATTTGTGACTTTTACCATACTACCCTTCAATATCCCCCCGCAATCTGAACTTGGGGGTCCGTGCAACCCCTTGGTAAGAATATCAGCAGATTGATCTTCAGTGGGAATGTAGGAGACAACCAAATCACCTTGTTGCACTTTTTCCCGAATAAAATGATAATCCGTATCCAAGTGCTTGATTCGTGAATGAAAAACTGGATTGGCACTTAATGCAATCGCAGACAAATTATCATAGTGAATAACAGGTGATGTGGGCAGAAACACATCCAAATCCTTCAAGACTGCCCTTATCCACGCGAGATCAGCTGCAGTGTGAGCCAAGGCTTTGTACTCTGCTTCAGTAGAACTGCGAGAAACAGACCCTTGTTTCTTTGACTGCCATGAAATGGGACTGTTGCCAAGAAAAACAAGATAGCCAGTCACAGACCTCCGAGTGTTCAAATCTGCTGCCCAATCAGAGTCTGAAAAGGCTTCGAGACTCGGTGTTGTAGCTGCGGAAAATACAAGACCATATTGACTGGTACCCTTAAGATACCATAAGATTCGCTTCACTGCTCCAAAATGAACCTCAGTGGGGGCTTTCATAAACTGACAAACTGAATTAACCGCAAAAGCAATATCTGGCCTAGTAAAAATCAGGTATTGCAGAGAACCAACAATGCTTCTGTAAAATGTAGGATCGGACAATGGCATTCCTTCATTGAGAAGCAACGAATTGTGTGGCTTACAAGGTGTTGGGGATGACTTACAAGAATCCATTCCAGCTTTATGAAGCAAATCTGTGATATATTTCGATTGAGTGACACATATATCCCCATTTGAAGGATATGAAATCTGAAGGCCTAAGAAATAGCTGAGTCTGCCCAAATCTTTCAATTCAAACACTTCTGAAAGTTCGTGAATAACCTGTTGAATCTGTACAGAATTCGAGCCTGTCAAAATTATGTCATCCATTTACAACAGGAGAATAATGATATCACTCCCAGTGTGTTTAACAAACAAACTTGTGTCAGACAAGGAAGCACAAAATCCCATAGCACACAGATAGGTAGTAAACTTAGAATTCCAGGCCCTTGGTGCCTGTTTAAGGCCATACAGAGATTTAACAAGTTTACAGACATAAGTAGGACAGGTTGGATCAACAAAACCTTGAGGTTGGTGCATATAAACCTCTTCTTGTAAATCCCCATGCAAGAAGGCATTTTTAATATCCAATTGTTTCAATTCCCAGTGATTCATTGCAGCTATAGCAAGAATGATTCTTACTGTTGTATAACGAACAACAGGACTAAAAGTCTCAGAATAATCAAGACCATATTCCTGTGAAAACCCTTGAGCCACCAATCGAGCTTTGTATCTTGAGACACTACCATCAGACTTCCTTTTGACCTTGTACACCCATTTACTACCAACCACAGATCGATTACTAGGATATGGAACTAGCTGCCAAGTCCCCTGAGCCCTGAGAGAGTCATATTCTTCCTGCATAGCTTGCTGCCAATGGGGTAGACTTGCAGCTTTCCGAAAATTAGAAGGCTCTTTAGTATCAGTAATGGCTGTCACATAGGAATAGCCACTAGAGAATACTTCATCTGCTGTAACATATAAAGATTGTAGTTCTGGAAAAGATGTCAAATAAGCAGCATAATCTTGTCGTTGTATAGTCACTTTTCAAACGTGTAACCATAGGATGACTAGCCACTGCATCTGGGGACATGGAATGATTGTCAGAATGGTCACTGAGTTGAGAAGAGACAGGAATCGATACCTCTAGTGGAGAACTTCGATGGACAGACAACAAGGGTGATGCATTGACTTCTGGAGGGAATGCATGAGAAGCTACCATTTCAGAACTGGAATGTACATTGGACACTTGCTGCGAAGAAACTGGATCTAATGTGGAATCTGCACTGGATGTAGATACTGTACTGTGAACTGCAGGAATAGGCATTTGAACCACAACCACATCACTGGATATGTGCTTAGACTTGCCAGGACTAAAACACCCTCGAGATAAGTCTGTTTTATATGGAAACACTTCCTCATTGTATATAACATGCCTAGACAATAACAATTTACCAGTGTTGATATCAAAGCAAATAGCTCCTTTGTATCCCAAGGCATAACCAAGAAAAACACAAAGTGAAGATCGAGGTTGAAACTTATTATTGATATAAGGACGCAGGAAAGGATAAATGGCAGTACCAAAGACCTTAAAATTATGAATATCAGGTGTGTGTCCAAACAATATCTGATAAGGAGACTTAAACTCTAAGACTTGAGATGGCATTCTGTTAATCAGGAGAATTGCATGAGCACAGGCATGATACCAGAACATTTGAGGCAAACTTGCTTCTGTCATCAAGGTAATAGCAGTTTCAACAACATGTCGATGTCTCCTTTCAGCAATACCATTCTGCTGAGGAGTATAAGGACAGGAAATCATGTGAGAAATGCCTTTGCTTGCTAGAAACTCCTTAAACTGTTTACTCATATACTCACCTCCCCCATCAGATTGAAAACACTTAATGGAAGCATGAAACTGATTAAACACAAATGCTGTGAACTTCACAAAAATAGAACAAGCTTCTGATTTATTAATCATGGGAAAAATCCACATGAATCTAGAAAATTCATCTACAAAAGAAATGTAGTACTTATAGCCTTCTATAGATGGGATTGAAGATGGTCCCCATACATCTGAGTGGACTTTCTCAAACAAACACTTAGCTTTATTTTGTCTTACTGGAAATACTTGTCTACACATTTTTCCTTGTACACAAGATGAACAAGAGTCTTTACTAGTACTAATTTCAGCAGTTTTCAACATTCTAGCTAAAATATCTTCTGATGGATGCCCTAGCCTTTGATGCCAAATCGTAGTCCTTACTTTCTGTCCCAAGAATGCAGCACATTGACTCAACTTTGTAGCAAATAAGTTATCAAAAACAGTGGCTGGAATCTTGAAAAGTTCCCCATCATCACTCCTTCCGTGGTACAAAGTCACCCTTGTTGCTTTGTCCTGTATAAAGAAATCCACATCATCACAAACAAACCAACAGCCATTATCTTTGCATAACATCTTAACAGAAAGAAGATTGGCAGTAATTTGGGGCACATGCAACACATTATGCAGAATTAAAGCATTATGAGGAGTTGAAATTGTAGAAGAACCAATGTGCTTGACTGCCAAACCTTCACCATTTCCAATAGTTATCTTCTCATCACCATTGTATGAATTGACTTGAGAGAGTGCATGAACATTAGAAGTCATGTGATGTGTAGCTCCTGTGTCCAGAATCCAAGTATCCCCAGTGGATAACCCATGTCCAGTGTTCTGTGATGGATTCTGTCCAATATGAGCCTGTGCAGTCATGGCAGTCAAGGTAGAAGGTGGTGGAGTACCCTGATAGGCAAAATTATTGCGATGATAACACTCCAGGGCAATATGGCCTCTTTTCCCACAAATCTGGCAAGCAAGGAACCCTGAATTTCCAGTAGCAGCCCTGTGAAAACAATTAGCTTCTGTATGTCCCCTCCTAGAACATATTTGACACTCGGGTGACACACCAGATTTGTAGGATGTATTGCCATTCCAGGTATTACTCATTTGAAAACCATTACCAGAAAATCCACTGCCATTCTGTGACTGAACACCTTTACCATTGCCATTAAAAGTACCATTATTCCCTCTGTGACCAAATGAATTTCCATGACCAGAGAAGTTTCTGGAACCATTAGTACTCCTAGGATCAAAATTACCATTGTTAACATTTCCATTATACCTCCTATTGCCCCCTGTGAAATTGGACTTCTGGACAAACCTGTCACTATTCCCCACAAAACCCGAGCCACCATGAAATGCATTAGAATGATCACCATCAAACTCCCCTTGAAATCTTTGAGAGTTGGAACTCTCCCCAACTTCAAACCCAGTATGGTTATTGGGAAAAGCTCTGGAGCCAGACCCATCTCCATGAACATACATTGCTGCCATAGATGTACTCAAGGACTTCAGTCTGGATTCAATACTAGCCTCTGCCCCAAGAAGTTGAGCCCTCAAATCTTTGTATGAAAACGGAGAATCCCTAGCCAATATCACAGTCTTTATCATCTCAAACTCTGGAGGTAAACCAGACAGCACAGCTATAAGAAAATCATTTTCAGTGATCTTTTCCCCAGCAGAAACTAGTTGATCCTTAATAGCTTTAACCCTTAAAAGAAACCTATCCACAGATTCCCCACCTTTTTGGATAGTATGGAACTCACTTTTCAGTTGATTAATTCTAACCATAGAGACAGACGCAAATCTTTCTTGCAAACAAGTCCATGCCTCACACGCTGTCTTACTACCAATAATGTGTTCCATAACATCATCAGATAGTGTAGCAATGAGAAGACTGAGCAAGGCAAGATCCTTCTTCACCCAATCTTTATATGCCATAGTAACTTCAGTTGTAACTCCGGACTCTGTATCAATAACAAATCTCGGAGGACATGGATCTTCACCCGTGAAATGATCAAAAAAATCATACCCCCGAAGAACAGACTGAAACTGAAAACTCCATTTAACAAAATTGTCATCCTGAAGCTTAACCGTAAGCATCCCAAGCAACCCTTCAATCTTGACATTCGACCCCATTGAAAAAACCGAACACTACACCACAATATGATCTTAACACCAAAATATACTACCCTTCGTTTCTAATGGCTATCGGCCTTTCTCTTTCTCCGACACACAAACACTTATCACAATCAAACAATGGCTATCGGCCTCTTACAAACTCAAAGAATGGCTATCGGCCTTTAATCTTGCTAATAATGGCTATCGGCCTTCAAACTCATAGACAAAAACCAAACAATCTTCACCTAGAACATATCACAAACAGATGGTGTGCAATGCGAAAATAGAAACCAAGAACCTGATATGAACGAACGCTTGCCCCCTTTTTGGCCAAGAAACTCTGTGACCTTGCAGCAAACATTAACCAGCACTCGCAATTCTTTAAACTCCAGCGGAAGAAACGGCACCAAGAATCGTCCGAGCGATTGATACCATGATAACAGTATACAGCAAGAAACCAGAAAATACAGTAGAGAGGAAGAAAGATAGAGACGAGAGAAAGAGAGAGAGATATGATATTTTTGTGTATTACAATCTGATGCTGCTTACAAGATATTTCACACTTATATACACAAGTGTTATCTTATCTCCTAAGCTATATAACCTCCCATCTCTAACTAACTAACTGTCTTTTATATTCCTTTTTACACATTTGTGACTTTTACCATACTACCCTTCAATAAATGGGTCCTTGTTCAAGTCTCCAAATTGGAAAGATATTGGACCTGGAATGAAACACGATTAGAGAACTTATTAAGTGTGCTTTGTATTTGGGACCTAATAAACAAAATTATTTTCAAACGTTTTCCTAAGGAGTAAGGTTTATGTGCGGCGGACCAGGTGTAACTTTTAATTTTCCGAATCAACGGAAAAAAAAAATGTACTGTCGAGGTTTTTTTAAAACAATATATTTTCAGGGGGTTTTGCTTATCTCTTGAAAAAAGTACTAGTTTCTGTAGCAATCGGTGGAAATCAAAACTGATAATTGCCTTCAAACAATTAATGATACTAATTAGACAGTAAAAGTAATGAATTACTTACTAATTAATGATACAAATTAGTGGGATACGTTACCAATTTCATAAACGAGGCCATAAAAAGAAGAACATCGAGGGCCTCCTGTTATCCAAAGAAGCAGAGGATCGTTTTCTGGACTCCTCTCTGACTCAACGAAGTAGTAGAACATTTGCAGTTCATCAAATTTGCCAACGCTCACATACCTTGGAAGTGGACACAAATTAAAACCCATAATTCAGTACTATAAAACAGATAATTAAACATAGGCTCCTATAAGAGTTCAAATTTAGATGTTAATCAAAAAATTGTAAGTACCCTGTTTCAAGCTTGAAGGGGAGGTCACCGGAAAAGCCCGGCAAGTTCTTGATGATCGACTGTGATGCACCATTGTTGGTAAGCAGCAGCAGAAAAGATGCTTGCCACGCCCAGAATTTAGCAGATGTGCAGATGCTGGAACTGAACGTCATTTTTCCTTCTTCTGTTTCTCTTGTCGCAAATCTCTGCTAGCAATGAACTAAAGCTTGGAATTTGACCTCTTACTATTACCATTATTATCTCCACTGCTATTGATGGCAAAGTCCAAAATAGCCTACTTATAATATGTTGTACTCTAACCACCCTACATGATTTGGATTCTTGCTAAAAAGAAAAATGAATAACTTCACTAAAAATAAAATATTAAAGAATAAACAATAATTCTCATTTTACTATTTTGACGCATCATGATTTTCAAACTTTAATACATTTGTTGAAAAGTCTGATGTCTGATGGCAATGAATGCCCACAAAGCAAAAGTGTTGAAAAGTCTGATGTCTGATGGCAATGAATGCCCACAAAGCAAAAGTCTTCAGCATGGGCAAAGTTTTCAATGCCATGCAAAGTGAAAGTGATTGTATAGTCAGACGAAATTTCATAAATTTCAAGATGCATTAACTGCATCAGTTTGGAGTTGCTCTATAAATAGAGCACTTCGCATGTTTTCATAAAACAGAATATATAAGAAGAAGAAAACAAGAGAGAAATATCAGTAACATCATCTATTCCTCTGCCTTTTATTTGTTATCCTCTTGTGCTATAAGTTTTAGTGTGGCATTTTACATCTACCTTGCACCTACTACTAAAAAGGTTATTCTCTCAAACTTTAACCCTTTTATAACATGTTATCAGCACGAGTCTCTAAATATAATTATTCTCTCATCTCTCTTCGCCGAACGAACGAAAGAAAGAAAAAAAAATGTTTCCTTTAAGGTTTTTACTGTTCATCTTCTTCCTCTGCCTCAACTGCGCCGTGTACCCTCGCGATGAGTTGTTTGCTCCATGCCTGCTCTTAGTTCTCCAACTAACGGTTACATACATCTTTGATTACTTGTTTGGTGTAGAGATTGATTACTAACCCAGTATTTATTTGTGTTAATTCTACTGCAATCCAAGATGGTGCGGTACAATCGCCCATCTTGAACTGCAAATTTAATCTTACTGCGATCCAAGACGGTGCGGTATCATCGTCTATCTTGGACTGCAGATTTAATTTTACTGCAATTTTTAGGTGGAGCGGTATAATCGCACACCCTACCCTGCATATTCGAATTTACCTGCTGTTTAATTTCATTGCAATTTTATGTGGTGCGGCATAATCGCCCACGCTACTCTGCATATTTAATTTTCCTGTTATTTGAGTGGTGCGGAATAATCGCCCATTCTATATTACATTATTTCAATGAGAATGGTGCGGTACGATCGCCCTTCTCATTCACCCTGAAAATCTCGAGCCAGAAGTTTCGAGTGCTTATCATTTTGACCTGAAGATCAAAATGAAAAATTTGTAAGAACCAGAAGTTCTAACATCATATTCCTCCAGGAATACATATTATTGCAAGTTCTTACACATCTCATTTTCTTTCAGAAAAGAAAATGGCGAACTTGGCGAAGCTTGAATTTGCTGCCCTGGATATTACTGGGAAGAATTACCTGACCTGGGTACTGGATACCAAGATCCATCTGGAAGCAGGGAATCTTGGAGATACCATCAGGGAAGAGAGCAACTCATCCTCTCAAGATCGGGCAAAGGCCATGATTTTCATTCGCCGTCATCTTGATGAGGCGCTAAAGAGCGAGTACTTAACGGTTGAAGATCCGTTAGCTCTCTGGAATGCCTTGAGAAACAGATACAATCACCAGACAACGGTGATTCTTCCAAGGGCCCGCTATGAGTGGACTCATCTGAGGATTCAAGACTTCAAGTCAGTGGCAGAATACAATTCTGCATTGTTCAGAATTACCTCTCAGATGAAGCTCTGTGGGGATATTATTACTGAGAAGCATATGCTGGAAAAGACTCTCAGCACATTTCATGCTTCCAACGTGCTCCTGCAGCAGCAGTATAGAGCGCGAGGCTACACTGAGTACAACCAGCTGATATCTGTGCTCTTAGTAGCTGAACAGAATGATGAGCTCCTGATGAAAAACCATCATTCCCGACCTACTGGATCTGCACCATTCCCAAAAGTGAATGCTGCTTCCCTCGAAGTGAACGCCACATCCTCTGGTGGTGATAATCATAAACGAGGACGTGGCCATAAGCGAGGTCGATGGACTAGGAAAGGCAAGAACCATGGAGTTCAGTTTCATAACTAGGTTCCCAGGAATAATTCAGGCCCGAGCTTCAAAAATGCGAATCGCCACAAAGGCAAAGCTCATATGAACAATGCTCCTAGAAACTCTGAAGGAGCCTGCCATAGGTGTGGTGGCAATGGGCATTGGGCGCGTACTTGTCGTACCCCAAAACATCTAGTGGATCTGTATCAAGCCTCCCTCAAGGAGAAGGGTGTCGAGACTAACTTTCTCGACCAGGCTAGACCAATGGATATACCTGATCCAGTGTTTGACTTATCAGGGCAGTTGAACACAACTCATCTAGATGTTTCAGACTATATTGTGGAAAGGGGAAATGACGTATACCGGTCCGATTGAATCATTAATGTACTTTTATTATGCTGAACTTGTAGTATTTTCAGATTCAATAAAAATGGCATGTAAATTTCTTGTTATAACTTGCTTTTAACTCTGATTCTCTTACTTAGAGAGCATGGATAAAAATTGTGGTTATTCTCAGAACATGAGAAATGGCGGAGATATTTGTCTTGCAGACAGTGCAACCACACATACAATACTTCGTGATCGAAAGTATTTCTCAAGCTTAAGACTTACAAGAGTAGGGGTAACAACAATATTAGGACCTTCAGATGTAATTCAAGGTTCAGGGCAAGCCCAGATTATGTTACCAAATGGAACAATATTGTCCATACATAATGCATTGTATGTTACTCAATCTACTTGAAATTTGTTGAGTTTCAAAGACATACGTCTAAATGGATACCACATTGAAACAAAAAGTGCAGAAAATGTGGAGTATCTATGCATTACCTCCAATGATACCCAGAAGCGTATATTGGAGAAGTTGCGTGGTATGTCGAGTGGATTATATTATACATACATAAGGACAATTGAATCACATACTGTCATGAACCAGAAGTTCATTGATTCAAAAGTTTACATGCTTTGGCATGACCGTCTGGGTCATCCAGGATCTACCATGATGCGTAGGATCATTACCAACTCTAATGGACATCCATTAGTGAGCAGACACATTGCTGCCTTAAATGATAACCCTTGCAAAGTTTGTTCTCAAGGGAAGTTGGTAATTAGACCATCACAACTAAAGGTTGATGCTAAATCCCCATCATTTCTGCAAAGAATTCAAGGGGATATTTGTGGGCCTATTCAACCATCATGTGGACCATTTCGATATTTTATGGTTTTGGTTGATGCATCTACCCGATGGTCACATGTTTGTCTTTTGTCTACTCGGAATGTAGCCTTTGCGAGACTTCTTGCTCAAATAATTAAGTTACGAGCACAGTTCCCAGATTATCCCATTAAGTCAATCCGACTTGATAATGCTGGTGAATTTACGTCTCAAACCTTTGATGATTATTGCATGACATTGGGCATTGATGTTGAACACCCTGTTCCTCATGTCCATACTCAAAATGGTTTAGCAGAAGCATTGATCAAGCGGCTTCAGTTAATAGCTCGCACTCTGCTTATGAAAACCAAATTGCCAGTCTCTACATGGGGACATGCCATCTTACATGCTGCATCATTAGTTCGATTGAGACCTATAGCCAACCATCAATACTCTTCAGTACAACTCATGTTTGGACATCAGTCAAACATTTCCCATTTACGAGTTTTTGGTTGTGCTGTTTATGTGCCTATTGCACCGCTGCAACGCACTAAAATGGGACCTCAGCGTAGACTGGGAATTTATGTGGGTTTTGATTCACCATCTATCATTAGATATTTGGAACCCTTGACAGGTGATATGTTTACAGCTCGTTTTGCTGATTTTCACTTTTATGAGACAATTTTCCCGTTGTTAGGGGGAGAAAAGACCGTTCTAGAAGAACGGAAAGAGCTGACATGGGTTGTTCCCACCTTGTCTCATTTTGATCCTCGCAGCATTCAATGTGAAAATGAAGTGAGAATGATCGTTCATCTTCAAAGCATTGCCAATCAAATGCCAGATGCATTTAATGATGTTATGAAAGTGACAAAATCAAATATACCAGCTGCAAATGCACCTGCAAGAATTGATGTCCCTGTTGGACAAAATAAAGTGGCAGCGAATGATTCATCTGGTGCACGCCTGAAGCGTGGTAGACCCCCAGATTCAAAAGATTCAGCTCCTCGAAAGAGAAAGTCGAGGGCACAACTGAATCCAAATGAAGTCATTCAGGAAGAGAAAATGAATGATACATCCACAATTCATAATTCTGGACTTCCAGAAAAAGAAAATGTCCTTGATGAGACATCTGTTCCTCAAGAGACAGAAGTACATGAAAGCAAAGAAATCTCCATAAATTATGCATGTACAAATGAATTGTGGGATCGGAATGAAATAATCATTGATGATATGTTTGCATTTGCAATAGCCACTGAAATTATCTTACGTGATGATATTGAGCCCCGCTCTGTTGATGAATGCAAACAGAGACAGGATTGGCCTAAGTGGAAAGATGCAATCTAGGCAGAATTAAATTCCTTGGAAAAGCAGAATGTTTTTGGACCAGTAGTCCAAACCCCACCTAGTGTAAACCCCGTGGGTTACAAATGGGTATTCACAAGGAAACGCAATGAGAAAAACGAGATCGCAAGATACAAAGCACGACTCGTTGCACAAGGTTTTTCTCAAAGACCTGGAATTGATTATGAGGAGACATACCTGGAATTGATTATGAGGAGACATACTCTCCTGTAATGGACGCAATTACGTTCCGTTACTTAATAAGTTTAGTGGTTTCAGAAAGACTTGACATGCGACTTATGGATGTCATCACTGCGTATCTATATGGAGAATTAGATGCTGACATCTATATGAAAGTCCTAGAAGGACTTAAGTTGCCTGAAACAAGTAATAAACCACGAGGTATGCTCTCGATCAAATTAAGGCGATCATTGTATGGTCTGAAACAATCTGGACGAATGTGGTATAATCGTCTCAGTGAGTATTTGATCAAAGAAGGGTATATCAACAATGTTATTTGCCCTTGTGTGTTCATTAAGAAATCCAATTCTGGATTCGCTATAGTGGTAGTATATGTTGATGATATGAATCTAGTTGGGACTCCTGAAGAGCTCAATAAAACTGCTGAATATCTGAAAAGCGAATTTGAAATGAAAGACCTTGGAAAAACAAAATATTGTCTCGGCCTGCAGATCGAGCATTGTGCTAGTGGAATTTTGGTCCACCAATCAGCTTACATTGAAAAAATTCTGAAGCGATTTGGTATGGACAAGGCTTATCCACTAAGCACGCCAATGGTTGTTCGTTCTTTGGACATTAAGAAAGATCCATTTCGTCCAAAAGAAGATGATGAGCTGGTCCTTGGTCCAGAAGTACCATATCTGAGTACAGTAGGTGCTTTGTTGTATTTAGCACAATGTACTAGACCAGATATAGCTTTTTCAGTTAATTTGTTAGCAAGGTATAGCTCTGCTCCAACAATTCGCCATTGGAAGGGTATCAAAGATGTATTGCGATACCTTCGTGGGACAACAGACATGGGTCTCTTCTACTCAAAGAACTCCACAGATGACCAGGTCCTTGTTAGATATACAGATGTTGGCTTCCTCTCTGATCCGCATAAAGCCCGTTCACAAACTGGATATGTGTTTAAGAATGGAGATACAGCAGTCTCATGGCGCTCAACCAAGCAAACATTAGTTGCTACATCTTCAAATCATTCAGAAATACTTGCTTTACATGAAGCAAGTCGTGAATGTTCTTGGTTAAGATCAATGATCCATCATATCCGGAATTCATGTGGTCTAACTTCGAAGACAGACAATCCAACTGTCATCCATGAAGATAATGCAGCCTGTGTTGCCCAAATGAAGGAAGGATTCATCAAGGGCGATAAAACTAAACACATATCTCCAAAGTTTTTCAGTGCTCATGAGCTTCAGAAGGCTAAAGTTATTGAAGTCAGACAAATCCGTTCAAATGAAAATCTGGCAGACTTGTTCACCAAATCTCTACCAAAGTGCACATTTCAGAAGTTAGTGCAAGGCATCGGATTACGTCGACTTACCAAACAGCTAAATTTGAAGAATGCGGAATCAGGGGGAGATACATATCAGGGGGAGCATCCCTGATACATGCTTGTTGTACTCTTTTTCCTTCGATTAGGATTTTTCCCACTGGGTTTTTCCTATCAAGGTTTTAACGAGGCAACATAAGCATACTTGACACTACATCAACGATCCAGGAAAAATTGTACTCTTTTTCCTTCGCTACGGTTTTTTCCCACTGGGTTTTTCCAAGCAAGGTTTTAACGAGGCAACTCATGTTGATATGTGGGCATCCAAGGGGGAGTGTTGAAAAGTCTGATGTATGATGGCAATGAATGCCCATAAAGCAAAAGTCTTCAGCATGGGCAAAGTTTTCAATGCCCATGCAAAGTGAAAGTGATTGTATAGTCAGACGAAATTTCTTAAATTTCAAGATGCATTAACTGCATCAGTTTGGAGTTGCTCTATAAATAGAGCACTCCGCATGTTTTCATAAAACAGAATATATAAGAAGAAGAAAACAAGAGAGAAATATCAGTAACATCATCTATTCCTCTGCCTTTTATTTGTTATCCTCTTGTGCTATAAGTTTTAGTGTGGCATTTTACATCTACCTTGCACCTACTACTAAAAAGGTTATTCTCTCAAACTTTAACCCTTTTATAACAACATTATATTTTTTTCACTCTAGTTTCATACTCGTTAGTGAGGATTGCCGGACACTTTCATACTTCTGTTAACATTTATGGTTTTTGAGTTTTTGATTAAACTTTTGAAACATTTGATCAAGATATTCAAACTTGAACTACTTCAGATTAATTGAAATTAATTTACATTTAAATATCTATTATATATTTTAAATAATTTCAACTATATTTAAATCTAAAAATTTAAACTTTTCGAATCTAAATGTACACCTGTTTGGACCCAATTTTACATCATCGGCCCGTGCAGATAAGGTCGTTGAGTAAGTATAACTCCCAACCGTCGGATGGAAAATGAGGATAATTTTTTTATTAAAGGATAATATTATGTTTTTATCAAAGTAATTATATTTTTAATATGAATTATCTTGATATATTCTTAAATGGGATAGATAAGAGGCAAATTATATCTCTAAGCAAGTGGTACAGTTCAAGTTGAGTTGGGATGTGTGTGGACGTGTGGATATGCTGCAAACCTGGTATTCAAGAAAGAAGGGTCAGGATGCATGCATGGATGGATGAGTTTAAAGATGATAAAATAGGAAGCCTAGGTAGCCTAGGCTTGGTGACATTAATGGGATGAAACTATGAGATGGTGATAATTAAAAATAAATTTAATATTCATTTAGATAAAGCCTAGGAACATAGGTTTTTTGGAAGGCGAGGTTTTTAATGCATGTTTCTCGGGTTGGTGCTGTGAAGATGGATGGAGGAAAGCAAGTGGTGAAGCCACGTCACCAAAGATCAAATGCAATCCTTTAAAGATCAAGTCACATCAAATATATGGGAATTTGAAATAAAACTCTACTTAAGGATCAGGCCATGCCAAGCAAGTACATCAGTCCCATAAATACAGGTGCAATGGCAACGGAAGGAGGACCTCGAATTCAACACACAACTGCCCTGCGCAAACCTCTCAAACATCTTGAGATTTTTTTTTCCTTTTTTCACCAACACATCTTCAGTTTGGATAAACAGCACTGTAAATGCAACCGGCGAACACTTTCAGTTTGGAGAAACAGCACTGTTGCCATAGAATCAACCGACCGAGAAGCACTTTCAGTTTGGATAAACAACACTGCGTCGAGGCCAACTGGTTATCTATCCAAGTCTCGGTCGAGAAGGGTTTCCAAATCCTTATTGGCAGAGGTCATCTTATTAGCCTTCCAGACGAAGTAAGGTGTTACGAGTTACGACATTCGGCACATTGAACGCCGAGTGGTTTTATGATTAGATATTCACAAGTGAGTTTCAGAGTTCGGCATTCTGACGGCCGAACCACATTTATGATAAAGATATACATCTCCTTTGAGTACTCCATATAGTCTGGTGTCGATTCGACGTGCTTATAATCTTACAAATATAATCACTGTGACCGAGTCTGGCGCAGACGATTCGTGAACTTCGCAGAACTAGCAGCCTTGTCTTCAAGCTTGAGAACCCGAAGGCTGAGACTTGTTCCTTCCTCGGCCGTAGTTGCAAGATTAAGAAGTCAGCAGCATGCTCAATGCAACATCAACAAAATTTACTCCTCGGCCTAGCATGGCCGACAAGTTGGCACGTCCCGCATCAACTGAAGGACGTAGTTAGCTCATTAGTTACTCAGCCTGTGTGCCATGTAGGCTTTGTAATTTTTAGGGTCAACAACACCCACACCAAATGGAAACGTACCAACATTAAATGAAAACGTACCAACGTCAAACGAAAACGTACCAACCCCGAATTAAAACGTACCCAATTATAAACTGTGTTAAAACAAATATTCATCTTTTTGGAATATTTAAAAATATGTTTGATTCATACACAATGCTATAGTCTTGTTTTTTTGGTAGATAAGTCTCTGGAATAACTTTTAGTTGATTAGAGATAAATCCTTATTATTGTAGATAATGCTAAATAATAACAATAAATCATATAATTTTGAATTAACAAAAAGGCTATTGTTCGTTAATTAATGACTCTTTCGATAAATAATAATAATAATTAATTAAAGTAATTTAAACTTTGACATTGTTAATGACTCTTTCTATAAAAAAAAATAATTAATTAAAGTAATTCCTCATTATTAGGACAAAAGGTAATAAAACTTATGTTTTGAAAACAAACGTACCAAAAATTCAAATGTACCAAGTAACTAAATGTACCATTATAATCAAACGTACCAATACAACCAAAAGTTCCTAACAACGAGTTTTGTTATATTCTATTTGATTTACTAAAATAAATATTTTAATGAAAAACACAAAAAAATCTTAAATCATCATAATAAGAGATGCATAAAAAATAGGAGGAAAAAAAGGGCATACTAACGTGAATAGACTTCTAATGAAATAAAATTAAAATACCAAAATTGTAGGGAAAATATTTAATCAAATTTACAAAAGGAATAGATGTTTAGTTTATGATATTTAAAAACGAGGCGTTTATATCAAAACGATAGTAGGATATTTGAAATGGAAATAAGTAATATTTTTGGAACCTTTTCAATCACCTTGTTAATTAGGTGAACAAAAACATTAGAATCAAGTCCAAACTTCAACACATGGGCATGCAACTCTTTGCCACATTCCAGCACAATTTCGCGTGTAAATCCCCAACCAGCTGCCGTGAGGGCCCTCTTCTCCTCAAATCCAAGCCCAAAACTCAGAAATCTCCAACCTCAGCCACGGTTTTGCTTCTGCGAAGCCTTTCCGCAACTCACAACTCCGGTTATACAGACCCGCGCCACCGGCCTCTGTGTCACGTGCATTTATAAAGATTTTTGGGGTGAAATTTTGTCTAATAATAAGATTAAATATAAAACCAGTTTGATATATATTCAAAAAGTGAAGTGCTATTGATACTCTAAAAATCTCATTTTACACTCCTCACAAGTGTATTTTTCTTTCCTAATATAAAAAGTTTGCATTGTACGATAAGATTTTTTAAATGCTAATAACAATTAACAAATGTATATTTATATAAAATTAAATATGAAACCACAATTGTATAATATACAATATATCATATATTATATATGAATGCACGTGTAGGACCCAGTCTGTGTTGAGAGTTGTCCCACATTAGTGAGAGATAAAGTTTGCTATGTGTTTATAAAATCTTGGGTTACTCCCTATCTAACCAATTGATTTTATAGTAGAATCTCAATTTAATCAGTATACACATAAGAAGTAATATGCGTGCGATAACTAAATATTTTGTGGGCGCGCTGGGACACGCTTTTGTTAGATTTTTTTTTTTTTTTTTTTTTTTTGTTGTTGTTGTTGTATTTCCCCTGCTCTGTGATTACTGGAAATTTTGTTGAGTTTTATCCTATTGATTCATGCAGTATTCTTATGTTGAATTAAAACTTTCAAACCAGCTGCACTCTAGAAAGTGGTAGTTCAGAAATCTGTTTTGATAGAAATTCAACATTCTGATGCTGTAGACCTTGTTTAGGTCCGCGAGAAGGATGATGCAGATGGTTCTCTTAAATTCATCTATGCTTGAAAGGGTGACTGTTAAGCCTGTTTCAGTAGATGGTTCTTCGGAATTATTAAAAAAGTTGCTCCACTTTAGGCGTGCCTCAGCACATGCTGAGATAATCTACTTGGACCCGTTATAAGAACATCAGTTCCTGCAGCTAACAGGACTTTAATGAGGAAATATGCGTAGGGTAAAAGTATTTTTGGTGTTTTTCTGTTTGCTTTTCTTAACAATGATTAATAACAGCGGTACTTGCAATTATCTTTTTTTCTTGATACAAGTTTTGATCATTTTTATCTAAATTTCCAAATGTCGGCTGGTCATGAAAAAAACAAACAATGGGCTAGACTATCAAGAACTTAATCCTTCACAATTTATGCAAGCCCAACAGTTCTTCTCTTGACTGCATAACTTCTTCTTCTTGGATACAAATCAGTCTTCACATTCACTTCATCTTCCCGAAAAGAACAAGCGGTCTCCTCATCAATCCTTCCCATCGTCAACCCAACACTGTAACTCCGCACCCCCATTCCATTCATAGTGTTATTGGGTTGTCTAACAATCGGTTGAGCAATTGGTCTTCTATGCATATCTGAATTACTTGCTGACTTGTTCTTATTATATTTCTCTACACTGTTATTCCTATTTGACGTCGATGTTCTAAGAAGCTGCCTCACGTCCTCATCATTGCTAGAACTAGAAGGTTTGATACTGAAGCTTCTGGGAACGTGCGGAACTTGTGAGGCAGTGTAACCGCTCACACCACCACCACCATGACCCATCTTGCCGGCACAATCCTCCACACTTCTCATGTAAAAATTCCTGGCCTTGGTCAAGGTCCTTATGGGTGCACAAATAATGTACATCAGCATGCTTTGCTTGGTTGCTTTGGTAGAGCTCCTCATTTTTGGTAAAATGGTTAAGGGTTGAAAACAAGAGAAGTGATTGGAAAATATTTGTACCGTAGTGAGCTGAGCTGAATGATGAGGGTGAGTTAGTGATGTGTGTTTATAAAGTTTTGGGAGATTTGGGGTTTGGACTTGATTTTTAGAAGTAGTCTAATTGGGACGGCAATCCACGAAAAAAATATTTCAATTACTATGACGTGTGGACAAAATCAAAATTCTTGAATCAAATGGGACATGTGAAAGGTTTAAATGTGTAAATACTATAATATAACTGAATGGAGCAAAATAAAAAACAAAAAACAATGTGACAAAAACATACAATATAATAAAATTACAACAAACCTTTGAAGATATCAGTGGCTAACATCCATATTTGATTCCAATTCATGGAACCATGTCCACAAGGAAGCGAAACTTTTGGCGGACACAATTGCTAATACTGATTTCAGTTTATAATTTTGATGTTTGGAATATGTCTTTGCCGTCTGTGGCAAGAATGGCCATCTTTTTCACTATATTGAGACTGGAAGTAATTTCTTTAAGCTTTTTAATTTCTCATAAAAAAAATATGCATACATACAAAGTATATATGCACATATACATATAGCCTTTATTCAAATGAATCTCTAATCTAAGTAAAAATGAGGACCAATTGTGAGGCCATTATATATCCAATTTCAACGATCTAAACCGCCTATTTATTAAGAGGAAAACTAATGAAAAGGACTTCAATACTTTGAATTTTAACCAAAAACCATATAATAACTTTATTTAATGATTAAGACAAAACCTAACATTAAACCAGTCCGATTAAAATGGCCCAAACAATGAGTTTCCAATTCTACCCCTAACGGCAAGTCTTTTGTCTGTCTAATATCCCTAATCTCTCGACTATGCTCAGTCTCCCCTGTGTCTCCTCTTCAGTTGCTCTGTCGCCCCAACAATGACCGCCTTCGTCATCTCAACCGCTCTCGATATCATCAGGTACTACTCTCACTCATCTCCTCATTGTCTCCGTCCATTGATGTCTGCATCAGCATCTATAACAACGCTGGAGTTCCCTGTCGAGATTCACCAGGAAGAGAGGTCTATGTCCCGTAGTTGATCTTCGGACACCTCCTGACGAGTAGCAACTATGATAATACGGTGAAGAAAACCACCGGTGGACGCAAAGGCTACGGTGCCAAGCTTACGAACATCTTCTCCATTGAATTCATCATCGAGACGGCGGACGGAATGCGACAGAAGAACTATAAGCAGGTACAAAATTGTGGATTCTCTAATTTACGTGATGTTTAATTTGTATTTTAGGATTTTACTATTTTGTGGAATTTAGGAACTAAGATTTGGTCTTCTATTTTAGGGTTTGGTGTGTAAAAAATTGTGTATTGTAGGGTTTCAATGTTTGGTGGAATTGCGGAATTAGGATTTGGTCTTCTATTTGTGATTGTTCATTTGAAATTTGATGAAATTTCGTTTTGTAATCTGTGATTTATTGGGGAATTGTAGGATTAGGGTTTCAATATTTGAGTAATTTGTGATTGTTCGTTTTATAGACTTAAAAAGTACGTTTATCTTGTACACCTTAGGCCATCTCCAACCGATCCGGCCAGACGGCCATAGGACTAAAAATAATCTGAAATAACACGAAAACCGTTGCCAACCAAGGGCTAGGCCAAAAGGCTCTGGGCCTCACCGGGCAAAAAATGGGAAAACAGGCCAACCAGCTGGCCAAGAGCAGCTAGCCAGCCAGCCCTGGGCCGACCCAATTGTTTGAATGCAACGGCTACCTAGCGTCAGCATGCCGCCAGCTAGCAATGGCTACCTAATGTCATGCTGATGCCAGGTGACTCTTGAATTTGAATTTTTTTTTTTTGGGACAAAATTTAAAAATAAAATAAAATAAAATAATTCTAATTTTTTTCCTATAACTACCTAAGCCATCAAACAACATTAAACAACACTAAACAACAATAAACAACAGTATCCAATATTAAACAACATTAAACTTAAACAACACAATCTCCACCCTAGTACTACTTGGGGGAGTTATTCAAACTTAAACAACATTAAAAAAATATTTAACAACATAAAAATTAAATGCCAACTCCATGCTTCTTTCGGCTCAAAGATGTGCAACAAGATCATATTGTAGGTACTTATTTGTGGCACGTGAACGTATCATCATATAGCGCCTCATGTACTCATTTAAAGAGATATTACCAGTTCTTGGATCCAAAGGCAAATTAGGTCCATCATATATTTTTGCACAAGCCCTCCTTGACTTATTTGGATCATCTTGGTTGTCATCAGACTCTTTATCAATATAGCCATCTCGTTCATCCTCCACAATCATGTTGTGTATCATGATGCACAACATCATGATGGAGTTCAATTTATGACATGCCCCAACCCCAATATCCCAAAATATCAAGATAGATACGTGCTGGCCGACACCTAAGGGTGACGAAGCCATTAAAAACATGCGTACCGATAAAATATGTAATTAGAAAGAGATACACTAGTGCAGAAGCATGTTCAGAGTATACAACTAACCAAGAATCAAGTGAAAGAATTATGATAGAAAGGTACGAACCGAGGAATGGGTTTTACCTAGAGAAGACTCGAATATGCCTAAGCGGAGGTGTCCTAACGTTGGGATTGTATGCCTCAACTCTAAGTCATGAGGGGGTGCAAAACAGAAAAGGTGAGTGGACCAAAGTTTATAATAATAACAATACTAATAATAGGAAAACCATTTTATTTTAGAACTTAGTAACCCCCTATTTTGAAAACATATATAATACTATATAGTAAACTTTATGAAAACCCTAGCATGCCACACCAAAACCTTCGTAAACATGTACGTGTAAAACCATGCCCAGTAATGCTGAAAACACAGCCCGAAGGCAAATCCACAAATCTCCTTAATACTGTACTCTTTAGGGGTATCATAGTCGCCCGAAGGCACTACTTGTCCATCACCCGAAGGTGAAGCTGAATAACTTGTCCATCACCTGAAGGTGAAGCTGTATAAAATAGCATACATCTACACCGACACTAGACGTGGCTAGTGAAGCTATCCGACACTGCTTTCGGCAGTGAAGCTAGGGGTATATCATATATCATATCTAACTCTTCCTCATCAACTGTGTCCTATGGCCATAGACATCTATACTCGTGGTGTACGGATGTGCCGAATGATAAACCACTAGATAAGTACCGAAAACATACCTCAAAATCTCATATCCAAACCAAAACTCAAAAGCTCCAAAACTCAACTCACAAATCCATGGTAAATCATATTTGTAAATCTATAATAAGTCACATTCGAAATACATATAAATTCACATAAGCAAATCCAATAATTCAATACCTTTAATAAAACGTATTTTCGATAAATCAAACTATTTCGTAAACCATAATGATAAAAGTCCATAAAGCATATTATAAATCATATTCAAGTTATGAAATACGGAATGCATGCTCGGCTAATATTTTATAAAAACAAGTAAGTTAAGAAGGGGTCCACTCACAGATTTTATTGCCCGAGAACTGCTCGAACTAGTGAGGATAACGTCGCTTCCCACCAACACGCCTAAACACAATTAGAGACCTTTTAGTAAAACTATACCTAAACGATAGAATTTGGGAAAACGGATGGCGGATTCAAAATAGGCACGTTGGAAAACCTAAGGGGGGACCTTTGGTTCCCCCCACGCTCCGCCGCATAAACCTTCATGAGGCAGTGGCCCAGAAGGCCACGCGCCGCCATAGGTGGCGGTTTCCGGCGAACGAAAACCCAAATTTCCGACTAACACTAAAACTTCCCAAATTTTATAGGCAAGTATATCTTAATGAGAGGAACAACTTTAATACTTGAGCCGAAGTCCAATTCAGCCAGAAAACACCCCGATTCCCCCTCAAACCCACAGAACCCTAGAAATAGGTGACTATCAATTCGTCTCTTCCGATGCTTCGCCGCCCCCAAACTTGTTTGGGGTTTGTTCCTGGCCTATAGAGGAGTGGTTTAGTTGTGGTAGTGGTGGCCCCTTTGGAACCCACAGGTTCCGTTCTCCTCAAATCAGGGGTTAAAGGAACTGGGTTTTGGGTGGAAATGGAAGAGGGAAGGCCAAGGAGTTGTTTGGTAGGGGTGGAAGACCATAAATCAGTGGAAAAATGAACAGAAAGCCGTCGGGAAAAGTCGTCGGAACACGGGTCGAGTCACTGTGTAACGGGTCAAGGGGAAAGGGTCCGGTTGGCTTCTCCCTCAACTTTCTCCTTTCTCTCTTTTCTCTACTTTCTAATTGGTTACCCTCTCCCTTATTTTCTCTCCCGCGCCTTTCATTTTCTTCCTCTCTCTCCTTATCTTTCCATCCTAGCCACACACGTGGCACCAAATTAATCCTCCAACATAATCTAATGTCTTCCAGATTTATGGTCAAATGACCATTTTGCCCTCAACTTCGTTTGTTAATAACTTATTCATTATAGCTCCAAGTTACATTCTGTTTGTGCCCACGCGTTTGTAGTGACGAGTATTACGACGATATGCAAAGAAAATAGATTTTACGTGACATGACAAGGCGGTCAACAAAAGTCAATGCATTTACCTAGGAGGAAATTTTTGAAATTTCACATTTTAAAATTATAAAATTCGTAATAATTGGTGACGGGTCATTACAATCTACCCCCTTAAGAAAATTTCGTCCCCAAACTTTTGAAATAACTAGTTATATGTAAAATACTCGAAATTAGGTAGAAAATATGTGTATAAATATATATACAAGAAAAAATCAAGTTAGAGTGGCTGCACAAAAGAGAGTGTCATTTCGTCGCGATCAGATTGCAATTATTCCTCTTTCATGCCTTCAAGCTCATACCTTCTTCCTTCCTCAATAATATAGTAGTATATTACTCATATAAAAATATAAAGTTGCAAATACATATAGTTATGCAATAACATTAATTCAAATATATATATACATTTAATAAAACAACGTCTAAAATAGATATATAGCATAGAATTAAAATGCTTGTACTAAGTCTAAAATCGAAAGTGGAAATAACTCACCCAAAACTTGTAATGCCAAAATTACCTATATAAAGAAAATAATGTAGTTTCAAAATGTTTGTACGGAAAATCAAAACCAAAAATCAAAATGGGCCTTGCCCAAGCATTCGTCATGTCACGTACTCTGAGAATGAGTGTGTGTCTTGAGTCGAGTCCTAATCATAGTTAACTCATAACTCCTACCGTAGATGGGCCGACTTGCCCACTTACTTAGCGAACCCAACAATTAAGCCATCGATATTACAGTCTGCAGCTTGTAATGCCAATAACTCATCGTTGTCTCGATAAGCAAATGAGAAGTTCCTAAAGTTGCCAAAACGCTATTGTGCTCCTCAATGTGAAATGTGCCTAGATAGTACAATTCACGTCTCGATCGTGCTCCCACACTATCCCAACACGCAACATTCAAAACTGCTAGAAGTGCCTTGACATCCACGTTCCCATGAACAATAAGATCCTAGAGTGAAGTAGTTGAAAGATGCGTAGAGATGAACACATGTCATATAACATTTCCTCTGTGACTAACCAAAATTGTGGCTCTCGTGGTCGAGAGGTATAAAACTCGAAGCCTATAATAGAAGAACCATAAATCTGCCCACTTTCTCCGAATAATGGTTACCACTTCAAACTATTCATAGAACTAGCCTTACGATCACCATACTCAGAACCCAAGATGGAATTTAATCTCCATCGATGCATATTTAAAGGTGTTTTAGGGTTGGGTGAGAAATACCCTTAAAATATTTAGGCAAAATCGTTGGAAAAGAACTGCTAGAGTACGATATGATGCCTATGAATTATAGCAAGACAATAAGATGTGACCATTCATTTATACGTGAAGATAGTGATTGGTGATGTAATCCACTAACCACCTGCATTATTACTTTCACTAATCCCTTACTAAAAAACAACTCCAACCTCAAAACCACTTGGAACTCTTCCTGGCAAGTCTGGTAAATGTGTGAAAAGGTTATGCTCTTAATGTTCCTGTCAAAATCGATATGAACTGGGCACACATTTCAATTGAGTTGATCCATCATGAATTCTTCACGAATTTAGTGAGAAACCATGTTAGGAAGACTAAAAGAACACTCAAGAATTTGAGGGTCAAAATAAGTCCATTAAGTCTAGAGTACAAGATCTCTGGATTTAATATACAAATTTGATGCTTGAGTACATATAAGTACCTAATTTAAGTAGGTAACAACAACTTGAAATGGTCAAACCTAACTCTACTTAGACGATAATCTAATGAATTTGACGAACGGGAACTTAGATTTTTCCTTGACCCAAAATTCACAATAATTCGTTACAACGGTAGTTCTGGGAATAATAAATCACCAATGGTGAAGATTCGGTCAATAGGGTGCTAATTGGGTGATTCAAGGACTGATGACCTCATCTAAAAACTTCAACATCTGAATGGTCCTCCTGGACAATCCGTCTACTTTAGAAATGATACGGAGAATAAAAGCATGATCCAAGATTGACTAAAACATCTTTTAGTGCCAGGAGGTGAATATGGGATTACGAACAAAGCCAAACGTCAGAGAGTCCAATGATTTCGAAAATGAAGAATTATGCCAAATGACTACTTAGTTCCTTGTCATCTCAGGCTAAGGATAGAAAGGTCGAACTTGAAGACTAGTTAACGAGGTTTCTTGATGATCAAACAAGTAACGTCACAAAAGTATTCGAGGGTCCCGCATAAGGTGAAAATAGAATTGCTTGAAAAGTATTTGATACCTAAGTATTTTTCTATTGCGATCGTCAATATCTACAATTGCATAATCGGGGTGGTACGCGATGGTGTAATCGTAGAAATTGACGTATCATATCCATCACCGATATCGAAGATTTAGCTATTTTCGAGTGAAGATAATAGAGAAGTGTGCAAGTTTAATAACGATCTCATGCATTTCTCCATAGAGATATGTCATCGAATTTCCAAGCCAAGATGGTAGCAGATGACTAAAGGTCGTAAATAGGATGATTCGCATTAGGTGGTCCCAACCGTGAAAGGTAACAGCGTTCACTCGATCATGCTGCGTCAGTACACAACTACACCTTCAGTAAAACATCACCATCGGATGCAAAATTTATTGATGTCACCAAAGAGTTAAAGAACAATGGTAGGGTGAGGCAACATCATGAACAAAACTGACTCATTTCCTAACTGAAGATGAGAGTTTGGGTTATGGTCAACGAATTGATAACAACTGTCGATAGGAATCGACAACATCAATGATATTTTGTAATTCACGACCCTCGAGAGGATCATCGATTATTGACTATCACAACCTTGGATTTGGTTAGAATAACTTCTGTTATGCTCACGTCTCCCCAGAAAGGTACGAAGTCCAAGCGAGGTCAACATTTGAGGAATTTTTATAAAAATGGTTGTAGATGTCTAATAACTAACCTCATGGTTAAAGTAGATAAGGATATTATCGATGAAACAATCGCTGAGAGATTTCCTGAAAGTCCATATGAATTTTATTAGTGGAAGCAACAAATTCAATGAAGCTGATTAGGTCTACATCACAGATACCTACTAACTTCGCCTACGACTGGTGTTTCCATAATTTTCTCCAACACAAACTTCGGATGTCATAAGCAATTTCCAAACAGGTATGCCTCTGCCTGCCATTCCTAAGAAAAGCATGTTGCAAAGAACCATCATCACCCTTGATCCTCAACTGATCCAAACTAGACTTCATCCTACTAAGTTTTCCTCTAATTCACGTCACTTTATGCATAATCGACTCTACCCGCCATTCCTAGAGAACGCATGTCACAAAGTAGCCGTCCGATGTTAAAAGTCATTTGTAACCTATTATGTTAAACTTGAGGCACAATCCCAACACGAATTTCTATTGCTTCGAATAAGATATGACTAATCAGGCATAATGGGTGTTGCACAACTGTGCCGAAGGACATCAACAAATGGAAGCCGTGACATCTAAATGATATCAAGGCCAACACACTAACCCAGTCAAAGAAAATCCTAAGTATGCTCTGAACAAACCATGCTCTGATACCAAACTAACACGCCCCAACCCCAATATCCCCAAATATCAGGGTAGGCACGTGCTGGCTGACACCCAAGGGTGACGAAGCCATTAAAAACATGCGACCCAATAAAATATGTAATTAGAAAGAGATACACTAGTGCAAAATCGTGTTTAAAGCATACAACTAACCAAGAATTAAGTGAAAGAATTATGATAGAAAGGAACGAATCGAGGAATGGGTCTTACCAAGAGGAATGGATTGACATGTTGGACATCATGAAGTAAACACTCGAAGACGTGACGCCTCATCCGAAAGCGACGTCTGAAATCCTCTTCGGTGTACACCGAGTTGGGGTTGAAGTAGTTGTTCATCATAGTAACATGTGTCATCTCTCCATTTCGTGGTTTGTAAGAGCGACTAGCAGCAGAGCCACCCCATTATGGTTGTTCTTCAGTTGCCTCACACGCCATAACCCCAGCCATTGCTACCATATATGTTGTGTTTCGCCATGCTTTATCGTCTTCATTAGACTCCTCATCTTCTCGTCTCATATGCGCCCATTTATCTTCCAATTCGGAATTGGATGAGGACTCCGATTTGGAATTTGAAGAGGATCCAAAGTAGGAATTCATTGCAAACTTAAATTGAAAGAGATATTGGAGAGGGCAAATATGAAGGTGCAGCCCAATACCCACCCTATTTATGGACATTGGAAGCTAAAGATAAGAAGTGTCACGCAGATAAAAAATTTATCTAAAATTCACACAAACAATTACATCTTGACACGTGGCACTCGAAATCATATCCGAAAAATTATTGAGATTACATATCGACAAGAAATATGGAGAGTTACTCACATATCGGCACATGGCACTCGAAATCCTATCCGAAAAATTATTGAGATTACATATCGACAAGAAATCTAGAGAGTTTCACATATCGACACATGGCATTCGAAATCCAATTTGAAAAATTATTGAGAATACATAGCGACAAGAAATCTGCAGAGTTACTCACTTTAGCGATACGTGTCACTCGAAATCCATTCCTTAAAATTATTGATGTTAGATCTCGAAAATTTATTGAGGTAGTTTAATTTAAATAACCATATTAATGTGGATTTTGGTCAAGGTCACAATCTTTGCTAAGAAAATTAGAATATTGATGTGCATTTTGGTTTTATATTACTTTGTGATTTGCGGGTGCTAAGTGTTCTGCTTCATTTTTTTTCCTTTCTTTTCGTTCCACTTCTTGGTTTTTTAAATAGGGAAAATTGTGAGTTTCTGAGTTGATGGAGTTGTTTGTATTGTATCTGAAAGTAGGCGGAGGCGGCCATGGTTGCGAAGGTTAGCCACAAAAGATTGGTGAATTTGATCGGGCTAATGGTCAAAGTGCTCAACAACCCAAGATGTAGCCTCACGCACTATGAATTAGGTTCGTCTATACTCCCATCATATCATCTTAACCATTCAATTAATTATCTTAGACCTCTTGAACACAATCGTAAATTTTACAAGCATATAAGGCGGATGAAAGAGACTAAAGCACAATCTTGAAATTTCACGGATTACCAAGATTTGGACATTGCCGCATATTTTTGTAGATACCGAAGGCTTAGGGTTAGGCATCCCATTATACTGATGCATTGAGTGTTTCCTACTACATTCTCCATTTATAAATTCATAATAAAGAATAAAATCATGTATAGTTGGTTAATTATTTTGTTATTAAGTTTTGTTTTTTGACTTTTGAACGAGGTTAGAAATCTATGCAATTTTTATTAAGTTCTGTCACCAAAACTCAGGGCCACCGTTTCCCAGTGGCACTTTTCATCATGTGGTACTTTCATGCATTTTGTTCATCCTCATAAAATAATAGATTGTCTCCATGAAAGCTAATTTATCAACTGTATCAGTAGATTAGAGGTGATACAACCCACTATGATGCAGTTGCGAATTCAACAGCATCTGGAGTACTTTCAGCCGGATTGAAGTCAAGTCGGTGCGAAACGTTGCCTTGGAAAGACGATGAAGGTAGAGCCGAATGGAACGAGGGTCCCTGTAAAGTCATTTCTTGATTATGTTGACCTTACTTACAATATGATCAATTATTATCACAATATGCGTGTTGTTTAAGATCAAGATGCTTAATTATTATTATTCTTTTATTTTCTTCAAACAATATGTTGTCCTAATTGTAATTTCAATGGATCCGTAACTTTTTTTTCATCAGCAATATCCATTTTGTTGTTTCTTCTTTTCCTTTATTTTAAACTCATTCATTCAATTTCAAAAGAAGCAACCATATTTTAGTTTTGTCTAACAAGGGCAAGAGATTTACATAGAGGGAATGTTGAGAATCGAAACACTTACGCTACAACTCCTTAACAATTTATGTGTGCAAATTATGATTAACTATAATATGGAGTGTGATTAACAATGATGGTACAACACTATGTAATCAATATAAAAAATATTTATAAAACTGAACCAAAATAACCCATAATGTTGATGGAAGAGAGCAAAACAAACATTATTTATTGAACTACAACAAAATAACCAATACCATTTGAAGTGAACCACTATTTCTTGAACTACAACAAAATAACCCAAACTAACCAAAATAACTCACATTATTTCTAGATCTACAATGTAATAATCCAAACTATTTTTGGAAGTAAACCAAAATAACCTACACTATTGCTGGAACTACAACATAATAATCCTCATTATTTCTGAAACTACAGTATAATCACCTACACTATTTTTGAAAGTGAACGAAAATAAGCTACACTATTTCTGGAAATACAGCATAATAACCCACACTATTTATAGATCTAACCCACACTATTTCTAAAAATAAAACAAAATAGCTTACACTATAGCTGGAACTATAACATAATAATCTACACTATTTTTGAAGCTACATTATAATCACCCACACTATTTTTGAAAGTGAACCAAAATAACATACATTATTTCTAAAACTACAAAATAATAACCCACACTATTTTTGAAAGTGAACCAAAATAACATACATTATTTCTGAAAGTGAACCCACACTATTTAAGGATCTACAACATAATAACCCACACTATTTCTGAAAGTGAACCAAAATAACCTACATTATTTTTGAAACTACATTATAAAAAGCCACACTTTTTCTAGAACTACAACATATGAACCCACACTATTTTTGGAACTACAGCATAATAACCACACTATTTTCAGAAAGTGAACCAAAAATACCTATACTATTTTTGGAACTACAACATAATAACCCACACTATTTCTAATATTTATCCAAAATAACTCACACTATTTATGAATGGTGACAAAATAAACACCATTTTAGAAATTAGAACAAAATAACTCACAATAATTCTAGTTTTGAACCAAAAAAAACACACAATATTGTTGGAACTATTGCAAAAATATACATTATTTATGAAACTGAAGAAAACACACTTTCTCATGGTTATAAAAGACACTAGAGGGTGCATTTGTTGCACCGGACTATTTCGGACTGGACTAGCCTTAAGGATTAAGCTGGAATAGCTTGATTTGGACCAAGCAGGATAAGAATAGTGAATTATTTGGTATAGTGCCAGACTAAACTATTTTAGGACTCAAATCGTTTTTTTTTTTTTTCATTTTTAATCCATACTTGCTTTACAAAAGAAAAACTAAAAACTAATTAAAAAATAAATAATAAAAGATCAAATCCAATAGAACACCACCGTTTTATCCTCATGACAAAACTGGAATTTGACAATTTGTTCCATCGTCTTCAATCTTCATCTGGACAGTGCTTTTTCAACCCTCTTGTGTGCCGACCCACTCACCCATCAGAAATAGGACACAGTTGTCAAGCTACCATGGCAGAGCTTTGAAATTTTTTATTGGAATTTCTTGACTGCATGCAATGGGCACAACATTAGCATGGAAAAACGGAACAGCCAGATGGTTCTTCTTCAATTCAAGAGAAATAACTATCAAGTTTTAAGGCAAATTAACCAAGTTCATGAGCAGCTCTAATTACCAAGTTCATCCCCCAATTCCCATATCAATCCAAGAGAGAGAGAGATGAGACTTGTTCTGGAAGCTCACCAGCGGATCAATAGCTTTGACAAAGAACGGTTCGCTCCCACCAATTCACTCGAAGGAGACGGCGAGGGAAGCAACGTATTGAGATTCTTAGCAATCCCATGCTTTTGGGTTAGACTAATTAGGATGACTTAACGAGGCCGGTAGTCCATGCGAGTCCGGGCTAGTCCCATTTAACTTAGTCTGAATGAGATGAAAGTTTAATTAATTACAACTCCATAGTACTTTACAAAATATTTTTTAGAAATCATATGAATTTATTGTAAATTTAAAACAAAATAAAAGTGTTAAACATGTGATGTAAAAAGCATTTGAACATGACAAAAAAAAAAACATTTGAACATGACAAAAAAAAAGAGGCATTTGAACAACAATTTAATTAAAAAAAAAAGAAAAAAAAAAGGGAGGCGCTAGGACTGGGCATAGGTCGAGCCAGGCCCAATTTTGAAGGGATTGGACCGAACTCAAATTTAAAAGAAATGGGCCGAATCGGGCCGGGTATAACAAATTTAATACAAGAACCGGATCTAATCTAGCCTGTTTGAAATGGGCCGGTTCGGGTCGGGTCCACAGGTCCTCTTATTTTTTATTTTTTATTTTCTTCTCTTATTTAACTCTCTCGATTGTTCCAGACTTCCAGTTCTCTATCTCTCTTTGTCTCTTACAATTGCGCTTTTTGAGTTTTGTTTTTCTGCTGATGATTCCAACCTCAACACTCAAGCAAACAACAATCTCTTCAACCCAAAACTCTCCCTGTGATTCAGATTGGACTCTCTCTCTCTCTCTCTATATATATATATATATATGTGTGTGTGTGTGTGTGTGTGTGTGTGTGTGTGTGTGTATCCGATGCTCTTTATTCAGGCAGACCTCTCAGTCATTCTTCTTCTTTAAAAGAAAATTGTTGGAACTTTGTTTTATTTTCTAAGGAAAGACATTCATGCATTTGGGAATGAAATTGGGTCAATGGATTTTTTTTTCTTTTAATTAGAAAATTATTGATTTCTGTTGCATGCAAATCTAATTTCTGGAATTTGGGTCAGTGGTGAGGTAATGTTGTGAAATTTTGTTCCTTTTTGGAGAATGATGTAATTTCATTTTTCATGCTTCATTATGGTACTCTTTGATTTTATGGGAAAATTGGATTTTGGAGTTTTTCTTTTGTGAGAATTAACTCTCTTGATCGTTCCAGGAACCAGACCACCACCTTCTCCACAAAGGGTCTTTGACAAAAAGGTCATCCCCTCCGCTCTCGCTTTCAAGCTCAAATCCTCCATGTCGCCAACGAGATCGAGACCTGCTGGATTTGAAGAATGGGTTTTTTCAATTTGCTGGGGTTTTTTCAATTTGTCTAATTTCTGAGATTTGATGGGAGAACTGGATCTATTTGGGTTTTATTTTCAATTGGGTTTTCTGGATTTGAAGAATGGGTGATAAAGATCAGTGTTTTTTTCTTTTTCTTTTTTTTCTGCTTTTTTTTTCTTTTCGTTTTCTGCCTTTCTGGATTTATAGTCTAGGATGTCGTCGAGGACTCAAGAGAGGAAAGGAGATTCAAGGAGGAGAGATCGAGGGAGGAGTAGGATGGCCCTAGACTGATATCATACATCTGTGTGTATGAGATTTGAATGGTATAGATGTAATGATTGTAATATCCACCAAAAGACACTAGGTATGGTACGGGCCGAGGGCCTGTGTCTTCAGGAATTAGGAATCGCCCGGCCCCGCTTTTTACTTGGACCTGGCCCGCGCCGTCCCGTTATGATATTACAAAACATGGACCCATCCCGAACTTACCCTGAACCGCTAGTACCTGCTCTTACCCGCTGGTTCAGGGCCCGTTTGCCCACCCCTAGAGGGAGCACTAGGATGTGACGCCTCAAAGAAGGGAGGTGGGGGCACCAAACCATTTCTTAAACATGTTGGGATGGTAGCTGTCCAAATTACATTGGACTGCAAATTAATTAAACATTAAATATGAAAGGGTGATGCCACGTGGGGTGGGAATGAAGAGAGAAACTTTTATTCTTCCTCTCTTTCCGTTAGGGGTAATTATGAAAAGTCATATTTGAGTGTGTTGGGCCTTTTAATCCAGCCCGTATATAATTTTATGGCCTTTGTATTTGTGGTTAAATTTCAGGAGTTTCTGGTTAAACAACATTTTAGACTAGTTTTTTGTTAAAATAATCTTAGTTTAAATCATTTTCATTAAAGTTCCTTTTACTAAGTCTTCGTTCATAAATCATTCTTTCAAAAAATCAATTCAATCTGAAATAATTTACTTGTTTGATTGTCGTGATGTAATTTCTATGTTTCTTCGAACATAGTGTTCGTCAATTTTTTGGACTCAATTAGATGTCTCAAACATTTCTTCTTTGGCTAATATTTTCCAAGTATGATCAATAAATTGCAACCTAAAAAATAGAATATTCAAATCGTTGAAGTTCGATGTGAAGTAAGCCTCACAACTGGTCCTATTTTTTACCAAAAAATGGAAATCCCTTTAGATGAAGGGCATGTATATATATACATATAACTTTATAATGTGTTGACTCCTTGTCTAGGCATGCTCAGTATAGTATTTCTTATAATTGAAACGGATCATTTTAATGTTATCATTGAAAGGTATAATGTTGTGAATAAAATGTTCACAATAATAATAGTGCTTCACAAGTTTTGGTTTGAGTGAACTTTTTACAAAGAAAATCTATGAATGATGACCTAAAAAGTGAATGATTCATATCATAAGCCTACTTTGTGGTGTGGGCCCATATTACCTAACTATTCCACTGTATTGAAGATGAATTGAGCAAATTTAGAGTTACATACAAATGAGGTAGCCATGAATTATGTGGTGGGTGGGCTAAGCTAAAATTACGAAATCAAAGTTTTAATCTTTTGTTGCCTAATAGTAAAACTGAAGGTAATAACCGTTTTCTAGGCTTCTAGCCTTCAAAACTTTCAAGTGATTAAAATAAGGAATCATTTGTGGTATGTAAGTTTTAATTTATTACTATTAAACTATAATATTGGTTAAAACGAAGAGTTTATTTAAAAGCTCTTATTTTCCTTAAAAGCAACTTAAGATTCAAAATTTTCATTTGGTAAGTGGAATATGACGACTAAAAATCATAAAATAGCTTAAAATAGCAAATTTTTATTTGCTGAGTGGAAAGACTTTTCATTGTACTAGGAACATGACCCAATACACCAAGTGTCATAATATAAGAGTGAGGATAATTTTTTTTTTTTTTTTAAAGTGTCCATCGACTTGTATTAAGACACTTTGTATGACGGACCTTGTCCTTGGCACATAGAAAAATCTATTTATTGACTTGCAATTTTTATTTTTTTTCCTACTACAATTTGTGTACTAGACTCTCAAATGGGTCTAATAAGGTTTTTTTTTTCGAATTTATTATACAAGGTTAATCAACATAATTAACTTTGTATAAACAGTTATGAATTTTAACAAATTTCATGCCACGATTTCCTAGGCTATTGTTGCACACATAAAATTCATATAAACTGCATATGTTTCAATAACACACAAACTCAAAATTTCACATAACCTACAATTTCAAAACACACACACACACACACACACACACACACACACATATATATATATATATATATATATATCAGAATAAACTAAATTCAGACTTATTAAAAAATAAATTAAGAGACAATACATTTGTAACATCTCGGCCCGGGCCCTCACCACATCCCGGGCTCGGCTCCACCGTAACACGATATTGTTCGCTTTAGGCCCCGACCACGCCTTCACGGTTTTGTTTCTGGGAACTCACACAAGAACTTCCTAGTGGGTCACCCATTCTGGGATTGCTCTCGTGCGAACTCGCTTAACTTCAGAGTTCCTACGAAACCCGAACCCAGTGAGCTACCAAAAGGCCACGTGCTAAGTAGAGATGAGAATATGCATATAAGGCTTACAGGATCCTCACCCCTGGGTGATGTGGAATCTTACAATCCACCCCCCTTAGGGGCCTAATGTCTTCATCGGCACACTTCCGCTCAGGGATTGGCTATGATACCAAATTGTGAAATCCCTGCTCGGGCCCCCACCACATCCCGGGCTCGACTTCACCGTAGCACGATATTGTCCACTTTGGGCCCTACAACACCCTCATGGTTTTGTTTTTGGGAACTCACACGAGAACTTCCCAGTGGGTCACCCATCCTGGGATTGCTCTCGCACGAACTAGGTTAACTTCGAAGTTCCTATGGAACCCGAAGCCAGTGAGCTCCCAAAATGCCTCATGCTAGGTAGAGATGAGAATATACATATAAGACTTACAGGATCCTCACCCCTGAACGATGTGGGATCTTACAACATTTCTTTTAATTTTATTGCAAACCAAATGAACCTACAACAAACAAAACTAAAACCAACCTTAAATCAATTGGGAGACAATAACTAAATTCAGACTTATTAAAAAATAAATTAAGAGGCAATACATTTCTTTTAATTTTATTGCAAACCAAATGAACCTACAACAAACAAAACTAATTAATCATACAATTAAACAAAAAAATATTTAACAAATAAAAAAAAAACAACCTTAAATCAATTGGGAGAGGGAGAGATGATGGAGATATGGGTCATGAGGTACGTGCGAGATGGATGTAAGAGAGAGAGAGAGAGAGAGAGAGAGAGAGAGAGAGAGATAGTTTTCACAGAAGGCAGAGAAGCACGGTGCTGGGGAGGACGAAGAAAGAAAGGAGAAGGAAAGAGATAAGATACGAACTTTTTTAATGAATAAGGTTTTTCCCGACGACTGACAAAAGAGTCAATCACGCAAAGCTAAGAACATTGTCGAGTAAAACTAGTGTCGGTGTATTTTTTTAACAGGGCATTGTGGACCTTTGCCCAACAGTCACTACCAAATTATCATTTTCCCAATCACATTTTGCCCGATGAACCACACCATTGGGTCAAGTGACTTTACCCGGTGAAAGAAAAAATGGTGGCCAGACAAACCTAGTCAATATTTAGAGTTTTGTCACAGACTTTAAGTGATGAAGAACTTTTGCAAGGCAAGGTAACATTCATCGGCAATATTTTGGCACCGAGGAAAAAATCTGGCGTGTATTGTGTGAGCATTTGTCCTGGCGAAATTTTAGTTCGTCGACTTGAGGTACTTTGCCCACCAATATGTTTCATCAGGCCAAGTGTGTTAATTATTAGGCAATGGTCCACAGTGATCTGTAAAAAAATCACCCACACAACTATTGATTGACGTCGTTCTTAGATTTGCCCGACAAACTATTTCTTCGAGCAAAACTTTATTTATTAAAGAGGTACGTGCCTTCTCTTTCTCCTTCTCCCTTCTTTTCTTCCTTTTCCGCCCAGCTGATCTTCCCTGCAAAACACACACACTCTCTCTCTCTCTCTCTCTCACTCACAATCACACCTACCTCATCACTCATATCTCTTGCATCTCATCCTCTCTCAATTGATTTAAGTTTAGTTTTTTTATTAGAAAACTTAGTATTCGATCCCTAGTTACTAATGTTCATGGACTGAGACCTTATTAGTTTTTAGATTTTGATCGAAATCCCTAACATTAATGTAATAATAAATTTACATGTTAGTTACAGAATTTTTTTAAATAGAAATTAGTAATTGATTTAGGGTTTAAATATTCACACCTTTATTAAACTCCTAATTAATTTTCAATTCAAAACATTTTCAAAATAAAAATAATAAAATAAAAATAGGTTTGCAACCATTAGTTTTTTATAAAAAGATTTTCAATTTCTTAATCTTAAATGTACCCATTATTCAATATACCAATTTATTATATGTAAAATGTACAATTTTTAAATATAAAATGTACGCTTTTTTTTATATAAAATCCATTCAATTTTCCAATCCATTTTAAAACTTATATGTGTACATTCTTGTTTGTTGATTGGAGAATGTATCCATTTCGAGTTTAATCAAAGAAATTTACTAACGTAATTAAGCCTAATATCTATTATTTTTTGTGTATGGTTTTGAAGAATGTTTCCATGTTTTGGTACAAAATTTTTTTTGTTAATTTTGATGAATGTCGTAGCCATGTTTATATAGTAGACATCGAAATTTCGGTGAAATGAATGTTGACTAATAAATAAAATTTCAATGCTCACGTGTCACATAAATTGTACACGTAGCGTGTGACTCAACGAAAAATTGAAATGAATCGGAAAAGTCATCAAATAGGACATATGTCAACACCTGGCAGAAATGATTTATTTCATCTAAATATTTTATTCAAAATTAGGCCTTGAAAATTTCTATAAATAGAAGCCAATTTCATTCATTTCATTTCACCAATTCACATTACACCAAAACCTTGAAGTTTTGAAACTCTAAAGCTCTCAAGCAAATCCCGAAGGATCAAGAAAGCCCTCTTCGTTCTTCGTCAAATCCTCCTTCAAGATCAAGCCCCGACGGCCCTTGAAGAACTTCCACCAACTCAAGATCAAGCCCCGACGGCCCTTGAAGAAAGTGTTCATCGTTCATCATCCGTTCATCCTAAGATCAAGCCCTGATGGCCCTTTAGATCAACAACACCAACAAATCCGCACACCCGTTCTTCAAGATCAAGCCCAAAAGCCCTTGAAGATCTGTTCATCAACCGTTCATCCCAAGATCAAGCCCCGACAGCCCTTTGGATCAACAAACACCCATTCTTCAAGATCAAGCCCAAAACCCCTTGAAGATCCGTTCATCAACCGTTCATCCTAAGATCAAGCCCCGACGGCCATTTGGATCAACAACATCAATAAATCCAAATAACTGCTCATCCCTAGACCAAATCCCGACGACCCTTTGGATCAACAGCCCATCCACATATCTACATTTTACAAATATAGAATCAGAGGCTAAATTCGTAGAAGAGATTGTAACCCCAAAATCAATACAAAATATATTTTGTACACGTGTTCTTGTTTCAGGAATTTTTGTGCTTACATATATATATATAAGGGAACTTGGTCATAAATCACTAAAAAGTTTACTAATTAACCATATATTAAGTTTTGTCTTCAGACTTAATCAATGGACTATTGATATTATTCAGGTACAAGTTAATAAAGAAGGCCCAAGCTATTACAAGTCATTTCAAATGACGTGCTCACCCTTAAAAAGCCATCAGCCAATTAAATCAACCCCTTCAACTTAATTGCACGAAGAGACCCTCATGTGCAACGGCTTGAACTATCGCGCGCTAAAGCTTCAATAGAGATAGATTATATATATATATATATATACATATGCAATTTTTTGCTCCATGTTCAATCATGATGCTTGGTTGATTCTTACTACTCAAAATCTTCAATTTAATTGTTTTGTTTTATTAATGGAATTTTTTTTTAATATTATGGTATTAGTATAATAAAATTTAATTAATTAAATTTAAACATAACTTAATATATGGTATTAGTATTAGGTTAAGGTTTTACACTTTTAATTTTATTTTTCTTTATAAAGTTTATTTCGTCGGGTAAAATAATGTTTATATATATATAAATATATTTTCTTTGTAAATTTAAAATTTTGGCTGAAAGAATTTTGACAGACAAGTACTTTTGTTAGGCATAGTTGGTCAACACAGTTTTACGCGACCAAATGTCGTTGCACTACTGATTTCTTTTACCGTCTGAATATTTTAGAAAAGCAAAGAAAAGCATCGGAGTCATGTTCGAAAGAGAAGTCAATATTGATCTAATATGAGAGTCATTCTTTTGTGCACGATTGAATGGGATTTAGATACTACTCTCTCTCTCTCTGTGTTCACACTTAAACACACAAAGGTTACATATTATAAATGATATTTTGACATGACATGCCATTGTGTTAGATTAATGACTTCATGAAGCAAGGAAATCAGTCCGAGTCCTCTTTGAAAAGAAAGATGGGGTTGGACAGAATTAGCAACTTACCAAGTGATGTTATAGGACAAATTTTGTCAAGTTTGCCTATTAAGGAGGCAGTGAAGACAAGTGTTTTGTCAAGCAAATGGAGGTTCAACTCGGCCATGATTCCACATCTTGTGTTTGATTGTTTCTCGACTTCAGACCGTACATTTATTGAGAGCATTGTAGATCAAGTACTGGTACTTCATGTTGGCTCCATACACACATTCAGGCTTTCTCATCCAGATATTGTAGCCACTAGTGCTATTGATCGTTGGATTCGTCATCTATCAAGAAATGCTATCAAAGAGTTGCTGCTTGAAATTTTGGAAGGGGACACTTACAAGATTCCTTCATGTTTGTTTTCTTATCAATATTTGGTTCATTTAGAGTTATATAATTGTTTGCTAAAACCACCTTTCACCTTCAAAGGCTTTGGGAGATTGAAGGTTCTTTGTCTTGATCTAGTTACAGTGGCTCAAGATGTGCTTGATAATCTGATTGTTTGCTGCCCTCTGCTTGAGAGATTGACTTTAACAAAATGTGATGGCTTTAATATTCTCAAGATTGATGCACCAAGTCTCAAATTCTTTGAGTTTGACGGCTCCCTTGAGCATGTGCGTATTATGAATACGTTAAATCTTGCTGAAGTTTGCATTAATTTGGTCGGTGATGACCTTACCTGGACTCGAACTCTCAGTTCTAGCCATTTGGTCAATTTTCTTGCTCATCTGCTCCATATTCGAAGGCTCACAGTTCAGACTGAATTTTTAGCGGTAATGGATTATTTGGCTTCCTACTTTAATTTCATGAACATTAACCTGCCCATGGGTTTTTGTGCATATTCATTGAGTCTGAAGCTTCCATTCTGCTCCAATACTTGGCGGATGGTAACTTGCCAGTAAAGCTGCCAGAACCATACATGTATCTGAATTTTCTTTCTATGAGCATCTCCTTTCATATTTCGAGGGAAGTTTCAGCTGCTCAATGCCTTCTAAGAAGCACTCCTGCTCTATAAAAACTCGAAATTGCCGTGAGTATTACTCTACTGATGCGTCCAATATTTTTCTGGTACATAAAAAAAAAAATTAAAAAAAAAATTCAAACCAATGTGGCTCTACAGTAATGTAGTTTAGAGAGCTGATTTGTCAGAGTTCATGATTCTGATGCTACAGACCTTGTGCAGGCATTCGATGAGGATCAGCCTGTTGAGGAAGAAGTGAACTCTTGGTTAGATGACAATCAGGATTGCCTATGGACCCGACTGCGACTTGTTCAAATAACCAACATCTCTGGTATCAAAGCTGAACTAGATTTCATTGAATTCCTGCTTTCAAGTTCCCCTGTGCTCGAGAAAATGGCGGTTAAGCCTGCTTCTGACGATTGTTCTTCAGACCTATTGAAAAACATGATCCGGTTTAGGCGTGCCTCAGCGCATTGCGAGATAATTTACTTGGACCCATGATTCATCCATGAACATCGCGTCTAACAGGGCTTGATTGCAGAAACAAGGTTTAAGAGGTTTTCACGATGCGGTCTTTCTGTTTTTCGGAATGACGTCTCATATGGTGGTATCCCTTTTCACGAATTTTTTGTCTGTTTATTAGGAGGACTTGCTTGTAGAAACGAATGTGGGTTTACTAGTCTTTATAATGAATTTATTCCTGTCTGGTTTTTTTGAAGAATGATTCACTCTTGCAATGATCTTTTCATTTTCACTACAATTTGATTTTTGTCATATGCAGTTATCTTAGGTCATAACATGAGTCTGTATGTTGCTTCAGTCACAAACATCTGTATGTTGCTTCAGTCACAAACATTACTAGGAAAAACCATTTGCGCGACAGTTGTTTGGGCAACAAAGCACCATTCGTTGTGCATATGGGCTTTGCGCAACGAATATACACCTTCATAGCGCAAGAGTGGTGTTGTTTTGGGCGACGCAGAGATTTGTCCCGAAAGATGGTTTGCACGACGAACCAAAAAACCCCGTCACACAAAGTGAGTTAAAAAACGTGGGTAAGTTATTTTTTGGTGCAAAATAAATGCGCGATGAAATGTTTCTTGCGAAACACTTGCGCGACGAAGGCTTCGTCACACAAGGTAGGAAACCGATGTTCAATTTTTTCAATCAGAGGATTCAATGCATGTGAATTGGAGGAATCAATACCGTATTTACTGCATTGGTATGCGCAACAAAACCTTTGTTGCACAAGTTTCCTTGGCTTCCTATAAATTTGCAGTTCCTCTCTCTATTCCTCACAATTCGTTTCGAAAATGCTTTAGTTTTTTTTCTAGATTATAATCTAGTTGTTATTTGAATTTTGGTACGATGGGCAACTGTGATGCTTATTCATCAAAGACAATTGATAGGTTCCGAAAAAGGTATGCGTTGTAAAATTTGCATTTTGCATAAAGTATATATATAGCTTGAGTATATAAATATATATTTTGTTGGTGGACAAGAAGAAGAGAGCTGCACCACGGGTCCGACACACTTATGGTGGGAGCCGCTACCGAATTACTTCTACTGAATTACTAGGGGTTGTGAAGTTGGACATGCGCACCAAGTTTTGGTCCAACATTGGAGTATTGGTGGATGACAAATGTGGTGTGGATTGGAAGTCTTGGAGAACTGTCCCTCAAGAGATGAAGACACATTTGATTGATGAGTTAGTTGTATGTGTTAAGTAATTAGTTAAATAATAATTATGTTTGTTAAATTTAATATATTACTGAGATTTTAATTTATTAATTTTCGCAAAACAACCTAATTGGGACATCGACAAAAGTAACCCAAATCTGATGAAGTGCATCGACAACATATTCAAGTCCCGTTTTCGAGAGTAGAAGTTTAATATTCAACGTGTGGCCGAACTACAGCAAGAACCTGACCAACCAGCTGCAGAGTAGAATTGTGTTTTTTTTTTTATAAATTTTATCGCTTATTAAATAATGACATAAATTTGAAGTTTTTTTACGTATGAACGGTTTAATTAAATATGTACTTAATGTTTATTTTGAATGTAATTAATTGTATTTTAATAAATGTTTATATTAATTAATTATGCATGAATGGTTTAGTTAATGAAATAAGTTCTTGATTTATTAAGTATGTATCTGGTTTAAAATAAATTAAAGAATGAATGGAAAGAAGAAATAAATAAATAAATATATATATATATATATATGCACACACAATGCGCGACAAAGCTTTGTCACATAAGATAGCTTTGTGCAATGGCAAACCTTTGTCGTACGATATATCTTTGCACAATGGAACGTGGTTCGTCGTGCAAGGTGGGCTGAAAAACACGGCGAAGTACAATGTGGATGGCGCCAAAATATGGAGCCTATATGTTTTGCGCGAGGGTACTTTTGTTGCACAAAGTGTTATTCACATTTTGGAATATAACCAGAACGCAGGGAGGCAAAAGCTGCAAAACAAATGCAGCAATTGCCTTCTTCCTGAAAAATTCCAGTCAGCTATTTCGTTGCCATTAATCTCAGAGATATATTTTCTTAAATAACTAATTTAATTTTCATTCATTTAACTTGTTTTGTTTGTAGTTTAGAATTGCTGTGAGTTTTTATTTTTATGCAAATATTTTTGTATGGATTTACAAAAAATGTTTTGAAGTGTTCTCTTAGTTTCTCGTTTGAGAATTAGTTGGTTTGTTGGAAATGTGCCCTAAAAGTCAATCATATAGTGATATTTTGTGGACATTTCATTTGTTAGATTTTGTTGTGAGTCTGAATCTGACGAAATTTATGATATTGATACTTATTCTACTTCGGATGAGGATTAATGAAAACTTATGATATAAATATAATGATATTTATTGAATGGTATTTATTTTGTATACAAAAAAAAAATCCTCTTAAATTTGCAATAAATTAAAGGAAAAATAAATTATATACAAAAGAATGAATTATTTATTTAAACAATAAATTAAATTTATAAATTTGCGAGACGACGTTTTGGAAATATTTTTCGCACAAATATTTAATAATACCTTTTCTTTTAAACTAGACGCGCAATGAAAATTTGTACACCCTCGTCACACAAACATTTAAAAATTTGATTTTTGGCGAAAATTGGGCGCATGTTTGAATTATAAATACATTTCGTCGCACAAGATCCTACTTTATAATTCTTATAGAGTCTATCTCTCTCTTGATTCTTTTCGAAGCTCTCACTCTCCTCTCTCTCGATTCTCAGTCTCTTCCTCTCTTGCTCTCATCACTCACCATCTTAGTCCCTCCCTCTCTCTTTCCCCCTCTCTCCCTCTTTCCCTCTCTCCATCTCTCTTTGTTTATCTGTTTCTCTCTCACTCTCTTCTCCGCACTAGACATCCACCGCCACAATCCTATGCCACACCATCTCTATGCCACCACAACATTACCATGTAAGCACCCACTCTCCCTTAATTTTATTATTTATCATTTCAAATTTTCATTTTTTTTCTGTTGAATTGTTTTAATTAGAACAATTAGAGATTTAAAGTTTGAATTGGGAATCCTAGGTTAGGGTTTTTGAATTAATTAGAACAATTAATTATCACACAACATTACAAGTTATCACAATTAATTTTCGAATTAATTCGAAAATCTTGGGTTAGGGTTTTCGAATTGGCATTCCTTCCTTAAGATATTGCTTTACTGTAATTTTCATGGAGGCCTTTGTGGCTTCTATCCATGTGCAAAGCCAACATAGGCTTAATAAACTTGCATTTTTATTAGTTGGCTGGCCATTTACTTTTAATAGGTTTTAGGGAAAAACATGGGTTTAAGCTGATTTAGTACTATTTTAGAGCTATATTGCTTCAGGTAGTTGTTCTTGGCTGAGAATTAGGAACCTTTGCACATGAAAAACCATATAAAATTCATGCAAGATGGAGAGGAAGTGGGAAAAGGAACCTCTTCATTAGTTTAAAACTTGAACTTATCTACTTCTATGAAGATAAGTACTTGATTTAGAGCTTATCTACTTCTTCTATGTACTTGAGTCTAAATTTTGTTTCCTGCAGCTCAGATTAGTTTAAAATAAACATTACTTATATAAGAAAGAACATTTAAACCATGCCCAATGTGTAGTTATGCTTGCATGATCACTAATTGTTCTTAGATGTATGTAAATAGTATATAGAACTGGAAACCTGTGATTGAACTTGATCATTGGATTAATATTACAAAAGAATTGTATGCAGTGGCGGATCTATAAAGAGACTTGGAAGGTCCCAGGACCCATCGGCGGCCCTAAATCGTTGCTTGAAACTTTCTGGAGACCCCTCGTATGCGAAGAAGAAGGCTTGTGCATAGTGACCGCAGCAACGGCATCTTCACGAAGAAAAAAACCGAGCGAATAAGAAATGTTTCTTTTCCAGCCTTGGCCCAAAACGCTCGTTTTGGCCAAATTTTTTTAAAGAAAAAAAAAAAACCTAAAACAACTGCCAAAACGTTGGTGTCTCCTCTTTTTTGTTTTTAACTCCCCAGGTCCAGCAGTGCACATCCCCCTAGGTCCCACTTTTCCCCATCCTAATGCCCCGACTTCACATATTCGGAAACGGATTCCCTTCGGATCCCTTCCACCTAATCCTCCTTATCAAACAATCTAGACCTTTGAAATTTGATCCAACGGCTAAAAATAGGGGCCACTCTAAAAGTTATAATAATTTTAGCTGTTGGATCAAATTTCAAGGACCTGGATTGTTTGATGAGAAGGATTAGGTGGAAGGGATCCGGAGAGGATCCCTTTCCCACATATTGACCCAATCTCCTTTTCCCCAAATTGTAAAAATCCTAAAATTCTAAATTTCACCCAATTCCATATTTTCATTTTCCTCTATGTCAATTTGTTTCAAATCTCTACCCCACCACCTTTTTCAAGGCAAAGCCAATAGCATCATTTATTTGTTCGGGTAGTTCAAATTCAAGACAAAATAAGTGTAACATTGATTTGAATAATCTTGAGAGAAACTCGGAAAAAAGAATTCGAATGAAGGACTATAATCATAAGATTCAAGATGAGTGTGATATTGATTTATGAATTAAATGTATTACAATTTCACTTTTAAATGTTATTTTTGTCCATAAATTTTCAACCTTTATTATTTTTGTCCAGCAGGTTCACTCAGTGGAAGAGCGACCTCCACAAGCATTATGAGAAATATGACGGTCCAAAGGTTGCTTTAGCAGTTGGGTGCTCTAAGGAGTTGGTAGACCGCTGAGATGAAAGGGAGTGGCTCTCCGGCTATTTTAAGGACAAGAATACCTCGTAAGTATAATATATATTTCAATAATATTTAATCAAAATTTTTATATTTTAAAATAATATTTTAATTTTTTCATTAATTTGTTATAAATATCCAAACTAATATGTTTTTTATTCAACAGAAAAAAGTGAAGGAAAACTCGATCAATCGGTCGAAGAAGAAACTTCTTCACTGCTCCAGCTCGCGACCCTTCTCTTATAGGTTGGAGGAGTGATGTAATATAACCGTATATTTATTTTAAGTTTTGATTCTTTTTGCTCTCTATTACACAATTGGTAATCTATGTGTTAATTTTTTTTTTTAGGGGGGGTCAAAGTTTCCTGAGATTGACATGTTCAAGAAGGTATACGTTCGGCCCAAGAATGAGCTAGAGGAGCATCTTCATGTAAGTTATTTCAACTTTTTGTTATTCAATTAGTATTAATATTAATTACATGTATATTAAAATTAATTTGTTTGTTTTCATTTTTCTAGGCCACCATGGTAGAGAAGAGCAAGACCATTCTAGAGGAGGTGGCTTCCCAGCTTCTCCCAAAGACCTTGATCATGGAGGTGTTTCCTGCCGAGGATGCGGGTTTTCAGATCATGATGGACACACTTGATCAAACCCTCGGTCATAGGCAGGGGAATATTCACCAGGGGCTGGGGAAAGGCCGCCTTCGGGACCTGCCTGCCTCTTCCTCCTAGCAGATAACATAAGAGGTCGAATTGTTGACATCTGAAGTGGTGGACCTAATGGAGCAAATTGCCGCCCAACAGTCTTAACTTGCGATCCAGAGCAGTATGATAAACCAAATTCGTCTCGCCTTTCAGTTCTCTGGCATTTAGTTCCTCGACGCAGAACTTACTCCAGCAATGATCTCCCAACCTCCCGCTGTAGCAACTACGACCTCCCAGCCCCCTTATGTAGCAGCAACACCACCAGCGGGCGATTATGACGTGGATGACTCTATATTGTAGTTTTTTTTATTATTATTATATTTGAATTTTAAAATGTTTCTTCCGTTATGTACACTTTAAATATTTTTTTTAATTCAATATTCTTCTTTACATTTTCTATTTTCAATTTCATTAAATTAATTTAAACTACATAAAACAATCTTATCAACATTTAAAAGGAAAAATAAATAATAAATAAATAAAATGGTTGGTTCGCACAAAAATTATTGCGTCAGGCACCAGGTTCTTCAAGCAGAAGATTTCGTGCAACGAGCACCAATTTCGTTGCACAAAATGTTTCGCGCAACGAGCACTAATTCCGTCGTGCAATCACCAATTCGCATGATGAAGGACTTTTCTCCTCGGTCCAATGCCTAACATCACGAGCTTTGCGCAACTTCGTCTTTGCTGCCCAAAATTTCCGGTGACCAAATTCGGCTTGGAGCGACGATTGTGGCTTCGTCGCCCAATATGTTATTCTTAGTAGTGAAGGGTTTTCGGCCACAACCCTCTCACATTTAGGCAATACCCAACATGAAGAGAAGCCAGAATTAAAATGCTGACGTGGCCCCCTCAAAAGCCAAAGAAAATGCTCAGTCAATTTAGAGCCAAAAAAAGCCAAACAAAATGCTCAATCAAAATGTCTGAGATTCTTAGTTTTGTTTGGTGAATTAGGAAACTCATTTGGCTCTATCTGCATTTTTCTGAACAAAAGTGAAGCCAATATGGAAGTCTTGTTTTCAGTAAGACAAAGATTCAGGGCAGAAGAGTTAAATAACGACCTATGAAGACTTTAAATATAGAGTACTTGAAGTTAACGAAGACTTTGACCCAAAATCAAGCGCAATAGAGTTTTAAGATCTATACAGCTGACTCACATAGTGGAATAAAATTTAGTGGTTGTTGTCGTGTTTAATTCCCAATAATACAACTCACACATTTCAGTTTCATTTTTCTAAGTAATAGGTAAATTTCAACTTCTAGATAAGCTCAAGGTTTCCTTCTATAGTATTATGAATCTTTAGAGAGAGAGAAAGTGTCTGATCGAAAAGCACGAGTTAGAGAGTTAGAATCCTCTTTGAAATATATAGACATGAATTAAACAACCACACCGCAGAAAAGAAACACATATGAATTTATATGGTTTCGGCCAAGAATCTTGCCTATCTCCATTATGGTCTTGTGCATTAAATCCAGTGACATTAAGATATTCTGTTTTGAAATCGATGGTATATGTGCAATGGAATATAAAGTAAATAGGACATAATTTTTACGAGATTCGGCAAGTATGCCTACGTCCTCGGGACAATAGCAGTAGTCTTCTCCATTATCATACTGAAATTACAAAGTAATGGAAACAATACATTGTATCTATGCTTCTCTATTCTATTTGTGAGCTGATAGGCCTTTATATAAAGAAACTATATCTTCTTTGTTAAGGCCAATGAGTGTGAAAGTAGACAGCACACCTTCAACATTTGTTGGCTAACAAGAACTTCAACATTTGTTGGTGTCAAGAAATGGTAGATGTTGCATATTTCTTCACGTGGATCATCCACTTTTATAACATATTCCTATATCACATATCTTGTTGTGAATTACGTACTCCCCTAATATTACTTATATAAAAAGAATAAAAATAAAAATAAAAAACTTGAAAACAAGTTAAGGTTCCCGCCTATTGTGAGGCGGGAGTGAAGCTAAGTTCCCGCGTATTGGGAGGGCAATGACGTGTCATATTCTCCCCAATCATTAATCAGCCCTGAAATTCAAACCCTAATTTACCACAATCAGTTGATGTAACGCATTCCCACATTCGCAGCCATCTTGTAAGAGAACACTCATTTGGCTCACTATCGGCACTTTTGCCCACAAAATTGAAGCGAATATGGTAATTTTTCTTTTCGTTTTCTGTTTAATTTGCCCTCAATTCATTACCATGCATATCACAATTCTTCGATTGATTAATTGTATCTGTGAAATTTGCTGTGCTTGCGGATTTGGGGTTTTCTTGTGGTGGATTTCGGGTTTAAATGCCGAAGATTTCAGTTTCATTTTTGAAGTTGTAGGACATTTCAACTTGTAGTTAAGCTCAAAGGTTTCATTTCTGTATCTAATTTAAAAAGCTCGCAGCTTTATTTGTTGTTGGCTATGGAAATTATGTTTTGGTAGTGTTGGAATTTAGGCCGATGGGGCGCTCGCAGTTAGCTTGAGCCGCTAGGATTGCCTCTTCGGACTTGTCATATCTCAGACTTAATCGAGTCTGATTGAAGTGCTAGAGTTAGAAGGTTATTTTATGCCCAAAAGCAGACTCATTTGAAATGGACATTCGTTCATATGTCTGCATCGCTAGACTCTTACAAGGCTTGCGCATTGTCACTCTGGATATACGTTGCAAGTATTTTAGACTCTTACAAGGCTCATGCTTGTCATTGTGGTAAAAGAGGAATATGAAAATTTATCTTTTGCTCATGACTGAATTAGATTTGGACATTGCTTGTCAAAGTGGAAATTTGAACTTTGTTTTCTTGACACTTATATACACAAATGGTCTTGACACCACGTGTCATTGTGTTAGGTTAATGACTTCTTTGATACTTAATTTTCTTGAAGCAAGGAAAACCATCCGAGTCCTGTTTGAAGAGAAAGATGGAGTTGGATAGAATTAGCAACCTACCAAGTGATGCAATCGATCGAATTTTGTCATGTTTGCCCATTAAAGAGGCTGTGAAGACAAGTGTCTTATCAAGCAAGTGGAGGTACAAAACGGCTTTGCTTACACACCTCGTGTTTGATAATCAGTGCTTCTCGACTCAAAAGCACATAACTTTTCAGAACATTGTTGATCAAGTACTCTTACTTCATATTGGCCCCATACACAGCTTAAGGTTTTTCCTTGTACCTCCTCTAGCCGCTGCTGCTCTTGATCGATGGATTCTTCATCTGTCAAGAAACTCGATTAAAGAGTTAATACTTGAGTTTAGGGAAATTGATGTTTGCTATAATTTGCCTTCATGTTTGTTTTCATGTCAAGATTTGGTTTGTTTGGAGATACGTAATTGTTTGCTAAAGCCTCCTCCCACCTTCAAAGGCTTCAGGAGTTTGAAGAGCCTTTCTATTGGTATGGTTACCATGGCTCAAGACGTGTTTGATAATCTGATCGTTTCATGTCCTCTTCTTGAGAGATTGATTGTGAGCCTATGTGATGGTTTTACCCACCTCAATGTTGACGCACCAAATCTCCAATACTTTGCGTTTGGAGGCTCTTTTGAGACTGTTAATCTTGAGAATACACTAAATCTTGTTGAAGTTGACATTGATTTTTGCGATGAGGACCTTAGATGGGTTTCTCACAGCTCTAGCCATTTGGTCAAGTTTCTTGATCGCCTGCCCTGTATTCAGAGGCTCACAATTCAGAGTAGCTTTTTAGAGGTAATGGATACTTCTTTTACACATGGAAATGGGTATTTGAACATATTCATTGATTCTGCTGCTTTCTGCATCCGTTGTGCTGCAGTATTTGGCTGTTGGTGCCTTGCCCCAAAAGCTGCCCCAACCTTGTCTATATCTGAGGTTTCTTTCTATAACCATTGACTTCCGCCATCTGAATGAAGTTTTAACTGTTCAATGCCTTCTAAGAAGCTCCCCTGCTCTACAAGTACTCGAAGTTCGAGTGAGTTCTGTTCTATTGATCCATGCTATATAAGTATATTCTTTTGCCGAATTAAAAATTGCAAACCAACTTTACCGCATATGTTTCTGTTTGGAGATATGTTTTTTTCACATTTTTAAGAATCTGATGCTACAGATGGTTTGTAGGCCTATGGTTATGGCATGGCTGCTGTGCAAGAAGTGAAGTCTTGGTTTGATGACAACCAGAACTTCCAATTTAGCCAACTTAAACGTGTGAAAATAACCGGAGTTTCTGATTCCAAAACTCAACTAGATTTCATCAGATCTCTGCTCTTAACTTCACCAGTGCTCGAGAGGATGACTGAATCCGTCTTCTGTCAATGGTTGTTCCAAACTTGTGAAAGAGTTGCTCCAGTTCAGGCGTGCCTCCGCTCACGCCGAGATAATATACTTGGGACCATGATTCATCAATGAATTTCAGTAGCTGAAAGAACTTGCTCGCAGAAATGGAAGTGGTTTGTTCATAGTCTTTAATCTTTAATATGTATGTTTGTCTGCTTTCCTCAACAATTGCTCAGGGTGGAAATTATATTTGTCCAATTGAACCAGAGTTTGAAGATGGCTGCAAGAATCTAGTCAAATAAGGAATGGTATGGCACAAGGACAAATGTTTTGGGATGATTGTCACACTTTGACGTTGTTTTATTAACCCATGTGTTATAATATCAGTGAACTACATAATTTATATTTTACAAGTATGCACACATGTGGATCTCACATATCCAATTCTAAACATATTTATGACCAACCTAAACGACACAATATGCGAGTTTCTGTATCAAATCTAAATTAAGGCACAAATGCTGGGCCAATTGTGCGTTTCATTGTGGGTCACATGTTCAATCACATAATAAAATTGACAAAAAATTCCATAGAGTAGACTAATGGTCCATGTTTTGTTAAATTCAAAATCTCAATTAACGGACTTTTAGTTTATGAAACAAATCTAAACTAAGGTCACCGTTCAGAAACAAATGTTAAATTTACTCTAAACTTTTATCCGTTCTCCAACGTCCGGCCTATTGTAAATGATTTTTAACTTAAGTGAGTTAACTAAAAAACGTTTAACTGTGCATTCAAATACACTTCTCCAGATAGTGCCACTTGTATAAAAACATATAAATAAACGTTGTACAAAATTTTTTTTAACCAAAATGATCTCTAAATTTATCATAACTCCTCACTTTGATTTTTGATATTGAAAATCGATAGAAGTGGTCCCTGAGTTTATCCACCATCAATTATGTTAGTACTTCTGTGAATTTTTTTTTTTTTTTTTTGTTAAAAGGAAAAGAAGTGGAGGGGTTGATTGAACAAAAATACCCTCAATTTAATGAAATTTTTTATGGAATGATCAAAATGATTGACGGTAGACAACTTTTATCAATTTTCAATTTCAAGAACTAAAGTAAAGAGTTATGTTAATCAGAAACATTTTTACTAAAATAATGATCTTTTGGTGTTTGGAAGACGCGGGAATGATTGATAAAAAAAAAAAGAGCGGGAATGAAATTAAGTTTTTATCAATCAATAATCAGACCAAACCCTAAGTCTGCTCTTTTCTTCTCCTTCACATTAAAATGTCTGAAAATTCTCAGTTTTCGTTACTACAATCAGTTGATGTGAGCTAAGATTTTGATGCATTCGTAGCGCACTTGCAAAAGAAAAATCATTTGGCGAATAAATTTGACATGAATATAAGTCTTCTTTCTCACTTGCATTCAATTAATCAATTCATACAATAGTCACACTGCAGAGACTATTTATGTAGACAGTAAGGCTAAATAACTCTTATTTCATGTTAAATATGTTGTATTGACTAATTTGTTTATGAGTCATAAGTTATATACTCTACAGGGCAGGATGACAAATTTGGTGTGCCAATAACATTTTTCATTTTCATTGTTAAATAAATTTTTTATGGGTTAAACAGGTTTGCGAATCTAAATGTTACTTTTTCCAATGTGGCAAATCTAAATGTATTTTGATGTATTTAGAGAATCTTGATTCTCATGAAGCAAGGAACTCCATCTGAGTCCTCTTCAAAAAGAAAGACGGAGTTGGATAGATTTAGCAACGTATTAAGTGATGTTATAGACCAAATTTTATTGTTGGCCCATGTGTTAAAATCTAGTTATGAGATGAACAAATGAAGAACAAATTATGGAAAGGATAACAATAGAAGAATTTTCGAAGGGATTCTTGCTCTTTGCAAAATCTAGCAAAGCATATTCAATTGCATCTCTCGCTCTAGAATTCACACTTTTAGTGCTTACATAACCGTTATAATCCAAGGTGGATTCTCTCTCATTACAAAACAATCTCAACCTTTCATCTAACCAGTTGCTAGGATCTTTACACCTAGCATTACTTGCCTTACTAGTATATAGCGGCACACTTGGTATTTTAACTCAAGTGAATACACAAATTGATACACAGCTTATTTCCTAATCAGCTATAGACTTACAATTCAACGCTCCCCTTTAAGTCTAAAGCTGCTTTCACTCCAAGCATACTTCTAAGAAAACTAAATCGATCATTTGCGAGTGGCTTTGTGAAGATGTCTGCCAATTGCTTTTTAGTGGGACAATACACCAAGTCAATGATGCCTTTCTGCAATGCATCTTTGATAAAATGATATCTTTTGTCAATGTGTTTGGTCTTTTGATGAAACATAGAGTTTTTGGTAATAGCAATGACAGAAGTGTTATCATAGTGAAGGGGGGTTGCTTCAGTTTGAAATTCTCCAAAATCCTCCAAAACAAACCTCAACCATATTGCCTGAGCTATGGCTTCAGATACACTTAGGTATTTAGCCTCAGCAGTTGAAAGTGCAACACAATTTTGCTTAACTGAAGCCCAAGAAAACACACCACTGCCAAAAGAAAATGCATACCCTGATGTACTCTTGCTATCCTCGAATGAACCACCCCAATCATTATCACAATAGCCAATTAACAAGATTTTCTTCCCTTCACATATTCCAAACCATAGTCTAGGGTCCCCCTGATGTACCTGAGCACCATCTTTGCAGTTCCATAGTGTCTATTAGTAGGACAGTGCATAACCTAGCTAATAAACTTGTTGTATACATTATGTTCGACCTTTTGGCAATGAGATATAGAAGACTTCCAACAATGCTTCTATACATTTCCTCACTCGCAGGTCCACTTCCATCATCTTTAATTAGCTTCTCAATTGTTACAATAGGAGTTGTCACAAACTTTCCTTCACTTAATCCAAACTTGTTTAGCAAGGAACTTGCATATTTCTTTTGGTGAATGAAGATACTTGAGTCAGTTTGAATTACTGACATCCCAAGAAAATGATGGAGAAGTCCCAAATTTGTCATATCATACTTCTTCTTCATGTCTTCCTTGAACTCTTCTAGCATTGATTTACAACTGCCAATGTAGACTCTATCATCCACATATATAGAGACAATCAAGATGTCTACTCCCCTTGCCTTTATGTACAGTGTTGTTTCACTCAAACTCTTCTCAAAACCACACTGTGAGAAATTTATGTCTATTTCTCCATACCAGGCTCTTGGTACCTATTTTAGACCATAAAGAGCTTTGTGTAGCTTATAGACCTTGTCTTCCTTGCCTTTGACTACAAATCCTTCAAGTTGCTCAACATAAACCTTTTCTTATAATACTTCATTCAAGAAAGCTGAATTCACATCTAACTGGTACAATTTCCAGCTCTTTTGTGCAACCAATGTTATTAGAGTCCTAATAGTATCCAACCCAGCAACTGGGGCATAGATTTCATTGTAATTCAATCTAAGCTTTTGTGCATAGCCCTTTGTAACCAACCTCGCTTTATTTTTCAACACTGAACCATCAAGATTTAGCTTGGTTTTGTAGACCTATTTAACCCCTATGACAGGTTTTTCAGTTGATCTATCAACAAGCTTCTAGGTACCATTCTTCTCAATCATGAACAACTCATCCTCCATTGCTCTCAACTAAGACTCATCTTGTTTAGCATCTTCATATTTCTCTGGATCCATGATACACAGATTACACTGAGCCAATACCTCATCTTATCTAGTTTCCTCCATTTCAATGGTGTATGATCAAATGCTTGAGTGTACTTCTCATTCAGACTTGAAGTACTTGTAGATTCACCTGAAGTGAGTGACTTAGACTGAGTTCTAGAGTCCCCAATACTAAGGGCCCTTCTAGGTGAAGGTGATGTAGGTGATGCAGGAGACAACACCACACTGTCATTTCTTTCAGCACTAGTATCACCATAAGCAAATCTTCTAGTAGTGGGAGAAGGTTGATCTAAATTCTCTTCCTAATTCCAAGCAGCTTCTTCATCAAAGACAATGTCTCTTGACAGGACAAGTTTCTTGGATATTGGATCAAACACCCTATACCCTTTTTCACAAGTTGCATATCCCACAAATACTCCTTTGAAACTTTTAGGCTCAAGTTTGTGTCTGCGTTCACTTGGAATATGCACATAGCATCATGCACCAAATATCCTCAAGTGAGCAATACCTGATTTTCTCCCAGAATAAGCTTCAAAAGGTGTGATATTATTCAAAGCCTTTGTGGGACACTTATTCAGTATATACACTGATGTATGAACTGCTTCTGCCCATAAATAGTATAGCATCCTCTTCTCATGCAATATAGATTTTGCCATCTCAATCACAGTTTTATTCTTCATCTCCACTACTCTATTTTGATGTGGAGTATATGCAAGAGTGAATTGTCTTTGTATCCCTTGTTTTTCACAAAACAGATCAAATTCAGATGACTTGAACACCCTTCCTTTATCACTTCTCAGACACTTAACCTTGAATCCACTATGTAATTCTATCATAGCTTTGAACTTTCTAAAACAGTTGAATGCATCAGATTTGTATCTGATAAAATAAACCCAAGTCATTCTGCTAAGATCATCAATCAAGAGCATGAAGTACTTAATTCCAGCAATTGAATTGTTTTTCATGGGTTCATACAGATCAACATGAATAAGTTCAAATGGAGCATTAGCTCTTTGCACTTGATTTCTTGGAAACTCTTCTCTGTGTTGTTTCCCATATTGACAGCCTTCACATACACCACTATGATCTTTAAGTTGAGGTAAACCATGCACTATATATTTGTCTCTTAATTGCTTGAGACCACCAAAATGTAGATGTCCGAGTCTTCTATGCCAAATCTCAGTGGAATAAGTGACACTAGCTTTCAATGCAATTTGATTCTTAGTTAATAGAGTCAGTGGATAACATCTGTTCACTTTCTTCTTTACTTTAATGACTAAGCAATCCAGTGATGGACCATCAAACACACTACACATTCCACTAGGCTTGGCAAACGGGTTGTGTCTGTCGTCTTCGTGTCGTTTTTGTGTAACACCTATTATCTTAACAGGTCATGTCGTGCCACACCTGTTATCTTAACGGGTCCTTAACAGGTCGGGTCACTTTACCCAATGGGTAAAGTGACCCGACCCGTTAAGAAAAAAAATATTTTTTTTCTTAAATTTGCACATACCACACATTGCCACATAAATATTACTTCAAAATATTAAAACACATTTGTCGTTTAAGTACTACATCTACACTCGAAAATAAGAGCCAAATAAACAAACATCCATACACTACTAGTCTATTACAAAATATTAAATGTGCAAGGATATGTAAAATGAAAGAGTTTTTGTTTTCAAGGTTCTGAAGCCTTTCTCAAAAGTTTAAACCTTGCCAATGGAACTCAAAGCTTGCATGTTATTCCTTTTACAAAATCCTCAATTTTCAGCAATCATCATGACATAAGATTTTGTGGTATCCACTAGTGTGAATATTTTAAATTGAAGACCAAATTCATTCATTGTATTCATATAGGGTCAAGGAGTGTAGCTGTAAAAAATCATCAAAAATGGAGTTAAAATAACCGTTAAATCGTAATTTTTCGTTGATAACAGTCAAAAAGTTTTGTCCCGTTACTTGATATCTGAATGTTTGTTTTTTGTGATTTTTGGTGTATGCAATGTTGAAGCATATACAAACAAGTTTGACGGTTGGATCGTTGAAATTAGTTTCGTAGAATGCATATCCCATCAAAACGATAGATTCATGAACACTTAGAGCTTATTTATACTTTCATTAAGTATAACATAAGATTTTGTGGTATCCACTAGTGTAAATATTTTAAATTGAAGACCGAATTCATTATTGTATTCATATAGGGTCAAGGAGTGTAGCTGTAAAAAATCATCAAAATTGGAGTTAAAATAATCGCTAAATTGTGATTTTTCGGTGATAACTTTCGAAAAGTTTTGTCCCGTTACTTGATTTCTGAATGTTTGCTTTTTGTAATTTTTGGCGTGCGATCTCAAAATATATACAAACATGTTTAACGGTTGGATCGTTGAAACTAGTTTCGTAGAATGAGTATCCCATCAAAACAATAGATTCAATAACACTTAAGAGTTTATTCATACTTTCATTAAGTATAACATAAGATTTTGTGGTATCAACTAGTGTAAATATTTTAAATTGAAGATCAAGTTCATTCATTGTATTCACATAGGGACAGGGAGTGTAGCTGTAAAAAATCATCAAAATTGGAGTTAAAATAACCACTAAATCATGATTTTTCATTGATAACCGTCGAAACGTTTTGTCCCGTTACTTGATCTCTGAATGTTTTTTTTTGCGATTTTTAGCGTGTACAATCTCGAAGCATATACAAACACATTTGACGGTTGGATCATTGAAATTAGTTTCGTAGAATGCATATCCCATCAAAACGATAGATTTACTAACACCTGGAGTTTATTTATACTTTCATTAAGTATAACATAAGATTTTATGGTATCCACTAGTGTGAATATTTTAAATTGAAGATCGAGTTCATTCATTGTATTCATATAGGGTAAACGAGTGTAGTTGTAAAAAAATCATCAAAATCGGAGTCAAAATAACCGTTAAATCGTGATTTTTCTTTGATAACCGTCGAAATGTTTTGTCACGTCACTTGATCTCTGAATGTTTGTTTTTTGCAATTTTTGGCGTATGCGATCTCGAAGTATATACAAACATGTTTGACGGCTGGATCGTTGAAACTAGTTTCGTAGAATGCGTATCCCATCAAAACAATAGATTCACTAACACTTAAGAGTTTATTCATACTTTCATTAAGTATAACATAAGATTTTGTGGTATCCACTAAATCATAATTTTTCGTTGATAACCATAAAAAAGTTTTGTCCTGTTATTTGATCTCTGAACGTTTATTTTTGCGATTTTTGGTGTATGCGATCTTGAAGCATATACAAACAAGTTTGATGGTTGGATCGTTGAAATTAGTTTTGTAGAATGCGTATCTCATCAAAACGATAAATTTACTAACACTAAATTGTTTATTTATACTTTCATTAGGTATAACATAAGATTTTGTGGTATCCACTAGTGTAAATATTTTAAATTGAAGATTGAATTCATTAGTTGTATTCATATAGGGTCAAGAAGTGTAACTGTAAAAAATCATCAAAATCAGAGTTAAAATAACCGTTGAATCGTAATTTTTCGTTTATAACCGTCTAAAAGTTTTGTCCCTTTACTTGATCTCTTAATGTTTGTTTTTTGCAATTTTTGGTGTATATGATCTTGAAGTATATACAAACATGTTTGACGGTTGGATTGTTGAAACTAGTTTCGTAGAATGCGTATCCCATCAAAACAATAGATTCACTAACACTTAAGAGTTTGTTCATACTTTCATTAAGTATAACATAAGATTTTGTGGTATCCACTAGTGTAAATATTTGAAATTGAAGATTGAGTTCATTCATTGTATTCATTTAGGGTCAAGGAGCTTAACTGTAAAAAATCATCAAAATCGGAGTTAAAATAACCGTTAAATCTTGATTTTTCGTTGATAACCGTCGAAAAGTTTTGTCCCATTACTTGATCTTTGAATGTTTGTTTTTTGTGATTTTTTGTTGATGCGATTTCGAAGCATATACAAACATGAATGACGGTTAGATCGTTGAAATTAGTTTCGTAGAATTCGTATCCCATCAAGTTCAATGGTGTGTGTGTATATATATATGTTAAGTAGATTTAAATTTATTTATTTTGTATGTGTAACACTTAAGAAATTGAATGGTATGTATATTTAAGCCGATCCAATGGTCACCAATTTTTAATATTTAATTTAATATATATATATATATATATATAATCATTATAATTTTTATGACACACTCCGATCGAAATTAAGACGTGTTGGTCGTCATAAGGCATTTTGGGAGCTCATTAGCTTCAGAGTTCATCGGAACTCCGAAGTTAAGCGAGTAGTGCGTGAGAGCAATCCCATGATGGGTGACCCACTGAGAAGTTCTTGTGTGAGTTCCCAGAAACAAAACCATGAGGACGTGGTCGGGGCCCAAAGAGGACAATATCGTGCTATGGTGAAGTCGAGCCCGGGATGTGACATTTTAGGGGTATAAAATTGTTAAATTAATATATATATATATAATTATTATAGTATTTTTTTAGGGTTATAAAATTATTAAATTAATATTTTGCTTATCATGTATCATTTTACTCACGTGTATATTCGAACCAACCCGTTATCTTCACAGTTGTTCATCGGGTTACCCGATAATGATCCGATTCGTTACCGTGTCGACCTGAACACCTGTTAATTTTATGTCGTGTAGTGTTGTGTCAGGTTATTGGGTCGTGTCAGAAATTGCCAGGCCTACATTCCACCACCAAACACCAAGAAATATCCATGTTCATCCATTTGACCCACACTGAGCAAGTTTTCTTTTAAACCAGGAAGATAGATTACTTCTCTAACATAATTTATGCCCTTATTTGTGTCAATAACCAAGGATCCCATTCCTACAACATTTACAAGATCTCCAATTAGCATTTGAACTTTGCCTACAATGTTTGTTCTCACATCAACAAGCAACTCCACATTCCCTGTCATATGGTTGCTACAATCACTGTCAATGTACCATTCTCCCTTTACTTTAGTTTCAGTAGTTACATTGTTGGCATAGAACAGATTCCCAGACACTTCCACTTGATTTGCACTATTTGCCTTTTGCATTACCTTTGTTGCAGTACACTCTCTAGCCTAATGCCCAAACTTATCACAATTGAAGCATTTGGGTTTTCCCTTGTGTCTCACTCACCAAAATGGTACTTAGAACACACCTTGCACTGAGGCTTTGAAACCTCTTGACTCATTGGTTGAGATGAATTCACATTCTAATAATTATTCACAGAAGATCTCTGTTGAAACTTTGGTGTTGATTCCATTTCTTGCCTCTAGGATTCCGATTTTTCTGAAATTTGGATGAACAAGAATAAGCACCACTTTTGCTTTGTTCTTTTGGATTCATAGAGAGTGAGGCAAAACTCTCTCAGTTGTGTCAATAGTGTGCAAATCGAATCGTTGCTCTTGGCTTTTCAAAATTGCAATAACCTCCTATAACTCTACAGTCTCCAAACATTTTATATTCTCAATAACCAGACATATAGAATCATATGACTTACTAAGACTAAACCTCTGCACAAGTCTCTCATTAGAAAGAACATCACCAAATATTTTCATCTGATTAATCAAATCATTTAGTCTAGTAAGGTATCCCGACAGAGTTTCATCATCACGCACTCTAACATATTCAAATTCACTTTTATGATTTTGCAGTTTCATAGACCTCACTTGATCGCCATCATGATACTCTCCATACAACAGATCCCACGCCATCTTCGCTGATTCAACATTGGCAATTCGAGGGAAAATTTGGTTGGAGACTGCATTCTGAACAATTCCTAGAGCCTTTGCATCTTTCATCAACACAGCGTCTATTTCATCATCTCCCTCATCCTCCGATGATCATTTGACCTTCTTCTTCTTCTTCGAATCGAGAGTTATAATTCCATTTTCAACCAGATTCCACAACCCATGTGATTTAAAGATTGTCACCATCTTAATTCTTCAGAACTCTTAGTTCTCATTGGAGAAAATTGAAGTTCTCACTTTCGAGCCTCCAGATCTTGACGTCTTTGGTACGAATGAGTTGATTACTCTTTTCAGATGGTAACAAAACTTCAGCGACCTTCAAGTGAGCTTTGATTCAGCTCAGAGAATTCATAGTTTTATGCCCAGATTCAAATGATCGAACCTGGCTCTGAGGCCATGTTGTGATTCAGTTTTAAAATCTGGTTATGATATGAACAAATGAAGAACAAAGAATGGAAAGGATAACAATGGAAGAATTTTGGAAGGGATTCTTGCTTTCTGCAAAATCTAGCAGAGCATATTCAATTGCATCTCTCATTCTACAATTCACACTTTCGATGCTTACATAACCATTAGAATCCAAGGTGGATTCTCTCCCATTACAAAACAATCTCAGCCCTTCATCTAGCTAGTTGCTAGGATCTTTACACCTGACATTACTTACCTTACTACTATATAGCTGCACACTTGGTATTTTAACTCAAGTGAATACACACATTGATTCGCAACTTATTTCCTAATCAGCTATAGACTTACATTTCAACATCATAAAGCAAGCATGGAAGACAAGTGTTTTACTAAGAAAGTGGAGGTACAAAACGGCAACACTTCCACATCTTGTGTTTAATGATTAGTGTTTTCCGACTAAACCCATTACAACCCTTGAGCACTTGTTGATCAAGTACTTGAACTTCATGTTGGCCCCTTACATACATTCAAGCTTGTCCATCAAGGTCCTATAGCCACTGGTCCAGTTGTTCGAATGATTCTTCATCAATCTAGAAGTGCTATCAAGTAGTTCATTCTTGAAGTTTGGAGATGGAATCCCTAAGAGATGCCATCATGCTTGTTTTCTTGTCATGATTTGGTTATTTTGAGGATATATAACACCTCCTTCCACATTCAAAGGATTCAAAAGTTTGAAGAGCCTTTATCTTCATGAAGTGACCATTGCCGAAGATGCATTGAATATCTGATTGCTTGATGTCCTCTGCTTAAGAGATTAACTTTGAGATCATGTTGCGGACTTACACACCTCAAGATTAATGCACAAGCCTCCAATTTTTTTTACTTTGCAGGATATTTTGGAGATTTAAATCTCGAGAATACGTTAAAACTTGTTCAAGTTTGCATTGATTTGGACAATGATTCCATTAGATTGGTTCCTATCAGTTTTAGTCCTTTGGTAAAGTTTTTTGTTCACCTATCACTTGTTCGAAGGATCACAACTCAGAATGGCTTTAGAGGTACATCTATTGTATGGTTTCATACTTTAAATTCATGATCATTTACGTGCCCATAGAAATGTGAGTGTATTTATTAAGTCTGTTGCTTTTTGCTCCGGTATTTGGCTCTAAGCCTCTCCAACAAAGCTGCCAATCCTGTTTGTAACTGATTTTTTTTTTGTTCTATAAGCATTTACTTCTCGCTTTTGGCACAAGTTTTAACTGCTCAATGCCTTCTGAGAAGCTCCCTTGCTCTACAAGAACTTGAAATTATGGTGAGTTTTATTATATTGACGCATACAATATTTCTATAGAAAACTAAGAACACACTGTTTTTCTGGATATTCCTCTTCATTGAATGATAGGATAATTACATCAATTGTCATATATATATATATATATATATATATATATATAGCCACACCTATTTACAATATTCTTTCTAACAGATTAAATAAACTTTGTACACATGGCACACTATAATTGGCTAACTAAAACAAAATGGTTGTCATGATTTGGCATCCTTATCTTTAGACCCCTTCAAGCTGACCTTGGAAGAAGTTGGAGTTCTAAGAGATAGCTTGGATTAGAGAAGGAGAAACCTGTTCTTGGACAATGACTTAGTATGAATATCTGCTATTTGATCCTCGCTGCACACATATTGAACTTGAACAAGATTAGCAAGAACCAACTCTCTAATGTAATGATAATCAATCTTAACATGCTTTATCCGAGCATGGAAAACAGGATTAGAAGCAAGGGAGATAGCAGATATGTTATCACACTAGATTGTAGGTTTGAGAGATAAGGGAAAGCCAAAATCATGAAAAACCTTGCAGATCCATGTAATTTCAGTTGCAGTGTGTGCCAAAGACCTATATTTAGCCTCAGTGGAAGATATAGCCATTGTAGGCTGATTCTTAGTACTCCAGCTAATTAAGTTGGATCCAAGAAAAACACAAAAACCACTGGTTGATCTTCAATCAAAGATACAACCAGCCCAATCTGCATCAGAGAACGTTGAGAGATTGCGATTACTTTTATGAAACCACAAACCATGTGAAGAAATGCCTCTGAGAAATCTAAGAATCCTTTTGGTAGCTTGCATATGAAGATTAGTTGGTGTGTGCATGAATTGGCATACTTGATTTATAGCAAAAGAAATATCAAGCCTAGTCCATGTCAAATATTGTAAAGCACCTACAAGTGATCTATATTCAGTGGGATTGGATAAGGGAATACCACTGTGATCCAGTTTAATATTACCAAGAGGTATGCAGCATGGCTTGGCACCTTCCATCTTTATTTTCTGCAATAGATCCATAAGATATTTACCTTGATGAAGAAATAAACCTTGTGATGTTCTTTGAACTTCCAATCCCAGAAAATAGTGAAGAGGACCTAAGTCCTTGACTGGAAATAGAGAACCAAGTTTCTAGATAAACAGATTACACATAAGGGAGTTTGGACAACTAACCAAGATGTCATCTACATAAACCAATACTGTAACAAGAACAAGATCCTTAATAACAAAGAGAGATGCATCAGAACAAGATTAAGTAAAACCAAAGGACTTAAGAGCTTGAAACAACTTACCCATGCCCTGGGAGCATGTTTGAGTCTATACAAGGATTTTCTGAGCTTACACACATGATTTGGCTCATTTGGATCAGTGAAACCAGGGGGTTGTTGCATAAACACCTTTTCCCTCAAGTCTCCATGGAGAAATGCATTGCTAATATCAAGCTGACGCATAAACCAATTGTACTGAACTGCAAAGGTTAACAAAATTTGAATAACAGGCTTTGCTATAGGACTACAGGTTTCTTGATAATCAAGCTCCTCTTATTGGTGAAAACCCTTGGCACCCAATCGAGCCTTATACCTTTCAATAGAACCATCAGGCTTTTTCTTAATTCAAAATATCCATTTGCAACCTACTACATTCTGAGGTGGTGATGAGGAACTAGGGACCAAGTTCCAGTGGATTAAAGGGCATTAAACTCATTTTGCATAGCTAATCTCCATTCACTATGCTTGGAAGCCTGACTATAAGTAGTGGGAATGTAATCCACAGTGGATGGCAAAGGATGTTTAGTAGCAGAAAAGGCTTTAGGTCGAAAAATACCATTTTTGGACTAAGTGACCATGGGATGAATGTTGTTGACTGGTGCATGAGAAGGATGCTCAACAGAAGTATGAGAATTTAATGGTTTAATAGGTTGAGAGGATAAGGTTGAGGTAATAGGTTGAGCCACAGTTGGAGGGGATTGAGCAATGGGTGAAGGTGATGGTTGAGAAATAGGAAAATGAAGATCAATGAGAAAAGGAACAGTGGTAGAGGATTGTGAGGACTATGGAGGGTGAACTTGTTGAAATGGAAAAAAGCTCTCATTAAACAAGACATGTCGAGATATGTATACCCTATATGTGAGAAGATCTAAGCATCGATAGCCCTTATGTTGCGTACTATATCCAAGGAAAACACATTCCTTACTTTTACCATCCAACTTAGATGAAACATAGGGTTTTAACCAAGGGTAGCAGCTACAACCAAAGACCTTAAGGCCTTGTTTGGCAGCTTGTATAAGGGACAGAATAGTACTTATAATACGAACCTAGTTGTTTGGTGCATAATGTATAAAATAGCCACCGAATAAAACAATCCGGTCCCACAATTTTAATACACCCTACACCCGTTTAGTTATCTTCACCTATGCACTGGTATAATTTAGTCGGGCGTTCGTTTTTCTCTAACCTTCTCTCCTTTTGCGCATCGTGACCAAGGTGTTGTCGCTTATTCTCCCTCCCTCCATCCTAACTACCAGCAGAGGCTCCGATGACGGAGGAACCCAAGAAGGAAGGACAACCATTTAGGCAGACGAAACTCAGAACTCTATAAGAGATGAAGCTTGTATAGCCAAAACCCAATACTAAAACCGTCGCTCATCTTCTATACTTTCAATTACTTTAATTCGCGATTTCACATCCCGGTTTCTTCATTTTCTTCATTTTTTGCTTTTGGGTTTTCAATTACGGTGCTCGAATTGAGATTTCTGATTCAATTTTTGCATCTCGAGGAAGACTCCGGCATTGCAGTTGAAGAACTCGACAGCGAGAGGGAAGCTAATCAAGATCAGGGCTTCGTACAAGCTCTTCAAGGCAAGCAAGATGGAGAAATGTGCACAAACAAAGATCAAAACGACCTCATTTATGGACTATTCTATCAATTTGTTTTCCCTTTTATTCATTTTATTAAAAAAATTTTTTCTTAAAACTAATATGGAAATTGTCTTTCATAAAAAATTAATAACAGTACGATTTATATGGTACAGTACCAAACACAATATTAAATAGTCGATCTTTAGTCCGATACTGCACCAAACGCCTGACTAATTTAGTCAGCCTTATCTGGTGACTATTTATCCTATCCGACTGAAATAATCAGTACAGTCCGAGCTGCCAAACAAGGCCTAAGTCTAGTATAATCTGGTGAGGTATGAAACAACAATTCCCATGGAGAATGAAAAAGGCTAGAAATAAGCAATCAATTAATCAAATAGAAGGCAGTAGATATAGCTTCAACCCAATATTTTTTAGGAATATGAGATGCAACCAAAAGAGTTCGAGTTGTCTCTATTAAATGTCTGTGTTTTCATTCTACACAGCCATTTTGCTCAAAAGTATGTGGACAACTAAGCTGATGAGAAATACCATGCAAACGGAGATAAGCTTGAAATGAAGAACTAACAAATTCACCCTTTGAATCTAAACAGATAGCCTTTATTTTATTTCTAGCAGCATTTTCTACATATGTTTTGAAGTTTACAAATGTAGAATACATCTCAGATTTGGATTTGAATGGAAAAAACCAACTATACTTAGTATGATCATCTATTACCAACAAATAATAACGAAAACCACTAACAGAAAACACAAAGGCAGGTCCCCAAACATCACAGTGAAGTAGTGCCAAGCTTTGAGATGCAGAGGAACTTGTAGCTTTGAAAGGAAGCTTGTGGTTTTTAGCTATAGCACAATTAGAACAGAAAAACTCAACTAAAGATGTACCTTGCATAACAAGTTTATTCTTAAAGATAACCTTGCGAAATATAGGGGAAGAAGGATGACCCAATCTACTATACCATATCGTGACTAGAGCTTTAATACTAACTAGAGCTGATGCAGTAAGTGAGGGAGGAACAATCTCAGAGACAAAATTACCAGTTGTAGTAATAGGTTGCAGAGGATAGAACCCTTCTTTAACTGAGCCTCGCAAAAACGTCTTCCTTGTAGAATGATCCTTAACAACAGATCCATCAGAATCAAGGGTCAATGAACAATAATTGTCTTGGAGAAATTGAAAGGCAGACAATAAATTGTGTTTCATGTGAGTAACATGAGGAACATTGTTCAATTTAAAAAATGTTGTTCAATTTAAAAAACGATGTTCAATTTAAAAGAAGCAGCAGGTGTACGTAATGTAGAGGAACTAACATGAGAAATGGACAAATCTTTACCGTCACCGATGTATACTTTTTCTTCACCAGTATAGGGAGTGAGAGAATTGATGTTTGAGATGTCATTGGTGATATGTGAGGTGGCGCCAGAGTCTATTATCCAAGAAGGAGGAATACGACCAGAGATCTCTAGATTCATGCAATTAGAACAGTCGAGGGCTTTATGATTGGGATTGCCACAAATTTACACGGAACTCAAGGACCAGAAGATGAACTACGAGAATGGGAATTGGTATTGTTGCGATTGAAGCCACTGGTATAATGATTTCTACGACAGATACCTCTAGTTCCACAATTAGTATTGTAACGGTTGTTCTTTCATTGATTCGAATTGTAACGAAAGGAATTCTGAAGGGGTGGATTCTATACTGCATATGCCTGAGGCAGTGTAAGAAGAAGAAATGGTTGAGCTTGGACAGATAAAGCATGAAAAGGTTCAACAAAGTTTTCTTTCGATGATTCATAAAGAGCTCATTGGTGAGTAACAACCCATGTAATTCATCCAAAGAAGTAGAGGATAATCTGAGCATGATCAAATCGGTGAAGGACTCAAAATCATCAGGAAGACCGGCAAGAGTGGTCGCAATTAGATCACAATCAGAGATTGAAGCTCCAATGGCAGTGAGAGAGTCGGAGATCTTTTTAAGTTCTTGCAGGTAATCAGACATGCATTGTGAACCTTTTTGAATACTTTGAAGTCACAATCGAAGCTAATGAATGTGTGCATCAGAAACGCCCCTAAATCTTTGCTTGAGTTTGAGCCAGAGATTGCAAGAAGACAAAACTCCAACAATAAATGGACTTACGTCCTCAGACAATGTGGGATTGAACCAAATCAAGAGGTTTTGATCTTTCTGATACCAAATTTCGAACGTTGGATTCAAAGATCGATCGGGCAAAAGTGGCGCTGGACAAGGTTCTGTGCCATCGACGATGCCAAGAACCGATATCACCGAAGAATTGGGGCAAAGAGAGCTCACCATGGCAAATAATTGGATCTCTTGAGCTTGATAGGCACCATAGTACCAATGTTTTGGATCGTGAGAGAGGTATAAGATTGAGAAGAATAAGGGTTTGAAGAGGAATTAGGGTTCGGAATTGGCACCGACTCAAAGGGGGAAGAAGACGCAAACGGAGACGCCATTAGAGATAAAAAATACAGTCTAAGATCGATGATCGGAGTATAGGAATCAACGAAGAAATTGATCAAATTGTACATAAATCAGAGAAGCAGAGCGGAGGAAAGAGGGACCGAGAGAGGCCGTGAGGCGGTTGGTGATGAAACCATATAGAAAACTAAGAACACATTATTTTCTGAATATTCCTTTTCATTGAATGATAGGATAATTACATCAATTGTCATATATATAGCCACAGCTATTTACAATATTCTTTATAACAGATCAAATTAACTTTGTACACATGGCACACTATAATTGACTAACTAAAACAGACAATAAAACAGAATGGTTGTCATGATTTGGCATCCTCGTCTTTAATTTCTTATGTTGTATTTAAAATTTGAAACCAACGTTACTTTGCAGGTTTGTGTTGACGAGACTGATGTGCAAGAAAGGATTTCTTGGTTAGATGACTACCAGAACTACCAATTTAGCCAGCTGCGACTTATGAAAATAACCAACATTTATGGTTCCAAGATTGAACTAGATTTCATCATATTTTTGCTTTTAAGTTCAATTGTGCTCGAGAAGATGACTCGAGCCTGCTTCTAGCAAGGGTTCTTCAAAACTTTTAAAAGAGTTGCTTAAGCTCAGGCGTGCCTCAATCCACGTCGAGATAGTCTACTTGGGATCGATCAAGGTTGCCGAATTTCTTTCAAGACCAAGATCACAGGATACTGGAAGAGATAGTGTGTGGATTCTGAATTGAAGTTGTAAAATAATGGAGGATTTCTATTTCGGAAGTAAAGCTTTGGGTGCTAGAAACCATTGATCATGTCCTCACACTAGAAAGCTAGTAGCTACCCCATTTTTCATGAGTTCATCAGTAATAAGGTCCATAAACTTTATTGCTCTTATCTGAATATGATTAGAGTAAGGTGATAATGCTACAGTCTACATGTAAGCAAAATTAATTTATTTAAAAATAATATTACATTGCACATGACTACTTGATCTAGCATCACATCGTTTATGTTTTGGTGTGCTTTTATTGTCTATTTAGAATCATTCCAGTGAGGGGTGGGTTCGGCCACTGCTGTGGAGTGGCTCGAGCCTTCCTTCACCACACTGAACCACAACCACCACTCTCTTTGGCACTTCTGTGATATCCCGTCCCTAAAATTATTATTTTATTTTATTCTTGACGTATTTCGAAGATTTGATTGGAACTAGTTCTTTATTTCTCCAAATTTGAGAAAAAACGAAGTGAGGGTTACTTTAGTCGTTTCTAATTTTCTCGACCTTTTCGGTCAACTCTTGAATTGGTTAGGTAGAGATCGATTCCATGAGCGTGTAGGCGTTAACAGATCTTATTTCCGAGTCGAACGGAAAAGTTAGAGTCGTTTGAAGTTGGTGGCATTTTGGTAATATTACCAAATTGCTATAAATTAAATGGGAGGGAAACCTCCAGAAAAAAAGAGAGTTTTTTTTTTTCGGAAAAATGGGGGGAGGGGGGGGGAGCTGCCTAACCCGTTTTTAGGAAGAAATTGGCCCATAAACCCACCAAACTTGACCCGCTTGTATCTTTTTCATCCGAGCTCCGTTTTGGATGATCTTGGTGTCCATGGAAAGCTCTTGGCGAGCCCTACATCTCTGTGATTTTAGATTTCCCCATTTCTTTTCCATCTTTGCAGCTCTAGGTCGCAAAGTCCACGACTTTTCCGGCGGTTTTATCATTTTTCCGGCGATTCCGGCAACGTTTTCCTTCGAGTGAGGTATGAAACTTCATCTACTCTTCATAATCTTCAAGTAGGTATGCTTAGTTTGTGCTTTCGTATTCATTTTAGAGTTGGGTGTTTAGAACTCTAGAAATCCGGTTTTCTCCGGTGGAATTGGACGGTTTCCGGTTAGAATTTATCGTCGGCCTAGTTGTGAAAAGTGTTTCCCTTGTTGAGCTCTAGCTACCACGTTAATTTGAGCTCATCTAGTTAATGTTGAAATTCGGGGTTTCTAAACCTTCCATCTTGACTTCCACCGCATGTGGCGGTGTGTGGGATCGTTCACGAGTGTTATCTAGGTTTTAAATACCTTCTAGTGACCATGTGAACCTATGTCTAGCTTGGTTTCCAAAGATTCAATTGTTGGGTGTGGTGATCAATTTGGACCGCCACTTGTTTGTGTGACTGACGACAATCCGACCATTGGAGTATAATGGAACCTTAGTATGTTATTCTCGAAGCATAGTGTGGACTTTGGGAAGTTATGGATCATAAATCTGAGTTGTGGATTGTTGTGGACCCCTTCGTTGACCGAGAGTTGAATTATGGTCAACATGTCTCGAAACGTTCTAAATAATAAATTTAGTACTATGGGAGACTTAAGTGAAGTCTAGTGGGCCTACATTGGTTAGAGAGTGACTTGAACATATGTGATTTGGTTATTACCTTGATTTCTTATTGGTATCATCTGTGAATTTGACTTGGTCTTATAATGTGATTCTATTGAAATGTGATTATCTATATACATTTAGCCATAGACCTATGTTATCAAACATGATTTGGCTTGTGTACTGATGATGATCGAGATATGTGAATTGACGTGCATATTCGAAGGGTGGTTGATTTACATAAATGGTATGATATGATGAAATGTGAGTGACTTTAGTATATGTGAATATGAAATGGTTTTATAATCATTTTTTTTTCCTATAATTTGTTAAGTTTCATTTTTAGCCAATGATATAGTTATATGAAATGGGATTTGACGTGCATATTGGAAATATGGTTTGTTTTGTATGATTGGCTTGATTTGATGAGGTAAGGGATAGTGGTGGACCGTTAACCCATTGTCATGGGGTTTGTTGCTTTGAAACATGTGTCAATGCTCGTTTCATTATTTCATTTCTTGTTTCATTGAGCCTTTATAACTTGAGCAACTTGATTCATGTGTTGTTTCTTTGATTGGTGGTTATGCAATGTACTCCGCGATTCCGTTGAGTGATGGTCAGGAATCGTATCATAGGTTGGGTTCCGTTGAGTGATGGTCCGGAATCCCTCTTCCTCCGTGATCCCGTTGAGTGATGGTCTGGGATTGTATCCACCTTAGTTCATTGAGTTTAGTTTGAGATGGTTGCAAAGGTGCAAGCTTTGGATGAACTGTGTCGCTCTAATTCTACTTTCATTGTGTGTATGTGAATATGGGTGTGAGATGTTATTGTAACAACCCGTCCCGGAATTTACGGAAGAAAATGGGTATTTTTGTATTTTCACTAAGTTTGGGGATACCTTCCTTTTTAAAATTGTTTTCGAACCTTATTTGGTGAGCCCAAGGGGCCCACCCCCTGTTTTGTCCCCCCTGCCGTGTCCCTCCTCTCTTCTTTCTTCTTTCTTCTTTTTCTTTTTTCTTCTTTTCCTTCTTTTCTTTTGTTGTCTGCACCTTTTTCCTTTCTTTTCGAAAACTCTCATTCCTCTTCTTCTTCTTCTTCTACCCGTGACACACACACACTCACACACACCCATTGTTGCACCTGCTTGAGGACATAGCCACCATCATCATCATCATCAAACCTTAGCTCTCTCTCTCTCTCTCTCTCTCCCTTGCTCACGGCGCCAAGAGGGTACGAGCACCTCCGGCGAATTTAGCTTGTTTTCCGGTTGGGTAAGCATGGTTTCTTCCTTTTTAGTCTTGTTAGATGTTGGTTAAATGTGGTTTTTGAGTTTGGGTTCTTGATTTCCAAGGTTTTGGAGTGCTTTGGCACGGGTGAAGGCACCCAAATTTTCCGGCGAGTGTGTGTGGTTTCCGAGGGATTTTCCGGCCACCACAAGCCGTTACACGGCTAACCCAAGGTATAAACTTACTCCTCTCCTCTAGTGCTTCATTTTGGTACCTAGATCGGGGTCTAGGTCGAGTGTTTGAAGTTGGCCGGAGCTATGGAAGCTCCGGTGTTCTTCTCCGGGCACCCAGGCCTTCGGGCCATGTCTGTTTCCTCACGGGCCTTAGGCCATTTCGGGTTTTAGCCCAAAAGCCCAACCCTTTCAGTTTTTATTTTTAGTTTATTTCTTTTAAAAACCCAAAAGGCCTTAGGGCCTTGGTTGCAGCCCAAAACCCATTTCCCTTTTTCATATTTAAGGCCTTAGGGCCTGTTAGCCCAAAACCCTAACCCAAAACCCATGACCCGTGACCCTGACCCTGACCCGTGACCCGTGACCCTGACCCTGACCCGTGACCCATGACCCTGACCCGTGACCCGCGACCCGTTGACCGCGACCCGTTGACCGTTGACCCGGTCAACGGTCAACGTTGACTTTGACTGGTCAACGGTCAAGGTTGACTTTGACCGTTGACTTTTTGGGTTTTCGTGCGGGACCTCTCCTAGGCTAATTTCGACGTCCTGAATCCGTTTCCGATGTCCGTTTTCCCAAATTCGATCGTTTGAGTAGAGTTTGACTAAATGTACCCTTTATGTGCTTAGGGGCAATTATCGATGGCGTTTCCTTCTTCGCTAGATGACGTGGCTTTTCGACGGCGAAGTACTGTGAGTGGACCCCTTCTAAAAATGCATGTTTTAATAGTAGAACTGCATACATGAAAAGCATGATTTGATGATTATGTTTTATGAAACGTTTTACGAGATAACATGCTTACTGAGGCTAGTTTGAATTATTACTATTTTTCCTATAACCCATGTTCTGGTAGAATATCTGATGGATGACGATATGATATTTAGAACATGTTTAGAACACCTCTTTATAGTATAGATGATGGATGACTTTATACTATGAAGTTGATTTTCAATATATGTATGTTCACTGGTTTTGTACTTACCTAGTGGTCCTTTCCGCTACGGGACGTAGGGATAGATCCGGTCCGTCCCGGGCGACGGTTTGGTGTTGGCATAGGGCCTGGAGTGTGTTTTCCTCTGACTGTCTGCTCAGAGACGGGGAGCCGGCAAGGGACCTGAAGTGTATTTTCCTCTGACTGTGTGCTCAGAGACGGGGAGCCGGCATGGGGCCTGAAGTGTTATATCGGACATTCACTAGTGTTTATTATTTATGCGAATTATGATTTGAGACATTGCACGACATGCTAGGTTTCGGAAAACCTATGTTTATCATTATATATATGTGTTTTCATAAAACCTGGGGGTTAGTATGTTGATAACTGTTTTATTATATATATATCAACTTGGTCCACTCATGTTTGTTTTGCGCCCCCTTCAGGACTTAGAATCGAGGCATACAATCCCGACGTCCAGGCACTTCCGCATCGGCATCTTCGAGTCCTCTCGGTGTAGGACCCACTTCTTTGTTTCATTCAATTTTATATTATTTTCTTTTAGTGTTCTAGATTAGTGGTGTGCTCTGAACACGGTCCTTATTTGCATATTCATTATTCTTTTATATTTATAACCCTTATTTATCCCTTGTTTTCAGCATTTGCACTCAATAAATGGCTTTCGTCACCTTCGGGTGTCGCCCAGCACGTGCCTATCCTGGTATTCGGGGAATATCGGGGTCGGGGCGTGTCACATTGGTATCAGAGCCTAGTTTTGTTCAGAGCATACTTAGGACTTTCTGTTACTGGAGTAGTGTGTCTGTCATGACATCATTTGGATGTCACGACTTCTGGATTTGGTGTCATTCGGCGTAGTTGTTCGAATCTTTCTTTGTTTGAATTGTCATCTTCTGGTTGGAATACAAGAATTCGTGTCGGGATTATGCCTCAGTAGTGATAAAGTGGATGGTTGGATGACTTTTGACATCGGATCGATACTCTACATCGTGCATTCCCTAGGAATTTCGAACATAAGTGGTTTTACCTAGGTGCGTTGGGAAACGGAAAAAGCGCTAAGTGAGTTGAATTTGGAAGATGTGAAGCGGTTTTGTACTTTACGACGTGCATTCTCAGGGAATGGCGGGCACAGTTAGTGTTACTTGGAAGTGACGTGTTCTAGAAATCTCAGTTTGTGGGAGTCTGGTCGAGATCAGCTGTAGATACGAAATGACGATGCCACTCTGCAACATGCGTTCCCTAGGAATTGCGGGCAGAGTCGGCTCTACATCGAAATCTCGAGAAGTGGAAAAATCTTGACGGTACGAGTTGGTTGAGATCAACTAGAACCTTGAAACGATGACATCACTCTGCGACATGCGTTCCCTAGAAATGGAGGGCAGAGTCATATTGCAGTGGCAATTACTTGAAATATTCGAAGTGCGTGTTTGAGAAAGCAAGTAAGCGCTAGTGGTGACGACGATTAGTAAGTTGTAGTTGGCGAGAGCAAATCAATGTTCTCAGGCTCATTACCACTGAAGAAACTCGTGGGAATCGGTAGAATGAATCTTCGATGATTGTTCTATCAGTAACCTCCTTGCTTACTCAACGACGAAGTCAAGTTCCTTAACCATTGACCGTTAGCTCTATACCAAATTCTTCGGGCGTTGACTTCATTTAAATTAGATAATTTCTTAAGTGACTCTTCAGTAGCAGACGCTATTCTTACCAATTTCCAAAAGCAGTTGCGATTATTCTTGTTGTAGTTGGTTTTGGTTGATGAAGATCCATACTTGTTTGGATAAACAGACTTCTTGAACTTCACCTGGGTTTGGCACTAGGCGGTAAATCCTTGCACCTTGTCCACATACTTTTCGGTGGAGGTGAACTTAGCCTCTTGCGTGTAGCCCAACTGACCAGTGCTTTTATCCATTAATTGTTCAGCTTTGTAACTTTTCAATGTAATGGCTTGAGACAACCATATTCATCATTGTACGAAGATCGAGCTTTACTTTGAACTTCTCTGGACTCATTGAGCTTTGGTTTGCCCAAGAGCATCACTTTGAGGTAGCCAATCGTGTCACTGTATGCTTACACAGACTGCTTTGTATCTTTCTTCTTCGTCATTCTGTTGGTTCAGAGGTTCTATGTTTAATTTTTGAACTTTGAAGCAGCTTACAACGTATTGTGAATTTCAAAGTGTCTTTGGCCTCGTCCAATCTTATTAACAGTTCTTGACTATTTCTTGAGCCTATACCTATTTCCTTTTTGGCTAAGGAACCAGTCGACCTTACCGTGTTGATTAACCAAATAATCATAAACAGTGATTTCTATTTCTGCATCTTTACCTTCCTTCGTTGGTTTGTTTCTCATCCAGATATCTTGTACTCTAGTTTTAATAAACTTGTTTTGATCCTCAAATTCTTGAGTGTTCTTTTAGCCTTCTTTACATGGTTTCTCGCTCAATCAGTGAAGAATTCACGATCGATCAATTCGGTGGAAGTTTGTGCCCAATTCTTATCATTTCAGACAGAAATGTTGGGAGCCTAATCTTTTCATAAGCTTATCCTACTTACCAGAAAGAGTTTCATGTGGGTGTGAGGTTGGAGTCGTCTTGTGGTAGGAGGTTGGTGAAGATTGTGGTGCAGGTGAGCAGCAGATTGCATCATTATCTTCACGCTGAATTGAATGGACACCACTCATTATCTTGCTGCAATTCATAACCATGATATCGTACTTTGGCAGACCTTTTCGATGATGTGATGTGTTCGCCTCAACGTAGTTTTCCACTACCTTGCCACCAGGATCCTTCGGTTCGTGAGCACGTGAGCGTGATGTTTATGTGATCTTTTAGTAAGAGTTAGATGAAGGTTTGAGTACAGAAGGTCAGCGGATTGTATCACCATCTTACTATAATTCATAGGCGTCACATCGGTTCTTTTCCAATGTTATGTGCCATCTCAACTCATCTTTTCATTATTTCGCTTCAAGACTCTGTTGTTGTGAGTACGTGGTTATTGAAACACTTCTAGCAGATCTGTTTAGTGTACTCTGGGTTGGCACCCCAGCGTGGTCGAGGCGAGAATTGGAAAATCTTTACACTTTTCTTGAAAGGTGTGTATTCTCTTTTGTTTTTAGGTTGATCTCTTGAGAGTCCTTCTTTCCATCAACGTTGACCTTGTTTTACTAGAAATCTGCAACTAAGCAAAATCGGAGAGGTGGTTTGAGCACTACAATGATTCCCAAGAGATACTGCTTGTTGGGAAAGGTGACTTTTTGTTTTCTGCTTGCTTGGCTTGAGCTTTTGGGTCTACTAGTAACATGGTAGCCACTTCCTTTGAATCCCGAGGTACAGTTTTCAAATGGGTTCTTTGTTGGCAAAACACTGGAGTAGTTGGTCACATTTGGAAGAATTGAGGAGGAAAGTATGCTTGATACTGGATAGAGTTTTATGACGACAGTTTCTATTTTGTTCGGTTTGAGTACGCCATTTTTGCGACATGGTACGAGAGTTTTACAGGTAATACTAGTTAGCAGAGGAGTATTGTGAACTAGTATTCAAAAGGTTGAAATTACGACGCGTGAAATTGTGCACCCTCATCAAATTACTACTTGCTTATCAAGACAACAAATGTGTGATCGATATCACGGGCGGCCGACTGTGGTATTGAAAACTTATTTGTTGGATTCGTTAAGCAAGTGGGCAGGAAGATTCGTCTTCAGCAGTTGGTACAGATTTGTTATTGTTAGGACTTGACCTAGAAACGCATCTTTTCTCGGAGTACGTGACGTTAGTATGCTTAGGCGAGACCCACTCTCATTTTTTTTCAGTTTTGAGTTCAGTTTTGATTTTCAGTAAGTATTTTAACTTCCTTTTCTTTAATTATTTATTTTGTCATTAAAATGTTTTGGGGGAGGTATTCTCGTTTTCAGTTTTAAGTTCAACACGAATTTTTGACCTATATGTTAGTACATATCTATTTTGACTATTTTGACACTATAGTATTTTTCGTACTTATTTTTGAACTTACGTCTATATATGTTTTCAACTTTATATCTTATTAAAGTATGTTTCTACTTTTACACTGATGGGGAAGAAAGTAAGAGCTTGGAGGCATGATAGAGGATTTGGCAACCCGCTCGCGACGGTGTGGCATATTCTCTTTGATGCACCCACTCTGACTTGAATTCTCTTTATACATATATTCTTCTTCCTATTTTCGAGTATTTCGGTTTAAGTTGTGATTTTAAATTTCGGGACGAAATTCTTTTAAGGGGGGTAGATTGTAACAACCCGTCCCGGAATTTACGGAAGAAAATGGGTATTTTTGTATTTTCACTAAGTTTGGGGATACCTTCCTTTTTAAAATTGTTTTTGAACCTTATTTGGTGAGCCCAAGGGGCCCATCCCCTGTTTTGTCCCCCCCTGCCGTGTCCCTCCTCTCTTCTTTCTTCTTTCTTCTTTTTCTTTTTTCTTCTTTTCCTTCTTTTCTTTTGTTGTCTGCACCTTTTTCCTTTCTTTTCGAAAACTCTCATTCCTCTTCTTCTTCTTCTTCTACCCGTGACACACACACACTCACACACACCCATTGTTGCACCTGCTTGAGGACATAGCCACCATCATCATCATCATCAAACCTTAGCTCTCTCTCTCTCTCTCTCTCTCCCTTGCTCACGGCGCCAAGAGGGTACGAGCACCTCCGGCGAATTTAGCTTGTTTTCCGGTTGGGTAAGCATGGTTTCTTCCTTTTTAGTCTTGTTAGATGTTGGTTAAATGTGGTTTTTGAGTTTGGGTTCTTGATTTCCAAGGTTTTGGAGTGCTTTGGCACGGGTGAAGGCACCCAAATTTTCCGGCGAGTGTGTGTGGTTTCCGAGGGATTTTCCGGCCACCACAAGCCGTTACACGGCTAACCCAAGGTATAAACTTACTCCTCTCCTCTAGTGCTTCATTTTGGTACCTAGATCGGGGTCTAGGTCGAGTGTTTGAAGTTGGCCGGAGCTATGGAAGCTCCGGTGTTCTTCTCCGGGCACCCAGGCCTTCGGGCCATGTCTGTTTCCTCACGGGCCTTAGGCCATTTCGGGTTTTAGCCCAAAAGCCCAACCCTTTCAGTTTTTATTTTTAGTTTATTTCTTTTAAAAACCCAAAAGGCCTTAGGGCCTTGGTTGCAGCCCAAAACCCATTTCCCTTTTTCATATTTAAGGCCTTAGGGCCTGTTAGCCCAAAACCCTAACCCAAAACCCATGACCCGTGACCCTGACCCTGACCCGTGACCCATGACCCTGACCCGTGACCCGCGACCCGTTGACCGCGACCCGTTGACCGTTGACCCGGTCAACGGTCAACGTTGACTTTGACTGGTCAACGGTCAAGGTTGACTTTGACCGTTGACTTTTTGGGTTTTCGTGCGGGACCTCTCCTAGGCTAATTTCGACGTCCTGAATCCGTTTCCGATGTCCGTTTTCCCAAATTCGATCGTTTGAGTAGAGTTTGACTAAATGTACCCTTTATGTGCTTAGGGGCAATTATCGATGGCGTTTCCTTCTTCGCTAGATGACGTGGCTTTTCGACGGCGAAGTACTGTGAGTGGACCCCTTCTAAAAATGCATGTTTTAATAGTAGAACTGCATACATGAAAAGCATGATTTGATGATTATGTTTTATGAAACGTTTTACGAGATAACATGCTTACTGAGGCTAGTTTGAATTATTACTATTTTTCCTATAACCCATGTTCTGGTAGAATATCTGATGGATGACGATATGATATTTAGAACATGTTTAGAACACCTCTTTATAGTATAGATGATGGATGACTTTATACTATGAAGTTGATTTTCAATATATGTATGTTCACTGGTTTTGTACTTACCTAGTGGTCCTTTCCGCTACGGGACGTAGGGATAGATCCGGTCCGTCCCGGGCGACGGTTTGGTGTTGGCATAGGGCCTGGAGTGTGTTTTCCTCTGACTGTCTGCTCAGAGACGGGGAGCCGGCAAGGGGCCTGAAGTGTATTTTCCTCTGACTGTGTGCTCAGAGACGGGGAGCCGGCATGGGGCCTGAAGTGTTATATCGGACATTCACTAGTGTTTATTATTTATGCGAATTATGATTTGAGACATTGCACGACATGCTAGGTTTCGGAAAACCTATGTTTATCATTATATATATGTGTTTTCATAAAACCTGGGGGTTAGTATGTTGATAACTGTTTTATTATATATATATCAACTTGGTCCACTCATGTTTGTTTTGCGCCCCCTTCAGGACTTAGAATCGAGGCATACAATCCCGACGTCCAGGCACTTCCGCATCGGCATCTTCGAGTCCTCTCGGTGTAGGACCCACTTCTTTGTTTCATTCAATTTTATATTATTTTCTTTTAGTGTTCTAGATTAGTGGTGTGCTCTGAACACGGTCCTTATTTGCATATTCATTATTCTTTTATATTTATAACCCTTATTTATCCCTTGTTTTCAGCATTTGCACTCAATAAATGGCTTTCGTCACCTTCGGGTGTCGCCCAGCACGTGCCTATCCTGGTATTCGGGGAATATCGGGGTCGGGGCGTGTCAGTTATGGTCGTTTGAAATGAACTTTTGGATGTCTGGGTGGCTCCCTCGGAGTTTTCAAAAGTTTGGTATTGATTTCCTATGAAAGATTTATATTCAAGGTTTATAAATTATGATTGATGGCTGGTTTTATTATTGTATCACATGCTTATTTTATTGTCCCTCGCCCGAGCCTTTCAGCTTATCTGAGTGCCTGATTTGCCAGTGAACCAATTCCATAATATTGGCATTGACTTTACATATGATAGGTCTGGGTAGATTATGAGAAACCGCTTGATATTTTGGTTCCGTTGAGTGGTCCGGAACCCAATGTTATTGGATTCCGTGAGTGGTCCGGAATCCTTGTTCTTGTTCATTCCGTAAGGTGATCTTAGAATCCTAAATTCGAGTAGATGGGAATTACCCACAATAGATATTGTGAAAATAAATTAGAATTACCAGGTTATTATTCTTAACCCAAATTGGGAATTATGTAGAGTTCTTTAATTAAATTCGTGAAATGATATGTTATCTTACTGATTGATTAACGTAATTAAATATTAATATTGTACTTCATGATTCCTTGATATGTTACAAGCTATGTATTGAGATATAATGTTGGAAGTATAGTGATTAGTATGATGAAGTGAAATGTGATTTGACTTGTGTATTGGAAATGGTTGTGACATGTGATTGAAACGCATATTGAATTGCTTGGGAGATGTGAGGTCTAGTAAATGATCGATGACCCATTGTGATGTGGATTTGTTGCTCGATATTGTTTCGTTTCGTTGAGTTTTTGGGAATTGGGTAACTTGAATCATGTCTTGTTCCTTCGAGCCGTTGTTATGCTTCTTGGACTTCCGTTCAATTCGGTTGGGTGGTTTGGAACTGAGTTCTGTTTGGATTCCGTTGAGTGATGGTCCGGAATCCCCTTTGGAGCCTTGGTCCGTTGGGTGATCCAAAATCCCCTTTTCCAAAGATGTAGTCTTCAACTGAATTGTGTTGCTCTAGCCTTGCGTTCGACTTGTTGTATGTGTTATTGATTATGTGATGGTTGAAGTGGAAATGTTAATTGTCATGTGGGATTGTTATGTTGGATGTCATTGTTATTGTTATGATTAGACTTGTTGATAAATGTGGCTCGAGAATGGTATTGTACATCGTTGGTTCTTTGAAATGATATATGTTGTGAATTGCAGTATCATGTTGTGACATAATGGTCTATATATTGATGGAGGGGAAATCATGATTTGTAGATGGGTTTGTTATGTAACCCTGAGTCTAGTATTTTCATGCTTTTCAAGTTCTATTGATTGATTGAGAAATGTTATACCTATCGACTTAATCGGACTGTGTTGTATGTCAACTATTGTGCTTGATGAACTACGAATGGCTTGATCCCTGTTTAGGGTACGTAGGCAGTCTAACGGGGAGGTTAGATGCAACCATAAAGCATACGAAAAATAACTATGTGATTCGATTAGTGAGTTGTGCTTGCCCATATCCCGGAGGTGGGATATGATAGATACGGATTTTTTGTGACGTCACGTGTCAATTCTGGACGTATGTCGGGATTGGGGCATGACAGCTTCTCTCTCTCTCAACTTCTCATCCCTTCCCTAGTCCCAGTTTTTTTCCCTACCTCCATTTCTGTTACCCCTCTCTCTCTCTTTTCGTTCTTGTTGAAATTTTAGTTTTGTTTAATTTCATTGTTGGGGTTTTAGGGGAATTAGGGAATCGATTATTTCACCTACTTGTATTTTAATTTTAATTTCTCTGAATTTTGAGAAATCTTCCAGAGAAGTTGTTTGTCTCGGCAACCAAGCAGAGAATTAGGGTTGCCATCTAATGGCTTTGAAGCAATTACGTGCTGTTGGAATGCTAGAATTTTGATCCAATTAAACCTAGAAATGGAGAAATTTATACTTATCCAATTATCTGCAATCAGCGAAATATGATGGCGTTAGTTTGATAGTAAAATATATTTGCAGAACAATTCGTAATTTCATATTTCAATTTGGGATTCTCGATTTGTCCTGATATCCCAAAAATATTTTGGAATTCCCGAAAATTTGATTTAGAATTGGTCTTCTAATTTTCATCCCGAAAAATTTCAATTTGGGATTCGGGATATTAGTTTCGGTTTGATATCCTATACCAAACCAGCCCTAGATACAGGTGTTCATTGAGATGGTGAGTGTGATATGATCCACCAAGGAAACATGCATATATAATCCTTCAACAAAATGAGGTATTCTAAAATACCGTTTAGTTTCTGAGCTCTCGATCCCTCTTCCTTTCTGTCTCTGCCGTCGGATTGGATTGGGTTTGTGCTAACTCCACAACCACCAAGCTGGTTCTGGGATTTTTATTTGGCTTGAAGTTTTCAACGTATTTGGGACTAAAACTATATTCATAATTGACTTGAAATTGGGCTTAAAATATAAATATTCAACATAAATAAAAGTTCGGTTTGGTTCAGTTTTTGAACCACTAAAATCGAAACCAAACCAAAACATTTTGGTTCGGTTCAGTTTTGTTTAATTTGGTTAGGTTTTTTTTTTTGGTTTTGGTTCAGGTTTTTTATTTCGATTTTCGATTTTCGATTTTTTTAACCGACCCCTAATTCCAGCTCAATTTCTAGATTTTTTTTATTGAAATTTTTAATCAAGTGTAGTTCTCCAATATTTTAGTTAGTAACTCAAGTGATTAAAACTTAAAATCATTCATGTGTGCACTTGAATGGGTGTTAAAAGCCCGTGTTCTCACATTCTAATCTACTAGCCTTCATGCATGCGTTAGCGCGTGCAAATAACATTTTTTGAATCACGTCGTATTACGTGCGACTTATGCATTTTAAATGCATTTATATGTGTGAATTGCTTCAATAGGTTTTTTTATGACAAAAAGAAAGTCAAATATTTTGACCAAATGAATAATATGAGACCATGCTAGAAGAAACTCCTTATAAACCAATCAAAACAGGTGAATCCAGATAATAAAATCAGTCTTTCAATTTTCATCTATATTATATTGAATTTAAATTAAAAATAGAGAAAATAACATTTAATAAACAACTGATTGAATCACATTATTGTTAGCCCATTGTGAGGTTAAACTAACTCCCTCCCTTTTAATGTATATAACATCGTTTGTTCAAAAAAAAAAAAAAAAACAAAATTAACGATCATTTGACAACTAATTGAATCACATTATTATGCACGTGCAAAATGTCTTTTTTATAACTGACACTACACGCCTCTTAAGTGTTTAAAAATAGAGAATAATATTTAATGAACAACTGACTGAATCACATTATTGTGCACTTGTGAAATGCTTTTTTTATTACTGATGGTACGCATCTCTTAAGATGTTTTGAACATGTTTAAAAATAGAGAAAATAATATTTAATAAACAATTGATTGAATCACATTATTATGCGTGTGCTAAATACCTTCTTTTATAATCGGCATTACGTTTCTCTTAATATGTTTTGAACGTGTTTAAAAATAGAGAAAATAATATTTAATAAACAACTGATTGAATCACATTATTGGTAGCCCACTATGAGATTAAACCCACCCTCATTTCCCTTAGTGTAGATAATAACGTTGTTAAAAAAAACATCATTTGACAACTAATTAAATCACATTATTATGCGTGTGTGAAAGATCTTTTTTATAACTGGCACTACGCACCTCTTAAAATGTTTTGAACGTGTTAAAAAAATAATAATATTTAACAAACAACTGATTGAATCACATTATTACTAGCCTATTCTGAGGTACTAATTATTAAAAATAAAAAATAAAAAACTGTACAAAACATATTAATATATATACAAAATACTGTTTATATGACAAAAATATCCTGCATTATTTTTTTTTTCTCAAATACCCTGCATTATTTTGGTTTGCTTTTAATTTTTTTTGTCTTGGGCATTTTTGTTCAAATTTTTTTGGTGAAGCTGTGACCCTAAAAGGGACCAGCGGCTTTATATATACAGATACGAATCAAACTCACCAACGAGTCCTTTGGGCAACATCATCCTCCAAGATAATTGACATAGAAATCTCCATGTTTTTATTTTTATTCAAGTCAAAGCTAAGTCTATAAATCTAAACATATTTAGTAGAGTTAATGGAGCTGCGACATTCGAAGTGTTGAATATGAATCTCCTTCCTCCAATATCACCTATACCAAATATATATATATATATATATATATATATATATATATATATTAAAGCAAACAAAATAAGTAGTAATTTTTACACACTTCATTTTACTTCTCCCTCTTCCTTTTAATTGTTTAGTAGTTTTTTAGGTGGGGTGTTAAAATAGGAGAATGAGTTACATGACACAAGTACACTACGAAAATAGCGTCGCATACCAATGAAATAAAGGAATATGTAAGTATTTGTTCAAATATCTTTATTTCATTGACACATAATGCCATGTGAAGATATATCTGTGTCATAAAAATTATTCTTATATAATGAGTAATGAGAAAATCACTACCATATATATATATATATATATGTTAAAAAAACTATTAAATAATTAAAAATGTGTGCGTGTAAAATAAAATGGGGTGCGTGAAAATGAACAACAAATAGCATGAGGCTGAATGAATGATAAGAGTATATTTAGGCAACTTAGTTGGCTTGTTCTTGTGCATTTACGTTGTTATTTCTTAGTTCTTTAAGTCTTTTAAGTTATTTTCGTATGTTTTCAGGTTCTAAGGGCTAAAGGAGCAAAGAAGTGCATTTTGGAGCCTTTTGGAGCACTTTTGAGCTAAGGATGGATAGCTTATGCTTGGAGCCAAAGTGTTGGACAAAATGGAAGGCCTTGTATGCACTTTAGGACATAAGACAAAGGGCCTAGCCCATTCTAACACCATCAAACAACCCCAAGGCCGTGCATTTCATACCCTTTCCAGCATGAATCCTTTAAGTGTGCCGTGCAATCCCTATGCCATTGCAGCCACCAACCAACCCAGCTTTCACCCACATGCTCTCCCATCATCATTCCTTCTTTAATCCATTCAGCCACATGCTTTCCCATTCTATAATTCAGCCACAACTCCCATCATCATTGCAGCACATTCACTTCCATATTCCCTAACTGTTTTTCCATTCATTCCCTTCATTATTTCAGCCACATGCACTCTTAATCATAGAGCCACATGCACTCTTAATCATTCAGCCACATTCTCTCACATTCTCTCACATTCTCTCCCTATCAAACCATGCATTCATACGCACTTCAAATCATCACCCAATCTGCCCAAGAGCCGTGCAAAACCTCCATTCCAACAATCAATCCATCAAAGCCGTGCATTTCCCCTTACATTTCCTGCACTCCCTATCCCTCCAAAACACTACCCTACCATCACACATCCATTCCTCCATACAAATACCACCCCAAAACCTGTCCTTAGACCTTGTGCCACAACAAAGAGGAGGAGAAGAGGGCCTAAACGTTCATACAATTCAAGTTTGAGTTGTTGGAATTTTTAGTTGTTTTCTCTCCTTGATTTCAATGGTTAAATTTACTTATCTTTGTCTTGTACGTATGAGGAACTAAACCCCCCCTTGGCTAGGGGGGGATTCGAAACCATGATCATGCTTGCTATATGATTTGATTACCTCTAATTGCGTTTCATAAGTTGTGAATTCCATTTACTTATCTATTTGAATTAAACTGATTTGTGTATGTTGGATGAGAGTGCACGCTTAATTATCATGCGTAAATCTAATGCTAGGATATAAGGAAGTTTCTCCTAATCGTTACAAACTTATATTCACAAGTAGTAAAAGTTGATGACCTCAATTGCGTTAAGTAAATTCTTAGCATAAGTTTCATGCAATTCATAGTAACGAATGCTTCGTCAATGCTTATGGTTTTCAAAGAACTTAATGATTCTTGCTTGTATCTCTATTATGCAATTCATGTAGGGAACTTGTGGGGAATGCTTTGGGTTGTCGTATGCAATCATCCAATTCAATAACGTTAGGAAAATCTGAGGGTTAATTAGTGCAATTCACGGTTAATCTGGGGCGTTGAGAATTCATGGGTTATTGAAAAGCAATTAGAAATCGTTTTGTGTGCAAGTATGGCATGTGTGAAGATGAATCCCTTAGCTATTCCATCATCTATTGATTCATCACAATTTGTCTTACAATCTGTTTTCTTACAATCTGTCCATTTAATTTAATTTCGTCCAAACACAATCCCCCCATATTTTGTTAAGTCTTAGTCATTACAAGCTATCTTATTTTGTGTTTTTAAGTATTTGGAGTCTTGTGGACTTGTTTTGAGTTTTTGATTGAGTTAAGTGTTTTAAAGGTTAGTTTTATTTATTTGAGTCAGTTTAAAGTGTTTAGCACCCCTAGTTAATCCCCGGTTAGAACGATCCCTACTTACATCATTACTACAATTGTCACAAATGGGGTTTAATTTGTGTGTCATATTCGTAACGCAACAAATTTTGGCGCCGTTGCCAGGGATTAGCAAAGTTGCTAATCCCTTGTCTTGAGTCTTGTTTAAATTGTTTGGTTTCTGTTTTGTTTTAATTTTTGCACCGTGTGTATGTGTTTTGTTTTTGTGCCAGGTGTGGCTACTTATTTTCTTACTTGTGCCGAGTCTATTAAGTTAGTTACTTATCTTGTTTGCTCTTGTGTGTAGGTACTAGTTTATGACCCGTAGCTCACAACCTGTTCGTGAGCATATCTCCGACTTTGACGGCGATTTCGAGAGGACTTTGAGAAGGAACAGGAAATTGCAAGAGTCTAATCCTCCTAGTCCCGAACCTGAAGTAGAAAAGCAAGAAGTTGAGGTAGAAGAGGAGGCCACGGCAAAGTTTGAAGAGGAAGTACCAACCATGGCAGCGGACAATCGAACCATCAAGGAGCTTTCTGCCTCGGGTTTGGCCAATGCAGCCCCTCTTTGCATCCAATACCCCAATGCAGCCCCTGAGAAGACCAATGAGTTTGAGTTGAAGTCCAGTTTGCTACATCATATACCCAAGTTCCATGGGTTATCAATGGAGGATCCTAATAAGCATTTAAAGGAGTTCGAAGTAGTATGCTCAAGTATGACACCGGTGAATGTGGACAGCAACATATTGAAGATGAAGGCTTTTCCTTTTTCTTTGATGGAGAAGGCCAAGGATTGGTTGTATGAGTTAGCTCCCGGAACTGTCACATCATGGGAGAGTATGAAGCGAGCCTTCTTGGAGAAGTTCTTTCCGACATCGCGAGTCATTCTTCTTCGTAAGAAGATTAGTGGAATTCAACAAAGCCAAGGTGAATCTTTTCCAACTTATTATGAACGTTTTAAAACTCTTGTTGCTTCATGTCCATAGCACCAAATGAAAGAGGAGCTACTTCTTCAATATTTTTACGAAGGTATTTTACCACTTGAACGGCAAATGTTGGATGCATCCGCGGGAGGAGCTCTAGTGGACAAGACACCCAGGGATGCCAAAACTCTCATTGCTAATCGAGCACTCAATGCACAACAATATGAAGGTGTTGGGCAGAGAGACACCCCACGGCCACATCATGTAAATGAGGTAAGTTCTATTTCTGAGTTACAACTCCAAATGGCTAACCTTACGTCTATGTTGTCGCAGTTTGTTGAAGGCCCCAAAGCGCAAGGAGCTACAATCTGTGGTGTATGCTCCATTCAAGGACCCAATCTGATCAATGCCCTCAATTAATTGAGAATGGAGGGTGGGAATCTGCCAATGTCGTGGGTTATGGGAATCAAAACCAACCAAGGGGTGATCCTTTCTCCAATACTTACAATCAAGGATGGCGTGACCACCCAAATTTCAGATGGAGAGATGCACAACAACCTTCCCAACAAAGTGGATTCCGACAACCCCCGGGTTTCTTTCCAAGGCCAATGGCACCACAACCACCTCCTCAAGCACAATCATCCCAAACCAACTCAGGTACGTCTATGAATGATGATAAAACATATCAATTATTAACCACAATGGCACAGGGAATGCAGAACCAAGCAAAAGAGGTTAATGAGCTAAAGAAACAAATGGGACAAATGGCCGAATTTTTGGGACAATTTCGTGAAAATGGTAAGTTACCAAGCACTACGGTGGTCAATCCAAAGGGTGGTTTCGAATCTGCAAAAGCTATCACCCTAAGAAGTGGAAAAGAAGTGGGAAGCAAAGCACATGAATCTGCCCAAAACAAGGAAGATGAGTACTTGAGGGAAGAAGATGAGCAATCCTACCCCACGGCAAGTGTAGCACCACCCAAGTCGCAACCATCTAAGCTTTCCCATCTGTCCATCTCAGGTAATGTTGTCCCAAATGTTATGATTTCGAACACTAATCTGCCCAATGTTCCTTTCCCTCGCAGATTTGCACAATCGAAGAAGGAAGAAAGCGAAAAGGACATTTTGGATACCTTTCGAAAAGTCCAAGTAAACATTCCTTTACTTGATGTCATTAAGCAAGTGCCCAGGTATGCAAAGTTTTTAAAAGAGTTATGCACAACTAGGAAAAGAATTTCAAACAAGGAAGTTGTGAAAGTAAGTGAAAATGTATCTGCGGTTTTGCAACGAAAGTTACCTCCAAAGTGTAAGGATCCAGGGAGCTTTACTATTCCATGCATAATTGGAAACACTACAATGCATGTTAGATTTAGGTGCTTCTATTAATGTCATGCCATATTCCATTTATGCATCTATGAACCTTGGTGAGTTAAAACAAGATGGTGTTATAATCCAATTGGCAGATCGTTCTAACGCTTATCCCAAGGGAGTCCTTGAGGATGTTTTAGTGCAGGTCAATCATCTTATTTTTCCTGCAGATTTTTATGTCTTAGAAATGGAGGATTCGAGCCATGCTCCATCATTGCCAATCTTGCTAGGCCGTCCATTCATGAAAACAGCAAGAACAAAGATAGACGTGTTTACGGGAACATTAACCATGGAGTTTGATGGGGACATTATTAATTTTAATCTTTCAGAAACCATTAAATATCCAATTGAGGACCATTCTTGTTTTGCTATTGACATTGTGGATTCGTTGGCACATGAGCATTTGGATCAAATGAACGAAGATGCACTCGATGTAGCCTTAGTGCACGGCATAGGAGCAAGAAATGAGGGTGGGGGAATTCTTGCAACCCACGGCATGCAATCTGACCATATCGCCATGCCCGCTTGTGGTGAAGTGATTGAAATGGTTGCTGCCCTCGAGTCATTGCCCTCACACTCTAGTAAGTCTCCACTCTCAATTTTGGATTCGGTTTTGACTAACAAGTTACTACCATCAATTGTGCAGCCACCTACACTTGAGTTAAAGCTTTTACCTAGTCACTTGAAGTATGTTTTCTTGGGAGAAGATCAAACACTACCCGTCATCATATCAAGCTCACTCACGGCCCAAGAAGAAGACAAGTTGATAAGGGTGTTAAAGGAGCACAAATCTGCCATTGGATGGACCTTAGCGGATATCAAAGGCATTAGTCCCACCACGTGCATGCATCGCATCCTTTTGGAGGAGAGAGCCAAGCCATCTCGTGAAGCTCAATGTCGCCTCAATCCACCCATGTTGGAAGTAGTGAAAAAGGAGGTTATAAAATTGCTTGATTGTGGTGTTATATATCTTATTTCTGATAGTCGTTGGGTGTCACCTGTGCGGGTTGTTCCGAAGAAGTCCGGAGTCACGGTGGTAAAGAATGAAGAACAAGAGCTTATACCCACTCGTGTTGTGACCGGTTGGCGTGTTTGTATTGATTACAGGAAGCTAAATGCTGCAACAAGGAAAGATCACTTCCCTTTACCATTCATTGATCAAATGCTTGAAAGGTTAGCCGGTCATTCTTTTTATTGCTTTCTTGATGGTTATTCGGGATATAATCAAATTGTCATAGCGCCGGATGATCAAGAAAAGACCACCTTTACTTGTCTATTTGGTACTTTTGCATATCGTCGTATGCCATTTGGTTTATGCAATGCACCAGCCACTTTTCAACGATGCATGGTAAGTATATTCTCAGATTATGTTGAAAAGATAATTGAAGTATTTATGGACGATTTTAGTGTCTTTGGGGACTCATTTGATGATTGCTTGCATAATCTTACTTTAATCTTGAAAAGATGCGTGGAAACTAACCTTGTTTTAAATTGGGAAAAATGTCATTTTATGGTTAAACAAGGCATAGTTTTGGGTCATATCATCTCTAAAAAAGGAATTGAAGTTGATAAGTCTAAAATAGATCTTGTACGTTACTTACCCTCTCCTACTTCGGTTAGAGAGGTTCGTTCTTTTCTTGGCCATGCAGGATTCTATCGGCAATTTATCAAGGATTTCTCCAAGATTGCACAACCCTTATGCCGTCTCCTACAAAAAGAAGTGACGTTTGAGTTCAACGAGGAGTGTGAGAAGGTAGGCAGTATTAAAACACCACTCTGCCCATGGCAACCACTGAACCCACTTTTTGAGCTGCCCTCCAACAAAACACCTAACGTATGTGCCCAAGCATCAATTCATCACCTCAATATGTCCATCAGTTTGGGGATGATAACCCGAACTCATACAAAGCTTAGAACCTTGGAGCTTGAAAAACTCTCTCCAAAATGCACTTATAAACACTGGATCCCTATCACTCACAATGGAATTAGGCATGCCATGCAGTCGGAAAACATGTTCTATGAACAGTTGAGCAACCATAGAAGCATTGTAGGGATGAGCAAGTGCAATGAAGTGACCATACTTGGAGAGTTTGTCCACAATGACCATGATAACTGATTTGCCCTTGCAATTAGGTAGTCCCACTATAAAATCCATACTAATATCAGACCAAACCCTTTGTGGTAAAGGTAAGGGCTGTAGCAATCCAGGTGGTGCAATGGTCTTGAACTTGTTTTGTTGGCATATGGCATACTCAGCCACAAACTTCCTTATATCCCCTTTCATTCCTTGCCAATAAAATCCCCTTTTTATCCTCTGATAAGTTTTAGTCACACCTTGGTGACCTGCTATTGGAGTGCAATGGTGTTCCTCCATAAGCTTGGTTCTCCACAAGGAATTTGGGCTAATTTCCACCCTCTTTTTATAACATAAAAAACCATTGTCAACTGAATATTTAGCTAAGGCAAAATTGGTAGTGTCCTTGAGTTTGTATGCAGTGACTTCCTTGATTTTGTCCACAATCCAAGCATCACTTTCATTATATCTCCTTAAGTCATCCCTCCACCCAAAGTAAGGGTAAGAGATAGCAGCTAAGACCATAGTGTCCTTAGAGACAATATCATGATGATTTGGAATTCGGGATAAAGAATCTGCAACTGTGTTTTCATTTCCACTTCTATACCGGATCTCATAATCAAAACCAAGGAGTTTAGACACCCATTTTTGCTAGAACTGAGTGTTGGTTCTCTGCCCCAAAAAGTACTTTAAACTGCTGTAGTCAGTTTTTATAATGAAGTGCCTCCCTTGCAAATAATTTTGCCATTTCCTTACTGCATGAACTATGGCAATAAGCTCCCTTTCATAAGTAGAGAGTGCCTGATTCTTAGGTCCAAATGCTTGACTGAGAAATGCAATTGGCCTTCGGTTTTGTTGCAAAACAGCCCCTGTACCATTTCCAAATGCATCACATTCTACTACAAAAGTTTGAGTCTAGAAGCGCTAAGACCTGTGGTGAAGACATAATTCTCTTGAGTTGTTCAAAGGCTTCAGTAGAGGAATTATTCCAATCAAAACCATCCTTTTTAGTCAGATTGTACAAAGGTTAGCAGACCTTACCATAGCCAGGAATGAATTTTTGCTAATACCCAATAAGCCCCAAAAACCCCCTTAATCGCTTTACATTTCTTGGTTGAGGCCATTCCTGGATTTCTCTGAGTTTAGACAGATCTGCAGCCACCTCATGTTTCGATACTATATGCCCAAGGTACTCTACACTACTTTGACCAAAGGAGCACTTAGACTTCTTAAGATACAACTGATTCTTGTGCATGACATTGAAGACTTCCCTTAAATGAATCAAATGTTGCTGCCAAGATTTGCTATAAATGAGTATATCATCAAAGAAAACAAGCACAAACTTCCTGAGAAATGGTTTAAACAAGTCATTCATCAAGTTCTAAAAGGTTGCCGGTGCATTAGTAAGGCCAAAAGGCATCACTAAAAACTCATAGTGACCCTCATGAGTTCGAAAAGCTGTCTTCCCCACATCCTCAGGATGCATTAAGATTTGATGGTAACCTGACCTCAAATCGAGCTTAGAAAAATAATTGGAACATGCAATTCAACCAACAAATCATCAATGAGAGGGATAGGGTACTTGTCCTTGATTGTGAGAGCATTCAATTCCCAATAATCAATGCACATTCGCCAAATGCTGTCTTTCTTCTTGACTAATAGCACCGGGAATGAAAAGGGGCTATGGCTTGCCCTTATAAATCCTGCATCCAAGAGTTCCTTCACAGCTTTCTCAATCTCTGTTTTTTGAATAGGACCATAGTGACAGGGTCTCAAGTTAGGAGGTTTAGCCCTAGGGATTAAGGTAATAGAATGATCATGCGATCTCGAAGGTGGCAGTTTGGTAGGTATCACAAAAATGTCTTCAAACTCTCCCAACAGCCCTTGTAACTCCTACAATTGGTGAGAATTAAGATCACTGATCTCCAACTGATTATTTTCCAATGAATAAAGACATATACCAAGATTAGAATTGTGGAGCTCCTTGTCTATGTGCTGAAGGATAGTTCTTGAATGAATGGAACCTGTGGGGGGCTGTGAACTAACTTAAACTTCTGATCACCCTTGGAAAACTTTATAGTTAATAACTGAAAGTCCCATAACACCAGGCTCACTGAGGATAGCCATTGTACCCCCAACATTGCATCACATCCACCTAATGGCAAAGCATAAAGGTCTACTGCACACTCATAACCCCTTAATGAAAGAGGCATAGCCTTACAACAACCCGAACTTTGCACATTCCCCCTATCTGCAATCATGACTTCAAAAGGTTTTGTGAACTGAGCTTGATAGCCCCATTGTTTCAGGAGCTTGGAGTCCACAAAATTGTGAGTACTTCCTGAATCTAACAGTATCTTAATAGAATGGCCTTGCAACAGACCGTCCATTTTCATTGTTTGTAGTGTTTGGCGCGCAGTGGTGCCATGTGATGCAACTCAGGAGCCTCAACCTGTGTGACATCAAAATCATCAACTTCTTCATCCACTAAATCCAACATAAGAAGCTATTTAAGCCCACATTTGTGACTTGGTGTCCATTTGTCCGAGCAGAACCAACACTCTCCTCTCGCCCTCTTTTGTTGGGCTTCTTCAGGGAATAGTTTTTTGACTGCCAAATTACATGCCTTAGGGCCATTGTGAGGAGGAACAGGGGTAGTTACCAACTGATTTTTCAACACCTAAGAGGATTTAGCTTGACTACTCTTAAACTCATTAAGTTTGGCATCTAATTGGACAGCAATTGTAATTGCATCATGGACCGTAGCCGGTTTTAATAATTTGACATCAAATTTAAGCTCGCGTTTCAAACCTCCTGAGAAACAACTCTTAAGTAACACAGGACTAATATCAGAAGTATGATTAGCCAATCGCCTAAATTCAGAGATGTAATCCTTTAAAGTACCTGTATGGCGCAGTTTAAAGAGTGTTTCAGCAGTGTCCTCAAATTCCAGTAGGCCAAACTCCAGGCACAAGGTGTGAGAAAACTCCTCCCAAGTCGGTGTAGTACGTAAGCAGTCTCTCCACTTAAACCATTGCAAAACTTCTCCATCAAAATGGAATGAAGTAGTGAGCACACGATGAGCAGTCGGAGTGTTGTAGAAGGAGAAAAACTACTCCGCCTTGTAAATCCAAGCAAGCAGATCTTCCCCCTCAACAAATCGAGGAAACTCAATGCGCTGGATCCATGGCGGTCTTGGCGGTGGTTCATCGCCAACATGAATCGAACCCGGGGGACGTGGATCTAGAATAGCAGCATGATGATCGAAACAGTCTTGCACTACGGGACCTAGAAGGCCGCTGCCGCCAGGTCGAAAGTGTAGCTCGTGATGAAATTACTCGAAATAGAGCTGCAATTTAGTATCAAGAGTAGCCGCCACCGCATTATCAACCAAGGAAGGAAGCGAAGCCATGGAAACATCGAGCGAAGCCACAGAGGCCATAAGCGAAGCGACGAAATCTTCGAGCTCAGCCACGCGGCTGTCCATCACAGAGAGACGATTGGTGGTTGTAGCACGGGTCATGCACGAAAGGGAACTAGGGCCGGAGGCTGATACCAATGATAGCACCAGGATCCATAAGGCTCAAAACCTTAACCTGCTTGCAAGATTAGAAATGGCAATGGAAGAGAAGGGAAAAAATAGCAGAAATTCCTTTGTAAAATTGTATTAAATTCTTTTTCTAATCTTTCGAAAAGAAAGGACCTATGGCTTTATAGGTAGCCAAATACACACGTGAAACCTGCCATATGGCAATACTAAAACAAAAATTGTAAACAAACACCACTACAGAATTACAAATAGCAAAATAACCCTTCAACCTATTTCACTTATTACATTTGGTCCCATTTCCTGATACTTACGATCAAAGTAATCACAAGATCATAACAGGCTCATGCCCGAAAAATTTCCGCCCTTGAGTTAAAAAGTAGGATCAATCTGCGTGAACATCTCCTCCCGCGGATTGTAATCTTGGAATTTAAAGCCTTAAAACTCTCTTGGTGCTTTCTAGTAAAAACCATATACTATGAGTCTACTATGGTTCTCTCGTTGTGTTAGATTACTAACTTCCTTTTTTATACTTAATTTTCATGATGCAAGGAAAGCTATCTGAGTCCTCTTTGAAAAGAAATATGGAGTTGGATAGAATTAGCAACTTACCAAGTGATGTTTCAGAACAAATTTTGTCATTTTTGCCTATTAAGGAGGCGGTGAAGACAAGTGTTTTATCCAGCAAGTGGAGGTACAAAACGGCTACACTTCCACATCTTGTGTTTGATAATCAGTGTTTTCCGACCAAACCCCTTACAACCTTTGAGCACATTACTTGTACTTCATGTTGGCCCCATACACACATTCAAGCTTGTCCATGAAGTTCCTATAGCAACTGGTCATATTGTTCGATGGATTCTTCATGTATCAAGAAATGCTATCAAGAAGTTCATACTTGATGTTTGGAGAAAGAATCCCTACAAAGATGCCTTCATGTTTTTATTCTTGTCAAGATTCGGTTAGTTTGACGTTATATAATTGTTTATTTAAACCTCCTTCCACATTCAAAGGCTTCAGGAGTTTGAAGAACCTTTGTCTTCGTGAAGTTACAAGTGCCCAAGATGTATTGCAAGCTCTGATTGATTGCTGTTCTCTTCTTGAGAGATTAACTTTGAGAACATGTAGCGGAATTAGCCACCTTAAGATTAATGCACCAAACCTCCAATTCTTTGACTTTGCAGGCTCGTTTGAAAATTTAAATCTTGAGAATATGTTAAATCTTGTTGAAATTTTCATTGATTTGGACTGTGATTCCATTAGATTGGTTCCTAACAGTTCTAGCCATTTGGTCAAGGTTTTTGTTCACCTGCCACTTGTTCGAAGGATCACAATTCAGAATGACTTTTTACAGGTAACGAATTGTGTGGTTTCATACTAATTCAAGATGATTTACATGGCCATGGGAATTTGAGCATATTCGTTGATTCTTCTGCTTTCTGCATGCATTCTGCTCCAGTATTTGGATGAAGGTGCCTCTCCAGAAAAGCTTTCCAGACCATGTCTATGTCTGAATTTTATTTCCATAACCGTTAGCTTCTGTTATGCGGATGAAGTCTTAACTGCTCTATGTCTTCTAGGAAGCGCCCCTGCTCTTCAAGTACTAAAAATTCAGGTGAGTTTTATTCTATGGATGCATAAAGTACTCTTGTGCACCACAGAAGTTTAGCAGTTTGGAAATCCGTTTTTGTCATAATCTCAAGATTTGATGCTATATACCTTGCGCAGGCCAGTGTATATGGCGAGGACTCTGAGCAAGTAGTGAACTCTTGGTATGATGACAACCAGAACTGCCAATTCAGCCAACTGCGACTTGTGACAATAACCAATGTTTCTGGTTTCAAAGCTGAACTAGATATCATCAGATTTCTGCTTTCATGTTCACCTGTTCTTGAGAGGATGACTGTTGAGCCTGCTTCTGACGTTGTTTCTTCAAAACTCTTAAAAGAGTTGGTCCAGTTTAGGCGTGCCTCACCCCGTGCCGAGATAATCTACTTGGGGACTCTCGAGTGAATTCCAGCAGAGCTGACAGGACTTTGCTTGCAGAAGAGATTGTGGGTTTGTTTTTTTTTTTTTAAAAAAAAAAAAACAGTTTCTGTGTTGAGACAAGTTTTGAACATTTTCATTTTTATATCAAGCTTTCCTACTTTTTCATAGGCCTCCTGAAACATGTTATACAGAAGAGTTTATATTTGAGTTTGCCGAGTTGCTTTCAAGTCCAACTAAATCAAATTACCCAAGAAACCAACCGTCTCAACGCCAGTCTTGACCTCCAAGCAATAATTTTGGGTAGGATAACGCACACCTTGACTATTTTCACTCCATGTCATGGAATCATGGCTTCACCATCAACTCACAAGCATGTCTCATTGTTGCCGCATCAACAATGATTTTTGTTTTTGTTTTGGGTCAAACCACGTCATAAATTTAGTGAAGGACAAGTGAGTGTATTTTTTTATCACCGCCTTCAAGTATTGATAATGCTCACAACCATATAAAATTAGATGATGTTAAGTATGGTTAACTCAAAAACTTGATTATAACTTAAAAGCCTTTTTCTTTAAAAAATGGATCAATTGGTGATTTCGCTACACCAATTCTCCTTTTGAGGCTGAGAAGACCATAAATAAGTAAATGAAAGTACTAGCGCTTGACAACTCCTCTAAGAAAACTTGTGTAACTTATAAAGTCTTCAGGGCTTCTCAGGGACAACACGACGCATTATACATTCACTTCATGAAAGAATTACATGACTGTGAATAACTTTGACTTATAAAATATTGGATCAGAAGTCATTATTTTACTTTAATTTAATGATGCATGTGATTTTAGGGCCTAATTGGTTATTAACTCAAAATTATTAGTCGGTCAAATAATCAAAACAGTTGACTTGCTAGTCACGGCAAAAAGCTGCTCTTTCCCATTTTTCTAATGATAAACTCAAATCAATCTGGGAAAGGTTCTATCTATGCTGCATTTTTTTTTTCCATTTTTAACTGTTTTATATCTTAAATATTGCATTTTTAACTGTTTTAAATCTTGATTTTTGTATTTGTAACTAACTAAAAATTACAAAATTAAAATGTTCGGATTATACGATATTCCGGAGCATCTAGAGAATATCTGTATGCTATTCTTTAATTAATGTGCAGCTGCAATCCTTGCGTTGGAATTGAACTTACGCTATTGACTATTAGAACAAGTTTTGTTTATTCGCGTCCACAACATTCTTACCAAGCAAAATTTTGTAGTGAAGCGCACTTTTCACGTGTGATTTGTTTGGGTTTTTTATTTTATTTTTTTAACTCCATGGTTTTCCTCATCATAGATCCACTGAGTCCGGTTAAGAGACCTTGAAGCTTTTCCAAGCGATTAATATATAATGGAAGAGAATTGTTATTGACAATCTAAAAACCTCATTTGACACTTAAAACTTACTATAATTAGGAAAAAAAAGAAACACTTATGAGGAGTGTAGAATGAGATTTTTGGAGTGCTAATAACAATTCTCTAATGAAATTGTGTTTAACTTATTGGATACTGGGTAATATATTAATTTGTAAATGGGGTTTTATCGTTGTGGCATAAATCAATTATGTCTATGCATTATGTTGCGGGTTTAATCCCTATCAAAATTTTCTCCCCTAACAACTAACTATCCAATTCCAAACCACTTCTACAAGTTTTTAACATAAATGTTGATGCACCACTTAGTGCTACGAGCTAGTAATATTCATCTTCACTTATAAGTAAGAAGTCTTGAATTTGATTCCCGCTAAAGGCGAATTTGAACCACATTATTATGACAAGCCCATTATAAGGTTTAGCTCACTTCCCCACTTCTCTTAATGTAGATATTATCTTTGTTAAAAGAAACACATAAATGTTGAAGCAAACCCAACAAGCAGGTGCAAACACCAATTAGCTATTGGTAGTTGTACCTTTTTTTTATCTCTTCTTAAAGTTCAAAGAAGTCCAAGTTCGAATCCCTCCAGGCCCCATATATTTTAGTAGGGGCCCGCAGTAAAATCTTATTTGGCGTATATTACATTACGATTAAGCAATCATGAAATACTCTTTTTTGGTAAATAGTCATGAAAGTGTCATCTTTCTCTTTTATGCATTAGAAGATTAGAAATCATTGAACTCATTATTTAACCCATTAACAACTTTCATCTGTCTCTTTCGAGCAACCCTCGATCCCCCTAAAGGAGTCTCGAGTGATGCTCGAATCCCTTTGAATGATTAAAATTCTAAAAGTTGAAAAAATAAAAGCCGAAAGTCTTTGGCACGTCATTCACTTTCAAAATTTCAGCAAAACAGGCACTAGTAACAATTGCTCATTAGATTTGAAGACAAAACCATAACCCAAACATTGTTCATTTGATTTGAAATCGAAGACAATCCGAAACGGTTACAAAACACAGAATCGGCAGCCAAACCAAAAACTTATACAAAAAAATAAAAACTTCACCCAGAAACAACCCAATTCACCAATCAGCCTACCTATCTCCGATCCAACCCCCTTTTTTTCTTTTGTAATGAAGAGATTTACACAAAACAAATACCTGGTAAATGATAGAAGCTAGAAATGTAATTATTTGGGATCATAACATGATTAGTTAATTGAAAAATTAAGGAATGGGGCGCTTGCCGGGACGGTCGGCGGCCTTGAGGGTTTTGTCGATGAGCTTGCGTGCCTTTTTGCTGCGGATCTCGACCTTCACGCTGGAGCTTTTGTCCATCTTTATGTACGGTTTCTTCGACTTCTTCTTCAGCGCTCGAACTTTCGATTTGATCGACTCCACCAAGCTCTCCAACTGGTTCGTCATGATGATCTTGATTAATATGACTGACCTTGATTAATTATAAAGCTTAATGATGATTCAGTATCGAGAGAGATCTAGGAAGAAGAAGGAGCAGGAGGAGGTGAGCTTTTGTTGCTGGCTTGGGAATTGGAGCTTGATGCAGGCTCTCTCTCTGTCTGCTATCTCTCACTAGGTTTTTTATCGAGTCAATCTATATGGTGTGCTGTAGAATGGTCTTGGTGTGTGAGATAATCACCCATTTGCCATTCCGTTTGACTTTCACTTGTTAGTTTTGGATACGGATGTGTACACTTATTGGAATTTCCAAGTCCACACTTTTTTGGCAAGCATTTTATTTTTCAAATATTTGAAATGAGGATCACATGTTTTTTAGTACATCGATATTTTTTACATTCAGGGGAGGGGGAGTTCGGCTAAACCACACAATGGGTAACCTAATTTGATTTCGAATTCACCATTCTCAAGATTCGAATCTAAGACATTTTACTTCCAAGTGAAAAGGAATATCATTAGACCGTAGTAATGAGTGACAATTAGGATCATATGTTAATTATGTGAATGTTGTTTTTTTTTTTTTTTTTTTTTTTTTTTTTTAAGTGAACAACTGGTGGCAAACCACGGTTATCTACCCCTTCCAGGCCCGGAGAGGATATGAGGAATTTCACCCTGCCTGTGGTCATAATCAAGCAAACTCACCAACTCAGAGCATCGACTCTAATTATGTGAATGTTCAATAATGATTGTGAAGGGTTGTACTAGTGGTTTCGTGCTTTAATGAATTTCTTTGCGTAAAAAAAAAATTGGGAATTTGGGATTAAGAAATGATAATAATTTTTTTAATGGAAAGTGAACATAGCTTAACAAGAAAAGTATTTCTAACTATTAAAGGGGTCAAACCAGGTTGTATGAATTTTTTTTTTTTTTAACAAATAATATCATCTACACTAAGGGAAAGCGGGATGAGCTTAACCTCAAAATGGGCTAGCAGTAATGTTGTTCAAATTTGTCTTTTGGCGAGAATCGAACTTAAGATCTCTCACTTATAAGTGAAAAGAAATATCATTATACTATAGTACTAAGTGGCAATTGTATAAAAATTAATGACTTAAGTTAAAAATATAGAAAACGAATTAGAGTAGTAGATGACTTTACCTCGATAAGACATTTCTTATAATCAATCTTGCATTTGGTTTACAAGCTTTACCTTTTGTTATTATAATTTCATATTTAGGCTTTAAGATTTATTGTGTATCTTTTTCGTGATTAATGTTTTTTTAGTTGAAGAAAAAAACCATTTGCTTATATGTTGCAATGGGATAAATTTGATTATAAATTTCAAGCGAAAATTTGAATAGATAAGTCATACCGTAGCACCATTAAGTATGATAACGTTCTTATCATAAGATTTTAATAATTATTATTATATTCCCTAAATAAATTATCTTATTATATTATAATAAGTAACAATTCAAAGATAACTGACTGAAATAATATATGAGAAGAAGAAAAAAAAATCTATTTTTCAAATACGTCACTTGATTTTGATGATGAGTGCAGCCATGTTATTTGGTCAATGCACAGGGGGCAGTTTCGTACTTTGGTGTACGAAACGTAGAGTAGTTTTGAGTCCGAAAATATAGCTCAGATTATACACTCAACGCACTTTAATTTAATGTGGCAAACTTTTCTAGAAAAAACTGGTTGGTGCATAGAGTCGTCGAGGAACAATGCTTAACTTCGCAAACAAATTGTAAATACTGCATTACCACACCGGCAGAGAACAATCAAGCTTACTAAACAAATAAATTCAAACATTTCTTACTGAAAAAAATAAAAAGCAAAAGAACATTTATAGTTGGATAGACAAATCTACCATATCTACCATCAACTTTTCGATAAGTAGGATAGCAAATTCTCTATAATTGTAGTTATAATTATAAATTCCTATTGTGACACATTTCGGAGTAAGATAAATCAAGCGTTCGATCTTGTTCTCGTGACCAAAAAGAACTTTAAAACAATTACAAACGCCAGTGTCCTACGCACTGTTAATTAACAATTTTTGCAGTATTAGAATGGTACTAATGCTGTGAACAAAGGTTCTATAGTTTTTGTTCAAGTTTTATGTATACCAAATTGGTTTAGTGGCACTTCTCTTTCCGACGTTGAACAATACCCACCATCAAGGTTGTGCCAAAAAAGAAAAACAAATCTTACATATGATTTGCAAGTGATTACAACTATCTGAAGTTTAAGGGAGTGAGTTTGAGCATCGAGCATTCAATGTAGCATGAAGTGCATTAAGGCGAATAATAAACGTAATGCGGCTGGTGCATATATGAAAAACTTGGATGTGTTGCAATTTGCAAATTAAAATTTCTCTTTATCCTCTCTCCTATTAGTAACAATTCTAAGAGAAAAGAACGTCGAGGCCCTTTTATTTTTATTTTTTGACAAAATGATATTTTGATTTATTAACTACTAGGGTTTATGAGAGCAGTTTGAACTTCAATGAAAGAAAACTAGCACATTGTCTTGGACAAGTAACTTAACGCACACATGCAACCGCTATGTTTCTTTCATTGACAAATGAGACATAAAAGACTCCTTATGCTGGCTGCGAACTCTAGTTATAGAAGTCGAGAGTTTTTTGGGGTTTAGGGCAAAGAAATGCAAGCAATCGATTTTCTAACAAAAGAATAAATTTAGAAACTGTGAGCACCTAGCATGATCATATGAAATGCATCAACCTGCCCGGCACCTCTTACAAAATCCTAATGAGAAAAGGCTCTTAAATTCCACTGCTCTACCAATCACTGCCTTGTGTTGGCTTGTATGTTTTCATTTCTGAAGTCGACATTTTGAATTATCAGCACAAACAAAAAGAAAAGTCACCGCAAGTTCGGCCAGAATTTTTGACATGGAAATGACGGGGGAAATCAGAGTGAAAATGACCCAAACTCATTGTTTACATGAATCATATATCACTTAGTCAAAGTAGCCATCATCGACAAATTACTAGTCAATCAAGTAATGAATATGTATAGTGTAAAATGCAAATCGGTCAGATCAGATGCCTTTCAACAAGCCAGCCAAAGTTTACCCACGAATCATGATATGAGTTGTGTGACTACCCACAACTTGCAATATGAACCTGTGACACATAAAATCCCGCCATACAACCTACAAAGTGTGAACCAACAAATTTTTTCTGTCCTTTCCCACCAAATTTACCCTTTAGGAAACGCGTCAGGGTGTTCAATTTTAAGCTGACTATACTCAAAACTAGGTTTTATGCAATACTTAGGCTTGTTTAAACTCTACCAATGGCATTATGGTTAATGGTGTTGAAATATCTTATATGTGAGAAAAGAAGAGTTTAAATATCCAACTCCATCGCAACTAACACCGATACCTTTTGTAATAAAATCTCATAATGAAAGATTGTGCATGTCGTAATTATCAAGTTTGGGATAGTATTAGTGTTGTTGGAGGTGGACATTTGGTCAGTCTCTCAGTCAAGGAGTGGGATCATACTGCCACGTGATGGGTGGGTCCCCTTAGTCCTGTGCGATGATGGTTGGTCCCTTGGCCCCGCATGTAAGGTGAGTCCCCTTAGTTCCACATGGTTGTCGATGTATCCCACATCGACCGTATATGTGAGAAAAAAAGAGTTTAAATATCTTAACTCCATCCCAACTAATACCAAGATTTTTTGTCATAAAACTGCACACCTGACGGATTGTGCAGGTGGTAGTTACCAAGTTAGAGACAATGATGGATTGTGCATGTGGTAATTATTAAATTAGGAACAATATTAATGTTGGAAGTGGATCTTTGGTCCATCTCTCTAATAATTTGACAAAAGGCAGTCGGGAAAGACTCTAGTCATGTACCAATAATCATGTCCGAATCTATATAGGGACTGGGGTGGTCCCGGAACCCTCCAAAGATCAGAAAAAATGCCTGTGAAGTACTTAGAATGACCACCCTAAACTCTAGAAGGAGCTTATGAAGGATTCGATAGGATAAATTATTGTGTAAAATAATAATTAATAACATAGTAGATATAAGAGCCACCGTTGGCTGGGTTTTATTAGCCGGAGTGTAAAAATTTGAGTTGCAGAACCTGCAAATGAAGAGAAGACGAGTTGTGCACTGCACCCTACTTTTTTTCTTTTAATAAAACGTTGTCGTATTGCGTTCTTTCTACCCATATTTCAACTTTGGACCCACCATCTTCTATCTAAATACTTTTTTTCTATCCTAGCTTTGCCATTTGGCCCCCTTTCTATTCCCTACAAAAATAAAAAAAAAAAAAAAATTTATATTCACACATTCCAAATGATTTTTTCCACATCTTTTTAATTTTTTAATATTTTTTTATCAAGTATTAGTGATGTGTAGAAAATATTAAAAAATTAAAAGGATGTGGATTTAGAGTGTGTGAATATAATCTCTTTGCAAAAATATTGAATGCTAAATATGTTTTTTTTTTAACATTTTAAATTACTAAATCTTCTCTCCTCCGTGAAAGCATATTCCCTCCTCCGTGAGAGCATCCTCTGAGGGTAAGATCTTTGGGCCATTGGTTGTGGCTCAGAAAGTGGGGTGGGTCTGGTCATTTATTGGGTAAAGCTAGGGAGTTGCAGTCTACGAGGAGATCTACGATTTGTGTGCCAAATCTCCATGTGGGTCAATCTCAAAACTACAGGCAGGCGCCTGAGCAGTGTGAGCCTAGACATTTATTGACTCTGGGAAGGAACATGTAGCGGGCAAGGAGGCATTTAAACCCTTATCTACCTTAGATCCAATCAGTAAGTTAGTGGGGATTGTAGAAGTTGTAACTGGTGAGGTGGATTTATTCCCACAACTACTCTCAACCTAACTAGATCAGAGTTGTTGATAGGTAAAAGGAACAATCTCTTGCTTAGTTCTGTTTTTGTCCAAGGTTTGGGTGGGTTGGGCCCAGATCTCCAGATCCGGCTGGTGGAGGGCGATTAATGCATTTTCATCTCTGGCATTAATTGTTTTTAGGAGATTTACAACTACCAAAAGCCTAAAAGTACAACGACAAGATGCATATGAGTAAAGTGTTGAGGTACGCATAAACATTGCTTTTATGGGTGTATATCTTGATAAGTAATCTAACTAGCCAAAGAGCAATCAAAAAAGGAAAAATCAACAGTCACTACAGAGACAAGATTTGCAAGGATTCCACATTCCATCCTTTTCACTCATCTATTCCAGTGATCTAGAGCACAAAACATCGTATGGCCGAGCAGGTTGTTGAGGATTTGGTGGTTCACCTTGATAAATCCATCAATTTGTCGACCATGGAATAGGGGATATAATTGGTTGAATACGAGTGTTTGCAAGACTTCTGTTACAGGTGTGGGTGTATCGGACATGCAATGAATGAATGTTCATTTGATCAAACTAAAGGAAGAGCGGTTGGCTATGGGGATTGGACTAAAGCGGCGCTTATTCGTGAGCTGATTGAAACCCCTAAACCTCTTAACTTTGGGATGGGTGAGCGAAGACAACCTAGTACGGCTAGGAGAGGTACGAGGATGGATACCCAGCAGTCTACTGAAATTAGAACCTAGGGAAGTAATAACAGAGGAGAAAGCAGCCAGATGGATGTTGGGTCACATAGAGGCACACCTCGGCTAAAGAAAGGGTGGAGGCGAAATTACAGGATAAACCAACTTAGGATGAAAATGGGGTCTGTCATCCCACACTGGTTAATTTCACAGGGTCCCCAATACTTGAATCAGCAGACTACCCTCTATCAGATGCAAGCTAGCTCAACCTCGATCGTCATACAGGAAATTAGAGAGGATGAGACTCAAACCAGGGAAAAGTTGGCTTTGAATAGGGTGATGGATGTTGGTCCTCGGTTGAAGAGGGGTGTTGACCTTTGTGTGATGGAGATCCATCATTCGCCTAAAAAAGAAGTAAAAATGTTAAAAGTAGCGATGTCAAGAAAAAAAGAGTGGCAGAAAAGCTGAAGAGTATGAGTACCAGAATAGATGTTTGATGATGGAGAGAGCCTTATATGCGGATGAGAAGTTTGAGGAAATCTCGGAAGAATACAAGGAAATGCGGGATTATATGGAGGACATCATGGAGACAGAGATGAGGAATCTGAAGGAGAGAAGTGAGGGGTCGAGCTCTCAAGGCGGTGGCGGCTGGCCTGAAACAGCCATAGGATCGCCATGACACACCTATTTTAGAACTGTCGTGGTCTTGGGCCGGACACAGTTGTTCGAGCCCTACATGGGCTAATCAGAAAATATAGACCCTTTATGATATTTCTCTTGGAGACCAAAATGAAAGATCATAGAATTGACGGAGTTCGTAGAATAATGGGATTCTTGAATGGTTTCAATGTAACCCCTATTAGCAAGGCTGGTGTCAGTCTTTGATGGGATGATTTAATGGAGGTTGAGGTTACTTACTTATCAAAACATGTCATTGATGCTCGAGCAAGGCTAGTGGGAGAGAACAGGTGTGTGAGCTCGGTTAATTTTGCTGTGCTTCTTAATGGTCAATCGGGCAATAAATTTGTCCATTCGAGGGGGCTTCGACAAGGTGACCTACTTTCCCCATACCTGTTTTTGATGGTTAGTGATGTCCTCTCATGGATGATAAGCCTTGCTACGGAGACTAACAAGCTGCAGGGGTTGAGATAAGCCATCATGACCCGTCCATTTCCCATATCTTTTTTGTTGATGATACTTTCATATTCCTAAAGGCTGATAGACCAAACTGCCAAGTGTTGGGCCGGCTCATTGAGGATTACTGTGCAACTTTCGGCCAGGCAATAAACTTACAAAAATCGTGTGTGTTCTTTAGTGCCAATACCCTTGCGACAGTTTCGGATGAGCTGGGGAATATTCTTGGTGTACCAGTGGTGACTAATCCAGGGACCTACCTGTGGGTTCCAGCTATCTGGGGTCGATCCAAATGCCGAGGCCTCGCTTATGTGAAAGGTATTATGATGGGGAAAATCCAAGGCTGGAAGTAGTGCACCTTATCCCAAGCTGGCAAAGAGGTCATGATAAAAGTTGTGGCCCAAGCCATCCCTGCTTACCCAATGAACTTATTTAAATTTCCAAATACAGTTTGTAATGAATTGGATTATATGATTATGGGGTTCTGGTGGGGGCAGAAAAATGGTGAAAAAAAAATTCATTGGGTCTCTAAATGTCGAATGGGCCGCTCGAAAAATGATGGGGGCATGGGTTTCAGATGCTTTAAAAAATTTAATGATGCTCTCCTTGCTAAGCAATGTTGGAGGATGATTGCGGAGCCAAATTCGCTCTAGGCCTCTGTTCTTAAGGCCAAGTACTTTCCACATTGCTCATTTCTTGACGCCAACCCGGGGAAGCTGAGCTTCGTGGGCCTGGACTAGTTTACTTGTGGGTAGAGATTTAATTTTACAAGGGGCATAATGGCAAATTTTTTATGGTCGTGAGGTGTGGTTTTGGGTCGATCGTTGGCTCCCCTCCCTCCCTTTGGGCCACCCTATTCCAAGGGGACCAGTGTCAGTTACTATGGATACTCGGGTTCGAACTTTTTTGAGCCCAATCACTAAAATGTGGGACATAAACTCTCTCATACCTTTCATTTTCATGAAAGAGATCAAAGCTATTACGGGTACTGATATTAGCGATGTCACAGGAAAGGATCGCCTGATCTGGCCAGAGACTAAGACTGGCGTTTAGACGGTGAAATCCGGGTACCTTTCGATGCAGGCTAGTGTTTGTCTTTCTCTGCTTTCTTGTCCCTCCACGTCTCGTGCCACTCTAGATCGTGCGTGGAAGATTATTTGGAAACTGCAAACCTCTGCAAAAATCAAGAATTTTCTATGGAAGACTTTCCACCGCGTTCTTGCCACAATGGAGGACTTGTTTAAGCGTTAATCTGCCCCTAACCCGATGTGCCCGATATGCCATCTTCAAGAGGAGTCAATTGAACACCTTCTTTTATTTTGCCCATGGGTAAAGCCCATCTGGTTTGATGGGATACTAAATTACAAGATTGATAGAAGTGGGGTATCTAGTTGGACGAAGTGGTTTGACTCGGTGGCTTACAGTCAATTGGGGGACAGTGGGGATCGGTTGCATGTGCTCTTGTATGTTGCCTTCACGTGTTGGCATATATGGAAGGCTCATTGCAATCTCTTGTTTAATCGGCGACCAATCGACCCCACCCAAGTGGTTTGTGCCATTAATAACTCGGTGGGTGCTTTTAGTGCAAATGTACGTGATGTGTATCCACTCCCATCTCCTATCCCACCGGTGGATGATCAATTGCCTAGGTGGTTCCCCCTACCACAATGTATACAAAAATAAATGTTGATGTTAGTTGGTCGATGTGGACGCGCTCTGGCTTCGCTGGAATTATTGTGCAGGATGACAGAGGCTCTTTTGTGGCCACGATCAGGTACGCTATTCGAGCCCCTTGTGCTAGTGCGGAAAAAACAATGGCTATCCTCAAAGGGTGTGAATTTGGTCTTTGGCTGAGGCTTAGTAAGGTGGTTGTGGAGTCTGATTCCCATGAGTCTATCTCATCTTTGGTGGACTCACTCGACAAGGGTAGATCGGAAGCTTTACCTTACTTAGTGAAAGCTAAAAGACTAAGGGATTCTTTCTAGGACTGTCGCTGGTCTTGGATCCCAAGACTAGCCAATTTGGCGACAGATGCTTTGGCGTCGCAGAAAAGCTCGAAGATGTGTGATGTTTCTTGGGTTAACAAACCCCCATCTTCGCTTGTTCATGTCCTTCACAATGAAGGATTACCTTGCCCTCCTTAGGGTTCGGGGGGCTTTGGTGAGGGCGACACGCTAACTTGATTACTACGTCTCCTCTGTAACTCTCACCATTGCCCTTTGTCTATTTCTTTGTTTCATGTTTGCTTGCCTCGTTGTAGGCTCTGTATGTTTTGTTTGGCATCTTTCTTTTCCCAGTTTTAATCTACCAGTTTTCTAAAAATAAATAAATAAAACATTTTAAATTACTAGTATGACTATCTTATAAGAAAGAAAATCTTTCAAGTTACTAGTATCTTAGGAAAAAAAAAATCCCTTTGATTTACTTGTTCTTAGGAAAGAGCTTTCAAGTTACTGGATGTCAAGAAAGATTGACATTGAATATTTTAGCAAGGCTTCTAATCTCTAAAGAACAAAACAAGGCCACTCACATATACACAAAGTGCTCGACGAATTGTTTTGTTTAAAAAAATACATAATTTTTTTTTTGCGCGTTGTGTGCTATTTTCATCTACAAAATCTTTAAATATTTTATACTAGGACCATTCAAGGTTAGAATCCTGGATTCACCACTGCTAATAATTCTCCACTTTTGTTTTGTTTTTTCAAAAAGACAAATAGAAACTAGAAACTTCTCTTTAAGTTTGGACAAGAATCTATTAACCCCAATAATAATATTGTTTTCCATATGAAAAATCAACATTAGTTCTTTCTCAAATGACACTTGAGATTTTACATGCGGATATGATTCCATAGTACGTCTTGTTGATCATTTCTATTAACCACCGGTTCACAACGCAAAAAGAAGCATCTTTATGCTAGTGGTGTTTCGTCCATATTCCTACGAGGGCTAATGACCATCTCCTCCATTTGCTCGTGTCATGAGAATGGAGAAGGTGGTTATCCGGCATTTCGCCCGTATTGTTTGCTTTCTCATAAACAACGGATGAGGATCACATCTAGATCCAAATGGTAGGGATCTTAGAAATCCACACATCCTAATTGTTCATCGTATATTGTGCGGTCAGTTTTCGTCAGATACTATTTGTGTTTAATTTTAAATAATAAAATTCAAATGATTTTTGAACGTTTGATGTACGATAAACGGTTAAGATATGAGACTTCCTAGGATCCCTACCATTTAGATCCAGGGATCCAAATCCATAAACAACTATCTATCAAAGATCTCCATTGGAATAAAACAAATGATGCGGGGTCCACGGCTGGATATTTGGTCAGCGGTCGTAAAAGGTATTGTAGAAGCTGAGGCAGACTTCATGCGGATGAAATGCAGCACTTGCAGACATTCTTCCTCGCGAACAATAAACATCTCGAGCTGTCTAAGATTGAGAAGACTGGGAATGGCCATGAGTGATAAGAAGGCCCACATCCCACCAGGAGAACGTTATTGAAGTTGATTCTCGGTTGATTTCAATCATGAGTAATAGAAAGGCCCGAGATTTCAATCATGTCTTTGAGCTTTGTCTTTTAAGCATATTACTGTCAAGTAGATCGTCATCATTGTTCGTTTAGATTTCTACCAGTGTGGTGTTGCAATAGATTTCTACAGGCAAGTGATGATCGGTTGGTGCAGTTCTCTCAATCTCTAATGGAGTTCATATAACAGTTGGCATTTGAACGTGCTTTATAGTCCATGCTTGAGGCTACAAACAAAATCCAATCCTCCTTCAACTATTCACCAAATGAGCAGCAGCAGTGGGACTTCACAGTCCTCTGTTTTTTTCTGAAACTTCGTAGCACTCTTCATAGTCTTATGTCCAAGAGAGTTCATAGTCATGTTATGCAAAGTTTCAATCTCAAGCTTGGTTACCCATGTTGAGATTGATGGGGAGTACTAAAAGATGTTTTTATTGGAGATTAGTTTATAATTGAACGGTCGAGATTGGTCTAGTTGATGAAACTATTAGAAGAGTTTGTTAGAAGGTTGTAAAATTAGTTATTTATTGATAGGCTAGTATAAATTAGAAGCTCTCCTTGACTGTAATTTTTTTTCAACTTAGAAGATATTAATACATGCTTTCATTTCCTTCTAAACTTTCATCTTCTTCTTCTTTGTTTTATTGTAATTTGGATAGTTTCATACATTTTTCAATGAATTAAATATCTGATCTCTTTGAAGTATGTAGTATATAGTTGAGGGTATTTCAATTGACTCGAGAATATTAGACTATTATTATATATTTGACGGTATTTTTTAGCTGCCTTTATTTCAATATTTTAAAGCAATTTTGTAATATTAAGTATTTAAAATAAGGCCTAGGTAAAGTAAGACAGAGACTATAAGAAGATGAAAAAAGTATATGTAACAAATTGACTAATATTTAACTACCTAATTAAATTCATGAAACATCCAACATGTGTCATTTTACACCAACTTTATATAAAAGTTTACCAAACACTTTGACACTACTTTTTTTTTTGCTCAATGAACTTTTAGCAATATAGTTTATTAAACACTTACCTGATTTGTTTTTACAACGACTTATTCTCACAGCACAATAGAAATAGTTTTTTTTTTTTTTTTTTTTTTTTTTTTTTTTTAAACACAGCAACCCAAACTAGCCCCTAGCTGGGCATAACAAACTCTTCAATTCGAACAAGTTCTCTAGCCACATCCACCATATCTGGTCGGCTTTCAATTCTATCTCGAGTGCAAAACAATGCCAGGTTTAGGAAATCATGCAACTGCTGTTGTATTTGCTCATTTTCCTCCACCTCCTCAAAGATTTTTGGATCGACAATCGCCCTGATTTGACCATCACATTCAAGAACATAAGAAATCACAGATCCATATCCTTCCGCCTGATTAAAGTCCAGAGCTTTTCGTCCCGTCAGGAATACAAGTAAAAGAACACCAAAGCTGTAAACATCAGTTTTTTCTGAAATGCAACCAGACCGCATGTAGGCAGGGTCAAGGTACCCAAGTGTCCCTCCCACAGCATCTTCAACATCCGAATCCGGAGGAGGAATGGTTATAGAGAGCGAGAAGTCGAAAAGTTTGGGAACATAGTCATCATCCAAGAACAGGCATCTGGGGTTCAGATGCCTATGAATGATGGCTCCGTCAAAAGCGGTATGGAGATATGAAACTGCACTAGCAACTTGCTTTGCAATACGCAATCTAATGTTCCATGGTAGTATGATTCGATCTTCACTAGCCCCACCTAAACTTCCATCAGGGTTGAGAACTCCTTTTGCTGCGTATTCATGCACCAGCACTGGTATAGGGAACTCTAAGCAGCAGCCCAAGAGTTTCAAAACATTATCATGGTTGCTCATCTGCAATGAAATGACAATGTCACGAATAACGCGAGACCTATCCCTATCCTCGTTTGACCAGTTCCGAATGTAGTACTTTGATACGATAATGGATCGGCCATCTAGAAATCCCCTGAACATTGCGTAAAATGAACCCTGTTTTACAGTGCGAGAAGGACTGAAGTTGTTAGTTGCCCTGATGAGGTCATCCGCAGAGTAACAATGAATAGGATGAGATTCTCCATCACTAGAAGCAAGGAGATCCTCTAATAACTTTCTTAGATTCTTGTAGTATGATGACTCTCTTTCCTTCCTTCTAAAAAATGGCAGCTTTGAGAACCTGGCACAAATATATATACACGATGTAACACAAAAAATTCATGAAACTGTATATATCTTTCTTACTTGCCATTGTCAACAACGAAAACAAAATGTTGAAATGTTAAAAATCTCATAATTATCTAGTGCGGTACACCTGCTCTGATACCATGCTTGGCCTATAGCTAAAACTTATACTCTAAACTTGGCTGAACAACAAGAACGAATTAGAGAATGATTTTTTCCCCATTTATGTGGTACTAAATACTTTTGGAAGATCTCTTGTTCAACAATTTATGTTCTCGAAAAAAGATTACATTCACATGAAAATTTTGATTGAGTTCAGGACTTTAAATAATGGTCGATAGCACTTCCTAGACCATAAACAAAAACAGAGGAATTAAATCTGAAATATGCTGATAACTCACAGTTGCAGGAGCTTTGATGGCATTGTTTCAACGTATGATAAGATTCAGATTGCACCAACTCAGTAGATCGATCGATTTCTCCAGCAGTCCGCTGTCGGATGTCTTGTGCAAGCAGATCAGCAGCGCTTCTACTCCGGCAGTTTCATTTTCTTCTGCGGACGGAGAACTAGAGTTTTGAAGAATTGGAAGTTTATTGGTAATGCTTTGCAAAGTCAACGATGGCTGGCCTGCTGAGAAATTACATGGTGCAGTAGGTGGTGGGCCAGGCCGAAGAAATACACATGATAAAGACAACTGGCAACTTGCAAAGAAAGAAAGAAGGAACTAGGAAATAGGAGGCTGTGACAAAATCACATACATGATACACTCGTCCATCATGCAAGGCAAAACACATCAACGGCCTTACAATCTCACCTTCAAAATCCACCTCCAAATTCACCTATCACTCGAAAACCAGCATAATGCGTAAGCAGGCCTGTGCCTGCCACAGCAATCACAATGTGATGAATTTCCTAATGATAATTTGGTTGATCGTCCAGAAAACCCTCGCCATAGAGTAAAACCTTTTGTATAATGCTAAAAGGATCGAAGTTGTTGGTTGCCCTGTTGAGCTCTGCAGTAGAATAAAAAACAAATGGGAATTTGGAGCAAGCCTCTGTCTGAGATTGATTACAATTTTACAGAATGTTGTCGAAAAAAGCTTTGATGCATTAATTTGACTACCTTGTTTTGTTGTTTACTAAACGCCAAGTGTGAACCAAAGAAAGCCAAATGCAATGATGAAAACCAGAACTTACAAAATTTTGGATGGCATCGTTTTTGCTTTTTGCATCAAAGACAAAAACGATGCAAGGCCAGATATGAGAATACAGGGAGCTTAACAATTGAACAATGAATGACCAAAGTTCTATACTAGAAGCTAGTTCCGTGGTTGAATCGATACCCTATGATGTTAACAAATGAGATGGATAACAATCTTAGTAGTATTAATTAGACAAAATTAGGCCTGGCAAACGGGTCGTGTCTGTCGTGTTTGTGTCGTTTTCGTGTAACACCTGTTATCTTAACGAGTCGTGTCGTGTCACACCCGTTATCTTAATAGGTCCTTAACGACCCGTTATGACCCGTTAAGAAAAATGTTTTTTTTCTTAAATTTGCATATACCACACATTGCCACATAAATATTACTTCAAAACATTAAAACACATTTGTCGTTTAAGTACTACATCTGCACTTGAAAATAAAAGCCTAATAAACAAGCATCCATACACTACTAATCTATTACAAAATATTAAATGTGCAATGATATGCAAAATGAAAGAGTTTTTGTTTTAAAGGTTGTGAACCCTTTCTCAAAAGTTTAAACCTTGCCAATGGAACTCAAAGCTTGCATGTTATTCCTTTTACAAAATCCTCAATTTTCTTCGATCATCATGACATAAGATTTTGTGGTATCCACTAGTGTAAATATTTTAAGCTGAATATCAAATTCATCTCTGAATGTTTGTTTTTTGCGATTTTTGGCGTATGCGATCTTGAAGCATATACAAACAAAGTTTAACGGTTGGATCATTGAAATTATTTTCGTAGAATGCGTATCCCATCAAAACGATAGATTCACTAACACTTGGAGTTTATTTATACTTTCATTAAGTATAACATAAGATTTTGTGGTATCTACTAGGGTAAATATTTTAGATTGAAGATCGAATTCATTTATTGTATTCATATAGGGTCAAGGACTGTAGCTGTAAAAAATCATCAAAATCAGAGTTAAAATAACCGTTAAATCGTGATTTTTCGTTGATAACCGTCGAAAAGTTTTGTCCAATTACTTGATCTCTGAATGTTTGTTTTTTGAAATTTTCGGCGTATGCAATCTCGAAGTATATACAAACATGTTTGACGGTTGGATCGTTGAAACTAGTTTCATAGAATGTGTATCCCATTAAAACAATAGATTCACTAACACTTAAGAGTTTATTCATACTTTCATTAAGTATAACATAAGATTTTGTGATATCCACTTATGTAAATATTTTAAATTGAAGATCGAGTTCAATCATTGTATTCTTATAGGGTCAAGGAGTGTAGCTGTAAAAAAATCATCAAAATCGGAGTTAAAATAACCGTTAAATCGTGATTTTTCATTGATAACCGTCGAAAGGTTTTGTACCTTTACTTAATCTCTGAATGTTTCTTTTTTGCGATTTTTACCATATACGATCTTGAAGCATATACAAACAAGTTTGACGGTTGGATCGTTGAAATTAATTTTGCAGAATGCGTATCCCATCAAAATGATAGATTCACTAACACTTAAGAGTTTATTCATACTTTTATTAAGTATAACATAAGATTTTGTAGTATCCACTAGTGTAAATATTTTAAATTGAAGATCGAGTTCATTCATTGTATTCACATAGGGTCAAGGAGTGTGGATGTAAAAAATCATCAAAATCAGAGTTAAAATAACCGTTAAATCGTGATTTTTCAATGATAACCGTCGAAAACTTTTGTCCCGTTACTTCATCTCTCAATGTTTATTTTTTGCAATTTTTGGTGTATGTGATCTCGAAGTATATACAAACATGTTTGACGGTTGGATCGTTGAAATTAGTTTCGTAGAATTCGTATCCCATCAAAATGATAAATTCACTAACACTTAAAAGTTTATTCATACTTTTATTAAGTATAACATAAGATTTTGTGGTATCCACTATTGTAAATATTTTAAATTGAAGATCAAGTTCATTCATGATATTCATATAGGGTCAAGGAGTGTAACTGTAAAAAAATCATCAAAATCGGAGTTAAAATAACCGTTAAATCGTGATTTTTCGTTGATAACCGTCGAAAACTTTTGACCCGTTACTTGATCTCTGAATGTTTGTTTTTTGAAATTTTTGGCGTATGCGATCTCGAAGCATATACAAACATGTTTGACGGTTGGATCGTCGAAACTAGTTTCGTAGAATGCGTATCCTATCAAAACAATATATTCACTAACACTTAGAGTTTATTTATACTTTCATTAAATATAACATAAGATTTTGTGGTATCCACTTGTGTACATATTTTAAATTGAAGATCAAATTCATTTATTGTATTCATATAGGGTCAAGGAGTGTAGTTGTAAAAAATCATCAAAATCGGAGTTAAAATAACCGTTAAATCGTGAATTTTCGTTGATAACCGTCGAAAAGTTTTGTCCCGTTACTTAATCTCTGAATGTTTGTTTTTAGAAAATTTTTACGTATGCGATCTCGAAGCATATACAAACATATTTGACGGTTGGATCGTTGAAACTAGTTTCATAGAATGCGTATCCTATCAAACCAATAGATTCACTAACACTTAGAGTTTATTTATACTTTCATTAAGTATAACATAAGATTTTGTGGTATCCACTAGTGTAAATATTTTAAATTGAAGATCGAGTTCATTCATGATATTCATATAGGGTCAAGGAGTGTAGCTGTAAAAAATCATCAAAATCGGAGTTAAAATAACCGTTAAATCGTGATTTTTCGTTTATAACCGTGGAAAAGTTTTGTGCTATTACTTGATCTCTAAATGTTTGTTTTTTGCGATTTTTTGTTGATGTGATCTCGAAGCATATACAAACAAGTTTAACGGTTAGGATCGTTGAAATTAGTTTCGGAGAATTTGTATCCCATCAAAACAATAGATTGACTAACACTTAGAGTTTATTTATACTTTCATTAAGTATAATATAAGATTTTGTGGTATCCACTTGTGTAAATATTTTAAATTGAAGATCGAATTCATTCATTGTATTCATATAGGGTCAATGAGTGTAGTTGTAAAAAATCATCAAAATTGGAGTTAAAATAACCGTTAAATCGTGATTTTTCATTTATAACCGTCGAAAAGCTTTGTCCCGTTACTTGATCTCTGAATGTTTGTTTTTTGTGATTTTTTGCTGATGTGATCTCGAAGCATATACAAACAAGTTTGACGGTTGGGATCGTTGAAATTAGTTTTAGATAATTTGTATCCCATCAAAACGATAGATTGACTAACACTTAGAGTTTATTTATATTCATTAAGTATAATATAATATTTTGTGGTATCCACTTGTGTAAATATTTTAAATTGAAGATCAAATTCATTCATTGTATTCATATAGGGTCAAGGAGTGTAGTTGTACGTGATGTGTATCCACTCCCGTCTCCTATCCCTCCGGTGAATGATCGATTGCCTAGGTGGTTCCCCATACCACGATGTATACAAAAATAAATGTTGATGCTAGTTGGTTGATGCAGACGCGCTCTTTTGTGGCCACGATTAGGTACACTATTCGAGCCCCTTGTGCTGGTGCGGAAAAAACAATGGCTATCCTCAAAGGGTGTGAATTTGGTCTTTGGCTAAGGCTTAGTAAGGTGGTTGTGGAGTCTGATTCCCATGAGTCTATCTCCTCTCTGGTGGACTCGCTCGACAAGGGTAGATGGGAAGCTTTCCCTTACTTAGTGAAAGCTAAAAGACTAGGGGATTCTTTCCAGGACTGTCGCTGGTCTTGGATCCCAAGACTAGCCAATTTGGCGACAGATGCTTTGGCGTCGTAGAGAAGCTCGGAGATGTGCGATGTTTCTTGGGTTAACAAACCCCCATCTTCACTTGTTCATGTCCTTCACAATGATGGATTAACTTGCCCTCCTTAGAGCACTTCCACTAGAAGCAAAAGAGGCTGGCACCCAGTGGAAAAAACAAGCTGAGACTCAGCCAATCCACTCCAGCCGGTGGAATAGACTGGCACCTAGCCCAAGCCAGTCCACAGGTCAGCCTAAAATCGACAGAGGAAGGAGACGGCTCATTTGACGCCTTGCTAACGTCATGGCTACAATCTCTCTCATCTGGAACCCCATCCGGCTCCTGGAACCCCACCCCGATCCCTGGAACCCATCCCAATCCCTGGAACCCCATCAACCCCCTTCCCCTGATAAATCCATATATTCAACACCATGTCCCCCTTCCAAATCATGATCCTCCTGCAACTCGGATCGTCGTCGATTGGTTGATGAACTCGGATCTTCCTACAACTGGAATTTTTTTTTCGTTTTGTATATTTTCGATGAATTTTTGAATATGAAGGTGTTGATTTTTGGGGGTTTACGGTGTGCACATGTCCATGTTTAGAATAGGGTAGATTCGATGATGTGGTGTACAGAGAGGAGAAAAAAAAGGAAGAACAAGAAGAAGAAGAAGAAGATGGTGTACAGAGAGAAGAAAAAACTGGGAAAAGTGGGAAGAATAAGAAGAAGAGGAAGAAGAAGACGGGAGGGGTGTCAGATGAAGACAAAAATTAAAATACCAAATTATTATTTTATAATAAAAATTAATAATATTTTAATAAAATTGACTAGGCTATTTCTTGTTAGGGGTGGAGATGCTTTGGCCTATTACTGTTCATTAGAATCTATTACTGTTCATTAGAATCTATTACTGTTTACTTGAGTGGATAAATGAGCTGGGTGCTGGTGCAAAGTCTTTAGGGGTGGAATTGCTCTTAGGGCTCGGGGGGCTTTGGTGAGGGCGACACGCTAACTTGGTTACTGAGTCTCCTTTGTAACTCTCACCATTGCCCTTTGTCTATTTCTTTGTTTCATGTTTGCTTGCCTCGTTGTAGGCTCTGTATGTTTTGTTTGGCATCTTTTCCCGGTTTTAATCTACCAGTTTAAAAAAAAAAAAAAAAAAAAAAAAAAAACGTTTGAAATTACTAGTATGACTATCTTATAAGAAAGAAAATCTTTCAAGTTACTGGTATCTTAGAAGAAAAAAAAAAAAAAACCTTTGATTTACTTGTTCTTAGGAAAGAGCTTTCCAGTTACTGGATGTCAAGAAAGATTGACATTGAATATTTTAGCAAGGCTTCTAATCTCTAAAGAACAAAACAAGGCCACTCACATATACACAAAGTGCTTGATGAATTGTTTCATTTAAAAAAATACATAAATTTTTTTGCGCGTTGTGTGCTATTTTCGTACAAAATCTTTAAATATTTTATACTCGGACCATTCAAGGTTAGAATCCTGGATTCACCACTGCCAATAATTCTCCACTTTTGTTTTGTTTTGTTTTTTTCAAAAAGACAAATAGAAACTACAAACTTCTCTTTAAGTTTGGATAAGAATCTATTAACCCCAATAATAATATTGTTTTCCATATGAAAAATCAACATTAGTTCTTTCTCAAATGACACTTGAGATTTTACATGCGGATATGATTCCATAGTACATCTTGTTAATCATTTCTATTAACCACCGGTTCACAACGCAAAAAGAAGCATCTTTATGCTAGTGGTGATTCGTCCATATTCCTACGAGGGCTAATGACCATCTCCTCCATTTGCTCGTGTCATGAGAATGGAGAAGGTGGTTATCCGGCATTTCGCCCGTATTGTTTGCATTCTCATAAACAATGGATGAGGATCACATTTGGATCCAAATGGTGAGGATCTTAGAAATCCTCACATCTTAATTGTTCATCGTCTATTGTGCGGCCAGTTTTCGTCAGATACTATTTGTGTTTAATTTTAAATAATAAAATTTAAATGATTTCTGAGCTTACGATGTACGATGTACGATGAACGGTTAGGATGTGAGACTTTCTAAGATCCCTACCATTTGGATCCAGGGATCCAAATCCATGAACAACTATCTATCAAAGATCTCCATTGGAATCAAACAAATGATGCGGGGTCCACGGCTGGATATTTGGTCAGCGGTCGTAAAAGGTATTGTAGAAGCTGAGGCAGACTTCATACCGATGAAATGCAGCAATTGCAGACATTCTTCCTCGCGAACAATAAACATCTTGAGCTGTCTAAGATTGAGAAGACTGGGAATCGCCATGAGTGATAAGAAGGCCCACATCCCACCAGGAGAACGTTATTGAAGTTGATTCTCGGTTGATTTCAATCATGAGTAATAGAAAAGCCCGAGATTTCAATCATGTCTTTGAGCTTTGTCTTTTAAGCATATTACTGTCAAGTAGATCGTCATCATTGTTCGTTTAGATTTCTACCAGTGTGGTGTTGCAATAGATTTCTACAGGCAAGTGATGATCGGTTGGTGCAGTTCTCTCAATCTCTAATGGAGTTCATATAACAGTTGGCATTTGAACGGCTTCATAGTCCATGCTTGAGGCTACAAACAAAATCCAATCCTCCTTCAACTATTCACCAAAGAAGGGATGGCGAGGACTTTAACTGCATAAAATGAGCAGCAGCAGTGGGACTTCACAGTCCTCTGTTTTTTTTCTGAAACATCGTAGCACTCTTCATAGTCTTATGTCCAAGAGAGTTCATAGTCATGTTATGCAAAGTTTCAATCTCAAGCTTGGTTACCCATGTTGAGATTGATGGGGAGTACTAAAAGATGTTTTTATTGGAGATTAATTTATAATTGAACGGTCGAGATTGGTTAGTCGATGAAAGCTATTAGAAGAGTTTGTTAGAAGGTTGTAAAATTAGTTATTTATTGATAGGCTAGTATAAATTAGAAGCTCCCCTTTACTGTAAATTTTTTTTCAACTTAGAAGATATTAATACAAGCTTTCATTTCCTTCTAAACTTTCACCTTCTTCTTCTTTGCTTTATTGTAATTTGGATAGTTTCATACATTTTTCAATGTATTAAATATCTGAACTCTTTGAAGTATGTAGTATATAGTTGAGGGTATTTCAATTGACTCGAGAATATTAGACTATTATTATATATTTGACGGTATTTTTTAGCTGCCTTTATTTCAATATTTTAAAGCAATTTTGTAATATTAAGTATTTAAAATAAGGCCTAGGTAAAGTAAGACAGAGACTATAAGAAGATGAAAAAAGTATATGTAACAAATTGACTAATATTTAACTACCTAATTAAATTCATGAAACATCCAACATGTGTCATTTTACACCAACTTTATATAAAAGTTTACCAAACACTTTGACACTTTTTTTTTTTTTGCTAAATGAACTTTTAGCAATATAGTTTATTAAACATGTCACATCCGGGCCCGGGTGGGACGACTTCCCGGGCCCGCTCCACCACCGTAGCACGATATTGTCCGCTTTGGGCCCCCACCACGCCCTCACGGTTTTGTTTTTGGGAACTCACACGAGAACTTCCCGATGGGTCACCCATCCTGGAAATGCTCTCGCGCGCTACTCGCTTAACTTCGGAGTTCCTATGGAACCCAAAGCCAGTGAACTCCCAAAAGGCCTCGTGCTAGGTAGGGATGAGAATATACATATAAGGATCACTCCCCTGGGCGATGTGGGATGTCACAATCCACCCCCCTTAGGGGCCCGACGTCCTCGTCGGCACACACGCGGCCAGGGTTAGGCTCTGATACCAAATTGTCACATCCGGGCCCGGGTGGGACGACTTCCCGGGCCCGCTCCACCACCGTAGCACGATATTGTCCGCTTTGGGCCCCCACCACGCCCTCACGGTTTTGTTTTTGGGAACTCACACGAGAACTTCCCGATGGGTCACCCATCCTGGAAATGCTCTCGCGCGCTACTCGCTTAACTTCGGAGTTCCTATGGAACCCAAAGCCAGTGAGCTCCCAAAAGGCCTCGTGCTAGGTAGGGATGAGAATATACATATAAGGATCACTCCCCTGGGCGATGTGGGATGTCACAAAACACTTACCTGATTTTTTTTTTACAACAACTTATTCTCGCAGCACAATAGAAATAGTTTTTTTTTTTTTTTTTTTTTTTTTTAAAAACACAGCAACCCAAACTAGCCCCTAGCTGGGCATAACAAACTCTTCAATTCGAACAAGTTCTCTAGCCACATCCACCATATCTGGTCGGCTTTCAATTCTATCTCGAGTGCAAAACAATGCCAGGTTTAGGAAATCATGCAACTGCTGTTGTATTTGCTCATTTTCCCCCACCTCCTCAAAGATTTTTGGATCGACAATCGCCCTGATTTGACCATCACATTCAAGAACATAAGAAATCACAGATTCATATCCTTCCGCCTGATTAAATTCCACAGCTTTTCGTCCCGTCAGGAATACAAGTAAAAGAACACCAAAGATGTAAACATCAGTTTTTTCTGAAATGCAACCAGACCGCATGTAGGCAGGGTCAAGGTACCCAGGTGTCCCTCCCACAGCATCTTGAACATCCCAATCTGGAGGAGGAATGGTTATAGAGTGCGAGAAGTCGTAAAGTTTGGGAACATAGTCGTCATCCAAGAACAGGCAGTTGGGGTTCAGATACCTATGAATGATGGCTCGGGCAAAAGCGGTATGGAGATATGAAACTGCACTAGCAACTTGCTTTGCAATACGCAATCTAATGTTCCATGGTAGTATGATTTGATCTTCATCACTAGCCCCACCTAAACTTCCATCAGAGTTGAGAACTCCTTTTGCTGCGTATTCATGCACCAGCACTGGTATAGGGAACTCTAAGCAGCAGCCCAAGAGTTTCAAAACATTATCATGGTTGCTCATCTGCAATGAAATGTCAATGTCACGAATAACGCAAGACCTATCCCTATCCTCATTTGACCAGCTCCGAATGCAGTACTTTGATACCATAAACATATCGTAGAATTGACCCTGTATTGCAATGCGACCCTGTTTTACAATGCGAGAAGGACTGAAGTTGTTGGTTGCCCTGATGAGGTCATCAGCAGAGTAACAACGAATAGGATGAGATTCTCCATCACTAGAAGCAAAGAGATCCTCTGAAAACTTTTTTGGATTCTTGTAGTATGACGACTCGATATCTCTTTTCTTCTTTCTACAAAATGGTAGCCTTGAGAACCTAGCACAAATATATATAGACATATGTAACACACGAAAAATTAAGGAAACTATATATATATTTGATACTTGCCATTGCCAACAACGAAAATAAAATGTTGAAATGTTAACAATCTCCTAATTATCTAGTGCGGTACACCTGCTCTGATACCATGCTTAGCCTATGTGTAAAACTTATACTCGTAAACTTGGCTGAACAAGAAGAACGAATTAGAGACTGATTTTTTACTCCTCAGCCGAGCTCGGCCGACGAGTTGGCACGCCCCGCATTCAACCAAAGGACTTAGTTAGCTTATTAGTTATTCGGCCTACACGCCGCGTAGGCTTTGTAATTTTTAGGGTCAACAAGTACATAGTTGAGGGTATTTCAATTGACTTGAGAATATTAGACTATTATTATATATTTGACGGTATTTTTTAGCAGCCTTGATTTCAATATTTTAAAGCAATTTTGTAATATTAAGTATTTAAAATAAGGCCTAGGTAAAGTAAGACATAGACTATAAGAAGAAGAAAAAAGTATATATAGCAAATTGACAAATATTTAACTACCTAATTAAAATCATGACACATCCAACATGTGTCATTTTATATCAGTTTTATATAAAAGTTTATCAGACACTTTGACACTTTTTTTTTATTTTTTTTGGTAAATGAACTTTTAGCAATATAGTTTATTAAACACTTACCTGATTTTTTTTACAACGACTTATTCTCACAGCACAATAGAAATAGTTTTTTTTTTTTAAAAAAAAAAAAAAAAAAAACACACAGCAACCCAAACTAGCCCCTAGCTGGGCATAACAAACTCTTCAATTCGAACAAGTTCTCTAGCAACATCCACCATAACTGGTCGGCTTTCAATTCTATATCGAGTGCAAAACAATGCCAGGTTTAGGAAATCATGCAACTGCTGTTGTATTTGCTCATTTTCCCCCACCTCCTCAAAGATTTTTGGATCGACAATCGCCCTGATTTGACCATCACATTCAAGAACATAAGAAATCACAGATTCATATCCTTCCGCCTGATTAAATTCCACAACATTTCGTCCCGTCAGGAATACAAGTAAAAGAACACCAAAGCTGTAAACATCAGTTTTTGCTGAAATGCGACCAGACCGCATGTAGGCAGGGTCAAGGTACCCAGCAATCCCTCGCACAGCATCTTCAACAACCAAATCCGGAGGAGGAATGGTTATAGAGAGAGAGAAGTCGTAAAGTTTAGGAACATAGTCATCATCCAAGAACAGGCAGCTGGGGTTCAGAAACCTATGAATGATGGCTCCGGCAAAGGCGGTATGGAGATATGAAACTGCACTAGCAACTTGCTTTGCAATACGCAATCTAATGTTCCATGGTAGTATGATTTGATCTTCACTAGCCCCACCTAAACTTCCATCAGGGTTGAGAACTCCTTTTGCTGCGTATTCATGCACCAGCATTGGTATAGGGAACTCTAAGCAGCAGCCCAAGAGTTTCAAAACATTATCATGGTTGCTCATCTGCAATGAAATGACAATGTCACGAATAACGCGAGACCTATTCCCATCCTCATCCTCGTTTGGCCAATTCTCATTGTAGTTCGTTGATACGATAATGGATCGGCCATCTAGAAATCCCCTGAACATTGGGTAAAATGAACCCAGTTTTACATTGCGAGAAGGACTGAAGTTGTTAGTTGCCCTGATGAGGTCATCCGCAGAGTAACAATGAATAGGATGAGATTCTCCATCACTAGAAGCAAGGAGATCCTCTAATAACTTTTTTAGATTCTTGTAGTATGACGCCTCTCTTTCCTTCTTTCTAAAAAATGGCAGCTTTGAGAACCTGACACAAATATATACACACGATGTAACACAAAAAATTCATGAAACTGTATATATCTTTCTTACTTGCCATTGTCAACAACGAAAACAAAATGTTGAAATGTTAAAAAGTTAAAAATCTCATAAATATCTAGTGCGGTACACCTGCTCTCATACCATGCTTGGCCTATAGCTAAAACTTATACTCTACACTTGGCTGAACAACAAGAACGAATTAGAGAATGATTTTTTCCCCATTTATGTGGTACTAAATACTTTTGGAAGATCTCTTGTTCAACAATTTATGTTCTCGAAAAAAGATTACTTCGGATTCAGCACATGAAAAATTTGATTGAGTTCAGGACTTTAAATAATGGTCGATAGCACTTCCTAGACCATAAACAAAAACAGAGGAATTAAATCTGAAATATGCTGATAACTCACAGTTGCAGGAGTTTTGATAGCATTGTTTCAACGTATGATAAGATTCAGATTGCACCAACTCAGTAGATCGATCGATTTCTCCAGCAGTCCGCTGTCGGATGTCTTGTGCAAGCAGATCAGCAGCGCTTCTACTCCGGCAGTTTCATTTTCTTCTGCGGACGGAGAACTAGAGTTTTGAAGAATTGGAAGTTTATTGGTAATGCTTTGCAAAGTCAACGATGCCTGGCCTGCTAAGAAATTACATGGTGCAGTAGGCGGTGGGCCAGGCCGAAGAAATGCACATGATAAAGGCAACTGGCAACTTGCAAAGAAAGAAAGGAGGAACTAGGAAATAGGAGGCTGTGACAAAATCACATACATGATACACTCGTCCATCATGTAAGGCAAAACACATCAACGACCTTACAATCTCACCTTCAAAATCCACCTCCAAATTCACCTTGTAAGAATATGAGTATGAGATAAAGAAATTTTGAGAACAGTTGAAGGTATTCAATTAGGGATGGAAAGTCCTATTGATGAAAGGAATGCTGATCCTTTATAGTAAAGGATTTTGGTTAGCATACGGAAAACAAGAGGTTGTTTCCAATTAGGATTTTGATAGGGAATCCTGATTTGTCTTGGAAAAGTCTATATGTATATATATAGTGGCCTCTATTCTCACAGAGATATGCTCATACTGAACCATAACCTATCTGTGAGTCGAGCTCTTAACATTCTGCAAGAGAAGAGAAGGTTCACTGAGATATTGCTGCGATGGCTTCAAGTGCTGGTGTTGCTGCAGGTATGATTCACTTTCTGGTTTATAATGTGCATATATCTAGATTAGTCCTTTTGTGTTTGTCGTTCATGTTTTGGTCTTGGTGATTGGTTGCTAGATAAATCTTACATGTGGTATCAGAGCCACAAGACATACAAACTTGAGTTCAAATCTGTAAAGGAGAAAAGATGTATGTGTTCAATAAAAAAATAAATAAAAAAATAAAAAAATAAAAATTTTGCCCTGATAGAAAATCGAGGTTGGGTTCTCGAGACCAACAGAACGGCTGTGGAAGAAAACAACGGCTATTTTTGAAATTGAAAAATTTTGACCGTTGGAGCCACTTAACCACAACCGAATGGGATTTTCTCGGATTGGGGTTCGGTTTTGATCTGGGTTTTCATAAAATACGAAACCTTATGTTTTCAAATTCTAAATTCGCTTCCACTATCTTCATCGAGAATTTGAAATCAGTAATTAAAAGGTATGGTTGTGTTCTGCAAGTTCTGAAATTCCAGTATATGGTTGAATATGTATAAATATATGTTGCTGCATTCTGTGTTCATAAATTAATCGTGATATATGTTGCTGCATTCTGTGTTCATAAATTGATCGTGATAATCGATATCAAACGTAATATAATTGTTGGTTTTGGAAGTAGATTAAAGATTCTAGATTTAACCTTGTTTATTTTGCATCTATGACATGATTGTGAGGACTCCATGCTCAATAAATGTTTAAAGACACATGGCTGCTACAACATGTTGATTGGATCCTAAGTATATCATTTGTTCTATATATGCTTGTCAACAATTTGTTGATTAAGACTATGTATATGAATCTATGATTATAGTCATGATGTGCAAAGGGATGTTGGAATGAAATCTGGAACTAATGAGTTCTTATTCGTGATTTCATGGTTGCTGCAGCATCTGCAATATCATTGAGGACTATGAACTTAGCCAATATACCTATTCTAACTGGAGGAAGCAATTACAAGAAGTGGAGACGAGAGATTGACCTCTTGTTGACACTTAATGAATTTGACATTGCTCTTGACACTCACAAGCCGGTTTTAACTGATCAAAGCACTCGGGCTGAGAAAACTGACGCAGAGAGATGGGTTAGAGCCAACAAGGTGGCACTTTCTATACTTGAAAGTGCCATGACAGATACTGTTCGTGGAGGGATCAAGAAGCATGAATTGGCTGTTGATTATTTGGGTGCAATTGAGAGGAAGTTCAAGGAATCTCAAAAGGCAGAAATCAGTCAATATATGGCAATGCTTACCACGTACAAGATTGAAGGCACAGGTTCCATTCGGGATCACATCATGAAAATGACCGATGCAGCTGAAAAGTTAAATTCCCTAGATGTTAACATTGGAGAAAAACAACTAGTTTTTATGATTCTCCAAGCTCTTCCAAGCAAATTCAGTCAATTGAAGGTGTCCTATAACACTCAAGACAAGAATTGGGATGTTGATGAGCTAATTGCACAGTGTGTGCAAGAAGAGACTAGACAGAAGCAAGAAAGATCAAAGGATACTGAAGCAGTAAACTTTGTGCATTCAGACAAAGGGAAAAGGGCTTTCAATTCTTTCCCAGGAAACTATGGTAAGAATTCCAATACTAAGCCTACTTCTTTTAAGCCAATTGCATCTGCTAAAGTAAAACACTCTGTTAAGGGATCTAACAATCTTAAAATCAAACCTAAAAATATTGCCAAACTTAGATGTTTCTTCTGCAAAACTAAGGGACACTTAAGGAAAGATTGTCAAGTCTTCAGTGATTATCTTAAAAGCAAGGGTGTGGAACATGTCAATGTGTGTGTTGAGTCAAATTTGATTGAGATACCTGTGAATTCTTGGTGGTTTGACATTGGATGCTCAGTCCACATTACAAATTCTTTAGAGGGCTTCACAATGTCAAAACAAACTGGATTCAAGAATTATAATGTTTTTGTGGGTGAAGGAACTAAGGTTGCAGTAGAAGCCATAGGAACGGTATACTTAAAACTGTCTTCTGGTTTTATAATGAGTTTAAAAGATGTGCTTTATGTGCCTAAAATGAGGAGAAATTTGGTCTCTGCTTCAAGAATTGTCAAGGAAGGTTTTGCTTTTCTAGGAGATGATGAAAGCTTGAAAATTTTTGAAAAGGGCAAGTTAGATCATGTATTGGGAGATGCTTATTTGAGTGACAACCTGTGGTGTTTGAACTGTACTTTAGAGTCTCATAATCAATATGTCTTAAACACAAGTACTAAAAGGATGCATTGTGGTGATGATTCATTTATTCTTTGGCACAAAAGGTTAGGACATATATCTAAAGAAAGAGTCCTAAAGTTATCCAAGGAAAACTTGATTCCAGAATTGAATTTTGACACTGCAATCGAATGTGTTGATTGTGTCAAGGGAAAGATGACTAATTTTAGAAAACTAGATGCTAAGAGAAGTCATGACTTGCTGGAAATCATACACACTGATATTTGTGGACCTTTTTCTACCAAGACCATATGTGGAAACTCTTATTTTGTTAACTTCATTGATGATTTCTCAAGATTTAGTTATACTTATCTGATATGTGAGAAGTCATCAGTTCTTGATTGTTTTAAAGTGTACAAAACTGAAGTTGAGAAACAACTAGGAAAGGTCATTAAGATTGTTAGATTCGATAGAGGAGGAGAATACTTTGGCAGGTACACTGAGGCTGGACAGAAGAAGGGTCCTTTTGCTCATTATCTTGAGCAACAAGGTATCGTTGCTCAATACACCACACCTGGGACACCACAACAGAATGGAGTTTCTGAGAGGAGGAATCGAACTTTGATTGGAATGGTGAGAAGCATGATGACAAGGTCAAAGTTGCCTGGTTTCCTTTGGGGAGAGGCATTAAAGACAGCAACTTACATCTTGAATAGAGTACCTTCCAAAGCAGTTTCATCCACACCTTTCAAAATCTGGTGCAAGAGGAAGCCTAGCTTTGATCATTTTCATGTTTGGGGATGTAAAGCTGAGGCTCGAATATATAATCCAAATGAGAAGAAACTTGATGCAAGGACTGTCACATGCTACTTTATCGGATATTTAGAGAAATCCAAAGGCTATATCTGGTCGGCTTTCAATTCTATCTCGAGTGCAAAACAATGCCAGGTTTAGGAAATCATGCAACTGCTGTTGTATTTGCTCATTTTCCTCCACCTCCTCAAAGATTTTTGGATCGACAATCGCCCTGATTTGACCATCACATTCAAGAACATAAGAAATCACAGATTCATATCCTTCCGCCTGATTAAAGTCCAGAGCTTTTCGTCCCGTCAGGAATACAAGTAAAAGAACACCAAAGCTGTAAACATCAGTTTTTTCTGAAATGCGACCAGACCGCATGTAGGCAGGGTCAAGGTACCCAATTGTCCCTCCCACAGCATCTTCAACATCCGAATCCGGAGGAGGAATGGTTATAGAGAGCGAGAAGTCATAAAGTTTGGGAACATAGTCGTCATCCAAGAACAGGCAGCTGGGTTTCAGATACCTATGAATGATGGCTCCGGCAAAAGCGGTATGGAGATATGAAACTGCACTAGCAACTTGCTTTGCAATACGCAATCTAATGTTCCATGGTAGTATGCTTTGATCTTCACTAGCCCCACCTAAACTTCCATCAGAGTTGAGAACTCCTTTTGCTGCGTATTCATGCACCAGCACTGGTATAGGGAACTCTAAGCAGCAGCCCAAGAGTTTCAAAACATTACCATGGTTGCTCATTTGCAATGAAATGACAATGTCACGAATAACGCAAGACCTATCCCTATCCTCGTCTGACCGGTTCCCAATGTAGTACTTTGATACGATAATGGATCGGCCATCCAGAAATCCCCTGAACATTGGGTAAAATGTACCCCGTTTTACAGTACGAGAAGGACTGAAGTTGTTAGTTGCCCTGATGAGGTCATCCGCAGAGTAACAATGAATAGGATGAGATTCTCCATCACTAGAAGCAAGGAGATCCTCTAATAACTTTTTTAGATTCTTGTAGTATGACGACTCTCTTTCCTTCTTTCTAAAAAATGGCAGCTTTGAGAACCTAGCACAAATATATATACACGATGTAACACAAAAAATTCATGAAACTGTATATATCTTTCTTACTTGCCATTGTCAACAACGAAAACAAAATGTTGAAATGTTAAAAATCTCATAATTATCTAGTGCGGTACACCTGCTCTCATACCATGCTTGGCCTATAGCTAAAACTTATACTCTACACTTGGCTGAACAACAAGAACGAATTAGAGAATGATTTTTTCCCCATTTATGTGGTACTAAATACTTTTGGAAGATCTCTTGTTCAACAATTTATGTTCTCGAAAAAAGATTACTTCGGATTCAGCACATGAAAAATTTGATTGAGTTCAGGACTTTAAATAATGGTCGATAGCACTTCCTAGACCATAAACAAAAACAGAGGAATTAAATCTGAAATATGCTGATAACTCACAGTTCAGTTGGCCATTAAGACAACTCGATATCAAAAATGCTTTTCTTCATGGCGACTTGGAAGAGGATGTCTATATGAAACAACCACAAGGGTTTGTGGATGCTACCTGTCCTGGATATGTTTGCAAATTGGTCAAATCCCTTTATGGGTTAAAACAGGCCCCTCGAGCTTGGAACTCGAAGTTCACAAGCTATCTTCCAGCTGTTGGGTTTCAATCCTCTTCTTCTGATTCTAGTCTTTTTGTCAAGATTGATGGTAGTGATATAATTCTGCTCTTATTGTATGTTGATGACATCATTCTCACTGGTTCAGATTCTGCTAAAATTCAATCTGTCATTGATGATCTTGCTGGTGTATTTGAACTCAAGGATATGGGGAGGTTAACATATTTTTTGGGATTGCATATCCAATATAGAGATGATGGTTCATTGTTTATCTCCCAAGCTAAATATGCCAAGGATGTGTTACAAAAGGCAGGAATGGATACCTGCAAATCTACATCTACGCCATGTAAGCCTCATACTCAAATTCTTGCTGGTGAAGGAACATTGGTGTCTGATCCTAGTCACTATAGGAGCATCGTTGGGGCTCTACAATATCTTACCTTTACTCGCCCTGATATAGCCCACTCAGTGAACATGGTTTGCCAATTCATGGCACAACCAACTGATGTCCACATGGTTTTGGTCAAAAGGATCTTGAGATATATTCAGGGGACAATTGGTTATGGCTTACACTATACCAAAAGCAAGGAATTCAATATTACTGCCTATTCTGACTCAGATTGGGCAGCAGATATCAACACCAGAAGATCAATCACAGGTTTTATTGTCTATTTGGGGAACAATCCAGTTTCTTGGCAGTCTAAAAAGCAGTCCACAGTCTCTCGAAGCTCCACGGAGGCAGAGTATAAGGCATTAGCTCACTGTGCAGCTGATGTCTTTTGGATTCGCTCTGTGTTTAAGGATCTTCTTCAATCCATATCAGTTCCCCCATTCATATACTGTGATAACATTTCTGCCCTGGCTTTAAGTTCAAATCCTGTTTTTCACTCCAAGATCAAGCATCTTGACACGGACTATCACTTTGTGCGTGAAAAGGTTCAACGAGGAGATCTTATGGTTCACTATATTCCCACAGATGATCAGGTGGCCGATGTCTTTACAAAGGGTTTGCATAGTCCCATTTTTCATAAACATTGCAGGTCTCTTGGCTTGGGCATTAGTTCTGCAGCAAACTTAGCTTCCGTAGCTCAGCTCAGTTTGTGGGGGGAGTAATAACCATAGAGTCATGTTGACATATGGCAGTGTGTCATTGGTTAGTTACTTGGTTTGAGTTAGTTAGAATGGAGTTGTTAGAAAGGGTAATAGAGTCATTGTGTAATGTGATATTAGCTAGTATAAATAGCTGATATAGATGTCATGTGTGTATATTCAGAAAACTCTATTTCTTTACTCTGTGAAATACAAAACCTCTCGACTTCTCTTCTTTCTTCACTTCAGTTCTCATATCTCTGTTTGATACATTTAGGGCATCATACATTCATTAGTTAATAGTTTCAACGTATGATAAGATTCAGATTGCACCAACTCAGTAGATCGATCGATTTCTCCAGCAGTCCGCTGTCGGATGTCTTGTGCAAGCAGATCAGCAGCGCTTCTACTCCGGCAGTTTCATTTTCTTCTGCGGACGGAGAACTAGAGTTTTGAAGAATTGGAAGTTTATTGGTCATGCTTTGCAAAGTCAACGATGGCTGGCCTGCTAAGAAATTACATGGTGCAGTAGGCGGTGGGCCAGGCCGAAGAAATACACATGATAAAGGCAACTGGCAACTTGCAAAGAAAGAAAGAAGGAACTAGGAAATAGGAGGCTGTGACAAAATCACATACATGATACACACGTCCATCATGCAAGGCAAAACACATCAACGGCCTTACAATCTCACCTTCAAAATCCACCTCCAAATTCACCTATCACCCGAAAACCAGCACAATGCGTAAGCAGGCCTGTGCCTGCCACACCAATCACAATGTGATGAATTTCCTAATGATAATTTGATTGATCGTCTAGAACACCCGGGCCATAGAGTAAATCCTTTTGTATAATGCTAAAAGGATCGAAGTTGTTGGTTGCCCTGTTGAGCTCTGCAGTAGAATAAAAAACAAATGGGAATTTGGAGCAAGCCTCTGTCTGAGATTGATTACAAATTTACAGAATGTTGTCGAAAAAAGCTTTGATGCATTAATTTGACTACCTTGTTTTGTTGTTTACTAAACGCCAAGTGTGAACCAAAGAAAGCCAAATGCAATGATGAAAACCAGAACTTACAAAATTTTGGATGGCATCGTTTTTGCTTTTTTGCATCAAAGACAAAAGCGATGCAAGGCCAGATACGAGAATACAGGGAGCTTAACAATTGAACAATGAATGACCAAAGTTCTATACTAGAAGCTAGTTCCGTGGTTGAATCGATACCCTCTGATGTTAACAAATGAGATGGATAACAATGTTAGTAGTATTAATTAGACAAAATACACCTCAAGTTTTCTGTAATGTACCCAGTTTCCATGTAAGTAGGTTCAGCGTACAGTATGTCCTTTCACATCATCTTCAACATGCAACTGCTGAGTAACAATAGTTGTACACCGCGGAAAACTTCTATCTTTCTCCCATCTTGGAATTATCATTAAAATATAACAAAACTCTCAATGACCTCTGCTTCTTATGCAAGATTGGGCTCAAACCTTGAGTTTGGACTTTGGGGGTGTGATAATTAATATATATGGTGGAGGAAAATATAGTCGATCTTTTGACAAAAGGCCTACCAAGAGAACGATCAGATTACAAACATTAGAATTGCCGTTAAACCAGTATCCAATACTTTTGATAACAAATGTAGTGGATCGAAGCCAGCTGGCCAAAACAAATTCTTCAATTCGAATGAGTTCTCTAGCCACATCCACCATGTATGGCCTTCCTTCAATGTCATCTCGAGTGCTTAACAATGCCAGTTCAAGGAAATCATGCGACTGCTGTTGTACTTGCTCATTTCCCCTCACTTCCTCATAGATTCTCGGATCAAGAATTTCCCCAATTCGACCATCACAACCACTAGCATATGGAATTATTTCAATTCCTTCCACCCGCTCCCAAGGTGTTCGTCATGTCAGGAAAACAACTAAAAGAATACCAAAGCTGTAAACATCAGTTTTTTTTTCTGAAATGAGACCAGGCCGCATGTAGGCAGGCTCAAGGTACCCAGGTTTCCCTCCCACAGAATCTTCAACATCCTATTCCGTAGGAGGAATGGTTGTAGAGTGCGAGAAGCTGTAAAGTTTGGAAACATAGTCATCATCCAAGAACAGGCAGCTGGGGTTTAGATACCGATGAATGATGGGTTCGGCAAAAGGGGTATGGAGATATGAACCTGTACTGGCAAGCTGCTTTGCAATACGCAATCTAATGTTCCATGTGATAAACCTAGTTTGGATAAATCTCTACACCCTAACGAAAGGTCCACATCAGCACCACCAATTCAACCTTCCCGCTGCAATCTGCTGTACAACCTGGACAAGCTGTACAACCTGGACAACAGACCGAAGGAATAAACTCAACCTGCACAATCACATGGCTACTGCCACCTTTATTCACATGGCTACTGCCACCTTTATTCACATGGCTACTGCCATCTTTTATTGTTGTTTATCTGCTATCTTTATGGTTGTTTTTTGTATATAAACCGCTGCCATTGCAGCATTGAGAAATATAATTGATCAAAGCAATATTCATTATGGTATCTCAGAGCTGACAGTCTAACCGACCAAAAGCTTTATTTTATTTTTTTTTTCTCTCCCATGGCGTCCAGTTCAAGTCCCTCCCATCTCTCTCTTCCAAATGCTTCCAACTTTCTGACTATCAAGTTGGATCGTACCAACTATCCCCTATGGCATGCCCAGATGTTGCCCTTACTTCGCAGCAGGAATCTGGTGTCTTTTGTCGATGGAACCAACCCATGTCCTCCTGCCTTCTTAAAGGACGATGCTGGCCAACTCACTGATAAAACCAATCCTGACTTTGATGCATGGATTCAGCACGATGCTATGGTTCTCTCTTGGATCAACAGTTCGGTTCATCCCACAGTTCTTGCCTCTCTTATTGGTAAGACTAGTTCTCTTTCTGCATGGACTTGTTTACGTGACAGGTATGCTTCTCAGTCTACTGGCCGCCTCTTCCAATTGCGTAGTGAGCTTATGAATACCCATCGTGGTGATTCCTCTATTGCTGAGTTTCTTGATCGTATTAATTGTTTTGCTGACACTCTCTCCCTCTCTGGTTCTCCTGTGACTGACTCTGATCTTGTTGCCATTATTTTAAATAATGTTGGGCCTGCTTATGAGAGTACTGTTGCTTCTGCACAAGCACGGGATGAGGCCATCAATTACAATGCCTTGGAGGCTCTTCTTCTTGGTGCAGAGAGACGTCAAAAGCTTCATACTATGTTTGAAACTGGGCCCACTGCCCTTGCTGCTGGAAGAGGTCGTTTCGGCTCTTCCCGTGGTCACGGTGCTCCTCGCGGAGGCCGTGGTCACTTCAATGGCAGCCGTGGTCAGTTTTCTCCTCGTCCTCAAGCCCAAGACCACTATGCTCCTCCACCCCGACAAACCCATAATGGCGTTCTTGGTGCTCCTCCTTCTCCAACCCAATCTGGTGGGCGTATCCAATGCCAAATATGTCGTCGTCACGGCCATTCTGCAATTGATTGTTTCAATCGCCTTAATATGGCCTATGAAGGACGTGTTCCTGCTCCACGTCTCCAAGCTTATGCTGCTGCTGCACCGTCTCCGGCATCTGCCTCTCCCTCTGGCATTCAAAACTGGCTTTTTGACTCTGGAGCCAATGCACATATCACCAATGATTTACATCAGGTTTCGAATCCTCGTCCCTACAATGGCACTGACAATGTTAATGGCGTGGTGGATGGATCAGGTTTGCACATTTCTCATGTTGGCACTTCTTTTCTTCACACACCCAATCACTCATTTACCCTTCCCAACACCCTTCACTGCCCTAATGCTTCTACTAATGTTATTTCCATCAATCAATTTACCAACGACAACCATTGTTCACTAACCTTATATCCCAATTCCTATCGTATTCAGGACCTTCAAACGGGGAAGATGCTTTTGCAAGGCCGGAGTAAAAATGGTTTTTATCCATTTTCAAGTTCTTCTGTGGTCAACCATGGAGTCTCTGCATTTGTTGGTGTTAGAGTGTCGGATGCTATTTGGCATTCTAGGTTAGGTCACCCTGCAATTTCTGTTTTGCGTCGTCTAATTTCCCAAAATAAATTACCTTTAACTGGTAATGCAACCTACGACTTTTGTTCATCATGTCCCCTTGGCAAAAGTCATAAGTTGCCATTTAATTTATCTTCTTCCCAGTCATCGTGTCCTTTGGAATTAATACATTCCGATGTATGGATTTCTCCTTCTTATTCAATTAATGGTTACAAGTATTATGTTGTTTTTGTAGATGACTTTTCTCGTTATGCATGGCTCTATCCTTTAAAGTTAAAATCTGATGTTTTTCAAACCTTTGTTCATTTTAAAAAGCTTGCAGAAAATATGTTCAACACCAAAATTAAATTTTTTCAGTCTGATGGTGGAGGAGAGTTTGTCAATTCCTCTTTTAAACACCTTTTCTCTCAACATGGCATTCATCATAGACTCAGTTGTCCTCATCATCCCGAGCAAAACGGTCTCGCAGAACGTAAACATCGTCATCTTGTTGAAATTGGCTTAACTTTACTTGCTCATGCGTCTCTTCCTCACACTTTTTGGGATGACGCTTTTCACACTGCAAATTATCTCATTAATCGTCTTCCCACCAAAATCTTGAATGGCGTCTCCCCTTTCCAAAAACTGTTTTCAAAATCACCCCAGTATGATTTTCTCAAAGTATTTGGTTGTGCTTGTTTTCCCTATTTACGTCCATACACTGATACTAAACTTAAGTTTCGATCAAAACAATGCATTTTCTTAGGATACTCATTAAATTATCAAGGTTATAAATGTTATGATCCTACCACTGGCAAGTCTTTTCTGTCTCGTCATGTCATTTTCAATGAAAAGAGTTTTCCCTATACAGACCTTGCTACTCCGACCTTGTCAAAACCGACTCAGTTGGACCATGTCCTGCCCATTGATACCTTCCAGTACACCCCACCACGTTCGACCCCACGGACCCCTCCTTCTCTTGTCACCACCTCACCCTCTCCCCTGCTCCCTAACCCGGTCTCCCATACTATCCTTCCATCCTCTATCCCAGACTCCCATTCTTACCCACCAACTCCCACTACTCACGTGAATATTGAACCTGCCAACACCACTTCTCACACTGTTCCATCCACTCATCCCATGATCACGCGTGGTCAACAAGGAATTCGAAAACCAAATCCCAGATATGCTTGCATCACTACTGTTAGTAATACTTTGGTTGAGCCCACATGTTTTTCCCAGGCCAATAAGTCTCCCCAATGGCGCCAAGCAATGGCAGATGAATTTAACGCTTTACAGCGTACAGGCACTTGGACTTTGGTACCCTACAAGTCTTCTATGAATGTGTTACCAAATAAATGGGTGTATCGCATAAAAAAGAACTCTGATGGTTCCATCGAGCGTTTTAAAGCTAGACTAGTTGCAAATGGATTTCATCAGCAAGAAGGCATTGATTTCTGCGAAACCTTCAGTCCGGTGGTCACCCATGCCACCATTAGGCTCATTCTCTCTATTGCTCTTCACTTTCAGTGGCCTATCCGCCAGCTTGATGTTCAAAATGCCTTCCTTCATGGCACCTTGAATGAGGAAGTTTATATGCGCCAACCTGCAGGGTTCATTGATCCACAGTTTCCCTCTCATGTGTGTCGACTTCGAAGGTCCCTATACGGTTTGAAACAAGCACCCCGTGCTTGGTTTCAATGTTTTTCCCAGAAACTAGAAGACTTGGGCTTCACTGCTTCCCAAGCTGACTCGTCTCTCTTCACCTATTTTGATGGCTCAACAATCCTTTATCTTCTCATCTATGTGGATGACATTTTAATCACAGGGAACAACAATGCTCACTTGTCTCAGTTTATCACGCAGCTTGGTGCTCATTTTGCAATGAAAGATCTTGGTCCCTTACACTACTTCTTGGGAATGGAGGTTTCCCGGACGCCTTCTGCCTTCTATCTCACTCAATCCAAGTACATTTTGGAGCTTCTACAGAACACTAATATGGTTGACGCCAAGCCCATCTCAACGCCAGTTCCCAGTGGTAAACGCTTGAGTTTATATGATGGTGAGCCCCTCTCCGATGGATCTTCTTTTCGCAGTGTTGTGGGAGCCCTTCAATACCTTCTCTTTACCCGTCCTGATATTGCTTATGCTGTCAACCAAGTATGTCAGTACATGCACTCTCCAACTACTGCACATTGGGCTGCAGTCAAACGCATACTACGGTATTTGAAAGGCACACATGATCATGGTTTAATTTACAAACCCAGTCCTCTCACTCTAACTGCCTTCGCTGATGCTGACTACGCTGGTGACCCTGATAACCGTCGTTCCACTGGCGGTCACTGCATATTTCTTGGAGATAATTTAATTTCCTGGAGTTCGAAAAAGCAACGTGGAGTGTCACGGTCTAGCACAGAGGTGGAGTATCGTCAACTTGCCTATACTTCTGCCCATCTCTCATGGTTTCGCAATCTATTCCGTGATCTATATCTTCCATTACAGCCACCTCGTCTCTGGTGTGATAATATCAGTGCCATTGCTGTTGCTTCCAATCCCGTTTATCAAGCTCGCATGCGCCATGTTGAAGTGGATTATCACTACATCCGGGACAAGGTCATTCGCAAGGAAATTGATGTTGGTTATGTGGCTACCACAGACCAAATTGCCGATTTTTTAACCAAAGGTTTGTCATCTGTTCGCTTCCATTATCTTATCTCCAAGCTTCCTGTTCGTCAACGCCCTGTCAGCTTGCGGGGGCGTGATAAACCTAGTTTGGATAAATCTCTACACCCTAACGAAAGGTCCACATCAGCACCACCAATTCAACCTTCCCGCTGCAATCTGCTGTACAACCTGGACAAGCTGTACAACCTGGACAACAGACCGAAGGAATAAACTCAACCTGCACAATCACATGGCTACTGCCACCTTTATTCACATGGCTACTGCCACCTTTATTCACATGGCTACTGCCATCTTTTATTGTTGTTTATCTGCTATCTTTATGGTTGTTTTTTGTATATAAACCGCTGCCATTGCAGCATTGAGAAATATAATTGATCAAAGCAATATTCATTACCATGGTAGTATGATTTGATCTTCATTATCCCCTCTTAAACTTCCATCATGGTTGAGAACTCCTTTTGCTGCGTATGCATGCACCAGCACTGGTATGGGGAACTCTAAGCCGCAGCCCAAGAGTTTCAAAACATTATCATGGTTGCTCATCTGTAATGAAATGTCAATGTCACGAATAACGCAAGACCTATCCCTATCCTCATTTGACCAGCTCCGAATGCAGTACTTTGATACCATAAACATATCGTAGAATTGACCCTGTATTGCAATGCGACCCTGTTTTACAATGCGAGAAGGACTGAAGTTGTTGGTTGCCCTGATGAGGTCATCAGCAGAGTAACAACGAATAGGATGAGATTCTCCATCACTAGAAGCAAAGAGATCCTCTGAAAACTTTTTTGGATTCTTGTAGTATGACGACTCGATATCTCTTTTCTTCTTTCTACAAAATGGTAGCCTTGAGAACCTAGCACAAATATATATAGACATATGTAACACACGAAAAATTAAGGAAACTATATATATATTTGATACTTGCCATTGCCAACAACGAAAATAAAATGTTGAAATGTTAACAATCTCCTAATTATCTAGTGCGGTACACCTGCTCTGATACCATGCTTAGCCTATGTGTAAAACTTATACTCGTAAACTTGGCTGAACAAGAAGAACGAATTAGAGATTGATTTTTTCCCCATTCATGTGGTACTATGTACTTTTGGAAGATCTCTCGTTCAATGCTTTATGTTATCAAAAAAAGATTACATTCGGGTTCATCACATGAAAATTTGGATTGAGTTCAGGACTTTAAATAACAGTCGTTAGCACTTTCTAGACCATAAACAAAAATAGAGGAATTAAATCTGAAATATGCTGATAACTTACAGTTGCAGGAGTTTTGATGGCATTGTTTCAACGTATGATAATATTTAGACTGCACCAACTCAGTAGATCGATTAATTTCTCCAGCAGTCCGCTGTCGGATGACTTGTGCAAGCAGATCAGCAGTGCTTCTACTCTAGCAGTTCCATTTCTTCCGAGGACGGATGACTAGAGTTTTGAAGAATTGGAAGTTTATTGATAGTGCTTCGCAACGTCAACGATGCCTGGCCTGTTAAGAAATTACATGGTGCAGTAGGCGGTGAGCCAGCCCAAGAAATAAACATAATAAAAACAAATGGTGACTCGCAAAGAAAGAAAGAAAAAAGAAGGAACTAGGAAATAGGAGGCTGTGTCAAAATCACATACATGAAACACTCATCCATCATGCAAGGCAAAACACATCAAAGGCCTTACAAACTCACCTTCAAACCCACCTCCAAATTCACATATCACCCGAAAACCGGTTGAATGTTTCATAGAAGAAGCAGGGTCATTGACAGTTCCTCTGCTTTGGTGAGGGCGACACGCTAACTTGGTTACTGCGTCTCCTCTGTAACTCTCACCATTGCCCTTTGTCTATTTCTTTGTTTCATGTTTGCTTGCCTCGTTGTAGGCTCTGTATGTTTTGTTTGGCATCTTTCTTTTCCCAGTTTTAATCTACCAGTTTTCTAAAAATAAATAAATAAATAAAACATTTTAAATTACTAGTATGACTATCTTATAAGAAAGAAAATCTTTCAAGTTACTAGTATCTTAGGAAAAAAAAAATCCCTTTGATTTACTTGTTCTTAGGAAAGAGCTTTCAAGTTACAGGATGTCAAGAAAGATTGACATTGAATATTTTAGCAAGGCTTCTAATCTCTAAAGAACAAAACAAGGCCACTCACATATACACAAAGTGCTCGACGAATTGTTTCGTTTAAAAAAATACATAATTTTTTTTTGCGCGTTGTGTGCTATTTTCGTCTACAAAATCTTTAAATATTTTATACTAGGACCATTCAAGGTTAGAATCCTGAATTCGCCACTGCCAATAATTCTCCACTTTTGTTTTGTTTTTTCAAAAAGACAAATAGAAACTAGAAACTTCTCTTTAAGTTTGGACAAGAATCTATAAACCCCAATAATAATATTGTTTTCCATATGAAAAATCAACATTAGTTCTTTCTCAAATGACACTTCAGATTTTACATGCGGATATGATTCCATAGTACGTCTTGTTGATCATTTCTATTAACCACCGGTTCACAACGCAAAAAGAAGCATCTTTATGCTAGTGGTGATTCGTCCATATTCCTACGAGGGCTAATGACCATCTCCTCCATTTGCTCGTGTCATGAGAATGGAGAAGGTGGTTATCCGGCATTTCGCCCGTATTGTTTGCTTTCTCATAAACAACGGATGAGGATCACATCTAGATCCAAATGGTGGGGATCTTAGAAATCCTTACATCCTAATTGTTCATCGTATATTGTGCGGTCAGTTTTCGTCAGATACTATTTGTGTTTAATTTTAAATAATAAAATTCAAATGATTTTTGAACGTATGATGTACGATAAACGGTTAAGATATGAGACTTCCTAGGATCCCTACCATTTGGATCCAGGGATCCAAATCCATAAACTACTATCTATCAAAGATCTCCATTGGAATAAAACAAATGATGCGGGGTCCACGGCTGGATATTTGGTCAGCGGTCGTAAAAGGTATTGTAGAAGCTGAGGCAGACTTCATGCGGATGAAATGCAGCACTTGCAGACATTCTTCCTCGCGAACAATAAACATCTCGGGCTGTCTAAGATTGAGAAGACTGGGAATCGCCATGAGTAATAAGAAGGCCCACATCCCACCAGGAGAACGTTATTGAAGTTGATTCTCGGTTGATTTCAATCATGAGTAATAGAAAGGCCCGAGATTTCAATCATGTCTTTGATAAGCATATTACTGTCAAGTAGATCGTCATCATTGTTCGTTTAGATTTCTATGGTGCAGTTCTCTCAATCTCTAATGGAGTTCATATAACAGTTGGCATTTGAAAGTGCTTCATAGTCCATGCTTGAGGCTACAAACAAAATCCAATCCTCCTTCAACTATTCACCAAAGAAGGGATGGCGAGGACTTTAACTGCATAAAATGAGCAGCAGCAGTGGGACTTCACAGTCCTCTGTTTTTTTCTGAAACTTCGTAGCACTCTTCATAGTCTTATGTCCAAGAGAGTTCATAGTCATGTTATGCAAAGTTTCAATCTCAAGCTTGGTTACCCATGTTGAGATTGATGGGGAGTACTAAAAGATGTTTTTATTGGAGATTAGTTTATAATTGAACGGTCGAGATTGGTCTAGTTGATGAAAGCTATTAGAAGAGTTTGTTAGAAGGTTGTAAAATTAGTTATTTATTGATAGGCTAGTATAAATTAGAAGCTCTCCTTGACTGTAATTTTTTTTCAACTTAGAAGATATTAATACAAGCTTTCATTTCCTTCTAAACTTTCACCTTCTTTGTTTTATTGTAATTTGGATAGTTTCATACATTTTTCAATGTATTAAATATCTTTTCTCTTTGAGGTATTTAGTATATAGTTGAGGGTATTTCAATTGACTCGAGAATATTAGACTATTATTATATATTTGACGGTATTTTTTAGCTGCCTTTATTTCAATATTTTAAAGCAATTTTGTAATATTAAGTATTTAAAATAAGGCCTAGGTAAAGTAAGACAGAGACTATAAGAAGATGAAAAAAGTATATGTAACAAATTGACTAATATTTAACTACCTAATTAAATTCATGAAACATCCAACATGTGTCATTTTACACCAACTTTATATAAAAGTTTACCAAACACTTTGACACTTTTTTTTTTTTTTTTGCTAAATGAACTTTTAGCAATATAGTTTATACACTTACCTGATTTGTTTTTACAACGACTTATTCTCACAGCACAATAGAAATAATTTTTTTTTTTTTGTTTTTTTAAAATAAAAAAACACAGCAACCCAAACTAGCCCCTAGCTGGGCATAACAAACTCTTCAATTCGAACAAGTTCTCTAGCCACATCCACCATATCTGGTCGGCTTTCAATTCTATCTCGAGTGCAAAACAATGCCAGGTTTAGGAAATCATGCAACTGCTGTTGTATTTGCTCATTTTCCTCCACCTCCTCAAAGATTTTTGGATCGACAATCGCCCTGATTTGACCATCACATTCAAGAACATAAGAAATCACATTTCCATATCCTTTAAGTTCCAGAGCTTTTCGTCCCGTCAGGAATACAAGTAAAAGAACACCAAAGCTGTAAACATCAGTTTTTTCTGAAATGCAACCAGACCGCATGTAGGCAGGGTCAAGGTACCCAAGTGTCCCTCGCACAGCATCTGCAACATCCGAATCCGGAGGAGGAATGGTTATAGAGAGCGAGAAGTCGTAAAGTTTGGGAACATAGTCATCATCCAAGAACAGGCAGCTGGGGTTCAGATACCCAAAAATGATGGCTCCGGCAAAGGCGGTATGGAGATATGAAACTGCACTAGCAACTTGCTTTGCAATACGCAATCTAATGTTCCATGGTAGTATGATTTGATCTTCACTAGCCCCACCTAAACTTCCATCAGGGTTGAGAACTCCTTTTGCTGCGTATTCATGCACCAGCACTGGTATAGGGAACTCTAAGCAGCAGCCCAAGAGTTTCAAAACATTATCATGGTTGCTCATCTGCAATGAAATGACAATGTCACGAATAACGCAAGACCTATCCTCATCCTCGCCTGACCGGTTCCGAAAGTCGTACTTTGATACGATAATGGATCGGCCATCTAGAAATCCCCTGAACATTGCGTAATATGTACCCTGTTTTACAGTGCGAGAAGGACTGAAGTTGTTGGTTGCCCTGATGAGGTCATCCGCAGAGTAACAATGAATAGGATGAGATTCTCCATCACTAGAAGCAAGGAGATCCTCTAATAACTTTTTTAGATTCTTGTAGTATGACGACTCTCTTTCCTTCTTTCTAAAAAATGGCAGCTTTGAGAACCTGGCAGAAATATATATATCTTTCTTACTTGCCATTGTCAACAACGAAAACAAAATGTTGAAATGTTAAAAATCTCATAATTATCTAGTGCGGTACACCTGCTCTCATACCATGCTTGGCCTATAGCTAAAACTTATACTCTAAACTTGGCTGAACAACAAGAACGAATTAGAGAATGATTTTTTCCCCATTTATGTGGTACTAAATACTTTTGGAAGATCTCTTGTTCAACAATTTATGTTCTCGAAAAAAGATTACATTCGGATTCAGCACATGAAAATTTTGATTGAGTTCAGGACTTTAAATAATGGTCGATATCACTTCCTAGACCATAAACAAAAACAGAGGAATTAAATCTGAAATATGCTTATAACTCACAGTTGCAGGAGTTTTGATGGCATTGTTTCAACGTATGATAAGATTCAGATTGCACCAACTCAGTAGATCTATCGATTTCTCCAGCAGTCCGCTGTCGGATGTCTTGTGCAAGCAGATCAGCAGCGCTTCTACTCCGGCAGTTTCATTTTCTTCTGCGGACGGATAACTAGAGTTTTGAAGAATTGGAAGTTTATTGGTAATGCTTTGCAAAGTCAACGATGCCTGGCCTGCTAAGAAATTACATGGTGTGGTAGGCGGTGGGCCAGGCCGAAGAAATACACATGATAAAGGCAACTGGCAACTTGCAAAGAAAGAAAGAAGGAACTAGGAAATAGGAGGCTGTGACAAAATCACATACATGATACACTCGTCCATCATGCAAGGCAAAACACATCAACGGCCTTACAATCTCACCTTCAAAATCCACCTCCAAAGTCACCTATCACCCGAAAACCAGCACAACGCGTAAGCAGGCCTGTGCCTGCCACATCAATCACAATGTGGTGAATTTCCTAATGATAATTTGATTGATCGTCTAGAAAACTCGAGTGTCACTGTTCTATAACAGTAAAATGGCAAAAATGCTCTCCAAATTTTTATCTGGCTGTGCTTTATTTCAGCTTTTCTATAGTGAAAATGTGGTTATGCCCTTCCACTCCACCTGTCGACCATCGCTGCGTCTTCTAGTTTCTTCCCTTTGCTTTTCACTCTTTTTGCTTATGTTGCTTTTCACTCCTTCTCCACTAATTTCCGTTCGATTGTTTTGCGTTTTGTGCTTTGGTGAGATATTTTATTAGTCTATGTTATGTGTTCTGATCAAGGATTGAATTGGGTTTCTTAGTTAAAGCGAAACTGGACTCTTCCTTTTGCTTCCAATACGTTCTTCCAACCCACCCCCAATTCTCTCTCGACAGTTTTTCTTGGAAGCACAACGTGAATCCTGTCCCGGTTCTCTCGATTCAAAAAAATTCTTCAACTGGCTTTGATTTCAAGGTAACTCTTCTCTCTTCAGAATTTTGTTTGGGATTATCTTTTTCACTCTGTTCCACTGAATCTCTATGACCTTTGATTGAATCTTTTCTAAAATGGGTGTTCTAAAGCAGCTGTCATCTTTGCATACAACTTCCTTGCTGCTGCGTTGGGGGCGACGATCTGAAGTGAAAGGCCTCAAATTTACAGCTAATACAAATATCATGTATTGCTTATCGCATTTTATCTTCAAGCTTAATCCATCACTTGATATGCAGTACTAATTCAGTTGTTCATCAATTTGTTTCACTTTTAGGTTTTATTATGGTAAGTAATTCCTCTATTTCGAGTATCATGTATATGTTCTTGATTTCCACTGAATGCATATATTTGTGTTAAAGTATTGATTTTCGGTTTTTTACAGTTTCGTAATGCATTCTTTTGTCATGTCATTAATGATCACATGTTTGCTAAGCATGATCATGTGCAATAAAATGCATCTGGTGACTTCATTAATCCTCTATCCAATATTTGTATTAGTTGATTGAGAATTAGAGTTACGCGATTTCCCAATAATGCATCGAATTGAAGGTTTTTTTTTGAAATTTTTTCGTTTTCTGTCATGATAGTTGCAATAAGCTTGGATTGTATTGTTGCTAAATACTATGATATGCAAGATGGGGAACTTCGATTAATATGCTAAATTCTTAAAATTGGGACGTCTAGATGTTTATAGACGGTTCTTCCAACATCATTAACTGTATCAATTCTGCACCAAGTCCCAGAAGGTCGTGTTGGGGTATATTGGAGAGGATGCACTCTTCTGAGGACAATTACAAGGGGACAGGCGTCAGTTACTATGAATACTCGGGTTCGAACTTTTTTGAGCCCAATCACCAAAACGTGGGACATAAACTCTCTCATACCCTTCATTTTCAAGGAGAAGCTGAAAGTTGTTACGGGTACTAATATTGGCGATGTTACAGGAAAGGATCGCCTCATCTGGACAGAGACTAAGACTGGCGTTTAGACGGTGAAATCCGAGTACCTTTCAATGCAGGCTAGTGTTTGCCCTCCTCTGCCTTCTCGTCCCTTCATGTCCCGTGCCACTCCAAATCGTGTGTGGAAGATTATTTGGCAATTGCAAACCCCTGCAAAAATCAAGAATTTTCTATGGAAGACTTTCCACTGCCCTCTTGCCACGATGGAGGACCTGTTTAAGCGTTAATCTGCCCCTAACCTGATGTGCACGATATGCCATCTTCAGAAAGAGTCAATTGAACACCTTTTTTTATTTTGCCAATCGGTAAAACCCATCTGGTTTGGTGGGATACTAAATTACAAGATTGATAGAAGTGGGGTATCTAGTTGGATAAAAAGTGGTTGACTCGGTGGCTTACAGTCAATTGGGGGACAGTGGGGACCAGTTGCACGTGCTTTCATATGTTGCCTTCACATGTTGGCATATATGGAAGGCTCATTGCAATCTCTTGTTTAATTGGTGACCAATCGACCCCACCCAAGTGGTTTGTGCCATTAATAACTCGGCAGGTGCTTTCAGTGCAGCTGTATGTGATGTATCCACTCCCGTCTCCTGTCCCTCCGGAGGATGATCGATTGCCCAGGTGGTTCCCTCTACCACAATGTATACAAAAATAAATGTTGATGCTAGTTGGTCGATGCAGACGCGTTCTGGCTTCGCTGGAATTGTTGTGCAGGATGACAAAGGCTCTTTTGTGGTTGCAATCAGGTACGCTATTCGAGCCCCTTGTGTTGGTGTGGCAAAAGCAATGGTTATCCTCAAAGGGTGTGAATTTGGTCTTTGGTTGGGGCTTAGTAAGGTGGTTGTGGAGTTTGATTCCCAAGAGTCTATCTCCTCTCTGGTGGACTCGCTCGACAAGGGTAGATGGGAAGCTTTCCCTTACTTAGTGAAAGCTAAAAGACTAGGGGATTCTTTCCAGGATTATTGCTAGTCTTGGATCCCAAGACTAGCCAATTTGGCAACAAATGCTTTGGCGTCGCAGAGATGCTTAGAGATGTGTGATGTTACTTGGGTTAACAGACCCCCATCTTCACTTGTTCATGTCCTTCACAATGACGGATTACCTTGCCCTGCTTAGGGCTCGGGGGGCTTTGCTGAGGGCGACACGCTAACTTGGTTACCGCGTCTCCTTTGTAACTCTCACCATTGCCCTTTGTCTATTTCTTTGTTTCATGTTTGCTTGCCTCGTTGTAGGCTTTGTATGTTTCATCTGGTATCTTTGCCCGGTTTTAATCTACCAGTTTTCAAATAAAAAAAAAAAAAAAAAAGCCATTTTAAATTACTAATATGACTATCGTCTAAGAAAGAAAATCTTTCAAGTTACTACTATCTTAGAAAAAAAAAAAAAAAAAAAAAAAAAAAAAACCTTTGATTTACTTGTTCTTAGGAAAGAGCTTTCAAGTTACTGGATGTCAAGAAAGATTGCCATTCAATATTTTAGCAAGGCTTCTAATCTCTAAAGAACAAAACAAGGCCACTCATATATACACAAAGTGCTCGACGAATTGTTTGGTTTAAAAAATACATAAATTTTTTTGCGCGTTGTGTGCTATTTTCGTCTACAAAATCCTTAAATATTTTATACTAGGATCATTCAAGGTTAGAATCCTGAATCCACCACTGCCAATAATTCTCCACTTTTGTTTTGTTTTTTCAAAAAGACAAATAGAAACTACAAACTTCTCTTTAAGTTTGGACGAGAATCTATTAACCCCAATAATAATATTGTTTTCCACATGAAAAATCAACATTAGTTCTTTCTCAAATGACACATGAGATTTTACATGCGGATATGATTCCATAGTACGTCTTGTTGATCATTTCTATTAACCACCGGTTCACAACGCAAAAAGAAGCATCTTTACGCTAGTGGTGATTCGTCCATATTCCTACGAGGTGGCTAATGACCATCTCCTCCATTTGCTCGTGTCATGAGAATGGAGAAGGTGGTTATCCGGCATTTCGCCCGCATTGTTTGCATTCTCATAAACAACGGATGAGAATTCCATCTCGTTCCAAATGGTGAACATCTCAGAAATCCTCACATCTTAGTTGTTTATCGTGTATCGTGCGATCAGTTTTTGTCATGTACTATTTGTGTTTAATTTTAAATAATAAGATTCAAATGATTTCTGAAAGCACGATATACGATGAACGGTTAGAATACGAGAATTCCTAAGATCTTCACCATTTGGATCCTGGAATCCAAATCCATAAACAACTATCTATCAAAGATCTCCATTGGAATAAAACAAATGATGCGGGGTCCACGGCTGGATAATTTGGTCAGCGGTCGTAAAAGGTATTGTAGAAGCTGAGGCAGACTTCATACCGATGAAATGCAGCAATTGTAGACATTCTTCCTCGCGAACAATAAACATCTCGAGCTGTCTAAGATTGAGAAGACTGGGAATCGCCATGAGTGATAAGAAGGCCCACATCCCACCAGGAGAACGTTATTGAAGTTGATTCTCGGTTGATTTCAATCATGTCTTTGAGCATTGTCTTTTAAGCATATTACTGTCAAGTAGATCGTCATCATTGTTCGTTTAGATTTCTACCAGTGTGGTGTTGCAATAGATTTCTACAGGCAAGTGATGATCGGTTGGTGCAGTTCTCTCAATCTCTAATGGAGTTCATATAACAGTTGGCCCTTGAACGTGCTTCATAGTCCATGCTTGAGGCTACAAACAAAATCCAATCCTCCTTCAACTATTCACCAAAGAAGGGATGGCGAGGACTTTAACTGCATAAAATGAGCAGCAGCAGTGGGACTTCATAGTCCTCTGTTTTTTTCTGAAACATCGTAGCACTCTTCATAGTCTTATGTCCAAGGGAGTTCATGGTCTTGTTATGCAAAGTTTCAATCTCAAGCTTGGTTACCCATGTTGAGATTGATGGGGAGTACTAAAAGATGTTTTTATTGGAGATTAGTTTATAATTGAACGGTCGAGATTGGTCTAGTTGATGAAAGTTATTAGAAGAGTTTGTTAGAAGGTTGTAAAATTAGTTATTTATTGATAGGCTAGTATAAATTAAAAGCTCTCCTTTACTATAATTTTTTTTCAACTTAAAAGATATTAATACAAGCTTTCATTTCTTTCTAAACTTTCACCTTCTTCTTCTTTGTTTCATTGTAATTTGGATAGTTTCATACATTTTTCAATGTATTAAATATCTGATCTCTTTGAAGTACGTAGTATATAGTTGAGGGTATTTCAATTGACTCGAGAATATTAGACTATTATTATATATTTGACGGTATTTTTTAGCTGCCATTATTTCAATATTTTAAAGCAATTTTGTAATATTAAGTATTTAAAATAAAGCCTAGGTAAAGTAAGACAGAGACTATAAGAAGAAGAAAAAAGTATATGTAACAAATTGACTAATATTTAACTACCTAATTAAATTCATGAAACATCCAACATGTGTCATTTTACACCAGTTTTATATAAAAATTTACCAAACATTTTGACACTTTTTTGTTTTTTTTTTTGCTAAATGAACTTTTAGCAATATAGTTAATTAAACACTTACCTGATTTTTTTACGATGACTTATTCTCACAGCACAATAGAAATAGTTTAAAAAAAAAAAAAAAAAAAAAAAACACAGCAATCCAAACTAGCCCCTAGCTGGGCATAACAAACTCTTCAATTCGAACAAGTTCTCTAGCCACATCCACCATATCTGGTCGGCTTTCAATTCTATCTCGAGTGCAAAACAATGCCAGGTTTAGGAAATCATGCAACTGCTGTTGTATTTGCTCATTTTGCCCCACCTCCTCAAAGATTTTTGGATCGACAATCGCCCTGATTTGACCATCACATTCAAGAACATAAGAAATCACAGATTCATATCCTTCCTCCTGATTAAATTCCACAGCTTTTCGTCCCGTCAGGAATACAAGTAAAAGAACACCAAAGCTGTAAACATCAGCTTTTTCTGAAATGCTACCAGACCACATGTAGGCAGGGTCAAGGTACCCAGGTGTCCCTCCCACAGCATCTTGAACATCCCAATCTGGAGGAGGAATGGTTATAGAGTGCGAGAAGTCGTAAAGTTTGGGAACATAGTCGTCATCCAAGAACAGGCAGTTGGGGTTCAGATACCTATGAATGATGGCTCGGGCAAAAGCGGTATGGAGATATGAAACTGCACTAGCAACTTGCTTTGCAATACGCAATCTAATGTTCCATGGTAGTATGATTTGATCTTCATCACTAGCCCCACCTAAACTTCCATCAGAGTTGAGAACTCCTTTTGCTGCGTATTCATGCACCAGCACTGGTATAGGGAACTCTAAGCAGCAGCCCAGGAGTTTCAAAACATTATCATGGTTGCTCATCTGCAATGAAATGACAATGTCACGAATAACGCAAGACCTATCCCCATCCTCGGTTGACCAGTTCCGAATGTAGTACTTTGATACGAAAATGGATCGGCCATCTAGAAATCCCCTGAACATTGCGTAAAATGAACCCTGTTTTACAGTGTGAGAAGGAATGAAGTTGTTAGTTGCCCTGATGAGGTCATCCGCAGAGTAACAATGAATAGGATGAGATTCTCCATCACTAGAAGCAAGGAGATCCTCTAATAACTTTTTTAGATTCTTGTAGTATGACGCCTCTCTTTCCTTCTTTCTAAAAAATGGCAGCTTTGAGAACCTGACACAAATATATACACACGATGTAACACAAAAAATTCATGAAACTGTATATATCTTTCTTACTTGCCATTGTCAACAACGAAAACAAAATGTTGAAATGTTAAAAAGTTAAAAATCTCATAAATATCTAGTGCGGTACACCTGCTCTCATACCATGCTTGGCCTATAGCTAAAACTTATACTCTACACTTGGCTGAACAACAAGAACGAATTAGAGAATGATTTTTTCCCCATTTATGTGGTACTAAATACTTTTGGAAGATCTCTTGTTCAACAATTTATGTTCTCGAAAAAAGATTACTTCGGATTCAGCACATGAAAAATTTGATTGAGTTTAGGACTTTAAATAATGGTCGATAGCACTTCCTAGACCATAAACAAAAACAGAGGAATTAAATCTGAAATATGCTGATAACTCACAGTTGCAGGAGTTTTGATAGCATTGTTTCAACGTATGATAAGATTCAGATTGCACCAACTCAGTAGATCGATCGATTTCTCCAGCAGTCTGCTGTCGGATGTCTTGTGCAAGCAGATCAGCAGCGCTTCTACTCCGGCAGTTTCATTTTCTTCTGCGGACGGATAACTAGAGTTTTGAAGAATTGGAAGTTTCTTGGTAATGCTTTGCAAAGTCAACGATGCCTGGCCTGCTAAGAAATTACATGGTGCTAGGTGGTGGGCCAGGCCGAAGAAATACACATGATAAAGGCAACTGGCAACTTGCAAAGAAAGAAAGGAGGAACTAGGAAATAGGAGGCTGTGACAAAATCACATACATGATACACTCGTCCATCATGCAAGGCAAAACACATCAACAACCTTACATCTCACCTTCAAAACCCACCTCCAAATTCATCTATCACCCGGAAACCAGCACAATGCGTAAGCAGGCCTGTGCCTGCCACATCAATCACAATGTGATGAATTTCCTAATGATAATTTGATTGATCGTCTAGAAAACCCTGAAGCACGCCATAGAGTAAATCCTTCTGTATAATGCTAAAAGGATCGAAGTTGTTGGTTGCCCTGTTGAGCTCTGCAGTAGAATAAAAAACAAATGGGAATTTGGAGCAAGCCTCTGTCTGAGATTGATTACAATTTTACACAATGTTGTCAAAAAAAGCTTTGATGCATTAATTTGACTACCTTGTTTTGTTGTTTACTAAACGCCAAGTGTGAACCAAAGAAAGCCAAATGCAATGATGAAAACCAGAACTTACAAAATTTTGGATGGCATCGTTTTTGCTTTTTGCATCAAAGACAAAAGCGATGCAAGTTCCGTGGTTGAATCGATACCCTCTGATGTTAACAAATGAGATGGATAACAATGTTAGTAGTATTAATTAGACAAAATACACCTCAAGTTTTCTGTAATGTACCCAGTTTCCATGTAAATAGGGTCAGCGTACAGTATGTCCTTTCACATCATCTTCAACATGCAACTGCTGAGTAACAATAGTTGTACACCGCAGAAAACTTCTATAATTCTCCCATCTTGGAATTATCATGAAAATATAACAAAACTCTCAATGACCTCTGCTTCTTATGCAAGATTGGGCTCAAACCTTGAGTTTGGACTTTGGGGGTGTGATAATTAATATATATGGTGGAGGAAAATATAGTTGATCCTTTGACAAAAGGCCTACCAAGAGAACGATCAGATTACAAACATTAGAATTGCCGTTAAACCAGTATCCAATACTTTTGATAACAAATGTAGTGGATCGAAGCCAGCTGGCCAAAACAAATTCTTCAATTCGAATGAGTTCTCTAGCAATGCCAGTTCAAGGAAATCATGCGACTGCTGTTGTACTTGCTCATTTCCCCCCACTTCCTCATAGATTCTCGGATCAAGAATTTCCCCAATTCGGCCATCACAACCACTAGCATATGGAATTATTTCAATTCCTTCCACCCGCTCCCAAGGTGTTCGTCCCGTCAGTAAAACAACTAAAAGAATACCAAAGCTGTAAACATCAGTTTTTTCTGAAATGAGACCAGGCCGCATGTAGGCGGGGTCAAGGTACCCAGGGGTCCCTCCCACAGCATCTTCAACATCTTATTCCGTAGGAGGAATGGTTGTCGAGTGCGAGAAGCTGAAAAGTTTGGAAACATAGTCATCATCCAAGAACAGGCAGCTGGGGTTTAGATACCTATGAATGATGGGTTCGGCAAAAGGGGTATGGAGATATGAAACTGTACTGGCAAGCTGCTTTGCAATACGCAATCTAATGTTCCATGGTAGTATGATTTGATCTTCATTATCCCCTCTTAAACTTCCATTATGGTTGAGAACTCCTTTTGCTGCGTATGCATGCACCAGCACTGGTATGGGGAACTCTAAGCCCCAGCCCAAGAGTTTCAAAACATTATCATGGTTGCTCATCTGTAATGAAATGTCAATGTCACAAATAACGCAAGACCTATCCCTATCCTCATTTGACCAGCTCCGAATGCAGTACTTTGATACCATAACATATCATAGAATTGACCCTGTATTGCAATGCCACCATGCTTTACAATGCAAGAAGGACTGAAGTTGTTGGTTCCCTTGATGAGGTCATCAGCAGAGTAACAACGAATAGGATGAGATTCTCCATCACTAGAAGCAAAGAGATCCTCTGAAAACTTTTTTGGATTCTTGTAGTATGACGACTCGATATCTCTTTTCTTCTTTCTACAAAATGGTAGCCTTGAGAACCTAGCACAAATATATATAGACATATGTAACACACGAAAAATTAAGGAAACTATATATATTTGATACTTGCCATTGCCAACAACGAAAATAAAATGTTGAAATGTTAACAATCTCCTAATTATCTAGTGCGGTACACCTGCTCTGATACCATGCTTAGCCTATGTGTAAAACTTATACTCGTAAACTTGGCTGAACAAGAAGAACGAATTAGAGATTGATTTTTTACTCCTCAGCCGAGCTCGGCCGACGAGTTGGCACGCCCCGCATTCAACCAAAGGACTTAGTTAGCTTATTAGTTATTCGGCCTACACGCCGCGTAGGCTTTGTAATTTTTAGGGTCAACAAGTACATAGTTGAGGGTATTTCAATTGACTTGAGAATATTAGACTATTATTATATATTTGACGGTATTTTTTAGCAGCCTTGATTTCAATATTTTAAAGCAATTTTGTAATATTAAGTATTTAAAATAAGGCCTAGGTAAAGTAAGACATAGACTATAAGAAGAAGAAAAAAGTATATATAGCAAATTGACAAATATTTAACTACCTAATTAAATTCATGAAACATCCAACATGTGTCATTTTATATCAGTTTTATATAAAAGTTTATCAGACACTTTGACACTTTTTTTTTTATTTTTTTTGCTAAATGAACTTTTAGCAATATAGTTTATTAAACACTTACCTGATTTTTTTTACAACGACTTATTCTCACAGCACAATAGAAATAGTTTTTTTTTTTTTTAAAAAAAAAAAAAAAAAAAACACAGCAACCCAAACTAGCCCCTAGCTGGGCATAACAAACTCTTCAATTCGAACAAGTTCTCTAGCAACATCCACCATAACTGGTCGGCTTTCAATTCTATATCGAGTGCAAAACAATGCCAGGTTTAGGAAATCATGCAACTGCTGTTGTATTTGCTCATTTTCCCCCACCTCCTCAAAGATTTTTGGATCGACAATCGCCCTGATTTGACCATCACATTCAAGAACATAAGAAATCACAGATTCATATCCTTCCGCCTGATTAAATTCCACAACATTTCGTCCCGTCAGGAATACAAGTAAAAGAACACCAAAGCTGTAAACATCAGTTTTTGCTGAAATGCGACCAGACCGCATGTAGGCAGGGTCAAGGTACCCAGCAATCCCTCGTACAGCATCTTCAACAACCAAATCCGGAGGAGGAATGGTTATAGAGAGAGAGAAGTCGTAAAGTTTAGGAACATAGTCATCATCCAAGAACAGGCAGCTGGGGTTCAGAAACCTATGAATGATGGCTCCGGCAAAGGCGGTATGGAGATATGAAACTGCACTAGCAACTTGCTTTGCAATACGCAATCTAATGTTCCATGGTAGTATGATTTGATCTTCACTAGCCCCACCTAAACTTCCATCAGGGTTGAGAACTCCTTTTGCTGCGTATTCATGCACCAGCATTGGTATAGGGAACTCTAAGCAGCAGCCCAAGAGTTTCAAAACATTATCATGGTTGCTCATCTGCAATGAAATGACAATGTCACGAATAACGCGAGACCTATTCCCATCCTCATCCTCGTTTGGCCAATTCTCATTGTAGTTCGTTGATACGATAATGGATCGGCCATCTAGAAATCCCCTGAACATTGGGTAAAATGAACCCAGTTTTACATTGCGAGAAGGACTGAAGTTGTTAGTTGCCCTGATGAGGTCATCCGCAGAGTAACAATGAATAGGATGAGATTCTCCATCACTAGAAGCAAGGAGATCCTCTAATAACTTTTTTAGGTTCTTGTAGTATGACGACTCTCTTTCCTTCTTTCTAAAAAATGGCAGCTTTGAGAACCTGACAGAAATATATATACACGATGTAACACAAAAAATTCGTGAAACTGTATATATCTTTCTTACTTGCCATTGTCAACAACGAAAACAAAATGTTGAAATGTTAAAAATCTCATAATTATCTAGTGCGGTACACCTGCTCTCATACCATGCTTGGCCTATAGCTAAAACTTATACTCTACACTTGGCTGAACAACAAGAACGAATTAGAGAATGATTTTTTCCCCATTTATGTGGTACTAAATACTTTTGGAAGATCTCTTGTTCAACAATTTATGTTCTCGAAAAAAGATTACTTCGGATTCAGCACATGAAAAATTTGATTGAGTTCAGGACTTTAAATAATGGTCGATAGCACTTCCTAGACCATAAACAAAAACAGAGGAATTAAATCTGAAATATGCTGATAACTCACAGTTGCAGGAGTTTTGATAGCATTGTTTCAACGTATGATAAGATTCAGATTGCACCAACTCAGTAGATCGATCGATTTCTCCAGCAGTCCGCTGTCGGATGTCTTGTGCAAGCAGATCAGCAGCGCTTCTACTCCGGCAGTTTCATTTTCTTCTGCGGACGGAGAACTAGAGTTTTGAAGAATTGGAAGTTTATTGGTAATGCTTTGCAAAGTCAACGATGCCTGGCCTGCTAAGAAATTACATGGTGCAATAGGCGGTGGGCCAGGCCGAAGAAATACACATGATAAAGGCAACTGGCAACTTGCAAAGAAAGAAAGGAGGAACTAGGAAATAGGAGGCTGTGACAAAATCACATACATGATACACTCGTCCATCATGCAAGGCAAAACACATCAACGACCTTACAATCTCACCTTCAAAATCCACCTCCAAATTCACCTTGTAAGAATATGAGTATGAGATAAAGAAGTTTTGAGAACAGTTGAAGGTATTCAATTAGGGATGGAAAGTCCTATTGATGAAAGGAATGCTGATCCTTTATAGTAAAGGATTTTGGTTAGCATACGGAAAACAAGAGGTTGTTTCCAATTAGGATTTTGATAGGGAATCCTGATTTGTCTTGGAAAAGTCTATATGTATATATATAGTGGCCTCTCTTCTCACAGAGATATGCTCATACTGAACCATAACCTATATGTGAGTCGAGCTCTTAACATTCTGCAAGAGAAGAGAAGGTTCACTGAGAGATTGCTGCGATGGCTTCAAGTGCTGGTGTTGCTGCAGGTATGATTCACTTTCTGGTTTATAATGTGCATATATCTAGATTAGTCCTTTTGTGTTTGTAGTTCATGTTTTGGTCTTGGTGATTGGTTGCTAGATAAATCTTACATGTGGTATCAGAGCCACAAGACATACAAACTTGAGTTCAAATCTGTAAAGGAGAAAAGATGTATGTGTTCAATAAAAAAAAAAATTAAAAAAAAAAATATTAAAATTTTGCCCTGATAGAAAATCGAGGTTGGGTTCTCGAGACCAATAGAACGGCTGTGGAAGAAAACAACGGCTATTTTTGAAATTGAAAAATTTTGACCGTTGGAGCCACTTAACCACAACCGAATGGGATTTTCTCGGATTGGGGTTCGGTTTTGATCTGGGTTTTCATAAAATACGAAACCTTATGTTTTCAAATTCTAAATTCGCTTCCGCTATCTTCATCGAGAATTTGAAATCAGTAATTAAAAGGTATGGTTGTGTTCTGCAAGTTCTGAAATTCCAGTATATGGTTGAATATGTATAAATATATGTTGCTGCATTCTGTGTTCATAAATTAATCGTGATATATGTTGCTGCATTCTGTGTTCATAAATTGATCGTGATAATCGATATCAAACGTAATATAATTGTTGGTTTTGGAAGTAGATTAAAGATTCTAGATTTAACCTTGTTTATTTTGCATCTATGACATGATTGTGAGGACTCCATGCTCAATAAATGTTTAAAGTCACATGGCTGCTACAACATGTTGATTGGATCCTAAGTATATCATTTGTTCTATATATGCTTGTCAACAATTTGTTGATTAAGACTATGTATATGAATCTATGATTATAGTCATGATGTGCAAAGGGATGTTGGAATGAAATCTGGAACTAATGAGTTCTTATTCGTGATTTCATGGTTGCTGCAGCATCTGCAATATCATTGAGGACTATGAACTTAGCCAATATACCTATTCTAACTGGAGGAAGCAATTACAAGAAGTGGAGACGAGAGATTGACCTCTTGTTGACACTTAATGAATTTGACATTGCTCTTGACACTCCCAAGCCGGTTTTAACTGATCAAAGCACTCGGGCTGAGAAAACTGACGCAGAGAGATGGGTTAGAGCCAACAAGGTGGCACTTTCTATACTTGAAAGTGCCATGACAGATACTGTTCGTGGAGGGATCAAGAAGCATGAATTGGCTGTTGATTATTTGGGTGCAATTGAGAGGAAGTTCAAGGAATCTCAAAAGGCAGAAATCAGTCAATATATGGCAATGCTTACCACGTACAAGATTGAAGGCACAGGTTCCATTCGGGATCACATCATGAAAATGACCGATGCAGCTGAAAAGTTAAATTCCCTAGATGTTAACATTGGAGAAAAACAACTAGTTTTTATGATTCTCCAAGCTCTTCCAAGCAAATTCAGTCAATTGAAGGTGTCCTATAACACTCAAGACAAGAATTGGGATGTTGATGAGCTAATTGCACAGTGTGTGCAAGAAGAGACTAGACAGAAGCAAGAAAGATCAAAGGATACTGAAGCAGTAAACTTTGTGCATTCAGACAAAGGGAAAAGGGCTTTCAATTCTTTCCCAGGAAACTATGGTAAGAATTCCAATACTAAGCCTACTTCTTTTAAGCCAATTGCATCTGCTAAAGTAAAAGACTCTGTTAAGGGATCTAACAATCTTAAAATCAAACCTAAAAATATTGCCAAACTTAGATGTTTCTTCTGCAAAACTAAGGGACACTTAAGGAAAGATTGTCAAGTCTTCAATGATTATCTTAAAAGCAAGGGTGTGGAACATGTCAATGTGTGTGTTGAGTCAAATTTGATTGAGATACCTGTGAATTCTTGGTGGTTTGACATTGGATGCTCAGTCCACATTACAAATTCTTTAGAGGGCTTCACAATGTCAAAACAAACTGGATTCAAGAATTATAATGTTTTTGTGGGTGAAGGAACTAAGGTTGCAGTAGAAGCCATAGGAACGGTATACTTAAAACTGTCTTCTGGTTTTATAATGAGTTTAAAAGATGTGCTTTATGTGCCTAAAATGAGGAGAAATTTGGTCTCTGCTTCAAGTATTGTCAAGGAAGGTTTTGCTTTTCTAGGAGATGATGAAAGCTTGAAAATTTTTGAAAAGGGCAAGTTAGATCATGTATTGGGAGATGCTTATTTGAGTGACAACCTGTGGTGTTTGAACTGTACTTTAGAGTCTCATAATCAATATGTCTTAAACACAAGTACTAAAAGGATGCATTGTGGTGATGATTCATTTATTCTTTGGCACAAAAGGTTAGGACATATATCTAAAGAAAGAGTCCTAAAGTTATCCAAGGAAAACTTGATTCCAGAATTGAATTTTGACACTGCAATCGAATGTGTTGATTGTGTCAAGGGAAAGATGACTAATTTTAGAAAACTAGATGCTAAGAGAAGTCATGACTTGCTGGAAATCATACACACTGATATTTGTGGACCTTTTTCTACCAAGACCATATGTGGAAACTCTTATTTTGTTAACTTCATTGATGATTTCTCAAGATTTAGTTATACTTATCTGATATGTGAGAAGTCATCAGTTCTTGATTGTTTTAAAGTCTACAAAACTGAAGTTGAGAAACAACTAGGAAAGGTCATTAAGATTGTTAGATTCGATAGAGGAGGAGAATACTTTGGCAGGTACACTAAGGCTGGACAGAAGAAGGGTCATTTTGCTCATTATCTTGAGCAACAAGGTATCGTTGCTCAATACACCACACCTGGGACACCACAACAGAATGGAGTTTCTGAGAGGAGGAATCGAACTTTAATTGGAATGGTGAGAAGCATGATGACAAGGTCAAAGTTGCCTGGTTTCCTTTGGGGAGAGGCATTAAAGACAGCAACTTACATATTGAATAGAGTACCTTCCAAAGCAGTTTCATCCACACCTTTCAAAATCTGGTGCAAGAGGAAGCCTAGCTTTGATCATTTTCATGTTTAGGGATGTAAAGCTGAGGCTCGAATATATAATCCAAATGAGAAGAAACTTGATGCAAGGACTGTCACATGCTACTTTATCGGATATTCAGAGAAATCCAAAGGCTATATCTGGTCGGCTTTCAATTCTATCTCGAGTGCAAAACAATGCCAGGTTTAGGAAATCATGCAACTGCTGTTGTATTTGCTCATTTTCCTCCACCTCCTCAAAGATTTTTGGATCGACAATCGCCCTGATTTGACCATCACATTCAAGAACATAAGAAATCACAGATTCATATCCTTCCGCCTGATTAAAGTCCAGAGCTTTTCGTCCCGTCAGGAATACAAGTAAAAGAACACCAAAGCTGTAAACATCAGTTTTTTCTGAAATGCGACCAGACCGCATGTAGGCAGGGTCAAGGTACCCAATTGTCCCTCCCACAGCATCTTCAACATCCGAATCCGGAGGAGGAATGGTTATAGAGAGCGAGAAGTCGTAAAGTTTGGGAACATAGTCGTCATCCAAGAACAGGCAGCTGGGTTTCAGATACCTATGAATGATGGCTCCGGCAAAAGCGGTATGGAGATATGAAACTGCACTAGCAACTTGCTTTGCAATACGCAATCTAATGTTCTATGGTAGTATGCTTTGATCTTCACTAGCCCCACCTAAACTTCCATCAGAGTTGAGAACTCCTTTTGCTGCGTATTCATGCACCAGCACTGGTATAGGGAACTCTAAGCAGCAGCCCAAGAGTTTCAAAACATTATCATGGTTGCTCATTTGCAATGAAATGACAATGTCACGAATAACGCAAGACCTATCCCTATCCTCGTCTGACCGGTTCCCAATGTAGTACTTTGATACGATAATGGATCGGCCATCCAGAAATCCCCTGAACATTGTGTAAAATGTACCCCGTTTTACAGTGCGAGAAGGACTGAAGTTGTTAGTTGCCCTGATGAGGTCATCCGCAGAGTAACAATGAATAGGATGAGATTCTCCATCACTAGAAGCAAGGAGATCCTCTAATAACTTTTTTAGATTCTTGTAGTATGACGACTCTCTTTCCTTCTTTCTAAAAAATGGCAGCTTTGAGAACCTGGCACAAATATATATACACGATGTAACACAAAAAATTCATGAAACTGTATATATCTTTCTTACTTGCCATTGTCAACAACGAAAACAAAATGTTGAAATGTTAAAAATCTCATAATTATCTAGTGCGGTACACCTGCTCTCATACCATGCTTGGCCTATAGCTAAAACTTATACTCTACACTTGGCTGAACAACAAGAACGAATTAGAGAATGATTTTTTCCCCATTTATGTGGTACTAAATACTTTTGGAAGATCTCTTGTTCAACAATTTATGTTCTCGAAAAAAGATTACTTCGGATTCAGCACATGAAAAATTTGATTGAGTTCAGGACTTTAAATAATGGTCGATAGCACTTCCTAGACCATAAACAAAAACAGAGGAATTAAATCTGAAATATGCTGATAACTCACAGTTCAGTTGGCCATTAAGACAACTCGATATCAAAAATGCTTTTCTTCATGGCGACTTGGAAGAGGATGTCTATATGAAACAACCACAAGGGTTTGTGGATGCTACCTGTCCTGGATATGTTTGCAAATTGGTCAAATCCCTTTATGGGTTAAAACAGGCCCCTCGAGCTTGAAACTCGAAGTTCACAAGCTATCTTCCAGCTGTTGGGTTTCAATCCTCTTCTTCTGATTCTAGTCTTTTTGTCAAGATTGATGGTAGTGATATAATTCTGCTCTTATTGTATGTTGATGACATCATTCTCACTGGTTCAGATTCTGCTAAAATTCAATCTGTCATTGATGATCTTGCTGGTGTATTTGAACTCAAGGATATGGGGAGGTTAACATATTTTTTGGGATTGCATATCCAATATAGAGATGATGGTTCATTGTTTATCTCCCAAGCTAAATATGCCAAGGATGTGTTACAAAAGGCAGGAATGGATACCTGCAAATCTACATCTACGCCATGTAAGCCTCATACTCAAATTCTTGCTGGTGAAGGAACATTGGTGTCTGATCCTAGTCACTATAGGAGCATCGTTGGGGCTCTACAATATCTTACCTTTACTCGCCCTGATATAGCCCACTCAGTGAACATGGTTTGCCAATTCATGGCACAACCAACTGATGTCCACATGGTTTTGGTCAAAAGGATCTTGAGATATATTCAGGGGACAATTGGTTATGGCTTACACTATACCAAAAGCAAGGAATTCAATATTACTGCCTATTCTGACTCAGATTAGGCAGCAGATATCAACACCAGAAGATCAATCACAGGTTTTATTGTCTATTTGGGGAACAATCCAGTTTCTTGGCAGTCTAAAAAGCAGTCCACAGTCTCTCGAAGCTCCACGGAGGCAGAGTATAAGGCATTAGCTCACTGTGCAGCTGATGTCTTTTGGATTCGCTCTGTGTTTAAGGATCTTCATCAATCCATATTAGTTCCCCCATTCATATACTGTGATAACATTTCTGCCCTGGCTTTAAGTTCAAATCCTGTTTTTCACTCCAAGATCAAGCATCTTGACACGGACTATCACTTTGTGCGTGAAAAGGTTCAACGAGGAGATCTTATGGTTCACTATATTCCCACAGATGATCAGGTGGCCGATGTCTTTACAAAGGGTTTGCATAGTCCCATTTTTCATAAACATTGCAGGTCTCTTGGCTTGGGCATTAGTTCTGCAGCAAACTTAGCTTCCGTAGCTCAGCTCAGTTTGTGGGGGGAGTAATAACCATAGAGTCATGTTGACATATGGCAGTGTGTCATTGGTTAGTTACTTGGTTTGAGTTAGTTAGAATGGAGTTGTTAGAAAGGGTAATAGAGTCATTGTGTAATGTGATATTAGCTAGTATAAATAGCTGATATAGATGTCATGTGTGTATATTCAGAAAACTCTATTTCTTTACTCTGTGAAATACAAAACCTCTCGACTTCTCTTCTTTCTTCACTTCAGTTCTCATATCTCTATTTGATACATTTAGGGCATCATACATTCATTAGTTAATAGTTTCAACGTATGATAAGATTCAGATTGCACCAACTCAGTAGATCGATCGATTTCTCCAGCAGTCCGCTGTCGGATGTCTTGTGCAAGCAGATCAGCAGCGCTTCTACTCCGGCAGTTTCATTTTCTTCTGCGGACGGAGAACTAGAGTTTTGAAGAATTGGAAGTTTATTGGTCATGCTTTGCAAAGTCAACGATGGCTGGCCTGCTAAGAAATTACATGGTGCAGTAGGCGGTGGGCCAGGCCGAAGAAATACACATGATAAAGGCAACTGGCAACTTGCAAAGAAAGAAAGAAGGAACTAGGAAATAGGAGGCTGTGACAAAATCACATACATGATACACACGTCCATCATGCAAGGCAAAACACATCAACGGCTTTACAATCTCACCTTCAAAATCCACCTCCAAATTCACCTATCACCCGAAAACCAGCACAATGCGTAAGCAGGCCTGTGCCTGCCACACCAATCACAATGTGATGAATTTCCTAATGATAATTTGATTGATCGTCTAGAACACCCGGGCCATAGAGTAAATCCTTTTGTATAATGCTAAAAGGATCGAAGTTGTTGGTTGCCCTGTTGAGCTCTGCAGTAGAAAAAAAACAAATGGGAATTTGGAGCAAGCCTCTGTCTGAGATTGATTACAATTTTACAGAATGTTGTCGAAAAAAGCTTTGATGCATTAATTTGACTACCTTGTTTTGTTGTTTACTAAACGCCATGTGTGAACCAAAGAAAGCCAAATGCAATGATGAAAACCAGAACTTACAAAATTTTGGATGGCATCGTTTTTGCTTTTTTGCATCAAAGACAAAAGCGATGCAAGGCCAGATACGAGAATACAGGGAGCTTAACAATTGAACAATGAATGACCAAAGTTCCATACTAGAAGCTAGTTCCGTGGTTGAATCGATACCCTCTGATGTTAACAAATGAGATGGATAACAATGTTAGTAGTATTAATTAGACAAAATACACCTCAAGTTTTCTGTAATGTACCCAGTTTCCGTGTAAATAGTGTCAGCGTACAGTATGTCCTTTCACATCATCTTCAACATGCAACTGCTGAGTAACAATAGTTGTACACCGCGGAAAACTTCTATCTTTCTCCCATCTTGGAATTATCATTAAAATATAACAAAACTCTCAATGACCTCTGCTTCTTATGCAAGATTGGGCTCAAACCTTGAGTTTGGACTTTGGGGGTGTGATAATTAATATATATGGTGGAGGAAAATATAGTCGATCTTTTGACAAAAGGCCTACCAAGAGAACGATCAGTTTACAAACATTAGAATTGCCGTTAAACCAGTATCCAATACTTTTGATAACAAATGTAGTGGATCGAAGCCAGCTGGCCAAAACAAATTCTTCAATTCGAATGAGTTCTCTAGCCACATCCACCATGTATGGCCTTCCTTCAATGTCATCTCGAGTGCTTAACAATACCAGTTCAAGGAAATCATGCGACTGCTGTTGTACTTGCTCATTTCCCCTCACTTCCTCATAGATTCTCGGATCAAGAATTTCCCCAATTCGACCATCACAACCACTAGCATATGGAATTATTTCAATTCCTTCCACCCGCTCCCAAGGTGTTCGTCATGTCAGGAAAACAACTAAAAGAATACCAAAGCTGTAAACATCAGTTTTTTTTTCTGAAATGAGACCAGGCCGCATGTAGGCAGGCTCAAGGTACCCAGGTTTCCCTCCCACAGAATCTTCAACATCCTATTCCGTAGGAGGAATGGTTGTAGAGTGCGAGAAGCTGTAAAGTTTGGAAACATAGTCATCATCCAAGAACAGGCAGCTGGGGTTTAGATACCGATGAATGATGGGTTCGGCAAAAGGGGTATGGAGATATGAACCTGTACTGGCAAGCTGCTTTGCAATACGCAATCTAATGTTCCATGGTAGTATGATTTGATCTTCATTATCCCCTCTTAAACTTCCATCATGGTTGAGAACTCCTTTTGCTGCGTATGCATGCACCAGCACTGGTATGGGGAACTCTAAGCCGCAGCCGAAGAGTTTCAAAACATTATCATGGTTGCTCATCTGTAATGAAATGTCAATGTCACGAATAACGCAAGACCTATCCCTATCCTCATTTGACCAGCTCCGAATGCAGTACTTTGATACCATAAACATATCGTAGAATTGACCCTGTATTGCAATGCGACCCTGTTTTACAATGCGAGAAGGACTGAAGTTGTTGGTTGCCCTGATGAGGTCATCAGCAGAGTAACAACGAATAGGATGAGATTCTCCATCACTAGAAGCAAAGAGATCCTCTGATAACTTTTTTGGATTCTTGTAGTATGACGACTCGATATCTCTTTTCTTCTTTCTACAAAATGGTAGCCTTGAGAACCTAGCACAAATATATATAGACATATGTAACACACGAAAAATTAATGAAACTATATATATATTTGATACTTGCCATTGCCAACAAAGAAAATAAAATGTTGAAATGTTAACAATCTCCTAATTATCTAGTGCGGTACACCTGCTCTGATACCATGCTTAGCCTATGGGTAAAACTTATACTCGTAAACTTGGCTGAACAAGAAGAACGAATTAGAGATTGATTTTTTCCCCATTCATGTGGTACTATGTACTTTTGGAAGATCTCTAGTTCAATGCTTTATGTTATCAAAAAAAGATTACATTCGGGTTCATCACATGAAAATTTTGATTGAGTTCAGGACTTTAAATAACAGTCGTTAGCACTTTCTAGACCATAAACAAAAATAGAGGAATTAAATCTGAAATATGCTGATAACTTACAGTTGCAGGAGTTTTGATGGCATTGTTTCAACGTATGATAATATTTAGACTGCACCAACTCAGTAGATCGATTGATTTCTCCAGCAGTCCGCTGTCGGATGACTTGTGCAAGCAGATCAGCAGTGCTTCTACTCTTGCAGTTTCATTTTTTCCGAGGACGGATGACTAGAGTTTTGAAGAATGGAAGTTTATTGATAGTGCTTTGCAATGTCAACGATCATGAAAGGCAAAACACATCAAAGGCCTTACAATCTCACCTTCAAACCCACCTCCAAATTCACATATCACCCGAAAACCGGTTGAATGTTTCATAGAAGAAGCAGGGTCATTGACAGTTCCTCTGCTTGCCACCCCAATCCCAATGTGATGAATTTCCGAATGATAATTGATTGATCATCTAAAAAGAAAAAAAAAAAAAAAAGCCCTGAAACACGCCGTAGAGTAAATCCTTTTGTATAATGCTAAAGGATCGAAGCTGTTGGTTGCCCTATTGAGCTCTGCAGTAGAATAAAAAACAAATGGAAATTTGGAGCAAGCCTCAGTCTGAGATTGATTACAATTCCCCAATGTTTAGATCCAAACCATCAAGCGTAAAGAATAATATTTGGCAGACCAAATTTTATACCAAATTTTCAAATAATTTGTCACCAATAGAAAACAAGTACGTTAATCAACACCTTCAATCCCACCTCCCCATTAATCTGCACATATCCTTAGAGCACAGCAGAACGCATATATATCATTGAAGACCAGTGAGAGCTTAGTCGTACACATGTATCATGTATAAAAAACACAAGTTGCATACAGAAGTTTTGGGAACAATGTCACGGTCCAGGAAAATATGGCAGGTGTTACATATCTACGAATGATGGGATTAGGAAGGTGGTATAGAGCTACATTTAAGTGCATTCAGAAGGTGCTCTGCAATACACAACTTAGTTTTCCACGGTAATAATGATTTATCTTCGTTTGTCACTGTTAGAAAAATGCTAATCGAACTTGCCCTGGAACGGTTGAGCACAGAGATACACAGAATGCAAATTTGGTAGCTACAGGTTTCACCATCACTTGCTAAACAAATACAAGTAGGGATCCGTATAATGTTATTGAACCAACATATCCCCTTTTATGACAACCAATCCGGACAAGTTAATCTAGCAATGCAAAATAGACTTCTCAATTCGTACAAGTTCTTTGGCTACATCAGTCATGCATGGCCTTGATTCCCTTCCGTCCTGGGTGCACAACAATGCCAGTGCTAAGAAAGCTTGCAATTGCTGTTGTGCTTGCTCATCTGCCCTTAGCTCCCTAAGGATATTAGCATCCACATATGAAGTGAGGTCTTCTACTACTGCTGATTTATCGACAACCCTAATTTTTTGTCCCATCAAGAATACAAGTAAAAGCACACCAAAGCTATAAACATCAGTTTTTTCTGTAATGTAACCAGTTGCGATGTAGGTAGGGTCAGTATACCTATATGTCCCTTTCACTACATCTTCAACATGAAATTGCTTAGGAGGAATCGTTATGGATAGTGAAAAGTTGGAGAGTTTGGGAGAATAGTTATCGTCCAAGAAAATGCACGTGGGCTTTAGATCCCTATGAATGACGGGCCTGGGAAAGGCGGTATGGAGATATGCAAGTGCATGAGCTACTTTCGTTGCAATTAGCAGTCTAGTTTTCCATGGTAATGAGCGAGTATCCCCTAAACCTCCATGGCAGTCGAGAGCTCCTTTTGCTGCATCTTCATGCACCAGAGCTGGTAGAGAGAACTCTAAGCAGCAGCCCGACAATTTCAAAGCATTTTTGTGCGTACTCATCTGCATCGATATGATAATATCACGAATGGCCATGGACCTAGCTTCAGCTTCACTGGGCCAATGCAAGTACTTCTTAATGATTATTGACCGGTCATCTAGAAGACCTCTGAACAGTTTGAAGGATAAATCCTCACTTATAATGAAAGAAGGATCGAAATTGTTGGTTGCCTTGACTAGCTCATCAGCAGAGTAACTGCGAATAGGACTCGATTTGCCCTCACAAGAAGCAATGAGATCCTCTAACAAGATGCTTCCATTCTTCAAGAATGAGCTCTCAGTTTCCACCATTCTTACACATGGAAGCAAGGAGAACCTGGTACAAATATATATATATATATATATATATATATATATTACACAGTATAAATTGGTAAAACATGAACACAAAGAATGAATATAAAATGGGGAATTGTAAATAATTAAGCGCTCGCGGTTCTCAAGAAATTTTCAATTTTCTTTAGAACTTCAATGAAATCTCAGCTTTCAACTTTTCTTTGCCTCAAATATTTAAGGTTCTCATTACTTTGCGTGCAAAAGAATTTATATGAGACTTCAATTAGTAAAAAATCACTGAGGTTGGATTAATATTTTACGTAATGTTGTAATAAAGAGAAAATATCATAAGCAAAATCTCATGTCTAAGGAAAGTACCATAGAATCAACGAACTTACAAGAATTTGGATGGCATCGTTTACACTTTAATCTCTCTGTAAATTACCAGTCAGGCACCTTAGAACTGGGTTCAGATTATGCCATTTGAACAGTAATTGATTGATTCATAAACCGAGACCACTGCGATGGCATTGGAATGTGCAAGCAGAGCAGCAGTTCAAACAGCCCTGTTTAGAATGACATGCAGTGGGAGTGGCTTAGGAAGAAAAAGGAAGGAGATAGAAAATTAGTGTTGGACGAAAATGTCAAAGAAGTTAGCTAAGAAGAGGACATTTTGCCCTACTATTCAGAGTCAAAGAACTTTAGTCAAGAAGGATGAAAGAAATGCTTTCAACTATAAAGGGAAGAAAGAGCGTTTTAAGACGCGTAAATGTTTTCTTATAGATATTTTGCTCCCACAATTAGTAGGCAAATGGGACTTTCAAATAAGCCTTGTGACGTGCGTTTTTAAATAGTCAACTAGGACTTTGAGCGAGTCAAATTCCGAGAGCAATCTAGCTTGGTACTACCCATTCAAACATATACACATACACAAAAGATTATAATGGTTCACTCAAAACCGGGCTACATTCACTTTGTATTTAGTCACGTACGGAGGATTTTACAGTATATACATGGGGGTGACTAAATTTTTGTGAAAGCTTGGAGGAAATGGAGAAGGTTGTTGGGCCTCGTTCCGCAGCTTTCTTTTCCTGGAGCTAGTACCCCTTTTGTAGTCACTTTGACCTTCTTGAGCAAGAGATTTGATTAGGTCCGACAATTTTTGACAAGAACCATTAATCCAACACGAAATGATACGAAGGTAACAGGTTTTCGGGTCGACACGATAATCAATCGAATTGTTATCGGATGACCTGATAAACACATATTAAGATAACGGGTCAGTCCAGGTATACACGTGAGTAATCCGTTACACTATAGAAAAATATATTAATTTAATAATTGTATACCACTAAAAAAAATTCTATAATTAACAGTAAGAGGATTTAATCCTGAACCGAACTGAAAGTTAAAATATAATAAAATATAAATTAAATTTAGAAAATTAATGACTGTTGGATCGGCTGAGATTTAATTTCGGCTGCCCAATGTTTTTCTCAGCCATAAACTCTCATTCATTTTGCATATCCTTGCACATTTGATATTTTGTAATAATGTATTGATGCTTTTTTTTATTAACAACAAATGTGTTTTTGGTTTTGAAGCAATATTTATGTGGCAATGTGTTATATGCAAATTTCTAAAATTAAAAAAAAAAAAATCTTAAAGGGTCATAATGGGAGAACTGTCATTAATAGCCAAAATTTAACACCCAATTTCATAAATATCACTTTTCTATAAAAACTTTCAAATTAAACTCACGTGACTCATGTGAATAGATCTCCTCTACGTCTTTGGATTCGGAATTCTCATTAGCATCTGAAATTCATATGACTTTATGAAATCAATTGCGATCAATCTGACGTACGAATATCACGAGAAAATTCTTTTGCGTGATTTCAGTTCAGAGAAGGGGCAAAAGCCAAGATTGGAAGATTGCTTTCATGCAAAAATTCATGTTTTCTGTAATAAAAGAGGTGGCAATGCCGAGCCTCAGATATTTACACAAAATAAACTTAAAAATAGTTAAGTGCAAGTATACATACCAAAACTTTCTTAACAAGTGTCAAAGGTAAAACAAAAATTCCACCAACTTGAACTTTGCTAGAATTCTATAGCATGTGCATGGATCTTTCTTTGTGCAGGGGCTGGATTCATTATCTTTGAGCTTTTTGGATTCGTGTTGTACTTTTAACAGATATGTCAGCAGAAACCATCATTTTTGGCCTTAATCTTGACAGCTCGTGGTATGCCATAAGTCTTGTCCTCCTAGTGATTCTCTTCAAAAACAATATATTACAAGTCCAATTCTAACACCACAATATTTCTTGTTGCCTTTTCTACTGCCATATTGATTGAATCCAATTTTTTTCCACTTTAATTCTTATTTTCCTGAATTTGAAATATTTTATTTTCTTTTTCTTTGTACGAGTTCTCCTACATCAGTTGAGAAATCCTTTTGCTGTATATTCATGCACCGGAGCTAGTACTAGAAACTTTAAGTAGCAGCCCAATATTATCAAAGCATTCTTATGTGTACTCATCTGCATCGATATGATAATTTTCGTGAATGGCCATGTACCTAACTTGAACCTCACTAGACCATCACCCTGTGAAGCACTTCCTGACGATAATTGACCGGTCATCTTGAAAACTTCTGGACCGATGGGAAGATGAATGCTCACTTATAAGGCAAGAAGGATGGAATTTGTATGTTGCTTTGAGAGCTCATTAGCGAAGTAAGTGCACATAGACTAGATGTTCATCACAAGAAGCAATGAGATCCTCTAATTATATGCTTCCATAATGCAAGACTGAGCTCTCTCTGTCCTCCGTTTTGATTATCGGATACAGAAAAATTAGTCAAGGCTGTGACAAACCACAGACATGATACGCAAAGAAGCCGACACAATGTACGTTTCATTGAAGAAGAAGCAGAGGTCATTGAGAGTTTTATTTTATTTTCAAAATAATTACAAGATGGGAAAAGGATACTAAGTTTTCTGTGGTGTACAACTGTTAAAATTTAAAACAAAATAGAAAAGCAGAACTTACAAGATTTTGGATGCCATTGTTTTTTCTTTCCTCCTGTGCAGAATCTAGGCCACTCAGAATTGGTGATTCGGATTGCACAAAGTATCTTCACCCAGTCCGGTGCAGGTTTTATGTACAAGCAGATGTTTCCAGTATGAGAAGTTTATTGATATACAAAAGTTCTATCATCAGCTACAAATCCTCAATTACAGAATGAGGACGATCAGATTACAAACATTAGAATTGCCGTTAAACCAGTATCCAATACTTTTGATAACAAATCTAGTGGATTAAAGCTAGCTGGCCAAAACAAATTCTTCAATTCGAATGAGTTCTCTATCCACATCCACCATGTATGGCCTTCTTTCAATGTCATCTCGAATGCATAACAATGCCAGTTTAAGGAAATCATGCAACTGCTGTTGTACTTGATTATTCCCCCTCACTTCCTCATAGATTTTCGGATCAACAATTTCCCCAATTCGGCCATCACAACCACGAACATATCGAATCATTTCAATTTCTTCCTACCCCAAAGTCCCCAAGGTTCTCATCCCGTCAGGAATACAAGTAAAAGCACACCAAAGCTATAAACTTCAGTTTTTTCTGTAATGCGATTAAAATACAGGTAGACAGGGTCAATGTACCCAAATATCCCAGTCACTTCATCATCAACATCAGATTCCATAGGAATGGTTATAGAGAGAGAGAAGTTGTAAAGTTTGGGAACATAGTCATCATCCAAGAACAGGCAGCTGGGGTCCAGATTCCTATGAATGATGGGTCTGGCAAAGGCGGTATAGAGATATGAAACTACACTAGCAACCTGCTTTGCGATACGCAATCTAATGTTCCATGGTAGTATGATTTGACCTTCATTAGCCCCTCTTAAACTTCCATCAGGGTTGAAAACTCCTTTTGCTCCGTATTCATTCACTAGCACTGGTATAGGGAACTCTAAGCAGCAGCCCATGAGTTTCAAAACATTCTTATAATGGCTCATCTGTAATGAAATGACAATGTCACGGCTAACGCAAGACCTGCCCCTATCCTCATTTAGACTTTGCAACGATAATTGATCAACCATCTAGAAATCCCCTGAACATTTTGTAGCCTGAACTATAAGTTACAATGCGAGAAGGATGGAAGTTGTTGGTTGCCTTGATGAGGTCATCAGTAGAGTAACAATGAATAGGATGAGATTCGCCATCACCAGAAGCAAAGAGATCCTCTAATAACTTTTTTAGATTCTTGTAGTACGACGACTCTCTTTTCTTCTTCCAAAAAAATGGCAGCCTTGAGAACCTGGCACAAATATATATACACACGTATGTAACACACGAAGTGATAATGAAACTGCATATATTTTTGTTACTTGTCATTCCCAACAACGAAAATAAAATGTTGAAATGTAAATTATATTTATACTAGCCTCTCTGTTGCGAGAGACATTTTTGCATCACGGGCGCTATGCGCCCCTAAAGGTGTATTGTGTTAGTTTTTCCCATTGTAATTGTCAAGATATACTTTAAATGTATTGTGCAAAGAGGAACTTTTTTTTTTATCATGCACGTCCTAAAAAGTTATCATGTTTTTCGTTTTTACTTTGTGTAAAGTAATGATTTAAATGTTATTCATGCATTTATCAAACAACATACGATTTTAGATGCAAGTTCCTACCTAAAGCCTATGAACAATAGCAAGTATATGTAAATAAAAAAAAAAATAGTAGATGAAAATAGTAAGTACTCGTAGCAAAATACAACACAATTTAAATGTCAAAATATAAATCCTACATAACAATATGTACATTATTCACAATACTCATAGAGTCTATATGTCACTGTTTCTTTTGAAAAGAAAGTTTACATATTAACATCAATGCTGCAATTTCCACCCATTTGTTCATGATTGATGCTTCAAATTTTCATTGCCAATCTACAAACGATAGTGAGAAAATTAAAAATCAAATAAAAAGAGTTAATTGATAAGTGAGAAATGCATACTGAAAGGTTATCGTTAATAAAGCTGTTACCCATTAGGAATCACCATAATTAGCTGGAATGAAGCAAGACTTCTTTGTATACTACATTCCGTGTAAATACACCTTGTTGGCCTACTATGGAGCCACTTTTTACTAACACGGTTGTGGTTGACTTTGAGACCCCCCTCGATAAAGCCACATATAATTGTCCATGGCTGAAGACATGATCTGGAAGGTAAACGCTTACATGTGGTATTGTCTGACCTTGAGATTTGTTTATAGTGATAGAGAAACTTAGTTTCACTGGAAATTGCTTTCTTGTAAGTTCAAATGGAAGCCCAGCAATATCAGTACTTTTGAGAGGGATTCTTGGTAAGAAAACTCTGGATCCGGCAAATTGTCCAGTTAGAATTTCAGCATCAATAAGATTTCGGTAAGAACCACGACACAATAATCTTGTACCATTACACAATCCCAATTTCGGATCAATATTTCTTAAAAGCCTGATTGGAGCACCTCTTTTCAAAGTTAACTTGTGCGGAGGCAAACCACCAAGTGAGATTGAATTCAAGAACTCTAGCTGATGCAAATTCCTTATGTCATCCTCAACTGAATCAAATGAATACATTGTCTCTTCTAAACCCGGAAATATATTGATTATCTTTTCATTCAACATATCAACGTCTTCATTTGTAGGAGTTACCACTGCCCTTTCCACCATGTAGGTTGCATCATTTATATGATCCTCTAAGTCAGGGAAGATTTTGGCAATTAATTGATTAATGGAATGCTCACTCTCCCATGGTATCACCATGCATTTAGGTAGTTTTACCATATCATCCATAATAACATCTTCATTCCCATCACCAACACGAAGTAAAAATTCTGAAAATTCACAATCATTTATGGATCTCATGTTTTGTTTGAGTTTTAAAATCTTTACTTGTAACCAAAATGATGCCTTAACAACACTTGCTTGGAATAGTTCGGACTTGGTTCCTTTCCGGATAACAGGAAGAACTTGTCGAAAATCTCCCTCAAATATCATTATCTTCCCCCCAAATGGTAAGTCAATATCTGTTAAGTCTCTGAACGTTCGATCGAGTGCTTCAAATGCATGACGATGCGTCATTGTTGCTTCATCCCAAATAATTGCCTTTGCCTTTTGTATTAGCTTTGCTAAATCAGATTGTTTACCGATCGAACACATCGATGATGCATTGAGACTAAGTGGTATCTTGAATTTAGAATGTGCTGTCCTCCCACCAGGCAATATCGTAGCTGCTATTCCAGATGATGCTGTTGCTAATACTATGTGCCCCAACCTTCTCAAGCTTGCTAACAATGCGCGATATAAGTAAGTTTTTCCAGTTCCACCGGGACCATCCACAAAAAAAGTTGCATTATCCGATTGTTGAATTGCACCCATTATTATGTTAAACGCACTTTTTTGGTCATCATTTAAGCGTTCAATTGCATCAAGATCTTGTTGTGGAATACATATGGATATTTCATCTTCAATACATCCTGTCATTCCTGAACTTGATTCATTTCCTCTTGTCATTTGGGGCAAATCAAACTCGTTTATACTCTTATTAAATTGAACCAAAAGTATGTTCAACTCACGCAAGAGTATGTTGGTAGCAAGTGTGGGAGTTATGTTAGTCATGGAAACATAATCTTCCATCATGAATGGACAGAACTCATCCCATAACCCTCGAACACCAATTGGTGCACAATATACCAATATGGTGACGAATAATCTTCTTAAAGCCGACGGCATCTGAATTGTGGAGGCCTCTAACAAACATTGTCAAATACTGTCATCTCTTTCTAACAAACCTCGTTGTTCTGCTGCCTGCTTAAATGTTGGATGCAAAACCCCATTAACTGTTCTCAAGTTTGTGAAGGATGTTGGTCCTCTAACATGATTAAGAAGAATCCGAAGGTAAAATTTTTCGCCTTCAGCAGGTGAAACTACATATATTCGCCCAATAACCTTGTTATGATTCATTCTTTTAGACCACTTTCTTTGAGCTTGAATCCATCTGTAATGTGATGGTATCTCCATGTATAAATAATGTCGCGCTTCTGCATCTACATGATTAAGTGTAAAAAATTCAGTCAACATTGTCTTTCTTGTACTCTCATCATGTAGAATATTTGTTATGCTTTCATCGGCACGAAACTGAACTTGGTGCATATTAGGAAGATGTATTTGCATTCGCTCAACAGATGGATAAATTCGATTAATAATGAACTTGAATATCTTCCATAAGGCCTCTGGTGCACAAACCCATCTTGCATCCTGAAACTGCTTTATTACATCGTATTGAGGGTCTGATTGTACTTCAACTGTCATTCTGTATGGGCCTTTGTAAACATACTTATATAAGTACTTGACACTTTTTATGCTTGCGCAAATTTCAACACTGATGTGACAATCATACCTTAACAGCAACCATGGATTATATGGAATGACCCAACTATTATCAACCATTATGTTTCCTTGTCGATTAAGTGAGACGGGCAATCGATTTCCTCGCCTTTGATAAATTGGATACGAATCATTCCCTTGAATGGTGACCGGTGCAAATGGTTTGGGAAACTTTCTCTTACAACTCCCATTTTTCATACATGGAGATTAAGGATTATGAATCCCACACGGGCCATGAATCATATGCTTTAACACCACATTATAAAGTTGAGGCTCTACATCTTCATTTGGTATTTCAGCTCTAACAATTCGGTCGTACTCATCTGGGTTATTGATCTTATCATTTTCATCTAACACAACCACCATATGCACATGTGGAAGACCACGTTTCTGAAACTCAATAACGTATGCGTAAGCAACAACACTGCCTAATACCCCCTTTTCAATGATGTCTTCTTTTAGTTGCTCAAGTTTTGCACGAAATACTCTAGTGAGTAACTCAGGGCGATCTTGTGGAGTTTGTCTAGTTAGTAATTCGCTTTTGATTTCTTCCCAACTTGGGTTACATGTCATGGTAATAAAAAGATCTGGCTTTCCGAATCTTTGAACCAAAGTCATTGCGTCTTGATATCGTTGGTACATGTCACGTGGGCTTCCAACAAATGATGATGGTAAAATAATTCTACGCCCGATGCTACCTAATAATATTTTATTTTCAATTAGCTGTATATATTGTACACACTTTAAACAAAGTTATATTTCTAAATAACGATGACTGAAACGATATATATACCTACATTGTGTTCACCTGCATTTAAAGAGTCTTCAAGTCCTTTGTAGAGATCCGCTCTAACTGTGGCTTGATTAGAACGCAACCATCTAAGTTTTTGTGATTCAATTTTAATGTAGTTATCTACAGCATATTGTTGCAAGAGACGTCCACCTCGAAGCAAAAGTGATGATCCATTATGGCGTATCTACAAAAGCAAATTTCATATATTGCTTTTAATATAGGAATCATCATTCATCTATATATACCGGGAAGTAAATTATGTTATTAGTACAAACCTGTAACATATAAGCATAATAGTCGCAACATGTTATTGCTCTTCCACCATCATCATGACTGTTAACATCCCATCCATATGTACTGTAAGGCAGCAACAGTGGATATTGTAAGGGATCATAAAATCCAACATAGTCTCGGACGTGAGAAAGTCTTCCACTAATTGTCTCCACCACGATATCCCTTCCATTTGCAATTGTGGCATTATCTCCATCTATTATACTTGCTGCAACTTGTGATGTTGATGGTAGACTATACTGACGCCGATCTATTGGTTGCTCTTTTAGGATCAACTTGCAATTCGGCAAATCTTGGCATTGTCCGAGGCTTCGCAATGTATGAACAAAAGGATTATGGTTGTTCAACATCTGTTGTATCTTTTCAACCACACGTCTATCTAAAACTTTACTTTCACACATTCGGTTTTCAACTTCATGCTTAGTGTCATATATATAAGCTTGTAAAAATCGCGGTCTGTTCCCTTCATTTGGTAAAAGTCCACCAATCTTATGATATAATGCACCTTGAGCACGAAATGTGTAAATCCCACGACCACCAATATTAATTCTTTCATCCACATGTACTCCCATTGAAGTGAATGCAAATGCATGATTGTAAGCTCGAATATTTTGCCTGAAGTGTCTACCCTCATTTGTTTGGTCAGAGAAAAGAGCAACCATTTTTGGTGGGGACTGTATTGGGGGTAAAGCAATTCTTCCTTTCAAGCAACATATATTCAAAGTTTTTCGAGTAAACAATCGTGCATAGCAGTACGGACATGTGGTTGGAGTAGATAATTGGCAATCTAGGATACCCCGATTCTCACTATAATTTCTAGCACAATTGTGGTTTCTTCTTCCTCTGCTTTGGCGCACATGACAATTGGTTTTATTTGCATGTTCTTCTTCTGATATTTTTACATGAATATCCAACACTCAGTATAAGAATTTTCTTTGTAACTAATCATATATGTATATAAAGATAGAATTATATACTAAGCTCACCATTGTGGGGAGGAATTGAGAGCATCCCATAAGATATTTGTGACCTATTTGAATGTGCCAACTGTCCCATATGAGTACGCATTCTAGTAGAAGTTTGGTCATCACAATTTGTGATATCTGACAAAACCCTTGAATTCGCGCTTTCATGCTCAATTTGTTCTAATAAATAGACCACATTATAATCGATTAGTTAAAAATTGTGTGTTTAATATTTAATATATTTAGTTGTGAGTCTAATATTTCATAAGACTACCACTAAAAATAACTACAACATTGAGATCAATATGAGAGTATCGAAGAAAAGAATAAAATGAGATTTCAATTCACAAAATTTTGTTCTTAAAAAATAACCTAATTTTTTAAGTGTGAAACAAATACAAATAAAGAAATTGAAATAAATACCAGGAATTTGTTGTTCTATATTACTGGGGTCGACCTCAACATCATAGTTAGCCAACTGAACCCGTTCTTGTATATTACTGGGACCTACTTGTTGCATAGTTAAAAGAAAAATTAGAAATTAGATTTTTTTTATTTTTTTGCATTAGTATGAGTTAAAGAAAAAGGAATATGAAATAAATACCAGAAATTTCTTGTTGTATGTTACTGGGGGATGTCATAGTATGATCATCATATAGAGTTGGAATTTGTTGTCTTTTTTCTCGTGCTATTAGACGTCGTCGAGCTAGATATCTTTGATGTTCTTCAGGACTCAATGATTGATGCCATTGTCTTGCACGACTTTGACCACGCTCCATGGAAAAATTTATCTAAAAAATTAAAAAATAAATGAACCTAAATTGAATACAAATTTTGTGACATTCCATAAATACGAAAAATTCTACATAGATGCCTATGAACAGAAGAAGAAAAAACATTTATCTACACTTCACTATAATACAAAAGAACAAAATAAAATGATCACAAAATACTTTTGAAGTGTAATAAGATCAGTGCAAGGAAATGACGGGCCTATATATACACTTCTCGGTTGGTGTTAGGACTTGGATATGATTTAGCTTTAATGTTTTTTTTTCTTTTATAAATTAGCATTGTTTATAGAGTTTTAATTTTTATGTCAACTGGATGAGTAGAATTTTAAACTTTTTTAATACCCCTAAACCCTATCATAAATGACGGATGTGGGCTGGACATAATATAAAAAGTTTTTAGAAATGTGTAACCCATAATAAGAGGCTAAAAAACTACCACATGACAAAGAAGAATTTGTGTTCAATGTAGGTTCATTATATTTATTAGTTTGCTCTAATAACTCAACAATGCACATATAAGCTCTAAAATGTTATGATATCCTTAAAATTTTAGTAATTTTGGTTTCTTAGTTATTATGTTTATTAGTAATTTTGGTTCATTAGTTTAAGGATATGATCTTCAAGAATTTGTGATCAACACATCTTAAGAAATTTTGGGGTGCTTTGTTGGTCGTTGGGGTGCGGATGGGCATGGGATGATTTGGTTCAAATGGATAAAATAAATAAAAATAAATAAAAAAAATAAAAAAATAAACAATGCATGCACGCAAGGTTCCTTAACAAAATCATAATTATGAATAACTGTTATGATATTCAAAATCCTTCTCGAACCCTGCTGGTGTTTATGAATGATTTTGGACTACATGGATATTTGAGGTTACGAAGAAGATTATGAATAACTAAACATGGGTCAAAATTTTATTTGTTAGAGGACAACAATTGTTCATAATTGGTTTGATCTTGGACATAATAACAATTACGAATATTTGTTTTCTTCACATTATCTTCTTGAATTGGGGTTCAACATTAGAAGTTCTTTTCTCAAGTCTCAAAATTAAGCAAAATGAAGAAAACAAAAGGCCAAAAGCAAAAAGCCACCTCTTCCGCTATTATCACCTTCCCTTTTCTTCAATGCTCATTCCCAACAGAAAATCTATGGCAAGAATACACTTTCCCCCCTTCCTTTTTCTTCGAGCCTCAACAAATGGGTCTGCAACCAATGCCAACTGAAATAATTCAGGTTAAGCAAGAGGAGTTGATAAAGAATCGGCCAAGAGAAGACCAAGCTAAGCCAACTGAAATAATTGAGGTTATTCCTGACAACGCTATAAATATTACATCATAAAACAGTTTAGCTTAATTCAGTACATCTTTTTTTGTTAAATAAGAAATGACTATGTTTTCTGTTAAATAAGAAATGACTATGTCACAAATGTCCATATAATTTAATTGAAATGATAAACATGTTCTGTAAAACCAAGATTTTTGAAAGTCTAACTAATTGGTCAAATAGTGTCAAACATAGTAGTATTTCTCCAAGTAATAGCACGTCCTAATATTAAGCTGAAAAGTAAGAATAGTTATATGACATTAAATTGAAAGTCTAACTAATTAAGATGATTGTAATAAACATGAGGCACTGTTATGCAAATATAACAGGGCTGCAAACCAATTGGTAAAAGCACACTTTTATATGAAAATAAAAACAAAAAATTCAATTAAATAAGCATCATCATGCACTCCATGATCATCTGTCCTTATTTTTTTAATTTACGTTAGTTTGTATGCAAATGATTTGGGAAATTATAGGAGTGCAAAATGGATAGAACCCAGAACTGAAATGAAGAGAAAACACACATCCAATTTGGTGATGGTAAAAATGGAAAAGGGATATGATCAATACCCGATCGAATCACTGGCGAGAGAGCTCCGATTCCAAAAATTAATCCACAAATACTTAATGTTAGCCTTTTCAATCAAATTCTACTTAACCTAAGACTAATCCAATCCTAATCAGCGAACATGACTTGAATATTTGTATGGCAAATAGACAGCAAGCGAATGCTCAAACCTGGAATGTGTAGCCACTAGTATTCTCCATGTGTATCACTCCCGAAACACGTTAAAAGCTTTGGCAAGTAAGCAAACTGCAACATCGATACAATGACAAACAGAACTTCAATTACACACTGCCAAACCATCCAAAACTTTACTCAATAAGAGAACAATTAAAACATATTATATTGTAATGAAAAAAATTGTAAGGCCACATCCAAATTGAATCGTGCATCTTTAGAAAAAACTAAAAAAAAAAAAAAAAAAAGAAAGAAAAAAATCAGATTGCAAAACTATCTATGTAAATACTTAAAGTCATTGTAAAAGAATATACTATAATCAAACAAACAGCATAAAACTCACCAAGTTGCTTCAAGTCATGAAACCTGAAATGCAATGAAATCAATTCATTTGCAGCAAACAACATACACATATTTCTTTTGACACAGAGGTATACAAAAACCAAGCTACCTGTAAAACTCGTACGTATCAATAAACTGTACCCAACACCAATGGGGCACCAGTCTTACTGACAATGAAGCTGAAGCCGCCAATCTCTGGTGGGATGAAACTGACAATATCGGTGTAGCATATTCTCATAGAATTTGAAACAGTATGTGAACCTGTGTAATAAAATAAAAAATATAAAAAGCTATGAAAGAAACAAAAATCTGAACGTTAACAGTTTTTTATATACTTGCTCGGGAAACGAAAGCATGAAAGAGAGATCAAACCTGAAAGAAATCAGAAATGACCGTTCAGTGATCTTTGGGCGTGTGTGGGATTAGTAGAATTATAATGAGGCATTGAATCTATTTATCTCTGAAGAGTAGCTACATAAAGAAAACATAAACATAAGGAGGGTCCTTTTTGTGGCCTAGAAAGTGAGTGAAAATAAGCCCAGGAAACGCACCAAATATGATAAAAAAAAAAAAAAAAAAAAAAAAAGCACTCAAAAGCTAAATTGTTATACGAAAATAACACGCGGAAAATAACCCAGGAGAACCTCTGTTGGAGGATACAACGAACCGAAAGAAAAAACGGAGTTTGTGGTAGAGGCATGGGCTTAGGGTGCCGATGGGTGAATACTGAGTGTCGATGGAGAAGCAAATCTGAAAAATGGTTGAAAACGAACACCCCAATCTCCTTTTCAGAACGTGGGTTGTACATGAAGATGACAGTTGCCATTTGTTTGCATAGTTGGATAGTGCTTATATAAAAAATCGGTGTGATGTTTTCATCGTCCATTTTTTTAAACTAAGGGGCCACATTCATTGACGAAATTTAGGATGAAGCTTTGAGGGAGGGTTTGATTCATCCAACGAATAAAAACAATCTTGGCTAAGAGTGTAGAAAAAGTATATCTCACGTAAGCATCTCCCATGTGTGTTGTGTTTCATTTCACTATGTTACCCCTATTATAAGCAGTTACTTTTGTGTTGTCTTTTATATTGAATGAGGACATTATGGGAATATTGAAAGCTTCACCAAACTGAAGCTCTCACTTTATATATATAGATGTTGTATCAATTTTTAAAAAATAATGTAAATATCGTTTAATGCTTATTTTACAATAAAAGAAATTCATTTAAATCCATCTAGGTTCTTGCCTAAATCTCGCCTGGGCGCCTAATTGCTAGGCGTCAGTCCGTTGCCTGACTAGTGCCTAAAGTTTTTTAGAATATAATCCTTACCAATTTAAGGTTTTTACATGGCTTTGATCTTACCACTTACAACCGTTTTGGTGGATAGACTATTTTCTGTTATGAATATTGATTCAAAACTTTGCACTCTCTAGTATGAAAGCAACCATTTCGATTGAACCTTGCACTGTTTTGAATTTCGCCCCTTCCCTCGACAAATCCTGGTTTCGCCACTATATATAAGTACTATGGTATGTCATGTATATTTAAAACTTTTCATATGTTTTATACAGTTTCAAAACCCGTAGCACTGCGCTGGCACTCTTGCTAGTAATCTTCTAATTCTCTAGTGCGGTACACCTTCTTTGATACCATGTTTAGCCTATGGCTAAAACTTATGCTCGTAAACTTGGCTAAACAACGAGAACAAATGAGAGAGTGATTTTTTTTTTCCCGATATGTGGTACTAAATGCTTTTGGAAGATCTCTCGTTCAACGATTAATGTTCTGAAAAAAAAGAGTACTTTCGGGTTCAGCACATGAAAATTTTGATTGGGTTAAACTTTATACAACGGTTGAAAGCACCTCGTAGGCTTGTAGACCTTACAAGAAAATAGAGGAATTGAATCTGAAATAAGCTGAGAACTTACAGTTTCGCAAGTTTTGATGGCATTGTTTGAACGTATGATAAGATTAAGACTGCACCAACTCAATAGGAGGCTGTGACAAAGTCACATACATGACACACTCACCCATCATGCAACGCAAAACACATCACCGGCCTTACAGTCTCACCTTCAAACCCACCTCCAAATTCACGTATCACCCGAAAACCGGCACAATGTTTCATAGAAGAAGCAGGGGTCCTTGACAAGTCCTCTGACTACCACCCCAACCCCTGTGTGATGAATTTCCTAATGATGATTGATCGTCTAGAAAACCGTGAAACACGTCATAGAGTAAATCCTTTTGTAGATTGCTAAAAGGATCAAAGTTGTCGGCGAGATTTTGGATGGCATAGTTTTTGCTTTTTGCATCGAAGACAAAAGCAATGCAAGACCAGTTACGGGAATACAGGGAGCTTAAAAATTGAACAATGAGTGACCGAAGTTCTAAACTAGAAGCTATTTCCGCGGTTGAATCGATACACTCTGATGTTAACAAACGAGACGGATAATAAAGCTAGTATTAACAAGGCAGAATAGACCCCGAGTTTGTTGCTAATCCTCTGCGAGGTAAATGATGCCATTGAATGATCAGCACTGTTAAGAAATTTACCTAAAGCTATTGTTTTTCCCGTTTCATTAACCAGCACAAAATGAGGTTAGTCATTTGCAAAGAAATGAAAAGGAAAAGAGGAGGAAATGAGAAGGCTGTGAAAAAATCACATCCTTATAGTTCAAACCCCCACCCAATTCATAGGACATATGGAATCATAAGTTCATTTCCCTTGTTAAGGAAAGAAATGATGATTAACATATAATCAGATATTGAGATATGCCGACTTTTATATGATCCTTAACCTTTGTGTAATCTCTTAATCGTAGGAATGTAATTACTTGTACAGGCTCAATTCCGGGATCAGGAATTAATCCCTCCAGTGTATAAAATCCTTGTAACAGTTTGATGTTGAATACAATACAATTTTCACCTTTCTCTACATGGCACCAGAGCATAAAAGATTCTGGTAACCATCACAAACTTTCGCTCCTCAAACCAGAAACACTAGCCAATCCCAGAACAAGCCATCACCTATGGTAAAAGAACCAAGAGAGCCCTCGACCAAGCTTGAGGCAACCAAATATGATGATGCTAGTGATCCTCTATACATACACCATTCAGATTAGCCTGGTTCAGTTCTCGTCTCCTAGCAACTGAATGAAGAAAACTATAGAACATGGAGTCGTTCCATGACCATGGCTCTCAGCGCCAAAAGCAAGGAAGGGTTTGTTGATGGCTCAAGCCCAAAACCTTCAAAATCCTCCAAAACTGAGTTACAACGGTGGACCCGCTGCAATAACCTTGTCAAATCATGGTTATTGAACTCAATCTCATCAGACATTGTAGCCAGTGTAATCTAGAATGATTTGGCTTCTGGAATATGGGCTGAACTCAAAGAACACTTCTCTCGTGTCAATAGCGTCCATCTCTTTCATGTAGAACAAGCTGTCCATGATTGTGTGCAAAGTGGTATGATGATCAGCGCCTACTACACTAAACTCAAAGGTTTAAGGGATGAACGTGATGCCATACGTTCTATCCCCACTTGCTCCTGTGGCACTATGAAGGAGACCCTCCAGTTCCGAGAGAATCAGAAGACTATGAAGTTTCTTATGGGGTTGAATGATGTATACACAACCATTCGTGGCTAGATCCTCCTCATGGATCCACTTCCCTCAGTCAGCAATGCACACTCACTTATATTATAGGAAGAATAACAACGGACAATGTCATCTACATCACACAACACAGTTGATGCTATTGTTTTTTTAGTAAAAAGCAACAAAGGAAATTCAAGCAGAAATTTCATGCCACGGAACCCCCACCTAAAGTGTGATCGATGTGATATGGTTGGTCATACTTCAAATTCTTGTCGTTCCCATCTAAAGTGTGAATTTTGTGGGAACAAGGGGCATACCATCGAATATTGCTAGAAGCTCAAGAAAGCAAAAGAAAGAGGTGAGATTCAGGACCAAAAAAACTCGAAAGCAAACCATGTCAAAACCAAGGAAGATGTGCAGACTCGTTCCAGCCCTATTAGCCTGACAGCCGAGCAGGACCAATATCTCCTGACTCTACTTGGTAACAACAAATCAACATCCATGGCCAACCTCGTTGGTGCTTTTTCCACCACCAGTAGTCTCTCAGGTAAATCTTTTCGCGGCTTCGCTCTTTGGAATGACATAGCTTGGATCTTGGACACAGGAGCAACTGATCATCTAGTGTACTCTCCTGCCCTACTTACTACTTGCTCATCAATACAAAATCGAACTATACAATTACCAAATGGCATGAGTGTTACTGTTACACACGTAGGGAGTGTCAAATTCTCTCCCACTTTGACCATTCATAATGTCTTATGTGTTCCTTCGTTCCAATTGAATCTAATATCCGTCGCTAAACTTGTCTAACACTCGAACTACATTGCCTTTTTTTATAAAAACCTGTTTGTGTTACAAGACCAACGCTTGGGGACGATGATTGGGACGAGAACTGAAAGGGGATGACTCTGTTGGGGTTTAAAAATGCTTCACTACTTTGGAGATGTTTATCTCACAAATGAGAATGTAATGCAGCGGAATTTGATAGGCAAGACAAAGAAAGAACACTCAAAGTGTTATACAAATTTTTTTATTCTCGCACAATCTTAGTACAAGAGGAAACACTCAAACACTCTCACACTTCTTCACTCATTTTCTCACTTCTTGCTCTCTTACTTGCTCTCACTTCTTCTTGCTACATGGCAACACACATACACACCTAAATTTATAGGCATGCATTTTGCCGACTTACTCTGCCCACCGACTTGGGCATTGCAGCAATGACCACATGATTTGCTGCCTCTAGATCTTTCTTTAGCTTGGATATTTTAGATGATAACCGATTGAAATTGCTGGAATTTTCCAGCTATATTACCGACATAGATTGCTAGAATTTTCTAGCATTTGCACAATAGGCTTTGGGTTGGATCACTTGTCATGGGCCAAAGACAAGATTACCATTCAACATCCCCCCTTAATCTTGTCTTGTGACGCCGATTGAGTTTCTCAGTCTGATAAAGTCTTCTTGTTTGAGTGGCTTGGTGAATATATTCGCGATTTGGTCTTGAGACTTCACGTATTCCACTTGCGCATCCTTTCTTACAATGCATTCTCTTATGTAGTGATAGCGGGTATCTATATGTTTGCTCCTGTTATGGAGTACTGGATTCTTTGCTAGAGCTATTGCAGACTTGTTGTCGACATAAATCTCTGTTGGTTCTTTTTGCGGCATGCTTAAATCTTTCAGCAAGTTTCTCAGCCAGATTGCATGACAGACACATGAGGTAGCAGCTACATATTCAGCTTCGCAGGTAGAGAAAGTGACAATCGGTTGCTTCTTTGACATCCATGTAAATGCAGTGTCTCCCATGAAGAACACAAATCCAGTAATGCTTTTTCTATCGTCGGAATCTCTTGCCTAATCACTATCGGTATATCCAGTAAGTTTGTAGTTATCAGAACTTGAATAGAGCAAGCCAAAGTTAACAGTAACTTTGAGGTATCGAAGAATTCTTTTGGCAGTCTTCAAATGTGTAGTTGTGGGATTTTCCATGTAGCAACTGACTAATCCGATAACATAGAGAATATCTGGTCTTGTGCAAGTCAAGTAGCACAAGCTTCCAACTAGACTTTTGAAAAATGTTGGATCTAGGCTTTCTCCTTCGTCATGCTTGGTTAGTTTGACTCTACACTCCATTGGCATGCTTACGAGCTTGCAATCATCCATTTTGAACTTTTTCAGTGTCTCCTTTGTGTAGCTTTCTTGGGAGATGAAAATTCCTTCTTCGTTCTGCTTGACTTCAATGCCTAGGTAGTATGCCATCAGCCCGATGTCCGTCATCTCAAATTCTTTGGTCATCACTCTCTTGAACTTCCGGTGAAGATTAGATCATCCACATATAAGCACACAATCAAAATATCTCCATCTTTAATTTTGACATAAAGAGAATGTTCATGGGGGCACTTGGTGATCTCCTGCAAGTACTTGTCGATGCGACTATTCTATGCTCTTGGGGCTTGTTTTAACCCATAAAGGGCTTTTTTCAGCTTCAAAACTTTGTCTTCATGCCCCTTGATTTCATAGCCTGACGGTTGCTGAATGTAGACTTCTTCTTCAAGGACTCCATTTAGGAAGGTGAACTTCACATCCATTTGTTGAATCTTCCAACTATTTTAAGCTGCCAAAGAAATTAGTAATTGTATAGTTTCCAACTGAGCAACAGGTGCAAATACCTCATCATAGTCAATTCCGGCTCTTTGAATATAGCCCTTCGCCACTAGTCTATTGGCATTCTTCTTTGTCTTGTACACCCATTTGACTCCGATGGCTTTGTGTCCTTTCGGAAGAATAGTGAGTTCCCATGTATCATTATTCTGGATTGCTTCAATTTCTTCATCCATTGCTTTCCTCCACTTAGTATCTTGCACTGCTTCTTGGAAGTCAACTGGTGCACAATCAGCAAGGAGACAGAAAAGTGTAGGATTATCAAGTCTTTCAACTACCTCATAGAGATCTCGTATACTTCTTGTGTGTGGTACTTCTCTTTCATTTAGGCTCCCACTTAACAATGCTGATGCTGGTGAATTACCATGATTGGTTAATGTTGGTGAAGCAGGTGGAGTAGTGGATTCTTGTTGAACCTCTATTGCTTACTTTATCATCCCTTGTTCATTCTCTTCTTCAACTGAGGAAAGAAGTGAAGATCACCTGCATGCGAGCCAAAATCCCATTCTCCTTCTTCATCGAACGTCACGTCTCGACTGATCACCGTCTTCCCAGTGTTCGGATTATACAACTTATATCCTTTTGAATTTGTGTCATAACTGATGAAGATGAAATTCTCACTTTTGTCGTCGAGTTTGGTTCTCCTCTCGTCTGGTACATTTACATGGGCTATGCTTCCAAAAACTCTTAGATGAGAAATACCTGGTTTTCTTCCACTCCATGCTTCTTGCGGAGTTTTTCCCCCACACACTCCTTGTTGGAGACCGATTGGATAAGTAGACAGCATATGCTATAGCTTCTGCCCACAATTCCTTAGGCAATTTCTTGCTTTTGATCATGCTTCGAGCCATGTCGAGGATGGTTCGATTTTTTCTTTCCGCCACACCATTTTGTTGTAGGGATCTTGGAACTGTCAAAGGTCAACAAATTCCATTTGCTTCACAAAACTCTTGAAATTCCTTCGAAGTAAATTCTCCTCCTCAATCAGATTTCATGGCTTTGATCTTGCAACCACTTTCCTTTTCTACAGTGGCTTTGAACTTCTTGAATGCTCCAAAGACTTCTGATTTCTGCTTCAAGAAATACACCCAGGTTTTTCTTGAAAAATCATCAATGAAGAGAAGGAAATAATTATTTTTACCCAAAGAGCTTGGTTTTATTGGACCGCACACATCAGTATGAATGAGCTCGAGTGGCTTCTGGGCTCTTGTGGTCGACTCCTTTGGAAAGCTTTTCCTGAACTATTTCCTAAGTAAACATCCTTCGCAAACTTGATCAAGATGGCTAATACATGGTAAGCCTCTCACCATCTCCTTCTTGGATAATAACTCCATCCCCCAAAGTTAAGATGCCCAAAACGAAGATGCCAAAGCCAAGATATGTCTTTGTAACATATCTTGAGACACTTTGCAACATCGTTTTGAATGTTCATGGGAAACATCCTATTCTTTGACATTTTCGCCTTGGCAATTAATCTACCGTTGTCATCTCTAAGAAAAATGATATAATTTTTCGTATGAAAATCATAACCTTTTTCTAAGAGTTGACCCAAACTCAAAATGTTGCTTTTCATATTGGGCACGTAGTAGGCATTTGAAATTAATTGGTGACCGCCATTTTCCAGGGGAATAAGGATGTTACCTTTTCCTTTTACAGGTATTTTGGATTTGTCTCCAAAAGAAACGTTGCCACTCATTGATTCATTGAGCTCTACGAAGATGCTTCTTCTTCCGCACATGTGGTTGCTGGCGCTGGTGTCAAGGTACCATGTATAGTCTTGGTCTCCATCATTGTTCTTGCATGCTAGTAGCACAACGCCATTCTCTTCTTTCTCTTCTTTCACATAATTGACCTTCTCATCAAAGTCTGCTATTTGAAGCTCTACATTCCTAAGCATAACGCCCAAACTTTTGACAATTATAGCATTGAACTTGAGATTTTTCATACCTCGAGTTTGAGCGTCCTTTTCCGCGACCTTTTGTTGAGCTTTCGCCTCTTTCGTAGTTGCTATGGTTGTGATAGGAGCATATTTAGGCGACTTACTTAGCTTGTTTTCGTGCATCTATGTTGTTAATTCATAGTTGTTTTAGTAGTTTAAGCCATTTTCGTGTGCTTTTAGGTTCATATGGCTAAGGAAGCAAAAAGATGCATTTTGGAGCAAAATTGGGCTTGGAATGGATAGCATATGATTGGAGCCAAAGTGTTGGACGAATTTGAATGCCTTGTATTCATTTTGGACATAAAACAAAGGGCCTAGCCCATTCTCTCTTAAACCAACCCCAAGGCCATGCATTTCCTTCCAATTCCAAAGCCCACAATCACTTCAAAAGCCATGCAAAGAACCATCCATTCCATCAAAAACAATCCATCAATTCACATGCAAAACCACCATTAACACACATGCACCCAAACAAAGCCAACCTAGCTAACCCTACATGCATTCTTTATGCAACTCTTCATCATTCCACCATTCATTCTTTATTCCACAAACAAGTCACATGCATATCCACCTTCCTACTTCATCATTTCACCACATTCTCCCTCTTTAACTCATTTCATTATTCATTCACTTTGCATTCATTCAATTCCACCCCACATGCACCCTTTATTCTTCATCATTGCAACCATGGCACATTTACACCAACAAAACAACTCCCATGCCATGGCCTACTCATATTCCCATTTCCTTTCCAACATCTCACATGCATTTCCACCTTCCTACTTCATCATTTCACCACATTTTCCCTTTTATTTCCACATGCAATTCTTCATCATTGCAACCACAAACACCTTAAACAAATAGCCATATACATCTCCACTCCTCCTATAAATACCCTTGCATTCATTCATTCAAGAATCATCTCATTTCATACACAACACACCACAAACACTTCCATTTTCTCCCTAGCCGTGAGTTTCTCTCCATTTTCTCCACCACTCCTCATCCATTTCCATAATCCCCCAATCCATTCAACACACCAACAACATCCCTTAGTCCTTGTGCCACAATAAAGAGGAAGATAAGAGGGCCTAAACGTTCATACAATTCACGTTTGAGTTGTTGGAATGTTTACGCGTTTCTTTGATTTCAATGTTTAAATTCAATTCTCCTTGTTTTGTAGTATGAGAAATGGAAGAAAAGAGTGCTTAAACGTTCATACAATTCAAGTTTTGAGTTGTTGGAATGTTTAGGTGTTTCTTTGATTTCAAAGTTATGAGGAACTAAACCCCCCCCCCTTAGCTAGGGGGGGATTCGAAATATATGTTTATGCTTGCAATATGAATTGATTAACTTTCGTTGGAATTTCATAAGTTGTGGATTCAATTTGTTTAACCGTTTGATTGATAACTTATTTATGTATGTTTATTGAGAATGCACGCTTAATTTTCATGCATGAATATGACGCTAGAATATAAGTGAGCTTCACGTAATAGTTATGAACTTATATTCACAAGTAGTGGAGGTTGCTTATAAACAATCGCGTTAAACAAATTCTTGGCATAAGTTTCATGCAATCATAGTAACGAATGCCTCGTCAACACTTATAGTTTTCATATTGCTTAATGATTCTTGCTTGTATCTCTATTATGCAATTCATGTAGGGAACTTGTGAGGAATGCTTTGGATTGTCGTATGCAATCATCCAATTCATTAACTTAAGGAAAACTTGACGGTTAATTTAAGCGGACCTAATTAACCCCGGGCGTTGAGAATTCATGGTTTATTGAAAAGTAATTGGAAATCGTTTTATATGCAAGTATAACATGTATGGAGATGAACCCCTTAGCTAGCCATTCCATCCATTCTATCCCTTTGTTTTATAATTCTTCCTAGTTTATTAACTTGTTTTGTTATTACAATTTTCATCAAAACACAATCCCCCTTTACTTTATTGTTCAATTTAGCTAGAAATCAATTTAGTTTATGTCTTTAAAGTATTTTGAGTCTTTTGGTTTGTCTTAGTGTTTTAACGTTTAGTTTCACATTCTTTGAGTCTAGTTTAGTGTTTTATATTGTTTTTACGTTTTTGAGTCAGTTTCCAAGAGATTAACAATCCCTCCTAATCCCCGGTCCAGAACGATCCCTACTTACACACTTCACTACAATTGACAAAAAGAGGGTTTAATTTGTGTGCGTATAATTCTCACACGAGAATTATACGCACACAAATTAAACCCTCTTTTTGACAATTGTAGTATAGATATAAGTAGGGATCGTTCTTAACCGGGGATTAGGAGGGATTGCTAAACACTTGGAAACTGACTTAAAAACTTAAAAACACAATATAAAACACTAAACTTGACTCAAAGAATGCAAAACTAAAAGTTAAAACACTTAAACAAACCTAAAACCCAAAACAGCAAATAGAAGACTCAAAACTGCCTAAAAACCACTTTCTGGGCAGTTTTGAGCACCTACACTAGTTTGGACGAAATTGGATGAAAACTTGAATCAAAATACTTTGAAACACAAATCAAAACACTTTCTAACTATATTGGACAATACAAAGACTCAAAGGACTCAAAACAAGTTCAAAAGACTCAAAACTGCCTAAAAACACTAACTAGGCAGTTTCTGACCTTAAACACAAATTTGGACGAATTTAAGATTATAGGTGGATTCAAAACACTATAGAACAAGAAAGTAAAGGGGGGTTTTGTTTTGACGAAAATTGAAATAACAAAACAAAGTAACAAACTAGACAGAATGTAAATATGAAATTGATGAAATGGAATGAATGGATGCTAGCCAAGGGGTTCATCTCCACACATGTTACACTTGCATAATAAAAAGATTTCCAATTGTATTTCAATAAACCATGAATTCTCAACGCCCCGGGTTAATTAGGTCCGCTTAAATTAACCGTCAAGTTTTCCTTAAGTTAATGAATTGGATGATTGCATACGACAATCCAAAGCATTCCTCACAAGTTCCCTACATGAATTGCATAATAGAGATACAAGCAAGAATCATTAAGCATCAATGAAAACTATAAGTGTTGACGAGGCATTCGTTACTATGATTGCATGAAACTTATGCCAAGAATTTATTTAACGCGATTGTTTATAAGCAACCTCCACTACTTGTGAATATAAGTTCATAACGATTAGGTGAAACTCACTTATATTCTAGCGTCATATTCATGCATGAAAATTAAGCGTGCATTCTCAATAAACATACATAAATAAGTTATCAATCAAACGGTTAAACAAATTGAATCCACAACTTATGAAATTCCAACGAAAGTTAATCAATTCATATTGCAAACATAAACATAGTTTCGAATCACCCCCTAGCTAAAGGGGGTTTAGTTCCTCATAACTTTGAAATCAAAGAAACACCTAAACATTCCAACAACTCAAAACTTGAATTGTATGAACGTTTAAGCACTCTTTTCTTCCATTTCTCATACTACAAAACAAGGAGAATTGAATTTAAACATTGAAATCAAAGAAACGCGTAAACATTCCAACAACTCAAACGTGAATTGTATGAACGTTTAGGCCCTCTTATCTTCCTCTTTATTGTGGCACAAGGACTAAGGGATGTTGTTGGTGTGTTGAATGGATTGGGGGATTATGGAAATGGATGAGGAGTGGTGGAGAAAATGGAGAGAAACTCACGGCTAGGGAGAAAATGGAAGTGTTTGTAATCCCCCCCTAGCTAAGGGGGTTTAGTTCCTCATAACTTTGAAATCAAAGAAACACCTAAACATTCCAACAACTCAAAACTTGAATTGTATGAACGTTTAAGCACTCTTTTCTTCCATTTCTCATACTACAAAACAAGGAGAATTGAATTTAAACATTGAAATCAAAGAAACGCGTAAACATTCCAACAACTCAAACGTGAATTGTATGAACGTTTAGGCCCTCTTATCTTCCTCTTTATTGTGGCACAAGGACTAAGGGATGTTGTTGGTGTGTTGAATGGATTGGGGGATTATGGAAATGGATGAGGAGTGGTGGAGAAAATGGAGAGAAACTCACGGCTAGGGAGAAAATGGAAGTGTTTGTGGTGTGTTGTGTATGAAATGAGATGATTCTTGAATGAATGAATGCAAGGGTATTTATAGGAGGAGTGGAGATGTATATGGCTATTTGTTTAAGGTGTTTGTGGTTGCAATGATGAAGAATTGCATGTGGAAATAAAAGGGAAAATGTGGTGAAATGATGAAGTAGGAAGGTGGAAATGCATGTGAGATGTTGGAAAGGAAATGGGAATATGAGTAGGCCATGGCATGGGAGTTGTTTTGTTGGTGTAAATGTGCCATGGTTGCAATGATGAAGAATAAAGGGTGCATGTGGGGTGGAATTGAATGAATGCAAAGTGAATGAATAATGAAATGAGTTAAAGAGGGAGAATGTGGTGAAATGATGAAGTAGGAAGGTGGATATGCATGTGACTTGTTTGTGGAATAAAGAATGAATGGTGGAATGATGAAGAGTTGCATAAAGAATGCATGTAGGGTTAGCTAGGTTGGCTTTGTTTGGGTGCATGTGTGTTAATGGTGGTTTTGCATGTGAATTGATGGATTGTTTTTGATGGAATGGATGGTTCTTTGCATGGCTTTTGAAGTGATTGTGGGCTTTGGAATTGGAAGGAAATGCATGGCCTTGGGGTTGGTTTAAGAGAGAATGGGCTAGGCCCTTTGTTTTATGTCCAAAATGAATACAAGGCATTCAAATTCGTCCAACACTTTGGCTCCAATCATATGCTATCCATTCCAAGCCCAATTTTGCTCCAAAATGCATCTTTTTGCTTCCTTAGCCATATGAACCTAAAAGCACACGAAAATGGCTTAAACTACTAAAACAACTATGAATTAACAACATAGATGCACGAAAACAAGCTAAGTAAGTCGCCTAAATATGCTCCTATCAAACTCCCCCACACTTATCTTTTGCTAGTCCTCAAGCAAAACAGAATAAAAACAAATAAACAAAACGACACTAAACACGTAAAACACAACCTACACCTTCCAACAATCGTTTCAGGGATTTCCAATGCACATGACAAGTTAAAAATTATTATTCCCACAGAATTTAGCCATCTTTACCCTTAAGTACATTCTTAATCATAGTCACCACATACTAGTTCACAATTAAGCATTTAAAACCATGTTTTGAATGTAGTAACATGCCTTAGAGAATTTGCTCAATTCCTTACAAGATATGCACTCAATTTTCACTCAGATTTTCTAACTACACACCCTAATCTAGTCATATGTGAGAAGATTGATGTAAACATGAAAACGAACACTCACATATATGTATCACAAAGAACGCAATTTTTGGAGTTAATAAGCATGTTTAGATTATGATCTCATGAATGGAATGCTACTACTTAGACACGAGAACCAGTGACACCATATGCTCATACCAAATTCAAACTCCACAATTGAAATGCACAACACTCAAGATAGAAGTCAAGGGTTGTAACGGGGCTTGGGATATTGGCTCACAAGGAAAGGTAGGGATAAACAAAAGTTCTTTAAACAATAGCAAGCAAAGTAATGAAATTAAGGCTTAGAATTCACTTGGCATGCAGAAATCAACTTTTAGACATAAGGGGGAGATTCAACAACTCTTAGGGCCTAATTTATTGTTTTGGGCCCTTACTTCAACCAACAATACTTTTCAACTTTTTTTTTTTTTTTTTTTTTTTTTTTCTTTTTTTCTTTCTTTCTTTTTGGCCGTGCCTATGGCACATCAACTCACATAAACACTCTTTCCCCCACACTTATTTTCTGCAATACCTTAATCAAAAGGAATTCATTGCTTACTATGCTTCAAGAACAAGGGTAAGGATGGTCATATTCTAGGTTAGGTGAGGATAAAGTGGGTTAACAAAGAACATGGGCTAACATGGCTCAACGGGGGTAAAACTTACAACATATACGAAATATGGGAAGTGAGGCTATTTGGCTATGGTGGCAACTACACAACTTCATCTTGATATATGTTATGCAAATCAATAACATGCTTTGAATGAAATGGGCATGAGTTCTAGCATTTGGAACTATATGATGAAACGCCTTCTAAGTAGTAACCAAGCAAAGAATAATGAGATCATGCAACAACTTTGGAAAACAAGAAATCACAGATTATACTCTCCAAAGAACGTTATAGGCTCAAGTCTCTCAGGGTTGTAGCGTTTGTTTGAGTTCCTTCCTTCAAGCATGTTACATAACTAATTTTTTTCTTTTATGATTGCATGTGAAGTCATACATTATAACCATAACCAAGCATATACCAAGAGTAAATCAAACTTTTCTCCATGTTTATAACTCTTTTTAACAGTCATGCAATTAGAAACCAAATCCTTATCATTGTGTTGGAAGGTGACCTACAACACAAAAATGACTCAAAACACTCTTTTTAGGCTTTTCAAAACATGTTTTTCAAATTTTTATGTGATTTTCGAATTTTTAAGTCAAAACACACTAAACACACTTAAAAACAGCAAGAAACAACATTTGAAGTTATGGTGGATAAAACCCTACGAATTTGCATCAAAACACTTTAGAAACTTGGTTCCGTTGAATTGATTAACTTTCGTTGGAATTTCATAAGTTGTGGATTCAATTTGTTTAACCGTTTGATTGATAACTTATTTATGTATGTTTATTGAGAATGCACGCTTAATTTTCATGCATGAATATGACGCTAGAATATAAGTGAGTTTCACCTAATCGTTATGAACTTATATTCACAAGTAGTGGAGGTTGCTTATAAACAATCGCGTTAAATAAATTCTTGGCATAAGTTTCATGCAATCATAGTAACGAATGCCTCGTCAACACTTATAGTTTTCATTGAACGTAATGATCTTTGATTGTATCTTTATTATGATGTCATGTAAGGAACTTTTGAAGAATGCTTTGGGTTGTCGTATGATGTCATCCAATTCATTAACTTAAGGAAAACTTGACGGTTAATTTAAGCGGACCTAATTAACCCGGGGTGTTGAGAAATCATAATTTATCGAAAGACCAACTGAGAATCAATCTTGTATGCAAGTGTAACATGTGTGGAGAAGAACCCCTTGGCTATTCCATCATCCATATTTTCATCTCATTCATATTTACGTTTTGCCTTTAATTACAATTTGTCCATTTAATTTAATCTCGTCCAAACACAATCCCCCCTTTACTTTATTGTCAAATTAGTTAGAAATCAATTTAGTTTGTGTTTTTAAAGAATTTTGAGTCTTTTGGTTTGTCTTAATGTTTTAACGTTTAGTTTCACATTCTTTGAGTCTAGTTTAGTGTTTTATATTGTTTTTACGTTTTTGAGTCAAAATCCAAGTGATTAACAAGCCCTCCTAATCCCCGGTCTAGAACGATCCCTCACTTATCCATTCTACTACAATTGTCAAACGAGGGTTTAATTTGAGTGTCAAGTAATTCTCACATCAAATTTTGGCGCCGTTGCCGGGGATTAGCAACTTTGCTAATCTCTTGGATTGTTTTATTTTCGTTTGTGTGTATATATTTTTAGTTTTATTTTGTTGATTTTAGAAGCACAACATGGCACTTGATAATGCTTATCTTTTGTCACAGCTCATGGAAAGGTCCCAAATGCAAAACGTTGATCTTCAATCAAGGAATAACGTGTTTTCCAATACTTACAATTCGGATTGGAGTGATCATTCAACTTCTATGTGGTGGGAACCTCAAAATGTTCAACAAGAAAGATATTGGGAGCCACCTCATATTCAATATGCCCAACCAAACTCAAATTCGTCAATAGATTATAATCAAATTCTTAATGAATTAAACTCTTTGGTGCAGGGTTCACAAAATCAAGCTAAGGAGACTCACCAAGAAACATATTGGCAACCATATGAGGATTCATATGCACCACCACAGCCTTCCCCTCAATCTTCACATCCAAATTCAGGTATATCAAATTATTATAAGGAAGTTATTCAACAACTGAATTCTGTGGAGCAGGGCAGGAAAGCTCAACCATTTCAACAAGACGCATTTTGGCGACCAATTGAGGATTTCTATCAAGCAAAAAAGTTGGCTGAGTGGAACAGTCAATTTAGGCAGAATGCAAAATGCATGGAACAAATTCAAGAACAAATGGTTGAAGATGAGCCCATGGATGAATTGCTACTGCTCGAAGAAGAGGAGGATGCACAAGGCACGGCAAGGGAAGAACAACCCTTGCCGCAACCTCCCAATATTCCTACACCACCCCATTCAAGTAACGTTGTTCCAAATTTAATTATTTCTAACTTTGTTCCCCCAAATGCACCCTTCCCTGGCAGGTTCATGCAATCCATGAAAGATGAGGGGAAGAAAGACATCTTGGACACCTTTCCAACAATTCACGAGGAAAAAGTGGTTGAGGAGCATCTTGAATTCATCAAGGAGGAAATTGGAGTGGATCACACAGCCACAACCTTCAAAATGTCCAATCTGAATGAAAACATCCCTTGTGCATTTGTTGAATGTGCTGCGACTTTAGAGCCAATATTGCAGCCCATAGGTAAGCCACCAACTCAAAATCCAAAGTCGTTTTTGACTAATATGTTGTTGATGTCAATGATTAGGGCACCCACTCTTGAAATTCAACCATTGCCGGAACATTTCAAGTATCATCATCCATTCAATGATCAACTCCATGCCGTGGGTTCCATTAAGGCATGATTGTGTTCTTCGTCCGGCTGCAAGACGTTAAAGAAAGCGCTACTTGGGAGGCAACCCAATACAGTGAATAAAACAAAGCTTTTTCATTAATTTTCGAGAAATTACAAATGTATCTAACAAATTGAGCTTCACAAAGGTTGTTTTTGTTTTTGTTTGCGTGAAGACCCACTACGAGGCAAAACTCTAGAAGCGGAAGGCATAGAAGCGGAAGGCATAGGAGCGGAAGGCATCGGAGCGAGAGGCATGGGAGCGATAGGTATCGGAGATAGAGCATTCCAGGCCCCAATACTTGGCGGAACGCTGGATGACCCAGGAAAAAGGTGCCCCTGGAAGAAAGACGCAAGCCGTTGACGATCACTTTGCATCCGACCTTGAGATTCTTGCATCTCATCAAGCTTCCTCTTCATGCCCGACGAATAGTTATTGGCAAGCACATGCAAAGTTCTATTCTCGTACTTAAGTTGTTTGATCTCTTGTTTCAGGTTCTCCACCTCCGCCATCAAAGATTCAACCTGACGGGAGCGAGCAAGGAGGCGTTGGCCCATGTTTGACACAGAACCAGCGCACTGAACGCTGAGAGCCAGGGACTCTTGAACGGCCAACTCATCGGACCGTCCTGAAAGCAGCTGACTATCTCTGGGAGTGAGGAGGTTCCGAGCTACTATCGTAGCTGTTGTGGCGTCCTGCATCACAGAGTCTTCACCTGTAAGAGGACCGTTAGAAGAAAAGAAAGAAGGGCGCCATACGTTACCTTGACGCGGCACGCCCGTATCACTGCGGAGACTCAATTCTAAGCTAAGGTTCGATGGGTTTGCCATTTTTCAAAAGTGTTCAAAGAGAAGGGGTGGACGGAGTAAATTTTCAAAAGGGCCGGAGACGAGTATCAAGAATGGGAAATCTTCAGAGTATGTAAGTTGGCAGTGATCGATAGCTCTATAAAAAGCCAAGGCAACGCGTCCACCGATTCAAAAAGCCGGAATTTGAGGCGTAAAGTTCGGCGACGCTCCCTCGGCTTTTTCAGAAAACGCGTTCGACACGTGGAGGCCACCATCACAACTACACGTCTTTAGCCGACAAGCGCAAAGTTCGGCGACGCTTTCTCTGCTTTTCAGAAAGCGCCTGCTCAGAAATCGAAGAGGCGTCTTCAAAGATCGAAGAGTCGTCACTATTTCAAAAAGCCGGATTTGCGGGATCGAAATGTTTGTCGACAAGGTAAAAGAACAGTATCACCACTTGCTATTGAATTCCCTATATATGTCGACCTTCATCTTTTATGGCAAGACAGAACTGAAGAAAATGCCCAACTCTTCCTCACCTCTGAGGGCGCACTCCCAGCAAAGCCTTTCGAAATACTCTATTCTTTCTTTTTCCCCAAAGATGATACCAGATGCCTGGAGTACAGATGACCCAGGAGGAAACAGCACCCCAAATACATGTGCTGATTCATTCACCGCTTCTTCAAAAGCAAAGGTATCTCATATCATCAAGGGCAAAAGCAAAGGTATCTCATATCATGCTCTTTCCCTGTCTTTTCCTTTGTCCTTGATATTACTTGCATGGCAAAGTGAAAGAAGCAATCAGCCGGCACTTGGAGTCTATCTGGACTCTATTCCCTGGTTGCTTACCTAGCTTTGCTGAGCTATCCTCTAACCCTCTTCAATACGAATTGGAGAGATTGAACAAAGAAACAGATAAGAGGAGGAAGCTCAGACCTTCGGGGGAGACCAAAGGAAGCCTGCTGCCCAGTTCAAGAGTAGCACAAAGGAAAATCAACGATGGGAGCAGCGCAGTTCAAGAGTAAGCCTGTGGAATCACAAAGATCCAAGCCTCACTGCAATCACCAAGGAGAAGATGGAACGAACACTCCATAATCAGATTTGCATCTCTAAACTCTTCTCTTTGTTAGATACATTCTGCCATGTTTAGTATGTTTAATTGCTGTTTATATGTTTGCTTGTGTTTAGTGTGGTTTTTAACATTGAGGACAATGTTTGATTTAAGTGTGGGGGAGTTTCTAAAGTGTTTTGATGCAAATTCGTAGGGTTTTATCCACCATAACTTCAAATGTTGTTTCTTGCTGTTTTTAAGTGTGTTTAGTGTGTTTTGACTTAAAAATTCGAAAATCACATAAAAATTTGAAAAACATGTTTTGAAAAGCCTAAAAAGAGTGTTTTGAGTCATTTTTGTGTTGTAGGTCACCTTCCAACACAATGATAAGGATTTGGTTTCTAATTGCATGACTGTTAAAAAGAGTTATAAACATGGAGAAAAGTTTGATTTACTCTTGGTATATGCTTGGTTATGGTTATAATGTATGACTTCACATGCAATCATAAAAGAAAAAAATTAGTTATGTAACATGCTTGAAGGAAGGAACTCAAACAAACGCTACAACCCTGAGAGACTTGAGCCTATAACGTTCTTTGGAGAGTATAATCTGTGATTTCTTGTTTTCCAAAGTTGTTGCATGATCTCATTATTCTTTGCTTGGTTACTACTTAGAAGGCGTTTCATCATATAGTTCCAAATGCTAGAACTCATGCCCATTTCATTCAAAGCATGTTATTGATTTGCATAACATATATCAAGATGAAGTTGTGTAGTTGCCACCATAGCCAAATAGCCTCACTTCCCATATTTCGTATATGTTGTAAGTTTTACCCCCGTTGAGCCATGTTAGCCCATGTTCTTTGTTAACCCACTTTATCCTCACCTAACCTAGAATATGACCATCCTTACCCTTGTTCTTGAAGCATAGTAAGCAATGAATTCCTTTTGATTAAGGTATTGCAGAAAATAAGTGTGGGGGAAAGAGTGTTTATGTGAGTTGATGTGCCATAGGCACGGCCAAAAAGAAAGAAAGAAAAAAAGAAAAAAAAAAAAAAAAAAAAAAAAAAGTTGAAAAGTATTGTTGGTTGAAGTAAGGGCCCAAAACAATAAATTAGGCCCTAAGAGTTGTTGAATCTCCCCCTTATGTCTAAAAGTTGATTTCTGCATGCCAAGTGAATTCTAAGCCTTAATTTCATTACTTTGCTTGCTATTGTTTAAAGAACTTTTGTTTATCCCTACCTTTCCTTGTGAGCCAATATCCCAAGCCCCGTTACAACCCTTGACTTCTATCTTGAGTGTTGTGCATTTCAATTGTGGAGTTTGAATTTGGTATGAGCATATGGTGTCACTGGTTCTCGTGTCTAAGTAGTAGCATTCCATTCATGAGATCATAATCTAAACATGCTTATTAACTCCAAAAATTGCGTTCTTTGTGATACATATATGTGAGTGTTCGTTTTCATGTTTACATCAATCTTCTCACATATGACTAGATTAGGGTGTGTAGTTAGAAAATCTGAGTGAAAATTGAGTGCATATCTTGTAAGGAATTGAGCAAATTCTCTAAGGCATGTTACTACATTCAAAACATGGTTTTAAATGCTTAATTGTGAACTAGTATGTGGTGACTATGATTAAGAATGTACTTAAGGGTAAAGATGGCTAAATTCTGTGGGAATAATAATTTTTAACTTGTCATGTGCATTGGAAATCCCTGAAACGATTGTTGGAAGGTGTAGGTTGTGTTTTACGTGTTTAGTGTCGTTTTGTTTATTTGTTTTTATTCTGTTTTGCTTGAGGACTAGCAAAAGATAAGTGTGGGGGAGTTTGATAGGAGCATATTTAGGCGACTTACTTAGCTTGTTTTCGTGCATCTATGTTGTTAATTCATAGTTGTTTTAGTAGTTTAAGCCATTTTCGTGTGCTTTTAGGTTCATATGGCTAAGGAAGCAAAAAGATGCATTTTGGAGCAAAATTGGGCTTGGAATGGATAGCATATGATTGGAGCCAAAGTGTTGGACGAATTTGAATGCCTTGTATTCATTTTGGACATAAAACAAAGGGCCTAGCCCATTCTCTCTTAAACCAACCCCAAGGCCATGCATTTCCTTCCAATTCCAAAGCCCACAATCACTTCAAAAGCCATGCAAAGAACCATCCATTCCATCAAAAACAATCCATCAATTCACATGCAAAACCACCATTAACACACATGCACCCAAACAAAGCCAACCTAGCTAACCCTACATGCATTCTTTATGCAACTCTTCATCATTCCACCATTCATTCTTTATTCCACAAACAAGTCACATGCATATCCACCTTCCTACTTCATCATTTCACCACATTCTCCCTCTTTAACTCATTTCATTATTCATTCACTTTGCATTCATTCAATTCCACCCCACATGCACCCTTTATTCTTCATCATTGCAACCATGGCACATTTACACCAACAAAACAACTCCCATGCCATGGCCTACTCATATTCCCATTTCCTTTCCAACATCTCACATGCATTTCCACCTTCCTACTTCATCATTTCACCACATTTTCCCTTTTATTTCCACATGCAATTCTTCATCATTGCAACCACAAACACCTTAAACAAATAGCCATATACATCTCCACTCCTCCTATAAATACCCTTGCATTCATTCATTCAAGAATCATCTCATTTCATACACAACACACCACAAACACTTCCATTTTCTCCCTAGCCGTGAGTTTCTCTCCATTTTCTCCACCACTCCTCATCCATTTCCATAATCCCCCAATCCATTCAACACACCAACAACATCCCTTAGTCCTTGTGCCACAATAAAGAGGAAGATAAGAGGGCCTAAACGTTCATACAATTCACGTTTGAGTTGTTGGAATGTTTACGCGTTTCTTTGATTTCAATGTTTAAATTCAATTCTCCTTGTTTTGTAGTATGAGAAATGGAAGAAAAGAGTGCTTAAACGTTCATACAATTCAAGTTTTGAGTTGTTGGAATGTTTAGGTGTTTCTTTGATTTCAAAGTTATGAGGAACTAAACCCCCTTTAGCTAGGGGGTGATTCGAAACTATGTTTATGTTTGCAATATGAATTGATTAACTTTCGTTGGAATTTCATAAGTTGTGGATTCAATTTGTTTAACCGTTTGATTGATAACTTATTTATGTATGTTTATTGAGAATGCACGCTTAATTTTCATGCATGAATATGACGCTAGAATATAAGTGAGTTTCACCTAATCGTTATGAACTTATATTCACAAGTAGTGGAGGTTGCTTATAAACAATCGCGTTAAATAAATTCTTGGCATAAGTTTCATGCAATCATAGTAACGAATGCCTCGTCAACACTTATAGTTTTCATTGAACGTAATGATCTTTGATTGTATCTTTATTATGATGTCATGTAAGGAACTTTTGAAGAATGCTTTGGGTTGTCGTATGATGTCATCCAATTCATTAACTTAAGGAAAACTTGACGGTTAATTTAAGCGGACCTAATTAACCCGGGGTGTTGAGAAATCATAATTTATCGAAAGACCAACTGAGAATCAATCTTGTATGCAAGTGTAACATGTGTGGAGAAGAACCCCTTGGCTATTCCATCATCCATATTTTCATCTCATTCATATTTACGTTTTGCCTTTAATTACAATTTGTCCATTTAATTTAATCTCGTCCAAACACAATCCCCCCTTTACTTTATTGTCAAATTAGTTAGAAATCAATTTAGTTTGTGTTTTTAAAGAATTTTGAGTCTTTTGGTTTGTCTTAATGTTTTAACGTTTAGTTTCACATTCTTTGAGTCTAGTTTAGTGTTTTATATTGTTTTTACGTTTTTGAGTCAAAATCCAAGTGATTAACAAGCCCTCCTAATCCCCGGTCTAGAACGATCCCTCACTTATCCATTCTACTACAATTGTCAAACGAGGGTTTAATTTGAGTGTCAAGTAATTCTCACATCAGGTTGTTTAAGTTCCAACCACATCCACGCCCATGTCCACGTCCGTGACCTCGGCCATGACTTCTTTCATATCGGCTTCTCTCGTTGTCGAAGCTTTCTTCTTTCTTCTTTGGCTGAACATGCGTCTTAAGGAGCTGCTCATCATTCCCTTGCCACTTCTTATGTTTCTCTTCATATGCTTGTAGCGAACCCATTAATTGCTCTTTACTAATTTCTTCCAAGTTTTTAGTTTCTTCAATCGTCATGACAATGTGCTCGAACTTGGGGTCCAAAGGGCGTAGTATCTTCTCCATAATTCTAATATCTTCTAACTTTTTTCTGTTTCTTTTTAATTGATTGGAAATAGCTAAGACCCTTGAGAAATAATCAGAGATTGATTCAAACCCTTTCATTTATAGAGATTCGAACTCACTTCTTAATACTTGAAGACGAACCTTTTTCACTTGTTCGGCTCCTTTGTAAGAGGTTTGAAGCTTCTCCCATGCTTACTTGGCAGAGGTTGCACTCGAGACCTTCTCAAAGCCATTGTCATCTAATGCTTGGTAGATGAGGTACAGAGCCTTCTTGTCTCTCTTTCTTGAATCTTTCAAACTCTCCTTCTGGGGTTGAGACAGAGTAGCTTCATCTTCTGGCTCAGTGTAGCCTTTCTCCATGACTTCCCAGACATCGTGTGCACCCAAAAGGGCCTTCATTTTGATACTCCAATTATCGAAGTTGTTGTCGAGCACTGGAACTTGGAAGGCTGCCATAGTGTTGCTAGCCATAGCTCTAGTACCACTTTGTTGGGGTTTAAAAATGCTTCACTACTTTGGAGATGTTTATCTCACAAATGAGAATGTAATGCAACGGAATTTGATAGGCAAGACAAAGAAAGAACACTCAACGTGTTATATAAATTTTTTTATTCTCACACAATCTTAGTACAAGAGGAAACACTCAAACATTCTCACACTTCTTCACTCATTTTCTCACTTCTTGCTTTCTTACTTGCTCTCACTTCTTCTTGCTACATGGCAACACACACACAGACCTAAATTTATAGGCATGCATTTTGCCAGCTTACTCTGCCCACCGACTTGGTCATTGCAGCAATGACCACATGATTTGCTGCCTCTAGATCTTTCTTTAGCTTGGATATTTTAGATGATAACCGACTGAAATTGCTGGAATTTTCCAGCTATATTACCGACATAGATTGCTAGAATTTTCTAGCATTTGCACAATAGGCTTTGGGTTGGATCACTTGTCATGGGGCGAAGACAAGATTACCATTCAACAGACTCCACTATCTCAACATTGTTACTAAGGAGGCTATCTGCAATTTTGTCGACGCGACCGCTATTTCCCGCCGTTGGCATGAATGCCTTGGGCATCTTTCCAATAAGCATTTTTGATTAATGCATGCATATGTAAAAGACATTTAGTTTTCTGAAATTAATGATCGCTCAGTTTGCCCTTTAACTAAACATACCCGCTCACCATCCACCATAAGCTTCATACGTACATGCACCCTTTGAAATATCCATGTTGATATTTGGGGTGGTTATCGTGTCTCTACACATGACGGAGCACGTTATTTTCTTACTATCATCGATGACTTCACTCGATGCACTTGGGTTTATCTAATGCACCACAAATCCAATACACACCACCACCTTACCAGTTTTGTAAACCTTGTGGAAACCTAATTCTCAACAAAAATCAAAATCATTCTCAATGAAAACGGACTTGAATTCACCATGACCCAATATTATTCTGATAAAGGAATCATTCACCAAACTAGTTGAGTTGGAACTCCCCAACAAAGTGGAGTTGTCAAGAGAAAACACCGTCACTTGGTTAACACGGCTAGAGCACTTCATTTCCAAGCTCATCTACCTAAACGTTTTTGGAGGGATGCTATCTTGACAACCACATATCTTATCAACCGCACACCTACACCATTGCTCTAAGGGAAAGCACCGTATAAGCTTCTTTACCAAAAACGACTAGCCTATGATCACTTACGGGTTTTCGGTTGTCTATGTTTTGCTTCTATAGATGATAAACGACTCACCAAATTTGATGCTCGTGCCTCCCAATGCATATTCCTTGGATACCCTTATAGGCAAAAATGGCATCGTCTTTATGATCTCCAAATTGGAAAATTATTTGTTTCTTGAGACGTGACCTTTCACTAGCATATTTTTCCCTACCCTCACTCTTCATCAGACACACCCATTGTCCTAGCAAACATCATTTCAACTGAACCAAGTTTAGAACCACCACCTGCCACGACTAAAACTCCACCAAATGAGCCCAACTTAGCACCACTAAATGCCACTGAACCTTCGCCACCAATGTCACCACCACCACTTGCAACACACTCCAGTTATGACATGCGGCCCCAACAATGTTCTGACAAACTTGCGCCTAACACGCTCCACACAGCCACCTCCTCACTTCAAGGATTATCACATTGAGGCTCCTCTTCCTTCTCGCCCCTCCTAGTCATCACCCTCAGCTCCGGTCTTCACATCAGGTAATCTCCATCCTTTGGCTAATGTAGTTTCACATGACAAGTTATCATCTCACCATTATGCATTCACCACGACCATATCCATGGAAGTAGAACCTCATTTTTTTTCATAGGCTATGCAACACCCTCACTAGCAAATTGCCATACATCAAGAAATCGATGCATTTGAAGCCAACCGCACCTGGACACTTCAACAATTACCTCCTGGCAAGAAACATGTCGGTTGTAAGTGGGTCTACAAAGTCAAATTTAAATCGGATGGTACAGTGGAACGTTATAAGGCATGTCTAGTGGCCAAAGGCTACATTCAAATTGAAGGCCTAGATTACAAAGAATCCTTTGCTTTGGTCGCCAAACTTGTTACAGTTCGTCTTTTTCTTGCTGTGGCTGCTGCACAACGTTGGCATCTCCACCAACTTGACGTCAATAATGTGCTTTCTTACATGGAGACCTTGATGAGGACATTTATATGACTCTTCCACCCGGGGTTTGGACGAAAGAAGAAGACCCGTGTTTGCAAACTACACAAGTCATTGTATGGCCTTAAGCAATCGTCAAGGCAATGGTTCATTAAGCTTTCGGTTGCACTAAAAAACTTGGGTTTCCAACAATCCAAGGCCGACTATTCGTTATTTGGTCTCACCCGAGGTAATTTGATCATCATCATATTAGTTTATGTGGATGACATTATTATATCAGGGAATTATTTGGAAGCAATCGAGGTCACAAAATCTTTACTGAAGTAGCAATTCAAGTTAAAAGACATGGGACAATTAAAATACTTCTTGGGGATCGAGGTAGCGAGGTCAAACAAAGGCATTATCATTTCACAAAGAAAATACAAACCGGAGATTCACGAAGATGTCGGATATTTTGGAGCTAAACCTACATCATGTCCTATGAAGCAAAACTTATCTCTCAGCAAAGACAAAGGAGAGTGCATTCCAAATCCCTCCACATACTGACGACTTGTGGGTCGATTGATTTATTTAACCATTACATGACCTGATTTCGTATATCCAGTTCATATATTAAGTCGGTTCATGGACAAGCCAAAGACACCACACATGGAAGCAACGTCCCATGTTTTACACTATCTTAAACAAGCTCCAGGACAAGGCTTATTTCTTCTTGCAAATAGCTCCATTCAATTGAAAGCTTTTTGTGATGCAGATTGGGCTAGGTGCTCGAACACTCGACGTTTTGTCATCAGGTATTGCATATTCCTCGGGCACTCAGTAGTCTCTTGGAAAACCAAGAAGCAAGCTACTGTATCTCGATCAAGCATAGAAATCGAATATAGATCCATGGCTACAACTTGTTGTGAAATCACTTGGCTGAGAGCCATCCTACGAGACTTGGGTATCTCACACCCATAACCTGCAATGCTATACTGTGATAGCCAGGCCGTACTCCACATTGCATCAAATCTTGTTTTCCATGAACGAACCAAGCACATTGAAATTGATTGCCATCTTATTCGAGAGAAAGTCCAAAATAGAACAGTCAAAACTGCTCATGTGTTGACTCAATGACAACTTGTTGACATATTCACTAAGCCACTTGGTATTTCACAGTTTTCAACTCTACTTAGCAAGTTAGGAATCATAAATATATATTCCAACTTGAGGGGGATTGCTAAGGAAACAAATGATGATTAACATATAATTAGGGATTGAGATGCCGACTTTTATATGATCCCTTAACCTTTGTGTAATCCCTTAATTGTAGGAATGTAATTACTTGCATAGGCTCAATTCCAGGATCAGGAATTAATCCCTCCAGTGTATAAAATCCTTGTAACAGTTTGATGTTGAATACAACACTATTTTCACCTTTCTCTACATCCTTCTTCTTAATTAATATTCAGAGCTTTTTGTCTCATCAAGAATACAAGTAAGAGCACACCAGTTTTTTCTGTAATGTAACCAAATTTCATGTAAGAAGAACCAAGGTACCCAAATTTTATTCACCTCATCATTAACACGTGATTTCATAGGAGGATTTTTTATGGAGAGTGAGAAGTTACATAGTTTGGAAACATAATCATGGTCCAAGAAAATACATGTGGGTTTTAAATCCTGATGAATGTAATGGATTAAAGCTAGCTGGGCAAAACTAACTTTTCAATTTGAACAAGTTCTCTAACCACGTCCCCCATAAGTGGGCAATCTTCAATTTTATCTCAAATGCATAAAAATGTGAGGTCTAGAAAAGAATGCCACTACAGTCATATGACCTGATTTTCCCCCACCTCCTCAAGAATTTTCGGATCGCCAATTGCCTTGGTTTGATGACGATATTCAAGAACATATGGAATCAAATATTCTCTTCCTTTCACCTAACAAAATTTCACAGCTTGTCGTCCGGTTAGGAAAACAAGTAAAAGCACACCAAAGCTATAAACATAATTTTTTTTTCTTCGGAAATGAGATTATATAGCCGGTAGTCAGGGTCACGGTACCCATCTGTCCCTCTCATAGAATTTTCAATATCTTATTCGATTTGAGGAATGATTACGGAGAGTGAGAAGCTGTAGAGTTTAGGAACATAGTTATCGTCCAAGAAAATACATATGGGTGACAGATTTCTATGAATGTTGGGTCCGAGAAGGGTGATACGAAGATAGCTGCAAGAGCAAGCTACTTTGCAATATGCAATCTAATGTTCCATGGTAGTAAGATTTGATCTTCATTAGCACCTCCTAAACTTCCATCAGAGTTAAGAACTTTTGCTGCGTATTCATGTACCAGAACTGGTACAGGGACCTCTAAACAGTAGCCTAAGTATTGATTTTTCTGGTTTGAATTGTAATATCTTTCATATCTCGAAAGCCTTATGGGAAGGCATATTTATACATAATACAAAGACAGCTTCGGATGCAACAGCACACATGCACATGCAATTCCTTTCCTTGCTGTCCATGAGTCAGCAACAAAGAAACCTGAAAGCTTTACACCCTTGCTGTCCTTTACACCCTTGCTGTCTTGCTATGCTGTGCTGTCTGTAAACCCATGTGCTTTGAGTGCCCACCCTTGCTGTATGCTTGCTGTGCTGTGCTGTCTGTACACCCATGTGCTTCTTCCAATACTCCCCCTCAAGCTGGATCCAGTAGGTTGATGGATCCAAGCTTGGAGAGGAGTCTTTGAAACTGATGAGAAGCCAGAGGTTTGGTGAATATATCAGCCAGCTGATCGAAGCTTTTTACATAATGTGTCTGAATCACCTGCGACTGTACTTGTTCACGGACATAGTGACAGTCAACTTCAATATGCTTCGTCCTCTCGTGAAAGACGGGGTTTGATGCTATGTGCATGGCAGCCTGGTTGTCACAAAATAAGGTCATTGGTTGAGCTGTGAACACACCTAAGTCACATAAAAGTCCTTTTAGCCATATCAGCTCACACACGGTTGAGGCCATTGCACGATATTCAGCTTCGGCACTTGATCTTGCGATGACAGTTTGTTTCTTGCTCTTCCACGTGACCAAGTTTCCACCAACAAAGGTACAATAACCAGTGGTGGACTTGCGATCGATTGCATTTCCTGCCCAATCAGCATCACAATACCCCATGATTTGAGTGTTGTCATTCTTTGCCATGAGGATGCCACGACCAACAGACCCTTTTAAGTACCGTAAGATTCTTTTGACAAGGTTCAGATGCTCGATGGTGGGAGAGTGCATGAACTGACTGGCAATACTTACTGAATGTGAGATGTCTGGTCTGGTGATCGTTAGGTAGATCAGCTTGCCGACAAGCCTCTGATATAAGCTGATATCCGAGAGTGGCGTGCCTCCCAAGTCAAGCTTGAGCTTGCTATCAAGAGGGGTAAGTGCAGGCTTGGCATCACTCATATTGGCATCTTTAAGTAGGTCCATGACGTACTTTCGTTGATTAAGAAATAGTCCCTTATAAGAAGATGCCATTTCGATTCCAAGAAAATACTTCAACACCCCAAGATCTTTAACCGCAAATTGTTGTTGAAGTGACTGTTTGAGTGTGGTGATTTCAGCAGCATTATCACCTGTTATTATTAAGTCATCCACATATATCAACACAACTAATTTGCTTGCAGCTCTTGTGCGAACAAATAATGATGAATCTGCATTACTCCTTTTGAAACCAATGTTATGAAGAACGGTACTTAGTTTTGCATACCAAGCACGTGGTGATTGCTTCAATCCATAAATTGACTTATGTAACTTACACACCAAATTAGGCTCTTGGCTTTGTGGGTGTCCTGGTGGCAATCTCATATAGACTTCTTCTTCAAGATCACCATGTAGAAAAGCGTTCTTCACGTCCATTTGATACATAGACCAACCTTTATTGACGGCAACAGACAATAGAACCCTTACTGAGTTCATTTTTGCAACAGGAGCAAATGTTTCCTTGTAATCCACCTCAAATGTTTGAGTGAATCCTCGAGCCACCAGCCTGGCTTTATGCCTCTCAATCGAACCATCAGAATTAAACTTGATCTTATAGATCCACTTACAGCCCACTGCCTTTTTTCCTTGTGGAAGTTTGGTGATGCTCCAGGTTTTGTGTTGGTCTAGTGCTTTGAGTTCATCTCTCATTGCTTCTTTCCACACAACTTGATTATTAGCCTCATAAAAGTTTTGAGGCTCACTGTGACTTGAAATGTTGTTAAGAAAGGCAACATGAGATGGAGTTACCTTTTGATACGACACGTAATTTGAAATTGGATGCCTCGGTTTATATGTGACAAAATCTTGAAACCTTGTGGGAGGTTGTCTATCACGCCGAGGATTGCGTCGAGGTACTAGGAGGTTTGTCTCATCCTCATTCAAATTGTCATCCACTCCTTGAGGATTTTCTATGTTGCCGTTGTCATCATCATGCACAGAATTATCAGGATGAGTACCTTCATTATTGACTTCAATGGGAGGTGTAGAAGTACAGATTCTTGGTAGAGGAATTAGGTCTAAGATGCACTCCCCCTGACTTGTGGCTTCATGTGATTTGCTGAAAAAAGGGTTAGCTTCATGGAATCGTACATCTTTAGATACAATTATTTTTCTTAGTTGAGGATCATAGCACTTATATCCTTTTTGTGTTGATGAATAACCAAGAAAAATACATTTGAGAGCTCTAGGGTCCAACTTATCTCGATGGTGTGACTGTATATGAACAAAACAGACACAGCCAAATACTCTAAGATGTGAAAGGTCGATTTTTCTTCCTTTCATGACTTCAAGTGGAGATTTAAACCCCAAGACTCGGCTAGGAAGTCTATTGATGATGTACACAGCCGCCATGACTCCTTGTGACCAAAATCTCTTTGGTACGTTCATTTGTAACATTAATGCTCTCGTTTTTTCCAGAATGTCACGATTTTTCCTTTCAGCTACACCATTTTGTTGAGGTGTGCCGACACAACTTGTTTGATGCATGATACCATGCTTGTTCAAATATAATGACATGATATGGGACATATATTCGATGCCATTGTCAGATCTTAAGGTTTGAATTTGAGAGGAAAAATGGTTCTTAACAAGATTGTGAAAATCCTTAAAAACTTCAATCACTTCACTCTTAGACTTTAAAAGGTACAACCATGTGGCTCTAGAGAAATCATCGACAAAAGTTACATAATACTTATAACCATCAAAAGATTCAAACGTTGGTCCCCATACATCTGAGTGAACTAGTTCAAAAACTTTACTAGTCCTAGATAAGGATGAGGTAAAAGGCAATCTGGTGGCTTTATACAAATGACATGTTTCACACGAAATTAAATCATTACCTAAGTTTGGAAACAAGGAAGACAAAACAGGTTGGGAAGGATGAGCTAAACGTTGATGCCACAATTGACTATCTTGGGATGGACTGGACTTGGCTTGAAATCCTCTGGGACTGTTTTTTGATATGTAATAGAGGCCATCAAGGTAAAACCCTTCACCAATCGTCTTCTTGGTGAGGCAATCCTGAAAAATGACATTGTGAGGAGAGAAAATGGCCAAACAATTTAAGGTATTGGTGATTTTTCCCACAGATAGAAGTTGAAATGGAAAAGAAGGAACAAATAAGGCTACTGACTCAATTTTGTCCGATATTAAGTTGATATTTCCCTTCCCTAAAACCTTAGAACTCTCACCATTGGCAGTTGAGACTTGAGATGGTTTTGAAAATTTTTCAAACTTGTGAAACTTAGAAACATGGTTGGTCATATGATCTGTGGCACCCGAATCAACAATCCACAAATCATGCATCATATTTACATTAAGAGCAGTTTTAAAAGCAGTCATGATACCTTGCATGTCATCTTGGGCCATGTGTTGTGTTTTTGTCAGAAATCCAGCAAACTTGCCTAGCAAAGCTATTGAATTTCCATCTTCAAAGCCGACCGTTTGATCACTCTTAATCCTTTCTTTCTTGCTTTGAAGATACACTGCAAACTCATTTATGAGTGCAGCTGGATTTGCAGTGAAGCTCTTGAGTGCATCAGACCTATGAGAGGTTGAGGTAGTTGCATTGTTGGCTCTATGTGGTGCACGGTTCAGTCTTTGTGAGCCCTTGTTATCCTTCATGAACTCTGGCTTTAATTCTGGATGTAAAATCCAGCATGTCTCCTTAACGTGACCAGTATAGTTGTAGTGTTGGCACTTTAAGTGTGGATTCTTCACTTTGTATTTTCTTTCGTTGGCTAGATAAGCCCTTGCTTCAGTTACACTAGTCTTTGTGCCAGTGTTCATGACTTTCCTTCGTACTTCTTCACGTTGGATTGTTGCACATACGCTGGTGAAGGAAGGCAGTTCGGGGTTCATGAGTATGTGGCTTCGTAGGTCTTCGTATCCTGGATCGAGACTTGACAAGAGTTGGAATATCTTGTCTTCTTCTGCCCTTTTCAGTAGTAAAGACGCCTCAGTTGTGTGAGGCCGATACATTTCCAGCTCATTCCACATGCTCTTCATGCTGCCTAGAAGTTGAACAAAGGGCTTTCCTTCTTGTTGTATGTTGGAAATGTTCTTCTTCAATTGAAACACACGTGCAGCATTGTTCTGGCTGCCATACATTTCCTTGACTGTCTGCCATAGTTTGAATGATGATTCAGAATAACTGAATATTTCAGCTAGTTTACATTCCATGGAATTTAGGAGCCATGACATAACTAGCTGATCCTTGCAAAGCCAGATTTCATAAGTTGGTGAAGAAACATCAGGAACTTCGATGCTTCCATTTATGAACCCTAGCTTGGACCTTCCACCTAGGGCAAGACTCACTGCTCTCGACCAAGGTAAGTAATTAAACTCATTTAACAAGACCGAGCTTAATCTTTGATTTGGATTGACATCCACCTCAGACACGGTTGAGGAGGAAGGTATCTGGGAATCTCCAAACGAATAAGAATTCTCTTCCGCCATGTAAAGACCTATAAGAATAAAGAAAGAATTTTTCTTCCTTTTTTTTTTTTTTTTTTTTATCTTAACAACGTGCTCAAAATTAATCCCAAATTATCCGAAATGGCATACACTCCAAAACAAAAAATTTAATTCAGCTAAAGTAAAAGAGAGAGCTTCACTGGAGCAGCAGCTCAATCGAGAGTGATCTCGACGTCACCGTCGGCGATCTCTTGTTGCAAATCCTTGGGGTCCTTGCCGTCGACCGTGCAGCCCACCGAGACTTAGGTTCCGAGAATCTCCTTCACCGTGCCGGCGAGCTCCTTGGCCATCCTCGAACACCTCGTCAAACCCCGATGCGGCAACCCTGACGTAGTCAACGGCACCACCACTATGAACTCCGGAAAACCGGCGTCGTATAACTCCACCAAGTTCCACAGCATCTCACACTACTCCTTCTTCCCCAGCACCACCGTCTGGCCGCAGAACCGCAGAGACCTGACCTATGCTTTCTTGCCGGAGAACGAGCTCTCCGACGCGGTAAAAATCGTGTTCGTCGGCACCTTCCAGCGGTGGTCGACGGCGACACCGTTAACTTTCAAAGAAACTACCTCCTTCTACTCGGCGGACATCAAGATCGGATTCTTCGTCGGAGACCATGGCGACGAGAACTGGGTGATCACCGGTGACATCAGCAAGTCCTCCGTGAAGTCAGCCGTGGACCTTGAGTCCGTGGCGGTGCACGAGATAGGGCATCTGCTGGGGTTGGGGCACTCGTCGGTGGAGGATGCGATTATGTACCCGACGATCTCGTCGCGTACGAAGAAGGTGGAGCTTGCCAGTGGAAGGATAACAGGTCGGTGCCATCCGGATCCATCATGGATAAGATGATGCAGAAGCAGGTTATTTTTCCTGCTCTGATACCATATTGATTTTTCTGGTTTGAATTGTAATATCTTTCATATCTCGAAAGCCTTGTGGGAAGGCATATTTATACATAATACAAAGAAAGCTTCGGATGCAATAGCACACATGCACATGCAATTCCTTTCCCTGCTGTCCATGAGTCAGCAACAAAGAAAGCTGAAAGCTTTACACCCTTGCTGTCCTTTACACCCTTGTTGTCTTGTTGTGCTGTGCTGTCTGTAAACCCATGTGCTTTGAGTGCACACCCTTGTTGTATGCTTGCTGTGCTGTGCTGTCTGTACACCCATGTGCTTCTTCCAATACTAAGAGTTTCAAAAAATTCTCATGGTTACTCTTCTGTATTGAAATGACAATGTTACAAATAGCCTGAGACCTAGCTCGATCCTCAATGTGCCAACGGCCGATGAAGTACTTCACAATAATCATTGATCAGCCATCTATGTCACGCATGCCCAACTTGTCAAGCAAGTTGGAAAACACACTATTAGACACAGCCTTAGTAAGCACATCAACAAGTTGATCTTGAGATCCCACAAAGGGAAAATTAATAATTCCAACATTCAATTTTTCCTTGATGAAATGTCGATCAATCTCCACATGTTTTGTTCGATCATGTTGCACTGGATTATGAGCAATCTCAATAATAGCCATGTTATCACAATGGAGTTTCATAGCACCTTTGGGTTTAAATCCAAGATCTCTCAACAATTTTTTCAACCACAACAACTCATATACACCATGAGACATACCACGAAACTTAGCTTAGGCACTTGACCTAGCCACCCCGTTTTGTTTCTTGCTTATCCAAGTAACTAGATTACCATCCACAAAAGTAAAATATCCAGATGGAGATCACTGGTCGGTGATTGAACCTACCCAATCTGCATCTTATACTCTTCTACATTCAAATATCCATTCTTGGAGAAAATCAAGCCTCTACCAGGAGCCATCAAGTACCTTAAAATATGGATTACTGCATCTATATGTGCTTCACTAGATGAGTGCATAAATTGACTTACCACACTAACTACATAAGCAATGTTAGGGTGAGTATGAGATAAATAAATTAATCTCCTTGATAGAGATTTTACCACACACGCAAACAGGTTAAAAACTCCTTTATTACTTGCAAGAATGACAAGGTTGTTGTAGTATAAACAGTTCTCGCAAGGTCGTTCTCCACAGGGATTATTAAATAATTCAAAACAAACCAAATTCCAATTAATTATCGTAAAGCAGAAAGTTGAGATGATTGGTTTTATAAACTACTTAAATTAAAACGAATTTAATTAATAAAAATAAACTAATCTGTAATATTAAAGATGAAAGGGAAAGAAAACTATTTTGAAAAATCAAATTAAGAAAGCACTAGGGTTCCACCATCACCTAGCAATCCTATGTATTTTTACCAATTACTTATGATCTACACATGCCACTTTGAAGGTTAGGTTTTCCTAATTTATATTCTACTTGGAACCTCCAACATAGAACGTATATCTAACATGCAACCCGTCTGGACGTTCGAATCAAATCTGAACATGAGAGACTCATTATGCTTTTATGAAAACCCTTTGAAAAACCATGCAACCCTTAAGATGTGGTGTTCATCTTAAATGAAATTACAATTATTAATCATAAGAAGCCAGCATCAATTTCAGGGAACCTTCTGACCAAAATTGCATCAAATTACTTTTCTAAAGATCCTAACGGTGATCAAGCATTAAGACAATTAGATAGTTTTAATCACGGTGATCAATAATTCAAAGTATGCATGCAATCAATCACAAGCAATAAAATAAAAATTACATATTCATGCTAAGGCTCAAGTCTTCGCCCTAGCAAAAGGAATTAGTTACGAATATTCATAATTGAAATCATAGAAAATATTATTAAGAATAAAAGGAATGAAAACACCTTAAAGTAGAAAATCTCCAAGAACCCTAGCCAAGTTCTCTGTCTCCCCAGTTGCATAAGAGAAAACCCTTCTTTGTTTCAAGATTAAGAACAGCCAAGCCCCCCTGTTTTCTAAGCCCTCTACAAACCCTAAAAAACATAGGTCTCTTATTCCAACTAGGAAACTAAAAAATAATAAAATATCTTAGGAAATAAAACCCTGATTAAATTAGGATAATCTGCCAAGTAATTGTCCAGCCACGTTTTCGCTTTAAATCTTCTCCAAATCCGGCTCATAATAGCTTGTTTTAAGGATCAGGACGTTCTGAACACATCTCTAGAAGGCCAAGAACCCATACAAGGTCATCTTGGGCTCCAAAAACGCAATTCAAGCCCAAAACGTCACTATTCCAGCACTGCACATTGCTCCTTTATTTTATTGCCAGAAAATAATCGCTTGGTAGAAAAATCTGATATTTTGATACAATCAAGCTAAGTGACTCACGAACGTCCTCCAATTGGAATTACTCCAAAATTCGTCCATTTGACGATGTTTTGCTCCAAAGGAAGTCGAAAGTCCTATATTGGAAATATAATTCAAAGTATCAAAATTCTTCCAAATTATTAACCAAAATATACTAAGAATAGGGTTAAATATATAATATAAAATATACTCATCACTCCTCACAATACCGTTCCTTACGAGTAGGAACTTGATTCGAAAATAAGCACAGGCGATGATTCTCTCAATCGAAGTATCAACAGGTTTGCAATCTCAAGTGGAATTCTTTTCCAAAGCTTCCATCTCAACATTCATGGCATTAACCCACTTAGGGTCAAGACAAAATATCTTGCAATTTTGTTGGAACTGATACACTAGATAGCTGACTTATGTAAGATGCATATGGTTTGGATAAAGATGAGTAGACAGATAGTTGTTGATAGGATACTTGGCTTTGGCATGCATATCAGGCTCATATTATACTTTAGGTTTTCCATGATTAACCAAGGTTCTAAAAAACGCTAGGCACTAGTCGGTAGGCGGGTTGGCGCCTAGCATCTAGGCTGCTAGGCGGGGTCTAGGTGGGCACCTAGGCGGATTTAGGTAAATTTTTTGTATATCTTGTAAATAAGTGCATATTGACACTTACAAAAAATTAAACTTGCATAAAATTCACGGATAAAATAATAAAAGAATAATAAATGCAAAAAGATTATCCAACAAGTCCAAAATTTAAAAACACATTAAGCATATATGTCATAGAACCATAGTGAGGAGTATTGTAGGATGACACATGTACAATAAGTTCCCAATTTTAAACCACACAAAATGCAAAATAGGAAAAAAAAATAAGGAAATATAGTAATGTAGATGGGATTTTTTTTTTAATTTCTAAAAATAAAAAAAAAATAAAAAAATAAAAAACAAACAAAACAAAAAAACAAAAAAAAACCTCCTTGCCTCCTAGCACCGCTTAGCCCGTCTAGGCGCTGCCTCACCCGCCTAGATGGCCGCCTAGACCCCAACTAATTTTTCCAACCGATTTGCAAGAAAACGCATCGGGTCACCACCGCCTAGCGCCTAGGCCGTTTTTTAGAACATTGCGATTAACTCAAGGCAACTAATAAGTAGAAGAATCATCATAATTTACCTCGTGTGTCACCATCTTGTATCAAACCATTAGAAGAATCATCACTGGACGAACAATCAACAAGCAACTCGTTAGTCATACCAGCAGCAGACAACTAGTCATCAGAAGGCAATTCGTCAGACATACCAACAATAGGCAACTCCTTGGGCACATCCGACGAGTTGTTAGTAGAATAGTCTCAGGAGTGACAGTTGACAATTGCCATCTATAGCCGACTGGTTAGTATCACGCAACATAACAAGTTTCATCCCCAACTATGCCTGCAACACATCATAAATACCATTTATTCGAATATATACTTCACTACCCCTCTCCCTCTGAAGTGAGGAGTCGGAAGAGATTTCACAAAATATGGAACTTCTTCGTGGAAGGTGACATCGATGGTAATATTTGTTTTCTGAGTCGAAGGATGATAACATTTATAACTTTTCTGATTGTTAGCATATCCAATAAATGCACATCGGAGAGCACATGCTTCATGTTTACTTCGCTGATGAGAGTAGACATGCACAAAAGCCACACACCCAAACACCTTCGGAGGAAGTTTGGATACAAAAACATGAGAAACATGCTTTTGTAGCACATCAAACGATGTCTAAAAATCAAGAACCCTACTTGGAACACGATTTATCAAGTACACAGCAGCCAAAACAGCATGACCCCACAAATGATGAGGAACATATTTATCAAACATCAAGGAGCAAACAACCTCCATTATTTGACGATTCTTCCGTTTAGACCCACAAACCAACAAAATCCATTAGAAATAACCTTCGCCAGGCCCCACATATTAGAATATATCAAATCAAATGACAAAGTAGCTTTAGAATCACTTATGGGAAGGAAGCATGATGACTCTTAGTCATGACACATGTTTCACACTTGAACTCTGAATCACTACAAGTGCGAAACAAAGAAGTAAATAGATGCTTCATATAATTGAATGATGGATGTTCCAAACGTCAATGCCACAACCAAATTTGATGTTTGTCATCCACTTTAGCACTTAGAACTTGATTATTATTTGAACCTGAAGCAATAGGATCCTCCATAGTCATGATGTACAAACCCCTTTTACCATGACTAAATATCTTCTGAGTTTGAATGTCTTGAAAATAACAATACGTGAGGTAGAAGTGAGTTGAACAATATAACGTATCAAGTAGTTTTCCTATCGACAAAAAATTGCACTTAACATCAGGAACAAGTAAAGCATGGACCAGTGATAAGGTTGGAGTAAGAGAGATAGTGCCTTCACCATTCACAAGGGAAGATGCTCCATTTGCACTAATAATATACGGATCACGAACATAGTCACCTAACTCATCAAACACTCTAGGGTCACTAGTCACATGATCAGTGGCCCCAGTATCAATTATCCATATATTTGTTCCACCAAGATGCATAACAACACTATGATTATATTGAGCCATTTAACTAAAACACGAACAATAAAGGCACAAAAGATACACAACGGAATTAAGACAATTTGCTAGAACGCTGTAGCAAAATAACTATTTAGAGACTGCAGCACTGCACTGTTCACGACACTGTAGCAATGTATTGTAGCACAGCACCATTCTTGGACTGTAGCACGGTATTGTTCACCTTTTTTTTTCTTTTTTTTTTGGTACGATACCAAGAAAAGTGGGCACAAAATTAAGCACACAGGTCACCAAAAGCGGACAGTTTTGATACCAAGTTGAATTAAACATAGTAAAATACCAAAAATATATATGAGAATATTTGAGAATTTCTTGTATATTCATTAATCTCCAAAGTGGAGTATATATAGGAGTTACAATTGGTATTACATATGCACTTCATCAAGATGGGACAATATACTACTATTTACACTTCAACTAATATATAAATATATAACTCGCAACAGTTCCAGCTTTGAGTCCTAACCTTGAGGACAAGGTTGATTTAGAAGGAGATGGTAATGATAGGATTGTGATTATCTTAATCACGACTTAAGGGAACAATAAGCATTTAATTAAAGTATAGTCCTTGCAAAAGATTAGAATTAAAAAAATTGCATACTCAATTTAATCCCTTAAAGTGTACTTTTATTAAAATTTATTTTCTATATTTGTTAGCTAGTTGCAGGTTTGAGCAAGGAGCTCAGCTCTCTCTCTCTAGTCTTCCTCTCCACACTTACATACACTATTCCATTGTTGCTAGCTACCTGTAGGTCTGAGCAAGGAGCTGAGAATTTGATCCTAACACAAAACCGGCATGACTGACAGCCTCAGCTACCGAAACAAAGCAAACCCCTTAAGCCCCTCCTCCCCATTCATCTCCTTTAAGTCCATTGGCCTCCTTATCTCCCCAACCGCCTTCACATCAACCACCCCATCATCCCCTTTTTCTAAATACCATTCCCGCATGATGGTGAAGACGCGGATTACGCGGCAAGCCTTGGCACCGTAGAAGCAGCAGAGGTCGCTGAGCTTCATGGACTTGAGAAGCTAGTACTATATCTCTACGGCCATCAATGGGATTGGGATTTTCTTACCTTCTTTGGTCCTGATTTCCTGTTGGAATTTAAAAGGTTTTGTGTAGTGGGTTTTCGGTGTTTCGGTGAGGAAGATATGTGTTTTGGCGCCAAGGGATATTTGAATGCTAGAATAAAATATGTGGCTTGCCATGTGTCATCTCAAGAATCTCAACGCTGATAAGCCGTTTAACTACACGAAAGTTGTTCCAGAATATATAATTTTTTGAATTTTTGAATTTTTAGATGAGAATTGTTATAAGCACTTCAAAAATCTCATTCTATACTCTTCAAAAATGTAATTTTCTTTCTAATTAAAGAAAGTTTGGAATGCAAAATAAGATTTTAAGAGCACCACTAACAATTCTCTCATCGTATCTTTGATTTAGAATTCAACAATTAAAAACTTTATTCTATTGAGTACCTCGTAAGTATCCGAAGCGTATTAGGATTGCAAGTTGTGATTGTTGGAGTTTGGTGGTTGAGATTAGAGGCCACATTTGAGTCCCACATCGGCTAGAGGACGAGCCAATGTAGTGCTTTATAAGTAATGATAGACACATACTATTGAGGCTTTTTGGTAAAACCTTATACCTGTTTCTCTCACGTGGATAAAGTAATAGGAATATTGGCAATACCTACTGTCAACAATTGAATTACTTTTTAAAAGATTTGGGTTCTTATACTCCTAAACTCCCAAAACTTGTATACTTAGAAGCCCAATAGACATGTGTTATAGTAGCCCAATAGACCTGTGTAATAGAAGCCCAATAGACATGTGTAATATGAGAAATAATTTGTGCATTATTTTACTCCTAAACACCCTTGTTTCTTATCATTCCTTGAACTCTTGCTTATTTTCGTTCTTTAATTCTCCTTGAATTTATTAGATACAAAATTTAAAAGGGTAATGTTAGGGAGACTAAATTTGTAGACAAAATTGGTAAACTAAATGATTTGTCACCAATAGAAATGAGCACGTTTATCAATGCTAAAGTAATAATTCAATTAATCATCAACTTCCACGTCTTTTGGTTTATAAAATTTTATTTACAAATTTAGTCTCCCTAACATTAACCAATTAAAAAAAAAGTGTGTTAAAGTAGAAAAGAGTGTGCGGAAATCAAGTTTTATGTGATATATATTTTGTACACCTCAACTTTGAACAAATTTTGTGAAACGTTTCATATTAAAGATAATTAATATTGTGATAAGACCTCAACTGTCACATCCCAGCTTGAACCCCCACCACATCCCAGGCTCAACTCTACCGTAGCATGATATTGTCCGCTTTGGGCCCCTACCACGCCCTCACGGTTTTGTTTTTGGGAACTCACACGATAACTGCCCAGTGGGTCACCCATCCTGAGATTGCTCTCGCGTTAACTCGCTTAACTTCGGAGTACCAACGAACTTCGAAGCCAATGAGCTCCCAAAAGGCCTTGTGCTAGGCAGAGATAGGAATATACATATAAGGCTTACATGATCGACTCCCCTGGACGATGTGGGATGCTACAATCCACCCTTCTTAGGGATCCAACGTCCTCATCAGCACACATCAGGCTAGGGATTGGCACTGATACCAAATTGTCACATCTCGGCCCGAGCCTCACCACATCATGGGCTCGACTCCACTGTAGCACAATATTGTCCGTTTTAGGCCCCAACCACGCCCTCACGGTTTTGTTTCTAGAAACTCACAAGATAACTGCCTAGTGGGTTATCCATCCTGGGATTGCTCTCGCGCGAACTCGCTTAAATTCGGAGTTCCGACAAACTTTGAAGCCAGTGAGCTCCCAAAAGGCCTCGTTCTAGGTAGAAATGGGAATATACATACAAGGCTTACATGATCCACTCCGCTGGGCGATGTGGGATGTTATACCAACCACCATCGATGAATAGTAGTTGGCGTTGTACATTCCTTTTATATTTTTACTTATCATAACACAGGAACTTCACAAACAACCATCTATTCAATCAATTGTTCAAATTGATGCTCCGAGCATATTTTTTCTATATAGTCAAAGAGTTTGTTTTCCAATTGTTCATTTCATCTCAACATGCAAACAAAGAACAAATCTAACTTTCAAAAGAATGAGTTCTGACTCTATGTAGAGAATTAACCCCAAGAAAATGTTGCAACTATGAACAAAGAATTTAACTTCTTTGGTTGCAAAAGATACCAAACGAGCAAGGCAGCAAGTTGTTCAATAACACCACTAAAATTGGAATTCTTAAATGTGAGAACCAAAATCATAGAGAAAACAATGTAATAATTTTTCAAAAAAAAAAAAAAAGAATTGAAGCAATAGAGGTAATGAGTAGCATCCCCAAATCAATTGAATCACCAATCAAATTTGATTTTAGTTGGGCATTTCTTCAAACACCATATAGGCAAATAAGCTTCGCACTTCGCAATTGAAAATCCCAGAAAATATTCATAAGCAGCAAGGATTACATGAACCACCATCGTATTTCATTCCCTACCAAGATAAAGATTTAGTTTCCCAGATCACACTTATTTTGGACAACCCAAATACTCAAATTAATTAACATTTCAAAATTAATGAAGAAAAATATGTTATATATATCATAGTCGATAAACCTGATCAAATATAATCAAGTTTAAATAACAACTTAGACAACAAAAAATCAAACTTCTTCCTACAAATCCATGAAATGACATAACAACAGTAATCAAACAAACAAAGCAAGATGAATTAGGAAGAATCCCCACAGTTTGCAAGATGAATCCCTAATTTCCCAGATAACAAAGAAGAGTGGGGTGGGTGGGGCTGTAGGTGCAAGGAGAAGACAGAGAAGCGGGCGGGGAATTGAACAACTGCCCACCACTATCGGAGAAGATGATTGGGGTGGATAAGGCTGTTGGTGCAAAGAAAAGATAGAGAACGAAGAAGAATGAAAGAGAGGTTGCTGCTGGTGAGGATCTGTTGGCGAGGCTGCTGCTGGCGAACGAAGGAGAAGACAGGACTAACAATCCTTTCATTTTTGAGGGGATTGGCTAAGACCTTCTAGTGAAGGCGCTAGTCCATGCTAGTCCTCACGAGTCCCGTTAAACTTAGTCCCTCTTTGCAACAAACATAGGACTTCATTAATCATTAGTCCAATCCAATCTAGTGAAGACTAGTGATGCCAAACAAACACACCTTGCAAGTGTATGCAAAATACGAAGCCCTAGTATTCAATGAAAGGTTACCAATAGCCAAACATTGAATAGAAACTTTGTGTGTTACATGAACCTCACTGAATAATTGAGTTTAGTAAAGTGCAACCAAACTCAAATGTAATATTCACATGTACCCACCAAGATTTACCCCAACTTAAAGGCACAAAAATCTTAAAAACATGAAAGAAACTACTTATCAATTCATGCATCATTTGGAGGTTGTGATGTTTGTTTCAAAAATTGAGCGAAAGAGTATGAAAGTTTGAAGAAAACGACGGGTGGGCTATACGACATGATTTCTCTGCAATCTCTCCAATGTGAGAGTCTTTCTCTTTGTGTGAGAGTTTTTCTCCCTTGTGTGAGCAATTTCTTCAAATTCCGGTAAATCATTTAGCCGCAGCCCCAAGCATGGCCAGGGTCGATGGCAGTCATTTTCCTTTTTCTTCTTCCTGTTTCTCTCCTTTATTGCTCTCTACTTTCTAGCCTATTTCTCCCCTTTGTTTCCACCCCCTTGCACCTTTGACTTAACCAACCTCTATCCAGAATTAGAAATATTTATTTCCCCGATTTCCCCTTTCTTCTTCTCCCACTTATCTCTCCACCCCCATGCATATACTCAAATCACTTTCTTTCTATCCTGCTTGGATTCGTCCTCTCTGCACTCCAAAATTGCTCTGATTCGTAACCATTTTGTTTAGCCGTGTTTCACTACAGTATTGGAAAGTGCGTAGAGCTCCGGCTTGGGTTTTTACACCACCACTTTCCTACTATGTGTCGATCCCTCGACACTGCTACATGTTCGGAGTACTTTCCCTTTATTATCTTAGTGGTTGCGCTCCAAGTTGTGGGGTGTTTGCTAGAGGACAATAAAATTTGGTTCTTTTTTATGTTGTAGGGGTTTGGCGAGTTCTTATCTCTGGCATTTACAGGAGGACTTGTTTGTAGTTGGCGACAAGTACTGCAGGTGCTTCAGCAGCAGAAGAGGATCCAGGCGTTTAGGATTTCTTTGTGTGTATTTTTTTGTGTTGGGCTCACTTTTTGGGTTGGGCTTTTCTTTTGTCGTTGTTTTGGAGGTCCTAATGTTGCTGTGTGCTTTGTGTGTTTTTGGGCCTCCACTCTTGTATGTATGGTGTGTTGGTAATAAAATGTTACCTATTGCCCAAAAAAAAATGCAACTGCCTAAGTGATCATTTTATGTTAGGGCAAATACTAATTTGCATAGAATAAGTCTCAAGTTCAAAATTCATTCGTTTTGAAAAGAAATATGGGGCATTTTTGCTGGACTGTGACGTGACATAATATTTGTTTGAAGCCGAATTAAATTGTCTATCTAGCTATAGCGCTAGCACGTCGTTGCGATGCTGCCAAATTAACTACTGATGATTTAAGCACAACTAGACAAGTGTGCCCGCCGGTTGCAGTAGGCAGTTGAACGTTGATTATTAAATGCTAGAATTCTCTAAATAAAGATATCGCAGCAACTGCTATTTAATTTCATTGACCCATATCCCATATATGAATGATGGAAAATTGCTAGCAGAACTTTGTAACGTTGGCTTGTAACTAAATAAGATTTAGAAGTATCGGCGAAAAGTTAAGTTGGAGAAAAATTTATTATAGAATCGTATTAAGGTCAAATCAAACACATCTTAATCCTTCAGGTTATCAGAACACACCGGACTCTAAATACGTGGGTGGCAAAGCAACCTTCAAAGATAGCCAGCATAGCCATGCATATAACATATATGGTGGACCATTAATTAATATTGGTGGCAACAGATAACACGTAGGTATCCTCTCATGCTTTGATTTGTTGCAAGAATTGAATAGAGGAGAACTCTAGAAATGAAATGGCTCACGTTGCTGCAGCCATGTATACCACAAAACTAGGTTATCTAATTCTGATCACATATTTCACATGCATGCTTGGACATTTTTGTATACGTAACACTCAACGCAGTAATGCCTTTACTATTTTCAACCAGATTATTGGGGTAGGGCATGCATGGATATATGACTCTTGATAGTGATCAATCGAGTTTATGGGGCGCATTGGATCACATCCTAGCTAATACTGAGGGCATGCATTTATATCATATCCTCTAAAGATCATCAAATGAGACGTACGTGTACTTGATATATGTAAGCTAGTAAAGTCAAAAACCAACCATATTGTGTGTGGTTCAAATTTTGGCATTAAGATGAGAGCGATTAGATGCGTTGGAATAAGGTCAATCTAAAATATACAAAACTACAGTTTGCTTCGAAGATTTATTTATAGGGGAGAAAGAAAGAAAAATGTTTTAACATGCTTAGATTTATTAACGTATAATGACTGAGAAATACGAAAATGATTGTGACCATGAGAACGGAGAGAGGAGTTGAAGCTGTGGACACAAATATGCTTTTAAAGACTAAAGTTCATGAAATATCAACAATGTCATTCTTTAGAAATCGAATACGGATGATATGTATACAAATATGCTTTTAGAAATCACTGCTAGAAAGCATACACGCAATAATGACAGAAATTGTGACAATCTCAATCCTCAAGTCGGTCCAAGATCTACATAAAGGAAGAACTTTTACAAAGTTTGGTTGACTCGGAAAAGAAGGGATTCCCAGCAAAAGAACAGCCTTATCGTGTGCTTTTGTATCAACTAATGGAGAAAAGATTTGTCTATCCTGGTTGTATGCAACAACTGAGTTGGTCTTTTCTCTCGTGTAAGTGGAGATAACACAGATTCAAATCATTCAATCATCACATACAATGGATCGATACATCTCAGATTTTATTTGATGTTAGGGCTAGATTAACCGTCATATTGTCATACAATGTTATTAATTTACTTAAAATATAACACGTGTATGTATACTTCATTTAAATTCATATATTAATCATACACTGATTAATGTTAATATAGCACCATACATGTAACAATATTATCGTCACAGACAAGAATATTTCCGCCAAATGATATCTATTAGTATGAAATTCACTTGGTAAAACCTTTTTTTTATTTTTTATTTTATTTTTTTTCTGGCTGGATAATATCAGTCATGATAAGATGGTCAGCACAATGTCCTTGTAGCATTCCACTATGGTAGTATGCACGCTTGTCACTCCTCCATACAACCTCATCATGTTTGATCTTGTCCTTATGTCATCGGATAAAGATACAATTAAAATACAAATTGTGCTTAATTATTCGCGCATCGGATGCTACAAGCTACCAATCTCATGATCTAGATCGATTACTTGTCGACAATATGATATATGTCTCCAAATTATTAGGATTAAGGTACACTCCTTATTATATATATGTCCAGTACATATTGTTAAAGTTTTTGTTTAATTAAGTAACAACTTTATTGTCTCCATCTCTAAATGTATTTTTTTTTATATAATTAACAATATGTTTATATTAAGAGTGTGAATGAATAAATTAATATTGAACTCGCCATTTACGAAATTTGAAAATAAATAATTTCACTTACAAGTAAAGATAAATATCACTAGATCATATTACTAAAAGAATCTAAATCTATAAAATTACATGTAACATTTATAGATCAAACATCCATCTCTGGTAAAGGTAATTTGGTAACATCTTAATTTGTGATGACTTGAGTCAATTTAGTTCAAATAGTTTCATTATTAGTTTTAACCCTGAATATGTAATTAATTATTATTTAAGATTTACTCATATAGGAGAATTGTAAAGACTTTACACTGTTTTTTTTTTTTTTTGAACAAACGATATTATTTACATTAAAAGAGAGAGGGTGAGATTAGCCTCACAATGGGCTAGTAATAATGTGATTCAAATTCGCCTTTGGCGAGAATCGAATCGAATACCTCTCACTTACAAAAGAAGAAGAATACCACTAGACCGTGGTACTAAGTGACAACTTTATACTGTTTGGATGAGGAAAATAAACTTGAAATTTTGACAAAAATCAGAATTTATAAATTGATATGCGTCAATTCCCTTGTTTGGATTTATAAACATAGAAATTTAGAATTTCCATGTGGAAAAAAAAACTTGCATTTGAGGCCTATAATTCCTAAGTTTAAATTCTATGTAAATAGGTGTCATTTCCAATTTAAGAGTTTAAAAATAACAAATTTTGTATTCAAATTCAATTGTTCTTTTAAGTTAACAAAACAAAAAAATTGGGAAAGAAATGAACCGAAAATAGAAGAACTACTCCACAACTCTATATATCATTTATACACCGGCTAGTACACAGAAAAATTCCTAAAATAAATTGGTAAATTAAGTATAGAAATATAAACTAAATCAATTAAGAATACATGATGCATAATTACATATGAAGAAAAATTAATTTATGGATTGTGCTTCTGTGTATAGATGTAATCAATGTGAGCCGCAAGAGTTCTTCTCATCAGGCACTCATCTTCTCCAACTCCATCACAACTTTCCTCCACCATGGCTTTTTCTACCTCAACATCCTTCAACTACATTAATAAAACACAAATTAGCAAATTTTACCACAAAGTTACCTAGTTTATAATCTGGTTTTGGAAGAAATAAATTATAATTAGTGAAATAATTACCTCAGGTTGAACTTTCATGGCACTGACATCAGAAGAAGAAGAAGAAGAAGAAGAAGAAAGCAACGGCCGCGCCATCGTGCCGGATAATGTAAGGAAGAGGAGGAGGGCAACCACACTGAGGCTGGTGAGCTTGGACGACATGTTTGATTAAAACGATGAGATGTGAGCTAGCTAGCTGTATTAGATTGTGAGGAGAGACTGTATGGAGGACTATATATAGAAGTTGAAGAACATGGGAAGGGCAAATGTGGAATTTTGAAAATGAATCTGATGACTCGTTTCTGCCTACTATTAGCCGTTGACCATTTCTAGAAGGCTAGCTAGCCGCAATTGTATTTAATATTACGACAAAGCTTCCGCAACGGCATTTCGAATGGGGATGTCATAATGCCATTCGACTTGACAGATTTCTTTTAAAAAACGGTATTATTTATACTAAAGAGTAGGAAAGTGAGCTAAGTTTCATAATAAATTAGAAATAATGTGGTTCAAATTTATCTTTGGTAATAATCGAACATAAGACCTTTCTTATAAGTGAAGATTACTATTAGACCATAGTACTAAGTGACATAAAGAATAAATATTTTGCTCATTTGATATTTTAACTATAGATTAACTAAATCACTTTTTTTTTTCTTTTTTTTTTTTATACCAGAGAGAGTATGCCGAAGGAAATCTACTATTTCGGATACAGGTTTTTAACCATTTTAACTACAAATTCTTTCAAACCGTATAAAACTTAACATTTAACAATAAAGTATCCATTTGCACAACCAAAAACCTCCTAAACCAAAGATATTGTTTACGTATCACCTTTGCCACATTGTAATTTTTTTTTTTTTGGTCAATAACCACATTGTAAATTTAAGAGTTCTACACATGTCATTAACTCGTTACAAGTTGAACATATTTTTTAAGTCACATTAATATTATATAATCACAATTGATTGTCGATGATTATTTTGTTTTGAGTTAAAAAAGTTTCGAGTTTAAATTTAATGTGCGACAATTATTTAATAAACATTGAAGTGCAATCGCATATTTGATTCGATCACCGTCGGCGATGAGGTCTATCAATTTGCTACGAATTGTTTATTCAGTCTTTCTTTCATCCCCATCTCTAAAATCCAAACCATGCAAATGCTAATCAAATAATTAATTAGTAAATTATAATTAACACCTGCATGTGAAGTTGTGAACACAGGATTATTCTCCACGGGTGTATTTTTTGGTCACGGACCGACAGATTTAACGTACGCGTTCGTTGACAAAGTTGAAGGCACGTAAGCGAATAGTGCAAGCATGCACGTATGTTCCAAGAACCATGCATATAACATCTTTGTTTTTATCTAAAATTAGAGTAATTTAATGATATTAAAAATCGGATTAGTCCAAAACTGCACACGTGTATACGAATATTCTGTCCCCTCCAATGTCACCTGAAGGCTTCACGGGTGACGAATATTTAGTTGAATAAATCACCTAGTAGGTATTGCAGGATGTAATTAAGAATGTTCTATTTAATTAACTATTAAAAATACACACACAAAAGTGGGAAAGAGAAAAACTATTGAAAAATGTTTGGATTCTTCCAAGGTGATATGAACACATTACAATTAGGAAAATTGTTTATCTTTTTTTTAACAAACGATATTATGTACACTATGAGGTTGGGGAGTTGGCTAAACCTCACAATGGACTAACAATAATGTGATTCAAATTCGCATTTGATGAGAATCGAACCTAAAATATCTCATTAATTACAAGTAAAGATAAATATTACTGAATCGTAATACTAAGTGGCAAAAAAAAAATTGTTTGGGTTCTTACCCCATTTTAATGAAGTTTTTGGTTTTTACCGCTCATTTTGAACCTTATTAGTTTCAATGCTCAGCCACCTCATTTTGGAATTTAAAGTTATCGTATGCTTGTCACGTAACGAGAAAGATATAAATAACTTGCCGATAGGCATAAGCAAATGATAAATAAACTATGTGGGATTTTTCTGATTAATCTTCTTATATGCTAAACGTAGACCATTCTTTTGGAATTAATTATTAGTTGTTGGGTGTTGGTAGGGTTGGGTGGCTCAAAAGTATAAGGAGAAAAAGTAAGAATGTAGGCATGGCAATGGGAATGAAAAGAAGCTTCTTTTCGTCACCCCTTACAAAGCTTGCAGCCTTATAATATATGTCAAGTTAGATATAAGCGATATTCTACACTAAATTAATCTCAATTACGAAAATAGTAATTTAAATTTGGATGCTAAAAGAATAGTACACTGCCCTAGCTAACCTAACTTAATTCAAATCTGCAGTACAAAAAAGCCGAGAAAGGTACAATCTTCCAAAGAAAATAAAATTTCATTTGTATAATCTTCAGATAATTTGAATTTCACTATAATCTACCAAATGACAGAAATTGAATAAAAACATTGAACGAAATCCTACCAATATCTATTAAGTTAGAAAAACAGAGTACGACATGTTTCAAATATCATTTCTTCCATTTGTATTATTTGCAATCTACATGATTTCTGCATCACTATTGACTAGAAAGCTAATATGCTCCCCAAGACAGGAAACTTCGATGAAGGCAACGGCTCATCAAGTTAGCCGCAACAAACTTGTTTTTCAGCGACTCGCAACTAGCTTTTCATTGAAGTAGGTCGCTTCAACAGACGAAAAGAAGTCCCACACCAACTTCAAATGCTAAAAGCCACAGAAGTGGCGGTTCTCCGTAGAAAAACCAAATGGAAGTGATTCTTCTCAGGCCCGGCCACCCCCGAGAAACAAAAGACTACCGGAAAAAGAAGCAACCTCTGTATTGTGTATACAATGAAACCCTTGGCCACACAAAAGAAACAAATATGCTCAAGCTCAAGAAGGCAAGGAAGAGACCGGAAAAATAGTTTAACAGAAAGCCTGTTAATGGTTAAAACTAGATGGAAGTAGTACAGCATGATGCAGCTAATTCTTAGTAAAAGAAAAAGGAAATAGCTCTTTTCGAACTAAATATATAGCACTAGAAGTTCTAAGATTGTAAGGAAAACATATATTTCACAATATTAAGAAAAGTTTAAACATGGGTATAACCAAGTTGGAGGATGAAACAACTACCGACTTTCCCCAACATTGCCAAATTCCCCATCTTCTAGCTCCTCACGATCACCACTTCTACGAGAACCATTCCGGTGATCTCTTTTATGTCTTCTATGTCTGCTTTCGGAATCTGATTCAGGACCAGGTTCCTGCTGTGACATCACGATTAGAAATGAGCTAAACTTTACATCAATGTTTAGATAATAAATCAAATGAAGAGTCACAATTATTTCTCAACATACCCGTCTTGATTTCTTGTGGTCGCTGCTAGATCTGTGAGATTTTCTAGACCGATCATTCTCATTTCCATTCCCATGATCTTCATCACTATGATGCCGCTTCCTATGTCTCCTATTATCATCATGTCCTGACCTCTTTTTCTCTTTGGACTCGTGAATATCCATTGCATCAGCTATTTCATTGTCTGCTCCATCTTTCTTGTTGTGTTCCTCGTTTTCTCGTTCATATTCCACCTCTTTTTCCCTTCTTGGTTTCGCCCTCCTTTTGTCTCTTTCTTCTCTCTCCTTTTCCTTCCTTGCCTAGAGGGTGTAATATAAAAGGAATTCATAGATTCAAATTCAAGGTTTCATTCCACATCGAATAGCGAATAAAAGCTTATACATCAAACAGATATGGATTTACAAATAATGTGATCCAGCTAATTAGTACCTTTTCCTCCTTTCTTTTTCTCTCCTCTTTTGCTTGTTCTTTCAGTTGCATTACATGCTTTTCAAATATCTCCTTGCAGAAGTTCTCATCACCAATGCCACTACACATGCATCTAACATAATCAGGGAAGAGGATAGTATTTATTGAAGACTAACAAAGCCAAAACAAACGTATCCAGTGACAAGAAATATGCCGAACTTAACTTTCCCGTTATACTTTAATTTCAGTTTCTTCAAAATTTTGTTTATTTTCCAAATTTTCTTCTCTACGGCCCTAAACATCAGGCTAGACAATAGAGATCTCTCAGATATTAAACTTTAGGCCCAAAAGTGATAGTTAAAGCAGATACATTATGAGTCACAAAATTGTGCTTCAAATTAACCATAGTTTGTCACCACATAAAATCAAGGGTGAACTGCCAATTTAGTCCCTGAATTAGCTCCTCTGTGAAAATTAGGTCTCTAAACTATTTTTTTCAGAAAAATCAGTCCTTGAACTATAAAAATCTGTCAATTACATCCCTAATATTATATTCGAAGCTACTATATTCAATTTTCTGTCAATTTCAGTCACATTACTTGCATGTGATGCATATTGGAGGGTAGACTGGTAGTTTTTCAAAAAGTAATAGTGTATGGAGTTAACTTTGGAGGGTAAATTGGTAGTTTTTCATAAGAAATAGTGTAAGTTAACTTTGGAGGGTAAATTAGACGTTAGATCCGCAACCTATATGAAATGTTAAGGGCTTATAGGCGAAAAAATGACGGCATTACACTCTAAAGTGTGTCTATTGACTTAAGTTGACGAACCAACAACAACAACAACAACAACAACAAAGCCTTTTCCCACTAAGTGATGTCGGCTATGTGAATCCTAGAATGTCATTGCGCTTGGTTATGTGTCATTTCATCCGTTAGATCCAAGTACTCTAAGTCTTTTCTTAGAGTCTCTTCCAAAGTTTTCCTAGGTCTTCCTCTACCCCTTCGGCCCTGGACCTCTGTTCCGTAGTTGCATCTTCTAACCGGAGCGTCAATAGGCCTTCTTTGCACATGTCCAAACCACCGTAACCGATTTTCTCTCATCTTTCCTTCAATTTCGGCTACTCCTACTTTACCTCGGATATCCTCATTCCTAATCTTATCCTTTCTCGTGTGCCCACACTTAAGTTGACAAAATATTGGATAAAATAGCTTTGAATATAATAGTAGGGATGAAATTAGCAATTTTTAATGAATTTAGGGACTGATTTTCCCCCAAAAAAAATAATTCAGGGACCTAATTTTCATTGAGGTGATAATTGAAGGACTAAATCTACACTTCACCTAAAATTCACATACCAAAAACACTATTATAGCACAAAACATAGTTGGAAGGTGATTCAAGTTGTTACGTGTAATAAGCTATACCTGTACTCTTGACTAATTTCAAGAAGTGGTTTGTAGTCCTCCCACTTGGAAGATGGAGTTATCTCCTGCAGCAAATAATGAATCAGAAAGATGACAAGATTTCAAACCAAAAACTAGAAGATAATATTGAAAGATATTCTACTGGTGCCAATTGCCAAACCATTAGGAAAATAACAGAATCATAAATACCAGAAATTGGAACACAGCATGCCACACCTTGATAGAAGATAAAAGATGAGAGAAGTCCTCTGCAAGACGTTTAAGCTTTTTAGCTTCTTTCTCCTCCTTTTCCCTCACTCGTTCCAGTAACTCATTGAAAACTAGCTGCAAGGCAGTTGAAAATCACATAAGATCATTGCAGCACATTTACCAAAACAAAGCACTTATTGTAGGATGAAAGGGAAAAATAAAAACAATGGATCATTAAAAATTAAATTGTCAACAGAGAACAGAGTTTTCTTGCCACACGGAAACTTCGCCACTCTGGTTGACATTTCAAACATCAATATGAAAGAATATACTTGCACATAGTGATGTTTTCCTATGTGTTATATTCCTTGAAACTTCTTGAATGCTTATAAGTTATATCTACCTCATCCTAAAGCAGTGAAAAGTTCATCTAAAATTCATCCATGACAACTTGACTGGCAAAGACTGAAAATTTGGAACAATGGCATTGATTTAGTTTAAGAATGCATATGGTAGCTTCATCATGACTAGGGAATTATATCTGAGGTTGAGTAAATGTAGCAACCTTCTTTGGAATATGTTCTTGGATGCTTTTTTGAAAAATTGGTACATTGGTTACTGAAGTGTAGGCACGATTTTAAAAATTACAAGCAAATACATTGTTACCTATAACTGATGTGTTGACCAGTGTTTGTCCATGGTGGTTTCCACAAATCATTAACTTTAGTTATTTAGATGATTCTCAAGAGCAATGATCCACACGATGAAAGCTAATATCCATAAGAGAAATTCTAAGGTCCAATGACCAAACTACATGCCCATCCAACCACCCAACCAATGTATTTTGGTTCCAAAAACCCCGTGTGGTCCTACATCTGTGTGTGCTACCGTATTTAGCAGCCGAAGGAAGAATCTCTCCCATTAAAGACTTCTCAAGTTTAAATATCGTAATATTTGTTTGAAGTCTAAATGTACCTTTAAGTTGGCATCTGATATCGGTGGAGTGCCAATATCATTTGATAAAACAGTTTTGAAGTCTTCAAACTTCCAAGTTGATGTAAGCACGACCTAAAAGCAACCACGCATTAGATATCTAATGATAGTAGAAAATATAAACAAGAAAAATCTGAGCAATCAAACCTTTCCCAATTTCACTGCATCTTTTATTCGAGTTTTGTCCTCCTGATACTGTAAAAGAAATAGGCAAGATTTCTAGTTTGTAAGCAACTAAGAACTAAACTAAAGATTCAAGAAAAAACAGTAAGATGCCTTACTCATGCATTTAAAAAAAAAAAAAAAAAGCTTAACTACAACTTTTTTAATATTGTTACAGGAAAAGAAAGAAGAAATTCTTGCTGAAATGTAATTACAGAATCAAACTGAAGGGACCCAAACATGGAAACTTAAACCAAATAGATTCATAGGGAAAGGTGACGAATCGTCATTGGAGGACAGATTTATAGATCCTGTTTCATTTTAAGAAATATAAAAAAGGCAAGGTATAGTTTAATTACTTGTTTCGTTAGTTCCTCAACAACATCATCGAACAAATCTTTTGGAGTAGCACCGGAGGCGTTTGATGCAACTGCCAGATATGCAGTTAGGTCTTTCACCTAAAGAGGACAGAAGAAAAGGGGAAAAAAAGGGAGTTCAAAACATGATATAACAACATGATAGCAGCTAAATTAAGTGTAGCTGGAAAAAAAATTATGTTTTCATCACAATTTTGAATTTTTCAGAGGAAATAACGTTACAGATACAGGGAAAAAGGTATATTAACCTTCATGCAGTAATCACGCCACTGAGTTTTGAATGTAAGAGTGCCTTCCGTGAGATGTTCTTCCATTAATTTGCGGAACTCATCGCGGTTTTTACGTTCTGCCTTTCTCAATTCTTCCTATTCTCCAAGAAAACCCAAATAAAAAAAATTGTCCATTTGAACATAAACATATAGATCAATGTCAGCACAGTCAAACAATAAAGAACCTTCTGTATCCTCTTCTGCTCCTCCTCTTCCTTTTGTAGATCCAGCAAATATTCCTGTGAACAACATTTTACAATAAGCTTCAACATCCGGTTGGAAGTATAACTCGATAAATGAGAAGCATTACCTGGAAAATTTCCAAACGATCAATTTTTTCAAGACGTGAACATCTTTCATCAGCCTCTAAACGATCTTGAACTTTTCTCCACTGGATGTTTGCCTAAATGAGAAGGTGATGCCAAGATCCATAAGTTTTAATGGCAAAAGAACCCCATGAATACAAAAGAACCATGCTAAAAGAGAACCTTGATGAAATCACAAGATTCCAAGAATCTCCTGTATTCCAATACATTGCGCTTACGTTCCTCCTGTGCTTTTGCTCGTTCCTGTTCCAAATCCAGTTTAACAGCAATAAGAGCAAATTTACTTAGAATCTATGATCTTCAAAGCACCAAATGATAATGGGCATCAAATGTCAATTTAAAGTACTTCCACACTATGTTAATAGATACTATCACAATGAGGACGAATGGAAAAAATGGCAAGGTTACATTTGTAGCACCTAATTTATGAGGTCAGTCTTATCTAAAGCTCTGTTTGTCAGCTAAGAATAGCCATTCAAAAATCAAGCTTTAAAATGAGCAAATCTCAATATATCCATGCCTTTATCTGTACATAAATACAGGCATACAAATATACACACTGGAAAGTGGAAACACACACAAATGCACACCAAGTCTTAAGGAGTCAACTCAGGTACAATAGTTAGACAAGCAAGGATTCCTCAGCAACATCCCAGCCTGAAGTTGCTCAATGCCAATGTACGTTTTGCAACTAAGGGATGTAAACATCCACAACATGCATATAAATGTTACATATACAGGAGAAAAATGGCAGATAATTACTTTCTTTTGGAGTTCCTCAATATAGTCTTCAAACATCTCCCTGCGATCTCTATCCCGTTCAACAGCTTTGAAACGTTCATCATTTTCAAATATGCTCTCTACTTTTCTGTATGATAATTCAACCATCAGTCTTATACATACATATAGGTATCAAACTGTCTATTAACCACACATTAGAAACAGAAGAATATTGATACAAGGAAAGACAGACCCCCATCTTGCAGATGATGTTAACTCTGAGCATTCCTGCAAGGAATTCAAGCCATGAATAAATAAATGAGACAAAGCATATAATTTCTATGTAGAGAAGAAGAATTTGAGGGGAGCAGATAACAACGTACTTCCAGCATTGTTTTGAATTCATCCCGTGCCTTTTTCTGTTTGATACGCCTCTCCTCAGCCTCCTGCTTTTTCCTTTGTACCAAGAACTGAAGCATAATAACAACATTAGTGATTATTTACAGGCATATAGATATACAGTGAATTGTTAGCAGCACCAATTATATACCCTAAGAGTGATTGAAACAATACACATCTATAACTTAATAAGAATCCCATACAGGACTGTCAGGATTTAATGGTAACCTCAGTGTAAAAAAAATCCATGGATCCAGTACTTGAGAGTTGACCACTACGTGCCAAAGTCTAGAAGATTGAGACAATACCACATCCCCTTCCCAGTAACTCACTTTCATGAAACCACTACTAGGTATATGTATTAATTTCTTTGATACGAGTGCACACAACAATGTGAAAGATTTACCTCATTAAAAGCTTGCTTCCGCTCTCCAAGTGTTTTAAGAGCACCATATCTCTTGTCATTAATTATCACTCTCATGGCCTGCTAATTTTCAGGATTATATCATGAACTTTTAACAATATTAGCGAAAAAACTGAGAGCATATATGGCAATAATTGAATTACCCGATCCCAAGTCCAATCAGAACCAATATTTGTAGACTCAAGGAGCGCTTTAAATGCATTTTTGGCCTCCTGAAAAAGAAAGAAGGTAAATAATAAGGGTATTGCCATGAAAGTAACAATGACAGAAACTGAAATGCATTCAAATTTGAGAAAGCAACAATGAAAGAGAACGCAGTGTCTCAAAATTTGAAATTATTTGTACCAGTTTATTTTCATATGGTATGGGTTCCCGATCAACTGATTTTTCTTCAGCAGCAATATCATTAATCTTCTTTCCCATTGCATCATCCTTAGCTTCCTGCAACACCTCGCTATATAAGTTGCTAGAAAAGTATGTCAGGAATTCAAAAACTACAGAAGAAACCTAAGAAATACCTCATTCTCCTGAGCAGGAACTCCATCAGCAGAACTATCAAAATCCTGAGCTGATATTTCCCTACAAATAGGGCGCAAGAAAAGTCAGATTCTCGGAATACATGCCAAATATACCTCCTCCAAATGCAAACGAAAATTTCATTAAAAAAACCAGTTAATGACAGTACATTGGTTCTGCAGCAGCATCGTTGATTGTGACAGCAGCTTCAGTACTTCCCATAACAGTGGCAGATGGTGCAACAGGTGTCTGAACTTCACTGGGATTTTCTTTCAAAGGAGAGTCCACAACAGGTGAGGCAGATGTTCTTGATGGTACAGCAGTTTGAATATCACCAGTGGCAACAACTGGTGCCACCGAAACAGGGCTTGATTTTACTTGAGCAGTACCGATTGAAGTATCAGCTTCAGCTACAGAGGGGGAAACAGTGACTGTGGCATGATAATCACCAAGCATTTCCTGTTGTATTTCCTTCACAGACGCCTTTTCTACTAGCTCTCGAGCCAACTTTAATAAATAAATAAAAACATATTTTTTAGAGGATTAGTGGGAGAAAATTAAAAAAAAAACTGAAAAACTATAAAAGGTTGAGGGAATGATGAATGGCATAAGCGAATGGGTTGGAACAAAAACCTTCAGTTCCTCAGGCATAGTCCATCTTGATTCTTTGGTGACCTTGTTGTAGTAATACCTGCAACATTTGCATGTAGGATGAAGTAAGCAAGTGCAATTGTGAACTTGCGTTGATGACTTTCTCAATGCAAAAATACCAATTACTCACTTTCTTCCATCAGGACTGGTAAACTCCTTCCAGTTTGTTGATGCATCTGCCCTCTGTCCCAGTGAAGATACTAAATAAGTCGAATCTCTATCTTAAATAATACTTTCTCCCAAACAAGAATGCTAGAGAAAGGAAGGGCAGGAATAAAACAATAAGAACCAAAGTTCTTACAGCAAAAGCATAAACAGCACTACAGTCCTAATAAAAATTTTAAAACTATTCAATTTTATCCTAATCCAGCACAACAAAGAAGACGCGTGACGATGACTCTCTCTCTCTCTCTCTCTCTCTCTCTCACGCACACAAAGGTGTACATGTATTGAAGAAGACATTAATCAGCACATTTCAGTAAAAATATACGAGAGAGAGCCAATGGAGAAGATGTAATTCGAAAACCAAATGATATTAAGTCTAAAATAGTTCTAGTTTTCATCCTAACATTAAAGCACGCAGACAAAAGTTGCTTAAGGTCAACAATGGATGAATTTCACCTGAAACTGTCTAATAATACCCATAACTCCCTCCATTGCCCCTAGAACTAACAGCTAATACAAATTTTAAAAATGGTGGGGGATTTTGACTGGTGGGTGTGGCTAGGGGTTGATGTTCCTTTTTATTTTACTACTATTATCCAAATGAAATTTTAAAGTTTAAATAATTAAAAATAAAAATCTATTGATTTTAGATCAATTAATGAATAGTTTAATATGTTTTACCTGTAAACAGACAAAATGGACTAAGATTGTTTATGTTTGGAAGCACCTAACAAATTGATAACATAGTGACAAAAAAGGTCTTTAACCCTTACCAACTTGCAACATCAACTTATGCAAAGGCCATTCTAATATAGAATCCCAATGATAAAAGTCGCCAAAGCTATTGAAATAATCAGCCATTGCAACAGCCATTGCAACCTTCTTATCCTCTATGGCACTAAAGATTACACACGATTTAAAGGACAAACCCCAAACGATATGAGGCCAAACCCTTCAAACTACAAGGAAGATAGTAAATTTTTTTAAAAACTCAAATAAGATATCTTTTATACCATAATGAGGGATGAGTAGCGATCAGAGCCAGGTTTTTGAAACTGGAAACACAACATATGCATGTATAAAAGAAAGATTATGCTTATGCAAGTTATGGGGTCAGTTTTCGAGTTTCTTATCAGTGTAAATGTGAAATATGATAATTTATTCAAATAGTATGCACTAAGAATTGAACAGACAACATATCACACCAATGTAGAGCAAGCAACAAAGACCCACAGCATATCCTACCTCCCAATAGATTGGCACGGTATGTACCGGTAACCATCTTTAAAGCTATGGACATCGCCCAATGCAGAAATGGATGAAGAATAAATTGAAAAAAATTCTTAAAAAGGAATTAAATCACCATTAACACTGTTTCTAGGACTAATGCAAATAGAAAACAGCAGAAAACAAAACTCATAATACCCTGGAAGCGCTTACCAAAAGAGAATACCTTCGAATTACGTCAAACACTAAATGATTAAGAATATGACAAGAAGTAAAGATGCAAGTCATTTACCAGAACTTGTATACTGAACAAAAAAGATTAGGTAAGATGATACAATTACCATGAAACTCAGATAACGATTATTGAGAGACTCATTTTGTGTATTCTTTTAAATTTACTAACTACATGTCTGTAGCCTAAAATTCTAAATCTTGTCAAGTAATTCCAAAACCAAAACAGCATTCTGTACGTACTAAATATTCCCCTTACAAAAGCTGTAGGATTTTCCAGAACAACAATTTTTCCATTAACGCTTCCCCTTTTTTTGAACTCTTGGGATATAAGACAATAGTTGGCCTGCATCCTAAGAGATTAAACTTTCCTGGATAGTGGTTGATACCAAAGCATTAGGTTTTAAACCCTTGGGACTGCAACCTCTCAATTTAAGAGTTCCACATGTTGGGTTCTCCACTGGTCAAGACAGGCCCACATGTGAGGGGGAGTGTGAATATTAAAAAAAAAAAAAAAAAAAAGACATCCTAACAGTATAAACTTATGAGAATAGTAACCAACAGAATTTTTGGGAACTTAGCACCATAGTTGATCCAATTAAAATAAATAAAGTTGCAAAAAATGACTTATCGCAACAAGTCAATGTAAGCAGAAAAGCTTAATAACTAATGGTCCAACCAGGCCCTCGACATTGGTAACCTTGCAATAAAATTACAAAATCGTGGGTTCCTGCTTGAGAGGAACTCCAGTAATGAGCTAAAGTTTCACCAGACTTCATAAAAGTTTGCATTCAGTGTACAAAAATGAAAGACATTTCACTCACAAGTAACTTGATAAATCAAACCCAGCAAGAATAGCATCAACACGGGAAGGAAACACACAGACAAGCTCACAATTTCACGGAAATGAAAACTGTCAATTGATATCACTAAAAATTTAAAAAAGGACACCTGGAAAAGCAAGTTAGTTGCATGACTCACCTCCATAGGTGTCATCAGTTCCAAAGGCTTCTCCCAAGTAGATAATGCTGTCCTCCTGTTGTAATAAAATCTGAAGAGTTCATACAGCACAGAATATATTCAATTAGCAAGAGTGACCCTTGAAAAGTGCAGATCAGCCAAGTAATCACTAAAGCACAACATTCTAACAAAACAAAGAGTACAATACAAATATGTGGAAAAGTAAGACTAATTACTTTCTTCCATCAGCAGATGTATGCTCTCTCCACTCTGCTGCAGTCCCTCCGGCCGGGGGAGGTCGAACACCTGTTTCCTGAAGTTTTAAAGGATAATGAACATTAGCAATAAATGATCATAGATAACTGAGAAGCATGACAACTAGGCTCCAAGCTGAAGAATTCTTACTGGAGCATTGGAGGTGGTTACAGCAGGCCTTTCACTGGCTTGCTGCAGAGATGTAACTTGTCCCTCAGATGAAACACTGGTTGCATGCGATTGAGGTATAGACTGATACTGGGTGGAGTCATTGAAACTTCTTGGTATTTGACCATAAGAAGAAGTTGCAAACTGCATAAGTGCAAGTTATGAATTCAAGGCCTAAAGAATTTCAAGTAAACCAAAAGGTCAACCAAGAACACTCATGAAACTCACAGTATATGATGAAGGGACAGCTGCTCGTGGGCCACCTAAGTTAGGCATGACGTTATTTGGAGCTTGTGAATTAGGCTGAGGTAGAGGCAACTCAGATGCAAAATTCCTGTTAGGCTGAGCAACTGGCAATGGAATTGCCTGTGATGGAGGCATACCATGACCTGGCTGACCAGACCTTGGAGGTAGATGCTGCATTGGTTGTGAGAACTGGGGTTGGTGATTTGGGGGAGGCAGCCTAACATTCATCAATGGAGCACCCCTGCCAGCATGCTGAAAGTTTTGAGAAGCCACAGGAATGAACTCCTGCGAATGTGGTGTTGGAACTACTGGGCGGAACTGTAGCATAAAATTAAATTGAAAGGGATTATTTTAATTATAAAAATTAATATTGTACAGGTGACACAAATATTCGTCAAGAAGAAATGTGTTACTTGAAAAGACATGGGTGGCAGACTTCGAGGAGGATCAACAGCACCAACTATAGGAGGCCGAAGAGGCTATACAAGGAAAAGAAAATGGAGAAGTTAATTAGCAAAGCATAATTGGCCACATCTATTTTTATAATTTTTTCTTTTATGGAATCAAAAGCTTTCATCCTTTTTGAAAGTTACATGTATTTTTTAAAAGAAATTCAAGTACAGGAAAAAGTATAACCAGTAAAATTATGAAAGGTAAATGGGTGGGTTTTTTTGTAAAAAGAAACAAATTATATTAAGAACAGAGGAAAATGCGGAAAGGAAGGCAGTAGTCAAGAAGACCATGGAGGAAAATCAAAATATTAAATATATCGGAGAATGGAACTTAGTCACTTCACATGCATAAGAACCTATGAAGATATAAGAAAAGCCTTGATGCATGAAGCTAAGATGCCATGACTGCCTTAAGCTATATGGAATGTAGATAAAAAGTAATGGCCTCAAAAGAATCCGAAAAGATCACCCTTCATCTCTAAGTGGCGGGAAATATAGATTAAAGAAACACACACACTGAGCATCAAAGAAAAACAAAAAAATTTGTTTTAAAATCTAGGTGGTTTACAAATTACCTGTAGACCTGAAAATTGAGGGTTATTGGCCATTTCACTAAGATACAAGCCTCTGAAAGCAACTGCAAAGACAATAAACATCATTAGAATCTTACAGAATCAAGGGAGCATGTTAGGATGGACACTTCAAATTATCAAGTACTTATCGTCAACAATCCACATAATGGAAATTACACCAAACATACAGCCGTATATGATTTGATCCAGTCTGCAAAGAAAACTGAAACCTAAACTTTGTGGCATTGAGGGTTGCAGATTCGGAAAGATGTTCGTTAAATGATCATTGCTAAGAAGAGATATTAAGACTAAACTACACTCTAGAGGCAATGCACAGAAAGATGAAACAAGAAAAAGAAGGGTAAAGGTAGAGTAGTACCAAATTATAATATGATAGCAGGAAGTCCTCTATGATGGTTGATATGCGCAACAAAGACTTAATAAGCACTGCACCAAAGAGTGATCCAATTCAAGTTCAAGGAATCAAATCTGCAACAAAAAAACAAAAACAGAGTAACCCAGAAAGTTATGAAACAAATACTAAGTAACCATTTTTATCTTGCAGTTAGGAGACAACGAACTATTTAAAAAAAAAAAAAAAAAAAATTATTGCTAACTGAAAAATACAATTTTCTACTGCTTTACAAGAACAGATTTTGAAAACTCAATAAAAAAAAAGGATTAAATTCTCAGAAAAGCCAAATACACAGATATTTTCTACTGCTTTACAAGAGTCAAGAACAGATTTTGAAAACTCAATAAAAAAAAGGATTAAATTCTCAGAAAAGCCAAATACACAGATATTTTCCAGAAAGCAAAATGTAGGCTGTGACACTGCCACCACCAAATCCAAAACCAACCCAGAATGTCAATCCAATCAAATTAAAATCCCTAAAGTTTCAAATTTAAGAATCCCAATTAAACAAAAACTGACCTAATTAATTGGATATCCCAACGAGGACAATTGAAGCCGGAGATACATACAGTATCTACATACATATGTTGGAAACTGCAAAAGAATTTTGATTCATCCGACAGCCATGGAATTCAAGCGTGATAATAATCACAAAGATAATAAAAATTAGGATGAAATTTGAAGGAAAAATCGTACCAGCTCAGTGATGAAAGCTATGGGGTGAAGCACGTGAGAACTTGAAGCCTCCAAGCGTTATCGATCTCGCCCGTCGCAGCTTTTATTTTTCTTTTATTTTTTTTTTGGTCTGAATTTTGCAGCTTTAACTAAAACGCAAAATTTCAACCTAGTCCTCGGTAACTTGGCGGTTTATGATGCGGCTGCCCCTCTTAATGCGGTAAATTTTATTTGGCGCATATGTTGTGGTAAGATTTTAATTAAACCGTTTTGACCGTGGTGCATGTGGATTAGACTACTTGTTGTCAATAGCGTCATTCCGTCCCGTCATCTCTCTTTGAAATTTGATACAATGAATGCTTATATCTTTTTATACTCAAGTTTGAATTTCTTTTTTGTAGATTTAGTAGTTTAGATAAAATGACATTTTTTTTTGTGTTTTTCAAATGGTTACGAATATAACTATAAGTTGCAACAACCATAGGGTATATGTGAATTCTTTTTTTTTTCTCCCATTTTGGAGAATACAAATAATAATGAATTGTTTGATGATGTATATCAAAAGAATATTCTTACTAGTGACTTAAAAGACATTTTATTTTATTAAGGAAGATAGTCAATATTAGAGTCAACTAACTGCCCAAATATGTAATTTAAGAGAGATCTAATTTTGACTATGCATTAAAATAAAGTTTAAGATTTATAGATCTTGGAATACAAGTAAAACTTTCAGTGGCCAAAAACACAAGGTTTAAGACTCTAGGGTGCAAAATGTGGGTTGAAAAACTTCAACTTTAGAACAAGATTAGTGCTTGTTCACCATTTAATAACATATAAAAATGGGTTTGAGTTCAACTCGACGGAATTCGAGTTGAATGCAAAGGCCAAAGAGGTTCTGAATCTTCTTATTGAACTCAAATCCTTACTTAAACTATTTTTTTATTTTTTTGAAAAGAGTATGATATTCATTTATTGGAAGAGAATAAGTACAAATAGGAGGATAGTGTGCATATAAGGGCCTTGATAAAAACCTGTTAGAGATTTCAACCTGGACGAGAGAAAAAGAACGTTGTGCACAAATAGCTTAAATAGCTATCTATCCTCAAATAAGCAGTAAATTATAACTTGCTAAAATAGAAAATCATGCAGAGTTTTCGTCCAACAATACATCCATTAGAAGATCTGGTGACCCACCAATCCAAGTCTTCTCACCAGTTGGTCCAAGATCACTTCACGTAAGGCGAAGAGCGACAACATTGGCCTGGCGAAGAATCCAGCTAACCTAGGCATGTGAGAAATCCGATAGGTAAGCACGGAGATCCAATAGGCCTCTGCAAACTAGAGGATGTCGATGACCCCATACTCAAGAACACACTTGAATGAATTGAAGGTAGATGCTAGCGCAAACGCTATGTTATTCGAACAGTATTTCCGTCCTCAAGTTCCCCAAGGCCCTTGTCTTGATTAATTAATATTAATTAATAGTAATATTATAGTTTAATCATCAAGCCTAAGCCTTCAATCCATTTCTAAATGGTCCAAGTTCTAATTACTAAGAAAAAGGAACAAGTCTATATAAAGGCTAGTGAAAAAATACTGTTAACCAATGTGAGACAAGAAGATTTCAAACTCCTGCACATCATCATTGCGCCCTCGAAAATGCGAGCACTGCTCCTCAACGTGATCTACCATCCCACAAATTAAGCATGTTAGGGCTAATTTCTCATTATGTACCGAAACCTCAACATGTTTACCATCTATTTGAATTAGTATACTGCGACGGAGAGGCTTCGAAATATATCTACCACCATTCGGATACGAAGAACGCTTCCATTCACACCATATATCCTGCTTTGGTGTGTCACTACTTACGTACCCAGGTGGTTCCCCAGAAATTGGCCCATTTGTCGGGTCACATAAGCCAGTGGTTGTCTTTTGACCTGCATCCAGAATTCTTGTAATTTCAACGGAATCCCAGAGGGATGAGTAAGATCATCTCCTGCAGCCAAAACTAAGAGTGCCCTCTCGAACAGCCACGGTCCGCTCCTCATCACTGTGCTTCCTTCACGTTCGTTATTAAAACCAAAGGAGAAAAGATCATTCGCCAACTCCACAATCATAACTCTGGCCCTTGGCCTCCAAAGATGATACGTGTGTTTTTTGAATCTCTCCCGATTGACAGGTTTCCTCGTCAAAACCTTACCCACTAGAAAACCCTTGAATTCTTAAGTACAAGCCCTTCTTTCTTGTCCACCACAATCACCTGTTGTTCCTCGCTCGTGAGAGCCAGTTGAGAAGAGAAAAGAGTAGTCATATCCTCCATAGCTTCCATTAAAACTTGACCGAGTTGCCTGCAAATTGAAGTCCCAACAGCCACACCAATCCGCCGAATCCTATTAAACATTTAGAGTCTCCACACTACTTTGAACCAATTAATCGGAACTGCAGTCTGCAATTCATACTCGGTATTCCAAACTTGACTCAACGCCCAACGCCGCTGAAAATAATTCGAAAAACCGAAAACCCCAACAAAACCAAACCGTTTGGGTTGGTTAATTTGATTTGATTTGGTTTTTTTTTTTTCTTTTGGTTTAATTGTTCAATTAATTTGCAAATGGCCATTTATCATAATAATGAAAAAAGTGTCTTTACATGATAACGTGAGTTCGAATCCAGTCGATGGTTAATTTAATATCTAACTTATAAACGTTATCGCTCGACTCAAAAAAAATAAAAAAGTCCAAACAATTTATAAAAATAAATGAATATGAAAGAAACGGTTTAATATGCGGTTTTGATTTTACAAACTGTGGATTATAATGCAATATACAATATAAATGATAAATAATACATTGCGTGTTGTACAAAAATCTTTTACCTTCCGAAAAAAACTTGTTTACTCTTTTTTGCCTTTAGCATCACTCGCTCATTCTAGTTCGAGGGCAACCATTCTTCTCAAGTCATTTCATCTTTTGTCTTATCACTACTCTGACTGTGGCTCCAATGTCGGCGACCTTTGCCTGCTCGCAGTTGGTGACTAGTGGGACCATCTCTAAAATCAGCTCACGCATGCCCATCAGTCCTCCTGTGTCATCCACCAAGACAACATATTGGAAATTCTCATGATTTGTAATTTTGTTTGGAATTGTTTCATTAGAATCTGCTTGACGCTGAAACCGAGGCCACGTTGAGGTACATTAGATCATGGAAATCTCTCTTCCAAAATTAAGGAAATTTATTCGACCATATTGGCGGTGTGGATGGGTAGTTTTGCTTTGGTTGATCTTATGCAATACGCTTTTCGCTTGGAAATTCGTCATTACCCCCATAGACCAGCTTTCCAAGTAATGGGTAGTGTCAATCCATTGCCGAAGTTGCTGCAGACACCTATATTTAACATGGCTCCGATTCTCCTCTCTGTTTGTCGAAATACAATCACATGGTTTTGCAATATCCGTTTAGTCAACTCGAGATTCCATTTGATGGCAACATAAACTTCTACAAAGTAAGTTGGATCAAAGCTTAGTTGCAGTGGTAGAACACTTTCAACACCAAAATAAATGCTTTCCACCCTTTGTTTTTTTACAAATTTATTCTAAAATGCTCTGATTTACGGGGAAGAGGATTCAAAGTTGAACGCAATGAGGATGAGGCGGGCACAATGCCTTGGTCAACTAGCTTGACCCACAAATACAAATGCCTCACATTATTAATTTTGTTATTTTGTGCTGAATAAATTATAGATGATTGCAAGAAGGGTAGTAGTAGGAGTGATCCTACATGGAGATCTTTACCTTGCTTGTGTTTTTTCGAGAATCAATGACCCAAATTATTTGATTTTCTTACAGACAATAGTTGAGCCATTTAGGACCATCAACAATCAACGTTACTTTATTATCTACTAAGACTCAGTTTCCGTGCTGCCCCCTCCCATTCCTTTCTTTCCGATTCTTTTCTCCCTCTCTGCTGTAGGAAATGACCTTCTTGCCCTCGAATACAGAGTTTGTTGTTCTTTTCCGCCCGAATGCTCTCCACGTGTTGATCATCGCTTCGGCTTCTCTTTGTCGTTCCCCATTTTTCCTCATCCGCACATTGGAATGACGTCCATCCTGTCCACGCGTCGATCATCATCGAAGGGCTTTGCTTCGACTCCTTCTTGACTTTTCCTCTGACTCTCCTTCACTTTGCTGTCTTCTCTCATCTCTCACTCTTTCTCATGCTTTCCTTCTCTACTGCAGAAGCCTTCCATCCATTCCGATCTCTCCCACAAACCCTTATGTTGCCAAAGCTTGCCTTCTCTCGCTTTCTGATCTCGACTTCTCTCTCTCACTTTCCTGTTGAAAAAAACCAACCCAGTAGAAATTTCTCCAGTTCTCTCTTCAAAAACTACAAATCACAACGGCCAAACTCCAAACAAAAAAAAAAAAAAATCGAATTCGAAAAGCCATTTGGTTTTCTTCGATTCCTACACTGTCCAAACCTTTGCCTTGCGACTTGGATCGAGCTAGGGTTTTCTTTGAGCCGCGATCGCACCTTTGTCCTCCGCCGTCTGTCACTGTAAGTCTTTTTTTTTTTTTTTTTTCCTTCAGAATTTTCAATCCTTATATGCTTCATTTTCTGAAATCTTCATGTTGCATACATACATATATATATATATATGTGTATATTGTTAGATATGCGTTGCATGTGTTACATGTGTGAAAATGCCCTGCCTCTTCAAATCAGTCTACATCCCTACACTTATGTCGCTCTCGAACCTCAATTTCTTTCGCTCTTAAACGCCGCCTTCTCTCCCTCTCCGACCTTGCGATATTTGTCTCACAAATTACCAACCGCACTTTCTGGCTGAAAAACCACCCAACCTGTAGTAGTTTCTTGGGTTCTTCAGTTGGATGTGGAGAAATTTTGTACCCAGGCGTTTCCTGGTGAGTTTTACGTCTTTCTCAATGTAAGTGTTTTAATTTCTTTTCTGTGATTTTGGATTTGTAGATGGGTTTTCCGTTCAAATTTCTTTTTTGTGATTTTGGGGGTTTTGTTTGTACCCTCGGATCCTGCTTGTGGGTGTTTAATTTGGCTGCATATGGTTGTTTAATTCAGTTTTGTTTTCAGTTTTTCATTTTTTTTGGGGCTTTTGTAACTCAAGGTGAGCAATTTTAGCTTCTCTCTTTGGGGCTATTGTGGAACCAAATTTTAAATTTTTATGATTATGAAAGTTGAAAACGACACTTTGTTTAGTTTCCATTTAGTACATTAATGCATAACTCTGTTTTTCTCTCCTCCTTAAATTCATATATGGAAATAGGAAGTTTAAGGATCTTTGTTCTTGCTAATAGGTTTAATAATAATGACGTTTGAATGATCTTTGTTTCCAGGAAACTGATTTTAAAGAATGGTAGCTGGTGATTCAGGAAGCATGGTAGAAATATAGGTTTCAACGACTCAACTCCCGAAAGTTGAGCTTCCAATCCAAGCTCTATAACACTTAAGAAGAGGTTATGATCCGCATTATCTAAAATTATGACTATACTGGAAGAGATAGTGTAATGCTCTTAAAGAGGCAATGGATATCCAAAAGAAATGAAAATGTTTTATGCATGCCCATGCACTTGAGAATATAGGATCACAGATTGATGATAACCAATGGTAATTTTGGTTTTTACAAGTAGCTACTAAATTCATCAATGAGCTGTGTTGATATTGAGTCCTAATCTTTTCCGTTGCCGAAAGGAAAGATTATTGACCAAAAAAATGAAGAAAGGCAATTCCATTACAATTTTATAAAACGTGAAAAAATGAACCTATATATGTGTATATAATACAAATAATCAAAAGATGTTGAACCAAGGAGTTTACAGTGATATACAGTCTCATGATATGACACAAGGTTACTCAGTGAAACTTGAAATTATACTCTTGTAAACAAGTTCATATGAATGGAGAATTATATATGAATGGTTATGAGTTGCCCACATCACATCTCAACAAGTAAATCCCTCAAGTATACATGGAAGCAAGTTGCTTTATATAAATTTCAAAGGAAAATGTGTCATAAAGTGTAGAAAACCCTTGAAGGATTCAAATTGCATGAAGAAAGTCCCAAAAGGTTAAAGTATAAAATATGTACTCAATACCAATGGATGATATAAATTGCCTTAGTGAGTATTATCATTATGATATTGTTGCAACATACTAAAAGCTATTGCAAGAGTTGATGACATTAGATTGAGACTCCTGAAAAGTCTAGAAAGATTATAAAGTATTGAAATGAATATTGTCTCAAATTGTTGATTGAACAATATACCAACACGGATATTATCCATGATGTTTATGATATTAAAGAATCATAAGGATTGAAGATTATGAGTTGAATACTCAAAATGATGTAGATACTAAGAATAATCATTTATCTTCTTGAGGGTAAAGATAAATTGATATTTGGTCCAGAAGTATCACATCTTAGTGAAGTATTTGTTTTGTTGTATTTGACATAATACATTGAATGAAATAAAGCTTATCTATTGATATCTCCGAGAAATTACAGGTATGTGCATACATATGAGTTAAAATGGACAAACAAGATGAACCCTTCATAAAGGTTGTTCATGAGAAATCTCAGTACTCGGCAGTACCTCAGAAGAAGGAGGCACTGGAGATTGATCTCTTAAATACAGAAGAAGGAGCCATGGGGTTTTGGGTTTGTGGTGAAGTACCGTTTTGGTGAGGATGCAGCGGAAGCAAAGCAACAGTTGAACATACAGTCATTGGTGGGCGTGAGATAAGAATTGTGTTTACTGAGGAGAACAGAAAAACTCCTCAAGAAATGCGCACAACTACCCGTGTAAGGTACGTTGTATTTGGCTCCAATACTACCCATCATTTATTATGCCCTCTTAAATATAAAGAAATTATATTCATACATCTCAAATTACTTCTCCCATATTTTTTTAATTTTTAATATTTTTTACACATCATTAGCACTTGATAAATAAATATTAAAAAAATTAAAAAGATGTGAGAAGTAATTTGGGATGTGTAAATATATTCTTCCTAAATATAATTAGATATTCATTTAATAAATGTGATTTTTATTTTATTTTATATTTATCTGCAGTAGTCGACATGGAGGAAGCTCAAGGAGAACTCCACCGAGGTCCGACGGCAATATCGTTGTCAGTTTTAACTTTCACTTGGCTGGAAATAAGGAAGATAAGCTTACTATTAGCTCTTTAAAATTTGTCAACAAAATTGGCTTGAAAGTCCTAGTTTAAAGACCAAGTCATGGTCTGTGGTTTAAAAGAAAGCACATTTCAGGTGCCCAAAAGTTGCGTGCGTACGTACGTAAAAGAATGGATAATCCTTGCGTTCCACCAATGAGGAATACACATATTCTACAAATTTTATACCGTGATGGTTCATCTTCTTAATCTTTATTTGAAGATCATTGAAACAAAAAGAATTATTTGAATATGAGATCGTTTAGTCATTTAAATATATGAACCCAATCAACAGTATTAATACTAAGTAAAAGATTTATAATGAATTATTCATTTTATTGATATATTTGGATAACTAAATTGTCTTCAATTTGAATAGTTCTTTGTATACATGATATTCAAATTAAGATTAAAAAATTTATAACTTATACTATATATATAAAAATACATTATTTATACAAAAAAAATTATTCCTTGAGTTGAAAAATAAGATAATGTACATAACTGTTCGATCAATCTCATCTTAATTTGAAATGATGAATCCTTGTGTTACCCTTGAGTTTTCTAGCAAAAGAAAACGTTAACTGCATTAGGAAACAAAGAGTCATTTATCTTCATGTTTATATTATGTCTGTCCAACTGTTGAAGGCATAACTTTTGAAGTTGAATATGGTAGATTAGCTACAGAGAATTGTTCAAACAGTAGATAATTATTTGACCGAACAAAAAAGTAGAAATTTATGAACATAATTCTTTACGTAAGTACAGAACCAATAAAGATGAAGAATTTAATCTTGATCTTTTTCTTCTTGTGAGAGTTTTAATATTGAATTTGTAAACCCAGTGGTTTTGGAAATAACTAGGTTCTCAAGTTGGCTATTTTGCTCCTAAAGATTGTGAAAGGATACCATTGGGGTGGCTTTTAAGAAGGTTTGGACACCCTTCAAAGTATAGTAGTAACACATTCTTCTTGCTAGTACAAGAATAGAATAGTAAAGGGTTAAAATTTGTAAACAAAATTGGCTTTGAAAGTCCTAGTTTAAAGACCTAGTCATGGTCTGTAATTTAAAAGAAAGCACATTTCTTGTACCCAAAAGTTGTGTATGTAAGTAAAAGAATGGATAATCCTTGCGTTCCACCTATGAGGAATGCACATATTCTACAAATTTTATATTGTGATCGTTCAGTTTCTTAATCTTTATTTCAAGATCATCTAAACAAAAAGAATTATTTGAGTCTGAGATTGTTTAGTCATTTAAATATATGAACCCAATCGACAGTGTAGACACTAAGTAAAAGATTTATAACGAACTATTCATTTTATTGATACATTTGGTGACTAAACAGTCTTCAATTTGAATAATTATTTGCATCTATGATATTCAAATTAAGATTAAGAAATTAGTAACTTATACTACAGAAATACATTATTTGTAAAAAAAATTTATTCCTGGTGTTGAAAAGTAAGATAATGTACACAACAATTCGATCGATCTCGTCTTAATTTGAAATGATCAATCCTTGAGTTGCCCTTGAGTTTTCCAGCAAAACAAAATGTTTTCTGCATTTGGAAACAAAGAGTCATTTATCTGGTCGTTTATATTATGTCTGTCCAACTGTTGAAGGGCATAACTTTTGAAGTTGAATATGGAGGATTAGCTATAGAGACTTATTCAAACAATAGAAAATTATTTGACCCAACAAAAAAGTAGAAATTTATGACCATAATTCTTTACGTAAGTACATAATCGATAAATATGAAGAATTTAATCTTGATCTTTTTCTTCTTGTTAGAGTAATATTGAATCTGTAAATCCAGTGGTTTTGTGAAATTGTCTTGCCACGCTAATTAAGAAGGCATCGAAATAGCTTGGTTCTCAAATTGGCTATTCTGCTCCTAAAGATTGTGAAAGGATACCCATTGGGGTGGCTTCTTCTTGGTTGTACAAGAAATTGATTAGCAGTTTCAAGAGACTCGTTTTTTATTAGCTTACATCTATTTATTTTGATTTAATATTTTGTATTTATATATATTTTTATAATTCAAAACCACAAAAGTTTGACCCACCCCCCTCAAATTTTCTATTTTTTTTCTTTATTTGAAATTTTGGGGCTTACGTTGAAATTTAATGTGTCTCACAACCTGAAGGAATTGGGAGGGGCATTTCATTTTTGGATATAGAATGAATAGGTTCAGGAGATGAGAGAATTAAGGTTACCCATCAAAAAGACTAATCCAATCCATAATGATGTGCCGGAAAATGGAACATTTTTATTACCCGACCAACCCTCATGTGAAGCAAATACAACAGGTACACTAATCAGTAAGATTAATGAAGTAGCAATTAATGCAAAAACAGCCAATTAGAAAGCAATAGTCATGTTTCTATTCCTCCAATCTACCAACAAAAGAATTATACCATTTGATCCCTTTTATTAGCCAAAAAATTGTACGCCTTATATACTGCTTTTGGGCAACCCTCTCAACAACTAAGAGATCCATTCGAGGAACAAGGGGAGAATCCGTACTTCAATTGAGATATTGAGAAATCATTTGACCTTTTTAGTTGGAACTTTAGGTGGTTATCGAAAAAAGATAGCGAAACAAAATTATTCCTAGAGTTGAGACTGAAAGGAATGTATAAACCAATGCTTCCATAGATTTGATCGTGGTTTACAATTATAGCTTTCATACCTATTTATTTGGGATCATCTCCCGGATAAATAAAGAACAAGAGTCAAAGAAAAGGCAGTGATTCAAATCAAGATTTATCTGGTAACCCATCTAAAAATCACAAAAAGAAAATAAAAATGAAAAGTAACAATTAACAAAGCATATTGTATTAGACTACTTGTCTTCTTGTAGTTGGATCTCAAAGTTTTTGGAATGCTCCAGCAAAAACATCTTGAAACAAGGTTCTAGCACCATGCCAAATGGAATTATTTTTTGTCCCATAATCCCCCACTACTATATATATCGTGAAATGTGACATCTGTTTGTATTTTTTTTTTACTGATTCGATTTTTTTTAAGCATAACAAAATATAGCGTATCTATATTTTGTAAAATATAAAATATTCTTCCTTTAAGTATTCCTCAACTTTAATTTATAGAATTTCCTTTTATCCATTTCTTCCTCTTCATCGAAAGATATATCTTTCAATACAATAGTTATATGACAAGTGGATCTTTTTATAGGATAACCCCGTCCTCAAGCCAAGGGCTTTAATTTTTTCACAGTTGCGTGTTACAGTTAACCACAGCCACAAGGACCACTCTTGTGTTATAACTAATATAAGTTAAAATTAGGTGACGCAATAAAATTAAAAAAGGGACCGACATTGAATTAAGAAAAATGGCAGAAGAATTGTTATTTTATAGGTTAATAGGTTATTTATCACAGTCATTTTCTCCAAAGTTTATGTTTTGGACTGTTTAAATTGTTCGAGTTAACGTAGCTATGCTCTTGTCAGTTTTGGCTCATAATGTATGGATTTGAAGGGAAGAACGAGATTTACAAAAGTAAATGAGCACAATGGGGATTTGGCAAAGTAATCACGTCTAAATAGATAAAATCTACATTTAAGAGCTTTAGGAAAAGTTGATATTTGTTGTTTGTACCATACTTCATCACTTCCGAAACTACCAATCACTGGTCAACTCTGTGCCTTCAAGGGTCCACTGAAGAGCTCATGTGGGGGCACCCTTGCTGAAGCACACAAGTTCCTCCCCAATCAAGAGACTAATCGCAACACGACACATGTCAACATCAAAATAAAGCTCTTAGAGTCCTAGATCAATCGTGGACAGGATCCGAAGACTTTCCTTATCTATAAAAGGAGACCGTTCTCCTACAATTAATTTCTAATGCCATTATTGTACTTAAACTCGTCATTAGAACTCACTAATAATGATTATACTTAAACCTATGTATTGTGTAAACTTTTCACTATTAATAAGAACTCATCAACCCTCGTGGACGTAACCTAACTTAGGTTGAACCACGTACTTCTAGTGTTTGCTTCTTTACCTCTATCTCTTTACATAGTATACTCAATAGGTGATTGAAGCAACCTTGTGAAGGTCATAAACTTGTCACTATACGATGTTCCAAAGTTTAATTGATTTTGTGTATCAACATTTGGCGTCATTTGTGGAAACGACATTAATTCCTACTTTCACCAGCTTTGTCAGACTGGTTTTTATCATGTATGCACTCTCATTTGATAAGGCATCCCTCTCTAACATGGGGAGCGAAGGAAGCTACAACATACAGAAAAGCACCCCTTGCATGCCTAGCGTGAGGTAGCGAATGAGGGAAATGATCCAGCCTGCTCTTCGAACTAAAGTTGAAGAGGTTAGAACTTTGAATAAAATAAAAAAATGGCCATAAGGAATGAGATCCTTGAAGAACAGTATGAGAAGGTCTTCGAGATGTTTTGCGAGGCTAGATAGACTCAGTCTCGAGAGCCATCGCCCTCATGACTGCGAATCAACATATAGGTACCCACCAACGCAAAGTTTCACATGTCTTTAACACGAGCATTCTTAATGACGAGCGGCCTTATACCCAAGATATTGATCAACATGAGACATCTCTCGACCTAGCTGCTTCAAACTAAAGCAAGACAAGTGGAAGAAGACATCTCCTTGTAAAAGGAATGGAATGATCAAAAGTTGGTTATTGCGACTGTCAAGACCTCTTAAGGCATCGTCGAGAAAAACCTATCCACATAGACTTAAGGATCATTGACCCAAGGGTCATCAAAGGAATCATTCACTTACCACAACCAAGGTCAACTACTAACCTAAGGAAGAAACGACAAGACTTAAAGGAACAAGAAGGTGTTTGAGAGTCAGGGGACTTCCAAAGGGCATTTCCCGGAAGCTAGTATAGTGAATAAAAAAAAAGCCACATACTCTTGATTAAACTTCCCCACCAATAAATGATGGAAACTTATGAATGATGGTTCCAATAGTGCCTGACTCCACTAAGGACCACCTTATCCTGCAACTTCTCAACGAAGTGAACAGACTAAAGGCCAAACGTCATGCCAAGGTACCTGAATGGAATCAGCCGAGGCCAGGCCCTCTAGCAAGAAGGATGTTTGGCACCCCTTTACAAGGAGAAACAAAACAGAAGCTTGGTTTGCTATCGTAAATTGGAAGGGAAGATCCAATTAAGCATATCCATCTCTTTGAATCCACCATGGCATACCGAGGCATAGTAATGAAGAACGATGTCTCATTTTCCTTTTCATTCTATCTGTGGGAACTCTCAATTGGTATTGTCATCTTCAGCCTGATACAATAGATTATTACATTACGCCTAAGAGACTTTTTGGGGTGCATCGCATCTTCTAGGCTGATTGCTTACACTCCGCTGAAGATTTGTACACCATTCATCAGAAGTCAAACTAGTCATTGCGTGAATATGCCCGTAGCTTCAGCCACGAGTATTCTGTTTGCACTGTGGTAGATTATAAAATAGCACTTAGGGCCTTCACAGTAGGTGTCAACATACACTTTTTCCCTTTGGCATGTGTTACAATATGCCTCAACAACTCGTCATTATTCTCACCCACTTGGTAATGCAAGAACTCACCTTCGTATCAGCAACCAGGTGATGAAAGGTACAACTCATACTCTAATAAATAATTTATTTCCTTTGGCAAATTACCACCTTTTCCCCCAACTAGGTAATGAAGGAATTCACCTTCATCCACTAACTTGGTGATGGAAAGTACAACGAGTACTCCACTCTTTTCATTAACCAGGTAATGAAGGGACTCACCTTCTATCACCAACCAGGTGATGAAGGGTACTACCCGTACTCTAATATATAATTTTATCGTTCAACAGTAGCGATGCTTTAATAAGCCAACAAAGGCTTATGTGCATGTGTAATACTTTGACAAGTCTGAAGCTTTATTAACCTAGAAAGCTACATATTGTATACAAAGGCTAAACTTTTACAAGACTATTTGACATCGAAATGCGAAGGCATCACTTGCAAAACTCTTCAGTCCTCTTACATCTACTTTAAATATTTCTCTCTTCAACAATGCAAACACTACAACCCCAATGTGGGTTCGGAAGGCCACTATTGGGAGGTCAATAAATTTATATAGCTTCCAAAAGGCTTCAAGCAACATATAGCCTTCAACTCTTCCATGGCTTAATTTGCACCATGCAGTATGAAACGCTATTAACATCTCCTTCAATGGTACCAGAAGCTCAAACATTGTAGCTTCGATAAATTAGTTGGGTTCCCATGGATATAGTTCAAAGGAAACTCATTTGTAGGCTTTCTAAAAGCCTCAGGCATTTTCTACTCCACCATTTAGAAGAACTTCGAAGTCACAAGCTTCGATAAACTAGACAGCCACATTGACAACATGCAAGCATTATATCATAGCTTTACTTACCAACGATGGTAAATCAAAACTTCGGTGGGTAATGCACAATAGTGTCCAAGGAAAAATCATATTGTACCAATTATGTAACTCTTCGACAATGCGAGAGTAACCCAACAAAAAAATTGCTTTCACACTCTTGATCAAGACCGTGTGAAGCAAAATCAATTTATATGTTTCCTCCGAACCTTCAATTACTACAACATCTGGTTTGCCTCACACACGTGGAAGCAAATCTATTTATGTGGTCACTCCTACATTTTCTTGTCTCTAGTTCAAAAAAAAAAAAGGGGCGGGGGAGGCAGGCTAAAAATAAAAATTCGACATTAATTAAAGATTAATAGTAAATAATTATTGATTATTAATTAAGCAATTAATTAATTATTTTATGGCATGTGGAGGAGGCCAACAAAGCTTCGACACATAGGATATAACTACTAGTTCTACAGTGTGCGAAGCAACATCAATATATGGAGTGGTTGAAACTTGAAAAAACGTCTACCTTTCAAGCTAAGTGTCCACAGAAAAAAGTTTTAACCACTCAAGTGATGTGCCTAAAGGAAAAAGCTTCAACCACTCAAGTTATGTGCCCAAAGGAAAAAGCTTCAAGCACTCCAGCTATGTGCCCAAAGGAAAAAGTTTCAGCCACTCAAGCTATGTGCCCAAAGGGAAAAACTTCAACCATTCACGCCATTTGTCCAAAGGAAAAAGCTTCAACCACTCAAGTTATATACACAAATGAAAAAACTTCAACCAGATTTTCTTTTCTCAACAAAAAAAAAAAAGAAAAAAAAAGGGGACTTGGGCTTAAGAAAAAAATAATATATGTACTTGGGCTACATCCAAAAAAAAAAGAGGAAAATTTTTTTAAAGTTTTTTTTCTTCAGTGACTCGGGAAACATAAGACACCTCATTCGGTAATCCTTCTTGATTGGAGATTTGGGGGACACCCATTATATGGTAATATAGTTTAGTACTCGAAAGTTTCGTGAGTACTTAGCAACTTGGGTTTTGCTAGTCCCTAATCGGGAAGCTTTCCTCACTCAGGAACTTAAGGGAGCATTGTTTGTTTCATACTTCACCACCCCCAAAACTACTAAGCACCGGTCAACTTCATACCTTCAAGGACCCACTGAAGGGTTCATGTGGAGGCACCCTTGCCGGAGCACACGAGTTTCTCACCAATCAAGAGACCAATCACAACACCACATAGATCAACATAAAAATAAAACTCCTAGAGTCCTACATCAACCGCGACGGGAGCCGAAGACTCTCATCAACTATACAAGGAGACTGTTCACGTACAATTAATTCCTAATATCATTATTGTGCTTAAACTTGTGATTAGAACTCACTAATGATGATTATGCTTAAACTTAATTATGTCTTGTGTAAAATCTTCACTATTAATGAGGACTCCTCAACCCTCATGGACGTAACCCAATTTAAGGTGAACCACATACATCTTGTGTTGCTTCCCTACCTATATTGCTTTACATATTGTCCTCACCTGATGACTAGAGCAACCTTGCGAAGGTTACAAACTTGACACTTTACATCGTTCCAAAGTCTCATTGATTTTGTGCATCAACATTTGTAAATAGTTTCTTACAAGCAATTGAGCCCGCAGATGCCGTGAGTTTTGAAACTATGTTAAACAGGGAGAACATATTAAAATCTAATAGAATCTTTATATTTAATTAAGAATAAAAAATAGATATTTGTAGTATATTGCAAAAGTTTTAAAACTCTTTAACTCTTCTTTCTAAGTAAATTTGGCAAATATATACAATCCAATCTTCGACCAATTCAAGCTTATACTTTCTCTTTTCTTCTATCAAATTTGTCATGTCACCCAAGGTCACATGGCTACCAAATTTGTGCCACATGGAAATTTTTTTTATTCATTTAAAAATAATTAATTAAAGAAAATTTATTAAAAAAAAAAAAAACCCATAACGCATCATCTTCCCCAGGACACCTCATTCCCTGCAACCTAAAACCCCTAGGCCCCACCCCACCTCCTCCGTAACACCCCCACCCCACCCCATCCTTACCTCATCCAATCGCCACTTCTACCTTTCAAGCTAAGTGTCCACAGAAAAAAGTTTTAACCACTCAAGTTATGTGCCCAAAAGAAAAGGCTTCAACCACTCAAGCTATGTGTCCAAAGGAAAAAGCTTCAACAACTCAAGCTATGTGCCCAAAGGGAAAAACTTCAATTATTCACGCCATTTGTCCAAAGGAAAAATCTTCAACCACTCAAGTTATATACACAAATGAAAAAACTTCAACCAGATTTTCTTTTCTCAACAAAAATAAAAAATAAAAAATAAAAAAAGGATTTGGGCTTAAGAAAAAAAAAATATATGTACTTGGGCTACATCCAAAAAAAAAGAGGAAATTTTTTTTTAAAGTCTTTTTTCTTCAATGACTCGGGAAACATAAGACACCTCCTTTGGTAATCCTTCTTGATTGGAGATTTGCGGGACACCTATTATATGGTAATACATTTTAGTACTTGAAAGTTTCGTGAGTACTCAGCAACTTGGGTTTTGCAAGTCCCTAACCGAGAAGCTTTCCTTACTCAGGAACTTGGGGGAGCATTGTTTGTTTCATACTTCACCACCCCCAAAACTACTAAGCACCGGTCAACTTCATTCCTTCAAGGACCCATTGAAGAGTTCATGTGGAGGCACCCTTGTCGAGGCACACGAGTTTCTCACCAATCAAAAGACCAATCACAACACCACACAGATCAACATAAAAATAAAACTCCTAGAGTCCCACATCACTCGCGACGGGAACCGAAGACTCTCATCAACTATACAAGGAGACCGTTCACGTACAATTCATTCCTAACATCATTATTGTGCTTAAACATGTGATTAGAACTCACTAATGATAATTATGCTGAAATTTATGTCTTGTGTAAAATCTTCACTATTAATGAGGACTCCTCAACCCTCGTGGACGTAACCCAATTTAAGGTGAATCACGTACATCTTGTGTTGCTTCCCTACCTATATCTCTTTACATATTATCCTCCCCTGGTGACAAGAGCAACCCTGTGAAGGGTACAAACTTGACACTTTACATCGTTCCAAAGTCTCATTGATTTTGTGCATCAACATTTGTAAATAGTTTCTTACAAGCAATTGAGCCCGCAGATGCCGTGAGTTTTCAAACTGTGTTAAACAGGTGGAACATATTAAAATCTAATAGATATTTGTAGTATATAGTACAAGTTTTAAAACTCTTTAACTCTTCTTTCTATGTAAATTTGGCAAATACATACAATCCAATCTTCGACCAATTCAAGCTTATACTTTTTCTTTTCTTCTATCAAATTTGTCATGTCACCCATGGTCATATGCAAAGTCAGCTAATTGAAAACATTTCAGTTAAGTTGTGCGAAAAGTTGAGTTCGCTTTAATTGAAAAAATAATCACCAATACAATTAGGCAAGAAGGGGAATAAAGATAATCATGAGGAGCTGGAAATATTTTGACTTCAACAAAAAGATATTGACCAGGTTTTACTTACGTACCTGCAAGCTCCAAGTTGTGGTATCAACTCCAAGAAAAAAAAAAAAAGATCGTCCCAAACAATAGTAGAGAAATATTTTAGTCCTTCTTAAACTTTTATTTGTGGCCTTGCTTATTATTGTACTTATTAACAATTACTACCATTTTGAGGCGAGTTTCTTTAAAATAGGAACAATAAAAATAATAACTTATTACAATGTGGTATTTATTGTTGAACCCAAACTTGGACCATAGCTGTTTATGACTATAAATAGGGTAAATTACACTTTACCACCTCAGGTTGGGGCTCTATTACAATCGCATACCACATCTTCAAAACATTTCACTTTCATAACTCACCTACTATTTTATTACAATATAGTACCTCCGTTACATTTTTCATCTATTGATTCATTAAGAGCTGATGTGGCTGCCACAGTTATGCCACGTGGCTACCAAATTTGTGCAACATGGAAAATTTATTTTTATTCATTTAAAAATAATTAATTAAAGAAAATTTATTTAAAAAAAAAAAAAACCCATAACCCATCATCTTCCCCAAGACACCTCATTCCCTGCAACCTAAAACCCCTATCCCACCACACCCCCACCTCCTCTGCAACCCCCCCACCCCACCCCATCAATACCTCATCCCATTGCCACCTCACCCGCAACCCCCCACCCCGTTCCACCGTAACCCACCCCACCGAGACACATAGAGGTTCCCTTACGGAAGCGAGAGTTGCAGAAGACACAAAGAGGTGCCCCTATGGAGACAAGGAGAAAAAGATGGGTTGGGTCTTGAAGCTACTTTCTCCTCCTCAGCCCACTTCCCTTCTCTTTCTCTCCCTCTCTCTCTTCTGTCTCTCTTCTTTCTCCCTCTAGAATTCCCTTTAGTTTGCCCTTCCTAAAACCCCCACTCCCTCACTTCGTCCCAGGAATTCAATTCCACCTTTTGATTTCGGGGTTTTGGGTTGAACAACTAGGTTTTTTGGGGTTTGGGGTGGGGTGGGGGGTTGCAAGGGAGCTGCGGATAGGGCCGTGGGGGAGGGGGGGTTTGCGGGGGAGGTGAGTGGGGGTGGGATGCGATGGAAGGTTTAGGTTGTAGGGAAGAGGGGGGGTCTTGGGGGAGAACATAGGTTATGGGTTTTTTTTTTTTTTTTTTTTTTTTTAAACTTTTCATTAATTAATTCTTTTCAAATGAATAAAAAATTATTTTTTTGCCATGTGGAACAAATTTGGCAGCTACGTTGTACAACTGTGGCAGCCACGTCAGCTTTTAGCGGATCAATGGATGGAAAATGTAACGGAGGTACTATATTGAAATAAAATAGTTGGTGGGGTATGAAAGTGAAATGTTGTGAAGATGTTGTATGCGATTGTAATAGACCCCAAACCTGAGGTGGTAAAGTGTAATTTACCCCTATAAATAAGTTATTCCTGTATAGGGAGAGGTTTTACTGTAGCATTCACAGCTCTTATAGCTTTTTATTGAATTATTGAATCTCAAAGAATACTTACATTATTGAAAGGAAACACAAATGCAGAAGGAATTGAAATACAAATACATAAACAGCAAAATTATCCACTTAAATGTTTATAATGAACAATAACTTTCTTTTAATTTCTTCAATTCTTCTTAAGCAAATTTTTGAACCAGTGTGCTGAGAGTTTTGGGTGTCTTTTCAGCCCATCATTATAATCCACGTAGTTTAATCCAAATCGGACGGTGTATCCAGAAGCCCATTCAAAGTCGTCCAGCAATGTCCATGGAAAGTATCCCTTTACTTTCGCACCATTTCTGCACACACATACACAAATGTTCAAATGGATAAGGTCAAAATAATGATCAAATAACCATAACTTAAGAAGGATAGGCATCATATAGCCTTAATTAAATTGTTAATAACTACTTACTTGATCGCCGCTTGAAGGTAACACAGGTGACGGTAATGGTAGTCAATTCTACTGGTATCATGAAGAGCCTTGTCAAGTGATAGTTTTGGATTATTCAACTCTGATACACCTACATACATATTATTGCACAAAAAATTAAATTTATTTTTTTACTCTAAAAATATAAAAAAACGTGTAGTTTCATTTTACACCATTATAAATATGTGAAACTTTTGCAAATAATCAAGGCTTAAAAGTATGTATTACATACCATTCTCAGTAATATAAATGAGTGGATCATTATATTTTTCCTTTGTGTAGAGTACAAGATCGTGAATTCCTTTTGGATATACATATAACCAATCTGAAGCAGCCTGCAACACCGTTTCAAGATAATACGTAAATGTTGGGGAAAAAAACTAATCCTCCAAATGCAAATAGCTCGAAATGATAAATTTGATGTATACCTGTGGACCAATAAGTACTCCATTAAGCTCAGCTGACAAAATATTTACAAACATTAGAATACAATTGGTGTAAATATTAGAATATAATTAATATAATTCAGAAGTTAAACTTGGTCAAGAAGAACAAAGAACTTAAGCTATTCAAAGTAAGTTTCCCCTGGCACTCACTCGTAAGATCAGCTTGAGGATCTGTTACGTAGCTTGCCGGTTGTGAATTGTTCTTAGGTGTACTAGTTGCGTATCTAGCAGTATAATAATTTATTCCAAGGAAATCAAGCGATCCGTTTAGCAACTTGGATTGTTCTTTTGTGAATTTTGGCAATCTTTTTCCAACAATTGATCGCATGGTGTGTGGATAGTCACCAGTTATTAATGGGTCCAAAAACCTACAAAACATGAAAATTCCAAATATAAGCCTAATTATAGCATTATATACAAAGAGTACTGCTAGCTAGGTAGTGTGAATGTTACAAGTCATAAGTAAACATGTAATTGGGTTTATATATAATTTAACAAGACACTTGCCATCCAAACATAAAATCCAAAGATCGTAAGGCAGCATCTTTGTCTTGCTTTGACTCCGAAGCAGGCTCAAACCAGTGTGACACCAATGTTATTCCTATCAAGCCTTTCTGAGATGCCTACGCAAAAATATGAATTTTGGTTGAATAAATAGGAGTTATAGAAAAAGATACAACCTGTAGATTATCTTACTCCCGAGAGTATTCCCTCTTGTATTACAACTCAATAGTAAGGATTAATATAGAATTCTCAATTAGGAGCCAATAATTTGACCCGAAAAAAAAAAAAAAGAAAAAGAAAAAAAAAACAGTTATTGAACCTGATATCTGTTCTTGTACAATTCTACAGCTGCTCCATGAGCAAGAAGAAGGTGGTGTGCCACCAAGTATGGTTCAATGGCTGAATCTCCACCGGTGCAGTTTAGGTTTTGCCAAGAAGAGCAGCGTCCCGGTGCGTAACTCCCAAGAGCATAACCCATATTACAAAAAGTATGGGGCTCATTTAACGTGAACCAATGCTTGACTCGATCACCAAATTCTTTATAACAAAGTTCTACATAGTCTTTAAAATGATCGCTGTAGATACAAATTTATGTTACATATATCATTATGTATTTTATCAAATTATCAATGAGAAAATAAATTTTGTTCACTTACACAATACGAGGGCTTAAGAAACCACCATATTCATCTTCTAAAGCTTGGGGAACATCCCAATGAAAGAGTGTTACAAACGGCTTTAAACCTGTAATACATGATTAGTAAAATCAAATTAAAAGTCTGATAGAATGATGTTCTAAAAAATCATGTAATAATTGTTTAAGGTAGGATGATTAACCATTGCGTAGGAGTTCATTGATGAGATTGTTGTAATAATCAATTCCTTTCATGTTAACGCCACCACTTAACGTTCCATCTAATTAGAACAAAAATAACAAGAAAAAAATTAAGGGTTACCCAGTAGATAACTCAATCACATTACTTTAGTTAAAAGTATATAAAAACAATAATTTTCTTGTAGGAAAAATAATTCTTATGCACAATATTGACATTGGTCCCAACGAAATATGAGGATGTGGAGCAACTTACTTGGTAATAATCTGGACCATGAAATAGAGAATCTGTAAGCATCCAACTCCATATCCTTCATAATCCCCACATCTTCCTAGAATGACAAAAGTTTAAAATTAAATATTGAGGATCTCATTAAACATTGTCCCTTTTTTTTTATTTTTTTATTTTTTTATTATATATATATATATATATATATATATATATATAAAGGCTCCAATTTAATATGTTAACATGTGCCCTTCAAGTATAAAGGGTCAAGAGACAAAGTTATGAGGTTCTAGACCTTATATCGGTGATATTGATCAATAGCAACGTCTCCATTACCGCCATCAGCAATTTTTTCTGCAGTTATTAAAAAACATAATGGTGAAATCCATATCATGTGCAAAGTACTTTATATGCTTGCACATTGACGAAGTATATACGTATATTGTACATATCACATGACCACGTACTATTGGTCTCCCAACAAAGTGCATGGTTATTAGAGAGGTTGGAGTTTACTTGTCCTCACGAAGAAAAGAATGAGGTGCTATTTATACTCCTTTGAAATGAAGTAGCTAAAGTTTTCATATTAATTACCAATTGATTAAATCACAGACCTGGATGTTTGTGGGTGTAGGTATCCCATATGCTTGGTCCTCTTCCATCTTCTTTTACTGCACCTTCATACTGAAATACACACACATGCATATACGTAAGAGTACTACTACACACGCAAGGAAGATGTCAACATTATAATTCATGCATGGATGCTAACTCCATGTATAAAATACACCAAAAATATGGTAAATAATCCAGAAGATATATATATACTAACCTGGTAAGATGCGGAACCTGAGCCAAATATGAACCCTGGTTCAAAACTGCTGCGATTGAGAAATTCGCAAAGAATAGGTGGATCCGTATTAGTTCCTTCGCTATTTGTGAATGCAAAGCCAATGAGTAGTAGCACACCAAAGAGCAAAGATCGTGAATATTTCATTGCCATAACTTGGGAGTTTTGATATCGACAGAGATAATTAAGTTATCTCCTCCTGGAAGATTGCATGGGGTTTATATAGAGAAAGGGAGGAAGGGATATGGTGTCTACGTACTAGCTCATGAGAATAGTAAAGGGTTAGAATTTGTCAACAAAATTGGCTTTGAAAGTCCTAGTTGAAAGGCCAAGTCAAGGTCTGTAGTTTAAAAGAAAGCACATTTCAGGTGCCCAAAAGTTGCGTGCGTACGTAAAAGAATGGATAATCCTTGCGTTCCACCAATGAGGAATACACATATTCTACAAATTTTGTATCGTGATGGTTCAGTTTCTTAATCTTTATTTGAATATGAGATCATTTAGTCATTTAAATATATTAACCCAATCAACAGTATTAATACTAAGTAAAAGATTTATAATGAATTATTCATTTTATTGATATATTTGGATAACTAAACTCTCTTCAATTTGAATAGTTCTTTGTATATGACATTCAAAATTAAGATTAAAAAATTAATAACTTGTACTATGCATATAAAAATACATTATTTATACAAAAAAAGTTATTCCTTGAGTTGAAAAGTAAGATAATGTACACAACTGCTCGATCAATCTCATCTTAATTTGAAATGATAAATCCTTGAGTTACCCTTGCGTTTTCCAGCAAAAGAAAACGTTAACTGCATTAGGAAACAAATAGTCATTTATCTTCATGTTTATATTATGTCTGTCCAACTGTTGAAGGCATAACTTTTGAAGTTCAATATGGTAGATTAGCTACAGAGAATTGTTCAAACAGTAGATAATTATTTGACTGAACAAAAAAGTAGAAATTTATGAACAAAATTCTTTACGTATGTACAGAACCGATAAAGATGAAGAATTTAGTCTTGATCTTTTTCTTCTTGTGAGAGTTTTAATATTGAATTTGTCAACCCAGTGGTTTTGGAAATAACTAGGCTCTCAAGTTGGCTATTTTGCTCCTAAAGATTGTGAAAGGATACCATTGAAGTGGCTTTTAAGAAGGTTTGGACACCCTTCAAAGTATAGTAGTAACACATTCTTCTTGCTAGTACAAGAATGAGAATAGTAAAGGGTTAAAATTTGTAAACAAAATTGGCTTTGAAAGTCCTAGTTTAAAGACCAAGTCATGGTCTGTAATTTAAAAGAAAGCACGTTTCTTGCACCCAAAAGTTGTGTATGTAAGTAAAAGAATGGATAATCCTTGCGTTCCACCTATGGGTAATGCACATATTCTACAAATTTTATATTGTGATCGTTCAGTTTCTTAATCTTTATTTCAAGATCATCTAAACAAAAAGAATTATTTGAGTTTGAGATCGTTTAGTCATTTAAATATATGAACCAAATCGACAGTGTAGACACTAAGTAAAAGATTTATAACGAACTGTTCATTTTATTGATACATTTGGCGACTAAACAGTCTTCAATTTGAATAGTTATTTGCATCTATGATATTCAAATTAAGATTAAGAAATTAATAACTTATACTACAGAAATACATTATTTATAAAAAAAAATTTATTCCTTGGGTTGAAAAGTAAGATAATGTACACAATAGTTCGATCGATCTCGTCTTAATTTGAAATGATCAATCCTTGAGTTGCCCTTGAGTTTTCCAGCAAAACAAAATGTTTTCTGCATTTGGAAACAAAGAGTCATTTATCTGCTTGTTTATATTATGTCTGTCCAACTGTTGAAGGGCATAACTTTTGAAGTTGAATATGGAGGATTAGCTATAGAGACTTATTCAAACAATAGAAAATCATTTGACCCAACAAAAAAGTAGAAATTTATGACCATAATTCTTTACGTAAGTACAAAATCGATAAAGATGAAGAATTTAATCTTGACCTTTTTCTTCTTGTTAGAGTTTTAATATTGAATCTGTAAACCCAGTGGTTTTGTGAAATTGTCTTTCCACGCTAATTAAGAAGTCATCGAAATAGCTAGGTTCTCAAATTGGCTATTGTCCTCCTAAAGATTGTGAAACGATACCCATTGGGGTGGCTTCATCTTGGTAGTACAAGAAAATGATTAGCAGTTTCAAGAGACTCGTTTTTTATTAGCTTACATCTATTTATTTTGATTTAATATTTTTCATTTATATATATTTTTATAATTCAAAAACACAAAAGTTTGACCCCCCGCCCTCAAATTTTTCTAATTTTTTTCTTTATTTTTCTAATTTTTTTTCAAAAAAACACAAAAGCAACAAGTGACAAAGCATATTGTATCAGACTACTTGTCTTCTTGTAGTTGGATCTCAAAGTTTTTGGAATGCACCAAATTCCACTTGAGCATCTAAATTTGGATCAATACCAGCAAAAACATATCGAAACTAGGTTCTAGCACCATGCCAAATGGAATTACTTTTTGTCCCATAATCCCCCACTACTACATATATCATGAAACGTGACATCTGTTTGTATTTTTTTTTACTCATTCGATTTTTTTTATGCATAGCAAAATATAGCGTAACTGTATTTTTTAAAATATAAAATATTCTTCCTTTAAGTGTTCCTCATCTCTAATTTATAGAATTCCTTCTATCCATTTCTTCCTCTTCATCGAAAGATATATCTTTCAATACAATAGTTATATGAAAAGTGGATCTTTTTAAAGGATAACCTCGTCCTAGTGCCAAGGGCTTTAATTTTTTCACAGTTGCGTGTTAGAGTTAACCCCAGCCACGAGGACCACTCTTGTGTTATAACTAATATAAGTTAAAATTAGGTGACGCAATAAAATTAAAGAAGGGACCGACATTGAATTAAGAAAAATGACAGAAGAATTGTTATTTTATAGGTTAATAGGTTATTTATCATTGTCGTATTCCCCAAAGTTTATGTTTTGGACTGTTTAAATTGTTCGAGTTAACGTAGCTATGTTCTTGTCAGTTTTGGCTCATAATGTATGGATTCGAAGGGAACAACGAGATTTACAAAAGTAAATGAGCAAAATGGGGATTCGGCAAAGTAATCACGTCGAAATAGATAAAATATACATTTAAGAGCTTTAGGAAAATTTGATATTTGTTGTTTGTACCGTACTTCATCACTCCCGAAACTACCAATCACCGGTCAACTCCTTACCTTCAATGGCCCATTGAAGAGCTCATATGGAGGCACCCTTGCTGAAGCACACGAGTTCCTCCCCAATCAAGAGACTAATCGCAACACGACACAAGTCAACATCAAAATAAAAACAGTTATTGAACCTGATATATGTTCGTGTACAATTCTACAGATGCTCCATGAGCAAGAAGAAGGTGGTGTGCCACCAAGTATTGTTCAATGGCTGAATCTCCATGGGTGCAGTTTAGGTTTTGCCAAGAAGAGCAGCGTCCCGGTGCACAACTCCCAAGAGCATAACCCATATTACTAAAAGTATGTGGCTCATTTAACGTGAACCAGTGCTTGACTCGATCACCAAATTCTTTATAACAAAGTTCTGCATTGTCTTTAAAATGATCGATGTAGATACAAATTTATGTTACGTATATTAGTATGTATTTTATCAAATTATCAATGAGAAAATAAATTTTGTTCACTTACACAATACGAGGGCTTAAGAAACCACCATATTCATCTTCTAAAGCTTGGGGAACATCCCAATGAAAGAGTGTTACAAACGGCTTTAAACCTGTAATACATGATCAGTAAAATCAAATTAAAAGTCTGATTGAATGATGTTCTGAAAAATCATGTAATAATTGTTTAAGGTAGGATAATTAACCATTGCGTAGGAGTTCATTGATGAGATTGTTGTAATAATCAATTCCTTTCGTGTTAACGCCACCACTTAACGTTCCATCTAATTAGAACAAAAATAGCAAGAAAAAAAAAGGGTTACCCAGTAGATAACTCAATCACATTACTTTAGTTAAAAGTATACAAAGAGAATAATTTTCTTGTAGGAAAAATAATTCTTATGCACAATATTGACATTGGTGCCAACGAAATATGAGAATGTGGAGCAAATTACTTGGTAATATTCTGGACCATGAAATAGAGAATCTGTAAGCATCCAACTCCATATCCTTCATAATCCCCACATCTTCATAGAATGACAAAAGTTTAAAATTAAATATTGAGGATCTCATTAAACATTGTCCCTTTTTTTTTTTTTTTTTTTTTTATAAAGGCTCCAATTTAATATGTTAACATGTGACCTTCAACTATAAAGGGTCAAGAGACAAAGTAATGAGGTTCTAGACCTTATAGCGGTGATATTGATCTATAGCAACGTCTTCGTTACCGCCATCAGCGATTTTTTTTGCAGTTATTAAAAAACATAATGGTGAAATCCATGTCATGTGCAAAGTACTTTATATGCATGCACATTGATGAAGTATATACGTATATTGTACATATCACATGACCACGTACTATTGGTCTCCCAACAAAGTGCATGGTTATTAGAGAGGTTGGAGTTTACTTATCCTAACGAAGAAAAGAATGAGGTGCTATTTATACTCCTTTGAAATGAAGTAGCTAAAGTTTTCATATTAATTACCAATTGATTAAATCACAGACCTGGATGTTTGTGGGTGTAGGTATCCCATATGCTTGGTCCTCTTCCATCTTCTTTTACTGCACCTTCATACTGAAATACACACACATTTATATACGTAAGGGTACTACTACACACGCTAGGAAGATGTCAACATTATAATTCATGCATGGATGCTAACTGCATGTATAAAATACATTTCAGGTGCCCAAAAGGTGCGTGCGTACGTACGTAAAAGAATGGATAATCCTTGCGTTCCACCAATGACCAATACACATATTCTACAAATTTTGTATCGTGATGGTTCAGTTTCTTAATCATTATTTGAAGATCATCGAAACAAAAAGAATTGTTTGAATATGAGATCATTTAGTCATTTAAATATATGAACCCAATCAACAGTATTATTACTAAACTGTCTTCAATTTGAATAGTTCTTTGTATATATGATATTCAAATTGAGATTAAAAAATTAATAATTTATACTATACATATAAAAATACATTATTTATACAAAAAAAATTATTCCTTGAGTTGAAAAGTAAGATAATGTACACAACTGTTCAATCAATCTCATCTTAATATGAAATGATCAATCCTTGCGGTACCCTTGAGTTTTCCAGCAAAAGAAAACGTTAACTGCATTAGGAAACAAAGAGTCATTTATCTTCATGTTTATATTATGTCTGTCCAACTGTTGAAGGCATAACTTTTGAAGTTGAATACGGTAGATTAGCTACAGAGTATTGTTCAAACAGTAGATAATTATTTGACCGAACAAAAAAGTAGAAATTTATGAACAAAATTCTTTACGTAAGTACAGAACCGATAAAGATGAAGAATTTAGTCTTGATCTTTTTCTTCTTGTGAGAGTTTTAATATTGAATTGTTAAACCCAGTGGTTTTGGAAATAACTAGGTTCTCAAGAATGAGAATAGTATAGTAGTAACACATTCTTCTTGCTAGTACAAGAATGAGAATAGTAAAGGGTTAAAATTTGTAAACAAAATTGGCTTTGAAAGTCCTAGTTTAAAGACCAAGTCATGGTCTGTAATTTAAAAGAAAGCACGTTTCTTGTACCCAAAAGTTGTGTATGTAAGTAAAAGAATGGATAATCATTGCGTTCCACCTATGGGGAATGCACATATTCTACAAATTTTATATTGTGATCGTTCAGTTTCTTAATCTTTATTTCAAGATCATCTAAACAAAAAGAATTATTTGAGTCTGAGATCGTTTAGTCATTTGAATATATGAACCCAATCGACAGTGTAGACACTAAGTAAACGATTTGTAACGAACTATTCATTTTATTGATACATTTGGTGACTAAACACTCTTCAATTTGAATAGTTATTTGCATCTATGATATTCAAATTAAGATTAAGAAATTAATAACTTATACTACAAAAATACATTATTTATAAAAAAAAATTTATTCCTGGTGTTGAAAAGTAAGATAATGTACACAACAATTCGATCTAACTCGTCTTAATTTGAAATGATCAATCCTTGAGTTGCCCTTGAGTTTTCCAGCAAAACAAAATGTTTTTTGCAGTTGGAAACAAAGAGTCATTTATCTGCTTGTTTATATTATGTCTGTCCAATTGTTGAAGGGCATAACTTTTGAAGTTGAATATGGAGGATTAGCTATAGAGACATATTCAAACAATAGAAAATTATTTGACGAAACAAAGAAGTAGAAATTTATGACCATAATTCTTTACGTAAGTTCATAATCGATAAAGATGAGGAATTTAATCTTGATCTTTTTCTTCTAGATGGAGTTTTAATATTGAATCCGCAAACCCAGTGGTTTTGTGAAATTGTCTTGCCACGCTAATTAAGAAGGCATCGAAATAGCTTGGTTCTCAAATTCGCTATTCTGCTTCTAAAGATTGTGAAAGAATACCCATTGGTGTGGCTTCTTCTTGGTAGTACAAGAAATTGATTAGTAGTTTCAAGAGACTCGTTTTTTACTAGCATACATCTATTTATTTTGATTTAATATTTTTCATTTATATAAATTTTTGTAATTCAAAAACACAAAAGTTTGACCCCCCCCCCCAGATTTTTCTATTTTTTTTCTTTATTTGAAATTTTGGGGCTTACATTGAATTTTAATGTGTCTCACAACCTGAAGGAATTGGGAGGGGCATTTCATTTTTGGATATAGAATGAATAGGTTTTGGGGATGAGAGAATTAAGGTACCCATCAAAAAGACTAATCCAATCCATAATGATATGCCAGAAAGTAGAACATTTTTGTTACCCGACCAACACTCAGGGGAAGCAAATACAACAGGCACACTAATCAGTAAGATTAATGAAGTAGCAATTAATGCAAAAACAGCCAATTGGAAAGCAATAGTCATGTTTCTATTCCTCCAATCTACCAACAAAAGAATTATACCATTTGATCCCTTTATTAGCCAAAAACTTGTACGCCTTATATACTTCTTTTGGGCAACCCTCTCAACAACTAAGAGATCCATTCGAGGAACAAGGGAAGGATCTGTACTTCAATTGAGATAATGAGAAATCATTTGACCTTTTTAGTTGGAACTTTAGGTGGTTCTCAAAAAAGATAGCGAAAAAAATTATTCCTAGAGTTGAGGCTAAAGGGAATGTATAAACCAATGCTTCCATAGATTCGATCGTGGTTTACAATTATAGCTTTCATACCTATTTATTTGGGATCGTCTCCCGGGTAAATAAAGAACTAGAGTCAAAGAAAAGGCAGTGATTCAAATCAAGATTTATCTGGTAACCCATCTAAAAATCACAAAAAGAAAATAAAAATGAAAAGCAACAAGTAACAAAGCATATTGTATCAGACTACTTGCCTTCTTGTAGTTGGATCCCAAAGTTTTTCGAATGCTCCAAATTCCACTTGAGCATCTAAATCTGGATCAATACCAGCAAAACATCTCGAAACAAGGTTCTAGCACCATGCCAAACGAAATTATTTTTTGTCCCATAATCCCCCACTACTATATATCGTGAAACGTGACATCTGTTAGTATTTTTTTTTAAGCATACCAAAATATAGCGTATCTGTATTTTATAAAATATAAAATATTCTTCCCTTAAGTATTCCTCAGCTCTGATTTATAGAATTCCGTCTATCCATTTCTTCCTCTTCATGGAAAGATATATCTTTCAGTACAATAGTTATATGACAAGTGGATCTTTTTATAGGATAACCCCGTCCTCGAGCCGAGGGCTTTAATTTTTTCACAGTTGCGTGTTACAATTAACCCCAGCCACAAGGACCACTCTTGTGTTATAACTAATATAAGTTAAATTAGGTGACGCAATAAAATTAAAAAAGGGACCGACATTGAATTAAGAAAAATGACAGAAGAATTGTTATTTTATAGGTTAATAGGTTATTTATCATTGTAATATTCCCCAAAGTTTATTTTTGGACTGTTTAAATTGTTCGAGTTAACGTAGCTATGCTCTTGTCAGTTTTGGCTCATAATTTTTGGATTCGAAGGGAACGACGAGATTTACAAAAGTAAATGAGCACAATGGGGATTTGGCAAAGTAATCACGTCTAAATAGATAAAATATACATTTAAGAGCTTTAGGAAAATTTGATATTTGTTGTTTGTACCGTACTTCATCACTCCCCAAACTACCAATCACCGGTCAACTCCGCACCTTCAAGGGCCCACTGAAGAGCTCATGTGGAGGCACCCTTGCTGAAGCACGCGAGTTCCTCCCCAATCCTAGTGTCCAAGATCAATCGTGGACAGGATCCGAAGACTTTCCTTATCTATAAAAGGAGACCGTTCTCCTACAATTAATTTCTAATGCCATTATTGTACTTAAACTCGTCCTTAGAACTCACAAATAATGATTATGCTTAAACCTATGTATTGTGTAAACTTTTCACTATTAATAAGAACTCATCTACCCTCATGGACGTAACCTAACTTAGGTTGAACCATGTACTTCTAGTGTTTGCTTCCTTACCTCTATCTATTTACATAGTATCCTCACTTGGTGATTGAAGCAACCTTACGAAGGTCACAAACTTGTCACTTTACGTTGTTCCAAAGTTTAATTGATTTTGTGTATCAACATTTGGCGTCGTTTGTGGAAACGACATTAATTCCTACTCTCACCAGCTTTGTCAGACTGGTTTCTATCATGCATGCACTGTCATTTAATAAGGTATCCCTCTCCAACATGGGGAGCGAAGGAAGCTACAACATGCAGAAAAACACCCCTTGCATGCCTAGCGTGAGGCAGCGAATGAGTGAAAAGATCAAGCTTGCTCTTCAAACTAAAGTCGAAGAGGTTAGAACTCAGAATAAAATAAAAAAATGGCTATAAGGAATAAGATCCTTCAAGAACAGTATGAGAAGGTCTTCGAGATGTTTTGCGAGGCTATACAGACTCAGTCTCAAGAGCCATCGCCCTCGTGACTGCGGATCAACACATAGGTACCCACCAACGCAAAGTTTCACATGTCTTTAACACTGGCATTCTTAATGACGATCGGCCTTATACCCAAGATATTGATCAACACGAGACTTCTCTCAACCTAGCTGCTTCAAACCGAAGCAAGATAAGTGGAAGAAGACATCTCCTTGTAAAAGGAATGGAATGAACAACAGCTGGTTATCACGACTGTCAAGACCTCTTACGGCATCGTCAAGAAAAACCTATCCACATAAACTCAAGGATCATTGACCCAAGGGTCATCAAAGGAATCATTCACTTACCACAACCAAGGTCAACTACTAACCTAAGGAAGAAACGACAAGACTTAGAGGAACAAGAAGGTGTTTGAGACTTGGGGGACTTCCAACATGCATTTCCCGGAAGCTAGTATGGTGAATAAAAAAAAAGCCACATACTCTTGACTAAACTTCCCCACTACCAATAAATGATGAAAACTACGAATAAGGGATCCAATAGTGCCTGACTCCACTGAGGACCGCCTTATCCTGCAGCTTCTCAAGGAATGAACAGACTAAAGGCCAAACGTCATGCCAAGGTACCTGACTAGAATCAGTCGAGGCCAGGCCCTTTAGCAAGAAGGATTTTTGGCACCCCTTTACAAGGAGAAACAAAATAGAAGCTTGGTTGCTATCGTAAATTGGGAGGGAAGATCCAATTGAGCATATCCATCTCTTTAAATCCACCATGGCATACCGAGGCATAGTAATGAAGAACGATGTCTCATTTTCCTTTCATTCTATCTGTGGGACCTCCCAATTGGTATTGTCGTCTTCAACCTGATACAATAGATTATTATACTACGCTTAAGAGACTTTTGTGGTGCACGCATCTTCTAGGCTTATTGCTTACACTCCGCTGAAGATTTGTACACCATTCGTTCCGAAGTCAAACTAGTCATTGCGTGAATATGCCAGTAGCTTTAGCCACGAGTGTTCTTTTTTGCGTTGTGGTAGATTATAAAATAGCACTCAGGGCCTTCACTGTAGGTGTCAACATACACTTTTTTCCCTTGGGCATGTGTTACAATGTGCCTCGACAACTCGTCATATCTCACCCACTTGGTAATGCAAGAACTCACCTTTGTATCAGCAACTAGGTGATGAAAGGTACACTCATACTCTAATAAATAATTTCTTTCCTTGGAAAATTACCACGCTTTCCACCACTAGGTATGAAGGAACTCACCTTCGTCACCCTAACTTAGGTGAGTGGAAAGTAGAACGAGTACTCCACTTTTGTCACTAACCAGGTAATGAAGGGACTCACCTTGTATCACCAACCAGGCGATGAAGGGTACTACTCGTACTCTAATATCTAATTTTATCGTTCAACAGTAGCGATGCTTTAATAAACCAACAAAGGCTTCTCTGCATGTGTAATACTTTGAAAAGTCTGAAGCTTTATTAACCTAGAAAGCTACATATCGTATACAAAGGCTAAACTTTTACAAGACTGTTTGACATCGAAATGTGAAGCGGTCACTTGCAAAACTCTTCAGTCCTCTTACATCTACTTCAAATATTTCTCTCTTCAACAATGCAAACACTACAACCCCAATGTGGGTTCGGAAGGCAACTATTGGGAGGTCAATAAATTTATATAGCTTCCAAAAGGGTTCAAGCAACACATAGGCTTCAACTCTTCAATGGCTTAATTTGCACCATGCAGTATGAAACGCTATTAACATCTCCTTCAACTGTACCAGAAGGTCAAACATTGTAGCTTCAATAAATTAGTTGGGTTCCCATGGATATAGTTCGAAGGAAACTCATTTGTAGGCTTTCTAAAAGCCTCAGGCATTTTCTACTCCAACATTTAGAAGAACTTCGAAGTCGCAAGCTTCGATAAACTAGACAGCCACATTGACAACATGCAAGCATTATATCTTGGCTTTACTGACCAAACGATGGTAATCAAAACTTCGGTGGGTAATGCACAATAGTGTCCAAGGAAAAATCATATTTGGCCAATTATGCAACTCTTCAACAATGCGAGAATAACCCAACAAAAAAATTGCTTTCACACTCTCGATCAAGACCGTGTGAAGCAAAATCATTTTATATGTTTTCCTCCGAACCTTCAATTACTACAACATCTGGTTTGCCTCACACACGTGGAAATTTATGTGGTCACTCCTACATTTTCTTGTCTCTAGTTCAATAAAAAAAGAAGGGGGGGGGGGGGAAAGGGAGGCTAAAAATAAAATTCGACATTAATAAAAATTAACAGTCGTTTAAGTAATTATTGATTATTAATTAAGCAATTAATTAATTATTTATGACATGTGGAGGAGGCCAACAAAGCTTCGGCCCATAGGATATAACTACTACTTCTAGAGTGTGCGAAGCAACATCAATATATGGAGTGGGTTGAAACTTGAAAAAACTTCTACCTTTCAAGCTAAGTGTCCACAGAAAAAGTTTAACCACTCAAGTGATGTTGCCTAAAGGAAAAGCTTCAACCCACTCAAGTTATGTACCCAAAGGAAAAAGCTTCGAGCACTAAAGCTATGTGTCCAAGGAAAAATCTTCCGCCACTCAAGCTACGTGCCCAAAGGGAAAAACTTCAACCATTCACGCCATTTGTCCAAGGAAAAAGCTTCAACCACTCAAGTTATATACACAAATGAAAAAACTTCAACCACAGTAGAGAAATATTTTAGTCATGTTAAACTTTTATTTGTGGCCTTGCTTATTATTGTACTTATTAACAATTACTACCATGTCGAGGCAAGTTTCTTTACAACAGGACCAATAAAAATGATAACTTATTACAATGTGGTATGTATTGGTGACCCAACTGGGACCATAACTGTTTATGACTATAAATAGGGTAAATTACACTTTACCACCTCTGGTTGGGGGTCTATTACAATCGCATACCACATCTTCAAAAAACATTTCTCTTTCATACCTCACCTACTAGTTTATTTCAATATAGTACCCCTCCGTTACATTTTTCATTCATTGATTTGTTAAGAGTTTGACGGGCTGCCATAGTTATGGCCACGTGGCCACCAAATTTGTGCAACATGGAAAATTTATTTTTATTCATTTTAAAATAATTAATTAAAGAAAATTTATTTAAAAAAAAAAAAAAACCCATAACCCATCATCTTCCCAAGACACCCCATTCCCTGCAACCTAAAACCCCTATCCTACCCCACCCCACCCCACCCCATCCCTACCTCATCCACATCGCCACCTCACCCTTACACACCCCCACCCCGTTCCACCGCAACCCCCCACCGAGACGCATAGAGGTTCCCCTATGGAAGCGAGGGTTGCAGAAGACACAGAGAGGTGCCCTATGGAGACAAGGAGAAAAAGATGGGTTGGGTCTTTTAGCTACTTTTCTCCTTTCGCAGCCCCTTCCCCTTCTCTCTCCTCTCCCTCTCTCTCTTCTGTCTCTTTTCTTTCTCCCTCTAGAATTCCTTTACTTTGCCTTCCTAAACCCCCACTCCCTCACTTCATCTCAGGAATTCAATTCCTCCCCTTTTGATTTCGGGGTTTTGGGTTGAACAACTGGGTTTTTTTAGGTTTGGGGTTGGGTGGGGGGTTGCAGGGGAGCTGCAGATAGGGCCGTGGGGGGGGGGGGTTTGCGGGGGAGGTGGGTGTGGGGTGGGGTGGGTAGGGTGGGGGGGGAGGTTGGGGTGGGGTGTGATGGGAGTTTAGTTTGTAGGGAAGAGGGGGGTCCTTGGGGAAGAACATGGGTTATGGGTTGGTTTTTTTTTTTTTTTTTTTTTAACTTTTCATTAATTAATTCTCTTAAATGATAAAAAAATATTTTTTTTGCCATGTGGAACAAAATTTGGCACTACGTGGTACAATTGTGGCAGCCACGTCAGCTTATTAACGGATCAATGGATGGAAAATGTAACGGAGGTACTATATTGAAATAAAATAGTTAGTGGCGTATGAAAGTGAAATGTTGTGAAGATGTTTGTTATGCGATTGTAATAGACCCCAAAACCTGAGGTGGTAAAGTGTAATTTACCCCTATAAATAAGTTATTTCCTTTATAGGGAGAGGTTTTACTGTAGCATTCACAGCTCTTATAGCTTTTTATTGAATTATTGAATCTCAAAGAATACTTACAATTATTTAAAGGAAACACAAATGCATAAGGAATTGAAATACAAATACATAAACAGCAAAATTATCCACTTAAAATGTTTATAATGAACAATACTTTCTTTAATTTCTTCAATTCTTCTTAAGCAAATTTTTTGAACCATGTGCTGAGAGTTTTGGGTGTCTTTTCAGCCCATCATTATAATCCACGTAGTTTAATCCAAATCGGACGTGGTATCCAGAAGCCCATTCAAAGTCGTCAGCAATGTCCATGGAAAGTATCCCTTCACTTTCGCACAATTTCTGCACACACATACACAAATGTTCAAATGGATAAGGTCAAAATAATGATCAAATAACCATAAACTTAAGAAGGATAGGCAGCATATACCTTAATTAAATTGTTTAATAACTACTTACTTGATCGCCGCTTGAAGGTAACACAGGTGACGGTATGGTAGTCAATTCTAGTGGTATCATGAAGAGCCTCGTCAAGTGATAGTTTTGGATTATTCAACTCTGATACACCTACATACATATTATTGCACAAAAATTAAATTTATTTTTTCCTCAAAAATATAAAAAACATGTAGTTTCATTTTACACCATTATAAATATGTGAAACTTTTGCAAATAATCAAGGCTTAAAAGTATGTATACATACCAGTCTCAGTAATATAAATGAGCGGATCATTATATTTTTCCTTTGTGTAGAGTACAAGATCGTGAATTCCCTTTGGATATACATATAACCAATCTGAAGCAGCCTGCAACACCGTTTTCAAGATAATACGTAAATGTTGGGAAAAAAACTAATCCTCCAAATGCAAATAGCTCGAAATGATAAATTTGATGTATACCTGTGGACCAATAAGTACTCCATTAAGCTCAGCTGACAAAATATTTACAAACATTAGAATACAATTGGTGTAAATATTAGAATATAAGTAATATAATTCAGAAGTTAAACTTGGTCAAGAAGAACAAAGAACTTAAGCTATTCAAAGTAAGTTTTCCCCTGGCACTCACTCGTAAGATCAGCTTGAGGATCTGTTACGTAGCTTGCCGGTTGTGATTGTTCTTAGGTGTACTAGTTGCGTATCTAGCAGTATAATAATTTATTCCAAGAAAATCAAGCGATCCGTTTAGCAACTTGGATTGTTCTTTTGTGAATTTTGGCAATCTTTTTCCAACAATTGATCGCATGGTGTGTGGATAGTCACCAGTTATTAATGGGTTCCAAAAACCTACAAAACATGAAAATTCCAAATATAAGCCTAATTATAGCATTATATACAAAGAGTACTGCTAGCTAGGTAGTGTGAAATGTTAAAAGTCATAAGTAAACATGTAATTGGGTTTATATATAATTTTAACAAAGACACTTGCCATCCAAACATAAAATCCAAAGATCGTAAGGCAGCATCTCTGTCTTGCTTTGACTCCGAAGCAGCTCAACCAGTGTGACACCAATGTTATTCCTATCAAGCCTTTCTGAGATGCCTACGCAAAAATATGAATTTTGGTTGAATAAATAGGAGTTATAGAAAAAAGATACAACTTGTAGATTATTCTTACTCCCGAGAGTATTCCCTCTTGTATTACAACTCAATAGTAAGGATTAATATAGAATTCTCAATTAGGAGCCAATAATTTGACCCCGAAAAAAAAAAAAAAGAAAAAGAAAAAAAAAACAGTTTATTGAACCTGATATCTGTTCTTGTACAATTCTACACAGCTGCTCCATGAGCAAGAAGGTGGTGTGCCACAAGTATGTTCAATGGCTGAATCTCCACCGTGCAGTTTAGGTTTGCCAAGAAGAGCAGCGTCCCGGTGCGAACTCCCAAGAGCATAACCCATATTACAAAAGTATGGGCTCATTTAACGTGAAACAATGCTTGACTCGATCACCAAATTCTTTATAACAAGTTCTACATAGTCTTTAAAATGATCGCTGTAGATACAAATTTATGTTACATATATCATTATGTATTTTATCAAATATCAATGAGAAAATAAATTTTGTTCACTTACACAATACGAGGGCTTAAGAAACCACCATATTCATCTTCTAAGGCTTGGGGAACATCCCAATGAAGAGTGTTACAAACGGCTTTAACCTGTAATACATGATTAGTAAAATCAAATTAAAAGTCTGATAGAATGATGTTCTAAAAATCATGTAATAATTGTTTAAGGTAGGATGATTAACCATTGCGTAGGAGTTCATTGATGAGATTGTTGTAATATCAATTCCTTTCATGTTAAACGCCACCACTTAACGTTCCATCTAATTAGAACAAAAATAACAAGAAAAAAATAAGGGTACCCAGTAGATAACTCAATCACATTACTTTAGTTAAAAGTATATAAAAACAATAATTTTCTTGTAGGAAAAATAATCTTATGCACAATATTGATATTGGTCCCAACGAAATATGAGGATGTGGAGCAACTTACTTGGTAATAATCTGGACCATGAAATAGAGAATCTGTAAGCATCCAACTCCATATCCTTCATAATCCCCACATCTTCCTAGAATGACAAAAGTTTAAAATTAAATATTGAGGATCTCATTAAACATTGTCCCTTTTTTTATTTTTTTATTTTTTTATTATATATATATATATATATCTATATATAAAGGCTCCAATTTAATATGTTAACATGTGCCCTTCAAGTATAAAGGGTCAAGAGACAAGTTATGAGGTTTCTAGACCTTATAGCGGTGATATTGATCTATAAGCACGTCTCCGTTACCCGCCATCAGCAAGTTTTTTTCTGCAGTTATTCAAAAACATAATGGTGAAATCCCATATCATGTGCAAAGTACTTTATATGCTTGCACATTGACGAAGTATATACGTATATGGTACCTATCACATGACCACGTACTATTGGTCTCCAACAAAGTGCATGGTTATTAGAGAGGTTGGAGTTTACTTGTCCTCACACGAAGAAAAGAATGAGGTGCTATTTATACTCCTTTGAAATGAAGTAGCTAAAGTTTTCATATTAATTACCAATTGATTAAATCACAGACCTGGATGTTTGTGGGTGTAGGTATCCCATATGCTTGGTCCTCGTCCATCTTCTTTTACTGCACCTTCATACTGAAATAACACACACATGCATAGACGTAAGAGTACTACTACACACGCAAGGAAGATGTCAACATTATAATTCATGCATGGATGCTAACTCCATGTATAAATACACCAAAATATGGTAAATAATCCAGAAGATATATATACTAACCGGGTAAGATGCGGAACCTGAGCCAAATATGAACCCTGGTTCAAAACTGCTGCGATTGAGAAATTCGCAAAGAACTAGGTGGATCCGTATTAGTTCCTTCGCTATTTGTGAATGCAAAGCCAATGAGTAGTAGCACACACCAAAGAGCAAAGATCGTGAATATTTCATTGCCATAACTTGGGAGTTTTGATATCGATAGAGATAATTAAGTTATCTCCTCCTGGAAGATGCATGGGGTTTATATAGAGAAAGGGAGGAAGGGATATGGTGTCTACGTACTAGCTCATGAGAATAGTAAAGGGTTAGAATTTGTCAACAAAATTGGCTTTGAAAGTCCTAGTTGAAAGGCCAAGTCAAGGTCTGTAGTTTAAAGAAAGCACATTTCAGACTGCCCAAAAGTGCGTGCGTACGTAAAAGAATGGATAATCCTTGCGTTCCACCAATGAGGAATACACAGATTCTACAAATTTTGTATCGTGATGGTTCAGTTTCTAATCTTTATTTGATATGAGATCATTTAGTCATTTAAATATATTAACCCAATCAACAGTATTAATGACTAAGTAAAAGATTTATAATGAATTATTCATTTTATTGATATATTTGGATAACTAAACTCTCTTCAATTTGAATAGTTCTTTGTATATATGACATTCAAAATTAAGATTAAAAAATTAATAACTTGTACTATGCATATAAATACATTATTTATACAAAAAAGTTATTCCTTGAGTTGAAAAGTAAGATAATGTACACAACTGCTCGATCAATCTCATCTTATATTGAAATGATAAATCCTTGAGTTACCCTTTGCGTTTTCCAGCAAAGAAAACGTTAACTGCATTAGGAAACAAATAGTCATTTATCTTCATGTTTATATTATGTCTGTCCAACCTGTTGAAGGCATAAACTTTGAAGTTCAATATGGTAGATTAGCTACAGAGAATTGTTCAACAGTAGATAATTATTTGACTGAACAAAAAAGTAGAAATTTATGAACAAAATTCTTTACGTATGTACAGAACCGATAAGATGAAGAATTTAGTCTTGATCTTTTTCTTCTTGTGAGAGTTTTAATATTGAATTTGTCAACCCAGTGGTTTTGGAAATAACTAGGCTCTCAAGTTGGCTATTTGCTCCTAAAGATTGTGAAAGGATACCATTGAAGTGGGCTTTTAAGAAGGTTTGGACACCCTTCAAAGTATAGTAGTAACACATTCTTCTTGCTAGTACAAGAATGAGAATAGTAAAGGGTTAAAATTTGTAAACAAAATTGGCTTTGAAAGTCCTAGTTTAAAGACCAAGTCATGGTCTGTAATTTAAAGAAAGCACGTTTCTTGCACCCAAAAGTTGTGTATGTAAGTAAAGAATGGATAATCCTTGCGTTCCACCTATGGTAATGCACATATTCTACAAATTTTATATTGTGATCGTTCAGTTTCTTAATCTTTATTTCAAGATCATCTAAACAAAAAGAATTATTTGAGTTTGAGATCGTTTAGTCATTTAAATATATGAACCAAATCGACAGTGTAGACACTAAGTAAAAGATTTATACGAACTGTTCATTTTATTGATACATTTGGCGACTAAACAGTCTTCAATTTGAATAGTTATTTGCATCTATGATATTCAAATTAAGATTAAGAAATTAATAACTTATACTACAGAAATACATTATTTATAAAAAAAAATTTCTTCCTTGGGTTGAAAAGTAAGATAATGTACACAATAGTTCGATCGATCTCGTCTTAATTTGAAATGATCAATCCTTGAGTTGCCCTTGAGTTTTCCAGCAAAACAAAATGTTTTCTGCATTTGGAAACAAAGAGTCATTTATCTGCTTGTTTATATTATGTCTGTCCAACTGTTGAAGGCATAACTTTTGAAGTTGAATATGAGGATTAGCTATAGAGACTTATTCAAACAATAGAAAATCATTTGACCCAACCAAAAAGTAGAAATTTATGACCATAATTCTTTACGTAAGTACAAAATCGATAAAGATGAAGAATTTAATCTTGACCTTTTTCTTCTTGTTAGAGTTTTAATATTGAATCTGTAAACCCAGTGGTTTTGTGAAATTGTCTTTCCACGCTAATTAAGAAGTCATCGAAATAGCTAGGTTCTCAAATTGGCTATTGTCCTCCTAAAGATTGTGAAAACGATACCCATTGGGGTGGCTTCATCTTGGTAGTACAAGAAAATGATTAGCAGTTTCAAGAGACTCGTTTTTTATTAGCTTACATCTATTTATTTTGATTTAATATTTTTCATTTATATATATTTTTATAATTCAAAACACAAAAGTTTGACCCCCCGCCCTCAAATTTTTCTAATTTTTTTCTTTATTTTTCTAATTTTTTTTCAAAAAAACCAAAAGCAACAAGTGACAAAGCATATTGTATCAGACTACTTGTCTTCTTGTAGTTGGATCTCAAAGTTTTTGGAATGCACCAAATTCCACTTGAGCATCTAAATTTGGATCAATACCAGCAAAAACATATCGAAACTAGGTTCTAGCACCATGCCAAATGAATTACTTTTTGTCCCCATAATCCCCCACTACTACATATATCATGAAAACGTGACATCTGTTTGTATTTTTTTTTTTACTCATTCGATTTTTTTTATGCATAGCAAAATATAGCGTAACTGTATTTTTTAAATATAAAAATATTCTTCCTTTAAGTGTTCCTCATCTCTAATTTATAGAATTCCTTCTATCCATTTCTTCCTCTTCATCGAAAGATATATCTTTCAATACAATAGTTATATGAAAAGTGGATCTTTTTAAAGGATAACCTCGTCCTAGTGCCAAGGGCTTTAATTTTTCACAGTTGCGTGTTAGAGTTAACCCCAGCCACGAGGACCACTCTTGTGTTATAACTAATATAAGTTAAATTAGGTGACGCAATAAAATTAACGAAGGGACCGACATTGAATTAAGAAAAATGACAGAAGAATTGTTATTTTATAGGTTAATAGGTTATTTATCATTGTCGTATTCCCCAAGTTTATGTTTTGGACTGTTTAAATTGTTCGAGTTAACGTAGCTATGTTCTTGTCAGTTTTGGCTCAATATGTATGGATTCGAAGGGAACAACGAGATTTACAAAAGTAAATGAGCAAAATGGGGATTCGGCAAAGTAATCACGTCGAAATAGATAAAATATACATTTAAGAGCTTTAGAAAATTTGATATTTGTTTGTTTGTACCGTACTTCATCACTCCCGAAACTACCAATCACCGGTCAACTCCTTACCTTCAATGGCCCATTGAAGAGCTCATATGGAGGCACCCTTGCTGAAGCACACGAGTTCCTCCCCAATCAAGAGACTAATCGCAACACGACACAAGTCAACATCAAAATAAAAACAGTTATTGAACCTGATATATGTTCGTGTACAATTCTACAGATGCTCCATGAGCAAGAAGAAGGGGTGTGCCACCAAGTATTGTTCAATGGCTGAATCTCCATGGGTGCAGTTTAGGTTTTGCCAAGAAGAGCAGCGTCCCGGTGCACAACTCCCAAGAGCATAACCCATATTACTAAAGTATGTGGCTCATTTAACGTGAACCAGTGCTTGACTCGATCACCAAATTCTTTATAACAAAGTTCTGCATTGTCTTTAAAATGATCGATGTAGATACAAATTTATGTTACGTAATATTAGTATGTATTTATCAAATTATCAATGAGAAAATAAATTTTGTTCACTTACACAATACGAGGGCTTAAGAAACCACCATATTCATCTTCTAAAGCTTGGGGAACATCCCAATGAAAGAGTGTTACAAACGGCTTTAAACCTGTAATACATGATCAGTAAAATCAAATTAAAAGTCTGATTGAATGATGTTCTGAAAAATCATGTAATAATTGTTTAAGGTAGGATAATTAACCATTGCGTAGGAGTTCATTGATGAGATTGTTGTAATAATCAATTCCTTTCGTGTTAACGCCACCACTTAACGTTCCATCTAATTAGAACAAAAATAGCAAGAAAAAAAAAGGGTTACCCAGTAGATAACTCAATCACATTACTTTAGTTAAAAGTATACAAAGAGAATAATTTTCTTGTAGGAAAATAATTCTTATGCACAATATTGACATTGGTGCCAACGAAATATGAGAATGTGGAGCAAATTACTTGGTAATATTCTGGACCATGAAATAGAGAATCTGTAAGCATCCAACTCCATATCCTTCATAATCCCCACATCTCATAGAATGACAAAAGTTTAAAATTAAATATTGAGGATCTCATTAAACATTGTCCCTTTTTTTTTTTTTTTTTTTTTTATAAAGGCTCCAATTTAATATGTTAACATGTGACCTTCAACTATAAAGGGTCAAGAGACAAAGTAATGAGGTTCTAGACCTTATAGCGGTGATATTGATCTATAGCAACGTCTTCGTTACCGCCATCAGCGATTTTTTTTTGCAGTTATTAAAAACATAATGGTGAAATCCATGTCATGTGCAAAGTACTTTATATGCATGCACATTGATGAAGTATATACGTATATTGTACATATCACATGACCACGTACTATTGGTCTCCCAACAAAGTGCATGGTTATTAGAGAGGTTGGAGTTTACTTATCCTAACGAAGAAAAGAATGAGGTGCTATTTATACTCCTTTGAAATGAAGTAGCTAAAGTTTTCATATTAATTACCAATTGATTAAATCACAGACCTGGATGTTTGTGGGTGTAGGTATCCCATATGCTTGGTCCTCTTCCATCTTCTTTTACTGCACCTTCATACTGAAATACACACACATTTATATACGTAAGGGTACTACTACACACGCTAGGAAGATGTCAACATTATAATTCATGCATGGATGCTAACTGCATGTATAAAATACATTTCAGGTGCCCAAAAGGTGCGTGCGTACGTACGTAAAGAATGGATAATCCTTGCGTTCCACCAATGACCAATACACATATTCTACAAATTTTGTATCGTGATGGTTCAGTTCTTAATCATTATTTGAAGATCATCGAAACAAAAAGAATTGTTTGAATATGAGATCATTTAGTCATTTAAATATATGAACCCAATCAACAGTATTATTACTAAACTGTCTTCAATTTGAATAGTTCTTTGTATATATGATATTCAAATTGAGATTAAAAATTAATAATTTATACTATACATATAAAAATACATTATTTATACAAAAAAAATTATTCCTTGAGTTGAAAAGTAAGATAAGTACACAACTGTTCAATCAATCTCATCTTAATATGAAATGATCAATCCTTGCGGTACCCTTGAGTTTTCCAGCAAAAGAAAACGTTAACTGCATTAGGAAACAAAGAGTCATTTATCTTCATGTTTATATTATGTCTGTCCAACTGTTGAAGGCATAACTTTTGAAGTTGAATACGGTAGATTAGCTACAGAGTATTGTTCAAACAGTAGATAATTATTTGACCGAACAAAAAAGTAGAAATTATGAACAAAATTCTTTACGTAAGTACAGAACCGATAAAGATGAAGAATTTAGTCTTGATCTTTTTCTTCTTGTGAGAGTTTTAATATTGAATTGTTAAACCCAGTGGTTTTGGAAATAACTAGGTTCTCAAGAATGAGAATAGTATAGTAGTAACACATTCTTCTTGCTAGTACAAGAATGAGAATAGTAAAGGGTTAAAATTTGTAAACAAAATTGGCTTTGAAAGTCCTAGTTTAAAGACCAAGTCATGGTCTGTAATTTAAAAGAAAGCACGTTTCTTGTACCCAAAAGTTGTGTATGTAAGTAAAAGAATGGATAATCATGCGTTCCACCTATGGGGAATGCACATATTCTACAAATTTTATATTGTGATCGTTCAGTTTCTTAATCTTTATTTCAAGATCATCTAAACAAAAAGAATTATTTGAGTCTGAGATCGTTAGTCATTTGAATATATGAACCCAATCGACAGTGTAGACACTAAGTAAACGATTTGTAACGAACTATTCATTTTATTGATACATTTGGTGACTAAACACTCTTCAATTTGAATAGTTATTTGCATCTATGATATTCAAATTAAGATTAAGAAATTAATAACTTATACTACAAAAATACATTATTTATAAAAAAAAATTTATTCCTGGTGTTGAAAAGTAAGATAATGTACACAACAATTCGATCTAACTCGTCTTAATTTGAAATGATCAATCCTTGAGTTGCCCTTGAGTTTTCCAGCAAAACAAAATGTTTTTTGCAGTTGGAAACAAAGAGTCATTTATCTGCTTGTTTATATTATGTCTGTCCAATTGTTGAAGGGCATAACTTTTGAAGTTGAATATGGAGGATTAGCTATAGAGACATATTCAAACAATAGAAAATTATTTGACGAAACAAAGAAGTAGAAATTTATGACCATAATTCTTTACGTAAGTTCATAATCGATAAAGATGAGGAATTTAATCTTGATCTTTTTCTTCTAGATGGAGTTTTAATATTGAATCCGCAAACCCAGTGGTTTTGTGAAATTGTCTTGCCACGCTAATTAAGAAGGCATCGAAATAGCTTGGTTCTCAAATTCGCTATTCTGCTTCTAAAGATTGTGAAAGAATACCCATTGGTGTGGCTTCTTCTTGGTAGTACAAGAAATTGATTAGTAGTTTCAAGAGACTCGTTTTTTACTAGCATACATCTATTTATTTTGATTTAATATTTTTCATTTATATAAATTTTTGTAATTCAAAAACACAAAAGTTTGACCCCCCCCCCCAGATTTTTCTATTTTTTTTCTTTATTTGAAATTTTGGGGCTTACATTGAATTTTAATGTGTCTCACAACCTGAAGGAATTGGGAGGGGCATTTCATTTTTGGATATAGAATGAATAGGTTTTGGGGATGAGAGAATTAAGGTACCCATCAAAAAGACTAATCCAATCCATAATGATATGCCAGAAAGTAGAACATTTTTGTTACCCGACCAACACTCAGGGGAAGCAAATACAACAGGCACACTAATCAGTAAGATTAATGAAGTAGCAATTAATGCAAAAACAGCCAATTGGAAAGCAATAGTCATGTTTCTATTCCTCCAATCTACCAACAAAAGAATTATACCATTTGATCCCTTTATTAGCCAAAAACTTGTACGCCTTATATACTTCTTTTGGGCAACCCTCTCAACAACTAAGAGATCCATTCGAGGAACAAGGGAAGGATCTGTACTTCAATTGAGATAATGAGAAATCATTTGACCTTTTTAGTTGGAACTTTAGGTGGTTCTCAAAAAAAGATAGCGAAAAAAAATTATTCCTAGAGTTGAGGCTAAAGGGAATGTATAAACCAATGCTTCCATAGATTCGATCGTGGTTTACAATTATAGCTTTCATACCTATTTATTTGGGATCGTCTCCCGGGTAAATAAAGAACTAGAGTCAAAGAAAAGGCAGTGATTCAAATCAAGATTTATCTGGTAACCCATCTAAAAATCACAAAAAGAAAATAAAAATGAAAAGCAACAAGTAACAAAGCATATTGTATCAGACTACTTGCCTTCTTGTAGTTGGATCCCAAAGTTTTTCGAATGCTCCAAATTCCACTTGAGCATCTAAATCTGGATCAATACCAGCAAAACATCTCGAAACAAGGTTCTAGCACCATGCCAAACGAAATTATTTTTTGTCCCATAATCCCCCACTACTATATATATCGTGAAACGTGACATCTGTTAGTATTTTTTTTTTAAGCATACCAAAATATAGCGTATCTGTATTTTATAAAATATAAAATATTCTTCCCTTAAGTATTCCTCAGCTCTGATTTATAGAATTCCGTCTATCCATTTCTTCCTCTTCATGGAAAGATATATCTTTCAGTACAATAGTTATATGACAAGTGGATCTTTTTATAGGATAACCCCGTCCTCGAGCCGAGGGCTTTAATTTTTTCACAGTTGCGTGTTACAATTAACCCCAGCCACAAGGACCACTCTTGTGTTATAACTAATATAAGTTAAAATTAGGTGACGCAATAAAATTAAAAAAGGGACCGACATTGAATTAAGAAAAATGACAGAAGAATTGTTATTTTATAGGTTAATAGGTTATTTATCATTGTAATATTCCCCAAAGTTTATTTTTTGGACTGTTTAAATTGTTCGAGTTAACGTAGCTATGCTCTTGTCAGTTTTGGCTCATAATTTTTGGATTCGAAGGGAACGACGAGATTTACAAAAGTAAATGAGCACAATGGGGATTTGGCAAAGTAATCACGTCTAAATAGATAAAATATACATTTAAGAGCTTTAGGAAAATTTGATATTTGTTGTTTGTACCGTACTTCATCACTCCCCAAACTACCAATCACCGGTCAACTCCGCACCTTCAAGGGCCCACTGAAGAGCTCATGTGGAGGCACCCTTGCTGAAGCACGCGAGTTCCTCCCCAATCCTAGTGTCCAAGATCAATCGTGGACAGGATCCGAAGACTTTCCTTATCTATAAAAGGAGACCGTTCTCCTACAATTAATTTCTAATGCCATTATTGTACTTAAACTCGTCCTTAGAACTCACAAATAATGATTATGCTTAAACCTATGTATTGTGTAAACTTTTCACTATTAATAAGAACTCATCTACCCTCATGGACGTAACCTAACTTAGGTTGAACCATGTACTTCTAGTGTTTGCTTCCTTACCTCTATCTATTTACATAGTATCCTCACTTGGTGATTGAAGCAACCTTACGAAGGTCACAAACTTGTCACTTTACATTGTTCCAAAGTTTAATTGATTTTGTGTATCAACATTTGGCGTTGTTTGTGGAAACGACAATAATTCCTACTCTCACCAGCTTTGTCAGACTGGTTTCTATCGTGCATGCACTGTCATTTGATAAGGCATCCCTCTCCAACATGGGAGCGAAGGAAGCTACAACATGCAGAAAAGCACCCCTTGCATGCCTAGCGTGAGGCAGCGAATGAGTGAAAGGATCAAGCCTGCTCTTCGAAGTAAAGTCAAAGAGGTTAGAACTCAGAATAAAATAAAAAAAATGGCCATAGGGAATGAGATCCTTGAGGAACAATATTAGAATGTCTTCGAGATGTTTCGCGAGGCTATACAGACTCAGTCTCAAGAGCCATCGCTTTCGTGACTGCGGATCAACACATAGGTACCCACCAACGCAAAGATTCACATGTCTTTAACACGGGCATTCTTAATGACGAGAGGCCTTATACCCAAGATATTGATCAACACGAGACTTCTCTCAACCTAGCTGCTTTAAACCGAAGCAAGACAAGTGGAAGAAGACATCTCCTTGTAAAAGGAATGGAATGAACAACAGCTGGTTATCACGACTGTCAAGACCTCTTACGGCATCGTCAAGAAAAACCTATCCACATAAACTCAAGGATCATTGACCCAAGGGTCATCAAAGGAATCATTCACTTACCACAACCAAGGTCAACTACTAACCTAAGGAAGAAACGACAAGACTTAGAGGAACAAGAAGGTGTTTGAGACTTGGGGGACTTCCAACATGCATTTCCCGGAAGCTAGTATGGTGAATAAAAAAAAAGCCACATACTCTTGACTAAACTTCCCCACTACCAATAAATGATGAAAACTACGAATAAGGGATCCAATAGTGCCTGACTCCACTGAGGACCGCCTTATCCTGCAGCTTCTCAAGGAATGAACAGACTAAAGGCCAAACGTCATGCCAAGGTACCTGACTAGAATCAGTCGAGGCCAGGCCCTTTAGCAAGAAGGATTTTTGGCACCCCTTTACAAGGAGAAACAAAATAGAAGCTTGGTTTGCTATCGTAAATTGGGAGGGAAGATCCAATTGAGCATATCCATCTCTTTAAATCCACCATGGCATACCGAGGCATAGTAATGAAGAACGATGTCTCATTTTCCCTTTCATTCTATCTGTGGGACCTCCCAATTGGTATTGTCGTCTTCAACCTGATACAATAGATTATTATACTACGCTTAAGAGACTTTTTGTGGTGCAACGCATCTTCTAGGCTTATTGCTTACACTCCGCTGAAGATTTGTACACCATTCGTCCGAAGTCAAACTAGTCATTGCGTGAATATGCCAGTAGCTTTAGCCACGAGTGTTCTTTTTGCGTTGTGGTAGATTATAAAATAGCACTCAGGGCCTTCACTGTAGGTGTCAACATACACTTTTTCCCTTTGGCATGTGTTACAATGTGCCTCGACAACTCGTCATTATTCTCACCCACTTGGTAATGCAAGAACTCACCTTTGTATCAGCAACTAGGTGATGAAAGGTACAACTCATACTCTAATAAATAATTTCTTTCCTTTGGAAAATTACCACGCTTTCCACCAACTAGGTAATGAAGGAACTCACCTTCGTCCACTAACTAGGTGATGGAAAGTAGAACGAGTACTCCACTTTTGTCACTAACCAGGTAATGAAGGGACTCAGCTTGTATCACCAACCAGGCGATGAAGGGTACTACTCGTACTCTAATATCTTATTTTATCGTTCAACAGTAGCGATGCTTTAATAAACCAACAAAGGCTTCTCTGCATGTGTAATACTTTGAAAAGTCTGAAGCTTTATTAACCTAGAAAGCTACATATCGTATACAAAGGCTAAACTTTTACAAGACTGTTTGACATCGAAATGTGAAGCGGTCACTTGCAAAACTCTTCAGTCCTCTTACATCTACTTCAAATATTTCTCTTGTCAACAATGCAAACACTACAACCCCAATGTGTGTTCGGAAGGCAACTATTGGGAGGTCAATAAATTTATATAGCTTCCAAAAGGGTTCAAGCAACACATAAGCTTCAACTCTTCAATGGCTTAATTTGCACCATGCAGTATGAAACGCTATTAACATCTCCTTCAACTGTACCAGAAGGTCAAACATTGTAGCTTCAATAAATTAGTTGGGTTCCCATGGATATAATTTGAAGGAAACTCATTTGTAGGCTTTCTAAAACCCTCAGGCATTTTCTACTCCAACATTTAGAAGAACTTCGAAGTCGTAAGCTTCGATAAACTAGACAGCCACATTGACAACATGCAAGCATTATATCTTGGCTTTACTGACCAACGATGGTAAATCAAAACTTCGGTGGGTAATGCACAATAGTGTCCAAGGAAAAATCATATTTGGCCAATTATGCAACTCTTCAACAATGCGAGAATAACCCAACAAAAAATTGCTTTCACACTCTCGATCAAGACCGTGTGAAGCAAAATCAATTTATATGTTTCCTCCGAACCTTCAATTACTACAACATCTGGTTTGCCTCACACACGTGGAAATTTATGTGGTCACTCCTACATTTTCTTGTCTCTAGTTCAATAAAAAAAGAAGGGGGGGGGGGAAGGGAGGCTAAAAATAAAAATTCGACATTAAATAAAAATTAACAGTCGTTTAAGTAATTATTGATTATTAATTAAGCAATTAATTAATTATTTTATGACATGTGGAGGAGGCCAACAAAGCTTCGGCACATAGGATATAACTACTACTTCTAGAGTGTGCGAAGCAACATCAATATATGGAGTGGTTGAAACTTGAAAAAACTTCTACCTTTCAAGCTAAGTGTCCACAGAAAAAAGTTTTAACCACTCAAGTGATGTGCCTAAAGGAAAAAGCTTCAACCACTCAAGTTATGTACCCAAAGGAAAAAGCTTCGAGCACTAAAGCTATGTGTCCAAAGGAAAAATCTTCCGCCACTCAAGCTACGTGCCCAAAGGGAAAAACTTCAACCATTCACGCCATTTGTCCAAAGGAAAAAGCTTCAACCACTCAAGTTATATACACAAATGAAAAAACTTCAACCACAGTAGAGAAATATTTTAGTCCATGTTAAACTTTTATTTGTGGCCTTGCTTATTATTGTACTTATTAACAATTACTACCATGTCGAGGCAAGTTTCTTTACAACAGGACCAATAAAAATGATAACTTATTACAATGTGGTATTTATTGTTGAACCCAAACTGGGACCATAACTGTTTATGACTATAAATAGGGTAAATTACACTTTACCACCTCTGGTTGGGGGTCTATTACAATCGCATACCACATCTTCAAAACATTTCTCTTTCATACCTCACCTACTATTTTATTTCAATATAGTACCTCCGTTACATTTTTCATTCATTGATTTGTTAAGAGTTGACGTGGCTGCCATAGTTATGCCACGTGGCCACCAAATTTGTGCAACATGGAAAATTTATTTTTATTCATTTTAAAATAATTAATTAAAGAAAATTTATTTAAAAAAAAAAAAAAACCCATAACCCATCATCTTCCCCAAGACACCCCATTCCCTGCAACCTAAAACCCCTATCCTACCCCACCCACCCCACCCCATCCCTACCTCATCCAATCGCCACCTCACCCGTAACCCCCCACCCCGTTCCACCGCAACCCACCCCACCGAGACGCATAGAGGTTCCCCTATGGAAGCGAGGGTTGCAGAAGACACAGAGAGGTGCCCCTATGGAGACAAGGAGAAAAAGATGGGTTGGGTCTTTTAGCTACTTTCTCCTTCGCAGCCCACTTCCCTTCTCTCTCTCTCCCTCTCTCTCTTCTGTCTCTTTTCTTTCTCCCTCTAGAATTCCCTTTACTTTGCCCTTCCTAAAACCCCCACTCCCTCACTTCATCTCAGGAATTCAATTCCCCCTTTTGATTTCGGGGTTTTGGGTTGAACAACTGGGTTTTTTAGGGTTTGGGGTTGGGTGGGGGGTTGCAGGGGAGCTGCAGATAGGGCCGTGGGGGGGGGGGGGTTTGCGGGGGAGGTGGGTGTGGGGTGGGGTGGGGTAGGGTTGGGGGGGAGGTTGGGGTGGGGTGTGATGGGAGGTTTAGGTTGTAGGGAAGAGGGGGTCCTTGGGGAAGAACATGGGTTATGGGTTTTTTTTTTTTTTTTTTTTTTTTTTAACTTTTCATTAATTAATTCTCTTTAAATGGATAAAAAAATATTTTTTTGCCATGTGGAACAAATTTGGCAGCTACGTGGTACAATTGTGGCAGCCACGTCAGCTTTTAACGGATCAATGGATGGAAAATGTAACGGAGGTACTATATTGAAATAAAATAGTTAGTGGCGTATGAAAGTGAAATGTTGTGAAGATGTTGTATGCGATTGTAATAGACCCCAAACCTGAGGTGGTAAAGTGTAATTTACCCCTATAAATAAGTTATTCCTTTATAGGGAGAGGTTTTACTGTAGCATTCACAGCTCTTATAGCTTTTTATTGAATTATTGAATCTCAAAGAATACTTACATTATTTAAAGGAAACACAAATGCAGAAGGAATTGAAATACAAATACATAAACAGCAAAATTATCCACTTAAATGTTTATAATGAACAATAACTTTCTTTTAATTTCTTCAATTCTTCTTAAGCAAATTTTTGAACCAGTGTGCTGAGAGTTTTGGGTGTCTTTTCAGCCCATCATTATAATCCACGTAGTTTAATCCAAATCGGACGGTGTATCCAGAAGCCCATTCAAAGTCGTCCAGCAATGTCCATGGAAAGTATCCCTTCACTTTCGCACAATTTCTGCACACACATACACAAATGTTCAAATGGATAAGGTCAAAATAATGATCAAATAACCATAACTTAAGAAGGATAGGCAGCATATAGCCTTAATTAAATTGTTAATAACTACTTACTTGATCGCCGCTTGAAGGTAACACAGGTGACGGTAATGGTAGTCAATTCTAGTGGTATCATGAAGAGCCTCGTCAAGTGATAGTTTTGGATTATTCAACTCTGATACACCTACATACATATTATTGCACAAAAAATTAAATTTATTTTTTTCCTCTAAAAATATAAAAAAACATGTAGTTTCATTTTACACCATTATAAATATGTGAAACTTTTGCAAATAATCAAGGCTTAAAAGTATGTATTACATACCATTCTCAGTAATATAAATGAGCGGATCATTATATTTTTCCTTTGTGTAGAGTACAAGATCGTGAATTCCTTTTGGATATACATATAACCAATCTGAAGCAGCCTGCAACACCGTTTCAAGATAATACGTAAATGTTGGGGAAAAAAACTAATCCTCCAAATGCAAATAGCTCGAAATGATAAATTTGATGTATACCTGTGGACCAATAAGTACTCCATTAAGCTCAGCTGACAAAATATTTACAAACATTAGAATACAATTGGTGTAAATATTAGAATATAATTAATATAATTCAGAAGTTAAACTTGGTCAAGAAGAACAAAGAACTTAAGCTATTCAAAGTAAGTTTCCCCTGGCACTCACTCGTAAGATCAGCTTGAGGATCTGTTACGTAGCTTGCCGGTTGTGAATTGTTCTTAGGTGTACTAGTTGCGTATCTAGCAGTATAATAATTTATTCCAAGAAAATCAAGCGATCCGTTTAGCAACTTGGATTGTTCTTTTGTGAATTTTGGCAATCTTTTTCCAACAATTGATCGCATGGTGTGTGGATAGTCACCAGTTATTAATGGGTCCAAAAACCTACAAAACATGAAAATTCCAAATATAAGCCTAATTATAGCATTATATACAAAGAGTACTGCTAGCTAGGTAGTGTGAATGTTACAAGTCATAAGTAAACATGTAATTGGGTTTATATATAATTTAACAAGACACTTGCCATCCAAACATAAAATCCAAAGATCGTAAGGCAGCATCTCTGTCTTGCTTTGACTCCGAAGCAGGCTCAAACCAGTGTGACACCAATGTTATTCCTATCAAGCCTTTCTGAGATGCCTACGCAAAAATATGAATTTTGGTTGAATAAATAGGAGTTATAGAAAAAGATACAACCTTTAGATTATCTTACTCCCGAGAGTATTCCCTCTTGTATTACAACTCAATAGTAAGGATTAATATAGAATTCTCAATTAGGAGCCAATAATTTGACCCGAAAAAAAAAAAAAAGAAAAAGAAAAAAAAAACAGTTATTGAACCTGATATCTGTTCTTGTACAATTCTACAGCTGCTCCATGAGCAAGAAGAAGGTGGTGTGCCACCAAGTATGGTTCAATGGCTGAATCTCCACCGGTGCAGTTTAGGTTTTGCCAAGAAGAGCAGCGTCCCGGTGCGTAACTCCCAAGAGCATAACCCATATTACAAAAAGTATGGGCTCATTTAACGTGAACCAATGCTTGACTCGATCACCAAATTCTTTATAACAAAGTTCTACATAGTCTTTAAAATGATCGCTGTAGATACAAATTTATGTTACATATATCATTATGTATTTTATCAAATTATCAATGAGAAAATAAATTTTGTTCACTTACACAATACGAGGGCTTAAGAAACCACCATATTCATCTTCTAAGGCTTGGGGAACATCCCAATGAAAGAGTGTTACAAACGGCTTTAAACCTGTAATACATGATTAGTAAAATCAAATTAAAAGTCTGATAGAATGATGTTCTAAAAAATCATGTAATAATTGTTTAAGGTAGGATGATTAACCATTGCGTAGGAGTTCATTGATGAGATTGTTGTAATAATCAATTCCTTTCATGTTAACGCCACCACTTAACGTTCCATCTAATTAGAACAAAAATAACAAGAAAAAAAATAAGGGTTACCCAGTAGATAACTCAATCACATTACTTTAGTTAAAAGTATATAAAAACAATAATTTTCTTGTAGGAAAAATAATTCTTATGCACAATATTGATATTGGTCCCAACGAAATATGAGGATGTGGAGCAACTTACTTGGTAATAATCTGGACCATGAAATAGAGAATCTGTAAGCATCCAACTCCATATCCTTCATAATCCCCACATCTTCCTAGAATGACAAAAGTTTAAAATTAAATATTGAGGATCTCATTAAACATTGTCCCTTTTTTTTTTTTTTTTTTTTTTTTTTTTATATCTATATAAAGGCTCCAATTTAATATGTTAACATGTGCCCTTCAAGTATAAAGGGTCAAGAGACAAAGTTATGAGGTTCTAGACCTTATAGCGGTGATATTGATCTATAGCAACGTCTCCGTTACCGCCATCAGCAATTTTTTCTGCAGTTATTCAAAAACATAATGGTGAAATCCATATCATGTGCAAAGTACTTTATATGCTTGCACATTGACGAAGTATATACGTATATTGTACATATCACATGACCACGTACTATTGGTCTCCCAACAAAGTGCATGGTTATTAGAGAGGTTGGAGTTTACTTGTCCTCACGAAGAAAAGAATGAGGTGCTATTTATACTCCTTTGAAATGAAGTAGCTAAAGTTTTCATATTAATTACCAATTGATTAAATCACAGACCTGGATGTTTGTGGGTGTAGGTATCCCATATGCTTGGTCCTCTTCCATCTTCTTTTACTGCACCTTCATACTGAAATACACACACATGCATATACGTAAGAGTACTACTACACACGCAAGGAAGATGTCAACATTATAATTCATGCATGGATGCTAACTCCATGTATAAAATACACCAAAAATATGGTAAATAATCCAGAAGATATATATATACTAACCTGGTAAGATGCGGAACCTGAGCCAAATATGAACCCTGGTTCAAAACTGCTGCGATTGAGAAATTCGCAAAGAACAGGTGGATCCGTATTAGTTCCTTCGCTATTTGTGAATGCAAAGCCAATGAGTAGCAGCACACCAAAGAGCAAAGATCGTGAATATTTCATTGCCATAACTTGGGAGTTTTGATATCGATAGAGATAATTAAGTTATCTCCTCCTGGAAGATTGCATGGGGTTTATATAGAGAAAGGGAGGAAGGGATATGGTGTCTACGTACTAGCTCATGAGAATAGTAAAGGGTTAGAATTTGTCAACAAAATTGGCTTTGAAAGTCCTAGTTTAAAGGCCAAGTCAAGGTCTGTAGTTTAAAAGAAAGCACATTTCAACTGCCCAAAAGTTGCGTGCGTACGTAAAAGAATGGATAATCCTTGCGTTCCACCAATGAGGAATACACATATTCTACAAATTTTGTATCGTGATGGTTCAGTTTCTTAATCTTTATTTGAATATGAGATCATTTAGTCATTTAAATATATTAACCCAATCAACAGTATTAATACTAAGTAAAAGATTTATAATGAATTATTCATTTTATTGATATATTTGGATAACTAAACTCTCTTCAATTTGAATAGTTCTTTGTATATATGACATTCAAAATTAAGATTAAAAAATTAATAACTTGTACTATGCATATAAAAATACATTATTTATACAAAAAAAGTTATTCCTTGAGTTGAAAAGTAAGATAATGTACACAACTGCTCGATCAATCTCATCTTAATTTGAAATTATAAATCCTTGAGTTACCCTTGCGTTTTCCAGCAAAAGAAAACGTTAACTGCATTAGGAAACAAATAGTCATTTATCTTCATGTTTATATTATGTCTGTCCAACTGTTGAAGGCATAACTTTTGAAGTTCAATATGGTAGATTAGCTACAGAGAATTGTTCAAACAGTAGATAATTATTTGACTGAACAAAAAAGTAGAAATTTATGAACAAAATTCTTTACGTATGTACAGAACCGATAAAGATGAAGAATTTAGTCTTGATCTTTTTCTTCTTGTGAGAGTTTTAATATTGAATTTGTCAACCCAGTGGTTTTGGAAATAACTAGGCTCTCAAGTTGGCTATTTTGCTCCTAAAGATTGTGAAAGGATACCATTGAAGTGGCTTTTAAGAAGGTTTGGACACCCTTCAAAGTATAGTAGTAACACATTCTTCTTGCTAGTACAAGAATGAGAATAGTAAAGGGTTAAAATTTGTAAACAAAATTGGCTTTGAAAGTCCTAGTTTAAAGACCAAGTCATGGTCTGTAATTTAAAAGAAAGCACGTTTCTTGCACCCAAAAGTTGTGTATGTAAGTAAAAGAATGGATAATCCTTGCGTTCCACCTATGGGTAATGCACATATTCTACAAATTTTATATTGTGATCGTTCAGTTTCTTAATCTTTATTTCAAGATCATCTAAACAAAAAGAATTATTTGAGTTTGAGATCGTTTAGTCATTTAAATATATGAACCAAATCGACAGTGTAGACACTAAGTAAAAGATTTATAACGAACCGTTCATTTTATTGATACATTTGGCGACTAAACAGTCTTCAATTTGAATAGTTATTTGCATCTATGATATTCAAATTAAGATTAAGAAATTAATAACTTATACTACAGAAATACATTATTTATAAAAAAAAATTTATTCCTTGGGTTGAAAAGTAAGATAATGTACACAATAGTTCGATCGATCTCGTCTTAATTTGAAATGATCAATCCTTGAGTTGCCCTTGAGTTTTCCAGCAAAACAAAATGTTTTCTGCATTTGGAAACAAAGAGTCATTTATCTGCTTGTTTATATTATGTCTGTCCAACTGTTGAAGGGCATAACTTTTGAAGTTGAATATGGAGGATTAGCTATAGAGACTTATTCAAACAATAGAAAATCATTTGACCCAACCAAAAAGTAGAAATTTATGACCATAATTCTTTACGTAAGTACAAAATCGATAAAGATGAAGAATTTAATCTTGACCTTTTTCTTCTTGTTAGAGTTTTAATATTGAATCCGTAAACCCAGTGGTTTTGTGAAATTGTCTTTCCACGCTAATTAAGAAGTCATCGAAATAGCTAGGTTCTCAAATTGGCTATTGTCCTCCTAAAGATTGTGAAACGATACCCATTGGGGTGGCTTCATCTTGGTAGTACAAGAAAATGATTAGCAGTTTCAAGAGACTCGTTTTTTATTAGCTTACATCTATTTATTTTGATTTAATATTTTTCATTTATATATATTTTTATAATTCAAAAACATAAAAGTTTGACCCCCCGCCCTCAAATTTTTCTAATTTTTTTCTTTATTTTTCTAATTTTTTTTCAAAAAAACACAAAAGCAACAAGTGACAAAGCATATTGTATCAGACTACTTGTCTTCTTGTAGTTGGATCTCAAAGTTTTTGGAATGCACCAAATTCCACTTGAGCATCTAAATTTGGATCAATACCAGCAAAAACATATCGAAACTAGGTTCTAGCACCATGCCAAATGGAATTACTTTTTGTCCCATAATCCCCCACTACTACATATATCATGAAACGTGACATCTGTTTGTATTTTTTTTTTACTCATTCGATTTTTTTTATGCATAACAAAATATAGCGTAACTGTATTTTTTAAAATATAAAATATTCTTCCTTTAAGTGTTCCTCATCTCTAATTTATAGAATTCCTTTTATCCATTTCTTCCTCTTCATGGAAAGATATATCTTTCAATACAATAGTTATATGAAAAGTGGATCTTTTTAAAGGATAACCTCGTCCTAGTGCCAAGGGCTTTAATTTTTTCACAGCTGCGTGTTAGAGTTAACCCCAGCCACAAGGACCACTCTTGTGTTATAACTAATATAAGTTAAAATTAGGTGACGCAATAAAATTAAAGAAGGGACCGACATTGAATTAAGAAAAATGACAGAAGAATTGTTATTTTATAGGTTAATAGGTTATTTATCATTGTCGTATTCCCCAAAGTTTATGTTTTGGACTGTTTAAATTGTTCGAGTTAACGTAGCTATGTTCTTGTCAGTTTTGGCTCATAATGTATGGATTCGAAGGGAACAACGAGATTTACAAAAGTAAATGAGCACAATGGGGATTCGGCAAAGTAATCACGTCGAAATAGATAAAATATCCATTTAAGAGCTTTAGGAAAATTTGATATTTGTTGTTTGTACCGTACTTCATCACTCCCTAAACTACCAATCACCGGTCAACTTCTTACCTTCAAGGGCCCATTGAAGAGCTCATATGGAGGCACCCTTGCTGAAGCACACGAGTTCCTCCCCAATCAAGAGACTATTCGCAACACGACACAAGTCAACATCAAAATAAAGATTCATCCTTTAGATTATCTTACTACCGAGAGTATTCCCTCTTGTAATACAACTCAATAATAAGGATTAATATAGAATTCTTATTTAGGAGCCAATAATCTGACCCAAAAAAAAAAAAAAAAAAAAGAAAAAAAAAACAGTTATTGAACCTGATATCTGTTCGTGTACAATTCTACAGATGCTCCATGAGCAAGAAGAAGGTGGTGTGCCACCAAGTATTGTTCAATGGCCGAATCTCCACCGGTGCAGTTTAGGTTTTGCCAAGAAGAGCAGCGTCCCGGTGCACAACTCCCAAGAGCATAACCCATATTACTAAAAGTATGTGGCTCATTTAACGTGAACCAGTGCTTGACTCGATCACCAAATTCTTTATAACAAAGTTCTGCATTGTCTTTAAAATGATCGCTGTAGATACAAATTTATGTTACGTATATTAGTATGTATTTTATCAAATTATCAATGAGAAAATAAATTTTGTTCACTTACACAATACGAGGGCTTAAGAAACCACCATATTCATCTTCTAAAGCTTGGGGAACATCCCAATGAAAGAGTGTTACAAACGGCTTTAAACCTATAATACATCATCAGTAAAATCAAATTAAAAGTCTGATTGAATGATGTTCTGAAAAATCATGTAATAATTGTTTAAGGTAGGATAATTAACCATTGCGTAGGAGTTCATTGATGAGATTGTTGTAATAATCAATTCCTTTCATGTTAACGCCACCACTTAACGCTCCATCTAATTAGAACAAAAATAGCAAGAAATAAAAAGGGTTACCCAGTAGATAACTCAATCACATTACTTTAGTTAAAAGTATACAAAGAGAATAATTTTCTTGTAGGAAAAATAATTCTTATGCACAATATTGACATTGGTGCCAACGAAATATGAGAAAGTGGAGCAAATTACTTGGTAATATTCTGGACCATGAAATAGAGAATCTGTAAGCATCCAACTCCATATCCTTCATAATCCCCACATCTTCCTAGAATGACAAAAGTTTAAAATTAAATATTGAGGATCTCATTAAACATTGTCCCTTTTTTTTTTTTTTTTTATAAAGGCTCCAATTTAATATGTTAACATGTGACCTTCAACTATAAAGGGTCAAGAGACAAAGTAATGAGGTTCTAGACCTTATAGCGGTGATATTGATCTATAGCAACGTCTTCGTTACCGCCATCAGCGATTTTTTTTGCAGTTATTAAAAAACATAATGGTGAAATCCATGTCATGTGCAAAGTACTTTATATGCATGCACATTGATGAAGTATATACGTATATTGTACATATCACATGACCACGTACTATTGGTCTCCCAACAAAGTGCATGGTTATTAGAGAGGTTGGAGTTTACTTATCCTCACGAAGAAAAGAATGAGGTGCTATTTATACTCCTTTGAAAGGAAGTAGCTAAAGTTTTTATATTAATTACCAATTGATCAAATCACAGACCTGGATGTTTGTGGGTGTAGGTATCCCATATGCTTGGTCCTCTTCCATCTTCTTTTACTGCACCTTCATACTGAAATATACACACATTTATATACGTAAGAGTACTACTACACACGCAAGGAAGATGTCAACATTATAATTCATGCATGGATGCTAACTGCATGTATAAAATACATTTCAGGTGCCCAAAAGGTGCGTGCGTACGTACGTAAAAGAATGGATAATCCTTGCGTTCCACCAATGACCAATACACATATTCTACAAATTGTGTATCGTGATGGTTCAGTTTCTTAATCATTATTTGAAGATCATCGAAACAAAAAGAATTGTTTGAATATGAGATCATTTAGTCATTTAAATATATGAACCCAATCAACAGTATTAATACTAAACTGTCTTCAATTTGAATAGTTCTTTGTATATATGATATTCAAATTAAGATTAAAAAATTAATAACTTATACTATACATATAAAAATACATTATTTATACAAAAAAAATTATTCCTTGAGTTGAAAAGTAAGATAATGTACACAACTGTTCGATCAATCTTGTCACGCCCCAATCCCGACATACGTCCAGAATTGACACGTGGCGTCATAAAAAATCTGTATCTATCATATCCCACCTCCGGGATATGGCCAAGCACAACTTAATAATCGAATCACATAGTTATTTTCGTATGCTTTATGGCTGCATCTAACCTCCCTGTTAGACTGCCTACGTACCCTAGACAGGGATCAAGCCATTCGTAGTTCGTCATGCACAAAAATTGACATATAACACAGTCCGATTAAGTCGAAAGGTATAACATTTCTCAATCAATCAATAGAACTTGACAAGCATGAAAATACTAGACTCAGGGTTACATAACAACCCATCTGAAAATCATGATTTCCCCTCCATCAATATATAGGCCATTATGTCACAACATGATACCGCAATTCACAACATATATCATTTCAAAGAACCAACGATGTATAATACCATTCTCTAGCCACATTTATCAACAAGTCTAGTCATAACAATAACCATGGTATCCAACATAACAATCCCACATGACGATTAACATATCCACTTCAACCCTCACATAAATTCCTCACGTTTCCCACAAAAATTCGCGTTTCATAGCGAGTAACATATTTAAGAATTAACAAAGAACATATTAATCTCTAGAAACATTAATCAACTAAAATACTCATGATAACTCCACTCGTATCCAACGTCATTCCACAATCACATCAATCAATAATGTCAACCATCACATCATCAATAACACATACAACAAGTCGAAACGCAAGGCTAGAGCAACACAATTCAGTTGAAGACTACATCTTTGGAAAAGGGGATTTTTGGACCGCACAACGGACCGAGGCTCCAAAGGGGATTCCGGACCATCACTCAACGGAATCCAAACAGAACTCAGTTCCAATCCACCCAACCGAATTGAACGGAAGTCCAAGAAACATAACAACGGCTCGAAGGAACAAGACATGATTCAAGTTACCCAATTCACGAAACTCAACGAAACGAAGCAATATTTGAGTAAAATCCACATCATAATGGGTCATCGGTCATTTACTAGACCTCACATCTCCCAAGCAATTCAATATGCATTACAATCATGTGTCATAACCATTTCCAATACCCAAGTTACATCACATTTCACTTCATCATACTAATCACTATACTTCCAACATTATATTTCAATACATAGCTGGTAACATATCAAGGAATCACGAAGTACAATATTAACATTTAATTACGTTAATCAATCAATGAGATAACATATCATTTCACGAATTTAATTAAAGAACTCTACATAATTCCCAATTTGGGTTAAGAATAATAACATGGTAATTCTAATTTATTTTCACAATATCTATTGTGGGTAATTCCCATCTACTCGAATTTCGGATTCTAAATCACCTTACGGAATGAACAAGAGCAAGGATTCCGGACCACTCAACATAATCCAACAACATTGGGTTCCGGACCACTCAACGGAACCAAAATATCAAGCGGTTTCTCATAATCTACCCAGACCTGTCATATGTAAAGTCAATGCCAATATTATGGAATTGGTGCACTGGCAATTCAGGCACTCAGATAAGCTGAGAGGCTCGGGTGAGGGACAATAAAATAAGCATGTGATACAATAATAAACCCAGCCATCAATCAAAATTTATAAACATTGAATATAAATCCTTCATAAGAAATTAATACCAAACTTTTGAAAACTCCGAGGGAGTCACCCAGACATCCAAAAGTTCATCCCAAACAACCATAACATCTCACACCCATATTCACATACACACAATGAAAGAAGAATTAGGGCAACACTGTTCATCCAAAGCCTACACCTTTGCAACCATCTCAAACTAAACTCAATGAACTAAGGTGGATACAATCCCGGACCATCACTCAACGGGATCATGGAGTAAGAGGGATTCCGGACCATCACTCAACGGAACCCAAACCAAGATACGATTCCTGACCATCACTCAACGGAATCGCGGAGTGGAGTAGGAAGGATTCCGGACCTTCCCTCAACGGAATCCAAACCAGGATACGATTTCGGACCATCACTCAACGAAATCGCAGAGTAGAATGTGTAACGCCAATCAATAAAACAAGACATGGATCAAGTTACTCAAGGTACAAAGACTCAATGAAACGAGAATGAATAATGACACGAGGGTTGAAACATGTTTCGAAGCAACAAACCCCATAACAATGGATTAAAGGTCCACTACTAGCTCTCGCATTTCATCACATCAATCCAATCATACAATACAAACCATATTTCCAATCCACAAGTCAAATCATACTTACTGAAAATAGATCACTGGCCACAAATAAAATAACACTTCAATAGAATTCACATTTAATTAACATGGGTCTATGGCGTATGTATATATATAATTCACATTTCAATATGCAATTCGAATCACTTTTCCACAATATTACCCATCCATAATCAAACCACATTTAATAAAATAGATCGATGGCCAATTATAAAAGAAATCACATTTTAATAGCTTAGTTTGGTTAGTAATGTGTGCTACTTGTATTTATACTCTTGATTGTACTTTTGTGTTCCGATTAGGCTCTTCAAAGGAACAAAATTAATATTATCTAAAGAAAGTACACTGATTATGGAATCTACCACTCCAATAATATCACTCAATTAGTAGTAAAGAAGATTAGAAAGGAAACTGGAAAAGAAAATAGGTGTGGCAAAAAAAGTACTCTACTTCTCCACAAAATCCGCAGAAAACAGCACTGTTAGACCAAGTTTAGGCTCCCATTGGGACATTCCAAACTAAACCAAATCATGTGATATTATATGGGTTTTGAAGCTTGTGTTCTGTACTTTAAAAGCATACAAAGTTTGTAGAAAACGGAGCTCTAAATTGGAAGTTATGCCAAAAGGAAAAACGGAGTCTTGAAACTGGAAACCCAATTTTCTGCTGCTGTTTGGCAGCCCGCGACCCAAACTTAAAGAAGGTTTTGATAAACCAAAACTCAACGAAATTGAGTGAAAACAATTGGGTTACGATCATGAGCATATGTACTTTCGACACACTAAAAATTTTCTCCAAAGGAGCACATAAAGGCCTAGAAATTAAGAGCCAAAGAAGGCTACTCGAAACTTGAGTTTTCTTTGCAAAGAAATCAATTTTCTGCAACTTACGTAACAACCCACTTCCAATTCATATAACACATCCCAAAATACTTTCCGGTAGTCCAGAAGTCATGTATACAACATCCAAAACTAGCATGACTCAAAATTAACAAGAAATTGACCTTTGAACCAAACCCTTGATCAAGAAATTTGATCTACACACCCAACAATTGAATCTTTGGAAACCAAGCTAGACATAGGTTCACATGGTCACTAGAAGGTATTTAAAACCTAGACAACACTCGTGAACAATCCCACGCACCGCCACACGCGGTGGAAGCCAAGATGGAGGGTTTACAAACCCCGAATTTCAACATTAACTAGAGGAGCTCAAATTTACGTGGTAGCTAGAGCTCAACAAGGGAAACACTTTTCACAACTAGGCCGGCGATAAATTCTAACCGGAAACAGTCCAATTTCACCGGAGAAAACCGGATTTCTAGGTGTTCTAAACACTCAACTCTAAAATGAATACGAAAGCACAAACTAAGCATATCCACTTGAAGATTATGAAGAGTAGATGAAGTTTCATACCTCACTCGAAGGAAATCGTTGCCTGAATCGCCGGAAAGATGATAAATCCGCCGGCAAGGTCGTGGACTTTGCGACCTCGAACTGCACGGATGGAAAAAGAAATGGGAAAATATAAAATCACAGAGATGTAGAGCTCGTCAAGAGCTTTCCAGGGACACAAAGATCATCCAAAACGGAGCTCGGATGAAAAAGATACAAGCGGGTCAAGTTTGGTGGGTTTATGGGTCAAATTTCCCCCTAAAACGGTTTAGTGCAGTTTTCCTTCTTCCATTTTCTGAAATCCCCCCAATTTATAGCATTTTGGTAATATAACCAAAATGCCACCAACTTCAAACGACTCTAACTTCTCTGTTCGGACTCGGAAATAAGATCTGTTTACGCCTACGCGCTCATGGAATCGAACTCTACCTAACCAATTCAAGAGTTGACCGAAAAGGTCGAGAAAATTAGAAATGACTAAAGCACCCCTCACTTCGTTTTCTTAAATTTGGAGAAATAAAGAACTAGTTCCAATCAAATCTTCGAAATACGTCAACAATAAAATAAAATAATAATTTTGGGGACGGGATATCACAAATCTCATCTTAATTTGAAATGATCAATCCTTGCGGTACCCTTGAGTTTTCCAGCAAAAGAAAACGTTAACTGCATTAGGAAACAAAGAGTCATTTATCTTCATGTTTATATTATGTCTGTCCAACTGTTGAAGGCATAACTTTTGAAGTTGAATACGGTAGATTAGCTACAGAGTATTGTTCAAACAGTAGATAATTATTTGACCGAACAAAAAAGTAGAAATTTATGAACAAAATTCTTTACGTAAGTACAGAACCGATAAAGATGAAGAATTTAGTCTTGATCTTTTTCTTCTTGTGAGAGTTTTAATATTGAATTGTTAAACCCAGTGGTTTTGGAAATAACTAGGTTCTCAAGAATGAGAATAGTATAGTAGTAACACATTCTTCTTGCTAGTACAAGAATGAGAATAGTAAAGGGTTAAAATTTGTAAACAAAATTGGCTTTGAAAGTCCTAGTTTAAAGACCAAGTCATGGTCTGTAATTTAAAAGAAAGCACGTTTCTTGTACCCAAAAGTTGTGTATGTAAGTAAAAGAATGGATAATCATTGCGTTCCACCTATGGGGAATGCACATATTCTACAAATTTTATATTGTGATCGTTCAGTTTCTTAATCTTTATTTCAAGATCATCTAAACAAAAAGAATTATTTGAGTCTGAGATCGTTTAGTCATTTGAATATATGAACCCAATCGACAGTGTAGACACTAAGTAAACGATTTGTAACGAACTATTCATTTTATTGATACATTTGGTGACTAAACACTCTTCAATTTGAATAGTTATTTGCATCTATGATATTCAAATTAAGATTAAGAAATTAATAACTTATACTACAAAAATACATTATTTATAAAAAAAAAATTATTCCTAGTGTTGAAAAGTAAGATAATGTACACAACAATTCGATCTAACTCGTCTTAATTTGAAATGATCAATCCTTGAGTTGCCCTTGAGTTTTCCAACAAAACAAAATGTTTTTTGCAGTTGGAAACAAAGAGTCATTTATCTGCTTGTTTATATTATGTCTGTCCAATTGTTGAAGGGCATAACTTTTGAAGTTGAATATGGAGGATTAGCTATAGAGACATATTCAAACAATAGAAAATTATTTGACGAAACAAAGAAGTAGAAATTTATGACCATAATTCTTTACGTAAGTTCATAATCGATAAAGATGAGGAATTTAATCTTGATCTTTTTCTTCTAGATGGAGTTTTAATATTGAATCCGCAAACCCAGTGGTTTTGTGAAATTGTCTTGCCACGCTAATTAAGAAGGCATCGAAATAGCTTGGTTCTCAAATTCGCTATTCTGCTTCTAAAGATTGTGAAAGAATACCCATTGGTGTGGCTTCTTCTTGGTAGTACAAGAAATTGATTAGCAGTTTCAAGAGACTCGTTTTTTACTAGCATACATCTATTTATTTTGATTTAATATTTTTCATTTATATAAATTTTTATAATTCAAAAACACAAAAGTTTGACCCCCCCCCCTCAGATTTTTCTATTTTTTTTCTTTATTTGAAATTTTGGGGCTTACATTGAATTTTAATGTGTCTCACAACCTGAAAACTAATATGCCAGAAAGTAGAACATTTTTGTTACCCGACCAACACTCAGGGGAAGCAAATACAACAGGCACACTAATCAGTAAGATTAATGAAGTAGCAATTAATGCAAAAACAGCCAATTGGAAAGCAATAGTCATGTTTCTATTCCTCCAATCTACCAACAAAAGAATTATACCATTTGATCCCTTTATTAGCCAAAAACTTGTACGCCTTATATACTTCTTTTGGGCAACCCTCTCAACAACTAAGAGATCCATTCGAGGAACAAGGGAAGGATCTGTACTTCAATTGAGATAATGAGAAATCATTTGACCTTTTTAGTTGGAACTTTAGGTGGTTCTCAAAAAAGGATAGCGAAAAAAAATTATTCCTAGAGTTGAGACTAAAGGGAATGTATAAACCAATGCTTCCATAGATTCGATCGTGGTTTACAATTATAGCTTTCATACCTATTTATTTGGGATCGTCTCTCGGGTAAGTAAAGAACTAGAGTCAAAGAAAAGGCAGTGATTCAAATCAAGATTTATCTGGTAACCCATCTAAAAATCACAAAAAGAAAATAAAAATGAAAAGCAACAAGTAACAAAGCATATTGTATCAGACTACTTGCCTTCTTGTAGTTGGATCCCAAAGTTTTTCGAATGCTCCAAATTCCACGTGAGCATCTAAATCTGGATCAATACCAGCAAAACATCTCGAAACAAGGTTCTAGCACCATGCCAAACGGAATTATTTTTTGTCCCATAATCCCCCACTACTATATATATCGTGAAACGTGACATCTGTTAGTATTTTTTTTTTTAAGCATACCAAAATATAGCGTATCTGTATTTTATAAAATATAAAATATTCTTCCCTTAAGTATTCCTCAGCTCTGATTTATAGAATTCCGTCTCCATTTCTTCCTCTTCATGGAAAGATATATCTTTCAGTACAATAGTTATATGACAAGTGGATCTTTTTATAGGATAACCCCGTCCTCGAGCCGAGGGATTTAATTTTTTCACAGTTGCGTGTTACAATTAACCCCAGCCACAAGGACCACTCTTGTGTTATAACTAATATAAGTTAAAATTAGGTGACGCAATAAAATTAAAAAAGGGACCGACATTGAATTAAGAAAAATGACAGAAGAATTGTTATTTTATAGGTTAATAGGTTATTTATCATTGTAATATTCCCCAAAGTTTATTTTTTGGACTGTTTAAATTGTTCGAGTTAACGTATCTATGCTCTTGTCAGTTTTGGCTCATAATTTTTGGATTCGAAGGGAACGACGAGATTTACAAAAGTAAATGAGCACAATGGGGATTTGGCAAAGTAATCACGTCTAAATAGATAAAATATACATTTAAGAGCTTTAGGAAAATTTGATATTTGTTGTTTGTACCGTACTTCATCACTCCCCAAACTACCAATCACCGGTCAACTCCGCACCTTCAAGGGCCCACTGAAGAGCTCATGTGGAGGCACCCTTGCTGAAGCACGCGAGTTCCTCCCCAATCCAGAGACTAATCACAACACGACACATGTGAACATCAAAATAAAGCTCCTAGAGTCCAAGATCAATCGTGGACAGGATCCGAAGACTTTCCTTATCTATAAAAGGAGACCGTTCTCCTACAATTAATTTCTAATGCCATTATTGTACTTAAACTCGTCCTTAGAACTCACAAATAATGATTATGCTTAAACCTATGTATTGTGTAAACTTTTCACTATTAATAAGAACTCATCTACCCTCATGGACGTAACCTAACTTAGGTTGAACCATGTACTTCTAGTGTTTGCTTCCTTACCTCTATCTATTTACATAGTATCCTCACTTGGTGATTGAAGCAACCTTACGAAGGTCACAAACTTGTCACTTTACATTGTTCCAAAGTTTAATTGATTTTGTGTATCAACATTTGGCGTTGTTTGTGGAAACGACAATAATTCCTACTCTCACCAGCTTTGTCAGACTGGTTTCTATCGTGCATGCACTGTCATTTGATAAGGCATCCCTCTCCAACATGGGAGCGAAGGAAGCTACAACATGCAGAAAAGCACCCCTTGCATGCCTAGCGTGAGGCAGCGAATGAGTGAAAGGATCAAGCCTGCTCTTCGAAGTAAAGTCAAAGAGGTTAGAACTCAGAATAAAATAAAAAAAATGGCCATAGGGAATGAGATCCTTGAGGAATAATATTAGAATGTCTTCGAGATGTTTCGCGAGGCTATACAGACTCAGTCTCAAGAGCCATCGCTTTCGTGACTGCGGATCAACACATAGGTACCCACCAACGCAAAGATTCACATGTCTTTAACACGGGCATTCTTAATGACGAGAGGCCTTATACCCAAGATATTGATCAACACGAGACTTCTTTCAACCTAGCTGCTTTAAACCGAAGCAAGACAAGTGGAAGAAGACATCTCCTTGTAAAAGGAATGGAATGATCAACAGCTGGTTATCACGACTGTCAAGACCTCTTACGGCATCGTCAAGAAAAACCTATCCACATAAACTCAAGGATCATTGACCCAAGGGTCATCAAAGGAATCATTCACTTACCACAACCAAGGTCAACTACTAACCTAAGGAAGAAACGACAAGACTTAGAGGAACAAGAAGGTGTTTGAGACTTGGGGGACTTCCAACATGCATTTCCCGGAAGCTAGTATGGTGAATAAAAAAAAAAGCCACATACTCTTGACTAAACTTCCCCACTACCAATAAATGATGAAAACTACGAATGAGGGATCCAATAGTGCCTGACTCCACTGAGGACCGCCTTATCCTGCAGCTTCTCAAGGAATGAACAGACTAAAGGCCAAACGTCATGCCAAGGTACCTGACTAGAATCAGTCGAGGCCAGGCCCTCTAGCAAGAAGGATTTTTGGCACCCCTTTACAAGGAGAAACAAAACAGAAGCTTGGTTTGCTATCGTAAATTGGGAGGGAAGATCCAATTGAGCATATCCATCTCTTTAAATCCACCATGGCATACCGAGGCATAGTAATGAAGAACGATGTCTCATTTTCCCTTTCATTCTATCTGTGGGACCTCCCAATTGGTATTGTCGTCTTCAACCTGATACAATAGATTATTATACTACGCTTAAGAGACTTTTTGTGGTGCAACGCATCTTCTAGGCTTATTGCTTACACTCCGCTGAAGATTTGTACACCATTCGTCCGAAGTCAAATTAGTCATTGCGTGAATATGCCAGTAGCTTGAGCCACGAGTGTTCTTTTTGCGTTGTGGTAGATTATAAAATAGCACTCAGGGCCTTCACTGTAGGTGTCAACATACACTTTTTCCCTTTGGCATGTGTTACAATGTGCCTTGACAACTCGTCATTATTCTCACCCACTTGGTAATGCAAGAACTCACCTTTGTATCAGCAACTAGGTGATGAAAGGTACAACTCATACTCTAATAAATAATTTCTTTCCTTTGGAAAATTACCACGCTTTCCACCAACTAGGTAATGAAGGAACTCACCTTCGTCCACTAACTAGGTGATGGAAAGTAGAACGAGTACTCCACTTTTGTCACTAACCTGGTAATGAAGGGACTCACCTTGTATCACCAACTAGGCGATGAAGGGTACTACTCGTACTCTAATATCTAATTTTATCGTTCAACAGTAGCGATGCTTTAATAAACCAACAAAGGCTTCTCTGCATGTGTAATACTTTGAAAAGTCTGAAGCTTTATTAACCTAGAAAGCTACATATCGTATACAAAGGCTAAACTTTTACAAGACTGTTTGACATCGAAATGTGAAGCGGTCACTTGCAAAACTCTTCAGTCCTCTTACATCTACTTCAAATATTTCTCTTGTTAACAATGCAAACACTACAACCCCAATGTGTGTTCGGAAGGCAACTATTGGGAGGTCAATAAATTTATATAGCTTCCAAAAGGGTTCAAGCAACACATAGGCTTCAACTCTTCAATGGCTTAATTTGCACCATGCAGTATGAAACGCTATTAACATCTCCTTCAACTGTACCAGAAGGTCAAACATTGTAGCTTCAATAAATTAGTTGGGTTCCCATGGATATAATTTGAAGGAAACTCATTTGTTGGCTTTCTAAAACCCTCAGGCATTTTCTACTCCAACATTTAGAAGAACTTCGAAGTCGTAAGCTTCGATAAACTAGACAGCCACATTGACAACATGCAAGCATTATATCTTGGCTTTACTGACCAACGATGGTAAATCAAAACTTCGGTGGGTAATGCACAATAGTGTCCAAGGAAAAATCATATTTGGCCAATTATGCAACTCTTCAACAATGCGAGAATAACCCAACAAAAAATTGCTTTCACACTCTCGATCAAGACCGTGTGAAGCAAAATCAATTTATATGTTTCCTCCGAACCTTCAATTACTACAACATTTGGTTTGCCTCACACACGTGGAAATTTATGTGGTCACTCCTACATTTTCTTGTCTCTAGTTCAATAAAAAAAGAAGGGGGGGGGGGGGGGGAAGGGAGGCTAAAAATAAAAATTCGACATTAAATAAAAATTAACAGTAGTTTAAATAATTATTGATTATTAATTAAGCAATTAATTAATTATTTTATGACATGTGGAGGAGGCCAATAAAGCTTCAGCACATAGGATATAACTACTACTTCTAGAGTGTGCGAAGCAACATCAATATATGGAGTGGTTGAAACTTGAAAAAACTTCTACCTTTCAAGCTAAGTGTCCACAGAAAAAAGTTTTAACCACTCAAGTGATGTGCCTAAAGGAAAAAGCTTCAACCACTCAAGTTATGTGCCCAAAGGAAAAAGCTTCGAGCACTCAAGCTATGTGTCCAAAGGAAAAATCTTCCGCCACTCAAGCTACGTGCCCAAAGGGAAAAACTTCAACCATTCACGCCATTTGTCCAAAGGAAAAAGCTTCAACCACTCAAGTTATATACACAAATGAAAAAACTTCAACCACAGTAGAGAAATATTTTAGTCCATGTTAAACTTTTATTTGTGGCCTTGCTTATTATTGTACTTATTAACAATTACTACCATGTCGAGGCAAGTTTCTTTACAACAGGACCAATAAAAATGATAACTTATTACAATGTGGTATTTATTGTTGAACCCAAACTGGGACCATAACTGTTTATGACTATAAATAGGGTAAATTACACTTTACCACCTCTGGTTGGGGGTCTATTACAATCGCATACCACATCTTCAAAACATTTCTCTTTCATACCTCACCTACTATTTTATTTCAATATAGTACCTCCGTTACATTTTTCATTCATTGATTCGTTAAGAGCTGACGTGGCTGCCATAGTTATGCCACGTGGCCACCAAATTTGTGCAACATGGAAAATTTATTTTTATTCATTTTAAAATAATTAATTAAAGAAAATTTATTTAAAAAAAAAAAAAAAAACCATAACCCATCATCTTCCCCAAGACACCCCATTCCCTGCAACCTAAAACCCCTATCCTACCCCACCCACCCCACCCCATCCCTACCTCATCCAATCGCCACCTCACCCGTAACCCCCCACCCCGTTCCACCGCAACCCACCCCACCGAGACACACAGAGGTTCCCCTATGGAAGCGAGGGTTGCAGAAGACACAGAGAGGTGCCCCTATGGAGACAAGGAGAAAAAGATGGGTTGGGTCTTGTAGCTACTTTCTCCTTCGCAGCCCACTTCCCTTCTCTCTCTCTCCCTCTCTCTCTTCTGTCTCTTTTCTTTCTCCCTCTAGAATTCCCTTTACTTTGCCCTTCCTAAAACCCCCACTCCCTCACTTCATCTCAGGAATTCAATTCCCCCTTTTGATTTCGGGGTTTTGGGTTGAACAACTGGGTTTTTTAGGGTTTGGGGTTGGGTGGGGGGTTGCAGGGGAGCTGCAGATAGGGCCGTGGGGGGGGGGTTTGCGGGGGAGGTGGGTGTGGGGTGGGGTGGGGTAGGGTTGGGGGGGAGGTTGGGGTGGGGTGTGATGGGAGGTTTAGGTTGTAGGGAAGAGGGGGGTCTTGGGGAAGAACATGGGTTATGGGTTTTTTTTTTTTTTTTTTTTTAACTTTTCATTAATTAATTCTCTTTAAATGGATAAAAAAATATTTTTTTGCCACGTGGAACAAATTTGGCAGCTACGTGGTACAATTGTGGCAGCCACGTCAGCTTTTAACGGATCAATGGATGGAAAATGTAACGGAGGTACTATATTGAAATAAAATAGTTAGTGGCGTATGAAAGTGAAATGTTGTGAAGATGTTGTATGCGATTGTAATAGACCCCAAACCTGAGGTGGTAAAGTGTAATTTACCCCTATAAATAAGTTATTCCTTTATAGGGAGAGGTTTTACTGTAGCATTCACAGCTCTTATAGCTTTTTATTGAATTATTGAATCTCAAAGAATACTTACATTATTTAAAGGAAACACAAATGCAGAAGGAATTGAAATACAAATACATAAACAGCAAAATTATCCACTTAAATGTTTATAATGAACAATAACTTTCTTTTAATTTCTTCAATTCTTCTTAAGCAAATTTTTGAACCAGTGTGCTGAGAGTTTTGGGTGTCTTTTCAGCCCATCATTATAATCCACGTAGTTTAATCCAAATCGGACGGTGTATCCAGAAGCCCATTCAAAGTCGTCCAGCAATGTCCATGGAAAGTATCCCTTCACTTTCGCACCATTTCTGCACACACATACACAAATGTTCAAATGGATAAGGTCAAAATAATGATCAAATAACCATAACTTAAGAAGGATAGGCAGCATATAGCCTTAATTAAATTGTTAATAACTACTTACTTGATCGCCGCTTGAAGGTAACACAGGTGACGGTAATGGTAGTCAATTCTACTGGTATCATGAAGAGCCTCGTCAAGTGATAGTTTTGGATTATTCAACTCTGATACACCTACATACATATTATTGCACAAAAAATTAAATTTATTTTTTCCTCTAAAAATATAAAAAAACGTGTAGTTTCATTTTACACCATTATAAATATGTGAAACTTTTGCAAATAATCAAGGCTTAAAAGTATGTATTACATACCATTCTCAGTAATATAAATGAGCGGATCATTATATTTTTCCTTTGTGTAGAGTACAAGATCGTGAATTCCTTTTGGATATACATATAACCAATCTGAAGCAGCCTGCAACACCGTTTCAAGATAATACGTAAATGTTGGGGAAAAAAACTAATCCTCCAAATGCAAATAGCTCGAAATGATAAATTTGATGTATACCTGTGGACCAATAAGTACTCCATTAAGCTCAGCTGACAAAATATTTACAAACATTAGAATACAATTGGTGTAAATATTAGAATATAATTAATATAATTCAGAAGTTAAACTTGGTCAAGAAGAACAAAGAACTTAAGCTATTCAAAGTAAGTTTCCCCTGGCACTCACTCGTAAGATCAGCTTGAGGATCTGTTACGTAGCTTGCCGGTTGTGAATTGTTCTTAGGTGTACTAGTTGCGTATCTAGCAGTATAATAATTTATTCCAAGAAAATCAAGCGATCCGTTTAGCAACTTGGATTGTTCTTTTGTGAATTTTGGCAATCTTTTTCCAACAATTGATCGCATGGTGTGTGGATAGTCACCAGTTATTAATGGGTCCAAAAACCTACAAAACATGAAAATTCCAAATATAAGCCTAATTATAGCATTATATACAAAGAGTACTGCTAGCTAGGTAGTGTGAATGTTACAAGTCATAAGTAAACATGTAATTGGGTTTATATATAATTTAACAAGACACTTGCCATCCAAACATAAAATCCAAAGATCGTAAGGCAGCATCTCTGTCTTGCTTTGACTCCAAAGCAGGCTCAAACCAGTGTGACACCAATGTTATTCCTATCAAGCCTTTCTGAGATGCCTACGCAAAAATATGAATTTTGGTTGAATAAATAGGAGTTATAGAAAAAGATACAACCTTTAGATTATCTTACTCCCGAGAGTATTCCCTCTTGTATTACAACTCAATAGTAAGGATTAATATAGAATTCTCAATTAGGAGCCAATAATTTGACCCGAAAAAAAAAAAAAAAGAAAAAGAAAAAAAAAACAGTTATTGAACCTGATATCTGTTCTTGTACAATTCTACAGCTGCTCCATGAGCAAGAAGAAGGTGGTGTGCCACCAAGTATGGTTCAATGGCTGAATCTCCACCGGTGCAGTTTAGGTTTTGCCAAGAAGAGCAGCGTCCCGGTGCGTAACTCCCAAGAGCATAACCCATATTACAAAAAGTATGGGGCTCATTTAACGTGAACCAATGCTTGACTCGATCACCAAATTCTTTATAACAAAGTTCTACATAGTCTTTAAAATGATCGCTGTAGATACAAATTTATGTTACATATATCATTATGTATTTTATCAAATTATCAATGAGAAAATAAATTTTGTTCACTTACACAATACGAGGGCTTAAGAAACCACCATATTCATCTTCTAAAGCTTGGGGAACATCCCAATGAAAGAGTGTTACAAACGGCTTTAAACCTGTAATACATGATTAGTAAAATCAAATTAAAAGTCTGATAGAATGATGTTCTAAAAAATCATGTAATAATTGTTTAAGGTAGGATGATTAACCATTGCGTAGGAGTTCATTGATGAGATTGTTGTAATAATCAATTCCTTTCATGTTAACGCCACCACTTAACGTTCCATCTAATTAGAACAAAAATAACAAGAAAAAAAATTAAGGGTTACCCAGTAGATAACTCAATCACATTACTTTAGTTAAAAGTATATAAAAACAATAATTTTCTTGTAGGAAAAATAATTCTTATGCACAATATTGACATTGGTCCCAACGAAATATGAGGATGTGGAGCAACTTACTTGGTAATAATCTGGACCATGAAATAGAGAATCTGTAAGCATCCAACTCCATATCCTTCATAATCCCCACATCTTCCTAGAATGACAAAAGTTTAAAATTAAATATTGAGGATCTCATTAAACATTGTCCCTTTTTTTTTTTTTTTTTAATTTATTTTTATATCTATATAAAGGCTCCAATTTAATATGTTAACATGTGCCCTTCAAGTATAAAGGGTCAAGAGACAAAGTTATGAGGTTCTAGACCTTATAGCGGTGATATTGATCTATAGCAACGTCTCCGTTACCGCCATCAGCAATTTTTTCTGCAGTTATTCAAAAACATAATGGTGAAATCCATATCATGTGCAAAGTACTTTATATGCTTGCACATTGACGAAGTATATAGGTATATTGTACATATCACATGACCACGTACTATTGGTCTCCCAACAAAGTGCATGGTTATTAGAGAGGTTGGAGTTTACTTGTCCTCACGAAGAAAAGAATGAGGTGCTATTTATACTCCTTTGAAATGAAGTAGCTAAAGTTTTCATATTAATTACCAATTGATTAAATCACAGACCTGGATGTTTGTGGGTGTAGGTATCCCATATGCTTGGTCCTCTTCCATCTTCTTTTACTGCACCTTCATACTGAAATACACACACATGCATATACGTAAGAGTACTACTACACACGCAAGGAAGATGTCAACATTATAATTCATGCATGGATGCTAACTCCATGTATAAAATACACCAAAAATATGGTAAATAATCCAGAAGATATATATATACTAACCTGGTAAGATGCGGAACCTGAGCCAAATATGAACCCTGGTTCAAAACTGCTGCGATTGAGAAATTCGCAAAGAACAGGTGGATCCGTATTAGTTCCTTCGCTATTTGTGAATGCAAAGCCAATGAGTAGCAGCACACCAAAGAGCAAAGATCGTGAATATTTCATTGCCATAACTTGGGAGTTTTGATATCGATAGAGATAATTAAGTTATCTCCTCCTGGAAGATTGCATGGGGTTTATATAGAGAAAGGGAGGAAGGGATATGGTGTCTACGTACTAGCTCATGAGAATAGTAAAGGGTTAGAATTTGTCAACAAAATTGGCTTTGAAAGTCCTAGTTTAAAGGCCAAGTCAAGGTCTGTAGTTTAAAAGAAAGCACATTTCAGGTGCCCAAAAGTTGCGTGCGTACGTAAAAGAATGGATAATCCTTGCGTTCCACCAATGAGGAATACACATATTCTACAAATTTTGTATCGTGATGGTTCAGTTTCTTAATCTTTATTTGAATATGAGATCATTTAGTCATTTAAATATATTAACCCAATCAACAGTATTAATACTAAGTAAAAGATTTATAATGAATTATTCATTTTATTGATATATTTGGATAACTAAACTCTCTTCAATTTGAATAGTTCTTTGTATATATGACATTCAAAATTAAGATTAAAAAATTAATAACTTGTACTATGTATATAAAAATACATTATTTATACAAAAAAAGTTATTCCTTGAGTTGAAAAGTAAGATAATGTACACAACTGCTCGATCAATCTCATCTTAATTTGAAATGATAAATCCTTGAGTTACCCTTGCGTTTTCCAGCAAAAGAAAACGTTAACTGCATTAGGAAACAAATAGTCATTTATCTTCATGTTTATATTATGTCTGTCCAACTGTTGAAGGCATAACTTTTGAAGTTCAATATGGTAGATTAGCTACAGAGAATTGTTCAAACAGTAGATAATTATTTGACTGAACAAAAAAGTAGAAATTTATGAACAAAATTCTTTACGTATGTACAGAACCGATAAAGATGAAGAATTTAGTCTTGATCTTTTTCTTCTTTTGAGAGTTTTAATGTTGAATTTGTCAACCCAGTGGTTTTGGAAATAACTAGGCTCTCAAGTTGGCTATTTTGCTCCTAAAGATTGTGAAAGGATACCATTGAAGTGGCTTTTAAGAAGGTTTGGACACCCTTCAAAGTATAGTAGTAACACATTCTTCTTGCTAGTACAAGAATGAGAATAGTAAAGGGTTAAAATTTGTAAACAAAATTGGCTTTGAAAGTCCTAGTTTAAAGACCAAGTCATGGTCTGTAATTTAAAAGAAAGCACGTTTCTTGCACCCAAAAGTTGTGTATGTAAGTAAAAGAATGGATAATCCTTGCGTTCCACCATTGGGGAATGCACATATTCTACAAATTTTATATTGTGATCGTTCAGTTTCTTAATCTTTATTTCAAGATCATCTAAACAAAAAGAATTATTTGAGTTTGAGATCGTTTAGTCATTTAAATATATGAACCAAATCGACAGTGTAGACACTAAGTAAAAGATTTATAACGAACTGTTCATTTTATTGATACATTTGGCGACTAAACAGTCTTCAATTTGAATAGTTATTTGCATCTATGATATTCAAATTAAGATTAAGAAATTAATAACTTATACTACAGAAATACATTATTTATAAAAAAAAATTTATTCCTTGGGTTGAAAAGTAAGATAATGTACACAATAGTTCGATCGATCTCGTCTTAATTTGAAATGATCAATCCTTGAGTTGCCCTTGAGTTTTCCAGCAAAACAAAATGTTTTCTGCATTTGGAAACAAAGAGTCATTTATCTGCTTGTTTATATTATGTCTGTCCAACTGTTGAAGGGCATAACTTTTGAAGTTGAATATGGAGGATTAGCTATAGAGACTTATTCAAACAATAGAAAATCATTTGACCCAACAAAAAAGTAGAAATTTATGACCATAATTCTTTACGTAAGTACAAAATCGATAAAGATGAAGAATTTAATCTTGACCTTTTTCTTCTTGTTAGAGTTTTAATATTGAATCCGTAAACCCAGTGGTTTTGTGAAATTGTCTTTCCACGCTAATTAAGAAGTCATCGAAATAGCTAGGTTCTCAAATTGGCTATTGTCCTCCTAAAGATTGTGAAACGATACCCATTGGGGTGGCTTCATCTTGGTAGTACAAGAAAATGATTAGCAGTTTCAAGAGACTCGTTTTTTATTAGCTTACATCTATTTATTTTGATTTAATATTTTTCATTTATATATATTTTTATAATTCAAAAACACAAAAGTTTGACCCCCCGCCCTCAAATTTTTCTAATTTTTTTTCAAAAAAACACAAAAGCAACAAGTGACAAAGCATATTGTATCAGACTACTTGTCTTCTTGTAGTTGGATCTCAAAGTTTTTGGAATGCACCAAATTCCACTTGAGCATCTAAATTTGGATCAATACCAGCAAAAACATATCGAAACTAGGTTCTAGCACCATGCCAAATGGAATTACTTTTTGTCCCATAATCCCCCACTACTACATATATCATGAAACGTGACATCTGTTTGTATTTTTTTTTACTCATTCGATTTTTTTTATGCATAACAAAATATAGCGTAACTGTATTTTTTAAAATATAAAATATTCTTCCTTTAAGTGTTCCTCATCTCTAATTTATAGAATTCCTTTTATCCATTTCTTCCTCTTCATCGAAAGATATATCTTTCAATACAATAGTTATATGAAAAGTGGATCTTTTTAAAGGATAACCTCGTCCTAGTGCCAAGGGCTTTAATTTTTTCACAGTTGCGTGTTAGAGTTAACCCCAGCCACAAGGACCACTCTTGTGTTATAACTAATATAAGTTAAAATTAGGTGACGCAATAAAATTAAAGAAGGGACCGACATTGAATTAAGAAAAATGACAGAAGAATTGTTATTTTATAGGTTAATAGGTTATTTATCATTGTCGTATTCCCCAAAGTTTATGTTTTGGAGTGTTTAAATTGTTCGAGTTAACGTAGCTATGTTCTTGTCAGTTTTGGCGCATAATGTATGGATTCGAAGGGAACAACGAGATTTACAAAAGTAAATGAGCACAATGGGGATTCGGCAAAGTAATCACGTCGAAATAGATAAAATATACATTTAAGAGCTTTAGGAAAATTTGATATTTGTTGTTTGTACCGTACTTCATCACTCCCGAAACTACCAATCACCGGTCAACTCCTTACCTTCAAGGGCCCATTGAAGAGCTCATATGGAGGCACCCTTGCTGAAGCACACGAGTTCCTTCCCAATCAAGAGACTATTCGCAACACGACACAAGTCAACATCAAAATAAAGATTCATCCTTTAGATTATCTTACTACCGAGAGTATTCCCTCTTGTAATACAACTCAATAATAAGGATTAATATAGAATTCATATTTAGGAGCCAATAATCTGACCCAAAAAAAAAAAAAAAAAAAAAAAGAAAAAAAAAACAATTATTGAACCTGATATCTGTTCGTGTACAATTCTACAGATGCTCCATGAGCAAGAAGAAGGTGGTGTGCCACCAAGTATTGTTCAATGGCCGAATCTCCACCGGTGCAGTTTAGGTTTTGCCAAGAAGAGCAGCGTCCCGGTGCACAACCCCCAAGAGCATAACCCATATTACTAAAAGTATGTGGCTCATTTAACGTGAACCAGTGCTTGACTTGATCACCAAATTCTTTATAACAAAGTTCTGCATTGTCTTTAAAATGATCGCTGTAGATACAAATTTATGTTACGTATATTAGTATGTATTTTATCAAATTATCAATGAGAAAATAAATTTTGTTCACTTACACAATACGAGGGCTTAAGAAACCACCATATTCATCTTCTAAAGCTTGGGGAACATCCCAATGAAAGAGTGTTACAAACGGCTTTAAACCTGTAATACATCATCAGTAAAATCAAATTAAAAGTCTGATTGAATGATGTTCTGAAAAATCATGTAATAATTGTTTAAGGTAGGATAATTAACCATTGCGTAGGAGTTCATTGATGAGATTGTTGTAATAATCAATTCCTTTCATGTTAACGCCACCACTTAACGTTCCATCTAATTAGAACAAAAATAGCAAGAAAAAAAAAAGGGTTACCCAGTAGATAACTCAATCACATTACTTTAGTAAAAGTATACAAAGAGAATAATTTTCTTGTAGGAAAAATAATTCTTATGCACAATATTGACATTGGTGCCAACGAAATATGAGAATGTGGAGCAAATTACTTGGTAATATTCTGGACCATGAAATAGAGAATCTGTAAGCATCCAACTCCATATCCTTCATAATCCCCACATCTTCCTAGAATGACAAAAGTTTAAAATTAAATATTGAGGATCTCATTAAACATTGTCCCTTTTTTTTTTTTTTATAAAGGCTCCAATTTAATATGTTAACATGTGACCTTCAACTATAAAGGGTCAAGAGACAAAGTAATGAGGTTCTAGACCTTATAGCGGTGATATTGATCTATAGCAACGTCTTCGTTACCGCCATCAGCGATTTTTTTTGCAGTTATTAAAAAACATAATGGTGAAATCCATGTCATGTGCAAAGTACTTTATATGCATGCACATTGATGAAGTATATACGTATATTGTACATATCACATGACCACGTACTATTGGTCTCCCAACAAAGTGCATGGTTATTAGAGAGGTTGGAGTTTACTTATCCTCACGAAGAAAAGAATGAGGTGCTATTTATACTCCTTTGAAAGGAAGTAGCTAAAGTTTTCATATTAATTACCAATTGATCAAATCACAGACCTGGATGTTTGTGGGTGTAGGTATCCCATATGCTTGGTCCTCTTCCATCTTCTTTTACTGCACCTTCATACTGAAATATACACACATTTATATACGTAAGAGTACTACTACACACGCAAGGAAGATGTCAACATTATAATTCATGCATGGATGCTAACTGCATGTATAAAATACATTTCAGGTGCCCAAAAGGTGCGTGCGTACGTACGTAAAAGAATGGATAATCCTTGCGTTCCACCAATGACCAATACACATATTCTACAAATTTTGTATCGTGATGGTTCAGTTTCTTAATCATTATTTGAAGATCATCGAAACAAAAAGAATTGTTTGAATATGAGATCATTTAGTCATTTAAATATATGAACCCAATCAACAGTATTAATACTAAACTGTCTTCAATTTGAATAGTTCTTTGTATATATGATATTCAAATTAAGATTAAAAAATTAATAACTTATACTATACATATAAAAATACATTATTTATACAAAAAAAATTATTCCTTGAGTTGAAAAGTAAGATAATGTACACAACTGTTCGATCAATCTTGTCACGCCCCAATCCCGACATACGTCCAGAATTGACACGTGGCGTCATAAAAAATCTGTATCTATCATATCCCACCTCCGGGATATGGCCAAGCACAACTTAATAATCGAATCACATAGTTATTTTCGTATGCTTTATGGCTGCATCTAACCTCCCTGTTAGACTGCCTACGTACCCTAGACAGGGATCAAGCCATTCGTAGTTCGTCATGCACAAAAATTGACATATAACACAGTCCGATTAAGTCGAAAGGTATAACATTTCTCAATCAATCAATAGAACTTGACAAGCATGAAAATACTAGACTCAGGGTTACATAACAACCCATCTGAAAATCATGATTTCCCCTCCATCAATATATAGGCCATTATGTCACAACATGATACCGCAATTCACAACATATATCATTTCAAAGAACCAACGATGTATAATACCATTCTCTAGCCACATTTATCAACAAGTCTAGTCATAACAATAACCATGGTATCCAACATAACAATCCCACATGACGATTAACATATCCACTTCAACCCTCACATAAATTCCTCACGTTTCCCACAAAAATTCGCGTTTCATAGCGAGTAACATATTTAAGAATTAACAAAGAACATATTAATCTCTAGAAACATTAATCAACTAAAATACTCATGATAACTCCACTCGTATCCAACGTCATTCCACAATCACATCAATCAATAATGTCAACCATCACATCATCAATAACACATACAACAAGTCGAAACGCAAGGCTAGAGCAACACAATTCAGTTGAAGACTACATCTTTGGAAAAGGGGATTTTTGGACCGCACAACGGACCGAGGCTCCAAAGGGGATTCCGGACCATCACTCAACGGAATCCAAACAGAACTCAGTTCCAATCCACCCAACCGAATTGAACGGAAGTCCAAGAAACATAACAACGGCTCGAAGGAACAAGACATGATTCAAGTTACCCAATTCACGAAACTCAACGAAACGAAGCAATATTTGAGTAAAATCCACATCATAATGGGTCATCGGTCATTTACTAGACCTCACATCTCCCAAGCAATTCAATATGCATTACAATCATGTGTCATAACCATTTCCAATACCCAAGTTACATCACATTTCACTTCATCATACTAATCACTATACTTCCAACATTATATTTCAATACATAGCTGGTAACATATCAAGGAATCACGAAGTACAATATTAACATTTAATTACGTTAATCAATCAATGAGATAACATATCATTTCACGAATTTAATTAAAGAACTCTACATAATTCCCAATTTGGGTTAAGAATAATAACATGGTAATTCTAATTTATTTTCACAATATCTATTGTGGGTAATTCCCATCTACTCGAATTTCGGATTCTAAATCACCTTACGGAATGAACAAGAGCAAGGATTCCGGACCACTCAACAGAATCCAACAACATCGGGTTCCGGACCACTCAACGGAACCAAAATATCAAGCGGTTTCTCATAATCTACCCAGACCTGTCATATGTAAAGTCAATGCCAATATTATGGAATTGGTGCACTGGCAATTCAGGCACTCAGATAAGCTGAGAGGCTCGGGTGAGGGACAATAAAATAAGCATGTGATACAATAATAAACCCAACCATCAATCAAAATTTATAAACATTGAATATAAATCCTTCATAAGAAATTAATACCAAACTTTTGAAAACTCCGAGGGAGTCACCCAGACATCCAAAAGTTCATCCCAAACAACCATAACATCTCACACCCATATTCACATACACACAATGAAAGAAGAATTAGGGCAACACTGTTCATCCAAAGCCTACACCTTTGCAACCATCTCAAACTAAACTCAATGAACTAAGGTGGATACAATCCCGGACCATCACTCAACGGGATCATGGAGTAAGAGGGATTCCGGACCATCACTCAACGGAACCCAAACCAAGATACGATTCCTGACCATCACTCAACGGAATCGCGGAGTGGAGTAGGAAGGATTCCGGACCTTCCCTCAACGGAATCCAAACCAGGATACGATTTCGGACCATCACTCAACGAAATCGCAGAGTAGAATGTGTAACGCCAATCAATAAAACAAGACATGGATCAAGTTACTCAAGGTACAAAGACTCAATGAAACGAGAATGAATAATGACACGAGGGTTGAAACATGTTTCGAAGCAACAAACCCCATAACAATGGATTAAAGGTCCACTACTAGCTCTCGCATTTCATCACATCAATCCAATCATACAATACAAACCATATTTCCAATCCACAAGTCAAATCATACTTACTGAAAATAGATCACTGGCCACAAATAAAATAACACTTCAATAGAATTCACATTTAATTAACATGGGTCTATGGCGTATGTATATATATAATTCACATTTCAATATGCAATTCGAATCACTTTTCCACAATATTACCCATCCATAATCAAACCACATTTAATAAAATAGATCGATGGCCAATTATAAAAGAAATCACATTTTAATAGCTTAGTTTGGTTAGTAATGTGTGCTACTTGTATTTATACTCTTGATTGTACTTTTGTGTTCCGATTAGGCTCTTCAAAGGAACAAAATTAATATTATCTAAAGAAAGTACACTGATTATGGAATCTACCACTCCAATAATATCACTCAATTAGTAGTAAAGAAGATTAGAAAGGAAACTGGAAAAGAAAATAGGTGTGGCAAAAAAAGTACTCTACTTCTCCACAAAATCCGCAGAAAACAGCACTGTTAGACCAAGTTTAGGCTCCCATTGGGACATTCCAAACTAAACCAAATCATGTGATATTATATGGGTTTTGAAGCTTGTGTTCTGTACTTTAAAAGCATACAAAGTTTGTAGAAAACGGAGCTCTAAATTGGAAGTTATGCCAAAAGGAAATACGGAGTCTTGAAACTGGAAACCCAATTTTCTGCTGCTGTTTGGCAGCCCGCGACCCAAACTTAAAGAAGGTTTTGATCAACCAAAACTCAACGAAATTGAGTGAAAACAATTGGGTTACGATCATGAGCATATGTACTTTCGACACACTAAAAATTTTCTCCAAATGAGCACATAAAGGCCTAGAAATTAAGAGCCAAAGAAGGCTACTCGAAACTTGAGTTTTCTTTGCAAAGAAATCAATTTTCTGCAACTTACGTAACAACCCACTTCCAATTCATATAACACATCCCAAAATACTTTCCGGTAGTCCAGAAGTCATGTATACAACATCCAAAACTAGCAGACTCAAAATTAACAAGAAATTGACCTTTGAACCAAACCCTTGATCAAGAAATTTGATCTACACACCCAACAATTGAATCTTTGGAAACCAAGCTAGACATAGGTTCACATGGTCACTAGAAGGTATTTAAAACCTAGACAACACTCGTGAACAATCCCACGCACCACCACACGCGGTGGAAGCCAAGATGGAGGGTTTACAAACCCCGAATTTCAACATTAACTAGAGGAGCTCAAATTTACGTGGTAGCTAGAGCTCAACAAGGGAAACACTTTTCACAACTAGGCCGGCGATAAATTCTAACCGGAAACAGTCCAATTTCACCGGAGAAAACCGGATTTCTAGGTGTTCTAAACACCCAACTCTAAAATGAATACGAAAGCACAAACTAAGCATATCCACTTGAAGATTATGAAGAGTAGATGAAGTTTCATACCTCACTCGAAGGAAATCGTTGCCTGAATCGCCGGAAAGATGATAAATCCGCCGGCAAGGTCGTGGACTTTGCGACCTCGAACTGCACGGATGGAAAAAGAAATGGGAAAATATAAAATCACAGAGATGTAGAGCTCGTCAAGAGCTTTCCAGGGACACCAAGATCATCCAAAACGGAGCTCGGATGAAAAAGATACAAGCGGGTCAAGTGTGGTGGGTTTATGGGTCAAATTTCCCCCTAAAACGGTTTAGTGCAGTTTTCCTTCTTCCATTTTCTGAAATCCCCCCAATTTATAGCATTTTGGTAATATAACCAAAATGCCACCAACTTCAAACGACTCTAACTTCTCTGTTCGGACTCGGAAATAAGATCTGTTTACGCCTACGCGCTCATGGAATCGAACTCTACCTAACCAATTTAAGAGTTGACCGAAAAGGTCGAGAAAATTAGAAATGACTAAAGTACCCCTCACTTCGTTTTCTTAAATTTGGAGAAATAAAGAACTAGTTCCAATCAAATCTTCGAAATACGTCAACAATAAAATAAAATAATAATTTTGGGGACGGGATATCACAAATCTCATCTTAATTTGAAATGATCAATCCTTGCGGTACCCTTGAGTTTTCCAGCAAAAGAAAACGTTAACTGCATTAGGAAACAAAGAGTCATTTATCTTCATGTTTATATTATGTCTGTCCAACTGTTGAAGGCATAACTTTTGAAGTTGAATACGGTAGATTAGCTACAGAGTAATGTTCAAACAGTAGATAATTATTTGACCGAACAAAAAAGTAGAAATTTATGAACAAAATTCTTTACGTAAGTACAGAACCGATAAAGATGAAGAATTTAGTCTTGATCTTTTTCTTCTTGTGAGAGTTTTAATATTGAATTGTTAAACCCAGTGGTTTTGGAAATAACTAGGTTCTCAAGAATGAGAATAGTATAGTAGTAACACATTCTTCTTGCTAGTACAAGAATGAGAATAGTAAAGGGTTAAAATTTGTAAACAAAATTGGCTTTGAAAGTCCTAGTTTAAAGACCAAGTCATGGTCTGTAATTTAAAAGAAAGCACGTTTCTTGTACCCAAAAGTTGTGTATGTAAGTAAAAGAATGGATAATCATTGCGTTCCACCTATGGGGAATGCACATATTCTACAAATTTTATATTGTGATCGTTCAGTTTCTTAATCTTTATTTCAAGATCATCTAAACAAAAAGAATTATTTGAGTCTGAGATCGTTTAGTCATTTGAATATATGAACCCAATCGACAGTGTAGACACTAAGTAAACGATTTGTAACGAACTATTCATTTTATTGATACATTTGGTGACTAAACACTCTTCAATTTGAATAGTTATTTGCATCTATGATATTCAAATTAAGATTAAGAAATTAATAACTTATACTACAAAAATACATTATTTATAAAAAAAAATTTATTCCTAGTGTTGAAAAGTAAGATAATGTACACAACAATTCGATCTAACTCGTCTTAATTTGAAATGATCAATCCTTGAGTTGCCCTTGAGTTTTCCAACAAAACAAAATGTTTTTTGCAGTTGGAAACAAAGAGTCATTTATCTGCTTGTTTATATTATGTCTGTCCAATTGTTGAAGGGCATAACTTTTGAAGTTGAATATGGAGGATTAGCTATAGAGACATATTCAAACAATAGAAAATTATTTGACGAAACAAAGAAGTAGAAATTTATGACCATAATTCTTTACGTAAGTTCATAATCGATAAAGATGAGGAATTTAATCTTGATCTTTTTCTTCTAGATGGAGTTTTAATATTGAATCCGCAAACCCAGTGGTTTTGTGAAATTGTCTTGCCACGCTAATTAAGAAGGCATCGAAATAGCTTGGTTCTCAAATTCGCTATTCTGCTTCTAAAGATTGTGAAAGAATACCCATTGGTGTGGCTTCTTCTTGGTAGTACAAGAAATTGATTAGCAGTTTCAAGAGACTCGTTTTTTACTAGCATACATCTATTTATTTTGATTTAATATTTTTCATTTATATAAATTTTTATAATTCAAAAACACAAAAGTTTGACCCCCCCCCCTCAGATTTTTCTATTTTTTTTCTTTATTTGAAATTTTGGGGCTTACATTGAATTTTAATGTGTCTCACAACCTGAAAACTAATCCAATCCATAATGATATGCCAGAAAGTAGAACATTTTTGTTACCCGACCAACACTCAGGGGAAGCAAATACAACAGGCACACTAATCAGTAAGATTAATGAAGTAGCAATTAATGCAAAAACAGCCAATTGGAAAGCAATAGTCATGTTTCTATTCCTCCAATCTACCAACAAAAGAATTATACCATTTGATCCCTTTATTAGCCAAAAACTTGTACGCCTTATATACTTCTTTTGGGCAACCCTCTCAACAACTAAGAGATCCATTCGAGGAACAAGGGAAGGATCTGTACTTCAATTGAGATAATGAGAAATCATTTGACCTTTTTAGTTGGAACTTTAGGTGATTCTCAAAAAAGGATAGCGAAAAAAAATTATTCCTAGAGTTGAGACTAAAGGGAATGTTTAAACCAATGCTTCCATAGATTCGATCGTGGTTTACAATTATAGCTTTCATACCTATTTATTTGGGATCGTCTCCCGGGTAAGTAAAGAACTAGAGTCAAAGAAAAGGCAGTGATTCAAATCAAGATTTATCTGGTAACCCATCTAAAAATCACAAAAAGAAAATAAAAATGAAAAGCAACAAGTAACAAAGCATATTGTATCAGACTACTTGCCTTCTTGTAGTTGGATCCCAAAGTTTTTCGAATGCTCCAAATTCCACTTGAGCATCTAAATCTGGATCAATACCAGCAAACCATCTCGAAACAAGGTTCTAGCACCATGCCAAACGGAATTATTTTTTGTCCCATAATCCCCCACTACTATATATATCGTGAAACGTGACATCTGTTAGTATTTTTTTTTTAAGCATACCAAAATATAGCGTATCTGTATTTTATAAAATATAAAATATTCTTCCCTTAAGTATTCCTCAGCTCTGATTTATAGAATTCCGTCTATCCATTTCTTCCTCTTCATGGAAAGATATATCTTTCAGTACAATAGTTATATGACAAGTGGATCTTTTTATAGGATAACCCCGTCCTCGAGCCGAGGGCTTTAATTTTTTCACAGTTGCGTGTTACAATTAACCCCAGCCACAAGGACCACTCTTGTGTTATAACTAATATAAGTTAAAATTAGGTGACGCAATAAAATTAAAAAAGGGACCGACATTGAATTAAGAAAAATGACAGAAGAATTGTTATTTTATAGGTTAATAGGTTATTTATCATTGTAATATTCCCCAAAGTTTATTTTTTGGACTGTTTAAATTGTTCGAGTTAACGTAGCTATGCTCTTGTCAGTTTTGGCTCATAATTTTTGGATTCGAAGGGAACGACGAGATTTACAAAAGTAAATGAGCACAATGGGGATTTGGCAAAGTAATCACGTCTAAATAGATAAAATATACATTTAAGAGCTTTAGGAAAATTTGATATTTGTTGTTTGTACCGTACTTCATCACTCCCCAAACTACCAATCACCGGTCAACTCCGCACCTTCAAGGGCCCACTGAAGAGCTCATGTGGAGGCACCCTTGCTGAAGCACGCGAGTTCCTCCCCAATCCAGAGACTAATCACAACACGACACATGTGAACATCAAAATAAAGCTCCTAGAGTCCAAGATCAATCGTGGACAGGATCCGAAGACTTTCCTTATCTATAAAAGGAGACCGTTCTCCTACAATTAATTTCTAATGCCATTATTGTACTTAAACTCGTCCTTAGAACTCACAAATAATGATTATGCTTAAACCTATGTATTGTGTAAACTTTTCACTATTAATAAGAACTCATCTACCCTCATGGACGTAACCTAACTTAGGTTGAACCATGTACTTCTAGTGTTTGCTTCCTTACCTCTATCTATTTACATAGTATCCTCACTTGGTGATTGAAGCAACCTTACGAAGGTCACAAACTTGTCACTTTACATTGTTCCAAAGTTTAATTGATTTTGTGTATCAACATTTGGCGTTGTTTGTGGAAACGACAATAATTCCTACTCTCACCAGCTTTGTCAGACTGGTTTCTATCGTGCATGCACTGTCATTTGATAAGGCATCCCTCTCCAACATGGGAGCGAAGGAAGCTACAACATGCAGAAAAGCACCCCTTGCATGCCTAGCATGAGGCAGCGAATGAGTGAAAGGATCAAGCCTGCTCTTCGAAGTAAAGTCAAAGAGGTTAGAACTCAGAATAAAATAAAAAAAATGGCCATAGGGAATGAGATCCTTGAGGAACAATATTAGAATGTCTTCGAGATGTTTCGCGAGGCTATACAGACTCAGTCTCAAGAGCCATCGCTTTCGTGACTGCGGATCAACACATAGGTACCCACCAACGCAAAGATTCACATGTCTTTAACACGGGCATTCTTAATGACGAGAGGCCTTATACCCAAGATATTGATCAACACGAGACTTCTCTCAACCTAGCTGCTTTAAACCGAAGCAAGACAAGTGGAAGAAGACATCTCCTTGTAAAAGGAATGGAATGATCAACAGCTGGTTATCACGACTGTCAAGACCTCTTACGGCATCGTCAAGAAAAACCTATCCACATAAACTCAAGGATCATTGACCCAAGGGTCATCAAAGGAATCATTCACTTACCACAACCAAGGTCAACTACTAACCTAAGGAAGAAACGACAAGACTTAGAGGAACAAGAAGGTGTTTGAGACTTGGGGGACTTCCAACATGCATTTCCCGGAAGCTAGTATGGTGAATAAAAAAAAAAGCCACATACTCTTGACTAAACTTCCCCACTACCAATAAATGATGAAAACTACGAATGAGGGATCCAATAGTGCTTGACTCCACTGAGGACCGCCTTATCCTGCAGCTTCTCAAGGAATGAACAGACTAAAGGCCAAACGTCATGCCAAGGTACCTGACTAGAATCAGTCGAGGCCAGGCCCTCTAGCAAGAAGGATTTTTGGCACCCCTTTACAAGGTGAAACAAAACAGAAGCTTGGTTTGCTATCGTAAATTGGGAGGGAAGATCCAATTGAGCATATCCATCTCTTTAAATCCACCATGGCATACCGAGGCATAGTAATGAAGAACGATGTCTCATTTTCCCTTTCATTCTATCTGTGGGACCTCCCAATTGGTATTGTCGTCTTCAACCTGATACAATAGATTATTATACTACGCTTAAGAGACTTTTTGTGGTGCAACGCATCTTCTAGGCTTATTGCTTACACTCCGCTGAAGATTTGTACACCATTCGTCCGAAGTCAAACTAGTCATTGCGTGAATATGCCAGTAGCTTCAGCCACGAGTGTTCTTTTTGCGCTGTGGTAGATTATAAAATAGCACTCAGGGCCTTCACTGTAGGTGTCAACATACACTTTTTCCCTTTGGCATGTGTTACAATGTGCCTCGACAACTCGTCATTATTCTCACCCACTTGGTAATGCAAGAACTCACCTTTGTATCAGCACCTAGGTGATGAAAGGTACAACTCATACTCTAATAAATAATTTCTTTCCTTTGGAAAATTACCACGCTTTCCACCAACTAGGTAATGAAGGAACTCACCTTCGTCCACTAACTAGGTGATGGAAAGTAGAACGAGTACTCCACTTTTGTCACTAACCAGGTAATGAAGGGACTCACCTTGTATCACCAACCAGGCGATGAAGGGTACTACTCGTACTCTAATATCTAATTTTATCGTTCAACAGTAGCGATGCTTTAATAAACCAACAAAGGCTTCTCTGCATGTGTAATACTTTGAAAAGTCTGAAGCTTTATTAACCTAGAAAGCTACATATCGTATACAAAGGCTAAACTTTTACAAGACTGTTTGACATCGAAATGTGAAGCGGTCACTTGCAAAACTCTTCAGTCCTCTTACATCTACTTCAAATATTTCTCTTGTCAACAATGCAAACACTACAACCCCAATGTGTGTTCGGAAGGCAACTATTGGGAGGTCAATAAATTTATATAGCTTCCAAAAGGGTTCAAGCAACACATAGGCTTCAACTCTTCAATGGCTTAATTTGCACCATGTAGTATGAAACGCTATTAACATCTCCTTCAACTGTACCAGAAGGTCAAACATTGTAGCTTCAATAAATTAGTTGGGTTCCCATGGATATAATTTGAAGGAAACTCATTTGTAGGCTTTCTAAAACCCTCAGGCATTTTCTACTCCAACATTTAGAAGAACTTCGAAGTCGCAAGCTTCGATAAACTAGACAACCACATTGACAACATGCAAGCATAATATCTTAGCTTTACTTACCAACGATGGTAAATCAAAACTTCGGTGGGTAATGCACAATAGTGTCCAAGGAAAAATCATATTGTGTCAATTATGTAACTCTTCAACAAAGCGAGAATAACCCAATAAAAAAATTGCTTTCACACTCTTGATCAAGACCGTGTGAAGCAAAATCAATTTATATGTTTCCTCCGAACCTTCAATTACTACAACATCTGGTTTGCCTCACACACGTGGAAATTTATGTGGTCACTCCTACATTTTCTTGTCTCTAGTTCAATAAAAAAAGAAGGGGGGGGGGGGGGAGAGGGAGGCTAAAAATAAAAATTCGATATTAAATAAAAATTAATAGTAGTTTAAATAATTATTGATTATTAATTAAGCAATTAATTATTTATGACATGTGGAGGAGGCCAACAAAGCTTTGACACATAGGATATAACTACTACTTCTAGAGTGTGCGAAGCAACATCAATATATGGAGTGGTTGAAACTTGAAAAAACTTCTACCTTTCAAGCTAAGTGTCCACAGAAAAAAGTTTTAACCACTCAAGTGATGTGCCTAAAGGAAAAAGCTTCAACCACTCAAGTTATGTGCCCAAAGGAAAAAGCTTCGAGCACTCAAGCTATGTGTCCAAAGGAAAAATCTTCTGCCACTCAAGCTACGTGCCCAAAGGGAAAAACTTCAACCATTCACGCCATTTGTCCAAAGGAAAAAGCTTCAACCACTCAAGTTATATACACAAATGAAAAAACTTCAACCAGATTTTCTTTTCTCAACAAAAAAAAAAATTAAGAAAAAAAAGGATTTGGGCTTAAGAAAGAAAATATATATGTACTTGGGCTACATCCAAAAAAAAAGAGGAAATTTTTTTTAGAGTCTGTTTTCTTCAATGACTCGGGAAACATAAGACACCACCTTCGGTAATCCTTCTTGATTGGAGATTTGGGGGATACCCATTATATGGTAATACACTTTAGTACTCGAAAGTTTCGTGAGTACTCAGCAACTTGGGTTTTGCAAGTCCTTAACCGAGAAGCTTTCCTTACTCAGGAACTTGGGGGAGCATTGTTTGTTTCATACTTCACCACCCCCAAAACTACTAAGCACCGGTCAACTTTATACCTTCAAGGACCCGTTGAAGAGTTCATATGTAGGCACCCTTGCCGAAGCACACGAGTTTCTCACCAATCAAGAGACCAATCACAACACCACATAGATCAACATAAAAATAAAACTCCTAGAGTCCCACATCAATCGCGACGGGAGCCGAAGACTCTCATCAACTATACAAGGAGACCGTTCATGTACAATTAATTCCTAATGTCATTATTGTGCTTAAACTTGTGATTAGAACTCACTAATGATGATTATGCTTAAACTTATGTCTTGTGTAAAATCTTCACTATTAATGAGGACTCCTCAACCCTCGTGGACGTAACCCAATTTAAGGTGAACCACGTACATCTTGTGTTGCTTCCCTACCTATATCTCTTTACATAATATCCTCGCTTAGTGACCAGAGCAACCTTGCGAAGGTTACAAACTTGACACTTTACATCGTTCCAAAGTCTCATTGATTTTGTGCATCAACATTTGTAAATAGTTTCTTACAAGCAATTGAGCCCGCAGATGCCGTGAGTTTTGAAACTGTGTTAAACAAGTGGAACATATGAAAATCTAATAGCATCTTTATGTTTAACTAGGAATAACAAATAGATATTTGTAGTATATAGCACAAGTTTTAAAACTCTTTAACTCTTCTTTCTAAGTAAATTTAGCAAATACATACAATCCAATCTTCAACCAATTCAAGCTGATACTTTTTCTTTTCTTCTTTCAAATTTGTCATGTCACCCAAGGTCATATGCAAAGTTAGCTAATTGCAAACATTTGAGTTAAGTTGTGCAAAATGTTGAGTTCGCTTTAATTGAAAAAATAATCACCAATACAATTAGGCAAGAAGGGGAAAAAGATAATCATGAAGAGCTGGAAATATTTTGATTTCAACAAGAAGATATTGACCAGGTTTTACTTACGTACCTGTAAGCTCCAAGTTGTGGTATCAACTCCAAAAAAAAAAAAAAAGATCGTCCCAAACAACAGTAGAGAAATATTTTAGTCCATGTTAAACTTTTATTTGTGGCCTTGCTTATTATTGTACTTACTAACAATTACTACCATGTCGAGGCGAGTTTCTTTATAACAGGACCAATAAAAATGATAACTTATTACAATGTGGTATTTATAGTTGAACCCAAACTGGGACCATAACTGTTTATGACTATAAATAGGGTAAATTACACTTTACCACCTCAGGTTAGGGGTCTATTACAATCGCATACCACATCTTCAAAACATTTCACTTTCGTACCTCACCTACTATTTTATTTCAATATAGTACCTCCGTTACATTTTTCATCCATTGATTCGTTAAGAGCTGACGTGGCTTCCACAGTTGTGCCACGTGGCTACCAAATTTGTACCACATGGAAAATTTATTTTTGTTCTTTTAAAAATAATTAATTAAAAAAAAGTTATTAAAAAAAAAAAAAAACCCATAACCCATCTTCTTCCCCAAGACACCTAATTCCCTGCAAACTAAAACCCCTATCCCACCCCACCCCCACCTCCTCCGCAACCCCCCCACCCCACCTTATCCCTACCTCATCCAATCGCCACCTCATCCACAACCCCCCACCTCGTTCCACTGCAACCCACCCCACCGAGACACACAGACGTGCCCCTACGGAAGCGAGAGTTCTAGAAGACACACAGAGGTGCCCTTACGGAGACAAGGAGAAGAAGACAGGTGGGGTCTTGTAGCTACTTTCTCCTTCTCAGTCCACTTCCGTTCTCTCCCTCTTTCTCTCTCTCTCTCTCTCTCTTCTATCTCTCTTCTTTCTTCCTCTAGAATTCCCTTTATTTTGCCCTTCCCAAAACCCTCACTCCCTCACTTCGTCTTAAGAATTCAATTCCCCCTTTTGATTTCGGGGTTTTGGGTTGAACAATTGGGTTTTTTGGGGTGGGGTGGGGGGTTGCGGGGGAGGTGGGGGTGGGGTGAGGTAAGGTGGGGGGTTGCAGCGGAGCTGCGGATAGGGTGGGGTGGGGGGTGGGGTGGGGGGGGGGGGGAGGGGGGAGGGAGGAGGTGAGGATGGGGGAGGGAGGAGGTGAGGATGGGGTGGGATGGGCGGTTTAGGTTGCAAGGAAGAGAAGGGTCTTGGGGAAGAACATGGGTTATGGGATTTTTTTTCTTTTTATTTTATTTTATTTTTTTAACTTTTCTTCTATTAATTCTTTTTAAATGAATGAAAAATTATTTTTTTTACCACGTGGAACAAATTTGGCAGCTACGTGGCACAACTGTGGCAGCCACGACAACTCTTAACGGATCAATGGATGGAAAATGTAACGGAGGTACTATATTGAAATAAAATAGTAGGTGAGGTATGAAAGTGAAATGTTGTGAAGATAGTGTATGCGATTGTAATAGACCCCAAACCTGAGGTGGTAAAGTGTCATTTACCCCGATAAATAAGTTATTCCTTTATAGGGAGAGGTTTTACTGTAGCATTCACAGCTGTTATAGCTATTTATTGAATTATTGAATCTCAAAGAATACTTACATTATTGAAAGGAAACACAAATGCAGAAGGAATTGAAATACAAATACATAAACAGCAAAATTATCCACTTAAATGTTTATAATGAACAATAACTTTCTTTTAATTTCTTCAATTCTTCTTAAGCAAATTTTTGAACCAGTGTGCTGAGAGTTTTGGGTGTCTTTTCAACCCATCATTATAATCCACGTAGTTTAATCCAAATCGGACCGTGTATCCAGAAGCCCATTCAAAGTCGTCCAACAATGTCCATGGAAAGTATCCCTTCACTTTCGCACCATTTCTGCACACACATACACAAATGTTCAAATGGATTAGGTCAATATAATGATCAAATAACCATAACTTAAGAAGGCTAGGCAGCATATAGCCTTAATTAATTTGTTAATAACTACTTACTTGATCGCCGCTTGAAGGTAACACAGGTGACGGTAATGGTAGTCAATTCTACTGGTATCATGAAGAGCCTCGTCAAGTGATAGTTTTGGATTATTCAACTCTGATACACCTACGTACATATTATTGCACAAAAAAATAAATTTATTTTTTTCCTCCAAAAATATAAAAAAACGTTTAGTTTCATTTTACACCATTATAAATATGTGAAACTTTTGCGAATAATCAAGGCTTAAAAGTATGTATTACATACCATTCTCAGTAATATAAATGAGTGGATCATTATATTTTTCCTTTGTGTAGAGCACAAGATCATGAATTCCTTTTGGATATACATATAACCAATCTGAAGCAGCCTGCAACACCATTTCAAGATAATACGTAAATGTTGGGGAAAAAAACTAATCCTCCAAATGCTAATAGCTCAAAATGATAAATTTGATGTATACCTGTGGACCAATAAGTACTCCATTAAGCTCAGCTGACACAATATTTACAAACATTAGAACACAATTGCTGTAAATAGTAGAATATAATTAATATAATTCAGAAGTTAAACTTGGTCAAGAAGAACAAAGAACTTAAGCTATTCAAAGTAAGTTTCCCCTGGCACTCACTCGTAAGATCAGCTTGAGGATCTCTTACGTAGCTTGCCGGTTGTGAATTGTTCTTAGGTGTACTAGTTGCGTATCTAGCAGTATAATAATTTATTCCAAGAAAATCAAGCGATCCGTTTAGCAACTTGGATTGTTCTTTTGTGAATTTTGGCAATCTTTTTCCAACAATTGATCGCATGGTGTGTGGATAGTCACCAGTTGTTAATGGGTCCAAAAACCTACAAAACAAGAAAATTCCAAATATAAGACGAATTATAGCATTATATACAAAGAGTACTGCTGGCTAGGTAGTGTCAATGTTACAAGTCATAAGTAAACATGTAATTGGGTTTATATATAATTTAATAATACACTTGCCATCCAAACATAAAATCCAAAGATCGTAAGGCAGCATCTTTGTCTTGCTTTGACTCCGAAGAAGGCTCAAACCAGTGTGACACCAATGTTATTCCTATCAAGCCTTTCTGAGATGCCTACGCAAAAATATGAATTTTGGTTGAATAAATAGGAGTTATAGAAAAAGATACAACCTTTAGATTATCTTACTACCGAGAGTATTCCCTCTTGTATTACAACTCAATAATAAGGATTAATATAGAATTCTCAATTAGGAGCCAATAATCTGACCCCAAAAAAAAAACAAAAAAAAAAAAAGAAAAAAAAAACAGTTATTTAACCTGATATCTGTTCTTGTACAATTCTACAGCTGCTCCATGAGCAAGAAGAAGGTGGTGTGCCACCAAGTATGGTTCAATGGCTGAATCTCCACCGGTGCAGTTTAGGTTTTGCCAAGAAGAGCAGCGTCCCGGTGCGTAACTCCCAAGAGCATAACCCATATTACAAAAAGTATGCGGCTCATTTAATGTGAACCAGTGCTTGACTCGATCACCAAATTCTTTATAACAAAGTTCTGCATAGTCTTTAAAATGATCACTGTAGATACAAATTTATGTTACGTATATTAGTATGTATTTTATCAAATTATCAATGAGAAAATAAATTTTGTTCACTTACACAATACGAGGGCTTAAGAAACCACCATATTCATCTTCTAAAGCTTGGGGAACATCCCAATGAAAGAGTGTTACAAACGGCTTTAAACCTGTAATACATGATCAGTAAAATCAAATTAAAAGTCTGACAAAATGATGTTCTAAAAAATCATGTAATAATTGTGTAAGGTAGGATGATTAACCATTGCGTAGGAGTTCATTGATGAGATTGTTGTAATAATCAATTCCTTTCATGTTAATGCCACCACTTAACGTTCCATCTAATTAGAACAAAAATAACAAGAAAATTACTTTAGTTAAAAGTATATAAAAAGAATAATTTTCTTGTAGGAAAAATAATTCTTATGCACAATATTGACATTGGTCCCAACGAAATATGAGGATGTGGAGCAACTTACTTGGTAATAATCTGGACCATGAAATAGAGAATCTGTAAGCATCCAACTCCATATCCTTCATAATCCCCACATCTTCCTAGAATGACAAAAGTTTAAAATTAAATATTGAAGATCTCATTAAACATTGTCCTTTTTTATTTTATAAAGGCTCCAATTTAATATGTTAACATGTGCCCTTCAAGTATAAAGGGTCAAGAGACAAAGTTATGAGGTTCTAGACCTTATAGCGGTGATATTGATCTATAGCAACGTCTCCGTTACCGCCATCAGCGATTTTTTCTGCAGTTATTCAAAAACATAATGGTGAAATTCATATCATGTGCAAAGTACTTTATATGCGTGCACATTGATGAAGTATATACGTATATTGTACATATCACATGACCACGTACTATTGGTCTCACAATAAAGTGCATGGTTATTAGAGAGGTTGGAGTTTACTTGTCCTCACGAAGAAAAGAATGAGGTGCTATTTATACTCCTTTGAAATGAAGTAGCTAAAGTTTTCATATTAATTACCAATTGATTAAATCACAGACCTGGATGTTTGTGGGTGTAGGTATCCCATATGCTTGGTCCTCTTCCATCTTCTTTTACTGCACCTTCGTACTGAAATATACACACATGCATATACGTAAGAGTACTACTACACACGCAAGGAAGATGTCAACATTATAATTCATGCATGGATGCTAACTGCATGTATAAAATACACCAAAAATATGGTAAATAATCCAGAAGATACATATATATATATATATATATATATATCTATATATATATATACATATATATATAATACATATATATACTAACCTGGTAAGATGCGGAACCTGAGCCAAATATGAACCCTGGTTCAAAACTGCTGCGATTGAGAAATTCGCATAGAACAGGTGGATCCGTATTTGTTCCTTTGCTATTTGTCAATGCAAAGCCAATAAGTAGCAGCACACCAAAGAGCAAAGATCGTGGATATTTCATTGCCATAACTTGGGAGTTTTGATATCGGTCGAGATAATTAAGTTATCTCCTCCTGGAAGATTGCATGGGGTTTATATAGAGAAAGGGAGGAAGGGATATGGTGTCTACGTACTAGCTCATGAGAAAAGTAAAGGGTTAAAATTTGTCAACAAAATTGGCTTTGAAAGTCCTAGTTTAAAGTCCAAGTCAAGGTCTGTAGTTTAAAAGAAAGCACATTTCAGGTGCCCAAAAGTTGCGTGCATACGTACGTAAAAGAATGGATAATCCTTGCGTTCTACCAATGAGGAATACACATATTCTACAAATTTTGTATCGTGATGGTTCAGTTTCATAATCTTTATTTGAAGATTATCGAAACAAAAAGAATTATTTGAATATGAGATCGTTTAGTTATTTAAATATATGAACCCAATCAACAATATTAATACTAAGTAAAAGATTTATAATGAATTATTCATTTTGTTGATATATTTGGATAACTAAACTGTCTTCAATTTGAATAGTTCTTTGTATATATGACATTCAAAATTAAGATTAAAAGATTAATAACTTATACTATATATATAAAAATACATTGTTTATACAAAAAAAGTTATTCCTTGAGTTGAAAAGTAAGATAATGTACACAACTGTTCGATCAGTCTCATCTTAATTTGAAATGATCAATCCTTGAGTTACCCTTGAGTTTTCCAGCAAAAGAAAACGTTAACTGCGTTAGGAAACAAAGAGTTTATCTTCATGTTTATATTATGTTTGTCCAACTGTTGAAGGCACTTTTGAAGTTGAATATGGTAGATTAGCTATAGAGAATTGTTCAAACAGTAGATAATATTGAATTTGTCAACCCAGTGGTTTTGGAAATAACTAGGTTCTCAAGTTGGCCATTTTGCTCCTAAAGATTGTGAAAGGATACCATTGAGGTGGCTTTTAAGAAGGTTTGGTCACCCTTCAAAGTATAGTAGTAACACATTCTTCTTGCTAGTACAAGAATGAGAATAGTAAAGGGTTAAAATTTGTAAACAAAATTGGCTTTGAAAGTCCTAGTTTAAAGACCAAGTCATGGTCTGTAATTTAAAAGAAAGCACGTTTCTTGTACCCAAAAGTTGTGCATGTAAGTAAAACAATGGAAAATCCTTGCGTTCCACCTATGGGGAATGCACATATTCTACAAATTTTATATTGTGATTGTTCAGTTTCTTAATCTTTGTTTCAAGATCATCTAAACAAAAAGAATTATTTGAGTCTAAGATCGTTTAGTCATTTAAATATATGAACCCAATCGACAGTGTAGACACTAAGTAAAAGATTTATAACGAACTATTCATTTTATTGATACATTTGGTGACTAAACAGTCTTCAATTTGAATAGTTATTTGCATCTATGATATTCAAATTAAGAATAAGAAATTAATAACTTATACTATAGAAATACATTATTTATAAAAAAAAATTTATTCCTTGTGTTGAAAAGTAAGGCAATGTACATAACAGTTCGATCGATCTCGTCTTAATTTGAAATGATCAATCCTTGAGTTGCCCTTGAGTTTTCCAGCAAAACAAAATGTTTTCTGCATTTGGAAACAAAGAGTCATTTATTTGCTTGTTTATATTATGTCTGTCCAACTGTTGAAGGACATAACTTTTGAAGTTGAATATGGAGGATTGGCTATAGAGACTTATTCAAACAATAGAAAATTATTTGACCCAACAAAAAAGTAGAAATTTATGACCATAATTCTTTACGTAAGTACATAATCGATAAAGATGAAGAATTTAATCTTGATCTTTTTCTTCTTGTTAGAGTTTTAATATTGAATCCGTAAACCCAGTGCTTTTGTGAAATTGTCTTTCCACACTAATTAAGAAGTCATCGAAATAGCTAGGTTCTCAAATTGGCTATTCAGCTCCTAAAGATTGTGAAACGATACCCATTGGGGTGGCTTCTTCTTGGTAGTACAAGAAATTGATTAGCAGTTTCGAGAGACTTGTTTTTTATTAGCTTACATCTATTTATTTTGATTGAATATTTTTCATTTATATATATTTTTATAATTCAAAAACACAAAAGTTTGACCCCCCCCCCTCAAATTTTTCTAATTTTTCTAATTTTTTTCTTTATTTTTCTAATTTTTCTAATTTTTTTTTTCAAAAAAACACAAAAGCAACGAGTAACAAAGCATATTGTATCAGACTACTTGTCTTCTTGTAGTTGGATCTCAAAGTTTTTGGATTGCTCCAAATTCCACTTGAGCATCTAAATCTGGATCAATACCAGAAAAAACATATCGAAACAAGGTTCTAGCACCATGCCAAATGGAATTACTTTTTGTCCCATAATCCCCCACTACTATATATATCATGAAACGTGACATCTGTTTGTATTTTTTTTTTTTTTTACTCATTTGATTTTTTTTATGCATAACAAAATATAGCGTATCTATATTTTTTTTAAATATTAAATACTCTTCCTTTAAGTGTTCCTCATCTCTAATTTATAGAATTCCTTTTATCCATTTCTTCCTCTTCATTGAAAGATATATCTTTCAATACAATAGTCATATGACAAGTGGCTCTTTTTATAGGATAACCTCGTCCTCGAGCCAAGGGCTTTAAATTCTTCACAGTTGCGTGTTACAGTTAACCCCAGCCACAAGGACCACTCTTGTGTTATAACTAATATAAGTTAAAATTAGGTGACGCAATAAAACTAAAGAAGGGACCGACATTTAATTAAGAAAAATGACAGAAGAATTGTTATTTTATAGGTTAATAGGTTATTTATCATTGTCATATTCCCCAAAGTTTATGTTTTGGACTGTTTAAATTGTTCGAGTTAACGTAGCTATGTTCTTGTTAGTTTTGTCTCATAATGTATGGATTCGAAGGGAACAACGAGATTTACAAAAGTAAATGAGCACAATGGGGATTCGGCAAAGTAATCACGTCTAAATAGATAAAATATACATTTAAGAGCTTTAGGAAAATTTAATATTTGTTGTTTGTACCGTACTTCATCACTCCCGAAACTACCAATCACCGGTCAACTCCTTACCTTCAAGGGCCCACTGAAGAGCTCATGTGGAGGCACCCTTGCTGATGCACACAAGGTCCTCCCCAATCAAGAGACTAATCACAACACGACACATGTCAACGTCAAAATAAAAATTCAACCTTTAGATTATCTTACTACCGAGAGTATTCCCTCTTGTATTACAACTCAATAATAAGGATTAATATAAAATTCTTAATTAGGAGCCAATAATCTGACCCAAAAAAAAAAAGAAAAAGAAAAAAAAAACAGTTATTGAAGCTGATATCTGTTCGTGTACAATTCTATAGATGCTCCATGACCAAGAAGAAGGTGGTGTGCCACCAAGTATGGTTCAATGGCTGAATCTCCTCCGGTGCAGTTTAGGTTTTGCCAAGAAGAGCAGTGTCCCGGTGCATAACTCCCAAGAGCATAACCCATATTACAAAAAGTATGTGGCTCATTTAACGTGAACCAGTGCTTGACTCGATCACCAAATTCTTTATAACAAAGTTCTGCATAGTCTTTAAAATGATCGCTGTAGATACAAATTTATGTTACGTATATTAGTATGTATCTTATCAAATTATCAATGAGAAAATAAATTTTGTTCACTTACACAATACGAGGGCTTAAGAAACCACCATATTCATCTTCTAAAGCTTGGGGAACATCCCAATGAAAGAGTGTTACAAACGGCTTTCAACCTACATTACATGATCAGTAAAATCAAATTAAAAGTCTGATTGAATGATGTTCTAAAAAATCATGTAATAATTGTTTAAGGTAGGATAATTAACCATTGTGTAGGAGTTCATTGATGAGATTGTTGTAATAATCAATTCCTTTCATGTTAACGCCACCACTTAACGTTCGATCTAATTAGAACAAAAATAGCAAGAAAAAAAAAGGGTTACCCAGTAGATAACTCAATCACATTACTTTAGTTAAAAGTATATAAAGAGAATAATTTTCTTGTAGGAAAAATAATTCTTATGCACAATATTGACATTGGTCCTAACGAAATATGAGAATGTGGAGCAAAGTACTTGGTAATAATCTGGACCATGAAAGAGACAATCTGTAAGCATCCAACTCCATATCCTTCGTAATCCCCACATCTTCCTAGAATGACAAAAGTTTAAAATTAAATATTGAGGATCTCATTAAACATGTGACCTTCAACTATAAAGAGAAAAACTTATGAGGTTCTAGACCTTATAGCGGTGATATTGATCTATAGCAACATCTCCGTTACCGCCATCAGCGATTTTTTCTGCAGTTATTCAAAAACATAATGGTGAAATTCATATCATGTGCAAAGTACTTTATACGCGTGCACATTGATGAAGTATATATGTATATTGTACATAATGGTGAAATGAATGAGGTGCTATTTATACTCCTTTGAAATGAAGTAGCTAAAGTTTTCATATTAATTACCAATTGAATAAATCACAGACCTGGATGTTTGTGGGTGCAGGTATCCCATATGCTTGGCCCTCTTCCATCTTCTTTTACTGCACCTTCATACTGAAATATACACACATGCATATACGTAAGAGTACTACTACATAGGCATTGAAGATGTCAACATTATAATTCATGCATGGATGCTAACTGCATGTATAAAATACATTTCAGGTGCCCAAAAGTTGCGTGCGTACGTACGTAAAAGAATGGATAATCCTTGCGTTCCACCAATGAGGAATACACATATTCTACAAATTTGGCAGCCACATGGCACAACTATGGCAGCCACATCAGCTCTTAACAGATCAATGGATGGACAACGCAACGAAGATACTATATTGAAATAAAATAGTAGGTAAGGTATAAAAGTGAAATGTTGCGAAGATGTTGTTAAAGTGTAATTTACCCCTATAAATAAGTTATTCCTTTATAGGGAGAGGTTTTACTGTAGCATTCACAGCTCTCATAGCTTTTTATTGAATTATTAAATCTCAAAGAACACCTACATTATTGAAAGGAAACACAAATGCAGAAGGAATTGAAATACAAATACATAAACAGCAAAATTATCCACTTAAATGTTTATAATGAACAATAACTTTCTTTTAATTTCTTCAATTCTTCTTAAGCAAATTTTTGAACCAGTGTGCTAAGAGTTTTGGGTGTCCTTTCAGCCCATCATTATAATCCACACAGTTTAATCCAAATCGGACAGTGTATCCAGAAGCCCATTCAAAGTCGTCCAACAATGTCCATGGAAAGTATCCCTTCACTTTCGCAACATTTCTGCACACACATACACAAATGTTCAAATGGATTAGGTCAATATAATGATTAAATAACCATAACTTAAGAAGGCTAGGCAGCATATAGCCTTAATTAATTTGTTAATAACTACTTACTTGATCGTCGCTTGAAGGTAACACAAGTGACGGTAATGGTAGTCAATTCTACTAGTATCATGAAGAGCCTCGTCAAGTGATAGTTTTGGATTATTCAACTCTGATATCAAGGCTTACATGTATTACATACCATTCTCAGTAATATAAACGAGTGGATCATTATATTTTTCCTTTGTGTAGAGCACAAAATCATGAATTCCTTTTGGATATACATATAACCAATCTGAAGCAGCCTACAACACCATTTCAAGATAATACGTAAATGTTGGGAAAAAAAACTAATCCTCCAAATGCAAATAGCCAAAAATGATAAATTTGATGTATACCTGTGGACCAATAAGTACTCCATTAAGCTCAGCTGACACAATATTTACAAACCTTAGAATACAATTGGTGTAAATATTAGAATATAATTAATATAATTCAGAAGTTAAACTTGGTCAAGAAGAACAAAGAACTTAAGCTATTCAAAGTAAGTTTCCCTTGGCACTCACTCGTAAGATCAGCTTGAGGATCTGTTACGTAGCTTGCCGGTTGTGAATTGTTCTTAGGTGTACTAGTTGCGTATCTAGCAATATAATAATTTATTGCAAGAAAATCAAGGGATCCATTTAGCAACTTGGATTGTTCTTTTGTAAACTTTGGAAATCTTTTTCCAACAATTGATCGCCTGGTGTGTGGATAGTCACCACTTGTTAATGGGTCCAAAAACCTACCAAACATCAAAATTCCAAATATAAGCCTAATTATAGCATTATATACAAAGAGTACTGCTAGCTAGGTTGTGTCAATGTTACAAGTCATAAGTAAACATGTAATTGGGTTTATATATAATTTAATAAGACACTTGCCATCCAAACATAAAATCCAAAGATCGTAAGGCAGCATCTTTGTCTTGCTTTGACTCCGAAGCAGGCTCAAACCAGTGTGACACCAATGTTATTCCTATCAAGCCTTTCTGAGATACCTACGCAAAAATATGAATTTTGGTTGAATAAATAGGAGTTATAGAAAAAGATACAACCTTTAGATTATATTACTACCGAGAGCATTCCCTCTTGTATTACAACTCAATAATAATGATTCATATAGAATTCTCAATTAGGAGCCAATAATCTGACCCCAAAAAAAAAAAAAAACGGTTATTGAACCTGATATCTATTCTTGTAGAATTTTACAGCTACTCCATGAGAAGAAGAAGGTGGTGTGCCACCAAGTATGGTTTAATGGCTGAATCTCCACTGGTGCAGTTTAGGTTTTGCCAAGAAGAGCAGCGTCCCGGTGCATAACTCCCAAGAGCATAACCCATATTACTAAAAGTATATGGCTCATTTACCGTGAACCAGTGCTTGACTCGATCACCAAATTCTTTATAACAAAGTTTTGCATAGTCTTTAAAATGATCGCTGTAGATACAAATTTATGTTACGTATATCAGTATGTATTTTATCAAATTATCAATGAGAAAATAAATTTTGTTCACTTACACAATACGAGGGCTTAAGAAACCACCATATTCATCTTCTAAAGCTTGGGGAACATCCCAATGAAAGAGTGTTACGAACGGCTTTAAACCTCTAATACATGATCAGTAAAATCAAATTAAAAGTCTGATTGAATGATGTTCTAAAAAATCATGTAATAATTGTTTTAGGGAGGTTGATTAACCATTGCGTAGGAGTTCATTGATGAGATTGTTGTAATAATCAATTCCTTTCATGTTAACACCACCACTTAATCATTCACATTACTTTAGTTAAAAGTATATAAAGAGAATAATTTTCTTGTAGGAAAAATAATTCTTATGCACAATATTGACATTGGTCCCAACGAAACATGAGAATGTGGAACAACTTACTTGGTAATAATCTGGACCATGAATTAGAGAATCTATAAGCATCCAACTCCATATCCTTCATAATCCCCACATCTTCCTAGAATGACAAAAGTTTAAAATTAAATATTGAGGATCTCATTATATATATATTGTCTTTTTTCTTTTTTTTTTTAGAAAGGCTCCAATTTAATATGTTAACATGTGGCCTTCAAGTATAAAAGGTCAAGAGACAAAGTTATGAGGTTCTAGACCTTATAGCAGTGATATTGATCTATAGCAAGGTTTCCGTTACTACCATCAACGATTTTTTCTGCAGTTATTCATAAATGTAATGGTGAAATCCATATCATGTGCAAAGTACTTTATATGTGTGTGCATTGATGAAGTATATACATATACTCTACATATCACATGACCACGTACTATTCGTCACCCAGCAAAGTGCATGGTTATTAGAGAGGTTGGAGTTTGCTTGTCCTCACGAAGAAAAGAATGAGGTGCTATTTATACTCCTTTGAAATGAAGTGGCTAAAGTTTTCATATTACCAATTGATTAAATCACAGACTTGGATGCATGTTTGTGGGTGTAGGTATCCCATATGCTTGGTCCTCTTCCATCTTCTTTTACTGCACCTTCATACTGAAATATACACACATGCTTATACGTAAGAGTACTACTACACACGCAAGGAAGATGTCAACATTATAATTCACGCATGGATGCTAACTGCATGTATAAAATGCACCAAAAATATGGTAAAAAGTCCCGGAAGACATATATATATATATATATATATATATATAATTCATATATATACTGACCTGGTAAGATGCGGAACCTGTGCCAAATATGAACCCTGCTTCAAAACTGCTGCGATTGAGAAATTCGCAATGAACATGTGGATCTGTATTAGTTGCTTTGCTATTTGTCAATGCAAAGCCAATGAGTAGCAGCACACCAAAGAGCAAAGATCGTGAATATTTTATTGCCATAACTCGGGAGTTTTGATATCGATCGAGATAATTAAGTTATCTCCTCCTGGAATACTGCATGGGGTTTATATAGAGAAAGGGAGGAAGGGATATGGTGTCTGCGTACTAGCTCATGAGAATAGTAAGGGGTTAAAATTTGGGGTGTGCTATCCACACACCCTATTTTACTTCTTACACACCCCTTGATAATTTTTGTCCATTAATTTTTTTCAATTCATCCGATCCGACAACCGAAAATTAAAAAGGTGTGTGAGAAGTAAAATGGGGTGTGTGGACATCACATTCCTAAAATTTGTAAACAAAATTGGCTTTGAAAGTCCTAGTTTAAAGACCAAGTCATGGTCTGTAGTTTAAAAGAAAGTACGTTCCATGTACGCAAAAAAGTTGCGTACGTAGTACAAGAATGGATAATCCTTGCGTTCCACCTATGAGGAATGCACATATTCTACGAATTTTATATTGTGATCGTTCAGTTTCTTAATTTTTATTTGAAGATCATCTAAACAAAAAGAATTATTTGAATCTAAGATCGTTTAATTATTTAAATATATGAACCCAATCGACAGTGTAGATACTAAGTAAAAGATTTATAATGAACTACGCATTTTATTGATATATTTGGATAACTAAATAGTCTTCAATTTGAATAGTTTTTTGTATATATGATATTCAAATTAAGATTAAAAAATTAATAACTTATACTACATAGAAAAATACATTATTTAAAAAAAATAATTATTCGTTGAGTTGAAAAGTAAGATAATGTAGACAACTATTGGATAATCTCATCTTAATTTGAATGCTCAATCCTTGAGTTACCCTTGAGTTTTCCAACGAAAGAAAATGTTAACTGCATTCGGAAACAAAAAGTCATTTATCTGCATGTTTATATTATGTCTGTCCAATTGTTGAAGGCATAACTTTTGAAGTTGAATATGGAAGATTAGTTACAAAGACTTGTTCGAGCAATAGAAATTTATGACCATAATTCTTTACGTAAGTACATAACCAATAAAGATGAAGAATTTAACTTGATCTTTTTCTTCTTGTTAGAGTTTTAATATTGAATCCGTAAACCCAATGGTATTGTGAAATTGTCTTTCCACGCTAATTAAGAAGGCATTGAAATAGCTAGGTTCTCAAATTGGTTATTTTGCTCCTAAAGATTGTGAAAGTATACCATTGGGGTGGCTTCTTCTTGGTAATACAAGAAATTGATTAGCTGTTTCAAGAGATTGGTTTTTTATTAGCTTACATCTATTTATTTTGATTATATATTTTTCATTTATATATATTTTTGCAATTCAAAAACTCAAAAGTATATTGAATTTTTGGAATTGGGAGGGGGGTCTATTCATTTTTGGATATAGAACAAATAGATTTAGGAGACGATAGAATTAAGGATACCCACCAGAAAGACTAGTCCAATCCATAACGATGTTGTGGAAAATAGAACATTTTTGTTACCCGGCCAACCCTCAGGAGAAGCAAATACAATAGGTACACTAATCAATAAGATTAATGAAGTAGCAATTAATTCAAAAACAGCCAATAGGAAAGCAATAGTCATGTTTCTAATCCTCCAATCTACCAACAAAAGAATTATACCATTTGATCCCTATATCAACCAAAAAATTGTACGCCTTATATACTACTGTTGGGCAACCCTCTCAACAAGTAAAAGATCCATTCGAGGAACAAGGGGACTAGTTGTAGTACGGATCCTCCCAATATTGGGAGGATCCGTAATTCAATTAAGATGATGAAAAATCATTTCACCTTTTTAGTTACAACTTTAGGCGGTTCTCGAAAAAAGATAGCGAAAAAAATTATTCCTAGAGTTGAGACTAAAAGGAATGTGTAAGCCAATGCTTCCATAGATTCAATCGTGGTTTACAATTATAGCTTCCATCACTTAAATAAATAAAGAACAAGAGTCAAAGAAATGGCAGTGATTCAAATCAAGATTTATCTGGTACCCCATCTAAAAATAACAAAAAGAAAATAAAAATGAAAACTAACAAGTAACAAAGCATATTGTATCAAACTACTTGTCTTCTTGTAGTTGGATCTCCAAGTTTTTGGAATGCTCCAAATTCCACTTGAGCATCTAAATCTTGATCAATACCAGCAAAAAATCTCGAAACAAGGTTCTAGCACCATGGCAACGGGATTTATCTTTTGTCCCATAATCCCCCACTACTATATATATCGTGAAATGTGACATCTGTTTTTATTTTTTTTTTTTTTATTCATTTGATTTTTTTAAGCATAACATAATATAGCGTATTTGTGTTTTTTATAATATAAAATATTCTTCCTTTAAGCATTCCTCAGCTCTAATTTATAGAATTTCCTTTTATCTATTTCTTCCTCTTCATTGAAAGATATCTTTTTCAATACAATAGTTATATGACAAGTGAATCTTTTTATAGGATAACCCTGTCCTCGAGCCCGGATCTTTAATTTTTTCACAGTTGCATGTCACAGTTAACCCCAGCCACAAGGACCACTCTTGTGTTGTAACTAATATAAGTTAAAATTAGGTGATGCAATAAAATTAAAGAAAGGAGCGACGTTGAATTAAGAAAAATGATTGAAGAATTGTTATTTTATAGGTTAACAGGTTATTTATCATTGTCACATTCCCCAAAGTTTCAGTTTTGGACTGTTTAAATTGTTCGAGTTAATGTAGTTGTGATCTTGTCAGTTTTGGCTCATAATGTATGGATTCAAAGGGAACAACGAAATTTACAAAAGTAGAAGAGCATAGTGGGCATTTGGCAAAGTAATCACGTCTAAATAGATAAAATATAGATTTAAGAGCTTTAGGAAAATTTGATATTTGTTGTTTGTACCATACTTCAACACTCCCGAAACTACTGAGCTCTAGTGAATTCCATACCTTCAAGGACCCATTGAAGAGTTCATGTGGAGGCACCCTTGCCGAAGCACACGAGTTCCTCTCCAATCAAGAGACTAATCACAACACGACATGTGTCAATATCAAAATAAAGCTCCTAGAGTTCCAGATCAATCATGGACAGGATCCCAAGAATCTCCTCATTTATAAAAGGAGATTATTCTCCTATAATTAATTTCTAATGCCATTATTCTACTTAAACTCCTCATCAGAACTCACTAATAATGATTATGCTTAAACATATGCATTGTGTAAACTCTTCACTATTATAAGAACTTATCTATCCTCATGGACGTAACATAACTTAGGATGAACCACGTACATCTTGTGTTTACTTTGCTACCTCTATCTCTTTAATCATTATCCTCACTAGGTAATTGGAGCAACCTTACGAAGGTCACAAACTTGTCACTTTACATTGTTCCAAATTCTAATTGATTTTGCATATCAACATTTGGCGCCGTTTGTGGGGACGACACTGATTCCTACTCTCACCAGCTTTGTCAGACTGGTTTCTATCGTGCGTACACTTTCATTTGATAAGGCATCCCTCTCCAACATAGGGAGCGAAGGAAGCCACAAGATGTAGAAAATCACCCACCACATGCCTAGTGTGAGGCAGCGAATGAGGGAAAGGAATAAGCCTACTCTTCAAACTAAAGTCGAAGAGGTTATAACTCAGACTAAAATAAAAAAATGGCGATAAGGAATGAGATCTTCCACGATCAGTATGAAAAGCTCTTCGAGATGCTTCACTAGGTTATACAGACTCAGTCTAAAGAGTCATCGCCATCGTGACTGCGAATCAACACATAGGTACCTACCAACGTGAACTTTCCAATGTCTTTAACACGAGCATTCTTAATAAGGAGCGGCCTTTTACTTAAGATATTGATCAACACGAAACTTCTCTCAACCCAGTTGCTTCAAACTGAAGCAAGATAAGTGGAAGAAGACATATCCTCGCAAAAGGAATGAAATGATCAAAAGCTGGTTATCGTGACTATTAAGACCTCTTGACGCATCGTCGAGAAAAACTTATCCACATAGACTCAAGGATCATTGACCCAAGGCTCATCACAGGAATCAGTCACTTACCATAACCAAGGTCAACTACTAACCTAAGGAAGAAATGACAAGACTTAGATGGACAAGAAGGTGTTTGAGACTCAAGGGACTTCCAACAGATGTTTCCTGGAAGCCAGTATGGTGAATCCAAAAGAAAAGTCACATACTCTTTACTAAACTTCTCCACTTCCAAGAAATGATGGAAACTTACGAAGGAGGGCTTCAATAGTGCCTGACTCCACTAAGGACCCCCTTATCTTACAGTTCTTCAAGGAAGTGAACAAACTAAAGGCCAAACGTCATGCTAAGGTACCTGATAGGAATCAGCCGAGGCCAGGCTCTCTGACAAGAAGGATCTTTGGCACCCCTTTACATGAAGAAACAAAATAGAAGCTTGGTTTGCTATTGTATATTTGGAGGGAACATCTAATAGAGCATATACATCTCTTTGAATCCACCATGGTATATCGAGGCACAGTAATGAAGAACGATGTCTTATTTTCCCTATCATTCTATCTAGGGGACCTCTCAATTTGTTTGGTTGTCTTCAACCTGATACAGTAGATTCCTTCACTGAGCTTAAGAGACTTTTTATGTTGCAACACATCTTCTAGGCTGATTGCTTACACTCTGTTAATGATTTATACACTATTCGTTAGAAGTCAAACTAGTCATTGCGTGAATATGCCCGTAGCTTCAGCCATGAGTATTCTTTATACCTTGTGGGAGATTAGAAAACAGCACTCAAGGCCTTCACAGTAGGTGTCAACATACACTTTTTCCCTTCGGCATATGTTACAATATGGCTCGTCAACTCATCATTATTCTTACCCACTTTGTAATTAAGGAACTCACCTTTGTATCACCAACCAGGTGATGAAAGGTACAACTCGTACTCTAATAAATAATTTTTTTCATTTGGCAACTTACCACCCTTTCCCCAACTACGTAATGAAGGAACTCACCTTCGAAGCATTAACTAGGTGATGAAATGTACAACCAATACTCCACTCTTTTCACTAAGCAAGTAATGAAGGAACTCGCATTGTATCATCAACCAGGTGATGAAGGGTACTACCCATACTTTAATAAATAATTTTATCGTTCAACAGTAGTGATGCTTCAATAGGCCAACAAAGGCTTCTGTTTATGTGTAATACTTTGACAAGTCTAAAGCTTTATTAACCTAGAAAGCTACATATCATATACAAAGGCTAAACTTTTACAAGACTATTTGACATCTACATGTGAAGTGGTCACTTGCAAAACTCTTCTACCCTCTTATATCTGCTTCAAATATTTCTCACTTCAACAATGCAAACACTACAACCCCAATGTGGGTTCTAAAGGCCACTATTGGGTGGTCAATCGATTTATATAGCTTCCAGAAGGCTTCAAGCAACACATAGGCTTCAACTCTTTAGTGGCTTCGATAAATTAGTTGGGTTCCCATGGATATGTTTCAAAGGAAATTCATTTATAGGCTTTCTAAAAGCCTCAGGCATTTTCTACTCCAACATTTACAAGAACTTTGAAGTCGCAAGCTTCGATAACCTATATAGCCACATTGACAACATGCAAGTATTATATCTTAGCATTACTTTCCAACGATGGTAAATTGAAACTTTAGTAGGTAATGCACACTAGTGTCCAAGGAAAAATCATATTGTGCCAATTCTCTAACTCTTCAACAACGCGAGAATAACCTAACAAAAAATTGCTTCGCACACTCTTGATCAAGACTGTGTGAAGCAAAATCAATTTATATGTTTCCTTCGAACCTTCAATTACTACAACATTTGGTTTGCCTCACACAAGTGGAAGCAAATCTATATATGTGGTCACTCCTACATTTTCTTGTCTCTAGTTCAAAAAAGGGGGGGGGAGGCTAAAAATAAAAATTCGACATTAATTAATTATTAAAGTAGTTTATATAATTATTAATTATTAATTAGGCAATTAATTAATTATTTTATGAAATGTGGAGGAGGCCAACAAAGCTTTGACACGTAGTATACAACTACAACTTGTAGAAATCTTCAACCTTTCAAGCTAAGTGTCCATAGACTAAAGCTTCAACCACTCAAGCTAAGTGTCTAAAGGAAAAAGCTTCAACCACTCAAGCTATGTGCCCAAAGGAAAAAGCTTCAACCACTCAAGCTATGTATCCAAAGGAAAACTTCAACCGCTCAAGCTATGCGCCCAAAGGAAAAAGCTTCAACCAGCCAAACTATATGTCCAAAGCAAAAAGCTTTAACCACTCAAGTTATGTGCCCAAAGGAAAAAACTTCAACCATTTAAGCCATTTGTCCAAAGGAAAAAGCTTCAACCACTCAAGTTATATACACAAATGAAAAAGTTTCAACCGGATTTTTTTCCTCAACCAAAAAAAAAATGAAAGATTTTTTGAAGTTTTTTTTCTTCAATGACTCGGGAAATATAAGACACCTCCTTCGGTATTCCTCCTGGATAGGAGACTTGGGGGACTTCCATTATATGCTAATCCACTTTAGTACTCAAAAGTTTCGTGAGTACTCATCAACTTGGGTTTCGTAAGTCCCCAACCGAGAAGTTTTCCTCACTCAGGAACTTAGGGGAGCACTGTTTGTTCCATACTTCACCACCCCTGAAACTACTAAGCACCGATCAACTTCATACCTTCAAGGACCCACTGAAGAGTTCAAGTGGAGGCACCTTTGTCGAAGCACACGAGTTTCTCTCCAATCAAGAGACCAATCACAACACGACACATGTCAACTTAAAAATAAAACTCCTAGAGTCCTAGATAAACCATGTACAGGAGCCGACTCTCATCAACTATACAAAGGGACCGTTCTCGTACAATTAATTCCTAATATCATTATTGTTGCTTGATGTGTTGCAAGATAAGTTTGAAGTTAGTTTGAAAGGTGCCTTTATGAGGCCTTAGGTGTAGGCCTTAAGGCTCGTAATCCAAACTAGCAATGTGCTAGGCATGCTACTGCTATCTCAGTATAACAAATGTAGAACAAGTGTGTTTTAAGTCGATTACTTGCGCCCCAAGTTACTTAAACTTCTTGTTATCAAAGGATGGTCACAGATGGGTTAAGTCTACATTGAGTTCTTTTTCTTGCCTTGTGAACAAGAACTTTTAGTTCATAATCTTGTATGTTCGAAATGAAGGGAGTTCAGGGCCCTTTAAACCATTTCCTCGATCCCAGTTAGTTCTTAATGGAAAGAAGCCTATTAAATTAACCAGATTCGATTGCAAATAGGACTACTAGGTATAAAACAACTAGAAATAACTTGAATATATGCTGAAGAGTACATGAAGCAATAGATCTACTAAACTAAAGTACAAACAAAGAGACCCGGGCAAGATTTCACCTTGTCGGGCAAGGTTAAACTTCTTGCAGCCACTTCACTTTGAGTTTACAGAGGTTGTATGCTAAAAAGGGATGGATGGTAAATAGGTTTTACATTAGGGGATTGATACTACAACACTAAGGAAGGTAGCAAAGCTTTTACACTAGACAAAAGATGACTTTTCTAAGGGAATTATTGCTAAAAGGACTGAATTTAGGCGACTTTCAACTTTCTGGATGCAAATCTGGCTTGAGAGCAGAGTTTGTATGTTGTTTGTTTGGTTGGTTGAGTGTTCTTGTCTCTGTTTTCTCTTTCTCCTTTTATAGGCGATTTGGCTCGATTATCTGGGCTTTGCTTTTGTTCGAAAGCTCTTTGAAGGCAGTGAGTCATCTTGTATTTACACATTTGTGCCATCATAAAGTGATTTTTGGCTAGTAGTGAGCTGGTCTCTGTCATTTGTCAATTCAATCATAGGCATATGGCCTATGCCTTTGCTGAGAATGCTTCAATTTATTTCAGGCTTCAATGTTAGGCTTCTAGCAAGTTCAATTTGTTTTGGCACCTTTGGGATTTCCCTTATACAAAGCCCAAAATTTAAATATTAACCCAGATAGTGCCCCTTTTAATCATTGTTCAGTTTGCAAATCGAGACATTAATAATGATTAATCATTGTTCAGTTTTCAATTCTCCCTTTGATGAAGATTAGTGTTTGCTAATCTTCAGTGCTTCCACAAACCATAAGTGACATCTAGCAGTATGTCATGGCTACCCAATCTAAGTAGAAGTGGTTGGAGAACCTATCCAGTTACAATTACAATGCAATATGGTCATTCTCTAATACAATACTCTTAATCACATTGTTTGAGTGATAGTTTGTTTCATGTCTACTATTCAATGTGATACTTCTTTATATGATTCAATTGAATATGATTTGGAATAAACTTCCTAAGTCATATTTGTATGTTTTGGCCAAAGACTCCCGAATCATATCTCAGAGTATTCTCCCTCCACCATGGAAGGTTAAAGATCCCTTGTTGTGCATTCATATGCCTACATGACTAGATAGCTTGACCCCAACAATGTCATGGACACTCTTGATGGAATGCCTTTGACATGATCAAAGATCAAGAACCTAACCGTTGGACATCTATGATGCTTCAGGTCAAAGGATTACTTTGAATATTGCAACTTACGAGTTCTTAAATGACATGTATGTTCGAACTCTCTTTTGATCGTAGTTCAGTGTACTCGATTACCATTTTAAGTACCTATGTGTTTGTCTCAGTGTCCAACACTAAATGACTTGAGACCAATCATACTCACACTTGAGTTAACATAACACATACTAACCTTAGCGGATTGTCAATACCCAATTGGCAATCCTATAGCTAGAACATTTTAGGAATGAACATAAGAGAAAGGTCTCGTTAATTTAACTTACTTAGATCACTTCTCTCTTAGACTAAATACATTCCTTGGATTCCCTTATTGTGTAAACACATAATACAATAAATTATGAATAAGCTTTGCCCTTCATTAAACATATAATATTTAACACAATAAGTATTCCAAAAGCAATTACATCAAATGAGTGCCTTTGTGGGCATACTTCCAACAGAGCTCCCCAATGGTGGATGGCACTTTAGGTCTGGTAGTTGGGCGAGCTCTTGCTGCTTGATGTGTTGTAAGATAAATTTGAAGTTAGTTTGAAAGGTGCCTTCGTGGGGCCTTAAGTGTAGGCCTTGAGACTCGCAATCAAAACTAACAATGTGTTAGGCATGCCACTGCTATCTCAGTACAACAGATGTAGAACAAATGTATTTTAGGTCGATTACTTGCGCCCCAAGTTACTTAAACTTCTTGTCATCAAAGGATTGTCACAGATGGATTAAGTCTGCATCGAGCTCTATTTCTTGCCTTGTGAACGAGGACTTTTAGTTCATAATCTTGTATGTTCGAAATGAAGGGAGTTTATGGCCCTTTAAACCATTTCCTCAATCCCAGTTAGTTCTTAACGAAAAGAAGCCTATTAAATTAACCAAATTCGATTGCAAATAGGACTACTAGGTAGAAAACAGCTAGAAATAACTTGAATATATGATCAAAAGTACATGAAGTAATAGATCTACTAAACTAAAGTACAAAAGACTCAAGCAAGATTTCACCTTGTCGGGCAAGGTTCAACTTCTTGCAGCCACTTCTCTTTGAGTTTACAAAGGTTGTATGCTAAAAAGGGATAAATGGTAAACAAGTTTTACACAAGGGGATCGATACTACAACACTAGGGAAGGCAGCAGAGCTTTTACACTAGACAAAAGATGATTTTTCTAAGGGAATTATTGCTAAAAGGACTGAATCTAGGCGAGTTTCAGCTTTCTAGACGCAAATCCAGCTTGAGAGTAGAATTTGTATGTTGTTTGTTTGGTTGGTTGAGTATCCTTGTTTCTGTTGTCTTTTTCTCCTTTTATAGGCGATTTGGCCCGATTGTAAGGCTTTGTTCTTGTCTGAAAGCTCTCTTGGGGGGCAGTGAGTCATCTTGTATTTACACCTTTGTGCCATCAGAAAGTGCTTTTTGGCTAGTAGTGAGCTGGTCTCTGTCATTTGTCACTTCAATCATAGGCACATGGCCTATGCCTTGGCTGAGAAGGCTTCAATTTGTTTCAGGCTTTAATGCTGGGCTTCGAGCAAGTTCAATTTGTTTTGGCGTCTTTGGGCTTTCCCTTATACAAGTCCCAATGTTTAAATATCAACCCAAACACCTTCATATTGAAATATACACACATGCATATATACGAAAGAGTACTACTACACACGCAAGGAAGATGTCAACATTACAATTCATGCATGGATGCTAACTGCATGTATAAAATACACCCAAATTAAGGTAAATAATCCCAGAAGACACACACACACACACACACACACACACACACACACACACACACACACACACACACACACATATATATATATATACATAGATATATTTATATATATGTATGTGTATACACTGACCTGGTAAGATGCGGAACCTGTGCCAAATATGAACCCTGGTTCAGAACTGCTGCGATTGAGAAATTCGGAATGAACAGGTGGATCCGTATTAGTTGCTTTGCTATTTGTAAAAGCAAAGCCAATGAGTAGCAGCACACCAAAGATCGTGAATATTTCATTGCCATAACTTGGGAGTTTTGATATCGATCGAGATAATTAAGTTATCTCCTCCTGGAATATTGCATGGCGTTTATATAGAGAAAGGGAGGAAGGGATATGGTGTCTACGTACTAGCTCATGAGAATAGTAAAGGGTTAAAATTTGTAAACAAAATTGGCTTTGAAAGTCCTAGTTTAAAGACCAAGTCATGGTCTGTAGCTTAAAAGAAAGCACGTTTCATGTACCCAAAAGTTGCGTACGTACGTAAAAGAACGGATAATTCTTGTGTTCCACCCATGAGGAATGCACATATTTTACAAATTTTATATTGTGATCGTTCAGTTTCTTAATCTTTATTTGAAGATCATCTAAACGAAAAGAATTATTTGAATCTGAGATAGTTTAGTCATTGAAATATATGAACCCAATCAACAGTGTAGATACTAAGTAAAAGATTTATAATGAACTATTCATTTTATGGATATATTTGGATAACTAAACAATCTTCAATTTGAATGGTTTTTGGCTTTTTATATTAACACCCCACAAAATGTTGGATGCACCCCATATTAAAATTTAATATTAAATGACTTATTTACTCCACTATGCAATGACAATTTTGACCTTATTAGGTTTTTCAAAAAAATAAAAATTTATAAATACACCCCAAATCACTTTTAGCGTATTATTTATCTTCTCAACTATCAAAACCCTCTCATGCTCCATTGTTGAACAAAACCCTAACCAATGAAACTACAAACATGTTAATTGAGAAAAATTGTTTTCGGCGAATGGAACACGAAATCAATGTTTCGGAAGCTTCACATGAGGTAAGACTTCATATTTTTCATTGTTTTAGAGATTTCAATGACATCGATAATTATTTAATCTTGCTTTTGTTGCGTTATTTAAACTTCTATATTCATATTCATCTTTTAGGGTTCATATTAATCTTGCGTACCCAATAACATGAGTCGTATTAGTGCTAGAGTCATATACTACTTTTACAAATTGAGGATAGCCATTCTCCACAGGAACTCCTACTCTCAATCTTTTGCCATTTGTCGGGATCTCCCATCCCTTAGGAACTGAGGCAGAATCTCCAGGCCATATAATAGGTCCAACATTGGATTTAGAAGTTGAATAAGGATCACTTGTGTTTTTCGAATTAGCATGCGTTAATAAGATGATTTCAATCTATACTAAGATGATTTCAAATCATCATTTTGAAATCATTCGGCAAACTAAACGTTCAAATGGTTAGATTCAATCCCTAAAAATTAAAAATAAGTGTTATAAGATTTGAGAAATGTGGGGTGTAAAGAGAATGTGGGGTGTATGTACAAAATATAAGATGTATATTGAGAATGTGGGGTGTGGGGGTATTATGGGAAAGTATGTGGAGTGTATTAAGATAATTTTTAAGTGAAAAAGCAAATGTGGGGTGTATTAAGTATGTGAGGTTTATTTAACAATTTGTGGGGTGTCAATATAATAAGCCTAGTTTTTTGTATATATGATATTCAATTTAAGATTAAAAAATTAAGGGAACTTTAAAGAAAAGCTCCCGGTACTATTCATTTTAACGAAAACCCACATTTTTGCACTAAAAAGTCAATTCTGGTACTATTCACTTTACCCTTTAGTTTGTCTTTATCGTTAAAACTCAAAGTTTTCAAGTCATTTTCATTAATTTTCCTAAAAATGAATAACTTGTACTATATATAAAAATACATTATTTATAAAATAAATAAAATTAAATTAAATAAATAAATTATTCCTTGAGTTGAAATGATCAATCTCATCTTAATTTGAAATGATCAATCCTTGAGTTACCCTTGAGTTTTCTAGCAAAAGAAAATGTTAACTGCATTCGGAAACAAGGAGTCATTTATCTACTTGTTTATATTATGTCTGTCCAACTGTTGAAGGCATAACTTTTGAAGTTGAATATGGAAGATTAGCTACAAAGACTTGTTCAAACAGTAGAAATTGGGAGGGGGGTCATTTCATTTTTGGATATAGAATGAATAGGTTCAAGAGATGAGAGAATTAAGGATACCCACCAAAAAGACTAATCCAATCCATAATGATGTGCCGGAAAATACCACATTTTTGTTACCCGACCAACCCTCAGGAGAAGCAAATACAATAGGTACACTAATCAATAACATTAATGAAGTAGCAATTAATGCAAAAACAGCCAATTGGAAAGCAATTGTCATGTTTCTAATCCTCCAATCTACCAACAAAAGAATTATACCATTTGATCCCTTTATTAGCCAAAAAATTGTACGTCTTATATACTGCTTTTAGGCAACCCTCTCAACAACTAAGAGATCCATTTGAGGAACAACTAAAAGATCCATTCAAGGAACAAGGGGACTAGTTGAATTACGGATCCTCCCAATATTGGGAGGATACGTACTTCAATTAATATAATGACAAATCATTTCACCTTTTTAGTTGGAACTTTAGGCAGTTCTCGAAAAAAGATAGCAAAAAAAAATTATCCCTAGAGTTGAGACTAAAAGGAATGTATAAACCAATGCTTCCACAAATTCGATCATGGTTTACAATTACAGCTTCCATAACTATTTATTTGGGATCGTCTCTCAGATAAATAAAGAGCAAGAGTCAAAGAAAAGGCAATGATTCAAATTAAGATTTATCTAGTACCCCATCTAAAAATCACAAAAAGAAAATAAAAATGAAAAGTAACAAGTAACAAAGCATATTTTATCAGACTACTTGCCTTCTTGTAGTTGGATTTTGGAATGCTCAAAATTCCACTTGAGCATCTAAATCTAGATCAATACCAGCAAAAACGTCTCAAAACAAGGTTTTAGCACCATGCCAAATGGATTGAAAATAAATCCCATAATCCCCCACCACTATATATATCTTTATCCTCACTAGGTGACCGGAGCAATCTTATGAAGGTCACAAACTTGTCACTTTACGTTATTCCAAAGTCTAACTGATTTTGCATATCAACATTTGGCGCCGTTTGTGGGAACGACACTGATTCCTACTCTCACCAACTTTGTCAGACTGGTTTCTATCGTGCGTACACTCTCCTTTGAAAAGTGCATCCCTCACTAACATGCGGAGTGAAGGAAGCCACAACATGCAGAAAAGAACATCTTCCATGCCTAGCGTGAGGTAACGAATGAGGGAAAGGAACAAGCCTGCTCTTCAAACTAAAGTCGAAGAGGTTAAAGCTCAGAATAAAAAAAAAAATAGTGATAAGGAATGAGATCCTCTAGAAACAAAATGAGAGACAAACTCAGTCTCAAGTGTCATCGCCCTCGTGACTTAGGATCAACACATAGGTACCCACCAATAAGAAGTTTCACATGTCTTTAACACGGGCGTTCTTAATGAGGAGCGGCCTTTTACCTAAGATATTGATCAACACGAGACTTCTCTCAACCTAGCTGCTTCAAACCAAAGCAAAAGAAGTGGAAGAAAACATCTCCTTGCAAAAAGGAATGGAATGATCAAAAGCTGTTTATCGTGACTATCAAGACCTATTGAGGTAACGTCGAAAAAAACCTATCGACATAGACTCAGGGATCATTGACCCAGGGGTCATCGAAGGAATCAATCACTTACCACAACCAAGGTCAACTACTAACCTAAGGAAGAAATGGCAAGACTTAGAGGGACAAGAAGGTGTAGGAAACTTGGGGGACTTCCAACAAGCGTTTCCCTGAAGCCAGTATGGTGAATCCAAAAAAATGTCACATACCCTTGACTAAACTTCTCCACTTCCAAGAAATAATGGAAACTTACGACGGAGGGTTCCAATAATGCCTGACTCCACTCAGGACCCCCTTATCCTGCAACTTTTTGAGGAAGTGAACAAACTAAAGGCCAAACGTCATGCCAAAGGCACCTAATTGGAATCAGCCGAGGCCAGGCCCTCTAACAAGAAGGATCATTGGCACCCTTCTACAAGGAGAAACGAAATAGAAGCTTGGCGTGCAATCATATATTTGGAGGGAAGATCTAATTGAGCATTACCATCTCTTTGAATCCACCATGGTATACAGAGACACAGTGGTGAGGAAGATGTCTCATTTTCCCCTTCATTGTATCTGGCGGAGCTCTCAATTGGTAATGACATCTTCAACCTGATACAGTAGATTCCTTCACTAAGCTAAGGAGACTTTTTATAGCGCAACGCATCTTCTAAGCTGATCGCTTACAGAGATAGATAAAATCGAGATTTAAGAGCTTTAGGAAATTTTGATATTTTTTGTTTGTACCATACTTCATCATTCCAGAAACTACCGAGCATCAGTCAACTCCATACCTTCAAGGACCCACTGAAGAGTTCTTGTGGAAGCACCATTGCCGAAGCACACAAGTTCCTCTCCAATCAAGAGACCAATCACAACACGACACTTGTCAACATCAAAATGAAACTCCTAGAGTCCCAGATCAACCGCGGACGAGAGCCGAATAATCTCCTCAACTATAAAAGGAGGCTGTTCTCCTAAAATTAATTCCTAATGTCATTATTGTACTTAAACTTGTCATTATAACTCACTAATAATGATTATGCTTGAACCTATGTATTGTGTAAACTCTTCACTATTAATAAGAACTCATCTACCTTCGTGGACGTAACCCAACTTAGGGTGAAGCATGCACATCTTGTGTTTGCTTCCTTACCTCTATCTCTTTCATATTATCCTCACTAGGTGATCAGAACAACCTTGCGAAGGTTACAAACTTGCCACTTTACGTTGTTCCAAAGTCTCACTAATTTTGTGCATCAACATTTGTAAGCTAACTATTATAGGTTTAAATTCGATTCTACAGGTTTGTTTCTTGTTGATTTTATTGAATTTTTTCATTCAATCAATACAATGTATATAAAATTTATTTAAGCTAACCATTATAGGTGTTGGTAGTTTAGGAAGATTAGGAAGATTGTTGTTGTTGCCCAAGATGTCCCTAGTGTCGTTGCCCAAGAGGATGCTCGCCTGATTGTATGTGGACAAATTGACTAACACGCCACCACATGTTCGAAACAAAAGGCAAAGAAAAAGATGGATGCATGAGGATTTGCTGGTGGCAATGGCAGAGATGTCAAAAGGGCGTAGCAATAGAGCACACCAAATTTGTGAAATTTCAGAATTTAATTTGTTTGACTAAATTAACAAAATTGGGGACTAAAATGGTAAAATAATAGGTAGTGAATAATTTAGGTTAAAGAGTAGCAGGGAGAGAGGGTGGTGATTGGCGGGTGAAGACGGCGGTGGGGGAGTGGGTTCTGGTTTTGGTGGTGAAGGAAGGAAGGTTCGGCGGAGACGAGTGGACTAATGAGAAAGGGTGAGGATGATGAGTTTGTAGGTGTGGGTTCCAAATTTTTTCATAAAAATATTTAAATGATTTTATTTTTATTTTTTTAATCCAGTTGGCTGGGGAATGGACCTGCCTCAAGCCAAATCAGCATTTAATAGAAAAATTAACAGAAAATTTGACAAAGGTCTGAAATTGCAACAAATTCGTAAGATGAGGTATGACATTGTAATTTTTAAAACATGAGATATGAAATTGTGACTCGACTCACAGTTGAGGTAGCTTTGTGTAATTTATCCTAAAATCGATTAGCATCCTTATGTTCAACAAAGAATAAAAAATAGGTGTTTGTAATACATAGCAAAAGATTAAACTCTTTAATTCTCCTTTCTGATTAAATTTGACAAATATGTACAATCCAATCTTCGACCAATTCAAGTGTACACTTTTTCTTTCCTTCTATCAAATTTGTCATATCACCCAAGGTCATATGCAACATCAGCTAACTGAAAACATTTGTGTTTAAGTTGTGCAAAAAGTTGAGTACGCTTTAATTGAAAAAAGAATCATTAATACGATTAGGCAAAAGGGGAAGGAGATAATCCTGAGGCGCTAGAAATATTTTGACTTCAACAAGAAGATATTGATAAGGTTTTACATAGGTACCCACAAGCTCAAACCTATGGTATCAACTCCAAAAAGAAAAAAATATATCGTCCCAAACAACATTAGAGAAATATTTTAGTCCATTTTAAACTTTTATTTGTGGCCTTGCTTATTATTGTACTTCTTAACAATTACTACTATGTCGATGCGAGTTTCCTTACAACATGACCCAGAAAAATGATAACTTATTACAATGTGGAATTTATTTCTGAACCAAAACTGGGACCCAAACTTTTTATGACTATAAATAAGTTATTCCTTTATAGAGAGAGGTTTTACTGTAGCATTCACAGCTCCTATAGCTTTTTATTGAATTATTAAATCCCAAAGAATATTACATTATTGCAAGGAAACACAAATGCATAAGGAATTGAAATACAAATACATAAAAAGGAAAATTATCCATTTAAATGTTTATAATGAACAGTACTTCTTTGAATTTCTTCAATTTCTTCTTAAGCAAATTTTTGAACCAGTGTGCTGTGAGTTTTAAGTGTCTTTTCAGCCCATCATTATAATCCACGTAGTTTAAACCAAATTGGATGGAGTATCCAGAATCCCATTCAAAGTCATCTAAACATTTCCATGGAAAGTATCCCTACTATTTGGCACCATTTATAGCCTTAATTATTTTGTTAATAACTACTTTATCGTCGCTAGAAGGTAACATAGGTGACAATTGTAGTAGTCAATTCTACTAGTATCATGAAGGGCCTGTTCAAGTGATAGTTCTGAATTATTCAACTCTGATATTGTCACATCCTGGCCCGGGCCCCCACCACATCCCGAGCTCAACTCCACCGTAGCACGATATTGTCCGCTTTGGTCCCCTACCACACCCTCACAGTTTTGTTTCTGGGAACTCACACGAGAACTTCCCAATGGGTCACCCAACCTGGGATTGCTCTCGCGTAAACTTGCTTAACTTCGAAGTTTCTACAGAACCTGAAGCCAATTAGCTCCCAAAAGGCCTTGTGCTAGGTAAAGATTGGAATATACATATAAGGCTTACAGGATCCACACCCCTGGGTGATGTGGGATGTTACAATCCACCCCCCTTAGGAGCCCAACGTCCTCGTCGGCACACATCCGGCCTGGGATTGGCTCTGATACCGAACTGTCACATCCCGGCCCGAGCCCCCACCACATCTCAGGCTCAACTCCACCGTAGCACGATATTGTCTACTTTGGGCCCCTACCACACCCTCACGGTTTTGTTTCTGGGAACTCACACAAGAACTTTCCAGTGGGTCACCCATCCTAGGATTGCTCTTGTGCGAACTCGCTTAACTTCGGAGTTCCTACGGAACCCGAAGTCATTGAGCTCCCAAAAGGCCTCGTGCTAGGTAGAGATGGGAATATCCATATAAGGCTTACAGGATCCACACCCTTGGGCAATGTGGGATGTTACAGATACACCTACGTACATATTATTGCACAAAAAATTAAATTTAGTTTTTTCCTCTATAAATGAAAGAAAACGTGTAGTTTCATTTTACACCACTATAAATATGTGAAAGTTTTGCAATTAATCAAGGCTTAAAAGTATGTAAAATTAATCAAGGCTTAAAAGTATGTATTAGATATCATTTTCAGTAATATAAATGAGTGGATCATTATATTTTTCCTTTGTGTAGAGCACAAGATCGTGAATTCCTTATGGATATATACATAACCAATTTGAAGCAGTCTGTAATACCAAAAAGTGAGTTTTTAGAGTTTTTAAATTTAAACTCACTCCTTTCTTTTCTCTCCCTCCTCCCCTCTCACTCCAAATCTATCTCTCTTTTCTTCTTTCTCTCTCTCCCCCTTCTCTTTTTATTTTTTTTACCTTTTTTGTCTCTCCTCCAATCCACTCTCTTCATTCTCTCAGTTCTTTCTCTCACTCCTCTTCTTCTCTATCTCCTCTGATCCTCTCACTTCTTTATCTTTCCTCCAATCATCTCTTACTTTCTTTCCTCCTCTCTCCTCTTTCTCTCTCAACCCCCTATTTTTGGATCTCTTTGTCCAATTTAAGTTATAAGATTTAAATTTTTAAATCGCATACCAAACAAGTTTTTGAGTCTTAAAGAAAATTGTTTTAAAGAAAAATTCTTAAGAAATGTTTTGAGAAATTATAAAAAAAATTCAAATAGGATACCAAACAAGCCCTAAGCTATTCAAAGTTTCCTTTTGCACTCACTTGTAAGATCAACTTGGGGATCTGTTACGTAGCTTGTCCGGAGTGAATTGTTCTTTGGTGTACTAGTTGATATCAAGCAGCATAATAATTTATTCCAAGAAAATTAAATAATCCTTTTAGCAACTTGGATTGTTCTTTTGTGAATCTTGGCAATCTTTTTCCAATAATTGATCGCATGGTGTGTGGATAGTCACCACTTGTTATGGGTCCAAAAGCCTACAAAACATGAACATTCCAAATATTAGCCTAATTGTAGTATTATATTGTTGACCCTAAAAACTACTAAACATATGCAGCGCGCAGACCGAATAGCTAATAAGCTAACTACGCCCTTCGGTTGAATGCAGGATGCGCCAACTTGTTGGCTGAGCTCGGCCGGGGAGTGAATGAATGTTGATGTGATATTGGACTCGCTGATGACTTCTAAATCTTAAGTCTGCAGCCAAGGAAGTAACACGTCTCGTGAAGGAGATATTTGTGAAAATTAGTTCATTTGAGCAACATCTATGCATGCTATTAACAATTAAAAGGTAGAATCATGCTTTTATGCACTCAAAAACAAAACTTTACCCATGAAATTCTAAGCCTAGTAGTTGTGGTGAACCAAGACTCAACTCAAATCTTAAAGAAAAGAGTTGAGAAACTTTTATACCTTTGAAACATCTATTTGCTGAGCAAAGGATATTCATCCACGTGAGGGCCTTCTTTCCTTAGTCTCATTGCTTCTTGGCTCCATGGATATAGATGGAGGAACTTTGCTTCTTGGCTCCATGACTTCTTAGATGGATGAAGGAATGGATTCTCCAAGTTCCCAAAATAGATTACCTCTAAGTCTCCACACCAAGGAGAGCATTGATGAAGAGATGAGTGACCATGGAGGAAATAGATGCTAGTAATTTTCTCCAAGGTGGCCGGCCTCCTAGATTGTCAAGAGAGCTTTGTGTTCTCATCTTTTCTCTTAAGAAAAACCCTAAGGATGAAATGGCTATAAAGTTGCCTTTATACCACCTCACAATGGAGTGGCAAACTTGCAATTAAGGAAAGTTCACTACCCATCTCTATATGGCTGGCCATTGTAGGTTATTTGGGCTTTGAAGCCCTTTATGTTTTCAAGTTGTCATACAACTTGAGTTATTGGACTTGACATTCAAATCCCATTCAGCCTTGAGGCCCAAAATTAACCCGAGGTCTATAACAAACGTATTCATTTGATTAATTAACATATTAATTAATCCTAGCCATAAATAATTAAACCATTTAATTATCCTTACTCATCTCCGTTGTTTCTTCAATCTCTACATTACTCGATGTACGATCCATTAGGCTCCTTTTAGCGAGGCAGTGGACGATTAGAACTCTTTAAATCGATTGTGAATTGAAACTTACTTTCAATTCTCCCTTTACTGATTATACACCTTTAGGGCTTCCACAAACTATGAGTGACACCTAGCAGTATGTCATGGCTACCCAAGCTAATCAGAAGAGTTGGAGAACCTATTCAGTTTAGGATTACAATGCAATACGGCCTTTCTCTAATACAATACTCTTAACCACATTGTTTGGTTTGATAGTTTATTCATGTCTACTATCCAATGTGATTCTATTACTTATATGATTACCTTGAATGTGATTTGGAACGACTTCCTAAATCTCATTCATACTCTGGCCAGAGATTTTTAATCATATTATAGAGTATTTTCCCTCAAACGGTTTAAAGTTAGAGATCCCTTGTTGTGCATTCACTTGCCTCCATAGCTAAGTGGCTTAACCCTAACTATGCCATGGACACCCTTTGACAGAGTGACTTTGATATAGTCAAAGATCAAGGACGTAACCACAAGACAACTATGATGCCTCAAGTTAAAGGACTACTTTGCATTATCCCAACCATGAGTTCTCATGTGACATGAGTATGAGAACTCCTCGTTGATCGCGTTCAGTAGACTTATTCTCTATTAAACACATACATGCTTATCTTGGTGTCAGTCACACCAATGACTCAAGACCAGTCACTCTTTCTAAGGGAAGATATAGCACGTACTAATCTTAACGGTTTGTCAATGCCCAATTGGTAATCCTATGATCAAGAACATTTAGCATATGCATACGAAAGAGAATGGTCTCATGAATCTAACTTCTTTAGATCACATTCTCTCAATTACATATTCCTTGGACTTATCGTTTAAGCATATAACATTTATATGAGACGGCTTTAAACAATAATCTTTGCCATTTATATTAAACTAGATTAGTTTAACATGTGAAATGTCGTAAAGTATCATCATATGATTGGCTTTAGGGCACATTTCCAACATCTTGCCCTTTGGGTTCTAGTGCCTAAAGACAAGGTTGCTAGTTCTGCAAAGTTCAATATCAAATTCGGTTTTCAGTGTGCCAAATGTTGTAACCTGGTAACACCTCACTTTACTTGAAAAGGCTGATAAGATGACCTTTTCCAACAAGGACTCAGAAAATCCTTGCTGACCGAGACTAGGATATATAATAGTCGGTCTTGAAGCAGTGTTATTTATCCAAACTAAAAGAGCTCCTCAATCGAATGATTCTATGCTCCAGTGTTGTTTATCCAAACTGAAGATGTTGTTGGTTACCAACCAAAGATGTGTTGGCAAAAAAAAGGTAAAATAAAAATATCTCAAGGTGTTTGAGAGGTTTCGCATAGAGTGAGAGTTTGAGCAAGGTAGATTTGTGTATTGATTTTAAGAAACCTTGAATGAAACATTCCTCTCTCTATTTATAGTAACAAGTCCTCATAGCGGAAGTTGAGTTCCATTTGGATTCCAATTCCCTGATCAAATTCGAATAGGCTTTAACCAGTCCTAATTCATGTAGAATTCTGAATCCAACCCTATTATTACCTAGATTCAACCCTTGATTCTTGGCATCTTTTCTTATTCAAAGCATAACTAACCTATGAGGATTCCTGATTATACTAGGACTCGATCGTCCCATTTATCCAGATGAAACCATTTCCTGATAGGACTTGGTGGAACTCTATTGGGCTGGGCTTTTCTTGAGAATATTCTAAGATTCCTGGTCCCTTATTCATTGGGCCGACAATGATTATGGGCTCGATCCAAAAATGTCATTTTGGGCCCAAATAGTGCCCCCTCACTTTTGAGATCCTCAGCCTACAACATTTGGCCAAGCAACGAAATTGAAGAAGCAAATATTCTCCATTCATCCACTCAAATGTGTTTATTGGGCACAAACCCCACTCTGCATGGCAGTCCCTAATCGCCATGAAATTCTGACATGTGGCAACTTCATGTCGTGTCTGCTTATCTTTGGCAACACACGTGCCTCACGCCTGAGTCGCGTAGTCACTAAAACATCACCCCCATAATGATCATGCATTAAAGTCCGTTGATATACTCAATCGTGCAACCTCGATTTACGTGAATATCAACCTTTTCACCTGGGTTTCTAAATTTTGCAATGATTATAAAGGATTTTGGTAGAATTTGCCCTCCTAATTTTGAATCTGAGACCGTCGATCTTCTATTCTGTTTTCCTAAAAAAGCCAGACTTAAGCTTCGTTCTAAATTACGATTCCAAATCATTTTCACTATCAACCATGTATGCTAACACCTTCATCACCAAACTTACTGAGGAGTTCACTAAATGCTAAGACATTACTGATCAAAATAAGATCAAAACCCTCTATTTTGAAAAGGATAAAACCAAACCCCACGAGATCCTAGGTCCCTTGTTCAAAGAAGATGTCCCAACCACCATTACTGAGATGATGAAAGCTCACTACCTTGAAACCCTCTTTAAAGCTCATGACCGGGCGAAGTGGGAAGTTGTGAAACCTCAAGGTGTATAGCCTTCCACTCCCTTGGCCTGGGCTTCTTAGGTCGACCGTATGAAACCTCATTTTGGTGGAGTGTGGACCAATCTCGACCTCTTCGATGCCATCAAACTCTCAAACATTGAACTAGTTATGGTTCGAGAACTACTACTCGCCACCTTAAGTTTCTAGTGCTCAACAACGAAAACAATGGTCTTCCCCCTCAATCTAATTACCTTCACCATCCTCAACGCAACTGCCATTCTAGGCACCTTTCCTCACGCTCTCTCGATCAACGTTGCCTTGTCTGCGTACCAATACATCCTCGACCTCAAAACTCTCTTCGATGAGCGAGCTTGCAAGGTGGTAAAAAAAGAAAGACTAGGAAGAGGTACCAAAAGACGAAGTGTTCAAGCAGTGCACCCTCATCACCCACTTCGCTGACCATGAAAAAGAAGAACTCAAGAAGGGTGAATACGAGGCCTTCTTGTTCTACTGGTACAATAAATTCATCTTTTGGACCAAGTCAAACAAGTGTCTCGTTGAGAACATGCCAATAGCCAAGGCCTTAACAAGTGGTCACCACTTAGTCCTCAGCTCAATCATTTTTGCCAACCTTACTCGCTGCCTCGTTGAGGCCACGGTCAAGAAGATTAACCAGTACCATAATGGCCTTATTTAGGTTTTCCAACTCTAGCTACAAATCTACTTCACAACCTTGAAACCGGAGTGCCATGACTTTGGCTTCTCTAAAGCACTAGGCTTTCACTTGGCCTCACTTCCTATCCTTAATCACCCAACCAAAGAAATTTTTCGATACGTCTTCGGCCTAGAGGACTTAAAAGATGACAAGTTCTTAATTTGTCACCGAAGAATCTACCATTCTAGTATCAAACTTCCCACATCTGTGTGGAAAGAAACGGAGGATGTCGACCTTCGGGAAAATTTGGGGGTCATTTCTACTGACACATGACCTTCCTTTCGGTTGCGACGCTCGGCCAGCAAGCTAAGAAGTGTATCACTCACATTTCCTATCTTGGCAACTTGGATACCTCCAACGATGACCCATACCTCTCTTTATGCCTCGTCGATTCATCTGAACGTGAATATGAAGAGGCGAAAAAAAGAGTTCGTCGAGCAGTGCAGCAAATTTCACCTTCGGCCGCACTCCCATGAGACCCAAGGTGTTAGTACTTTTGCCGACTGGTGGGAAACTTATACCTAAGGTCTATTCAACCTATGAGCTAAAGATGCTGCTCCAAAACCCAATGAGATGACTCAAGGTTTAAACTCTATGTTATCCATACTTCTAAGATTATAATTTCTCCTTGCACTAACATTTTATCAGTTTATTCAGCCGGCCGTGAGATCAAACGCACCTAGGTGTTAGCAATGGCGGCCTTTAAAAAGAAAAGTGCCCTTCCTCTTAAGAAGAAGAAATGTGCCCTCGCCTTTGCTCCCAAAACCACTTCGGCCATACTTTCTAAAAACAATGCTGCCAATCCACCATTTAAGGAACAAAAAAACTCATGCTTCTTCACCGAAAGTGGCTACAGCAACCCCCACAAGCTAAACAGTTGAAGCAAAAGGCTAGCAAAAGACAGCGTGAGATTCACGTGATCTCTAACTAATAAATAAAGACATCAACTCATGAGGCCATTCATCCCCCTCCAAGCACTGAGGCCCAAATGGGGACGTTATCGAATTCCTCGGCCCTAATTGCTAATCAAACGATCGTTGCACAACCCGCCATCTTGGTTGAACAACCGACAAACATCTCAACAACCGAGGAACTTTAATCCAACCCTCAATCATCCTACCAATTAGCGCTGACATTGTTGACCTAGAGCCCAACATCATTCCTAAAAAAACAATAGCCAACTCGGCCATGATGGCTCCCTTTCCCAATCCAAAGATTATCCATGTGCCGCTAATTCTAGATGAAGAGGTATGAATACTCTACTAGCATTTATTCTATACTCCTCAATTGAATTACAACTTTCCTTTTTTGTCAGGAGGATGATGGCAAGGAAAACCCCCTGGTGAGGCATCCTCGACCAATCGAGCGATATAGCACGACTCATTTGCCTTTGGAAAAAGGCAAAGCTATCATGTCCTCAATGTCTGGCCTAGACTAAGAGATGGCCAATCCAATGGTTGAAATGGCTGCTAATGATGATCCTGAGGCGACTGTAGAAACGTCAGTGACCGAGCTAACTGCTATTACTGGTCACAAGGCGACCGTAGAAACACTAGTTCATCCCCAAGACCAGGACATTAGCATCCTCGAGTAAGCTATTACTTCGGTCTTCGTAAGTCTCACACTTGTTTCATTTTGACTTTTGTTTAAAATACTTAACCAAAAAAAATCATAACTGTCAGGTGCCTGGTCGTTCATTTTACAAAAAATTTCTATGCGCCAAAAGACGTTATCTATATTTCATGGCTGCCTAGGTGGCCTTCAAACGTAGATAACCTTCATCTACAGTGTGAATTGAAGAGCGGTATTAAACAATAGGCTTGGCCATTAAACTCTCTAGGTTCAACCAACACCCCAGAAGAAATGGCTGAAGTCAACTCTCGACAAGTTTAAAACATCTCTTCCTTGTTGTTATTCCTCTAATTTTATTTATCTAATACTCTTTCTTGTGCAGCCTTTATGGAAAGTCGAGCTTGACACCTTTTTGGCCAGCACATCGGGGGCAGCCGGTCTTTCTGTAGCCCCAACCGAGCCCAATGCTTTGATGAAATTGCAGCATCTTTTATCCCTTTTGACCTTGCAAGCTCTTCAATAAAAAAAGCCTCGATTCTGTTGGTGAATGCCTGAACAGCCTTTCAGCTAATGGACTAGTTAGTAATGAAAGTGTCATTCACTTAACGACCATCCTAGAGAGAACTCGACTATACTTCGGTATTTTTTAGAAAGCTCTTTAAGCTGACAAGAACCTAAAAGATGCAACGGCCGCCTAGGAAACCATCTCGCCGACTCTAGAAGCAATTAAAAATAAGAAAGAGAAAATGGCAGATTTCAACCGTTAGGTTACCGAGCTTCAATCCCAAAGATCTGCCATTGCTTATGAGTTTGAAAAGTATTTCAAGGTAGTCAAACCTCAGTTGGGAGAGTATGTTGCAAGGGCGAAGCAAATACAGGCACTAAAAGCTTACAAAAGGACTCGGCAGGCCGAGACCACCATGGGCGAAGTAAAGTGGCTAGAGGTTAAAGCTTCACTAGAAGCTTTTCTTCCCTCACCCCATAGACTAGATCTCGATGCCGACTTATGGCCCAATTGAGCTCTAACACCCTTTTTGTAATATTTTCAAAAAAATTAAAATCTTATTTTTTTTATTATCACATCTTCCAAGTAATTGGATAGTATTTCTTTAAGAATTTTCCATTAATTGGTAGCTTCTATACCAACCCAGTTCGGTCCTTAAGATGATATGCCCATTTATCGAGAACTTTGTGCACAACAAATGGTCCTTCCCAATTTGGCGACCATTTCCCAACGGGTAACACCGTTTGCCAGACCAAGTCACCATCGCCGAATGTTTATTGCTTTACTCGTTTATTATAAGCTTGCTCGGTGATCTTCTTCTGTGTGACCAATAAATTATAAGCATCAAGTCGAGCTTCCTGTAGATCTTCCAAATCCTACCTCATTACTTGGCTATATTTAGCGCTAAGTAAACTACTTTACTCAATAATTCGTAATGAATTTATACTTAGCTCGACTGGAAGGATAGCATCATGTCCATAGGTTAAAGCATATAGAGTTGTTCCTGTTGCTGACCAAAAGGAAGTCTAATATGCCCATAAAGCCTCGTTTAAATTAAATGCCACATACCAGGCCTATCCTTCACCATCTTTGAAGATGCTTCTCAAAACTTTGTTGCTAGCTTTAGCCTGCTCGCTGGCCTGTGGATAATACAACGTAGATTGTTCGAGCTGAATTTTTAAATTAGCCATGTTATCTTTGAATCTGTTGATCGTGAAAATTGTACCGTTATCTGTGATGATCATCTTTGGAACGTTGAATCTTGTCATGATGTTTTCTTCTACAAAATCACAAACTTCCTTAAATGTTAATTCGTTGTATGACCTTGCCTCAACCCACTTCGTAAAGTAATATGTTGCCACAAGTATCCACATAAGTTTCGCTAAACCGGATGATGGCGAGATTTTGCCAATCACGTCCATGACCCATCCTCTGAATGGCCATGGTTTGGTGACTGAAAGAAGCAATTCGGCGGGGATTCTTTGAACAGGTTCGTGGATTTGACATGGTAAGCAATTGCATGTGTATTTTATGCATCTTTCAAAATACTTGGCCAGAAATATCCATGTCATCGAAGCAACCAATGCATTTTTTGGCTGGATTGATGGGCACTACATATTCCCTCATGGACTTCTGTAATAGCTTGGACGGCCTCATCTGGGCCTAGATATAGCAACAATAAGCCGTCCTCACCTTTTCAATATAATTCATTTTGGTATACCACATAATTTGTAGTGTGTACCTTCATTTTGTGGTCGTGTTTACCGTAAGGATTGTCTAGATATTGTATAATTGGTTTTCTCCAATCATCTGGCAACACTTCGACCATACAGATGTCTATATGGATCTCCCATTTTAATAACGAAGGCAAAAACATAACTCGAGTTTGAATTACATCTTCCATCTTGATAGCTTGTTGATTGACCAAAACCGGGTATAAATGCTTGTCGACCGATATGACCCGCCTACCTCGCCCTCCATGAGTTATGCGCCAGAGGCCATTTGAGCTAATTCGTCGACACCAGTATTTTGCTTGATTGTGATGCCTGCAAATGATTCAGCCAAATAGATGGCGACTATATGATATAATGCCAAAGTGCAACTCATGCAACAGAAAGTCCCATTGATTTGGTTAATCACAAGCTCCGAATTGCCAAGGACAAGAACTTAAGTGGCCTTTAATTCATGGAGAATGCTAAGATCGATGACAAGGGCTTTATACTCGGCCTGGTTGTTGGTGCAGTAAAGCAAAGAACCAACGGTGGTGGCCAGGTGATTGGATGACAATGCCAACACTGGGCGAGGTCAAGGTGTTGGGCCCATCAAATTACATTGTCCAATAATTATTACACGTCTGTACCATGCCAATTTCGACATCATTGCCCCCAAATACGTATGGAGAATGATGTTGGGCAAGGAAGTCGACTAAAGCTTGGCCTTTGACAACTTTATGAGGTACATATTGTAAACTAAACTCAGATAAAGACATAATCCATTTTTCAATTTGGCCTTTGACAATTGGCTGAGTAACCATATAGCAGATGACATCTATTTGAGCAATGACCTAAGTGACCAAGGGAAACATGCAATGTCTGAGTTTGGACGCTCCAAAGAATAGAGCAAGGCAAAGTTTTTCAACAACCGAATAATTTATCTTAGTCGAGTTAAGATTTCAGCTGAGGTAAAAGATGGCATGTTCTCGGCTATTGTCATTATCTTGTGCCAAAAGACAACCAATGGATTTTTCGGCAACCAAGATATAAAGTTTGAGAGGTTTTCCATGTTGTGGGGGCATTAAGACTGAAGGACTAGTAAGAGATACCTTAATTTGGGTAAAGGCGTCTTGGTGTTCGCCTCACCATTCGAAACAATCCGAGTCCTTCAGCTTTAGGAGCATGGAGAAAGCCTTCATCTTTCTCGTCGAATTAGAAATAAATCGGCATAGGAAGTTGACTTTATCGAGCAATTATTGCAATTGCTTCTTTATTGTTGGTGATGAAGCGCCGATAATTATGCAAGCCTTGTTTTTATCAACCTCTATTCCACGGTGACGCATAAGGAAACCCAAAAAATTTCCTGCAAATATGCCAAAGGCACACTTAGAAGGAATCATTTTGAGTTTATGTTGGCGTATACGGACAAAAGTCTATCGAAGATCTTCCATATGTGTTTGGTGAGGATTAGATTTGACCTCGACGTCGTCAATGTACACCTCGACGATGGTGCCAATTAAATCATGAAAAATAATATTCATGGCTCGTTGATATGTGGTGCCGACAATCTTAAGACCAAAAGCAATGACGACCCACTCATAGGTTCCTAATGCCCCAGGGCACCGAAATGTTGTCTTATGGACATCAACCTCAACGATGAAAAATTGATTGTAGCTGGTGTGGCTATCCATGAAAGATAAGATCTTGCGGTTTGCCATCGATCAGTAAATCTAAAATTGGCATTAGATATTCATCTTTAGGAGTTGCCAAATTCAAATTATGGAAATCAATGCACATTCACAAGGCATCACTTTTCTTTAAAACTGGTTGCCAACCATTCAACATACAGAGTCGTTTGAATAAAGCCGGCTTTTAAACAAGTTCGCCCTTAATGCCGAGCTGAACTTCGGTTGAGAATCGGCATGGAAGTTGGCTGAATGGTTTGCAACCAGATTTCATGAGTAGCTTGTGCTTGACTAGGGACTTGTCAAGGCTAGACATCTCGTGGTAACTCCAAGTAAAACATGTCACATCTCGCCTCCGCCGTAGCAAGATATTGTCCGCTTTGGGCCACGCACTCATAGATTTATTCTTGGGCTTCCACCCAAAACGCGTCATGTTAGGAAGAGATAGGCATGTACATATAAGGCCAAGAACTAACCCTCACCCCACCGATGTGGGATCTTACAATCTAGCCTCTTAGGGAAACCGACGTCCTCGTCGACACATCCGAGCGGACGTACCAAACTGTCACATCCCGCCTCTGCCGTAGCAAGATATTATCCACTTTGGGCCTCACCCTCATGGATTTGTTCTTGGGCTTCCACCCAAAATGCGTCATGCTAGAAAGTGATGGGCATGTACATATAAGGCCAGGAACCAACCCTCACCCCACCGATGTGGGATCTTAAAATGGCCACTTTCAAACCCAATTTCTAAACAACACGAACCACAAATGAGCTTTCAATAGTTGTAGATTAGTTCAATACATTCCTAGCTTCAAATTGGTTTTTGTATCATTGAATTTGGTTGAGAATCGAGCTCAATATGAGCTCAAGAAGTTGGATAAAAAAACCTGCAAAAATTGCAGGAACTCGCGAGAAAGGCAAGTATGTTTGTACTCGCGGTGCATAGGTGTACATAAATAGCTCCCTTATGCTTGGAGCGTGGGCGCGTGGCTACTTGTGCAACCACTTGTGGAGGCGGGTGACGAAGCGTCCGGCCTTCGGCCGATGTGTGGTCGACATGTGTGGGTCTGTGACGTCGAGTAGATTGTTTTCATATATTTAAAGCTTATGTTGGAGCAATCTACAGAGGTTTTATTTAAGTTTCCATATAGGTGTTATTAATTAATTTTAAATAGTTATTTCACATATAGGGGAAACATATCCCGAGGACGTACGGGGTCAAGCAAGGCTCGGAGGCTTCATTTCAATTGTGTATCTATAAGTGAGTAGTTTGTTTTTATACCTATATATAATTATAGCTTCCATGAATGCGTATTTACTTCATTTTTACGCTTATATTGCCAAGTATCGTTATTGTGATAATAAATGTGATAAATGTTGTTATATGGTTGGGATATTACTGTCATGACATTTATAAATATTTGTACATGCTCATCTTGCTGCACTCCGGTGTTAGTACTTCGCCCCAGAGCTAGGACTAGTCCTTCACATGTATGTTCACATCTGCACCGTTCGCTCGCCTTGGATCCAAGTTAGGTGCCAGTAATGTCGTACAAATTGCGTTAGGTAATTCTAACTCGTATGTGACCATGCTTCGGCACCAGCCTTCATGTGATCGTAGTACTAGAGCATATTGATTACACCCAGTCCTATTCATGTCAAAAATTATATGTACGAACTCATGTGTCAGCTTAGGTGGATGAGCACTTAGTTATACTTGATTATCACATTATTATATTAGTGTGGCATTTGATATATCATGACTTGGCATATTTCTGGTTATATTGATGTTGTACTTTTGTTTACATACTTACATAGTATGTTTTACAGAAACTATATTTGTTTCACAACGAGGGGTTACTATGTTCAAAAATAAAGGTTTTCTTACAAACGTTGTTTTGCTGACCCACTCAACTTTATTTTTCGCCCCTCCAGGTTTAGTAGTGGTGCTTACGTGTAAACGAGGATTCTGGCAAACCTCAGGAGATGGTTATCTTCAGTGGTATAACCATCATCCTATTTCTATAATATCTTACGCTCTGCCATCACGTGTGAAATGGGTTCAATCCTACTCACATGTGCACTCTTTTAATTAGGCACTTTTAGGTTTAAATTAATTCACATCTTTTTTCCACTACACTACACTACACTTTATGGCTTCGTCACCCTCCAAGTGTCGGCCAGCACAACTCAATTCAGAGTCCAAGTAGACATTCCGAGTTGGCGTGTGTCAAAACAATCCTTGAATTCCTTAAGTAATTTACAAAGCTCGACCTTCATAAGCCGAGCCAATAAAGAACTAATAAATAAAGGCCAAGGTTCATCGGCTGTTCCTACATTGATTTCTTTTAGAGGATCTTTGACTTCAGGCCAATTATTTCAAGTTCGGGCGATGTTGCTTAGACTTTATCAAGTGAAAGTACTGATCTGTTATTCCCTTCGATGACGAACTCCACCAAGTTTACACCAGAATTCGGTTGTTTAGAGATTGTGTACCAATGAGCTAGCAGTCATTCCGTAATAGATGAAACTACGGCTTTTTGTACGTCATGTCGTGTTGTATCAGGCATCAGGATAGTCAGCGAAGTTAGCCAAGCAGAGCCTCACCAAATCCTGTTGAACGATTTTGGTGCCAACTTCGATGGCTTTCTGGACAGAGATCCTAGTCGACCTTCCTTCTTCATTGAAGCCTTGGAGGGTGATGTAGCCAACTTGGTCATCATAGTAGCGGGCTTGGATCATGTTGGTTTCGAACGGCTGCTTGTCAGCCAGTTGGACTATAGCTGACATGTCATCCTAGGAAATAAAAACCTGATACAGCGTGGAAGGGTTGCAACCAGTCTGGTGAATCCAATCGCGACTGAGCAGCGCATTGTACTCAATCTTTGAATTGACTATGAAAAATGTGGTTTGATAGGATTCAAAGAACACACAAAGTAGCACACAAATAATCATGCAAATATGTTATGTTTCATTCAAGTTTCTTTTATTTCCAGATGAAGATGCTCAAGTCGGTTCAATTTTAGAATATAACATATTACTCTTTCTTATGTTGTATGTTAAGAGAATGACGTTTTCAACTTAACTTAGTCCGTAGCATGCAATCTAGAATCGCGTGTTCATAGATTTAACAATCCTCATTCGATAAGGGCAGGCACACACATATTCATAGCATTAGAATCCGAGATACGCTTACAAAGTATGCATCCATAAAAAATATATAAAGAATTCATCACCGACATAAGTAGTGAATCAATTTTCATCTTTCATAAAAGAAATTGAAACAAAATGTCATAACAAACTTGCAATGCATATTCGGGCCTTCAAAAAAGCCCCTAATTTCTAGAAATTCGTTACACATAATACTCAAATTAAACTAAAAGTAAGACATGGTAAGACATGAGTTTAAGAATATAAAACCAAAAGAAGAGAATGCTAAGATTTTCTTCTTCCTCTTTCCTTTCTCTCCCAATGATGCTGCCTCTTTTTTCCTTTTTTCCTTGCCGCTGCAAACTGCAGCCTTCTTGCTGCTTCCTTTAAACCACATCCTTGCTACATCGTTTTCTTCTCCATAACTCACCAACTAAATAGCCATTTAGTGATGACAATAAGTGAGAGGAAATGGTAAAACAATTGTAATTCTTGGGTAGCCTTTATGCCAATTACTCCCACTTAATTCTGATCTTTAATTCCATTTCCTTTGATATTTGAATAGGTGTCGGCTGGCTTGTGGTTTTCTTGGCTGCAACAGTTTTGGCTAATGGGATTTATTGGGTTTATTGCTTTCATTGCTTTCATTGCTTTCTTGTCAGTTACAAACTGCTTAACCTTTTCAAAACCTCTTACTGTTAAAACGACCATAACTTCTTCTAGAAAAATGATACTAAAATGCTCTAGAAAATAGACATTTGTAGCTTTTTAAGCATATAAGGCTCATTCTCTAATTCATTCTAAGCCGCTTGCAACTCGTTTCCAAAGTCAGCTGATCTGCACAGGCAGTTTTTACGAATTTGTTACTTAAAATCTCACTTGTGCTACTTTTTCTCTTCTTTGCTTGAAAAATCCTACAAAATACAAAAACAAAGTAAATAGCTCAAAAATATAAGGAACTAACTAAGTAAAGACAAGTGAACTAAATCTAAAATATATATATATGAGCTTATCATGGTCATATGATTTCGACCAGCAATATTAACTTCTAAAGGCAACACACCTTTGGTCTAAGATTTGTCATCCACGAAGCTGCTCATGGTCACACCATACGGAATGAGCTCATCTTTGGAGTGCCGTAAAGCCAACCATTGCCAAAGCTGCTGTAGAAACCCCAAAACTTAAGGTGACTCTGATTCTCCTCTTTGTTTTTCGGAATACAATCACATGACTTTGCAATACCTGTTCGGTCAACTCGTTCATTTCATTCAGTGACAACATAAAGTTTCGCAAAGTAAGTTGGATCCTAGCTTATTTGTAGTGGTGTAACACTTTGAACTCCAAAATAAATGCTTTTCATAAAAAATAAAAAATAAAATAAAATAAAAGAAAAGATTATGGTTTCATATATGAAGATTTCAGAATTCAGGTAGACAGGGTTGTCAACTGTGTTTTGATTCCTTTATTTGGCTAGCATACATATCTAACCTCAGAAATTTTGTCCATAAACTTCTTGGTAATACTCTATTTAGTGATCCCATTTTGTCATGAAGATTAAGTTCAAAAAATCTTATATTAACTTTGAGCCTTTTCATCCTGCTTTCAGGAAAAATATTTGGGATTCAACACTGCAATCAATGATTCACTTGTATGTAGTTTGTAGTTGTCATGTGTCTAAATTTTGTTTAATTAAGAACCGTTTGATTACTATTTAGTTTTCAATTTTTTTTAAAAAAAAATATTGAGAAAAAAAAAACCAAAAATTAAAAGCTCTAGACAGAAGTTTTTTTGTTTTTTTTTTTTTTTGGGTTGAAAATTGAAAGTAGTTAGAGTTGGTTTGGAATTGTGGTGATTTAAATAAAATTACCTCAATAGTCTATAGAATTTCTACGTATATAAAATCTAACACTTGCATTTCACGTTTACCCAAAAAAAATAGAAAACTATATTTTAATTCTTAAATAAGATGAAGTTTAGAAAAATGTCTTATTAAAGATTAAAAATTGATTTTAGTCCCTAGACTCTATTTAATGCCAGTATATGCATTCAATGTCTTTATTTATTTATTTATAATTTAGTGAATTTAAATTTTATGAAAATATTATAAATTTTAATTCTCATTATAGTAAGCACCTTATATAAAAAAATATTTTTGTAGAGATTTTTCGGTACACTTATATTTTTGCATATTTTCTTATCTATCACTAATTCATTACAATATATTTAGATACGAACATTTTGATACACTGAGTTAGTATAACATGCTTAGGTATAGACATTTCGGTATACTAGTTTAGTATAATATATTTAGGTACCGATATTTTGGAACACTAGTTTAGTATGATATAGTTAGGTACAGAATTTTCGGTACACTTATGTTTTTACATATTTTCTTATGTGTCATTAATTCATTACAATATATTTAGGTACCCGCATTTCGATACACTAATTTAGTAAAATATATTATGATACAGACATTTAGGTACACTAGTTAGAGAAAATTAAATAAATTTAATGAATTAGAATATGTATAATAATAAATTTAAAATTTAATGTAATAACATTAAACAAGTTATCTATTAAATATAAAAACAAAAATATAATATGAATTTGAATTTGAATTAAGTACACATTAGAAACTAAAATTAATATTCAATCTCACATCAAAATTTTATGAAATTTTAATATTGTTGAAGGATTAAAGTTCAAAAACCCCAAAAAAAAAAAAACAAAAACGAGAAAGAAAGCATGAAACTGAGATTGCGATTGATAGAAACCAAAGAGACCATCCGAGTGGAGGTCCCCGATCTCTGCTCTTTCCACCACCTCAAACAAACCGTCTCCCAACTAATCTCTGCCGCCCCTTCCTCCCTCCGCCTCTCCCTCAACCGCCGCGACGAGCTCCACGCGCCATCCCCTCACGACCCCCTCCACTCCCTCGGCATCACCTCCGGCGACCTTGTCTTCTACACTCTCGACCCCTCCTCCCAAGCCCTAGCTTCGCCTTTCCATCCAATTTCGCATTCGTCCGCAGAATCCCCAAATCGAACTGAGCCCCAGTGTTCGAATTTCCTAAACTCCGAAACCCTAATTGACGAAGGGGCTGTTATGGCCGATTTAATTGCTGAAAAACAGAGGTCTGGAGGTTCGAATTCGGAAACCGTAGTGGTTTCTGGTGCCGAATGTATGGATATTGATGACCCGTCTGATGCGCTAGGGTTGAAGAAGTACCCTGTTTCATTTTTCTTGAAGAGGGTACTGAGGGAGGAGTTGGGAGACGACCGTAGCAATCGCAGGCTATTGGTGATTGCTGTACAAGCTGTGCTCTTAGAGTCTGGTTTCGTTGGCTTCGATTCGTTTTCGGGTATGCTGGCCAATCAAAGGACGGGTTCAACGATTTCACTTTCGTATACACTGCCTGAGATATTGCGAAATTGGGGCAATACTGGTAGAGAGGTTGAAAGGGTTGTGTTGAAGTTTCAGAATTTGGGGCATTTTGTGAATGTTTATGGGTCTTTGGCAAATGGCGGTTCTTCGCCCTATCAGGTATGTTTGGACAAAAACAGATTTGCCCCAACGATTAAATATGTTTATGAAACCCAAAATGTCAATGACAGAGATGGGTTCGTTTTAGAGTTATGGAAGATTGTGAAAGATGGGATCACATTCCCATTGCTGATTGATCTTTGCGCAAAGGCTGGTTTGCCTGCACCACCGAGCCTTATGTGCCTTCCACCGGAGCTCAAAATGAAGATTCTAGAGCCACTGGCTGGTGTTGACATTGCCAAGGTGGGTTGTGTTTGTAAGGAGCTGCAAAATCTTGGTAATAATGATGAGTTGTGGAAGCAGAAGTACGCTGAGGAGTTCGGTAATGGTAGCGGAGGAGAAGGAACTGGAGGTGAAGGAACAGTGACTAACTGGAAGTTTAGATTTGTTGGAAATTGGGAGACTAGGAAGCAACAAATGAAAGCAGTAGTGAGGTGGAGATCATTTGAGAGGCCTTATTTCAACCGTATCAGGAGGGACCCTAACCCATTTGTACCTCCAAGGATTGGTGGAATAGTTGGTGGAGATTATGACCGCTTTCCACTCTTTGGTGCAATTGATCCTACTGGACAAGCACACCCTCTTCTACAACAACCCCGAAGATCTGGTATGCGGCGTAATTTTTCACCCAATTGCGATCTGGGAGGGTTCGATATCTGATCTGGTCGCTTGGAAGTTGCTGGAACTGAAGCTGCAGGTTCATGTTTCGTATGTGTAGTATATATAATAAGCATCTTGTTTAATCTCCAGCTGGTATTAAGACCAAGTTATCGTAAATTTTAGCTGTTTTATTTTTTTTCTTCTTGTTGATGTGTACATCGTTGTTTCTTATGTTGATTACAGTTGGATTTTGGATATAATTTGAAGTTAAGTTTTGTAGTTTTGGTGTTGGTCTCTCTGCTTTTGATGTGCATATAAGCCGCTCTGCTGCATTATTTTCCGAATTTTTATTTATTTCTGCCGGTGCTGAGTGCACACGGGCAGCTTCTTGTTTAGTTAAATTTGCTTGGTTATAAACTTCTAGGTAACATTCTGTTTAGACTGAATTGAACCACAGTTTTGAATAATCGTTATAACGACATCCACAAATCAAATTCAAAGGACAAGTTGAACATTCCCCTAGTGTTGCTTTAGTCTTAAGTGCTATAGTCTGTTGTTCTCAAGGAATAAGCTCTTTAACAAATGCATAAATTCGAGTCTCGGTACCCTTTAAGATTGAAAAAATTCCTCATCTTCTCTACCCTAACTTCAAACCGCGAACTTGAGCTGTGTAAGGAGGAAAGAGCTCTAACTATTTATTTCTTGCTAGGAACCCTTAAACACCAAAGGAGCTTTATATTTGACAAAGAGAGTGAAGAAACACACAAGAAACTGAAACTCAAAAATTCTCTCCTTAGTATCTCAATGTCTTCGCCTAAGTCGATCAAAGACAGTATATGGAGTGCAAGTTCAGTGCAAACAGAGGCTCAAATGAGTTAGGGGTGAGGATTGGAGATCAGGAAGTACCAAAAATCGACTGCTTTTGCTACCTAGGACCAAAAGAGACCTTAACTATAGAATACAAGTTGGATGGATGAAGTGAAAGAGTGCATCCGGCATGTTGTGTGATTGTCGTATGTCACTGAAACTCAAGGGAAAATTTTATAGGACGGCAATAAGGCTAGCAATGCTTTATGTGTAACAACCTGTTGCGGAATTTATGGAACGAAAGGGCATTTTTGTAACTTCACTAAGATTGGGATATTTATTTTGAAATGGGTTTGCTTTTAGGTCTTAAATGGTGAGCCGGGTGGGGTCCACTCACTTTTTGGTCCCCCAGCCTCTCTCCTCCCTTGTCTGCCACATGGCACAACCCCTTCCCCCCCAAAAAAAATATATCTCCTTTCTTTCTCTCTCTATGTTCCATTTATGTCTCTCTCCCTCTCGAACCTCTCTCTCTCCATCGCTGCATCATTTCCTTCCCTCGTGCACCACTCACCACCTTTACCCTTTAGCCCTGCGAGCTCCACGAACCCTGGAGCAAGGGAAGAACACTCAAACCTTCTCGTGTCTCATGGCACCGTGGTGTTGCCACTAGAATCTCTTGGATAGTGTTTTTATGCGAGTTTGGGACGATTTTGAGTTGTTTTGGGGACGTTTGTGACAGAAAACTACTCGGGGAGACTTCCCCAGATTTCCGGCGAGAATGCCATGAATTCCAGATCCTTCTCTAGCCAACTCCGACCACTACTTAGGAAATCAAAGGTATAATCCTAATCTATTCTTGTTTGTCTTCAATTTGGTGGGTAGATCATAGGTTATGGTAGAGAATCGAGGTTGACAGAAGCTTGGGAAGCTCCGGCTTTCGTCTCCATGAGAATCGGTCTGAAAACCGGGTTGACTTGACCCGGTAACTTAAAGCCCAAACCCATTAACCCTAAAACTCAAACCAAGCATTTATGCCATGGAACCCAGCCCAAACCTAAATAAGCCAAACTAAAAACCCATAACTGAACGGACCTAAACCCAGAACCCAGTCTGTGCGTGGGCTTGCACATGGCGCACGTGGGCGTCTGTCTTGGTCGGCACGTGGAGCACACACGCCTCCACCAGAGGTATTGTGCTCCACCGCCGTTCACGATGGCGCCGACGACTTTTCCGGCCAACTTTCCGACGACCCAAATCGGCGCATGGGAGTACCCAAGGTCCCCCCTTATGTTTTTCGACGTCCTAAATCCATTTATGACGTTCGTTTCCTGAAATTCAACTGTTTTAGTATAATTTTATTAATTGGTACCTTTATGTGCTTAGGTGCAATTGTGTATGGCGTTTTCATCCTTTCTTGTTTACATGGCTCTTCGACGGCAAAGTATCTATGAGTGGACCCCTTCTAAAATGCATATTTTACTATTAGAAATGCATACATGAAAAACATGATTTAATGGTTACGTTTTATGAAACGTTGATGAGTAAATTGGATTTACACTTTATGTTATATTATCATGTTTTATCGACTTTACGTTCTTTGTGGTATATATGATTGATGACTATATACCTACTTATGAACGTGGTTTTACGTTATGACGTTTTAGTTACTGAGCTCCGTTTATGATAACACTACTAAGCATATTATATACGATATATGTTTTACGCAAAGGTTTTATGGCATGCTAGGGTTAACCTATTACATATTATACTATTGAGTTTTCCTAAACTTTGGGGGTTAGTACGTTGATGAATAATTGTTTTAGTATTACTTATATATAAACTTGGTCCACTCATGTTTTGTTTTGCGCCCCCTCAAGACTTAGATTTGAGGCGTACAATCCTGGCATCGACATCTTCGAGTCCTCTCGGTGTAGGACCTATCTCTTTGTTCATTCAATTTTATATATATATATATATATATATATATATATTTTTGTCTCAGATTAGTTGTATGCTGTGAACACGTTCCGTAAATGCATATTCATTATAATTAAATTTACAAGTTTTAGTTATGTCGGTTAATTGTTTCTAGTTCTCATGCATCCTAATATGGCTTCGTCACCTTCGGGTGTCGCCTAGCACATGCCTACCCTGGTGTTTGGAGAATATTAGGGTCGGGCGTGTCATTATGGCACAGAATGTTGGACGGTGAAGCATCAACACGTACATAAAATGAGTGTAGGAGATATGAGAATACTTCGTTGGATGTGTGGGCACACGAGAAATGATAAGATTTGGAATGAGGATATCCGAGGTAAAGTAGGAGTAGCCGAAATTGAAGGAAAGATGAGAGAAAATCAGTTACGGTGATTTGGACATGTGAAATGAAGGCCTACTAACGCTTCAGTTAGAAGATACGATTACGGGAGAGAGGTTCAGGGTCGAAGGGGTAAAGGAAGACCTAAGAAGACTTTGGAAGAGATTCTAAGAAAAAACTTAGAGTACTTGGATCTAACGGAAGACGTGACACAAAACCAAGTGCAATGACGCTTTAGGATTCATATAGCCGATCCCACTTAATGGGAAATGACTTTGTTGTTGTTGTTGTTGTTGTAGTATCTCGAAACCTTAGTAAAAAGATTAAAGACTGCAAAAACCGATCATCGCTTGCATATTTCATTCAATGTACAAGACAATCCATGTGGTTCATGCAATGCAAGAACCAACTCCTTTACATGGAGATGAACTCATCTTCAATTTTATTCGGACTTCCTATTGAAATCTCAATTGTATCGGTCTCCCCGACGCATTTCGTCAGGGACAATCCTAATTTCATAGGATCGACTTTGCGGTTCTCGTGAACTACCAACTTGTTTGGTATCTATTCTTCTTCAACAAGACATTCTTTGGGCGAATTGGGTGCTAGGAGAAATTCTTATGTCCCGGAGGACTACATCATTCCGGTTCTTGTTTAATTGTATTTCATGGGCGTACGGATGACGTTTTTCTCTGTGCGGACCCAAGAATTTCATGAATGCTAGCACCCGAAACCAACATAAGATAACTAAAAATCTTCACAAAGATACGCACCCCCCAAACAGATCAAGTAAAACAGAGGCTATATAGCAGCATACCCAAACCCAAGTCCACGTTAAAACAGAGGGTTTTTTATTTAATTATTTAGAGTAAGAAGTACAAAATTTTTAATTTCCTAGATTTGTGTAAGTTTCCAAGAACCATTTCTCTTTTCAGAGCATGCAATAATGAGACGTATCGAAGTTACTTTGTTCTAAAATGGTATACTCCACGTGATCCCAACGTGTAAAGATGACTTGCATTTCATCTGCATTCTCAAAATTTTATTATATTCCGATGTATCTTATATTCCGTCCTTTTTAATCGTTATATCTTGTCATTGATCTTTGACCAAGGATTTAACGGTCAAAAATTCCAGAGTATAGTTACCAGGGCATACAAGAAAATCGCACTCGTTCTTCTATAAAATTGGCTCTGACATTTTCTCCTAATTATACAAAATATTTTATACAAGTGACAGCAAGCTTCTAAGTTTAGTGCAGAGAGAGAAATGGTGAAAGGACAGAGAACCTACAGAGCTCACTGCTTGATTTTACCCTATCCAATCCAAGGCCACATTAATCCCATGCTCCAATTTGCCAAGCTTTTAGACCACCGAGTGGAAGTCACACTGGTGACGACTCGCTACATCTACAAGACAATGCAAGGGTTGGGATTGAGCTGCTTGTCGTGGGAGACCATCTCCGATGGCTTCAATGAAGGTGGGATGCGAGAAGCAGGAACCGTAGATGCCTATGTGGAAAGCTTCTGGATAGTGGGGTCGAGAACTTTTAGTGAGCTTCTTGAGAAGCTCTTGAGCTCAGCGTCCCCGGCTGATTGTGTTATTTATGTTTCCTTCATTCCTTGGTCTTTGGATGTCGCCAAGAAGTTCGGAATAGCTGGGGCGGTTTTCTTCACTCAGTATTGTGCTGTTGGCAGCATCTACTACCATGTCCACAAAGGGCTTTTGAAGCTTCCTCTTGCAGATGATCAGTCTCAAATTTCTCTTCCTGGGTTGCCACCACTTGATCCTTTGGACTTCCCATCGTTTGTTTACGACTTGGGGTCTTACCCGGCTTTCTATGAACTGGTTGGGGGACAGTTGTGCAATGTTGACAAAGCTGATTGGGTCCTATGCAACACATTTTATGAGTTGGAAGAACAAGTCCCTCTCTCTCTCTCTCTCTCTCTCTCTCTCTCTCTCTCTCTCTCTCTCTCAGTATATTAAACTAATTGCATACTAATTTTCTGCTCAGTTGGTGGATTGGATGGCTAAGCTTTGGAGATTGAGGACCGTAGGACCGTAGGAGTCTCAAAACTCCTACACAACGTACGAATGCCAAGTAGATTGTGGATGTTTGGAAAATAGGGGTTACAGCTCCAACTGAAGAGAAAGGGGTTGTGAGACAAGAAGTAATAGAACATTGCATAAATGAAGTAATGGAGGGAAAGAGAGGGGAAGAAATACAGAAGAGCGCTGCAAAATGGAGAGAATTGGCCAGAAAGGCGGTGGCTGAAAGCGGAAGCTCTAACAAAAACATTGACGAGTTCATTGCAAAACTGGAGGTCCAAAGTTAGTGCTCAAGTCCAACAAAATCGAACTGAATCGAATATTTGTGTTTGTAAGGAGCTGCTAAATCTTGCTAATAATGATGCGGTGTTGAAGAAAACGTATGCCGAGGAGTTTGGGAATGAGTATCAAAGGAGAAGGAACTGCGACTAAGCTAGCGGTTTAGGTTGGTTGTAAAATGGGAGACTATCAAGTAACAAATGAAAGCGGTAGTGAGGTTTAGGATATTTTATTAAGGGGAATGCTTAGCAAATTATGTTTTGTTATTGATGATTGATTTATTACTGTTTTAATAAAAATACTTATTTCTTACAAGTGATACATCACATTTTACAAATATAATATAAAAAGATAATATTTCAAACATTAGTTTTTTTTTTTGGACAAACAAACCACACAATAAATCAATCAACCATAATAATGTAATATCGAAGTCGTCATCCAAAAAAGTCAGAATCTAAAGACTCTCGGTCTCACCTACAATTGGAGGGTAATTGGACTTCAGAGTTTGCAACAATGTGAACGTGTAACGAGCTTTGAGCTGGGTAAGAGTAGTGTTCCCCCTTCAGCAAACCCAATCTCTAACTAACAAGTCACTGCATCTCCTGATTCTCCTCCTCCTCCTCCTCCTCTCTACGCCATGCCGTTGTCGGCCAGTCTCTCTCCTCCCTCTCTCTATTACTTCCCCCAAACACAACACCACCAACCACAACACCATCTCCTTCACTCTCTCCATCCCCATCTCAAACCCAAAACACTCACCCTTCAATTTCAATCCCCCCGAGCCTCAAGACGATCCCCTAATTACCCTCAGGTCCTACCTCTCTCTCTCTCTCTCCCTCTGCAATTCTAATCAATTAACCCTTCGGACTTCATTTCACAGGGCGGCGGTGCCGATAATCTCGCCGACGACCCCCGCAGTTGGGGCCGTTCGATCAATTCCAAGGTCGATCGGCGCTACGATTTTGAGGACGACGACGAAGACGATGAAGATGACGAGGACGACGAAGAAGACCGGAGTTTGGATTTGTTGGTGAGGTTTGTTCAGAATGTGTTCAAAAAGGTGTCCAGGCGTGCGAGGAGGGCCGTCCGATCAGTTCTCCCCGTCTCAATTCCCACCAAGTTGGTAATCATCTGATCATAAATTTGGCTCCTATTACCTTATATTCATTAAGAAAGATTGGATTTTTAAAGTTGAATTGTTAAATTGTTTTTCGTTGTTGGTTTGGCTTTCATATGTATAGGTGGGATTTTCTGTTAATGGGGTGCTAATGCTAGCATTCTTGTGGGTCTTGAAGGCGTTTCTTGAGGTAATATGTATATATATGTATACATTGTGTAATTTTACATTCATGTATCACAGACTTCCGTCTATTTGCTTATCAATATGTTCTTGTTGGTCTTAATTTCCTTTTTTGAGCTGTTGAAAAAAGGATATAAATAAGTCGTCGTCTCCAGGATACAGTTCATTGGATGGTACTTTTGCAAGACACATGATAATAATTGAACAGCATAGGTGATTTAGGACCGTTGTAGATACTGATTCATCTGAAACGAAAACTCAGTAGGTAAGGTGTCATAGGGAAAGTGGCCCACAATTCATGGGCATACCAACATTCACACTTACTCAAAGTGGCTCGAGCTGCAGACTGCAGTTTCTGATGCAGCGTTTTCTGATAATAAGCTCTAGAACAATGCCTTTTTCAAAAGCTTGATCTTTTGGCGAGGCACTGAATTTTCTACGTTTAGAAGGCCTTCAACAGATTGAAATTATACAGTTATTAAACTGTCAAGATAGAGAGAAACTTTAGGATTTCGATAGTTGTTTAAGTATAAGCTTTTCGAATCATCCTGTTGTTATAGATGGTATTCTTATTGAGGGCTCTCACTTGAGATGTCATACTTAAAATTACATAAAAAAAACAGCAATCAAATTCTTATATTAGTGTTTGCATTGGCGATGAGTATATTTGTGTTTAGTGATGATTTTTATGCGCTACCTGAAGGATTTCCTAATAAAATCTCGAACTTTCTTTGTGTTCGTGTTAAATCCAGGTTGTCTGCACCCTTGGAAGTCTAGTGTTCGTAAGCATCTTACTCATTCGTGGGATATGGACTGGAGTAGCCTATTATCAATATAACCGCAATCAGAAACCCCGCAATTTTGAAGACGACAACCGTCCATGGGCGGGCGCACAGCCCGCAACCTGATACTACCATTCAGAGGAGAGATCTGCTGAATTATAATTTCACACCAGATAGGAGTATACAATAAAGGAGGAACACTTGAGAAATCAAGGATGATGGGAAGATAGCATTAAAATGTGTTTGACCATAATCATTGTTCTGGCCTTCAAGGAGTTTTAAGTATGATGTAACTTCCTGCCTTAATAGATAAACGAAGGTTTGTTATTGTACACAGGTATTCTGTCAAAATTCAAAATTTTCATTGGGAGCTTTCTTTCATTTTCTTCAATGAGATTTGAACTAAGGAGTCGGGAGAACTTCCGATCAACTTCGGCTTTGAGACTGAGAAGTGAGAAGACTGGAAAAGAGAACGATGGTGGTGGAGATTGGGAGGGAACGGTGGTGAAAGAGATTGGAGAGGGAGAGGGAGAGGGTTCGTTGAAGTGAGAAAGATGAGTGAGTTTGAGAGACAGAGATCGAGTGGGGAGAGTCGAGGCCTGAGGGGGGACACATCAAGTTGACCGAGTCCATGTGAACTCGGATAAACACCAATGAACCAGGTCACATGGTGACGATTTTAATAAAATAAAAAAAATCGATTCAGTTCGTTTCGATACCAACTTTGGAACCGAAACAAAACAATCACAAAACCAAGCCTATCTTGTACTATACCCAATAAGTCGAAAAAACCGAACCGACCGAATTTTTCCAGTTCAGTCTCAGTCCGGGTTCGGTTTCGATTCTCGAAACTTTATGCCCACCCCTAGTTGGGATTTCCTCTAGCAAATTGAAGATTGAGTGTTGTTGAACTAAATAATTATATGTTAATTTGTACGCATTTAGATTTGACTAGTTTACACTAATTGGTAGCAAAAATCTCATTTTCTTTCTTTGCACACCCATAATTTTCAGTAGTGGCAAGAAGGAAAAATATGACAGTGATATGTAAATGACGTGGGAAAATTATTTATCAATCCCAAGGGAAAAGGTCTTCGCTAGTTGTCAGTGAGAGAGACTTGTATCTGGGTGGTTGGATCGGGTCCCGGTATTGCTTTAGTTTGCACATGAAATATGGCAACGCCATTTGTCCTTCCCGCACTTTTCTCATCATCATCACCGTCCTTGTTTTTGTGTCACATCCAATGTACAAGGCCAAGCCATCTCAATTTTCCAATTTCAGATACATTTTTAATCACTTTGATGAAAATATAAAAACTAAGTTATGTAAAAACTAATTTGTAATTCAAACAATTTTACTTTGATGAAAGTATAAAAACTCAATTTGTTTGAAAAAATTGGTTTATGAATGATTACGCGTATTTGATGTTTAATTTAATCTTAATGGTTAGGGTTCTAGGGTCTTCTCTAATCTTGGGCTAAAACTCAATTTCCACTTTTATTTCCTCCCAAACCCAACCCAACCCAATGCTAAAATGTGACTTAAAACCTAAAACTCAAATAGAAGCCAAATACCAGCCAGAAAATAGGCCAAAAGCACTAATGGAGCCCACCAATATGCGTGAACTTGCCTGATCTTCGGCCGGTTGCAGCCCACCCACTCGTCCCGCTTTCCACACGCAGGCTAAGGCCTTCAGCGCTCGACATGGGGGGGACCACTGTCAGGCAGCAACTGTGACAACCGTTCCAAATTTTACGTTTTTATTTTATTTTAAAAGCGTGAATTTACGAAATTGCCCTAGAGGCAAGGACTTTGACTTCCGTTGACCATCAACTTGAGAGATGTGAGACTTATTCTTTTAGCATATCCTCGTAGTACTCGTTGGTACGAACATATAGGCGAAAGTCGTTTGCGAGTCCGGATTATAACGGTATAGTTACGGACGTTCAAAATTGGTTATTCAAGGTTTAGTGTTAATTAAATTAAATCCCCACATTTTGTGGGGTGAAGCCAAAAATCAGAAATGAGAAAAAAAAAAAAAAAGGAAAGAAAGAAAAAAAGGGGGAAAAGCTCCCGTGTGTTCCGTTCGTACACCTCTTCGACTACCCATCTTTCAAGGCCGATTCCGGGCAACTCCGGTGGAGTTTTTCGATGCCACCACCACCATCTTGAAGCTCTCACTCCCCTCTACAAAACCCACCCAAGAACCACCTTGATTAACCAGGGTATGTGGCGGTTTGAGGCCACGAAAGTTGACTAAAATCAATAGTGCTCCGGCCACCCTTTTCGATTTTCCGGCAAATCGGCAAAGCGATGGCCGATGCCACCACTTGGGCTTTGTAGCCCATCATCCCAGGAGCAAAACCCAACCAACCTTGTCCCCATTGGACCACCGTAGACGACGAATCGACGTCGGGAAGTTTTAGGCACCCGCCGGCTTTGTGGGCAAAATTGACCATTTTCCGTCCACTTTTGGACTTCGTGGCAGGCAACCATAGATCGTGATGTCTCGATGTGCGTGCAAGATAATCATAGCGTGGACTCCAGGTGAGTGGGCCTTTTTCTTTCATAGGCATATAATTGATAGTTCCACAAGCACTTCTATAGTGATTTATGCTTGTTACCTACAATTAATCATTTCGAACTACGAATGGCTTGATCCCTGTTTAGGGTACGTAGGCAGTCTAACAAGACGTTAGATGCAACCATATAATAAATGAAATTAAATAATTGAGACAATAGCTTATTTAGTGAATTGAGCAATGTGAGGAACATTGGTGGGAAGTGTGAGATTTAGCTTTTATGATTTGGTGATTAAATGTTGATCATGAATCAATGCGTGAAGAATCAAGAAATTGAAGTAAGGAAAGGTAAGTAATAATAGTTAATGTAACTAGGGTCTAATTGGGCTTAACACTGATGATTACTCTCAAAAGTAAATAGTTTGGGAGTAGGGTGTTATTGATTGTACATGTTACGCCGTATTATATATTTTGGGAATATCATGAAATGCTTAGGTTTAGATTGCACCATGGCATATTCATATGGACAATACCTGGACTTGACTATTGTGAATGTTTTGAAGTGCTATATGATGCCGCGGACGCCCAGGTAAGCCTCAGGTGAGTACATGTTGATGTTAGTGATGTTAGTGAGTATGATTGTGTGGATATATAATATAGCTCATAAACCTGCACCCCGGTGTTAGTGCTCCCGCCCGTGGCCAGGGCACAGTTCTTCACGTGATGTTCACCTCCCGTACCTTACGCTCACCTTGGATCCAAGGTAGGTGCACAGTCCTGTCTTACATACCACTTTAGGTGGTTCCGACTCGTAGGTGACCCGCGATTATTCGCACAGTCTTCACGTGATCATAGCACTTGAGCGTATTTATTTACACCCAGTCTTGTCGTACAGACCACTTTAGGTGGTTCCGACTCGTGTGCAGGTATACTTATTGAGCTATATGCTAGCCATGATTGATGAGATATGAATAAGTCGTACAAGTCACTATAGGTGACTCCGACTTATATGCTAGCCATGATTGATGAGATATGAATAAGTCGTACAAGTCACTATAGGTGACTCCGACTTATATGCTAGCCATGATTGATGAGATATGGATAAGTCATACAGGTCACTATAGGTGACTCCGACTTATATGCTAGCCATGATTGATGAGATATGGATAAGTTGTACATGTCATATTAGATGACTCCGACTGATATATCATTTTGTATTGATTAAGTTCATTTGGCCTACTTATTATTGCATGGTGGAGTTGATGGCAAACCGTGGTTCTGGCCATTTCTGAGTATGGTTTGGATATATGTATATATGTTGTATTGTTTTATGGAAAACGATACGGGTTTTAAATTTAGGGGCATTACTTTTAGAGAGGTAATAACTTTGGGAAGCTTGGTTTTATTGCTTACTTACACTCTCTGTTTGGTGCCCTCCAGGTTTTAGCTGCTGAGTTTGTATCGACAAGGATATGTGGCGAATCTTAGTATTGATGGATATTTTTGAGGGTATGATTCTTACCCACACTCCTGTACCTTACTTATGCTCTGACATTGTGCGTGAAATGGGTTCGCTCCCGCTCACAACACACTCTGGTATTAAAAATTTTTAGGTTCAAATTATTCACATTTTTCTACACTCTATCACATTTTATGGTTTCGTCACCTTCCAGGTGTCGGCCAGCACAGCTCGATTCAGGGTCCAAGTGGACTTTCTGGGTCGGGATGTGTCAGCAACGGTCCAAATTCAAAATTTATTTTTTATTTATAAATAATATATTTTAAAATACATTTAATCCAACAACTTAGATCGAATATAATCAAATCTAACAGTAAAAAAAAAAGATCTAACGGCCCAAATTTAAATCCAACAACTAAAATAATTTAAAAAAATTATTAATTGTGCTTCATATTAATTTCGTATTCTTCCATAGTGTTTCATGTATTGATTTAGTGATTTTTCAATATTTATCGAAATTTAAATATTTTTAGATTAAAATGTTCATAAAATTAATTCACGATAGTCTACATAATTTTTTTTTATACAAAAGTTAATTTAAGAAAAAAAAAATAGCCTAAATTCATTTTTTAATAATCTGGGGCGAAAATTTTAGGCCATAAGGGTTGGAGTAGGAAAAGCTGTTTCTGGGCTAAAAACTAAAATTTTTGAGCTAAAAATTTTAGGTTTTACGCCAAGGGTTGGAGATAATCTAAGTGTAGCAGTTAGGCAAATTAAGAGGCTAATCAAAACTCAATCTTTTTCACCATGGTTGATGAGATTGCCTAAATTGATTGAATCGAGCTCAAATCATAATGTTTTCTAGTCCCATCCATGAAAAGATTGAAAATTAAGTTATTTTCAAGCGAAGTTTGGTTGAACCCATCAATGTTTTACCCTAGTATTTCTTTTTGGGAAAAAAAAAAAAACCTACTTTTACCATATATTTGTATCGTAGAGATGAGACTTACATATGTTGGTGGGCCCTACTTCTATTAGGGATTGTAAAAATATGTCAAAGTGTATCATTACTCATTTCTTTTACACAAGCAACTACTGGAGGATGGGAAATCCAATATAAGGCCTCGAATGTAGAGGTAAATACTTTTAACCATGTGAGTTCTCACTGTTAAATCCATTTATGAATTCAAAAGGGAAAATTGATACTAGCATTCCAAAAATCTTATCATTACACTCCTCATAAATGTATTTTTCTTACTAATTATAAAAAGTTTAAAGTGTTAAATGAGATTTTAAAGTGCCAATAATAATTCGCATTTAAAATTAAAACAATAAATTAAATAGAAGAGAAAAGAATGGAGAGGATTTTACCCTTTGAAAATTAATGGGCCTTGGGCCTTGGGAGTCATATTTCAACGACAAACTCCCTTCGGGCGGCAAAATTTAATTTTCAAAAATCAAAATATAAGAGAGAGAAAGGATAACCGCGGTTAAAAGAGGGTGGTTACGCCAGGCCAGCATCGCATCAGAGACAGCCCACCACTCAATCCTTGCCGTCCGTTCCCTCCCAATCTTTAACCAAACCCTAACCCCACCTCTGGTTAAATTTCGCATCTCCTCTCCCGCATTTCCACCTATAAATACCTCCCCAAACCACCACCCAATCCGATCTCATCAGAAAACAAAGAGGATTTCACAGAGGGCGTCTTAATAAACGCCTTCGACTCTTCGTCTCCCTGTACGTGCGAGCCTCTCGTTCTTCCATCTCTTTCGTTTCGTTTTGCGGTTTCAACCGGGAAAGATGAGGGAGTGCATTTCGGTCCACATCGGTCAGGCCGGTATCCAGGTCGGCAATGCCTGCTGGGAGCTTTACTGCCTTGAGCATGGCCTTCAGGTATCCTCTCAATCTCTCTACCTACATTTCTCTATTGATTTTGTTCGTATGCACATTTGCGTTTTGTATCCGTGATTTGTACGGTTTCTTTTAGATCTGTGGCTTTTGCGCACCGATTCGTCGTGATTTGTATGGATCTGTGATTTTATCTGCATTTGGCTCGGTTATCAATCAGATCCGTGTTTTTTGAGAATCAGATACACATAGAAATGTTAATTTTGATTTGTATTCGAAAATTAATCAAAAGTAACATTACTATTATTTTCAAATCATTCGATTTTCCTTGGATCTATGATGTTATTGTTATTGACAGTCAAATTATATTCTCAGTAAATTCAAATTTGGATTGTAATTATTCGTTAATTCAACGGATTTTGTTCTTCGATTATTTGTGATGTTATTCGGTGAAATCGTCAATGACAATAGATTAAAGGCTTGTTTCTCAAGAACATTTGCGGCTTTCGCCTTTTGCCGGGCTTGAGGGCTTGTGCTGCTTTTATCCTTCCTCTATCCTTATGTATATGATTATAGTTTGAAACCTTGTAATTCATTGGCATTTGTACATACGTAAATTTGTAGTGTTTTTTTTTTTTTTTTTTTTTTTTTTATTAAATTGGATTGGTAGATTAGTTGCTAATTCTCTGTGTTATTTTACAGCCTGATGGCCAAATGCCCGGTGACAAGACTGTTGGCGGAGGTGACGATGCCTTCAACACATTCTTCAGTGAAACTGGAGCTGGCAAGCATGTGCCTCGTGCTGTGTTTGTTGATCTTGAGCCCACCGTGATTGATGAAGTGAGGACTGGTACCTACCGCCAGCTCTTCCACCCTGAGCAACTCATTAGCGGCAAGGAAGATGCTGCCAACAACTTTGCCCGTGGTCACTACACCATTGGCAAGGAGATTGTTGATCTCTGCTTGGACCGCATCCGGAAACTTGCTGACAACTGCACTGGGCTTCAAGGTTTCCTTGTTTTCAATGCTGTTGGCGGAGGAACTGGCTCTGGTCTTGGTTCACTTCTTTTGGAACGTCTGTCTGTTGATTATGGAAAGAAGTCAAAGCTTGGGTTCACTGTGTATCCATCTCCACAGGTGTCTACATCTGTGGTTGAGCCCTACAACAGTGTCCTCTCAACCCACTCCCTCCTGGAACACACCGATGTTGCAGTGCTCCTTGACAATGAGGCTATCTATGATATCTGCAGGCGCTCTCTCGACATTGAGCGACCCACCTACACCAACCTCAACCGTCTTGTGTCTCAGGTACAGAAAAGTATCTGGTTTATAATTTCGAGTACAGAATTTAGATCACATTGCTTTTTTACGAAGTGATTGTTACTAAATTTTGTTTCTATTTGGTTTTCAGGTCATTTCCTCCTTGACTGCTTCTCTGAGGTTCGATGGTGCCCTTAATGTGGATGTGACTGAATTCCAGACCAACTTAGTTCCATACCCCAGAATCCATTTTATGCTTTCCTCATATGCACCTGTCATCTCTGCGGAGAAGGCGTACCATGAGCAACTCTCAGTGGCTGAAATCACCAACAGTGCCTTCGAGCCCTCATCCATGATGGCAAAGTGTGACCCCCGTCATGGCAAATACATGGCCTGCTGTCTGATGTACCGTGGTGATGTTGTGCCCAAGGATGTGAATGCTGCGGTCGCCACCATCAAAACCAAGCGCACCATTCAGTTTGTGGACTGGTGCCCCACCGGATTCAAGTGCGGTATCAACTACCAGCCACCCACTGTCGTTCCAGGAGGAGACCTTGCCAAGGTCCAGAGGGCTGTGTGCATGATCTCTAACTCGACCAGTGTTGCTGAGGTGTTCTCCAGAATTGACCACAAGTTTGATCTCATGTATGCCAAGCGTGCCTTTGTGCACTGGTATGTGGGTGAGGGTATGGAGGAAGGAGAGTTCTCTGAAGCCCGTGAGGATCTTGCTGCCCTTGAGAAAGATTATGAAGAAGTGGGCGCAGAGTCTGCTGAGGGCGAGGATGATGGAGAGGACGAGTACTAAGCGCCTGAACTGAAGTTTCTATCGCGTGTTGTTTTGCTATTTGAATAATAATATGATGATGCCTTGTGTGTCATCTGGTTGTTGTGTGTTTGTGAACTTGTGGTGGAGTTGTTGCGTTTGCAATGCTATTTGAGTAATAATGTGATATATGATATTCCGCATTTCCATTTGACAATGAAAGAGACCGAAACTGAACCTGTTTGGTACCTGTTTTGGGGGTTTTCCCCGCTTGTTTTCTTAGTCTTGAATGGAGCTCTCAATAGCACAACACTGAATTTGTTCACAAAACGTGCATAATGGAACTTCATCCATCAAGTTGGGTTTTTGTTATAAATCATAAAAATTGAACTCGACATTGTTCACGGCATATTATGCCAGAACAGCGTCGCATTGCATTTGAGCATAAGATTGGAGACAGAAATAAAAAGAAAACAAAGTTATCGATAAGTTTGAGATTTATACAGTTTGAAGGAATAAAAAAGAGCCTAGACAATAGTTGGCCGGAACCTGTATTTGGATTCTAAGTTATGAGAAGGACTTGCGCTTCACTTTACACGTGGTGCTATTTGAGAAATCCTTTCGTCTTCCAGAAGTTCATACGGATCAATGTATTGGGGTGGTGACATCGGCAAACTGCTTCCGTCATGGACAAAAGTCGATCCAAAGTACTGCCCAAGAAGATTGAAGGATCAGTGTCTTATACTTAATACAATGAAAACAGTCACTAACCTCTCTCTCTCTACTGCCTAAAGGTCAAACAATCACAAAATTTCTCTCATTAACTCTCCTAATCCAATCAACTTATATACATCATTGAAATACGCTCTCCTATTTACAAAATAGTAATGATTTCACCGAACGTGCATCTACCTTGAAGAAACCTTACCATCATTATAAGAGCAGTTCCTGACTATATCCCAACCATGTTTAAAGTAACAAACGACGGGTGAATAACAATAATTGTTGTCCTACATCTTTACAGGTTAAACTTTTGAGAATAGTGGTAAATTATGAAAACTTTAATGTAGTATCAAACCGGAGTTGAGCTCTTCAGTGATAAGGACAGGCTCCCTCACATCCTAACAACTTAAGTTTTAGGGGATAATACACTAACAAAAACTTAATAACAATGAAGCAAACTGCAAACAAAAGCCGAAGGAATTGACACTTGTCATAATACACAGGCCAACGTGTCTGGACGGCAAGCAAGATTAAAATCATGAACAAACTTAAGGCCAAGGAAGAGAGTTTACCAAGTAGAGAGCAGAGAAGAGTGCTACAGTTATGAGGATCAATGGCCAAAACCCCAAGAAGAACGTCCCTCCGATTGTCAGCAAGAGTCTGGCCCGAGGGATTAACCCCTGTAAACAAATGAAGTTATGAACATTCCTTGAGCTTCTGCAAGTCTATTGCCACATGTACAAAGCAACACCATTCAAGTAAATAGGGCAGTGAATTGTGCTGAAGCTAAATATATAGTTTTGAAAGAATAAAACGTTACTCGTACTACTAATTTCATGAAAACTATCAAACTAACGGTTACTGCAAACGTAGGATATGGTGCGCCAAAAGCTCATATTAGATTGATTTTACAATCATCTAACACAACAAAACCAATAACGAAATAAAAGTGATTCAACCTCAAGGCCTTCGCTGTTCAACTGCATGGACCGCTCCCTTTGATTTGCTAGGCTTTTCTCAATTTCGGTTGAGACAGCATTTCTAGCCGAGAAACCTCTATCTTCGTTTCTCATCTCCTCATTCATTCCATACTCAGTCCTCTCTTTTCCCTCAAGCAAAGAAGTGGGATTCATACCCCTCCTCCTTAATTCCTTCATAAACAACGACTCCGGAGGTTCTTCACCTGAAACATAAACTTACAACTCAGGAACATACAGATTCTACCATTCCCTTGACATCCTTTAATCTAAATCCAAATAACTCCATTGTTATCTGCCCACAAATACTATTAAAATTCAATCTTTGTGCTCAATTTACAAAAAGAATTATTCTTTCAGATTTAACCACCCAGTAATTAACAAACCTTTTTTCTAAGTAAAATTAAACTGACCAAATATATAGACAATATAAATTTCATCACACAAACTAATCAAACCGATATTTCAAAACAACTCTTTGCATGCAACCGAGTTCGAATCACCCGCCTCGGAGTTTAGATTAATTTAAAGTAGAATATCGCTCGTATCAAAATAACTTCTCAAAATCTCAACAAAACAACTGATTAACCCCAACTTTTACTTGCTCAATTAGAACCAGAAAATAATTACGAAAAGCAAGAGAGAGAGAGAGAGAGAGAATTTTGAAGAGCTCACCATTGCTTTTGCTGTCAGATTCTTGAGCTTTGCAGCAGACCCCAAACCGCCTCCTATTTCTCAAGTGATATCCGTACCCTCTGTATCCTGACAACCTGATTAAACTTTTCCTGGACTGAAATTCCGGGAAAACCCAGCTGGATTTTACGGGAAAATTCGACTGGGAAACTGGGATTGGAGAGAGGGAGCACTTCAACATTTGAACAGACGCCATTCTCAATGGAAAAATAATCTCATTTCGCTGCCGATAGCTAAAAGAAAGAGGAAAATAAGAGATTTTTTTTTTTTTTTTTTTCCTGAGAGCGAAGGCTTTGTTCAGAGAATCAGAGGTGAAGAAGCAAGTGGCGACAAGGTGTACGGGTATATTATAGCGGCGGAGAGGTGTTGGCGGCTATCTTGCGCGGGAGATGGCGTGGTCTGCTTCGTGTGGCTGAAAGTTGCGGTCAGAGAGGTGGAGTAAGATTCTGGAATTTTTTTATGTCTAGAACACGAGTTCATCACATCACATGTCATTATATAAGTTGATCAATATTTTATTTTTTAAGTTGTTACTTTTTTAATACAAGTACCTTATTACTTATATAGTGACACATGTATATCAATCCGTGTATCTCTCCTCCCCTCCAATCCTTTCTTATTAAAATGATTACGATTAAGCTACGTACACATCTTGTGTGACTTTTTCTTACAGAGAGAAAAAAGGTAAAATGAAAGAGAAGTGGAGGGTAATGATGAGAATTTGGAAGAAAAAGAATCTTACTTAGAGAGGACGTTATTATTCTCACATTTTTTTGCCCCTTTACTACTTTTTAAGTATTATGAAATACACACTTTGCTACCTTAGTTTTTTTGTCTCAATTTCAACATAAATTTTGATTTGTCTGCTACTTTAAAATTTTCATAGGACTTTTCGTTAAGTTTTCTGTTAAGTAATGACATGTATAACTTTGGCCACCACATGTGTCAAGAATTAGCACTAGACACAGTGGCTTAGATTTACAAGTGAATCTCTCATATACATGACGAATATAGTGGGCCAAAGTTATGTCACTTATTATTATGGTCCAGTGGTATTCCTTTTCATTTGTAAGTGAGAGGTCTTAGGTTCAATTCTCTCCAAAGACGAATTTGAAACATATTATTTCTGGTCCATTGTGAGGCTAAGCCCACCCCCTCCCCTTTAGTGTAGATAATATCGTTGTTAAAAAAAAAAGTTATGACATGTCCTATTTACTAATTAATTAAACCTTCTTTGTCAATCAAAAGATGATGAAAAAACAAATTAATCTTCTATCACCCAAAAAAAATGATGGGCAATAATGTAATTTCACAGATTCAAATTTTACTATTTTTTATTGAAACCCTACCTATATGTGATGTTAAAATACCTCAAATATTAAAAAAAAAAACTAAAAACAAAAACCTCCCACTCCCCCATGTTCTCTCTCTCTCTCTCTCTCTCTCTCTCTCCCTTTCTCCTCATTTTCTAAAAAAATGTGTTCATACAAACAAAGTGTGTAGGCAAATGCTAGTTACTTAATAAAAAATTTGACGGAAAGCCTTAATGAAGTATTAAAGTATCACAAAAATCAAAATTTAGATATAAATTGAGACGAAAAAAATTAGGGAATTTTAACGAAACACTCTCGGTACTGTTCACTTTTAACGAAAATGACAATTTTACTCTAAAAAGTTACTCATGGTATTATTCACTTACAACACATTTTTGTCCTTTTGATTAAAACTCAAAGTTTTCAAGTATTTTTCATTAGTTTTCCTAAAAAATTAAGGATAGCAAAGTACAAATTTCATGATACTTGACGGTTACAAAGTAAGAATCACCCTTTTTTTTTTTTTTTTTTTTTTTTGTGTGAATCGGAGTATTTATTTATTCACATAATTGGAAAAAATATAATGATATTTTCTCTGTTAATTTGTCTTAATATATTTGTTACTTCCTAGTAAAAACAAAAGCAATGACGTTGTAACAGTGATTCTAATTTTCTTTTTCGAATAAAATCTTAATTTAATTTGTTTATTTCTTGTTTGGTTTTGAAATACAACTATATATTTAAACCACATACTAATCATTGAAGAAAAAATATTACAAAAATTGTTGTGTTAGTGACAATCTAGTTTGTTTAGTTTAATCCCTGATTTGATGATTTCTATGTTTGCAGGAGTCTTATTACGCACAATAACTCTCACAAAACTATTAGGCAATTTGGCACTAGTCCTATCACCTCATTTTCTTAGATAGTGAATACTAGAGGTATAAGATTTTGATATGATCAGCAGTTCTTGTGCTAGCGGTATTTCTCTTCTCAAATTTGGAGGATGACTACCATTTGAATCCCCTTTGCTCGTTGATAAAAGAAAAATCATCTTTACATGGAAAAACAAATCGTATCATGTCCAAATAATATATACGGGAGACGTGAGGAGAAGTATCTTATATCAAAGCTATAACTAAAGTGGGACATACATTGGTAGAAAGGTTTTAGGACCTTTCTTTAACATGTACTATTACTCTAAGAGCTAGTTGATTATATTTTCGTTCATATTGCTCGTTTGATTTTGATTGGATTATGTTGCTTAAGATGGTTCGCAATTTTGTCTTTATAAAAAAATGGGAATAATCATCTTCAATCAAACATGCCCACGTCAGTGGATCACATTGACATTGTAATGACATGGTATCACAATTATCTAGATGTCTAGATACAATATCCAACTCATATTGGAAATATATATATATATATATATATATATATATAAAGGGAGAAGGCCAGTTTGGTGAAGCTTTCTAAAATACCAAGAAAGCCCCTTTGTTTTCTTCACAATCCAAATCCACAAAAATCGGAAAATGGGGACAAACTGGTAAAAAAAATAATAGAGTATAAAATTATCTTAGAAAATTAAAAAAGCAAATTAAAAAAATACCCATCTTAACTATAACAATTGACAACCGCCAGATGAAAATACTTGCACTTCAAATTCATTTTGACCCTTGGATTAATCCTTCCACAAATACTGCATTGTGTTTTTCCGAAAGAAATAAACGTAAAAATAAAAAAATAAATAACACTCCACGAAAGAGTAGAACTCTCAAACACCACTAACCGCAGCGGTTGTAAACACCAGAGGAGATGGAACCGCCATCTACTACACATTCTATAGTGAACAACAGGTCATACATCGGAAGAAACGAACCCACTTTCGTCTTCCGCACAGACCCCTCTTCTTTGTGTTTTTTCAAAGTTCCGTCGGCATCCACACTCGATTTAGACAAGATTGCAGGTGATTTTTCCTAAATTCCTTCGCTTTTTGTCTTTACAATCAATTTCGATTGGATTATTATTGTTGGGTTGTCAATTAGAAAAAAACCTCAAATGAAGTATGAGATTTCAAATGCCGGGGCATTTGCGATTCTTTGTCCTAATAAACAACTTGGGTTTTGCATAGTGTGATTCTTCAGTTATTAGAGATTCCAAATTTTTAGAAAATGGAGTTTTTTAAATCCTCTCAAAGTAGTAGGATTTGGAAATGAACTCTACTGGAGAAGTAATTCATTGTGTTCAAATTTCACTGGGTAAGTTTAGTTTCATATTAATTTTGGTAGTTTATTTGTAGTCGTGCAGAAATCAAGGAGAAGACAACGAGGGAGAGGGAGAAATAGACAAATAGATATATTGACAAAGACTCTTCCTCTACATCGACTGATTCTTATTGCATATAACTTTCAATCTTGGATTCTCCATGATCTCTGCATTCTTTTCCAATGGTTGTCCACCATTAACCAAATTCATTTTTCCTTCTATTTTCATGTATGATTGTTGGTTATTTTCTTTTGAGTGAAAAACTTGGATTTGTTTCTTCTCTATGTAAGTGTCTTTATGTTTCCCCTTGCATTTGTTACATTCCAATGAAGCCCGTTGGTGAGGTTCTTATGCTTACAAGGAAACTCTTGGCTCTGGGGAGTTTTTGTTTATATTAATCCATTTTCCAATTATTTATCGTGCTTTTTCCATCTTTTGCTGCTTCAGGCAAAAAGAATGCACAGTGCAAAGCTTCCTGTAAGGCTATAAGAATCTAGACAAATCGTGATTGTTCTATCAATTAATGGAAATTTCTTCTACATTTGATTTTGCTTTCAATTCTTCTTTTTATTTTAATGAAATTTCTAATCTTCCTTTAATCATGATTACCTAATCGATTTCCCTTTCCGTTTTTTATCCGCCATTTTCTCTAATTTTGTTCATCAAGATGTGGTCTGCATTTTCTCTTTTCCATTGTATTTGAAATTCACTAATTCAACCTCAAATGGTTGTCGTATTCATCTCACATATATAAGCAATGTGTAGATCTTTCACCCAAGAGTTTGACAACGACTGTTGAATAGGATAAATACGCAGGTCGGTCGTGGAATTTCTTCTACTTTTGATTCTTTTTTTTTTTTTCCTAACCACCTTTCATAAGTGGAACTCTTCATTTTTCCAGTTTTGTTGAATTTATTTTCTGTTCACATCTTTCCTTTCGTTCACAAGTTTATTATTTCTGTTGGGTTCTTAATATGGATGAGTTGGTTGTGCTTATAACATATTAGCCAAAATGTTTAATGTAATATGAAGTTATATGGTCCGACTAATTTAGACGGATTAGGATGTTTCAACTAATTTCTATCCATTTTAGGAGGAGATAAAAAATCATAATAATTATCCTCTAAAAGATAGCAGTTATGGAGAGGAGGGAGAGATAAATGATAAAGGCAACAAAAACAAATTAAAAAAAAAAAGTCGAGAACATCATTTTAGGAGATAAATATTAAAAAATAAAGTTAAAAAAAGGCCACATGGTGAATAACTGCTTTCTATTTTAGGAGAGAGATATTAAACAGAGAAATTCAAATTTGTTATGTTGGGGAAAAAAAACAAATAAAACAACAAGAACGGAATAACTTCTCCTCCATTTTAGGAGAAAATATTAATATCTATATTAAAAAAAGTATCTAATACATTATACTAACATATGCATATGGTCCAACTAATTTAGACGGATTAGGATGTCTCCAACAAATTTCTATCCATTCTAGGAGGAGATACTAATATCTTATAAAATGATATATAGATTAAAAAAATAAATAAATAAAAAAATGAAACCAACGTGGGAGAAAGAATGGGGTAAAGGTTGCCGTGAGTTTTCAAAAAACCGTGAAGCTTGCCCACTACAAGCACTAACTTCCCCGTTCGTATAATCCCATTCTTTCTGTTCCTACTTATTTTCCCATATCCAAATTCAAATGTTAATTTTCCCCTCAGTTATACAACTGCTATCAACAGTTGTTGCTTGGTTTTACAGACTCTCACATTCCAACGTAGGATAAAACAGGTATTAAGCAACGCCCGATTCATCATTCTTCTTTATTTCAATTTTTTCGCTTTTTTGCTTTGCCATTCTTCTCCCACTCCCTCTCCCCAGGCGTAGAAAGGAAATTAATCTAGGTGTAAGCTTCTTTTTTTCACTTTTTTCCCTGCATGGTTGTACTTATTTTACACATTTTCATGTAAGCATAATATGTAATTGTATGAATATCCAGGTTTAGCTTCATATGGGTTCTTTTAACTTCTTCCTTTGAAATCTTCATTGTGTGTTTTTTAAAATTTCGGTCAGATTATGAGTTTCACTTTTGATTATCTTAATGTGCTATACGTGTGTTATGGTAATTTTAAAAATTATTTGTTTTCATTCTTAGGATATTTACAAGAATACCCACAAAAAATGAAGAATGAACCTATTGATAAGATCTCAAACAGACGTGTCTCTATTTTTACACCTGGTTGGGAGATATCTGTCGGAGTAAAAACTACTGATCTAAGCCAACTGATTCTCAAATAGTGGAAAAAGAAGAAGCATGAGCAGTATGTATCCTAAATTATATACAAATTTGTTACAAGAAATCTAACATTATATATACCTTCAATATATAGGTGGCGCATGAAAAAGGCTGTGGAAGAATTAAAACCTTCAACAACTCCTCAGATCATACGTATTTGGAATAAAGTCCAACAAATAAGGTACAACACCATTTCTTACCTATTTATTTTTAATGGCATTCTCTATATCATTCTACAAATTAATTATCTCAAATTATAAAATAAAATAAAACAATTTATGGGTGCAGAAAAAAGATTAACAGTGGCCAAACAACTTTTCTAAATACGGTAAGTCTTCTCTTATTTTCATACAAAAGTATACTATAAATTCAAATTGCATTCAATTTTCAAATATAAATAAAATTGCATTTTTTGTCAGTTTTACAAGCATCACACCCGTCTCAAAGTACAAAGGTTGAAGTACAAGATTAAGGTAATATTTCTTATTATTTAATTTTGTAAATATTGTTACAATTTGTTACCTCAAACTTGAAAAATATATTTATCTTTCAGTATTCTACAAGTAACTGGAGTAAAAGTATTGCCATGAGAAAATTGTCAAACTTAAAGGTATTTAGGTTAAGTTGCTTACAATCTTTATAGTTGGGATTGTGCATTATAGTTAGACTTCTTATTTTATCATCATTGCTTGCAGATTAACCATGAAAATCTAAAGCATCAAGTGCAAGCAAATGGGTGGCAAGCATGGCTTTGATTTCACACGTAGGCGCTATGTTTACATATGTACATGTTGTCCATATTTTGCTTTGCTTCATATATTAGGAGTTCATCCCTAGCTAGCCTATAACTTTGATTGAAAACTTATGAATCTGAAACATTTTGATTTAAGGACATTAAGTGTTGTCAATATGTATTTAGAAATCAAATTTCATGTCATATTTTCATATTTTTTTATTTATAAATAGTATATGTTTCCCATTTTATCTTCGTTGTTGTTTTAAAGAAAAAATAGTAAATAATGTATGAGAGATTACTCACATATGTGCAAATTGGATGGAATATATGCTCCTAAATTATTCAACAAATGTGGCAATATGACAATATGGCATGCGATAACACCATTATCACTTTGGAATGATGGGATGATTGTACGGTAACACCATTATCTCATCAACCTTTCTTCAACTCAAGCAATTGGAACTACGTAGCCTGACCCATGCTCTAATGTTGAACATCTCAGTCCCAACCCAAAATGGCACACTCATAATTATGTACTCACTCCTCTAACTGCATCAACTATCCCATTCACACAACCATTGAACAAATGATCTGCCAACCTGCTCGAATGACGCCAAATATTGCCCATAATACCTTTTTGTCCACCATAATAAAAAAATGTTGTTGTGCACCCTTTTAATACAGCCACTAATCCTCATGTTACAAAATATATTGATCATTTCATATTTTCCATACAACATTAAATAATTAAGCATATTTTTTTATTTTTTATATGAGAGTTTAAGGAACCTAACTCTTGATCTTCTTCTGTACAATATATAAGGGTAAAATGGTACTAATGGAGATAACAAAATTCTAACTAGACTGAGTAACTTAATTACCAAAGTCATAATAATGATCAAGCATAGCTCATTTCGTGAAATCAAATTCTATCAGCCAAACAGAAAAAAAAGACACCATAATAATTAGCAAGCAAAAAAAAAAAGAAAAAAAAGGTGGATTGGTTAGTGTACAATTCATAAATTTCATTTTTGGGTACAATGGGCAGGTGCAAAAAGACTAAGTTAGATGATTGAACATAATAAAAAATTGAAAATAATAAGAAATTATTGTGATGGACACAAACACAATTTATAAAATAATTACTTAAGAAATATACGAATATCTAAAACAACACATCTTTGGGGCGCGTAGCGCCTGTGATGCAAAAATGCCTCTCGCACGCATGTTAGTGCGTGCAGAGAGGCTAGTATATATATATATAACAACTATATTATTTATGCAATATCAACATTATATCACAATATCTAAAGAAACATCAATGCTTCGATGCTGTATTAACACCGTCAACAAACTATATACACAACGCATCACTCATGTATCAACACAATATCTACATCTTCCTTATATGTCACATTATCTTTTTAACATGATTAACAAAGTAACATCTTACTAATTAATCCTTGGACATTACTATAGATTCGACAAATGATAAAGATAGAAGAAATCTAGATCTAACAATGGTGAAGGACGAAATCTGATGCTGGAAATTCGATATAAATGTAGCATTGAATATGAAGACGCACCGTAAGTTGGAAATTCAAATCTAACAATGGTGAAAGACAAAATTGCTACGACGTGATGTATTGGATTTCCATCCATACATCCTAGATTTAAAACTCACATCTCTCCTATATTATGTTACTGGTTTCAAATTCTCCCTCTCCGATTAATAATAATAATTTAAAAAACTAGATGGAATAAAAGCCAACAGGTGAGAATTAATGGTATCATTTCTTTTGGAAATTTATATAGTCACGTGATATGACCTTACACGCTATATATGGCATGGTTTTTGTTAAACATTTCGTGGTCCAACAATTCTTTTATTTTCTATGAAATGACAAATCGGGTCTGAATCTAAATTCTGCTTTGAAGCCACTCAATCATACAGGTTCTATATATATATATATAACCCTAATGTATTGTCATTTGTCAATGTCACAATTGTAAATTGGTGCTTCAAATCTTTCATATTTGCTATATCATGCAGAGAGTATCCCTTCTTTCCCGTTTCATGACACGAATCTTTCACATTTACTTTGAATTGGATATTATGATTGAAGAGTATATAGATGTGATTTAATATTTTAATCTCAGCTCCAGCAATCAAATTCACAGGTATATGACCGCACGCATTCTCGTTTGACATGCAGAATTGGGTTGGGATGTATAACTCCATAATTTTAGGACGCGTTTACGTAAGGGTAATCGGAATCAAGAAACGGAATTGAATTCCGATTACGGTATACTTCGGTGTTTACCAAATTTAGAGGAATCAAAATTTAGTGGGTCCTACTCAAATTTTGGAATTCAATTCCAATATTTGGCTGATTTAGATTCCCAACATAGAGAAGGTATTCGGATTCCGGATTGCTTGGGCAATTGGAATGCTAATTTTTTTTTCCCTTTATGCCCTCACTACTTTCATTATTCTCAAGATTATCCTTTTAACCTAGACTGCATTTTCCTTTTCACCTAGCTCCTTTCTCTCTTCTCTCAGCCGCATGCCTTTCATGTGTGATTGCTGCTTACCAATTTGTAGAGCACATCCACCAGCTTGGAAGAATTGGCTAAAGATTTTTCGAGTCTCCATTATTTGCTTAAAGATAGGAAGTTCTCCACCTTCCATGTGAAGGAACTTCTTTTCCCGTTCTTTTCCACCTTCCATGGAAAATTTTCATCAGTTCACTCTCGAAAACACAAGCTGAATAGTTATGTTGTCTAACACATGTATAAAACTGTATCATTCCACCATATGGAATTTCAAACTGTTCATGACATACACAATCCTAAGAACAAAATGAGCACGCCTAAGCATAGCTCAAGTAACATCGAGCACAAGGAGCAGGTTATAAACAATATATGCAAATCATGGTGGTTTACGCTATCTTAGCTAGCATTAATACATATTTGATTTGGGACAAAAGCATTTTAGTAATCATACTAGTTTATATTCCGATTTTGCTAAATTAGTAAATAGCTTTATGAAATTCTATTCTGATTCTAGAACATTTAAGTAAACAGTTTCAACAGGAATCTAATTCTGACTTCTCCTCGTTCCAACTCCTTCTCAATTCAATTCCTCTTATTTTCATTACGGTTACATAAACGCGCCCTTAAGGTATATTGAATACAAAAGGAATGACTTTTCATTTGAGGGGGATTGGAAGAGGATTAAACATGAAAGAAAACTTTTACCTTTTGGAGAGGATCGGAATGGAGGAATTTTCTTCAAGTGTAATTCATCATCTACCCTCTAGTTAGTCATAAAATTTTCATTTCTCACACCTCAAAAGACCTTGTAATTAGAGAGTTATCATTTTCAATCCAATCCCCGCATACTAAACAAGCCTCAAAATTATTATAGCACCTAAGTTAACGCGAAAGACCTTTTTTTTAAAACGAGTGTAAGTAAGTATTTCTCCATCAATCGATGTGCTTATGTTATAGCACATGACCTTCGAGAGCTGTCTGCAGTTAGAAACAAGTATATTATATTGGCAGTCGGAGGAAACATAAGTCCTTGCGTATACGTTAGGAGTCTCTTGCAAAAAAAAAAATGGTGCCACTTCTTTCCTGTAGCCAAATTAAGCTAACTTACGTTGTAATCTCTCTACCTTGGTGTAGGCAAGTTTTTCTTCCTTCCGACGGTTTCGTTAGTATCTCATTAACATAAATATCTTATATTATCTGACAGTTGGACAACAACAGATAATTTATTATCACCATTTGGGAAATCTGCAAAATGATAAGCTTTGTATAAACAAACTTTCAGATGACTTTTGTCTGCGCAGTTCCTTCACTATCCTTGGAACCGAATGCTAACCCCGGGCTAGGATAACATTCAAAAGTGACCCACAAATATACACAGAACCCATCAAAATAAATTCGCTTATACGGCCATTCTCGAAGATTTTCAGCTTTTTCTCAAGCTTCTTCCCACCAGGCAGTACGGAAATGATCTTCTTGAAGAACTCGACACACTTAGCAGCAAGGCGGGAGGCTTGGCGCTCACGAAACGGGGCGTTTTTATTTGTAATTTGGCCAAGTTAGTTCATGTTGGTAACCTGAGATCGATGTAATAAAAGGAAAATGAAATACACAGAACGATACAAAGAAGATTAACATGGATATTCTGCACTAAGACGACACGTATAAATCGAGAAATACAGACTTTTTATTTTTTATTTTTGAATACATCGATATTCTTGCACAAAGGGGAGAGGAAGTTCAGCTAAGCTACATAATGGACAGCTTAATTTGGTATCGAATTCGCCATCTACAAGATTCGAACCTAAGACCTTTCATTTTCGAGTGAAAAATAATACTATTAGACCGTAGTACTGAGTGACGAAAAATACAAACTTAAAGCCTGCTGTACAGCAACAAAAGACGAAATAAACGAGTCCATTTCACAACACATTGCTTCCTCCGCACTATCCTTGAAGCAAATGGGATGCGATGGCCCAAATACCTTGGAAACAAAACCAGACTAAAAATTCGGCAAACATTTCAGCAGTCCAGGGATCCAGCGATCCTCCTTCGAGAGGTTAGGCTCCTTGTCAAGCTTCTTAACGGACACAGAGATACCAACCACCTTTGTGAAGACCTGACCAGGGTGTGGGAAGGAATAACTGCGTGCAAGGAGCCGAGCATTTTTCATTAGGCGGGAGGAGGCGTGGCGGGAAAGGGAGGAGAGGGGAATGAAAGTGAAGGTGGAATTTTTCTTTCCCTAACTTGATACAGAATTCAGATACTCGAAACAAAACCTAAGCTGTTAGTGAAACACGGATACATCCAGGGGCGCTTGATTGATAAACTAGGACTGGAATGGGCTATTTAACACCAACCTAGGTATGAACCAAACATGGAGTTCATTAAGAAGGGGATAAGCTAGGATTACAACTTTCCTATGCGGGCTTGTTTTAGGCCATACAAAATGAGGGGCCTAAATAGAACCAACCGAACCCAGGCCAATCGCTACAATTCCATGCATCAAACGTTCCCTTATACTACTTCCACGGACCCTAAGATTCCGATACTATGTTTTGTGCAGTACTTATGGACATTGTTTATGATTGTACATTACCTTAAACAAAGAAACAGTTCTCCTCCTAAACAATGGTCTTCACCTGGATTGATTGGAACGCCATCGGAGTAGCGCGGGAAGGAGTGACATCCGAGACCACCAAGACCCAATCTCCTTGTTTCACCAATCCCTTTGATTTTAGGAGATGGATGGTGCTTGAGATGTTAGACTCCGTATCATCCGATAGATCAACAAGAAGAGGGATCACTCCCCACTGCAAATTCAGAGCCATACGGGTGCTTTCATCGTTTGTGAAAGCAAATATGGGAGGGCTTGGTCTGTTTCGTGACAAGAGCGATGCCATGTGCCCATGCTTGGTGTAAACAAAGATTGCATCCACAGCGAGGTTGTTAGCTGCACATGCAGAAAAAGTTGGTTAATTGTAACTTATGGGAACAATACATACCATTTAGACTCTGAAAATTTTCTTTGATTGGTTTCTACTTTCATAGATTCACAGAAGCGAACATCATTGGTATTTTTTTCCGGGATCCTGCCCTTATTATTTCTCTGATTCAACAATCAATTACAGATACAATTCTGACAAGTTCGTATGAAGTTTTTAGTAAGGTAAACCAGCATAGCATAAAATCTTCCAATGTTCTTCAGCAGGACTATTAATTTATCATAAACTTAAGTCACTGATTAGCCGATTTTCAAAAGAGACTTAAATCGAGAAAAAAAGAGGATGTGGGAAAAGTGAAAGTACCCATTTCAACAGCTGAATTGCATATCTGCTCAGCAATGCGGTCAGGCAACGAGACTCCTAGTTGGCGCTGGAGGAGAGAACCTTGCTGGTTTTCCACACGACTCCATGTTTCCATTCTACTGCTGGTTGTTTGAAGAACAGAAAGAGCCTTCTCTCCAAATAATCCAATTGCTGATTCCCCGGCCAACATCAATGCATCTGCATATTGTCGAACAGCTTCTGAAACATCTGCAACCTTTTGAGAAGTAGCCATCATAACGTGATTAATTTTCTCTCTTGCTGCTCCCCATGCAACAGCAATAATCATCATAATTACAACAGTTCTAGGAGACCCTAATCGTACCTCAGCACGTGTTGGAGTTGGGTATTCGATCATTGACTCAAGAAACTGAGAAGCTACAATTACCGGCTTGTTTAACTGCCTGCAGACATTGGTTATTTCCTCTTGGACTGTTGGAATCTGTTCAAGTGGAATCTCAACTCCAAGGTCAACTCGCGCAATCATGATTCCATCAGAAGCCTTTATAATTTCTTCCAAATTCTGAAGGGCCTCCAAACTCTCAATCTTTGCCAAAACTCTTGTGGATCTGCAAAGGGAGACCTCAGTAGTTTTCATATTTGGAGTTCCAAAGGATAATCGCAAGAGGTGCGGATATAATTAGTGGCTTCTAAAAAACACGGTAAGGATTTATATCTGATTGAAAGACTGCTTGACTCAAATCATAAATGCTTGAGAATCTGATGCCAAATATCATATTGTTGAAAGAATCCACCACATTATGCAAGGAATAAAATTTCCAATGAAATATAAAATGTTGAACCATAACTGTCTACTGCCTTACTTGGCTGATTTGGTGATGAGGTAATTCTTCAAATGCTTCACAGATTCAGCGTTGTTTACAAATGACATCGCAATAAAATCGATACCTTCAGAGATTCCGAATTCAATGTCAGACCAATCCTGCAAAACAAAATGAACATGAGCATCAAAATGTATAGACGAACTTAAAAGCAAAATTTACTTTCACTAAGACAAGCCAGACAATTTGAAAAAGAAAATGTAAGAACATTGTACAGATACTGACCCTAGTAGACAGAGTTGGGAGGTCATAGTTCCTCTCCACAAGCTTCCCATCTCTCCAAAAGCTGAATTTGGCTCGAGGCAGGAATAGACCGGGGTCTGTGCACTTACAACGCAGGTCGCTTCCTAATTTTTCAATGACTTCAAAGCGTGCCATTCCTCCATCAATAACAAGTTCATCACCCTCTTTGATACCTGCCAAAAAAAATTACATGGAAATCATCAATGCAAAATGCAACTTCCACTCCAATAAAACTGCCAAAAATACATTGCAATTTCGTCACTTACCATCAGAAAAACCTTCATAATTTGCTTGTACTGTGAATGGAAGGGAACCTTCAAAATTTTCAGTGGTAAATAGCCAGATTGAATCCTCCTGATAATCCAACAAAAATACAATTCAATCAAATTAACATTTTTTTTTCCTTCGGATAAAATTTATGAATGGGCAACTCTCCTAACCTGAACTTTAAGAGAGGATGGAGCTCCATGATCAACAACATGAATCTGAGTACCTTCGGTATCGATCATAACAGAAACAGAAAACCCCTTCTCCTCATTCAACCTTTTGATCTTCCTAATGACGTCGCGGTGCCACTCCCGCGTGTTGTGACACATATTCAGCCTTGCCACATTCATCCCTCCCAAAACCAACTTCTCCAAATCCTCCACAGAAGAACACACCGGCCCAATTGTGCACACAAGCTTGGTCTTCCTCAACCCCAAAAACCCCTTCTCCCTCAACTCCCTCTCCGACACCACATCAAGATCCAAACTCTTCAAACTTTTCAAACTCTCTGCCGCCGCCAAACCCACTTGCACCGCCTGCACTCCACCACCACCAACTTTCCTTTTCAATTCTTTCCCAACACAGGACACCCCATGATGCAAAACGGGCACTCCAAAAACAGTTTTCTGTAAGTTGGCACTTGGGTTATTGGCTTTTACACCAAAACACGTATGGATCGAATGGTCCGCGACCGCCATGGATTCGACGAATTTGAAGTGAACTTTCTTGATCAAATACCAGAAAGAAAGAACAAGATAAGGAGAAAGACTGATTTTTTGTGAGTAATGGAATAAAGGGTATTCAGAGAATTAAGTTTTGTAGATGAATATTGGGGTTTGTTGGATCGAAAACTCCGTCGAGGATTGGACTTTGTTCGGAGATTACAAGAATAGGAGGAGGCAGAGGAGTTAGGCTTCAGTGCTTCACAGCGTGTAAGAATATACGTCAACAAAGAGGAGAATGAAAAGAAAATAGAGGCTTTTTTTTTTAGTCTCATGATATGTTAACAATAAAGGGTTAAAAAGATGGGAAAATTTAATAACTGACAGTCGTTAGAAAATGTGCCAGTCGTGGTGGTAGCGGTAGCGATAGTCGGAAGAAAATACTCTAGTAGTTGTGGCCCCGCTACTATCGCTGCTGCCATCGCCACCACGGTATGTGGTGGTGGAAAAAAAATTTAGTATACCAAAAACACAGTCTGATACATAAGTGTAATAATACAATTAAAATTGGGACAAAGAACAAATAACCTTAAATTCAAAACCTAACATTATATTTGCATATAGTTCTTTACTACAGGGATGAAAAACATTTAAATCTTTACATCTTGATACATGTTTGATCCGAACAACTATCTTTTCTCCTAACAATTAACTTCTAACTTACTATGCAGGTCAAAGGAAAAACCTAACACCTTTGACCCAAAGAAAAAAAAAATTAAAAAAGAAACCTAACACTATATTTAACGCATGCGAATTTATAAATTTTCTCTTTTGTCCACAATTTAAATTTATTTGTATGATTTTAGGTTTGAATTTTGAGGCATTGAATATTTGAACAGTGGGGACCAAATGGAAAGGGGTAGCGAATCACTACTAGGTCCGAATTTTAACGGTCAACTGCCCTTTCCGGATGGGGCAGGGGAACAGGGGGCACGTGAGTTTTGAATGTGTACGGATTTTGCAGACATGAGAAAACAGCTGTGTTTAGGTCATAGGTGGTCCTAAAGCACGAGAGATGTCCAGAGTAGGAATCTCACGTTCAGTCTTTAGAGAAATTTTTTTTTTGCATGCGCTTAAAATAGTTAGTTACTCAACATATTAATCTTTTTTGGGAAAAAATAATGTATTTTTCTAGTAAGTGAGAGGTCTTAAGTTTGATTATTGTAAAAAACGAATTTAAAGCATATTATTTTTTAATTAGATCCAATGATTGTAATTCCACATCTGTATTGTCATTCCTTTTTTTTTTTTTTTACGTCATTTTTTATCATTTTGAAATTACGCTTAATCTTATCATTTGTTTATGATAATCCTTTAATTTCATGAAAAAAATAAATGATTATTCTCTTCAATTTCATCTTATTAAAACATATGCACGTTGATCTTCTTCCTCTTTCTTCAATCCTCATCGTACAAGTTCATTATTTGAAATACCTAAATAATAGATGCTCAATCAATAATAATTTCCACGGAAAGAATGGTAAAATTCAAGCAAATTTTAGACTAGAATTTCCACCAATTCAGGAAGACAAACATTAACTTTAACAAGAAGATAAGTTTAAAACCCAACAAATTAGCATAATCTATATATATATATATATATATATATATAAAGTGAGCATCCTAAAATGATGAAACATTCAAAATATTATTATTTAAATAAAAAATATATAAAAATGCCAATTACCACATGCGTATAACTATGGAAGCTTCTGACCGAGAGGTATTATAAACCCCATTTCCTCTCCCCAAGCCCAAATACAAAAAAGAAATAAAAAGCGATGACCGCAGCAAATTAACAAACCCATTCGCCAGACCCTTCTCCCCAACGATGGTACATAATAATAAATTAATTTTCCCAAATCTAATTCACTTTAATTTTTGGATGAGTTGTGTTAAAACCTACAATGACAATTGACGTAATTTATTTTAAAATCATGAACACTTTAGTTGTTGACGTCTACTTACTAAACCCCACTTATAAGAATGTAATACTAATAGATTTTATTCAAAAGAGACATATAAAATTAAACCCATATTAAAAACTTCTAATTTCAATAGCGTTACTACTTCAGTAGATGCTTATAATGGATTAAAATTTTTTGCCAACATACGAATAGGTATTTAGCATGTGACGCGGGTTAGATTTTGATGGCAAAGTGACTTTGCCAGCTGGCTTCTTGGATTTTGGTTTTGGAAATCTAAATCCATTTCCTTGTTGCCGCGGATTCAGAGCCCACCAAAGTAGGAGGCCGAAAATGAAATGAGTTGTCTGATTTCTCTCATGAAGTAGTAAGTTTTGACTACTTTATTCTTAATTATTGATCGGGTTTATTTGTTGATGGTTTGAATTATTATATATATATATATATATATTTTTTTTTTATAGATTTGTTAGAAATATAACTTTATTTGTTGTGATATATGTTTTAATACATATTATGATTGTGTAAATTTTAAGTAGAGATAGATTAGAAATCTTTTGGGATCTAGAAGATATTTTCTTATAGACTTTATATTATTTAGAAAGCAAGTTTTTCTCATTCTTATTATTATAAATAAAGGCACAAAGATAGGAGAATTAATATACAATTCCTCAAGCCTATTCTCCATCTCTCTCCTTACCTTTGTTGCACTCATCAGTTAAATATAGTCAACAACACGTTATCAGTACCTTCCTTCGCTGCACTAAGGAATATGATGTGGTTATTCTTCAATCAGGGAAGTATTACATTTCAATTATTCTTAATTGATTAAATTTTGATTATATTGAATTCATGTAGTCTATTGATTCAATTTTAAATTTTTTATGTTGAACGTGATACAAGTTTTGAAGATGGAAAGCTGAAACCCAAAGAAATAACTCCTACAAACCTGTTCACAATATTCATCACGCAATATAGGTTCTTCTAAAACAACGATATTTATCTTGATATTTTTTTCAGCCTTGATTGTATGAACATTCATCATAATGCATGACTTAACTTTACATTTTACAAATTTTAGATTCTACATAAATTGTGTATGCTTTATAATCATAATATTGCTATTATGTGAATTAAATAAGTGTGAATAAAGAAAAAAAAAAAAAAAAAAAAAAAAAAAAGGGATGTTGAAACCCTAGAACTTGTAATATGCTTAGATGCCCTAGTGTTTGCTTTAGACTGGGCCTGATCTACAGATCTTTAGCTTGAGCATGTAGCTCGCGCTGGAGCCGCTGAGCCGAAGCTCGCGCTAAGCCAGACACAAGGGTCCCAAACAACTTGTCGTTCATGTCGTCTTCTCCGTCCACCTTATCGCCTTTGTGCGATTTTCCGTTGAGATATTTGATCTCCGACAACACAGATGACACGCAGTGGCTTCCAGGTAAGACCCACGATTTTCTGATGACATGAAGTCCTCACAGTGGTGAAAACCGACAACTAGATATCGTCCAATCCCCTCCCTGAGATTAAGGCTTCAAGTTTTCCTTCGAAATTTCTACAAATTTCAAGATTTCTCACTCCTTGGATGTTTAGAACCCTTCCCCATTGAAACCCCGTTCGATTTTGCTTGGAACTCTCTGCCGCCTACAGCGCCATGCCTGGTTTCATCAATGGCAGCACACCTAGGTTTTGCTAGGGTGTCCGTAACTCGACTTGAGGACTTGGGGCCTCTCGATGCTCAGCCCAGTTGCCCAGCCCACTGTCTTGGGCTTAAATAGATTGTCCTTAAGTTTTTGGGCCTCTATTTTATTTCAAAAAATAAAAATTTAAATAAAAAACAACAACAACAACAAATGTCCTCAGCCCCAGTTTTGGGCTTAGGACTTCGCGTCCCTTTTTGATTTTTTTTAGACCTGCTGCATCAACAGCCTGCCTAGCAGCTCATTCTAGGATTGTGCTCATGGCAGCATAGAGAATGGAAGTTTACCAAATTCTCGGATGAGATTACTATCACACTTGTGAGAGAAAGGTATCCTAGCAATTTGGCTGAGAGGTACCAAACGGTATTGACCCAATTTCAGCTGGAGTCTATCGAATGGTGGTGCCCTGCTTTGGCAGGGATGCACCAATATGCATGCTCTACTTCGACAGAGATGCACTAAAAGGTATGCTTTGCTTCAGCAGAAGTGCACCAAACGGTATTACTCTGCTTCGGCAAAGATGCACTGAATGGCATGCTCTACTTCGGCAGAAGATCACCAAAAGGTATTACTCTACTTTGACAAAGGCCTACCTAACCCAAGCTTAGGTGTGTCTATTTTGTTTTAAAACATATGGTAGAATTAGAGTCTGCCAAGAAGTGGTATCACGCCCGAAGCATGATCTTTAACACCAAATACCTAAAACTTCAAGAATAAGGGATAATATTCCCGACCCTCAACCTTGCAGCATCTAATTCCATTTTGACGAAATAGATCATTGGGCATGCACTTTTCTGTGCTCCTACCAATGTTGTTGAGGAGTAACATTCTCGTAGTCAATCTGTGAGACTAATTTTGCTCCACCCAACATATTTGGCGGGTGAAATTTTGACATGGAAGGCCATATTGGCCGAACTCCCTTTGTATATTTGATTTACTTTGTGACCAATTTATTTGTTGTCGAATTTAAGATTGGTGTTTGGATGTCACTATTTTTCTTGAATAAGAGTTAATTAACGAAAATTACCACGTGTGACTAATACAATTAACTCATGCTTAGGTATGTTTTATGGGGAAGTTAGTTGTATGGTTATATGCTAACTTTATACCTAATCACCCCCTGACAACTTTTCAGGCTTATCCAACTTGATTATGGGGTATGGCACTAGCCTATATTGTCCAATGCTACTAATTTTACCATACAGGGAAGCCTTATACTCACTTCGTTTTGGTAGAACACCTTCTTTGAGTTTTAAGGATATTCAAGAGCATTATTATCATATTGAAACCAATGTAGAAAATGGAGTAAAATTCCTTTGCACTTCCTAAGAATATAACCAAAAGCGTATTCTAGAGAAGATGGACTGCCTAACGAGCGATTACACTCATTTAGGCCCATTATGTGGCCAACCAGAAGCCCGAGATTCTAAAGGAATTTTTGCTATGGATGTATGTTTGGGATATCTAAGATGATCCATGATGCACCGTTTTAGGCATCCCCTTACCAGAAGCAAAGACATCATACCTAGAAGCGTACCATGCCTTAGCACCCTCCATTTTTTCTACAAAGGATTCAAAGGGACATTTATGGATTGATTCAATCACTATGCGGACCATTTAGATACTTTATGGTATTGGTTGATGCTATTATACATTGGTCACACGTGTGGCTGTTGCCCACAAGCTGTCTTCTCCACACTGATGGCTCAAATTAACAAGCTCAGGGCTCACCACCCTGATTATCTGATTAAATCTATTTGATTGAATAAGTTGGAGAATTTACTTCGAAAACTTTTGATGGATATTGCATGTCGGTTGGGTTTTGAAGTTGAACATCAAGTACCTCATGTTCATACCCAGAACGACCCAACATAAGCATTCATTAAACGTCTTGAAATGATTGCGCAATCGTTGGTTATACGTCCCAAGTTCCCGATATCTACTTGGGACCAAGTAATATTGCAAGCAGCCATATTGGTCCGCCAAATGCCCGTCATGACCCAACCTTATAAAGTGCATGTAAGTTGGTTACCAAATAGAAATTCGACATATTGCATCTGCGCTTTTTTTGTTGTACAATATATGTGCCATTTGCGCCGCCCTTACGTACAAAACAAAAAATGGGTCCTCAGATAAGGATGGAAATTTATGTCGGTTATGATTCTCCTCATAATATTCGTTACTTAAAACCTTTGATAGGCGATCTTTTTACCGCTCGTTTTGCGAAATGTCACTTTTATGAGACAGTCTTATCGCCGTTAAGAGGAGATAAAAATGTCAATGTTCCGAAAGAACCACGCGAATTATCGTGGACATCTCCACTATGTCTCATCTCGATACCAATCTAGATGGTCAGAGTATAACCATACACTTCCTCTGATTTAGCAAAAATGACGATGTCACATATACCATCTACAAATGTGCTTGCAAAGATGAATGTACCAAATGTACAGCGGACCTGCATCCCCGAAAGCAGGAACGCCATTACTGTGGCCGACCCTCGTACTTTGGTGGCTAGCTAATCAATATATCCTACGCCAAAAGCGTGGCAAATCACTCGATTCGAAGGATTCACTTCCCCGAAAGTGGGAGAACATGGCACGAATGAATCCGCCCCTCGATCGCTGTCTCAATCCTTTCCATCTCATGAGATTAAATCTGGATAATTCTCGTCACTTGAAGTTCTTGGTCCAGTATACTAGTTTGGATGAGATGTGGAATTGGAATGAGATTATCATAGATGATATTTCATTTATATGGTAACTACTGACATAAATGAAAAACAATGATAACGAACCATTTTCTGTTGATTAGTGTCAACGTAGAATTGATTGGTTAACTAAAATAATCAATCTATAATGAATAAGATGAATGAAATAGTGTGAATAACGCCTTGTGGCACAAGGTTTCCCTCATACACCCTGTGATTGATTGCAGCATTACCAACGTGGTTGTAGTATCTCTGCAATCTTGATATGAAACCAACATGGAGTTTCCAAAGGACTAACATGTACTCATTCAAATAGTTATAGACCACAAGAACATTCTCTTGATTTTGATGAGGCCTTCACTTTGCGGATGCAGAACCATCCGGGTGGATGTGGTATACCCGTTTAAGTGAATATTTGATCAGTTAGGGATATATGCCCCTGCGTGTACAAAATCAAAAATTGGTAGAGTTAAGAAAACTGATTCGTACTTGAAGTCAGACTTTAAGATGAATGATCTTGGGAAAACTTAACATTACCTTAACCCAAAGTTTCGAGCTAGTTATGATGGTATTCTGGTCCACCACTCAAACTAGACCTAGAAGGTGTTATGTTCGAGTATACCCTGATCATCTATACACTAGATGCAAATGAGACCTTTATGAAGGTTATGAAGCATAAGGTTCCATATTGGAACATGAGGCAACCATATCTAAGTACAATTGGTGTTTGTTATACTTAGCTCAATGCACTAGATCAAATATATTATTTGCTGACAATCTTTTGGCATAAAGCAGTACTGAGCTTACACATCACCACCAAATTTGGTGCTAAAGACGTTTTTCTGTTACTACAGATTTGGGCTTATCTATCCCTATGCATCTCAAAATAGATCACACCCCTTGATCTTTAGAATGATGTCTACCTTATGGGATTCACTGAATTAGACTATCGGTCTAACCGTACAAGGTACGTTCCCAAACGGTTATGTCTTTCATTAAGGAACACCGTAATATCTTGGAGGTTCGTGATATAGACATTTAGTTGTGAAACCTTTGAATCATTCCAAGACTCACTGTATCTCATCACGTGAGAGATATGGTCGAGAACTCTTGTTGAGCATATTCGAACTCCTTGCGATTTTCATCCGTCGTTGAGTCCTAATAACAATCCATGAAGACAACACTGTACGTATCGATCAGATCATGATACATCTAACAAGTCAATGCCAAGCTTATTGTGTCAACATTAGCATGAGCATTAGAAGATTGAAGTTAATCGGTCTGATCCCATACAACCTTACCGACCTCTACACGGAGTCACTACCGAATTCTACCTTCCAGAAGATTGTTCAAGATATTGGTATGCGTAACTTTCTCATTTGCGATGCTTGTAGTTTCATTTGGAAGTTTTTTTCAAACTCAGGGGGAGTATCCAGAAATATACTCACTTGACCTTAATGTATTCTTTTTCCCTACGATTAGGAGCATTTTTTCCATTGGGTTTTTGCTACCTGACCAGGTTTTGACGAGGCACCCATCAGGTGTTGGTCATACCCTTATGTACGTTCTATTTGCTTCCCGAAGACATATAGTTTTGACTTAATGCAACTTCTCACTTTTCTCCTTTGACTATGGGCTTTTGTCACACCTTGGGTTTTGTCACAATGATGTTTTGTGAATTTTATCACCCATGTATTCTTCCATTTGTTTTGAGACTCGCATTCGCTACTTATGCCGATTAGACGAGATGACTTCATCAACTGCTTCTACATTTGCCTGAAGATCTAATGCGCCATCTACTTTAGTGCACACTCAAGGGGGAGTGTTGTGACATACATTCTAATACATATTGTAATTGTGTAAACCCTAAGTAGAGATAGATTAGGAATCCCTTAGGATTTAAAAGATCTTTCCTTCTAGACTTTGTATTACTTGGAGAGCAAGTTTATGTCTTCCTTATTACTATAAATAAAGGTACAAGGACTGAGGAATTAACACACAATTCCTCAAGCCTAGTCTCCATCACTCTCCATACCTTTGCCGCGCCCCTTAGTTAAATATAGGCCACAACATTATCATATAAAAATGGGTTATTGTTGTCCAATTTTTTAGGTCCAACCATCTGTCCAATGAAAAGGTTAAGGACTAGTGATCAATTCTTTATAATAAAAGACAATGGTGATATATTAGAGACTGATAGACCTTCTGCATGTAATGAGAACTTACCATTATCAACTAAGCAGCCTCATAACCCTCACGAGACATCTAATATAATTGAACATCAAGAATTTTTTTTTTAATAATGCTTCTTAGGAACGAAACCTGGAAAACAGATTCAAATACATGAGCACTTTATTAATCAACAATATGAGGTTCATGCTTATATCAAAGCTAGGCCTTACCGACCAAAAATTCTTGAGTATTCTAGGTCTCGGTTTGGATCACAATATCGTGGATTCCAGTATTCTTGGTTTTAACAATTTCCGTGGTTAGAATATTCTCTTTTAGCAAATAGTGTATTGTTTCTCGTGCTTTCTTTTTGGAACTGGTGCAGCATGTCGTCTAACACTAATCGTTGATAGGTTTAATAATTGGAAAAGAGTTAATGACGAAAATAATTGTGTATTTCTTTTTCATATTGGAGGTCCATCTTCGTTACATAATAATTGTCTTCCATGTGTAGAGGAATTCATGAACCCACCTCAATATGTTGACAAAGTTACTAATCGACAATCAAAAAAAGAAATTTTGACGAATCGGTTGCTGCTCAAGGCTACAATTGAGTGTGTTTGATGGCTTACATTTGAAGCATGTCCTTTTAGGGGACATGATGAACCCCTGGGTTCGAAAAATCATGGAAATTTATTAAACTGGTAAAGCATACAATTGATAGGATTTTTACCACCTGCAAAAGTAGGAATAAAAACATTTAAAATATTTACAAGAGTATAAGGTAATCGTAGTATAGCATCTCTAGAAAGGTCATTCTCCACAGGAATTGATTGAATAATTTATATTATACCAAATCTTAATTAATTATTTAAAGTGAATTTTGACAAAAAGTTGATTTTGAATTTTCAAATAATAAAAAAAAACAAATTTAATAGAAATAACTAAATAAATCAGCAAAATAAAATAAACTAAAAAAGAAAACGGTTTTTGAAAATTAAATTGTACAGGCACTAGGGTTCCACCGTCACCTAACAATCTTATATGGTTATTCCAATTACTTATGACTTACACATGCATATTTGAAGGTTAGGTTTTCCTAATATATGCCTATTTGGACCCCCAACATAGAGCGTATATCAAACATGTAATCCGTCTGTGGTATTCAAATCAAATCTAAACATGCATGACTCATGAAGTTTTGTGAAACCTTTTGAAAAACCATGCAATCCTTAAAACGTGGTATTCACCCTAAGTGAACTTGCACATATTACCCACAAGAAGCCTTCATCAATTTCAAGGACCGACCTCTGACCAAAATTGCATCAAATTACTTTTCTAAATATCCTAATGGTGATCAAGCATTAAAACAAATAGATAGTTTAAATACGGTGATTAATAATTCAAACCTGCATGCATAGTATTATAAGCAAATGGAAAAGAAATTACATATTCTTACTAAGGCTCATGGCCTTGCCTTAGTAAATGAAATTATATATGAACAATCATAAAACAAAACATTATTAAGAACATGGATAGAAAACACCTTGAAAATAAACTTGAATCGTCAAAAGCTCTCTAAATTAAGTTCTCCAAAGTAGTGCCTCTTAAGTAATGCGTTCCTCTCTTCTTTCTTCTGCAAACCCTAATGGCTAAATAGCCTTATTTATACTACTACATAATAAAATCCTTACTAGAAAAGGTGTTCTAAAAAGTAGGAAACATAATAGAATAAAATAACCAGGAAACATAATCCTAATCAAATATGGGAAATCTGTCCAGCCACAAATCAGCCATGTTTCTGAAACTTTAGAGCTCTAAGACAGGCCCAAAATGACTAGAATTAAATTTTGAGATGTCCCGAACATAATTACAGAAGACCTTGAACCAAAAGACATCATCTTGGACTCCAAAAATCCCAAATAAGCCTAAAACGTCACTTTGACAGTACTACACGCTACTCCTTTATTTCATAGCCATAAATAAACTACTTGATAGAAAAATCTGAAATTTTGATACGAACAAGTTGAGAGACACATAAACATCCTCCAATTGGAAGCACTCCAAAATTCGTCCTTTTGACCATGTTTTTCCCTAGAGAAAGTCGAAAGTCTTACATTAACAATATAAATCAAATTATCAAAATTCTCACAAAATAACTAATAAATTATAACTAAGAATAGGTTAAAATATGTAGTATAATATCGACTCATCAACCAAGTTTAATGATAAGGTGGGTACATTTGTTTTAGAGAATTCTCCAAAAAATGCCAAATACTCCTCGCCCATGGTCCAAAAGGAAGTTTTGAACATTCTCGCCAACATATAGTAAGAAGAAAAATTCGTGAAGAAGCTGGGGACGGTGTTTTTTGTTTTCTTATTGATGAAGCACATGATATTGCTCATAGAGAGCAAATGACCATTATTTTAAGATTTGTTGCTATTGATGGTTTTCTACGAAAACGTTTTTTAAAACTTGTGTGGGTTGAAGACAATAAGAAAGCCCTTGCTTTCCATGAGTTGCCTATAAAAAAGTTACGAGGTCAAGGCTGTGATGGTGCAAGTAATATGCGAGGTCAATGGAGTGAGCTACAATCATTATTTGTTAAAGATTGTTCATTCGCTTATTATGTGCATTGTTTTGTCCATCAAATGCAATTAGCATTAGTTGCAACATCAAAAGAAGTGGATGTTATTTGGTTATTCTTTTCAGCATTAGGCTCAATTGTAAATGTTATTACTACTTTTTCAAAGCGTCATACTCAGTTGCAGGCTATACACACAGTGAACATTGCACAGTTAGTATCTAGTGAACTTGAGACAGGAAGATGAGCTAATCAAATTGGTACTATACATTGACCTGGAGCTACTCGTTGGAGTTCTCATTATGATTCAGTATGTGACTTGATACATATGTACGATGTGTCTTGTATAGTACTTGATAACATAAAGAATGATAGATCTACTACAAACTCTTTGCGTGGGGAAGCTACCGATACTTACAATGCAATTAATTTTTTTTTTCATCTTTCATCTATTGCAGGAGATTATAGGAATCACTGATATCCTTTGTCGTGAACTACAAAATAAGTCGCAAAACATTGTGATTGCTATGAACCTAGTTACTACAACAAAATATTTCCTTTAGAAGTTGCGATTAGATGCTTGGCTACCATTATTGATAAAGTGAATTCATTATGTAAGGAAACATGAGATTGATATGCCTGATATGCCTGATATGAATGCTCAATACAAGATAGGAACTGATCGTTCTTGTCAGAAAACAGATCATATTACATATGAGCATCATTATCGCATTGATATCTTCAATAATATAGTAGATTTTCAGTTGATGGAGCTAAATATTAGGTTCAATGAGGAGGCAAGGGAACTTCTTATTTCAGTTCAGCTTCAGAACCAAGAGATGCTTTGAAGGCATTTAACATTGATACATTTGCAAGCTTGTGGAGAAATTTTATCCCCAAGATTTTTCTCAAAAAGAGCTACATATATGTTGAGGTGTGAGTTGAAAATCTATTTGTCAGACGTACCACATCATCTTGTGTTTCAAAAAATGTCTACGACTTCTTAATTATGTCGGGGATTAATTGAAAGAAAGAGGTCTGAAGGTACCATTTGATTGATAGGTTAATTCACCTTGTATTGATTTTTCCCGTTTCTACAGTGACTATTGAGTGAGTTTTTTTAGCAATGAATCTTATTAAAACAAGACTTCGCAACAAGATGGAGAGTGAATTTCTAGCAGATTCAATGGTTGTCTACATTGAAAAAGAGCTTGCCGAAAATGTTGATTCAAATGAAATAACAAGGGATTTTAATTCCATTAAGGATCAAAGGGCACAACTTGAAAGGGGTTTTTTTTTTTTTTTTTTTTTTTTTTTAAATTTGTTAAGTTGTTATGAACAAGATTGATGATTTGCAAGTTGCAACTTTAAATATTTTCTTCGTTAAGTCTAGTTGAAACTTGATTTATGCAGAGTTTAAATTTCTTACTTCAAATTATTACTTTCAGGTTTACTATTATATAACTTTAGGTAGGCAACAAAAAAATTGGAGCATTTGATTTCTAGTAATAATTTTAGCTTAACCCACCCATCAAATAATTCCTGACTCTGTCATTGCATGTCTAGTGATCACTAATAAATTTTTCATTATTGTCTATTCGTCAAATGGAAAAAACAAACAGGAAAAAGATGAAAATTGATGATGCTCAATGGCTCATTGTTTGGGATTAAGATAAGTAGGCCTAACACCGAGCATATCCTCTGCATGTTTTGCAAAGAGTATATTCCTTCTTCCGTAAAACCTTTTTTTAATGAAATATGATATTTCATACCTTCAAAGGCCAATGCCATAGTTATGACCTTACCATGCATGCAAAGTAACCAAGTAGGTTCCAACAATAATAAAGTCGACACACTCAGAAATGTATACAATAATTTCCATGGTGAAGTAGAGGATCGACAAGCGGCTACATTATAAGGGGTTTTAAGTTTGAAAATCTCTTGCTGATTGAAGCACATTTCTCGCTCAATGTACATGCTAAGTGAAATACTGTATTACTTATAAACATATATATAGTATATGTATCTATATCATGTATATCACGAAAGCTCTCTCGACCATTTAAAATAAAGTTGATATAATATAAGAGTAAAGTTTGTTTGCTAAAAGTTTGGGAAAATATTGACGACTCTTACCATTAGCGCTAGAACATACCCACAAACTCAAACTGGAAAAATCATGATTAATTTAACAATACTTCTTAAAAAACTAAAAATTGAACGCGCGCGCGCACACACACAATCCCCATGTTCCCCCTTGCTTTCATTTTTCTTCTACTTTTTGTCAACTTCTTAAGCAATAATTGCATGAGATGCACAACACACTAATGTTCAAACACATATGAAGTACTTTCTGAACGAGAAAGTTTATCATTTTACGTTAAAGATGAAGATTCAACCGTTAAAGAGCAAAATGCATGCAACATAGCATATGGTTAAATTCTCATGGATTGAACGGTTAGACTGAAGAAATGCATAAAGCATACAAGCAATTTATATGTTTTTTTTTTCCTAAAATTAAAATATTGTATATTTTCAATTAAAGTAAAGCAACTGACATTTAAATATGAATCCAAATTTTCAAATATACTTAAATATGCATCTATTTAATCAATGGTCATTGGTCATCATGAATAGCTTTCTATCCATTGCACATTTAAAATCGTATTAAGTTGTTCCAAACATATAATACTAGTTTTCCGTGACAAACCCAAACCCAAAAAAATTATATTCTAAATTTTTTTTAAACAAACGATGTTATTTATACTAAAGAATTAGAGGGGTAAGTTAAGCCTCAAAATGGGCTGATAATAATATGATTCAAATTCGCCTTTATCGACAATCAAATCTAAGACCTCTCACTTACAAGTGAAGAGGAATATCATCAGATCGTAGTGCTAAGTGACAAATCATATTCTAAATTTTGATAGGAGTATTGATGTCGTGCATTTTATTTGTATATTTATGTTCCGTAATGGTAATTAGGTTGTGTATGGTTAAAATCTTAGAGGTTGTAGGTCGCATATTTTTAAGAGGACATTGCTCTAGTTTTTAAGAAGATATGGATAGTTCTTGATTGTCTAAAATCTTAGATTGAAACTTTAGAATAGTTTGATTGAAGACAAAATGTTAAATTTCAGTTTCAAAAGAAGTTTAATAACAAAAATTATTAAATAATTCCTAAATCATGCAAAGAGTAATACCAACTAGGGATTTTTAATTTTTTTCCCCCTCAAAATTGAATTGCGTGAAATTTGATTTGATTATTTGTTTCTTCAAGATAAAATGTTTTATTTTTAGATATTGGTACGTTTTAAACTAAATCGGTTTCTTATTATTTTTTTTTTTGAATAAAATGGTGGGGTACCTAAAAATAAAATAAAAAGGTGAATAAGTTTACGTTGACAAAATATGTACATTTTGCATAAAAATTGGTACATTTTATATATATAACAAAGTTTTCATTTTCTTTAAAAAAATGGGTACATTCTAAACAAATTATGCATACAAGTAAAAGATTAAAAAAAATTACGGGTAGAAATAAAAGTTTAAAAATGTGGGCATACAAAAATGTAAATAGATAAGTACAAATTAAAAAAAAAATAGTACATATTAGAAAAATATTTATAAATTAAAAAAGAATGGGTATAAATTAAAAATAGAAACGTATAATAAAAAATTCAGTCAAAAATATGAATATATCATCTATAACGTTTCTAACTGAATCTATTTAGAAAAATTAAATAAGATTTAGTTATAAAATTTAAATATGCTTATGTAAATATTTGTTATTAAAATAATAATGTGAATAAAAACTAAATGATCTTGATAAAAAAAATAAAAAGAATTAGACCATCTCCAAAGAAGATGTCAAATTTTGAACATAAAATTTAAATTTTGACAGCTTATGTGACACTTTGACATTTTTTAAATTTTGTTCTCCAACCGATATGTCAAATTAAATTATTATTTTATTATTTTATAAAATACATCATTAAACTAATTAAAATTTAATAAAGGACATTTAAAGTTTAATGGCTTTTTATCCAAAATGGTCCCTGAGATTTGCATAACATATCACTGTGGTCCCTAAGATTGAAAATCAATAGAAATGGTCCCTGAAATTGTCCACCATCCATTATTTTGGTCATTCCATTAAAAACTCTGTTAAGTGTCCCGGAACACTTGGCCGAAAGTTTGGATAATTTTCAAAGCTTCGTAACTCAATTGTTTCTTAACGAAATTCGACCCATAATATATCAAAATGAAGATAGGAAAGTTTAGAACAAGATTATACCTATTTGGAAGCCCAATGGTTGCCGAAGATGGCAGAAAAATGGCCTGAAAGGTGATTGGTCCGCAGGAAAACTGGAAAACTCGTCGGAAACTGGTTAAACTTTAAACGTTCATAACTTCTTTAATACTCAACTAAATCGAGTGATTCGAAAACAAAAATCATACATCTCAGTGAGACGAAGAGCATGGTACCTTTCTCGAAGGCTAATTCTTCGTGTTTTGGCCGGAAAACGGCTCGAAATTAGCTAACTCAATGACCAAAACAGCCACTTTCGAGCGGTTGTCTGGCAAAATCACGGCGATTTAACCTTCAAGAAAGATACCATTCTCTTTGTCTCATTGGGAAGTATGATTTTCATCTTTAAATTGCTCAATTTTGTTGAGTATTGAAGAAGTTATGAACGTTTAAAGTTTACCCAGTTTCCGGCTAATTTTTCAGTTTTCCCGCGGACCAGTAACCTTTCAGGCTATTTTCCGTCAATCTCCAACAACCATTGGGCTTCCAAATAGGTATAATCTTGTTCTATACTTTCCTATCTTCATTTTGATATATTATGGGTCAAATTTGGTTTAGAAACGATTGAGTTACGAAGCTTTGAAAATTGCCTAAACTTCATGCCAAGAGCTCCAGGACACTTAACGGAGTTTTTAACGGAAGAACCAAGATAATGGATGGTGGACAATATCAAGGACCATTTCTATTGATTTTCAATCTCATGGATCAAAGTGATGTGTTATGCAAATCTCAGAGATTATTTTGGCTAAAAAGCCAAGTTTAATCAGTAATCTGTTCATCTTCCTTGATTGAAAAGAAGAAAAAAGTAGGATAATTGCATCAGTCAACTCAACATTAATTATAATAAATGATTAAACTAATTAAAAATTAATAAAATACTCTTAATAATTAATAAAAAAAAAACATTTGAAGCTGTTGTCAAATTTGACAGCAACCTCTTTTGCTGCCAATTCATGTCATCGCCACATAGGATTTGGCACTTCTGTTGGAGAATATTAGTGTGGTGTTTTTTTTTTTTTTTTTACTGTTATAGCTGATGTATACATTTTAGCATCTCCTTTGAAGATGCTCTTAGGCTTCAATCAATGAAATAGAAAAATGAGAGATAAAAACTTAATTTCTTTTATATATTATGGTCTTTATATAAAACATATAGAGAAATTATCTATATATATATATATATATATAATGGTCCTTGAGATTTGCATGATCGATAGAAATGATCTTTATATAGGGTTATTATACAAAATGGTCCTTGAGATTGTCTACCATCCATGATTTTGGTCCTTCCGTTAAAAACGATTTTGGTCCTTCCGTTAAAAACGATTTTGGACAATTTTCAAAGCTTTGTAACTCAATTGTTTCTTAACCAAATTCAACCCATAATATATCAAAATGAAGATAGGAAAGTGTAGAATACTATTATACCTATTTAGAAGCCTAATGGTTGTTGGAGATGGCCGGACAATAGCTTGAAATGTGATTGGTCCATGGGAAAACTAGAAAACTCGCTGGAAACTGGGTAAAATTTAAACGTTCATAACTTCTTCAATTCTCAACGAAATCGAGTGATTCAAAAACAAAAATCATACTTCTCAATGTGAAAAAGATAATGGTATTTTTTTCAAAGGCTAACTCGCCGTGGTTTGGTCGTACAACGGCTCAAAAGTGGCTAACCATTTTCGAGTTAGCCACTTTCGAGCAGTTTTCCGGCCAAAACATGGCGAGCTAGCAGTAAATAAAGATACTACTCTCTTTTTCTCATTTAGAAGTATGATTTTTGTTTTTGAATCACTTGATTTTGTTTAGTATTGAAGAAGTTATAAACGTTTAAAGTTCACCCAGTTTCCAGCGAGTTTTCCAGTTTTCCCGTGGACCAGTCACTTTTCAGACTATTTTCCAACCATCTTCGACAATCATTAGGCTTCCAAATGGTATAATCTTGTTCTACACTTTCTTATCTTCATTTTGATATATTATGGGTCGAATTTGGTTAAGAATCGATTGAGTTATGAAGCTTTGAAAATTGCCCAAAGAGTTTTTAATGGAATGACCAAAATCATAGATGATGAACAATTTCAGGGACCATTTCTATTGATCATGCAAATCTTAGGGACCATTTTGTATAATAACCCATATATATATATATATATATATATCTATCTATTATATATTATATATAAAGAAAATGGAAAAGGTGAATAGTGATTTGGTGTCACCATGCTTCAACAAAAATATTTGGACAAAAATGCCTCCAAAACAAAAAACTTCAGAGGTATTCCAAAATAATACATCAAATAAGGTAGGGGCATATTTGTCATTTTAATAGTATTTCTTTAATAATTTACTTTTTGGTGCTTTTTTTTTAATTAGTAGCTCACAATAAGTTAGCAATAATGTGATTCAATTTTTTTATTTTTAAACATGTTCAAAACATCTTAAGAGGTGTGTAATGTTGGTTATAAAAAAGGTTTTTCGCACACGGATAACAATGTGATTAAATAAGTTATCAAATGATTTTTTTTTTTTTTTTAACAAGCAATATAATCTACACTAAGATGGAGGAGTGGGCTTAGCCTCACAATGAACTAGCAATAATGTGATTCAATTAGTTATTTATTAAATATTATTTTCTCTATTTTGTAAAACACGTTTAAAACATCTTAAAGAGGCGTGTAATGCTGGTTATAAAAAAAGGTTTTTCGCACACGGATAATAATGTGATTAATTTAATTGTCAAATGATTTGTTTTTAATAAACAATATTATATACACTAAGGAGGAGGGGGTGGGCTTAGCCTCGCAATAAGCTAGCAATAATATGATTTAATTAATTGTTTATTAAATATTATTTTCTCTATTCTTAATGTAAATTGTATGGAGACCGATTTTATCATGTGAATTTAGCTGCTTTAATTGGTTTATGAAAGATTTCTTCTAGCATGATCTAAAATTATTCATTTACTTCAAATATTTGACTTTCCTTTTGTCAATTTACACATATAAATACATTTAAAACATATAAATCACGAATAGCACGCCGTGATTTAAAAAATACCTTCTGCACGCGCGTGAGCGCGTGCAAGAAGGCTAGTTATAAATGAAGAGAATGGAAAAGGTGAATAGTGCTTTGGTGTCACCATGCTTCAACAAAAAGAATTGGACAAAAATGCCCCTAAAACAAAAAACTTAAAATACATTCCAAACTAAGGCATCAAATAAGGCATGGGTATTTTCGTCATTTGATAGTGGTTTTTTAATAATTAAATTTTTGGTATAGTTTTTGTCTTTGTTTTTGATTTTTTTATATATAATAATTAGTACCTCACAATAGGCTATTTTTAAACATATTCAAAACATCTTCAGAGACGTGTAATGTCGATTATAAAAAAGATATTTCGCACACGAATAATAATGTAACTAAATTAGTTGTCAAATGATTGTTTTTTTCTTTCTTTTAACAAACAATATTATCTACACTAAGGAGGAGGGGGTGGGCTTAGTTTCACAATGAGCTAGTAATAATGTGATTCAATAAATTGTTTATTAAATATTATTTTCTCTATTCTTAATGTAAATTCTATAGAGACTGATTCTTAAAACGTGCAAATCGTGCGTAGCATGCCTTAATTCAAAAATTGCCTTCTGCATGAGCGTGAACGCGTGCATGAAGGCTAATTATATATAAAGAGAGAAGAAAAAGTGAATAGTGTTTTGGTGTCACCATGCTTCAACAAAAAGAATTGGACAAAAATGCCCCCAAAACAAAAAACTTTAGAGGCATCCCAAAATAATGCATCAAATTATATATAAAGAGAAAAGAAAAAGTGAATAGTGTTTTAGTGTCACCACGCTTCAACAAAAAGAATTGGACAAAAATGCTCCCAAAACAAAAAACTTTAGAGGCATCCCAAAATAATGCATCAAATAAGATAGGGGCATTTTCATAATTTAGTAGTATTTTTTTAATAATTAAATTATTTTGTGGGGGTTCTTTCTTTTAACAAACAATATTATCTACACTAAGGAGGAGGGGGTGGGCTTAGTTTCACAATGAGCGAGTAATAATGTGATTCAATAAATTGTTTATTAAATATTATTTTCTCTATTCTTAATGTAAATTCTATAGAGACTGATTCTTAAAAAGTGTAAATCGTGCGTAGCATGCCTTAATTCAAAAATTGCCTTCTGCATGAGCGTGAACGCGTGCATGAAGGCTAATTATATATAAAGAGAGAAGAAAAAGTGAATAGTGTTTTGATGTCACCACGCTTCAACAAAAAGAATTGGACAAAAATGCCCCCAAAACAAAAAACTTTAGAGGCATCCCAAAATAATGCATCAAATAAGGTAGGGGCATTTTCATCATTTTAATAGTATTTTTTTAATAATTAAATTATTTTGTGGGGGGTTTTTTTTTTTTTTTTTTTTTAAAAAAAAATTAGTACCTCATAATAGGCTAGCAATAATTTGATTCAATTATCTATTTCTAAACACGTTCAAAACATCTTAAGAGACGTGTAATGTCAGTTATAAAAAAATCATTCACACGCGGATAATAAGTGATTAAATTAGTTATCAAATGATTGTTTTTTTTTAACAAACGATATTATCTATATTAAGAGGGAGAGGTGGGTTTAGCCTCACAATGGGCTAGCAACAATGTGATTCAATCAGTTGTTTATTAAATATTATTTTCTCTATTCTTAATGTAAATTCTATAAAGACCAATTTTATTATGTGATTTCAGTTGCTTTAATTGGTTTATAAGGGATTTCTTCTAGCATAGTCTAAGATTATTCATTTACTTCAAATATTTGACTTTCCTTTTGTCAATTTACACACACACACACACACATATATACATACATACATACATACATATATATATATACACATTTAAAATGTGTAACTCGTGCATAACACGTCGTGATTCAAAAAAATGTCTTCTGCACTCGCATGAGCGCATGCATAGAGGCTAGAAGTCCATAAAGGCAGTCAGTCATCAGTCGTTTCTCTCTCCCGTGTGTCACCTGCAAATTGAATATTCCCTCGCAATATCCACTCCTTCCTCCTCCCTCATTTTAGAGAGGTTTTTCAGTGTGACCAACACACGAGGATACACCACGTGTCATTATACAAATGGTGGTATATGTGTGTTAAAAGTTAATAACTTAAAAAATAAAATTTCTCACCACTTACATAAAAACACGTGATGTACCATTACTTACATAAAAATATTTAATGTATCATTCGTATTCCCGTTATAATTAAAAATTTCACCTCATTTTGCTCTCAGTGTAACAAAAACATCATCCCAACAACCCCACTCTCGCACGCGCCGCGTGGAGTATCCGATCCGTTCGTAAATTAATCTCCGTAGTAGGATCCACCTCACACGACGCGCGATATATAGTCGCATACGGACGCTCATTGATCAAGGGCAAAGTGTGTTTTTCTTGGCTTTTCCATCCAATCTTCTTCTCCAGTGGGTATCTGGAATCTTGCTGTTTGGTGTCTTTCACTTAGACAAATTTTAAATAGGGGAATATTCCATCACATATACCCTTTTGGGGTTGAGAGGAACCCAAAGTCAATTCTTGGTGCTTGCTTCTGTTTTCCAAAACTTATAAAAACAGTAATGATTTTCCCACTTCTGTCTTACTTTGAGTACTTATTTACAATCTTGTCCTTCATCCTCTATGTAATTGCATAGATGAATTTGGACTAAGTGGGGTGGACAATTTGCCCCTTCTTTTAGGTGCCTTTACATTAGCTAAACCTGCAATTTGTATGATTGATGGCATTAGGTTAAGATGACATGAGGTTATTTCTTTCGAATATGATCGATGTAAATAAAAAATAAAACAGTTACAGGGGTACAATATATATTTGGAAAATAATGTATTAACTATCAATAAAAGTAGGGTTTTTTTATTAGGGTTTTTATTTTTTATTTTTTATTTTTTTACTACTTACCTGTTTGTGTGTCAGATGAGATGGACATTAAACAGGTTTGTCATTGCAGATTGTTAATTGTGCTCGAAAGCCAGACTCTTGACGAGTCGGCAGCCGTAAGCTTGACTTGATGATTGTATTTTTTTCAAACCTTGTATAAGACCATCTCAGACTGAAGGGTCAAGAGGGCCGAAAATAGCCTGAAAACCGTCTCCAACCGAGGGTTAGCCAGAGGGCTCGTGGAATTTGAAGGGCCGCATGAAATCTGAAATGGCCAAAGGGCTGGCTAAAAAATAGAGCAATCCTGTCGGTTATTGCTTAAAAAAAAAAATTGAATACACCGGCTAGTCAGCTAGCCGTTATATTCAAATTTTTTTTTTTTTTTTTGGTTTTTTGGGCCAATTTTTTTTTTTTTTAAATTCTTAAAAATTCTAATTTTTTTTTTCCTATAAATACCTAAACCATTCATTAAATTTAAGTTCTAATTTTTTTGGTTTTTTGGACCAGTTACTATTGTAGTTTTTAAATTTAAGTTGTTGTAATTTTTAAATTTAAATAATAAATTATGTTTGACCCTATGACCCTTTGGCCCTCGGTTGGAAACGGTTTTTTGTGACAGAGCTAAAACGAGCCATATGGCCCTTTGACCCTCGGTTGGAGACGGAGGCAAATATGGCCCTGTACTGTTCATTACAATATTAATATCTGGGAGAGCCAGAGGGCTAAAATGAGCCCTCTGGCAAGCCCTTGGTTGGAGATGGTCTAAAGTATAGGATTGCAAAAAAAAAGTATTACCTGCATCCTTCGGGTACATGTTAAATTATTTTGAAGTGTTTGAGTTTTTACTCATAATTGTGGCATCATAGTTGAATGAAATTTCTTGATGCCTCCTGCCCTTTCACATCTTTTAAATGGCTCTTCCGTTTGTTGGGTTTAGTTATTTTGTCATTATTATAATGTTTACACCGCTAAACCCAAGTTTTAAAACTGGAGCAACTGTTTGGACTAAATATTTCTGGGGTGCAGGAATAAGGGGATTTTCTTCATTGCAATTGATGTAAATATGCCACTTTCAGATCAAGGACCCTTTGATGTCGTTTTGCATAAGGTAAGTGCTCATATGTTCTTTTAGACCCTTTTGTCGTCACTTGTGACAGTTTTTTCCTATTTTAAAAGCTTTTGTTTCTAATTAAAGGCTGCCTCTGGTTGTATGATTTTAATCACTGATCATGCCATTCAATATCCCCTCCCCTTTTGTTTTACTAATTAGTTTGTTAATTGTAGATTGACAAGTATATAGCATATACCATATTAAATTCATATATATATATATATATATATATATATATATCTGACCAAACTTTGTTCTTTCCAGTTGTCGGGAAAAGAGTGGTCCGATGTTATTGAGGTTTGTCCATACAAACTTCAAGATGCTTTCTTGACTTTCTTCTCCTTTTCTTGTATTGGAAATGAACTTGTGGTGCTGCATTTTTTGCTGTACGTACTTTTGCATGATATAAAAGGTTGCTTTGTGTTATGCTGGAGTATTAAGTTTGTAAGATGGTTTAAAAAGATGTTATGAGTTGGAGACTAGAAGCTCCATTGTTGTGTCCTTACTTTCCCCATCTGTCCTTCTGTAGGATTACAGACAAAAACATCCAGAAGTAACTGTTCTTGATCCCCCAAATTCAGTAAAAAATCTATACAACCGCCAGTCCATGCTTCAGGAAGTGGCTGATCTGAACTTGTTTGACTGCCATGGTATTTTTTCCTCCTTGACTTTTTATGAAAACTGTGGATAGTATACAGGAAAAGTTGTGGTTAGAGTTTCTAAACAGTTTTCATTTTGGTTTCTATAGGCAAGGTTGGTGTTCCAAAGCAGTTGATTGTCACCAAAAGTCACATGAACTATTTCTTGCTTACGACCAATGCTCCCTCTCAGAACTCAAACCTCCCTTAGTCTTGCAGGAGTTTGTAAATCATGGATAATGTGGTAACTGGTACTTGATACTATTTCTTTTTTTTTTTTCAACCATGTTGTAGTTCTAATTATACTTTTTCTGCCTCCTGTTTGCCGCATTGTAGGTGGTGTTCTCTTTAAAGTTTATATCATCGGGGAAGCCATAAAGGTGGTAAGGCGTTTCTCTCTTCCCAATATCAGTAAACGTGAACAAGAAAAGCTTCAGCAGATGGTGCAGACCTGGACCCTAGTGTTGCTGGTAACATCCATTAACAATGTTTAATATACTGGTTGTTATGAATAAAGCTTTGTCCCTATTTTCTTTTAACTTTTATGACTTTTCGTGCTGTTTGTAAATGCTGTTTCAATGACAACTTACTAAAACTACCTTATTGTTCCTTGGACCCCTTATTTAAAATGGCATTATTGTTGTAGAACTTCCTCAACGACCTTTGTTAGAGAACCTTGCAAGGGAGCTCTGCCAACGACTTTTATCTCTCTCTCTCTCTCTCTCTCTCTCTCAAGTTTGGCAAGGCAATGGTAGAAGTTAGCAACGAGTTCTTGTAAGTGTTCCGCCTGATTATACTAATACTATGCTATTTCTCTAGGGCCTTAGGCTATTCAATGTCGATATGATCCTAGAGCATGGGACAAAGGATGTTTTTTATGTCATTGACATCAGCTACCTTCCAGGTACGTACAGTTTGTTCACTTAATCTACTGTATGTTGACAATTGCAAAGTTTCCATGGTGTGTATTGAAATGTTTTGAACGAATTACAGGTTACGGCAAAATGCCAGACTATGAGCACATATTTACAGATTTCCTACTAGGCCTTGTGCAGAGCAAGCATAAGAGAATACCCGCTACGTAACCACTGCAAGTACCCACCGTATATGATGTTTCTTGCAGGCAGATGCACGCCTCCTCGGAGTTTGAGGAACGGTTGCATCTTTTAACTCGTGTAATTACCGAATGCCCCTCTGTACGGAAGGTTCTTGCTGTCCAAGGCCTGTAAAAAACTTGTGATATTTTGTGTTGTTGCTAGGCTCACAAGTAGCAATTGTCTCTCCTGTACGTGTAAATTTCGATTTCATGTTGGGCATTTCTCGTAAAGAGTCCGACCTGGTGACACCGCCGCCTCTGACGGAACTGTGTTATAGAGCCCCTCTTTCCCACTGCCACTTCTCTGTCTCAAGGTTTTATGTTTTTGGCTCAATCTTTACATGAATTTTGATAGAAACTGCTCCCGAGTACATATTGCTTCTTCTTAATTGATGAACTTATGAAAGTTAAATATCGACTACATAGCAATATATTGAAAAACTGGTCGTAGTTTTTGCAATTGAGATTAACGTATCTCCATCTAACTTGGAGTTCACCACAAGAAATTAATGGTTGCACAATTGGGCCAACTTATGGAATACAAGAAGGGGAAGTGGGTTAACGTCTCAAACGTTATTGTGAGATATTAATCAGGCTTTTGATAACCAGTTCGTTTTTTGTTTTCTTTATTTGTACGTTAGTCGGAATATTGCAGATCATCTAAAAGTTGTTCAAACCGGGACACCACCTGAGAGAGTTCCATTCTCCTAGACTCTAGAGTCTAAGAAAATCATGGTCGCCCACCGTTTGATTTTAACCAACACTGGAGGCGAAAGTACAACAACAAAAATTAAATAATCGCCTACCGTTGGATTAGAATAAAATAGCAAATGGCAGGTGACCACAATTTCCTTGGGCTCTTGTAGTCTAGAACATGACTGATCACTAATATGCAATGATATGAAACAAATCCAATCTTGCACTTTAATAATGTATTACATACACAAACTACATAGGAAGAGATTTGTTTCGCGTATAGCTTCCACCTACTTTATACAATACCATTGGTTGGCATGGCACATATATTACAAGAATACAAAGCATACTCCTTACAAGGTCATGCTGTGGCCCACAAATACGTACAAACAATATATACATATACACATTATGTACAGTCGGCCGCTGCTTACCAAAACGGACACCACCTGAAATAAGCACAATAGCCGTTGTTAGACAAACGCACATTCTAAATCGGTATACAGAACAGAGAAAAAACACAGCACAACTTCGGCATCCAGATTGATTGTATTTCAACTTTGCAGCAGTTTATATTATTCCCACTCCATAATAATATAGCCATTCACCCAACGATTGCTAGGCGAGGTGAACAATATAAGAATGTCGGTATTAAGTGGCTCTGATCCCACCAAACTGGTGTGTGTCAGATGAGACTTTGGGCATTGAGATCCCAAACAAAACCAATCATAGGTTGTCACGAACCAATAGACTTCATATGTCAAACCTCCATTCATGTCAGGCAAGGAGCGAATGAGTACACATGCACATGTGTTTAATTATTCTAAAACTATGTTTAAAGAAACTGGAGATAAAAGAGGAAAATTTTCAAACATCTTACCCGACATAATTTTGGCATAAATTTTCACTAGATGATGCTTGGATAATCAACTTTTGAACTTGCTGCTTAACAGATAAACTATGATCAACTTCTCTACTGTCTCCAGAAATCAGCGTGCTGTGGTCAATTGCATGTTGAATAGAGCTGGAAGATACAGAGGAACTAGCAGAAAAATCACGTCCAGTAAGTTTACTCTTCATCCGAGCCATGACAACCACAGCAAGCTCATTCAAGACCTCATTAGCATCACCCAGTTGATTGACAGCCTACATGGAAAACCAAATAAATGAGCATAACCAAGAACATCATTTTGAAGCATCCTAGGATGAATTTCTGGAATACCTGAAGAAGTTCCCTTTCACGAGCACCTCGTTGAGGTTGGCGAAGCTCTCTATGTTGAGCAGGTTCTTCAGCACCCACAACAGGAGTAACATTACTATTTCCAAGCATTGACATTTGGGGAACTTCATTGAAGTTGAAGAGACGCCAATTGATGAGAGGATCATGGACAAAGGCCTGAAAACAGGTAAACTTAAGAATTAGCTTCCTTACTCAAGGATTTAAAGGAGAATGAATTTAGTGTTGTTCGTTCAATAGGGCACCATCAACGGTATCAACAAAACCACACCCACCCACAAGTCCACCCCATTACTTTGAAATTTTAGATGACTATTGCTTGCTGCGAATAGATGCTTTTCAATGGCATAATACGAAGGCTTAGGTATGTACTGATATCTTGACCTGGATGTTATCACCTATATTGCTGTAAATAATAGTTCATACAGCTCTTTGATCAATTCTCCTTGCAGGTTTATTCAGAAAATGCCCCATTGTTATCATAGTCAGCTTGGTGCTGAGTAAAATACTTCAGAATGAATGTATCCTAAATCCTAATAAAATAATATATAAAGGCTTACGGATCAAAACAAAACAATCTGGTCGCCATACCTCCATCATAGCCATAACACTATCTTTATGCATTCGTAGGACTTCCATCACATTTTGACATGTTGAACGAAAGTTGCCCTCTATACCACTAACCTCCATTGCTTTCACAAGCATTCTAGTCAACCGAAAAGGGACCTGAAAATACACAAGTATTTATAGTGATTATCTGGAACTGTAAATTAAACATTAACTAAAAGCACATTGCATTGTAGTGTTATACCTTCTCAGGGAACTTTTCCCGGTTCATAGAGGCCTCAAAGCAGTCCCCAAAATCAATGTGCAAGATCTTCCCACTGTAAGCAACAGAATATGAGATCCAAATTACCAATCCACCGTTTGTTGGTCCAAATTTCAGGCATAACAATTACATACCTGTAGCGGTTTAGCATAAGGTTGCTTGGGTGCCGATCACCTAAGCCAAGAAGGTACCCAACCTGATATAAAAACAGTTAGTCTATAATTTTACAAGCAGAATTGAGTACTTTGCCACCATTGTAAGAAAACTACGGACCACATTGTTATGACCAACCCCACAAATCTCATGGTCAAATCTGTTCATTTTCATAGGTACCCATTAAGGGATCATCCACAGAAATTTTTTCCAAATTGGAATAGCTTAATCAGCCGACCCCACCTAGTGTGAAAAGGCTTTGTTGTTGTTGGAATAGCTTAATCATTAGATTATCATCTTTTTCACTTTCATGTTTATTGAAAACATAGGTTTTATGTATTATTCGGAAACAACTAGATTTTAGATTGTGTTGACCTTTCGGCAGGGATGATCTTTGAAAGAAACCTAGAGATATGGTTGGAATTATCAGATCACTTGGTACCACAATGTGGTCCTAAATTTTCTTAAAATGAGGGCATTCTCATTCGGCAATGGAGTGTTAAACTTTTCTTAAAATTAGGGCATTCTGATTCTGATTGTCATTTACATACATGTGTGTACGCCACAAAGAAAAACACATACATGCTCGTGTGTGCACTGCGTGATGCAAATAAAACACTTACCATGCTCATAACTGCTAAACTTCTCGTATAGTTTGTCCTCCTCTCCAGCCATACCTCAGAAGTGCGACTTTTCAGCCAAAGGACCTATGAAAAGCAGCTCTATACACCTTGAGAAAACGTACTCAAAGCAATTAATTAATACATGAAGAATATGCATTTGGTTAGAATCATACCCTTGCAAGGTCGTTTCCCTCTGTATTGTGCAGGGCATACTCAAAGACTTCCACTTTAGCTATGAGTGGCAAACGATCATAATCCGGAGCAAAACTTAGCAAATACTTGTGCTCTTGATTTAGAGTGATCTGAAACCAAGAAAGCATTTATAACATATTAATACACGTATACCAAAGTTTAGGAACATGCCCCTTTACAGACACAGACACACAAACGATTGTTTTACACCCATGGGTACAACACTCCAACTTATCTTTGCAAACTGTCTTACAAGGAAGGCTGCCTATGTGTTTCTGCCTGCATAGCCCATAGGTACTCAGGCAATGCAAGACTATGCTAACACTCCCTCTCAATGTAAGGCTGGAGACACTCCGCTAACATTTAGGGCTGTCAGAAAAAAAATGAAGCAATTAAAGGGAACCAACTCACCTTTCTGGCATCTCTGTACTCCTTGATGAGCTGGTGAAGGGTGTCACAGTTTGGAACCCAACCAATTAGTCCACTGTTTGAAGACAATGGAATGACATCATATCGTTCAATGGAGAGATCCTTCTCCTCAGTTTTTGTTGAATTCTCCAGTAGTGTATTCACCAAACCAAAAAGCTAAAAAAGTCCCAGGTCAGGTTTTATGTGTAACTAACATAGCGAGGAGAAGTATTTAGGTCTATACAGAAAGACGAAATACAAATTTAGGAACCCAGTATCCAAATATGTAACAATTATTTAGGTAAAGAGAAAGGGAATACCTGCATGACGCGTTCATCTTGGCGTAAATCTTCATGTCCCTTCAACAAGAAGGCATAATCCTTACCATCACTCCCACGAATCGTCAATTTCCTTGGTCTTTGTTTGGATGTTATGACAAGAAGTTGACATGCAAACGATGCAATTGTTACAACAGGAGATTCTGCAATATGAAAATTATCAATTTATTAACTCAGGTTGAATACCAATACATATCGATTATTGTGAAATTGTGTGCTTACCCGCACGATATCTCCCAGGAACAGCGAGCTCCAAATTACGACATTCCAACAACTCTGGTGAGACGGACTAGTAACCATATGTAGAGAAAAATGTCAGTGAATATATAATGACAGAAGTCAAACATGAAAGGAGATGTCCTTACCTCTAAGTCCAGAGTAGTAAGACTCTGCAGCTGCTTATCTATTCGTCTAAATACATGATAGTAAAGATCCCAAGCCTGATCAAGGCATGGTTTAAATATTTAGTATCTGAGATTATGACAAAACTCAAATAAAATTTTGATGCCACAATAGCTATGCTGTAGAGAAGCAGCAGTTAACATGCATATAAAATCCAAGAACTGTATTCACAAATAAACACAATTGATGAAGAAAGTTTTAACACAATTCATGCTATTCACAAATAAACAAACTTTAAATCTAAAGGCAGAAGATGAGGCAAGTTAGCCATGAATGTAAGTGAGATTAGTTGGAAAGTGTAACAGGTAAGCTGTTAGAATGAGAAGGCTCATGCATAATACATCTAACTGACTTCAATAATGGAGAAACAAATAAGTAAAGGAAAACCACGAATTGGTAAGTATGTTTCCACTGTATCTAGAACAAGGATCCAACTCACACACACAAGATAACAGATTGACCATTTATTACCTAACAGTTCGAGGATACTAATGGATTCAAGTCATTCTTGACGAAGGACAAGGATTAACCAACTCAAAAAGTAAAACAACCGACATTTTGCTCTAGAAAATCTTCCTACCTGCGTAAGCTCAGCATCTTTCCCTGTTCTCTTAAATTTCATGCAGCACTCATAGGCCTCCAGCAATTCATGACGATATGCCTGAGATTCACACCATGGTGATGTACTCAGAAGTGAACTTAAGCAGAGTTCCAGTGAAGGTTTTGACGAGTGAGAAAGTGAGACAGCAGTTTGCTTAGGAAGGATATAATACTCTGATTTGGCGTTTAATTTCACAGTTAGCTATTCAAGAGGTTGGAAAAATGTTGACTGGCACAAGATGCAGAAATGATTTTAAAACCAAATGCAACACAAGCAATGAAACCAACCTCAATGAATGCTTTCTCTTTTATGGTTGTATTGTTCTCTTTAGCTCCTTCCTCAAGCATTTCATGGAGTGGCTCCAATTCTTTTAGCATTCCCTCAATGTTATGTTCACCAAAATACAGGCGACTAGCTTCTTCCAGAGCCTCATGCCACTTTTCATGCCAAAGTATTGCGACCCGGATTAGTTCCTTTGACACAAGCTGTGCCTGTAGCCAAAATCAACTTTCTGTAAGGGTTTTCTATTGCCAAACAGGGAGAAGGAACTGGAAAAGTTGGTGGAAATTAAATTGAACTATTCACCTGGTCCACAAGCACACCACTATGCTGCCGAACTTTGTCAACCACTTCTTGAGCTGCAGCTTTACGTAAATTACTTATTGATTTACATGCTACAAGGAGAGGGTACATAAGAGCCTGCAAAAGGAATTGAGTGAATTTAGTACTTAAGCAAGTCTCATTATATGAATTATTGGCATTTAAGTTGCTGCAAGACATGCTACAGGAACTTGAGCCCAAAATGAGATTTAACCTACAAGTTAATTAAGGAGCAGTCCTCACAATTGCATACAACATGAAATTCGACAACAGAAGACTGAATAACTATATGAGGCATTGCAAAGGCATAACATACCTTGAGGCTACATGTCTTATGTCAAATGAAATCCAAAATTATAAAGTGAAAAGGAGTAACTAAAATAGTCAGTCTGAAGAATGCTTTAGTTCATCAAAAGCATACCTGTGGATGACTTTGTCCAATCCGAACCAAAAGCGAATGTATCAGTTCCCTCACAGCATTGTCATTAGAATGTATCCTGGCGATTATTTGAGGCAAAACCACCAGCCATGTATTAATATTAACATGTGCAAACCCTTTCTGTAGTGCCATTTGCACTTCTGCAGTAGCTCCATGGTTGAACCACAATGTAAGGAGACGAAGAATATCCTGCACATAACAAATGAAACTGTATGATAAATGATATTTATGAAATAGAGGTATTATTAATGAGAATAGTATCTTTCCTTTTATGCTTCTATTAGGAATCAGGATATACAAATGCATAGTCAGATATCTATTATAATCCTTACAAATCAAAACTAGCGTAAGTTACTTAGATTCCCACCACATAACCCAATTTACACAGCATAGATGCCGCTCAGATTATAGAAAGTGCAATTTGTATGCAAGAACCTGAAGTTGTAGAGCCAGTGCAAAACATAGAAACCAAAATGTTCAAAGAAAGCAGGTGATCTATATTAAAGAGAAACTTTATGTACAGAAATCAAGTGAAAAGCCCAGCTCTTCAAAGGCAGTACAGAGACAAATTGAACACTATACAAAATACCCAAATCTGGCCCAAATCTGGCTCAGGGGTGAACAGGCAAGTCCAGAATGGTATTCATGTTGCAAATAACACTTAGTCAAGGAATAATATTTACCTGTAAACTATCATCAACACCTTTAGTATTCGCTGAACATGCTATCGAATGAAAATATCCAGTGACTGCTGCAACAACAAACTGTGACGCGACATTTGCACAACCTCTTACATTATAAAGTGACATCACTGCTGTATTAAACAGTGCCCACTTGTGCCATGCCTTTGCCCATTTATTGGCACATTGAGTTGCAGTCCGGAAGGCATTGAGAATTTCTACACAAAATTATAGTTAATTAACAAAAGAAGATTGATAATTTCTGCAGTGGTTATCTGGAACTTAAATAAGCAAATAACACCTTGTATAGAGTCATCATCCAATCCAGGAGAAAGAGCCCAATTCCAGTCTCCCAGTATGAGATGCACACGGGCGATAAGTGGAACACTCAGACTACTAGAGCTCATCAAGCCAGACGGGGTAACCGGTTGAATACTAGGTCGACTTGAAAGCTCTATTGCCAAATTCTGAACCATATTGCCCCAGCCAAACAATATACACAATAAGAAATTTCAGAAGTAGGTAGTGCATAGCTAGTTGAAACAGAAGTACTTGCTCATTGGTGCTTACAAAAAGGTAAAATTTTCTACCTGTAGCCTAGCAAATGCTTCCTTGCGCTTTATGTCCTCTCCAAGTGACCATTGGTATTCCAAATATGCAAGCATCACTTGTGGGGGCCCATCATACCGCACGCTTTCAGGAGATGTTTCAGGATCATACTGAACACAATTAAATCATGTTCAAACAAAAGATGAGAATAAATGCAATGCTAGCATCCTTTGATAATTATGTATCACCAACCTGTAAGAGTTCGACTAAAGCAGATCTAGCCTGACTAATTCGCCCACTTTTCCGACAAAGGGAAGCATACTCAAGCCAAGTGTCAATATCTTCTGTTGGAGGTAGAACAAGTGCTCTAACTGCTAAAAGCGCCTGCCATACCTGCATATTAAGTATGGTCACATTTAGAAGTAGCTGATGCAGCCAGAAAAGTTTCAGTAAACCAACCATGAGATGTGGATTGGCATGCATATGTTCTTGAACTGATGTTAATTACAGATAACCCCAGCCCGATGTTGTGGGGGCATGAAACATAACTAGATGGAACAGTCTAGCTCTCTTAGGTTTTTCTGGCCTAGCAGCAATCGCACAATTATTTTCCAGTGTCTGTGGATATCAAGATTGTATATACTAGACTATATAATCACACAAATGCAGAAATAATGTCAAATCAATAAAATACATAAATACTGAGTTTTAGTTTTTGTCCCAGCTGTGACCAAGAACATATGGCCGGGTCAAACCACATAAAAAACCACAAGCAAGGGTGGCAGAAGGTTGACATTAAAGGTCAAAATGTATATATCCAGAGAAGTAAACTTGATTACTTTGACTTTGAAGTAACGATCTTAATCCAATAGAAAAAGTTAAAGAAGAAAGTTTATGAATCCAAATGTTACCATATTTCCCTTGGAGCCTTTTATTTATCCGTTCATTTATTAGCTATGCATAAACTAATTATAAATAAAGCATGTTCACCTCAACATTACGTTTTGCTCCTTGTATCCGCTCATTCCACATATTGCGAATAAGTGCTCGTCGTCCTTCAGCAACAGGGTTTCCCAGGGGAAGTGTGCAATAATCAATGACCTGATTATAGATTTCACATTACGATTCATGCAACAAATATAGAGGGAACAATCTCGCTTCTCAACCCGTCTCCAAAAAGAAAAAAACAAAGAGCAAACCTCCTCAAGTTCTGACAGTTGCTGAACACGGACCATATTGCCATATGCACGTTCATAGCTCTCCAAAACCTACAAAGTGAAGATGTCAATAATCAAAATATCCAAAGGAAAAACTATTACATGCGGGGGGCTACTGTAGTATCCGGTATATTACATTGCCAAGTTAATGATACTGAAAGTAACTCAGAAAGTTCTGCTGAAAATGGAATGTATGGCTTGCTCTGACCAAGTGTTTCAAACCATTAAATTGTACGTAATTTTTTTTCAGCCTTTCAGATAAGCATAACCTTGGTCTACAAACCTAACTTATAAACATAACAGACCCATATTATTATATAATAAAGAACGCATCTTATGAGGAAGAAACAGCCAATCAAGTGGAAAACATAAGGGAAAGACAAAATCAATCCATTGAAAACAGGCATATGGAAAGAGGTAACAACTTTGTCCTCCCCATCTTTGCACCTAAGACTAGAAAATCCAACATACTGAACACTTGGACGCAGACACACCTATAACAACAGATGCCATTATTTCCTCTTCTGCTGTATATAGGTCATTCGTAGTTAAGCACAAAGGTCCCATACTGGTAGATTAACCCCCTTTTCTGTAAAGCTCAGAACCCCACAAACCTTTGCTTTGGATTAAATTTAGGTCCATACACTTATACAGAACCATTCAGACATAGACAATATATTAGCATTGAAATCAATATGGTCATTATTTCTAAATCCCAGCTGAATGCTTCAACCCAATCATGTGAAACTCAATCACATGGACTCTAGTATAATGAAAAAAATATAGAACACTCACCAAAGCAGCGAGCTCTGTTGCCATGCATTTCCTAGCTCTCTCAACATACTCACGTGCTTCATCATACTGTGCCCGGAAACAACAGAAAACAAAATAGAATAGGTCAAATACATTAAAAAACAAAGAATGTTCCCAAATTGTTCAGGCACCCTTTCTGGTTGCCACTTAGTATATCCTTTAGGTACAATAAGAACTTCAAAAACTCTCTCTTCTATAATCAATATTATATATATATATATGTATGTATGTATGTATTATGTACACAGATAATATAAAAACTAAGAAGCTGACTTGACTGTATAACAAAACGTGAACTTTGAAATTCTCAATGATCACCGTCCACAATGAACAAAGAGGCATTCTGTCTCATTCAAATAAGTGGTCTTTTTAACGCAAATACAGTGTATTATAATGACTAATCTGTAAAATAACAAGTTTAACTAAAGTAGACTTTTTCGCATATATTAAGCTATTTTGACTATTTGTTAATGAAAAACATAAATGCTTCAATGGTTTTAATATTTTAATGTCCTGCCAAGCTTATCCTTGCTGATTAACAAATATTCTTACTCATGTTAGGTTCGATAGATATTAGAAAAACAGTAAAATGGATGTTTCATGATCTTAAAATGGTGATATATAACTTTTTGAAATGCCATAAAGTAGAATCTATCACTATAATTATATTTTACGTTACTAAATGTAGATTATGGAAAAAGTAAAGTGTACCTTTCCTCTTCGAACTAACAGAACAGCTCTAAAGAATGTTCCATTACTACTTCCATCCCCACTAGCAGCAGTGTTCCCCCAGCCCCTAAGTTTGGTTTCATCACCATCATCTAACCGCGAAACATATTCTGCCATTTGATCCCACTCCCCCATGTTCCAAGCAGCATTAGCAGCCTAGCACAACCAAATTTGTTAAATTATGGAACTAAGGACATAAACAAGCCCTGTTTAATCACAAACCAACCATTGATGCCATTTCCAACCGAGCAGCCGGTTCAGCTGGGGTCCAATATTCCTTGAACAGGTTGTTAAGCTCCTCCCATTGTGCCAAAGCAGCAAGACATCGCATCCGACCTAAAGAAGCGACCAATACAAACCATATTCAAAATGCAAGAAAGAATGATACCATACATAAAGATAAACGATCACAAGATAATAACAGTAAATTTAAAGATATTTAATAGCACATTAAATATAAAGCGGCGTCCAAAAAAACGATAAATAAGCAACACAGACCTAAAGCAGCATCCAAAACAAGACGTGGACTCGATGCTTGAGAGGCTTTTTCGGTGTAGGCCTTGAGAGCATCGTCCCATCGCTGCAACTTCTCATACCTAAACAAGTAGAGAGATGCAGTGGACAAGGTATTATATGAGTCATTCTTTTGCAAAGTTAGTAGAAACTAAGTTGCTTTCTTTAAAATAAATGACAATTCAGTAAAGGGCATGGAAATTTCAAGAGAAGAAAAGGCTCCTGAAAATCCTATTGTCAAAGAAAGGCAGGAAAAAAAGGGTTTGTTATAAGGGGAAGAAAATTCTTGGAATGTATACTATTAAAAGTTACCATGACTCTTTGAGTTGAACATCCAAATCTAGTTGGGCAAAGGTCAATATTCCAACTGCAGCCTGAGAAAACACAAATTTATCAATAAATGACAGCCAATGTTTACAGAAATATCAAACCTCAAAATATAGTTAGGAAGTGGCATAATGATTTTCTTTTCCATCGAACCTCATGCTGGTGTAACTGGTTGTTTATATGTATAAGATCTTCAACTACAGCAACAGGGTCCATTTTCTTGGAGCGCGCTCCTTCAAATTCCATTTCTTTGTAATGCAAGGCCTTTGCAAATGCACGACACTGAAATGTAAAATAGATAAGTAAACATACGTGAAACATGTAAGAGATAACAAAAACTGGGATCACACTCCCAGCCTTCCCAAGAAATGTAAAAAAAAAATTAACTGTACCTTTTCTGCAAGAGCACCAAGCAGGCGAATGTCTATAGGAAGAGGCTTCTCATTGTGTTCCATGAACTCTGCCTTCAGACACAATTAATTAAACAAAATCAATAAAAATCCAACCAGGGAAACAGAACTGTTATCTCATGCAAGAGAAAGTTGATGCAGGTCTCATGCAAGAGAAAGTTGATGCAGGACGCAGTTTCCTTTTTTTTCTTCTCCATGTTTCCATACAGAACCTTTAGTTATTTAGTTTATATATATATATAGATATACATAATACATGACATAAATAATAGAATATTATGACTATATACATATATATGTATATGTATATGTATTGAGGGACACCTTTGTGGTGCTCATTCCTTAAAATATTTCAATGATCCAAACCGTCTATATTTTAGTACATCATTCTTAAATCATCCTTGCAATAAATTGGCAAATACAATTTCAAAGAAACACTATTATGACTACCATTTAATTCAATGTCAAATGGTTTCGGATTGGGTGATTTTTGGTGGAGATGATCTTTGAGGAAGACCTAAATGATGGACGGTAGGATCGTTCAAATACGATGTGGAGTGGGCCCCACAAAGGTGTCCTTATTTGAGGGATCTCTCAACGGAAGGAGACTGTGTATGTGTGTGTGTGTGTGTGTGTGTGTAGAACATACACAATTCCTTTTCTTCTCCATCATCTATATGATAATTTGGACTTAGAGCAAAAGGATGGTGATTTTTAACATTCCTAACAGAATTTTTTTTTTTTTTTTTTCATTATTTGTTTGACAAGTGTTTGCCTAATTTTTTGCATGTTCGAATTTGAACTGTAGGTTTATTTAGATGTCTCCTTTGCCCATGAGATCCTAATTTTTTTTATTTTTTATTTTTTTTGAGAAGAAATGACAACACTTTATTAAAAAAAAAACATGAATTACAAAATAGTGGATAAGAAATCCACCATCTAGCAAAACTAGCTAAGACCTCTCAAGTAGATCTATTTACAAGTAACATAACCTCAACCAAAATCATTTTACGGCTGCTAATAATATCCCACACTATATGAGAAAGAGAATAATCCCTGAACTCATTCGAAACTGATGCCCGGAGGGCTGCCGACTATCTTACTCTATCCCGTAGTTCTGCTACCCCCACTCCATTATAATCCTAATAGAATATAGCTTTCTCACACTTACTTAAAATCAGTCCCACACAGATAGCTTGGACTCAACTTATATATAAGAGATCCATTTTTATAGGGAAAGTAAGAGATCACATTGGTGAGCCCGACCTAAAAGTTATCTGATGATCCAAGCTGTCTATAGTTAAGGATCATTCTTACAAAAAATCAGCAAAGTTGAACTAATTTTGCTATCAAATTATGATCAAACAAATAGACAAACACAATGTCTCCAATAAAAATTGACCTAATGGTGATAAATTGATAATAATCATGTTATTCATATGTTAGCAACATGTTACTGACACGCTCCTACTTAAACTATAAATGGACGCCCTCAACAGAAAAAAATTATATACATTCATCATACATAGTTACATACATATATGTAAATGTAATCATGAAACAACAGAGGCTTTAAGCACACCAAGCTAAAATCACACGACTCATGGAGTAATAATATAATGAAAAAGGCATACCAAGTTAAGAAGTGTTGCCAAAATTTCAGGAGGTAAATTTGGGGATGAAAATGCCATCTCCAAACTTTGAACTAACTGTTTCTCACTAGTCTCATTTAGCTGTGCCCAACAGCTAACAAAACCAGCTGCAAATAGCTCCCGCCCAACAAATGGCTGCAAAAAGGAGGATATCAGAGCGCAAACTCCAAAAGAAGTAACGTACAAATAATTATAATATGCAATACCTGCAGCTGTGCAAGCCTTGCACAGGTTCGTAAAGCAGGAGAAGGAGATTCCTTCAGAAGTTCAATACTAAAATGTCTCATCCATTCTGCCCAATCTTCTTTGGTACTGCGCTGAGAAGCCTCCCCAGCAGTGCGTAATCGACCATCATTGACCTGTATGTAACTTGTACAAGTCAAAAATCAACTTACAGCCAAAATAAAAAGAAATAGTATTATCATAAAAATAAAAAATAAATACGAGGGCAAAGCCAATCAGACATAACTAGATATATGCATCTCGAAAACATACATAAGCAGCACACCAAAACCAGAACACTTATACTAGCATAGACCAAAAAATAATAGATCATGTCATAATAACCCTAGCAAATTCGAATAGCAAATAAAAAGAAACGTTGTCATGTTTAACAACCATATTACGTGCTAAGTTAGATGAACTTAATATCAAAATAAAGATTCACCAATCACATGAACAAAAGTTTAAAGAAAAGGTTGTGCAGTAATATATTATATGCACTGTGTTTGACACCAACTTCTATGCTTGCAAAACAGTTGCCACTAAATTAGAAGTGGCTACACTATACATGATCTGCTCGACATGTCATTCCTAATAATGTAATACTTTATATTTATAACTAAATGCCCTAGGAACTGCTAGCCCACTGCACTCAGCATGTTGGTCATATATTTAAATACCATCTCACAACATAGTGACCCCAATCCATACCAGGCGTTTTCTAGGGCACTACATTGATCTTCCAAGACATTTTGACTGCAGCAGTGTGAAACACTATAGCATGCAACTTACAGAACGTGTAATCAAGGGAGAGATATACCTGATGGCCTCGAAGTTGTTTCTGCACATCTGACCCAACATCATAAGGGTCAGTCTCTAAATCATTCCAATTGTCAGTAATAACCTCTGCTGGAAGCCGTCGGCTTAATCTTTGAAAAGTTGTACTCCCCAAAATTAGAGGTTCACGTCGCTTCAACCGTCCTTCAATTTCCTCGAATTCCTTATGCTGAAATGAAATAACCTTTTTTACTTAATCAGCAAAAGTAAGAAATCACAAACAATGTCTTTTTAAAAGAAAAAATAAGGCAATAAAGTTAGGGAATGAGGAAGACCCTTAAGCGATGTCTCAGCAGAAGTTTGTGTATTGATGGGATAAAAATTGTGAAGTCCTCCCCAAGGGCATGAGCTAGACAATAAAGGGCATCAACAGCATCCTTCCGGAGCTCATCATTCTTGCTGTAACACAAAAATTTAAACAGCTACGAGTGTTAGATAAGTAACTAAAAAGCAAAATATGAACCTAAATTCCATGGTACTGAAGATTCCCACATAAGTCTTAAGCTACAAGTTATAGCATCAAACAGAAGAAAAGGTTCTCCCAAATTATTCATAACATAAAGTGATAAAACCATTAAACACACCCTCAGACATATTCAAGGGATACACACCAACCACACAAAATGGAAAGCCTGGAAATAGTGAAACATAACACACATCCTCAACTTTAGGGCAATGCAATAACAGAATCAGAATAACAGAGTGAGCACTGAGTTAAAGAAAGATCAAAGTTGAAGTCTTGACTTTAACTGTTTAACCATCCATATTATAAAGTACAAATGATGTCTCAAACAAATATTTCTAAAATAAATATAAAAAAATTACAATGAAATGGAAGCAAGCTATCATTAATTGGGATTTACTGCAAAGGAAGGAGAATCAGTTCTAAAACAAGCAATAATAGTAGCCAAAAAATATATAGGATATAATATTCTAAAATAGTCATATAAAACAGGAGGGTGTGTTTAAGAAACTTGAAGACAATTTTCAACCAATGTCTAGAAAGACCAACAGTTGCACACGAAGATCAGATCATATAGCTAATGGGCAGGTTATGAAAGGAACCGGACCCATCTAAGACTAGCTTTAAGTGATGCACGAGAGAAGATATGTGACCAGTAACCTGAAAAAAAAATTAATAACACATTACAATGAACATGTTGTTCAAGAACAATAATCTGTCCAAATATAACTGAAGTACATAAAAAACAAAAGGAGTAGAGGGTGTGATGACAACCTGCACACGAGGGATCAGTTTCGTCAAAGTTTTAATAGCAGCACGTCTTATGTCCACTGAGGCATCAACTTTAAACAAGCGAATGAGTGCAGGAAGAAGAAGATGCATATGTTCATCCAATGTTCCTACATTTGGACACTGAATGAGTCTTTACATGTTGGCATACATATACTCCAGAACAGCAGATTCATATTTTCATCATGGTAAAAACGAAGCTTAACAAAATGCTTTTTTGAGCTCCAAGCCTCCAACAGAGGAAACCATAATATCCTTTGGAACTTAAAAGTCCCAAACAGCCAGCCATACAGCCCTTTGAAACAGAAGACCAAAAAGCCTAACATTTCCAAATCTAAAACGAAAACAAGCAATTTTGGACAATCCATTAATCCAAATAGAAAAGGCTACAATAAAGCTATCAGTTACAAACTTATAAATGCTACATTATAAGGTATCTAAAAATCTGATGGCCATTCACTATAAATTTCCATCCAAACATGATGACTAATCTATTTATAAGAAAGCAGACACAAATAAAACAAATAATCCCAGAGCTTTATGCTTATCAATGGAAGCCTTTCTTCCATCAGTCTAATAACTTCATACCCAATCACTTTGAAGTTTCCAGGTCAGTAACTACTCATGGTCATCCAATTACTACCCCAGATTGTTAACCAATATATGCACATCACTTGATGCTTAATTGATTCTTAGATTGGAGAATATGAATCTCAAGTCGTGCTTATATGCAGTAATTTTGCTCCCGGGACATTGTAGTTACCAATGGAACCCTGAGTTATTCCAAGTTTTTAACATGTATCTCTGACAGCTACATTAATACAGCTTATGAACAATACAAAGGTGCAGTTTTTTTCAATAAGGAACCATTTTATCTTCAGCAAATTCTCTCTCTAACCTGCAGTTATTAAGTCATCCATAAATTAAATCCTCTTACTCCCACTTTACCATGATTTAGAAATTAGAATCATACATTAAAACCACCTGCAGGCATTATTTTAATAACTCTCATAATCAACACAAAGGAACTGTTCTAAAATAACAGGAGCAAACGTTTGCCCATTATTTTAGGTTCTACTATCTTGAGAAAAAAGAAAACAATATTCAAGCAGGACTATCAAATATGAATATTCTACTTTCGCAAGTGTTACAAAGGGGTCAAATTTTCTAACTCTTGCTTGTATTTTACATGTAACTCACAAAATGAAATTCCTTCTTTTCCCAATCTGATTCTTTCTTGCACTTACTCTTTGAGAAATTGCATATCCACACAACCACTTTCCTTAAATTCAAGGCACCATTTTTTTTTGTAAAGAAACAAATTAATTATTAACAGCAGAATTTACAAAAAGTGGAAAAGAAATCCACCAACTAAAATCAAACCTAAAGTACTAAACTAGATTTCTCAAATAGGACTAATTTACAAAAATCAAACTTAAAACTAAACTCATTTTACAGTTGCTAACCCACCCATCATTATAGAAGAGTGAGAATAATCCCTAAACTCAGTCGAAACAGATGCCCAAAGAGCTGGCCAGTATCTAACTCGGTCCCATAGTTCACCTACTCCCACTCCCTTAAAACCTTCCAAAGTTCTATTACACTCAATCCAATTCTTCAAGTCACCAATTTGATTCCCAAATATCTATGATACTTTCATTTCATTAACAAGCTAATCCAGTCTTATAAGGATTTTTTACGAGACTTGAAAAATAAGTTTCTAATATAAGTAAATATCGATATTCACGGTAATTAAAAATGAAGAGTACTAACCACCAAACACTTCAAGGGTATGGAGGATGTCAAGAACATAAGTATAATCGTTATACCGTTCTGCATCACTTAGAACTTGAATACAACATGGAAGAATATCCAGAAGGTACATTCGAAATTCATCATTGAGAGCCAAGCAAAGCTGCTCCACTAGATGCAGAACCTGAGAAAGATTACAGGAGAACAGAAAATAATCACAATGGGAATTTATAAAATAAAAAAAATAAAAAATAAAAATAAAAAAACTATAATTTCAAGAACAAGAGATCAATCTCATGATAAGAGCAATTGTAACCAAAAAGAAAAGGTCAAACTAACTGGATAACCAAGTTGAGGACGGCCAGCAGCAGGAAAACTGAAGGTTGACCATAATTCTGAAATTAGAACGAGCAACTCATGCAGATATTTCCCAATATGCTGCACAGCACATCATGCCCATATATATAATCATCAAGAAATCATCCACAATCACTACATGTATGAAAACTTAAAAGGGGCCAAGACATTACCTGACGCACAATAGACACTAGCGTACCAAGCTTCCATGTTATAAAATCCTTTAAAGCATCATCACATGTCCGGACTATATGGAAGAAATCAGGTAAAACCTACAGGTAAGAAAAATAAAGAAGCATCATTTAAAGCCAAAAAGACAACATAAAAAGTAAATGCACCGGTACATAAACCGCTGATAAGCTAATAACAAGTGTAATTCGAGATAAAAAGAGACAGTAGAAGAGTCATGACAAATGAATCTTGTTTTTTTCTCCCGAAAAATTGATAAATGGACTTCCAAAGGCATGAAACTAAAAATGTGTTTTGTATAAAAAAGGAAGATAACGTATAACATAATTCACATCCACAAAACTAAGGTTTGACAGTAAAATACATGTGCTTGTATGTACACATGCTTTCACACACATGCTACTACATGTGCGTAAAGCATACAACAAAATAAATCACAATTGAAATGTTTATACACTGACCTTTGGTAAGTATGGAACACAACCAACACCCATTGACTAACCTCGCAACAAAAAACATAACATGAGACATCAAGAACTACACAAATAATAAGAATATCAAAGTAAAATCTTCTAAGAAAAGTAATTCAGAAAAACAATAACCACATTACTATATGCTAGATACCTTGAATATGAACATAAGAGATCCGACCACCTTCAGGTGGTAAGTAGCAAGTGAAGGGTCCCTAAGTATACGCATAAGAGAGTTGATTGCAACCTGTGGTCATAACATATGTAACAAACAACAATGACAGTCATTTATCATATTGATATGCATATTATATGAATGGATTTTAAGTTGTGGATCACCATTGTCCATTGATTGGGTAGGCAGCTCAAATGCAATCAGTGACAATGATGAGCATCATTGTAATCAAATACACACACACATATATATAATTATATATACACATCCGTAAAATAAAATACAAAAGTCCTAGCAGGTTTGATGTGCTACCGTAGAATAATAGTCTTCAGGCGTTGCCAATGATGGCCACAGGTGCATAGGCAATTCATCCACAGATTGAATGTGTTGACCAGATTCACTGGCACTACATGCAACATCTCCATGTGAACCGGGCAGGCTTTGCTGATGTCGTTTATGCACATGAGGGTCTAGAGCACCCATAATTCCGAGAACCTGGTGAAGCCCAAGAACAGGTTAACATAAAAAAAATGGCTACGGTTAACAACCATGCAATCTAATTAAAAAGTTACCTTTAGTACTTCACGTCTTGTAGACCATGCTAATTCACCATTCAGTAACTTCAAGAGTAAGCCAAGTAACAGTGGATATTCATTGTATGGCGTTATGACATACCTGACAAAATCAAAGAATAAAAGTTTCTTAACACAAACCAAAATGTAATACAGAACTTCATGAAACCTGATGCCAACAAAGTATCTCAAATCGTTGCCCCATGATACCAATAGGTGGACTGAGTCTATCTTCTACGGTTCACAGCCCCCAAATATAAGTGAAAACATTATACACTCATGGAAGTGGTTTTTTTTTTTTTTGAGAAGAAACTATAACAATTTATTAAAAAAGAAAAGTGAAATACACAGAAGTGGATAAGAAATCCACCAAGAACAGAACAAGAAAATCTCTCAAGAGGATCTGATTACAATTAGGAAAACCTCAACCAAAATCACTTTACGACTGCTAACATATCCCACAGTATGTGAGAAAGAGAGTAATTCTTAAAATCATTCGAAACTGAAGCCCAGAGGGCTGCCCAATATCTTACTCTTCCCCATAGATCTGCTACCCCCACACCAGTATAATCCTCAAAAATTCTTTTGTTACGCTCCAACCAAATGTTCCAAAAAACTGCCAACACCAGACAACCCCACAAAGCTTTAGCTTTCCTCCCAATTCCTAGAGCCTCAAAATTGGTGCTTAGAAGCTCGAAACAACCCTTTGGAATGACCCAACTAACTCTAACCTCCTGAAACAATTTCCACCACAGTTGAATCGTGTAAGAACAATGAAGAAAAATGTGGTTAACACTCTCCTCCTTAGCTTTACACAAACTGCACCAATGGGGAGAGAAGCAAATAAAAGGGCTTCTCCCTTGAATTTGATCACTAGTGTTGAGCTTCCCAATAGCCACTAGCCACACAAGAACTTTGACCTTCGGAGGAACTTTTGATTTCCAAATCTGAGAAGAGGGTGGAAAATGTTGCACAATCCCATTGTTGCTCAAGAAAGAGCGATAGGATTTGCAAGTGAACAATCCTGATAATTCCAGTTTCCACCTTCTGTCATCCGCTCTTGATTGAGACAAGCGAACATTTTCCACTTCTGTAATAATCTAGCCGCCTCTTCTATCTCCACCTCATTCAAATTTCTCCTGAAATCAAAATTCCAGCTCAAAGAATTGATAGAAAGATCCACAAAACTTGAGATGTTCTGGTTGTGCATTCTCAATAGCAAGAATAATCTAGGATATTGTTCTTTCAATGGTCCCCCTTCCAACCAACCATCCTCCTAAAACCTCACCCTCTCCCCGTTGCCCACCTCAAACTTGCAGCATTGTAGAAACGATTGGAGACCACACGAAATATCTTTCCAGGGGCTGCCACTTGAACCCCGGAGTGGAGGATTTGCATTCCACCCATTATCCTGCAGCCCATACTTGCTTCTTATCACCTTGTGCCAGAGAGAATTTGGTTCCTTTGGGAATCTCCACAACCACTTAGCCAGTAACGCTTCATTCTGATTCCTCAAATTCCCCACACCTAAACCCCCTTCCTCCTTACTTTTAATAACTATCTTCCATTTCACTAGGTGGTTTTTCTTTCCTTCCTCCACCCCTTCCCAAAGAAACCCTTTCATTAGTTTTTCTAGGCGTCCAATCACCCCACAAGGAATTTTGAACAAGGACATGTAGTAGATTGGCAAGCTTCCCAAAACAGATTGAATCAAAGTTAATCTACCTCCTCTGGATAAGAAGGCCTTCTTCCAACTTTGAAGTCTTTTTTCCATTTTTTCGAAGTGGTTGGCCATGCATAAAGCAATTTCTGGAACTAGAGTCTCAACCCTTGTTTTACCGTCTACAATTCTCCCTCTCCAGCAAACAAGCTTCTTAAAACCAAAGAGATGCAAGCATAAAGAAGTGACAACCTGACTCCATCAAAATAAGGTAGTCCACCATCTTCCTAGGTCACTAGAGCACATGCAAGACCTAATACAATATTATCTATTGTCGGCTCATACCATTTAACTACGGTTGGCAGGCTTCTTAACAACTTAATATTTGAGATTAACAGTTACTGGGCATAAGATTAGGTAGCCATGAAATCTTTTGTTTGGAAGGGAGGAGGCGTGGTCCGCATAACCTCACATACTAACTTGAATACTACTAACAATAACTCAGCAAGGTATCAGTACTTCGGAGTAGTGCTACCTACACTATATTTGTTTCTCTTTTACCATATTGACAAACAAAAAGGAAAATGAGCCCAAAGTTTAATGACCAAATTGACAATTAAATATTTATTCAATCAGATATGCACATCAAATAAGTAAATAAGCATAAGCCTCAGTGAAGCTGTTTCTAACCCAAGATTAAAGATGAAAATGAAAAAATATATATAACAGAACCTATCATAGAGCAATGTAACAAACACAGTGCATACCCAGTGCTCTGTACAACTTGACCAAGAGTAGCGACAGCCACTTCCCGTTTGGTGACAGCTGTTCCATCCAATAATGCCTCAACAATTAAAGGCATAAGCTCAGGAATGTATATTCGCATTGCATAACCACCCTAGACAGAAGTCAAAACAAAAAAGAGAACAGCATTTATATCAGCACAACACAAAACAATTATATAACAGAGAGAACTACTTTTCATATTCAATAAATTTTCTTTTGTTTTGTCGCCAAAAGAAAAATTAACACATTTTCATGTTCTTCAGCATGCATCAGACACCTCAAACCCACCACCTACCAACCTTCAATCCAAATAAAACAAATGAATAACACCATGAGGAATATAGCCAAATATACCCACCACTCTAGCCAGATCCCCAACAGTTACAAGAACTCCACTAATAATGCCATTATTTGCGTTCACACCAGTGCCATCAGTAAGCCTTGCAACAAGTGCCTGAACAATCAGATATTTACCATGAGAGAAGGGGAAAAAACAGATCTATAAATGATAGGGGACTAAGATAAACAATCACTAAATGACTTATCAAACCTTGTGTATCGGAGCAATGTATGGAAGTATTAGTCGTTCACAGTTTCGTATTAAACAACCCAGTAACTTCGCACTTTCTTCTCGGCATTTGGTGTCTGCACTGCTGACATAGCAAGAGAAGTCAATATCTGACACTTTGACAGTTCATTCTAGCATTAAAATCATCTGTAAACAACCACTTATTTATTAAAAAAAATACCGTACGTAAACAAAATTGATAATCCTTTTACATCACCTCTGCCCCAGGTAAGTCAACAATTGTATGAGATGCCGACGAAGTGCTGGAAGAACATAAGCAGGATTTTTTTTCGACAACCTCCCAGCCACAGAAATTGCAAACTCTCGAACATCAAAATCCTATAACAACATCATAGTATTTTTTTAAGATGGATAACACAAAGGGACAGATCATTTTCACAAACTCTACATTACAAGTAATTTCAAATTAAAATTCAATACATTCCAGCAAAAACCGTACATGAAAACTGCACAATTAAAACACTTTAAGCAAAATATTTAAACGAAAGCAAAATAAAAGAAAAACATCAAATATCACATGCATAAGCAGCAATGCCTACATTTCCAATATAACACTTTAAGTCATGAACACGTCTATCTAGAGTAAAAATCACACCTCATCATTCAAAGCAGCAAAAACTGCGCTCAGACTATCAGCCTGCGCCAAAAAATCATCAAAACCTCTATTCCCATGAAGGGAGGAAAATATTGAATGGCGAACAATAACATCAGCGTCTGCAACAGCTTCAATGAGAAGCTTTTCCACAATCTGCAGAAAGGCCAGTATCTAGTTAACAGGCATATACCAAGAAGGAGAAAAAGAAAACTAACATGACTATTCAATGAGATTTTGGGACTTAACATGATACATTACTTTAAAGACATTGACAAATTATAATTATAATAGCAGACTGTAAAAAAGCAATCCAAATTCTTAAGTCTAATGCATATCTAATGAAATACAAAACATTTAAAAGATTAATGCCTTTTATATGCCTCCAATTTGCAAAGATGGCAATAAAAAAGGAGTGAAATACAAAACATTCATAAAGATTATTGCCTTCTCCAAGCCTCCAATTTGCAAAGAAGGCAAGGCAAAAAAGGAAGGTCCCCACACTATGGCCAATGGACATATTTAATAGTTGTCATATGACCCATATCAGCATATTTGAACTGAAGGTGTACAACCAAAAGGTACGCATTTATAGGCAAAATACACAATGATAGAAAGTTTTCGTGATCTTTCCTACCAATAATTTGAGCAAAGTAGAGAAACTAGATAAATTGAATAAACATACTATTGAATAAACTAGACAAGCACAAAATTGGTTTTAAAGCCTACAAGTGGTTCAAAAGAATCAAGGGTTGGAATGTTTAGCATAAATTTTAATGTTCAAAACCAAACCTCCTCAACAAGATGTCGTCGTTTTCCCCGATTAGACCTATCAGAAGCATATTGCACACCAGAAAAGGAATTTGCAACAACATAGGGCAGCATCTTTCCGGATGGCTCCATCATCATCATCCAAATATACAACAACTGATTCTCTTGCAAAATCAAGAAGGTCATGGCCCTAAATCATATACCAGCTTCTGTGAGAGACTATAGGTGCACTTAGGATTCACAATGGACAATGGTATTCACACAAACCTTGAAATTAAAACGAGCTAGAGTCTGCAAAGCAAGCTGAACAAGGGCTGAACCACTGAGGTCTGAGACTTGCTGAGGGGTATTCATTAAATTTCCTCTGCCCATGCCAACGGCCGACCTTCCCTGAGAATGGTGGGATTTTGAAAGAACCACCGAAATGCTGTCAAGCAACCGATCTTGGATAGTAGGAAGCAAAGATGGAATACTGAATTAACAACCAATTGAACAGGGAACTAGTCAGTGCACACGGAAGACATAGACTAATCACCAAAATTGTGCAATGTGCAAGGAGAAGTTCTTGAAAACCCCAGGCTACCTCGTAGTTATATGCTCAAGTGCCTCAACAAGCGTAGGGGAAAGACCAGCTGACAACATAACATCCAAAAGACCACGAACATGAGGTTCCATAGCTGGCCCCATTGCTTTTGCTATGTTTCCAACACAAGCCAAAGCCTCAAGAGAGGGTCTACCTCTACGTGGAGCAATCTGGAGAACAAATGATTAATAACAGTCAGAGATGTGTCCACTATCACAGTTACAACTCATAACCTACAACCTACATACACAGCACAGCAAAGATAAATATTATGGTGAGGACCACGATCGTCAACATACCGCATCACGTAAATGAGACGTTATTGTCGGCAAATAGTGGACAAGTTCCCCATCCAAAGCACCAGCCATCTCCCCAAGGGCAATAAAACCACTGGAGCGTTCAGCTGGTATTCGCAAAACGGCAAGAATATGATTCATACATATCTGCAAGAAATAGCAATCCTTACACATTCAGGATGACAAACAGTGAATATAAATGAAACAGATTTTGCCCCGAACCATTCTGCCCACCAGTTACAATATAATAATAAAGGACAGTTGACAAACCGTTAAGTAGTTTGTGACAAATCGATCTCGCAGAAAATGAGCAATTCGAGGTAGCAGCGAAGTTATGCTCAGGCGAACCAGCCTATCTCGGTGCTCAAGATATCTAAGGACAATTTCTGCAACTTCCCTGTACCTTGACATCATAAATTCACCTGTATTCCTGCCCAGATGAAATTAACTTTTTTAAACTGATGAAGGAGCAGTTGATGGCTGGGTCAAAATGTCAAGGTAGCACAAAGTAACACAGAACATGTACATTCTCACATGACTTAAAATAATTTAGGTTTTACTTGCTCACAAATTGTGACCATATGTACCCATTTTGGTTTTCCTAAACTCCACCTAATAAAATAGTGTGACTACTACGTCAGGGTCACATAAAATTAATGCAAAAACCTCATTCAGACCAGCAAGAATCCATCCCATTCATAAAATTAATGCAAAAACCTCATTCAGACCAGCAAGAATCCATCACATTCATAAATGAATGTGCACAATAATAAAGTCTATACCAAAGTGGTAGTTAAAATTGCATGAACATATGTTCACGTGTCTCTTGAAGAACTGATCAACACAAGCTAAAATTCATCGTGGTACGCATTCTGTACATATGTGGTAGGGTTTCATTTTTGCTTGGCCAATCTTGTACATATGATACTTCTAGTGAATAACAATCAAATTTACATTAGAAAATAATAACAATAAAAATAAAAACTTCCCCACAAGCTCTACCAACCTTAAAAGCTCTCCAACTGCAAGTAAAGAACCATGTATGCTGTGAATGGAAGCATTTCTACCCAACCCATCCTGGGTAGCCTCAAACATACGATAATACAATTGCACACGCCAGCGTGTCTCACGTTTCTCAATAACACCAAGGCAAGCACGTAGAGCTTCCACAGCTCGCTCTCGAATAGGCAAGACTGGATCCCTCAAAGCAACCCAAATAGCATCAACAAATTCATGTACATGAACATTGAACACTGTTGAAGCATTTTCTGCCATTTCCTATAATAAGAAAACATAGAGTTACAGAACCATGTCCTATATCAAAATTTAATGAGAATAGCAAAAAAGAATTTTAAAATTAAAAAGCAAAAGTTCTATGATATGAAACTGCTTTTTAAGAATAGAACTTTGATGGGATAATATGAAAAGTTTCCTTGAACATAAATGCAGTCTCCTCGGAGAAACAAACTCAGAACCGCTAATCAATACAAACAACAACAGCAGCAGCAACAACAACAAGGCCTCACCCACTATATGGGGTCGGCTGCTAATCAATAAATGAGTACAAAAGTAAAAATTGTAGCACTTACTTTCAAGATCAACACAGCAGCAAAACGGCGATACTCAACTCTATCCCCCCGCAACCAATCAAGAGCAAATTTTATCTAAGAGACCAAGGCTTATCAGATACTTGACTATTCTAAATCAAATTCTGTTATGTCAAGGGGGTACACAAAAATGTAACAAACCTGGCGTTCCACTTCATCTGCAGTCATTGCCCCCCCGGCCCTGGCAAGATGGCCCAGAACTCTACTAGCAAGGACCAGAATATCAGTATCACGCTTCACCTCAAAAACAGTCCTAATATAATTAGCAAACTTTGAAACTTTGGAAGAATTCTCTCCCAGCACCACATCTATCAACTCATCAATAGCTCTTAAAGCTCCCAAAGTTTCTGCAACATCACTGCTCTCCAGAAGAGATGAAATTCGATCATACAACTGATCCATGTAACGCGAAAACGCTTCTCCACTGAGGTCACGGGCTTCTTCTTCCAGATGCTTCTTCAAAGCTAGCAAAGCCCCATCCTGTGAAACAACACAGTTTAAGCAGATTTATGTCCTCTGTTATGGAACAAGCATAAAAGACAAACTTTTTCGGGTAATCTTCGAAAACCATAGGGCCCTCAAAACTATTAGCCTTACAGAGTAGAGTGACTGAGAAAGTTCTTAAATTTGCCTATAGTAAATGAGGTGAGCTTAAAATTGGCCTATTATAATAGCTCCAATTACACTAACTCAATACCTAATTATTCGCCAATTCATAGCTTGCACAATCCACTAAACCTATTAGTTATCCACTTAAGTGAAAATTTTGAATTTCTCGGGAACCAAACAGAAAATAGGAAACAGAGGGAGATAGAGAGAACAAAGTACTGACCTTGGGGCTGCCGCGGGTGCAGAGGTCAGCAAGGATGCGATTGAGAGCGTCAAAACTGAGGGACTGGCCCGAGACCGCCATCTGGCTCAGGCTCCACAAATCCTACAACCCCAACTTCTCCCCCTCCCTATCTCTCTCTGTATATCCAATTGCAATCGGATCTTCAAGGCATCGAAGCTCCGGCGGAAAAGCAACGGCAGATTGATTCTTCCGCTGGAGACGATGGGAAATATAGACGTTATTACGCTTAAAATCTAACGCAGGTGAAAGCGAGAGGGCTAAAAGGGCTTTTGGGGTTTTGGCTTTTGTTGGTGGGGTCGGCGGCTGCGCGCGTGTAAGAGTCGTTCAGAAATGTTTTTAAAATAGTTAAAATCGTTTTTTTTGTAAAAATATTTTTTGAACCAATTTTTAATAAAATGCAAGTCGATTGTGGAACTGGAAAAACACTTAAAATGCTTCTTGTCAAAAGCAACAGTTGTGTGCTTTTTATAAGAAGCATTTTTTCTCAAGGTGTTTTAAGTAATTTTAAAAACACTTCCACACCCTAAATCTCATTAATTGTATGGTTTGGTGCCCGTTCTAGGCCGATCATGCTCATTCATTGTACCAAAACTCATTAAACCTCAGCAATGACTTTCTCTCCTTCATGAGAGTTCTCATTTCCTTCGTGAAAGTTCTTCTTACCACCTGCGTGTGAGTGCATCTCCAGCTTCTATTCTCCTCTTCGCTGCCACCGATCCTAGCTATGGCTAAGGTTGGTGGTAGCCCCTTGCTCCTTTTGTTTTCTTTTTCTTTCCTTTTTTCTTTGCTTGTTTTTTCCTCTACTGCTACATCTGGTTTCCCTTCCTCAACTCCCCTTTCTTCCTTCCCTTTTCCTTCCACCTACTTCGTTTTCATCCCTCCACACCCTACCCTTTCCACTTGGCTCACTCCTCCAATGCTCTCATCCTCTAGATCGGCTTCCACTAATCCATATCGTGAATGTAAATCTTCGTGATTCCTGTTTAGGAGGGAGATGTGTAGAGCTTCGGATTTTTTCAATGATGGGTGTTCTCACCACCTTCTCGCCTCGACTTGGTCTTGTTGCCTTTGTTGCTCGTGGGTTGTTTCTTGCGAGCTTCCTTCGATTTGTGGTGCCAATCCTCGATGTGCTCTTTGGCGATTGTTGAAGCCTTCTTTTTAGCCACTTTGAGGGCTCGATTTGGTTTGTTTTCTGGCAACTGGTTCGAGTCTGGAGGTCCTTTAGATAGCAGCAGCGGCGGAGGATGCTGCAGTAGAGGCGAAGGAAGCTGCGGCATAGGATGCAAGCTGTTGGTTTTTTTCTGTTTTCTATTGGGCTTAGTTTTGTTGTACTTTGGTTCATACTTTTGTTGTTGTGTTTGTGTTGTATGTGGGCCTCTCTCTTATAACTATGCGTTGTTGGTAATAAAACTTGAAGCCTAATTTCCAAAAAAAGAAAAAGAAGAAAAAAAAAACTCAAAAACTTTTTTATCAATTTGTTGTTACTTGTACCATAAAGGGTAATTTTTTTTTTTTTTTTTATACAGAACCGCTTATAATTCAAAGTAGTTATCATGCATTCGTCTTGTAATTTTTCTAAAAAAATTCAAAGTAACTTTTTTAGAATATAAATGTATTAAAAAGTTAATTTTGAGTTTATGTTGATTAAAAAGAAGATCAATCTTTTGTGATCGGAGTTATTTATTGTATTTGTGCACATGAATATTCCACAAGGATCATATCACACAAAATTTGGGGTGTATTATTGATGCGAGAATTATACGCACACAAATTAAACCCTCTTTTTGACAATTGTAGTATAGAATGTAAGTAGGGATCGTTCAGGACCGGGGATTAGGAGGGATTGTTAATCACTTGGATTTCACTCAAAAACGTAAAAACACAATATAAAACACTCTACTAGACTCAAAGAATGCAAAACTAAACTTTAAAACACTAAAACAAACCAAAAGACTCAAAACAGCACCAAAACACTCAAAACTGCCTTAAAAACACTTTCTGGGCAGTTTTGAGCACTTTGAGTACTTTGGACGAATTTGGGTAACAAATTGAATCAAAACACTTATAAACACAAACTAAGACACTTTCTAACTAATTTGGACAATACAAAGACTCAAAGGACTCAAAACAAGTTCAAAAGACTCAAAACTGCCTAAAAACACTAACTAGGCAGTTTCTGACCTTAAACCCAATTTTGGACGAATTTAAGTTGTAACTTGACTCAAGACTCTTAAAAACACAAACTAAATTGATTTCTAACTAATTTGACAATAAATTAAAGGGGGATTTAGGGTTTGACGAAATTAAACTAAATGAACAAATTGCAATTAAAACAGAATGTAAATATGAAATGGATGAATTGGAATGAATGGATGCTAGCCAAGGGGTTCATCTCCACACATGTTACACTTGCATAATAAAAAGATTTCCAATTGCATTTCAATAAATTATGAAACTCATCACCCCGGGTTAATTAGGTCCGCTTAAATTAACCTTCAAATCTTCCTAACGTTATTGAATTGGATGATTGCATACGACAACCCAAAACATTTCCCACAAGTCCCCTACATGATTGCATAATAGAGATACAAGCAAGAATCATTACGCTCTATGAAAATTATAAGTGTTGACGAGGCATTCGTTACTATGATTGCATGAAACTTATGCCAAGAATTCGTTTAACGCGATTGTTTATAAGCAACCTCCACTACTTGTGAATATAAGTTCGTAACTATTAGGTGAAACTCACTTATATTCTAGCGTCATATTCATGCATGAAAATTAAGCGTACACTCTCAATAAACATACATAAATAAGTTATCAATCAAACAGTTAAACAAATTGAATCCACGACTTATGAAATGCAATTAGAAGTAATCAAATCAAAACGCAAGCATAAACATATATTTTGAATCCCCCCCTAGCCAAGGGGGGGGGTTTAGTTCCTCATGATACAAAACAAAGAGAATCAAAGAAACACCTAAACATTCCAACAACTCAAACTTGAATTGTATGAACGTTTAGGCCCTCTTCTCTTCCATTCCTCATTCGTACAAAACAAAGAGTATTGAAATTAAACATTGAAATCAAAGAAACACCTAAACATTCCAACAACTCAACTTGAATTGTATGAACGTTTAGGCCCTCTTATCTTCCTCTTCGTTGTAGCACAAGGTCTAAGGATAGTTTGATGGTGTGAATGGAAGTGTGGAATGGAGTGGGGAGTGATGGAAATGGAAGATGGTTTTTGGATTGTAAGGGAGAGAAACTCACGGCTAGGGAAGTGTTTGTGGTGTGTTGTGTATGAAAATGAGATGTGGAGTGAATGAATCAATTGTGGCTGAAATGGATCCTTATTTATAGGTAAATAAGAGGGAACATGACAGCTAGGAAGTGGGTGGAAATGTGGCTGCATGTGTGGTGCAATGATGAAGGAATAATCTGAAAATGCAAGGTGAAATGAAGTGGAATGACAATGGCATGTGGGTTAAAGTGGAATGATGATGGGAGATGCATGTGGCTGATTTATGCATGTGATTAAAGGGAGTGCATGTTTGAATGATTAAAGGGACATGTGGGGGTGGAAATGATGAATGAAATGCATGTGAATGACAGCTAGATATGTTGATGAATGCATGTGATTAAAGGGTGGAATGCATGTGGCTGAATTGGATTAAAGAATGGGAGTGCATGTGGCTGATTTGTGATGCAATGATGAAAGGATGGAAGTGCATGTGGCTGCAATGGATTAAAGGATGGGAGTGCATGTGGCTGAAATGTAGCCTTCTAGAAATCAGGTTTTTAGGCCCCCTTGCAACTCCCTAACTGAATTCAAGCCTTTCAAATTCGTCCATCCTCATGCCACCATGCTTGCACTATCCAATCTTGGCCCAAAAATGCTCTAGAATGCTCCAAATTGCTTCTTTTTGCATACTTTGACACTAAAACCTGAAATTGCACGAAAATAACTTTAAACACTATAATTAACAAAGTTTAGCTAATTAAATGCAAGAAAACAAGCTAACTAAGTCGTATAAATATGCTCCTATCAATTTCCTCCACACTTAGCTTTTGCTAGTCCTCGAGCAAAACAAACAAAAGAAAGATAACAAAACGAAACAAACTAACCAAAACAAAACCTAAACCTTCCAACGTTTGCCTCAGGGATTTCCAATGCACATGACATGTTAAAGATCGTTATCCCCACAGATTTGAGTCCTCTTTACACAAGCACATACTTAATTAAAGCCACTACTCACTTGTTCACAAGTAATCAATTAAAACAATGCTTTGAATGTAGTAACATGCCTTAGAGAATTCCCTCAATTCCTTACAAGATATACACTCTATTTTCACTCAGATTTTCTAACTCCACACCCTATACTAGTCATATGTGAGAAGATTGATGTAGATATGAAAACGAATGTTCACATATATGTTTCACAACGAATGCAATTTCTAGAGTTAAGAAGCATGTTTAGATATGATCTCATGAATGGAATGCTACTACTTAGTTGCAAGAACCAGTGACACCATATGCTCATACCAAATTCAAACTCCACAAATTGAAACACATAACACTCAAGATAGAAGTTAAGGGTTGTAATGGGGCTTGGGGTGTTGGTTAACAAGGAAAGGATAGGGAAAACAAACGTTCTTCAAGCAATAGTAAGCAAAGCAATGAAATTGAGACTTAGAATTCACTTAGATTGCAGAAATTAACTTTAAAACATAAGGGAAAGATTTAGACAACTCTTTAGGGCCGAATTCATTGTTTTGGACCCTTACTTCAATAAACAATACTTTGGAACTCTTTTTCTCAACTTTTCAACTTTTTCTTCATTTTTTTTTTTTCCACGAATTTTTTTTTTTTTTTTTTTTTTTTTTTTCTCGTGCCTATAGCACACAATTCCTCATGAAAAAACACTTCCCCCACACTTGTTTTCTGCCAACATAAATCAAAAGGACTTCAATTTGAATCATGCTTTGCTATGCTTCAAGAACAAGGGTATGGATAGTCCTAATCTAGGCTAGGTGAGGAAAACATGAGTTAACAAATAATGAAGGCTAACAAGGCTTAATGGGGTTAAAAACCTACAAAACATAATGACATAGGGCACACGGCTTTTTGGCTAAGGTGGTGGTCACTACACAACTTCATCTTGAATGTGTGTTATGCAAATCAATAACATGCTTTGAATGAAATGGGCATGAGTTCTAGCATTTGGAACTAAATGATGAAACGCCTTCTAAGTAGCAACCAAGCAAAGAATAATGAGATCATGCAACGACTTTAGAAAACAAAGAATGCACAGATTTTAACTCTCCAAATAAACGTTTAGGCTCAAGTCTCACAAGGTTGTAGCGTTAGTTTGAGTTCCTTCCTTCAAGCATGTTACAAAAACTGATTTTTTTTTTTTTTTTTCTTTATGATTGCATGTGAATTCATAAGTTATAACCACAACTAAGCATAAACAAAGAGTAGATCAAACTTTCATCCATGTTAATCACTCTCTTTAGCAGCCATGTAATTACAAACCGAATCCTCATCATTGTGTTCGAAGGTACCCTAAGACACAAACAAACACACAAAAACAACTCTTTTTGGGTTTTTAAAACAAATTTTTCAAATTGTTATGTGATTTTCGGATTTTTGCATCAAAACACACTAAAACACACCAAAACAACTTAAAAATACCTTAAAACAGCAAGGAACAACATTTGAAGTTATGGGTGATAAAATCCCACGAATTTGCATCAAATATACTTAATTACCTCCCCACACTTAAATCACACATTGTCCTCAATGTTTTAAGCATAGATTTACATAAAACATAAGTAAACACACAAACAGCATTTATACATATTAAACATGGCAGAATGTAACTAACAAAGAGAAGAGTTTAGGGACGCAAATCTGGAATTGGAGTGCTTTCTCGGTCTTCCTTTGTTGAATGCATGGGTTGATCTTGGTGATTCCACAGGCTTACTCTTGAACTGGGCTGGAGGATTCTTTTTGGTCTCCTCCACTCGTTGATTTTCCTTTGTGCTACTCTTGAACTGGGCTGGAGGATTCTTTTTGGTCTCCTCCACTCGTTGATTTTCCTTTGTGCTACTCTTGAACTGAGCAGCAGGATTCTTTTGGTCTCCCCCGAAGGTCTGAGCTTCCTCCTTTTATCTGTTTCTTTGTTCAATCTCTCCAATTCGTATTGAAGAGGGTTAGAGGATAGCTCAGCATATGCAGTTGTTGCTTGTCTCCACATGCTTCAATGTGTCATTTTCACTTGCCTTACTTGCTCCCCTTTGCAGAAGTGGTCCCTTCTCTGGAAGTGTATCAACCGTTGAAGATGACTACTCGAGAGCAACGCTAGGTAAGCAATCAGGAAAGGGATTCCCGGCCGTCGGAAGACTAACTCCAAGTGCCGGATGATTGCTTCTTTTACTTTGCTATGCGAGTAATAACAAAGACAAAGGAAAAGACAGGGAAAGAGCATGATATGAGATACTTTTGCTTTTGACCTTGATGATATGAGATACCTTTGCTTTTGAAGAAGCGGTGAATGAATCAGCACATGTATTTGTTGTGCTGTTTCCTCCTGGGTCATCTGTACTCCAGGCATCTGGTATCATCTTTGGGGAAGAAGAAAGAATTGAGTATTTCGAAAGGCTTTGCTGGGAGTGCGCCCTCAAAAGTGAGGAAGAGTTGGGCATTTTCTTCAGGTTTGCCTTGCCATAAAAGATGAAGGTCGACATATATAGGGATTTCCTAATAGCAAGTGGTGGTATTGTTCTTTTACCCTTGTCGACAAACGTTTTGATCCCGCAAATCCGGCTTTTTGAAATAGTGACGCCTCTTCGATTTCTGAACGACGCCTCTTCGATTTCTGAGCAGGCGCCCCTTCGATTTCTGAGCGACACGTAGTAGTGCGGATGCGGCTCTTTTGACAAAGCTGCATGCGTTTTCTGAAAAGTAGAGAAAGCGTCGTCAAACTTTGCGTTTGTCGGCTAAAGATGTGTAGTTGCGATGATGGCCTCCACGTGTTTTCACGTTGTCAGAGATCTTTTGACAAAGTGAACGCGTTTTCTGAAAAGTCGAGGGAGCGTCGCCGAACTTTACGCATGAACTTCTGGCTTTTTGAATCGGTGGACGCGTTGCCTTGGCTTTTTATAGAGCTATCGATCACCGCCAACTTACACACTCTGAAGATTTCCCATTCTTGAAACTCGTCTCCGGCCCTTTGAAAATTTACTTCGTCCACCCCTTCTCTTTGAACACTTTTGAAAAATGGCAAACCCATCGAACCTTAGCTTAGAATTGAGTCTCCGCAGTGATACGGGCATGCCGCGTCAAGGTAACGTATGGCGCCCTTCTTTCTTATCTTCTAACGGTCCTCTTACAGGTGAAGACTCCGTGATGCAGGACGCCACAACAGCTACGATAGTAGCTAGGAACCTCCTCACTCCCAAAGATAGTCAACTGCTTTCAGGACGGTCCGATGAGTTGGCCGTTCAAGAATCCCTCGCACTTAGTGTTCAGTGTGCGAGCTCTGTGTCCAACATGGGCCAACGCCTGCTTGCTCGGTCCCGTCAAGTGGAATCATTGATGGCAGAGGTGGAAAATCTTAAGCAGGAGATCAAACAGCTTAAGTACGAGAATAGAAGTTTGCATGTGCTTGCAAATAACTATTCGTCGGGCATGAAGAGGAAGCTTGATGAGCTGCAAGAATCTCAAGGTCGCGTTCAAAGTGACCGTCAAAGGCTTGCGTCTTTCTTCCAGAGGCACCTTTTTCCTGGGTCATCTAGCGTTCCACCCAGTATTGAGGCTTGGAATGCTCTAGCTCCGATGCCTCCCGCTCCGATGCCTTCCGCTCCGATGCCTTCCGCTCCGATGCCTTCCGCTCCGATGCCTCCTGCTCCGATGCCTTCCGCTTCTAGAGTTTTGCCTCGTGGTGGGTCTTCACGCAAACAAAAACAACCGTTGTGAAGGCTCCATCTTTCTCTTTCTTTGTTAGATACATTTTTTTTTTTTTTTTCTTTTTTTTTTCTTTTTTTTTTTTATGAACATGCTTTGTTTTATTCAGTGCATTGGGTTGCCTCCCAAGTAGCGCTTTCTTTTACGTCTTGCAGCCGGACGAAACCTTCTTAAGCTCATTTATGACCCATGACATGGAATTTATCTCTGAATGGGGGGTGATACTTGAGATGATCCGGTAATGGTTCAAATTCTAAAGTGGGTGCCTGGATCATTAACAACATATTAGTATAAAAGAAAATTGAAATTCGGGGAGGCGGCTTACCTGTGTGCTCCGACAAGAACTCAAGGATAAACACATCTTCTTTGAACGTTTCAGGGACTTTGCACTCGCCCAGATGTGGTGTGAGGATTGGTCCTTGTCCTGTGTCATAAAATTCAATTTCTTTGGGGTTGTTTGCCTCAAGTATATCCTCTTCTAGACATTCCCCAGTCACATCTTGCTCTTGATTCTTTGGAAAGGATTCGAAGATGCCTTTCTCACCCTCTTCTTCCTTGGATTGCATGATCATTGCTTTGGGCAGGTTGTGGTGGCTGCATAGGTGCTGTATAGAACTCCTCATATGGTTGCCAATATTCTCCTTGTTGAGCCTCCTCGACTTGGTTTTGTGAGCCCTGCATCGAAGAAAGTAAGTCATTAAGAGCTTGATTATAATCTATTGACAAACCTTGGTTTGGTTGGGCATATTGTATATGAGGTTGTGGTGGATGCATAGACGTTGAATAGAACTCCTCATAGGGCTGCCAATATCCTTCTTGTTGAATATGTTGAGGTTCCCACCACGTAGAGTTTGAATGATCACTCCAATCCGAATTGTAATTATTGGAAAACACGTCGTTCCTTGATTGATTATGATCAAATGTACCCACTCTTTGCATTTGGTACTCTTCCATAAGCTGTGACAAAAGGGAAGCACTATCAAGTGCCATGTCTTGCGTAAAAAAAATCAACAAAATAAAACTAAAAATATATACACACAAACGAAAATAAAACAATCCAAGAGATTAGCAAAGTTGCTAATCCCCGGCAACGGCGCCAAAATTTGATGCGAGAATTATACGCACACAAATTAAACCCTCTTTTTGACAATTGTAGTATAGAATGTAAGTAGGGATCGTTCAGGACCGGGGATTAGGAGGGATTGTTAATCACTTGGATTTCACTCAAAAACGTAAAAACACAATATAAAACACTCTACTAGACTCAAAGAATGCAAAACTAAACTTTAAAACACTAAAACAAACCAAAAGACTCAAAACAGCACCAAAACACTCAAAACTGCCTTAAAAACACTTTCTGGGCAGTTTTGAGCACTTTGAGTACTTTGGACGAATTTGGGTAACAAATTGAATCAAAACACTTATAAACACAAACTAAGACACTTTCTAACTAATTTGGACAATACAAAGACTCAAAGGACTCAAAACAAGTTCAAAAGACTCAAAACTGCCTAAAAACACTAACTAGGCAGTTTCTGACCTTAAACCCAATTTTGGACGAATTTAAGTTGTAACTTGACTCAAGACTCTTAAAAACACAAACTAAATTGATTTCTAACTAATTTGACAATAAATTAAAGGGGGATTTAGGGTTTGACGAAATTAAACTAAATGAACAAATTGCAATTAAAACAGAATGTAAATATGAAATGGATGAATTGGAATGAATGGATGCTAGCCAAGGGGTTCATCTCCACACATGTTACACTTGCATAATAAAAAGATTTCCAATTGCATTTCAATAAATTATGAAACTCATCACCCCGGGTTAATTAGGTCCGCTTAAATTAACCTTCAAATCTTCCTAACGTTATTGAATTGGATGATTGCATACGACAACCCAAAACATTTCCCACAAGTCCCCTACATGATTGCATAATAGAGATACAAGCAAGAATCATTACGCTCTATGAAAATTATAAGTGTTGACGAGGCATTCGTTACTATGATTGCATGAAACTTATGCCAAGAATTCGTTTAACGCGATTGTTTATAAGCAACCTCCACTACTTGTGAATATAAGTTCGTAACTATTAGGTGAAACTCACTTATATTCTAGCGTCATATTCATGCATGAAAATTAAGCGTACACTCTCAATAAACATACATAAATAAGTTATCAATCAAACAGTTAAACAAATTGAATCCACGACTTATGAAATGCAATTAGAAGTAATCAAATCAAAACGCAAGCATAAACATATATTTTGAATCCCCCCCTAGCCAAGGGGGGGGTTTAGTTCCTCATGATACAAAACAAAGAGAATCAAAGAAACACCTAAACATTCCAACAACTCAAACTTGAATTGTATGAACGTTTAGGCCCTCTTCTCTTCCATTCCTCATTCGTACAAAACAAAGAGTATTGAAATTAAACATTGAAATCAAAGAAACACCTAAACATTCCAACAACTCAACTTGAATTGTATGAACGTTTAGGCCCTCTTATCTTCCTCTTCGTTGTAGCACAAGGTCTAAGGATAGTTTGATGGTGTGAATGGAAGTGTGGAATGGAGTGGGGAGTGATGGAAATGGAAGATGGTTTTTGGATTGTAAGGGAGAGAAACTCACGGCTAGGGAAGTGTTTGTGGTGTGTTGTGTATGAAAATGAGATGTGGAGTGAATGAATCAATTGTGGCTGAAATGGATCCTTATTTATAGGTAAATAAGAGGGAACATGACAGCTAGGAAGTGGGTGGAAATGTGGCTGCATGTGTGGTGCAATGATGAAGGAATAATCTGAAAATGCAAGGTGAAATGAAGTGGAATGACAATGGCATGTGGGTTAAAGTGGAATGATGATGGGAGATGCATGTGGCTGATTTATGCATGTGATTAAAGGGAGTGCATGTTTGAATGATTAAAGGGACATGTGGGGGTGGAAATGATGAATGAAATGCATGTGAATGACAGCTAGATATGTTGATGAATGCATGTGATTAAAGGGTGGAATGCATGTGGCTGATTTGTGATGCAATGATGAAAGGATGGAAGTGCATGTGGCTGCAATGGATTAAAGGATGGGAGTGCATGTGGCTGAAATGTAGCCTTCTAGAAATCAGGTTTTTAGGCCCCCTTGCAACTCCCTAACTGAATTCAAGCCTTTCAAATTCGTCCATCCTCATGCCACCATGCTTGCACTATCCAATCTTGGCCCAAAAATGCTCTAGAATGCTCCAAATTGCTTCTTTTTGCATACTTTGACACTAAAACCTGAAATTGCACGAAAATAACTTTAAACACTATAATTAACAAAGTTTAGCTAATTAAATGCAAGAAAACAAGCTAACTAAGTCGTATAAATATGCTCCTATCAATTATGTATTAACGTAATTAACAGTTCAAGTTCTATTTAATGTAATTGACAATTAGTCATGTGCGTAACTTAAATGGCAACGACACTATAAGAATTTAAAATAGATTGAATTGTCGAATCTTTGAGAAATTTTATGCATCCTTCCCAGTTTGACTGGAGAAATAGTTTATACTTTTGATGAACTATATAAAAAAAATACTATTGAATGGATGCTTTTGTTATCAAATAATTGAAAGAAAATTTGACGTTTTAGGATACATGTTTGATTTTGCAAATAGTATCAAAGTAGCCATATCTCGCTATAGAGTTGGTATTTAGATCCTCTCCGGATCCCCTCACTGGGGATCCCAGGGATCAATGCATAGTAACTATTCATCAAAGATCGTGCGGCCACAATTGAATGCTTTTTATATTTTTAAAAGTGAAGCGGTCTCGTTTTGCGTGAAAAATATAAAATAAAAAAACAAAAAATTGTGGCCGCACGATCTTTGATGAACGGTTACTATGCATTGATCCCCGGGATCCCCAGTGAGGTGATCCGGAGAGGATCTAAATCCATAGAGTTGAATCATTTTCTTGTATAGCGCATTTTTTCCTCTTTTTTTTTTTTTTTTTTTTTATCACGAAGACAACTTTCACTAAAATAAAAACTAGTACAAGGCCCAAAAAGAGTTGGGTAAACAACTACAAAAAAAGTAAAGGGCCCAAACAAAATGAGAGCAGCAACCTAAAACATAATGGGAAGGCTCCACAAACTTAGGCCCGAAGGCCGCAGAAAACAAACAATAAAAACCCTAACCTCCAGCAACAAAGACCACATCACCGCCGCCGTCACATCCTCGGAGGAAGCCAAACTCTGAATCGAGAAAATAGACACCAAATCCAAGTCTCCTTCACAAAACCTTGCAAATATATACAAACAAAGTAACATATAGGAAGAAAGTGAGGCTAAGGGGTATCTAAAATACCCAACACTTGGCCTCGATGGAGATCCAGCATATGGGTTGGGGAAGGGGAACTGAATGAGGGAAGTGGATCTGATATGCAATTTCTGATCGGAGCTTGCGGATCTGAACACATGATGGGATGGGGAAGAAGTATCACAATTGAGGAAGGAGGAAGGGAAATTAAAAAATAGAAAGCAGTAAAAGTAGGCAAAAAAAGCCGGATAAGGGACATGAAGCCCAAGATAGTTGAGACTCGGTTCAACGAAAACTGAGATTAAACTCAGGGAATAACCGAGAATTCAAAAAGTAAGGAGAAAACTAGAAGAGGTGACGGAAGAGAATAAGGAAGGTAGGGAAGGGGATGAGCATATGAGATGAGAGGGGAGGAAAAAAGGGGGAAGGCAAAGGAAAGAGAACCTGAGAAAACTCAGAAGGTAACCGAGAAAAATGAGGATATTAAGGAAGGGAGGAAGGATGGATGCCTCCGGCACCCAAGTCAAAGGCTAGGGCCAACGGTGCAGTTGCTAGGAAAGTCTTTCACTCAGAAGATTTTAGAGAAAGAAAAGAGGAGAATTTTTAGAGAGAGGTTTTCTTCTTGTTTCTTTTCTTAATACACCATTTTTTTCCTTTTCATAAGGCAAAAGTACTAAAATAACAAATGAATTTAGGATGATACTACTTCATGGTTGAAGTTGAATTTAGGATGATACAACTTCAACCATGAAGTTATAAGAGCATCCTCAATGAGAGACTTTATATGGGGCTGGAAAAATGGTGGATATAGGCCAAATTTAGAGCTCCGAAGAATCTTTGAGACTCTAAAAAAGAATCTTTCCCAATGAGATGCCATATTTCTTTTAGGCTCTATATGGGACTATATATTTATTTATGTAGTAATTTGATTACGCTATAAATTTATTTTTGTCTTAATTTTTCCTAAGTTGATTTTTGGATGTGTTTCTTAAAAAATTTAATGAACTTTTCAACCTAATGAAATTCAAATTTTGACAAAGTTAAATTTCATCACTTATGCACCGTCGGATTAGGTTCTCTTATCTCAATTTCATCCGTTAGTTTGTTTCTATGAAATTACACTAGATAAGATTTCACTTCACGACAACCATTGGATTGGATTATTTTATCTCAATTTCATCCGTTGGTTTATTTAGCACATTCTCCTAAACCAAACATGATAAGATATTATTTCATAACAACCATAGGATTGAATTATCTTATCTCAATCTCATCCGTTGGTTTATTTCTCTGATTGACACATTCTCCAAAATCAAACAAGATAAGATTTCATTTCATAAGAACCATTGGATTGGATTTATCTTATTTCAATCTCATTTGTTGGTCTATTTATCTAATTAACACATTCTTCGAAATCAAACAAGATAAGATTTCACATTCTGCTAATTATTAGATAAGATTTCACAACTCAAGCTAACTCGTTGGATTGTTATCTCTAATGTCACTCAATCTTTATATAAATGGTATCACACTAATTTCATAATACATAAGCTTCTGATCCTTTTACTCTAAAAAATCTCCCAACCACAAAACTATAATGGCCTAACCATGGAATGATAACTCTTCGTCTGATGAGGGTAATGCTACTTTTGCAATGGCAAGGGCTATGTATTTGCACTTCCAGAGACGTTTAGAGGTTGTGCAAGTGCAAAATGAGCGGAAACACGGTGGCACCTCGTCATGTCGACAAAGAGTTAATCGAGACCGGGAAGAGAGCCATGTTCGACTTATGCATAATTACTTCTCTAACCCTCCATTGTCTCCACCACGCTTCTCCCGAGCCAAGTTTCACATGACGTGTGAGTTGTTCGACATCATCATGAAGGGAGTCGTCAATTTCGACAATTATTTCACTCACAGACTATCTGCAAATAAATGAAATATTTGCATTTGTGATTTATATCTTGTTGATTTCTTCTATGAACTTGTTGTTCACTAACGATTTCTTCTTTGACCTTTTATGTTGACCAACTCTTCCCTTAAACTTATAATAATTGTCAATTTGCCCATTGTAGTTACATTTACAACTTATAAAGGTTGGGCGGGTTAGAGGTTGAACCCAATCCTAACCCATTCCTCAAATTGCATGTAACCACATATTTATATTAATGGGGTTAATTTACGTACTCTTTCTCAAATTACATGTAACTACATACCCATTCTTTGAACTTTCCTGCTATTTATTATTGAAGATTCATTACCTGAATTAACCCCATTAATATGAAGAGAAAAAATGTTTCTAACTAAGCGGTTAAGAACATTTATTTTTACACTTGAAATTCTGTGTCCAATTCTTCCTTCTTGAAATATCCTTTATTAGAAAAACTACTGCTATGGAAATAGATCTTGAAGTATGTGGTACTAATTTAGTCCATAATCTATAAATATCCAAACCGATGCACTTTTCTATGTAAATATGTGAACTTGCTTTTTCTAATAATAGCAAGATCCAAATGTCGATCTCTTCAAAAAAATTTAAACTTTAGGCATATATAAATTTGGATATTATAATTGTATGTATTGGTTAAACATAAAATACTTCACACAATAATTATGTAGGTTTGCATGTGTGGGTTATATTATATACAAACATATACTCGAGTGTATATATATATATATATTCATTTAGAACCTACCATATAATAATGGACACCACTAATTGTGGGAAATGAATTATATAGATCTTACCCTCGTTTCCTTGTTTTTGGTACTTTTTCCAATGCCCATATAGTTCATAATCTTCTAATTCAACAAGCCTACGAACTTGAGTGATCACTACATGAAAAATGAGCTTTGGGTACAAAACAAAGGACACAATTGAGAATTGTGTGTCTATTTGACCATCAAAAGGCTGAAACAGTTCCCTTTCTATATATGAAACCATTTATGGTGCCCAATGTAAAAAAAAAGGGATTAATCTTAGTTTACTACCCTGAAGTTTCGTGGTTTTCAACATTTGGTACATGATGTTTTTTTCATTCCAGAGTCATACCTCAAGTCTTAATTTTGGGACAGTTTCATACATCCGTTAAGTTTTCGATTAGAACTTCTGTTAACTAATGACGTGGCGCCCACTTGAACAATAACTGAGCGCCACATGTCAACATGGGCCCACTTCAATATTAAAAAATTAAAAAACAAAAACAAAAACACAAAAAAAAAAAAAAAACAACCCACCCGTCCCTTTTCCCCGATCCCCCATCTTCTCTTTCCCAATCCCTCACACTCCTCCCTCTTCACCTCTATCCCGAGATCATAAATTGAGCACCTTTTTTGTGTAAAAAATATGCAGAAAATTGGTAGCTAATAACAAATTTAGGGATTTCAGGTTTCGGACCTTAAGGGCAACGTAGTATAGCTTGTGTTCGCGAAGCTTCTTAAGGGTGTCACCGACCTCCCATTTGTAAACTCGTTTGCAGTTCTTGAGAACTTCATTAAGCTGCTGTCAAATGCTCACCTCTGAGCCGCCGTCCTTGAACAGCCTTAGGTACAGAGCCTCATCCAAGTACTTGTTTTTCTGGTTCTCCATGTCCTCCGAATCGGGAGCTTCGACCTCCAGCGACAAAGCCTCCGAGCCAAACCCTAACCCTGACCATACTTCCAAACCCCCAAAAGTCCAATTGGCCGCCTTCGTATTGTTGGAGGTCGATAGCCATGGGAATGCCGTCGCACATGGATCACCCGCAAAGAACAATCACCAGGAGATTGAGAACGACAAGAAGGAAGTCCAGGCCAATTCGGTTGCTTCTGGTTTAGCTGAGGTGGAGGAGGTGAGTGAGGGTTCGCCACGTGGTGGAGTTAATGGTGGTGTTGTGTGGGCGAGGACCAATTCGAAGCTGGAGATTGATGGGCCGTTGAGCCCTAGCAGTAGTGAGTACGATGGCGACCACCAACAGCACCACGAAGGCCATGGGGATTCTAGGAATTCTAAGGACTCAGGTTCTGATATTCTCAGATGTGGTGGAGGAGAGGGAGAATGTGGATCAGGGAGGTGAAGAGGGAGGAATGAGAGGGATCAGGAAAGAGAAGAGAGAGATCGGGGAAGAAGGACGGGTGAGGTTTTTTTTTTCGTGTTTTTGTTTTTTTTTTAATTTTTTAATATTGAAATGGGCACATATTGACATGTGGCGCTCATTTATTATCCACGTGGGCGCCACGCCATCAGATAACAGAAGCTCTAACGGAAAACTTAACCGATGTATGAAAGTGTCTTAAAATTAAGACTTGAGGTATGACTCTGGGATGAAAAAAATCTTCATGTACCAAATGTTGAAAACCATGAAACTTCAAGATGGTAAACTGAGATTAACCCAGAAAAAAGGCACAAAACAAATGGGCAAGGAAACTGTGCCGAGTAGGGTCAGATGACAACTTTTTTACTGAAGATGGGCACAAAAATTGTTTGTCAGCAACACTGTATGTGTTTTTTCATTTGTCTTTGCCTCAAGCACACCAAAAAATTAAATTTAGGGTAAATCTCTGTTTACTACCCTCATATTTCGTGGTTTTCAACATTTAGTATATTAAGTTTTTTTTCGTCCCAAAGTCATACTAAATGTTGATAACCACGAAACATGAGGGTAGTAAATAGAGATCTACCCTTAAATTAATAAAATTGTGGTAAATAATGGTATGAAGCTGTTTATTATTGTGCAGTGTTTTAGCCTCAAAATAAGTTAGCAATAATGTTGTTCAAATTCGTTTTTGGCGAGAACCGAACCTTAGATCTCTCACTTACAAGTAAAGAAGAATACCACTAGACTGTACTACTAAGTGGCGTGTTTTAGATTTACAATGGATCATTTCCATCTGCAATGAATGTTTGTTAGATTCGTATCTTTTTGAACTGCTTTTTAGATTGTGATCTTCCTGCATGTTTTTTTTTATTTTTATACTTGATGATATGCTTTTTGGCTTTATCGTAAGTGTTTTTTTTTTTACTGTATTAAAAATCCTTCATGCAGTGACACATAACCAACAATTGTGCCCTTAGGGTCATCGGTCTCTGTGCAAAAGTCTGTGGGTCTTCAGATAGACAAATGAGTTAATAATTATAAATTCATTTTTGTGACACTAATGTTAGAAATTGTGTCTAGTAAATATTAATAAATTATAAATCACTCCACTTCCCATTAGGTCTTCAGATAGACAATATATCTTAATAATTATGAATTCCTTTTTATGACACTAATGTTAGAAATTGTGTCCAGTAAATATTAATAAAAAATAAATCACTCAATAGCAAAAGAATATGTTGGCACAATTATGGATTTGTGCCTCTATTCTAGTATAAAACGTCCACACTCCTTTACTAATTTGTCTATGGAAAATTAGAAGGTTGCTTCATAGACTTGTGTTTCTTTTGAATTCGATCAAGTTCTACATCATTGAGAATGAACGATAGGCAACGTCGCAGAGTTAGAATTGGAACGGAATCTCCAGCATCACATTCGTCTATTGCTTCAAACATTACAACAACAAATTCCACAACGAATCCTTTAGTTCAACATCCACGACAACCTGTTAATGCCAGACGCATACCTCATTCTATTGATAATCAATACATTTTTACTATTGTTGTTGATGGTCGCCTTAGCAACGCATTACCCTCCAATAACGGATGCGTACGCGCACCTCAAGGACATGTGTTGCCAGAATGAGCATAGCTGGGTCGGACAGAACAACACTCTATCAATTTGGTTTATGCTGAAACAACAACTGAAGAGTCTACTTGTTCTGTCGTTATTATTGAAGAACCACGCACTTATCAAGCATAAATTTGTCCTAGAAGCATGTCTCTCCCACAGATGAACTCACGAAATATGCAGAATGTTACTGTTGAGATTTTAAGCAACGACGAGGAGGTCAAATAATATATTTTGTATTATGTTATATTTCACTAGTGTGTGAAAATATAATTATCTTATGCTATGCTGGACTCCTTTTCGGTCCTTTTTATCAACTTATGCAGTATTATGATATAATAATGTTTTATTTCTAATTGGTCCATGATATAGATACTCCCAGCATTATATATTTTTTGGTTTATAATTATGTTTCCTATCTAGTTCATATTGCACATTTCAATGAATTCACAGCGTAGCAACGCAAGCCTTGTGACATGTTACTAGTAAAAGAAAAGAAAAAATAAAATAATAAATAATAAATAATAAATAAAAAAAAGCTTGCAATTGCTTTCATACTTCTGCTTCACCCACAAAGAAAAGTCCTAATCTAAGCCTTCACATCTGGGCAGAGGAAAATCTAAGCCTGCACATCTGGACAGAGGAATCATAACTACAAACACAAAATTATCTTTATCCCAGTAATTTCTAAACGGGCGGTGCCTAGTTCTTACTCAACTCCTCATTTTGCTCCAAATCGCACATTTGGTGTGGCTTTCTTCAAGTATTTGAATTTTATATATGCTTTTTTTTTTTTTTTTGTTCTTATTTGGTGGCTCGCTTGGATAATCGAAAAACATGGGAAAGAGATCGAACCGTTTTGTTTCTACGATTTGTTGGTACTCAATTTGTTTGGTGAAATTTTCTTTATGGTCTGATATATAGTATGAATAAAACAAGTATAAGTCTCTGGCAACATAAGTTGTAGGATTTCAGTAGCAGACTTCAAATGGAGTTCATTGAAATGAAACAAAATTATGTTCAGAGTAGTGTAGACCATTAGTGACTTCAATGTAGATCACATCTGGTTTTAGTTGGTTTGTGAATTTTGGGATATTAGGTTGGATCTTTAGGAAAATTTTTATTTGATTGTCTCAATTCACTAATCTTATTGTGTAATCATATGTCTTATAATTTCATACATGTTTGTAGCTAAAGATGAACAAATAATGGGTGCATCTGAATAGGACGACCAATGAATACTTGATTGGCAAGCGTGCATTCATCAATAACACTTTAGATTACTGGCATTCAAGGAAAAATAAAGTGCCCCTATCGGCGCTGTTGCAATATGTTTTATCATGATCCATTTGAAGTTGATGAATACCTCTATGTCGAAGGTATGGATCCCCATTACATAGATATACCTTGGGTTGAACATGGGGAATAGGTGCATACTTCTGATAACGTATCAAGTCCAACTACCAAAGCTCTTAATGAAAGAAGCCCTGAAAATTTCATGGCAACAATGCTTCATGATGTTTTCAGTAACCATATGCATATAAATGAGTCAGATCGTGTTGATGAATCTTCTTCTATGTGTGATGAAACAATTGATGCACACCAATTCGACAACATTCTACAAGAAGCAAACGGAGAATTATATCCAGGTAGTAGGAAGAAAAGGTTGGATTTTGTGGTGAAATTATATCAGTCAAAATTGTTATATGGAATAAGTGATGTTGTATTTGGTTCAGTGTTGGCACTAATAAGGGAGCATTTTCCTATGTGCGAAACTCTTCCTCCAAATTTGTACTGTACAAAGAAGATTATCTAGGCTTTGGGGTTGGATTATTAGAACAAAGATGTGTGTCGAAATAATTGCAAGCTATTCTGGAAAAAGCATGTAAATGCCATCGTTTGTGCAAAGTGTGGCGCTAGTAGATATAAGCAGAGGAAAGGAAATTCAAGAATGATCCAATGTACCAAGGTACCAAAAAAGGTTTTACACTACTTTCCCATATGTCCTAGACTACAAAGGTTGTACATGTCGCATTCAGAGATTAGAACTAACGATGGTGTTTGAGGCACCCTGCTAATTCTCTGGCTTGGAAGCATTTGGATAATATATACCCATATTTTGCAAGGGAGTGTTGCAATGTCCGTCTTGGGCTTGCAAGCGACGGATTCAATCCGTTTAGTATGCATGGCAAACCCCATAGCACGTGGCCTATTTTAGTTGTAGTTTATAATCTTTCGTCTTTGATGTGCATGAAACAACCTTATATCATGATGTCCCTTCTGATTCCAGGCAAAAAAAGTCCTGATGATACAATTGATGTTTTCCTGTAGCCGCTAATTAATGACTTGCGGCATTTGTGGACGACAGGTTTGCGAACATATGATAGTCACCGTTAAGAAACCTTCACCATGTATGCTGCCTTGTTGTGGACTATCAATGACTTTCCCGCTTATGCCATGCTTTCAGGGTGGAGCACTAGTGGTGAGAAAGCTTGTTCGACTTGCGGTGATGACACCGATTCTTTACAGCTTAAGCATGGGAAAAAGTTTGCATTCATGGGACATAGACGATGGCTCTTGATGTCACACAGGTATCAGAGACATAAAAAAACTTTTAACGGATCTTAAGAATTTCGAAATCCCCCTAAACCAAGAACTACCATGGATTGTTTATTGGAAGTGACAAGATTGACCTTCAGATTTGGCAATGGTGCAAGGGCAAATGGTCGTAAACGGGGGTGGAATGATGATGGACACGTTGTTGGTCAGTGGACAAAAAAGACTATATTCTTTGGATTGCCTTACTGGAAGGATCTCCTACTACGGCATAACTTGGATGTCATGCATATAGAGAGAAATGTAGCTGAAAATGTTATTGGCACACTTTTGGAAATTGAAGGGAAGACTAAAGATGGTATTAGGGCAAGGGTTGATCTCGTAGATTTGGGCATTAGGCATAATCTCCGTCCACAGGCAGACGGTGCCCGTACAAAGCTTCTAGTGACGGAATACAATATGAAACCTAGGGAGAAAGGAATGTTGTGCCAGGTTTTGGAATCAATTCAGGTGCTAGAAAATTACTCTTCTAATATCAGCAACTGTATTAATATTTAAGAAAATAAGTAATTGGCTTGAAAAGCCACGATTACCATATGCTGATGCAGGTCTTCCTCATTATTGCAATACGAAAAGTATCACCAAAATTGGTTGTTACAGTGTTGTTATAGTTGAGCAAATTTTTTCGCCACCTTTGTTCAAAAACTTGAATTGAAGAATTGTTCAATGGCTTGTCAAAAAGCATTGCCTTAACTCTATGCCATCTGGATAAGCTATTTCCACCATCATTCTTTACCGTTATGGTACACTTGATAATTCACCTTGCGGATGAAGCTGTTGTTGTTGGTCTGGTCCTATATCGATGGATGTACCCCATTGAAAGGTGTCAGTTTAGTAAAACACCTCCTTAGTTCACTTTCTAATTTTAGTATTTTTTTTTCTTCATTACCTTTTGCTTAAAGATTTTTGTTTAACAATCAAGTACCTACATCTTCTAAAATCGTATGTGTGCAACAAGAGTCAGCCAAAAGGATGTATTACAATGGCTGTTAATTTAGATAAGTGTGTATCATTTTGCTCTATGTACATGGAGGACTCTGTTGTTACCCATCGCCTTAAGCCTGGACATAACTATGATGTGATGCAATGTGATGCACGACAATTACTTTCTCTATTTGGTAGCCAAGGCAAACCAGCAAGCCCTGTTGAAACTGTTTTACAAGAACGTTTGAGGTTTGAACTGACTCATCGCTATGTCCTTGTAAATTGCCCTCAAATGGCAGAATACTTAAGGTACGGTTATAACAATGACATTACCTTAGTACATGTTTGGTGGACTACCTTAGATCCTGAATTAATTTATGTGTTGGTCTTGTAGGAGACATATGTCACATGTAATTTCCACTCGTGGCATAAAAACTACTATATATAATGCAGAAAGAGAAGCTTTAGATAGTTTCCCTCAATGGTGTCGGGATAATGTACCTTATATTCCTATTAAGTTTTAGTATTAAATGTAGCACTCAAAATGGTGTATTTTTGTAACTACATTTTAATTCAATGCAGGTACATAACATAGGGGTGAATGATGAGGTAGCTATTAAAGACGATATACCTGCATTAGCTGCTAGACCGATGCAGTGGGTAAACCGTTATACCACATACATCATGAATGGAAATCGATTTAAGGTTGTTTATGCTGATCGACATGCACGAATCCAAAATAGCGGTGTTTTTTTAGCATCGGAAGTTAGTAGTTTTGCTACTACCATCAACATGAATCCGAGGTATGGAGATGTAGATTATTATGTTGTTGTGATAAATATCATTGAGTTAGATTATCATAATGGCTAGAAGGTTATACTGTTTGATTGTGATTGGTTTGATGTCAAGAGCAAAAGGTTTCATACTAAAAAGGATGAGTTTGGGTTCACTTTCGTTAATTGTGAACATCGTTTACCAGCGGATGACTCATTCATACTGGGGTCACAAGCAATGCAAGTATTTTATGTTCAAGATCCTATTGACACTGATTAGTTTGTTGCTACCAAGACAAAGCCACGAGACGTTTACAACATGCTCGATACAAATATAGAAGACCCCAACATAGCTTAAGATATAGAAAACATGTTAGGGGATGATGATATAGTTCAAACAAAGCCATATGTTGCAGAAATTATTATTGTGGAACGATTATCAGACTTGTAAAGATCAGGAACTTATATCTACTATGTAGCTTGGTCATGTATTTTGTTATGCAAGCTATTACATTAAGGAAAAAGGGGTTTAAACGTTTATTTTTTCTCCTTGGACTTAGACAACATTTTTTCCAATGGAATAAACAAAAAAGAAAGGATTTCATTTTTTTTCCCTAGATGAAACACATGATCTGCAACAATTTGACAACATTCTACAACGAGACTAAGAATTATATCCACGTCGTAGGGAAAAAAAATGGATTTTGTGGTGAAATTAGATCAGTCAAAATTGTTCTGTGAAATGAGTGATGCTGCATTTGGTTCTATGCTAGCACCTACAAGAGAACTGTGGAGCCAAAATTAATCAAGAGGTGACACGTGGATTTTTAGGTGAAGAAGACAAAATTACCCTCGAGACACACCGGGTTTCCTACACGCAAGCAGTGAAGAATCATCCATCAACCGAGTCCAGAGTGCCCAAAATAGGTAACAAGTTCAAATTTATCTCATCTATCTTTACTTCATATCCTCTACAAGGAAATCATTCCATAACCTTCAAAACCTTCCATATAAATTAAATTAATTAGGCTAATTAATGGATTAATTCCTAATTAATCCATTAATCACCCAATTAATCACCCATTACACAAATTATCACCCATTGCACACCAAAAATACCCCAAAGGGCCGGCCACCTTTTCTCCAAAAGGGACCAGCCATGCTCTATATATTGAACCCCATTTTTCTCTAAAAAGCTAAGTCCACACTCTTGTAAAACTCCAAAAACTCTCCAAACACTTTTTCTCTCTAAATTCTAACTTTGGCATCGGAGGTTCCTAGGCCAAAGCCCCCCCCAATTCATTGTAGGTGCGTGAGGCACTTGGCCTTAACCTAAGGTGTTAATTGTTTTGTAGGTGCAATTTTGTCCAAGATCAAGAAGGCGGAAATTTGCATCCACAGGAACCATAAACTTTCTCCAAAGGGGCATTTAGATCAGAGTCCAAAAAATTAAGCTACTTGCTGATTGAGTCCAGTTCTATGTGCCTTCTCAGTTTAGGTTCAATTGATCTTTTTATGTCCATTTTGCCCCTTTATAATCTAAATGAAAATATTTTTAAATTTCTTGATTTGTCCAAATTTTGAATCTTTAAAGACTTTAATCTATTCAATATCAAAGGAAAAATTTTTAAATTAAAATTCATGGCACGTTTATCAACAACAAAATCTATTTGATATAAATTCTTGATAAAAGTAGATTACAAAAGAAAAAACCTATGATATAGGTACATAAATACAAAATATGTGATGAAGATATATGTAAATAATATCTAATTAAACTATGGTGTAGGTAGATAATGCAACTAATTTGTGATGCAGGTAGGCAATGCAATAAATCTGTGATGCAGGTAGTTAATTTACAAACAAAAAAAACAAATGATACATATGCAATTAATCTCTAATATAGGTAGAGTATTATAAAATAAAATAAAAACCCTATGGTACAGGTAGATAAACACAATTAATCTTCGATAGAACTTCAAAATTTAAAATTAATAATAAAAAGGAGAAAGAAGCAACAAAAAAAAAATGAGAGGAAGAACCCAAGACACAAGATTGACTAATGCATTTTTTTTTTAAACCAATCAAATGTTTATTGATCATCCTTATGGAAGGAGAAGAAGAAGAGGAATATTATGGAAGAAGATTACTGTGCAAAATAACACAAGAAGAGAAAGATATTGTAGGGAGAAACAAGAAAAGAGAAATGAATGGTTTGGGGAATGAGAAGAAAAAAGGAGATTTAAATCCCTAATTCTATAATTAAGGATAAGATTAACATTAATCACAAATTAAAAAAAATGAAATTACTTAATAATTTAAGGGTAAATTTGGCAAGAGAATACAAATAAGCTTATATGGATAATGAATCACTGGACCTCACCCAAAAATTAAAACAAAAATTGGACTATAACTAATAATGGCTTATAAAATTGGACTTATATTAAGTTTCCCTTTCTCCAAATTGGACTTCTCCCTTTATTTTATGGTGTAAGTTTGGGTTTCCCACCATTTGTTTTTTATTTTAAACCCACCGCATTACAAAATTGTGCTCACTAACTCTTATAATAATAATAATAATTAAAAAATAGTTGCTAAAATAAAGGGTGAGAATTTGGGAAGCTTCCATTCTACCCTTTCTCCCACTTTCATTAGACAAAGCAGCGGCAATCCCTAATTTTATCTCTCAGTCCGTCTTACCCTCACTCTCCAAAAATTTGAACAGCGCTCCTCCCTGCTCCTCCTTCCAATTCGAACCCGCTCTTCCATCGAGTCCATCCACTTCAACGCTGCTCCTCTGTCCAATTCAAAGGCATTCCTCCGGCGACACACACAGAGACATAAGAGGCCCAAAATACAAGTAAGGTTTTTGAATTTCAAATTTTCAATGGGTTTTTGTTCTTTAGGGTTTAGGGTCAAATTAGATGTTTATTTTGTCGAATATGGTTTATGGTTTTAGGACCGTGGGTTTTGGAGGACAGTGTGTTTGGGATTAGGAATCTAGGATGGGTGCAGATCTTTGGGATTGGAAGGGTTTCAAGTTGGGTGTGCTCCGATTTAGGGTGGGTGTAGGACTTGCATGTCATTAGGATGGTGGGTGGGTAACAGTTCATAGGTTTAGGTTTAAGGTAGGTGGGTACAACGGCTGCAACCGTGCGTCGTGTAGGGCAATGGTGACTGGTGGGTGCACTATGCACAAATTAGGATTAGATTAGGTTGGGCAATTAGATTAGGATGGGAAACATGATGGGGAAATATATAAATAATTAAATTGATAATTAGATTAGGATGGGGAAATCCAAAATAGGACATTTGACAAATAGAACTAGGGTTGATTATGTTTATGTGAAATTGAAAAATAGGACTGATTATGTCGTGATTAATATATGCTCAATTTCTCATTGCTCAATGATTAATATATGCTCAGTGATTATATGATATATTGTTGTGATTAATGGGCGACTTAGTGATTATATGCTCAGTGAAATTATGAGATGAGATTGTGGTGAACTTTGAATGAATTGAAATTAAGAGATGTGATTGTGGTGAACTTGTTGAAAAGATATTTAGATGATAGGATGATTGCAACAAGAACTTTAGGCTGAGACGTCTAAAAACACAAGAGCAACTTGCATAGAACATTTATTTGATTGCTGGTTATGATGAGTTGAATATCTCTAACTCTTATGTTATTTTATTATTTTTTTCTTTTTATCAAAATCTTTTACGAGCAACCTAATTTTAACAGAACCTTAATATCAAGTCTTGCATAGACTATAGTTCTTGGTCTTGGGTTATGTCTTTTGGATTTTGCTACGATACAACCATCGATCTGACTTTCATTTCAAGCCTTGTTGGTTTCTAGTTTTGATTTCATGAAACCATTTTCTAATAATGTTTATATATTCTCGGTGTTTCCTTGTTCGTCAAACAAATATTCATGTGTTTGGAGCTTTGGATTGTTATTTTGGAGGTGTTTGAATTGCTAGCTTGGTACAAATACATATAATTCCAATATTTGGTTGTTTTTAACTTTGAATGACAAATCTTTTTCCTTTTGAAATATTTTAACTGATGTGTGCAGAGTCATATACTTTAAACAGGTAATAATTCTTGTTGACTATATATTCATTGGTGTAAATGTATATTCTTGTTGATTGTACATTCATTGGTGTAAATGAATAGTTGTATGGTGTTAACTGTATACTCATTGGTATAAATGAATAGTTCTTGTTGATTACACTTCATTTGCAATTTGCAATGTAGATGGCTAATCTAATGCTTGATGATGATGCACTTTTGGCATCTATGGAAACTCAACCACACTCCCAATTTGGTGTAATCGCTCCAAATGAATTTGCAACTTACCAACCTCATGACACATGTAGTGGATATACGTAATCAAGTCGCTCAACTTCTTTGTTAGCCACAACTCAAAAAAGGAATAGGGAGTTAACAGAATACAGTGGGGGCAAGGGGAGGCGAGAAAAGCTAAACTTCAACAGATTCGGTCAAGTTATTTCTCCTCGTGACAATGTGGCAGGATTTGGCCGCTACATAACCATGTTGGCTCGTGATGGTGGATTGATCCCAATTGATTCACCTGATTGGCACCAAATAGATTCTTCAAAACTTGATCGAGTGTGGTTTTTGGTCCAGGTATTGATGTAATAGATACTGCAAATTTGTAAAATTTGACTTGTTGGATGCTTATAATTTTCTATGACAACGTAATTATTGTTTATGTAGGCCACTATAGACTGAACAAATCCAAGAGTTGCTGGCAAGGATGAGAAAGTCAGGGGTATTGTGGAAACGAAGTTACATGATCGTATCAGGACATGAAAGGCTAAACTCCATAAGTTGTATTATGTTCCCTTTGAGAACTCCGAGCAGAGGAAGCACTGCAACGATGCTAAGGTAATCCGGACACAATGGCAAGCCTTGTAGCTTATTGGGATAAAATTGAAAATAAGGTTTGTAAAACTTTTCAACATTCTACTTACTATACTTCATTAAACCTTATTTGAAATGAAACTTAAAGTTTGATAAAATGATTATTTTCCTTTGTGGTGTTCTTTATTTGTTGTGAACCAGTAGAGATGTGCAACTCATGCCAAGAATCGAAAATGTAAAAGACGAGTCACATAACTGGAATAACAACTTTTGCTCATATATAGAATGATTATGTGAGTGGATTCTTTTACTATTATAATTTGATGTTGCCGTGAATACTTGTTTTAGATAGTACTTAAGATAGTTAATATATCTTATGATTTGTTAAAGATGAATATAAAGTTACAGGAATAGTGCATCAGAACCTTAGTCTTGTTTTCATTCCTGTTATTAGTACATGGTTAAAACTTGACCTAGTTTCTGTGATTTGTTCCTTAATTTGTATCATGAGGACCTATATCAGTAATGCCATTCTAGCAGCATTAGGTTAGTTTAGAGATGGTAATAAGATCTTTTTGAATTGTGCTTAGACCTGCCTCAAATTGATAATGCATTATCCATAAAGTAATATTTCTCATATAGATCCGTGGTCAACATTCTGCTCTCAAGGGAGTTGTGTTGTGGCTAATTATTTTCTGTTATTCTTAATTTTAGATTTTGTGAAATTGATTGAGCAATTATCTTTTTAACATCAGTGGCACCTCTTGTAGCACCCATGACTTGATTCATTACTGGTATTGCACCTAATACATAGTTTAAATCAATAGGCGTTAACTAATATCTACAAACATAACAACCATAGAAGATAAAGTTGATTGCAGTATTGTGAATAGTATCTCTACTTCAAAATATGCATAACTACTTGCGTGATTTAAACACTCATCTAATATCAAACAGTTCAACACTGAATTACATGGAATAAGACATGCTTACAAAAACAAAGTGTACAGGTTTTCAGAAATTACATACAATTCTAGTCTACCTATCTGATCAATATTGATTTTCTAAGACAACTCTGGGCCGGTCCGATGCAGATCTAATTCAAAATCCCACTGGACCTTTATTTTTTCCACCTATGCAGATTTAAGGGCCAGAATGTTGTTAGTGGTTGGATCTACTAATATTTCAATACTTTTGTTTTCAACTGCTGACTTGCTTAGTGCTCTGTACGATCTTACAACATCAACACATAGACATAAAAGTAAGGACACATCACTAAATACAATCTTATTGTTGGGTCATAGTGTAGGTTTGCATATTTGTAGGTTATGACTAAGGTTTTAAAACATAAAGGTCATCTCCAGACTCATAATTTTGAACCTAACCCTCATATTAAGGGCTTTAAAAGTTGTTGTAGATAATTTGCACATGATATAACTTGCATTTCTCCTGGAGTTTGTATTTTGATTGGTACAAGCCAGAACTAGTCCAGAACAACCTAAAATATGTCAGTTGCCCTTTTAAGGCCTAAAGAATTCTTGTTTTATAAGAACAACCATTCTAACATAAGACATGATGATTAATGGGCATATTTAGAGGAAAACGTAGGTGTCGTATTCCATCTGCCAAATGATGTTTGTGTTTATATATAGTGCACTATATTTTCAGTCATTGTAATTGTGATTGTTTAATGATTGTGGTTGTTTTCGGGATCTTTTTTTGTGTCTTAGGCTGAAGAACATGATGGAAGTGAACCTAATCGTGTGACTTTTTTCACTATGACACACATAAGAAGACTTAAGCAACTGCCAGTTGATGTTGAATCTGCAAGAATGATGGTAATTTGTACATTCTCACTTGACCAAATTTATTTCCAGTAACCTTTAATGAAATTTAATGCATTTGCGAATGATTAAGTCTTTTTCAAACAGTTGGCGTTTGAAAGTCTGGAAGTAGAGGTTTGGGAGCGTGGTGAAGAGGTAACAATGAAGGTTCACAATAGGATTTATGCAGAAGTGGTGGGGCTAGAGAAACGAAATCAAGTGTGTGACTTTGGCCTTGGAGTTGCTTGGGCAGATGTACCAAGAATTGTTATTGAGCAGCGAGGTATTTCTAGGGAAGTGAAGTATCTTTAGGAAGCTTATGAAGCTCAGAAACAAGCCACTGCTGTTGCGGAAGAAAAAATGACTCTTATGATGCATGAGGCAAATGAGAAAGCAAAAAAGATGAAAAGAGAGCAAGAAGAAAGCATACAAAGGCTTAGGGTCGAACAAGAGGAGAATTTGAGGTTAGCAAAGGTACAAATGGCTGAGTAATTGAAACCCATGTTGGCATATGTGGGCATCAACATTGGTTCATTTGGAGTGGGTGCTCTACAAAGTACTTCAACTCAGTAACAAAGGTGTGGAAGCTCACACGCTCAGATTTCAATGCTTTTCGAAGGGGGAAATGACAAGAATGTGCAGTGTGGACCTCCAGTTTCTAGTGCTATGATGCGTGAGGACTACCAAAGTGAGAATATTGGTTAGTTGTCATCAAGCAGCCCTTGTAAATGTGTATTTTGTTTATATGTTGCTGGTTTAACCATTAGTACGTTTGAATTGGGGATACATGCTTGGATATGTTATATTTTGTTGTATATAGAGAATCCCGGGTATGTCTAGCATAGGATAACATGTATTTTTTGGTTTAACATTTGGATGGGTTGTATTGTTCGGTTGCATGAATCGGTCTTAGCCAAGAACATGGGTTATGTAATATATTAACTTCACTATTTTAGTGCTAATGTTAATGATGCTAATGTTGATCTATGTTTAGTTTGTAATGGATGATTTGTAAGTTCCTCAAATTTGGTGGAAATTAGGTCTTGTGAGCAAGCTAGGATTGATGATTTCTATATTTAAATAAAAAAAATTCAATTGTGCCACACTTTTAACAATTGTGCTGAAGCTTTATTGTATTTATTAAAATATAATAAAGTGGCAGAATTTTAAAGTTGTGGTGCCTTTGCTTTAACATTTATACAGCAATCTAAGCCTTTAAAATAGCAATTGTGCCCATCTTACACCATACATTCCATAGTCTTTATTAGAGTTGAGACACAAAATGGGTTGTATTTGTGCTTAGCCTTTGGGCACAAAACATCCTATTGTGTGCTATCACCAAAGGCAACACCTATAGAGGCCACCAATAGAAATATAGTTGATGCACTGTTGCTATTGGTATATGGGCACAATTATTGGTGCTTTTTTGCCTCAAGGGGCACAGATAATTTATGGTGCACATTACTCATATTTTTTGTAGTGGATATATAGAAGCAAACTGAGATGCACAAATTGATATAGAAACTGGCCATATACCCCCGTTTTATTTTCCTTAATTTCAATTTTTTTTCTTTGTCCTTCCATAAAAAAAGGGTCATAAACTAATGTTAATATGATTATTGAACCTTTTAATTACCAGAAAATTAAGTGCACAACTAGCATTTTATATTGTTTAAAAATATGCAGCGGAACTGAACTTCAACTAGCGCGAAGTACTAAAAATAAGCAGAAATAACTGAAGACATCCTCAGTCACATAGTAATATGGTAGAATAAGATGAAGGTTTATATTATATTACTCTCTGACGTTGTTCATATATTCTTGGCAAAAACTACTGCGCCATAGCAGAAAATCTACAGTTTGCGCTCACTACATGGCAAATGCTCATTTGCAACACTAAAAGTCGTTGCAAGTCATTTTGCAGCGTTTTTTGCAGACGTTGTATTTCGCAATGTTGCAAAAGCTCAGTATCATTTGAAACGTTTTTTAAGTCAGAAGAAAATATTTTTAAAACTATGTGACTCAGCTATTTATGTCTACACACTAGACTATATATGTACGTCGTATATTGTGATTAATTTGTGCACGTTTGTACACACCTATAGCATGCAATTTACAGTTTCATTTTCCAGATTTTCTTGGTGTAGCCTGGCATTATTACTGATACTACTTGTTTGGAAATTTCAAATAATCCAGACTAACATTTTCAACACAATTAAAAGCAAACTAGATAAGGATTGGTGGGTTCTTAGATTGTCAATATGTATCGCAAAGCTAAAAAGGAGTTCATATATTATTTCATCGATGATTCAAATTGACAGTTTGGCATGATAAAACATTTTCAGGCGAATTCTTATCACCTTTATCATGTTCATGCATGTATACAAGGGGCGGTTAAAATCATGAATTATATACCATGTATGCTAAGAGGAAGAGATTCTAAATTTTCCCAAACTAGTATATTAGTAACTACATTCAAGGGTTTAAAAATATTGACAGCAAAGGATAATTTGCTGACATCTTTAACCCATAAAAATTTCCATCTAATATTAGATAACTACCTTATTAGACTAAATGAAATTTTCAATGACCTTGGGTGACAGATGATGTCTACTAATTGGAAATTGACAGTACGCATATGACATGGTTCACTAAAAAAAATCCAGAATTATGATTTTTTACCAAAGTTATAGTGAATTTCAATCTAGAAAGGCCAATATATACCCCCTCCACTCCACCCCTCCCTAAATCACACAATATACAATACCATTTCTCTCACTCTCTCCACTCCTTTGCTCTGGTGATTAGGTTCTAATCATCAGAGATTTTTTGTTTAGGTTTAGCCATGGCGAAGAAGAGCAAGGGAAGGCAAAAGGTGGAGATGGTCAAGATGGCCAATGATAGCAATCTCCAAGTGACCTTCTCGAAGCGAAGGTCTGGCCTTTTCAAGAAGGCCAGTGAGCTGTGCACCCTCTGTGGCGCTGAGGTGGGCATCATTGTCTTCTCGCCGGGCAGAAGGGTCTTTTCCTTTGGGCACCCGAGCGTGGAGGCGGTCATGGACCGATTCCTCTCCCGTAACCCATTCAATCCCCACCTTCACCCACCCTCTGGCACTATGCAGCTAATTGAGGCCCACCGCAACGCCACTGTGCGCGAGCTCAATACCGAGCTGACTCAAGTCATGAACCAACTTGAGGCTGAAAAGAAGCGCCGCGATCAGCTGAACCAGATGACGAGGGTGAGCCAGGCTCAGTGCTGGTGGGAGGCTCCAGTGGATGAGATGCAGATGCCACAGTTGGACCAGCTGAAGAGTTCCCTTGTGGATCTGAAGATGAACGTGACGAAACAGGCTGATAGGGTTTTGATTCATAACACATTGAACCCTAACAGCCAATTTTTTGTGGGGAGCTCAAGTCAGCAACCTGTTATGCCTCCTCACAACCTTCCCCATCCCAATGCATGGAACCACCCAGGACATGGACGCTTTTTCTGAAGGCGTGATGCTTATGTTGCTCGTTAGGCACTGCGACACAGTCCATTTCTCTCTGCAGCGTGTGTTATTTATTTGTGTGCATGTTGTTATTGTTTTTATTTTATCTTGTTTGTTTGGTATATGGATTATGACCCATATGTGTTGTGTTCGTTTGTTTTAATATTTTCATAGGTGAACTACAAGAATTTTTATTAGTAATGATGTTGTAAAATAAGGCCGTTTTAGGGGCCATAAAATAATTTTTTTTTAGAAAGCTTTGAATATTTCAGGTGGACTCAATTTGGTCATGCGATATGCGTCCAGTTTATCATTCTGTTAGAACTCGAATCTGCAGATGAGTTTATGAAATAAGACTTGATATGATAGGGTTTGATTGGATATTTATGCGTTAAACTTGTAAGTAGTCAAAATTGAAGTTTTAGCCAGAATTAACTTTATCTTAACAATTTTAGCTAACTGCTCACGAGGATAGATTGTCGCTTAAGTTAGGGTTTCTTGATCCTATATAAAGAAGGCTATGCGCATAAACGAAAGGCGATATATACCAAACATATCAAAGCCCTTATTTGGAATTTTTGCGTTCTTACCAATTTTCGAGCCTATAGTTTTGATCTTTGTGGCTTAAGGGATTGCCCTGCAGAGTTTGCTTTAACATAGATTTCTATTGATTCCATCAACTGTGGTTTTACGCGTTTAGGTGGTGACGTTGTTCTTGCAGTCAGAATTGTCATTTTAATTCCCTATTGCATGGGTTTCTTTTCATTAGTTCTTTCTTTGTAATCACTTTTCTTGCATTCATTCGATTAGTTTAAACCAATCCAATTGCTTTTCGCATGATTTAGCTCTCCTCAAATAGCTTTTACATTCAAGACATAGAAAGAACAAAATAGAGCTTTCAGTAGATGTACTAAGTATACATATTCCAGTTAAAAATGCAATCGTTTGATTGAAAGTTAAAAATGCAAAGTATTCATAATTTTGTCTACTAAGAGTACCTAGTACTTGTTCCTGTTGCCTGGAAATTTTGGTTAAGCACACTCAGAGTGCAAGTTGTTATATTTGAATCAATATTATCATAAAGAAATGGGCGATCATGCACTTTTTACCATGCATGTACCTCGCAGCTTCCAATATTCTTTGGAGGAATAATGCTTTACAAGTCAACCAAAATATATAAATTCGAAAATCTTGGAGTGAAATTCTACAAACCTTTACGTACACTAATCTTTGCCAAAAAAAATGTAAGGAAACTCTCTCAAAAGTGAGAATCTTCACGGACTCTCAGCTACCTCATGTGTTTTAGCACAATGTTTTATAATGGGTAAGAAAATTAATTTTTAAACTATGAAGTGACATAGAGTTCATGGAGAGTCTCGCTCAGTCTCTTTAGCATTTCTTGTAAGCCTAACTTGCAAGCAGCAACACTGTATGCCAATTCCATAACCTCTGAAGACTGATGAAAGCCTTGGCCACTCCATTGTTAGGGTTTAGGGTTCACGAGTGATTTGGTCCCGATAGGCCATTCATTCCCATTGAATCATTTGAAACAGACGCTTGTGTTCACATGCATATATGTCATATTTGTTGATTCCACGAAAAGCAGAGGAAATTGTACATACCCTACTTTGGATCGAAGTTTAGGATCTGATATGGTAACATAAGGCGCGACGTGCCATTTGGGGATCATCGGAGTGCATATCATACTCTAGGGTTAAGACTATTGGAGCATTGGTCATGGTAGCTGAAACTCGAAGCTTATTTGCAGTAATTACCGAGTAAGTTAATCAACTAACATATTTGGGTTCCACTTCGGTACTACGAGCATTAAATGGCCTGAATTTGCTGGACCACAATAAAAACAATAATTCAAAACGCTCTAGGTCATCCAATCCTCGTAGCATAGAAGATAATAATAAATTATCAAAATGTATGAAAGCTTACAGGGATATTAAAGGCACCAGCTTTGAAATGGTGAGGTGATGTCTTGCTTTTTTTCTCTAGAGACATAAATTAGATTTGGCATTAATTGGCTGTGATGTCTCTGTCTTTGCTACTCTCCAATAATACCTACTCAGGGTAAAAGACATATTTTGCATGCATGTTAGTAACATGCATAACCATTGAATTATATGTTATGTTTTTAGAAAACTTGGCATGCTTGTCGAATTAGAATAGATGATTGCATACAACTGTATTCAAATTTACAATTGTAATTGACTAACTGACTAAAAATTGATCATAACCTAAACCAAGTTATTTGTTGGTAGAAAGTAGTTTGAAGTTAGAATTGATAGGACGAACTACATGATCTAAATTTACAGTTTTACAACATAATTTTTGCATGAGAATATTAGTTAGTTTGCATGGAATATATATGAATGCAAACATATATAACGAGATTGGGTTAAGTTGCAAGACTAATACTATAAGGAATTTTTTTTTTTTTTCCCAAACACTCACATATTATGAGATCAAATTGTAAATATAGATTATTGATGACATAAAACTATAATCCAGAAATATGAAATGCTAGATATCTCTTGATCTATACTCCCGTTCGTATAGAGAAAAAAGAAAGAGAGAATGAAAGCATAAATAGTCGCCAAGAGTTTTGACTGCGTTCCCCGGAAAAAAGGTGGAGAGGTGCACTGGTGAAAACCTCTCTTCCCCTCTGTTTTCCCTGATCGTAGCTATGGCCATCCTACAATTCTAATTTTTTGAAATTCTTTTTGTTATTTAATGGAAAAGTTGGATTTCCAGTAAAGACATTTTTAAGTTGGGTGAAGAGATAAAACAAATGGGGTTGAAATAAAATTTTCCGTTTCTATATTATGTCAATGATTTTTTTAAAGAAAACTAACGAAAAATCTTTAAAAACTTTAGTTTTAATGAAAAATGACAAATAAAGGTGTAAGTGAATAGTATCAGGAAAGGTAAAAATGTCATTTTTCGTTAAAAGTGAACTAGTGCTCCTGCTGATGCTGCTAATTGTTCATCATCATCACCATTTTTTCATAAGGAACAATGGTGCTGTTCAACGTGATGATCTTTGTTGTTTCGAAAGCAAAATTAAACCGACAGATCAAATTGATCTGCATATAGTTTTGGTTATGCTGGTCATGGTCTTTTCTGAGTTTTTTATGTTCTTTAATTTCTTTTGAAGGGGAGTTACAAGCTAAGGTAGCATCTCGCTATGATTATCATTATATTACTTTGTTCATCTCTCTTTCTATTACAAGCTAATGGATTTTCTATACTATCATGGACATTGTTTATCTAAATATTGATTGTCATTGAATCCCTTAATTAATTAATGAAAAAGAAACAAGTTTGTTACAGTTTAGTAAGCGCATGATCGATGCACACACTTATAGTGGCTAAAAGGCTTGTCCCCAATGTCAGCGACTAATTTTCTCGTTGTAGGGAATGCGAATGAATCAATATAAAGAGGTTAATTAAAGGTGAATATTAATACCTGCAGGGTTTCACCAATCATTTAAATGGCATCGTTATTGTAATTAACTCTTCTATAAACTGAATTAATTAGTTATCTAAGTACTGTTACAGCCACGCGGGTTTGTTCCTCTTGTGTCAAGTTAGCTTACTGAGTCTATCGGACAACAGTTACAAGAAAAGGAAATATTTTTTCTCACTACTCTTAAATGGTGTTGATTGCCATTAGATGAGTTCACAAATTTGCGTAGTTGATAGATTAAATAACACTCATTTAACGGCAATCAATGTGGTAATGATTCTTACCATGACTTTAGGGGTGGAAATGTATATGTCTATTAACTTGTTGATGTGCATTATGATCCTTGTTCATGAGAGGGAAAAAACCCTAAACCCTTGCTGCTAATTCTAGATAGAGAGCAATACATGAAAAAAACCCTCAACGGACGATCTTGGCTTTGGGATCGGCGGCACCGGCCCTATTGTCTCTTCCCTATCTCTCTCCCTCCTTGTTTGGATTTCTATCCTATGGTTGTGGTATCTTTGGCAAGAAGAGTATTCATGCTTGTGGTCGCTCTCTCGCTTTGTGGAAGAGAACCCTTGTAGTGTCTATGACTTACATATCAAACTCATAGTTTTGAACGGCGGTTCTTGCTCATAATTGAGGTGGTCATTTTCATTTTTCTTTTGGTTTAAGCGATGGCAAAAGACTATGCTCATGAAGCTCGGCATTTGCTGATGATAACTTATAACAATATTTTTTGCGCTAACGATTGCAAGATCATCACAAGATAGTGTGCTCTTTTCCACATGATGCCTTACAAAGGTTCTACGGCTTACAAGGTTCAATCCTTGTGAGTGTTATCTTTCATAATAGTTAATCTATTATTAAATGATGCTTTGGAATCATAAGGTAATTTGGAACCACGATGTCCTTCTACTCTATGCCCAAATGATGGCGCTTTCTCTTCCCATTATTGTTTTAAGAGTTATCATCTCTCACATGATCTTACAACACTAAATGTATTTACATCTATGGATCCTTCATCTTTTTCAACATTGTTCATTTTAGATTTTTGCTTGCAGATACCCTCCCCTTGGGGTCATGTTATTTATATGTATGACTTGTATTTTCATTTTTCATGAAAAAAATATTCATTCACTAAAACAAGAATATATTATATAGTTGATAATTTTATAGAGTGATGCTATTTGGACCCACAAAATTGATACTCTCTAATACAGGTCTCATGCAATGGTATGGTCTATCTCTATTAGAGAATGACAACAAAACGTGCTAACTTTGTGTGTGACAACAAAACGCGCTAATTTTGTGTGTATAAATAATTTTATTGATTTTATATCAAGGTGATAAACAAAGTATCTCCCCACTTCCCTAATAAACCTTCACGATTAATCAAGAGGGTGTGTTATCCACATACTCCTTTTTACTTCTCATCTCTTATTAATTTATGTCATTTGATCTTCCTTAATTCATTCAATCCAACAGCTACAAATTAAGAGGGTGTGTATTGAGTAAAAAGGGTGTGTGGATAGCACACCTCTTAATCAATTATAAATTGAATCCTCCAAATATTGTTCCATTGTATCGAGATAATGAATTCAAATTCCAAATAAAACGATTTTTTGATATTTTTCCGATGTTTCTATACCTAGCCTTTTTCTTTAGTAAAACACTAGTTTTTTGTTTATTAAAAAAAAAAAAAAAAAGTTGGTATTAGCACTGCTCGTCACCCATTTCTCCAAGTGCAATTTCTCCCTACTTTTATATATTAGATTGCAAATTAAAGAAAATAGTTAGCTAAATGACATAGCAAGAGGCTTGTGAAGCAGTTATTATCCGCCCCAAATTCTGTGTTGAATTACCCTACATCAAGATCACTTGTATAAAAATAAAAATATCAAGTTGAGGACATCACCCATGCATCAATCCCAAATACGAGAAATGACAAACATGGCAATTGAAGGGAACCTCACAATTTCGAAATTGACGTGATGAAAAAAACGAACACATAATTTATATGATCAATGACAAAATAATTTTAATCTCATTAAGGATGCTCTAAATTTCGTATCTTTTATCAATTACGTTTTCTGTCACCCTAAATAGTATTTACAATTAGAACTTTGAAAACTTTAGCATTTATCTGATATGATGGTCTCAAATGTAAAATTGACAACCCAAATAACACTTCACCTTACTGTTGGGCAGTGGCGAAACCAGGAATTTTCGAGAGGAGGGGTGGGACTTCAAATGGTAAAAGGTCCTAAAAATTTTGGACAACCAAACTCATTTACTAGCTAATTAAGAACATGAGCGTATCCAAAACCCCGTTTCATATGCATATTGTTTCTTCACTCTTTTTTATTCGTCATTTCTTTCATATATCTACATATTTCTCCTCTATTAATTGCAAACAAATATTAAAACGAAATAATAATCAAACGGGCACCTCCACAAAAGCCTATCTGTTGAAGCTAAAATGTCAAAACACCCACAATACATACATACATACATATATTAGAATAAATTGTAAGCGTTTGATTCGGTTGAGATTAAATCTCAACCGTTGGGTAAAAGACCTCACTCTCTCTTATCTCTCAAAGAGTCTGCACTCTCTCTCGCACTCAGACCTTTCGAATCATTTCTGCACTCTCTCGGTCTCTCCTCTCCTCCTCCGCTCTTTCAACAGACTCAACACCTCTCTAATCTCTCGAATCGTCCATGCACTCTCTACTCTCCTCCTCATTCTCCTTTTGCCAACAAACTCAACACGTTGGCCGTCGAGTCATCGACCACCACACTTCTATGACTCCTCCATATTCCAGATCCAGGCTTTCTTATCTGTTATTAGTTAATGTTAGACTGGTATTTCTAGTTCACTAAAATTATTTTGGTAAATATTTTGAAACTACATGTTAAGAGGGTCAATATTAAGATTTGCATCCCTTGTGCAAATTGCAGAAGGTGCTTTTTTGTTTGTACCTACAAGTAGTATAAAAAGGAGAATTGATCAAAAGGTGTGTGTTACCTTGCCGCAGCAACCTCTCGATCCCCTAATTACAATTCCCACAAAACCATTCTGCAACGATGAAGACTAGCTAGCATCTACATTCACCTTGAGGAAAGGAAATGTAAGGGGTGACCAGAGAACCACCGGAGCCTCCACCATTGAGAGAGACTGGAGGGAAACAGAAGTGGCACCAGGAACACAGAAGCCAAAGTAGAGATGGCAAAAAGAACCTATGTGGATAGTGATTAAACAGAAACTGGCACCTAGCTTTCCAAATATGCCAACAAGTAAAGGCAACATGAGAAAGCAAAAAGCACTGCTCCTCCTTCAACCCAAACCTCCTAGTCACAATGGATTGGAACCAATCAAGCCAAGAAGAAATCCAAGGTCAATCAACTTTATAATTGAGAACTCCATCAAACCAAATAGGCTCCACCCAAGGGCATAATAAGAGGAGATGCTCAACAGATTCATCTTGACAGTTACATATTGGACACCTCGGTGATGGGGCAGATTTCCATACAAATAGACTACACTGTATATGCACAAATTTGTTTATGTTTTTTTTTTCTTCACATTATTGTTTATGCTTGTTTTCGTCCATTTACCATTAAGTTGTCTTAAAAATGAATAAAAAAAGGCATGATGATAGCTATTTTGTTTGCAAAATAATAGGAAGATCATTTTTTATACCATATTTTGTAAAACAAATAATGTGACGGTTGATGGTTTGATTATTTTTTAATAATTTAAAGAAGACTTCTAACCAGCAACCGCCACATCATATGATATACAAATATAATCTCTATAGTATCACTCAATTTTGTTTTTAATTTTTCAGTTTACATTTTTTTGCGTGGGAAATGAAAAAAGTATATGTGGAAAATAAATAGTGAAGAAGGAGACGAGAGAGAGGAGAAGAAATACACATGAATGAACGAAAACAAAATCTTGAAAGTGAAGCAATTTAAAATAGTTTTTATTTATACGTTTCTTCTATGTCTTGTTCAACCCTCTGTCATTCACCATTCTTCATTCTTCATTCCCTTGAAGTATTTCTTTTCTATCCCTAATACAACAAATAAATCAAAATTTAAAACGAAACTGAAAAGTAAAATGCATCTCAGACTCTAGAACAAAAAAAAGAATTGAAAATGGCAAAAAAGTATGTCTATTGAGTGCTGAGTAAAGGAGGCAAGTGAAAATAAAATATAAACATGTGTAATTCGCATTCTTAACAAATTCGAGATCTTACAGATTGAGCAATCTGAACTGTTCAAGAAAAAGATATATAAAAGTTGAAGAGATAAATTGTGCACGTGTAATTAGCATCCATTGTTAACAAATTTGAAATCTTACAAATTAAGCAAATGGAACCGTTCAAGAAAAAGATATATAAAAATTGAAGAGATAAATTGTGTGTGAAATGATCTAAGTGAGATAGATTAATAGGAAGTGCGGTGTAAAATTCAGAAATGATGTCAATAAAACAAATTCGAAAGAAAAGTGCACCTGGATCAGATCTGAATACTGACAAACAGATGAGGTGGCATCTCATTTGTTATGACGTAATCAATTGATTTAATCCGCCCCGGCCCCATAGATTTTTTTATTTTAAGGGATAATTGTACTATGACCTTCTATACTCTAGAGCTATAACAGTTTGGTCCATTTACATTTTTCAAAAACCTTTTTAAATAGAGCGATAACTTTTTTTTTTTTAGTACATCGATATTTTTACACTAAAGGGAGAAAGTTTGACTAAACCACACAATGGACAACCTAATTTGGTATCAAATTCCCCATCTACGAGATTCAAACCTAAAACCTCTCACTTTCAAGTGAAGTGGAATACTAGCTTTAATCAACTAAGTAGTCTAGATGTATAATTGATTTTTGCTATTGCAATCAATCGCCATATGTTTGAAAAATAACTTAAGCTATTCTTTCGGCCAATCTATTAAGTGAAGTGTTATTTTTTTAAGGGTAACACCTCGATTTATTTAGAACAGCAAGTTAAAAAAATAATCATGTTTATTGTTCATTTAACAATCTTGATATTATGATTATGAATTAGCATCCATACCAGGGGTGGGTAAGGGTCGGGCCAGGCCCAAATTTAGAAGGACTAGACTAGACAGGCTTAAAAAGGAAACAGGATGGGCCAGGCCGGGTATTGCAAATCTGATCACTGGAACCGGACCTAACTTAGCCCATTTCAAACGAGCCGATTCGGGACGGGTCCACTGGTCCTCTTACTCTTTTTTTTTCTCGATTTTGATCTCCTCCCTATCTTTAACTCGCTCATTGTCTCGGCCAAGCCCAACCCGACCCAGACCCGCTCCACCATCACCGTCAGATTCGCCGTCACCACAACCTTCTCTTGCACTTGTCGAGCACCTTGAAGCTCTCATCCCTCACATCTGCCACATAAAACCTAACAATCATTTCATAAATTCAAAGCTAACATTTTTAATTAAAATTTTTATATATACATAAACATGTGTGTGTGTGAGTGTGTGTGTGTGTGTAATTCTACTGTACCTGTGGAGAACAGAACAGGAGGCGAAGCTCGATGTTGTAGATTTTGAGCCGGTTGCTGGGTATATGCCTGGTTATGCTTTGTTGAGATTGGAGAAGACGAGAGGAAGAAAGGGGTTGAGCTGGGTTTTGGGCAGGTGAGATGGGAGAGAAAGAGGGGGGAGGAGATCGAGAGGGAGGGGATCGGGAGAGATCGAAAGAGATGAGAGATGAGGTAGGAGACTCGGAGTGGAATCGGGAGAGAGAGAGGGTGAGGGTGAGGGTGAGGCTTGAGTGAAATTAGGTTTAAGAAGGGTAATAGACAATAGTCAGTAGGAATGAACGGTTCGGGTCAAGGGCCCAGTTAAGAGTTACCTATAAAACACAAATGTTCTTTTTTAACCAAAAAAAAAAAATTATCTACATTAAATGGTGGAGGTGTGGGCTAATGCTCACAATGAGCTAGTAGTAATATGGTTCAAATTCGCCTTTGGCAAGAATCGAATCTAAGACTTCTCACAAAAAGGAATACTACTAGACGACAATACTCAGTAGCAACACAAATGTTAATAAGAAAGATTAATATAAAAACTTACAACATTTGAGATGTCATTGTGATAGTAATATTAACATGAGGTCCCTTTTTGCCCCATTAAAATTGTTAACAAATTGAGAAGTCAACAAAGATCAGTATTGTCAACGCTTGGTGGGTATAAAGAGATATCATGGAGATTAATAATAGGATGAACACAAGGATATATAGTAGTTTACCCATGTATATTTGTGTTACACGAGAATAGACTTCGGAGGCCTCTAAAGATAAAGGGGTCCAAAACTTTTCTTCAACTTAACAACCCCTTTATATAAGCCTAAAACCTTCTACTAGAGGGTCATGTATGTGGCTTTTATAAGATGATGTGGTGACACACCCCGATCCGGAATGTCCACTTGGACTCCAAATCAAGCTGCGATGGCCGACACCTTAAATGTGACGAAGCCATAAAGTGTACTGTGGTGGAATATGTGAATAAATTTAAACCTAAAAGTGCCTAATTTAAAGAGTGTGCTGGTGAGCGGGAATGAACCCATATCACACGTGATGTCAGAGCATAAGTAAAGTACAGTAGAGTGGATTGATAATTATACCATTGGAGGTAGTCTCCAATACCATATTTTCCAAGAATCCTCGTCGACAAAAAGCTCAACCACTAAAACTTGAAAGGGCGAAAGGGTAAGTGGGCCTAAAAATAAAGTTTTGTAAAACCCTTTTCGAAAACATAATAATCCTTCACTATAAAACAAGTATAGTTTCCAAAATATACATATTACGTATAATATGAAAATACCTACCGTAGCCTACAAAATCACAAGATTGCCATGCATCACAATATTGAATAAAGTACATATAACAACCAATAACACATAATCTCTCCTACACAAACATATCACATCGGGTGCTCATCGACACATGATGATACACGAGTTCATGCAGAGGTATTATGACATGAACATGATTGGGTGTAACAATAATATACGCTCTAGTGCTACAATCACGTGAAGACTGGTGGTATTCGCAATCACATACGAGTCGGAGTTGCCTATTGCAACCTATATTGGATCCAAGGAGAGCTTACGATGCGGATGTGAACATACATGTGAAAGACTGGCCCTGGCCCTAGGCAAGCACTGACACTGATGCAGCAAACAATGAGCAAATAACATAATTATAATCATGCCACAACCATTCAACAATTCTAGTCAATATCATATTATTCATGACCATAAATATAATTAAGGCATCCCCTTATAGTAAGCTTGCATGTGCATCTTGTAGGATTATTTCATCATTTCCCAACAATAAGGCATTTCTTATAAAAGTAAGTTTAATCATGGAAATCACATAGAGAATTTATTAATAATTGTATATATGGAAACTAACCAATACATATATATATATATATATATATATCAAAGAAATACCCACTCACAAATCATGTCGTCGAATCGAACCCGTTCGAACTAGAATAGCTGAAGTCACCCATAATAATCACACCTAAGCAATATATTAGGACCCATTAGTAAAACTCCATTAAAACAATTAAATTGGGAAAACGGAGTGTGAATTTGGAACTAGGGTGTTGAAATATGCTAAAGAAGGTCCCATGTAAGTTTCGTAAAAAGTCAACGGTCAACCCTAAAAGTCAACCGAAACGCCTTGGTGGTCAACTACGTTAAAACTTTGGAATTTCACTAAATAGATGTCAAAAATGGACTTAGAATGTCGAAATTAGCCTAGGAGGGTTTCCAAGAAATTTTGAAAACGACAATATAAGGAATATTCTAAGAATATTCCAATAATATTCCTAGAATATTATGAGCCCAATTTTGGAAATGGGCCGGCTGGGGCATTGGCCCAAAGGTTATGGACCGAGCTGAGCAAGAATAATGCCCCAATTGTTTGGGCCGGGTTCGGACCAATTTTGGGCTTAGGCATTTTCCTTTTTTCTTTTTTTTTTTCCCTTCTCTGGCCAGTTGCCGCTGCAACCGCCAGGTTCCACCCAACTCTGACCACTCCAAAACTCCCCTAAACCTAGCCTTCCAATATATCAAAATGAAGATCACAGAAGCAAGGGTTCAAATTATAACTTTGGTTTCCTCGGCCGTGGCCAGAGGTGGTCGAAAAAAAAGGGTCAAAACGGTCTAACCTCCACCGGAAAACTGAAAGCTTTCCCCTCCCTGTGTTGTTTTGCCAACTCGTACCAATAACTCAGAAAACAATCCAAAACGACAATAAAAACATGATCTAAAGGTACTTGATCCTTACCTAGTCGGAGATGGTCGAGAGTTCGCCGGTGGTCCATCGGGAAAAGGGTGGATATTGGCCTCTGTTGCTGTGCAAAGAGGGAAATCTCAATCTAGGAGCTTTGGTCTTCATCTATGGTACGAGTTATGACGCTCGCCGAAGGGAGTGGCAAACGGTGGTGGTCGTTGGTGGCAATGGAGCTCGCCGAAGGAGTTGTGTTTTGCTGGTCTCTGTAGAACGGATGAATGAGGGAGAAATGATGTGTGAAATGCGAGAGAGATGGGGAGAGAGAGTCTCAGTGAGAGAAAGAGTTTGAAAGAAAGGGACTGAAATTTTGGGAGAGAGAGGACACGAGATTGGAGGAAGGGATGGGGACTCCCACGTAGGTAAATTCCCATTAGACAGAAAATGAGAGAAAATCTTCCCTTAAAATATTAAAAAAAACCAAACATAAAATATTTAAATAATAATATAATAATTTCAAAAATATATATAAGATAGTAATTTTTCACAAAAGTATTTCTCGGATTCGTGGATTCGCAGTTTTGTAAAATCTTCGTCGTAAGTTCATATTCAATTCTGCTTGCACCTATGCGTTCGTACCATCGAGTACTTCAAGAATACGGCAAAATAGTAACTCTTACCCATCACGAAAAGATAGTCAACGAAAAGTCAAAATCCTTGCCATTAATGACTCATTTGGCACTCCAAACTTTCTATAATTAAAAAGAAAAATACACTTGTGAGGAGTATAGAATGAGATTTTTGGAGTGCTAATAAAAGTTGCCTTTATAAAATCGTAGAATTAGGGACAGGTTGTCACATATGGCCTCATCTAAACCGTTCAATAAATATCTAGAGATCAACAAATATCTAGTCTTGGTCAAATAGCCAAAGGGTCTTCATTTAATGGTGATTTATAGGAAGAGCATTCATAGGAGGTAGTCGTCCGTAGAAAGCTTTGGAGAGGCAGTCGTCCGTAAAATGCTCGATAGATGTGGTCGTCCGTAGAGCACTCGAGAGAAGTGGTTGTCCTAGAGAGTTCTGGAGAGACGATCGTCAGTAGAGCACTTGGGAGATGTGGTCGTTCGTAGAGCACTCGGTAGATGTGGTCGTTCGTAGAGCACTCTAGATAGGTAGTTGTTCATAAAGAACCTGGGAGAGATGGTCATCCGTAAAGAGTTCGAGAGAGGCAATCGTCTATAGAGAGCTCTGGAGAGACGGTCATCTATAGAGAACTCGAGAGAGGTGGTTTATCATGTGCCAAAGGGTTTCTTAAATCTAACAGTGATCTAGTCCCCAATCAAAGAGTCCTTCATCCAACGGTAATCTAGTCCCGGTCAACGAGACTTTCCTTAAAATAGTGACATGGCAAGAGTAGGGTCAAGTTAGATAGGGATCCGCGTTAACAAAACTAATGAATGGTCTTGCCATACCAGTATGAGCCGCCTAAAAAGGTCTACATAGACCCAAAAAAGCAACAAGTTGAGCTACAAAGCCCACAATACCAACTCGAGAAGTTCCAGATTGAGCATAATAGCATGAGTCACTAAGTACTATAAGTAAAGCACTCAGCATACTAAGCACTACAAGTAAAGCACTCAGCATACTCACTCTAAAATCTCTAACATCAATCACTAAAAACCTAAACTGCTAGACCTGATCAATTTCTATTCTCTGTGACCTAGCACCGTGTCCGATAACTTTTTGACACATAGTCTTAAGCATGTCTGCTCAATTCTTAACTTTGCACCACATGTCAATCACTGCCAAGGAAAATAGCATATGGAGAGCCCTCAACTATAGCCCACTTGCCCAGAAAGAAGCCTGATAAACAGAGCCCATATCTGTGAAATCCCATCCTCGGATTTCACTATTTAAAATTACATGTCTCGTATTTTGTATTCATATTCGTAGTTTTGACGTGTTTATATTTACGGCGTATAAAAATTTTATTCGATAAGTAAAAGGACAGAATTACCCCTATTGTGTTAAATGAGATTCTTTGTAGACATACTTGATATTTTCATAATTTATCGGATTTCTTTGCATATCTGAAAGGTACATGTTGATACAAATGCGTGGGCACAAACAAAACGTAAATTGGAGTTATAACGAAAGAGTTATTAACGAACAAAGACAAGGGCAAAATGGTCCTTTACTTATTAAATATGGAAGGCTCCAGATTTGTTGGAGCAGGAATGGTGGGGATAAACCCACATGTGTGGCTGTGATAAAGAGAAGAGAAGAGAAAGGGGTGTGGAACTGCCCAATTAGGGGGAGGGCGAATGAATGAGAAGAGAGAGTCGGGATGGGAAGGGAGAGAAGAGAGAAACACTGGATCACCCTAGAACCGACGACCCGACCTGGTTTAGCCAGACTTCCGCGAGTTTTTTGACGATTTTCTGTCAAATTTTCGAGCTACCACCTGGAAAACCCTCCCCGATATTCCTTCTCCCATTTGCACCCATAATCGAAGAAGTTTGGCCCTAATTTCACAAAGAATGAAACCTATCAGCGTTAATAGTGCACGGCGGCGATTCACAGTTTCTGTGAACACTACCGTCGATCACCACCATCAATCGACTCCTCTCAACCCCAGGAGTAAAGCCCAAACATTGGATAACGCGTTGGAGTTCGTTTGGTGACGAATTGAAGCTCACCCCTTTCGGGGTTTCCAATGGTTCGAGGGATTTTCCGGCCAAACTAGGCTTAGCCCAGGTATGAAAAATGTTCCTCTCCTTGAGTTGTACATTTTTGTAAAATTTGGTGAATTTTAGTGTTGGTCGGAATTTGGGGTTTCCATTCGCTAGAAATCGCCTCCCGTGGCGGCACGTGGCCAGTGGGCCAATTTTGCCTTTTTAAGTTAAATTCGATGTTTCTGATTTCAAATATGATAGCCGTTTGATATAGTTTGATAGTTTGAACCTAGTATGGAATACTATGCGACTTGACCATTTTATGATTCGATGATCCGACCGATGAATCGTCACCAAACATTAATATATTATAGTACGTAATATTTGAAGGCCATAGGAATTGACGGATTGGGAATCCGACGTACGGATCTTCCTAAATTGAATTTCTATGTTTGCAAAACCAAACGTTGATAGCAACCTAATTCTAGCAATTGGCAGAGATCCGACCGTTGGATTATTCTGAAATTTTAAAATATTGTTCTAGAAGATAAATGAGACCCACTCTTAGGAAGTTACCGATCGAAAATCCATGGGCAGATGTTCTAGATTGACTTGTATAGGGTTGTGGACCTCACATTTGACAGAGACTTGACTTTTGTTCAATATGCTACGAATTGATCTTAATTATTAAAATCAGCATTACTAGAGACTATGTAGGGATTCGTGGGCCTATATTGGTTAGTGAGTTATCCCAGATAATATATACATCGGTTTACGTGTATGGAACGTCATATTGTGATATATATATATATATATGTTTATTTATCTTCTTAATAATGTGAATGATAAGTATGATAAATGTTATGACAATGTGATCCTAGAATCATATTAAAAGTATTTTGTAGAACTTATATGCTTGTGTGACATATTAGTTAGTGGCCGTGAGAAGTTGATGGTGTAGGTGACTACGTTGTAACTCATAAGGGGATGAGGTATGGGTAGGATGTGGTACATGGATGGTCCTGCTTGGTATATCCGCGATAGGGGACCATACGTATTTCAGGGGTGATCATGTTTGGTATATCCGTGATGGGTGATCACTGCTTGCATGATTAAACTATGCTTATGGTTCTGCTTGGTATATCCGCGATGGGGGACCATACGCATTCTAGGAGTGATTATGCTTAGTATATCCGCGATGGGTGATCACTACCTAAAGATGTAGGATACAGTCCTGTTTGGTATATCCGCGATGAGAGATTGTTAAGGGTGATCATGCTTGGTATATCTACGATGGGTGATCACTACCTACATTATTAGTCTATGCATATGGTTTTGCTTGGTATATCCGTGATGGGTGATCACTACCTAGAGGTAGGATGTGGTCCTGCTTGGTATATCCGCGATGGGGGCCATACGTATTTAAGGGTGATCATGTTTGGTATATCCACGATGGGTGATCACTGCCTGTACAATGAGATTATGCCTATGGTTCTGCTTGGTATATCCGCGATGGGGGACCATACACATTCTAGGGGTGATGAGGATTAGTTGTACTTGGTACATTTCGATAGGCTATCATATTTTGGTTGAATTCCTTTGAATGGTCTAGAATCCCTACTCTTGCTCATTTCCATAAAGTTAGTCCGACCCTAGGTTCGAGTGAGTAGGAATTGCTCATAGTAGACGTTATGTATATAAACTAGAATTATCATGTTATTACTTGGAATTCAGGTAGGGAATTATGTAGAATTCCTTTATTAAATTCATGTATTGAAATGCGATCTTACTGATTGATTAATGTAGTTAAATGTTAATATAGTGCATCTTTGATTCTTATGACTGATTAATTGGAGTGATTGTGGAATGATGTTGGATATGATTGCTATTATTATGATTAGACTCGTTGACCAATGTGGCTAGAGAATAACATTGTGCTTCGTTGACTGTTCTTTGAGATGTTGTATATTATGAATTGCGATACTATATGAAACGTAGTGCCTTATATGATGGATAAATTGGAAATCTTGATTGTCATGTGGGTTTGTTATGTAGCCCTGAGTCTAGTAATTTCATGCTTGTCAAGTTCTAATGATTGATTGAGGAATTTTATGCCTTTCAGCTTGAATGGACTGTGATATTTGTCAAATTGTAGTAAATGGTGAACTACGAATGACTTGATCCCTATTTAGGATACGTAGGCAGTCTAATGAAGAGGTTAGATGCAGCCATAAAGTATACGAAAATTTCTAAGAAATTCAAATCTTGAATTATGCTTTGTACATATCCCGGAGGTGGGGTCTGTTGGATATACGGATACTTGGTGACGTCACATGTCGATTCTGGACGTATGTCGGGATTGGGGCATGCCAATAACTTTTGGACTAAGAAGGCATAGCCTATATAAGGAAGAGCAGAGACCCAAAAAAGGCACTGGATTCTGCAAAGAGAATAGGCTTAATATTGTATCATTGTATGTTCCTTGAAAGCCTTATAACCCAACACATATATCACATATTGTCAGTGAATGTAACCCGTCTCTTTGGATGAACCACTTAAACCCGTTTGTCTTTTAAATGTCAAGTACAGTTGCACTTATCATAGTTAATCGTATTGATCTTTTGTTGATCTCGCCATATTTGAGTGTTAACAAGTATCACAAGCCAATTACGCACTAAACAATGCATAAATGGCTTATGATAGCCACTATAGCATTTTTGTTGCATGATAGTCATTATTAGACTAATGAAGTGGAAAATACTTTTTATGACAGTGTGTAAGTGACTCGTGATAGTGCCATTATGACATTCATGTTGCATGAAAGTTATTTTCGATAATTGGACTAATGAAGTGACAAATATTGTTTATGAACAACCAACAACAAGTAATAGTAAGGCAAGGCATTGTCACAACAAAATAGCAACATGGGCGCAAGGATGGCAAGACAAACAAGGAAACCCTAACAAATTTTAGAGGTAAAGGCATAGGCAAAAGCTTAATAAACTAAGGTAAGATGAAGGCTAAGGCAAGAGAAAAGTAGGACAAAATCCTAAAAATATAAATTTAGGGTCAAATTTCCTTATCCCCAGGTATACTGAGTTGTAAAATTCTGATAATATTCTAATTCCTTGGCATAATTTCTGAATATGGTCAATTACTCTCCGTCGAAACTTTATTGCCGTCAAGTCTCAATTTCTTCGATTAAAACTCTGAACCTAGACTTATTATGCGACTAATTCATTCCTATCCCACCAGCCACAATCTTCAATCCTTACAATATTCTAATCCTTATCAGAAAACATCTAAATCCTCAAGAATCCTAACTTATCTAGGACTCAGCTACTCTATCAGCACTACATTTTTCTTCTAAGCCAAGCCCTTCGCCATTGAGCCGAAAATCAATTCGGCCAAAAATGTAGAAAATAAATCAATTCTAATTGAACAAACGAACATAGTTACAAGGACAAACAAACATTTCCAACGACCTAACTTAAAGAGAGATCTTAGACAATAAAATACAATCCTGAAATCCCATAAACTTTTCTATTTTCTGATGCTCCAACAATAACATCTATGTCATCTCTTTTTTTTTTTCATTTTGGTAAACACCTATATGTTACCTTTATCCTATCCCCACATAGATTGGGACCAACTTGTCACATACCCTCAACTACAAGGGTCCAAAGTGCAATTAGCTTTAATTTTAATTGATTAATCTTAATGGACAAATCCGTGGGACCCACATTGGATGTGGTTGGTCAGAGTGGCATCCAACCACAGTCCTCTCTGGCGTAAATTTTGGGCACAGCTGTCCGCTAGTTGGAGCTCCGACAGCGCTCCAACGGATCGCTATGTAGTGCAATTTTATTTCCGATAAAGCTCTTTGGTGGGCCATACTCGAATTCGTACGCCAGAACCCGAAAACCGAGAAGGGTCCGAATATTATATGAGTGGCACTGGCAAATTATAAAAAGCTAAATGGCTGGGTACGTGTGCATTGTGATCCAGGAGCGATTTTTCAGTGTGATCAGTACATGAGAGGTAGTATATCATGTGTTATTATATAAATGGTAAAATATATGTGCTAAAAAATTAATAACTTAAAAAATAAAATTTCCTACCATTTTTATTTAAATACGTAATATACCACTTATATTCCCGTCATAATTAAAAAATTTCGCAGCTTCCTCCTTCCAATCCACGCATGCTGATACGTTTTTAAAAGGAGCCCGAATCATCTGCGGCTTTTTGTCAGTTTCCGTGAGCTGGGCTTTTGATTGCGACACATGTCAACCGTTGCCCCTATGGTATTGGCTGAGCCTAATTTGCAATTTTTCAACATTTAAATAGAATATAAAGTAGAAAATTGTAATTTTATAATTTGTTGATTGAATGGTAAGGAATGTGACGAAATGAAAATCTATTGACAACTGGCATTCTGGATGAAATATACACTTGTCAACAAATAAATATTTCATGTGTCATTTTATGAACGTTAAACATGATTTATTATTAATACGTACTTTTCAATTATGCAAGTTATGCAAAGTTTTTCAACATGGAAAATCTTTCCTTATAAATAAGGAAATGTCATCAGAACTTTTGTTTTTTTTTTTTTTTGTTCGAAAATTGTCGTTGTATTGACATGCACATCAGTTTTGACCATTATATGTAGTAAGTATGTGAATTGAATTTTTGTTAGAATGTAATTAATTTAATTAAAAACTAAATTGTAATACTCTTATCATTAAATATCCTCACTGTCATGCCATAATGCCGTCCAACAAGACATTTTTATTACTCTTTCAGTTCAGGATTTAAAATTTCTGATCATAAAAACCTATCGATATTAAATGAGGGATAGTGAAGATATAAATTGTATTAAGACAATATTAACTCGTATTCCTCTATATGTTGAATAGTTATTGTGGCAAAACATATTACAAGTAAAATCTCATTTAAAAGTTTCCACACCAGAATGTAATATGCAACGAGACGAGAGTTTGAAGTAGACACTAAGCATATTTCGTCTCTTTATCGAACTAGTTCTCGAGTATTATCATCACCATAATTTATCTCTTTTAAGTCATAAATCATTAACTTTGTGAAAACAATTTTTTTTATCAAAATTTAATTTGTTTATTTCTCCAAATTTTAGTTTAATTTTTTTATCAAAATTTAATTTTTTTTTTTATCAAAATCTTCATGTTACGGTCTGTAATTTATTTTTATCTAAAAATACATTTTGACAAATTATAGCGTTAATGTGTTAAATGTTAGGAAGAGCAATTGGTTAGCAAACTACCATAAAATCCATTTAAATATGAATAAATATTAAATATTTTCCATAAAAATGAAAATCTGAAAGAAGAAAAAAGGAAGAGAGGCCATGCTTAGGTCATTGAGTTCGGCCGCAGCCTATAGATTCTCTGCACATCAGACGCTAGCTGTTTTTACAGCCTGTCTTTCGTCTTCATACTTCATCTTCTTCTTCCAGTCTTCTACCCATCTCTCCCCTTATATTCCTAATCCCACCCAAAACCCAACAATCACAACGATCAAACCTCCCAGGTCAAACCCTGACCAAACCTCCCAACCCTGTCAATGGATCCGTGCCCGTTTGTACGGATCCTCGTCGGGGACTTGACCCTCAAGTTTCCCATGGCCTCCAGGCCCTCCTCCGCCACCGTCCACCCCTCCTCCTCCCCCTGCTTCTGCAAAATCAAACTCTCCAACTTCCCCCACCAGGTCTCCACGGTCCCGCTCATCGCCAACGACGGCCAAGCCGCGCAGACGGCCACCCACAACCACTCCCTCGCCGCTTGCTTCAATTTGAACAAAACCCAAATCGAGACTTTATCCTCCAAGCGACCCATCTTGAAAATCGCGGTTTACACGGGTCGGGTGGGCTCCACTTGCGGGTTAAACAGCGCGAAGTTGTTGGGTCGGGTTAATGTGCCGCTGTCAGAGCTGGGTGTGGCGGAGTCCAGGCCCGTTGTGTATCAGAACGGGTGGATCGCCATTGGTGGGAAGAAGAGTAACGGCAATGGCTCCTCGTCGGCGGAGTTGTATTTGAGCGTCCGGGCCGAACCCGACCCGAGATTCATTTTTCAGTTCGACGGAGAGCCCGAGTGTAGCCCTCAAGTATTTCAAGTCCAAGGGAATGTGAAGCAGCCGGTCTTCACTTGCAAGTTCGGCTTCAGAAACGATTTGCAATCGAGGTTAGTTTTCACTTTCCAGTCCTAATCACAAGTTTGGTTGCCGAGAAAATCTCTCAATTTTGCCCTAGTGCGAAATTGGATTTCCGCAATAGGAAACAAATAAATCGCCACTCAATTACTAATTTTCCTTTTTAATTTCGTTTTGTTTTTCAATAGGTCAATGTCATCACAGCCAGGCACACCGCGAAATTGGCCGCCTTTCGGTGGGACCCACAAGGAGCAAAGCGCCAAGGAGCGGAAAGGGTGGTCGATCACGATCCACGACCTATCCGGCTCGCCCGTGGCGGCGGCGTCGATGGTGACCCCGTTCGTAGCCTCGCCAGGTTCACACAGCGTGAGCCGGTCCAACCCGGGAGCGTGGCTCATCCTCCGCCCGAACGAGGGAACGTGGCAGCCTTGGGGCCGGCTAGAGGCTTGGCTCGAGCGCGGCGGCTCCGACAACGTCGGGTACCGTTTCGAGCTCCAGAACTCGACTCTCGCGAACTCCACCCTCGGCGCAAAAAATGGCGGGAAGTTCTCGATCGACCTGACCTCGAGCCTGACACCGGCGAACAGCTCCCACAGCAGCTTCGACTTAGGGTCGGGGACGTCGTCCAGACCGGGATCGGGATCCGGATCAGACTTCGGGTTCGGGCTGCTTCCCAGCCTGGTACAGAGAGGATTTGTGATGTCCTCTACGGTGGAGGGTGTCGGGAAGTGTAGCAAGCCGGAGGTGGAGGTCGGGGTACAGCACGTGACCTGCACGGAAGATGCGGCTGCTTACGTGGCATTGGCGGCGGCAATGGATCTGAGCATGGATGCTTGCCGGCCGTTTTCTCAGAAACTCCGGAAGGAGCTGAGGCAGCACTAGATTCGCCGGGGGGTGGTTGTCGTTTAGAGGGAAGGGTTTGTCATTGCGGAGTCGGCTAGGCATCGGATTCTTTTTTTTCTTGGTGATTAACTGCCAACACAGCATTTTTTTCGGCTGCCGTTTTTAAAATTTTTAAATTTTTAAATTTTGTTGGATGAGAGTGTACAGTGAGGAATGAGTCGGCAGGATTTAAAATCTTTAGATCAATTTTTTTTTTCTTGTAATTTTTGTGAATTGATTGGGCTGTTTTGTTAATACATGATTGAGTTTTTGTTTGAGAAGAATCCAATGTTTGGTGGGAAATTTATAAAATTATTTTTGATGGGATGGCACAAATTAAAAATGCAGGCTGTCCAGAGTGGATATATGTTGATTGATTATTTGATTTAATACTTGGACGTGTGTAATTGTAATCCTAATTCTATAATTTTTAGAGGTGGATTGTCTACCGTCTTATTTTCATACTCTTCTGTTTGTATGTTGTGTAGTCAAGTTTAAGTCACGTTAACATTTTATATTCCTATTACTTTTTATTTTACTATTTCTATACAAAATTAATATAAAATGTTGACGTGACTTAACCGTAATCACATACGAGGGCATGAGAAGAGTATGAAAATGAAAGGGCAGACAATCTCCTCCATAATTTTTTGGTAGACAATTATGTTTTTTCTTTTTATAGAAATTTTTGGTTTTGTGAAAGTTAGACACGTCAATGCAACAAATACCAAAAATTTCGCAAAACCAAACTAATACATAAACATCGGTTTTTTCGGTATTATAGAGTAATGTATAATTGTTGTCTTGTAGCAATTTCAGCCTCTGTAAAACAAGAAAATTGTCAAGCTTTGGTTGTTACGATTTTGGATGCGATTAAGGAAATATTTAAAATGTGCATTATTATTATTATTATTATTATTTTTAATTTTTTTTATTTTTACAAACTATGAAAGGAGAGAGAGAGATTTCGAACTTAAAACATATGTGGTGTGACTTGAGATACCAAACCCATGCACTATTCTATTTCTCCTGCCAAAAGGCATTGTGCACAATTATTAAACTCTAAATTATTTTAGGCCAGCTAATTTAAAATATGAAAAATGGTGGGATTATTAATCACTCCTGAATTGCTGACCGCTTTCCTCTTTTATCTTCCACTAAACTCTTCTTTTATCTTCCACTAAACTCTTTTTTTATTAAAAGAATCATATTACTCAGTCCACCCACTCATGTTCTGCCTAAACATAAACTTTGATTGTTTTTAAAAGAAAAAGAATTAAAAACATGTTGCCAGAATTAAACTCATGACTCCTCACATCTAAAGAAAAAATCATACCAATAATAATTAGGTGGTTCAGTGGTTGGTGATGAATTTTAAACCCGTATTCCACACGGCACATCCTAGGTTCAATTCCTGACGATGGGGAATCGCACGATGGTGGCTATGGGACGCTGAAATGTCTCTGTTAGTCTTTTTGTCCTTCAAAAGAGTGGGCTGTCTTGGCGAAGCCTCCAGCTCATCCTTTTTTATTCATACCACTAGACCAAACACCTAGAATGGCATAGTTTTTTTTTTTTTTTTTTTTTTAGTACAACGATATATTTTACACTAAGGGGAATGGGAGTTCAGTTAAGCTGCACAATGGACAACTTAATTTGGTATCAAATTCTCGAACCTAAACCCTCTCACTTACAAGATAGTACCAAGTGGCCAGTATGACATAATTTTTAATTTCTTAGTATTTCTTTAAAGATAAAAGGATAAAATTGTAATTATCAATTTAAAAAAAAAGAATTACTTAAAAAAAATAATTTTAATAAAACACTTATGGTACTGTTCATTAAAATTAATTTTTTTTAAACTTTTCGTTAGCTTTTATAAAAAAGAAAAACAATAGGGCCAGTGACCAGGTGGTTGGGCTGAATGATTTCATGATAATGAACTTATAGCCCACATCCCTACTCGTCCATCAAACGCATTGTGTAGGCTTAAAACACCGAACATACTGGAAACTCCACGGCACAAGGCTGACTTGCCGGTGCTGTGCTGCTCGCCGCTCTGCTGACTTCATTTGCTTTGTTTTGGTTTGCTTTGTTTTGACGCCGCCGCTAGGGGTTTCAAGCTCTCTTGCAATGAAGGCTCTAAGCTGGTGGCTGATGCTAGTAGGTTCGCTCCGGCTGGTCTCCGTCTGGTTCGGGTTCTTCGACATTTGGGCTCTCCGCCTCGCCGTCTTCTCCAAATCCCCCAGTACATACACTTCTCTCTCTCTCTCTCTCTCACCTAAATCTCACTCCCATTAATTTTCCTGTTTGGTTGCCGAGAAAATTGTCTGGTTTACTCTTGGTACTTGGAAAGTTGAGAAAAACAACCCCTTTGTCCATTTTTTGTGGTACGTTTCACTGCAGAGAGAGCAAATGTTGATCAATGTGGGAGTTTGGTTGGATATGAATTTATAACTCTTGTGTTCTTAATCGTGTGAGGAAGTTAAGGAAGCTCTCAACTATTTGATTTTATGGATTTTGTGGACATCCAGAGAGATCCAAGGGTCACATTTCATCCATAAGTAAAGTTTGAGAAAGTTTGAGAGTCGTCTCTTTCGATGCAAATCCGTAATGGGATGGTTTTTACTTGAATTATATGTGCTTTGGGGATGAAGGCGTTGTGTGGATGTTCAGATTGTTTGAGATTTTAGATATGTTAAATGCCTCAAATCACTAGCTTTCATGAGGCAGTAGGTACTGTTACTGCATTCGAGATTTGATGTCAAGATCACACCCGATGTTTCTCTCTCGTATTGAGAAAAACCCAAAACTCAGATCACTAGCTTCATTAGGTATTACTACTGTATTTGAGATTCGATCTCAAGATCACACCGAAGTTTATCTTTCATGCTGAGAAAAACCCAACACTTGCTTTGTCTAATTCATGGAAGGGATGCACGTAATCTTCGTAGTCCTTAGTTCCCTTATCTCATAGAGTTATCCTCCTAAATTGTTCATTGCTGAATCAGCATTTGCAACCTTGTGATTTTTGTTACTTATGAGACTATTATGTTTCTAATGCAGAATGTAGAGTTCGGTTTTAGTTTCTGCTTCTGGTTCTTAGCTATTCGCTTTGCACTTTTATTGTGTCCTAATTTTTCATGTGTTTTATTTCTGATTCTTTTTTCTGTAGTGACTGAAGTTCATGGGAGGACATTTGGTGTCTGGACTCTTTTAACTTGCACACTCTGCTATCTCTGTGCCTTTAACCTTGAAAACAAGCCTCTGTACCTAGCTACCTTTCTGTCGTTTGTCTATGCACTCGGCCATTTCTTGACCGAGTACCTAATATATCAGACGATGGCCATTGCAAATCTCTCAACTGTCGGCTTTTTTGCAGGTATCAATTCACTTGGCTATATTACATCAATATTACTTTGCATCCTATGTTGTTCTGGTAATAATGTGCAGCAATTAGTTTTTGATATCGAAAAAATCTACTCTACAGCCTGTTATATGTGAACTTACTTATTTCAAAGCATAAGAATGTTGCTGTTGCTTTTAAATGCCATAAATCACACTTAAATTTGGGCTGCAAGCACTAGTCGGGACTAAAGACAAATATTTGTATATCTGATGAAACTTATCAGAAAAAAAGAAGGAGAAAGAATTAGAGGATCTATAATTACTTTGCTAATGCCACCTTTTCTGAAGTAAAGTTATTCGGAGAAGAAAATTTTGTTCCATCGGCACTTTTAAAAGAGAACAAGACTCGATTCTCGCTCATTTGATGGAAAAGGAAGTAGAGAAAACGGTGTATTCATAGTCTATTACAGAGTATATTTTTAATTGAAAATGAATCTGTATGTCTTTCAACTGTTTGCAAACTATTTTTATGTGATAATATCTGATGACAAATAGTGTTTGGATTTCCCGTAAACCCTTAGTTGATGTTTGAATTACTGTCTTATGGTAATACCATATAGTTCTGAATTTCCCTTTCCAGTGATGGTGCTTTTTTCTGATTGCTTATTTTATGTTGAACTGAATTGCATAAGCAATATCCGATGAATTTTCTTCTGATCATGATCAGGCACGTCGATAATCTGGATGCTGTTGCAATGGAATGCACATCAAGCTCAACCTATATTGAAATCAGAATGAAGCGTCTGATTTCGGCCTCGGTTTTCTTTGCACACGTTGATTAAGCGTCTTCTCAATCATCCTCGACTTTTCTGCAACTGTAATTTCAATTTTGTATCTGCTATTGCAATGAAATTTGGTGTAGCATTTGAAATTCGAACTCCGAACTGTTCAGAATGCACTGAGTTTTCACTTTCTTTGTAAGCTGCCATTGCGTAACGTTCTTTACCTCGGTTTAATTATCACCTGAAATTTGTGCTGTCATTTAAGACGCAGAGTTACCTCATGCTGGAAGGGCAGCAACGCGAGCAAGTTCCGCCTGTTAGAAGGTTGGATGAAGTTTGGCTTGTGTACTTGTCAGAGTTTGAGAGTTTGGTTGTCTTCAACGACGAAAACAAGGCACAACCTGTTTCAAAGAAGGTTTGTATGTTCGCGAGGTTTGGCATCTTTACTTAAAGCGGCTCAAGGAAGGTCTTTAGTCCCATGTTTCGAAGGTGTATAAAGATTTGTAAGAAAGCGGACGTTGTAAACAGCTAGGAGATGCAGTCGGCATCATTCTCCAGCATATGCTTTGCCTGGCTTTTGCTTGGTCTATTGTATACTAGGTGGTGCATGCTGGTGTACAATTTGACATGAGAGGTGAATATTTTTGCCGTACAACTCTGCAATCTCATTCTATGAATTTGGTGCTGCGGGCTCACGTGCCACAACATCATTTTATAAGCCGAAGCGAAAGTAAAACGTAAGAGCTATTATTAACACTTCAAAAATAGTGACTGTCGTACGTCAAGCCAAAACTTATCTATACGCCAATATGTACCACCAAGTATACAACAGACCAAGAAGTTTTTGTTTCATAGCGTCTGGCGAAACTACGTTTTCCAGCACACCAGAGACCACCAACAGGTCAAAGGAAACTGCTTCCAAAACAAAGCACAAACTGTTCAAAACTCAGCAAAACAATTCGCTTATTTTTTTTCCGATTCAATCATTCAAAGGACATCCAAATTTTCAACTTGGATCAACAATTCAATTTCATTCTTAAGCATAACGAGCTTCGTCCCAGGAGCTTACAACTTACACAAACAGCAAACAAAAAGAATAGATGAAAAGAAAGATAAAAGGTGCAAATAAACAGCATAGTGGACGGTTGGATTTGGTTTTACAGATTAAACCTGCTGCTGATATAAACTAGCCTACATTTTAATTTTTAACTGCTATATTGATTTTCTCGCCGTGGATTAAAATTCACAAACACTAACCTAGTTGCTTTGCAAAGGCAAGCATGAAAACATGAAGCATCAGAAGAAACCAAAAACCATGATCATCATTCTGCTGCAACCTCTCCATTCTCATCCCCCTCGGTTGTTATCTCTGGCAGTGTGGTTAGATCAATGCGAGCCTCTTTCTCGTCTTGGGTGATATGGGAATCAGAAGAATCAATTGGCTCATGATGAGTCGTTTCCTCTGTCCCATTTGTGGAGTCTGAACCTTCACCCCTCCTGTCCGATTCACTTGCACCATTAGACTCTTCATTCTGAGCGGCATCTGTGGTCTCCTTTATCGATGAAGATCCAGAACCATCCTCTGTTTCAGCTGCTCCATCAGATCTTACGATATTCTCTGACACATTAGTCGCTACTGTATTAGAGGAGTTAGATGATTCTCCTGACGCCCCATCTGCATTCTCAATTTTAATGGATATTGTTGAATTTGAGACAGATTCATTGTTCTCAGCAACTGTGTTGTTAGCCTGTTCCACAACCATGGTTTGTGTGATCACGTCCTCTCCAGTAGTCCTACCATCCACCGTTCCATTTTCAGAGTGAGCTGACTCAGATACAGTCTCTGTTAAGTTCTGCTGGTATGAACCAGTTGCCTGGTTGATATCTGTTGAGTTATTGCCAGCTTCTGTACTCACCATTGTCAAATTATCTTTAGCTTCGGTACTCACCACGGTTGAGTTATTTCCTGCTGCTTCTGATTGATCATTAGATTGTGTTTTCACCATCGCATTTAAGAGTGAGCTCTCGGCAGGATTGGACATATTACCATCAACTTTCTCTTCACTTGTAGCTACATTTAAAATAGTACCATTTCCAGCCATTCTCTCTTCCACCATTGTTGAATTGTCCTTCTCTAGTGTAGTAGTTTCGGGGTTCTCATTTGAGTTTTCCGAACTTACTTTCTCAGTTTCAGTGCTTATAACTTGATTATCATGGGTCACTGCACTAGAAGCATCATCCCCCTTGTAATTCTCCTCTCGTGCTTCATGAGCATTCTTATCATGGGTATCATTATCTTGGTCATCTGATGAATTCTCATGTTCTTCTTGTTCCTCTCTCTCTTCACCGTCCTTCTTATCACCATCTTTCTCATTCCCATCATCTTCTCTTTCTTTCTCCTCATCTATAAATTCCTCATCATGTTCCACTTCCCCTTCTTTCCCCTCTTGCTCATTTTCATCTATCTCATCATCTCCAGCTCCTCTTCCGTCATCTTCCGTCTCCTCGTTCTTGTTTTCTTCCTCCTCTTGCTCTTCTGCCTCATGCTTCAGATCCTCTTCTTCCCGCTTTCCGATTTCATGCTTTGGATCCTCTTCTTCTCCCTCTCCTACTTCATGCTTCTGATCCTCTTCTTCATGCGCGTCTACTTCATGTTTCTGATCCTCTTCTTCATGCACATCTACTTCAGGTTTCTCGTCTTCCTCTCCTGCTCCTTCGCCTTCCTCCTCTTCCTCTTGTTTCTCATTTTTAGGGATTTCAAGTTTTGGAAGGTCTTTCCTCCCAAGTTTTGGAAGCTCACCCTCACTCAGGCTTCCGGTTGAGATTTTTTCATCTTTCTTATCTAATGCCACTTTCTTATCGTGGGAATGCTTGACCTGATAGAGTAACCAAAAGCAGACCCCAAGCAGCAGACAAATCTGCAGAACATGCTTCACCCTGATTCCTTTGGTTCTTTGGTTCCTACTCGGTGCCCGCTTGATCATGATGTACGCCCCCTAGTACCCTACTCCTATCTTTACGTCTCCCTATTCGCAAACATAAAAAATATAGTGTCAGAAACCTGCCTATGCTCCAAACTGTAAAACTAATAAACTTAAAAACAATACCCAACCAATGCAAATCAGTCAAATTAAAAGTCTAGAACACAAATCTAGGTTTCATATCATACAAATTTAACACCAAAACTTTAAAAGAAAACTAAACATTGTCGAAACAGATCCCTTGTGCGCCCAATTTATGTTTAAACTCTCACTCAAACTGCACGTTTTAGGACGCGATTAAGATGACCCCAATTTAGAAATTCACCTACTTCTCTACATACTTTGACTCAAAACACCAGAAACATACACCCAAATACACTAATTTCACTACACAAAAGAAAAGGGAAATTCAGAATCCAAGCTAACCCATTCACTTCCTCATAGGAAAGCGGCAAATTTTACTAGAAGCAAAACCCATAGCCAGAAACATGGTGGAAAATTAACAACGAAACTGAAAGATAGCGTCCAAATCATAACTGGATAACGAAGTAAACCCACAAGCAAACCCTACAACACCCCATCAATCAGAAAGATCCTAAATCACGTAAACCCCCAAAAAATCCAATCTTATTAATCCACAAGCAAAACCCATCTTCCAAATTAGTAAATTGTGAGCAGCAAGAAGCTATTCTACACTAATAGATGGAAAATATGGGAAATTACTGATTAATTACTAAAAAAACATACACTTACTGCAGAAATAAAAAAAATGGAAAAGATGTAAAGAAGGAGAGAGATAATGGAGGAAGACGAAGAAGAAGGAAGTACCTGAGAAGCACGCAGTTGGAGTCAAAGTAAAAGGCGGGGGTCGTGGATGTCAAAGCACTTCTCTGTCACACGCGGGTGGAGAGAGAGAGAGAGAGGAGTTTCTATACTTCAGTGGAGAATGACCGGATCTAATGTCAACATTAGTTCCAATGAAGAAACGAATAACTAGTAACTTGTATTTGTAGGTAGTAACTAGTAATTAGCGTTCATGTTGTCACCCTCGTGGTTTTTTTATTTTATTTTAACAAATGATACTATTTTCATTAAAGAAGAAGGAGTTGTGCTTAACTTCACAATGGGCGAACAATAATGTAGTTCAAATTCATCTTTGGCGAGAATCGAAGCTAAAACCTCACACTTACAAATGAAGAAGAATAATATTAGAATGTAGTACTAAGTGACCCGTTGTCCTAGTGTTTGAAGACCATAATAAATTTATGTGGAAAGAGCTTTACGCATGATATTGATGTTAATAAAAAGTAGCGTTTAACTTGATGGTCAAGTGGACAAAAGAGCCACCAGTGCAATGAGTTTTTAACTTCACTGGTCGTTTTACAAATTTTCAAATACACTATTAAACAGTTATAAGTTTCAAATCATAAGGCTCTGAAGCATAACTGATCATGAAATCAATGTTGCAACAAATCAATTTTTAAAATGTCATATGTCGGTACCATAGATTGGGCTAAACATAAATCATTACGGATTTCTCTTTAGGGCTCTTTCGCTATCATTTTTACTTCCTGAAAGGCTCTTATGCATCCATACAAATGTAACTACATTAATATGAATGTAATCCGACTTCGAATAAATCAGTATATCATTGGATAGTTATGTGATTTGCGGTCTAATCTGGTTGCTCTAGTTTGGCATCAACATTATATACTATGGAAAGAAAAATGTAGTAACGTCATGGTAAGTGGCAATTTGTGGACAATGTTTGGTGCGTTGGCGTGTAGCATTCATGCTAGAATTTTCGAAAGAAGAACAATGTAGTGAGCTTGGAAGAAGACAATATATGGCAACACAATCACATACTCCTTGTGGTATTCCTCAACTCTTTGTTCAATTATTACAGTCTGGTGATATTCTTCTTTACTTGAAAATGAGAGGTCTTAGGTTTGAATCTCTTGGCTAACAAATCCGATAACAAATTAAGTAGTACATTATGTACCTTAGCTGAACTCTCATTCTCTTTAGTGTAAAAATATATCGATGTACTAAAAAGAAAAAAAATTATATACGATTTTCCTCGTATTTGGGCCAAATCTTACAACGTGGGAGGGCCCATACATGTCCCCATTTCTACAGTAGTCGTTGGGCAATGATAAAGTAGATCAGAATAATTTTTGGGCTCCTTTGCCTCCAATGGTCCATCACTAGATGCTGGCATTTATTTATTTTTTATTTATATACGCAAAATATTCTGCACTAAATAAAGAGATAATTGGATCAATAATCCTTAATTTTTAGTCTAATTGGAGTTTTTGTACGTGAATTGAAAATGTGTGAGTGTAATGTACATAGGCAAGCTCCATGAATAAAGATGGATTACTACATAGGGCTCCTTCACTATCATATATAGTCTCCCAAAGGTTCACTATCATCTTTATTTCCCTATTTTCGGTCGGACCGGCGGATCTAGAAGGATTACTAAACATTTTTTGGTTGGATCTGTGGGCGTTCCACCACATGGCCTAGATTGGTCAACGAAGAAAGGATGTGAAAGTGTAACCTATATTTGTATAGTAGAAATGAATGAAAACTACGCGCTATTTTCCTTTTACTGCCGGATCATGTGACTTAGAAGGATTATTGATCATTCTTTGGTTAGATGTGTGGGTGTGCCACCACGTGGCCTAGTTGGTAGATATAAAATGAAAGTGAAAATCTTTAATCTCTAATATTAGAATGGCAAAGGTCAATTTTGGAGTCTCTAAGTTTTTTTGTTCGCAGGAAGAATCGAAGGAAGAGAAGCGACTTCGAACATTTTGGAGACACGTACAACCACATACTAAAAGGAGGCATTTTCATGGGGAGGTAGGTTTCCTTTTGCAATTTGCACCAAGAATAAATTTCTCAAATTTTTATCTCACCAAATAAGCAGATTATAAACTACTCTTTCGGAAGTAAGACGTTATCCGTCTCTTCCTTCTCTGTTCATTTATTTTTGTGTTAAAATTGTTTCTGTGCGAATATGTCAAATTTTTAAGTCCATCAAGGTGCTAAATATTTTGTTAGATTATTCATTTGCAATTTATAGGGTGAAAAAGGGACAGGGATACGAGAGGAGGGGAGAAAGAGGACAAAAAAATGGTTCTACTACTTTAAATGGTTTGGGTAAAAAAAAAAAGGTTCACTTCACTCACTTTGAAGAAATATTTTAGTGTGCTCGAAATACGGAAGGAGTATACTACGTGTCATTATACAAGTGACGAAATACTTGTGTTAAAAAAATTAACAACTTAAAAAATAAATTTTTTCACCACTTATATAATAACATGTGGTATATCACTAGTGTTTCAGATACAATGCAAAATTTCTTTCACTTTAATTGAACTTTTCATATTTTCAATTTTCTTTTGCTATATACATAGACTGTTTCTGATTCAGAAAATGTGTCTCTTTTGTAGAGCATGTTGTGTGGAAACATAGTAGCGGGGCTCACTCACACGAGTTAACATTGCCGATATCATTAGCCACTCGGGAGATTAAATGGTAAGGGGTTTTAACAAAAGGCATCGACAAAAGGCCTCGGAGATCAAAAGCGTGAAATTAACAAAAATGGGCTGGTATCAATCATTAGGTAGTGTGTTTGGATTATAACAGAAACTCCAACTGATTAGTTATCATCGACTTTGCCAATGTGTTTTTTTTTTTCTTTCTTTCTGTAGTGTTTGGAACATTAGCGATCACATGTATGTCAAATTAAAAGTCTAGAACACAAATCGAGGTTTCATTTTTAGACACCCAAGTATAATTTCATAACACAAAAGAAAAGTGACAGTAAAAATCAAGACTAAATTCCCATTTTTTTCGGGATGAAAAAGACAAAAGAAAACCTTAGAACACCACAAAATCAAAAAGATTTGGAAAAATATATCGACTCACATAACTAACAGCCCGCCCCAGAAAAGAAAAGAAAATAAAATCCCATCTATATTCATTTCACCACAAGCAAAACCGTATTCGCATCTTCCAAAACAGTAAATTGCGGAAATGGACGATGATGAAGCTCTGACCCATCCAACCTATGGTGTTAAGAGTAGGATGGATGAATGGCATTGACTTTGCGGTTATTTTTAGAATTTATAAATTCTGCAAATGGACGTCTTTCGGAGTGAAACAGTTGGACGGTAGAAGCAGTTTCCCATCGAGAATAAATTTGTTTTTAATTTTAGTATTTTTTTTTTTTTTTTGAGAAGAAACGAAAGAAATTTATATAAAAGAGAGAATTTACACAAGTGGAAAAGAGTTCCACCTAGAACCAGGAGTAAGTAGCAAGGACCTTTAAGATAATGCTAATTAAACAATGGTAAGGCTAAATTGTATCATTTAATAGCTGTTGACAAATCCCTTAGTATAGAAGAGAGAGGTTAATCTCTAAACTCAACTGAAACTTAAGCCCAAAGAGCTGCCCAATGTCTTACTCTATCCTAAAACTCATCTACCCCCACTCCCTTGTAATCCTCAAAAACTCTTTTATTACGCTCCAACCAAATATTCCAGAAAATTGCAAACAGCAGAGAGCCCCACAAGGCTTTCGCTTTCCTCCATTTTCCTAGGGTGTTAGAAGGTCGAAACAACCCTTTGGAAGGACCTAACAACCTCTAGCTTCCTTGAGCATTTTCCACCTCAGTTGTATGCTGTACGAACAGTGAAGGAAGACATGATTGACGCTCTCCTCCCCGGACATACACAAAACGCACCAGTGTGGGGAAAAGTGTGTAAAAGGCATTTTCCTTTGGACTTGATTGCACGTATTAACCTTCACGAGCGCCACTAACCACACAAGAATTTACACTTTTGAAGGCACTTTTGCTTTCCAGATCTGAGAGAAAGGAGGAAAGTGTTGCACATCTTCATTGTTGCATAGAAAAGAGTTATAGGATTTGCATGTGAACAGGCCTGATCCTTCTAAGTTCCATCTTCCAATATCTTCTCTAGATTGACTCAGCCGCATGGACTCCATCTTTTGTAGTAAACCAGCTGCCTCTTCTATCTCTGTTTCACTGAGATTTCTTCTGAAATCAAAATTCCAGCTAACTGGCTGAAGAGAAGAAACTACAAAATTGGAAATGCTTTGGTTTTTTGTCCTTGATAACAAAAATAATCTTAGGAATTGCTCTTTCAACGGTCCACCCTCAAACCAGCCATTATTCTAAAACCTTAACCTCTCTCTGTTGCCAACCGTAAATTTGCAAGAGTGTAGAAAAAAAGGAAGACCAACTGAGATATCTGACCAAGGACTTCGACACGAGCCTCGACTCGGGGAATTAGCATCCCAACCATTTTCCTCCAAACCGTACTTGCTCCTTATCACCTTATGCTAAAGAGAGTTTGATTCCAATGGGAATCTCCACAAGCACTTGGCTAGTAATGCTGCATTCCGATTTCTCAAGTTTCCCAGACCTAAGCCTCATTCTTCCTTACTTTTGCTTACTACCTCCCACTTGACTAGGTGATTTTTCTTTCTTTCCTCTACCCATTCCCAAAGAAACCCTTTCATTAGCTTTTCCAACCTACCAATGACCTTGCAAGAAGCTTTGAACAAAGACATGTAGTAGATTGGCAAGCTTCCCAGGACAGCTTCAATCAAGGTTAATCTTCCGCCCCTAGATAAGAACGCTTTCTTCCAACCTTGAAGTCTCAGTTCCACATTCTCTACCACTGGGTCCCAGAACTTAATAGTTCTTGGCCTTCCCCCAAGAGGAAGACCTAGATACCTCACAACCCTAAGAACTTGCTAGCCTTGTGATTTTCTCATAATCAGAGTTAATTCCCACTAAGGAACACTTTGTTTTGTTAATATTCAAATCTGAAACCATGCCAAAAAGATGCAGCAATTCTAATAAATTGTTCGAACCCTCCTCTTTCCTTGCCAAGAAGAAGATGGTGTCATCCGCGAATTGAAGATGAGAGATCTCCACATTATCTTGCCCAATACACAACCCTTTGATCAAGTGATTTTCTTGTGCCTTCTCGAACAATCTACTCAACACGTCTACTACTAGGGTGAACAGAAAAGGTGACAGTGGGCCTCATTGTCTTAAACCTTTTGAAGCTTTGAGTATTCCCATAGGTCTCCTATTCATCATAACTGAGAAGTTTGTTGAACTTAAAGAGCCAAGCACCTATTTCCTCCATCTATACGTGAACCCCTTTCTAAGTAAGACTTCTTCCAAAAATCCCCATTTGACATAGTCACAAGCCTTTTCGAAATCGATCTTAAGGACCAAACCCTCCTCATTCTTCTGCCTTACCTCTTCTACCACCTCATTTGCTATGAGGACTGCATCCATAATTTGTTTGCCTTTAACAAAGGTTCCTTGAGATGAAGATATTGTATTACCCATGACCTCCTTTAACAAAGGGAGAGTGGAAAAGTGATTGGACATGTTAAGAAAGAAGGAAGAGGATCCTCTCCTGAGCTCAGGAGAAGATCCTTCTAATCACAAAATTCGGATCGTTCAAATTTAATCCAACGGTTCCAAACAGGAAGGTCTTCTAAAAATTATAATAATTGAAACCATTAGATTAAATTTGAACGGCCTGGATTTCGTAGTTAGGAGAATCTCCATCCTGAGCTCAGAAGAAGATCCTCTTTCAAGAAAGAAGAGAGAAATTGGAAAAGAGAGGCTAATGAGAGAAGATATAGAGGGCTAGGGCTTGGCGTTAAAGCCTAGACTATATGTATTGACTGGTAAAAGCATGAAACGTATTGTCAGGAAAATCATCTTGCATGCATTCATCTTTGGACTAGGATTCTTCCTTTTTTTTCTTATTTTTTTATTATTGTTAGGAAGATCATCTTGCATGCATTCATCTTCGGATTAGGATTTTCTTCCTTTTTTTAATTTTTTAATTTTTTAATTTTCTTTCATTTTCACATCTCATATTTTTTATTTTGTCTTTATTTTTTATAAAAAATAATATAAAATATTAACATGACTTAACCGTAATCGTTCAAATAGAAAATGAGGAAACGAGGGAAGAAGGGAAAAAAAAGGGAAGAGAATCCTACTCCCTTTCATCTTCTTGGTCTCTCTCTTTTCCTGACGACAGATTGAATTTTTTTTCTTCTTGCAGCTTCCCTCTTCTCGCCGCATTCTTCAACCCTACTCAACAGTTTCCCTTGTGACGGCATCTTCATCTTTGGAGGCCCCTTGCAGTCACATGTCATTGGAATTGAAACAACCAGGTGTTTGACTCGAGAGGGTGATTGATGGGGTGGGCAAGGGTGGTGGTGATTGATGGGGTGGGCGGTGGCGGTGGCGGTGGTGAAAAGCTGAAAAATCAAGAAATTGATCGGGAGCTCTACTTTGCTTGCTTTCGGAGGTGAAAGGACGAATGAAAAGAAATGGGGCGGTGTGTTGGGATTATAACAGATTCCAACTGATTCGCTGACCATGCTTTCCAACTGATTACGCGACAGTTAATTACGGAGTTGGTTCCTCTGTCAAATTTACTTGATAATTTACTTGATAAAACTTGGTTCAAGTTTCAACTTAATTTAACTACAATTATATGTAAAATAATAATTAGTAGATAAATAATTCAAGTTGGCTAATAAAAAGATAAAAATTACAAAGTAGTTAATGCTTAGATATGTAACCCAAAATCGTCTGTGTATCATAGACTTGGAACAATCCAACTGATGGTCCGAGGCCCTGTTGGAATATTGATAAAGTATCTCTCAAATCTTCCATTATCTAAAGAAAAGACGCCGATTTCAGGATATGTAAATAATTTTGGAACTACTGAATGGGTTGAATTATCAGCAAAGTAAATGCAATTGCTGTTTAACTCTCTAAAATCACTCGCCCGAAGAGAGAAGGAAGAACAGTCAGTCAAAAATAATACTTGGCCCTCCAAACTTTGTACAACAATAAATTTGCTACTCTCAGCGTCAATTTTGAATACTCGAAAGCAACTTGCCCTATAATATCTGAGATTCTCATCTTCGTCATCAATGTCAGATTCATTGTCGCTGGAATATATGGCATTTTTGTCTTCACTATCAATGTCAGATTCATTGTCGCTCGAATATATGGTATTCTCGTCTTCGCTATCAATGTCAGATTCATTGTCGCTGGAATATATGACATTCTCCTCTTCAGTATCAATGTCAAATTCTTTGTCGCTGAAATATTTGCCATTCTCCTCTTCTTCCACCTCATCATCCTGGTCATCTTGATAATTATCATCAAAGTTGTGTTCCACCTGATCATAACCATCCTCATTGTCCGCGTTTCTTGGAGCTTGAAAAATATGATGCCATTTATGGATTAACAGGACTTCATTGTTGGTTGATTCCAATAAGAAGGACTTCCATGCGCCATTGTACGTCACTGTGTAGCACTCGTGATGATAAATGTCTGGTTCAATCGGTTCGATATTATCATATATCAACATCAGTTCCACTGCATGATCATCTCCAAATTGTAAGCTGTGAGCTACAATAAGCTCATTCTTAGTTTCACTAGTCACCAGAGAGTATAGCTTTCCTGTACTGGAAAACAATAACTGGTCATGACCCTCATTTTCATCTAATACCTCAAAGACACTCCATGTTTTGTCCCCAGGTCTACATAAACCCAATACATGCGAACCAAAAATTGCCGCCACCATGCATCCTGGATGATCGACATCTGAGGTAGATAACACAGTATGAACGCAGAAAATGGAGGCACCATGAAGTTTCCATGCTTTTGTTTCTACAAAATTTTGGAAAGATGGAATTGTTGTCAAGGATGGAAGTTGGCGTTGGGCTCCCGAAATAGGGTTGAATAGAAACATATCTTTTTGCTTTTCTCTGACCATAAATAACCACCCTTTACTAGAACCAAATAACCTCCCTCTTTGTATTGGCTCTGGCACCCTCAACTTGTGAAATTTGCCGCCATCGAAAGGGCTGAGAAACCTCATGCTGTCGTCACAGATTCGAGGGAGTAATAACCAGGGGAGCTCTTGAGCACCACGGACGTCTCCCGGCATACAAACTGACGCCCAAGACTTGCATGATAAGCCTAAGCGTATTCGATCACTTAAATTCAGGCGCCTTACAACAATCTCCAAGATACCACAATGTGTTCTCTGCCACCTACAGTACTCAACGTCTGATGTCTTGAAGAATTCAAGAGGTAATAGTTTCTTGAGCTTGAAGAAAGGGAACCAGCTTCTCAAAAAGAGGTAGTCACCCAAATTTTGATAAACCGAAAATAGATCACTCATCCCTCTCTTTAATTATATGCACAAAAGATTAAAGAAAGATAAATGGTCGATATTCAATTCTGGGATGTCAATGCTCTATTTATAGGACTGCAGCTTATAGTTATTCATATCCGTGTAGGAATGAAATTCCTTTATTTACAGTGTTTTATTCTTTTCTCTCTTAATTTTAGCAAATTTCCTAGTCCTAGTGAAAGACTACCTTTTCGTTTGGAAAGACGCGGTTGCAGCTATGGAACCGGACGTAAAGACCCATAAGATTGACGATGTTGTGACCCTCTTTTCAGACAACTTCCGCCCCTTTTACAGAACACCACAGCTGAAACACCTTTCCAAGGTCATTGCTGGAACCGCCCGCGTAGGAGAAGTTGCGACGATAAACTAGATCAGATTAGTTTTTGGGCTCCTTCGCCTCCAAGAGTCCATCTCCGGTTGCTGGCATTTGTTTTTTTTGTTTTTTGTTTTTTTTTTTTTTGTTATTATTATTTTTTTTATCCAACAACAATATTTTACACTAATAAAGAGATAATTGGACCAGTCCCTAAATTTTAGTCTAATTGAAGTCTTAGTGCTTGAGTTATAAACATGTGAGCAATAGTACTTGAACTTATTACAATATAAAACACTAGTTTGGGAAATATAATTAGAACTTCCAATTTTTTTTTACCCCTTTAAAACTCTTATTTTGGATGGAACTTTCAATAGCTACTCAAAATGACTATTACTTCACACTGTGAGTAATTCAAAGACTAATACTCATGAATTAGTTCATGAACCGAAATTTCGATGTTAAAGATTAACACCAGCTTATTAAGATCAGTTGGTACAAAGAAACTAAATTGTTCTAGTTCAAATATGCATGTGAGGTGGCAGTGCATGCATTGAAAATGCTAGGCAATTCTAGCACCAAAGTATAACTAGAAGGTTAGTAAAATGTGAAGCGCATGTTGGTGGGCTGTTTGTGTAAAGAAGTAGAAATCTAGAAAAATGTTTTTGTTTGTAGAAAAGTCTAGAACAACTTATTGCTACTAGGATGAAATGAGCCAAGAGAGAGTAACTAAGAAGAGAGAAACTAAAAACTAAGAAGGAAGAAAGCAACTAAGTAAGAAAGTAAGAGTAGCAAGTAGGCAAGCAAACCAAGTGAGAGTGAGAAGCAAGAGTAGTTTTGCGTGGAGTGAGTGATTTAGAGTTTGTCTCTAAAAAGTGAGAGAGTGTCATAACTTTTAAATTGTGTCTTTAAGAATTGTTGTGTTATAATATTTTGTGAGTGTAATACAAGTAATTTGTTTACTTGTTTTATTTTTCCAACACTGGGTTCTTTAGATATAGACCCTTGAAACTCCTATTTTGCAAATAAAAACCCATCTAAATTTAAACATTCAAATAAAACCCAAATTTCAAATAGCCTACCATGTAGACAAATATATGACCAACTATTACAATACAATTACAACTTATGCCATAGAATCCTAATTTGGTCAATAAATGTTATTACTCATCCTAATTATGATGAGCAATTAAATCCATATGGATATTTTACCTTTCTTGTATCATAAATATTAGCAACATATATAAATTAATTTACCAAATTTAAAAGAGAAAGACAATCTTGTACGGAAAAAATAATATTGTTTGAATTATGTAATTACTTACATACAAATTAATTTAGCTACTTATAAAATATTATACTAATAAACCTGCATTTTGAATCATGTAATTACCTACATATAAATATTATACTAATTTACCAACATTTAAATTAATTTACCTACTTATAAAATATTATACTAATTTACCTACATTTAAATTAATTTACCTACTTATTAATATTATACTAATTTACTTACTTATTAATATTATACTAATTTACCTACATTGAAATTAATTTACCTATTCCAAAAAAAAAAAAAAATTAGTGATATTAGATAATGTTCGAATGTTGTGGGTTTCTGCTTGTAGGCAATTAAATAAACTTTTAATCTAATGCACATAAATCTTGTAGGTAAATTAGACCATTTTGAAAGTAAACTAGACCCTTTAAATTTTGGTTTGATGTAATAGGTAAATTAGACTATTTTGTAGGTAAGAATTGTGCGGAACATATAGCTTTTGTTTTGTGTATTAGGGATTGGAATATTAGCCGAAGCTGTTTTAGGTTTATTGTTGTGTTGGTAGGTAAATTAACTTATATATGTAATGCACAAAATTATGAAATTAGTATTATTATTTTTCAATTAGCACGTTATAACAATTTGAAAGTTAATACATTGAATATACAATGAATGGCATGAATTATTTTGTAAAATATATAAAATTAATTAAATGGATATAACAAGTAACTGATCCAAAAACCCCATCCAAGTATTAATAGGGGTAGGCATTCGAAAAATACACAATTTGAAAATTCAAACTTAATTAAAAAATTTGTTTGATTGAAGGTTAGTCAATGGGCTTTATTCAAGAAAAAAAAAGGAGATGAGTTTTAGTAGAGGAAAATATAGTTTCAAGGGGTAATATCAAATTTTCAGTAAATAAAATATGAACACAGATATTAAACTTGCCCATTTTCTTCCTCATAGAAAAGCACATTTTCTCTTTTATGATTGAATGTTCTTTGTTCCCATGCATTTTCCACTCCGCCTCCCATGCAATCAACACCTATACATATATATATATATATATATGTATGTATGTATGTATGTATGTATGTATGTATGTATGTATGTATGTATTCCTCCAAGAAACCAGAATCAAAACCATGACTGACAATAACAGGATTATCATCTTTATTGGGCTTTTTCTTACTTGATATCGATTCGCATCGTAGATGCCTCCTTCAGCTGATGGCAAGACAAGGAGTTTAAAGCTTGACCAAGAATCCGGTACATGATCAATATTCATAAACTCTCTTAATTAATTTTGGCATATGGCTTGTTTTTCCTTTGCAAGATGCCAAAATGTTTCTTCACTTTTTGGTTATATTGAATTTAAAAGAAAAGGCAAAGGATGTATTCGTAGGGCCTCTGACTACTCTAGTGGTAGAAAACCTTGTTTTTTTTATTTTATTTTGATTTCCATGAAAAAAATTAAAGGGCTTTCCAATAATTATTCTAATTTAGTGGCACCAATTTCCACTTTGATCATGCAGATTGTTAGTTTAAATATGGTAAATGAGATTTTATATACTTCATTAATCAACGAGTGCCTGTTGTGCATGGGATTTGAACTCAAGACTTACAATAAAGTGGAGATTAGATGCTATTAAATTAACGGATCATAATGAATTTTGTTATCTTTAATTCGTGATTTAAATATATCATTAATGATCTTTTCATCCCGTATTCTACATAAGAAGTGGTGGGTGATCCTACTAGACTGACAAAATTAAATATGACGATAACAGTACACAAATCATGTTTCATGAAGGGTTTGTATTTGGCCTTATTAAGTCAGATGTGTAACGAGTTGACATGATAAAAATGCATTTCTTTCTTAATTGGTCGGATTCTTGATTATTCAAGACATTTAACACTCCAATACACGTTTTTATAAATGTTGCATAATGCGGTATATTTAAAATTTTATATCCTATCGACAAATAAAAAAAAATTAATGAGTAAAATTGACAAATACCATAAGATTAAATTTATGAACAGATTGACCTTTTCTAGCTCATTGTGAGATTATTCCTAACCCCCTCCTTTTAATTGTAAAGAATATCGTTTGTTAAGAGATTGAATTTGTGGTGGGAATATTTTCACCCAACACGAGTACGATAAAACACGAAACGTCGCTAAACAATCTTTTTCCTGAAAAATGTGATGACAGAACAGTGACCCAATCAAGAAAGGCCCATATTTTAAGAAAAAAAGGCCCATAGTGATTAAATGGTCTGAAGGCCCGTGTTGCGGATTAATCAAGCCCATTACATGATCTAAAATTCTAATGCAGCAAAATTAGAATTAAAGAAAATAAAAATTGCCGTTTCGTTAAATGTTGTCGCAGCCAAAAACCCTAAGCCCTTTGAGTGCACAGACAGAGAGGAAGATGGGAAATACAAGCAAGGACCTTCTGCAATTCGAGCACAAAAAGGCTTCAACTTCACCTTTAGGTCTCTCTCTCTCTCTCTCTCTCTCGCTCGCTTTCTGTGGAAACTCATGCAGCTTACTCGGTGTATTCTCTTGCAGAAAGCACGCTACTTGTCTGTAAAAATGCCTCAACGAAGAAAGCCCAACCCGAAGGGAAACCCGGCCCTGCTCTTCCTCTTCCCAAAAGCCAAGGTTCTCGATTTTTTCCCATTTAAATTTGGGGTTTTTTTTTTTTTCAATTGTGAAAACTTCAATTTAAAGGAATTTGAATTGTGGGTTCTTGGTAAGAGATTGAATCTGAGATCGATTTGATATGATGGGCACATATATGAATGTTTTTATTTTCCAGCTGGTAATTTTCTCTGTTGGTTTCTACTTGGCCGGCTAAATAATGTTTAATTCTCAAATGGGTCTATAATTTGGTGATGGATGCTTAATTTCTTTTATACAAGGTCTCGACGCTAATCAGTTAATCAGCATAACGCCTGTGCTGCTTGTCTCCTTTTTACATTTCCTGTATTTATATTTTGTGTTCGAACTTGCTAAGTTACTAAGTTGTAGTGGTTTGAGTTATAACTTATAACTTAGAAGGGTGTGACTCAAGTCCCCTGTCATTGGGTTAGTCTCATCCTTCATAAACCTGCGCTGAAATTTCATAGTTTAATTCGACGAGATGGGATTATTTTTGTGCTGTTTACCTTTTCTTAGCCCCTGGTGTTATTATTTTCTTCCTCTTTTGGTTCATTGGCAAGAATCTTGCTTGAGCTAGAGGGTAGTAAGTACTTCATTCTCGGCTTGAGATTGGCTTGAAATCTCTGTTCATGTCTATCCACTACAATCAATTACATACCTTACCTTGGAATTCTGTTTCTCATACATTGTTTCCTTATTCATATTTTTCCGGTTCAGTAGAGAATTTCTACCTTTACATGTCAATTAGTTTTTCGTTCTCTCTTTCATTAGAGAACTTGCTTTACTTAGTTCTAGTTGAATTTTCACAAATGTTTAGTAGTCAATGTGATGCTTTATACGCTAGCTGATGATTGTGTATGTCGTGAAGGGGTCGTAAGAATGGTTTAGCGTGGAGAAAAATCAAATGTGTGGCATGATCTCAGGTTAGAGGATTTCTGCAATTGGGCAAGCCTATGCCCCAAGCATTTAGTTGTTTTAGGCAACTGAAGTCTTCATTGATGATCAGAAATGGTGACGATAGAAATTTGAAATAGATTGGAGAATGTTGTAGTATCAAATCTGAGGCCGAAGAGACGGATGTTCTAAACTGTTTTGCCTTGCCCCTTTTTTTTTGGCTCAGACATAAGTTTTCAATTTCTCATGTACTTGAGATTCTCTGCTTCTGTTTTATTTGTAGTATTGTTTTGTTAGAAGTACCTTGCAAAATTTTGTTCACATTATTTGCTTGCTTGGGCTGCAGTTTTGGGACAAGTAAGGGACTTCTTGGGAGTCATATCAGAAGCAAACGAACGACTAAAGCAGGATGCAAAGGTTGGCGTATTGATCTTGCAACCAAATCTAGATTGTTTATCCCAATTCTAACATCCTTTAAAACACATAACCTGTGTTTTCTCATTTACTGATATGTAGGATAATCCAGAAAACTATGATATTGAAGTGCTCACTGGAAATGAATCTCGAGTCGTTAATATGGTCCCTATCTCTCTTTCGCTCTTGCTCTCGTGCATGCACACACATACTCATACACGCTCACAGATTGTCGATGCCCTTGGATAATAATTGATTTGTGGGTGGATCTAAATTGACAGGAGTTGATGCTGGGCGTTGCTGATCTTCAAACTCCTGAGGCTGTGGCTGCTGCTGAATCTGCAATTGTTGGTTGTCAGCCTGTTATACCATTGGTCGTAAACAGTAGCGGAGAGGAATCAGAGGATAGCAGTGATGATGACAGCAGCAGCGATGATAGTGACGATGAAGATAGTTCCGATGATAGTAGCAGCAATGATAATGACGACCAAGATAGTGATGAAATCAAAGATGATACAATTGATAAGGAGGATAAGAAAACAACCTCTCATGCAAGACTCAAAACACGCAAGTCGGATAAAGATAATTCTTTGAGTGAAGATGCTGGTAACAATCGGTCCCAAAAACGACCGAAAATTGTTGAGCTCTCATGAAAGTCTTGTGTGATGTAGTTATATATAGAGTTAATGTTTATGGAACTATCAATTTATTGTAATAGTTGGGCAGTTCTGAAGACTTTCACACAGTGACACGGGCATATGTGAATGATTCTGGGAGACTCTGGAAGAGATAACGAGTTGTATGAAGAGTACAAAATATCATTATATTGTTAGGGTTGTGATTTTTACACCCTTAACTACTTTTCCTATACCCTTCCATATTTTTTAATACTTAATTTGTATCTTACTATTTAATCTTCCATATATACCCCTCCGTATTTAATCTTTCATTAATTACCATCAAAAAGTAGAAAGTGTATATATGGAAGATTAAATAGTAGGATACCAATTAAGTATTAAAAAATAGGAAGGGGTGTAGGAAAAGTAGTTAAGGGTTTGTGAAAATCACAACCCTATTTCATATGTAATTTCACAGTTTCACCCGAATCCTTCTGAGTACGATGTTTGTCGATGAATTTTATGATGAAAGGTAATTGTACTGCAAATTTATCAGTTTTGCTAAGTTCTTCTCCCACTCAAACTGTATACATTTCAAGCATTTGGCAAATACCACATAGAGGAAACTTAAAATTTAAGTTACAAGGGCAACTACATCGACGTCCCTAGGATGACAACACGTCGGGCCGGAGTCGGAATTGCCCTGCCATCTCTGGCTCCACAAAAATTTTGCCATCTCTATCCCCGTCCCCATAAACAAAGGGATTTAGTTGTAATAATTTTATTTATTTATTTTGTACAAGCGATAATGTGGTTCAAATTCACCTTTCACGAAAATAGAACCTAATACCTTTCACTTACAAGTGAAGAGGAATACCACTAGACCATAGTATTAGATATGAATAACAAAGAATTCAAGCATTATGTATAGAGGAAATTGTAGCAATGGTCCCTCAACTAAAATCTACGACTATTAGTCCCTTAACTCATCAAAACATGCAATTATGGTCCTTCTTGTTAACTTGGTTAAAACTTTCGTCAAAATGAGTTACATGTCATGCAGGTGAGGCTGAATCAAGGGTTAATATGGAAATCCAAATGAGAAATATTTTAGTAATGATCCCTCAACTTTATCCCAATTAGAGAAATAGTCTCTCAACTTTAACCCAATTGGAGCAATGATCCCTCAACTTTAACCCAATTGTAGTGATGGTTTTTCCAACATGACTTATTTTGACGGAATTTTGACAGAGTTGACGAAAAAGATCATAGCTGCACGTTTTGATGAGTTAAGGGACCAATGATTATGAATTTTTAGTTGAGTGACGATTGCTCCATTTGGGTTAAAGTTGAAGGACCATTGCTACAATTTTCTCTTATATATATATATGAAAGAAAGCTTACCTCTCAATATTAGTCATATATCTTGCTTACCTACCCACAACTACAAGACCAAGCAATAAATTAACAAGGTGCAACGCAAGATAACCATTATTTTGTGTCCTTTAAAATGGGCCAGCCACACCCTATGTCAAATATGTAAGGTCCTAGCCCATCTCATGGGCCGAGAAAATTTGGGCCTATCAGTGAACCCCTAAACTCTACTCTTTCGGCCTTTCAATAATTTAAATAAAAGAAAAAGTAATAAGACCTTAAAATGCAAGGTTCAGACCTTACACATTTAAAATAGGGCCAAATAAAGCTTGACCTAAGACTGGATCTCCTTGATAAGAGTAAGCAAAATTCAAAGATTTTGTGGTTTGGTCATAAAAAATTGACGGTTAGATTATTGAAATACATTACGGAAGTAAGCCTCACAAAAAAAAGTGTTTCAAATAGATGTCAAAATCGCATGTCCCTAAATCCTAACCAGAAATATTTTAATACACGTATTTATTTAATTTTATTAATAGTCTCTAAAGTATCAAATTATATCATTCTCTTATTGGCAATTGAGGTCCAACTCCAAGCTTTCATTAGTCTTCTGTTAAATAAACTCACATGACTATCACATGGAGGGTCAATTTTGTCATTTCAATCCAAATTACATCCTATTCTATGGACATCTAGTATGATTTAGGGTTTTACTGAAATTAGATTTTACCAAAAAAAAAAAAAAAGGCTTGAACGCAAAGAGTGAAACTAAACCTGTAAAACCACATCAATGGCTGGGAGAAGAGGTGGTCGTGCCTAATTTCTTAGGTATGATTTAATTTCTTTTGGAAATCCTAATACTTCTAATAAACCATTGTTTTTGTCAATGTCAACACGTCTTTGATCATGAGTTAGAGTCTTAGTTTCACTTGAATTTGCATTCTTGTATCAATTTGTACTATTCTGAATGCATATATGCCTTTCAATTTTATCTTTAATTGGTAGTGTGGTTTGATGCAGGCCGTAGTTGGCCAGCACACAACCTTTCAATTTTTTCCTTAATCTTCTTTGAATTTTGATTCTTTAAGTTGCTTACGCCCTTGAAGTTCACATGCGGAAGGCAGATATGAAGATTGAATTTTTTGCAATGCCTTTCACCCATTGTCTTGAATTCTCTAATTGTGCAATACATTTCACCACGAGGATTTGGGTTTGGATCTCAATTGCTAACAGAGCTCACCACAAAGGTTGAATTAATAGGCTTTTCGCCACAAAGGTCAGATTGATAAAAGTGGCATGTCATCACGGCTATAGTGCGTAAATTGTGAGGTTGACTTGTATGTATTGGGACATTTTTATTTTGCATTGGTCCAATATTTTAGTAGATAAGGTGTTGAGTTTTTATTGATATGTCTTGAGTTCGAAACTCTTTCATTTCTTAAATTATTATAACTTTCAAATCATTCCCCCTCCCTTTAATTATAATAATTAAAAAAAAAAAATTAAGACCATATTACAAATCTTTGGTTGCGTAAGAAAATGTGGACACTATGGCCTGTATGTATTGGGATAGTGTGGAGTTTTTGTTTTTTTTTTCGTTAAACTCCAAATGGATTGGTGATTTTAGGCGTGGGTTACGTTTAGTTCGATTTTGATTTTTGTCAAAATTGAAAACCAAACCGAAATTATTATTCGGTTCGATTTGGTTTTTTTTTTTCAATTCGTTTTGTTATCAGTTCGGTTTTTCAGTTTGGTTTGGTTTCGATTCAATTATTTAAAAAAAAACCCGAAATTTATTTATTTTGGTTTAAAAAATTCTGAAAATTCTGATGCAAGATCCATTTCCTGTCGCTTCCCAATCAAATCAAATACAAATGTATATGATTGACTTAACTAACAACAAGGAAGAAAACCCAGAAATGTAAAACCAATTAGCAACAAAATCCGATAGAAAACCGATTGCAGGAAAGAAGAGAGAGAGAGAGAGAAGAAGGGGAGAAGTTGCAAAGAAAGAAGATGTTGGAGGAGCAAAGGAGGTTAAGTAACTCAACGGAGAATTGGGGAAGCTTTTGAGTGGGTTTCCAGTGAGGGATGTCGAGTTTGTAAGTGAGCGATGCTTGTTGTAGCCAGAGAGAGAAGATGGGATGTTTGTGAGGGATGTGGGGATGCAAGGTTTGCATCGTGTCCAGAGAAAGAAGAAGGGGGAGATATTGAAGAGAGAGAGAAGTCAGGTGGCATCATTTCCTAACTGCCTTGCATTACAAACCGACGCCGCCAAAGTTTTAAAAAAGGAAATATTAGAATGTCATGCATCTTTTTTACAGTTGTTAGATTAAATATTTATTTATTTATTTATTTAAAATATTTGATTAAGATGCTTTGATCAATTGCCATCTCAATAATTTTTTATTTATTTAATCCTGATGTCATTAATTTAAATGCATTTATATAGAGGCATAAGGTAGCTTAGCAACTAATTGCCTATAATATAGGAATTTAATTTTGTCAATCCCCTTCTACGCATTAAATGATTTTTTTTAATAAAATAAAATAAAAAATTAATTAATTAATTCCTCATTACCTTATTATCAGAATTAAAAAAAAAAAAATCTCTTTCTATTAAAAATGTCTCAATAAAAAGTTTTCAATACATATTTTTTCACGTATAGATATATAAAAGATATACTTAAAACTTATGGTACATTTGAGAACAAAAGTATCCACTTTTGATATGTTTAGATTTCAAATGTATTGAGAAACCAAATGTACCAAAAATTCAAATGTACCATAAAACCAAGTGTACCCATTGTTATGTAGCCCTTTTGGTACGTTTAGATTTCAAATGTACAGAGAAATCAAATGTACCAAAATTTCAAATGTACCATAAAACCAAATGTGCCCATTGTCAGGTAACCCTTTTGGTACGTTTAGATTCCAAATGTACCAAAAGACCAAATGAACAAAAAAATCACAAATGTACAACAAAACAAATGTCTCTATTAGATAACCCTTTTGGTACATTTACATTCCAAATGTACCGAGAAATACAAAAAATCAAATCCACTATAAAACTAAATGTGTCTATATTATAGGTAAATAGACGTAGCTATATAATCAAACAAATCTTTATTATGTGTTGGGTCATCTAAATAATAAAATTTGACAATTTTTTTTTACAAATATTCTACTATATTCACAAAAAAAAAAAAGTAAAATTATAACAAACAATAAAAAAATGCATAGAGATGGATAATAAATGCATAAATATAGGGATAAGAGGAAAAGAAAAAAAAATGTCCAGGAAGAGTCATGAAAAACTAAAATTCTAAACGAAATTGAACTTATGTGAAAAATTGAAATTAATAACCAAAATTTTAGGAAAATGTTTGATCAAATTTTCAAAAGGAGTGTATATTTAGTCTAAAAAATTAAAAAACGAGGCGCTTATATCAAGACGTCCCAATAAACAAATTGATGCTGCTGATTAATCGATCTTTAACAATTCGTTGCCATGACAAAATCTTAATTCTTCATTCACTCATTTGGGATTTTATTATCTAAATGGGTGTAAAGATGAATTTACATATTGAATCGAGTTTGTGAGGGTAGTTTAGGTAGTAAATTTGGGTTAAAGAGATATTAATTTTTTTAATAAAAATAATGTGGGTGTAAAGAGTAAGTTAGGTGTAAAAAGGATTATATAGTTCAAATAAAATTTCCCTTAGGATAGGCTAGTGTTTCTAGTTTGGTTTTAGACTTTTATACTTGAGCTTGAAATTGTGCTAGATTCTGTTAAATTAGACTAATATTTTACTTTAATTTGGCTTCAAAAATGAATACCCAAAATAAATAAAAAAATTTAAATTAATATACATTTAATTCGGTTTGGTTTGATTTTCAAACTACTGAAACCAAAATTGACCAAAAAGAATTCAGTATGGTTTGGGTTTTTTAATTCGGTTCCTATTTTTGCTTCGGTTGGGTGTTCAGTTCGGTTTTTTTAAAAATATTTAATTTAATTTAATTTTTTGTTCTTGTTTTTGTTTTTTTAATTTTTTATAACCCTTTTTGGCTTCAGATTATTATGGAAAAACATGTGGAGTGTATTAAGATAAATTTTAATTGAAAAAGTCCAAATCTTACAGTTGCCAAGTCCAAATCTTATAGATGACAAGTTCAAATCTAACTCCACCAAGTGTTGATTTGTTTAAAATATTGTTATTAAAAAATTCTTTTGGAGAACCAATCTAGTTGATAAGGACAAGATTTAAATATAATTACACTAGTTTTTCTGCATGCGCTTTGTGCATGCAAAAGACATTTTTTACATCATGGCGCGCTATGCGCGGCATTCAAAGTTTTTTTTTTCCTTTCACATCTATGCATACGTAAGGACATCTTTACTACAAAAACAATTCATACTTGTTCTTCATGCCTTGCGCGTGCGAAAGTCCTTTTTTACATCGTGCGAAAGTCCCTCTATCTTTTACTTTAGATTAATCCATAATATGGAATTTATCTATTGGTTTCTTCCTTTGTTAGGCTTTTATTGATTAAGGGCGCTGCGTGGCCCTAAAATCTTTTAAATATCCGATGTTTATTTGTAATCTAGCTCTAGCTCTCTCTATTTTTACTTTAGATTAATCCATAATGTGTAATTTCTCTGTTGATTTCTTCTTTTATTTTCTATTGGTAGCAAATTTTCACATTTATCTTCTTGTCATATTATATTCTACATGTAAAAGCATAATTAAGATTATTAAAAAGAATTTTTGTTAGAACGCCAGTCATAGGTCTCTTGTGCGTATTAAAACAAACAATGATACAAACCAAATCAAATAGTCTGTAAAGAAAAGGAAAAACCACCCCAATTGAATACATTGAGCAACAAAATTACATGAAAAAGCTAGCATATAAAAAATAACACACATCAACCAACGAAGCAAAGCTCACATTGTTTACAAAAAAAGTCCTCGAGATGCTTTGGTGCATTCTGTATCCTTTTTTGCTGCTTCAAATCCTTGGTGAATTAATGGTTCCTCATGAAACTACAAATTCTTTGTTTTGCTACTTCACATTGTTTGCAATCAAACTATAAGTAAACTTTTATTTTCCCAGAAACCATAAGTAAACATTTATACTAAATTAATTAAAATTAATTCATGGACAGGAGGAAAAAAATTTTAAACGAAGTTACCCAAAAGAATGGAACTATTTGTTACCCCTCTTCCGTATTTTTCCTGTGAAACCACCAACTCATATATTGAAAACGCATCATTCACTGGGGGTTCACCAATCACCCCTATATATTTGATCAAATCTGGAGTTAATGATAACAAGGGAAATTAAAAATAAATCAAACATCAAAGTAATATACCTGAGAGTGAAGACGATTTAGTTTTTGCGGGAAAGGAATAAAACCAATTGCAACTGCTAATTGCAGTTTCAAATTTGAACGCCAATTTTTTTTTTAACGTGTTAAAATTATAACCGCTCAGTTTAGGAGAATAATTATCTTTTATTTTTTAAAATAGGAAGATAATTATCCAGCTTTTTCTCCACCCATCTTCCCACGTTGGTTTTTTATCTCTAATCTCTAATATTAGAAAGCCAGAAGTCAAGTTTTGTGTCTCAAGGCTTCACCAAAAATAATTGGACTAAAAAGCCCTTTAAACAAAAAAATCCAAAACTGAATGAAAATAATAGAAACAAATTTACAAGGGCAATTTTGTCACAAACAAATAGAAAATTTGGAATAAAAACAACAAATCATCTCTCCTAAAATGGAGGAGTTGATCAGCACATTCCCTTTCTCTCCTTATTATCTTTTATTAACAAATTTTAATTTTTCTGACAAAATTGCCCTTGCGCTTTTATATGTATCAAATTCTATCGGTTTTAGATTTTTTTTTTGTTTTAGGGGTGTTTTAGTCCAAAAGTTTGGTGAAGCCTTGAGACACCAAAGTAGTCTTCTTGCTTTCTAATATTAGAGATTAGAGATTAGAGATACAAATTGAAGGTGGATGAATAAATTGGTTATAAACATATCATTTTCAAGATTTAAACCTGCCTCTATTACATTATTTAACCATAAAACATGTAGAGACACACCAAAACTTGGCCTAAATTGTCCCCGCGCACGCAAGTAAGTGTGAAATCCTGCCATCGAGTTTCATTATTCAATTTTTGCGTTTCATATTTACATGATTTTATTTTAGTTTCTTTAAAATTGGATCTTCGGTTGGTAAGTTAAAAGTTTGATTTTCTATAGTTAGCCAATAAAAATCTATAACTTTTAGGGGGTCACTCTTGGACTTGTTGGATAGAGCTCGATTTCATGAGCATGAAGGTGAAAAACCGTTCGCAAAACGAAGTTTTAACAAGGAAGATATAAGCAAACAAGGGCAAGGAAAAAAAAATTATAACCTGGATTGTCTATCATAAAAAAAATCCGATCGATTTGGAACCAGGCTTATTATTTTTAGAAACCCAGCTAGCGAGTTAACCCATTGACCGGGTTTCACTGCCCCATTCACTAGGCAAAATTTCAACACGTTTTCGACGTGATGTGACAGCTTCAGTAACGCCATCACTTGGGGTACTCCTCTCACCACCACGAATAAAAGCCACCAAACTTCACCCTGATCGACCATTAGTCTTGAAAATTTTAAGTTTTGGCGGTCTGCGATCTCGCCCTTTCTATTGTAAATGACAGTGACCACCACCACTATCGAGAAGCCTTCGATGTCTAGAGAAAAACCCTAGCTTTGGATTGGACGTTAGTGCAGCAGTGGCACAACGAGTTTCCTAACTACCCAAGGCTTTTCCAGTGAATTTTGCCGTTTTTTGTCACAACCAACCTCCAACAAAGGTATAACACTTACTCCCCTTGTTGTGAGCTACATTTTGGAATTGATTGGATTCTGGCAAAGGTTGGTTGGCCCATCGCCGTGTACGGTGTGTGTGGCATGATGACCTAATTTGTCTTCGTAAGCTAAATTTAATGTCCTGAACCCTTTTCTACTGTCCATTTGACAAGATTTGACCATTTGAACATAATTCAATAATTGACTGCTACTTGACCTTTGTTGTAGGTGTTGATCCGACAGTTGGATCATTATGGAACTGTAGTATATGTTGTTGTTGAAGTAATGTACTAATGCTCTTAAGAACTTATGGATCGAAAATCCGAGGTGCAGATCCATCATATTGGAATATTTAGGTTATTGACCTTAGCAGGAATGACTTTGATCGGAGGTTAACTTTTGGTCAACATGTCCCTAGTCATTCTAGAATATTGAAGTTAATATTACTATATAGCTGATACAGCCTAGTGGGCCTACCTTGGTCTGCATGCCATCTTGGGTGATGTGCATCTTGGGTTGTATGCAAGTGGCACCTTACCTTCATTTAAGTGCTTGTTGGGTTTCTTGATGAATGTATTCTATAAATAGTAAGCTAAATAATGTTTGTATACTTTGATGGGCTTTGACTGACTTCTGGGCCTTAAGTTGGCGTGCTTTCGAGATCGCATTTGCGTTGGACATGATGTGAGTGGTTTGTTTACCGTCCTTAGACTACCAAAATGCGTATATGCCTCTATGTATGTCCTATTGAAGTTAGCATTGCCATGTAATATGAGATAGAGATAAAGATACTGGTAATGCGTGGTTGCTAGTATAAAATAATGAGTCAGGGACTCAATTTGAATTTTTAATATAACTAGTAATTAAGGGAATCCTTTGTGGTGTTTGTATGACAAGATGCTTGGTTGACACGTTGAACCGATAGTGGATGTGATTATTATGTATATCATGTTGGGTTGATGTATGGTTTATGACGAGTGATAATGTGATTGCATCATGTAGCAATATGGTACATGGATGGTCCTACTTGGTTAATTCACATTGGGGGACCATGCAATTATATGCATGCCTATGGTTTTGCTTGGTTAATTTGCATTGGGAAGCCATAAGCTTTCTAAAAGTGATCATCCTTGGTAAATCTGCAATTGGTGACCACTTCCAAGTTGGATTCCATTGAATTTGTCTGGAATCTTACTTCATATATGGTTTTTTTTATTTGGTCTGAAAACTCTATATTCTGTTATAGAGTTGAAACTTCTCATGCAACCATATATGAAGTAAGATCTAGACCTTATAACAATCCTTTCGAATTACTTTCTAGTAATCCGGTAATAAAGGCAATCGGCGGTACAGAGATTTCCAAACCAATTCAATGGAATCCAGGTTTTTCAGACCAACTCTGTTATAGAGTTCCAGCCCTTGTGAAACCAGACCTGGATTTTTTTTCGTTCCTCCCCATTTATTTATCAGTTATAGAGTTGAAACTTATGGTAAAGTGATGCAGTGACGGTCACGGTATGAACGGACAACTCTTTGCGGGGCAAAAATTGACCGCAAATCTAGTAATTTTCAATTGAAAGAAGAATCCTTTTGAATTTTGATTTCCTGTAATTATGGCCTTCCCATGTTAAAGTCTAATGTAAAAAAATCTGAATATGATGACTTCACGATGTTATAAATATTAAATGATCTAGTGATATTCATTTTTACTTGTAAGTGAGAGGTTTTAGGTTCGGTTCTCGTCACATGCGAATTTGAACCACATTATTGCTAGTCTATTATGAGGCTAAGCCCACCATCTCTCCGTTAGTGTAGATAATATCATTTGTTCAAAAAAAAAAAAAAACTACATATTTTTTTCCTGAAAAAAATGTCTTAACTCATTAAATTTTGATAATTTAGTGTATCACATACAAGTTTTTAAAATGTAAATTGTTTCTGATTATTTGATTTAAGTTGCAATGGTCTACTTAAGTCAATAGATTCAAATGTAGGGCCTCGATTCAATCCATCTATGTATGACTTCGATTGTAGCCAAGTGTCATGCCATTGTTGATGACCGTGTGTATGGCTTAGATTGGATTTAGCGCAAAGGTGTAAGAGAATGTCTTGCTAATTTGTGCTCTGCAATGGATTGAGCCGCACCTTTCCTTACACAGAAATATACAAAACTTTCGTTCTTCGTTCTTTGAGTTTTTCTTTAGTCTTATTTCCCAATCCATAACTTAAGAAAACAACATCAAATACTAAAAACCAACACAAGTCACGTAATTTAAATTGAAAAAAAAATTAAATAGCTTACAACCTAGTAGAAGGGAAGAATTTGGAGGTTTTAATGAACTTAAGGATATTTGTTTGAAAAAAATATCATTAAGGAACTTAATTTTTTAAATGGTAGGATTATGAGAGATATGTTGAAAAGTGTGTAATTAAGGAAATGAGCTCAAATAAAAACTAAAAACTATTTTTAACTTCTATTTACTTTGAAGATTTTGTTTTTGTTCATTTTTCTTTGTTTTCTTCATTCCCTTCCACCAGTATTCTTCATCCCTCATTTTCGCCTCCACTCTTCTTCATCCCACATTTCCTCCAAATAATTTCTCCATAACTCAAACACATTAAAATGAAAACTAAAAATAGAAAACATTTTGATTATCTCACAAATATGATCTCACATTTCCACCATATAATTTCCCTTTATATTTATGGAATAGTTATTAGCACTTGCTCTTTAAATATATAGATTTGACAAACCGGCGTTATATCTATCAAAGACAAGGAGCACGAATTGCTTGGTCACAAGCCAGTAATTTCTTTCTAATTAATATGTGTAGTAGATTACCATGAGAAGTTTTCCACAAACATTCATCGTTTCAGCCAAATAATGTAACTTAGGTTTTTCTTGGTTGAGGCAATAGTAGAACTTCAAGCTAGGCAAGTAATTATGCAACTTTGATCATAGCATGCATGTCTTACTAGCAAGTTACCAAAATTTATTTTAAATAAAAATAGTGAATTCTTGATCAATTGAAATTTACCGTCCACCATGCCAGTGGAAGATATATACAAATGATCGATCATCACTTATTTATTCATTTTCTTAATTCTTAATAACATAGCTTATCTTCTTAGATATATCCATCAGCAAAAACTGCTAGAGTGGTTGTTGATTCTTCCATAGCTAGTACGGCTTCTCCCCAACATAGTTGCCTGGGGGATCATAGTTGCATCCAATGAAGGTACCCCCACTGCTGCACCTCACTTTTGCGCACCCTACACGAGCCGAGTTACGCCAAACCACCTGTGTATAATGCCCACACACCTTTCCATCAGCACACGAGTTCGACTCATAATTGTAGTCGGCTTTCTCCGCCACCCACATGTCCACAGCCGCCGTTCCTGACATGTCAACACTGCTCATGGCAAGGTTTTCGCCGTACGGCCCACCGGAGTGCACGAGATTGCAGTCGCCAACGTGTTGGTTGGCGTAGTTTTGTGCATAGCCTGCTACATTGTCATCCCACGTCAAGGGACCAACGCCTACTGCTGCTCGAGCGGCGTTGTGGGAATTGAGGTAGTCTTGGGGTGTGTCTTGGGCATGAGAGGATTGGATAAGGACTGAGCCTAAAATGAAAAGGAGAGCTAGGGAAATATTGCACAACCCCATGTTAATGGTTTGTTCTCTTTGTGGATGGGCAAATGAGATGTTATGGTGCGGAGTATTTATAATAGCGGGGAACGGTAAATGTTAATATTATGAGCTCTGAGAAATTGAGGCTGTGGAAATTTATTTGCATGACTATCAAAGTTGAACGTTCACATTACGTTATCAACTGAAGAAACCAAACCGTCGCCGAACTGATAAAACAAAACCCTACTTCTATATTTCTTTACTTACAACGGCTTACTTTTACAAGTCAAATTTATGAGAGGATTAACTTTTTTTAGTACTAGAAGCGATACTCTACATAGTCTAGACGAGGATGAAGAGAGTTTGAACTAGGAAAGAAGATCTGAACCACTATGAGAATCTACCACTTGCATGAGAAGTACGAAGATTAATCAAACTTTCTCGAGGTAATTAAATTGTCAGTATAACAAAAATAAGCAATCGCAACAGCAAAAATGTGGCTACTGCTGGAGTAACAATAATATCGATCACTAACCTAGATATTATGTTGCTATGTAATACTTTAATTTCCCGATATTTGGTAACACAATTAACAATCCCTTGAAACCTTTGAAATTCATGTTGATGATGCAACATTGGAACAAATTGGAACTAATTGCTTTGGTAAATAAGCAGATCTGCTTCTTCGAATTGCGTTTGTCAATATCTGTTTACTTCTCTTTTACAAAAGTACATGATCGATGCATGTAGGAAACGTATATGTTTATCTGTTGAAGGAGAGGTCTACAAAGCCTTCCCGTCAATTTCGGGGAACAAATTGATCGTAATTGTTGGATTCATGTATGCAGTAAACTTTGAAAAAGAAAATTAAGTACGATGTGGAAAAGCATATTCTATTCACTGTTGCAATACGTGTGGCATACGGGTCTTCTCTGAAGTTTTATTTTCTTGAAACAATTATGTTTTGGATGTGGAAATCCAACTAAACCACACAATCACCTAACCATAAATTTGGTATTATTGGTTTTGAACTCCTCTTTAGGAAAACCGAATTTAAGACTTTCAATTTACAAGTTAGGAAAAAATGAATACCACTATATTGTAACAGTAGAGGCACAAGTCTTCTTTCAATTAAAATAAAATAGAATATAATGAACCTCTCATTTTTTCCCCTAACATTATAGAGGAGAATAATTGAGTTAAGTCACACAATTGTTAGGGTTCAAGATTTTTGTATATGAATTTCGTTGTAGTAATTGAGAGAATAAAGGACTGCATTTTCTGAGAATGAAAGATGTAGTTGTTAAACTAAACTCAAAATACTAGGAATTGTTCCAGCAATCAAACCACAACAAGTCTGTTTAAATCAAGAACGAGAAGAACATGACTAACCTGTAGATGAGGAAGATGATGTAGAAACCATCATCACACAAAACTTCTCTCTTGCAAGATCTCGATGCTTAATCAAACAATAGGTATTTGATTCTCAATAGAGTTAGTATCTTGTGAGAGCAGCAGCCTATGTTATTTATACTGCGAAAAACAACTTGATTGCCCTATTACAATCCTATAAGGAATACTAAACCATAATCCTTATCCAAGCATGAGTCTTAATCCGAGTAAGTTGATGAGTCTCAATTCTATAAAATAGAACAACTCCAATTACGCACAGACTTCTTCATATTAATTCAAAACACTTTAATCATCATTACAAGTCTTACAAGAATCACACTCACACTCTAACATACTCTCACTTGAGTGTAATTCATTCTTGTAAATAACCACTTCGAATTATTATTAAGGTGATCACGCAAGTCTGATACATAATGTCCATACCATAGATACAACCAGCACACATGTTTCAAGACATCTGAATTTACAACCTCCTCTGTAACTCATCATACATAATCAATTTGTATATCACAAATATCCAATTCATGTTTTTAGCAATGCATCTCAACTTATGAATAAATCAAAAGTTTACTCCCACTCATATAGGCCATTACCGATATAAGAAATATCAGTTTAAAGTTAACAGCAAATCTATTAACATTAACAGTTACTCCAAAAAATATGAATAACTCAACCATAACTCATCTAATAGCTTTATCAAAATAAATTTGACTCAAGAGCCGTCTTATTGAATTATGTAAATCGTTTTATCTTTGAACAACAAATCACAGAATTATTTGGAAAAATTAAACCAAAAGAAAAACATCAACTAACTGCAAAAACAAAAAATAAAGCTAGCTAAATTAACTAGAAAAACTTAGCTTCCAGAACCATTTTGCAGCAATCTTTCCCTTTTGAAAAGTCTTCTATAGCATACTCCCATTGGCTTGAACAAAATTTTGAGAACTGTAACAATTACTCCCACTTTTCAAAAGAACTTATCACTCCCATTCGAGCAACATGAGTCTTAAACACTCCATTAGGCAGAGCTTTAGTCATAGGATCCACAATCATGTGTTCCACTATGATTTCTCCCGCCTTCACCTTTTCTCTTACTTTAAAAATTCCAGATCCAGCAACCTAGAGGGTGAAGTTCTCTTGTTTTTTTTTAGAGAAAAACACAGCTGCACTATTATCACAAAACATCTTCACTGGTCTTTGAATAGAATCAACCACTTTTAAATCGTCAACAAAATTTCTAAGCCATACTGCCTATTTCATTCCCTCGAAACAAGCAACAAATTCTGCTTCCATATTAGATTTAGACACAATGGTTTGCTTGGCACTCTTCCATGAAACTGCACCTCCATTAAGCATAAATATGTAACCCCCAGTTGACTTCCTTTCATCCAAATCTCCAGCAAAATCAGAATCAGTGTAACCAACAATTTCCAGTGCATCTTCTCTGCCATAAACCAGCATATAACTCTTAGTTTTTTGCAAGTATCTCAACACTTTCTTAGCAGCCACCCAATAAGCTTCTCCCGGATTAGATTGAAACCTTCCAAGTAATCCTACTATAAAAGCAAGATCAGGTCTCGTGCAAATGTTGGCATACATAAAACTTCCCACTAGAGATGCATATGGCTTTGAATCCATTTTTCTTTTCTCCAGCTTGTTCCTAGGACATTGTTCTCGAGAAAACTTATCGTCTTTGTTAACAGGAACATCAGCACAATTACAATCTTCCATGTTAAACCTTGCCAAAACTCTCTCAATGTAACCCTTTTGTGAAATACCTAGAAGCCTTTTCTCTCTGTCCCTAGTGATCTCAATTCCTAGAACATAGTGTGCTTCCCCCAAGTCTTTCATTTCAAAGTTTAAACTAAGCATAGCCTTTGTTTCTTGCAATAGTTGCATATTCGAACTCGCTATCAAAATATCATCTACATAGAGCACTAGGAAAATGAATTTTGATCCCTTGACCCTGAGATAAATGCAGTCATCCAACTTGTTTTCAATGAAACCATGTGCAGTCACAACTTTGTCCAATTTGAGAAACCACTGCCTAGAAGCTTGTTTAAGTCCTTAGATTGACTTGTTAAGCTTACAGATCAAATTATTCTTCCCCCTTTCAATAAAACCAGTTGGTTGACTTTTAAAAATGTCTTCTTCTAATTCACCATTCAAGAAGGCAGTCTTGACATCCATTTGATGAAACTCCAAATCGAAATGAGCTGATAAAGCCATAATAACCCTCATTGAATCCTTTGATGAAACTGGAGAGAAAGTGTCACTAAAATCAATTCCTTCTCGCTGAGTAAAGCCCTTTGCCACTAACCTAGCTTTATACCCTTTTATTCTTCCTTGAGCATCCCTTTTAGTCTTGTAAACCCATTTGGAGCCAATGAGTTTGGTGTTAGGTCGTGACTCAACTAAGGTCCATACATTGTCCTTAGACATAGATTCCAATTCTTCTTCCATTGCTTTCTTCCACAAGGCAGCTTGAGGACTTGACATTGCTTAAAAATAAGATAATGGATCATCTATGTCACCCAGATCGAATTCACTTTCTTGAAGATATACATAATCATTGGAACTGGTTGGCTTTTTTATTCTCGATGATTGCCTCAAAGGTTGTTGCTGTGATTAGATATCTTGTAGTTGTACCTCATTATTAGTTGTATCACTGTGATCTACTGATTCATTTTGCAAAATAGTTTCAGCCATAAGGGTATCATCATCCTTGATTGGTATCTGTACTTGAGGAAATATTGGAATTTCCCAGTAATTACTTGTTGAGGAAGTAACTTCAGTTTGTTCCAGTTCTTCAAAGACAAACTCATCAGTCGCCAAGTCTGCAACATCTTGATCTTCAATAAAAACTGCATTATGTGTCTCTTGTATTCTTGAGTGAGATTGTGGACAATATAACTTAAATCCCTTGGATTTCTCTGAATATCCAACAAAATAGCAAGTTGAAGTTCTAGCATCCAGCTTCTTTTCATTAGGATTGTAGAAACGCCCCTCAGCTTTATATCGCCAAATATGGAAATGCTCAAAACTTGGTTTTCTTCCAGTCCATGCCTCAAAAGGTGTCACATTCACAGCTTTAGTTGGAACCCTGTTCAATATATAGTTGGCGGTTTTAAGAGCCTCACCCCATAGGAAACCATGCAATTTGGACCTTGAGATCATGCTCCTAACCATCCCAATCAGAGTCCTATTTCTTATTTCTGAAACACCATTTTGTTGTGGTGTTCCAGGTGTTGTGTACTGTGCCACTATGCCTTGCTGTTCAAGATAAAGAGCAAATAGACCCTTCTGTTGTCCGGCCTCTGTATACCTGCCAAAATACTCACCACCCTTATTTGATCTAACAATCTTAATGTCCCTATTTAATTGCTTTTCAACCTCAGTCTTAAAAATTATGAAACAATTAAGAACTGCTGATTTTTCACTAATGAGGAAAGTATAACCATATCTTGAGAAGTCATCTATGAAATTCACAAAATAGTAGTTTCCACAGATGGTTTTAACATGAAAAGGACCGCATACATCAGTGTGCACAATTTCTAAAAGATTTTGACTCCGTTTTGACTCAAATTTTCTCACATTTGTCAACTTACCTTTCATACAATCAACACATTGTTCTGCATTTTTGAAATCACGTGAAGGGATCAAATTTGTTTTAAACAGCTGCAAAACTCTTTCTTTTGAAATGTGTCCCAACCTTTTATGCCACAAAATATAAGAAACTTTAGATTCATGCATCCTTTTAATATTAACATTCATAACAGGTAAGGATGTTTGATCAACAATGCATTCCAATTTCCATAATTCATCATGCATAAATGCTGATCCCAATAATGAATGCAATCTGTTTTTTCTAAAAAATTTGATGCTGTCATCATCCACAAGAAAAGAAAAACCTTGTTTGACTAATTTTGATGCTGAAAGTAAGTTTCTCCTCATAGCTAGAACATAAAGCACATCTCTTAATTTCAATATAAAACCCGATTTTAGTTTAAGTCTTATGACCCCAATGGCCTCTACATTCACTTTTGTGCCTTCACCTACAAAAACATTGTAAGAATCTTTACTTGGTTGTTTTTGTTTTTGAAAACCATGCAATGTATTTATAATGTGTACAGATGATCCAGTGCCAAACCACCAGGAATCTATAGGGATTTCAATCAGATTAGACTCCACACAAACATAGACATCAGTTCTACCTTTACTCTTCAGCCAGTCCTTAAATTGTTCACAATCTTTTCTATAATGACCCTTGAGTTTGCAATGATGACACTTGATTTAAGAGACATCCTTAATTTTGACATTAAGATTGTTATATTTAAAGGCTTTAGTATTTGTAGCATACTTACCAAAAGATTTAGAGGCCTTACCAGAAGCAATAATGGTCTCCTTGTTCCTAGCTTGCACAAAATTGATAGCTTCAACCTCCTTGCCTTTTTCCTGTTTTTGACGAGTCTCCTCTTGAACACACCAAGCTATCAACTCATCAACAGTCCATGTTTTGTCCTGAGTATTGTAGGACACCTTTAATTGGCTGTACTTTGTAGGAAGTGCCTGTAGTATCATGAAGACTAGTTGTTTTTCCCCAATGTTGACGTCCATAGAGTTGAGTTTCTCTGCAACATTAGTCATATTCATGATGTGGTCCCTAAAGGAAGCATTCCCATCAATCTTGTAGGTTGTTAGCATAGACATATACTGACTAAGTTCCGCCTTCTCGGATTCTTTGAACTTATTTTCAATGGCCTTGAGGTAGTTAGTTGCAAGATCTTGTTTCTTAATTCCCCCTCTCACAGTATCTGTCATCCCACTTTCAAGGATAGAAAGAGCAATTTTGTTGGCTCTTGTCCACCTTTCATGCTCATTTTTCTTGGACTTAGTACTCTTATTTGTCAATTTTGGGGGTTGAGGCATGTCAAGTGCAATGTCAAATTCATTCAAAGTCAACATCAACCCTATTTCTCTTCTCTACTTCTTGTAATTGATTCCTCCAGTGAGGATGGGAATACTAGCCAGATTTAGAGTCTTTAGAGAAACTATAGATGAACAATAATGAAATCACAAAATAGAACTTAAAGTTCCTGATTTCAATCTACTTTCACTGAATGTTTCAATGTGGAGTCAATTTAGTCATATATATAGTCCCTTCATGATATATGAAAAGCATACATAGATTAAATAACTCAACATCGATCATTAACTCATCATATTATTAGGATAGTCACAATACCATATCCGACATGAATCCAAGAAAACAATAGTCATCAATCAACATTCAGATGAAGGGGAAATTTAAGAAGTCACAAAAAGGTAAACAAGTGAATCTTAAATAACAAAATGTCATTCATTCCATCATGTGATTTCTCAGAAAATTTTAAAAAATTCAAGAAGAGAATTTCTGATGTGAATCACCCAGATAACAAAATGCTAAATTTTAATAAGAGATTACCTTTGTAGAATATGATAGTTAGCGGAAGCATAAATATAATGTTATTGAATCACTTGTCGTCAAGAAATAAAGGAATTAGAGAAAGAATTCTCCAGGTCGAAGCCATTCAGTACTAGAAAGTGTAAAGAACACCATACTGATGCAACGGTCAAAAATGAAAATCCTTTTTGATGTTTCTCTCTCCTTGTTCTAATGGTCAAAAGTTTAAAATATCTAATTAAGAGAAAATGACGTCATTTAAAAAAAATTTTTTTTTAAAAATTTTTCTCCTATCTTTCACCGTCTCCTTTGTTCTTAAGATCAACGCAGTTAACAATTGTTAATTAACAAAACAAATTCATCGAATTCAATTGCAAGAACTACAAGGCTCTGATACCACATGTTAAAATAAACTCAAAATACTAGGAATTGTTCTAGCAATCAAACCACAACAAGTCTGTTTATATCAAGAACGAGAAGAACATGACTAACCTGTAGATGAGGAAGATGATGTAGAAACCATCCTGACACAGAAACTTCTTCTCTCTTGCAAGATCTTGATGCTCAATCAAACAATAGGTATTTGATTCTCAATAGAGTCAGTATCTTGTAAGAGCAGCAACCCATGTTATTTATACTGTGAAAAACAACTTGATTGCCCTATTACAATCCTATAAGGAACACTAACCATAATCCTTATCCAAGCATGAGTCTTAATCCGAGTAAGTTGATGAGTCTCAATTCTATAAAATAGAACAACTCCAATTACGCACAGACTTCTTCATATTAATTCAAAATACTTTAATGATCATTACAAGTATTACAAGAATCACACTCACACTCTAACAGTAGTTGCAGAGAGAATGTTTAAAGGGACATCTATTGTACATGATTTAGTGTTATCTGCGAATGTCCTCAACGCAAGACTTTTACCTTAATTGTGATGGCATTATTAGCATTGGCATTCTTTTGGGCATAAAGGCTGCTACTTCAGCATCCTACGTCTGAGGGCAAATGTCACCTTTGGTAACAGCCTTGAGACGCACAAAAATCTGGAACACGATGGCCTGCATGTATTGGGATGTATTGGGATATATATTGGGTGGACGACCCTTATGATGCCATTCATCCCCCACCCTTAAGGAAATCCCATGGGAGGCCCACAAAAAATAAGAGAAAAGAGGCGGATGAACGTAAGAACGGGCGAAAGAGAAAGAGATCTTATGCATTATTATGCAAAATTTGTGGTACATTGGGTCAAAATGGAAGAAGGTGCCCAAATGGAAATCTTGAAACGATTCAAAGAAGAGGTGTGAATGTTGCAAGGGGAACGGGAAGAGCAAGCAGAGGAGTCAACGCACCAAGGAGAATTGGTAACACTAGGAGAGGAGGTCAGAATCTATTTTTCTACTACAATGTGATATTTTGTTTTTGTTTTTAGTTTTTACATATGAATTCATTCTTCACAATTTCATTTAATTTTGGTATTTATGTTGATAGTGCTATACGAGGGAATTCAAATTGGTGGCACTCATACAACAAGCCAAGAAATTGGAAGTCAAGCTCCTGAACCAAGTCAAAAGATTAATTAGAAGCCAAGCCAATGCAACAAACCAAGTTGTTGGCAATCAACCATTTTGAAGAAGTTGTTACAATTGGATTATGACTTTTATTTTATATTTTCGGTATAATATGATAATATTATGTTTGGTTGCGCATTGTTTCTAAATTTATCGTGTTAAGTTTTATTTTGAATTGTTACAACATGTTGAAAATATTAGATTGTTGAATTGTTCTTAAATCTATCGTGTTAAGTCTTATTTTGATTGTATATTGCTTTAATGCTTGAAGCACGTAGTCATAGGGTTAGCTGCATTCAGTGAATTGGTTGTTAGTAGAAGGGAATAATATTTTGAACAAGAAAAAGATGATCAATAAACATAGAGGGGAATTTTTTGTATCATGAAACACAAAGCCACTAGGCTAGTCTAATTGGAATAATATGATAAATATTATGTTTGAGGTGTTTGGCTGCAAGTGTATCATATTCCTAACTGGAATATCATATTTCTAATTGGAATATAAACAAGGTTAATTTTGTCATTTAAATTTTTTTTTTTTTGTTGTTGATGTCAGCATAAAACTTACAAACTCTAACTGAAGGGGTTTTGTGAAACGATTTTAAAATGTCAGGGGGTGTTTGTGATATGTTGAGAACCCGAGGGGGTGAAAACACAAAAAAACCTCAAGGGGTGTTTGTGTAATTAACCCGTTTTATTTTCTTGAAACAAATATGTTTTGGATGTGGAAATCTAACTAAACTACACAATCACCTAACCATAAATTTGGTATTATTTATGGTTTTGAACACCTCTTTAGGAAAGCCGAATTTAAGACTTTCAACTTACAAGTTTGAAGAAAATGAATACCACTATATTGTAGTAGTAGAGGCATGAGTCTTCTTTCAATTAAAATAAAATAGGATATTATGAACCTCTCATTTTTTTCCCCTAACATTATGGCGGAGAATAATTGAGTTAAGTCACACAATTGTTAGGGTTCAAGATTTTTGTATATGAATTTCGTTGTAGTAATTGAGAGAACAAAGGATTGCATTTTCTGAGAATTAAAGATGTGGTTGCAGAGAGAATGTTTAAAGGGATATATATTGTACGTGGTTTAGTGTTATCCGTGAATGTCCTCAACGCAAGACTTTTACCCTAATTGTGATGGCATTATTAGCATTAGCATACTTTTGGGCATAAAGGCTACTACCTCAGCATCCTATGTCAGAGGGCAAATGTCACCTTTGGTAACAATCTTGAGACACACGAAAATGTGGAACACGATGACCTGTATGTATTGGGATATAGTGTGGAAAAGTTGCTTTGTTGAAGTCGACATAATTTTTTTTTTAAGGCCTGTATGTATTGGGATATTGTGTGGAAAAGTAGTTGCTTTGTTGAAGTCCACATAATTTTTTTTTTAAATTTAAAAAATAAAATAAAATTGGAACCATGTATGTCTTTGGTTCCATACGAAAGTGTAGGACACCATGACCTGTATATATTAGGCAAGTGTGGTAACTATGGGATTGACCCTTCTTTCTTTTAAATTATTGTAATAATTTTGAATCATTCATCCTCCCCCTAATAATAATAATTTACAAAAAATTGGAACTATATTAGATCAGTCTTTAATCACGGAAGAAAATGTGGACACTACACCAGTATGTATTGGGATATATTGTAGAGAATTTGCTTTGTTAATGTCCGAATCGATTTAGGTACGACTATAGTTGTAATATCGTTAGTTGTCATTAGTATTACTATTTAGTGAAATTATTCTTCATTTGTTAGTGGGCAGGTCTCAGTTTAACCTTGAGTTCAAATCTGCTTGTCATGCCCCGATTCCAACATACGTCCAGGATCGACACATAACATCACTCAGTACTCGTATATCTAACTTACCCCGCCTCCAAGATATGGACAAGCACAAGAAAGATCCAATTGTGTAGTACTTTTTCGTATACTCTATGGTTACATCTAACCTCTTTGTTAGACTACCTTCATAGCCTCTGATGAGATCAAACCATTTGTAGTTCACCATTTGTTAAACTCTGAACTATTCGCCAAACACTTCCTAGCAGACAACATAGAGTACCACACTACATATCAACCATAAGCCAAACAAGAGTTGTCATCTTACCATTCACACACACATATGCTTTCCAACACCATTCATCAATCACATCAATCAATAACACATACAATACACCAAAATGCAGGGTTAGAGCGACACAGTTCGACAGAAGCCTACATCCTTGAAACTTTCTCAATTTAGACCAAATCCAACAAATCAACGTAGTCAAGGATGTGATTTTGGACCACTCAAAGAAATTCTAAAAAATTGGGTTTTGAACCACTCAACGGAACTGAAGTACCAAACGGGATTCTGGACCACTCAATGGAATCCAAACCAAGATACGATTCCAGACCATTCAACGGAATCGCGGAGTAGAAGGGATTCTGGACCTCTCAACGGAATCCAAATGGATACGATTTCGGACGACTCAACGGAATCTAGATGGAGCAGGGAATCAGACCACTTAACAGAATCCCAGCAGAACCTAGTTCCTAACCACTCAACGGAACCGAGTGGAAGTCTAAGAAACATAACAACAGCTCGAAGAAACAAGACATGAATCAAGTTACTCAATTTAGAATGGCTCAACGAAATGAGAAATGAAACAATGAAATGAGATATGAAACAAGCTTCGAAGCAACTGTTGGAAATGTGCCCTAAAACCAATCATATGATGATACTTTATGGACATTTCACATGTTAAACTAATCTAGTTTAATATTAAGGGCAAACATTATTGTTTGAGCCGTCTCATATAAATGTTATATGCTTAAACGATAAGTCCAAGGAATATGTGATTGGAAGAATGCGATCTAAAGAAGTTAGATTCATGAGACCATTTTTTCGTTGACACATCCTAAACGTTCCTGATCATAGGATTGTCAATTGGGCATTGACAGCCCGTTAAGATCAGTACGTGTTATGTCTTCTCTCAGGGAGAGTGACTAGTCTCGAGTCATTGGTGTGTGTGACATCAAGACAAGTACGTAGGTGCTCAATAGAGAATGAGTTCACTGAACACGATCAACGAAGAGTTCTCATATTCATGTCACATGAGAACTCATGGTTGGGATAATGCAAAATAGTCCTTTGACCTGAGGCATCACAGCTGTCTTATGGTTAGGTACTTGATCTTTGATTATGTCAAAGTCACTCTATCAGGGTGTCCACGGTATCGTCGGGGTTAAGCCACTTAGCCATGGAGGCAAGTGAATGCGCAACAAGGGATCTCTAACCTTCAAACCGTTTGAGGGAGAATACTCTATGATATGATTTAGAATCTCTGGCTAGAGTATGAATGAGATGTTGGAATGCGTTCCAGATCACATTCAAGGTAATCATATAAGTACAAGATTCACATTGGATAGTAGACATGAATAAACTATCAAACCAAACAATGTGGTCAAGAGTATTGTATTAGAGAAAGACCGTATTGCATTTGTAATCCTAAAACTGAATAGGTTCTCCACCTCTTCTGATTAGCTTGGGTAACCATGACATGTTGCTAGGCGTCAACCATGGTTTGTGGAAGCCCTAAAAGTGTATTATCACTAACGGGAGAATTGAAAGTAAGTTTCAATTCACAATCGATTAGAAAGAGTTTTTAATCGCCCACTGCCTCACTAAAAGGAACCTAATGGATCGTTCACCGAGTAAGGTAGAGTTTGAAGAAACAACGGAGATGAGTAAGAATAATTAAATGGTTTAATTATTTATCTAAGGCTAGGATTAATTAATATGTTAATTAATCAAACGAATAAGTTCGTTAAAGACCTCAGGTTAGTTTTGGGCCGCAAGGCCCAATGGGATTTGAATGTCAAGCCCATTAACTCAAGTTGTATGACAACTTGAATAAACAAAGGGCTTGAAAGCCAAATAAACCCTATAGGCCGGCCATGATAGAAGAATAAGGCTTTTGGTCCATTAGGTCACTTATTTGAAGGGACTATATAAAGGACTTTATAGCCTAAAATTTACATATGGTAATTTTTGGGGAAAGGATGAGAACACAAGCTCTCCTTTCTCTCTAAAATTTCGGCCACCTTGGAGGGATCATCTAGCAATCAAACTCCTCCAAGGTCACTCATTTCTTCTTCATTATGCCTTGGTGATGAATCATTAGAGGTTCTCAATTTTGGGAACTTGGAGAAACCTTTTCATCCATCCAAATTCATGGATCTAAGATGCAAGGAATGAAGGCCCTCTCTTTGGGTGATTAGCCTTTGCTTATGCAAAGAGGAATCTACAAAGGTATTGATTTCTCAACTCACTTTGTTTTGAGTTGAGTCTTGGTTCACCTATCTACTAGGCTTTGAAGTTCATGGGTTAAGTTTTGTTTTTGAGTACATATAAACATGATTCCGCCTTTTAATTGTTAATTGCATGTTGTTGATGTTGCTCAAATGAACTTGTTTTTCACAAATCTTCCTTCAGCAACAAACCCCATGACAATGGGTTAACGGTTCACTACGAGCCCTCACATTTCATCAAACAATTCAACAAGCACTTCGAATCACATTTCATAAATATCATCAATACACAAGTCAAATCACATTTAATAAACATAGATCAATGGCTAAATATAAAAAAAAGAAAATCACATTTCAATAAAAATCACATTTATAAAATCAAGTGATATCCAGAAAGGATACTAAATACGAAATCAGGTTAATAACCATATCACATATCTTAAAGTCACTCACTAACCAATGTAGGCCCACTAGACTTCACTTAGTCTCTAGTAGTACTAATTTTAGTATTTAAGAATGATTCAAATCATGTTGACCAAAAGTCAACTCTCTATCAACGGTGGGTTCCACAACCCTACATAATTTGATCTTGACAGATTTCCGATCTGTAACCTCCCAAGAGTTATTAATCTTCTAGAATAATATTCTAAAATTTCAGAACTATCCAATGGTCAGATTTTTGCCAATCTCTAAAATTAAATTGCGGTCAACGTTTGGTTTTACAAACTTAGAAATTCAATTTGGGAAGATCCGTAATTGGATTTCCAATCTGTAAGTTCCTAAGGTCCTCAAGTATTACGTTTAATAACATATTAATATTCAGTGACGATCTAACGGTTGGATCTTCGTTTGCTACATTAGTCAAGTGGCAGACCCTAATGGAACTAGGTCCAAACGATAGAATTTCATCGAATGAAGGTCAAATATGAAATTAGAATATCAAATTTAGCCTAGAAATTCAAAATTACCAAATGTTATAGGATTGTAGAGCACAACAAGGGTCACAACTTTCATACCTGGGCTGAAGTTCAATTCGGGCGGGAAACACCTGAAAACACCCTCAATCTGTTGGAACCCTAGAAATAGGTGTTCCTTGATTCATTGAATTCACAGCTCTGCCATCTCCAAACTTGTTTGGGTTATGTTCCTGGACTCAAGAGGTGCCTAAGGGTGGTGGTGGTCGATGGAAAAACTTTCAGAAATGGCGGATTTGCTGTCAATTGCGCCCACGAAGCCCTCGGCTTTGATTCACACGGAAAGACACCAAATCAACTCAGGTTTTGGGTGGAAATGGAAGAAGACTTGATGTTGAGTTGCTACCAGGTGATGGGTGGCTACGAATCGCCAGAAAAACTGCCTGAAAAGGCATCGGAAAACATGGTACCGCCAGGTTGGGTCTCGGATCAAAGGGAGGGATCTAATTCCCTCATTCTCTCATCCCTCATTTCCCTCCTTGCTTTTCCTCTAATTCGTCTGTCTTTCCGTCCTTTCTCTCCTCATCTTTCCATCCTAGCCACACACATGGCAAAAAATCATTGCTCCAACAAATCTGGGGCCTTCCATATAATGGTCAAATGACCACTTTGCCCTTTTCTTTACTTGTTTATATCTCGTTCGTTATAGCTCCGTTTGGTGAACAGTTTTTGCGTATGCACTCGTGAGGTCGAGCTTTATCCAAATATGTAAATAAAAGTGACAAACATATAGGAATTAAATACATCCTCAAAAAGTCCGTTTAGTTTATTAAGGTTGTTTTTGTCCTTTTACTTATCGAAAAAAAAAACTATACGCCGTAATTATAAACGCGTCGAAACTAAGAATACGAAATACGTAATTTTAAATAGTGAAATATGGGGGCGGGATTTCACACTACTTCCACCAATGTTGTTGATATTTTTTTTTTTTTTTAGGATTGTACTTGGGTACTCACTAGTGAGTACTCACATTTTGATTGTGATTATTCAACTTTTGATTTTGTCCAATAATATTTTATCACATGTTTTATTGTTTTGAAAAATAATGTACATATGTTACTAACTTTTCTTGGGTAATAAAAAATAAAGAACATATGACATTTTTTGAATCAGCCAAAATCAGAAAGTGAGTACATAGATTGGTGAGTATTTATGTATTTAGGGTTGGACTATTATTTAAGAGTGGTGATATTCCCACCCCGGTATCTTATTTCCCCACCCACCATTTAATAAAAATGTTAATAACATATTTATCATTTTAAAAGAAGACTCTTAAACCCCTATTTAATTCAATACTAAAATTTTGAAAAAACAAAAAATAATTTAAAGTAATAAATAAATAATGGTGGGTGGGGTGTGATATCTTTGGTGGAAAGAGGTTGGGAAAGATTTGGGTTAGAATCGACGGAAAGGTTGGAGGAAGGAATGGGCGTGTGCTAGATGAAGGTGAGAAACTTCAATGGAGAGAAAAGAGAATTGGGTATGAGGTCTGAGGTTTTGACAAAAAAGGAGGAAGAAGAGTGGTTTCGGGATCCAAGGTCTCTGTAGGGCGATGATGAATGTCTGGGTCTTAGGTCTTGCATTTTCTTTCAGTTTTTTCTATTTTTATTTATTTATTTATAATATTATTAAGAGATATATTAGAGTTATTTTAAAAAAGTATATATATTATGGTTATTTTGGGAATAATGGTGGGTGGGGAAATAACATTTTACTTTTTTAATTTTCTATGGTGGGTGGGATTATCATGTGGGTGGGAAAATAAGACACTAGAGTGGGTCTAGTAGCACTCTTATTTAATCTCTGAGGAAAAATTTGGCCTTTAAGGTAATTAAGGAAAATTATTAAAAAAAATCTTTTTTTAATGCTTGATTTGACCCAATTATGTATTTTGAATATGGAATGCTTGCTAACATCAAATACCTGAATGTTGGAACCAAATCCGAGTAAACTTGAGCAACCTGCAAAACAGTAAAACAATCGTGAGCAATCCTTAAACCCGGGTGGGGGGAGAGATAGGTGTTCATGCCAAAAGCTTTCCAACGGTCAAGTAAGTGAATGATTTTTAGACTCAAGCAGTGAGCAAGAGAATTTAAGTGTATAGATTGTGTTACCGTGGATGAACCCTAGGTGGATGTATTTATAGTGTGGGAGAGAGACCTTTTAAGGATATAATCCTCGTTCTAAGCCAAAAAATCCTAAAGGATATCGAATAAGTAGATATTGAATCCTCTTAGGAGTTGTGATTACTTGCAGCGCATGCCTATCCCTAGATTGTAGGGACTCCAAGAAACTTATAGGATCTGATTGTATCCATATTCGGATCAGATCACGTATGGATCAAGCATGGTCATCCAAATGAGTCATTAGGACTCCGCCAAGTGCCCTGGAGTAGAGTGATGGTAGCACCCTGTTTCGTCTGATACAACTCCACCCGAAGCTGGAGCTGGTGAGTCTATGATCGAAGTTTTAAGGTAACAACATTCGGATTAGACTCAATATGGCCTTGGAAAATCATGGTCCCCCACCGAATTCATTAAAAAAAATCAATTTCTCAGCAAGTTAACCTACTATTTAGGAATACCATAATTGTGGTTCATGAATTTTCATTGCTGGAGTAAGGCAGATCGGAATACTAATACCTCAGAAGCCCGATCATGGACTCAACAACTTCGGCAGTGAAGCTGCATAGATGGATCATGGAGCAGCATTGTCACTATCATCCTGTTTCGAAGCAGTGAGTGAAGTCTGTCAACTTCGCTAAGATTGACCATACTTGTTCCGTAAGACACATAAACCTGATCCAATAAGGAATTAGCCATGTTTCCTATATTCTTGAAATCCTTACAATCTAAGGATTGACTTGGGCTGGAAGTAATCATACTCCTAAAAGGATGCAATATCTACTCCAAGGTATAATCTAAGATTGTCCCAGTTTAATATGAATTCCATGTTCTAAAAGGACTTTTATCTCGACTGGTATAAATACACCATTCTTAGATTCATATATGATAACACAGTTATGCACAGTTATTCTCTTGCCTATAGCTTGAGTTTCATATATTTCTTACTAACTTGGCCATCAGAGAGCCTTTGACCTGCACCCTTGGTCCTTGGCTGCTTACGGTTGTTTGTTCTTTTACATCTTAAATGAGTTTGTGCATCTCCTCCACACATGATGATGCACGAATTTAGTTTCAGCAAAAATGTTTATTATACAAACAAAAACAAAAAGTCGAACACAATGAACACATAAAATCGCAGCATGGATATTCAATTGATATCTAAATACGTCTATATAATATCATGAAACTCCTAACTAAAATATGTTGCTACCAGGTAATATATTTATATCCATATGGCAAAGCATAGAAATTAAGACTAACAATTTTGTTAGAAAAAAAACTAACAATAATAATAATCATGGCTATAATCAGCCCTTTTTTTTGTTACCTAATTGAAAGGTAAAATTGAAGAACATATGTTGGGAAAACAAAATCATAAAGAACGTATGAAACCGACTCCTGAAGCAAAAAGGATCGTGCGGAGGTGGGATGCATACCTATTGTATTAGTATAGACTGGTAGACAACCCCCCAAAAAAATATCTATGGGATGGGCATGATGGAAAAGAAGGCAATAAGAGGAAGAAGAAGAATACTGCTTTGAATCTTCAATGACGACTACCATGGTGGACAGAAAATATATAAATCAATTTGCACACATGTGGATGTAAATTTCCGTCTTCTTTTTCTTGGACGAAAATGCACCTGCAAAATAATCAACACCTAAGATCAAGTTCAAGAACCTCACATGCTCATGATGAATATGGGGGTTTTGGCCGAAGAATCTCCGATACCAAAGGTAGAATTTGAGAGAAAGTGTTTTAAGAATTTTTGGGAATGAATTGAACTTATGTTTTGGGGCTATATATAAGAGTGTGGCCGACCCTATTAGGATAATTGGGACCGGCCACATATGGTTGATTTGTGGGATTGATTGCAAAATATTATGTAAATAATATTTTGTAATTAATTTGGTAATTAATTCTAATTTGAAAAGAATAATTGAGAATTACCTTGTGAGTGATGATTTGATGATGAGTGATAAGAGGGTTTTAAAAGAATACCATGGTCAATGGTAAGCATTGAAACAACCAGAGGATTCATGGTCAATGGTGTTTGACTGGAGAGGGTGATTGATGGGGTGGGCAAGGGTGGTGGTGATTGATGTTGGGTCAAGTTTCAACTTAATTTAACTATAATTATATTTAAAATAATAATTAGTAGATAAGTAATTCAAGTTGGCTAATAAAATGATAAAAATTACAAAGTAGTTAATGCTTAGATATGTAACCCAAAATCGTCTGTGTATCATAGACTTGGAACAATCCAACTGATGGTCCGAAGCCTTGTTGGAATTTTGATAAAGTGTCACTCAAATCTTCCATTATCTAAAGAAAAGACGCCGATGTCATGATATGTAAATAATTCTGGAACTACTGAATGAGTTGAATTATCAACAAAGTAAATGCAATTGCTATTTAACTCTCTAAAATCACTCACCCGAAGAGAGATGGAAGAACAGTCAGTCAAAAATAATACTTGGCTCTCCAAACTTTGTACAACAAGAAATTTGCTACTCTCAGTGTCAATTTTGAATACTTGAAAGCAACTTGCCCTATAATATCTGGGATTCTCATCTTTGTCATCAATGTCAGATTCATTGTCGCTGGAATATACGGCATTCTCATCTTCATTATTAATGTCATATTCATTGTCGCTAGAATATACGGCATTCTCGTCTTCGCTATCAATGTCAAATTCATTGTCACTGAAATATTTGCCATGCTCCTCTTCTTCCTCCTCATCATCCTGGTCATCTTGATAATTATCATCAAAGTTCGGTTCCACCTGATCATAACCATCCTCATTGTCCGCGTTTCTTGGAGCTTGAAAAATATGATGCCATTTATGGATTAACAGGACTTCATTGTTGGTGATTCCAATAAGGACTTCCATGCGCCATTCTACGTCACTGTGTAGCACTCGTGATGATAAATGTCTGGTTCAATCGGTTCGATATTATCATACATCAACATGAAGTCCACTGCATGATCATCTCCAAATTGTAAGCTGTGAGCTACAATAAGCTCATTCTTAGTTTCACTTGTCACCAAAGAGTATAGCTTTCCTGTACTGGAAAACAGTAACTGGTCATGACCCTCATTTTCATCTAATACCTCAAGGACACTCCATGTTTTGTCCCCAGGTCTACATAAACCCAATACATTATGCGAATAAAAAATTGCCGCCACCATGCATCTTGGATGATCGACATCTGAGGTAGATAACACAGTATGAATGCAGAAACTGGAGACACCATGAAGTTTCCATTCTTTTGTTTCTACAAAATTTTGGAAAGATGGAATTGTTGTCAAGGATGGAAGTTGGCGTTGGGCTCCCGAAATAGGGTTGAATAGAAACATATCTTTTTGCTTTTCTTTGACCATAAATAACCACCCTTGACTAGAACCAAATAACTTCCCTCTTTGAATTGGCTCTGGCACCCTCAACTTGAGAAATTTGCCGCCATCGAAAGGGCTGAGAAACCTCATGCGGTCGTCACAGATTCGAGGAAGTAATAACCAGGGGAGCTCTTGAGCACCACGGACGTCTCCCCGCATACAAACTGACGCCCAAGACTTGCATGATAAGCCTAAGCGTATTCGATCACTTAAATTCAGGTGCCTTACAACAATCTCCAAGATATCATCATGTGTTCTGTGCTACCTACGATACTCAACGTCTGATGTCTTGAAGAATTCAAGAGGTAATAGTTTTTTGAGCTTGAAGAAAGGGAACAAGCTTCTCAAAGAGAGGTAGTTTCCCAAATTTTGATAAACCGAAAATAAATGGTCGATATTCAATTCTTGGATGTCAATGCTCTATTTATAGGACTGCAGCTTATAGTTATTCATATCCATGTAGGAATGAAATTCCTTTGTTTACAGTGTTTTATTCTTTTCTCTCTTAATTTTAGCAAATTTCCTAGTCCTGGTGAAAGACTACCTTTTCGTTTGGAAAGACGCGGTTGCACCGGACGAAAAGACCCATAAGATTGACGATGTTGTAACCCTCTTTTCAGACAACTTCCGCCGCTTTTACAGAACACCACAGCTGAAACACCTTTCCAAGGTCATTGCTGGAACCGCCCGCCTAGGAGAAGTTGCGATGATAAACTAGATCAGATTAGTTTTTGGGCTCCTTCGCCTCCAAGAGTCCATCTCCAGATGCTGGCATTTGTTTCTTTTTTAATTTTATCCAACAACAATATTTTACACTAATAAAAAGATAATTGGACCAGTCCCTAAATTTTAGTCTAATTGGAGTCTTACTGCTTGAGTTATAAACATGTGAGTAATAGTACCTTAACTTATTACAAAATAAAACACTAGTCCTTTTGGGAAATATAATTAGAAGGGTAAATCTCTGTTTATTACCTTCAAATTTTGTGGTTTTTAACATTTAGTACATGAAGTTTTTTTCGTCCTAAAGTCATAGCTAAAGTGTTAATTTTGAGACAATCTTATACATCAGTTAGTCTGGCTATTATATCTCTCGTTAACTGATGACGTGACGCCCATGTGGACAATAACTGGGCATCACGTGGAAATTAAAATCATTTAATTAAATCTTTAAAACTAAAAAAAATAAAATCATTTAATTTTTTTTGGGTAAATTACATTTTACCCCCTCAGGTTTAGGTTCGATTTCAATTCCTTACAATATTTTTAAAACACTTTAATTTCACACATTTACTTATCATTTTATTTCAATTTCATACATCTGTTAGAAAATCTGTTAAGCAAATCGTTAAGTGATGACGTGGTAAAGATGAGATCCACAATTGTGTTGACGTGGCTGTCACATTTATGCCACATGGCTAAACACTTAATAAAAAATTTAAAATATTAAAATAATTAATTAATTTATAAAAAAAAACCATAAACTCCATCATCTTCCCCAGCCCACCCCTCCTACCCACCCGAGCAGCCCACCCCCAAGTCACTCCCTCCACTTGTCGGGCTCAGTGGGGATGAAGTCGAGCTGGGAGTTGATGAGGAGAGAGGGTAGAGAGGGGTGGGACCTGGGCCGGGTGAGGAGTTGGAGAGGGTTGGACATGGTGGCAGTGAAGAGCATCAGAGGTGGAGGGAAGATGGGTTTTCTGGGTTTGTATATTTTTTTTAATTTTTTTAATTTTTTATATATATAAGGGTAAATATTATTATATTTTAAATGCATAAAAAAATAGTTTTTTTGTCACATGGTACAAATGTGGCAACCACATTAGCATAAATGTGGATTTTATATTTACCACGTCATCATTTAACGGTTTACTTAACAGATTTTCTAACGGATGTATGAAATTGAAATAAAATAATAAATAAATGTATTAAATTAAAATATTTTAAAAATGTTATAATGAAGGCAAAATAATTCTACCCTTCTTTTTTTTGCATGGAGACCCACCTCTTATCTCCCTCACCTTTCTTCCCCGCTCCTGTCTTCCCCCAACCCAGATCCCACACCGCACACTCCCCCGCCTCACCTGCTCCCTCGCCACTTCCTTCTCTTCTCAGGAGTTCAACATCACATGAAACAAGGCAAGTACTCGATTTGGATCGGTTCAGTGACCTTTGAAATTTACTCTTTGTTGCCGTAATTCTCTCTCTGTGCTGTGTGAGTCGTCGATTTGTGTCAAATTAATCACCAGGAGAAGCAGATTCAATGGAAAAGGAGGGGTTTTTTTTTTTTGTTCTTTTGTGAAAAGTAAATAAATTTGGGGCTTTCTATTGTGTGGAAATTGGTAAAGGTCTGCCTTTTTTGTTGTGTGTTTGTGAAATGTTCTTGTGGCTTGAACATTATTTCGTTTCGAAAAATTGGGAATTGGAGACTTTTTGACAATAGTCTTGCTTGACAGTTGAAATTAGTTTAAGATTGTTAATGTTATGGATAGAGGAAAGCTTGATTGGCAGTATTACTTTGTTCAATTTCAGTAAAAATTAGTTCTTTTGGGACGAATACTTCTTCGGAATCATTTGTTGTGAATTTTCTTTGCCTCGATACACCTGAGAAGCGCGTGGCCACGGCCGAGCCCAAGTACTCGAAGCCGGCCGGAGGTTCTACAACGAGAATTTCAGAGACGCCAAGCAGCAACTCAGCAAAGTGAGGCGGAAGTGGCGAGGGAGCAGGTGAGGCGGGGGAGTGTGCGGATGGGGATGAGAGAGAGGGAGGTGGGATCTGGGTTGGGGGACGAGAAGTGCGGGGAAGAAAGGTGAGGGAGGTAGGGGTGGGTCCTTCATGCCAAAAAAAAAAAATAAATGATTTTAGGATTTTTAGTTTTTAATAGTTAATCAAATGATTTTAATTTCCACGTGAACTTCTTAATGGCACGTGATGTTTAATCATTGTTCACATGAGCGTCACGTCATTAGATTTAACTGTCAGACTAACGGATGCATGAGACTTTCCCAAACTTTAGGTATGACTCTGGGACAAAAAAAAACTTCATGTACTAAATGTTGAAAACCACGAAACTTGAGGATAGAAAATTGAGATTTACCCTAATTAGAACTTCCAATTTTTTTACGCCTTTAAAACTCTTATTTTGGATAGAACTTTCAATAGCTACTCAAAATGACTATTACTCCGCACTGTGAGTAATTCAAAGACTAATACTCATGAATTAGTTCATGAACCAAAAGTCCAATGTTAAAGATTAACACCAACTTATTAAGATTAGTCGATACAAAGGAACTAGATTGTTCTAGTTCAAATATGCATGTAAAGTGGCGGTGCATGCATTGAAAATGCTAGACAATTCTAGCACCAAAGTATAACTAGAATGTTAGTAAAATGTGAAGCGCATGTCGGTGGGCTGTTTGTGTAAAGAACTAGAAATCTAGAAAAATGTTTTTGTTTGTAATAAAGTCGAGAACAAGTTATTGCTAGGATAAAATGAGCCAAGAAAGAGTAACTAAGAAGAGATAAACTAAAAACTAAGAAGGAAGAAAGCAACTAAGTAAGAAAGTAAGAGTAGCAACCAAGAGAGTAGAAAGTAGGCAAGCAAACCAAGTGAGAGTGAGAAGGAAGAGTAGTTTTGTGTGGAGTGAGTGATTTAGAGTTTGTCTCTAGAAAGTGAGAGAGTGTCGTAGCTTCTAAATTGTGTCTTTAAGAATTGTTGTATTGTAATATTTTGTGAGTGTAATACAAGTAATTTGTTTACTTGTATTATCTCTGTAACACTTGTGCTAGAGTTGTGTATTCTAATTTTCCTCAACATTCAATTGAGCCGAAGAACATTGCTTGAATTTTCTCATAAATAAAAGACGAACACAGATATTAAACTTGCCCATTTTCTTCCTCATAGAAAAGTATGTACTCCTCCAAGAAACCAGAATCAAAACCATGACCGACAATAACAGGATTATCATCTTCATTGGGCTTTTTCTTACTTGATATCGATTCGCATCGTAGATGCCCCCGTTGTTTCAATTGGGGACTTCAACAAAGATTTCTTTGTCACATGGTCTCCTAGCCATGTAAATACTTCAGCTGATGGCAAGACAATGAGTTTAAAGCTTGACCAAGAATCCGGTACATGATCAATATACATAAACTCTCTTAATTAATTTTGGCTTATAGCATGTTGGAATTCTGATGATGATGTTTTTCGTTTCCCCTGGGCGCTGGTTTTGCTTCAAACCAGATGTTTTTATTTGGACAAATTGACTTGCAGATTAAACTAGTACCAGGCCATTCAGCAGGCACAGTTGTGGACTATTAATAAGCTAAAAACAACAATTTTTCCTCAAACGAACATTTTTGCTAATGACTGAATAACTAATGGATTGTATATGATCAACTTGAAATTAATCAATGCAGTTGACATCTAATCAACCTAACTGTAACGAGGTAGACTATGAGTTCCCTGGCAATGTGGAAGGCAAACCATATGTCCTCCAGACAAACATTGGGAAGGGAGGATCAATCTATGGTTTGATCCAACAAAGGACTTCCATTCCATATTATGGAACCTTCACCAAATTGTGTAAGCCATCCATCAAATCTGATCAGTACTACTTCATTTTAGTATTGCTTTTACATATTTTGTTCAGTACACAAAATAAATTTATGGGAAAAATTTGGTGTACTTTTGCTGCTTGTAGATTTATAGCGGATTGGGTTCCTATTAGAGTGTACAGAAACCATGCAGACAAAGGTGTAGCATTTCCAATGTGGCAGCCAATGAACATCAAAGCCAGCCTATGTAACGGCGACAGCTGGGCAACGAGAGGCGGCCGCGACAAAATTGATTGGTCAAAAGGCCCCTTCACAGCTTCATTAAGAAACCACAAGATTGATGCCTGTGTTTGGAAGGGAAATGCCAGGTTTTGTAGGGCAGAGAGCCTTACAAAACAGGTGGAACAAGGAGAGGTTTAGTGCCCTATCAAATGCACAGGGAAGGTTGTTCAAATGGATTAGGAAGTACCACATGATTTATGATTATTGCCAAGATAAGGAGAGGTTCCAAGGCAACCCTGGAAGCATAAATAAATAAATAAATATATATATATATATATACATATATAAATATATATATATATATATATATATATATATATATTATAGACTTGGAAGTAAAGTAACATTTTCTTTTGGAATTCCTTTGCAAGATGCTAAAATGTTTATTCACTTTTTGCTTATATTGAATTTAAACGAAAAGGCAAAGGATGTATTCGTAGGGCCTCTGACTACTCTAGTGGTAGAAAACCTTGTTTTTTCGTTGTATTTTGATTTCATGAAAGAAATTAAAGGGCTTTCCAATAATTATTCTAATTTAGTGGCACCAATTTCCACTTTGATCATGTGGATTCTTAGTTTGAATATCGCAAATGAGATTTTATACACTTCATTGATCAATGAGTGATTGTTGTGCATGAGATTTGAATTTAAGACTTACAATAAAGTGGAGATTAGATGCTACGAAATTAACAGATCATCATGAATTTTGTTATCTCTAATTAGTGATTTAAATATATCATTAATGATCTTTGCATCCCATATTCTGCATAAGAAGTGGTGGGTGATCCTGCTAGACTAACAAAATTAAATATGGCGATAGCACTACACAATTTTGTCTCATGAAGGATTTGTATCCGGCCTTACCAAGTCAGATATGTAACGAGTTGACATGATAAGAATACATTTCTTTCTTAATTGGTAGGATTCTTGATTATTCATGACATTTAACACTCCAGTACACGTTTATATAAATGTTGCATAATGCGGTATATTTAAAATTTTATATCCTATTAACAAAATAAAAAAAATTTAATGAGTAAAACTGACAATACCATAAGATTAAATTTATGAACAGATTGACTTTTTCTAGCCCATTGTAAGTCTAATCCTACCCCTCATCTTTAATGTAAAGAATATTGTTTGTTAAGAGATCGAGTTTGTGGTGGGAATATTTTCACCCGACACGAGTACGATAAAACATGAAACGTTGCTAAACAATTTTTTTTCCGAAAAATGTGATGACAGAACAGTGACCCAATCAAGAAAGGCCCATATTTTACAAAAAATAAAAAAAATAAAAGGCCCATGGTGTAAATGGTCTGAAGTCCCTAGTGATGCGGATTAATCAAGCCCATTACATGATCTAAAATATTAATGCAGCAAAATTAGATCAATGAAAATAAAAATTGCCGTTTCGTCAAATCCTGTCGCAGCCAAAAACCCTAAACCTTTGAGCACACAGACAGAGAGGAAGATGGGAAATACAAGCAAAGACCTTCTGCAATTCGAGCACAAAAAGGCTTCAACTTCACCTTTAGGTTTCTCTCTCACTCTTTTTCTATATATATCTCTCTCTCTCTCGCTCGCTCGCTTTCTGTGGAAATTCATGTCGCTTACTCTCGGTGTATTCTCTTGCAGAAAGCACGCTACTTGGTTGTAAAACTGCCTCAACGAAGAAAGCTCAAGCCGAAAGGAAACCCGGCCCTGCTCTTCCTCTTCCCAAAAGCCAAGGTTCTCGATTTTTTCCCATTTAAATTTTGGGGTTTTATTTATTTATTATTTATTTATTTTCTTCAATTGTGAAAACTTCAATTTAAAGGAATTTGAATTGTGGGTTCTTGGTAAGAGATTAAATCTGAGGTCGATTTGATATGATGGGCACATATATGAATGTTTTTATTTTCCAGCTGGTAATTTTCTATGTTGGATTCTACTTGGCCGGCTAAATAATGTTTAATTCTCAAATGGGTCTATAATTTGGTGATGGATGCTTAATTTCTTTTATACAAGGTCTCGATGCTAATCAGTTAATCGGCATAATGCCTGTGCTGTTTGTCTCTTTTTTACATTTCCTTTATTTATATTTTGTTTTCGAACTTGCTAAGTTACTAAGTTGTAATGGTTTGAGTTATAACTTATAACTTAGAAGGGTGTGACTCAAGTCTCCTGTCATTGGGTTTGTGTCATCCTTGATAAACCTGCGCTGAAATTTCATAGTTTAATTCGATGAGATGGGATTATTTTTGTGCTGTTTACCTTTTCTTAGCCCCTGGTGTTATTATTTTCTTCCTCTTTTGGTTCATTGGCAAGAATCTTGCTTGAGATAGAGGGTAGTAAGTACTTCATTGTCGGCTTGAGATTGGCTTGACATGTCTCTGTTCGTGTCGATCCGATGCAATCAATTAAATACCTTACGTTGGAATTCTGTTTCTCATACACTGTTTCCTTATTCATATTTTCCCGTTCAGTAGAGAATTGTCAATTAGTTTTTTGTTCCCTCTTTCAGTTGAGAACTTGCTTTACATAGTTCTAGCTTAATTTTCATAAATGTTTAGTGGTCGATGTGATGCTTTATACACTAGCTGATGATCGTGTATATAATGTCATGAAGGGGTTTTAAGAATGGTTTAGTATTGGTTTGGTACTGAGGTATTTTTATAAAAAGTGGGTATAAAAAAAGCTGAGCTTAAAAAGGTGTTTGGTCAACACTTAAAAACAGCTTATTTTCATAGTTTTGGGTGAAAAAAAGCTGAAAACGTGAAGCAACAAAAATAAGCTTATTCTCATAACACAACAGAAACAGTTTTTATTTCAAAGCACAACAATATCAAACCAGCCCTTAGTGTTAAGAAAAATCAAATTTGTGGCATGATCTCAGGTTAGAGGATTTCTGCAATTGGGCAAGCCTATGCCCCAGGCATTTAGTTATTTTAGGCAACAGAAATCTTCATTATTGATCAGAAAAGGTGACGATAGAAATTTGAAATAGATTAGAGAATGTTGTAGTATCAAATCTGAGGCCGAAGAGTCAGATGTTCTAAACCGTTTTGCCTTGTCCCTTTTTTTTGGCTCAAACAGAAGTTTTCAATTTATCGTGTACTTGAGATTCTCTGCTTCTGTTTTATTTGTAGTGTTGTTTTGTTAGAAGTACCTTGCAAAATTTTGTTCACATAATTTGCTTGCTTGGCTGCAGTTTTGGGAGAAGTAAGGGACTTCTTGGAAGTCATATCAGAAGCTAACGAATGACTAAAGCAGGATGCAAAGGTTGGCATATTGATCCTGTGTTTTCTCATTTACTGATATGTAGGATAATCCAGAAAACTATGATATTGACGTGCTCACTGGAAATGAATCTCAAGTCGTTAATATGGTCTCTTTCTCTCTTTCGCTCTTGCTCTCGTGCATGCACACACAAACACATACACGCTCACAGATTGTTGATGCCCTTGGATAATAATTGATTTGTGGGTGGATCTGAATTGACAGGAGTTGATGCTGGGCGTTGCTGATCTTCAAACTCCTTAGGCTGTGGCTGCTGCTGAATCTGCAATTGTTGGTTGTCACCCTGTTATACCATTGGCCGTCAACAGTAGCAGAGAGGAATCAGAGGACAGCAGTGATGATGACAGCAGCAGCGATGATAGTGACGACGAAGATAGTTCCGATGATAGTAGCAGCAATGATAATGAAGACGAAGATAGTGATGAAATCAAAGATGATACAAGTGATAAAGAGGATAAGAAAACAAAGGAAAACGTTTTGAAAACCAAATTGTAAAAGCCTAGGGTTCCACCATCCCCTTAACAATCCTACGTAGTTCTTCTAATTCCTTATGAATTACACATGCATGTTTCGAAGGTTAGGTTTTCCTAAAGTATGCCCTACTTGGAACCCCCAACATAGAACGTATATCTAACATGCAAATTGCCCAAGGCGTCCAGATTGAATGTGAACATTCAAGACTCATTAAGTTTTGTGAAAACCTTTTGAAAAACTATGTAACTCCTAAGACGTGTCGTCCATCCTAAGTAGTTACACATGTTAACCACAAGAAGCCTTAGTCAATTTTAAGGACAGTCCTCTACCAAAATTGCATCTAATTACTTATCTAAACATCCTAATGCTAGCTAAGCATTAAGATATAGAGACAGTTTAAAGCACAGTGATTAATAATTCAAAGTATGCATGTATAATATCATAAGTAATTAAATAAAAACTACATATTCATGCTAAGGCTCAAGGCATTGCCCTAGCGAACAAAACTAATTACTAACAATCATAAAACAAAATATTATTAAGAATATGAATAGAAAACACCTTGAAAATAAACTTGAATTGTTAAAAGCTCTCCAAAGCCAAAGTATTGTGTTCCCCTCCCTTAACCTAATGTCTAAAAAGCCTTATTTATACTACTACAAAATAAAATCCTTCATAGAAAAGGTCTTAGAAAAAAACTAGGAAACATAATTAAATGATAAAACAGAGAATAAAATGTTTCCTATTTGAACTAGAATTCAAACTTCTCAAAAATTAGTCTTTTGACCGATCAAATCAACTTCGTTTTGATCCCAAAAGGTCTCTTTTAAAGCTGAAGATGTCCCCTACAAATTCACAGAAGGAATCTTCCTCAAAATACGCCATATTGACCTCCAAAATACCCAAAACATCCAGAAACGTCAATTTGGGAAAGCTACACACTGGGCCTTAATTTCATCGCCACAGTCAAACGGCTGGGTAGAAAAATCTGAAATTTTGACACAATCATGTTGAAAGGCACACAACCTCCTCCAATTGGAATCACTCCATTCATCTGTTTGATCACTTTTTGCTTCAGAGGAAGTCAAATGTCCTACATTGAAAATATAATCCAAAGTATCAAAATTCTACCAAAATAACTAATAAATTATAACTAAGAATAGGATAAAATATATGGTATAATATGGACTCATCAATCGGGTTGAGTGGGATTTCCTCGATGAGGTAATGAAGAAGATGGGATTTAATCTTCGATGGCGGAAGCTTATCATGGGTTGTGTGAGCTCAGTTAATTTCGCCCTACTTCTTAATGGGTAGTCGGGTCATAAATTTGCTCATTCAAGAGGCTTACGACAAGGGGACCCTTTATCTCCTTATTTATTCTTCATGGTTAGTGATGTCCTTTCCAGGATGCTTCAATCGACGGTGGACAACAAGTGTTTGGACCGGGTGCAGATGAATCTGCATGGTTCGGTAATTTCCCATATTTTCTTTGCTGATGGCACTCTTATATTTTTGAAGGCCACTAGAATGAATTGTTGTAACTTGGTTAAACTTATTCATGACTATTGTGAGGCTTCGGGTCAAGTAGTTAACTTCCAAAAGCCGTGTGTTTTCTTTGGCGTAATACGCCAAAGGTTGTGTCGACGGACTTGGGTCACATTCTTAATATGCCTATAGTTTCTGATCCGGCCACCTATGTCACGCCCTGGATCCCGACATACATCCATGATCGACACGTGACGTCATAAAAATCTCGTATATCTAACATACCCAGCCTCCGGGATATGTACCGAGCACAACATAAGCCTCAAATTATGTAGTAATTGTTCGTATACTTTATGGCTACATTTAACCTCTTCGTTAAACTGCCTACGTGCCCTAAATGGGGATCAAGCCATTCGTAGTTCATCACTTCACTACACTCGAATTATCACACCAATCAATAACACGTACAATACACTGAAATGCAGGGCTAGAGTGACACAGTTCGGCTGAAGCCTATATCTCTAAAGCAAGGAACCAACAAGTCAAATGATAACTTAACAAAATCCATCAACATCTGGTTCTAGACCACTCAACGGAACCAAGACACCAAAGGGATTCCGGACCACTCAACGAAATTCAAACTAGGATACGATTCCGAACCATCACTTAACGGAATCGCGAAGTAGAAGGGATTCCGAACCATCACTCAACAGAATCTGAGTGGATACGATTCTGAACCATCACTCAATGGAATCGCGGAGTACAATGCATATAGAACCACTTAATGAAATACAAGTTGGATACGATTCTGGACCATCACTCAACGGAATCACGGAATAGAAGGGATTCTGGACCATCACTCAACGGAATCCGAACCAGGATATGATTCTGGGCCATCACTCAATAGAATCGCAAAGTACAATGCATAACAAACCACTCAATAAAATCCAAGGTAGGATACGATTCCGGACCATCACTCAACGAATCATAGAGTATAGGGGATTCTGGACCATCACTCAACGGAATCCAAATAGAGCAGGGAACTGGACCTCTAAACGGAACCCCAACGGATACCCAGTTCCGGATCACTCAACGAAATCAAGTGGAAGGCCAAGAGAAATAACAACGCTTGAAGAAACAATACAAGAACCAAGTACTCAATTTAGAAGGGCTGAACAAAACAAAAAGTGAAATAGGGAAACAAGATGTGAAACAAGTGTTGAAGCAACAAACCCCATGGCAATGGGTTAATGGTCCACTACTAGCCCTCACATTTCATCACATCAAGCCAATCATACAAATCAAACCACACATTCGACAACAAGTTCAATACACAAGTCAAATCACATAAAATAAACAAGCATATCACCATATAATGCCATCATTATGTACATCGAGGTGCACATCAATCGAGGAGACACGTCATCATGATGAGCCCATCAAGCTCCATAAAATCTCAATTGCACTTTAATATTGGCAACACACTAGAAGAACTCATTCTAGTTGACTGAAAAGTCAACCGCCGATCAAGGTCAAGAGTATGGTCCACAACCCTAGAAATCTAAACTGGAAGATCCACCTATTAGATTTCTGATCTGTAGCTTCTCAAAGTTCACATTATACTCATAGAACGACATACTAAATTCTCATTGTGATCCGACGGTCGGATCTTTGCGAATTGCTAGTATTAGGTGGTGGTTAACAATTAATTTTACTAACTTAAAAATCCAATTCGGGAAGATCTGTATGTTAGATTCCTGATCCATCAATTCCAGTTATCCCAAATATTATGTTCTATAACGCATTAAAATTTGGTGACGATCCAATGGTCGGATCATTGATTCATATTTTGATTAAGTAACATATCATAGTGAAATTAGGTTCAAAGGATCAAACCATGTCATATAAATATCAAATACAAAATTAGGACATCAAATTGAACTTAGAAAGGCATTTTTGGCCCACTGGCCACTTGCAGACGCCTTAACTCGTCGGAAAATTCAATTATTTAAAAAAATTACCAAATTTTACAGGCAAGTAGATCTCAGTGAGGGGAGCAATTTTCATACCTGTGACTAGGGCCAATTTGCCTCGGAAAAGCCTCAATGCACTACGGACCCGTCGAAACCCTAGAAAAGGTGAGCTTCGATTTGACTTCTCCGGTGCTCTGCCGCCTCCAAGGTTGTTTGGGCTTTGTACCTGGGTTCAAGGAGAGTCTAATGGTGGTAGAGATCGAGGGGATGTCATTCAAAAATGACAAATCGTCGTCAATGATGCAGTCAGCATTGTGCTTCTTCTTTCACGAAATTGAACTCAAAAGCCCTCAAATTTGAGCTAAGATGGTAGATAGAGGGTTGTGGAATAGGTTTTAGGTGATGGAAGGGTGAATTTCGACTGAAAAATGGTGGAAATTGGTTGGAATCAAACCGGGTCAATGTTGGGTACACGGGTCGGTGGGTGAACCCGTTTCCCCCTTTCCTTGCCTTTTTTCTTTCCCCTCATTTCCTTATTTTTGATTGGTCCTCTCCCTATCCTTTCCGTCATTTCTCTCATTTCTCTTATTTTCTTTCCATCATAGCTGTCCATCTCTCCCATTTATTTTCTTTTCCTTTCATCCCAGCCACACACGTGGCACATTCCTTTGCTCCAGAAAATCTAGAACCTTTTAAATGAGGGCCAAATTATAAAAATGTCCCTAACTTTAAACGTTAATAACTCTTGTTATAACTTTGTTTCATGAACGGTTTGTGCCTACGCATTTGTGAGATCGGGCTATATTCGAAAATATAAATTGTGACTACAAAAAGTTTACGGATTTTAAATAATTAATTTCCAAACTTCACTCTTCGTAACTAGTTTAATTAAAATCGAAATTCAAATAAATTAATATAAATTCTCGAAAAATAATATAAAATCTTAATAATACAAATACGTAGATTATAACAGTGAAATCTAGGAATGAGATTTCACAACATATCTTAGTCTTCTTGCTTAGTGGGGGCATTCAAAGAGGCAAGGGCATGCATATGTCAAAGGCCGGATTTTGCAAAAACTTCAAGGATGGAAGCAATGCACTCTCGCAAGCGGGCAAAGAAGTTCTCATTAAAGCAGTTGCTCAAGCGATCCTAGCATACCATATGAATTTATTTAAGTTTTCGGTGATGGTGTGTAACAAGTTGGATTATCTGATATCTGGCTTTTGGTGGGGGGCAATTGGTGAGGAATGACGCATTCACTAGATGTCTAGGCATATATTGAGTGTTTCAAAGCAGGATAAAGGTATGGGGTTCCGCAACTTTACTGCTTTTAATGATGCTTTACTTGCGAAGCAGTGTTGGCGCTTCATTCATAACCCGAACCCTCTTTGGGCATTGGTCCTTAAAACTTGATATTTTCCAAACTATTATTTCTTTAATGCTCGGCGGGGGAGTAGGGCATCCTGGGCCTGATCTAGTCTTTTGGTGGGTCAAGATTTGTTAATGAAGGAGGCCCACTGGCAAATCATGAATGGGTCTAATGTTAGGTTATGGGTGGATAGGTGGCTTCCTTCCTTCCGTTGGGTCATCTAATGCCTCGTGGGGAGGTATCTGTCACCTGGAATATTAGAGTTGCATCCCTCATCTGTCCTACCTCTCGTTATTGGGACATAAGTTTCCTACACCCATTCTTGTCAGTGGAAGAGGAAAATGCTACACTGTCGATAAATATTGGGGATCCTAGCAGATGTGATAGACTTGTTTGGCCTTCCACTAAGAATGGCTTGCATGTGGACAAGTTTGGGTATCACTATGCGAGATCTTTGCGGGGTTCTCCGGTGGATAGTCGACCCTCCTCTTCCCATTCTTTCTCCTGACACATTTGGAAAATCATTTGGAAACTTTGAACCCCACCGAAACTTCATCATTTTTTATGGTGGGCTGCTTATCGTGCCCTGCCTACGATGGTAAATTTGTTTATTAGAAAATCTGCGCCTTCACAGATGTATCCTGTATGCCATAGTTAGGAGAAATCTATTGAGCATTTACTTTTATTATGTCCTTGGGTTGAGACTATTTGGTTTGGTGGTGTTTTCAATTACAAAGTTGATCAAACTGGGATTACTTCATGGGAGGATTGGTTTCATTCCCTTGCTACTCAGCAGTTTGGGTTTTCGGAGGACCATGGTTTTTTGCTTTCCTATGTGGCATTCACTTGTTGGCATATTTGGAAAGCGAGGTGCAAGTTTCTGTTTACTTAAGCTCCCATTTATGCTACCCAATTCTTCTTGCAATTTCAACTTCTGTTGGTGTGTTTTATGATGCCATTGTTGTTCCTCCTATCTCCCTTCCTCATATCACCACAGTGGATAACAAGGTTACACATTGGTATTCCCTTTTAGCCCTCTTCTTGAAAGTTAACGTTGATGCTAGTTGGTCGGCTTCTCCATGAAATGACTTTATGGGGATTGTGATTAGGGATTCTATGGGTCGCTTTATGGCAGCGACAAGGTATCTGGTTCATGCTACATAATTTGCCTTAGCAGAAGCTTTGGCTATTTTGCGTGGCTGTCAGCTTGCGGTTGCTTTGGGATATTGTTGGGTAATGGTAGATGGGAAGCCTTTCCCACCTTATCGGCTGTTAAGCGAGTTGGGAAGTCTTTTCAGGATTGTCGCTGGTCTTAGGTTCCAAGATTAGCCAATACGGCGGCGGATACCTTGGTGTTGCGATGCTACTCGGAGATGTGCAATTTCACTTGGGTCGATAGACCTCCATGTTCGTTGGTTCATGTGCTCAAAAGAGATGGATTACCTTGTCCCCCTTGATGTTTTTTTTATTGGCGCAGTTGAAGGGCAGACGCTAGAACTTGGTTCTTTTGTCTTGCTTATTATCCCCTTCACTGCTTTGTTTTGTTTTTGTGGTTTGTGTGTTGGCATGTTCTAGGCTTTCTTTGTAGTTCTCTAGCTTTGTGCCCTGGTAATATATTTCCAATTTTCTCTTATATATATATATATATATATATATATATATATATATATATATATAAGAAAGCTTACCCCTTAATATTAGTCATATTTCTTGCTTACTTACCCACAACTACAAGACCAAGCAATAAATTAACAAGGTACAAGACAACCATTATTTTGTGTCCTTTAAAAAGGGCTGGCACACCCTATGTCAAATATGTAAGGCCCTAGCTCATCTCATGGGCCAAGAAAATTTAGGCTTATCAGTGGGCCCCTTAACTCTGCTATTTCTGCCTTTCAAAAATTTAAATTAAAAAAAAAGTAATAAGACCTTAAAACGCAAGGTTCAGACCTTACCCATTTAAAATAAGGCCAGATAAAGCTCGACCCTAAGACTGGATCGGGCCAGCTCAATCCCAAAAAATAAGGTTGGACTCGGGTTGGCCCATCAGGCCTTGGTCTTATTTTACCAGCATAGTTTTTGACCTTGAAAAAGAAATGAAATTACATAAACACCCTTGGTAACCAAAAGCAAACAGTACACCATCCCTTATTTCATCAGAAGTCTCAAAGGATCAATCCTTATATTCTTTTTGTGGTTTTAACTAATTAGTAGCCATGCATGCATCCATGGATCTGGGCTTATTAGCTTCTAATAATCATAAGAGTAAACAAAATTTAAAGATTTTGTGGTTTGGTCATAAAAATTTGACAGTTAGATTGTTGGAATACATTATGGAAGTGTGCCCCACAAAAAAAGTGTTTCAAATTGATGTCAAAATCGTGTGTCCCTAAATCCTAACTAGAAATATTATAATACAAGTATTTATTGAATTTTATTAGTAGTCTCTAAAGTATCAAATTATGTCATTCTCTTATATTATAATATGTGAATTAATAACATTATATATTCGCTAAAAGCGAGTTTGAATCATGTTATTGCTAGCCTATTGTGAGATTTAGCCCACTCCCCTACCCCTTTAGTAGAGATAATATTGTTTGTCAAAAAAATAACTCTATATATTGATGGTACCAGGATCACCCCAAATATTTGTTTTTAGAAAGCGATATCTATGTGGTTATCCACTTAACTCAACTTTTGTATAATTAACCGAACACCAAATTTTTTTCGTAGTCCCTGTGGTGAGACGGCATTTTCAATGTGACCCTTCTGATGAAAAAGCTATTAATTAACCCCTCATGGTGGGCCTTGTTAGCCATTGAGGTCCAAATCCAAACTTTCATTAGTCTTTTGTTAAATAAACTCACGTGACTATCACATGGAGGGTCAAATTTGCCATTTCAATCCAAATTACATTCTATTCCATGGACATTTAGTATGAGTTAGGGTTTAACTGAAATTAGATTTTACAGAAAAAAAAAAGAAGCTTGAACACAAAGAGTGAAACTAAACCTATAAAACCATGCCAATGGCTAGGAGAAGAGGTGAATGTGAAGTCGCGCCTAATTTCTTAGGTATGATTTAATTTCTTTTGGAAATCCTAATACTTCTAATAAAGCATTGTTTTTTTTAATGCCAACACGTCTTTGATCATGAGTTAGAGTCTTAGTCTCACTTGAATTTTCATTCTTGTCTAATTTGTACCAGTTTGATTGTATATATGCCTTTCAATTTTATCTTTAATTTGTAGTGTGGTTTGATGCAGGCCGTAGTCGGCCAGCACACAACCTTTCAATTTTTTTTCCTAATCTTCTTTGAATTTTAGTTCTTTAAGTTTCTTACGCTCTTGAAGTTCATATGCGGAGGCTAGACGTAAATATTGAATTTTCTGCAATGCCTTTCACCCATTATCTTGAATCCTTTAATTTTGCAATGCCTTTCACCATGAGGATTTGGGTTTGGACCTCAATTGCTAACAGAGTTCACCACAAGCGTTGAATGCACTATTTTTTCATCACAAATATCAAATTGAAAGTGACTTGTCATCATGGGATCACAAAAAAATTTGACCGTAACCGAATAGCATTATCCACGAATATCCTTGGACGCCGACGCAAAAATTCCACCCTAGAGTACACGCATGTTGTAATGGCATTATTAGCATTAACATACTTTTTGGCATATAGCCAACAGGGGTGGCTATTCTTGTGACCATGAAGTTAGGCTATAGTGTGGAAATCGTGAGGCTGACTTGTATGTATTGGGACCTTTTTATTTTGCATTGGTATAATATTTTAGTAGATAAGATGTTGAGTTTTTATTTATGTGTCTTGAGTTCGAAACTCTTCTCTCTCTTAAATTATTATAACTTTCAAATCATTCCCCTCCCTTTAATTATAATATATATATATATTTTTTTTTTTAAATTAAGACCATATTACAAATCTTTGGTTGCGTAAGAAAATGTGGGACACTATGGCCTGTATGTATCGGGATCAAGGTTCTAAAAGACGCTATGCGCTAGTCGGACGGCGGGTTGGGGCCTAGTGCCTAGGTAGAATAGGCTGATTTAAATAAATCTATTATATTTCGTGTAAATAAATGTATGTTTATGCTTAAAATATATATAATTTTCATCATAAACTAAAAAATAGAATGACATATCTATTGTGAGCTATTGGAACATAATGAAAACGTGGGAACAAACATATAATGTATGTTCATTTAAGTATTCAACAAGTCTATTTTCTGTCTAAGTGAGTCGCAACCTAGACGGGTCTCGGCAGCCTAGGCGGTCTAGATGGGCACCTTAGTAGGTGTAGGCGTCCTTTCTTACTTTTCAAATGTCTAACACCTAGGTGTGGCCCAGGCAGCTTTAGGCGGAGATATTTAGAATAGTGATTGGGATAGTGTAGAACTTTTTCATTTTTTTTTTTTTTTTTTTTTGTTAAAGTCCAAATGGATTTGTGATTCTAGGCATGGGTTACGTTTAGTTTGATTCGGATTTTTGTCAAAATCAAAAACCAAATCGAAATTATTGTTCGGTTTGGTTTGTATTTTTTCGATTTGTTTGGGAATCAGTTCGGTTTTTCAGTTTGATTTGGTTTTGATTCAATTTTTTTAAGGAAAACTAACGAAAAGGGCTTGAAAACTTTGACTTTTAACGATAAGGACAAAATAAAGGATAAACTAAATAGCACCAGGATTGACTTTTTAGTGTAAAAATATGGGTTTTCGTTAAAGTGAACAGTACAGTGGGTTTTTCGTTAAAACTCCCTTTTTTTTAACAAAACCTGAAATTTATTTATTTTGGTTTAAAAAATTATGAAAATTCTGATGCATGATCCATTTCCTCTTCCTTGCCTGTCGCCTCCCAATCAAATCAAATACAAATGTATATGATTGACTTAACTAACAACAAAGAATGAAACCCAGAAATCTCTTTGAACTACCCAATCCTGAAAGCAATACCAGATCTACTCTAAGATTTTTCCAAGAAATGTAAAACCAATTAGCAACAAACTCCGATAGAAAACCGATTGCAGGAAAGAAGAGAGAGAGAGAGAGAGAAGAAAGGGAGAAGTTGCAAAGAAAGAAGATGTTGGAGGAGTAAAGGAGGTTAAGTAACTGAACGGAGAATTGGGGAAGCTTTCGAGGGGGGTTCCAGTGAGGGATGTCGAGTTTGTATGTGAGCGATGTTTGTTGTAGGTCTTTGAGAGAGAGAAGATGAGATGTTTGTGAGGGATGTGGGGATGCAAGGTTTGCACCGTGTCTAGAGAAAGAAGAAGGGAGAGATTGAAGAGAGAGAGAAGTCAGATGGCATCGTTTCCTAGAAGCCTTGCACTACAAACCGCGTCGCCAAATTTTAAAAAACAAATTGATGCTGCTCATTAATCGATATATAACAATTGGTTGCCATGACAAAATCTTAATTCTTCATTCACACATTTGGGATTTTATTTTCTAATTAAATAGGCGCAAAGATAAATTTACATATTGAATCGGGTTTGTGAGGGTAGTTTAGGTAGTAAATTTGGGTTAAAATAGAGATTGATTCTTTAATTAAAAATAGGACATTGTTATTAGCGCTCCAAAATTTTCATTTAGCACTTTAAACTTTCTATATTTAGAAAGAAAAATATACTTGTGAGGAGTGCCAAATAAATTTTTGGAGTGCCAATAATAGTTTTCTAAAAATAATGTGGGTGTAAAGAGTAAATTAGGTGTAAAAAAGATTATATGGTTCAAATAAAATTTCCCTTAGGATAGGCTAATGTTTCTTGTTTGGTTTTAGACTCCTATACTTGGGCCTAAAATTGCGCTACGATTCTGTTAAATTATACTAATATTTTACTGTGAATTTGGCTTAAAAAATGAATACCCAAAATAAATAAATAATTAAATTAATATACATTTAATTTGGTTTGGTTTGGTTTTTTTTAATTCAATTCCTTATTTTTGCTTTGGTTGGGTGTTCAGTTTGGGTTTTTTTTAAATATTTTTTTTAACCATTTTTGGCTTCAAATTATTATGGGAAAGCATGTGGTGT